>NC_140511.1:47391912-50204412 GCF_964339955.1 Pipistrellus hanaki
GCCTTCAAGACCTTTCGAGTTTCTCTCACTGTCTCCTTCTCTCCAACCCCCATGTCAAATTCACAAACACAAACACAACCTGTCAGCCATCCCTTCTAAACAGGTACAGAATCCAGATGCTTCTCACCACTAAGATGCCATCATCCCTTGCCTGGATCACTGCAGTAGTCTCCTGGCCAGCTTCCTGCTGGTTCCTCTTACCAACCACCTCCCCCACGGCAGCCAGAAACCTCACAAAATATACATCAGAGCGTGTCATTCCTTAATGGTTTCTCCTGTCTCACCGTGAAACCTGCTCCGTCCCTCCTCTGTCCTCCACTCGCCCCTCCAACCTTGCCTCCCTCCAACTCAGAACGAGCTCATTCCACTCCCACACACGGGCCTCCTTGCTGTTTCCAAACATGCCAAGCATCCTTCAGCAGGGCCCCTGGGCTTCCTGGGGCCTGGAATATGTGCACTTGTTCCTTGGTCCATCACTTCATCCAGATCCCCACCCACAGGTCATCCGATTCATGAGCCCTCCCTGCTTACCACCTTCCTTCCCTGATGTATGCATTTATATACTTATTACTATTTATAGTACTTATCACAAATATGATATAGTACTAGTGTGGTTTATCTCTCCCATTGCATAAAAACTCCATGGGAAGAACGGTGTTTTTTCACAGATGTGTCTCTGGCCAGTAAGACAGTGCAGGGCATGCAGTAGATGCTCAGTAAAACCCTTATTGGTTACATTGAATATGGATGCCCGAGTTCAGGGAGGTGACCTCCCAGGGTGTCAGAGAAGGTTAAGGCAAACAGGATCTGAGCTGGGCTTGTTTGTGCCAGGCCTTTCCCACAGAAACAAGGCTTTGTTCGTAAAAACAAATCTGGGGTGTGGCTGCAGGCCACCTTCCAGATGTCTATGGCCAGGCCTATGGAGCTCCAGGCCTGCAGGTGTGTTCACTCAGTCACGGTGGCCACGGGTTGCGAGGGAAGGAGGAGCATGCTCAGGGCTCTCTGCTCTTTCTGAGCTGCAGGGTCAGGGCCAGGTGCCAGGAGGACCCCCAGAGAAGCTGGACCTACTTCGATGCCTGGTAACAGGGGAGCAGAGGGTCTGGCATCACACTGACACCACAGACCTGGTTTGGCCACTGGTTCCAGTTTTGCCACTAACTCACCCCAGGACTCTAGGAAAGGTGTTTTTTTGTTTGTTTGGTTGGTTGGTTGGTTTTTTTTTGTGTGTGTGTTTTTTCCCCCACTCAGGGCCTCAGCTTGCCTATCTCTAAAATGGGACTCAGTAAGGTCCACGGCTGACTTTGACTTGGATCTGCCTGACAGAAGAGGAAACCGAGATCTTGAGGGGTTTGACGACTGTCCTGAGATCACAGGACAGCATCAGTGATAGAAATGGCCCTAAGCTTTTCTCTCCCACCTTCCCACCCCCTGCACTCCTGTGTTCAAGTCCTTCTTTTCTCAGATCTAGACTTGTCTTCCAATTAGGCTTCACGGCCCTCAGGGCAGGAACCACATCTGCTTCCTGCTTCTCCCGGTTCTTTAAGATTGGGCAACCCGCGGTGCTGACAGAAGCCACATAGGGGGATGGCAGCAAAGCCAGCATCCCCACCACATCTCACTGGTTCTCCCAGAGCCTCCAGATGCTAGGGTCTGAGTCATTCATTCACCCAAACAATATTTGCCAAGCACCTACAGGGTGCCAGTTACCACTATCGTCAGGGAATAGAGCAGTGATCAAGCCAGACGAGGCCCCTGCCCTCAGGAGCTTATGTTCCAGTGGGAAGCAGCAAATGAGCAAGGACTAAGTTCATATCCAAGGCAATCTGACGTGACAGAAACAAAATAAAGAGGCAGACATGGACCGGGACAGAGCTGACTAGATAGGGTAGGTCTCTCTAAGGAGCTGAGGCAAGAAGCAAAATCATTCCAGGCAGAAGGAAGAGCAAGTGCAAAGGCCCTGAGGCAGGGAGAAGCTCAGTGTGCATGAGGAGCTTGGAGTGGAGGCTAAAGGAGGCAGCTCAGGGGAAGCCCGGTGAGATGGGCTGGAGAAGTAGGCGGGGCTAAATCATGGCGTGGTAAGAAGTTTGCATTTTACACAGGATGAAAAGATGGGATGAAGACTTCAAAGCATCCTCTAACTCTGGAGCTTCTTCCTGTTGGTAGCAGAGGAGCCACTGGGCTCTGTGGTCCCTTTCCCAGGGCGAAGGAAGGTGTTGTCCCCCAGCAGACAGAGGTCGGAGTAGCTGGCAGAGTTAGGGTGTCCCTCCAGAAAACGATGCCTGAGGTTCTGGTCCAGAGAAGCGCAGCCATGTCCCACCTCCCTCCCCAAGATTCCAGCCTCCCCCCCCCCCCTGCAATATCCCAGGGGTGTTACAGAAAACCGTGCCTGCAAGATGTCTAGGCCCCCGCTCTTTGATTATATTAATGCCAAAATGTATTAAAGGAGCGTGGTAGAAATGCCATTCTAATTGTTCCGTACACACGCCACTGGGAGGGAACTGATTGGACACAGCTCACAGGCAGTATGTTAATACGCTATTTTCATACGATGATAGCTTTGCATAATCTTCCCTCTCCCAGCTTTGCAGGGACCTGTTGTTAACCAAGCCCCAGGAGAGGGGGGGGTGGGGGGGGGAGGCAATTTGACTTCAAGTCCACTCCCCGCCACATTAATTAGTCATGTGGCTGGGGAAAGGTGTGCTCGCTCAGTACAAAGTAGACTTTATAATTTATACACCAGCTGTTTCCGTCCATTCTCCTCCCCGCCTGCCTCTAATGAAATCGTGTTACCAGAGAACTGACTGGCGTGAATTGAGCCTTTAATCCCATTGACCCTGGCCTGGCTGCTGGGGCCAAGGGGAGGGCGTGGGGCCCTTCAGCCAGGGGCTGCGATAAGAGGACCCTACGAGGCACGACCCTTCCGTCCTTCTGCCCCCAACCCGGCCTGCAAGCCCACACAATGGATTGGCTTGGCCAAGGAAGGGGAGGGGGGGTGTCGGGAGTAGGCCTGCCTGGCTGAGCAGCCCTCGTGGGGATCCCTGGAGGCTGGGACGGCTCACATTTATTGCCTCATCTTCTGAGATCCAGCGAAGCACAACATTCTCATCTAGGTTGTTCCTGTGCTTAGAGAACAGGCCAGGCCAGACTGCACAGCCAACGAGGTAATGCTTGCCTTTCTGGCTGTGGGGGTCGCTGGGAGAAAAAAAAGAGAGAGAGAGAGATGTGATTCTGCTGAGAGAAGGCTGCCCCAGCACCTCCCAGCAGCAAACCAAAAATGTCCTGGCCCCTGAAAGCTGACTGGGAGCCCAGGGCCTCTTCCTGGAGGGGAGGGATGGAGGCAGACAAGGAGACAGTCCCTGGTCCTGGTTCCAGCTTGTGGTCCCAGGAAGGCAATGCTGAGAAGGATGCTTCTCTTTCCCTCCCCGCAAACAGCCAGACAAGCAAGACCAGGCGCCCGGAGCCACTCAAGCAAATGCCTGCAAAACAGAGCGCATTTGGCGAGCAGGAATAAACACAGCAATTAGCACCATGGCAGCCTCTTAAACAAACACATGGGACCAAGACAGGTGGGGGAGGTTCTATGCATCTGTCAGAGGGGCCAGAGGCTACAGACAGGCTTGAGCTGAAGGAAGCTGAAAATAAGGATGTCCAGGCTACCATGTTGGGGTGGGATCCAGCTGAGGGTAGGGACAAAGAGACAGGATGAGGTGCTTAGGGCAGGGCTGCAGTGCCGCTGGAGCAGTATGTGGGGTGGGGCCAGGGTGGTAGCGGGGCATGGAGTGTTGGTGGGATGGGTGAGGAGGGGACAGGTTGGTGTCTAGGCTGCCATCTTTAATTTATTGGGAATCCTAATAGCCTCCCATGGGCATGAGGCCCTCCTGTCTGGGAAGGCACAATGAGGTGAGATGCAGGGGCCCCAGACCTCAATTCCCGGAGATCCTGAGTGGGCATCGTCTGCTCAGGCCCAGAACACGCCCGGTCTCCTGCCCATTGCCTGGCCTTGGCTGCCACCTTCTCCCCCACCTGGAACGGCAGCCTTCTCTTCTTCCCCCTGTGAAGTCCTAGATCCTTCAGGTCTGCCCTGGCCAGTGTGGCCCAGTCGGTCGAGTGTCATCCCCACATCAAGAGATGACCAATTCGATTCCCAGTCAGGATATGTGCCCCAAGTTATGGGCTTGATCCCCAGTAGGGGGGCGTGTGGGAGGCAGCTGATGGATGATGTTTGCCACTCTCCCCTCCTCTCTAAAATCAATAAAAACAGCCCTGAATGGTTTGGCTCAGTGGATAGAGTCAGCCTGTGGATTCAAGGGTCCCAGGGTAGATTCTGATCAGGGGCATATATCTTGGTGGTGAGCACATCCCCAGTGGGGGGTGTGCAGGAGGCAACTGATTGATGTTTCTCTCTCATCGATGTTTCTAACTCTACCCCTCTCCCTTCCTCTCTGTAAAAAAATCAATAAAATATATATATTTGAAAAATAAAATAAAATAAATAAAAACATATTTTAAAAAGGAAGACTTAGAGCTGATGCTGCTTCCGCCTTTCCTGACTCTCCAAGCTGGTTTGTACTGAGCCACATCTGTATCTCCCTAACTCCCTGATGGCAGGCGCCTTCTCTGCATGCCTCACAGCTAGCCTGGGGCATGACAAGTCTCTTCCTTGGGTGCCCCCTCAGTTTACTCATCTGTAAAATGGGTTTGATTAGCACTTAGAACCACTTTGGCTGCATGAGCATCCCATGGATTCTCTGAGACTGAAAACCACACAATCTGTCCTAATAAAAGGAAGGAAACATTTCAAAGCCATTTGAACTGTGTTGTGGGCATCTGAGCTGATTTATTAGCTCCAAAATAGCCAAAGCACTTCTATTGCTTAATGGCATTTTAAAAAAAGAACAAAAAAAAACTGCAACCAGTTCTCTTTTTAATGAAAGTGTGGGGAACATCAGGGGAACCTATCCAGGGAGGGAAAATGAAGTTGTCATTTTTCAACATAATTAAACTTGGTTTTCAAAACTCTCCCAATCTGCAATGTGAATTACGCTAATTACTTCGGGTGGCCGCAACATCGATTTCGGTGTTAAAGTTAATGGATGTGGCTTTTCCCTCAGAGGTGGCTTGTGACTCCTTGTTGATGGTCCTGTTTGTCCTCCATGAGGGGCCTTCCCTGGACCCTCTGAATCCTCTGTCATCAGCTTCTGTTGCCCGAGGCTCCATCTCCCACCCCCCACCCCCTCCAGGCGGCTTCCTCCCTGTCAGGCCCTGGGTCTGGACTTGAGGCCTCTGGGGGACAATGGTCTCTTCGTTATGAATATAGATCAAGTGTCTACTTTGTGCTCCCACGGTGGTAGGTCCCTCGAGGGGACAGAGAGAAGGCAAAGGCTGGAGGTCCCTGTTCTGGAGGGCATGGCCTGGAGTCTGCCCAGTAGGACCCTGTGGAAGGCCTTGGGCTGGCCGGGCTGAGGTTCGAGGGAGGGCTCTTTTGGCCCCGAAGGCCCTCAGTGATGGCGGGGCGGTGGCTCCGAGAGGAAAGAGGAGGGAGAGGCAAAGATGGGAGAAGGAGTGCAGGGTAGCCTTACTCCCGGGAATAGGAGTGCAGCAGCTGGCTAGGAAGGTGGAGTAGAGGAGTGAGCAGGCAGGGAGGGGGTCCACTGGGGCAGGAGAAGCAGCTGGCATGGCCAGGTGACAGGTAGCGTTCTCCATGGAAAGTGATGGCATGGGGTGGGCCTTGGAGGCCAGGAGGAGTCATTGGGTATGGCCTTGTGTCTTGACCAGAATAAGATGGATCCTTGGCATGACAGCATGACCTGACCCCTTTCTCCATGGGGAAGATCCAGCTGCCTCTACAAGTTGGCAAGGCCACCTCCAGAATGCCTCAAGTTTCCCCATGAAAATGTCCTCTCAACTGAGAGTTTGAGGTTCTCTATTGAAGTGCTGTCTTTACAGGAGAACCCTTTGAGGTGTCCCCAACTAAATGGTCACAGGTGTGGGGTACAAAGTTATAGTCTTGAGTGCACAACTTCATGAAAGGGCCCTGAGTGTGCCGACTGGAGGGGCCTGAGGCAGGTGCAGCCACTGAGGATATTTATCCCGCATACACAGGTGCAGCCAGTCAGCTTGCCTCTCTCCTCCACCTCGTTCATGTCTTGGCTCAAATATCACCTTCCCAGGAAGGTCCCTGAGCTCTCCATTTAATATTGCAGCTCCTCCCCAGCACTTCCAGCACTTCCTGCCTCTTAATATGGTATACAATTTGTTGATTATAATATCTATTATCTGTCTCTTCCCGCTAGAATAAAATCCTCATGAGAGCAAGGATTGTTGCTGTTTGTCTCCAGAACGGCGCCTGGCACATGGTGGCTGCAATAAATATTTTTTGAACGCACGAAAGTATCGTCATACCTCTGTACCTTTGCTCAGGCTGTTCCATCTCTGTCGAATGCCTTTCCCCACAGGTGTCTAGAAAACTCCAGTGCACTCTCTCCTCTGGGACCACCTCCCATGGCACACCTACTGAAAGCCTCCAGTTCCCACAGCTGGAGCCAGTCCCCCTGGACGGTCACAGCCAGGAAGTTGGCCCTATGTCACCGACCACACACTGTCCCATGTGCTGTGTTCCCTGCATTGGACCCACCGGGTCCAATGGAGATCCTCTGCTGGAGGGCAGACAAGGTGTTGACTCGGTACTTTCTGCCAGAAGCCAGGCTCCCCAGCTGCCCAGGGGAGTGGGATGAGAAAACCCCGTAGAGCAGAGAGACCCAGGGGGGGTAGAGAGCTCATCAGCCCCTCCCCGCAGCTCGTGGTTCCAGATGTACCTTTGGTGTTCTCTGGGACGCTGCTCCTCTGGTTTCTGCTCCCATCCCCAGGACGTCCAACTCTTTATTTCAAATCCCAATCTTCAAACTGCTCTGCACTTCTCTTCAGCCTGATCCTTCACCTCCCTCCGATCTAGCTCTAATTTAGTCTGGGCCAGAGTCTAGGTTCATGATGCTCAGTTGTAGAGGTTGTACACTGCACGATTCAAAGAGGGAGCGTCCTTGTGGTGGTCTACGTGAACAGCACTCCCTGGAGCTCCCACGATGAAAAATCAGCACGACCAAAGCAGCAGACCTGCTGGCCTCCCTCTCCCAGGACCCACTCATCAGCATTTCTGCTGACTCAGCAGTCTTTGGGCCTTTCTGGGAGCGAAGTCCTGTTCTACTGGTGGCAGACTTCACCCACTCTAGGGCCCGCAGCCTAGTTCTGTGGTCGGCAAACTGTGGCTCGAGAACCACATGCGGCTCTTTGGCCCCTTGAGTGTGGCTCTTCCATGAAATACCACGGCCTGGGTGAGTCTGTTTTGAAGAAGTGGCATTAGAAGAAGTTAGGCTTTAAAAAATTTGGCTCTCGAAAGAAATTTCAATCGTTGTACTGTTGATATTTGGCTCTGTTAACTAATGAGTTTGTCCACAACTGGCCTACCCTGTTTCCCCGAAAATAAGGCAGTGTCTTATATTAATTTTTTTCTCCCAAAGTTGCGCTAGGTCTTATTTTCAGGATGTCTTATCTTTCCATGCGCTAGGTCTTATTTTCGGAGGATGTCTTATTTTCAGGGAAACATGGTAGTTGAATCCTCTGAAAGGAGAAGACTCAAAAAAGAAGGATCGCCTGGTTCGGAGTCCTCCTGCCCTCCTGTGGGAGAGGCCACGCCTGCAGGTGGGGCTGGGGAATCCCAGCGGAGAGCAGCAGCTTCCATGGGCCAGGAGTTGAACCCGTAGCTGACCAGTTTCTGGGCCCTGCAAACTTGACCGAGAGACAAGAAGATCCGGTGCGCAGGTTACTCGGGAATCATTCCGGGGCCAGCAGGGGCTTCTGGAGGTGGTTTGATCACTCCTCACCATCTGGCATAGCAGCAAAGTGCCCTCCCCCTCCCCACCACTTCCCACGTCTACCACTCACGGCACTGGCTCCGCCCCACCTCGTCGGGCTGTACTCATCCACCGAGAGAGCGCATCGGTTTCCCCACCTTCTCTTTGGCACAACACAGACCTGGGCCATCGTAACCTTTACCATCGCTTCGTTTATGATCGGACCTGGTGTCAGACACCATGGAGACAGTCATTGTGCCCATTTTACAAATGAGCAAATAGAGGCTGTGGAGGTTATGCAACTCAGCCCAATTCACAGCACGTGGCAGAGTTAGGATGTGAGCCCAGGCTTGTCTGGCACCGTGTCCCGTATTCCCAGCCACTCTGCTCTTCCACCTTCAGGGCCTCTGGACACCGAACACCTGGTTGAACAGACATACACACCGCCCAGCACCCAGGTGCAAGACAGGGACATTGGGCCTGCCCAGACAGAGGGCAGCCTGGGTACAGCGTGACCCATAGGCCGGTGGGTTGGGTGGGAGGAACAAAACATGGAAGCCGGGGCCTCTCTTCTCCTGCCTGCCAGAAGCAAGCGCCCGAGCGGATTGCTCACCGAGCTGAAGTCAGGCCAAATCTGCTTCCTCGCAGGTGTTAGGTGGCTCCTGTTGGCTGGAAATTGGACCGTGGTTGATTTAAAATCCCGACACCTGTGTCCATCACCCCGGCCTCCACCATGATTACCGTCCCTATAAAGTTCCTAATCCCTGTACTTATGCAGCGTCCTTACCCTCTGACGGGCCGGACCTGCGTGAGCCGGGAGATTGGGTTATTATGTAGAAGAGTTATAATAAGAAATATGACTGCAAAAGCCAAGTCAGTTGAAATTGGACTATAATTAAATGCTTAGAAAATTCTATGCTTGGCTCATTTTAAAATCAAGTGCTTCTTTGTAGCAATTTCCTTTCTTTAATTACAATTTCCTGTCTAGTTTGACATTTACAATGCAATCTTGGGGGACATGTTTGTGATTTATTATTCCTGGTCCTATCAGGATATCACTGTGCAGAAATGAGTTTATAAAATAAGAGCTCAAATTATTATGGCCTTTGACCAATAAAGCAGGCTCATAATTTCAGGCCTGAGAGAAGATTACCATTTTTGACAACCCAAGGCAGAAATACTGGAGAGGGGGAGGGCCTAGTTTAGGAATTCGCTCCGTGTTCAAAAACACTGCATCGTTTCTCCTCAGGGAAGGCCGGCTTTGGAAGCGGGAGAATATATTAATAACCTCTCAAATATATACACAGCTCTGCAGCTTTGAAGAACTTTCACTGTCATTAAGTCACATCATTCCTGGAGGTAGACAGGCAGAGGTCATTATCCCCATCTTACAGATGGGGAAACTGATGCCTAGAGACATTGACTTGCTCAAGGTCACAAAGCCTATGAAGAGGAGTCTTAGAAACAACATCCAAATATGACCTCGTGGGTCCTTTCCCAACAATGTAGCAGCCACCCCCAAGGCCTGAGCAGTGACACAGAACATGCCCTCAGGGGGTCTCTGGGTGGGGGAGTCTTCTGCTCCCAGTGGGAGGAGCTTTGACCAACCCCCAGAGCAGCAGGTGCCCACGACCCACACGTGGAGAGCCAACAGAGGCTGCTGGGACAGTGGCCCCAGCTCATGAAAGAGATGCCATCATTTTATTTTTTCTTTTTCCTTTCATCTCAAGATTTCACCTAGAAATGTGGGCGTATCATGCCCTTACTGGCCTGCACCATGCCTTCTTCCTCCTGGGCTGCAAAGGGAGACCTCTAAGCCCAGTGCTGAGGGTTACCTCCGTGTGCACACGTGCACGTACAATTGTGCAGCTATGTGTGTGCCTGAACATCTGTGTATGTTTGGGGGGGGGGTGTTGTGTGGACACCTGTGCCCATAAGTGGTGTGTACGTGTGCCAAGGATAGTAGTTACATGGATGCTTATGCAAAAGTTACCCCAGTCCATGGACATCACCTACAGAGCAGAAGCCCAAAGTGGATGCACAAAGTAATGTGCACTAAAGTCAGTTCCAGTCCCTGTGGGAAGGCCTTGCAAAGAATGGGAAGGACAGAGGGAACCTAGGTCCCCTAGCACCCTTCATCCTTCTGAATCCTGGAACTTCCTGTGGTGAAGGCTCCCATCACCCCAGTACCCAGCTTGGAATTGGGGGTTGACTTGTGGTCACGTCACATGCACCCGCTGGCCCCGCTCTGAGGCTGGAGAGTCTCTGGAGGTGAGCATCTACGATCCCACTCCCTTCCTGAATGCCAGCTAGCCCCATGCCCTGGTCAGGAAGGGAGGGATGCCCTGGTGATTGGGAGCACAGGAGGTAGCGCAGGCTTGGAAGTTGGTGATGAGTCTAATTGTTGTGGACATGGTGAGTCAAAGGGGGACACCCGAGGAGAGGTCTCCAGGTGATTGTAGGTACAGGTCTGGAGCCTGGAGAGGAAGTCTGAGCTGGGTGGGTGGTTTCTGGCCCTCTGTCCCCTCAACACCTGCCCCATGGTTGTGGTTTCCAGCCTCCATGTCCCTCCCCAGCTTTGACGGTGGCCAGGCAGCCAGGATCAGAATATATCAGGGCGCAGGGTACAGACCCCCGAGGTAGGCTGAGGCGGTCAGCTCATGGCCAACATGGCTCCCAGCAGCTGGCTGAAGTGGGGCTGGTGGAACCGTTGGCCTGGGTTTGCTCATAAAGAGTTTGGGGCCCAGCGCAGGGCCTCGGGGAGCTCTCTCCTGCCCCTGTGTGGATCCCCTTCAGGGTGGAAGTTGGGCTTCTGCCTTGTCTCACTTGAAAGGAGGCAAATCCCCGTTTCTGGCTTTTGGTCTCAGATTTAGTCTGTCCGGAGACTCATTTGTTGCCTATGAAAATCCCTTTATTACTTCAAAACATCTTTAAGGCAGAATGTATTACGATTTTTGAAGAAAGAAAAAAAGAATCATATTCTTACACCAGAAAGCTGGTTATCAAATTCAAATGGATGGGCCAAAGCAATCCTCTTACAGAGCCTCCCTCACTTCCAACCGGGAGGTGGGGAAGGGCGCAGGCCCACCCTCAGAGTCCTGAGCCGCACTGGACGCTGAGCAAAGTGCTGCTGTCCTGAAAGCCAGGGCAGGACTGGCCTTGCCTTCCTCCACGTGCATTTACTCGTCCACAGCAACACACACACACACACACACACACACACACACACACGTGCACACACTGGTCCCTCCCTTCTACAGTTACTTTTGGATCCATTATATTATTCAGGGAGGCAGCCTAGAAGGCTATTTCACCCATATTGTTCAAAGAAAAAAAACGTAAGCCCAGACAGAGGAAGTGACCTTTTCAAGGTCAACCAGGACCAGGTCTGAAGTCTTTGTCTTTCAACGTTAGGACTCTCCCCTTAGAACTTTCCCAACCTCCAAGCACAGGTCTGAAGCTCCTCCAAGGTTTCTGACTTCACAAGGAAGGCCAACCCAGGCCCAGATGATCCTGGGACCCCAGCTTCTCCCTCAGGGGGTCTGTGATGCCTCCGGCCCCACCAGGCCCGAAGAGACAAAGAGATAGACCAAGTTAGTGCTGCTGCTCTACCCACCACCCCATCCCTCTCCTGCACTGGTCCCTTCTAGCCCCAGGACCAAACAGGCAGAAAGATCTACATGGGAGGTGATGGTTTCCAGAACTTAACAGAGATTTATCCATCCACACATCCATCCTTCCATCCACCCAGCGAGTTCACCTACGCTGCGGCTACAGCAGAGCGTAAGGCAGCTAGAAAGGCCCTCAAGTTGCTTGTAAATACAGATGAAATAATAGTCACTGTAACCCAGGGTGTAAAGTGCGGTGACAGGAAAAGTACAGGGAGCTGGGGGAGCACAGCTGGGGAGGACCTCCTGAGCCGTGACAGATGGAAGAACTAGCCATGTGTTCCCGGGGAGGAAAGAGGTTGAACAATGTGTGCCTAGGTTTTCTCCACATGTTTGGTTGGGGATCCCAAAAGGTGGGGAGAGCGGAGGCCCAGGACTCTGTTAGTGCCCACAGCGTCTTTGGGAAGCCTTGGCCTGGATCTCACAAGCCCTGATTCCACTGTACACCTGCTGCAATTCCGCCACTGCACATCACCAACAGGGGCCCTTCTCTAAGCACGGTTTAAAATACAACTATCTCGCCGAAACCGGTTTGGCTCAATGGACAGAGTGTCGGCCTGCGGACTGAAAGGTCCCGGGTTCGATTCCGGTCAAGGGCATGTACCTTGGTTGCAGGCACATCCCCAGTAGGGGGTGTGCAAGAGGCAGCTGGTCGATATATCTCTCTCGATGAGCAAAGTGCTGCTGTCCCGAAAGCCAGGGCAGGACTGGCCTTGCCTTCCTCCACGTGCATTTACGCATTCGGTGTTTCTAACTCTCTATACCTCTCTCTTCCTCTCTGTAAAAAATCAATAAAATATATACATTAAAATATATATATATATATATATATATATATATATATATATATATGTATATGTATATAAAATACAGCTATCTCAGGCAGGAAAACTCTAGAGCTGTGTGCCACGCCTTATACTAAATGCTTTAGGGAATATCATTTCCCTTGAAGGTAATGACGTAGGGACAAATTGCTCAGGGTGCAAGCAATGGCCCATTCTCTCATTTTTCTAACACAGGTTAAATCTGGTACCAGCCCTGGGTTGGTGAGAGGTCCAATCCCAGTCATTTGCAGGGAGCTCTCTCTTCTCCTCCTTTTCATTTTACAGAAACTTCAGGGATTACACATCCCAGGGAACCATCCCCAGACGTGGCTGCCTTTACTCCTGACCTGGGCCATTCAAAGACAGGTCCCCCTGCCTGGACCTGCTCCCAAGACCTTGGAGCCTTGTTTTCAGCTTCCAGCTGCTCCTCCGGTGGACCGGAAGCATCATCTCCCAGGCCTGAGGATGTGCCCCATGGACTAGACCACTTGGAGTTCTCCTACCTGAGGCTCATCAGTGGGCCTCCTGGCCTGGGATCCCCGTTGGCCACCCAAGGTCTTGGTTGCTGGCAAGCCCAGCACTGTGCATCCTCACTGGCCACTGGGAAGTGTCCGGCAGCCTGCACTCACTTCCTTCTCTTGCCAAAGGCCTTTCCAGCCTCTTGATTCCCCACAGGCTGACCCAGCTCTGTGACAATTCAGAAATTGTGCATTCAGTGGGAAGATCAGGCCTGATTAAGAAATTTGTGCTAACGAACTGTGCTTAATTGGATTTGGGGAAGGACACAGAATGGGCTGCTTGACATTCCAGGGTCCTCGGCAAAGTCCTGGGGCCTCCCGGCCCCTCCCTGCGAGGCTGGCCACAACCCAGCCCCTTCGCCCCCAGCAGTGCCACCGCCTTCGGCCTCGCAGCCCGGAAACGGAGAAGTTATCTGCCTAATCAGACTAATTAGCACTGGGGACACAGAGTCATCATCTACAAAGAATGCAAATGCCAGTTTTACAAAATGAAAACGCCATATGTGCAGTAATTAGCAAACTACGGGCACATTTTATAAATCATATTTATTAGTTTGTAAACAAATCAAGCTCTAAATGAAATGAAAGATGCCATTAACTGAGACTGCAGCCGTGGCAAGGGCTGAGCAGGCCTGGAATCGGGTGACTGGGGGTACAGGGTAGAAGCTGACCCAGGAGCCCTGCCTGGGAACCCACCAATCTCCACCTAACCCATCCCTCTCCCCACCCAGGAGCCTGGGTATGGGAAGCAGGGGTCTAGGCCTTTGTTAGACAAGATCCATGGCCCACTTGTCCTCCCATCAAGACAAGAGCCCCTGATGGACTGTCTATCTGCCCAGTATCCCATGACTCAGACTAGGACTTAAACAAATGATTGTACTCACTAAGATGACAGATAGCATCAGAGCCCTGGCTCAGCACCGGGCCCCTCTTTCCTTAATTTTGGATCCATGGGCCTCTTTGTCCACTTATGTTTCTATCTCAATTGAAGGAACGTCATACACTGACCAACCTATATCCCTGCTTCCCAGCCTCTGCTGTCCTTGGAGAAGAGCTTGGGGCAGTGGGGGCGTCCCCAGGTGGTTCTGTTCTGTGCCGCACTAACGTGTTCTCCTGTCAATCTGGCGGACAGGAGAGGCCAGCCTTGCACTCAGTCCTCCACTGGGCACTCAAATGGAAATTTAAGGGTAAGCCTAAGCTTCCCAGGTGCACCACCTCCACAACAAGATGGATGTGTGACTAAAGTCATTGCACAAACGCACACAAGCTGGGCCTAGCACTCTCCTGATCCAGATTTTCTGAAGAGAGATGGAGGGATTGTCAACTTAAGGGTGATGTAGTTGGTTCGCACTTGGATCACCCAGTCTGGTCTATACAAGGAGCAATGCAGTAGTAGATTATATAAAGAGAAACCTAAAAGTTCATAGGCAGGTTCAAAGTAAGATTAATATCTCCATAAACCAGAAATGGAATAGAAATCTAAAATGGCAAATGGAACTGAAGCCATAATTTGCTGAGTTCTGGGTCAATAGTTTACACACCACTACATCCAAGAAGAAGGAACTGCAAACTGCCACTATAAGGCCTGCTTCTGGGCAGAAATGGGTGAAAACAGGGAGAGAGAGGTAAAAGGAGGAGGAGGAGACAGAGGAGGAGGAAGAAAGAGAGAGAAAAAGAAATTCCCACTTAAAATGAGATGACAAATATTCCAAGATATATGAAAATATTTTTTTGATAAAAAAAAAAAACAACCCAGCACTCCAAACAGAAATTTACACCAGGTTAAAATTAATTTGATAGAGTAGTCTGATCTAGGCTTTAAAATAGGTAAATTTACAAGTTCAAGAAGATAAAGGTAGAAGTCTGATTAATAGAAACAAAATATTGTAAAATAAGAACAGGCATAAATAACAAGAGGATATGAAAAAGAACCAATTAGAAATCTGGAAAAAAGAAGATAAAGTCATTGAAATTCAGGGTTTAATGGATGAAATAAATTCCAGGCCTGGCACAGTTAAATCGAGAACCAGAAAATTAAGTTGGAATCTAGAATTATAAAATTCACCCAAAAGAATATGTGTATAAAATCTAAATCAGTAGAGGGAAGAAAAAGGGTAATAAGCAGAACTCAATAAATCTAAGTGAATGTAGGAAAGTGAAAGAAACAGAAAACATATTTTAAAATTATGTAAAATTTTAAAAATATGTTATAAAGTTTATCAGTAATCACAATAAATTTAAATGGACTAAACCCACTTATTCTGAGATATTTTCAGATTAGATTTTTAAAATCCATTTTAAGTTTGTTTATAAGAGACATAATAACTAAAGCATAATTATGCAGAAAGCTTGATAGTAAAAGGATAGGAAAACATTATCATAAATGCTAACAAAAAAGAAAGCAATTTTGATAGCAAGTGAAAAAGACTTTAAGACAAGAACAACTTTGAGGTTTAGAGGAGGTGAATGTTTACTGATAAAAGGAAAACTTAATAGAAATCTATATCAATGCTGAACCTTACTGTTATTAATAACCTTAAAAAAGTCACAGAATTATGATGGAAAAATGACAGGATAATAAGCAAAATTACACAGCAAAACTTGACAGAATTATGGTAGAAACAGATAGACCTATAATCATAATGGCACATCTTTACATTACTTTTCCAGAAATTGATGGAACAAGACAAAAAATTAGCAAGAGCACAGACAGTTGAACACATATGATTGAACTACACAATTAACCGTTGCTTAATGTACATATGTAAAACCCTGCATCCAGTAATTAAAGAGCACACTTTATTTTCAAGTACACATGGAACATTAACAAAATTGACTATATAATAGGCCACAAAGGAAGTCTCAACAGATATTAAAATTTTGATATAATTAATGACACATTCTATGACTCCAGTGCAATAAAATTAGAAAACAATAAAAAAAAATTAGGTCCAAAAAAACCTCATTCATTTCTTTGTTGTAGTGTACCGTACTATATGTATACAAGAGTATACTACAATAAACGGGGTTCAAATAAATAAAATAAACATCTGTGTAACCATCCCTCATTTAGAAACAGTATATTTCCAGATCTCAGAAGTCTGTACGTTCCTCTGCACTTGCATTCTCTTACTTCTCTCCAAAGTTAACTGCCATCTGGACTGATATTTTGTGTGCATTTTCTTATTGTTTTACTACTCATGTATTCGTTCCTTAGAAATATTGACTAGCTTGTCTCT
The DNA here is from genome assembly GCF_964339955.1 of Pipistrellus hanaki. Lineage (NCBI taxonomy): Eukaryota > Metazoa > Chordata > Mammalia > Chiroptera > Vespertilionidae > Pipistrellus > Pipistrellus hanaki. The sequence goes on from NC_140511.1 coordinate 47,408,009, forward strand.
TTCTGATCTTTGTGCTTATAGAATCATACTATCTATACTCTGCCTGGTGTCTAACCACGTGCTGGGCAAAGGAAATGTAGACATGGATTCTGCCATCAAAATCTCTCTCTCTGTCTCTCTCTCTGTCTCTCTCTCTGTCTCTCTCTCTCTCTCTCTCTCTCTCTCTCCCCCCTCCCAATTTATTTTTTTGGAGGCAACCAAAATTTTTGATGGTCTTGTCTCAGCAAGGAAAGAGAGAAAGAGAGAAAGAAAGAAAGAAAGAAAGAAAGAAAGAAAGAAAGAAAGAAAGAGAAAGAAAGGATCACACCTGGTTGTGGGAATGGGAATTATGGCACAGTCTGGAGTAAGCTATGGGAGCACAGAGAAAGGGTACCCTCACCATCAGACTGTGAAAAGAAGAGACTTCTTACAGGAGTTGCCATTTGAGATGAGCCCTGCCGTGGCTCAGGGGCTCTGAGATGCCCCTCTCCTCTTCCTCTTCACAAGACTCTGCCAGGCAGATATTAGCATGATCCACGATTTACATGTGAGGAAACTGAAGCCAGAGAGGCAAACTGAGTTGCCCGAGGCCCCTAGTAGGTAAGTGGGGGATCAAAGTGCAGGTCTAATTAGAATCTCGGGGGCTTCAGCCCTTTTCAGGACAGTCTTTTTTCTTTTCTTTTTTTGAGAGGAAGGGAGAGGGAGAGAGAAACATCAATGATGAGAGAGAATCACTGCTTGACTGTCCCCGCACTGGGGACTGAACCCACACCCCGGCATGTGCCCCAACGGGGAATCAAATCGTGATCTCCTGGTTTACAGGTTGACACTCAACCACGAAGCCATGCCAGTTAGGCTCAGGACAGTCTTCAGGAGGCAGACAGCCTGGAGTGGTAGGAGCACGGGACTCCTTGGAGAAGGGTAGACTAGAAGCTCAACTTTGCAAGGAGCGCACGAGCCCCTCCCTCTCGGGCCTTGCTCCTAGGGGCCCATCCAGCTGATGGTGACACCCAGAAAAGACTGATAGCAAAGTGCGGGGCGAGGGCTGGAGGAGTGGGCAGCTGGGGGAGGGGGGGCGGTGTTAATGCTGCTACCTTATGAAGGACATTTTTCAATGAGCCTGTAACTGGAGGCCCTGAGAGTGCGTTCTGTCTCGGCAATGCTGCAATCAGAGGATATGAACTGGCTGTGAGAAAGCCATCAGGGGCTGGCTATTCCCAAACTCTTGGAAGGCACAGAGCTAGATTTAATAAAAGGGGGAAATGGAACATTTTCATTAGCACCAAATTTTCCATTTAATTTGGACTTTTGCAAAATAAAGTGGCCTAATTACCACCATGATTTGAGCTTCTCAATAGCATTTCCCTCTAAGAAGATGCAGGAGCCACAGGACTCTGTTCTCCAGAGCTTGCCCCAGCTCCCCGCCCTCGCATGCACAGTCCCTCCTGCCCCTTTCCCAGAAGTAGGAAGGCTTCAGAGGCCAAGGGGGAGGCAGGGCAAGCTGCGGGGAGCACAGGTCTGCTGGTTCACCAGACTCACATGGCCCTCCTTTGCCCTCAGCCCTGGCAGCCAGCGGGGAAGCTGCCATTCAGGGACCATGCACCCTCAGTACCAGCCTGGACTGTGTCTGAGCCCTGACCGAAGTTCAGCTCAGGGCCTGGGAGTGGGCATAGCTGGAGTGATTGACAGAATCTTCTTCCCAGTGTTTTGCTTTTGGTGCTGCTCACCCCAGGCCTTTGTTCTTGGCCTGTAAAAATGACCGCAGCCCAGCCGAAACCGGTTTGGCTCAGTGGATAGAGCATCAGCCTGCGGACTGGAAGGTCCCAGGTTCGATTCCAGTCAAGGGCATGTACATTGGTTGCAGGCACATTCCCGATGAGGGGTGTGCAGGAGGCAGCTGGTCGATGTTTCTCTCTCATCAATGTTTCTGACTATCTATCCCTCTCCCTTCCTTTCTGTGAAAAATCAATAAAATATTAAAAAAAAATAAAAATAAATGACCGTAGCCCAGCAGTCTTAGCCTGCAGGCCCCTCTTAGGGACCCGACAATCCTGGCCAGGTGGAGGAGGAGGAGGCAGCGTAGGCCCTGGGTCTCCCAGCGCTGAGCCAGGACCCCCAGCACCCTTGTTATCCCCACCCTGTCTCAAGCCTGGATGCCTACGGCAGGGCCTCTTCCTTTATCTCCTTTCAGCCCTCCCCCACCAACAGGCCTTCAGCTTTCTCCCTCTGCGCTTGAAGAGAATCAGGGATTAAAGAAACGGAGCAAGAAATTGCCAGAAACTAGCCTAGCAGACGATCAGATAGAGCGATGGAAGGAAGGGACCCGTCCCCGCAAGAACAGCCTGGAACTTGCAGCCTGTGGGGGCCTGGGAGAGACAGGGCATTCCAGTGGGCAGGGTCTGGGTGCCGCATCTGTACCGTGCCAGAGACCAGGGCACTTCTCCACCACCCCGTCCTCTTTTTACCCAGAGGGCCTGTCCCATGAAGGCTCATTGCTGGCCTTTGTTCTAGCAGCACCTCTCTTCCTCTCTTCTCCTCCTGCCCGGGGAAAGCAAACCCTGCTCGGGCCCCTCTCCAGGCCTAGCCCAGCTGCCCTAACACCACCCAGGGTCTGCCCCTCCTTTCCAGTGTCCAGGCCCTGCACCCCAGACTGGCTCCCTCAGCACCCCAGACTGGCTCCCTCTCTCTGAAGGAGAGCAAGGCTACCTCAAGTCCTTCAGGAAGAGCAGCTAGAGGCATGCAGGACATACCCAAAGCCACAAGATAACTGAGATGGTGGTAAAACAAGGGAAGATGTTTTTCTTGGGAGCTGCGGCGTCCCTTCAGACCTATAGCCCTCCCCAATACACAGAGCAAGGTTTTATTGTATTGGCAATTTCTTAAGCCACACCCTTGGTAGGGGCTCGGGGGGGGGGGGTTGGGGGAGACAGAAGGGAGTCCCTATCCTGCCTAATAAAAGAGTAATATGCAAATTAACCATCACTCCGCTACACCCATAAACCACGCCCACCAGCCACAACCACCAGCCAATCAGAGCGAGTATGCAAATAAACACAACCAAGATGGCTATAGCCACAGAGAGCAGAGGGAGGCTTGGGTTTCCCACGCAATGGGGGATGCCAAGCTTTCCACACACCCTGGCCGGCCCAGGCCTCTGCTTAAGGCTACAAAGTTTCAATTATAGAAGATACATGAACCCCAACAGAAATGGCTGCCGGCCACAGAGCAAGCAGGAGGCTTGGCTCCACTCCAGGCTACAAAATTTCAATTGTAGAAGGTAAATAAATTCCAGATACCAGGGCCTCCACTTGGGTTGTCAGGGGGCATGGTCGGCCTACAAATCACCACAAGCCCCTGGCTCAGGCTGCCCCATGCCCTAAGGGAACCCCCACCCTGATCCAGGACACCCTTCAGGGCAAACCAGCTGGCCCCCACCCGTGCACCAGGCCTCTATCCTATCTAATAAAAGAGTAATATGCAGTTGACCATCACTCGAACATACAATATGGCTGCCCCCATGTGGTCAAAGATCCTGCCTCCATGTGGACACAAGATGGCCACCACGAGATGGCCAGCAGGGGAGGGCAGTTGGGAGGCACAAGGCCTGCAAGGAAGGGCTGTTGGAGGCAATCAACCCTGCAGGGGAGGGCAGTTAGGGGTGACCAGGCAGCAGAGGAGGGAAGTTGGGGGCAAACAGGCTGGCAGGGGAGCAGTTAGGCATCAATCAGGCTGGCATGGGAGTGGTTAAGGGGTGATCAGGTGGCAGGCAGAAGCAGTTAGGGGCAATCAGGAAGGAAGGCAGGTGAGTAGTTGGGAGCCAGCAGTCCTGGATTGTGAGAGGGATCCCAGATTGGAGAGGGTGCAGGCTGGGCTGAGGGATAACCTCCTTGCTCCCCCCTTCCCCCCCCGCCCCCCGTGCACGAATTTCATGCACCAGGCCTCTAGTTCTCTATAAAGAACATTCTCCGGGGCCCCTGCTCTCATGGAGTGTTCAGGCCAATGGCAAAGAGGTGGTGGCACCCTCCCTGTTTCTCAATGAAGAGACTGAGCCTCAGGCTCTGGGTGAGGCGCCCAGAGTTACCCAGCTGGGAAGTGCTAGAGATGGGACTCGCACTGAGGCCCTTAAGGGCAGGGCCTGTGTTTGTTTGGTGTAACCAGAACTTTAAATGCAACAAAGCGTGCAACTCAATGTTTTGTTTTGTTTACATTTGTGTAAGTGCATGTAACCATCACCCAATCAAGGCCTGGAAGATTTCCAGCATTCCAGAAGGTTCCTTTGTGCCCTCTTTCCAGTTGGTACACTTTCCCAAAGGTCGCCTCCATACTGTACTCTGTTGCAAGGGGAAAGGACTGGTTGGCCCATCAGGACTCCCCCCTTGGGGCTTATGACGCACCCCTTGCTGGAAAGATGGCTCAGCCTCGCACCAGACGGGCACACAGGAGACAACCCTGGTGCTTTGGGGGGTGAAAAGATTTAATAATGTCAGGACCACAGGTATTAACAGGGATAATCCCAGCCTCCCCTTTCCCCCCAGCCCTGCTGCCTCTCAGCCCACAGTGCGAACACTGAGGCTCTGAGCCAAGGTTTTGGTGGGAGCTATGGGGACTCAACTGTGGCAGGACCAGGCCTGGCCCCCCAACCCCTTCTAGGGGTATACCCGCCTTAAGACTCAGCTAGGAGGGTGGGTGGGGTGGGGGTTAAGGCTCTGGAGCTCTCCCAGAGGCCTCCTTATGCAGCACATCACCTAGCTCTGTTGGGTCCAGTCTGTACTTCCCTTAAGGTAGGTCTCAGTGACTGTCATCCACAGAATGGACACTGTCAAGAAGCAAGACCCTGCCCCAATAGGCTCTCTGGGGGAGGCCCCGAGTCCCCTGGACCCTCCTTCATCCCACCCACCCAACAGCCACTGGCCAGGAGGGAACCACATGGGTAGGTCCTCCGTGACCCCAGCCTGTCTCTTTGTCTCTGAGCCGGGTCAGCCAGTTCAGCACTAAAGCTGCTGGGGGCGTCCAAGGAGACATAAAAAACTTTAGAGACTTTTAATTTGTCAGCACGGCCTCTCCCGGCGGCCTGCAGGTTGAGCATTTGTGCAGAAGGGCAGCCTCAATAAAGGCTTATTGTTCTTCCTCTGAGCCACCATTCGGTGACTCTTTTCTTAAATGAGACAAAGGGAACCCAGGCCTGGGGAGCGGGACCCACAATTCGAAGGCAAACCCCACTCAGCCCTCCACTGCAGCCCTGGAGCCAGGTCCTGGGGGTGGGGCCCGACTCTGCCTCCAGCTGGACTGCACCCATAGGAGAGGGTAAGCTGCGGGGGGAGGGGGGGGGCCAGGGACTCACTCCAACAGGGACTCAGGGGGGCCAGGAGGCAGGACTCCGGAACAGGGGAGGGCCCAGAAGTCCCGCCGCAGGGGATCTGCTCAGGCAGGAGAAGAGGAGCCACAGGGGACACTGGGAAGAGCCTCTCTCCCTGCAAAAAAAGCACCAAGATTTGCAGAATAGAGACGACTTTTGCGGGAATGGACTGACTGGGAGGGGGCATGAAGGAGTATTGGGAATCTCTCAGGCCTTTAATTGGGCAATGGTGACGTGGCTGGGAGGTCAGGGGTACCCCAGGAAAGATTTCCAACAGCAAGCCAGGCCACCTCAGGAGGGAGTGAGCTCCCCACCACAGGAGGGGTGTGAGCAGAGGCAAGAGGCCGCCTGCCAGAAGGGTGCCCAGAATGAGGGCTGTGCTCTGGCTGAGGATGTCACTTCCAGTGCCAAAATGCCCAGGCTCAGGGTTCCCAAGCTGGCCCTTTTGGCCAGGCAGAGAGTGATGGTGACCCCTCCGGAGGCACCTGAGATAGCCACTGGGTGCTGCACCCCTGGGAGTATGCATGCCCCTGGTGTTCCCTGGGGAATGCAGACTGAAAGGTGGCACCATGTGCCACAACCCCCCTTGCTGGGAGCACCTGGCACCATATCCCACTGGCAGCACCGCTCAGGGGCCCAGGAGGGAACCTAAGGGTTTGTCTGTCCCGGCCTCCCTCACACACCATGAGGCATGAGACCTGTGGGCGCCCTGGCGGGTGGGGACATCCTTTATCCCTGTCCATTGCCTCCTTTGGACACTCTATCTGCTTCACTGCACTGCCCAGGCCATTATGGCTTTGGGACATGGTGCAGCCAATGGTTTCTTAAATGCTGGCATTTTAGGCTACTAGGCTGGCATGTTAGGGGGCGCGGGGCAGGGGCACCAGGGACAGTTGTGTAGGTTGTTCACTGCACAAGGGCTAACGGGGTAGAAGAGGGCTGCAACCTAGACGTTGCTGCCTGCCCCTGCCTGGAGAAAGGGGGTCTTTAGCGCCAATGTAGACAGAGGCACTGGGAGGGCGAGTGGAGACCTGGGAGGGCAGGGGCATTACCGGCCAAGGTGCAGCCACCTGGTCCAGGAGGACGAGCCTGGCCACTGTTGAGCTCTTTCCTCTCCAGGACACTGGCCAAGGGTCCCCTTTCGGAGGCTTTTGCGACAGTCCCGGACCAGCTGTGGTGCATACAGGCGACCGGGGGCCTTTGCTGGGATTGGCATCAAGAATTGTCCCTGAAACGAGGATGTTTAGGTCTGTACGCAAGGCTTCCGCCCCGGTTACCCCGGAGTGCCACCCCGGCCGGCGCTCCCACCTCTGACATCTCTCTTCCCGGTGTAATTGGATTGGGGAAAGGGAGTGTTATTTACTAGTCTAGGGGACCTGTTCCTTTCAGGCCCACCCACCCTCCCTCCCTCCCTTTCCTCCGCCTTGCCAAGGAACAAAGATTGGGGATGAAATAAATTTGATAATAACCCATAAGGTCCCCCAGAGAAAAGAAGGCAGCTTTTATTAAAACTCCTTCCAAGGCCGTCTGTGCGGCATCTCCGAGGCTCTCTGGGCGCAGGCCTCGCAGACCTGGCTCTGCTCCCCGGGGGAGAGGAGCCCCGCGTGTGGCCCTGATGGTCCCTCCTGCCAGCACCCCATCAGAGCCTGGGCTCCTTGTCCTCCTCCCCACGCGGTGCTGCGTGGACTCCTCTCTGAAAGGCAGCCAGAGCCACAGGAAAGGCTCGGCTGCGGACCGCCGGGCTCTGCGGTTTGGGCCGAGCGGCCCTCCGTGGCCGGGCCCGGGCTCCCGGCCCTGGGGCTGCCCGGGGCCCAGCTCCAGAGGCAACAAGTCCAGGCCGGGGGCCTGCTGCCATCCATCCCGGAGTCGTCCCTCCAGGTTGAGTATGGCACGATTTAGTGCTCCCATTCCTCCGCTCCTGCTCTGCATGACAAATTGTTTTAATAAACATAAACCGGGTAATAATAAAGTCATAATAAGCCCGCAACTCACCTTATATCACTGCAGTTAAATCCTCCCCTAAGCCGGCGCTGGTTACAATGACAATTACGGGCCGGGCCAATCCGCAGGCAGGCCCGCGCCGCAGACAGATTTAATATCGTTTGTAAATATGATTAGTGGGCTGTCATGTTATTGCAGGCTGCTATTTACATTTCTCTCCGGGGTTATACACTCCGCCAAATCAACATTAAGGAGTGGGCCTCGCTCTCCTCCTTAAATCATGCGTTCCCTCTGCCTGCGCCAATCCCGCTTAATGAAGAAAGGGAACCCGACGGCAGGCGCGGGGCAGGAGGGAGGCGCGCCGCCCCGGCATTTTCCTGTGAAGACAGATGGGCACAGGGAGCCCCGAGAAAGCGCTGCCCGGGAACCCCAGGGTGCAGGGGCGCTGCCTGCCCGCCCCCTGCCCGCCTGCCGCAGCCCCCGCCCCTCCCCCGCAGCCCCTGCCCGCTCGCTGCCTGCTCGCTTATGAAAAATGTTCAAATAATGAATGGTTGTTGTTTACAGAAGTAATTTCATGCTACATTTCCATTATTGCCTGGATTTGTTTAGCTCCGCACACTATCCCATTGCCGACGACGATGAACTTTTAAGGAAATATTGCTCGCGCTTCCCGGCTCTGCGGTTCCGCTTCTAATGGAAGCCGCTCGCATCGGAGACATATGGTGACACTATGAAGTGTGCAAATAAGCAGCCTTAAACGGCGAGGGCCGATTCATCATTGCTGCAAAGGCTGGTGGGCCCCGGGTACACCAGCATGCACCCCGCTGGGGGGCCAGGGTGGGTGGGAAAAAGCTAAATCCCTGGTGTGGAGGGTGCAGGGGTCAGGGGGTGCCAGGAACCACTGTTGCATTTCGTCCTAAACCATAGGCGACGGCACAGGTGCATTCCCCTCTCGTCTTCAAAATAGTTCAGTGTGAAGCTGTAAGCCACGGCATGCGGAATGGCAAGGGTAAGGAACCACTTTGAAGAACAGAAGAAAGCATGAATAAATGCCATACCCCTCCTATGCCTCCTTAAAGACAGCCCTGGAGACCAGCTTTCATATTCTTGAGATGGCCAAGGTCGCCGTTATGTCTGGAAGTAGAATGTATGGATGCGCTCTCTTGGGGGGGGGGGGGGGTGCTGGAGTCCCCGCACAGACGCCGGCTCCGTGGTTTCCCAGCCCTGGAGTTGGATGTACATAGTATCTCCAAGGCCTCAGGATGTCTGTCCATAGCACCTCACGTCCTGCTGCTGCTCCTGGTGTTCAGTGAGCTTGGAGGCCAGGACATCAACTTTGGAGCATGAGGACCGGCAGACCAAAGTTTATGAATTTTTGTGAGAGATGAAATAGACTCTGGCTGAGCGTGTGGGAGCTCTCCCCAAAGTGAGGTTTGGGATGTGTAAGCTCTGGGACTATGTTTCCTTCCTGCTTCTCAAGTGAGCTGGATGGAGGCTGTGAGGAGCGACATGCTTGCTAGTATATAGAAGTGCACTCATAAATCCAGTCAACAACTGCCATATATTAGGCGCCTGCTGTATACTAGGCACTGCTCTGGGCACACAGATCACAGAGTCTCCTTCCTTCTCTGAGGAGAGGATGTTTGAGCCCAGATAAGTACCCTCCCCCCCCTCGGTGCATAAATGGGCAGCCTGACAGCGCCGAGTGCACGCACACCTGTGTGCATTTCTTCTTCCTTAATGACTCCTGAATGGGATAATTTCTCCTCATAATGGCTGATAATTGCCAAACTTTGTATAACAAATATTTATTATTTTAATAAAAAGAGATAAACATGTAGTATTATTTAATGTCAGAGGAAATTTAGGAAAGATTTTCATCCCAAAATTATAAAGTGGGTGCTTATATGGACACACATTCTATTAGCTGAGAAATTTTTAAGTGGTGAGTTAGAGTTGAATGTGTGAGAGTGTGTGTGTGCGTGTGTGTATGTGTGTGTAAGAGGGGGGCAGAGATGGGTGTGTGTGTGTGTGTGTAAGAGGGGGGCAGAGATGGGTGTGTGTGTGTGTAAGGGGGGGGGCAGAGATGGGTGTGTGTGTGTGTGTGTGTATGTAAGAGGGGGGCAGAGATGGGTGTGTGCATGTGTGTGTGTGGGGGGGCAGAGATGGGTGTAGGTAAGGGCGAGATGACAAGCCCCAGGTCCCCAGACAATGTGAAATGGACCACAGGTCCTAGGGCCGCGTGCTCAGCGGGCTTGTCAGTCAGTGCAGAGATTAAGCCTGGGACCGTGGCCAGAGAGCCATCTCGTCCTCAGCAGCACAGAGGAAGTGTGAGACATAATGAAAAGGAGTCGCTCGGCACTGAAAGTGGAAAGCGGTATTGATTTTCCAGTGCTTGGTTGCTCAGGGGAGCTCATCAGGTGCAGCCTCACAGCCTCGTCCTCCGCCCAGGAGGGCCTGCAGGCTCTGTGGCGCCCCCTGCCTGTCGTGCTGCTCTGCTCCATAGAGGTCAGCCCCCTCGCCCGGCCTCTGCAAACCCCATGGAGTGAGGGCTTCAGTTTCTGGCCCAGGGGCCCAGCTCAGGTGACGAGGGGGCAGAAGAGGCCTTGGAGGGCATGGATCTTGGCTCTGGTATGTGTGAGCGGAGGTCAGACCACGGCCCCAGCTCTGGATCCCTACCCTCGCCAGCCACTGCTGCCTCTGGACACCCAGGTGAGCCCCCAGCATGGGACCCCGTTTATATAGGAATCCAGGGCCATGAAGAGAAAGAGCAAGCCTGATCCAGGAGCAAGAAGCAGCAATGGAGCAGAAATTGTGGCGAGTAGCCCTGGATACAGGCCTCACAGAGCCCCATCCGCCCAGGTGGGGGTTACCATCGGTAGGGGCGATAGAAAGCAGCTGGTAAGAGAAGCGTCAGCTAGGTCTGGCCTGGGATCCTGGCTCCTCCATTTGCCAATGAAGATGAAGATGAAAGAGGGATGAGACTAGATGAAGATGAGGAGGGATGAGACTAGAGGGTCAGAGTGTTGAGGGTGAGAGATCAGGGTGCATAAAATGGCAGGAGGATGAGGTCAGAATCATGCACTGAGTGAGGAGGGGCCTGGGGGATGGGACTTCAGCAGGTGGCTCTGGGGTCATTGTGATGAGCTGTCCTGTCCCTTGTCCCACCCCTGTGTGTGTGCATTCATATACATTGAGGTGGTGTGTGTGCCAGGTACACATGGGGTGTGTGTGCACATGTGTGCAATATGCCCTCTGTGAGTGCATGTTTGTGCTCACTTCAGAATGTGGCGTATGTGTGAGTATTTTGTAGTGTGAGTGTACCTATGGTATGTTTTATAAAACCTCAGAATGGGTCAAATATTAGAACCAGAATCTAGATACATGCCCCTCAACCCTATGAGCAAATAGCCAATCCCATTTCCTGATCATTTCTCAAGGCCAAGGAACTTGGAGAACGAAGAGGACAGAGATGACCTCTAGTCTGTGTCGGTTTTAGAAGGACACATTCCCAGCTGGTGGGAACAGGGCAGGGGGCAGCTGGTAAAGAATGAACTCCTGAGTCTGGAATGTTCCCACCCTAAAGCTCTGGTGCCCTGGGAGCCAAGCTTCCCAAGACCCAACTCTCCTTCCGCCCATGTCAGCCCCGGGCTGAGAGCCACTGTCTCACGGCCTCTGCTCCATGTCCCCGCCCCCCCTGTGACAGCAGTCACAGGGGCCTCACTGACAGGGAACAGAGGCACCGGCTCCCCATCGCCCACACAGTGAAGTGTGAACCTCACCAGAGCATTCTCGGGCCCTTTGTGAGCTGGCCCCATCCCACCCTTTCTTCCTCTTAGTCCTCCCCTGTGCCCACCTTCTCAGCAACCTCTACTTCATGCCTCCACGGCTTTGTGAGCAGATGTGGGTTAAAACTGTTGACTTCAGCCAAAACCGGGTTGGCTCAGTGGATAGAGCGTCAGCCTGCGTGTGGACTGAAAGGTCCCGGGTTTGATTCTGGTCAAGGACATGTACCTTGGTTGCAGGCACATACCCAGTAGGGGTTGTGCAAGAGGCAGCTGATCCATGATTCTCTCTCATCGATGTTTCTAACTCTCTATCTCTCTCTCTTCCTCTCTGTAAAAAAATCAATAAAATATATTTAAAAAGAACACACTATTGACTTCAAATACCAGTAGATAATGGGGCTGGGGAGCGGCCTCACGTAGAATCACCCTCCCTCCCTCCCTCCCTCCCTCCCTCCCTCCCTCCCTCCCTCCCTCCCTTCCTCCCTTCCTTCCTCCTTTCCTCCCTTCTTCCCTTTCCTCCTTCCTTCCTTCTTTCCTTCCTTCCTTCTTTCCCTCCCTCCCTCCCCCCTCCCTTCTTCCTTCCCTCCTTCCCTCCTCCCTCCTTCCCTCCCTCCCTCTTTCCCTCCCTCCTTCCTTCCCTCCCTCCTCCCTTAATTTAGCAAATATTTATTTGTTGCTTCTAGGCCCTGGAGATACGAAGATGAATAGAACCAGGAAATGACCTCCAGGGGTCTGACTCAAGGGAGAGAGTTAGATGAACAGTGCCAGCCAGGCTGTAACTGAACATACTTGATGCTCATTAAATATATGTTGAACAAATAAGTGAAGAAAAAAAAAAGAAAGAAATGTGTCATAATAGGTTATCAGAGAATAAGGCACCATGAGAGAAAGGAAAAGAAACCTTCTTTACTCTTCATGGACATCAGGAAAGACTTCACAAGGCAGGAGACAAGCTGGATGAACTCATCAAAGTTGAATGGGCGCCTACAGGTGGCATCGGGGAAGAGCGTTAAGCAAATGGCAGCACAGGCAAGGGAGGCGTGGCAACAGGAAGCATCATCTGGGGCACAGCTGGGGCACAGAGCACTGGCAGGGGGTGACTGGAAGGGAGCCAGTGAGTGAGGGCTCCTCCTGTAGGGGAAGGGGCTCTTCCAGCCAGTCAGGGGGTGATGGCCACGCAAGGGCCCAGTGGAGAGGAGGCCTGTGGGTGCAGATCCGTGGCCCCTGCTTGCCGCACAGAGGACTGTGGTCTGGGTGCGGTGGCCGGTACTCAGAAGGCCCTGTGCTGAGGGTTTGATGCTCTGTGGCTGCTACGTTGGAATTCGTATAATTTTATCTTTGAAGTTATGTTCTCTGTGTGAAGCCGAATGGAACAATGGAGCATGAGGCGGGCCTTGGAGCACAGTCCTGCTTCCTCCACCTCCTTCGGGCGACTTCTCTGCCCGCTCCTCGCGCCAGGCAGGACCAGGCCCAGAGGCAAGGGAGGCCTCCATTCCGCAGCCACCCTCCATCCTGGCAGAAGGCCATGTGCCCGCCCCGCAGCTCCTGGGGCAGGGCGAGGCGGTACATGTGTCCCACAGTCAAGAGCCCCATGAGGGCCTCTCGCCCATCCCCCCTGCAGGGGCAGGTTCCCATCCCAGAATTCCCCCTGGCTGCTTTATCAAGTGGCACATGGGGCATATAGCAAGGCAGGCCTTTCCTGCCTTCCCACCGTTTGTTCTGCCTTCATCTTGGCAGCGTGGCCACCACGGTGGGATCCATAGACAGGTACATCATTGTTGCTCACTGTAGATCCCAGGGGGGCTCTGTGGCGCAGTTTCCGTGGCTTTGTGCCCGCCCGTAGCTTAGCTTGCTATCTGGACCCTCACGAAGGTGCCTCCAGGAATGAAGAGTGGGAAGTTTGCCTCTGCTGCTTATTTCTGTGGACCTCGGGCAAGTTACTGGACCTCTCTGAACGTTAGACTCCTCTTCCGTCAACGGAGGACAGTGCCAGCTTTGTGGTATTGTTGTGAGGACTAAGTGGAATATGCCTGAGAATGAGCTTTGTAGAGCACTGGACGTTGGATGGGCTATTGAATAATAAGACAGGGAACAATAATAATAACGAACGCTTGTGCTAGCTTCGTGCCAGGTGCCATTCCCGGTGCTTCACTTGAATCAACTCATTCCGCTCTCCACATGGCTTCGTAGGAAGGGTCCTGCTTCACGTGCCTGTCGTGGTTGAGGAAACTGAGGCCCAGAGAGATCGGGAACTTGCCTAAAGTCACACAGCTGTTAAGTGGAAGAAGCGGCTTATGAGCCCTAGCAGCCTGGCTCCAGGACCCATGTTCATAACCACATCACTATTCCGCCAAGATACGTGCTCCATAAGATGAAAGTGGTTGGTTGTTTTTTAAAATTGTTTCCTCACACATATGCACACACTCCTATACTTGTCACACACACACACACACACACACACACACACACACACCTTTTCTGGGCTTCTTAGCTGAGAACTCCCCTGCCCCCCCCCACCCCCTTCCACAGGGCGACAGAAGATCAGGCCCCTGGGATCGCCCGGAAGGGAAGGTCACTTCCTAACTGAGGACAGGCAGAGCCAGGCAGCTGCGTCGCATGGATGCCCCCTCCCCTCCCACCAGGCCGCACAAGGGCACACACAGAAGCCGGAAGCAGAGGAGCGGGCCTGGCGCTCAGCCAAGCCCCCGGAAGTACGGAGCGGGCCCTGCTGCCACAGGAGCCTGGGCACAGGCACTGGCCTCCCGCCAGTGAGAGCTGGTTTCCTGGTTCCGAAGGGGGGAGCGGGGACAACCCAAGCCTTCCTTTCCCGGAGGTGACGGGGCAAGAGGCCTGGGGGTGGGCTCGGGGGCAGAAAGCGAGAGGAGGCAGGTGTGAGCCCTTCCTCAGGCCCTGCTGAGTGGTCCCTCCAGTGACAGGGAACTCTCTACCTTCTAGGGCAGTGGTCGGCAAACTCATTAGTCAACAGAGCCAAATATCAACAGGACGACGACTGAAATGTCTTTTGAGAGCCACATTTTTTAAAGTTAAACTTCTTCTAACGGCACTTCTTCTTCTAACGCCAGTTCTAGGGGAGCTGGGATGATGTCATTCCTCAGTACAGCACCACAACCCTCCTGCCTGTAGCTCCTTCTCTCAGGGGTTAATTGGCCCCTTGAAGCCTCTTAGGGCTTGGATAATCCTTCTACCACCCACTCTGGGCTCACCTACGCTCCTCCCTGAGATTTCGGCTGCTCCCGGCCCCGCCCCTTCCTCACTCCATCTGCTCTGACCACCTCAGCCAGGTCACTCCCACAGCTGCCAGGCGTGAGACGGAAGACATGGGCCTGGAGTCCGCAAGAGCCAAATGTTAGCTACTCAGGAATTTTGCAAAGCAGGAGCTTAAGAACTGCTGTGGTGGAAGTATTTACATCGAGGAAACTGGCAAGCACCACCAATCAGGGCCTGTTTTCCCCTTGAAGAGCCGGTTTGCTAGGACCTCGCAGCCTGGAGCCCTGACTCCCACAGGGCAATTGTTTGAAAAGGCCTAGAATTCCCGGAGTGTGTGTGTGTGCATGTGTACATATGTGCATGTGTGTGTTTGCTCTTGGGGGTGTCTCTGCATGGGTTGTTAGGAGTATGCATAGGTATGGGCATGTGTGTGCTCCTCTGTGTGTTTCAGCACAGGGGCCAACAGAGTCAGTTCTCTGATAACCAAAACTACCACATAGACAGAGCTTCCCCTTGTAGGGAAAAGGACCCCCCCACCCACCCCACCCCAGAGGTCTAGCAAGGGGCTGGACACCATGACTACACAGACTCCCCCTGCCTGACCCCACAATATTGCATAATAAAGGTCTGGGCTTCTGAGCACAAAATCCATCAGCAGCTCCCAGATTCCTGTAGCTGCTCCAGTAGCCACTTGCTAGCTCTGTTAAAAAACTGTGTTTTGATTCATTTGGTTGTTATTTGTTGCTTTAATTCTCACAGAAAATAAAGCTTGCTCTTCCTAAAAAGGCTTAAGTAGGAAGTTAGTTAAGGTTAGGGTTGGCTAGTTAGTTTATGCAAAAATTATTTTTCATGCAAAATTATGTCCATACCAAATCAGAGCAGACCAGTGAGAAGGGAGAGCTGGAGGGGCCTGGTTACTACAGCAACTGCGCCCTGGTGAGGAAACAGACTGCACTGTAGGTGTGAAACCCGCGGTGGCTCAGTTCCCAGGGCTCAGCCTGGCCAGGCACTCCTGGAAGAAGGCGGCAACTTGCTCTTTCAGTCAACAGAGGCCATCAGACCTGGGGCATCTGAAAAGGGAGGGCTGAGAGCTTGGGAGCACTGCCATTCCCCCTGTGGCCATGCATAGGAGGTGCTCAGTGAATGTTTTATTATTCTTTTATTAGGGGTCCTTTCTTTCTTCTCTTTCTTTCTTTTTCTTCCTTCCTTCCCTCCTTCCTTCCTTCCTTCCTTCCTTCCTTCCTTCCTTCCTTCCTTCCTTCCTTTCTTTCTTTTCTTTTTTTCTGGATAAAAACTGGAGATGTCTGCACAGCTTGGATCCCCTGGATGCAGATTAGACCCAGGATGGAAGATAATAATTCAGGACCCTCTTCCCATCTCCCTGAAGGTCTGAGAAGGAAAGCCTTTGTTGCCCTTAAAAAGCCAGGGAAGGCCTCTACCTGCAGTGTGACCAACAGGCCAGGACCTACTTACTCTCTAGTCCTCACTGGGCCCTCCTTCTGGGAAGCTCTCAAAGAAGCGGGTTGTAAACTTTCTGAAAAAAGCGTGGGGCCTCTGCTGGTGGGCCCAGCTCTCCTGGCACAGCAGTTAACTCAGCAGCGCCTGGAGGAACAGGGCTCTGCCTATTCCTCGACCACCTCGGGCATAAAGGACACATTCAACTGACAGGCCCCATTGATGGGCGGAGCATCCAGGAACCACAAACTAGAGGCTCAGCCTCCTGCTGCCTGGGTGGCTGCCCTCTGGTGGAATTCTAGGGGTTCCCCCAGGGATGACTCAGGAGGGAGTGGGGGGAGGTAAGTAGCAAGGCATTTAACCCAAGCTCTATGGTTATCTGCTTTGCATAATAGTTGTGTTTGTACAAAAGAATTTGTTTAAAGAAAGGTTTCAGCTACTTTAACAAGTTGGAGAAGTTGACATGATATTGTGTATTAAAAAAAACCCTAAAGATTCCACAGAAAAACTACTAGGAATGATAAATGAATTCAGTAAAGTAGCAAGATACAAAATAAATATTCAGAAATAAGTTACAATTTTATACACCAATAATGAAATATCAGAAAGAGAAACTAAGAAGGCAATCTCACTTATAATTGCATAAAAAAATACGTAGGAATAAATTTAACCAATGATATAAAAGACCTGTACTGGGAAAATTATAAGAAACTGAGGAAGATACAAATAAGTGGATGTATATAACCATGTTCATGGACAGGGAGAATTAACATCATTAAAGTGTCCATTCTACCCAAAGCAATCTATAGATTCAAGGCAATTCCTATAAAATACCAATGGCCTATTTCACAGATCTAGAACAAATGTTCCCAGAATTTATATGAAACTACAGAAGACCCCAAATAGGCACAGCAATCTTGAGAAAGAAGAAAAAAGTTGGAAGAATCATGCTACCTGATATCAAACTATACTATTGTACAAGGCCACAGTAATCAAAACAGCATGATTCTGGCATAAAAACAGACATATAGATCAATGGAACTGAATAGAAAGCCCAGAAAGTAACTCACATCTTTATTTGTGTTTTGTTTTATAATCCTCACCTGAGGATATTTGTCTCAGGTCATTGGTTTTTAGAGAGAGTAAAAGAGAGAGGGAAAGTCAGAGAGAGATATCAATGTGAGAGAAACACATCGATTGGTTGCCTTCTAGACCATGGCCCAGTGTGGGAAGGAGTTTGCAACTGAGGTATGTGCTCTTGATAGAAATTGAACCTGGGACCCTTTGGTCCACAGTCCAATGCTCTATCAACTAAGCAAAACTGGCTAGGGTTAAATCCACATCTTTGTGGTCAATTAATATTTGACAAAGGAGGCAACCACACAAAATGGGTGAAGATAGTTCTTCAAAGGTGGTGTTGGGAAATTGGACAGATACCTGCAAAAAAATTAAACTAGACCATCTTCTTACACCATACACAAGAATAAACTCAAAATGGATTAAAGGTTTTAATGTTAGACTTGAAACCATAAAAATCCTAGAAGAAAGCATAGGCAGTAAAATCTCGGACATTTCTCATAGCAATATTTTTTCTGATATATTTCCTCAGGCAAGAAAAAAAAAATATATATATATATATGGTACTACATCAAACTAAAGATGTAGTTTCCTTTGTAAAGCAAAGAAAACCATCAACAAAATGAAAAGACAACCCACCAAATGGGAGACCGTATTCACTGATTCATCTGATAAGGGGTTCATATCCAAAATATATAAAGAAACCATTCAACTCAACAGAAACAAACCCCAAATAATCCAATTAAAAATGGGCAAAACCCTGAGTAGACATTTCTCCAAAGAGGACATACAGGTGGCCAATAGACATATGAAAAGATGCTCAACGTCACTAATCATCAGAAAAATGCAATTAAAACCACAATGAGATATCACCTCACACCTGTAGATGGCTATCATCAGTAAGTCAACAAACAACAAGTGTTGGCAAGGATATGCAGGAAAGGGAACTCTCATGCATTACTAGTGGGGCTGCAAATTGGTGCAGGCACTACAGAAAACAGTTTCAAGTTTCCTCAGAAAATTAAAAATGGAACTGCCTTATGACCCAGTGCTTATACTTCTGGAAATATATCCAAAGAAAGCTGAAGCACTAAGTTGGAAGAATATAGGTGCCCTTATGTTCATTGAAGCATTATTTATGAAAACCAAAACATGAAAGCAGCCCAAGTGGCCATCGGTAGATAGTAGATGAGTGAATCAAAAAGCTGTGATACGGTTACACAATGGAATATTACATGCCTGTAAAAAAGAAGGAACTCTTTCCTTTGCAATAGCATAGATCAGTGTTTCCCAACCTTCTCTCATGATGAGAATCACCTGGTGGAGTTGTTAAAACACAGATTCCTGAATCCCAACTAAGAAGTGCTAAACTAGAATTTTTGGGAACATATAGGTAAAATTGTATACTTAACTAGTGCTCTAAGACAGATTTTATATACAGAGCACTAAGTTAGGTATGCAATTTTACCTATATGTTCTCAAAAATTCTAGTTTAGCACTTCTTAGTTGGGATTCAGGAATCTGTGTTTTAACAACTCCACCAGGTGATTCTCATCATGAGAGAAGGTTGGGAAACACTGGCATAGATAGACCTGGAGAGTATCATGCTAAGTGAAATAGGCCAGTCAGAGAAAGACAAGTACCATATGATTTCACTTATATGTGGGATCTAATGAAGAAAATATACTAACAAACAAAATAGAAACAGACTCATAGAGAACAGACTTATAGCTGTAGGAGGAAAGGGTGGGTTTCAGGACTGGGTGGAAAAGGTGGAGGGATTAAGTAAAAAACAAACAAACAAAAAGCACAACAACACAAAAAATCTCACAGACACAGGCAACAATATATGGTAATTACCAGAGGGAAAGGTGGGAGGGGGGAGACATAAGGAGGGATAAATGGTGATACAAGGAGGCTTGACTTGGGGTGGTATATTATAGAATTGTACGCTTGAAACCTGTATAATATTATTAGCCAATGTCACCCCAAATAAATTCAATAAAATAAAAAAATTTAATGCAAATCATTATTCTAGGAGCAGCAAGTTTCATTAGATGGCTGGTTAATCACCCTTAGGGGATTCCACATGGGGGTATATGTATTTTGCAAAAAAATCTTTGGGAGATTCTGAGTTTCCCTGAGACCCAGTAACTAGTGGGTTGGAGACTGAACGGGGCAGGTCCCACTGATGAGGCAGATCACGTCTTTACTCTGTTCCTACACTATCCTCCTCTGATTGGACGTGGGCCCGGAGGCCTGTCTGCCAACCCGGGTGTCCATATGGGCTGTGGTCCTGGGGGCCTGGGCCTGGCTTCCTATGGTTATAGCCTCAGTGTATCCTGTTGGAAGAAGTGGTTGGACTACCCCTGACCCCAGCCTCCCTGTCCCTCAGAGGCTGAAGGAGAGAAAAAAGCCATCACACTGGGAAGATAGAGTTTCCCAGAATAGCCAGAGCCATGGAGATTCCTCCGACAGATAAGACAAGGGAAGGGAGGCCTCTGGAGAGGGTGGCCCGGGTCCTGGGACTCCACAGCCTCCCCATTCACCCTCTGGGTGCTTTGGGAGTTTGGAGGTAATGGAAGGGGATCCCTGAGAGAAAAGGGGTAAAGTGGATACTGCCCTGAAGAAGGCTGTGCGTAAGGTTGGTCCCAGGCCTGGACTTGGGATGCTGAGGGGTGGGGGCTGGTGGGAGACTATAATTAGACAGGAGGCCATGATCCCAGGACTGGCCTCCCCTTCCAGGGTCTGCAGGTTATGTGCCCACTCCCCACTCTGAGGCACGTTCTCCCAGCTCCTTCCACCTGGCTGTCCCCAGGCTTCCCCCGCCCCCCCCCCCCCCCCCCCCCCCCCCCCCCGTCCTCACTGCAGACCCAGCTGGCCTGGCACAGGGGTTCCTTCCCTGTTCTTCTCTCCCTATTCCTGCACAGCTCTGCACCTGCTCAGGCGAGCCTGTGCCAGAAGCCTGGGTCCTCTAGGGGGCAGCGGAGAGAGCACAGGCTGAGCAGCCCAAGAGCCCTGTTCTAGATGCATTTCCATACCTTGGGACTACCCATTGCCCTCTCTGGGCCTCCATTTCTACATTTGTCCTTCGGGGGATATGACTCACAGGCCCACCCTGGCAGACACACAGCTCTGGCTGGGCCGCTGCAGAGAAACTAAGGAGGAGGTAGAGAGGTGGGTGTTTAGGCTGCTGGGAAGGGAAGGCGTGTAGAGGTGTAGGAGGCTAAGCGGTGGGGTGGCTCCAGCAGGTGTGTCTGCTGAGGGCAATGGGGTGCCACATTCAAGCTGAGCACAGAGGCGTTTACAATTTTCCAAGTCTAGTCGAATAAGGCTGTCTCCCGGCATAGACACAGCTGATCCTCACAGCCAATTGGTCTGGAGGCTCGGTACCCTGCCCCCCAACCTCCCTCCCCCCGACCCCCTCCTGTCTCTCCCCACCTAGGACAGCAGACAGCATCTGCAGACAAGCCAGGAAAGCATGGAGCACAGTAGCCAGGCACCCAGCTCTGGGCCATGGAGCCTAAGAGCCAGAGGGCGTTGTGTGCCTGGAGCAGCCCTGGGGCCTCTGTGCCCACAAATCGCCTTTCCCTCTGCCCCCACCTGTTCAGGTTTTCTCAGCGCCATCTGGTTTCAGGACGAATAGATTTGGGATTTCCCTTTGTAAAGAAATTCAACCCCAGTGCATCTGGGCCAGGAAATCCCTAGGTCGCCCAGATGACCAGAACCCCATACCCCCACCCCTTCCCGGGGGACGGCTGGAGTTTGGGCTTAGGGGACCAGGTGGCCCGACCCAGGACGGCTGGAAAGTCACGGAGGCTGGCGGGGCCTGCACCCAGCTCCGGCCTCCGCCAAGCTGCACTGGGAGGGGTTTGTTTGAATTTTTTTTTAATTATCATTTTTACTTTTTTTTTTTTCCCCTCCTCATGAAAAAGTTTTAATATACACAGTAAATTAAGCCCAGAAAAAAAAAGGGGGGGAGAAGGGGGGCACATTTCATCTTTAATCTATTTACTTCTGAATATTTAACATACAATTCTGGCACCAATCACCAAATTTAACTGGAAAATTACTCACTAATCTGTTTGCTTATTTGGAATAATTGGGTCGGCTGCCAGCACGAGGGTTCCCCCCTGTTTAATATCTCAGTTAGTAGTCCAATTTCAGCTCGGCGGCATAATTACTCTGACAGAGCTGTAGCCACGGGGCCTGTGAGTGGGGCTGCTTTTAAACCGTAAATTATGAAGGATTAGCATTTATGAATTTTAAATCAGGGCTGGGGTAGGAGACACTAAAGCTGCTTAACACCAGGGAACAGCAGCCTCCACTCAGCGGCGGAAGCCGTAACCCTTCCGCTCCCAGGACGGGTGCGGGACGCGGGAACGGGGGACCCGGGGAGCGGTGGCCCAGTAGGTACGGGGCTGCAGAGGACAAGGGGGTAGGGAAGGGGAAGCGGAAGCCATGACGGAGCTCCCGGGGGTTAGAAAACCTGGGGTAGAGTGGTGTGAAGGACTTCAGCCTCCCCCCTGGTCAGTGGGGTGCAGCCTCCCTCTGGTTAGCCACAGTTCAATTCCCCGTTGCCCCCGAGGAAGCTGGGAGCCATGGCTTAGGAACTGAGGTCAGTCTTTGCAGCCCCTGCCTCCACCCAGGCCGGCACCCTCACACAGGAAGGAAGGCCGCTACCTCCCTTAAGAGTCCTCATCTGGCCAAAACCGGTTTGGCTCAGTGGATAGAGCGCCGGTCTGTGGACTGTAAGGTCCCAGGTTCGATTCCCGTCAAGGGCATGTACCTTGGTTGCGGGCACATCCCTAGTAGGGGGTGTGCAGGAGGCAGCTGGTGGATGTTTCTCTCTCATCTATGTTTCTAGCTCTCTATCCCTCTCCCTTCCTCTCTGTAAAAAATCAATAAAATATATATTTTTAAAAAGAGTCCTCATCTGGGCTTGAGCGGGTCTGGCCAGCACCCTGGCTCTCAGTGTGACTGCCTGGGGTGCCCAGGTCCAGTGAGTGCAGAACGGCCATCAGCGCTCCCCCCAGTATTTCATTCTGAGTTCTCACCTTCCTTCCCACCATCCCTCCATCCCTACCTGCCCCTTTCTGGTGCAAGATCACTCTAAACCTGGGTTTGAAACGATGCTCCTTATGAGGTAAGTGACTATGGACAAGTTGCTTAACTTCTCTGAGTCTTCATCTTACTCATCAGTTAAATAAAGAATTTCGACCGCGTGGGCTGCCCGGGGAGATGCTTGTCACATACCGCGGTTGCAGTGCCTGGCACATGGCAGGTGCTTTTATTGGGTCAGTTTCAAGCTCTTTGAGGTCTTCCCAAACCTGAGTCACCGCCCTGTGTCCGCTGCCCTCTCCCCTGGCCTCATTCTTCACAATAAAAACCTCAGCCTCTAGCCACTCAGCCTGTGCTTTCAGTGGGTACCAAGTTCGGGCCTTAGGCTCCAGCTGGACTCCAGGCGCCAGTGGCCACTAGTTGGCTGGGTTTGAACCCCCCTCCCTCCCCATCATTCACCAGCAGGGTGACCTTGAGCAAGTCATTTAGCCTCTCTATGCCTCGGTTTCCTAACCTGCAATAATAACAATAGTATCGCATCATTGTGCTGTTAAGAAGATTGAGTTAATGAATGTGCAGCTTTTGGGATTACAGATGGCACACGGTAAGCACTAGCTGTGATGGTCAGTATTATTTATTATCCATATGAGGAAAATGACTGTGGCCTTCTCTGTAGGACCTGCCTGTTCTGAGGCTACAGGTCGACTTTCTTGGGCCAGGTTGTCTACAAAAATAGAAGGAAAAGAGGCAGGATCTAGTGGGCAGGACAAGACCGCCTAGAACCTCCCTGAGGACCAGTATGGACCATATCATTCTGTTTGGGATCAAGCAGACCGCT
This sequence comes from Pipistrellus hanaki, assembly GCF_964339955.1. Taxonomy (NCBI): domain Eukaryota; kingdom Metazoa; phylum Chordata; class Mammalia; order Chiroptera; family Vespertilionidae; genus Pipistrellus; species Pipistrellus hanaki. The sequence goes on from NC_140511.1 coordinate 47,430,732, forward strand.
CCCTCTCTCATCTGCAGGCTACAGGCCCTCCCCACGACCTGAAGCTCTGGAAGGGGTTCCTGAGGCGCTTGAGGGGCAGATCCCTGGGGCCAGGCCAGCTGTGCAGGCAGAGGCTGGAAGAGCAGGAGAGAGAGCACAGCGAGGCCTCCAGGACTGACCCCCTGCCCACTGGCCCACCACTCCTCAGCGGCATGTCTGATAGACCATCAGGCACGGAGTGACAAGCTGCCGGTGCCCAACGGGAGTCCTCCGGCAGTTCCCTTCCCCTCTCTGGACCTCAGTTTGCACAACTGACCTAACAGGATTCTTGGCCTCCTAGGGGTCTATGGTTCAAGGTCAAGGCCGATTATCTCCGCAGAATGGATATGGCATGTCTGCACTCACCTGTTCTCGGCAGAGGAGGTCCCACGGCCCATCCTCAGGTCCAAGCGGGGTGAACTTTGGCTTCACGTTACGTAGGGAATGGATGTGGCCGCCCAACACCGCTCATGGCCTTAAGCTTAATGACAGACCACTCCACAGCCTCAGCTCCCGGGCACGGGCTGGCAGTGGGCGTCCTGACGAAATGCAGCCCACCTGGGGCTCCGCGGGTCCTCACATGGTATAATGTGCTTTTTAAAAATGGCCTGATGATAATAAGTCCTTCGTGACCTCCTCCTTTATTTTCCTGTACTGTACACCGTCACCCCTGCCGTCTGGCCCAAAGGACCACGATTGGGGGATGAGCGAAGGGGGAAGGAAAGGGCTAGGGCAGCTGCAGCGTGTGCACGCCCAGGCAGAGGAAAGGCTGCGTTCCCAGGGGCCCCACAGGATCTCTGGCGCGGCTGGTTGGCGACCACGCTGGGATGCTTGATGGATGGGAAGTGCCCGGTGTGTCGAGTCCTTGCTGAGCTTTGTGATAACTCATTATATTCCTTTCTTTACAAATTGCCCCATTAGCACTCCCGGATTGAATGGAATCATAAAGCCGGGAGCATCCAAGCCTGGGCTGAGCCGGGGCCATGAATTACCTGGGCCACAAAGGCCTGCGTTTGGGGGAGGAAGCTGGGACAGCTGGCCGGGGCAGGCCCTGCATTCTGCAAAGGAAGTGGGTTTGTTTTCTTTAAACTTAAAGAGAAGAAAGGAGTTCTAGCCAAGTCCTGCCGGATTTAAATAGCCAGATCTGTCTCGCTGCTCGCTGGCTTTCAAGCTGGGGGCTCTGATCCCTATTTGAGGGGTTAAACTCTCACCCCATTAAGCCATTTACGGGAAGCTGACCACCGGGGAGGGAGGCGACCCCTCTTCCTGCAGCCTCCCTAAACCCCACAGATGCTGAAATTGGTTGTCACTCTCCGTCAGAGGATTCTAAACAAGTAGGCACTAATCCTCTCTGTTAAGGAGATACTTATTTTGTCTGAAAAACTTCAAAGAGCCCATGACAGACACTCAAAATCAAAATTAGCATTCCAATGAGGATTTAAAAAATAATAATTCTTACAGCTCCACCGAGGAGAGGAGCTGAGGGGAGGTGACTGGCCAGGAGGCTGGCAGGGGCAGTGGGGGCCAGCGCCTTTCATCTGCCCACTCCGAGAAGCTTGGGGGGCCTGCCCTGCTGAACCCCCTCCACCAAGGGGCAAAGGCTGGGCAGTCACCGGGACCTTCCAGGGTGGGCAGGAAGTGGCAGCTGCCCCCAAATATTGTGCGGATGAGAGCAATGTCTAGAACTCAGGGGTGATGCAGAAAAGCAGGGTGTGTTCGGGGTGTAGGGGGAGACTGGTGGCCCAAGGACCTTCCATGACCCCTACACTAGCCATCTTTGAGATGTGAGGTCCTCCCTGCAGGTTGACACCAAACAGCCTGGGGCAGCCTGGCCAAGGGGAGGGAAGGCATCGATCCTGATGCCAGGACAGCCCAAGCAGAAGCCAATGGGGCCTAGGAGGGTCTGCAGGCACAGGAGCAACTTCATAAAAGAAGGGACCACAGAGGAGAGAGGAACTCCCTGTCTGGAGATGAGATCGTAGGGGTGGAACCCTGGAGGAAGGCTGGTCCAGAACCAGAACCTGTCATTCACTCACTCTCTCCTTCACCGGGCAGATGTGCTCTGGGCCTGGCCCCAGAGGACCTGCGCCTTGTCTGCCCTTGGGGTGCTTCCAGCCAGTGGAGACAGGTGGGAGTGCTGGCCCTCACAGTATAGAGTAGGGGTGTCGAACTCAATCAGAGAAGGGGCCAAAATCTAAAATCCAGCCTAAATCGCGGGCCGAATGGTTTACTGAACAGTCATAAACTGACAATGTCATAAACTGACAGCGGAGTGCAGTGATGACAGCGCGGTGCGGGCCACATTGCAAGGCTTGGCAGGCTGGATTTGGCCCGCGGGCCTTGTGTTTGACACATGTGGTATAGAGGCTGTGTCTCACATCGGGGGAGGGAGTGCGGAGGGGGGAGGGGAGCCAGAGAACTTTATCTGGGGGCTCTCTGTTAAGGAGCTTCAGATGGAGTCCCCAGGTGGGCCTTCCAGTGGGAGGAGCAGCATGCAAATGCAGGGAGGCCAGAGAATCCTGGGAATGAGGGAGAATCACAGTGCCCCTTCCTGTCTCCTGGCCTGGGTCCCCAGGACCTTCATGAAGACCAAGGGGCCCTGGATACCTGTCCGAGTAACTACTGGACCACACATGAACTTCAGAGAGGGAAATAAGGAAGTGCCGGTAGGATCCCTCCTCCATTCACCAGTGACACCCAGGGCCACCAATGAGACAGACCCCCTGAAAGCATTACCTCATTCAGGACAATGGCCATTGGTTTCTGAAGATTCCCAAGAGGCCCAGCTTTTGACATTCACCCTTCCCGAGGCAGGTCTGGCCTGGCCTGACTGCCAGTGCCATCCCTGTGCAAACTGGCTCTGCTCAAAGCACTTCGCACCCACTCGCCCACTTAGACACTCTCATTCAGAAACCAGTGTTGTCTCATCCAATAGAAATGCGTGGGAACCATATATGTAATTTTAAAGCTTCTAGTGATCACATTAAAAAGATTAATATAAAAATTAATTTTGATAATTTACTTTATGTAACCCAGTGTTATTTTGGGGTTTCTACGACTCCAAACATTATCATTTCAACATAAAATGATTAGTGAGATCTCTCACATTCGTTTTGGTAATAAGCCAAAGCAGTGTGTATTTTACACTGACAGCACATCTCAATCCCAACGAGGCACATGTCACACGTGTGGCTGCTATAACTGGACAGCACAGGGGCCCGCCCTCTGGGTCTACAGAGGAGGAAGCTGGGAGGAGGGAAATGGACTCTGTTCTGGACTGAATGTGTCCCTGAAGATTCGTTTGCTGAAACCCTCCCGGTAATGTATGAGGAGGTGGGGACTTGGGCAGGTTGATTGGATTAGGATTAGATGAGGTCATACAGGTGGAGCCCCCAGGAATGGGGTTAGTGCTCCTATAAGAGTCAGGAGAGACCTTGCTGCCTCTCGCTGTCACATGAGGACACAATGAGAAGCTGGCGGTCTGCAACCCGGAGGAAGGCTCCCCCAGAACCCAACAGTGCCGGCACCCTGATCTCGCGCTTCCAGCCTCCGGAACCCTGAGAAATACTTCCTGTTGTTTCTACGTCACCCGGTGTGTGGTATTCTATTCTAGCAGCCCAAAGGGACTCGGACAGACTTGCTCAGGGTCAAATACAAAGCAGACTTAGGGAGGAAGTCCCTGGCCCTGCTGGACCTGAGGGTCCCCGGGCGCTGAGGCTGTGGACTCTGGGCTGGACTGAGGCCAGGTGTGCTGCGGACCTCCCCGCTGGCCTGAGTGGAGAGGGTTGCACTGAAAGTGGGCCTTCTCCCAGCCTTCCCCTCGCCCTGCCGGCTGTGTGAGGAGGGCTAAGCAGACACAGCAGAACGGCAGGCATTTCCAGGACCTGCTCTGCGCCAGGCACCGTGCTGTGTGCTGGGGGCAATCCTTCCTCTGAGGAGCTTGCAGTGGGGGTGGGACAAAGGCAGCAGAATGTGACCAGACTACAATGGGGAGAGCACAGGGCACTGTGGGGACTTGAGGACAGGGTGTTCCTCTATCATGGGGGTCAGGACAGGGGTGTCTGAGCTGGGAAGAGGGCAGAAAATCTGCTCAGAGGCCTCTTTCTGCTGCTGGGACCCACGCACCTCTGCAAACCCAAAACCGCAAGTATTCCCGAAGGGAACAGCCCAGGTGAGGCGAGCGCACTCAGGTAGCACAAAAACGAGTAGCCCAGCCCTGCCCCCAGTCCTGCCAGCTGTAGGGTGGCTGGTGCTGTGTCCTCCTCAGCAGAGCCCCAAGGAGCCTGGCTTGGCCCTTCCCCTTTTCCATCAGGCATTTGTCTTTGGGATAAACTGAGTCTGCCCATGGGCCGAGCTTAGACAAGAGAGGCGGCCTGAGACCTGCCCGCCAAAAGCCAGGGAAGCCACAGCCTGAGGTAGGAGCAGGCCTGCCCTGTGCCAAGGTTGGGTGGCAGGCTGTGGCATGTGCAGCCTCTGGGACTGTGGGGCCCGAGGGCCGTGGGGCCGGCGCTCTGCAGCATGGCCTCGCTGCCTCCCGCCCCCACCCGGCCACGAAGCCCCGGTGCCGGTAATGAGCATCTTCGGCGCCGGCGTGGCTCAGAGGAGGCCTCCCGGCAGCCGGGCCTTGTTCTCATTGTCCTGCTCCAGCCCAAATGCACTGGGCCCAGGCCTCCATCGCGATCAATGGGCCGAGGATGTGCTGACGCGGCACTTTCATCCTTTCTCAAGGCCGGTGTTTGAACTCCGAGCGAGCGGCCTTCCCAAACGGGGCTAGTCTTCTAAGAAGGCGGCCAATCTCCTTTCCCCGGCTTCCTAAGCAGGCTGATCCCGAGAGTTACTGAGGCACAAAAAGGAGACGTTCAAAGGCAAATCTAAATTACCGTCCTCTTCAAACTGGGGAGAAGTCTTATTAAGTCGCCCGCGTGTGAATCCCGGCCTATTTCTGTCTGCAGACCTTTCTTCCTTTGTGCCACATAAATGGACACATCTTATTGATTTCCTTTCAACCTGGATCACCTCCATCGCTGCGCATATGGGCAGACAAATCCCGCTCCTTCCTTCCCAGTGGGGCTTAGGAAGAATGGGGGTGGCAGCCGGAGAGGCCCAGCGTAACGGGGGCTGCGGTACCCTGCTCACCGCCCCGTGTGCCTTCCCACGGGACTCAGCAGAGCTGCCTGAGAGCTGGCACTCCACGCAGGGCCCTGGGGGAGGCCCCGTCAGCCTACTGGGAGGCTTGGGGGCTGCAGAGCTGGCACACGGGGCCCAGCCAGCCGTTCCTATGGTGGGAGGACAACTCCACAGACCCTCAAACTCACTCGCCTCTAGCGTCAGCCTGTTCTCTTACTTCCTGTGTCTCCTACCACCCGTCCTCTGCGACCCCCACCCCAGGCCCTGGCCACTTGGCGCACTCCATCCCAGCCCTGACCTTGCTGAACAGGCCAGACGCAGGCCCACCTCAGGGCCTTAGGCTGCTGGTCCCACACCGGGAAAGCTCTTCCCGGACCTCGTCACGGCTCGCCTCCACGTTAGGTCTCCACTCAAATATCAACTCCTCAGTGAAACGTTCTCGGCCCGCCCTATCTAAGATTGTACCCGCCCCCTAGCCCCGCCCCTGCTTTATTTTTCCTCACAGCACCTGTCACAACAGACACACTCTGCGTTCTACTTGCTCATGCTGGTCGTCTCCCCGACTCAAATCTGCTCTCCATGCCAGAGAGGTGAGCGCCCCTTCAGCCCACCTCAGTGTCACCCGTGCCTAGAATAGTGTGTGTGTATCATACATTGTGTACAGTACACAGAGGTGCTCAATAAATGACTGTTAAATGCAGGCAATGTAGGGCGCCTAGCCAGTGCCAGCGCATGCCTTCTGTGACCCAGGCCCCAGCCTCCAGGGGGCACACAGGATGCCCAAACTAAAGACACTTGCTCTCAGGATTGTACAAGTGGAGGCTCGGCCTTAAAAAACAGTGTCTCCTGAAATCTGCTACGAACCCCAGGGGTCCTGCTGGCTTCCTCGCCCCAGCTCTGCATCACCCTAATCTCCAGACAAACTCCCCTCCCCTCACTGGGCTCCAGGCACCTCCACACCCCACACGCACTCGCCCTGCGCCTCACCTTGCTCCCTCACGCTCTTTCGCTTCTCTTCTGGGTTTCTGCACATTCCTGAGGCTCCCTCCCCGCTCCCAGTCCTCTCCCTCTGGTCCTTCCAGGTTTCACTGGGCTGTCACCTTCTCCAGGGAAGCCTCCTTCGACCAGGGTGGCTAAGGGGTGATCTCTGCTCCGGCCCCCTTCCACCCCCCGCCACACACACACACACACACGCCTGTCCCTCACCCAGTGCTAACCACACTGCACCACCTGGCCCGTGTGTGTCCCTCTGTGGGCCGAGTCATCTCCAAGGGCCAGAACTCTGTCTGGCTTTCCTCCTGTTCCAGTCCAGGGCTGGCCTAGAGAAAGTTCTCCGAAGGTGTTTGCTGAGTGAGTGATGATGAATGAAAGAAGAACCCACAAGGAGGCAGCCGCACAAAGGCTGGGCCTGGGGCTGGGGCTGGGGCTGGAGAAGCTCCATGCAGCTGCCTGCTGCCGAGGAGCAGACGGGCAGACGAAAGCAAAAGGAGGCCTAGGAAGTCTTCGGGGGAAAGAAGCTCATTTCCAAACAAGGAGGCATTGAGGCCGTGGGAAGACAAAAAAAAAATTTCTCAAAATTAGACCGGAGGAGGGGCCGCGGAGCGCGGGGCTCCGGGGGATTTATTAACGCACGCCGCCCAGTGATTTCTCCTCCCGTAATCCAGGCACCGGGCTAGCACCGGCGTCCAAATTATATTTAATTGGACAATTATTCAAACTGAAAAACCTGCGCAAGGAAACGAAGGCGGTCCTTAATAAACACCTTGTCTCCTCGGCCCCAAACAGGCAAGTCGTTTACTGACCCAAGAGGCACAATTTGTCTTTGGTAAATGTATTTTGAAGTAATTGCCGACTCCGGGAGTAACCATTTTTCAAAGGGAAACTTGGCTCTCGCCAGCAGAATAATAAATTGTTCCCTGACCTGTGTGACGCCTAATCCCATTAGAAGGACGGGCGCTCGGAGGATGGAGGGCGGCGAGAGAGGGGACGGATGGTCCTGCTCCGTCTCCCCGCTGTGGCTGCTGGAGCCACCCCGGTGGATCAGAGCATGGCCACTGGGGCCAGCCTCGGCTTTCTCCACAGAAGCAGCTGCGAGGGTTGGGCCTGATGGACGCTGTGGCTGGAGACAGAAGGCTCACACTTCCCCAGCCACTCCTGGGCACCACCCGGAGCCCAGTGCAGCCCGGGGAGCCCCAAACTCTCTTCCTGTCTCTTCCTGACCCTGCCTGCCTGCCTCACCTCTCTGCCGGCCCAGTCCCCATTCAGCTCTCAGCTCTCTGGGTCCTGTCTGCCTCTCTGACCCGGACCCACAACCTTCTTGGTGCCTCTAGTGAGGCTGAGCAGAGCAGGGGTCGCAGGGAGGTCACGTTGTTCACGCAGAAGGCACACAGGCACAGCCGCACCTTGTTGAGCAGCTGAGGGCCGTGGGGAATCTGCTTTAATGAATAGAAATGCGTTTATAAATAGCATATCCATATGCAAATGAGCACCTCCAACAGCCTGGGAACAGGCTGGTCTCTGATCGCTTTCCTTTAAACAAACACACTTTGTAAAAAAAAAAAAAAAAAAAAAAAAAAAAAAAACTGGGGTCTTTTCAGGAGAGAAATGAAAGGGTTGGCTTACAAAGGGATTCTAACTTGGTTCCTTTTGCGGCCTGGACAGTGTGGCTCAGTGTTTGAATGCCAACCTATGAACCAGGAGGTCACGGTTCGATTCCTGGTCAGGGTACATGCCCTGCTTGCAGGCTCGATTCCTCGTGTGGGGTGATCCCCGGTGTGGGGTATACAGGAGACAACTGATCAATGATTCTCTCTCATCACTGATATTTTTCTCTCCTTCTCCCTTTCTCTCTGAAATTTAAAAATATTTTTTTAAAAAGAGTAAGGCCTCTTCTTTCTATGTGGAGTGAACTTCAATGCCCCAAATCCACACTTAACGTGGCCTCTGGCAAGGGTGAGCCTCATACCTGGTCTCCCTGATGCCCCACCCCAGATTATCATCCCCCCACCCAGTAGCCCCATCCTCTTTACTGCCCCGGACTGATTCTAGAACATGGTTCTGCCCACACCTTGACACCTGTAACCACCTTCTGGTGACTTCTTAACACCCCAGGGGCAGAACTCAGCCCCTAAGCTTGGTTTCATCTCCCACCACATTCCCTGTCCCTTCCTAGGCCCCCTGGCCTCACACCCTTACCGTGCCCCAAGGGCAGTCTAATTCGAATTCAGCTGTGCCCTCAGCTTTGAATGCCCTGCCACTCCCTCCTCCTCCATAGGAAACTGTATTCATCCTCCAAAGCCCCAATTCTTTGCTCCTTCCCTGCAACTTATGCCAACCCTTTCTTCCTCTAGCTCCCCATCAGGGCACAGACAAAAACAAACCAACGAGTGCAAAAATACGTGGAGCAACAAATCAAATGTTTCTCCCTCTCAAATCAATCAATAATTTTTGTTTTAAATAACAGTAAACCCTTCTATAGCACTTCCCAGATGTCTGCACCATTCTGAGAGCTGTATACCATTCACTCCTTTCACCCTTACAGTTGTATGTGGGAAGCACGATAGCAAATCCAGTTCACAGATTAGAAGACTGAGCACAGACAGGTTAAGAAATGTGCTTAGGGCCACACAGCTAATAGGGAGTGGAGCTGATATTTAGACCCGCATGTCTGATTGCAGAGTCTTAGCCGTGATCTGACCCTCACAGGTGTCCGTTAGAAGCTCTGTTTCCTTCTAGGGTGCGGAAAGGAGTGCCCGGGCCTTTGTCATTATTTCCCAGGAATGGGGTCAAATCCCACCACTGGCCGATGGCCATGGGGTGGAAGGCCTCCGCTCCCTGCCTCCTCCCCCACCCACACGCCTCACCCTTGGCCAAGCTTCATCATTAGGAGCACTCAGTAAGGCCCAGGTCCTCCTGTGGGAGGCTCTAGCTTAGGGGTGTCGAACTCAATCAGAGAAGGGGCCAAAATCTAAAATCCAGCCTAAATTGCGGGCCGAATGGTTTACTGAACAGTCATAAACTGACAATGTCATAAACTGACAGTGGAGTGCAGTGATGACAGCGCGGTGCGGGCCACATTGCAAGGCCTGGCGGGCTGGATTTGGCCCGCGGGCCTTGTGTTTGACACATGTGCTCTAGCTCATGGTCAAGGCCGGAGGGCTTGGTGACTGATGGTGGAGGAAGGGGAGTCAGGGTGGCCAGGTTGGTGGCGTGGGGGTTGGCGGCAGATGGTGGTGTGATGCCCTGAGACAGAGGCAGCGAGAAAGGAGGCAGGAGGGCTGTGAGGGAGGCACCTGCCTCCACCCTGAGGCTCCCGCTCAGTCTCACTGGCTCCATGACCCCGAGGACATGCCTCCTTTGTGCCGGGTCTCTGCTGCTAAACAAAGGTCTTACCAGCTACAGGATACAGTGGTTTCCCCACCCCAGCTCTCGTCCTTCTCGCTGCCACAGCTCCGATCTGGGCACACGGAGCCCGTTCCTCCACGGGGCTGTATGTTAGGGAACAAGAGCGATCTGGGGACAAGGAGGGAGAGGAAGGCCCACGCTCTGGCAGCAGACGGAAGTGAGTGGGACAGGCACGAAATTGCCAAATTTTATACATTCTGACGTGCAAAAATCACAGGCCTTTATTTTCTATAATTCATCTCCTCTTGCTTTTGAGCTCCAATTCCCAAATTGGGGAAGATCCTCTAACTTACCAATTATAGATAGCTCAGCCTTTTCTAGTTTAAAACAGTCTCTTTCAGGTTAACTCAACATTTTTTTTTTTTTTTTTTACATAAATACGCAGTCTCTCAAAATTCAAGCTATCAGGACTATTTCTCTCCTCTTTTAATGCATCTTCATTCTACTTCCTCCTTCCTGCGATGGCAGCCGGGTACAGGGGCGGGTCCCACCTCGCATGGTGGCAAGGGGAAAGGCATTAGGCCAGGGGTCTTCAAACTTTTTAAAGTGGGGGCCAGATCAGGGTCCCTCAGAGAGCTGGAGGGCCGGACTATATGAACTACTAATTCCTACTGTAACACCTCGGCTGCGCTCACTGCCCAAAAAACCTGGTGGGCCGGATCAGACTCCTCTGTGGGTCGCATGTGGCCCGAGGGCCGTAGTTTGAAGACCCCTGCATTAGGCCCACATGCTGCCCACTGGGCTCCCACTGGGCTCAGACAGCGCCACTCGACTGGCTTCTGGTGTCCAGTGAGGTGCGGAGCCCTTGAGCCTCTTGCTGGCTCTGTTTCTGAAGTCTGCATCAGCCGTGCTATGTCGTGACCACAGACAGTCCCCGATCTCACTCACGTTGCACGTCCCTTGCACATACATCAGCACGGGCTCTGTGCCATGTCACCATGTCCTCCCCCTGGGACCCAGGCTGGCAGCGCGGCTTCCCCCAGGGGCCCTGGCACAGCAGAGCGGAGGAAGTGCTGAGGAAGGCTTCACCTCAGCTCCCCACTGAGGCTCCCTGGACAGCACAGCTCCACAGAGCTGCGAGCGTGTGCAGGCAAGAGTGTCAGCTACCTACGGAGCGCCCGCTGTGTGCACTGCATTTCATGTACCTCCTCCCAGCGATCAGACCTGTCCTGTCATATAAGATGTGCCATTCTTCCCCTTTTATAGATGAGGAAACCAAGCGTGCCCTCATCCAGGACAAGATACCTTCTCTCAAAACCCAACTCCAGTTCTATTCCCTGATCCTAAGCTGAGATGGGAGCTGTACTTGACCCCTATCCTGAATCCAGCCTCACCTCATACTACCCAACGGGCCCCAGACCAAACCAAACCTCACTCTCACTCCGCCTCTTCCTGTAACACCCTCTGTGGCCCTGTGAGCTCAGTCCTGACTCAGTGCCACGCTCACCTTGGCCTACGGGTGTCCAGAGCCATGGCCTCATTCACTCGGAAGGACCATGTTCGGCCCCTCGTGGCTGCCAGCCCTCCGCCCCTCCCCCCAGGGGGCCCCTTAGAGCGGCCGGGATTCTGCTCGGCTCTGGCCATCCCTGCACGGGTGATGGATGAGCTCTGGTGTTATCAGCACCCCGGGAGGGATTCACCCATTTCCCCGCCTGTCACTTCACCATAATTTCTAAAGCACAGGAAGCCGATTGCATCTCTCAACACCATTGGACTCTGTCCCTGCCCCGGAGGGCTTCCTCGGGGCCAGGACTCAGGAGGGTGGCCTGGGTCTGTGATTATTCTCCAGGCGCTGACAGGCACACACTGCTTCTGCTGCCACACATTCTGCTGGTCTCCTAGACCAGTGGTCGGCAAACTCATTAGGCCACAGAGCCAACTGTCAGCAGTACAACGATTGAAATTTCTTTTGAGAGCCAAAACTTTTAAACTTAAACTTCTTCTAACGCCACTTCTTCAAAATAGACTTGCCCAGGCCGTGGTATTTTGTGGAAGAGCCACACTCAAGGGGCCAAAGAGCTGCATGTGGCTCGAGAGCCACAGCTTGCCGGCCACTGTCCTAGAGGGACCCCAGCCTCGCTGGGCCCGCTGGGCCCTGGCCCCGGCACTCCTGGCCCGTCTGAGGCCTTGACGTCACCATGAGCACCTCCCTCACCGGGAGCCTGGAGGAGGCAGGGAAGGCAAATGCCAGCAGGGTCCCTGCCGAGCTGTGCCTTCAGCCCCTCTGGAAGGCGGCAGGGTGCTCAGGGCCCTTCCCGCACAGGCTGGAGGATGAGCAGGGCCTGCTGTGGCCTCTCCCATCACCTCCACCATCTGCAACTGTGCCCACATCTTGGATGTGAGCTGCCTCTGCTCGGTCTCAGGACCCACAAGCAGAGGGCAAAGCTGGTGGGTAGTGGCTGCATGCCCACTTCAGAGGTGGGCATGGGGGCCAGTGGGTCGGGAAGGATGCCCACTATGGCCAGCGCCTGGCAGGATCACCCCCAGAACACGGAACCGGTGAAGACATGGCCCACCCAGAAAGCTGATGTCACCCACAGGCAGAGCGCCAGGCTCTCAGGCTCAGAGGCAGAACCCTACCGAGAGGACAGGGAGAAGGCTGTCAGACCTTGGACCTGAGCCTGTAGGGCTGTCTGGCAGGGTGGGTGTTAGAGCCCCCAGGGCCCTCCCTCACCCATCTACAGCCCCAGGACAGACCAGGTGCCCAGGAAGACAAGGTGCCCCCGCCCCCAGCCTGGCATAAGGAGAAGAAAGTAGAGTGTTGATGGGAAGGTTTCATCTCCGCATAATAAACAACTCTCTGACCATCACAGCGTCCCACGGAAAAGGAAGTCTGGAAAGACATCCCAGCGCCTCTGATTGTTCGCGGCCCCGGAGCCTGCCTATGAAGCCTCCTCGGTAATTAAGTGGAATGACTCCATTTTGCCACATAAGTCTGGTTATTGCTCGTGGGTGGCTGCAATTAATATAAAAGCAGCTTAAGAAAGCCATCATCGAGGCATAATGAGTTTTTAAATATTAATTAATATGCTAATAACCATTCTAGGTGGAGGGCGAGGTAGTAATGCTGGAGACGATTTCTGCCAGCGACCCGGGTACGCCTGCGTCCGCCCTGCACAGCCTCCGTCCGGTGCCTCCCGGCCCAGGGGCAGTGCGGGCAGGGGTCAGAGCCTGCTCAGGAGCAGCCCTGTGGTGCCTAAGCCCCAGGGCAGTGTTCTGAGCAGCTGGACCGGGGCACAGGGAACCGGGACCATCGGCTCAAGGGCTCCAATGGGGCCCATCCCTTCCCCAAGCCCAAATGTGGCATCAGCCCCTCCGGAGAGCCCGAGGGCAGAGACGGGAGAGCGAGGGGAGGTTCGGGTCCAGCGCTCCTCCCAGAGCCCAGGGCCCAGGCCCTCCTGGGTCAGCAGGATGCCGGGATTGTGGTCCCCGCGGGCTGTGACCGTGACCCGGTTCTGTCTGGGGTTCTGGCCAGGCAGGTTAGCGAAGCCCGCCTTTGGCAGGAGCTGGGAGGACAACGGTCAGAGGAGGGTCTGGCGTGGGAACAGGGTTGAGGGGTGAAGTACTCCTTCCCAGCGGCCACCCAGTTTCTGTTCTCTCTTACCTCTCGGGACTGCCCCGTGGGGGCCCGGCTGCCTGGCAGGGCGAAGGGGGGACAAGCAGTGGCCCCGCGCGTCTAGTCTGGTTCTAGCTGGCGAAGGCCCCTCCACCAGAACAGGTTAGAATAGGACGTTAATTGATTAACCCAAGGCTTAGACACGTGATCCTCCCTGCTTTCCCACCTGCAGCTGTAATCAGCCCCCGTTCCGGCCAGGTCAGCCGCAGGTGCCCGAGGAGCGCCGCCGACGGCAGGGGCCGCAGGGGCCTAAGCCAGTGGTCGGCAAACTCATCAGTCCACAGAGCCAACTATCAGCAGTACAGCGACTGAAATTTCTTTTGAGGGCCACATTTTTTAAACTTGAACTTCTTCTAACGCCACTTCTTCAAAATAGACTCGCCCAGGCCGTGGTATTTTGTGAAAGAGCCACTCTCAAGGGGCCAAAGAGCCACATGTGGTCCTCGAGCTGCAGTTTGCCGGCCACAGGCCTAAGCAATAGACAAATCCCCGAAGTCTGAACCTCACATCCATCTTCCATCACTGAGTTCTTACTGAGAAATTAATGTCCCAAGTGAAATCTCTCTCCATATGTTCATCCATGTCCTACCGCCTCCCTTCCCGGCTGTTTCATGGCGTCTCAGAGCCGGGCCTTCCTTTCTCGGGGCCGCCTCACCCCCGCCACCTGGGCCCAATCCCTCCGGAGCCCTTTGCAAGGCCACAGAGGATGCCTACAAGCTCTCCCATTTGTGCCATTTTGCCTAAAACTCCACAGAAAGCACCAGCCACAGTCCCAAATCCAGGCCACTCAGAACCAAACGTAACTACTTTGCAATAAATAATATTCCCCAAGTGAAATGAAGGTCTGACGGTCCTGTTGGCAGCCACGGGGGTTCTTAGAGCCCCCGGACCGGAGAGTGAGAGGAAAGAGTCAGCTTTCTACTGCACCTCTGACCTGGTGTGACCTGGAGCAAATCAGTGTTCCTCCGTGGGCCTCAGTTTCCTCCTTCTGCAGGATGGGAATGTTGCATCTCCAGATGAACGCTCCTAAGGCACAGGCCTGAGGGATCACATGTCCTCATCTGAACTCATGCACCAGAGCACAGCCCTCAGGCGGATGGACACAGCCTCTCCAGCTCAGCACCTGAGGTGGGGGGGGGTACGGGAGGGGGTAGGAGGGAGCATTCTCTCGCAGCATCTGCCTGGGGCGGGGAGAAGGTCCAGAATGCTGTGAACACAGGGCTGCCACCTTCTGTCCAGATGGTTTCAGACTTGCTGGGACAAAGCGCGGAGCCCTTCCCAGGAGCAGCAGCTGGGCCTGTGGAAGCAGCAGTGCACAGGGCGGCTCTGCTGAGCAAGCCCCTGTGACCACTGGGCCCCGACTGTCAGGGCGCGCCACGTGGGCTGCTGGCTGGGAGCCGGCCTCTCCTTGGTCCGGCTTCCCTAATTGGAAGCTGAGCCTGGCAGAGCCGGGCACAGACTTCACGCCGGGAGGAGAGAGCCAGGCACAGCCGGATTGCTTCTGTGTCTGATCTCCGCTTGCAGGAAAAAGAGTGAAGCTGCTGCGAGCTGTCCGGCCCCTGGAGGAGGGGACGGCAGGTTTAAGAGGTGGCTGCCATCTGCTAATTGCAGCTCCCGGTGCTCAAGTGGGGGCTACAGAGGCAGCTCTGAGGGTGAGGCTCTTAACACTTTCCCACACAGCCCCTCCCACCCGTCCCTGCCCAACATTCAAAGCTCTGAGGCCCTGAAAGGTGCTGGGGAGAAGATTCCTGAACGTTTAGGACTCCAAGTTCTACCCTGAGCTGGGAAGGGCCCTGGTATTCAGTGTGGGGTGATGGATGTTGGCAGAGGTTAATATTCCACATGTGACCACTGGAACCCAATTTGTAACTTCATTTAATTCTAGTTCATTTAAGCAGCCGCAGGGGGTTAGTGGCTTCAGCACTGGGCAGCAGAGAAGTGAGGAAGACGCTGCCCACATTATTTCCAGGTCCCCAGGGGCCGGCGCCTGCCCGCATCCTCTCCAACTCCAAAGCAGGGCTCTCCCTCCTCGTCCCGTCCTGTCTGGGTCTCTGCCCCGAAGCCCCGGCACTGCTGGCCTGGCCTCCCAAAAGCATCACTGGGTGTGGTGGGGCGGGGTGGGGTGAGGTGAGACACATAGCCTCTGGGGCCATATAGACTGGAGTTCGGATCCATCCCTGCTCTGCTACTTACCAACAAGCTGCCAGGAGTGTTTGAACCTCCATTTCCTCCTCTGTAAAATTGGGAATAATCTATATATATAAAAGGCTAATATGCAAAGTGTCCCCTCCGGAGTTTGACCGGGAGACTGGGAGTTTGATTGCTTGCTATGACATGTGCTGACCACCAGGGGGTGGTGTGGAACAAAGGAAGGCCCATGCTGGTAACCAGAAGGAAGGCCCCATTCAGCCCTGATCCTCGGCCAAGTTTAGGGACCCTACCTGTGCACAAATTTTGTGCACCGGGCCTCTAGTTAAGAATGATATCCGTTTAGGGTCGCTGTGGGGATTGAACGGAGCTCTGAGGCCATTGGAGCCCTGAGGCCCATGCCTGGCACCTAGGAGGCGCTCTGTAGGTGGCAGCTGTGTGGCTGTCACCACCACCACCAGCACCAATGGGCACGCAAAAGGGATACAGTGACTCTGCTGGAGGGAGACTGCAGACCTCAAAAATGCAGTTTGAGACAAAAGCTTCCCCTTGAGCAGCGGGGAGTAGAGGCTGACAGGAAAGACTGCCGATGGGGGGAGGGCACTGCTCGCCACGTGAGGAAGTGTGTCCTCTCCGTCTGGATTCAGACCGAACTATGCTACGCCGGCTGGGGCTGGGGGCCGTGTGCACCTGTTGGATGGAATCTGTCAGCTACCGGGACAGTCAGGCATGACGCTCCGCCCAGCGGGAGCTGTGACAGAACAATCCATCCAGACACTCCACAGTGTGCACTGTGGACCATGGGCCTGGCGCTCTTTAGGGGGAGGTGGAAGGGAGGGAGGGTGGAGGAGCGGCCGTCCCCCCCACCCCTGCCCCGGCTGCTCTGATATGAATGACTGATGTGGGACCCTGCGCCAGGCAGGAGGGCCCACGCATCCTTTCCTGCCGGTGGTGGCGAGGTTTTCCTCTGCAGGGGGATGGGACTGCAGACTGAGTGGCTGCGGGAGACCTGTGGTGGGGAGAGGGGCCTCGGAGCTGGGGAGGAGTAGAAAGCACCCAGAAGCCAGAGCCACCTAGAAGGGGCGGAGGCCTGGGAGACAGGCCTAGAGATTGCCTCTGGGAGGAAATCCTGTTGGCAAATGCTCTGCACCTTCCCCCTGTGGGACCTATTTCCTGTTGGTCAGAGCCTGGTGCCCAGGGACCCCAAGCCCCCATCTCCGCTGACACGGGGAATAGGGAAATCCGCTATCAGACAGATGTCTGGACTGGGACCGACCGTTGATGGCGACCCGCAGTCCTTGGTGGAGCTGGGAGCTCCCAGCCACAACCCACTCCGGCAGCCGAAAACTGGGGAGACAGCAGCCATGTCTCCCGGGGAGAGGAAGCTGTCCCCGAAGGGGGCGGGGAGCCCACACAGCTGAGTGGCATTGGACAAAATGAAGGCCAGGAATGGCGGAGGCCTGGGGCTGGGGTGTCTGGGCCACCCGCCGCTCGCTCACCCCGCCCTTCCCCTGAGCAGGGCTGTCATCAGACTCATTGGCTCCCAAGTTCTGAAATGAACTCTGCTCCACATAATTACCGCTCTTCAAGTTTCCCGTCCTCTGTTTAAAGAATTCGTCCTCTCGCCCTCAATGCCCCATCAGCTCCCTAATTAGCGGCGCCCGCGCGATTACACATTCTCCGCAGCTCGCCGGGCCGGCCCCTAATGAGTGTTTGCGGACAGCTGGGAGCCGGGCCGCCCGGAGCCCGCAGCCAGGAGTCAGGGCCCGGGAGTGCGAGCTGTCAGCGCCGTGATGGGGCTGGAGCTGGTCGCAGCCCCGCGGGCCTCTGGGAGGAAAGGCCTTGAAATATAAATGAAGATGAATATTCATATTTGGTTCAATAAGTGCCAACTATTAATATACATGTCTGTCGGGAAGAGGAGGCGGCGCGGGGCCCGTTCTGCCCGGCGTAATTGGGCTCCTAATTCACAATTAGCCTTGAGCTCCGGGCCTCTGCACAGCCAGAACCTGGGCTCCAGACCGCGGGAGGAGAGGGGCTGGGCCCCCGGGGAAGGCCCTGCACACCCCAGGGTGCTTCTGCCCGGAGACCCCTCCCCACTGGGGGAAGGCTGGGAGGGAAGGGCAGAAATGAGATCTCCTACAGGAATCACACAGGAATTACAGGAACCGCCTCCTTCAGAGGGACCCGAGTCACACACGCACGGGTCCTATGTGGGGTCAGCAGCTCAGGAGGCCCACACCCTGTCTGCACCCAGAGCTTCCCACCAGGACATGTCTGCCGGTACATGGCAGCCAGGAAACGGTCGGGACTGGGCCCCGGGTAGCTGCTGTTCCCTCTGAAGCCTGGCTTCCCAGGGCCCAGCCTGTGTGGCCGGAGGGACGCCAGTCCCCATCCCACGCAGGCCCCGGTGTCACTCAGCCTCTCTTCCTTCACTCTTGCCTCTCTGGAATCTGCCCAGATGTCTTCCACGATGGCACAGCTGCCACCAGGCCTTCAGACCCTCAAAGGCGTGATCTGCCTGCACGTGGCCACAGAGCATGGCCCTCGCCAGCTGTGTGCCCCTCATCTCAGAGGCAGCAGGGAAGGAGACATCATGGCTGAGGACGGGGAGGAGTCACAGCCCAGGAGGGCATGTCGGAGCCTTGGGAATGAGCCCACACCCACCCGGGCAGCTGTGAGGACCCCCTTCCAGACAACAGCCCAGGGCTGCCTCCAGTGCATCGGTGGGCGGGCCACCAGGATGCCCCTGGCTCAGCCCCAGATCCGCTCCAGCCAGCGGCAGGGGCCAAGGTCTGCCTCTGGGCTAATGGCCTGCCTATGACCTTCAGCCAAGGCCCAAACCTGTCAGGGTTCAAACAGCCCCAATGAGGACACAAAATGGGCACTCAACATGCCCCCTGCCAGTGTCATGGAGATGCTATGAAAGAACGCCCGGACGGTGAGAGGAGAAACTCTAAGCCCGTCCGTCTGTCCGGGCACACTTCCGTCTGAGCAGTGGGCTGGAGCAGGTGGAGCAGTGAGAGGGGGTGACAAGGCCCCGGGCTGGGCCCCCTAGAAGGCCTAGAGTGTTCTGGGCCTAGAGCACTGCATCCTCTCAACAGAGGATGAGGCAGACGCTATTCTCTCCGTTTTACGGATGGGAAGGCTGAGGCAGAGAGGTTAGGTAGAGAGTACAGGGAGGAAGGCTGAGCACAAACAAAGCTGCTCACCAGTCTGAGAGCCGAAGGCCTGCAAAATCAAAGCACCGCTTGGGACCTGCGGGAAAGCGGGTGGCCCCTCTGTCACAGGTGAGAGGGGCTTACAGGGGTTTTTCACTTCCCGTCCCTTCTTAGGAACACTTTTGTCCGAAAGCTGTTAGGTGAGGCCAAGTGAGGTCAGTGTCTGCGCCAGAGGCCGAGGGCGGCCCAGGTGGCCAGAGCGCCGTGCGCTGTGGGGGCCGGAGCAGGCGCGCAGTCGGCCCACGTGGAGGGCGGTGGGTAGCCGGGGGTCGGAGCACAGGCAGGTGCGGAGGCAGCTCCTGGGAGGTGGAGCAGCAGGAGGAGCTGAGCACATCCAGGGGACTGATCAGATACATAAACACACCAGGCAAAGGGGACCCATGTTTCATGCTCGAGGGGGGCAGCTACCAATAAGACAAAAGAGAAAAGTAGAATGGACCCTGGGTCAGCATCGGAGGTACCAATGGGAACGCACAGTTTTCCATAGAGATATAGATGGGAGTGAGAGATAAATAATCGATAGATAAGAGTGGGATAGAGAGGATGATGGGTAGAGGACAGGTGGCAAAATATAGACGTAAATGTATCTATGGATCCATCTATAGTCATAGGTTCCTTGGCTCAGTTAGCTGAGAGGGCCTGAGAGCAGCAACTCTCTGATAGCAAAGAGTCCGCCTTGCACCCAGATCTTGAATCCAATGATGGTCCATTAACATGAACCGGGGCTTCGTGGGGGAAATGGCTGATTCCAGAGCTGGAGCAGGGAACGTACAAGACACACCTAGCACATCTTCCCGTGCTGAAAGACAGGTGTGAGCTCAGGTGATGATGGGGAATGTGTATCAGAATGAAACAGAGGCTGGCCTGCGGGGGTGCCCACCGGCCAAATCTGGGGCAATTTGAACGTCACAATAAATAAGGAAAGTAGCAGTTTGCAACCCATCGAATACAATGGGAAGCCACAAATCCACACCGACATTCATGCATACTACATTGAACATCTGATGAGGAAAGGGATATGTACGTAACCTCAAAATACCTACCAAGGAGAGGAGAGGAGAGTCATTTCACAGCGGAGGAGCCTGGCTGACACCATCTTCTTATCAAACAATCCAAGTGAACCCAGTCACGGAACAAATCAAAATGTGCGCCACCCGAAGGGGGGCGATGGGACGAACCCTCCAGCGCTCTGGCACGTTTCTGCCAGGAAACGCACAGCCTGGGCCAAGCCTTGAGAAACATCAGACACACCCGAACCGAGGGACATTGGACCAGGTATCCAATGCCTCCAGGGCGGCAAGGTGAGGAACTGTGCTTCAGGGAAGGAGACAGAGAGAAAGGACGCCTGAGTGAGACCCGTGATCCAAACACCTGGATCCGTTCGCGCTAAAGACCGTGATCGGGACAATCCAATCGGTGGGACCGCACGGGGCCTGAAGATTGCCTGGCAGTCTGACATCGGTGCTGGTTTGCAGATTTGGGGGCCGTATGGGGTTATGTGGGAGGTATCCTTCTCTGTAGGAAACACACACTAACGCGCGGGGAGATGGGGCATCATGCAGGCAACTTACTTTCCAACAGCTCAGGGAAGAGGACAGTTATGTGAGCCATACTGGCCCCTCATCCAGTCACTGCCTCCAGCTGACGGGAGAGACACGGAAGAAAGATCTGGGAGCCGGGATTTCTCCGCAGAGACCTCGAGGTGCAGCTCATCGCCTCGCCCCTCCCCAGCGGCGGGAAAGGGCTGCCGGGCCATCAGAGCGGTTCTTGCAATGCAGCCTGTGCCCCTGAGCTTGGGGACAGGCGCCTGACATCTTCCTGGAAAGTTTGAAGGCCAGAGGCCAGCTGGCACTGCCCGTGCTGCAGAGAGGAGAACCCACCGCCCTGGGGTAGTCTTCCATGGAGGAATTTGGGTGGGCAAAGGTGAGGGTACCCCTAGGAGCTAGATCAAGGGGGGAGGGTGCCAGCTTTCTTGGAAGAACCCTTCCCAAGGAGACTGCCTGGCAGGGCTCTGTGATTTCGGGGGGGGGGGGGGGGGCGGAGGAGGTTACTCCAACAGGAAGGGCACACAAGCCCAGAATGGTTTTAAGGACACTGAGCAGACCTCTGAATGTCCTAGGCCAGTGGTCGGCAAACTCATTCGTCAGCAGAGCCAGATATCAACATAACAACTATTGAAATTTCTTTTAAGAGCCAAATTTTTTTAAACTTAAACTTCTTCTAATGCCACTTCTTCAAAATAGACTCGCCCAGGCTGTGGCATTTTGTAGAAGAGCCACATTCAAGGGGCCAAAGAGCCGCATGTGGCTCGAGAGCCTCGGTTTGCCGACCACGGGCCTAGCCTGTTCCTGCTGCTGCTGAGATGAAGGTGTTATAATAGTCAACTACTAGGGCATCACCGACCACCCGAGCTCTTAGGTTCACAGCCTCTCTCCTCTCTCCCAGGCCCGCAGGGGTGGGGACAGGGGGGTAGGCCAGCGGCCCGGGCCCAGCAGAAAGGGGATCACTCCCTGGCTGTGTGCTTCTCACCCCATCAGAGGCCACCAGAGGCTGACTCAGTGCCCCGTCCCAGGTCCCTCAGGCGTCCCTCTGCTCAGACAAAGCACAGGGTGTGTTCGGCTTCTCCCGCTGTGCAACACATCACCGCAAACCTCGCAACTTAGCACAACACCCACCGACTAGCCACCGGCTGTGAGCCCGGCTTGGTGCAGCGGCTCTCGCTCCGCCTGAGACCAAGGTGTTAGCCGGCTGCAGACTCACCTGGAACGCAGGCTCCTCTTCCGAGCCCCCTGCTGTGCGGTGTGGGATGGCTTTGTGCCTGTGGTGCTTGGCCTCCGTCAGCAGTGCCTGGGCAGGGCCCAGGAGGAGGGGAGGGCCCCAGGCCTGTCCCCCAGAGGTCCATCACTGTCCTCTTCCCAGATGGCCCTGGGCCTGGACGTGGTGTCTGAGCCCCAGCAAGACCCCATGGACCCTCCTCACCCCTTTCCTTAGACTCCCTGTCCCATCTCATGGTGGGTAGCTGCCCAGCCTTCACTTCACCCCATAGCAGCTCCCAGCCCAAGACCAAGCCTTTCCCCACCCTCAGATCTCCCAAGACAATCCCCCCTTCAATCTGACCCCTGGGCTATCGACCCCACTCTCCAGCCTTTGCTTCCTGCACTGCCCTCTACCCCGTTATCCCTGCCTCCCACACACCAGCTCCTGACAACCTCCAGGCCCTCCCCCTTTCCCTCCTCCTCTTCACCGTCCTCCCCTTTCCCCCTGAGATCTCTGATTCCTTCATCCGCATCTTCCCAACCTTCCAGCCCTAGCTTGTCTGCTTCCTCCTTCAGGAAGCCCTCAGACTGCCCCTTGGGCCCTGTCTTATCGCTACTCCAAGGCTGAGTGGAACTCTGTCTGGAGGGTCAGGATGGGGGTGTGTGTGTCGGGGGGGGGGGCTAGCTCCCTGGGAGTGTTCCATGGCAGAGAGTAAGCACCCCAAAGTACCACTGTCGCCCCACGTGACTGTTGGGTACCCTGCCCTACATGAAGGGGGTCCTGCAGGGACCGTAGTCCCCAAGCCCACACTACCTCACCTCACAACCTCCACACACCACCTCTCCCAGGCCAGCTCAGGCACTGTTCTCTCTCACACACTCGGAGACTCCAACCAGAATGGTCCGGAGTCTGGCCTGCGTCTGTTTCCCCAGCGGTGACCTCTCTTTGGAACACGTCTGTGCCTCCTGGGGCCCAGGAGCTGGGCTCGGTGTGAACAGGGAGGGCCAGCCAGCTCCCCGGGCTCCCGCTCCGGCCAGCCCCCGGCCGGCCGGCAGGGGCTGGGGGAGCAGGCGCGGCTGAGCGGCTTTGAGAACAAGGTCACATCGCGGCAACCGAAACCCAGCCGCGCTCCCTCCATCAAGTTTTTAACTAGAAAAATAGTGTGCCCATTTCTCTGTAATACACCTCTGGGCTTTTTTATTAGGACTTCATTTCCCCTTGTAATATTGGAACGTCTCTATAATTGTGGAAGTGTAATAGAATCTAATAGAATTTCATTTGGCGCCGCGATGCCCGTGCCATGGCCGCTCGTTGGGAGTGAAATAATGATGTCTAATGCCCACACACGGCTCCCGTGACCTTATTCCATCTTGGGGCTGATCGGGAAATATATCGATTCAATTATACACTGATGACAAATGAACTCAAAGAAAGAGGAAAAAAAGGTCAGCATATATTTGAAAATGTAAATCTTAGCCACGTCTTTGGGGTTCGCCAAAAAAAAAGCCATTTCGAAATGCCATTTGTGGCTAATAGCGTGGCGTTCTGGGCTCAATCAGGGAGACGCGAGGGGTGGCTGGGAAGGCATTAAAGGGGCTTCACTTCTTTAGAGCCGGGATCAGGCTGAAGGCGCCCCTGAGCGGCTCCGGCCAGCACCACCCCTCCCCGCCTGCCCCTTCCCCAGCGGCTGGCGCTCCTTCCTGCTCCCGCTGGCCCTCTGGGGACAGAATGAGGGGTCAGGGGTCACAGGGTCAAACCACTGGCCACATCTGGACCCAGGGAGGGCGGGGAGGGCTGTGGGCACACGTGGGCTCCAGGAGGAGGTGATGTCTGCAGGACAAGCTCCAGGTGATGAGCAAGGGGGGCAGAAGGTGAAAGAGTGAGAGAGGAAGGGGAGCTCTGGAGGGCTGCGTCACAGAAGTCAGACAAGGAGAGAGTCTGGAGACGGAGAGAAAAACCAGGCATGTCCAATACAGCCAAATCCTAGGAGATGGAGCCGCAGAAAGCTCCAAGGCACTCACAGGATTTCTCCAGTAAAAATCATTTACTTAGGAGTCCCTGAAACACGGCAAAGTGCACCAGGACTCAGTGTACAGCGTGGTGGATTTGTTTAAATGTATGGACATCCAGAGCCAAAGCAAGATACAGATTTGGGTCAGCTTCCAGCATTGTGTCTTGCTGCTTCCACTGTTGTGAACTATCCCGGAAGTTCCTTCAGTGGGAAGTTTGTTGTGAGCCTCCCTTTCTCTGGGACACCTCCACACAACGGCCTTCCTCATTATGTCAGCGAGCAGGCGCCTCTGTCTGAGTATCTAACACTCGGCCCTGTCGGAACTCTCCCAGCCAGCCCCGGCGTCAGCAGCCCCATTTCTGTTGGATTCAAACTCCCATTCCATCCTTCTTGATTGGCATTTCTTTGTTGCATGTTCATCTTTGTTGGTTCATTTCTTCTTTTGAATATCGATTGTGTAGAGTAGGGGTGTCGAACTCAATCAGAGAAGGGGCCAAAATCTAAAATCCAGCCTAAATCGCGGGCTGAATGGTTTACTGAACAGTCATAAACTGACAATGTCATAAACTGACAGCGGAGTGCAGTGATGACAGCGCGGTGCGGGCCACATTGCAAGGCCTGGCGGGCTGGATTTGGCCCGCGGGCCTTGTGTTTGACACATGTGGTGTAGAGCGTCAAGTGGCTTCGTACCTTGAAGACATGGAGGCAGCACTACCCCGTTCACTGACTGTGTGTGAAGCGGACAGCAGAAGGGCCAAACACAGACTTAGAAAGAAGGGGCGAGATGGCTCACAGCTCATGACGGGCATCTGCTGTTTGCCTGGTGATGCACGGACTGAAAAGCCAGCAGGGACATTTGTATTTTATACAATACAATCCCAGTGAATGTACCTTGATAACTAAAATTTGAACCATGTTGTTGGGACACGCGTATTATTTAACTGAACCGAGCATGCCTGTCAGAACTATGTACAAGGAAGACCGCTTGGATAAGTAGCTTGCTCCTTTTCGTTGCTGTGTGCTGCTCCCTCGTATGGGAAGGTCACAATTCACTTATCCCTCTCCCGCTGATGGACATGTGGGTTGTTCCCAGAGCCTCTGTTATGAATAAGCTGCTGTGAACACCCTGTACCCGGCTTTGTCAACATCCGCACTCATTCGAGCTGGTTGAGGATGGCCCTGCCCTGGCTCACTAATTATTCATGTGGCCCAGGCAAGTCCCCACCTGCACAGGCTGGAGGCATCGGAGCCACATCTGTGGAGAGAAAGGTTCCGCGGGGTCATGACTGGACTGAGATGGGGGGAAGGGCCTGCAGGAATCATCTTGCTGGGGCCTCGCCCTCCTCCGCCCATCTCACAGATAGGAAGATAGACTCCAGACCCAGAGGCACCTGTCTGAGGTCACAGAGTCGAGCCTCTGGGGCCTCTCAGCTGCCCTCAAGGGGGCAACCCCTCTCGCTGTGGGGAACTTGCCTGATTCTAGGTCTGCTGAGGTTCATTCTCTCTCCCTCCCTCTCTCTCTCTCTCTCTCTCTCTCTCTCTCTCTCTCTCTCTCTCTCTCTCTCTCCATTGTCAAATACCTCCACCCCCATCCACATGGGGCTGAGGTCAAAGCAGGCGTGTGGGGCCAGGAGGTTCTGGCTGGAACCTTCCCTCCTCCTGATACTCCAGGAGCTCTCAGTGAGAGTTCAGGCCGGCCTGGCTGCCCATTTAATTCTCATAATTAGCTGACAGCTCATTAGCAGCTCATTAGAAGCCCTGGAAATGCGGTGACAGTAACAAATTCAGTGCAACCAGCCCATCTGGGGGTGACCCCAGGGGCCTGGCCAGCTGGGCTTCTGGGGGGCTGCTGGGTGAGCTCAGCCTCCGTGCCCATGACTGAGTCCTCATTCGGAACCCTATCTCTGGGTTCCACTAAAACGTCCCCTCCCCCCACCTCCTGCCACTGCCGCCTTCCAGCCCCCCTTCCAGCAGCAGGACCCTCAGCCACCCCCCTGCAGGGTCCTCTCCCATGAGGTCAAGATGGGAGGTAGCCGGGCTCCAAGATAGGAGGGGGGGACCCCAAAGCCTGGAAGGGACCCAGAGAGCCCACACTCTGCCGAACGCTGGGGGACCCCAGCCTGCAAGGTCCCGGCCACCTGCCCACCTGCGCGTCCTGGAGCACATGTGCCCAGTCCTCTGCCCGTCTTTCCAAGTCTGTCTCCATTTAGTCAGCATTCACTAGGCCCCTGGACTAAGACGGAAGTGGCTACAAAGTCAGGTTCGATCCAGTCCACACGTCAAGGGCTCATGACATGGTGGGGAAGGAGCTGAGTCAACAGGCCTCATGCGATAGGGAGGGACGGGAGGAAAGCCTGAGGAGGCGCCAGAAGAGGGGATCCCAGGACCCCAGGGGCGGGGCCGCTCGGGGAGGCTTCCTGGAGGCGGCAGCATCTGGAAGGAAGAGCAGGAGTTTGCCAGTCTGTCTGCTCCTCCAACCCCCGCCTCTGTGCCTTCTCCTTCTCACTGAAGCCCAAGCCCTCTCCTCCCTACAGCTGGGCCCCTTCGCCTCAGGGTCTCAGGCCCCCCAGAGACTCCAGGACAGAGGACAGAGACTTGGAACAGAGCCAGCCCACAGGAACCAGCTAGAACCTGGAGGGGGCCAGGACAGAGATTCCCCCACAGAAGGGGTGGAGGCTGGGGAACAGGAAATGGGTAGGTGTAGGAAGGGAGAGGAAGGCAGATGTGAGGGGCTGGAGTCCCGTGTCCTAGGCCAGGTGACCTTGGGCAAGTCATTAGTCTCCCCTGGATTTCAGTCCCTCACCCCCCCCTCCCCCTGTGCTCTGTGGGGACTGTGGCCACCGAAGGCCAGGGCTCTCCCAGGGACGCCGCCCCCAGTCCTGAGCTCCCAGCTCCACCTCCTCCGGCTGGCCATGCGTCTGCCACGGGGATCGATGGGAAGTCGTTAGCGTCTCCACATGTTAATGACACCAATTAATTCCCCATCTGTGGGTCCCGGCAGCCTTCAGCACTGAAGGTTAAAGGGAGAGCACCAGCTCAGGGTGGCTTTTCCCCGGGATAACCGCACGGGCCTGTGTGCGGGGCTTGTGCACAAGCCTGTGTGCTCATTCCCCTTGCCTTGTCTTCCTTATACAGAGCATGTTCATCCTTCACTGGTATATGCACATGTGTGCACGTGTGCACTCTGTGTGTGCCGTGTGTATACAGGTGTTTGTACAAGTTATAAATCTTGTATATACTAATATGTGCCAAGTACTATATGTGTGTCCTATCTATGTATGAAGCACATACATTTGGTCACCCCCAGATGGGCTGGTTACATATAATTATGCTTCTATGTTATGTTTGTACACAATATAGGGCTTACATCTGTGTGCACTGTGTGTGCGCAAACATTATGTATGTGAGTCCTGTATCTGTGAATGTAAGAAGATAAAGTGTGTGTGCCTCCTTTAGCCATGTGGGTATGTGGGTATATGTTCAGTCTCTCCGGCTGTTATCCTGGTGTGTGGACAACACGCCCATGTGGGAGGGTGCTTCCCTGCACACTTGTGTGCTGACTGTGAGGAGCCTGGCCAGCAGAGCCCGCCCGGGGCAGGGAGCAGGGGCTCCTCTCTCCTTTGGACGCTCAGGTTCTTCCCTTGAGCCCAGGCTCCAAGAATGGATATTCTTGCACTGTTCCATGGCCCGATGTGGTCCGACCTTCATGTGGGTTTTGAAGGATGAGTAGGAGTTCACCAAGCAAACAGTAGTGCAGAAGGGAAGGTGGCTCCAGGCGAAATGTTCTAAGTGTGTTACACACATTCATATAATCTTCACAGCAATCCTGTGAAGTGAGCACTGTTATTCCCGTTTTTCAGATAAAAACATTAGTTAGGAGATGTTTAGTTAAATACACATAGCTTGAAAATGGTACAATCAGGATCCAAACAGACATTTGCACATGCACAATCATATAACTGCACATGCATGTAAGATAATAGTCACACACTCATCATCATACAGGCACATCTGGTACACACACACACACACACACACACACTCATACCCATGCCGTCTCCAGGTGTCCCCAGCTGTCCAGTGTGACCGGCCCAGAGCTCTGGGTCAGCCCTGGCCTCATTGGGGCGGAAGCTGAGGGACAAGGGAGTGGTGAGAATGTGATGAAGAGGAACCAGAGGGAGGTGCCTGGGGGCGGGCTCCACCTTGCACCTGTACCCCTGCAGCCCAAGAACCGAGGGCAAGATCCTCCCAAGCACCAGGCCGACGAGCAGGCCCGCTTTGCAGAGCTGGGTGCAGCCTCCTCGTCCCCGTCAGCCCTGGGGAAGAATGCCGCCGCCCTGTGGTGAACAAGCCTGTGGAAAGGACTCTCTGGGGGACGAGAGGCTCCCAGCCCTCACCCAAGCGTCCTGGGTCCCAGTCCCACAAGGGTCAGCCGCCACCTGGGTTCAGAAAGAACAAACCTGAAATGCGGCTGCCGGCCCCCGTGCCCAAGGCCTCTCACCCAAGGAGGCTCCCTGAGGGCCGGGCTGCTTCTGGCTGCTCTGCGCCGTCAAGGTCAGGCTCTGCCCTGGCTGCTTCCCCTCCCCGCGCCCGCCCCCTCCCTCCTGCCCTGGGTGGGCAGCCTGCCCGGCCTGGCCTGTTGGTGCCAGAAGCCTGCTCACTGCCCCTCCCTGGGTCTGCTGCTCTTCTTAATTAACAGAAAGCCACTGTGAATGCTAAAGAGGAAATTAGCACCTGTCAGTCATCTCTGGCGTTCATAGGTTTCCCAGTCCCTCTTTGATTAACCCCTTCAGCTCCACAGCCCTACCTCCCGTGGGTGGGAGCTGGGCTGGAGCCCAGGGGACCTGGTCTTGATTCCCGGCTTCACGGTTGCTTCCTATTCATCGCTGGGTCAGACTGACCACGGCCCCAGGGAGGGCACCGCCACCCGCGATGCCAGGCAGTCAGACCAGGACATGAGGCCAGGAAGCCAGATCAGGACATGAAGGGCACATGCTCTTTCACCCCCCGTTCCGCGTCGGGAATTTGTGGGAAGGAGCTAACCGCACGAACGAACACGTGGAGCGCAGAGGATCCGTCCCACGGCTCTCTGCCCCAGCACAGCGTCACACACAGCCTGTGTCCGTCTGCACGGGTGGGGGCTTGTGAAGGGGAAAGCAGTACAACTCAACAGCCACCAAATAGCAGCGTAAAAATCTCCTTATTGACAGGGAAAACTGCCCTTTATACACTGTTTTTGGCAAAACTGTAGGTTACTAAAGTGCATTTATAATACGACATTATCAAGAAAGAAGGCTCAAGAGATAGATGTTTGGAAGTCACCAGAGTGTTAATGGCTATTATCTCTGGGTGGTGAAAGCTCGGGAGATTTTTTTTTAACTTCCATTTTTGCCCTCCTCTGTGGAGTTTTAGGTTTTACTTTACAGATAAGTAACCAGAAAACCCAGCCGGGCGAGTCTGATGGGATGGCACAGAAGAGCTTCGGAGACGCCAGCTCAGGGAGCCCGGGGCAGCAGGCCCGGCTGTGGGGTCTTCTGACCTAAGGGGCCCCCAAAGGAGCCCCCAAAGGAGGGGAGCTGAGCAAGTCCTTCCTGGCTAAAGGGCTTCTTAATTTGTGTGGGAAGCAAGACCACTTGGAGACAGAGGGTGGGGACAGGGAAGGAGCTGCCGCCTCGAAATCCAATTCCACGGCCGGGGGGGAGTCCAGAGCCCTCACGGACGATCCCACGTTCCTCGGTGTGACTCCTGGCGCTTCTCCTGCCTCTGCGCTCCCACCAGCTCTCAGGGGTGCCGGGTCCCCCAGAGCCCACCCAAAGGCCACTCAAAGCCCAGAGCCCCCGCCCTGAGCCCCTCCTCTGCCCCTGGCACTCAGGCGCTCCGTCAGCTGGGAGGAGGGGAGATAGGGAGAGTTAGATCGAATTAGTCAGAGCCAGTTGTCAAAATTAAATAGCACAGACCATGTGACTCCAACAACAGGAAGTTGTTTCCTCACAGTTCTGGAGGCTGGGAAGTCCAAGATCAAGGTCTGGTAGTCCAAGATCAAGGGTTGGTTTCCGGTGAGAACTCTCTTCTTAGCTTGCCGACAACAACCTTCACATAGTGTCCTCACACATGGGGGGAGAGAGATCTGTTGTGTCTTCTTTGAAGGGCACTAATCCCATCAGATCTGGGCCCCACCCTTATGGCCTCATCTCACTTAATTACCTTCCCCAAGGCCCTCTCTCCAAATGTAGTCGCATTAGGGATTGGGGACTCAACACATGAATTTGAGGAGGGACACAATTCAGTCCATTATGGGGATGATGACAGAGAGAGGTCACATTGCAGATGGAGGGTTTTGACCCTTCCTGAGTCTATCTCCAGATGGACACTCCTCCCCCACCCTCTCGCCGGGATTCAGGCTTGTCACCATCTCACCTTCTAGCCCGAGGGCCCATTAAGGGATGTGTGTTTCCCTTCCCGGCAGGAATTTTAACAAAACGCTTTCCCCATCGGGCAGCATAAACTGAACCCATTTCTGTGTCCCGGGTCTGCGGAGGGTTCTGGCCCGGGGCCCTCCTGAGAAGGCTGGTGGCACAGGGCGGCTGAGCTCCCACCCGAGTGCACACCTGCAGGGTCTCAGGAACGGTGGCCTGAGTGCTTGTGGTTTCAATTAGCTGCTATTTTTGCCTTTTAACCGCAGACCCCTATTAATTTAGCTTTATCATTACTGATTCAGCCGCCTGCCCATTAACCCTACACTGTGCAGTGACACATATTTGCAACAACAAGGTAACCAGGATATAACCTGTCATGAAGGTGGGCGTTCCTGTTGGTTCAAGTGTGAAACATTTGCATCCCAAGGCTACTTCGGAGGGATCCGAGGTGTACATTACTCACCCAACACACACGCAGACACACACACCCCATTGCTGACAGGAGACCCTCATTGCTGATGAACTAGAATGTGTGTTACTTAAATAACTAGCAAAGCACCATCCAGGTAAGAATAATGGACCCACTGGATGATTTTCAGGTTTACAGAGAAGAGTTTCATAGTGTGTTTAAGCCTCTATTCTTTAATATAAATATGCAGTCCAGACATGCTGCCAGCATCGAGTTGTCTGCAACTTATTTTTAAATTCTTCTTTTCCCTGGAAGGTGGAAGCGGATCAATGAGCCTTGGAGGGAAACTCAGCTTGGAGAACGCAGCCTACTCTCTGGGCACTTGGGCCACGGACATTTCCAGACTCCCTCGCTTCTTCCCCTCCTTCTTTCCCAAGCCAGCCACCCGCGGAATGTTCCAGCAAGGCCGCAGGGATGTGAGGGGGTCGGCCTTCAGAAACAGCCTGAGCTCCCCGACCCAGGATGTGTCAGTACAAGCAGCCCATCACCACTCCCCGAGCGTTAGCGCAGCGCGGGGAGGTCAAGGAGAGCCGGCGAGGGAGGCGGTGCCTCCACATAGTTCAGCTGTGCAGACCCGCCACCTGATGGAGAGGGATGGGGAGTGATTCTTCGCCCCCACCTGCCCTGTGCCGGGAATTACGGCCCTTTGCTCCCGGTAAGCATCCATCCACCGCGTCTGCACGCACAGGGCTGCCCGGGCCTGAGGAGGCCGTGGAGCCTCTGCTCTTTGGTAAAAACGTCTCGAAAGACTTCTGAAGGCCGCTCCGGACAGCGACCGGTGAAGGCACTTGGAGTTTCTTTTTGTCACGCCAAGCCCTTCAGAATGCAGCTCTCCCTCGTACGGTGTGGTTGGGTCTTGCTCAAATTTGACGACACATCAAGTAATCCTACTCCGTTCTGAAACCTCAAGCCCTCCACTTGCCAGAATGACCACGCGAGGGTTTTGCTGGGAGACAGCGGTGTCCAGGAGCCCCTTGGCCTCTGGAACTCTAAGGTCAGACTTGAGAGCCGCCTCAGGCCTCAACTACGGAAGCCTTGAGAGGTGTGCAGAGCGAGGGACACACACGAGCCGGCTAGCTGGCTGGGGGCAGATTTTGGTCCTGCTTCTTAGCTGTGTGACCTGGGACAAGTTTCTCTAACCTCTCTGTGCCTCAATTCACTCCTCTGAGGACAGAATAGCACCAGCTTCACAGGGTGTTGTAAGGATGCCTGTCAGAAAGGATGCCTGTAACGTGCTTAGCATGGTGTCCGGCACGTAGGAAGCACTCCGTCTATGCTGCTGCAATGATTATATCATGACCCTGAGAGGGGCGTCAGTTAAAAGACCGAGATCCCTCCGACTAACACAAAGTCCAACCTACACGGGGACTTCACTGTCCAGTGAACTCAGTGTAAACGGTGCCTGGACCTGACAGTGCTGCTGCCGCCTCCACACGAGGCACCTGCCACCTGCCTTCCCCAGGGTCGGCTGGCTCCCGGGGCCTTGCCGTGGCCCCTGCGATGGAGGCAACGTTCTGTGATGAGAAAAGTCTGTTCAGAAGAACAGCTTGGTGCCAGGCCGTCTGCAGAGCCCGACTGGATGAGAGTGTCAGAGATTGTGTCTCAGACCCCCAAAGGCAGAAAGGTTTCTGTAACCCCTGGATCAATGCCAACAGCAGGTATGACCTGGAGATGCTGCAGAATCCAGGTGGGAGAGGTCTGTAGCGGGGGTGGGGGGACCCGCATGGCAGGAACCACAGAGTGTTCCGGAGGAGGTCCTCTGGGGTCTCCACCCGGCCTTCACTGGGGCCACCGAAGACGCCGGGATGGCACCAGGCAGCCGAGAGGGCAGTCTCCGAGATGGCCGGGGGTGACACGGCAATGGCTGTTAACCTCCTCGGAGTCCCACGGCCACGCGCGCCTGCGGCTGCTTGAAGCTTGGCCAGTGGGGCAGCGGCGGGAAACCCCACCCCTCCCGCTGAGAGCTGCTCCAGATAAGTCAGGGCCGCGTGGAGGCCTGGCAGCGAGGCAGCGGAGTTGAGTTAATTATACCAGCAATTGAGGAAGGAGGCAGCTGCAAAAATGCAAGGCAGACCCTGAATGTGGCCTTCCTTTGAAGAACAAAGGCAGAGAAAATTGGCTCGCCAATGAGAATTAAGTGATAACAATGCGCCGAATAGAAATCAAAACCAATTCTAAGGCGGCTCACTCAGAGAAATAGAGGATCCTGAAGAGTAAAACTGAACTATGGAGAGACCTTTGAAGAGGGGAAATTTCACTTTAAACGCTTTGTGAGCGGGTTTTAGCGCGTGTAGAGATGAAAGGAACTTACAGCCTGGTAGACACCCCTGCTTCCTGGTGCAACGTCCCCCCGGACGCTTCTGCCACACCCCCAGTTCTGGCCCGGAGCCGGCAGGGCTGCCCCCAGCCCGGCCCCTGGGCCCTCTGGACTGTGACGGGCTGCTTTCTTTAGGCTCCCAAGGCCGTGGTTGGGATTTAAGACCTAAACACAAGCTCCTGGGGCTACAATTTCAGACCCTGTCGGGCAGTGTTAGACTCACCTTGCTCCACAGAGGCACCAACTCCAAGATCTTTTCCCCAAACAACCCCTCCCTCAGCCCCTAGTGACCACGTGGCGCATCAGCTTATTTCAGGAAGAACTCATTGAGGCTCTTTGCTGGCCTTTGGATGGGATTGGCAACCACTGACCAATGTGGCCCAGGTCAAGAGCAACGCTGAATTGATGAGCAAAGGGTCTGGATCACACTGGGTTCCAGGAGGAGACAGATGGTACCCTCAAATGGGCTGGTTGAAAGTTTAACGAAGAGGCTATTTATAAAGGTACTGAGAGGTTAGGGAAACCACAGGGACAGACACAGCACCCCAAGGTTATAACCCCTGGTGTTGGTCTAAAGGGGCAGGGGACACAACCGGGAGACGGAAGGAAAATGCACTGGGTTCCCCGCAGCCGGGCACAAAGGTGCTGGGAGAACCAACAACTGGACCCGACTCTCCGCCCTCGGGTCCCCCGGGGTGTCTCCCACGGACCGAATCCCAGCAAACCCAGCGGCGGAGGGAGCCTGTTGCTGGAGGCCTGAGACCAGCCTCTCTGGGCGGCGGGGACAGAGCGGGCAGAGGGCTCTGCAGAGGCAGATGGACAACATCCAGCCCAAGGTCGCTTCCCAGAGGCTGCAGCTCCTTGGTCTGCGTGAGCACTCGACTTCCCCGGCCCGGCCCAGAGCCAGGCCCGCAGCTGGGAATGCCTGTTTGAACAAAGCCTTTATCCTCCATTCCAACAGCTGGGCTGGGATTTAAATAGCTTCGTTTTCAAGACTTGCTGCTTTTGATTCGTCTAACCTGGAACTTACATTTTGGGGGTGAAATCAAGTTATTTAATCATTTAAACAAAGCATTTCAGTGACAAGCACAACATGTTTGATTTTTTTTTTTTTCTCCTCCTTTCCTCCTCCCAAAACCACGTAACACTCTTCTACATGGAAGGGCTCTTCCATGGCCAACTCTTAAAACCGCAGCCTTTCTCAGCACCCGCTTCCCTGAGCCTCTGCTTTCCGGCCCGTCTTCCTCCGGGTGTGTTCCTTGTGCAGGCCACGGAGGGGCCAGTCCCACCGCCAGGAACTGTGCTCCCCTCCTCCGGCTCCTGCTTCCGGGCTCGGCAGAACCATGTGTCGGCATCCAATCAGTGTTCTCGTTAATTGCACACACACTGTTTTCTTTTCACCCCACCCCGTTTTCCTTTCTTTGATTTAAGCCCTTGTCTGATATCATCTTCTGTTCTCAGCTGAACGTCTCCCTTTATCATAGGCCTCCTGCCTTGACTTGTCTGTTATTTTTAAGTCAGAATGTTGATCAGCATTTGCATTCCTTGGAAATAACATCCATACCGTGCTGTGCTGTCCTAGAGAGTGTCCCTCTGGGTCATGGCAAAGCCCAGGCCTCCATGCTGAGGGCACAGATGTCAGCGTGAGTGCCATCAATACCTTGGAGTTGCCATGAGGTCAATGAAAACCAATCCGAATCAAAAGACCTATTTTTTCACAGCCAGGAAAGCAGACGAAGAAAACAAGGCAATACAGCCCAGACATGGAAGAGGTACAACAGCTGGAAAAAAAAAAGAGCTCAGACACGGCCTGGCCCAGGTGTATTCCACACAAGTAAATAAATAAAAATAATCTGAGCATTCCCTTTAGAAAAAGCGAGCTGAGTTTCTATCAAAAGGAGTCTACATAAATAAAAAGATGGCCTAGACAGGGGAGAGCTAAACCAATGCCTCTTTCTGGTAGAAAGACGGCTGGCCTGGCCGGGCCTGGTGCTGGGGTGGGAAAGGGTACAGACACACTAATTGGGTATAAAATGACTTCATCTTTCACCTCGTGCTCAGTTTGGACCTCTGCTCAGCTTACTGAGTGGAATCACTCATTTAAGACCAAAGAGAAATGTGGATAGAACTTTGTTTTTCTTTTTTTGTTGTTGTTTTTAAAATATATTTTATTGATTTTTTACAGAGAGGAAGAGAGAGGGATAGAGTTAGAAACATCGATGAGAGAGAATCATCCATCAGCTGCCTCTTGCACACCCCCTACTGGGGATGTGCCCACAACCAAGGTACATGCCTTTGACCGGAATCGAACCTGGGACCTTTAAGCCCACAGGCTGACGCTCTACCACTGAGCCAAATTGGTTTCGGCGTGGATAGAACTTTGGATAGCACTCAATTTAACAACAGGATGCTCCATGATACAAAAGACTGTGTCATGCTATAGAAGTTATAAGAGCATTTTGCAAACAGGGGATGTTCTATTTGCAGGCCCTGTG
This sequence comes from Pipistrellus hanaki, assembly GCF_964339955.1. Lineage (NCBI taxonomy): Eukaryota > Metazoa > Chordata > Mammalia > Chiroptera > Vespertilionidae > Pipistrellus > Pipistrellus hanaki. The sequence goes on from NC_140511.1 coordinate 47,465,731, forward strand.
GAGAGACAGAATCCAAGCCAGTGTCTTGGTTGCCTTTTCAGCAACCCCCCTGCCGACAGGAGCACTGGAAGGGAAGGGAAACCACCCACAGAGGCCGCTTCTTGGCAGGAAGCAGCTATGCTCCTCAAAGACTGGCTCCCCAAACCTGGAGAGAAGGCTACGGGCTCCTGATAGGACTCCAAGCAACAATCAGACAATCAGTAAGGGAGAAAGACCTCGAAGCAGCTATGACAACTTCATTCTTAAGTCTAGACCCGTGGTCGGCAAACTGCAGCTCGCAAGCCACGTGCAGCTCTTTGGTCCCTTAAGTGTGGCTCTTCCACAAAATGCCACGGCCTGGGCTAGTCTATTTTAAAGAAGTGGGTTAGAAGAAGTTTAAGTTTAAAAAATTTGGCTCTCAAAAGAAATTTCAATCATTGTACTGTTGATATTTGGCTCTGTTGACTAATGAGTTTGCCTACCACTGGCTAGACCATTCCGACTAGGTAAGTGCAAGCTGCGGATGTCCCCAGGGGAAGCACATCAAGGCACTAGGCAAACAGTGGCAGCACTACTCAGCCAACAGAGGTCAGGGTTATCTTTGGCTCCTTCAGAAGCACAACAGCATCTTCCAAATTAATGGCAAGAAGCACGTCTACTACCTTCAGCCACTGAGTGGATTTATATGCAACTAGTACATGCTCAGCTGGCCAGATATGGGTCATTCTGGAGGTCTAAATGGCAATCCTACTGGGAAGGAGGGAATGGAAGGAAACTAGGTTACTGCTTTATAAAGATAAAAACCAATGCAAATTGTTTCTTTAGAATTTATTTGGAAGGCCAAGCGAGGCATCTACTCACTCAGTTTGACCTGAAATGGCAAAATTATTTGCCCAGGTAAAAAAAAAACGCATAATACTAAGAATAATGATGTATTTCCCCTTGTACCCAGCCTCATGGCTTTCCCCAAAGATGTGTACTGCCCCTTGCAGCAGCGAACCAAGCTCATAATTTGCATAAGGGTTTAGAGAACCTTATGATATTCACTTCTTTTTTTAAAAAAAAAATATTTTATTGGTTTTTTACAGAGAGGAAGAGAGAGGGACAGAGAGTCAGAAACATCGATGAGAGAGAAACATCGATCAGCTGCCTCCTGCACACCCCCCACTAGGGATGTGCCCGCAACCAAGGTATATGCCCTTGACCGGAATCGAACTCGGGACCCTTCAGTCCGCAGGCCGATGCTCTATCCACTGAGCCAAATCGGTTTTGGCAACATTCACTTCTTAACATAAAAATTAATGTACATGGGTAGTATCTTTTTTTTTTTATTGATTCAATCAATACATTGGGAATTTATCAGCAAGTTAATGGCAAGCAGTTACAAAATCTCCTATTTTTCTACATTTAAATTGTCTTATACAATCGATAGCGACCTACGATCACAAGGACACACATGAATGGCCGGAGCACTTCTGCTGTGATGCCTATGCTAAGTTTATTAGTAATTTCCTAACAAATCTCCTAGTGCAAAGTGCACAGAAGCATTAGGGACCTCCTTGACCATGTTTGGTTCTCATTTTCCCTGTAGATCACTGTGCTGAAATCTAAGAATGAGAAGTGAAACTGAGCAAGTACGCCCGCAGCCTTGCTCTGAGGGCATCTGCTCCTCTAAACAAACCTGGAAAACACCGTGCGTGGATCTCAGCCTCAGCCCCGCCATCAAGCCTGCTGCTGGCTCTCCTTCTCCACCGCCTGCTCAGGGGTAACTGGCGTGGATTTCGAACTGGTGCACGCACACTGCAGGGCTCAAGGCTAAACGATCACATAGAGCTGCCCTTTCCGCCTCCTCTCCCTCGTTTTAGCACCAGAAAGAGCAGCTCTGACTTTGTACTGTTCAGCGTCGGAGGGAACCTTAGGGTTTCTTTTTGGTTCTAGGCAGGGCCATGGTCTTAGAAGTGTATTTGGTTGTTGTTCCTGGGCTTGAAGGCACAGAGGATTTGTCTGATTCTCCCTTGATTCCAGCTTTAAGGGGTCTGTAAGGTGTGAAATTTGAACTGCTCATGTCCAAGTTGTCCACATTTCCCTTCTTACTGGTCCCAGGAACTTTCTTTTTACGAGCAGTGGGCTAGAAATAAAAGGCCTGGATTAATTTTCAGACACAAAGTAACATTCATCAATTCAAAGAAGCAAGGAACTACAGAACTGTCCAGTATTCAAGCTGAATACTGACCAGACATGAAATATAGACTAAACACATTGTGAAATTGCCAGAGAAAGCTCCGTTAGCACCTACAAGAAAGTGGAATTGTTCAGTGTTTGGTGTAGAGCAAACTCAAGGTACAATTTCCCATCCTCTGCCACATGAAATTAAAGCAAGTATCTGGGAACCTTTGCACAGGGAAGTCCGCTTGGAAGGCTGTACTGGGTCATCTTCAGATTTCCAGACAAGCTGCGGCGTTGGTGCCAGACAAGCCCACCGCGACGGCTCTTTCCGACCTGGGTACAGTGCTGCCGCCCAGGGCCCGCTCCTCACGTTCTCTCCATCCTCGGCACTGATTCCAGGCACTGGCCTCCAACCCCAGCCACACCACTGGGGCGGGTGTGTAGACCTCTTGGAGCCTTGATGCCTCATTTGCACACTTACTCTATGGGTTTATTATGAGAACGAAAGAGGTGGTGGCTGGGAAAGTACATCGTAGCTTCAAAGCATAAAACAGGTAGAACCCATTTTAACAGGCCATTGAACCTTCTCAGGTCACCTCACCCCACCGTAGAGGAAACAGCCTCTAGTCCTGTCAGGAGGGAAGCAGAGTCCATTTTTACCTTAGACCCGTTTTTAACGTGGTCACTTCGAATTAAACGGAGCAGAGCACGGAGTTTTAAAGGAGCGGAGCCTGTCTCAGGGGACCCACACAGCAGGATGGGGACGAGACATGGGCTGCGATACAGCAGGCTCTCGTATGCACAGGCTGATGGGGGGGCACAGAGGGCTGCGCGCGTAAGTTTAGTTCTCTGGTTAACTGAAAGTTAGTGGACACACGAGTTAATAATCAGGCTAGCAATTTTCAAAGCACAGATCACACGTCACACAAAACAAATAAACCTGGTGTTTGATCACTCAGGCTCCTGTGATCCAAGTGGCCATGTCCTACACACAGTGGGAGCACTTGTCAAGGAGTAAGTGGCCTCCCAGGGCCACAGCACAGCTACGGGTCATGTAACAATCATTGGTACCTGTATTTTAGAAACAGAAAATTTACCTGGTGTTTACTTATTTCAGAGAGCCCTCAAATATGTGCTTCAGAGCACTGCTCATGTGTGACTATGCAACAGTGCATGCTAACTCCTGTTCATGGGGAAATTAATTTGTATAAATTTGGAAATGTAAACAGGTCCTTCTTTTCATAAATGTTTTTCCCCCAGAAAATTCCTGGGCTGCTTCTCTGTGAAGTGTTTCGAGAAACAGAAAATACTTCATTAGCGTTCAGTCCCTATAGGTTGTATCCATCCTGTCACCGAAAGCTCCTCTGCTCGGCAATAGGCTGAGAGGACAGCACGCAGGTGTCTTAGTGTCTGGTTGAAGGTAAGTAGCTTTGTCTAGTACAGTCCTGGTCCGAAGACATGAAACCTATCATGGAAGTTTCAATTCATAAAAATTTAATTCACTTGACATACAAATCCTATTAAAAGGTGAATCTAAGTGTAACCCTCTCTCTTTTGACATTCCCACTTCTTGAGTGACCATCCAAGTCATTGAGGAAATGTTTTCAGCCTGTCCACCACAACCAACAGAGAACAGGAAGAGAGGCTCAGTCCGGTTCTTTTGAATGCATTCAGAGTCCTATTCTCTACGCTTCCATTTGTTAATTAATGTACTTGAGTCATTAAACTAATGCTCTTAACCAGCAACATATGATTGCCTGTTTTCTTTCTGGTGTTTAGTGCATGTTAAAACTAATGTCAACCATATTTTAATTGAGCTCCTAAGTCGGCCTAAAACTGGCTGCACAGAAACATATTGCAACATGTGTTCCTTTGCTCCCTGGTTACATCGGTGCAAATCTACTTATCTTTATGCAAATGTAAATACTTACAAACTTCTGTGTATATGGGTGCATCTTGTCAAATATTATATGTGTGCATACTTTGCCATTTTGCTTTGCTAATTTGCAGAGGCATTAAGTTTAGGAAGCAGAATCCTAAGAGCTTTCCTAAAGACCATTCTGATGCCAACAAAACATGGGCCAGGCTGGCCCTCACATGGCCCTTCCGGCAGAGCTTAAACTTCCTTCGCCAGGAGCCAGGTCTCTCATCCCCTTGGAACACAAATAGCCAAGGAGAATTCTAGCTCCCAGTCTTTTCTCTGGAAACATGAACAAACCTTAAGTTTTTGGGGATACAGATTTTAAGTTATAGATTATCTAAATTTTAGGTTTCTCTTTTTCTTTTCTCATACTCAACGGAATTCCTCAGAGATCTATGCTGTCACTGATATGATCTAAAAGTTTTATAGAGAAATGAAAAGTGCAACTGCCAAGGCTGTATATCGGAGTTATAATACTAAGATCTTCCAGGTCATGAAAGGCAAACAGAAGGCGACGTGCTCCCATATGATTGTACAAAGGGGGAGAAAGGTGGGGGAGAAACTTCAATATTCAGTTCCAGGGGGAAAAAACTCTAAATGATCATTATGAAGCTGTTGGCCATCATTATCAATCCAAGAAAGAGGATCTAAAAATCAGTGTAGCCCTAACCAGTTTGGTTCAGTGTCGGCCTGTGGACTGAAGGGTCCCAGGTTCGATTCCGGTCAAGGGCATGTACCTTGGTTGTGGGCACATTCCCAGTAGGGCGTATGCAAGAGGCAGCTGATTGATGTTTCTCTCTCATCGATGCTTCTAACTCTCTATCCTTCTCCTTTTCTCTCTGTAAAAAAATCAATAAAAATGTTTTAAAAAATAAAAATCAGTGTAGACCATTCTCCAAAGGTATTGCACAGTGACCAAGAAAACCTGGCTGTTATCAGCAAACATCTTCAAAATCAAAGAAAAAAATAATCCTTCTATCCTTATGTAAAATTGTGAAGAATTCATACCTGAAACACTTAAACCAGCTTGAACAGAGTAAAGAGCAAGAATGTTTACAGACAGGCTACTAATATGATTAACGGTGGAGGATTCTTTAAAAGAGAGTCCTTCGGTCTAAAAATATAAAGAATTGGAGCATCTATATAATCACAATCTATAAACTGGAGAAGGGGAGGATTTCAGCACCGGAGCTGGACAGCATCTCTGAGGGCTGCAGGAGGAGGTGACATGGGGCTGCCCTAAGTGGCATTTCTATTGTTCCTCACCTTGACAGTCTTACCATTCAGACTGTAAGAACAGTCAGTCCTACTGGAGGCAGAATGAGAGAAAAGATAACCTTACAAGGTTCCCTTCAGTTCCATCTTTTAGTAATTCAGCATCCTGGGCCTGATTTCTCCAGCTCACATTACTCATCGTGAAAAGGGGGCGGCATGTGTCAAGGGGAGATATGTAACAAGAAAACTGGGCGAAGTATACATAGTTCATTATTCACTGGCATAACTTTAACCTGATGAACTCCTCTGATGATAATGGATGGGAAACGTGTAAGCTCCAGGCACATCCCTGAAAGCTAATACCAGTGCATGATTACCAGAAACTGTTACCATTTCTCTGGATTTTGAGTAAAATATATGCTATTTAAGTAAAGTGGTTTATCACCATAGCAACCATTTCTAGAGTCACACATTCAAATTATAGGTCTGCACAAGGTCTAAGTGACAGAACATTCTGATACAAGTGTTCAGTTACACCTTTGCTTGCAATGGTCACCCACTTTCTCTCACACTCCTACGGTTTTCAAAAGGAAGAAGGGGGTGGGGGGGAGAAACAAAGGGAGAAGGGAAAAAGATAAATTGACTTCCAAATATATAGATTTCTAATATGAGGTTTCCCACATAAAGAGTGGGTCTTATATGTAGTTAATGAAAAAAAAAATCTAACTTGCAAATTAGAGAGAGATGTAAACCTCTCTTTTCTTATTAAAATATAATTTACACATAGAATGTACAAATTTCAAGTGTACAGTTTTATGAGTTTCAACAATGTAGAACCAGCATGCCAATCAAGAAGTAGAAAAACTTCCCAGAAAGTTTCCGATGCTACATTCTAGTCAACTTCCTTCCCATCTTAGGGCTACAGTGTTCTGATATTTCTCAACATAAATTACTTTGTCTTTTCTAAAACTTCATATAAATGAAATAGCATACAGTATGTACTCTTTTGCATCTGACTTCTTTATCTTCAGATTTTTAATTGAAATTTTTATTAAGATGATTATAAATTCCCATGGTATTATATCATGCTTTTGAGATTCATCCACGAATTAGGATTTTTATTGACAATATCTTATTATATGGATATATCACAATTTGTTTATCCATTCTTCTACTAATGGATATTTGGGCTATTTCCAATCTGGGGCTGTTTATATATAAAGCTGCTATAAACATATTCTAAAAATCCTTTTCAAACTTACATTTGGGATTGCTGGGTTAATGGTGAATAAATGCTCAACTTTATAAATAACTGCCCAATTGTATTCCAAAGTAACTGCACCATTTTGCATTCCTACCAGCAAGACAGAAAAGTTTCAGTTGCTCCGATATTTGCTAAAATTTGGAGTTTCCAGTTTTATTTAATTTGACAATTTAAATTTAAATTCTATAGAGTGTGGCTTTTCCTGATATCATTTGCATTTTCTTGATGACTAATGATCTGGCACATTTTTCATATGCTTATTAACTATTTGTATATCTCCCTATCTGAAATGTCTGTTCAGGTTTTATGCCTATTTTAAAATTGGGTTGCCTTATTATTGAGTTGTTTTCATATTCTGGATACAAGTCCTTTGTCAGATGTACTTATTGCAAATACTTTCACCTTGTCTGTGTCTTGCCTAATCCTTTTCTTAAAATCTTTCAGATGAACAAATGTGTTTACTTTTGATGAAGTTCATTTTTTTTAAAATTGTTTTTTCTGTTCTAAGAATCTGACTACTCTCTGAATGGACGATATTCTCTTAGGAGATTTACAGTTTAGCTTTTGGATTCAGGTTTACTATCTATTTCAAACTAACTTTTGTGACAGTGTAAGCTAAGGGTGTCAATCATTAATTTTTCCATATAAATATCCTACTATTCCAATACCATTTATTGAAAACTACCCTTTCCCCACTGAATGCCTTTTGTCACTAATCAATTAACTACATAAGTGTGGGTCAATTTCTAGACTCTCAATTTTGTTTTACTGCTCTATTTGCCTATTCTTACACAAACACCATACTGTACGGATTACTGAAGCTATATGATAAATGTGAAATAAAGTCATATAAGTTCTCCAACTTTGTTGTTTTCAGGTTCTATTAGGTGTTCTAGGTCTTATGTATTTCCAAATACATTTTAGAATAATCTTGTTAATTTATTTCTAACAGAAAAGCAAAAGCCCTAGATTTCAATTCAGAATTGCTTTAAAACTATAATTTGGAGAGAATAAACATCTTAACAGTATCAGATCTTCCAAATGATGGACATGGTATATCTCTCCATATATTTCAATATTCTTCAATTTCATTCAGCAATATGCTGCAAGTTTTAATATAAATATCTTACACATATTTTGTTAGATCAGTAAAGTATTTTATTTTTTGCAATAATATTTTATATGGTGTTTTAAATTTTGGTTTCTCAATCAGTCATGCTAGTATATAACAATACAATTGATTTTTGTATACAGATCTTGCATCCTGCAACCTATTTAGTTAATTTTTTATAGATTCCTTAAGATTTTCTATGTCATCTAAAAGTAGAGATAGTTTTATTCTTCCTCTTCAATCTATATAATTTTACTTCTTTTATTTCCCTTGGTGCATTGGCTAAGACCTCTAGCTTATTTAAAATAAATTTAAAAAGAACATCTTTGCCTTTCTCTTATCTTCAGTGGAAAAGTGTTCAACATTAAATTATTAAAAATAATACTAGCTTTATAAGTTTTTTGGGTTTTTTTGTAAATTCTCTTAATATGTAAAAAAAAAAAAAAAATAAGTTCCCATCTGTTCCTACTCTGCTGAGGGTTTTCCTCATGTTTGATTGCTGAATTTTATCAAATGCATTCTTCAAAATTAGTGAAAAAAATTATATGACTTTTCCCCTTTACCCCTTCATATGATGGATCACATTGTTTGATTCTTGGCTGTTAATCCAAACATGCACTCCTGGAATATACTGTACACTTGATCATGATGCATTATCTTTGTTATTTATTTCTGGATTCAGTTTGCAATATTGCATTTGGGATGTTAGCATCTATATTTATGAGAGATATTGGCTAATAATTGTATTTTCTTATGATACCCCTGTCATGTTTTGGTATTAATGTAATAATGTCAAAGATTCATGTCTCGCCTTTTTAATATGTTGAGAAATACTCTAAAGAGTCTGTGTAACAAGCTTTCTCTTCTTTCTTCTTTAAATATTTGGAAGAATTAACCAGTAAAATAATTTGGGACTGGCGTTTTCACTTATAGAACGTTCTTAATTATAGATTCAATTTAAAAATAAATATAGAACTATTTAGATTTTTTTTATATTTATATCTGTTTTGATGTTTTAAAAAGAAATTTGACAATTTCATATAAATATTCCAATATATAGACATTAAGTCATTCACAATATCCTTCTTTTGAAGTCATTCTTTCCTTCTAGCTTTGTTGGAAGGGTACTTAATCTGTCATTCTTTTTCTAGTTTATTAAAACAAAGTTCATTATTATTGCTATTGTTGTTATTAATCCTCACCCGAGGATATTTTTTCCATTGAGAGTGGAAGGAAGGAGGGGAAAGGAGTGAATGGATAGAGAGAGAGAGAGAGAGAGAGAGAGAGAGAGAGAGAGAGAGAGAGAGAGAGAGAGAGAGAGAGAGAAAGAGAGAAAGAGAGAGAGAATGCGAGAGAGACAAATCAATCCATTCCCTCCTGAACAGGCTCCAACTGGGGCTAGGGGTTGAACCTGTAACCCAGGTACGTGCCCTTGACTGGGAATCAAATCTGCAACCCTGTGGTACCTGGGCCGGGGATCTAACCACTGAGAACACCGGCCAGAGCTATTGTTGTTTAAAAGTCAATGTTATTCTATATTTAATCACATATGTACTCTTGCCAATACCTTTCGTATATTCCTGCAGTTCAGTACTTCCATCTGGAATCATTTTCTTTTACCTTGAAATCTTTCTTTTAGTATCTCACAGTAAAATATGCTGATAACAAATTCCTTCATGTTTGACATACCTGAAAACATTTTAATCTTTATTTTTGAAGGCAATTATCACTAGATGAGAAATTCCAAGTTAGCAGGGGGTTTTTTGTTTGTTTTGTTTTTAGCACTTTAATGAAGTCATTCCATTGTCTTCTGGCTTCTATTATTTCTGTTGATATGTCAAATGTTGCTCCTTTGATGACAATGTTTTTCCCTTCTCTCCACCACTGCCCCAAATTGTATATGACTATATTTTTCTTTCTCTGGTCTAAATAATTAGAGAATAATATTCAAAGCAACCACAGACACCAGAATGTAATGAAAGAATCCCTGAAAGGACAGCCAGAAAAGGGGCATCCTAAATTCTGTCCAGCTAAAGATACATGAACTCATCTAAGCTTATAATATTTCCATTGTCCAGGATACAATTCAAAGTTACTCAACAGAAATAACAATTAACAGAGGTAGACCCTGAGATGACCAAGATGTTAAAATTAGCAAACAAGAATTTTTAAAACAGTTGTCATAACTATTATAAGTAATGTTAAGGAAAATATTATTTAATGAATAAAGGCAGTCTCAGTAGACCAAGCAGAAATTTTAGAATAAAATATAATACAATAAATACAATGAAATTAAGTATTAAGTCTATCACAAGACAGATTTAATAGGAAAATGGAGATAACTGAATATAGATCAATAAAATATATCCAACTTAAAGAACAGATTTAAAAAAGTGAATATGCCTCAATGACCAATAGAACAATATCAAGTGGTCTAACATGTAATTAGAGACTCAGAAAAACAATTAAGAAACTATAATGACAAAATTTCCCAAAGTCACAAATTTACAAATTCAAGAAGTTCAGCAACCCTAAGCAGAATAAATGTGAAGAACATGCCTAAAAATGTCATTGTCAAACTGCTGAATATCAAAGAGAAAACCTTGAGAACATTCTAAGAATAATAACATGTTATATTTAAGGAAAGGATATTCCAGATTACCAATGACTTTTTACCAGAGAAACTGGAAGCCATAAGGCAGTAGAGTGACATCTTTAAAGTGTGGACCCAAAACATGTCAAGACAGAATTCTATAAACAGAAAATCTCCTTAAAAAATTAAGACAAAATAAAGACATTTTAAGATAAAATAAAAGTAGGATAGTTCATTACTAGCACACAATCAATACAAAAAAATACAAAGGAAGCTCATTAGGCTGAGATGAAATCATACCAGATTAAAACTTGAATTTTAAGAAAGAGCATCAGAAACAGTAAATATCTGGGTAAATATAGGACAGTTTTTCCTCTTACTTTCTTGGAAATATATATGACTATTTAAAACAAAAATTAAAACATTGTTTTGTGGAGTTTAAAGCATAATGTAGATGTAATACATGTGTCAATTATAGGCAAAGAGATGAAGCTCCAAATTAATACATCTGAATTGAAGTAGTATTAGTTATAACCCAACCTAATGATTTGTTCTCCATAGGGAAAAGCTATACATAGCATATCCTGGCAGGTATAGTCCCTAAGGGGGACTAAGCAAAAGCCAGGCTTGGGAAAGCAGGGAAACAAATTTAAAAGGATTACTAATATATCCCTTTAATTAGGGAAGTCTGGCTCTAAGTCTGTGGTGAAACCTAAGCCCTTTCACAGGAGATTCAAGTGGGAGTAAACGTAGGGACAATAGCATTGTTATTTATGAAAGTCTATGAATCCAAACTAGCAACTGGCATTGCAAACAGCATTAGATCAAAGAACAACAGGTCAAGATTCATGTTAGCACAAACAATTACTTGTATCTGTATTAGTCAGTGATTGCTGCAGTCAGCTACTGGACTGGGGAGGTTCCCAAGATCACCCCCAAGTCCCATGATTCACTAGGAGCAACCACAGGATTCAGCATGTGGCTGTATCACTGCTGTGGTGCAGTACAGTGAAAGGATGTAAAGCACAATTACCAAAGGTAAAACGCACTTGAGGTGGAATCCAAGGGGAAACCAGGTCAAGCTTCCAAGGGTTTGCTTCCAGGAGCCACACAAGATGCATGTAAGTACCCCAGGAACAGGTTGTGACAACACATGTGAAATGTTGCCAAACAGAGAAGCTCTCCTAGCACCCAAGGCTCCTACTAGAAGCTGGTCTTGGAGGCAGCCTCTGCCTGGCACCTGCCAAAATTCCAGACTTCCAGAGAGAACGCGGGCATTCAGCAGAAAGCATATTATTTGTACAAACAGTTTAGGCATGATGAATCATTCTTATCAGACAATGGTTGCAACCGTCCCCAATTCTAAGTTCCCAGAAGGCAGCCAAGGGCCAGCCTTGCAAGCAAACCTTTCCAGACAGAAGTTAAGGCCTGCTATGTTAACTCTTTTCTGCGCAACTACGTAAGAAACACTATAAAAGTCTCAGGACTTTGTAACAATAAACTTTAATCTTTCTCATTTAGCTCTAGGGCTTGGCTGTGCTAGGCTAGACTTCAGGCTTTGTATTTGGTTCAGGTCTGCCCCGCAAATTTTCATGATTCCGAGAACTATGGCTCCCCGAAGGCATATTCTTCTCACGCAGGTGGCAGAAATACAAGAGAGCAAGCTCAATCATGCAAACAATTTTAAGGTCTCTGCTTACATCACACCTCTTAATATTCCATTAGCCAAAGTGAGTCATATAGCTCAGACCAACATTTCCTTCATCTACTATAATAGGGAGAGCTGCAAAATCATATGGCAAGGGTTGTGAAGGTATAATCCCTCACCAGGAGGGATTAAAGAATTGGGAAAATAATGCAATCTACCCCAGTACCCTAGGGGCCCTACCAAACTAGAGGGCAAATGAGGTTGGAAGCATCACCTTAGCACCTATGAAAATGGTATTTCTTATTCTTAGTGTGCTCATTTGTTTATGCCAACACCTAAGAAGCCTTGAAGCAGGCAGGAAAAATCATGCAATTTTAGTAATATACACAAGTTCTTTAGCAATATAATAATAAAAGTCAAGTTAACATTAATCTGTGCTAACCATATGTCAAGAGTGTTACATGAAAGATTTCATTTAGTCCTTGGTTGATGCCATTAATCCCATTTTACAGATAAAAAAAAAAAACAGAGGCCTAGAGACCTGCCCAAGGTCATAAAGCTTGTAAGTGGTGAAGCCAGGATTTGAATCCAGGCAGCCTAGATCCCGGGCTTGTGCTTTTAAATATCAGGATACATTAAGTACAGCACTTGGGCATATATAACAGATGGCATTGCTTCAATATCTGAGAACAAAAATGTTGCCAAGTTGTGAAAGCACCATCACATCTGCACATGATTGACATGGGCTCTGAGAGCTAAGACTTAATTTGTAAATAAGAGAAAATTTTTATCTTAACTAAAATATGAAAACCTGACTTTTTTTTTCTCATAGAAACATATCAATATAGAATAACTCAACTGTTTGATTTCAATGTTTTTAGATTCAAATACTTCATGTCTTCGAAGAGCTAATCTATCCTTTCTACTTCCTAGACTCGGTAAAGTATTTGCTACAGATACTATCTCCTATGATATGTGCAGGTGGTGTTTTCAGACAAGAAAAATGATAACATTCTCTCTAAACAAATATATTTGACTGCATTCAGCAAATAATTTAACAACTAAGAAGTATGTCCTTTTATGAAGCAAGAATTCTGTAATGAAAACATAGTACTTCTAACACAGTGGTTGGCAAACTCATTAGTCAACAGAGCCAAATATCAACAGTACAATAATTGAAATTTCTTTTGAGAGCCAAATTTTTAAAACTTAAACTTCTACTAATGCCACTTCTTCAAAATAGACAAACCCAGCTGTGGTATTTTGTGAAGAGCCACACTCAAGGGGCCAAAGAGCTGCATGTGGCTTGCGAGCCGCAGTTTGCCGACCACGGTTCTAACCCATCCAGAGTTTCTGGTCCCTCCTTCTGTGATTAGGGATAGTTGCATGTTCATTGCAAACATTGGTTCCTCTTAAATTGTTTTCTAAGCTTAATAAACAATGAGAGCATAATACTATTTATCAGAAATCACTAAAGACCTAATGTTAAAAGGCATGCTCCTGCAAGGAGCAGTGGTTTGCCAACTATCTCATTTGAAGACGGGTAATGCTGTTGCAGGAGTTAAAATCTTGAGTCTTCCTGAGAGAGCAGATTAAGGACCCACTGTAGGGAGCTCAGAGGGTTACTGATAACACAAAACATGATCTAGACATACTCAGCTTGGAAAACACAAGTTACACATGAGAGAATACATCTGTCCTCAATGAATACCATTACCTAAATAGGCTAAAAGTTAGAAATGAAAAGGAAAACAGAAAGGATATCACCAAAGGCCAATTGCTTGAGAACCAGTTTAAGAAAGTGAGGTCCGAACCTGGGCAGTGCGGAGAGGACTGCATTCTTCCACAGGCCCAGGCAACGGGAGCCAGGGCGCAGCTCCTCAGGGAAGAGGAGAGCACTTAGCTCAGTGTTTTTACTGATAACAAATCCTCACTTTCTCTGCTAGTTTTCCTGGAGCTCTGCCACTTATCTAGAAAGGGTGACTTCCCTGGCCAGGGAAAATAAGAAATCAGGAGCTCCAAATCAGTGTACCAGATCCTCCAGGAAAGCACTAACTGCTGGCAGATTTCCATTTTAATTAAAGCCACTTGTAAATATTTTAATGGAAAGAAAATCATATATATTTTCTTAATTTAGTAGGTATAAGTTATTCAAATGATCACATCAAGTTGTCCTATAATATAATTTTAACAAACAAAATTTTCCCATGGAAGTATTTCAATATTTGTAGAATGAATTTAAACAAAATTAAAATTTCACTCTTAAGAATATTAAGTACTCTATGAATCCTGTATAGAGGCAACCCTACTTTTAGTTATCACTTTAGAACTTTATATACCACTACTTGCTGTTAATGAAGACTTGAAAGGAAATAAGTAATTTCTTAACATAAACTCAACTTCAATATAATTAACAAAGTAGCATATTTATTCACAAAAATCCTTGGGGAAAAAACTTAGTAGATTAAATAATGAGAAGTTTAAGGGATAACACTTTTCAGAAAAATTCCCAAAGATATCACAGCCCAAACCTAAGCATGGGAAAGTTCCTTAGTGGTTCCTCGGTTTCCAGGGCAAGGTCCTACCCACCTGGCGGAATTTCTGCTACAGCATTTACATGTAGCTTTCCAGAGTCTGCCTGAACACTTCCAATGATTGGAGGGTGGGGTTTACTCTCCATGGCCCAGCATGTTCTACTGCAGGTGAGTTCTGATAGTGGAAAAGTTCTTTCTGTTGAGTAGAAATCTATACTATTTTTTTTTTTAATTTATTGATTGATTTGAGAGAGACAGAGAAACATGGATTTGTCGCTCCACCCATTGATTTATGCATCCATTGATTGATTCCTGTATGTACCCTGACTGGGGACTGAACCCACAATCTTAGCGTATTGGGATGATGCTCCACTAGTAAACAAATAAGCTACCCAGCCAGGTTGAAATCTATGTTCTTGAAATTTCAACCCAGATTTCAACTTCAAATTCCAATTCTTCTGTTCCTAGTTGGAAGTAGCTGAGAACAGCATAGCAAGTCCCATCACTTTGTGACTTGGAGGGGGAGGAGGAGAGGGCAGATGTGTGACAGAGCAATGGAAAAGGTGATGGAGGATAACCAAGCATAAAAAAGGGTATTTTATGCCAGATTCAATGACAAACACAGATATAATCCAAGACTACAAAAGATAATGTGTGTATGTGTATATATGTTTTGTTTTTGTATATAAATGTGAGTAATATGTAGGTGCATATGAGTGTATATGTGTAATCTATGACTATGAATATGTAAATATTAGTGTATAAAATGCTAAGCCAACTAATAGGAAAATCTTCAAACTATGTTCAATAAGGAAATGCAAACATGATTTTTAAAATATTATTTTTAACAAAAATATAAAATGCACACAGCTGCTCAGCACTGCAGGAGCTGTTAACAGACTAGAGAGGATGAAGGGAATTCAATAAACTTATGTTTATATTATGGCAAAAAATATGATTATTTCAAAATACCGGAATCATTAAATGTTAAGATTATTATCTAGACATTTGCTATCCAGTGGATGAAGAAGTTCCCAACCAGTACATCAAAATCAGTCCATCACTCTGCGAGGCCTCTTTCTGCCAGGTTCTGCAGGGATTCTCAGCACGGAGGGTGTGGCCAGCAGCCCTGCCCCTCCCTCAAGGCTCACCCTCTCCTCCCTGCAGGCTCTGGGCCTCAGAGAACCCAACAGCAGCAATTCCTCACAGGAAGTCTGGGCCGCCCTAAGATGAGCAGCCCCCAAGGCAAGGATGCTCAATGATTAAAGAGGAGCTACAATGTGCTCATTGGGTTTCAAGACAAGAAAGAAAATGAACATACAGAAAACTTTCCCACAAACACAGAACACCGTTTGGGTAAATTGTCAGGATATCCAGTTAATAGAATGAAATCTAGAATTAATCAAAATGTTGTGAAATTTTATTCACCAAAAACTATAAGACTATATTTAGATCTAACAAAGTAAAATGATAACCCTACATAGTTTTAGGTATCATAAATTAGAAACAATTAGTAACTGGATAATGTAACAACTCTTTTTCTAGGTAATACATAAACTCATTCTAAACTGTGTAGCTTGGTAAAGTAAAAAAATCATTCATTTTGAACCATGGGCCAAACCTGATACACCACCTGATTCTGTTTGTGTCTAAAATTGCCTGAGCCGGTTTTCATGCTACAACATCAGAGTTGAGAAGTTGCGACAGAGACTCTCCTGGCTCCCACCGCTAAAGCATTTATTTCTCTGCCTTTGCAGATCCTGCCCTATATAATCAGAGGTCTGAAAATAAACATTTTGGCCACATTGTTAAATCATGATAGTTTCAAACAAGAACTTTACTTGCTTTATCATGTAGGGCCTTCATTGCAAATCAACAACAAAAAGGACAGAGTTGGAGAAATGGAACAACTGTTCTTCCTACTGGTTTTGTTGGTTCTTCCTACCTGTTTTACGTCCTCTTCTTCTGAAGCGCTAGAGACAGCCTGGACATCTTTGCTGGGTATGTCGAGCTGGAAACTTTCCAACTTTTCTTGATTGGACAGCATGTTCTTTGGATCTTCTGTGCTTTCCTCATCACTGTCTGGAATATTTTTCCATTCTTTCATCATTTCTAACACATTGGTAGGTCTCATCGAAGAAAGTCTATTGCCCTAATGTCAACAATGATTTTTGGTGTTATAAACAGTTTGGAAAATTCAAAGGAGTCTTAATCTTTTAGTAATATATTCTCCCAGATTCTGTAAGTCACGTAGAAAAACTATAATGCTGAATAAATGGCAAAACTGGTGATACCTGTTGGAGCACCCTCCCTGTGTGAAAAGACATGACAGAGCAACTCTCTGGACTCAAAGACCTCATGGCAGCCCATCCTTACACAAGTAAAGGGAAGCTAAAAGGATGAAAGAAGTTCCTCAAGGTCTAGTGGGTCCAACTCTAGAGATAAGCCTATAGGATACCAAAATGTCCAGGTAAAAAAAATCTAACGTCAGTCGATGAGGCAGGTGCTGTGTCCAAGAATATAGATGTTTGATTTGAAAGCTCTTAGTTGACTTGGAGATTTAGATATAAGGTGGTCAACTGATTTATAACTGATTCAGTGCATTGTTTTTATCCCAGATGTGACAACACAATACCAAAATTGACTACTTTATATTACCCAGTTTTTCTCAAATATAATATTCTATTTAATGCCAAGAAATCCATGCATGCAGTTTCAAATGCTTCTGCTAGACTAGGTATCTCCTTGTCTCCCAGGGAACTTATCAACAAAGATGGAAGTGCAGTAAAGAAGTTAAAGGTGATGATGCTGGGAGTGAAACCCGAACCAAGTGCAAATGGAGTAACAGAAGAATTGCCGACCTTGGGGACGATGACACTGCACCGTTTGAGAGAACCAGATCCGCAACCAAAGGACCTTAGTGAAGGCAACTTATCAGCACAAAGGGGAAAGTGGCTGTGACAGAAAGGATGAATTTGCCTCAGAGAAAGAATTTTCAGAGATATTTCTAAACCCTGAAAGCACAAAAGATAAAATGTTAGAAGTTGAACCAAACTTAGAAAACAGTATGACAATTTGCCAAGGCATAAAAAAGATGCTCCCCTCTGTACTGTAAGTTTTATGACAAGAGGCAAGCACTTTTTAAGCTAATCTTGATAAGTTTTTTTTTTTTTTTACCAAAAATTAAGATTCTTTAATTCTCAATATTTCTAATGTTTTAAATTAAAACATCAACATGAAGGACAAAGATTCACTGCCTCCTGGATGCACCCCGACCAGGGATAGAACTCACAACCTAGGTATGTTCCTTGATTCGGAATCAGACCTACAACTTTTCAGGGTACTGGACGACACTCCAAACAACTGAGCCACAATGGCCAGGGCTACCAGGACATTTATTTGTACCACTGTTTGTATTAGGAAAGATATGAAACAATTTAAATGATCTACTAGTATATTCATTGGGGATTATTTAAAAAATAATACAATGCTGGGTGTTTTCTTTTTTTAATAAGAAAATCTTCCCAAGATATATTGGATAAAAAAGAATAGTTTGCATAATATGAATCCATTTGGGTAAAGTACATACACAAAATGAGCAGGGTGTTTTTGAAAGAACACAAGAGAGATTTAACAGCAGTTACCTTTAGTAAGAGGGAATGAAGTTAATGGAAAGAGAAAGTTATTTTTTCTGTTTTATTTACCATTTAAATAATTTACCATGGTTAATTTAAACTATTTTATATGACTAATAATTAATGTAAATTACAGTAGGAAAAGAAATAATGTAAGCTGTAGATACCCGCAAAGAACTGATAGCGCCCAATAAAATCACCAAACATGCCCTAATGGGTCTCGATGAGGCCACGGCAACAGCATATCAGGGTAATAACAACCACTAAAGTAAGCAATTGCATGCCACTTTAACATTTTTCAAGTCATTGATTCCCCCCGCCCCCCGCAGAAGTATAGCAACTACATGAGTAGACAGGTAGATGTTGATATTCCTATTCTTCAGGAGGGAACAGCCTGAGAAATTTAGTAATTTGCCATTATTCCAAAAGCACATTTTCAATTGCCTGTTAAGAACTTATAGCTGGAGGTGTTGCTGAGCCTTCAATACTGTATGGCATGTGCTACGTTGCTCAGAGAGTGTATCTTAAAAGTTCTCATTGCCAGAAAAAAAAAAAACCTGTAACTGTGATATGACAGAAGTATTAACTAAACTGATTGTGGTAATCATTCCCTAATAAATACATTTATCAAGTCATTATTTTGTACGCCTTAAATTTTACAATGTTATATGTCAATTACATTTTAATAATACTGGAAAAATAAAAGGCAACTCAATATATTCCAAACAAAAACTCCTCAAATTGGTGTGTGGGGGCATCTGGCTGCAAATGGAGACGTTCCGAGCACCATCTAGGAAGTACAGTTTGCAGGGATCAATTCCAAGGCCCTGCGTTTCCAATGATCTGTTCCTTTCCAAAAGTCATCTGCTTGGGTGAGGATTTGCAGTAATCCTTTCCTTGCTCTTTTAAGTCAGTATCTTCCAATGCTTGTGAATGCACATATATTTGTGTGTGACAGAAGGCCTATATCTAGATGATGCAACAAATCTCTACAAATCAGGAAGTAAAAGACATAAAACCAAACAGAAAAATGGGGGAAATACTAGAACAGGCATTTTGCAAAAGAGGATATAAAAAAGGCCAATTAGCATAATTAAAGGTGACTGGTTTAATTTGTAACCCATGAAATGCAGACTAAAAATCACAAAGAGATGCCCTTGCATATCTACCAGAGTGTCTCAATTAAAATACTGACAACAAGAGGCTATGAGAAGATGCAAAGCAGAACTAGAACTCTGGCACATTTCTGTGAGTGAACTACAAACTTTGGAAAAGAGAACAAAGGAACTTCCGGGTTGAGGGAGACAAAGGAGAAAATTCATGTAAACTCAACTACGATCCTGGGACTTCAGTATCTTTCAGTAGCAACACACTGTCAAAACAAGTGAGATATAAAGTCCTCTCTATGTAAGCTCAGATCCACAGAAAACAGCTCTGCCTGTGTTCCCACTGAGTTTCCCACAACTCCCCTACATGTCTTCCAGGTTCTGGAAAAGCCGAACTGCCAATAAAATTCATATTTTCAGCCCGGCCTGTGCCCTCTCACAATCTGGGACTCCTCAGGGGATATTGGACCTAAACCACCAGCAGTCAGACATCTCTCTTCACAATCCAGGACGCTGCATGCACCAATGACCATGCTTTTCATGCAGGTGAGAGGCATCTGGCTGTTGTATGGGCAGCTGCATTTTTTGCCCTGATTATAAAAAGTAGCACATAACATGATCCTTCTAAGGCAGTGGCACCATTTCCCCCATCTTATGGGTGGAAAAACTGAAGCAGAGAAGTTAAGTAATTGGCTTTGTCACATAGTTATAAGTGTCAGAATCAGGGCTGACCACAAAATGTGCAAGCCAGAGTCCATGCCTGTCATCACTGTATCACCCTGTTTTTCCAGTGTTAGAGTAGCATTGCCAGGTTTTAATTTTTAAATCTAAGAGACTGTTCCCCATATAGAGGGCAGGGTCCCCAGGCCTGGTCAGCAATCACAGCCCTCTGAGGGGCAGGGCAATCGGGGGCCGTGTTGTCACCCGCCTTTGTTGGCAGCCTGGCACTGCCTGCTGGCTGGCCCCGCCCCCGACTGCCACCGCCAGTCGTGTCCCTCTCGTGGAATAGATGCGCAGACGCTCAATGCAGTGGTGGTCAGTGCGCATCATAGTGTCCGGTCGTTCTGCCATTCGATAGATTTGCATATTAGGGTTTTATTACATAGGATAATTCAGAATTTAAGAATAACTAAGTATAGTAAAATAAAAGTTGAGTATTAACATATTTAGGATAAAAATATATAGTAGGAAATCATATCCATCAATTAGTTACACATCAGAAAATTTCCATTTGCTTACATAGCATATACACTGAGTGGCCAGATTATTATGACTACCTAATAATTATTATGCTTTCACGTTTGTAGGCAAATTAGCTGTACACTGCATCGTATGAGATATGGAAGCTGAAGGCCTGTTCTAACACCCCACATGCATGAGTACAACCCGTCAAGCTGGTGGGGGCAGTGTTATGATTTGGGGCATGTTTTCCTGGCATGATTTGGGCCCGTTAATTCGTGTGGAACAATGTCTGAATAGCACAACATACCTAAGTATCACTGCTGATCAAGTTCATCCTATCATGTTGATGGCATATCCCAATGGAGATGGCTTCTTCCAACAAGACAATGCGCCATGCCATGGTGCTCATATTGTGCAGGAGTGGTTTTAAGAACATGAGGGAGACCTTACCTTGCTTAGGTGGCCCCCACAATCACCAGATCTCAATCCAATTGAGCATTAGTGGGACGAAGTTAAAAGAGCAATCAGGCAGCTGGTTCCACAACCATCAGATCTCACAGAACCAGACAGTGCTATTCATCCGACATGGTGTCAGATTCCTTGAATCACCTTTCAACATCTCGTGGAATCAATGCCAAGAAGAATCACCACAGTATTGAAGGCAAAAGGTGGCCCAACAAAATACTGATGGGGTGGTCATAATAACCTTGCCACTCAGTGTATATGTTAAGGCTAAAGTTCAAAAGCTAATGACCAAATCATGAATCTTAAAATCAACGAACAAGGGCCTTGTTCACATATTAGGAAAGATTATTCTAAAGTTTAGATCCTCTACACCCTGAGAACATGTGCCTTTGCAAAGTGTGACTGTAAAGCAAAGAACCCTGTAATTTGAGGGAGACTATTTTATGCATCTATTCATCCTATAGTGCCCGATGGATTAAAATAAAAAGATACCTGTTAAAATCAACATAGACATTTAAATGACTCTTCTCCCATTTAAAATAAGCCATCTTGGAAGGCTTATACACTATAACAATAATTTCATTTCAAAGAACCTACAATTGGTCTCCACTATATATGTATGACTGGAAGTTAAAATTCTAGTATGAGATTCAAGTCCCCACACAATTTTCTTTCCTTTTCTAAAAGTCTCATTTCCCACTTCTTTCCTTCAAGCATCTTATCTGCTTGTCAAATTGAATTCCTGATTTCATACTTGCTTGTCTCTGTACCTCTGGTCATTTGGCAATTTCTTATGTCATTTATCATTTCTCCCTTGCATTATATCTTATACATAACTTGTTTCCCTTACTAGATTGTGAGTTTCTATGTCAGAGATCATGTCCTATATGTCTATAACAACATTCTATTGCCTAGCACAGCAACTGGCACATGGTAGGCATCAAAAATAATCTGTTGAAGGAATTACTGTCTGAAAAAATACCAATAGAGCTCAAATCTGGAAACTACTTCTTGACAAGATATAGAAGAAAACTGTTTCCTTAATCTACAGGAGGGTTCTTAAATATAAGTAGACATTAAAAATACCTAGGAAAGCCCTAGCTGATTTGGCTCAGTGAATACAGTGTTAGCCTGTGGACGGAAGGGTCCTGGGTTCAATTCCAGTCAAGGGCACATGCCCGGGTTGCAGGCTCAAACCCCAGTAGAGGGTGTGAAGAAGGCAGCTGATCAATGATTCTCTCTCATCATTGATGTTTCTATCTCTCATCTCTCTCTCCCCCCCCCCCCTACTCTCTGAAATCAATAAAAATATATATTCTTAAAAACAAACAAACAAACAAACAAATAAATAAATAAATAAATAAATAGAAATATCTGGAAATCTTGTTTAAAATTCTTAGTGCTAGCTGTCACCAGGGGACTTAAAGGAATACCAAGAGGCACCTATAATTTATAATAATAAAAGTGTAATATGCTAATTAGACTGGACAGCTGAGCAACCTTCCAGACGTTCTGGATGTCCTTTCGGATGACCTTCCAGACAAAGTCATAGTGGCAGGGGCTAAGGCAGAGTCGGTTAGGGATGATCAGGCAGGCAGGCAGAGTGGTTAGGGGCAAACAGGCATGTAGGCAGAGGAGTTAGGGGTGATGAAGAAGACAGGCAGAGTGGTTAGGGGTAATCAGGCAGGCAGGCAGGTGAGGGGTTAGGAGCCAACAGTCCCAGATTGTAAGAGGGATGTCTGACTGCCAGTTTAGGTCCCAGCAGTCGGACATCCCCCAGGGGGTCCTGGATTGCAAGAGAGGGCAGGCCGAGCTGAGGGACCCCCACCCCAGTGCACGAATTTCATGCACCAGGCCTCTAGTTATCTAATAAGAGGGAACACACTCCTGAACCACTGTTGAGAGTAAGGAGGACAAAGGGAAGAAGCAGATGCAGGAGGGTGACAGGCACACTCCTGGCCAGGCCAGTTATCATCAAACTCTTCCTTTGTAGGAAAGTCATCCCTTGGACTTTTTGCTTACATCTAATCTTTCGATTTTTGAAATCAGAATGACAATATGTGTTTATTTTAAGTTCCATTCACTTAAACGTACAGAGAGAAACAACGTTCCTTGGAATACTCTTCAGATATGTTCCATACTTCAAAACGGACAATACATAAGTTAAACCCTAGAAACTTTTTATCTGATAAAGCTCTTTGAAAAGAAAAAGTTTCAATGTGTTAGATATTGCAAAAGATAAGCTCCAGTTACAAAGCAGCAAGGCACTGAGAGAACGGACAGGTTCCCTTTAGATTATTTCAAACACGGGATATGAATTACAGGAAGACTTCAAGTGGTTAAGAAGAAAAGAGTGTTGCCTTTTAGAAGTTTATAAAATGCTGGAATTCTAAACTTCAGACACTGAACTCCTTAGGATAGTCCGATATAGTACACACTATCTGTCGCTTCCCTAACCACTTGGCAAAGACTACATTGGAACAAATGTTACAGAGGCTCAAAAATGGAGACTTCTGGAAAAATGACCAAAGCCAGAAATAAAGCTGTACTAATTAGAACACAAATAATTACATGGCCAAACCCGAATGTTGCGTGATGCTGAAAAGAGATAGATTCGAAGGCACACCATCTGTTTTACAGTTTTTGATTTTCCTGTACCACAAATCTACTCGGTACATTTTGCAATGATCTATTTAGCTGCTAGCTCATTTGCACAATTACTTAGGCCAGAAATATGTGTTGCACAGAATGATTTGAGAGATCAACATAGTCATTAGAGAGGGCAGATATAACCCATTTTTGAGTGAAGACTATTTTTTTAGCCCTTGGAGGAAAAAATATTCTTCAAAGAAATGATTAGAAATTGCCAAAAGAAAATGAGAAAATTTAAAAGAAGAGCGATATGGTACCTAAACTTATTTGGGCCTTCAGGTCACCATCTACTTCTCTGATGGTCATTTCAATGGAAACTTCTCGTTCTCATCTTAACCGTTCTGCAGCCTTTATTTGCAAGCTACCTACTCTTGCTTCTTTTTCAAACATCTTTCCCACTTAACTTTCTTAATACCCCTCTCAGAATTTCCCTCCTCCCTCACCAGCTGCTCCTTCTCAGCCTCCATTGCTAGCTCCTCCTCTTCTCAATGATGGAGTGTCTAAAAGCAGGGTGCTGGGGTCTCTTTTCCTTTCTACCGATATTTTCTTCCCAATTTCTCTCTTCACCTGATAGCATGTTATATGGCATCTATATACTTCCGATTCCCACATCTATAGATTCAGATCAGACTTTTCCAGCTCCAGACTCAGGTATTCAATTTTGATATATCTATGTGAATGTGACACAGGCATCTCAACCTTAGCAAAGCTAATGTGGAATTCTTGAGTCACCACCCTTTCCCCAGACCAAAAAAAAAAAAAAAAAAACAACAAAAAACACAAAACCCTATTTTTCTTACAATCTTCAACATCTCAGTTGGTGGCACTACCGTCCAACCAACTGTTAATGTAAAATCTAGGAGTCATCCTTGAATCCTCCCTTCGGCTCATCTCTCATCTAATCCATCGCCAAATCCTGTCAATCAATATACTTAAAAATATATATATATATCACATTAATTTCTCTTAAACTCTATTGCTAACGTCCTGTTTAAGCCACCGTCATCTCTCAACAATAATTACTACTGCAACATGGGCATATCACATATTTCCAGTACCTAACATACTGTCTAACAAAGTAACAGGATGAAAAAAATGTTTTTCATAGATGATTACGGCTCAGCAATATTCCTATACATCTTGACAAATCTCCAGTCTCAGTTCCCAGACATTTTCTGAGATACCTCCAGACTGATCCATTTACTGAGTCACTGCCGCACGCAGCAATTTTTGATACTGTATTAATGGGTATTAGGTTCAACTGCACACTTTGCAGTGTCTTAAAGATGACAGAATTTTGTTGCCTGCTCACAGAAAGAGGTCTGGAGGGAGGTGGTCAAGGCTGGAAGGACAGCTGTATGAGCTGCAAGCCCCGTTCCTTGCATCGTGTCGCTCCGCCATCCTCAGCTTATGGACTCCGCTTTATGGTCCAAAATGGCTACTCACACTCCAGCCATCACATCTGCATTCCAGTCTCCAGGAAAGAAGACAGGCATGAGGAATGCCATAGTCCCTCCATTTAAAGATGCTTCTCAGAAACTGCATCTGCTTCCACTCAGATCTCATCGGCCATCACAACAACCAGCAAAGACAGGATAACCAGCAAAGAACACCAGACAGCAATGTTTCCAGATAAAAGTCAGGATCTTCGTTACCACAGAAGACAGAGAGAATAAATATTGAGAGCTAAGTAGCGGCCTCTTCCAACGTTCCTATAGTAACCAGGTAATGTTCTGGGTGCAGGGATACAAAGATCAGGTAAGACACCAGGTCAAGGCATTCAGTCTAATGGGAAAAAAGAAATATGTAAATGAGTGGTAACTCAGGATTTCTAGCTGGGCAACAGCCACTGTTAAGACATTGGCTTTTCTGAGACCCCGAAGATTCTTTGCATCCAAAGAGTTGAAGAGAAGTGGGTGGTTCCAGTGCTTTACAGACTACACAGACTCTTCCATGTTCCACAGTTTAATAATGGACACCTCTCAGCTCTACCTTACTGGACTTGATTATCTTCATGGCATGAAGCAAAAGTTCATTTAAACTTCTAGAAACATATATCAACAACTGTGGTAGTAGTTTTAGCAGTTTGAAAATACCCATTTCAGAAATGTGTCCATTTTTTTAACTGATCAGAAGATGAGACAGATTGACTATTTTTTAGAAAAATGATATATAAGCTACAAGGCCAAAGAAAAGAAAGAAGCAATGGTAGAATGTCCAAAAGAAAAAAGTACTACTGTAACTTACTGTTATCCACTGGTTATCTAGCAGTTCCTTAGCTGTGAGTCTGTGAGCAGGATCTACTTTCAAAAGTTGTTTCAAAACACTTTTAGCTGCAAATAAAGGAAACTCCTAAATATCTTATTTATCTTAACTGCAATTAATAACAATTTCTAATTTATTCAGAATTAAGTGTGTATGACATGAAGAAAAGATGCCAATTATAAAACAAATATCATCAGTATAAATGGCTAAGAAATAAAGTGTAAGGTCTATAGTGAGGTTTTACTACCTATATTCCAATAGAGGCCCAGTGCTCAAAATTTGTGCATTGGGGAGGAGGGGATCTCAGCCCAGTCTGCACCCTCTCCAATCCGGGACCCCTCAAAGGATGTCCAACTGCCCGGGATTGGACCTAAACCAGCAGTCAGACATCCCTCTCACAATCCTGGACTGCTGGCTCCTAATTGTTCACCTGTCTGCCAGATTGGTCACCCCTAATTGCCCCTGCCCCCTACCAGCCTGATCGCCCCTCATTGCCTCTGCGTGCCGGCCTGATTGCCCCTACCTGCCCTCTCCCGCTGGCCTGGTCACCCCTAACTGCCCCTTGCTGCTGGCCAGGTCACCCCCAACTGCCCCCTCCCTGCCGGCCTGGTTGCCCCCAACTGCTACCCCTGCTCAATTGGTCACCCCTTACTGCCCCCCCTCCACCAACCCGGTTGCCTCTTACTGCCCTCCCTGCCAGCCTGGTTTCCCCAAAATGTCCTCCTCTGCTGACCTGGTCGCCCCTAACTCCCCTCCACCCCCTGCGCCAGCCTGGTCACCCTTCAAAGCCTCCCTGCTGACCTGGTCATACCATACAGTCTGCTGTTGAGTCATTTGGTCATCCCTCACTAACCCCCCTGCAGGCTGGTTGTAGGCAGCCATCTTGTGAGGGTGTGAGAATCAATTTGCATATTGCCTCTTTATTATATAGGATAGTAAAAAATTAACTAGATAATTGGCAAATTTCCTCCTGGATTTTCACTCAGTATATTCTGTTTTGATTGGAAGTTTTGACTGTAACAATTACAGTGAAGATACCACTATTTCCACAAGTAAACAGTGTTATTTCTACAAATAAATTTAAAGACTAAACAGGAAGTTAAAGTATCTGAATTACTAGCATACCTTCTTATGTTACATATATTTGCTTTAGGAAACAATAAAAATCTATATTACCACAATCACTTATGGTGTCCCACACTGGATCACTGAAACGCAGCTCTCCCTTTCTTATTAACTCAAAAAGCTTCTCTTCCGAGCTTGCAAAAAAGGGTGGTTCTCCGCATAACCTACAACAAAGGCAATCATTTTCTTTAGGTTTTTAAAAACCAAAACACGGCTATTAAAAGTTAAGTTTCCACAGGACATGCTAGCGGTGGTGCTTCATATTTAAGTAAAGGACAGGAAGAAGGAGTAGAACTGAAGACACTGAAACTGTTAAAAATTTTGCTTACCTTGGTTTAGTCATCAATTCAAATGAAGACCACACTTTGAATCCTATACAATTTTATTAACTAATGTTATCCCCATAAGTCCAATAAAAATTAAAAAATAAAAGATTTTTAAAATGGAGACTGCAGCCAAGAAATCAAGAGAAGACTGAGACTTGAAAGAGCAGAAGTGTAAGAATGAGGGAAGGTCATCAAGAGCAAAGATGTGTCATTAGAGACCACGGCTAAGCTCACCACACCCTCGTGTTCCCACTGACCACACATAGATGAGAAAGCTGGACAGTGAAGAAGGCTGATAGGGAAAAAAACGGATTCATCTGAAATATGTTGGACAAAATCTCTATGTACTCTGGACTGCCAGGAAGATGAGCAAATTAAGCCTAATAAAAAAAAAATGACAAAACTGAAGCTGTACTACTTGGGACACAATAAGAGAAGACAGCAATGCTTGGAAAAATTGAAGGCCGCAGGAAAAGAGGAAAAGCAAATATGGAATGGACTGACTCTATAACAGAAGAACTAGACATGAGTCTAGAGGAGCTGAGCAGGGCTGGTGAGGACAGGACACTGTGAACACACTCATTCAAAGGGTCTCCAAGAGTCGGAGCCAACTCAATGGCATGCAATATACACACAGGAGGAGGTGGGTACCGCTCTGGTTGCAGAATGGAAGCAAAGGGGTTTGGGGAGATCAGTGCTGGGCTCTTGTATACACTGAAACCTCCAGATCTGCAAATGACCCAAAGCTCTTCAGGTGGGGAAACATATAGCTCAAACAGGGTTAAAGCACAGGAAGGTGTGTACGCAGTAGTAGCTGCAGGCAATGGAAGAGATACACTTTATTGTGAGCAAGGAGAGTGCAATGCCTAAGGCACATAATCCAAACTAGACTTATGGAAAAACATATGGGGTTAGCAGAGTCTAATGCGGGTTGTCAAAGGCTAAGTGGCCATGTAAGCGTTTTATCCATGGTAAACTACTGTACAAATGTTAGCAAGACTAAACCAGGAATAACCCTGGGAATGTCTATAGGCTCTGGGCCAAAGCTAAAAAGAAATGCATTGAAATGATCACACTCTCCCAAAATAGTATACAAAATGAAGAAATCTGGATGAGAAAAATCAGATGATGATAATTTCAGCCTTCGATCTGAAAGGTGAAAGCTGGGGGGGAGGAATACATACATACATGTTATATATGTATATATACGTATGTGTTATATATGTATATATGTAAATAATGACCAATATCAGTACCACCGTAAGCAGGCTGTATGAACAGGAGCATGTTTGCACATTCTAGAACATAGGAACTATGAGTCATTACAATCTTTTAAAAGGAAAAACTGCTATACTTCACAAAGAGCACAGCAAGCCTGTGCTTCAGTAGACAATCCAGTCTTAAACTACAAAAACATGCTTAAAAGTTGAGTTTCGTTCTTCATAGTACATTCTCAGTTTATAAATGTCAGCCACCCTCATTACTGTCAACCCCGATGTATAAGAGCAGCCCTGAGTGCAATGAGCAGGTTTTCCCAGTGACACCTGGACGGAAGGTGGACCTGGACTCATCACAGAGGCCACTCTGTGTGTCTGTTCTTCAACTCTCAAGATTGCATTTTTTGAATTTATTGCTGAAAGAATAAAATGGCACAATCCTATTATACTTCCCAAATGCTGGCCTATTATGGTTAATCCTAACCTGAGGATATTTTTTTCCATTGATTTTTAGAGAGTAGAAGAGAAGGAGAGAGAGAGCAAGAGACAGAGAGAGAGAAAGACAGAGAGACAGAGATGGAAACATACATCAACATGAGAGACATTGATTGGTTGTCTCTGCATGAGCCCTGACCAGGGCCAGGGATCAAACTTACAACCCAGGTATGTGCACTTGCCCCAGAATAGAAACTGTGACCCTTCAGCCAAAACTGGTTTGGTTCAATGGATAGAGCGTCGGCTTGGGGACTAAAGGGTCCTGAGTTCGATTCCGGTCAAGGGCATATACCTTGGTTGTGGGCATATCCTCAGTAAGGGATGTGCAAGAGGCAGCTGATCAATGACTCTCTCATTGATGTTTCTAACTATCTCTCTCCCTTCCTCTCTGTACAAAATCAATAAAATATATTTTTTTAAAAAGAAAGAAAGAAGGAAGGAAGGAAGGAAGGAAGGAAGGAAGGAAGGAAGGAAGGAAGGAAGGAAGGAAGGAAGAAAGGAAGGAAGGAAGGAAGAAAGAAAGAAACTGTGATCCTTCAGTGAGCAGGCTGATGCTCTAACCACTAAGTATACCAGCCTGGGTGCTGGTCTATTAAGTATTTAAGTATAATGATCTCTAAGCCTCTCAAAAGTTACATTTTTATGGATTTTTTTTCTTTACATTCTTTAACAGTCTTTCCCATGAACATTTTCTGAATAAGTATAATTTGATAAATACGGTATTTTCCATGAAAATTATGATTTTCCTTAGGGAAAAACTTGTTTTCATCCTAGTTTATCAAACTAGGATGGACAATATTGGCTTTTCATTTCCCAACAGGTTCTTGTTAAGAAATAGGTAGGTATTTACCAAATTGCTCCACAAACTCTTATTTTAATCCTTTTTTACTGCTTTAGCTCATCCTGACTCTCCTATATGCTTTACTTGCCTATTATTTACTTCTAAAATACAATTTTTAAAGATCCAGAAACATGGTCTTATGGACAATTACTACTTGTTGTAAGAAGCAGAGGCCAACAGAAGCCCCGCTCACTGAGTCTGCTAATGACCAGTGAGGTGCACATTTACTGATTCCTTAGCTGCCCCTGTGCTGCTGGGCTGGCATGCAACTGTAGCTTAAGGGCTACGTTTTTAAAATTCCACTTTTTTCCGTTCTTTCCAATTTTACTTACACAAGGATGTACCTAATGGTAGGTCAATCAGCAGCATGTGAAATTTTATGATAGCAATTTTCTGCACATGCAGAAAAGGAAATCCAAGCCATGAAAAATGCCTCTTAAAGCTTCCCTATTATTTTCTATGGCATTCATAGGAATCAAAGCAGCAGCGGATACACACATAAAGAATATTTATGTTAATTTCACCTTGAAGAAGAATGTTATCATTGTCCAATTAAGTAGCAATAAGTTAGCAGTAACTGACAAACAAGAAAATAACCCCCTGGAGAAGGTAATATGTCTGTTCCTGGGTGAGAAAATTATCTGTAAGGCCGCTGGGCTCAGGCAGGTTAATGAATAGGCACTGATTAGCTAAGTAAGAGTCTACTGTAAAGAAAACAGGTGTCCTTTGTGATGAGATACAGCCATGGTCTGAAACGGAAAAATTAAAATTATACCTTTAAGAAAGATAAATTTTTTAACATATTAATACACTATCACTTTCCTTCACACCAAATTAGAACTGAGAAGGCAGCAAACACATGAGTTGTGTAATATTAGATGACACCTATAATTTGACTTGTGTTGTCTAGAAAGTCTTGCAAGTATAAAACACCAAGTTAAAATGGTTATATTAATTTTTAAATATATAAATATATTTTTATTGATTTTAAAGAGAGAGAGGGAAGGGAGAGAGATAGAGAGAAACATTGATATGAGAGAGAAACATCAATTGGATGCTTTTCATACATGCCCAACCAGGGATCGAACCCGCAACCCAGTTGTGTGCCCTGACCAGGAATTGAACTGGCAACCTACGAACTGAGCCACTCCAACTGGGCAAAATGGTTACATTTTTAATTAAAGACTAAGGCTCCGAATTTTTATATGATTCTAACTAGCACAAAACAATGATCAAAATTTTGTGAATACATTTATACTCTATGCAACCTAAGCAGTTAATGTATGCTGACCATCTGAGTTACAGCTATAATCACATTATCCTATTTCTAATGCCTGTGCATTCCATTTCACAAAACTGAAAATGTGACTATTGTGATGTCAATATTTAGAAAAGATCTGGAAGAGGCAGTATACAGCGACATCGTCAATATGACCATAAAACTAATATTGCATCAACATAAAAATGTTCATGTTCACCAGGAGGCAGAGCAATGGTCAGTAACTTTTCAGAACACCTCTTAGAAAATTCACTTTAATTTGATTTAGCAAACATATATTGAGCACTGATTGCA
Source organism: Pipistrellus hanaki (assembly GCF_964339955.1). Lineage (NCBI taxonomy): Eukaryota > Metazoa > Chordata > Mammalia > Chiroptera > Vespertilionidae > Pipistrellus > Pipistrellus hanaki. The sequence goes on from NC_140511.1 coordinate 47,497,044, forward strand.
TGCCTACTATTGTGCCAGATACCAGGGATGCAAAATTAAATACAATGTCTGACCTTCAGGGAATTTAGAGCAAGGAAAATAAACACAATACACATAATACAATAATTTTATCACAACATTATCATCTAGTTTTTAAAAGTGCTAACAGAAAAGTGAGAGATTAATTCATTCAAATTTGCACATGTGCAAACCTTCCTGGTTAAATGATCTTATTTTATTATTTTGTTTTTCTTTCAATGCATTTCTATCAATGCATTTTGTTTTTCTTTCAATGCATTTTTATATGTTGCCTTACATCCTCTGGGAAAGTATACATAATAAACAGAATCAGGGAGATAAAAGGCGTTAATCTTTGTCCTGGCATGGTCATGAGAGAGGTTAGTAGAAAAGAAAGAACATTCTAGGAAGAAGGAACTGAATGAGCAAAGATTGAAAGTTATGCGATATGGGGACCCTGGCCGAACCTCTGTCTGGTGGTGCCCACCTTTCACACTGGCCAGATCCCAGGACCTCTGCTAAGTAATGGGCTCTTAGTGACGCTCTTGAGAAAAATACAAAGAAGCGGAGTTTGTAGCAAAGGATCAGAAAAGTTTTAAGGCAAGTTTTCACTTGACTCAGATCATACAGTGCATTGTAGCATTTGCGGTCAGTAGAAAGCAAAGCTGAAAGTTATGAATGGATAGCATTAAAAAAAAAAAAAACACCTAATGCACGTGCCTGACAATGAATGAGAGGGCTTTAAGAGGGACTTCCCAATGGTTTCTTCAGTCACTTTTTAAAAAATATATAGTTTAGTTTTAATTTAAAATCTACACAATTCTGCTAGAAACCATTCCTTTTAAACTGTACGTTTATTGGGCTACTTACAAAATGTACATGATGACACCTATGCTCCAAATGTCACACTGCTGGCTGTAATCGTGGTCATTGATCACCTCAGGGGCTGCCAAACAAGCAGGAATAAAATAATATCAATAATACAATCAATGACTTTAAATGCTTAAACACAAAGCATGAGAAATGTGCTGATGTGCTGTAATTTATTCCCCCACAGGGAGAAAGAGAACCAACAGCAGATGTTAAATGAATAATGCACAGGCCCTCACAATTGATGTAGCTGTGCCCCCACTCCCGTCATTAGCTTCTGGCGGAACGATGGCACAAACTGTATGACTATGTGCACAGCGGCACTTCACTCCGCTGGACTTGTTAAGAAATGACTTTGCGACGATCGTGTAGTTTCAGCAGAAGACGACAACATCTCAGTTCTTTTCCAAAAATAGAATTAAATGCGTGCCTTAAGTGGATATAATTTAAAGCAAGCCCAATGTGTGGAAATCTGAATTCACAGAAAAACTACAGTAAATGGCTGTAAGTCACATTAGTAAAGTAATAACAAAATCACAGCATTCCTGTGACAGAATAGGGATTATTTGCCATGTTTTCCAGATGAGAAAACTGAGACACAGAGAGAGCTTCCACCACATAACTGGATCCAAAAGCCAGTTAGTCACAGGACTCCTGACTCTGCTTCTCACTGCACAGCATGCACACAATAGGGATCCTTTAAACAATTTTTCAAAGTAGAACTTTTTTTAAAACTTTAAAGTAGCACATTTTTTAACGATTAGATTTTTTTAATGGCTAGTTTTTAAGGAAGTCACATATGATATTTCACCTCTGCAGTCAGGAATCAAATATCTTTCTTTAAGGAAAAACGAAGAATAGAACAGTTATAAATATAAAAATAATAGATATATTTCAATAGAACTTTAACATTTATAATGTACTTTTGCATAAATTATGTTAAGTATCTTGTGAGATGGGTAGGTAGGTATTTGACTCACTTTGTCAGCGAGGAAACTAAGTTTCAGATATTTAAGTGACTTGATTAAAGTTACAAAGGCGTTTTTATTTAGAAAACAGTTTCAATCTCCCTCACCTACACACACACACTTTTCATAACCTCTAAAAGCAAATGGAATTTCATTTCCTCTTCCTATTGTTAAAGGAACTTAAAGCAACAAAAAAGGTTAAAAAGTAAACTGAAGAAGGAATGAGAAAAGGCTCTACCACAGATAATTAACAAACTGAATATTTCATCTTCAAATCGTTGAAAGTTAACTAATTAATATTTTTCTCTAAGGAATAACTTGTACTCTAACTCTACTTAAACTCGTTAAGTATGGACTCATTACAGCCGCTCCTTGGCCACGTGTGTATGACAAGGCGAATGCTGGGATTAGATTCCACGAAGAAGCTCCACACAGATGCACCACACGCACAGCGGGGCCCGATGCTGGCCCTCACCTTTCAGAGTCCCCTTAAGTGCCCGGGGATTTCTGCCGCACTGCCATCACAGCCCTCTGGGGGGCAGAGGCCAGAATATCCGTGCCAAGGAGCCATTTAGAAAGCCAGCAAAGCTCTACAAACCATCTGTCTTCTCTCTTGTTCTCTCACTTGTTATCAGTGTCGACAACTAATAAGCAGGCATAAAACTCAGGATGCCTGGGTATATTTTCCCCATATAACTACAGACCAGATGTCTTTTGCCAATAGGAGGATATGAACAGAATCTAAAGTAGCCTTTTCCCAAATAAGATAAAACAATTTTGAAACTTTATGCATCGAGCAGGCAAAACAAAAAAACAAAAAAACACAATAAAACTCTTTACTCCTCAGTAAAAAAAATAAATAAATAAATAAATAAATAAATAAATAAGAATAAACTACTAATATGTCTAAAATCATTACATGGAGCAAAAGAAGACAGACAAAAGAATACATACTCTATGTACTGTATAATTCAATTTATATAAAGTTCTAGACCAGTACAACTAAGCTAAGGTGACAGAAATCATTAGCGGTTGCTGGGTCTGGATGGGGGTTGGCTGAGAGGGACACGAAGGAACTGTGAGGGACAGAAATGTTCTGTATCGTCTTTGGGTGGTGATTATACAAGTGTATGCATTTCTCAAAACTCACTGAACGTTATACTTAATATTTGCACATTTTATTATATCTCAATTAAAGTAGATGTTTTTACAAATCTGAAAGTACAGAAAGAATTTCTCAAAGCCCCATCTTGGTAGGTGACTTTAATAACATTCTCTCTTAGAAATCAAGAGAAGCAACAAGCAAAATTAAATAAACAATACGGAAAGTTTAAATCATCAAGACATCACATTTGATTTTATTAGGACAAACATGGAGAAGTGTTTATGCTTAACAAACCAGAAATGCAGATATTTCTGAATTCCCAATGCAACATTTTCAGAAACAATCATGTGTTCAATCATAACAAAAATTCCTAAAAGTTGGTAGAGCTTTAAGTCACAATTGCTACTACAATGAGGAAAACCAGACAGAGAAACCAAAAGGCTAGGAAAACTAACACACATAAAAATCAAACACATTGTAACTAACTAGAAAATTCTAAAAGTACTTCTAAATAATTCTTAAACCAAAGAAGACTAAAACTTTAACAGTCTGTACAATTTGGACACTGTATATAACAAAAGAAATGATCAAAGAAATACTCAGAGAAAAATATATAATCTTGAATGCATTTATTAGAAAATGAACAGATGGAAAATAAATAAACATTTAGCTTAGGAAGTTAAAAAAGAAACCAAAAGAAGGTAGAAAAAAGGAATTCAGAACGATATAAAGCAGAAATTAATGTAAAAGCAAACAAAAGTAACATTAGATTTGAGCTGGTCTTTTGAAATCCCAATAAATTGGCCCAACCACTAACAAATTTGATCAATTAAAAATTGACAAGAAAAAAAGAGCTGAAACTGAGTACTAATTGTCAGGTACTATTCTAATCACTTTATGTACATTTTCTCATTTAATTCTCATATCAACCGATATTATTACAATCCTAAATATGTCCTCTCCCCTTCCCTGTTTTATTTTCAACCTTAGCACTGCTCTCTAATATATCCCATAGTTTATTTTTTATCTTGTTTAATGTTTTTGCCAACATGACATTTTTATGTTTGTTCACCACTATATTCCCAATATCTAAACCAGTGTCTAACACAAAAAAGGTCGTCAAAAATTTTTTGATAAATGAGTGACATAATCCCTATTTCATGATATAGAAATTGTGGCAAAATTGTGTTTGCCTAGAGTTAATTAGATAATAACTGAAATTCCAAGTTAGCCAGGTGATGTCAGAGATCATATTACCAATATTACATCATGCTGCCTTCTTAAAAAATATTAGGAATCCATAGGGGGATATAACCACAAATACACAGGAAAATCTGAAAATTTTAAGTGATATTAAGAAATTTTAAGTGATATTAAGAAATATTGCATATTTCTGCCAAAAAGTAAAATCTCAATATAATAAACAATTTTCTAAAAAGCATAAATTATAAAAATGATTCAAAAAGATGTGAAAAACTTGAATAACCTAGAATAAATTGATAATAATAGAAAGTTCTTCCCCCAAAGGGTACCAGGACAAAAATATTTTAAGATGAAATTTCATCAAACAAATGAATAGATAATTTCTACTACTTAAATAGTTCACAGCATATAAAAAGTGAAAATGTTTTATTTTTTAAACGAGGCCAACATAACCTTAACTTCAAAAAAGACAAGGGCAGCACAAAAGAAAGAAAACTCCACTCATAGCTCTCAAAGTGGTGACAATTTGAATATAGCAGTATTTTAGACCAAGTGGGGTTAAATTCAAAAATGCCAAGGATGGTTCAACATTTTAAAAAGTAATTGATGTAATTATTTCATTAATAAATTTAAAGAGAAAAAATATGTGATCATCTCAATAGGTACAGGTTTGAATAGACATGTCTTCAGAGAAGATATGTATATAAATAACTAATAAGTACAGGAAAAGATGTTCAACATCATTGGTCATTAGGGTAATGCTAATTAAAACCACAATGGGATACCAGAATGGCTGTAATTTAAAAGGACAGGTAATACCAAGTGCCAGCAAGAATGTGAAGAAGCGGAAACCCTCATACATTGCTAGTAGAAAGGTAAAATGTTACAGCCACTTTGGAAAATCATTGGCAGTTTCTTAAAAATTTAAACATGAATAATATGTGACCCAGCAATTTCATCCCTAGGTATCTACACAAAGAAAATAAAACCACATGGCCATAGAAAAACTTGCACATGAATGTTCATAATAGCATTATTCATAATAGCCCCAAACAACCCGCATGTTCATAAGCTAACAAATGGATAACAAATTGTGGCATATCCATACAATGGACAGCTGTTAGCAATATACTAGTGAAGAACAGACTACATACAGACACATTCTACAACAAGGATGGACCTCAGAAACATGATGCCAAGGGAAAGAAGCCAGATATAAAAGACTACATTTACAGGGAATGCTCAGAAAAGACAAATCCCTGGGGTTGGGGTGTGTATGAGATTGAGTGCAAATAAGCATGAGTCAACTTTTGGGGGTAAAGTTATTCTAAACTGGGTTGTGGTGATAGTTCACAATTCCATGAATGTATGCAAAATCATTGAATGGCACATTTTTTATGATTTATACCTTAGTAAAACCATTAAAATACATATTTGGAAAAATGGGAAATTGCTGTTTTACAAATATATTCAATCAGTATTCTTTGTGAAAACCTATTTGATGGCAATGAAATTGGATTTTTTTTAAAAATGGAAAGAAGCAAAACACACACATGATTTTAGCATAAATTAACAAAAACAATAATTAAGTTTGGGATATGATTACTTAAGAGAAATAAACATCTGTAAGAAGAGCCCAGAGAAAACAATAAACTCTACCACCTTTGAAGGTAAAAATTATAAGACAAACACTATACAGCTGAAATTATTTGACACTTCAAAAAACACACACATAGCTCAAGCAGGGCCATTAAGTCATGACGGCAAAATCAAATTGCTCAGGTTTTAATCCACGTGATTAGTTCTACGTTTTAATAGTCTAATGACTCACCCATATAGGTAGGAGTCCCACATGCGGTCTGCAGCATGGCCACGCTCCCGCCATGCTTCTTCGCTGCTAAGCCAAAATCAGTCACCTACAAGGAGAAACTCAGTCACCCGTGTTCCTGTCCCAGCGTCACTCAGGCTGAAGGTAGGGTTTTGTAACTGCAGTGAATTCAGGGATCCAGATGGAGGGCTTTACTTGTATTACTAATAAGGACCTCGCCTTCCCTCCCCCACACACCCTCTCTGGGAAGAAGAAACTTGGTACAGAGAAGCCTGTTTCTCAATTCTTGAGAAAAAAACCCAAGTTGGTGATTGTTCATTCCTTGTAATTAAATTTACCAGTTTAATGTAGGAAGTGAAATCTTGAGAAAAGGCATTTAACTTTTTTTCAAATAAAAGTTATTTTTAAGAAGTTCTTTCACATCCTAGCCAGTTTTGCTCAGTGGATAGAGCATTGGCCTGCAGACTGAAGGGTCCTGGGTTCGATTCTGGTCAGGGGCATATGCCCAGGCTGCAGGCTCGGTCCCCAGTGGGGGGTGTACAGGAAGCAGCAGATCAATGATTCTCTGTCATTATTGACGTTTCTATCTATCTCACCTCTCCCTTCCTTTCTGAAATCAATAAAAAATGTATTTTAAAAAAAGTTCTTTCACTGTAAATTACATTCTGTTTATTATCTATTTTTCTGACAAGCTATGTTTCAGTTTAAAGCACTGTTATAAATGCAAACCACTATCTTTTCCAGCACTCACAGAAACTTCCCCCTTTTGTAATTATTAAAAACAACAACAACAATATCTCTGGTAAATACTATCTTTTCTTTATTATTTCCTTTGTGTTTCTAGAGTGTAATAATTGAAACAATGGCTATACTATTAAAAACAACAAGAAACTAAGAGGAAAAAATACAGTAAAAACACAAATACACTGGAGGCTTGCTGCTGCAACTGCAGTCTTTCTGCTCAGTTCTAAAGTTGGGCATTAAACATGTGGTTATTAAGTATTCAGTATGTGCCCTTGGTCTTGTCTCCCAAATTGGAACAGCCTTGGGCTGAGAGCAGAAAAACAGGCACCTTTATTGACCATACAACCAAAGATAGGCTCAGTCCACAGACACTGAATGCAGTTTGCAGTGTCTTATGGAGTAAGAAAAAAGTTCCTGTCCACACGTGATATCATTTTTTTTCTTAATAGATTAATCAATTTCCCTGGAAGTTTTCACAATGATCCCACTTGGAGTACTATCACACACATCTTTCTCCACAGAAAATCTATTCAGATATCAAATAAACAAAAGCTTTGACGATCCAATTCAATTCTTTGGAGAACATTTATTTCCTCATCTGCCAAATGTTAATTGAGCACATACTATGTTTCAGGCACTATTCCAAGTACCAACAGTGAATAAGGCACACGTAATTCCTGCCTTCCCGAAGTTTACAATGGAAATGCTCAAGGACATTTACTCAGGGAGAACCACCATGTTGTTAAACCTACTTCTATTACAGGGATTTAGCATCTGCAACAGAGTGCATTATCCACATTTTATTCCTAAATTAACACATTCATTTATTTTGAAAGCAGCCATTATTAAAGTGCTAAGTAATAAATAATGTATCCTATCATTTATTTGACATTAAGGAATACTTAATTTGAATAAAATCTTCAAGAATGAACACTTGGCACACTAATTGTGCTTAGGATATAAATATTAATACCCGGGAAGATTTTCAGTGAGAAATACAGACTTTAGCATTAATTTGGTATCAGAGGCATAGCCAAGGTGTGCTTTTTTTCTAAATCTGTAACACATTTACATCACATTACCAGGCATCATTTTTAAATTAATTAGAATTCAGAGCATCTGTTTGCTTGCTATTAACTAATGATTTAGAACTATCCAAATGAACATGTACTTAAAAAAAATTCAACAGTACCACTTAACTTGCAAAATTATTCCTGTCAGTTAAAACCTCTTTTGTGAATTTTATTTTTTTAGCACCAGTCATTTATTTTCTGGCTGCTCAAAGCTTCTAAAATGTGTCTAAAAAGGGGATGTACTTTGCCACTTTGCTATCAAACTGTTTATAGGCAAATATTTACCACCATTTCTAGTGTCTTACCTTTATGTTTAAGTTCATTTCATTGTGAGCATCAGTAAAGCTGCTTTTAACCATTATGTTTTCCAGTTTTAGATCTCTATGTACTATATCTACCAAGAAAATAGACAACAAATCAAATGAAATGAATGGAAAAATAGAAGGGACACAAATACAACAAATAAATATATTTGACATAATCAACAAATAATTTCCACCGTTGAAATATTTGAGATAGGCCAAGCATAATTCTGCTCTGTCCCACTCCCCTTATGTTCAGATCCCTCTTCTCCACGTTTTAACCTCCAGGAGCCATTCTCTTTGACTCCCTCATCTCTCCCAATCCCCTTGTTGCTCAATTTTTCTGTGAACCTAAAATGGCTCTAAGAAACAAAAAACAAAAACAAAGTTTTGAGAATATTTCATTTTTAAATTAGTAATATATAAATTTTTAGAAATTTCACTTTATTGTTGATTTGTCTACTTTTGATTTGAGAATAAAAGCTGCTTTTCAAACTGTTGAATGGAAATGTTCATTAACTTTATCCTTGTCCATGTATAATGTAATTGTATGCCTGCCTTTTTTCTAATTAAAATATATATCTATAAATGAAGTTAAAAATGAAAAGATCTTTATATACATAAAAGGCTAAGCGACTATCAAACCATCCGACCACCAGAGGGCAGACACTCAACGCAGGAGCTGCCAAGCTGTGGTTCTCCAGTGACACACTTGGAACCAGAGAGTAGGGGGCCCAATTCCTTACGGAGCAGGGGTTGGGGGTGGGTGGATGGGGGGGGGGCGTGCAATTCTACCTTCGACTGTGGGTTATGTTGTTGATAAAAAATTAATTTCTTCTTATTAATTTCCTTTCAATGTGCACAAATCTGTGCACTGGAACACTAGTTTTTAAATAAAATCTCCTATACTAGTAGGCATATCTCTGTGACTACAAATCCTGAAGACAATTATCCTGAAATAAATGTGAGCCTGCATTCATGGAGTCAGTGGCTGGTGACCCTCCCCTTACCGTTATTGTGCAGATAGGCTATCGCTGATGCGAGACTCTGAATGATCCATCTGGTCTCATTCTCTGAGAAATGCCTTTTCTTCTTCAGAATTTCTTTGAGTTCTCCATCCTCACAAAGCTCCATCACAAGGTACATTTTCTGACATTATATATATAAAAAGCAAGAGAGAGCAAATTATATAGGTGGGGATCTTAAACATGTTATAGATTACATATATAATAAAAGTATGATCACACTCTTTTTTAAAAATGTAATTTTATTGATTTCAGAGAGAAAGGGAAAGATAGAAACATCAATGATGAGAGAGAATCATTAACTGGCTGCCTCCTGCACACCCTCCATTGGGGATTGAGCCTGCTACTAAGGCATGTGCCCTGACTGAGAATTGAACCATGACCTCCTGGTTCATAGGTCAACACTCAACCACTGATCCACACTGGCCAGCTAAGATCGCACTCTTAATCATCATTATATTTGGAAAATATTTATTGTCTATCACGTACGATATACTGTCAGGATACTAGAGGGACATGGAGGCATAAGACATAGTCTTTATCCTCAAGGTGCTCACAGTGTAGTTAAAACTAAAAATCAATTGATAAGTGTCGGCAGAAGAGGCAGGCCCCAAATGCCAGGAGATTACAGAGGAGGGAAGCCTGTGCTGAAAGAATGCTCTCTGAGGAGGTGACATTAAAGGCAGGTCTGGTGGCCTAGATAGCAATATGGGGTTGAGACAGTAGACAAGAACAGGCAGAACATGTGGTATTTGCAAAGACCACAAAGTTGAAATGACACTGGCTGCTAAAAGAACACCAGATATCTCAGTGCTAATAGCTCTGGGAGTTTGGTAGGGCAGAGGAGAGTGGAGTGGTGGTGAGGGGAGGCCGAAAGAACAGGCAGGGGCCAGATTATAGGGTCTCATATATCACAGGAAGAGGAATTTGGAACTTTTCCCCATATGCGGACAGGAGCCACTGAGGATTCTGAAGCTGGGGTGGGGGAAAGGTGTATGCTATGACCAATTCTGCATTTCTAAATGAACATTCTAGCAGGAATGTGGAGCAGGGCTCAGCAAGCTTTTGCTGTAAAGGCCAGAACAAGACAAGAAATACTTGCAGCTTTGTGGGCCATACGATCTCTTTTGTAGCTACACAACTCTGCAGTTATAGCATAAACAATACAATGAAACTTTATTTATGGACTTTGAAAATTCAGTTTCATATAATATTCAGGTCATGAACCATTTAAAAATATAAAAGAACCTTAGCTAATGTGCCATAAAGTAGGCACGCACCAGAGGTGGCTTGCATACCGTGGCATGCTGACCTGTTTACAGAGGGCAGATGCGAGGCACAGAAGAGTGACAAAAAGGGGAAGAAGGAAAAGATGTGAAAGATACCCAAGAGAAAGAAACAGTGGGACTTAGTGACTAATGGGCTACGAGTGTAAAAGCCAGAGATGAAATGTCTCTTCCAGCCCTAACTGGTTTGGCTTTTCGGCCTGCGGACTGAAGGGTCCCAGGTTCAATTCCAGTCAAGGGCATGTACCGTGGCTGTGGGCACATCCCCAGAGGGAGGTGTACAGGAGGTGACTGATCGATGTTTCTGACTCTCTGTTCCTCTCTCTTCCTCTCTGTAAAAAATCAATAAAATATATTTAAAATAAAAAGAAATGCCTCTTCCATATTTGCTGTTTCTGTTGATGCATTAAGATCACTTCAGGTATTTCAACCGTCAGTCAAGTCATCTAATGAGTAAAAAAGATCCAGTCAACTAAAATGCACGTCTTTTTCACACCTATTGCTATTCAGTCACAGAATACTCTTTCCATCTCCATTCTATTCTATGATGCTAGATTTTTGTTGCTATTTTTAAGATTTGGGGGCCTGATTCTATTCTATAATCACCAGAAATAAAATTTCTATGTTCAATCAGCAAGCATGAAAAACAGGAAGAGAAGGTTAACACCTTTTCCTTTTATAGTCAAAATTCTGATTCACTAAACTCGAGGATGCTTTAGAATTCCAGAAGTAACTATTCTGCAAAGTCTAACACACATAAGTTTTTTAACAAGGCCATATTTTTTCTACTGACAGCACTGCAGAGGTTATTGGTACATGAGATGGTCAGTCAGTGAACTATTTAGAAGGAACAGTTACATTAATTTACAATATAAATTGATATCAATTTCAAATATGTACACTGATAAAAGTTATAGCAATAAAAATTTTTTAAACTTTTTTTAAATATATTTTATTGATTTTTCACAGAGAGGAAGAGAGAGGGATAGAGAGTTAGAAACATCGATGAGAGAGAATCATCGACCAGCTGCCTCTTGCACACTCCCCACTGGGGATGTGCCCGCAACCAAGGTACATGCCCTTGACCAGAATCGAACCTGGGACCCTTCAGTCCGCAGGCCGACGCTCTATCCACTGAGCCAAATCAGTGCCGGCTAAACTTTTTTTTTTAATAATTATTAGAAATAATCTTGTCAATCTGGAGAGCATTTGGACTCACAAGAAACCATAGCAACTAAGTGAAGTATATACTATTATTAAATCTCTTTTACAGATGAGGAAACTGAGGTATAAAGAGGTTGAGTAATTTGTCATAGTCTCATAGCCAATAACAGAGCCAGAATTCAAAAGCACAGGCAATCAGACCCCAGAGTCCCTGTGGCTAATCACTAAATTATTTTGCCTCCAAACTAAGAATCACCCAAGCCCACAAGCACTGGAGGCAGAATAACAGATCCCCAGGCTTCAGAACAACACTCAATGAAAATCACAGGCATTCCAAGAGAATGGCAGCATCTGGGGAAGAAGGAAGATTACACATGTTGCTAAGACACAGATGACAAAATATCTTCTACCGAGTGCCAAAAAATGCCCACGCTAACTTTATTACAAAATTATGACAATAATCGAAGAGACTATACTGGAGAAATCAACGCAAAATAAAACCATCTCTAAGGAAGATCTAATCATCATTTGATTGTATATGGTATAGTTTAAATCTTATTTTATTTCATTATTTTTGTTGTTGTTGTTTCCATTTTAAACATTCATTTTCAATATGCCACCTAAAAATATCACTAAAGTCATCAATCTAACCATCAGGCACCTAATTATACAATCAATACTGAAAGCCCTCCAGGATGCTCTCTTCCATCTTCAGTGACAAACTGGAGCCAAGGACTCGAGCAAAGGTGCCTCAAAGGGATTTCTTCAGAAGGAAATGGGGTTCATTTTGTAATAATTACTCCTTTTAAAATGCAGACCTGCTGCAGCATTACCTTGGGCGTCTCAAACACCTGTTCCAGATGTATGATGTGCTCATGCTTCACACTTTTTAGGATGTTCACCTCCTGTTCAAGTAACTTCACAGCAGAGCTCCCAGCCTTAAATATTGAGACAGAGATTTCACATAGGAATGTCACTACTACATACCTCACTATAACAGTTAGTTATTATTAAAATTTTCCATTTTAGAGAGGCCATAAACCATCCCGAGACGCAGTTATCAGTGCTGGTGCCAAGCCAGGCTTTTAGTTGTGGTCTCAAGGCCCCAGCAAATGGGGCTCTTTAAGAACTTGCAAAGGGGACCGGAAAAAACCCTTATTTGGGAGACAAAGAGGTGAAAAGATATAAATAGGGAAAGCTTCCTCCAAGTTTTTGCTCAGAATTTGAAATCTTTCTCTGGGCCTGCCGGTGTAATAAGCAGTGTAACTCCATTTCTGTGGGCATTGTTTTGTTTTTCTCCAGTCTTCTGTAACATAGCTGCTGTGAGTTTGTCATTGTGCCTGTTTCTCCCACAGTGTTTAAAAAGACACAAAGAGCTTCATTCACAAAGCAATTGTCATGTGTGTTGCAATTGCTCTCACTTGTCTTTTATTTTATTATTTTTAAATTAACTTTTAGATAGAGAGGACTGGAGAGGGAGGGAGGAAGAAAAACATCAAGATGAGAGAGAATTATTGATTGGCTGCCTCCTACACACTCCACATTGGGGATTGAGCCTGCAGCCTAGACATGTGCCCTGATCTGGAATCCAACAGATGTAAAAGTTTATGCAATTGAAAATATTTCTTCTTTTCAGAGTTGTTAAAATTTTCTGCTGTATTGATTTACCATGTACTTTATTAATCTTTAAGGAAAAATGCTATGTAATTTGCTATCATTTGTTTTAAGGAATACATTAAAAAAAACACCCTATTATCTCATTTCATAATTGTAACATTTATTATCAAAAATCTAAGGAAAAGTTCTGGCAGGGATGGTTCAGTTGGTCTTCCCTTGCACTGAAGGGCTGCCTGTTGGATTCCAGATCAGGGCACAGGTCCAGGCTGCAGGCTCAATCCCCAGTGTGGGGTGTGTAGGAGGCAGCCAATCAATAATTCTCTCTCATCTTGATGTTTTTCTTCCTCCCTCCCTCTCCAGTCCTCTCTATCTAAAAGTTAATTTAAAAATAATAAAATAAAAGACAAGTGAGAACAATTGCAACACACATGACAATTGCTTTAAAGAGAAAAGAAATCTAAGAGGGGAAAAAACACAAATTTTCCCCCAAGCATAGAAATTTTTTAGAAGTTGGTAAAATGAACAGGTATAAAACCTGAGGACTTATATTCTCCCTTAAAGAGAAGCCTTGTCATTCTCCAGCACAGGAGAAATCCAGTGAGGACTACAGTGGATATAATTAATAGAATAGTAGATAGTTGGGAAGGAAGTGGTTCAAATTAAAAGAGCAGGTAGATGAAGAATAAACTAACAATGAGGAAATGAGAAATCAAAGGAAAGGAGAGAACAGGAGAAATGTAGGGCAGAACCACATCAGGAGAGAGTCCCAGGACTCATTTCTGGCTAAGGCATCTCTAAACAGTAGCCCTACATTAATACATACTGACAATCAGACCTTACATCCAACCACTCTGGTAACATATTGGTTATGTTAGCTATCCTTTCATTTGCTCTTTCCAGATACACTTGTCTACCTGAGTTTTAGAACTGGTCCTTTCCCAGAAGGCTAGAGAAATGCCCACAGACCCCGGGACCAGCCCTGACCCTGGCCCACAGGGTCAGAGGCAGGGGTTTTAGTGTAAAAACGATACTGCCCCCCAACCCCACCCGGCACTCCACTCAGTATGATGCTGAGAATAAGCCTTACCTTTTCTTTGTTCACTTTTTTAATTGCCCACTTAGTTCCTGTTTCCTTGTTTATAGCTTCAATGACCACTCCAAAGCTCCCTTTTCCCAATATTCTTCCAAATGTATATATATCCTGGATAAAAAATAAGAGTTCTTTTGTCTCTCTCTGCCATTCATTAGGTATTAAAAATAAACACTAATACTGACAGATATCTACCCAAGGGAAGAGAGATTCTGCTCTAGGGTGAAATCAAATTGAAGACACCATATATTTGCCTCAATAGTAATAGATACATCTTAATTAAACAAAAATAAACTTTGATGGATTTCATTAAATGTCCTTTGGAGGAAAACCATAAAAATCCTAATGGGGAAAGGTGCAAAACCTCAAAAGCATAAAAATTAATCTCTTACAAACTATAATAATAAAATATATTCATAAGAAAAAAGAATGAAATATTATTTCATATGTGTGTATAAAATATATTCATCCCCAAAATTATCCCAAAAGTATGAGAAAAACCATAAAATTAACACATATTAATCATTAAACAATGCTTTCTTGTTTATTAAGTAACACTTTTTCTTTATTTTCATTATGTTGTTTTATTCCTTTTTAGAAAAAGCAATATGTGACAGAAATTTTGATATAAATCAGCATAGAGACAAAAATAAAATTTATCTGTAGTAACACTATCCAGACCAAGAATCCTTCTGCTGATCATTCAACTATGCTACAAACACAATGTACTGGTCTTGCTGACACCAGGTCACTTGTTTACGCTTTCATTTCTTGTGAATTTGGTTGGGATGAGTCAATCTCCCTCATTCAAACTAACAAGGATTTCTGGATCTTGAGAGTTTCTGAACAGCTGAGGTAATGCCGCTAGGTGACACCTCTGCTGGGTCAGCAGCCAAAGTCTTCCCTAGAACTGCTTCTCTATCTCTGTGTGATCACCTTCACCTTCACCAACAAGTCAATCAGTTGCTTCATATTTCCACTGCTTACTTTCCTTTCTTTAGTAAAAGAAGATTCAATGCCTAACTAATTATTTCTCTCTCTCATGAAGGGCTTCCCTAACTCTGCACTATGGTGCTTGTACACATTGGCCCTTAAACACTATTATTACTTACTCCCTTACTTACATTTTCACTCAATTTTCTCCAAGATGGTCTAGAAGTGACTTAAGAAGTTGTTCCTTTTGTATCCTTTAAAAAGCCTACCCTGAAACCTTGTAGGTAAAATATTAATTTTTAATGTATGGAGGGAAAGGGGAGGGAGAGAAGGAGGATGGAAGGGAGGGAGGAGGAAGGGAGGGAAGTGCTGGGGAGGGAAGGAAGAAAAAATAAAAAGAAGAAAAGGGAAAGAAAGAAAATAAGGAGTGAGAGAAAAGAAGAGAGATGAGGGGAGGGAAGGGGAATGGGAAAATGTTGAGAATGTGTGTATGGGGGGTGTCTCACATTAATGTCTAGAAAGGGGAAGGGAGCAGGGAAGGGGAAGGGAAAGGGGAGGGGGAAAATAAAATATTCAGATTTAACATATTAGACTTTCCTTAGGTATTTCCTTATAATATACACTTTGGGGGCTACAAAGTTGAATAAAACATAATTCCTGTTTTCTCAGAATTTGTAATCTCCTCAAGAGACAAGATTATTCTTAAGTCAGAAAGTCTTAAGTTAAAATAAAAATACAAAATGATGTTGGGGCCAGAGAGTAGAGCTAAAATACTGGGAGAATAAAGGAAAACATTATGAAAGAGGTGGTTTCTGAGAATGGCATGTAAGGAAACAAAGGCAAAAAAAAAAAAAAAAAAAAAAAAAAGATTCCCCCCCCCCCCTCATCCCTATCCCCCCAATAATCCAAGGAAGGCATTCCAAAGGGATAGCAGTGCAAACATGGAATGAATTAGTGAACTGATAAATTAATGAATCAGTAAATCCAGTCAGCAGGCCAACCAGAATCCTCTTACACATACATGTTTGAGAGAATGATAGACTGGGTATGTGAAGTTGAACCCTGGGAGAAGCTCCAGATTTATGATCTTGAATATTATACACAAAGACTCTTAGACTTGGGGCACAACCTGGACCCAAGACACTGCTTTCTGAGGACTTATAATTACTTTGGTTCTCCTCCCTCCCCCACTATAGCAATAATTAAAGTTGGAAAATTAAGATGATTAAAATAAGACAAAAATTTTACTTTTATTATATTTATACTAGAGGACAGGTGCACAGATTTGTGCACAGGAGGGGTCCCTTGACCTGGCCGGCAATTGGGGTCATGGGAGGTTGGCCAGCCAGGGGGAGAAGCCATGGGAGGTTGGCTGTGGGAGCGCACTGACCACCAGGGGGCAGCTCCTGCATTGAGAGTCTGCCCCCTGGAGGTCAGTGTGTGTCACACCGACCAGTTGACTGGTCATTCAGTCATTCAGTTGTTTGGTCTCTTAGGCTTTTATATATATAGATGCCACTCCCAACTATATGTTATGTAAAATTAGTTAAATCTAAATTTAAATGGTCATTTCTACTCCCCGCCCCCCACAGAACAAAATAATCTCAACTCCATAACCATTTCCCCAATTTTTATTAACCTTTAAAAACTAAACTCATTTTTTTCTAAATATATAGAACCACAACTTAGACACAGAATATTAGCCTTGTTTAAATAAGACTTTTTAAAATGAGGACTGGATAGAGAAATAGCCCAATTGCCCAACTGTGCTTTTTTTTAAAATAATGAACATCTTTCCAGAAATTAATCTTTTTCTTCAACTACCTATTTTAATATCATTACACAGTGTTAAAAATAAGAAAATGACTTCTTGTTTGTACTAATTTTAATAGGATGCTACTAAAATAGTAATATAGATTTTTTTTTTGACATAGAGCAAGTCCATGATACAGTGTTGGAGTGTGAAAAGATGCATGATACTATCATATTGTGAAAATGTTGAGAATGTGTGTATGAGGGAGTGTCTCACATTAATGTCTAGAAAGATGTTCATTTAAATATTGAGCAGTTATCACTGGGAAGTGGAATTTGGGATTATTGTAACTTCCTTTTTTATACTCTACCAAAATGCTTAAAATCTTCAAAGTGAGCCTATTCATTAAATAGAGGAAGAGAAACTTCAACTGTTTCAGTTAAGGTTATTTGTCAAAAATATGTACATACTTGGAATATTTCATAATTTAAAACAAAACTGAAAAAAAATAGGATGACTTATACATGCATAAAAATAAAGTAGAGGTGGTAAATGTTAAAACTAATTATCTCTGGCTCATGATTTTTTTTCCCACTTTTCTATTTATAGTTTCCTAATTTTTCACAACACATTTTTATTTTATAAAAGCTCTTATGACTAAATTTAAAACTCAGTAAATTTGTAGGTTTTAAAAATTCTTTAAAAGGGGAGATTTAAACTTTTCAAGTCAGAATTTCTCAGGAAGTTTTTCTGATCACTTTGAGTACATTGCCAAATATCTCTTAAAACAATTTTTAAAGTTAACATCAATGCAAAATTCTTCTTGCAATTGTTCTTGCTGAAGTTCCTTTAACCCAATGTTAAAATAACACATTTAATTTCTAAAGTGGTACTAATTTAATTCATATTTGTATGTTATAATTAGAATCCTTGGAAGACAATGTTGGTATTCATCCAACCTGAGGATACAGAAAATGGCCCCAAGGAAGTGAACAGTCAAACCACCTCAAGTCATCTGGTCGGTCTCTCTCTCTCTCTCTCTCTCTCTCTCTCTCTCTCTCTCCATTTTAAAGACATCTACACCAAGACTCCACAATTGCCCTCAGCAACAGGCAAGACCTGAAGGCCAAAATTTTCCCATTTAATCTATTAAAAATACCTCCATTTTGGTTAAAGTCCATTTGGTCCTTTATGAATGCAATAGTGTGTGTTTTCTGAAGTAAAGACCTTGACATACTTGAAAATGGTAAATTTTCCCTTTCCTTTTCTTCCCTTCCTTAGAGACTTGTTTTTAAATCTTTTTTTTTTTTTTTTTTTTTTTTTGTCTTTAACCATTGACAGAAGAAACCTGAAACTTCTTAGTCACTTCATTATGCTTTCTAAATACCTCAATGGCAGCTCCATCGTCCAGCCTGATGTGAGGAACTTTTACTTCTGAAACGTTGCCCCGACCCCACTGTTGTTGAGATGTCTTTCTCTCTATATTTGAGGATCTTGAGGGCTTTGCCCAAAAAAGGAATTATTAAAAGAAAAAAAGTAATTAAGATATAACACACTTGTTGAGAAAGTAAGAACCTTAATTTAGATTATATGACAAATGTTTAATGTGTGCCATGATATTTATTGCATACAATATAATTCACTGTCTTTTTCAAATTCAAAGCCCTATATAATGTATTGGCTCATTAGACTAAAAGAAACCTTAAGAAGTCACTCAATCTAATCTCCTAAATCCAAGCAAGTGTACATTATAACCTGCATAGCAGATAAATCATAACTTACTCAATGATTCTTTGAAATCATGAGAAGGCAACTCCACAGCTTTCTCAATCATTCTTGTTTCAAAACATATCACCTCAAATAGGTTACACATAAAAAAAATTATTGGCCAGATATTCACAAAATATGCTTTGAATAAAAATAACATATTAACAGCTCACTCAGTAACAACTAATTCAGAGACACCTATATGGCAATAATTATACTGCCATACATATCAGGAAAGAACAGTTTAAGGGGAGAATTTGAAAAAGGTTCAACTTCAAGGACTGAGAAACTAACTTTTCTTAAATGCACTGCTTTCTGTCTCCAAAGCTGTGCTATTTCAAGTAAAACCTTGCACACTGCTTCTTTTCTAGAAAGTTGAGTATACCCAAGCCAGTCCAACTAGGTAGACATAGACTTGTAAATAATGCAAATTGATTTTGGAGAGTATGTTTGAGATTCCATCTAAATAACCAGAAATTGTCTTAAATAACTACCCTATATTTAACTACAACCATAAGGGTCACTCTGCATTTTTTAAAAAGTATCCCTAAATTCAGATTTAATTCAACTTGAAAACCAATTTATTTCTATATAAGCCACTTTTAAAGATAAACTGGAACAACATTCCAAATTATTCATAATCCTGGGAAATAATTAATTTGGGCAGTGTTGGAAATATCATAAAAGAAAGTACTAACCAACTTTGCTCACCCCTTATGTATAAAAAATATAATGTCTCTTTAATAGTTAAGAAGGCAGTAATTTAGCTGACAATGGCCCATGAATGAAGCTAGGGATGGGATTAGACATGGGATTTCGACTTGTGTTCAGAAATAGAATCTTTGATATTTACCACATTTTTTGCCAAGGCCTTATATTTAATAATTTGTTGTTTTTTTCTGTCCAGTGAACTTGAAGAGTCTGGCTCACAAGGGCTTGATGAATCTGACGTTTCCACCACTAACGCTGGAATAAACTTTGTTTTACTGGGACTGACAGGAGATGCGCCTTTCTGAGAAGTAGATGAACAGTTGGGACACTCGGCGATTTTTTTTCCAAAGTCACTATCAGCCATTTTCTGAACTATGCAACAAAAGCAACTTGAAAAAAAGATGTTTCCACTCTTTGAGGGAAAGAATCAGACCAAAAAAAATGATAATAAGGTATGCTGATGGCAAAGTTTGTGACTTCCAATTGGTGAGGTCCTTATTTTAATGATGCACTAAACTTATATTCACACGAGAGCTGCAGAAAGAAAAGAAATCACCATTTAAAAAATTCTTATCTTACCACCCTCCTAGAAGTGAGAGGAAAAACTAGCAACTAGCACCAAAAGCATCCTGCCTAGCCCCAGCCAGTTTGGCTCAGTGGCTAGAGCATTGGCCTATAGAACAAAGGGTCCCAGATTCAATTGTGGTCAAGGGCACCATGCACCTTGGTTCTAGGCTCCTCTCCACCCTGACTGGGGCTTGTGCAGGAGGCAACCAATCGATGTGTTTCTCACATTGATGTTTCTCTCTGTCTTTCCCTCTCTCTTCCACTCTAAAAGATCAGTGGAAAAATATCTTCTGGTGAGGGTTAACTAAAATATTTTTTTTCAAAAAGCAAACATACTGCCTATAAATGAAAAGTTAATATTTACAACAAAATTAGGACATATTTCTAAAAAGCAATGTATTCTCATCTTTTGAAATTGAATTCTTGAACTCTAGAAATTTTATTTGTTTTACCATCAAAAGAACTGTGAAACTGCTGAAAAGCATAATCTAAGCAAGTCAATTAGGTGGGTTGATATAAATTTTTAAATGAAATAAAACAGATATCAGAGTATTTTTCATAGATCCTTGGTAAGTTTTGTGAAAAATTTATTATAATCAGATATATACTGTATATAAAATGTTTGTGCGAACCTGGTCACTTTATAAAGTGTATTTCTTAATATAACTTTGGTTTAAAAAAAAAAGGCTTAAAAGTTGGTATTAAACATTCATTACCATGATTTTAAAATTTAAACCTTTGTCTAATAATTATTAGAGAAAATACATATTATACACATCACAAAGAAGTAGATAATTTGATTTTATAAAATAATCTTAATTCTAAAAGTTCAAAGGCAATATTAGAAGTATCCTCATTTTTATACTCAAATAACAAAAATAGGAAATAATGGGTGCTGTTTCCCTGAGTGCATAATGTGTGTGCCCAGCACTCTACCTAACTAAGCTACTGGCAATGACACAGTGCCACGTGGAAAAGATCTAAGCTAAGGAAGAAGGGAGGAAAGTGTTCTGTGGTACATGTCAGAGAAATTTCCAGAAGTGACTGGGAATACATTATTATAGTCTTGTGCCAAACTATTTCAGATATTATTTAAAAGTATACAGGGTGGGACAAAAGTAGACCTACAGTTGTTCATATAAAAAATAATACAATAATTAATAAATAATAATACAAGAATAAAGTGAGTTTTGCATACTCACAACTGGAAACCTACTTTTGCCCCACTCTGTATTTTGTGGTCACAGGTTTCTGTTGAAAACAAGGTCAAGCATATGTAAGAGGAGATGTGTATGTCTGTTTACTGGCATCAGTTGCATTCTTTCCCCCTCGCAGGGGTCCTCAAACTTTTTAAAGTGGGGGCCAGATCACGGTCCCTCAGAGAGCTGGAGGGCCGGACTATATGAACTACTAATTCCTACTGTAACACCTCGGCTGCGCTCACTGCCCAAAAAACCTGGCGGGCTGGATCAGACTCCTCTGCGGGCCGCATGTGGCCCACGGGCCGTAGTTTGAAGACCCCTGGGAGGGTACTTTTTATACACCCTTTCTTTCTTCTTTCTTCCTTCCTTCCTTCCTTCCTTCCTTCCTTCCTTCCTTCCTTCCTTCCTTCCTTCCTTCCTTCCTTCCTTCCTTCCTTCCTTCTTTCTTTCTTTCTTTCTTTCTTTCTTTCTTTCTTTCTTTCTTTCTTTCTTTGTCAACCAGGATTAGAAAAGTAATATTTTCTCAGTAAAGCAATATCAAGATGAAGAAAATGAAATTGCACTCATGGGAAAAAACGAACCTCACATTATTATGCCACCTTTGGAAAACTCATTGAAAATTGTAAAGCTGAGTATTTATCAAAGCTATTGGGACTTCACAATAATTGCTTGTTATTTAAAGTTGAAATTTATTCCAAAGAGCATTAAATCAAAATTATAATTCACATTTAGATAGCACATTATATATAACAAAGCTTTTTATTTATTTACTTACTTTTCAATTACACTTGACATACAATATTATATTGGTTTCAGGTGTACAACATTATGATTAGACATTTGTATACCTCCAATAAGTGCTCACTCCAATAAGTCTAGTACCCATATGACCATATATAGTTATTACAATATTATTGACTATACTGGTATAGTGCACGAATTTGTGGGGTTGATCTGAGCCAGAGCCTATTGGGGCCAGCCAGGGTGAGGGCAGCGATCGGGGCCTCCATCAGGCTGGATGGCCACCTCAGTGAGCGTCATAGTGACCGGTCATTCTGGTCGCTTGGTTTTTATATATATAGAATATACTAGTATAAAGATTCCCTATGCTGTACTTTTTACATCTCTGTGACTATTTTTATTACTCCTTAAATCCCTTTAACCTTTTTCACCCATCTCCCATTCCTTCTTCCATTTGACAACCATCAAAATGTTCTCTGTATCTATGAGGTTTTTGTTTTGTTTATTTTGGTGTGTGTTTTTTTGTTTGTTTTTTGTTTTTGTTTTTAGATTCCACATATAAATGAAGTCATATGGTATCTGTCTTCTTGCCTGACTCATTTCATTTAAAATTATACCCTCTAGGTTCATCCATGTTGTCTCAAATGGCAAGATTTCCTTCTTTCTATGGCTGAGTAATATTCCATTGTATATATGTACCACATGAAAGAAACTATCTTTACCTCATGGTATATTCTTGCCTCTTTTGTCATAGATTGACCATATAGGCATGGGTTTATTTCTGACTCTCTATTCCATTCCATTGATCCATATGTCTATTCTTATGCTAGTACCATGCTGTTTTGGTTACTATAGCTACTCATAGTATAGTTTAATGTAAGGTAGTGTGATGCCTCCAACTCTGTTCTTTGTCAAGATTGTTTTGGCTACCTAGGGATTTTTTTGTGTTTCCATATATACTTTTGGAATACTTTTTTTTTTAGTTCTGTGAGAAATATCATTGGTATTTTGATAGGGGTTGCACTGAAAATGTAGACTGCTTATGGGCATTTTAACAATGTTTATTCTTCCTATCCATCAGCATGATATAAAACCCTTTTTACATGTTATCTTCTTCAATTTCTTTCCTCAATGTCTTACAGTTTTCTGAATACAGGTCTTTTACCTCCTTGGTTAAATTTATTCCTACGTATTTTGGTTTTTTATTTTTTATGCAATTGTAAATGGATCATTTTCTTAATTTCTGTTTCTGATAGCTCATTATTGGCATATAAAAATGGGAATGATTTCTGAATATTAATTTTGTATCCTGCTACTTTACCATATTCACTTATTAGTTCTAATAGTTTTTTTGTGTGGAATCTTTAGGGTTCTCTCTATACAATATCATGTCATCTGTAAATAATTCAATTTCTGTGCAACCCCTTAATATTTCATTTCTGCTGTTATCTTTCTTTTCTTCCTTTTTCATTTTAGGCTTTGTTTCTCTTTTCCTGGTTCCTTTAGGTATAAGGTTAGATTTTTTTGAGACGTCTCATTTCTTGAAGTAGGAATGTATTGCTATGAATTTCCCTCTTCAAACTACATTGACTATGTCCCATAGATTTGGAGTCATTATTTAGCCTCCATGTGTTTGTGGGGTTTTTCGTTCTCTTCTTGTAATTAATTTCTAGTTTTATACCATTCTGATCAGAAATCTCTCTCTGGGACACAATTGTCAAGAGAACTGGTTTTCACAGCCAGATTATGGGGACTTCTCTTCTAGGCACTGATGCCCCAAGTTGGGGAGCCAAATATGAGGCTGGGCCCCTCACTCCTCAGGACATATCTCTGGAGCCAAGATATCCCTCCATATTCTTAATCTCCACACTGGGAGTGTGGTACCTGCCATTTCTGTATCACCACTCCTCTTACCAGTCTCAACTTGACTGCATTTTTACATCTTTAGTTATAGTAATACTGTTCAGTTAGTCTTCAGGAGATTTTCAAAAATAGTTATTCTATAATTTAGTTGTAATTTTGATATGGTCATCGAAGAAAGCAAGCATAGAGTTTACCTACTCTGCCACCTTGTCCAGAAGTCTTGACCTATATACCTTTCCAATGCTCATCATCATGAGTTTTAATCACAGCAGTAGAATAAAAGGCTGGGTATATTTGGACTATACCTTTGTCCTTTGAACTGGAATAAATTTAACCTGAAAAGAAGTTACATTGTCTTTATTTCATTAAATACCTTTCTAGTTTTACTGTCTAAGACTGCTTTTCTAATAAAAAATGAGTGCTGACCTTTATAAAATTCTTATTTATGATTATATTTTTTCTTATTGAATCTTTGTATATGTTCCAGTGTTTCAAAGCTTTCCTAATATTAACACTCTTTAATTTATAGTATGATCATTATGGATGATTGTTTTAATGTGCTGAAAAATTGACATGTTTGTATTTTGAGTTAAATACATAGTTATAATCATAAGTTAAACTAATCTATAATTTTTCTTTTCAGCCCTCTTTATCAGATTTTTATACAAGATTCTGGATAGTTTCATAAAAGAAATTGGGTATCTTTCTACTTCACAATGCTTGGTAACAATCAGTATAACATAGGAATCTAAAAGAAAATCTCCCATGTCCATCGGATTTTATGATATTGCTAGTAGTTTACCCAATATTTATTCTCCCATCCTTCCTTACTAACTGAATTCTGATTTTTTTCTGGGGCAGGAATGTGCTCATTAAAATCTATTTATTTGTGCCTCCCTGGTAGCTTAGGGCTGGTGACATGACTTATGGCCATGAACCTGACAGAATGCAAGCAAAGCTGTACTTCAAAGAAAATTTATACTTTTAAAACTTTATTAAAAAGAGGACAAAAAATTTAAGGAATAAAATTTAAGATGAACAGAAATGAAAATGAAATGTAGGTTTTATTGACTTCATATCTTACTTCTCAGACTTCATATCTTACCATTCTCCCATTTACTCTAGATACACTAGTGACCTTGCTGCTCCTCAAACATGCCAAGCCCATGTCCTCTTCATGGATTTGGCCCTTTTGCTTCCTCTGCCTGGATGCTCTTTCTTCAGATATTTGCATGGCTAGCTCCCTTGCTTCATGGTGGTTTCTGCTCATTTGAGAGACCTTTTCTAACCACATCATCTGAAACAACAGACCCCATTCACTCTGTCTCCTTAGCTTGCATTATTTTTATTCATAGCACTAATCATTCACTCAGGGGTTCTTTCCAAGAGTTCTTTCCTACTTTTAGGGAACAGATGATTCCTATATAAACTGTTTCAGAGTAATGAAAAGCCACCTAGCTCATTCCATTCCATTGGAATAACCAAAATCTGTCCATAGCAGTAATCTCAAAAGGGGGAAAGTTCTTTATAGGCCAATCTCATCCGTGAATAGATCCAAAAATCCTAACCGCTGTACTTGTATTTAGCCCAGGTAATGTATACAGCATACTCTTAATATTATTAGATAGAGCCGAAACCGGTTTGGCTCAGTGGATAGAGCGTCAGCCTGCAGACTGAAAGGTCCTGAGTTCGATTCCAGTCAAGGGTATGTACCTGGGTTGCGGGCACATCCCCAGTGGGGGGGGTGGGAGGAGGGTGCAAGAGGCAGCTGATCGATGATTCTCTCTCATCGACGTTTCTAATGCTCTATCCCTCTCCTTTCCTCTCTGTAAAAAATCAATAAAATATATATTTTTTAAAAAATTAGATAGAAATAATAGACAAATCATCCCAATAAGTATGATCTTTTATCTAAGTAATGTGAAAAAATTATCTTGCTGTGATTAAAACTCATAATGGTGAGCACTGGAAAAGGTGTATACAAAGTACCTTCCATACAGATAGAGGGGAAAAGAATAAAACTGATGCCACTAAACACACACACACACACACACACACACACACACACACACACCTTTCTTACAAATGTATGACTTTGTTTTTCAGGTATATGTAGCAAGACAAAAACACTCAGAATATATCTGTATACACATTGCAAGATGAAAATGATTTAACTCCAGGCCTTAAAAGAAAATGTTTTGCATTCAGGTTTAAGTATAAAGCCTGTAACCATCAGTGACTCAGAGTAGTGGAGGAGATCTGCAAGTAACAACCTTTCTGTTTAGGAAAAACAGTGCTTTCTCTCTGCAGGTGTGGGGAAAGTCCCAGGTCAGATGGGTGAGGCATCATTTTATGTGTGCATTGAGAATACTGACTTCACAGCACTTTTTATAAGAAACTGACAGAAGGGTTCATAATGCAAAGGTTTATTTAAAGCGTAGCTGAGTTCATTATAAGCAGTACTCCTAAAAGCATGCTTACCATGTCCTTCGTGTGTGTGTGTGTGTGGGTGTGTGTGTGGGTGTCAGAATCTGTAAATATTACATTCCCATTTTTAAGATGGTTTTTTTTTGTGTGAATCAAAAACCAGTTATCTTTTTCTTACTTCTGTTCAGAACGCATTTTCTTACATTGTTATCAATTTCTCAATAAACCATATTATCATACCACTGACAGATTTCTGAGTATTTTCTTGTTCCAGTTTCTGAGTTATCCATTGCCCTACGAGTATTTAGTAGTTACATTCAGAAAGCATAGGAGTTCCTATTACTCACCGAGGAGTTTCATTTCTGCTCTCTAACCTACCAACCACTACATTTGCCAAAGCAATGTTCTACATTCTTACCACAGTAGCTCTAATAAAACAATAGGTAGAATAGCTGCATGCAAAATTTCTTGACAAGATTTAGATTTCAAATATAATTTCTTTTTGGCTGGCTGAATTCTAATTATTTTAGCTTTAAAATCAAAATAGAATAAATGTTTACTTGCATTTCTTTCTTTCTCATTTATGAATAGATATGAAATATTTTTTACTAAAATAAATCTACTATCCAGGAAGCCATTTAATGTCATTCATATTTTAGAGGCATAAAATTAATCAAGTATTGTAAACTTAACATATCTTTATGTAAACACAAAGAAGAATAACTCTTCTATAGAATCACAGAATTATGTTTAAACAGGACTTCAGATATAAAAGGATGTATTAGAAAACCAAAGAGGCTTCTAATATAATAGTGTTTCTTTGTGTCTCCAAAGACTGGACAGCATAGGTATTAGACAATATGTAAACAAATAAAGTAAGTTCAAATCATGTCAGTATTCAACTAACGTGTGAGCGAGTTTCCCTTTGGCTAGAGTTCTTCATTTTATTTTCTGAACTAAGACAAGTCAATGGAACAACTCTGATATGAAAATTCTGAGCTTTGATTTAAGCATAAAAAGGTCCCTTACCTATTGGCCCTAGAAGATACACTTACAGCAATTTCCTCAAGAAAATGAACACAAGAATGGTTTTATACAATATAACTAGCTACAATTTTCTTCCCCAAGAAAATTTGCTAAGACTGTGTCTTCAGGAACCTAAACACTCAGTCAATTTGGTTTAAAAAAAAAAAAAAGTGTTCTATTCAAGTAAAGAAAAAAACTATGGCTTGTCTGACACTATGCAGATCAATTCAACCATTTGTTTTCATAGTATGCTGTAGTACAGAGCTTAAAGAGGGGCCAAATGAGTTTTAGATAACAGTGTTATATTTTAAAAGAGACCAGCACTTAAAAAGTGCCTAGTACTTTGGCTGGTACATGTTAAAAATAATTACTCACTTGAAGGGGGAAAGTCACAACAGGTTTCATGGGACAGGTGATACTCAAACTAAGTCCTAAAGAATGAGTGGGAGCCCGGACAGTGTGGCTCAGTGGTTGAGCATGGACCTATGAACCATTAAGTCATGATTTGATCCCTGGTCAGGGCACATGCCTGGGTTGCAGGCTCAACCCCCTGCATGCAGGAGGCAGCTGACCAATAATTCTCCTCATCATTGATGTTTCTCTCTCTCTCTCCTTCTCCCTCTCTGAAATCAATACAAATATATATTTTTAAAGAATAAGTTGGAATTCCCCTGGGGGACAAGACAAGGACAGGCTCTCTAGGCAAAGACACCAGCATGTGCGAGGGCCGGAGCCCGTGGCTCCAGGGGAGCGGAAGAAGGTTGTTTCCATCGGAAAACAAGAACAACGAGGGAGAAGAAGCCACGTCGGGGTTAAGCCAAGAGGAAGAAGCACTTCCAGAAAGGACCGGGGTTAAACACAGTGTCTTCCCTGAAGAGCAGTGGTTCCGCCAGGCACAAGGACAGACAGGATGGAGTGGGACCTGCGGGCTCCCTCTGAGGGAGCTGCCAAAAAGCAAGGCCTGCTGCGACAGAACCATCTTAGGGGGGCACTTCCTCCCCTGACCCTGTGCAGCCACCAAACTGCCAACGCTAACTCTGCCAGCAAGCCTGAGAAGCTCAGGGGTGGAGGGGACACAGGGCATCAATGTGTGCTGAAACTGTAAACTGTACAGTTCAAAAGTATGAAAAATAGGCCTCAGCCAGTACAATGAATCCAAATCTACCCTAAGAATCAAGTGACAAATTCACTAGAATTGATGTTTCAATGTGATAAAATATGTGACTTATTCTAGTTAATTCCAAAATATCAAAAAACAACAAAGGAAGCTTCCCACTATAACTCCCAGAATAAATTATTAAGTTATTAGTATTTATTTTATAAACACGCATGCATACTCCCCCACCCCTCCCAACACTTTTGCAAACAAAGCTACACCTGTCCTAAGAAACCAAAGGCCAGTGTTCTACCACTTGGGATCTAAAGACCCCAAATTTCTAAATAATTTATGAGCATTAAAATCTCAAAAGTCTTCTCAACAATGACCCCCTTTTACACGTTCAGAAAATTTTAAATGAATGTGTTTGCCATTGTTAAGCGGAAAGAATGCAAGCTTTACTACTAGATCAAAGTTCAAATTCCTCACCTATCTGGTCTCAGCTTTCTCATATGCAAAGTAAATAGACAGTGTCTATATGCCTACATGGCAGAATTGTTATAAGGAAAAGATATAATGTGTGTAAAGTCCCAATACGCTGTAAGCTCATAATGAAGGGAGGTTTTTATTATTAAATAAACTCTGTCAAAGCCCAATGTATGGTAGCATTGGAAAATTATGTCATTAGTCATACTCTCTCAATCTAATGCTCCAAATATTGTTCTACATGGTTCCAAGATACAAACTGCCATCTAATTACTCATCTCTAGGTTAGAATAAAGCCTTCTGAGAGCTTGCTCGATGCATGCAGCTGAGTTGTAGAGGGAATGGCTTACTGGACCAGCCCGCAAGCCACTTGTTATATGTTAAATTCTGAATGCTGCAGACACTCAAATATCACATTTATAACAATTTTATTTTTTAAATACGCAATGCCAAATATCATAATGCTGAATATCAAGGAGAACATTTTATTTAGCCTCGCCGAGACCAGTCTCTCAAAATATTTTACTAGTCTATATCATATCTTAACAACTGATCATGAGGGAATAGTATGTAACTGGTTAGGTTTTCAGAGAAAGGAGGCTTCTGTTACCACAGATTTATTTACTTGGTGAGTTTTCAAAACCTTGCAATGCAACTATAAAAACAATGTGATTAAAATCGATAGAGCACATCATTTACTGATACTATTGCCCAAGAAAAGGCAATAAGCCCTAGGCATGTTATTACTAGATTACACAATTTCACTGACAGGTTCAAGATTTTTTTAAAGGCAACTGAGACTAAAGAGGATTTCTTTCTTAGAGCCAAGGGATTTTTCTCTTCAATTAAAAGGGAAATCATCATGCTACTTTTCTTATGATAAAGATAAGAAATACCCTCTGTAATATGTAAGAATATTAATATTAAATTTTTAATTCCTAAAATAAAAACAGATTGATGATCCTTATTAAAATTGAAAGCTACTTTTGTTTAGCAATTCTGTATCCAAACACATACCCATTCAACAAATGCTAGAATAGTTCAGGGGATAGTGGCTGTTGTTAAGATTATTATCTCAGCAAAGTCCTTGTAGAAGAATATGAAAGTCCCAAAATGGGAGTTTCTAAATCTCTTTGGCAAAAATGATCAATGACACTCTGTTCATGTCTCAGTGATAAAATGAGAAACATTTTTTTCAAGGGCTTCAAATTCAAAGAATGCTGTATTTCAAAGTATACTTTTTAATCAGATAACAAAAATTAGCCATGTAGACATAAATTCACTTGACAAAAGTGACCAAATAAAACTGAACCTAAAATCAGCAAGACTTTTTGCCCTGGTCAGATCTTCCATTGCAATACAAATAGAAAATCACAAACATTTTTTATTGCTTTATAGTAAAAGTTACAAAATAGAAACATCTTTATGTAGCCTGGGAAAGCTAATGAAATCAACTGTAGTTTTATACTTATGGTAGAAAAAAAACTTGTTGACTAGAAAAGGTAAGATGACTTATTCATGAATCCCAGTAGGAAATACTGGGCTAGGCTCATAGAAATAGGCAGTTCATGAAGGTCTTAGGCCCACATTTATTAGCTTTTACCAAGTAAAGAGTAGTCTTTTCAGGAAGTTTAGATGTTTAGGCTTACCTTAGATGTCGATAATTTTTTAGAAAAAATTTACAGGCTTAGTGGTTGAGCAATGACCTATGAACTAGGATGTCATGGTTCTATTCCCAGTCAGGGCACATGCCTGGGTTGCGGGTTCAAACCCCAGTATGGGGTGTGCAGGAAGCAGCCGATCAATGATTCTCTCTCATTATTGATGTTTCTATCTCTCTCCCTCTTCCTTTCTCTCTAAAATCAACAAAACAATTTTTTAATAAAATTTACAACACATCACATCATATACTTTCTTGTCATGAATATGCTTACATATGTAATAGCTTTATGTTCTAAATAGCTAGCTACGGAAATAGAAAGCTTTATTAACTAAATAATGCAAAGCAATTTTCTTTAGATATTCCTTCTCCCCCGGGTTCCACATTCAACAATAACAAATCCATTCGACTTCCAAAACTTCTCAAATTCATCAAATTTTCTCCATTCCAGACATCTACATAGATATCAACTCTTGCCTGGGTTACTCTGAGAACTTCCTAACTCTTCGTTAACTGGGCCCTTCCCTTCCAAACTGGTCATCCTGATTTGAAATCAGCCCTCTCATCCAAAGCATTCTCTGCATGCTAGTCAGGGTGCTCTTTCTAATATGCAAATCTAATCTTTTTTTTCCCCCCAACAAAAACCACTTCAATGGTTCCCAACATCACTAAGATTAAACAGAGTTCTTAAAATAGCATACAGGAGTCTACTTGCTATGATCCCAGCTTACCTATTCTGGCTTATCAAATACTACTTCCTCAACATAAAGTTTTCCAACATACGCGACTTCTTTCATTTCCTACAATCCTATGCTTTCTCTAAGCCATCCTACTCACACACTCTCAGACTGGAACACTCCCATTCTTCCCTTCATCATTGCAATTCCCACTCTTTCTGCAGATCTCAGATTAGATATCATCTCTGAAACTTTCTTGATATCTTAGTCTTGCTTGGGTGTCTGTCTCTCCTGTGTGCACTATACTTGCTCAATCATACACTGAATTGTATTTGGCCATGAACTTGTCTGTGTCTTCACTCAAAGTTACCAAAGGCAGGGATGGCTTCTATTATGCTCTCTATTGTTTACCCAGTGAGGGAGTGATAAAAATAAATGTGTTTTTTAGAGAGCATGCTCTACCTACAGTATAGAAAATGTGCAAAAGGCTAAAGAGTGGAGATGGAAAGACAAGGAAGTATTACAATAGCTTAAGCAAGACAGAAATGTGGCCTTAATCAGGAAAGCAGCATCAAGGATGGGGGAAATAGCCAAATTTGGTATATATTTAGGAAGCAGGGGAATAGAATTTGGTATCTGATGGGTTATGACCACAGTGAGAGAAAAAAATCAAGAATACCTTAAGCCCTAGCTGGTTTGGCTCAGTAAACAGAGCATCGGCCTGTGGACTGAAAGGTTCCTAGTTCGATTCTGGTCAAGGCACATACCTGGGTTGCGGGCTCGATCCCCAGTAGGGGATGTGCAGGAGGCAGCTGATCAATGATTTTCTCTCATCATTGATGTTTCTATCTCCCTGTCCCTTCCTCTCTGAAATCAATAAAAATATATTTAAAAAAATAAACAAGTAAAAGAATATCTGAATACTGGTGGATAATGACCAAATCACTGAGCTAGTAAAGAGAGGAGGAAGAGCAGGTTTGGAGCAAGATAATCAGTTCAGTTTCAGGCATGCTAAGTTAGTTTTGGCTTCAGAATACCCAAATGGAAATGTTTAAGGGACAATGGATATGTAAGTCCACAGATAAAGAGAAATCTAGATAAGAAACCTAGAAGAAGAAATTTAAGTCAGTATAGATGAGATCACATAAAAAGGACTTGTGGAATGAAAACTTAAGCAAGCCCAGGATAGAACTCTGAGAAACATCAGCTTCTAAAGGATAATCAGAAGAGAGGCCATTGAACCATGAAAAAGAGTATCTATAGAGGCATCAAGGAGAGTATAATGAAAAAAAAGATTGTACAAAAGCCAAATAGTTAAACATTTTCAAGGAAGATGAAAGCTGAAGAGTTGTACTTAAAAATTAAGCTGTGGGTCCTAGCTGGTTTGGCTTGGTGGATGGACGTCAGCCTGCAGACTGAGGAGTCCCAAGTTCAGTTCCAGTCAAGGGCACAAGCCCTGGGTTGTGGGCTCAGTCCCAAGTAGGGGGCATGCAGAAGGCAGCCGATGAATTATTCTCTCTCATCATTGATGTTTCTATCTCTCTTCCTCTCCCTTCCTCTCTGAAATCAATAAAAGTATTTTTTTTAAAAAAAAATTAAGCTGTGGGGTATTATTAGCAAAAATAGTATATTATGAACCTCAAATTTTTTTCATTGATAATAGCAAAGAAAAAGATGATGAAAATTATTAGAATGAACTTTACAGAGTTCTGAAAATTAACTGCAGTCTTGTAGCCACCCAGGAAGTATTTGTTTTAAATAAATAGTTGGATCTCAGTAAGAACATAAGCTTTGTAAAATTTTAACTTCTCTTAGTCCCACCTCCCACTCCCATCTCTCCAATAGCATTGAAATGTAATAGCCCACATTCCTGGTATAGCCATGGAGGAGAGGAGAATGGAGGTGGAGCTCTTTCAAATCCTCATTCCCAAATATTAGACATTATTTGAACTTTCTGGTGATTCCCAGGGAAGCTCCATTTATAAGACAGTTTGTACTTGACCTTATTCAGAGCTCACCTTAAACAATAAATCTTTTTTTAGGGGGCATTTATTGAAAATAATTGCAAGCAAATGTTCTAACTTCATAGTTGCCTGAAACAGTCATTAACACTTGGAGCAATAGACTAACAAAAATTCTTAAAAGGAAAGGATGGGAAATAAGATGTCCACAGGGGCTTTGAAATTCTCTAACATGCTCTTAAGAATCTAGGAGGCCACACACATAAATAGACCTATACACATACACAGAAAAGACTTAAGGAGCCCCTAAGCTTTCATCTCTTGCTTGAAACTCTGTACAACAAAGAATCAGGGCCAGTGCAGAGTTGTCAAAAAACCCTGCTTAATGTTGAAAGCATACCCCTAAATGCACATAGAGCTCTTCAGCAAAGACTAGTGCTTTATTGGTTGTAGGCATTTAGGGAAATCTCTTCCAATCATTAGCTGACCACTAAGCTAAACAAGTAAAGAGTTTGGGAGCTACATAAAACAAAGAACACAGACTTCACATAATTAGTTCAGAAAACTTACTAAACAAACAACTACTACAAGAACCAGCAGCAACAAAAAAAATCCTGGGAGGGAGAATACCTGATTTCCAGAGTTGCCACATTATTTAAAATACCCAGTTTTTAACAACAACAACAAAATTATGCAACATGAAAAAAAATTAAAAATAAGGAAGTATGGCCATATAGAAGAAAAAAGCACTCAACAGAAATTAGCCCTGATGAAGCCCAGATGTTGGACTCACTAGACAAAGACTTTAAGCTATTTTAAGTATGTTCAAAGACCTGAAGGAAAATACGTCAAAAGATCTTTTTAAGTATGAGGCTATCTCATCCCCCCAAATATAGATATAGATATAGATATAGATATAGATATAGATATAGATATAGATATAGATATAGATATAGATATAGTTATTATATATATTATCATTATAGATATGTAAAATATCAAGTAGATATTCTTGAATTGAAAGGTACAATAACTAAAATGAACATTTTATTAGAGACACTTAATAGCAGATTTGTGCAGGGAGAAGAAAAATGTGGTAAACTTGAAGACAAGCCAATGAGAATACCTAGTGTTAATAACAAAATAAGTAAAAAGAATCAATGAAAATAAACATAGCTTCAGAAAGCTATGGAGACACCATTAAATGTACCAATTATATATAATGAAGGAGATTCAGAAGCAGAAAAAGACAGAAAGAATATTTGAATAAATAATAGCCAATAGCTTCCAAATTTGATGAAAAACCACCTCCCCATCCAAGAAGCTTAAAACAATAAAAAACTCAAGTAGAATAAACTCAAGATCCACACCTAGACACATATTAGTCAAACTGTCAATAGAAACAGAAAAATTGTAGAAACATCAACAGAAAATTGATTCATCTCATTCAAGGGGTGTCCAATAAAAATGGCAGCTGAATTCTAATCAGAAACCATGTAATCTAGAAGAGAGTGGGATGACATATTCAAAGTTCTGAAAGGAAAAAAACAACAACAACCTGTTAACCAAAATCCAGCAAAAACTATCCCTAAAAAATGCAGTGACTAGCCTGACACTAATATTACACTCATACTAAAATCAGTCATAACCACACACACACACCAGATCAATATTTTTTATGAATGACTATAAATGCAAAATCTTCAAAAAAACATTAGCAGCATATATTAGCAGCATATTCTAACACAGTGGTCGGCAAACTGCGGCTCACAAGCCACATGTCTCTTTGTGGCTCTTCCACAAAATACCATGAGCGGGCGCACACGTACAGTGTGATTGAAACTTCATGGCCCATGTGCAGAAGTCAGTTTTCGGCCTGGGCAAGTCTATTTTGAAGAAGTGGTGTTAGAAGAAGTGGGGGTGTCGGTCAGTCAGGCGATGGGAAAAGCAGCGCAGGCAGGTCATGGGATACGCAGCGCAGGGGAAGCACACAATTCATGCAGGAGTTGAGTGATCAAGTCAGTCAGCAGTCTCATTGTGCAGTGGTTAGTGCTAGTTGTGTCCGCAAATCGCATGCAGGTAACAAAAATACCTACTCGAAGCACAAAGTTACCTGTGTTTTTCCAACCAGCTGCAAATCCTACAGGTATTTTTGTCATCAATTTAAGAATTGTAATTATTTTGTGTTGGTGGCTTTATTATTATAAAATGAAACTTTTTTAAAAAAAATTTAATAAATCTTTATTGTTCAGATTATTACAATGTTCCTCTTTTTTCATCCCATAGCTCCCCTTCACCAGGTTCTTACCCCACCCTCTTGCTCTTACCTCCCCTCCACTGTCCTCATCCATAGGTGTACGCTTTTTGTCCAGTCTCTTCCCACATCCCACACTCCCCTTTACCCCCAAGAATTGTCCACTCCCTTTCTATGCCCCTGATTCTATTATATTCACCAGTTAATACTATTCATCAGATTTTTTATTCCCTTGGTTTTTAGATTTACTTGTTGATAGATATGTCTTTGTTGTTCATAATTTTTATCTTTACCTTTTTTCTTCTTCTTCCTCTTCCTAAAGAATACCTTTCAGCATTTTATATAATAGTGGTTTAGTGGTGAAGAACTCCTTTAGCTTTTTCTTATCTGTAAAGGTCTTTATCTGACCTTCAACTCTGAATGATAGCTTTGCTAGGTAGAGTAATCTTGGTTGTAGGTTCTTGCTATTCATCACTTTGAATATTTCTTGCCACTCCCATCTGGCCTGCATAGTTTCTGTTGAGAAATCAGCTGACAGTCATATGGGTGCTCCCTTGTAGGTAACTAACTGTTTTTCTCTTGCTGCTTTTAAGATTCTCTGTTTTGCTCTTGGCATTTTAATTATGATGTATCTGGTGTGGTCCTCTTTGGATTCCTTTTGTTTGGGGGTTCTCTGTGCTTCCTGGACTTGTAAGTCTATTTCTTTCACCAGGTAGGGGAAGTTTTTGGTCACTATTTTTTCAAATAGGTTTTCAGTATCTTGCATTCTCTTTCTACTAGCACCCCCATAATTCTGATGTTGGAACGTTTGAAGTTGTCCCAGAGGCTTCTTACACTATCTTCAACTTTTTGGATTTTTTCTTTTTGCTTTTCCAATTGAGTGTTTTTTGCTTCTTTGTATTCCAAATCTTTGACTTGGTTCTTGCAATCCTCTAGTCTGCTTTTAGGTTTCTGTATAATATTTGTTTTTATTTCAGTCAGTGTATGCTTAATTTCTAGTTGATATTTTTTCATATCCTTAAGGGTCTTGTTAAGTTTATCAGCTTTTTCTAGGAAATTCTTGAAAAACCTTTTAACCGTGGTTTTGAACTCTATATCCAGTCATTTACTTTCCTCCATTTCCTTCATTTGTTACCTGTCTCTTTGTTTCCACATTTTTGCTGCTTCCCTGAGTTGATGGAGTGTCTATGGGTGCTAGGTGTCCTATAGGGCCCAGTGGCTCAGCCTCCCCAGTTACTGAGGTGGACACTCTTGGTGTGCCCCTTTTTGGGCTGTGTATGCAATCTTGTTGTAGTTAAGTGTAGATTGTTAGAATCACTGGGGGGAGTTGATCTCCAGGCCAACTGTCTGTGAGGATCAGCTGTGTCTCCACTTGGAGAGCTTCTGTGCTCAGTTTAGATGGGGTGGAGTCTCAGGGCTGAGCAGACAGCTTTGGCTTCCTGTCAGCCCCACCCTACGAGGGCCCTGTGTCTCAGAATCCTGAGGCCGTGGCTGCACGCACCTCTGAGAGAAGGCTGCAATTGAGTTTCGCTCGCTGCCAGACAGTCCAATTTCAACAAATGGGGCAACAAGTATGACCTGCATAAGAAACGGGTTGGTTGCTATTTTGAAAGAAAAAATTAATCACAAGATGCTTACTTACTATTGCATCATTCATCAAGAAGTGCTTTGTGCGCAAATTTCCAGAAGAAATTTGCAAAGTTATGGAATTGATGATTAACATTATCAACTCCATTATAGCTAAAGCTCTTAATCATCACCAATTTAAAGAACTTTTAGTTGAAATAGAGAGTGAGTAGGAAAGAGAAAAGGACACTGAGACCCAGAGGAGCTGTGGAAGACAGAGGTGCGGAGACCCGCGTGCGGAAAGGGTGGGCAGCTGAATACACGGCTGGTTTACTGAAGGCGCGCAGAGAGGGCAGGAAGTAAGTGTGCAGCTAGCTTTCTAGTTTAGGAGGGAAACAAAACCTCCCAACTGCACTGAAATCCAGTTCTGGGTGAGACTTTGGGCGCCCAGACCCTTTTGGGGAGAAGATCTTATGCTACATAACAAGGTTCATTGGTTATCAAGAGGAAATGCTTTGCTTCCTTATTAACAGAAATTAAAGCATTTCTCCTTGAGAAGGGTGTACACTATCCGGAACAAACGATAAGTGGACCCAAAAATTTTATTTCATCGTAGACATTATGTCCCATCTAAATCAGCTCAATCGTAAGCTACAGGGGAAAGGAAACAATTTTCTCGATGTTAGAAGTCATTTCATTTGAAAACAAATTATCTCTTTTTGCTCAAGATTTTTGAAAGGAAACTTTGGTTCACTTTCTAAGCCTGTTGAAACATCGCCAAGAAAATAATTCTGATATTGACATTTGCTATTTCAAAACAACACTTTTAAATATGAGCGAAGCTTTTCTCAAGGTTTCAGGAAACCTCTTAATGCTACTGTAACAGAATCAAATTTTTCTCCCTTTAATATTGGCATTGGCAACTTTGAAATGCAATTGCTGGATTTAAAAAACAAAGAATTGTGGAGCTCGAAATTTGAACGTCTTTGTGCTGATATAGAAATATTGGAGAAAAACAAATGTGAACTTAGTTCACAGCACAGTGGTCTGCTTTGAAAGACCTGGAGAAAGAAGATATGTTGATTTTTAACACCTGGAATAGTGTTCCTGACTCATATAATCAACTGAAAAAACTAGCATTTGCTGTTCTTTCCTTATTTGAGTCTACATATTTATGTGAACAATCATTTTCAAGCATGAACCTTATCAAGAGTGAATTGAGGAGTCATCTTATCGATGAGAACCTGGAATCGTGCCTAAAATTAAAAACAACATACAAACCTGACTTACCCAGACTTTCCCAGGAGACGCAAGGCCATTGTTCACATTAGTGTTTGTCAGTCACTGTCATAATTTAATTTTATGGATATTGTAAGGTAAATTGTAAAGAATTTGATTTTATCAATAAATATCATTATTAAGTATGATATCAAGTTTTATTCAACGTACCTATAGTTTAACTAAAACTTTAAGTTTATTAAGTTAATTTTAGGGAATGTTGTGGAGT
Source organism: Pipistrellus hanaki (assembly GCF_964339955.1). Classification (NCBI taxonomy): domain Eukaryota; kingdom Metazoa; phylum Chordata; class Mammalia; order Chiroptera; family Vespertilionidae; genus Pipistrellus; species Pipistrellus hanaki. Next base: position 47,535,513 of record NC_140511.1, read on the forward strand.
GAAAGAAGATGTAGTGTCGAGGATTGAGAAAGGTCTGTTGAGATGGTTTGGACAAATTAGAGAGGATGAATGAAAGGAGAACGTGTACAAGACGGGTGTGGATGGGAGATTGGAAGGGGTCGACCTCAGCAAATGTACCTCAGTCAGACTGAGGACGTTTTTAGCAAAGGCCAGCTTAGGAGTACCCTAATTAAGTTAATAACAATGTACCTACCAATATAGATTAAGTTTAAAAAATGTGGCTCTCAAAAGAAATTTCAATCGTTGTACTGTTGATATTTGGCTCTGTTGACTAATGAGTTTTCTGACCACTGTTCTAGCAAAATACACGCTGTATTTAATGTACAACAAATAGAAAAGCTTAGACATAAACTTGAGAGTTATAGTTTAATTAGATGCTATTATTTCTATTATCTTTTGCTATTTCCAAACTTTAATAGACTTTATGTATCTTCTGCTGATTCTAATGGTTAAGGTGTAAAACTAATATAACAGATAGCTTTCATCTCACATACTAGTTACAGTTGGTTAGCAATGGCCTGGCTCAGTATGTTGAAGAAGATGTGCAATCATCTCAGGGAGAAAGAATGCTGTGATTGATTAGGGATGTCTACCACAGGCATTGACAGCGGTAACTTGCAGCATCCACAGTGTCTGTTTGCTGAGCCTGGATGTAAAATACACATGGATTAGGAATCTTTTCAAAAGACTCCTGGGAAACTGCAACAAAATATGGATATAATGCACACATTTTTAACTACACCATTAACAATGCATCAGATTTTGTTCCAACTGCTGTGTAAGTTATTGTAATAATATGCAAATATTTTACATTTATAGAAAAGTGAATAAAATAAAATAACTTTGTGATTTTTATCAGAATGTAATAAAGACCAATTTTGTCATGTTTTTACACAAGATTTCTGAGACATGTCTGCTCATGAAAGAATACTAATAATGTTTCAAATGCTATGAGCCTATATTTTATCAGCTGAAAAATGTCCCCATTAATAAGACATCTTTCAAAGATCCTAACTCTCAACTTTGGAAGTGATTTTTTGCACATTAACACCATTTTCAGAATAGTGACTCAGAATATACTATCTAATAAAGAGGGAATATGCTAATTGACCATCACTCTGTCACAAAATGGCTGCACCCACAGCTGAGGCCAAGTTCCCATAAGAAGCCTTAATGAGCAATCAGCAGGGACCTGAGGCTACACCCTCCCTGGCATCAGGCTGAGGACCTCAGGCTGCTATCCCCACCCAGTGGAGCTTGACGGGGGACCTCAGGCTGTGTCCCCCGCCACTGCACAGGGCCAGGGGACCTGAGGCTGCACCTCCCCTGCCTGACTGGGCTTGACAGGGGGCCTCAGGCCATGCCCCCCACCCAGCAGTGCTTAACAGGGGACCTCAAGGTGCACCCCCAATGCTGGGTTGGGGGAACTCAGGCTGCGTGCGCCCCCCCCCCCCCGCCAGCTGGGCTTGACAGGGGAACTGAGGCTGCATACACGTGACCCCTCACTGCCCCCTGCCTGGCAGGGCTTGATGAAGGACCTCAGGCCATGCTCCCCACCCAGTGGGGCTTGACAGGGGGCCTCAAGGCACGTCCCCGCCCTGGTCTGGACTGGGGGACCTCAGGCCATGCCCCCTATCCTAGCACCGGGTCAGGGGACCTGAGGTTATGCCCCTGCCTGGTAGGGCTTGACAAGGGTGGGACTGGCCGGGTCTGGATCTAGCCCAATATGGGGGGCCAGCCAGGTCTGGGTCTCACACAATTTTGAGGCGCATGTGGGTGGGTGGGGACTTGACTCTGGGTCCCATGGTGCACCCCAGACTCCAACAGGTGGAAAGTTTTCATATACATTTTACTAATTTTCTTTCATCTCTGACACTTCTATTATAGAGAAAGGGCAAGTAGCAATATTACATTATTTCCTCTAATTAATCTCCTTTTAATGTGCACAAATTTCGTGCACCAGGCCACTAGTAACAACAGAAATTATAATTTTAATATTTGCATATTTGAATTATTCAAAAGGAAAAGAATATACATCTATACTAGACAAACAAAAAACTGCATAAGGAAACGTATGTATATGCCTACTGCTCTAGGCCAGTGTTTCCCAAAGTGTGGCACACGTACCCCCAGGGGTACGGGAAGAGTTTGGTGGGGGTATGCGTTGCACCGGAGTTTGGTGGGGATAGGCACTGCACTGTGCTTAGCTGTGCCTAATTCTACGTTCTCATGAGTATGAGGGGTACTCAGTGTTACGAAAATTATAGAAGGGGTACACATATGTCAAAAGTTTGGGAAACACTGCTAGGCAAAAAAAATTGCAGACAAAAATTTGCAAGGTGGGCAAAAAAACAGTTAAATATCAAACACCAGTAAAGCAGGAAGTAGGCAGCAGGACTGTCAGGAGCCTGAGGATGGTGGTGCAGGAGAACAACCAGAGTGGAGGTCCTAGAAAAATGAGGCAAGGGTCAGCCATGCACACCCAGACGTGGAGTTTTTCCCACCATCATATTAGTCCTCTCATTAACAACGCCTGGCACACAAAAAGAACTTAATAACTGTCTGTGAAAGGAAGGACAAAAACATGAAAAGTGAAAGGGATGGAAGGCAGAAGTCCACACAACAAGCTGTGGCTCCGGGATGAGTAGCACATGGTGACTCTAAAGCAGAGCTGAGGAAGCTGATGGTAATAAATGAGGGCTGCACTACCAATGGCGATGGCCGGGGAATCGGCCTGCAGCTGCTAAGGGAGGGATGTGCTAAGGTCCTAGCAAAGGAGCAGCTCTGCCCAACAGTGGCTCCTGGTACATCCAGAAACAAGTGCACTGACTCTAAATATTATAAAGACAACTATATACCCAGGAAGAATAATGATCCTTTGAGACATTTAACCTTGATATGCAAGATGTAATTTTATTTATTACATGGTCTCTGGTCTACAGCCCTGAATTAATACTTAATAAGAGGAAGGAAAGAAGTAAGGGCAGACTATCTGCTGGGCAGCTGATGGTATTTGTCCAGGCACGTTGGGTGAAATACACCAGCAAAGTAAGATAACCCCAAATGTTATCTAGCTTAGAAGCTTTTAGAACTATGGGGGAGTCCACGTGTAGACCTAAAGATTGTCAATCTCTGAAAATGTATGCAAACATGTTTGTATGTGCATTTTTCCAAACAGAGGGTCCAGTACTTTTTTAAGAGTGCCAAAAATGTCCACAATCTACTAAACCCCCAAAATATTAAAGAACCATGCTGCAGTGATTTACAAACTGTAGATCATCTGTGGGGATCAATTATTTAAAATGTAATAGAACAGGAAATAAAGAATATTAACATTTGTCATCAAGGTTTCATTTCTTTAAATTTGCTTCAGGAGTGTGTATAGGTAGATAAATTTTTTTAAACTGAGATCTGGGTCAAGATGTTTGAGAACCACTGCTCTAAGGCATCACAAATGGCTATATATAACTTTGTAACATTAAATCATTATCCATTGAAAACTATTAGATGATTCGTGGTTCCAGTGGGCATTCTACTGATTTGAGTGACATATGACCCACCAAAATGAATTTGCTATTAGAGTACTGCAGTCTGCGATACTCAGAAATGAAAGTATATCACCATAAGCTCTTATTGATCTTAAGGAAAACAAGGACAACGGAGAGGCTCCTTTGACGGGATACTGCACACTGGGTGTCTCCGAGAAAATGTAAACTTCTGAATAAAATGTTCAGAAATGAGAAGAGCAAATATTTCCCTGGAATGATAGAATGCCCCAATCATCTTAGAAAGATATCAGGAAAGGGGAGAGTGTGGAAACTCATCCCTAAACCTATTGTAGTACAGCAAAGAGTCTCAGAAAGTATTGCTTTTACACAAAAGAGTCGGGAGAGGATGGTAAATTTCCATGACTGCTTGAGTGTGGGGTGTCACGTTAGTCCTAATGACTGCGGTGCCTATCCTCTATTCCCTTCCAGACCTCAAACCAAGAAACATAAATGGTCCAATGGTCGGGGCATTGAATTAGTGATCTTATTGTCTAAAATGTCACTAAAGCACTTTACGGATTTGAGCAAAATTTCAAAAGCATCATTAAACTCTGCCCAGCCAGGCCTCTCCTCCTCCCTCACCTACAAACGACTAGAAGTTGCCTCCTCAGACAGATTCTGGCTTGGGGTCCAAGTGTATCTCAGATCAACAATGAAGCACCATCCTGAGATTCCCAGTGCCTCTTCCCTGCTTACTCCCAGAATGTCAGGGGGCCAGGCTTACATCTCTCAGCAGGAGAGTAGAACTTCCTCTCTAGAGAAATTCTCCCACCCTCCCACCCTCCCTCTCCCTCTCCATGCACAGATGCTCTAGTGATTAGAGGATTCCTCCTCCTCTAACCACTAGAGCCCCCAGAAAAAGAGCTTAGGTCCTCACCAGGTCACCTTCACTAGTTGGCACAAAGCTTGGGATGCACCTTTAATATCTCCTTCTTAAATGGGAAAAAATAAGCAAGGTTAGCTAGATATTTTACAAACATCTCAGAAGCAAAAGAGAACAAGAAAAATAGGGGGAAAGGAACTCAAAGAAAACAGAGAGAAGGCCAGGAGCAGAATTATACCATACATGAAAAGATATCCTCCAAAAGTTGAAAGATAACATATTCATGAAATAAGAAGCTACAACAAAAGAACATTCAGAAACCAGAGGGAGCCCTTAACATCTGAAAAAAATAAAAATTAAATTAAATAAAGGACTTAGAAGATAACTTTGAGAAATGTCTTAGAAAATAGACCAAAATGACTAAAAGATGGAAAATGGGAGTGAATAGGTAAGAAAATAAAGGATGAATCCAGGAGGTCTAATTTGAATAAGAAGGATTCAAGAGGGAAAGAATACAGAAAATTGAAAGAGAAGGAATTATCAAAGAAATAATACAAATAAACCTTCCCAGGAGTAAAGAACATGCATTTTCAAATTGAAAGAGCCCACAGATTTCAAAGCAAATTAATGAAAAATTATCCAATTCAACAATCATAAAATTTCAGAACAAAGAGAAGAAAGTGTGTGGGGGGGGGAACTTCACAATGGAGGACTGATCAGCTGACACCACCTGAGCCCACCGATGGTTATAATTAGCCCGGCTGAGAGTGGAACAGCCAGACAATGTACATCTCATGATGCAATGTGACACTCGTGATGTGATCCGATGGGGATAACACAGCACCCTTATGAAGTATTATTGTTGAACTGAACCAGAATTTAGTCAAGCATAAATCTAAACACTAGTGATGTTTTACTTCAATTGTTATATTTTTAATACTAAATATTCATTTAGTTCTTCTTTGTATCTTCTGTATCTATGCTGAGATGTTCTATTAAGAAAAATATTAAGGATAAGTCTTGTCATTTTAGTAGTCATACGTATAATTTTATAGATTACTTTGTTGCCACTAACTTTTAAAAAAGCCAATTGCAGGAAGTTTTCTGGAAGAAAAAAAAGAAGAAGAAGAAGAAGAAGAGCTCAGGAACATGGGAAATTTCCCATGAATTTTGCAGCGTGACCCAAACTTAGCAGATGTGTCCTGCACTAGTGTCTGGTGTTTAACAAATGCTGAATGAATGAAGGAACAAACAAACGAATAAACATGTCTCTACAGACTTTGAAAGAGGAGCAGAGTGTCCACTCCTTTTTTGAGGTGCTATGGAGGGGAATAATCTAGAGCTATAATCTCCTAACAAATGAGGCCCTAAAATGCAGGAGTCAGGAACTGTTTCAGGTGATAAGTATAGGACAATGAACCACTGCTGTCTGGCCAACTGCCCATTCTGACGACAGGAAGGTGTATAAAAGCTAAGAGGAATGTTTCCATACATACTGATGATGAACTAGGATGGGTAAATTGAAGGGCTGTCCAGAATCTGTTCTCCCTTGGTGTTGAGACATATCTAAATACAGCACCTCTGGTCAGAAGGTTTGTACTACTGAATGCCTTGGGAAATTTAAGAAAAGGCAATTGTATATTGCTATCAAGTCCAGACCGCCAGGGGTTTGTGGGCAATCTTTGGACAGAAGGTGATGGATGTCTCGGGTACTGGTCTGCTGAGCCCATGAGTAAGCATTTGGGAGACAGTGGATCAATGAGTAAGGTGAAGGAGTAAGACAGCTGGCAACATGGAAACTAAAAACTGACCTAGAGACTCACCAAACCAAACTCTCAGCAAAAACGGATTGCATCCTGCACACAGGCATATTCACCTTTAACCTGAAGCAGTGGAGCATCCATAAAACATCAATACAGTAAGGATATATTACCCTAGATTTGCACTGCAACAGGACAGCAAAATATCTGGAGACTCTATCTGCAAAGGCTGCTTTATGTTAAAGAATAACCCCTAGCCCAGCCAGTTTGGCTCAGTGGTTAAAAGTCCACTGGAGGGTCTTGGGTTCGATTCCCAGCCAATGGCACATACCTTGGTTGCAGAATCCATCCCTCTCCCTGGTTGAGGCCTGAGTGGGAGGCAACCAATTGTTTCTCCCCACATCAATGTTTCTCCCCTCCCCACCCTTCTCTCTTTCCTCTACTCTCTCTAAAATAAATCAGTGGAAAAAATATCCTTGGGTGAGGATTAAAAAATAAAGAAAGAATGCCCCCTAGAAACTCATGTAGTAATTACTTGGCATTAGCATACTCATGTGATTTATTTGTCATTTAACTAACAGGAATATGTGTAAGGAACTCAGGGAGGTTACCGTATCCCCTTAATAGCTATCTCATAACTAATGTAATACACAAACAGAGGCTAATATAAAATTTTAGCTTCTATAGGTTAATAAAGAATATTTTATCTATTATCCTTCAGTGAGCCACAAATTAAAGAAAAGATTATATGATTAATTTAGGTTCTAAACATTTTACAGTGGAAAAGAGAAGAAGCAATTAAGGCTCCCTAAAGAATTCAGTTCAGTTTTATACCTTTAAGATATGAATTGGATGAAATTATATCAATTATTTGAGAAATGTGTACATTTTTCAATGAGAATATTATTTAAAAACTGACCTAATTTACTAATGAAAGAACAAGAGGCTTTTCATCTCTCCTTTTCCTTAGAGGGCTTTTAAAATTTATTAAATAGTTCTGTTTCTTGACTCAGTGGTATAATATGGTTTTATATTTCCTGCTTTATCTGCTGAAGCAAGATAACTAAGCAGCCATTGTCCACATAGATTTTCATTTCACCCAGACCATAGTTTTATACAAAGTAAATTTTCTAAATTCAGAGAACTTAACACCTATTCCTAATGAGAAACTCTTCAGGTGATGCCATAAAGAAATTCTGCTCAAGTACGACGCTAGGAACAACTACGAAAGAGCTCTTTCCACTGACTCCGGTACATTAAGTATGCTCTATGTGTCTCTTTCTATCATGGTATATTTTGAAATAAAAGCATATATATAAAATGATAGTTCTAAGTCAGTTGCTATTTTACTTTTCATTTGTTTCAAACGTTTCACAACTTAAGCCTGTGATATTAGAAGCCCCTCCAGAAGACTTAAATAGTATCAAAATACTGCTTTCAATTTAAAGGGCAAAATATCTGGAAAATTAAGGTCACAATGTTAGAGAACCTAATGGAGTATGGATTTCTGCTTGAAGTACTACAACCAGAAACCTCAGCAATCTTAAATCTGTCTCTCCTGGATATAATAAGTTTTAAAGCTTTGAATGAATTTTCAGAATATGTTTCACATCCCTCATAGCTTCACAAAAGGATGTAGCAGAGAAGCAAAGAGAATGGGCTCTATAATAATGGAATTTTTATGCAGTACCAACAAGTTACAGAGGCTTTAAAACAAAAGATGAATATGATCATTCTTAAGGGAGGAAAAATAACAAGCATTAGAAGGGGGTTTTTTTGTTTTGTTTTTTGTTTTGTTTTTGTAAGAATTTCTTCTCAGGTACAAAGTACTGTTCAAAAGATCAAGAAATAGTAGATTCTTTGATCCAAGATACTATAAATGCTATTTAACCATGATTAAAGCAACTGTTAGTATTTTTTAATGTAAGGATTTCATTTCAGTATTTCCATAGCTTATTAGTTAATTCCATATTCCATAATAAAACCTAAGTCTTTTTTTTTTTTCCCCCCCAGAAGGGGCACTACCCAGGAAATACTGGAAGGCCGAATCACATGACACATGTACAACATTTGAAATAGGAAAACAATGAAAAGCACATTTCAAATAATTTGCTTTTAAAATGTTGTTCTGAAAAATGGCTCCCTACCAGAGGTTGTTTTGTCTCCCAGGGGACATTTGGCAATGTCTGGGACATTTTCATTGGTCACAGCTGGGAGAGTGCACTGGCACCTGCGGGGTAGAAGCCAAAGATGCTGCTGCTAAACCAACACTTAGGACAATCCCACAGCAGATTGTCCAGCCCAGAATGTCTGCAGTGCCAAGACTGAGAAACCCTGATCCAAAACAATACCAAGCAAACCATCAAATGTGCTTGAACAATGAACAAATACTTGAAAAATTAATGAAATATTAATAAAAATATTCAGTTTCTACTTTTTATAGTTTCTTATTACCTCCATAAACTTGATGTTGCCTAATGCAGACTCCATTTCTGCTCTCAAGATCTCTATCTACTCATTCATTAGATTCCTTTATGGTGCCAAATATGATCAAATGAAAATCACACGTTCATCAAGTACCTTGCCTTATGCTTTGGGAAATCCAAAAAAGGGACATTATATATATTTTTTTAAAAATATATTTTATCGATTTTTTACAGAGAGGAAGGGAGAGGGATAGAGAGTTAGAAACATTGATGAGGGAGAATCATCGACCAGCTGCCTCCTGCACACCCCCCACTGGGGATGTGCCCGCAACCAATGTGCATGCCCTTGACCGGAATCGAACCCGGGACCCTTCAGTCCGCAGGCCGATGCTCTATCCACAGAGCCAAACCAGTCTTGGTAGGGATATTATATTGACCATTTAATTGCCTCTCAAATTAGCAGATGAAAATATTTTCAAATGTCTTCAGTGATTAATAGCTCAAAAATATTTTTTAAATAATGGAAATTAAAATTCTTATTTTATTTGGCTACATTTGTTGATAAATCAAGGTATTTCAAATTTATATCAAGACTAAATAGCTAAAACAAAAAGTCTTTTGAAAATACTCATCAAGTAAACAATGTAAATGGGGAAGGTTAAAAAAGTGATAATTCACAATTTCCAGTTTAAAGTGACTTTAAAGAAATTTTAAACCTCTAGCGTTCCCAGTTTAAAGCAAAAACTGCCTTCAGAGAAATCAGGTCTTTGTTTTTTAATCCTGACTTACATGTATCCTTAAATAGCACCTAGCTAGAGATTGATTTTATTAATATCTAGAATAATGATTGTCTCTAAAAGGAAAAATTGTATTTTTCCCTATAACTTTTTAAAATTTTTACTGCATACATAATAATCTTATAAGAAAAGTAAATGATATATTTTTAAAACAGCCTCTAAAAATTCATATAGATGCATTAATTTATGTAGAATCATATATTATTCCAGGGTTAAATTTTAAGAACAATAGAGCTAATCATAAAGACATGGAATTCCTGAATGATTTATCTTTAAAAAACCTACCACTTACATAAGGGGGAAAAGTGAATATAATTTTTAAAGACTTAAAAGAAGTGTTTCTAGCCAAAACAATAATGTTAGGTGAATTACAAATACTAAATCAATTATAAGTATTTCCACATTATTCTACAACTGTACTTTGTTTTAGTTGTCCTTGGAGACAGATGTTTCTATGAGAAATATATCATTGTTCTGAACATGTACATATTATCTGAACTGATGTTATTTTAATTAAAAAAAAAAGAATACCCTGTGTATTATATGAACAAAAACTTTGACCTACACTCATACATTGAAGAACAATCTAAAAGCTGTTCAAATGTTTATTCAGACAGAAATGAAGGGCACAACTTCTCAAAGAGAAATTGGGTTTTAATAAAAACTTATAAACAATCAAAGGTTTAGGTCCAAAAGAATCAGTGAAATTCTATGTGGGATTCTCCAAAACTTATTGAAATCCACGTGCACTTGGAAAAAACCAGGACAGTGGAAACAAGCACACTATTTAGACAAGCCTATTTCTCCCTGCAGGGTATCAATGACCACAGAGGGTGCTGATTTGTTCTTTTCATTCTTTTTTAAAGCTAAGTGAGCATGCAAACCTTCAAGAGAGAGGCAAAAATGAAAATGACAGCACCATATGAATCTAAAATAATCTCTGTAAATCTGTTACGGAAATGCACAAAAAGACATATAAACATATCAAGCAAGTACTATTCCTTTGTAAGAAAATCTGAATGTAAGGTTGCTAAAATTACAAAGGATTTTGGTATATATCAGTCTTTTTATGTATTTATTAGAGGTCACTAACTACTTTTTAAGGGTGGTCTAGCAACCAACAATTAACTTATAAATTCCTTCCAAAAACTTGTATTTGGAGTCAACCATATGCAAGGGATTGTGTTAGACACGGCAAGAGAAGCAAAGACTTAGTCATCACAGACTTGGAACTCAAGAAGCACACCATTCCCGTTGGGAAGATAAGACATGCCTAGAAGTAACTTAAAAACAAATAAACAAACAAACAAACAAACAAAAAACACACAAAAAAACAACAACAACAAAGAAGTGCCTAAGGAGCAGTAAAAATAAAATGCCATAAGAAGTCAGAAGAAAAAGCAGTGACTTCCAGCTGAGGTGACCAAAAAAGACAATGAGATTAGATGGCAACATTGGAGATGGACCTACTAGAAATATACATGGGCTTTAGACAGTCTGAGAATGAGGCAAAGAGACTATACGGAGAGAGAAATAATGTAAGTGAAGGTGGACACATGAGAAAGCTCCCATGCTCATTCAGAAATTCTGCTGGCTAGCAGAAAGAGGAGTCCTGAAAGAGGCAGCAGGATATTGAGGCTGGGACCGGCTGCAGAGGGCTTGACCACGAGGCTGACAAGTCTGGACTTTATTGGGTAATTGGGAGCTGGTGAAGATTTCTGAGCAGGAAAAAGCAGGAGTAAAGTTGTGCTTTAGAAAGATCAATCTAGCAGTAATTGAAGTAACTGAACATCAATCAAACGCAGGTGATAAAGCACATTGAGTATAATGTAAGCCTGCAGGAATTCAGGAATTCATTTATAAAAATGTAATTTATACACATCTTTTCAGTAACACTGCTCTATAAACTGTCTTGCTCATATACTAGTACCTAATTATATAAGCATTTCAAAAGGTCATAAGCACTATAAAATGATATCACAAAACCTCTTGCCTCTGCCTGGAAATCCTTTCACCCCCTTTCCCTTCCGGTAAACTCCTTATCCTGTAGGTCTCAGTTTAAATGTCACTTCCTCAGAAAGGCCTTTTTTAATCACTTATCCAAATTAGGTCTCCCTGCTTGTTCTCTTTCAAAGGAACTTGTACATTTTCTTCATAGCACTTATCACAATTTATAATTATATATTTTGTTCAGTAATTGATTAAATTCTATCTCTACCACTAAACTGTGAGAGGAAGGATAATACTATTTTTGCTCCTCATCATATTCTAATTGTACAACACATAGTAGGCACTTAACAAATATTTGTTCTATGAAGAATGAACAAATAAAGAAGAGAGGAACAGAGTTTAATGTCACCAACATAATGCTCCCTTTGCTTAATAGCCTATTGGCAAAGATATCTTCTTGCAAAGAGGAAATTTTTTAAATCTTAAATTTCAACTTAGGGCCAAATTTCTATCTTTTAATATCAGAAAATAAGTATATACTTCCCAAACAAAAACCTTAAACCAAATATTCAAACCAAAATAAATCTTCCTACTTCTCATATTTGTACAGAAATGTAACTAGTAAGTGAACTAGAAAAAGGAATGGGTAAGCATTGTAAGTCAGATGTGAAGAATACACTTGTGACTCCTTACATATCATGTCAGAACATCAATAAAATCTTCAATATTCAATATGAAAGAATTTAAATTAACCTAAATCAGCACTGTAGTAGACAAAACCCACCAAGAAGGATGGCTAAGCTTCTTCACAAGTAATTCATTTCCAAATAATAAATATATGTCGTTCAACCATCTGCTACCTGTACCTTTGTACTCAGTGCCACAAACTTGGTAAAATGTTTTCTTCATATAATAATAAACATATGGGAGATAAACGATGTAATCAACTGAGGTCTAGAGAAGTCCAAAGGAGTTCAGTGTGTGGCATTTGGCTCCTTATTCTGAAATGCAGCCCTTTGTAAATTTATAATTTACAAAAATCACCCAGTTCATTCCTCTACTTGTAAACTAGAAAGCCTAACAACTGTCAGTAGGAAAACTAGAGAAGTTGGTTTAATCCTGGAAATGTTGAGTTAATTTGATACAGTGGAACAGCAGCAACAAAAGGGAAAAGATGATTTACAGGGAATACATAGTGAGAGAGTGAGACTCAAGACTCAAAACTTTGTCAATGACGCACAGCAAAACCGACTCCATAGGTATTTAGCATCAAACAGCTAATGCCAACTGGATACTGCAATCACTTCCCGTTGCTCAAATGTCTTGAATTGAATAGAATCAAAAGATTCTGAAGAGTCCTGACCACATGGCTCAGTTGGTTGGAGCATTGTTCCAAAGACCAAAAAAGGCTGTGTGTTCAAATCCCGTCAGGGCACATACCTAGATTGAGGGTCCAAACTCATCAGGATGAATAGAAAAGCAGCCAATCAATATTTCTCTCACATCAATATCTGTCTATTTCTTTCTCTCTATCATCCTTTCTCTCTCAAAATCAATGGAAACATTGATTTTTTAAAAAGGATTTTAAAAAAGATTCTGAATAGAATAAAAAGTCACAATTTCAAAATAGATTTATATAAGCCATCTGGCCAATCTCCAGAAAAGGCTGAGGTTTGCTTGGCTCCAGGAAAGTGCACTCATCTTCATAAAATCATAGTGACAATGAGTGGGGGTAAGGGAGAGAGATCAACCAAAGGACTTGTATGCATGCATATAGCCATAACCAATGGACATGGACACAGGGGGGTAAGGGGAAGGATAAGGGGGAGGAGCAATGAGGGGATAAGGACACATATGTATTACCTTAATCAATAAATAAAGAAAAAAATCATGGTGACAAAACTAAACACCAGTGGTAATTACATCATTTGGGAAATCTAGTTTTTGCTCAGGAATACCGTATCTTCTTTTCCTGTTGTCATCAGTATTATCATAAGAGCATCTCTGCACATTTTCCCTGTGCCTTCAGCAGACATTACCATGATAACCAAAGCCCAAAGCCAACAGTCAGGTGTAGCCAATTTCAAACCTTAGCAATGGCACTGTTCTCACCCTGGCTGCTCGTTTCTAGGTTGATATCACAACAACAGTCATGTAGTAAAAATAGTGTTTGTGAGCAGATCCCATTTCATCTGGTTTTGATTAGAAAACCCAACCTCTAAGAGAAATGTCCGAACTTCTCTATTAATAGCATTTTCAAGCATAAGCTGTTCCAAGGCTTATAAGCATCAAGAGCACTCAGTTCCGTGCTTCATGCAAAGCAGGAGTTTACTTAATTTTTGTTGAATAAACATTAGTAAAACTTAGTTAATTAGTTTTGCTATTTACCCAAAATAATTTTATTCCCAAAATATTAAATTCCATTTTCAAAAGCAACATAGTCACCAGCACCACCAATCAAAGATTATTTTCGTTTGTTTTTAATTATGTAAAATTAAAAGATGATTGCTTAATAAAAAAGGAAGAGTCCAGGGGGGATAAAATGAAAACAAAAGTCCACAGCATCTCCATTTTTCACCTCAGAGACAACTACTTTCAATACTTCTTATATAACACTAGAGGCCCGATGCATGAAGATTTGTGCAATAATGGGCCTTCCTTCCCCTGGCTGCCAACACCAACTTCGCTCCAGCTCGGAGCCACCTTCCTGCCTTCCCATGCTGCCCAGAGGCCCGGAGCAGCTGGGGCAGTGCGGAACGCCTGCATCATTGCCATGGCAATGATGCAAACATCCCACCCCACCCCCAGCCGCTCAGCACCTGCATACTCAAATTAACCCACCATCTTTGTTGGGTTAATTTGCATGCTCACTCCTGATTGGCTGGTAGGTGTTGTAAATGTATGGTCAATTTGCATCTTACTCTTTTATTAGTGTAGATTCTAGAAATTTCCTGTGCATTTATATCAGAATAATGTGTATTATTTTCAGTAAACAAGATAATATTATATCTATTTCCATGTGATGCTTTTTTCCCTAAATTCTAGTGTGGCCATTTTTCCATTATCAGTACATATATTTATACATCTTTTGCTTGAATTGCTATATAATATTCAAAGGTAAAAAAGCACCTTAAATTATTTAACAAACTAATATCAATAGTCAAATCATTTCCAAATTGTTTCTATTATAAGCAATGATATAAACAACGTACTTTTACATATATTTTCTGTATCCTAAGATAAATCTATTTGTAGAATATATACCTTTAGAAGTACCACTGCAGAAATAACATTGACAATTTTGATGAATGCTAAATTGCTCTCCAGAAAGGATATGAGAATGCCTACATCACCACACCCTTTCCATCATTAGATATTTTCAAACTTATCTTTGTCAATTTGATAAATGAAAAATGACATAGTTTAATTTCCACCTTTTTAGTTATAAGTGAGACTAAGTATTTTTTCAAAATGTTATTATTTTTATTGTTCTATAAAATATTTTTCATATCAACTACCCACTTTTAGACTAGGTTACTCAGATTTCCTGATTAACTTATCAATTATTCCTGAATATTAACAATATCAATCCTTATGTCAAATATATTGCAATTATTCTTTCCCACTTGAGTATTTGTTCATTGATTCTTATCATGGTGATTTTACCATGCAAAAGCTTTTACTTTTTATGAAGTCAAATTTTTAATATTTTCCCTTTTGGTCTTTGGGTTTAAAATTATGCTTAGAAAAATCTGGGGGAGATAAGAGATCAACCGAAGGGCTTGTATACATACATATAAGTACAACCAATGGACACAAAACTCTGGGGAGGGAGGGCATGTACGGGATGGGGGGGGGCAATGGTAAGATAAGTACACAGATAATAATTTAATAAAAAAAATAAGGAAAAATAATAAATAATAATAAAATAAAATAAAATTATGCTTAGAAAGACTTTCTCTGTCCTGAGATTATAAAATTCTCTGCTCACATTTTCTCCTTAAAACAAAATGTAGTTTTTATTGAATGCTTACTCAGGGCCAGACACTATTCTGAGTACTTCACATACATTATAGTACTTAATCCTCACAGCACCTTAGTAGGTGGGTAGTGTCACTATCTCCATGACACAGATCAGGATTTTTGTGACTACGGCTGAGGTTTAAACCTACCTGAGGTTGCACAGCTGGCTGGTATATAGCAGTGTCAAGATTTCAACTCAGACCAACAAATTCATCAACTTTAGACCATATCTGACCCTCTCCACTTATATATAAGTTTACCTCTTCTGTCTTCCTCACCGTATATTTGTTATACAATTCCCCCTTTTCACTATTAATTGTATAGCCTTTAAATTTTCTTGTTTTCATAACACACAGTTATTTACATTTGATTCAGTTCTATATTTAAATGAATTCCATATGCTCTGACAATCCTTTCACTTATCTGCTTCTCCCAGGTTCTTTTTCCTTATTTATCATTTAGATAACTAATTTTATAATGGTAATTTTTCAGAAACTAGGTCCTTGAATGTTTGAGAACATTGTTTTATACCTTTGTAAGTAAATCATACTAGTTTGACTAGATAACAATTCTATCCACATACACCCACCAAAGCTCTATAGACACTGCTCCACAGCCTCTTGGCTTTCACCGTTACCGTGATGGCTGAGGCCAGACTGATTTTCTCCCTTTCGAAAGACTTGCATTTTCTGCCTAAAGGTCTTAATAGGCTCTTTTCTTGAAGCATTAAGAAAAGAAAACATTAATTTTACTCTGTTTACTTATTTTGGTCATTCTACTTCAGTTTTTCCTAGAACTGTATGTCCTTTTGATTTATAGATAATGCTTTTCCTTAATTTCTGGAGAATTTTTCTCCATTATATATATAAAATTTTTCTATCCATTTGTTCTGCTCTCTTTATTAGGCACACCCATTACGAATATGTTGGGCCTTCTCTGCCTGTCTTTTTGCCTATATTATACTAGATAGAACTTTTAGTTGCAAGCCTATAGTGGATATCTCACTTGAACTAGCTTAGATAAAAAACAATAAATTGGAAGGACACTTGGAGCAACTCATACAACTCTGGGAAATGCATAAGGAGAGCTGGGCAATTCCACTTCTGAGTTTTTATTTGAAGAAATCCAAAACACTATTTTGAAAGCTACATGAATCCATATATTCATTGCAGCATTATTTATAATAGCCAAGATGTGGGGCATCCTGAGTGTCCATCAACAGACACGAGTGGATAAAGAAAATGTGGTACATATATAAAGTGGAATACTATTCAGCCATAAAAAAAAACATGGAAATTTTGCCATTTCCAACAACATGGAAAGACCTAGAAGGTATTATGCTAAGTGAAATAAGTTAGTCAAACACAAATACCATATGATTTCACTTATATGTGGAATCTAAAACACAAAATAAACAAACAAAACAGAAACAAACTCATAGATACAGAGAACAAATTTGATGATCACTAGATGGGAAGAAGTTGGGAAGTAAGGTAAAAAAGGTGAAAGGGATTAAAAAGTATAAATTTCAAGTTATAATAATAGTCAAAGTAATGTAAATTACAGCTTAGGTAATATAATCAATAATATTGTAATAACTATGTATGGTGCCTTATGGTTTCTAGACTTTAATTAGAGTGATCACCTCATAAGGTATATAAATGTCTAATCATTATGTTGTATATTTGAAACTAATATAATACTGTATGTCAAAAAGGGGGAGGGGCAGCTGGGCCTCTTGAAAACTACCATCTGGCCTGTTTATATCAACCAGGCTGTTTTTCTCATCTTTTATTTCTGCTTCTAAGAGTAACACTCGCTCTTACTATTATAGACAGACCAATTTCCTTCCCAAGGCAGGGAGTATAACTGCCAGCAGCTCCAAAGTCTCATAACCCACAAATCTCACCACTAGAAAGGGACTGCCTTTTTTCCTTAATTACAATTGTAAAAACCCTATGTTCCCTTCAAATTATTTGAATGAATATAGATGCATTTTTTTCTGGAATTTCTGTTTCCAGAAATAATTCTTAATCTTCAATGTAATTCATCTGTATGCTTAGAATAAAGCAATTTAGCCAACTTTAGTTTGCTAATTTATTGCTTATTCACTTCTGTTCTTTTGATTCTTATCAACTTCTACAAAGCTCATTGTCATTTTTTTCTCTTTCTTCCCCCTCACTTTATTATAGGTTAGAAGTCAGTTATAAAACATACTGTTCCCTCAGCCTCATCTGTCTATGCTGAGATATGGAACTGGATTTCTTAAGGATTTTCCGATTTTTCACATGGCCTGCCCAACTCCTAAACCTCACAGGATGGAGTGCTTAGAGCCCTCCACTTAATTTCAGTGAAACTCACACCCTGTTTACAATATAGAGATGTATCAGCTTTTAGCATCCTTCCTAGTCTTGACCATACTAGTATTTCACTATACTTCTTAGATACCAATCCATAGCCTGGAACTGGGTCTTTCCTAATTTCACACAAGTTTTGCCTTTGTTTTTTCATTATATTTGTTAAGTTTTAATTAGTTCTATGACAAGGAATATGATTAGCATGCCTTTACTTTTCTAAATATCTTCCGAATTTTTAGAATAGTTGCTATTAAATTTCTACTTTAGAAAACTTACAATTCCATTCACTCATCAAATATGCACATAACGTGGACTGTGTACAAGGCACTTCAAGAGTCACTAAAGACAGATAACTAAAGAAGGCAGATATAGTCCCAATTTTCTTGGAGCTTGTGTTATAGTAAGGAAGATGTAAACAAATAATCACAAGGATAATAGACAAAAAGTAAATAAAAGTGTGGCTGTTAGAGCAGAGATTAAACAGAGTGCCTAAGAGTTTTAATTATTTTAGCTAGAAAAATCTATGAGGTGCTTCTCAGTATGGGAAGAGTCAAATGTATCCATGCCTGGCTGGTGTGCCTCAGTGGTTGAGCATTGACCTATGAACCAGGAGGTCATGGTTCAATACCGAGTCAAGTCTCCAGATTGCAGGCTCAATTCCCAGTGTGCGGTGTGCAGTGGCAGCTGATTAGTGATTCTCTCATCATTGATGTTTCCATTTCCCCCTTCCTCTCTAAAATCAATAAAATATAAATATATATATATATATATATATATATATATATATATATATATATATATATATATTAAAAGTAGCCTTGAAGCTGTCTTCATTTTGTGAAGAGTCATGTAAATTGCTTCTCTTAATATCAGATTGCAAGATGGGTACCTTATCTCTGATATAATAGGACCTTTCTCCTGTGTATAACCTAAAAATAACTTCCTTTTCTCTTGGAATGCAAAGCCCAAAGGCCTTCTGGGAGTATTTCTTGGGACTCAAAGTTAAGGAAACCTGTTGGGTAACCTGAAATGGCCCTGACCAAACTCCTCTGGCAAGAGGGGCTGCAAATGTCACTGAAGAGCACTTGTTAGGTAGAAGCTTCTGAGTTGGTGACTCAACCCAAGGGTTTATGAAAGAAGGGTGACACTCCCCAGCCTATTACCACCGTGACACAAGATTTTATGCTTGAGGAACAACGATCCAGTACATGAATGCCAACTACTGATACATTCTGTGACTGGGCAGGTCATCACAATGCAATAGATAATTGCCCCTTTGGGCTACTCAGGATCAGTCTTCAACATCAACCAACAGTCTTTATCAGTAACAGCAATGTTGTATTTATCAGAATTCCAGCTCACTACCCTCTCGTTGAATGAAACTAACACTTCATTGATTCTTAAGATAACCCACAAAGTGAAGGGAGAGTTCTCAAAAGGAAGAGCCTGAACTTTCTGCAATAAAAAACATGTAGAAAATACAAAAACTTGTTAAAAGAGGTGTGACTACATAGGCGTTCATTGAGTGACATTTAAGCAAAGATCTGAAGGACAACAAGCAGATTAGCTGGGAAAAGAAAAGAACACATTCCAAAAGGAGGATCCATGAAGAAACTTGATAGATTTGAGGAAAGCAAAGAGAGCCAGTGTGGTTGGACAGTGAAGAAGGGCTACACTGTTGTTAGTCAAAGATGGTGAGGTCAGCAAGGGGTCATCTCTACAGGGCCTTGTAAATATGGTAAAGATTTGAGGCTATAATCTAAGAGCACTGCAAAGGAATAAATAAGTTTTAAGAGTAACATAATCAGCTGAAACCGGTTTGGCTTAGTAGATAGAGCGTCGGCCTGCAGACTGAAGAGTCCCGGGTTTGATTCCGGTCAAGGGTATGTGCCTTGGTTGCGGGCACATCCCCAGTGGGGGCTGGGCAAGAGGCAGCTGATCGATGATTCTCTCTCATCGATGTTTCTAGTTCTCTGTACCTCTCTCTTTTTCTCTGTGAAAAATCAATGAAATATATTTTTAAAAAAAAAGAGTAACATGATCAGACTAGTATATGTAAATATGACTTTAGTTGTAGGATGCAAGAGACTCAAGAGTGGAAAGGAGCAGGAGAGCCAGCTGGGAAGTTACTTGAAGAGAAGTGGATGAGTGCAGGTGCAAGTGTGTTTCTTAATTTGGTTGCAAGGAAATTCCCATCAATTACCTTCCTTCTCTATAAAATAGCAAGGAGGAGAGAGAGAGTTAACTTTGACATTCATGCATTAAAAACAAGGATGAGTAAATTCAATCCCAAAAGCCTCTTGAAAGAATGTCATCTTTCTTCTCCCATTTTGGCCTTAGAGAATTCTGCTTAGAGGCTTCGAAGGGAATTCTGGTACTTGTGGATCCAGTGCCATATTGTACTGCTAGGTTAAGAATTCTGTTATTTTTGTCAAAATAAATCAAAGTTTTACCCAAGAGATTAAAAGCTATATAAAGAGAAGAAGTTTCCATTTGCTTGCCCTAAGTATCACCTTCAAGCAACTTCAGATGAAAAAACTGAGAGAACTTGGGAAACACTTTTTGCAGTTGACCATAGACCTGGCTAGACCACAGAAAGAGGGCCTTATTAAAAGCATTCTTAGCCGATGGCCCTTTCATCATTAACCAGTCACTTAGGTCAGAAAACAAAAGACAAATGCTATTCCCCAGGTCGTGTGCCACCATCAACATGGAGGAAATGATGAAAGCCCTAGATTATAGGGGAAATTCAGCAACGGGCGCCTTTGGGAGAAGAAAGCTGACATTCTGTCCTCATCCCTTCAAAAACATATCCCAAGCAGAAAGAGATCTAGGATCAAAGCTATCTTTAAAGGACCAAAAGGTCTCAGAAGCCCTGCTGCCTGCAGGTGTAAAAATAAAGCGACAAAAGTATACTGACAGACCAAATTAGTGATCCCTAAACTTCTTTTAGGTTGGCCCACTACTCTTCCTATTAAGGCTCTGGAAAGTTCTTGAGAGGGCACCTCCAGTAGTGTCATTTATGAAAAACCAAGCCAACAGAGAGAACACCTAGTAAGATAATTAGTGGATTTTAGGAGAAGGGGGAAAAAAACCACAAAGTAGTGAGAAGTACAAGGGACAGATTCACCATCTAATCACTGCCACATGGAGAATATAGGTCTTTACTGTGGTTTATAAGCAAAGGTTAAAAAACTTCACATCTTTAACAAAAATATCCCTACCTGACCTCCCTGCAAGGTATAACCCTCTACTTTTGTTGTAATGGGGTTTTCCTATGGGGTTAATTTCCCACTGGATGTGAGCCTGTGACCATCTCTACACTGCAGGCAGCATAAAACTGGGGCAAAAAAGAAATAACTTCTGCCTCAGAAAGCTGAGTTTCATAGCTGGAGTCACAAAGTCCTGGGTTCAAATATCAGTCCTGCCATTTACAAGCTATCGGACCCCAGGCAAGTTACTGAGAGTCTTTGAGCTTCACTCATCCTGTCTGTAAAAGGGGATTGGGATCTGTCTCATATAATTATTTTAAGGAGAAAATGATATGATACATATATATATATATATATATATATATATATATATATATATATATATAGCATCTTAGCACAGTGCCTAAAAAGGACACAATAGGGAAAGGTGTGCTAGCTTGAGAAATCAAAAACTCTTGCCTTCCTTCCATTTGTTCTTCTCTTCTGTCTTGGAAGAATCCTTGGGTCTTAGTGTCAACTTGTCTACCTAGAACCCCAATATCATCTCTGCTTCTGACTATCCCTAGCTACAAAACTCTCTTGTCCCTCATTATACTAAGGGTCCCCTAGGTCTAACTTATTCCCTATCCAGAGCTACAGCCTCTGCTGACGCACCCCTCCTGTATGACTCCCCTCCCTGGCCTGGCCTCTTCTTATGTTGCCATTCATTGCCAGTGTGACCAATCTGAAGTCAAGTCAGATTGTTTCGTTAGTCTGAAGGCTGCCTAAAAGGCTTTATTTAACCTACAGTATCCAGAACCATTACTTACATATAACTAACATCTCTGGTCAACTGATAATTACTCTGTACTCAGGACCATGCTAGACTCTGCAAATAACTATGTTTTGATCCCTCCAAAACGTGACTTTCTTCTTATACAACCACAGAAATTGCTTCAAAATGTTGCTTCTAAATGAAAAGGCTTGGTTTCTGCATCTCAATTCAATAACTTATTATTTCCAGAACTAGACAACTGAGAAATAAGTCTCTAGATACTTTATAAAAAGATTCTTAGACATTTATTTCCTTAAACTTACCAGAGAGTATCTATTAGCGGACACTAAATAACTTCACTATTTCATTACTCTCAGGGTATATTCTAAGTCCTTGATTGAATTAAATGAAACAAGAAAATAAATTTGGAGCACTAGTAATTGGTTTAATGTTTAATGTGTGGTTAGTTTAGAGGCAATAAAGAAAGGTCAAGGTCATTAGCCTTTCCTACACCACATATTATCTCACAGGATATCTTGATTAAATTCTGCAAATACAATCTCTTGAGCCAATATTGAATCTTATAATAGTCATATATGCAAGATGACTCTTTGGTCATGTTTCTAATTTAAAATTTTTCTGCCACCTAAGTCTCTTTAATAGCAACCTACTTAACTTCTCCCAAAGACTCAAGAGAGAGGCCTACTTAAGATTTTGCACTTGGCAGTAACAGAAAGCAGATAATATTCACAATGCCAAGTGATAGACTGACCTCTAGTGGAAGTTAAAGAAATTACTGAACAAGCTTCTTGGAGACATCCCTGATCCAGTTAGAGCTATGAATGACATTGTGAAAACAATGTTTAAAACATTGATAATAAAATTTTACTTGGGGTTTCTTATTCAATTAAACCTATGCAGAAGAGAACAGGGTTAACAGAAAATACTGGTTCATAGCTCACCTCTATCACTTTCTACCTGTGTAATGTCTGTCTCAGTTTCCCCATCTGTGAAATGGAAAAAA
Source organism: Pipistrellus hanaki (assembly GCF_964339955.1). Taxonomy (NCBI): domain Eukaryota; kingdom Metazoa; phylum Chordata; class Mammalia; order Chiroptera; family Vespertilionidae; genus Pipistrellus; species Pipistrellus hanaki. The sequence continues at coordinate 47,558,208 of NC_140511.1, forward strand.
ATAATATTGCCTACCTCATGGTGTTGAGGAGAGTATCAAATGAAACAATATACAAAAAGCATCAAAAACACTGTGCAGTAACTAGTTCATTGACATAAAATTACTGGTTATTATTATTTGTACCTGGAAGAGATTATGGTTGGAGGCAAATCATAATTTCAGAGGATATGAAGAAAAGCTAGAGTCTTGGCAGGAACACATTTCTCTAGGGGCTAGGTTATAACAAACCAACATAGCACCAATTCAGTTAGTCCTCTCATTTCCAGAAATAAATGAGCTATGCTTGTATATAATTAAGCGAGGAGGGGAGATCAGAAGCTAGTAAACTATGTCTTTTGTCGTAATGGTACATATTGGGAAGTTTTTTTTGTTGTACCAATATGGGCATGATGAAGACTATCACATACCACCTTTTAAACCAAAAGCCAAAGTTGCCTGGATCTTTATCCTTTAAACTCCTCTTATACTTAATGTCTACAGCACATACAATTAGTACTTTGCAGCACAATGACTAAATCATTATCAGTTTCAGATCCTCCGAATCTCACATGCAGGACTTTTCTACCACTGATTTTTCCTTTAATTGGGCTTACAGCACAGAATTATAAACATTTTAAAACAACATTCCACTGCTTCCAGAGTAATATAGCTGATTAATGACTAAAAGATGCCTCCATACAAAATTAATAATTTCCACCTCTTTTTCTCAGGAAAGCCGAAATCAGCAATTACTTTAGGCTGACAGAAATGCCCATAAAATTGAAAAATCACCTACAATTTCAAGGTATTTCTTTACTACAAATAATTGCCATCCAGAGAAAAATGGCTTGTTTTTCTCATAAAACAATATGATTACTCTAATGAAATGAATATAGTTTTTAGTTCTTTCCATCACTAATCTGAGGTGCCCTAATTCATTTCAGTTAATTCAAATTTCTTATTCTATGAACACTCCAAATTGAAATTAAAAGTTGCAACTCAGTTATTTAATACAAACATGAACCATTAAAATGACATAAAATTCCCTCTAAGATCTTATTCATAACATTTACATGTATTACAAGAGACTAAAAAGGACCAATTTATGCAACTGAAATCGTGTTATGATTCATGTTTTATATATATATAAAACCACAACTCAGAAATAATTACAAAAATGAATTCTGCAATATGGTTAGGTAAATTCTAGAAAATATCACACACACTGTCATATAATTCTCTCTGCAATTTAATGTCACCAAGATATGTAACACTATTAAAGCATATATTTCAGGAAAACAGCAAAAAATAGGCTGCATGAAATTTTTAGAAAACTTAAATTTATTTGGAAATATAAAAGCAATAAAGCTACTTCATTATAGTATTTGAAACTTCACTAAGTGCAGTGCCATAAAAACTGTGTTGGGGAAGACTTCCTTAATACCTGTCTAGAAAATATAATGTAGCAGAAGGAAGATCAATTCTGAAATTATAAAGAAAAAAGCCCATTCTCTTACGCATTCTTTAGACAGACTTAATGATGTGCTGTTAACTTCTTGTTTTTCTTGCACTAAATCAACACATTCTTAAGAGAGAAACAATAACAATTCAGTTCTCCCAAAGACACTAAAATACAAAAGACAACTATGAACCCAGGCAAAGACCTAAAGAAAAGCATTTATTCATATTAACTTCCTTTTTAGAACTGAAAAGATATGGAAGCTGAAATAGAATACAGCCCAGTTCTTCTAAGGAAAATATCCAGAGAAGGCCCACAAGATGACTCCAAGAAACACCACAAGGCATGGATTTACCAAGGTCTGTTCCGTGATTCTTGACTTTGCTGCATATTTTACAGAAATTGGCAAACTGATTCCAGAATGTATTTGTAAAGGCTAAGGTCCCAGAAAAGGTCAAAAACAGCCTGATAACAGAAAGAAGTTAGACTCACACTACCTGGTTTCAAACACTCAATATAAATCTACAGTAATCAAGACACTGTGGTACTGGAACAAGGATAGACAGACTGATGGAGTAAGGATAGACAGAATGGTGGAAAAGAACAGAGGTCAAGTGATTGTCAACAAGGTGGCAGCTTTATCTGTGACAGCCAAAGAATGCAAACCACCCAAATGTCCACCAACGGGTAAATAGACAGCCTGTGGTACATCCATCCAACAGCATGCTTCACAGCAGTGAGGAGGAATAGAGGACTGATACACACAAAATAGATGAATACCACTGAGCAAAAGAAGACAGACAAAAAAGAGTTCTAGATGATTCCAACTACATAAGATTTGAGAAAATGCAAACTAATCCCTCATGACAAAAAGTGGTCAGGAGTTGCAGAGGGATGGGGCCTGGCAGGGAGCAGCAGGAGGGAGGGTGGAAAGGGGCATGAGGGAACTATGGGGAGTATTGGGTATGTCCGTTATTTTGACTGTATCATGTAGCCATGGTTTCACGTGTGTGTGTGTGTGTGTGTGTGTGTATCAAAATAATCAAATTGTACACTTTAAACATGTACATTTTATTACATATCATCTATATCTCAATGAAGCTGTTAAAATGTACACACATATACAGATTTCTACTTCCAATCAAGATGGAATAACAGAGAGTGGATTTACCCTTCTGTCTTTAACTGCTAGAGAACAATTTTCAGATATCACATAACAGACAACACAGGACTGTGATACTTGGGGAAAGGAAAACCAGCATTGCCTGAAACATCATTATGCAGCACATGACTAAAGAAATATGTGAACATGATTAAGAGAGAAATGGAAGGTATTTTTTTAATTATCCAAATTGACTTTCTACAGATGAAAAATACAGTATTGAAGTGAAAAATAGAGCGGATAGGATTAACAGCAGATTAAAGACTTCTGAAGAAAAGATCAGTTATTTTGAAGGCACAGTAACAGAAACTAAACAAAATGAAACACATTGAGAGAAAAAAAAGCCAAGAAAGAAATAAGCAGAGCTTCAGTGACCTGTGGACATTGCCAAGTGTGTGTGTGTGTGTGTGTGTGTGTGTGTGTGTGTGTGTGAGTGAGAGAGAGAGAGAGAGAGAGAGAGAGTGAGAGAGAGAGAGAGAGAGAGAAAGAAATGAGGTAAGAACATAAAGAAGTAATGGCTGAAATTTTTCTAAATATGAAGACAACTATAAACCAAGAAGTTCAACAAACACCAAACTACAAGCAAATAAAAATAAACAGATAAAAAGAAAAATCTGATAAGTTAACCTTATCAAAATTAATTTTTTTTGCTCTTCAAAAGATCCTGTTAAAAATTAAAAGATAAATTACAGGCTGGGAGAAAATATTTGCAAATCACACATCTGAAAAGGAACTTGTATCCAGAATATGTAAAGAACTCTCAATTTTTTTTTTTTTAAAAAAGAGCTCTCTCAGCCGGGTCTGATGCGGCCAGGCCCGAAGCAGCAGTTGCCAGGCTGGGAGCGGCCAGGCCCGGAGCAGTGGCTGCCAGGCTGGGAGCGGCCAGGCCCGGAGCAGCCGGGTCTGGTGCATCCAGACCCGGAGCAGCAGCTGCCAGGCTGGGAGCAGCCAAGCCCGGAGCAGCGGCTGCCAGGCTGGGAGCGGCCAGGCCCGGAGCAGCCGGGTCTGGTGAGGCCAGGCCCGGAGCAGCAGCTGCCAGGCTGGGAGCGGCCAGGCCCGGAGCAGCGGCTGCCAGGCTGGGAGCAGCCAGGCCCGGAGTAGCCGGGTAGGGTGTGGCCAGGCCCGGAGCAGCAGCTGCCAGGCTGGGAGCGGTCAGGCCCGGAACAGCGGCTGCCAGGCTGGGAGCGGCCAGGCCCGGAGCAGCCGGGTCTGGTGCATCCATGGCCCGGAGCAGCGGTTGCCAGGCTGGGAGCGGCCAGGCCCGGAGCAGCAGCAGCCAAGTCCAGAGCAACTAGGTCGGGAGCGGCAGTGACCAGACCTGGAGCAGCTGGTTGTGGAACAAACCAGAGCAACAGAGGCCAGGCCCGGAGCAGCCAGGCCCGGAACAGCTCGCTCCTTGCCTGCCCCTGCCCCACGGCTGCCTCTCAGACATGGCTGGAAACTTTTGTGGGAACTTGAGGGTCTGCTGAATCAAGTGATGAAGGCTTAGATCTGGATGTGTTGAGTTAGTATAGGGCTGGGGTGTTGATCTGTGAGTGCCTTGGGTGGGGCCTGGATGAGGCTGGTTGACCTATTTGGAAATGTCTTTTGTGTGAAATGTATCATTGGGCATGTGGAGGTATTATTGATATGAGAAAATGCTAAGTAACTGATTTACTATTTGAAAAGGGATTTACTATCGGGGAAAGGGAGGGAGGAAGAGACTGAACATAAACTGCACCTATGGATGAGGACAATGGGGGATGGGGAGGGGGCGGAGGGTGGGGTGGGAACCTGGTGGAGGGGGGAAGAAATGAGCAACCTTTGTAATAATATGAACAATAAAGATTGATTTTTAAAAAAAAAAAAGAGCTCTCAAAACTCAACATCTAATAAAACCCAATTATAAAATGGGCAAAACACACATAAACATTTCATCAAATGGCAAATAACCACATGAAAAGATGATAGACCATTAGGAAAATGTGAATTAAAATCACAATAGAATATCAGAATGGCTAAAATAAAAATAGTGACAATCAGAATGGCTATGATCAATAAATTAACAAATAAGTGTTGGTGATGCAGAGAAATAGGAACCTTTGTACACTGTTGGTAGGAATGCAGACTAGGGCAGACACAGTGGAAAACAGTACAGAATTTCCTCAAAAAATAAAAATGGAACTGCCTATCACCCACAGATTCCACTCTGGATCTCTCTGGGTCTCTCTCTCTCTCGCTCTCGCTCTCGCTCTCGCTCTCGCTCTCTCTTTCTCCCTCCCACTCTTTCTAAAATACAATGGAAAAAATATAATTGGGTGAAGATTAACAACAGAATGTCATAACCCATAAAAGAAATGGATAGCAAAGAGAATGTACAGAACAAATAAGAAGTGAAGATGCAGACAGATGAAGTGAGGCAGAAAAAGGACATAGTCATTGTAGACCCGGCTGAATGACCTGTTAAAGAAAGCTGCAGGTGCAACCTCAGAGCCAGTATCGGTAAACTTAGAAAACCTGTAGGAAACAGGAGTCCTTGGTCACTGACAGTCAACTGTTATACAGATGACACCATCTGATCATTTCACCTTTATAAGCCAAACAGCACGGGTCATAAACCACTGGACAGCCTACCTATCAATTAGCCAAGGTTGTTCTCATTAGCCTTTGAGGGAGGGCAGTTGGCAATGGCAGGAGCTCAGAGGTGTCAAAACAGAGGTTGTGGGACAAGAAGAAAAATGCAGGAGAACAGGAGCCCCAAAATATAACTAGTGCAGAGATAACAGATACTGTAATAGCTAATATGGTACAACTACCCAATTTGATAGCACCACCCTTCTACATTAAATAATATGCTCATAATAGTATACAAATAAACCAAGACATTATATTTCTGGATAAGAGATTTTAAATTTTCCATTAATCAAAGTGACTTCACTCTGCATTATCCAGTTCACCTACTACAGATTTAGAAGCTAATAACTAAGAAACAGAAAATAGCCAGGAAAAAAAATCAAAATGTATTCCAAGGATACGTAACTAACACATTAAATATTAGGAGAGCAAATAAAATGGTTTTGACTCAAATTTCAAAAAAGCCCACATAACTTTTCCCAAACTCTATCTATTATTTACTATTTGTGCAATGTGCTAAACAGAGCAATCTTAGGTATGTTTCTCGAATCTGCCACCTCACCCTCCTTAAGCTTGTTCATCGGGCACATATTGTTTTTCTATCCTCTCCATGTTAACTTTAAAATATCTAGAACAACTCCTGAAAATAGTAATTATCCCCTCAACAACACAGAAAAATACAAATTACTATGTAACATTACCATTTATGTCCATGTTCACTTTATATTCTACCAGTGTGGAAGCTGTGGGAGCTATGAAGGTGCAAGTTTATGTCCCACTTGCACTCCACTCCTTGTAGCTCTGTGGCTCTTTATATACAAGCTTTGGTTTTGTTCATTTTACGTGGAGATCTTAATTTGGTGCATTTTCTGGATACACTGAATGGCAACAAAGCCATTACAACCATTTTTACATGGCAGCTTTTTCTGAGCAAGCATTGTACCATAATCCTGCTGAGGGTCAAATGCATCAGTGCCTCTCCAGGAAGTCCTGCCATGCAGTGAGTCATTTCTCCTCCGGAATGAAGGTTTCACTCTATTGAGTAAATATCTGCTTATATGCAGACATCTCTCACTCCAGGTCAGTCAACTATGCCATACCCTCTCTTTTCTCATTTTTGAAATCTACAAACCCTTACATATATGATTACAGTGCTTAACGTGGAGCTGCGCTGATAGAAAAGCACTCAAATATTTGTTGATTTATTGCTCAACTGTACTTGGAATAAAAAAAAAACTTCCCTAGTAGTAATAAAATATAGCTCTTCCCGTAGGAATTTCACCATACTCAGAGCAATCCCCTAGGTCCTTGTTTAGCATATACAGTGGACTCACATATGCACAAATAACAAATTCAAAGTTATTTATTACAGCACTGTTTATTATAGCAAAATATGGGGAAATGTTCTGATGCCCCTCAACAGGGGACTGGTGGTATATCCATACAATGGAATGCAGCAATTTACAAATGAACATGCTTTTTTTAAACTGGAACAATCTCCCAGACATTGTTAAGCAAAACAAAACAAAAAATCAGGGTGCAAGTCTATAGTATGCTACCATTTCTGTAAAACAAATGTGAATTTTTATTTATAAACATACTGAATATGAATAACGTGTTTAATTTATACATACACACACATCCAAACAAAACAACTCTGCAAAGATATTCATTGTAAGGAAATGAGTGTCAAGAAGACAGGGACAAAAGGAAGACCTTTTTAACTGTACACCTTCCTATTTTTAAATTATGTACCAAGTAGTTAAACTTTAAACTGAAAGAATATCTAGAATAGTTACACGAATAGGCTCTGTAAATAAGACCTGGGTTCAAGTCCCAACTCTGCCACTTACCAGTGTGACCTTACACAAGTTCTCCAAGTTCATCTATAAAATGGGGGTAATAATAGTTACTACAAGAATTAAATCAGATCAAGTATTTAAATTACTCATCACAGTGCCTAGAAAGTACTATTATTTAATGTTCTCTTTTAAATGGTACTATAGACTTGGAAATCATAATCATCACCAATCTCTTTTCCCTTTCTTCTTATTCTCAGCAAGCAAATTTTGCTAGTTCCTCTTTCAAAAAGATGTAACATCCAACCATTTCTGTCCATTTTATAAGCATTAGAGATTGGCACAAACCACAAAGAATTAGCTGAAGATTTAAATTTCCGTCCTGGCCTCCATTGCTATGTGGTTAACAGTGTCAGCCCTCGAACTGAAGAGTCTCGGGTTTCTTTCCCCATCAAGTAGGGACACCTAAGGAAGGCAACCAATCCATGTGTCCCTCTCATCTCTCTCTCTCTCTCTCTCTCTCTCTCTCTCTCTCTCTCTCTCACTCTCTCTCTCTCTCCTATATACCTCCCCTTCCTCCTTCCCTTCCACTCTCTCTAAAATCAATGGAAAAATATTGTTGGGTAAGGATTTTTTAAAAAGATTTAAATTTCCTAAGCCAGGCAAATATATATATATATATATATATATATATATATATATATATATATATATATATATATATATATATATATATATAAAATAAATTTCCTAAGCAAAGCAATTAAGAGCCATTGCACATTTGCCACTATAGAAACATCGATATAGAACCTTTACTAAATACCAGATGCCACCAATTTATATTTGTATCCCTACTTCACCACTTATAAAGTGTTTTCCACTCAAGGCTCCGAAGTTTCAATTATAGAAGATAAATAAATCCCAGATACCAGGGCCTCCACTTGGGTCGCCAGAGGGGGGAGGGGGTGCATAGCCAGCCTGCAAACTACCACAGGCAGGCCACCCCATGCCTCAAGGGAACCCTCACCCTGATCCAGGACACCCTTCAGGGCAAACAAGCTGGCCCCCACCCATGCACCAGGCCTCTATCCTATCTAATAAAAGAGTAATGTGCAAATTGACCATCACTCCAACACACAAGATGGCTGACCCCATGTGAACACAAGATGGCCACCACAAGATGGCCAGCAGGGGAGGGAAGTTGGGAGGAACCAGGCCAGCAGGGGAGGGCAGTCAGGGGTGACCAGGCTGGTAGGGGAGGGATCCCAGATTGGAGAGGGTGCAGGCTAGACTGAGGAACACCCCACCCCCCTGGGCACAAATTTCATGCACCGGGCCTCTAGTAGATAAATATTTTAGTTGGAGGGCAAACTATTAAATATGAATTTAAATGATTTTTAAATAAATAAAATTAAAGCCAAAGAAGAGAAATTGCTAAAATGAAAGATGCTTTAAAAGAAAGAAAGAAAGAAAGAAAGAAAGAAAGAAAGAAAGAAAGAAATGCCTATAATTCAGACCTTCTCATTTCACTGCTTATGTCACCCACATTTTCACCAGGAAGTGTCCATTCTTACCATGAAGTCATCAAGAATTCTGTTCGCCTCTCACCTAGAAGGCTCTGACTTGTGTTAAATCAAGACTTGGTCAGATGGGTGCATTAAAAAAGTGTGGTTTATCTACACAATGAAATACAACACTGCTATAAAAAAGAAGGAGCTCTTACCATTCACAGCAGCAAGGATGGACATGGAGAGAATATTATGCTAAGTGAAATAAGCCCATCAGAGAAAGATAAATATCACATGATCTCACTCATTTGTGGAATATAATGAACAAAAATAGTTCCAGAGACAGAGAAGCAACAAACAGACCATCAAACCTCAGAGGGAAGGCGGGGGGGGGGGGGGGGGGGGGCGGGGGGGGACGCGCGGGGGGGAAGGCAGGGGTGGTGGTGAGAGGTCAACCACCAAAGGGCTTGTATGCATGCAAATAAGCATAACCAATGAACACAGACACGAGGGGGCTTGTGCTGGGAGTGGGAGTGGTCAGAGAGAGGTCAATGGGGGGAAAAGGAGATATATGTAATACTTTAATCAATAAAGAATTTTTTTATTTAAAAAAAAAAAGACCTGGTTCACAGATGCTGTTCTGGATCTGGTAGCCCAGGAATTCTAGCTATTGTGGTAGCAAACAACTTGATCCATACAACTGTCTGCTAAGCATATCTATAAGGATGACCCACAAATTCAACATGTTAACGACAGCAATAATCTCACCTTGCTCCTCAACGCCTGCCGGGACTTGTGCCTCCTCCTCAGCTTCTTGGGCCTCCCTATCGCAGTGAATGGTCCCACGATCACCAAGTGGCCAAACCATAAACCTAAGTCATTCTACTCTCCTTCTCCCTGAATCCACAAGTGCTGCTTCTACCTCCAAATACCTTTAGCATTGTTCTGCTTCTCTTCAGAGCGGACACAGAATAGAAGAGCGAGAGCTGGAGAGGAGGGCTCATGCCTAGTGCCCCAAACTTCCAGGATTAGGGAGCAGTGAGTAAGAGCCATGATCCTGGCACCAGACTAGCATATTCAAATCCCAACTTAGGCACTTTCTAGCTATCTGACCATGGGTATATTACTTAACCTATGTCTCAGTTTTCTCATCTGTCCAACTGAAATAATACTAGCAAATACTAGGATTGTTGTAAAGTATAAATAAATTAATATAATGTAAGTGCTGAGAATAATGACGTGTACACTTTATAGTATTCACTACTATTTATAACATAAACTTGATTTTTAATATCATTAGACATTTATTCTACAACAGTGTAAAATCCAGACATTTTTCATCAAGATGGAAAATCAAACATAATCCAATGTCCAATTAATCTGAGCCTCCATCACATTTCAAGTTTCAGTCATGCCTTGTCTATGGCCATTTCCCTACACTACAACTCCAGTAGCTCTTGCCTGGATTACTATGCCAGCGTCCAATCAACTGATCTCTTCCTTTCTAGCCCTCTCCCATACATTCTCCCAAATTGCAGCCAAAATGATTTTTCTAAAATGAATGTATATTTATGCTATTCTCCTACTTAAAGCCCTTCTATCACTCCCTAATACTTTGAATTAAAAATCTAGGTTCGCCCTGGCCAGTGTTGCTAACTGGTTAGAGCGTCAGCTCGTGCACCAAAAGATCATGGGTTTGATTCCCAGTCAAGGGCATAGGCCTGGGTTGCAGATTCCATTCCTAGTCCCAGTTGGGGCATGTGCAGAAGACAACCAGTCAATGTCTGTCTGTCTCTCCCCGCTCCACCCCCGGACCCACCTGCCTCCCTTCCACCCTCTAAAAATCAATGGATAAAATATCCTCAGGTGAGGAATTAACAAAAATAAAATACAATAAAATCTAGATTCAAGATGTCTTGAAGGCCCAATGTGATCTCTATAATAATTAATGTCGTTTTTTAACATTCGTTTAAAATCTTGCTTGGCGTTGACTTGTATTGACATAACCTTCAAACACGTGGTATCTACAGAACGTGTGAAGTGCAATTAACATGTTTTGCTTGAAAAAGTTTGTGTTTGGTTTGGTTTTTGTTGCAGAACTAGGGCTAAGAAGATGGCGGATGAAGAGCATATTCGGCACTGCATGCTTTACGAGTTCCAATTAGGAAGAAAAGCAAGTGAGGCTGCAAAAAACATCTGTAGTGCTCTTGGTCAAGATGCAGTTAGCGCCAGAAAATGCCAGCGTTGGTTTGAGAAATTTCGCGAGGGAAATTTTTCGTTAGATGACAAGAGTGGTCGAGGCCGTGTGTCCAATTTTGATCAAGAAGCTCTTCAAGCTCTTTTGGTGCAAAATCCTCAAATTACCCAACAAGAGCTTGCGACAACTTTAAATTGTTCACAAAAAACAGCCGAAGCCAGTTTGGCTCAGTGGTAGAGCGTCGGTCTGCGGACTGAAAGGTCCCAGGTTCGATTCCGGTCAAGGGCATGTACATTGGTTGCGGGCACATCCCCGGTAGGGGGTGTGCAAGAGGCAGCTGGTCGATGTTTCTCTCTCATCGATGTTTCTAGCTCTCTATCTCTCTCCCTTCCTCCTCTCTGTGAAATATCAATAAAATATATTTAAAAAAATAAAAAAAAAAAAAAAAATAAATTGTTCACAAAAAACAATTTCCAATCAATTGCGTGCATTTGGCAAAGTCCAAAAGTTTGGAAAATGGGTTCCTCATGAGTTGACCGACAACAACCGTAATCAGAGTCACAATTTGCAGTTCGCTCCTCTCTTGTCAAAACCGTTTGCCGTTTTTAGAGCAAATTGTTACCGGAAATGAAGAATGGGTGCTGTATGTTAATTTGAAAAGGCGGCCTCAATGGTTGGACAAAAATGAGGCTCCGCAGCCCACGCCAAAACCTGACTTGCATGCGAAAAAAGTGATGTTGTGTGTTTGGTGGAATTTTAAAGGAATTCTTCATTATGAACTTTTACCATCTAACCAAACCATTACAAGTGCAGTGTATAGTGCCCAATTGGAAAGGTTAGCCCAAGCTTTAAGAGAAAAAGAACCCGCGCTGATTAATCGGAAGGGCGTAATTCTTCACCACGATAACGCACGACCGCATACTGCAAGAATCACTGCTGAAAAACTGCGCCAGTTGGAATGGGAAGTTCTCCCTCAACCTGCATATTCTCCTGATATTGCCCCTTCCGATTACCATTTGTTTCGTTCTTTGCAAAACTTTCTTCTTGGAAAAAAATGTAATAATGAAGAATGCCTCAAAAATGCATTGACCGAATTTTTTGCATCAAAATCACAAGAATTTTACAACAGAGGGATTAAAATGCTTCCTGAGCATTTCTACAAGTAGTAGAAAACAACGGCAACTATATTGTCGATTAAATTTTGTTGTATTGTTTAAATAAATTCGATTTTAAAAAGTATTAGAAAACGACATTAATTATTACTAGACCTAATAGTCTCTTGCCTCATCTCCATCCCACCTCATACTCTCAGCTCGTGCTATCATTTTTTTTTTCCGTTCTTAAAATTCTTTCAATTCCTGTGTCTCACATTCACATGTTATTTCCTCTGCTGAAACACTGTGCCCCATCACTCTGCCTTCTACCTGACTAATTTCTACCTATCTCTCAGTCTTAATTTAGGTGCTACTTCACCCAAAACCACATCTCTTGGCTCCCAACTCTGGATTAGGTGCCCTTCCTACAAGTCAAAAAAAACCACGTACTTCCCCTATGGTAGCACCTTTCTCAACTGCCTATTTACTGGTCTGTGTGCCCCTACAGACCTAGGCTCTATGAGAGTAGAGACCACAACTTTCTTTCATCCCGGTGATCACCAAAATGTCTGCCACATGGTAGGTGCTTTTTATTAAATATCTGCTAAATTTAGGTAACTTAATATCACAAATAGGGATTCAAAAGATTTATTAATATTTTATAAACAACATTAAATATAAGGATTTTTTAAAACTAAAGTAAACCAAGTAAATAAAATACTAATAAATACAGAACTTGAAAATCTTAGGAATACACTCAATAGGACATACAATCTAATTATTATGAGACTCCAGTGACCAGGTCAGAATCCTTGGAAAATGGCAAAATGGGCTTCTCTGAAGAATAGGTAGAAGGTGGAGTTTCCAGTAAAATCATGAGCAGCAATATATCTCCTGCTAAGCCTCTGGAAACCAAAAAAAAAAAAAATCTATCATAGATCTTTTAAAGATATAAAATATATGCTTCAAACCTCCTGGCCAACTATAAATTCCACTACACTGAACTGAAAAATCAATGGCTGAAATTCATGCAAAGTAAACAACATTGACAAGTACAAAAACCTTAATATTCAATTTTCCCTCTACCTCATTTCTAATTCTCTTACTGTCCCACCCCCACACACAAAGCAGCACTTTATACATAGCTCTGGATGACTCTGTCACACTCTAACGTATTACTGTGTACCTCTCTGCCACCAGGCCCTCGGGAAGATAGGGTGGTGCCATGAATTCGCTATTGAGTCTTTAGGGCTACCACAATGCACAGAGTATAGTATTCAGTTGTGTGTGAAAAGGAGAAAAAGAAAGAAGACAAGGGAAGAGAAAGCAGAGCAGCCTATTTACACAAATAAGCCAAAAGGAAACACTGAAGTGGCAGAGAACTCCCACAGATGTCAACAAATAAAAGCCTGAAGGAAGTTAAATTGCTGAAACTTAACGTTCAGATAACTCATTAAACTTTTAAAACATGAATTAATAATGGAAATAATGACTACTCAGTTTCATTCCATTTGCACTCTACAAATAAGTCTACAAAGCAAGGGGTATAAAGTAAGGAAGTCCATATAGAGTTCTTTATATAACATATATATGTTAGAAGCCCAGTGCATGACATTTGTGCTCTCGCGGGGGGGTGGAGGGGGGGACAGCAGGGGCGGGGGGTTCAGCCCAGCCTGTGCCTCTCACAGTCCAGAACCCCTCAGGGGAGTCCACCTGCCGACCCAGGCCTCATCACCCCTCTCGCAGTCCAGGGCTCTCACAGCCGGGACCCCTGGCTCCTTACCGCCAGCACTCACCAGAGAGGAGCCCAGCTTCTGCTCCCCCTGTGGGAGCGCACTGACTACCAGGGGGCAGCTCCTCCATTGAGCATCTTCCCCCTGGTGGTCAGTGCACATCATAGCAACCAGTCCTTCCACTGGTGAGTCAATTTGCATATTAGAGTTTTATTATATAGGAGGATTATATATACTAGTATATTAAAGATATATATCATCAATCACCACAGAGGCGATTAAAAAATAGTGGCGCTGGGGGGAGAGGGGGAGACAAAAATTGGGAGAGAGAAAAAAAGCTGCTCCATGCTCGGTATGGTATCTAAGAAGCCACATGATTTTAAATACTTCAACAATGGATGTCCATGGCCAATATTACTAACAATATTTTGAGAAAGATACATGAAGATGTTTTACTGTTAAGGAGAGAAAAGAAGAAAGATATTGGCTATTCTCAACAGAAACTTATTGTCCTATTTTCACTTAGCAGCATGACTCTAAAATTTTCAGAGATAAAGTGATAAATTCATTTATTTAGTATTTGCATCAGATATATAAACATTTGAAAAGTCATTATTTCAACATTAAATGTCGCTATTCACATTGCACAGTGTGCAGACTAGAGCCAGAGGAAAAGGCGACTATGGGAGATTTGTTTTTCTCGGTCAGAGAATCTGTTCGTTCTCCGAGACAGCCAAGGACGTGCCCTCCCCCTAATGAGCTTAAGGACACTGCCCACACTCTCTGATACCCATGGCCTGGGCTGTGCTAGAGTTCATGGGAAAGAGATGTAATCTGTCATAATCACATATGCTTTGGGCTCTTTAAATGAAAAAGTTTAAAGAATTCTAAAACTTGTACCTTTCTCACCAGGGAAATTCTCCCAGCCTTCTGACTTCTTTTTTTTTTTTTTTTTTTTCCCACAAAACGAAATCAAAGCTTGAATAGAACCCACACTGAGCTTAGGCTCATCCCAGAGAAGATTCCTCTAAAGCCTCAGCACTTCAGAGGAAAGTCTGCTCTGAAAGAGAACCATCTGCCCCTGGAGGATGAGCCCATTCCAAAAGGAAGATTCCAACTTCCCCTGTTTTATTAATTTACTGGCTGATAACTTGCATCAATTTCATCCACAAAGAGCAAACTGTTTGAAAGCTGAATGCACTAAATCTTCTTTCATGGGACCTATAAGAATTTTTTGAACTCTTAATGGTTTGCACTTAATGCTTCATTTTAAAATCAGATTTAATCATTTCATAAAACCAGTAGTTCTTTATGAAGATTAATTCCATTTTACCTCCATATCTATTACCCCAGGTCAGAATTGCAATGAATTGTGATGCCATTTGAAACCACTAATACTGTACTTGACAATCCAATTAATAAACGAGTCTGAAAACACAATTTTCCAAAATTATTATAGTGCTCCCACTTCCTATTCTTAAATATAAAAGACTCTAATTGAATGTCCATACTATTTTATTTATAGATCTTTCTTAAATAAGCTCACAATAAAACCACCAGTTTTTAACTCCTATTTCCACAAAGGCTCTTTGTTAGCTCTAAGTTGAAGACGTAACAGAGCTATGTTTTAAAAAATTAATTTGATAAATAAACGTCAAATAAACAAACATTTTCTTATGAAGACTCAGAAGTCTTTAATGAATATATTTTATAATGGTAGGAACAGAAGACAAAACCATGAAAGTATAATAAAGCTCAATTATACAAAACAGATGCATATGTATATATACCCACTTAGTGAATTATCTACCAAAAAAAAATTAATGTCAGGAAATTTTAATCCACTACCTCACCACCTTCTATTCTACAGTATGTTCAGGAATATAAAATCAATCGTGTAAGTCACTAAATCAAAACCCGAAATGGAGAAGTAACCATGATACTGCATCAGGAGTTGGGGGGAATCACAGAATCCAGAAATTGGGGGAAATACCAAAGGACGTTCTTTCATAGACGATCTGTCATATGCTGACATGGCACTACTAAGAGTTTTCCCTTGACAGCGAGCCCACTATTTACTTTCCCCCGAAAGCTCATTTCATTGGATACCAATGATGGACTATTTCTCCTCATACTGAGCCAAAATCATTTTCCTATAAATCAACCTACTGGTCATGCCTAGTCTGTCCTTACAGATATGCCTACTCCCTCTTTAGCAGATCTCCATCTTCTAGACATGAAGACAATAAGCATGTGTCCCTTAGCCATGCTTCCTAGATGCTGCGCCTTTTCTGCATCTCCAGTGCCCTCAGTTGTTCTTTATGTCGTTTAAAGACCCTTCACCATCACAGGCCCTTCACTCTCCTCTGGGTGAAATTCAATTTGCCCATATCTCTACTGAAAAATGGCATTTAGAACTAAAAGTCCTACTCTACAAATTACCAACATTTATTGGCTAGAAGGAAAAAAAAAAGATACTTTGGAAAGAGTCAAAGCAAAGAGCATTCTGCTTCCTAGGGAGCAAGCATGGCACATACTATGGAAATAGCTAAATGAACAGAAAATAATCAATACTGTCCAGAGACAGTGATGAGAACAATGTAGGGAGGGTAGTGAAAAACAGTGTCATCAGGCTATTTGTTCTTTAAAAAAGTTAAACACCCTATATACTAGTATACAACCTAAATTATCTGAGATATTGTTAATGCAAATATAACTTTCTAAATTTGCAATAAGTATAGGTATATATAGAGTAGTCATAGCTTTTTATTGAAAAATTCTTTTTAATCTCACATACAGAATCAAATGAAATTAAAATACTAGGTTTAGTATTTAGTTTAGTTTCTCTGGAAATTATACCAATCAGACATGTTAAGCATCCTAGAAATGAAACATTTGATATAATTAAGGAAATGCTATTGAAAAAAAAATTAGCCTGAAAAATAGATAATATAGGGCTAAGAAATGACTTATTAATAACTCATTCAGTTCTGAGTATAATAAATACAGCTATTACAATTTCAATTCACTAGTGGCTGAGCTCAAAATGCTAAAACTCAATCAGCCTCAAGAAACCAGATCTAATCGGTAGGGTCACTGCCTGCTACATTTATTAAATTACGGAATTATTTTAGGCTTAAAGAAATTTAGATGGGTAAAAAAAGAAAAAACACCAAAGCTAGTAAAAGGTAGGGCCAGAATTCCAGACCAAAATCTGACACCTTATCTATATATTTAACCCTTCAAACATTTGAAAACAGCTATCATAGCCTCCTCTTCTCCCCTCCTACCCACAACCAACCTTCATTTCAAGTCCAGGTCTTAAATGATTGCAAATGAAGGATGGATCTCAGAACCAAGTCCTACATAAATGACCTCAGGAAATTAAACATGTTCTTTCATATCTAAAGGGACAGCTTCCAGGGGTCCTCAAACTTTTTAAAGTGGGGGCCAGATCACGGTCCCTCAGAGAGCTGGAGGGCCGGACTATATGAACTACCAATTCCTACTGTAACACCTTGGCTGCGCTCACTGCCCAAAAAACCTGGCGGGCAGGATCAGACTACCCTGGGGGCTGCATGTGGCCCGCGGGCCGTAGTTTGAAGACCCCTGGTAGACTATGTCTCGAGGGAATAAGTGGCTGGATGCCACCAACAAGCCTAGACTCCTGAGCCACTCCTCAAACCCTTAGTTACTCTGAATAAGGCAAAACAAGGGAGACCTGAGAGACACAGCTCTGGAGCAGACTCAATCAGTGAGAGACTCTGGGAGGTTCGAAGAGAGGCAATAAGTAGGCCAGCATCAGAAGCATTAGAGGGCAGTACCTCTAGTTCAGGGGCCTTCTCCATATCCCTTCCCCAATAGCTTTCTCTCAGCTAGCACTTGGTCTCAGCCAGCATGATGGGTTGGTCTTTCTATTATCTACTAAATCCTGGGACGAACAGGAGATAGTATAAAGAGAAGGTATAAAGCCACACAGGGAGCTCTCCATGAGCTATAACCTTCAAGTAGATAGGCAAGTAACCCAGGATGATATCAAAGTGGCAGGATGCTATATGAAGAGAATCAGGAAGGCAAAAGCTCAAAGTAGCAGATGCTTAGAGAAAATGCTAAAGACAAAAAAGGAGTTTTTAAAGCTAGGCTTAGAATAAGGAGAATAAAGCCAAGATAGATGTGAATTCTTAACTACAAATTGTGCCTCTGTCTTCTCCATCAAAACTGATCTCAATATGTTCTTTCGTAGATGGGTTCTCGTTTCATTTTGTTGATAGTTTCTTTAGTTGTGCAGAGTTTTTTTTAGCTTGGTGTAGTCTCATTTATTTATCTTTTCCTGAGTTTTCCGTAAAACCAAAAAAATATCGCTGTGAAAGATGTCTGAGATTTTACTGCTTATTTTTTCTTCTAGTGTTATTATGCTTTCACAACCTACATTTAAGTCTTTTATCCATTTTGAATTCATCCTTGTGTATGGTATAAGTCAGTGGTCTAGTTACATTATTTTTCATATACCTGTCCAATTTTCCCAACACCATTTATTAAAGAGACTCTCTTTACTCCATTGTATGTTCATGCCTCCTTTGTCAAATATTACTTGACCATAAAGGGGTGGGTTGATTTCTGGGCTCTCTATTGCAACAGCATTGATGGACCTGGCAATTATTATGCTAAGTGAAATAAACCAGCCAAAGAAAGACAAATACCATATGATCTCCCTAATATGTGGAATCTAATGAGCAAAATAAACTGATGAACAAAATGGAACCAGAAGCATTAATACATAGAACAGACTGTGTGGTACCCAAGAAGAGGGAGGTGGAGGTTGACTCGATAAAGAATGTGCAGGAAATAGTTCAAAAACATATATGCATACCCCATGGGCACAGACAATAATTTGGTAAAGGCCAAGGAGGGTGGAGGCCCAGGGGGAAGGGTACTCCTGCGATAATGTCAACATTAAAAAAAATTTAATTAAAAATTACGGGGGTAAATCACCACAAATCTTAGCCCAACATAACAGGCTCTTTGTAAGCTAAGCACTACTATCCTGTCAAGTCACTCTCTCTGATTGTTCTCCCATATATCAACTTTTCTTAAAAAATGTTTTTATTAATTTTTAGAGAGAGAAAGGGAGAGGATAGAGAAATAGAAACATCAATGTTTTCATTGATCAGCTGTCTCCTGCATGCCCCCTACTGGGAATCGCACCTGCAACCTGGGCATATGTCCTGACCAAGAATCAAACCAGTGAGCTTCTGGCTCATGGGTCAATGCTCAACCAGTGAGCCACCTCCAGGCCTTTGGGCCTGCTGTTCATTCTGCTTCAGAATCCTTTCCCTTTTTTGCTCACCCTTCCCTGACTTTCCCAAGCAGACTCGAGTGCTCTCCTCCAAGTCCCACAGCACCTATCTATGAGTCTCTTATAGCACCTTCCATAGAATATTACAATTTTGGGGCTTTGCTTCCCTCAAAGAGACCATGAGCTCTCAAAAGCTATCTCTTTGGATTTCAAGAAACTAGTATATGTATATGCCTGGCCAGTGTGGCTCAGCTGGTTGAAGCATCATCCTGTGCATCGGAAGGTTGCTGGTTTGATTCCCGGTCATGGCACATACCTGGGTTGTGGGTTTGGTCCCAGTCAGAGTATGTGTGTAAGGTTGATGTTTCCTTCTCTCTCTTGCTCTCTTTTACTTTCTCTCAATTCTGCATGTCCTGTTTGCTTTGTCTCATGTACTCTATATAATCGAGAGTCAGTGAAATCTTTGCAATATAGACTTTCTCGATTATATAGAGTACATGAGACAACCAACCAACCAACGCAACCCAGGTGCACACATAAGTCCTAATAAACTCATGTCTTTTTCAGCCAGTCCTCCAGGTTATTTCTTTGGAATCAGCAAACAATATGCTGAGGTCTTCTCGGACCTTGGCTCTTTGCATAACAGGGATGATGAAACATTCTGGAATTAGACAGTGTTGAATGCTGCAAAAGCTTGTGATATACTAAAAGCTTAATTACATACTTTAAAAGGGTGAATTTTATAATATGTTAATCATGTCACAATTTTAAGTGAGGTGTGACTATAAGACGGAGTTAAGTGTATACATTATAACATATGTACCATCAAAGAGATATGAAAGAAAAACAGTTAACTTGAATATCACTACTAGACATTGGTGCTTCCTTTCATAATGACAAATATGAAAATAATTAATTTTATTACCATAAACTGAACACCAACATAAAAACAGACTGAAAGGAAAAGCTCATTTGATTTCCATGAAAACATCCAAGGATAAGTGTTTGCTTTCTTCCTAATATCTTAGCTGATTGGAAGTTGAGCTCCCTGGAGCAGATATAAGAGCCTCTATGTTAGATCTGCTAACTGCAAATAGACTTAAAAGAATTCAAGTATAAGAACCTGAGCCTTTGATGCCCTGTTTTTGGTAAATTGTAAATGGATTCTCTCTCAACAAACTCTGTCACTGCAGATGAGCATTCACTGTGACAATGACAGTCACAGAGTAGAACTTTCAATTACCAGCACCTCAACCTTACAGGCTGGATGAACATTTTTCATAAGGCTTTTCTTAGTGTCCTAAATAAATATGTGTGAGTCCAATGACCAGTTTTCCCAGATAAATACAGTTCATGTTGAGAATATTGAATCAGCCCTGGCTGGGTTCTCAGTGGTTAGAGCGCCTGCCCACAGAGCGCCTGCCCACAGTCTTGGTTAGATTCAGTCATGAGCACAGACCTGGGTTGCAGATTCCATCCCCAACCCCAGTAGAGATGCATATTGGAGGCAACCAGCCAACATGTCTTCTCACATTGATGTTTCTCTTTCTCCATCACCTCGCCCTCTTTCTTTCTCTCTCCTCTTCCTCCCTCCCTTCTACTCTCTCTAAAAATCAATGAAAAAAATATTCTCAGCTGAGAATTAACAACAACAAAAAAGAATACTGACTCACAAGCAAACTTTGAACACATACAATCTAAAAGTGAAAATATAGCAGCATTCTGAAACAATGCCTGGAACATTGCAGGCTCCCAATAAATATTTGTTGAATGATGTTTATAATGGTTAATAATATCTACTAAATAAGTTAGATTAAAAAAATAAGCCAAATGCAATAGTATTTCTAAATCAACTTATCTTTAAAACAGAAAGTTGTTTTGTTTTGTTTTTTGCTTTATTCCTAATGTAATACCATATCCTCACTGATATTCAAACTGACAAATCTAATTATTAAGAAAGATAATTAAGTAGAAAGGATATACTAATTATAAAAGTTAGTGCCACTCACCTTACACACCTTTGAGAAATGAAACAACTTCAGGTTGACAAAACTGCAGGAATTTGTGAGGCAGTTAGTTTCTCATGCACCCTATGATTTATTTCAGTTAATGAACTAAGAAAATATATATTAATACAGTTAGTTTAACAATAAGTTGTCCACTTTACACATTCTAGAACCCTAACGCAGATCCAAGCAAAACATAATTCACCTTGGAGCCCGGCTCAGCGGGAAGGGACATTCTTAAAGCATGCTAATCTACCAAAGCTGAGGAGGTCAGCACTTAATTTTACATTACAGTTTCCTTTTGGTAAGCCTCTTTTAAAATAGGGGGAAATTATTTTTCGGTATCTAAAACTGTGGGTGCCTGAAATACTATACGGGACAATGAGATGGGTAAGAGATGTAGGATGTATCTTCAGAGATCGCATCTCCTCTTCCAGGACACTTCTAAAAGTCTCTAAGGAGAACGTGTGACAGACACCAGCAGGAGAAGTCCTCCTCCATCTCCCTGACAGCAGCATGAGCTCTTTCCTTCCATCTTTAAGGGAACAGGAAGATGACCTAAGTATCACCCTTTGTATCGTCATCTTTCAGGTTTTTATTGGAAGTCACACTAATTTACTGGCACCACAAAATAACACTTTTAAATAAAACATAGTTATTTGGTCTCAGTATGTAAAGAAGTTTCTGAGCATAAAAGCAATGAATCAAAAATAAAAAGGTTAATAGGCAGACAACATATTATATATAAAACAACATAACCTATTATGTTAATAGGTAGACAACATAAAATTGTTTTAAATTCTATAAATCAAAAGCATTATAAATTAAATGAAAAGGCAATTGTGGGGACATGCCCCCATATGATAAGCAAGGGTTAATATCCTGTCTCTATTAAGAATTCACACAAATCAGTGTCTGGCCAAGTCAGCGCCCCCTCCTCCCCCCCTCCCCGTGTTCCCCTCCTTGTTCATACAGAAAAAGTGCAAGGTTCTTACAAAAAAAAAAAAAAAAAAGAGGTACAGCTTCTTTCTGTCAGGTTTCAGGAGTTCACTCTTGCCTCCCCTGCCTTGGTCCTTTGCCTCCTACCTGGATACCCTCTTTCTTCCAAATCCAGCTAGACTGAAGATTCAGATACGCAGATACTGGTCTTTATTTCAGATTTTCCCCAAGATACAGACAGAAACACTTTCTACGTGGCTCTGTAGCCTGCAGGCAAGTAACAACTCGCCCCGGGTTCCAGGGATACCTGATTCAATGAATTCCAGCCGAAGCCCAGTACACTGCTCCCGCCTGGGCTGGGAGAGGCAGAAATCAAGCAATTAAGCAACTGATGTGAAAAAAATGAGACTCCAATATAAAAACCATCATGGAGTTTATGCAGGTAATTCACAGAAGAGAAATATCTAATATCTAACAAAAATTTTTTATGCTGAAATACATTAATAATAAAGCATGTGAGTTAAAATAAGGAGGTACTATTTCTATCTGTGATATTAACAAAGATTTTTTTTAATTAATAATGCCCATACAGGTGTCATAAAAGTGATGGTGGGATGGTAAGCTAGTATAATCTTTCTGAAGATGGCAATGTGTTTCAAGAACATTCACAATGCCCTTCGATCCTGTAATTTCATTTTTTAAATAAGTCACTAAAATAACAGTATCATATTTAATTGTTTCACAATTATAAGCTCATAGAAGTCTCATGACAATCTGTCAAATAGGTTGAGATATCCTCATTTTACACATGAGCAGACTGGTCTTCTGTCACCTGGTTCCAACGCCAGTGCACTTTCTACTGTCTCTTTTGTGGAAAAATTTGGAAACTTATTTTTTTCGTTTTAACATCATTTATGTAGCTGGTGATGGGGTTCTTTTTCATTACATCAAGTTAAGTGTTACAGACAATTTTGCCTAAAACCTCACCCTTTAGGTTCTTCCCCAGGAATTCCATAACTTTTCTTTTTTAAGAATATTATGGATGTCCCCTGTTTCTCCCCACCACCTCAGGCCTTTACCTCACTATTGTCTGTGTCCATGGGCTATGCATATATGCATGTAAGTTCTTTGGTTAATCTCTTCCTGTCCCCCCCAACCCCATTTCCCCCTGAGATCTGTCAATCTGTTCCATGCATCCATGCATCCACCTATTTTGTTCATGTATTATTTTGCTCATTAGATTCCACATATAAGATCATGTGATGTTTGTCTTTCTCCGGCTAGTTTATTTCACTTATCATAATAGTCTCCAGGTCCATCCATGCTGTCTCAAAGGGTAAGAACTCCTTTTTTATAGCTGCATAGTATTTCATTGTGTAAATGCACCACAGCTTTTTTTATCCATTCATCTACTGATTAGCACTTGGGCTCTTTCCAGATCTTAACTTTTGTAAATAACACTGCTATGAACATAAGGATGCATATATTCTGACTGGTGTTTCGGGATTCTTAGAATATATTCCCAGAAGTAGGATTGTTGGGACAAAGGGTCATTCCATATTTAATTTTTTGAGGATACTCTATACTGTTTTCCATAGTGGAAAACATTCCCACCAGCAGTGTACTAGGGTTCCCTTTTCTCCACATCCTCGCCAGCACTGTTGTTTGTTAATTTATTAGTAGTAGCTATTCCAGCAGGTGTGAGATGATGCCTCGTTGTAGCTTTGTCACTTCATCTTTAGGAAATGATCTTCAGTAGTCAAAAATCCAGTCAAAAGATTTAAGTATGAAGGCATTCATCTCGACATTTTTGTACTTGAAATATAAATACCCAACAACGAATAAATTGCAAAATATGGTTCATCCACAGTGTGGATTATTATGAAGCCACTAAAAAACGATGCAGTAAGTGCTAATGCTTCCATTCACTATCCTAGATGAGTGATTTTCTACCTTTTTCATCACATGGCACACATAAACCAGTTACTAAAATTCTGCAACACAAAAAAATATTATCTTTTTTGCAGATCTGTCAAAAAAAAATAGATATGAGAGTCATTCACACTGGATGGCTATTATTGTGTTGGCTGTTATTTTTTTTTATATGACAATCTAAGGAAAAAGCGGTCAGTGCCCCTGACTAAATAGTCAGGTATTTCATGTTTTAAAAATTCACACCAGTTGAAAATCACTGGTCTAAGGTGATAGTGGTAGGGACAGAAATAAGTGAATGAATTTGAGGTTGAAGATACCAGTAAAATGAATAGATCTTGATGATGAATGGCAGGAGTCAAGGATGAGTTCAAGACGAGTCAAGGATGAGTTCAAGACTTCTGGCTTACAATCTTGACAGATGATGGAATGACTGGTTGAGACAGGAACAGGAGAAATTGACATGAGCCAGGAATTTAAATGTATGGGGCATCTGCATACCGGTTTGTAATCTGAAGCGTGGACTCGGAAGAGTGTATAGAACAAGGAGAGAAAGCTTAGGTTCAAAACTCATTTCTTTCCATCCTCAGAGCCCTCCTCCAGTGCATGACCACCCGGTCTTCTGGTTGGATGCTGGAGCTGTTTGGTGGCCGAAAGAGCAGGTCCTCCTTAAGCTGGTGAGGTGAGACCAGGAGGACCCAACCACCTGCAGCATGCAAATCCCTTACTAGGGAACTCTCCATTGTTTTTACATTTACTGTCCACAGAGGAGTTTCACCTGCGGACTCCTTCAAGCCCACAATTTTGTGAGAAATTATCTGCACTTACACGTGAGGAAACTGAGGCAGAGTGCCTACATTACCCGTCCCCTGAGGGAACAGGGCTGGATTAAGTGCTGTAAGAAAGAGCTGCCATTTTCTGAGGAAATTTAAAAAGACAGACAAGAAAAAAAGGCAATTTCAGAACTTTTAGGCGGGTGACTCTTCCCAAATGGCACTTACCCCATCATAAGTTCGCTTTAAACTTTTCAGAAAGGTTCAGTTGTCAAGATGGAGTGGAGGTGAGAGGTGGAGATGAACCAGGAGGGCCAGGGACCACCCCGCACACGGGACCCAGGGGGAATGGGGGTCCCAACGGCTCAGCCGCGGCGGACGCCCGGCGGGGACCTCGGCCGCCTCCCTCGGCGGCGGGGCGGCCGGCCCACCCCGCGGCTGCAGGCCCGGCGGCCCGTTTGCCCGCGCGTTGCCATGGCAACCGCCGCGTCCGCCTGCGCCCGGGACCTGCGCCCGGGACCCGCTCCCCTTCCCGCGGAGCCCGCCCTGCGCGGCCCGCGGCGGCCACTCACCCGGCGGCCAGGGGGCGGCGTCGGGCGGGCGCGCACGCTGGGCGCTGGCGGCTGCCGGGTCCGGAATGCCGCACCGGGAGCAAGTTTGGGGCCGCAGGAGGGCGGACGGGGGCCGCGCGAGGACAAAGCTCCTTCCCCCGCCGTTCCCGGGAGCCCGCGTGCCGGCTGCGCCCGCCGGCACCTCCGAAAGCAGCCCCTCATAGGGGCGGACCTGAGACACCTGTCTCTGGGGCAGTGAGACATCCGTGTTACATGAAATTAAAACTTCCCAGCAGGGACACCACAGGACGGAGGTGATGGCCCGGCCAATACTGTCCCCCAGCGCCCCGAGGCCTGGTCGCCCGGCCAGTTGGACCTTGCATGGCGATGGGTTCAGAACCAGCCTGAAAAGACGGGAACGTGATCTCAGGGTTGAGGGGAGCCTGGGAGGGAGGGTGTTTGTCCCCACCGAGGGGCTGTAGAGGCTCTGGACGGACCAAATGGCAATTCCCAAACCTCTAGAACCAACCGCTTGAGTGCACGCGCTGTGCGCTAAGGCACTTCTTGATCTGGCTTTGCATCAAACTTGCTTGAAAACCGTTTTAAAATGATTTAATGGGATCTATGTAATCAGTTACCGGGAGTGTTAGCTGTTAATCTGCCTTTCAACACAAAATAAAGCAAAACAGAACTCCCCAGATGACTCTGATATGTAGCCAGGTTTAGGATTCATTGACCCAGAGACCATACATGAGGGGTCATCTGCATGCTTTTCAAACAATTCTCTAAAACTGCAGTTTCTCGCAACTAGGTTTTAAATATATATATTTTTAATTGATTTCAGAGGAAGGGAGAGGGGGAGAGAGCGATATCAATGATGAGAGCAAATCATTGATGGACTGCCTCCTGCACGCCCCCTACTGGGGATCGAGCCCACAACCAAATGTGCGTCTTTGACTGGAATAGAATCTTGGACCCTTCCTGCACGCCTAGTGGGGATCGAGCCTGAAACCCTTGGCATGTGCCCTGACCAGTGACCTACTGGTTCATGGGTTGATGCTCAACCACTAAGCCACACCAGCTGGGCAAAAGATTGTGATAAAAAAATAAATAAATATATAAATAAAAACTTCTGTACTTACTAGAGGAATTAAGAATGATGCTTATTTACATCTCTGTAGTAGAATCCTAGCAGATTTCCCAGCCAAGGGTTTTTCAAACTTTTGGACATAACCCACCAAAAGAAAATAAATGTTTTACATTATGACCCAGTACACATATACCTATGTATTGATATTTAATAAGTGAAGCAAGTTTTATAAAATATTATCCATCCTACATGCTATGCATTCTAGTACTTTTTATCTCTTTTTCATGCTGGTTTCCACCTTTACATGATTTTTTGACTCCTGGATGAATTATGAGTTGCATTTTAAAAACAGAAGTATAGTTAGGAGGCTTTTCCTGCAAACTAGCCCTGGATCCTCAGATAAGGTAGCTAGACCACCAGGCTACAGTCAATTGCTCCAATAGTAGGTACCTGACTCACACAAAGTCGATCATATTCCTCTCCCAGGAATATGGAATTAGGAGAGATTTCCATTTTTCTCGAAGTAGCTAACATATTAGCATAGATCATCGCAACGTAGACAGTCAGACGCTGTCCACAGACACGTTTTCCTACCATGTGGCCTGGAGAAATGCAGAAAGCCAATCTGCCCAGGGAAATGTGAAAAGAACAGGAAGGGTTCACAAAGAGGAAAGAAGAGACAAAAAGAATTCTGGCTGCTCTCCATCCCTGATCATAGTATTTCCTGAAATGAGCTGCATTCCTGCCTTTAAATTCCATGTAATATCTCAAATCTTTTATAATAAAGTGCCCTACTTTGCTTAAGCTAGTTCAAGCGGCTGAGTTACTGTTATTGCAACCAAAATGAATTTAACTATATTGGTTTTATATGGCTGCAATAACAGATTACCTCCTGACTATACTGCTGCTTTTTAAATTCAGTGACTAATATAATCACTCTATGTCCCTTACAGGAAGGTCCGTGTAAGAAATGTATTTCAATCCTGAGTGCCGGAAAAAATACCTTTTCCCTTGAATACCAGACACCTCTTTTCCTTAAGAAAAAAGCAAACCATGAAATTCATCACATTTCCCTTTTTACCTTGGCTTCCAGGAAGAACCAAATTTGCATCTAAACTTTAATAACTTTGTCAAACTCTGTGGCTTGTATACAGGTATTACAACTTTCTCCTGTTCTATATTCCCTCGTTTCTACTTTTATCTTTTTGTATGTTTTTCATTGTGTATTTTAAACTGCTTCAAATACTTTGCACTTACTGTTTCACCTGTCTGTAAGGCACAAGGCTGGCGGTTCCTTTTCATTATTCAGATCTCAGTTCACTAGTCACCTCCTCAGAGAAGCCTTCCCTGATCACTGCATCTAATGCAGTCCCACCCCACAGTCTATCGCAGTACCCTCCTTTGTTGTCCTAGAGCACCTAAAACCATCTAAAATAATCATTTTATTTATTTATATATATATATATATATATATATATATATATATATATATATTGATTTAAGAGAAGAAGGGAGAGGGAAAGATAGAAACATCAATGATGGGAGAGAATCACTGATCAGCTGCCTCCTGCATGCACCACACTGGGGATCAAGCCCGCAATCCAGGCATGTGCCCTGACTGTGAATTGAGCCATGACCTCCTGGTTCTTAGGTCGATGCTCAATCACTGAGTCATACCAGTCTGGATAACAATCTTATTTTCTTTCTTCCCTCACCAGAAGTTAAACTCCAAGACAACAGGGACCCATTTTGTTTATTGCTTATCCCCAGTGCCTGGCACTTAGCAGATATTTAATAAAAATCATGGCATTAGTAAATGAAAGAATGAATGAAAGAAAGGGAGGGAGAGAGAGAGAGGAAGAAGAAAAGAAGGGGAAGGAGGGAGAAAGGAAGGGACATTTTGTAGAATATGGTGAGGCTGGCTAGTGGGGTCACTGGTTGGAGGGTCATCCCATACACTTAAATGTTGCCAGTTCAGTTCCTGGTCAGGACACATACCAGGTTGCAGGTTCAATCCCAGATCAGTTCTCTCTTCCTTCCTCCCTCCCTCTCCCTCTTCTTTTCTTTCCCCTCTCTCCCTCCCTCCCTCTCTCTCTCTCTCTCTCTCTCTCTCTCTCTCTCTCTCTCTCTCAAATAAAAGCATGTACTTCAATGAAGATTTTTTTTTAATTATAGGACATGGTGAGATATCAATGGATAGATAAATAGGTAGCTAGGTAGGATATCACTGACACTTGTAAAGAGAAATCAGAGAGATTTCTGTACACAAAGAAGTAAAACACAACTCCCTAAAATATGTACACAGAGGAACTGGATTTTCTTGGGGAACTCTTGATGTAAAAGCCTTAGACAAAACATTCTTTTAAGTTTTCAAGTGGCTCAAGTATTAAATATTGTGGCAAGTTACCACAGGTGAAGCCATCAATTCTCAGTGAGATAATGGATTGCAACACCATGACCACCAACATGACAAACTCTTGATACTGACAAGGGAACTCAGTCTATTTCAGGGGTCATTAACACAGCAATCGCTCTCATTCTATTCCTGTAATATTAATGTCACCACCAGCAACACATGTTATATGCTGTTGACTTAAATACTCTATGGTAACGTCATTGTTACAATGCAATATCAAGTTGCTTGACAGTTAAGGAAGGGAGGTAAGAATTGAGGCTTGTCAATATAACAAACATAGAAGCAATTAGTACAGTTTGTGCCAGGGTTCATGGACCCTGTTGGTAAAAATATCAAATTTTGGGGTGGGAGAGGATGGACCTCCATTTTTTTAAGTCCAGAAACAGTTGACTTATGCTTTCATTAAAATTTACCTCTGTTACTCAAAAGATTTTTAAGAGACTCCACATCACAAAAAGCCACCCCATAATTTTTCTGTTCTATAAGATAAATTCAGAGATGTTTAGATCACGTGTCATATTAAGATTTTTTAAACAGGGACATGTCTGAGAAGTATATACCGTAATGCAAAAAGTAACTTTTTCCTAATCTGTCTTTGATTACTGGCAGATTTGCCAATTTATGCACGTCTTTCTATTGTTCTATTCTCCTACCTTGACAAAGGTAAAACTGTACCTTATGCCCATGGCTCAAAATGAAATAAACATTTGGCAATTAATTCTGTTTGTCTGATCAACTATGACTGTCTGACCCAGCCTTGTTGTCAGATAAAACTAATTAGAGGTCAGGTTAGTGCACACACACCAGAACTAAATTAATCTCTCATGGATTGGAAGAGTTGATATTAAGATGGCAACACTTCCCAAATTGAGCACCTTTTTTTGTGCAGAACAAGTATGGAGGATTGTTCAAAAATTAGAGAACTGCCCTACAGCTTTCTCAGCCCTACAGCTTTCTCAGCCACGTGGGGACCTGTGGGAATAGGAGGGGCAGGGAGTCAGGACAGGAGTGGGATGGCTGAACTTCTTAGGAATGCCGGGAAAAGGGGGGCTATGCAGGTGAGCTGCTACAGCGAGGACTGGAGCTGTTGGCTCGGGCAGAGCTGTGAAAGGTAAGCAAAGCCCTTCCCACCTAAGCCCAATCCAGGCGCACCTGCAGGAGAGAAAGGGACATCAAGATGTTATAATTTTTTTTAAGATTGTTAGATTGTTTTATCGATTTTTAGAGAGAAAGGGAGAAGGAGGAGAAAGAGGAGGAGGAGGAGGAGGAGGAGGAGGAAGGGAGAGAGGGAGAAATATCCCACATGAAAGCAAAATATCAATCAGCAGCCTCCTGCATGCCCCCTACCAGGGATTGGGCCCAGAACCCAGGCATGTGCCCTGACTGAGAAAAGAAAATGGCAACCTTTCGGTGCACAGGATGATGCCCAACCAATTGAACCACACTGGCCAGGGCTAGGTTTTATCATTTTTAATTTTTATTTTTTAGGTCTCATTTTTATATGCCCCTGAAAACTCTAACCTACTTATTATTTTCAAGTGTAATAGAAATTTTCTAAAATTGTCATAAAATTAATAATTAATGTGTTTAACAGATGGTACAGTTTATAGATATTATTAGGTGTTGATATTTTAAAAAAATAACTTTTTTTTTTTAATCAGCCCTGTATATTCTGCCTTTACTGCCTGGTGGATGAAACAGTTCAGAGGCCACGTGTGCAGGAAGAGGAGGTCTGCTTTAGACTGCCTGCCAGGGCAGGGCTTGCTCTAGGGAGAGGGCTGACCCCGGTGGCTTGCCCTGCAACCTGAGGAATGGGGTGTGAAGAGGCCATATGTCCTGGAACCTAGAGAAGGACCGAGCAGCAGAAAGCTCAGAGCAGGCATGGGAACAGTTTCAGTACTTGGGCCAGTCTGGGAAGGCGTGGAGGGTCAGCGATGATTTCTAGGTCTCAGCTTAAGCACTAAAAGTACTGATCATCCTTCCTTAAAACACAGACTTCTCTGACACCGCATTCCCGACTTCCTTCGGTAGGGTATGTGGGAACAGGGGCTGCTTCCAAAGCTCCCTCTCCTGCTCCCACGCGGTGGAATGTGGTGAAAGCCACCTGTACGTGGTCTGTGAGACCTTGGGAGCCTGGCCAGCTCCTCAGTCAAGGGAGAAACTGCTCCTGGATGTGAACTTGGACTGTAAACAATTGCACAAAAACAGCTTGTGTTTTGATTTCACACCATCATCCTGCATGTCCTGTTTGCTTTGTTTTCTGTGCTCTACAAAACCCTGTACTGGGAAACCTTAGGTTGTGGAAACTTTACTGGCTGGCCACCCCCACTGTGGCAGTAAACTTCACCCGCTGGCCACCACTGGCATGCACGTAAGTCCTAATAAACCCGTGTTTTTCACAGCCAGTCCTCTGTTTGACTTCACTGGATTCGGCAAGCAATACCCTGGGGTTTTCTCGAACCTCGGCTCTTTGCATATCACCTTCCCACATCCCTGGTCTCTGAGATAGGGAATATGCAATGAAGAACGCATTAAGGGCCCTGGAGGATGGTTAGTGTCTCAGGTGACATTGAGACACCCATAAGAATGTGTCCAACAGACCACAGGACAAGTGGGTCTGGAACCCAGAGAATGTGCCCGTGACTTTATCAGAGTCTCTGAGATTTCTACATCAAGTAGGGTGCTCAGTTGCAAGAAAAAGAAACCAATCCTGGCTAATTTAAGCAGATGATGAGTTTATGGAAATACTTTTTAGGTAGTTCACAGAATTGTTGGGAAGGCCAGAAAATTAAACTAAGAGCTCATTGGTCTGCCAAAGAAACTATCATGCCATCAAGCACCAGGTGTTACAACTTGTTCTGCTGCTACTGCTGTCCTGGAAATACCACCTTGATGCCTTCAACTCTACCATCAGAGAAGTCTCTGTGGTGCCACTTAAAAAAAAAAAAAAAATACTACCACTAGACCTGTAGCCTGGCTGCAAGGCATACTGGGAAATCAAGACTTTAATATATCTAGTTTCTGTGAAAAGTGAGCTCTATTCCTCAAGACTCCTGAGGTGGGGAATCCCCTCAATAGAATGAAATGAATGAAAAGTATTCATTACAGGGGGGCAAAAAAAAAAATCAATAAAATATGTAAAAAAAAAAAAAAGTATTCATTACAGTGTTCTTACTCTAAAGAACTAGAAACCACTAGTGTAAAGTGGCAGAGAGGAGAGGTAAGGCTAGGCAACTGGGGAACATCTATATATACAAAAGGCTAAGCAACCATCACATCCAAAACAACTGAACAGACAACCAAATAGGCTGTGTGGGGTGACCAGGCTGGCAGGGGGGTTAGTGAGGGGCAACCAAATGACAGAGCAGCAGGCTGCATAGGACTACCAGGCCTGCAGGGGGGCAGTTGGGGGCAACCAGACTGGCAGGGGGGCAGTGAAGGGTGACCAGGCTGGCAGGGAGGCAGTGAGGGGTGACCAGGCTGGCAGAGGGGGGAGTGACGGGGTTACTAAGCGAGAGGAAATGGGCAGTTGGGGGTGACCAGGCCAGCAGGGTGGGGACAGTTAGGGGCAACTACGCCTGCAGGGTGGCAGCTGGGGTGACCAGGCCAGCGGGGAGGCAGTTAGGTGCAATCAGGCAGGCAGGCAGGAGAGCAGTTAGGAGCCAGTGGTCCCAAATTGTGAGAGGGATGTCTGACTACCAGCAGTCAGACATCCCCTGGAGGGTCCTGGATTGGAGAGGGTGCAGGCTGGGCTAAGGGGACACCCTCCCCCAGCCACTGCCATGCACAAATTTCATGTACTGGGCCTCTAGTCACTATATAAACCACATTCATGAAATGTTTAGCACCTAGAAGGGGGGCATTCATATGGTGGTTTTCTCTAAGCTCACCCCAGATTTGCTGCCTGTATTTTGAAGAATAGGCTGTGTTCATACAATAAAAGAAGCAGAGAACTCAGTTCTTTCCTGGAAAGATAGTGCGCCAGTTTATTCTTCCCTACCTTGTGTTCATAATGATGTTGGAGTCCGGGGGTAAGAAGACCATGAAGTATGTTCTACCACCTTCACTGAAAAAAACACTCCAGGACACAATTATTAGTAAAGAAAAGTGCTATTTTTTAATTTGTTCTTGAATGTATAGGTCTTTTTAAGATCAGTAACACTTCCCCTTACAATATTCCTCCCTCATGCCCCCAACCAAAACTCTGGACTCCAATGGCCACTTCTAAGACAAGGCCCAGGAGGAACTCACCCAATCCACACTCTTAGGCTGATTTAGATGGACTTCTTAGCAAACATGGCTAAAATCTGTCTCTGCTGTATAGGAAGAGATAGATGGAAGGACTCACAGATGCTATCCTCCTGGCACAGCTCATAAACATGCTTGACATGAGGACAACTGAGTCCAGGGGGGGAAACAGGCTAAAGAAAAGAGGCTGACACAGAGGGAAGGGAGCAGAGCAGCTGGGAAGCAGGAGCAACTGGGCTTCCTCCTGCCTACCCAACTCCTGGAGAAGAGAGACCAAAGAAAGTTTACAGATGTGTCCCAAGGGAGGCTCCGCCTGTGTGGCTGAGAGGTAAGAGGAGAATCCAGACTTGTGGTATCATAAAAGCCAAGTGAAGAGGATATTTCAATGAGGAAGTGGTGAGTGGTGTGAAATGCTATACAGAGTTCAACAATTTTTTGTTTTCTTTTTTAATTTGGCAACTGGGTGGTCACTGGTGACTTTTATGAAAAACTAGAGGATGAAGAGTGACTGAGAAGAATCAGTGAAAAATATTCTTTTTAAAAGAAATGAGGCTGACAAGAGAAAAGTGTAAGGAGCAACAGACTCTTAAGAAATTGTTTTTAATCTTGGGGAGGCGATGTGGAGGTAACCATGGAAAGGGAGGTTGAAGACGCTGGAAAGGGGAACAGTGGGACAAGAAATAGAGCAAAGTTTTGGGGGACACAGAGCAGGATTCAAGAATTAGAGCACCAAACAGGAGCAAGAGGAGGGACAGAGATACAGAGAAGGGAGGAGGTGAGAAATGAGGAGTCAAGGACATTCTTGCTTTCAGGCCTCTCTCCTGTGCACTGGGCAAAGAAGTCAATCATTGGCTGAGAGCAAAGATGAATGGCATGAATTGAAAGCAGAATAATAATGTTAAATCTCAGTACTGATTGGTATATTATTATACCATGTTTACCAGCCCAGGGAGAGGGAGCAAAAAAATAGGTTGATGCTGCAAATGGAGAGGTTTCACCAAAAGGAGGGGATGAGAAATTTCAGGATGCTGATAAAAATATCAATGATGGGCCACAGGTTCAAGCTGGGGAGAGGAAGAACTCCAGGAGAAGGCTGAAAAGCTGGGAGCACAACTGAGGTCATGGAAACGGCTAAAGAAACAGGCAATTTAAATAAATAGCAGCGAGGGAGTGGGGGGAGAGGAAGCACAGCTGTGGTGATCCAAAAGGAATAAAGTCTCAGTTCAGGAGTTCAGAAAAGAAGACTACAGGTGATACCATGGACTGAGAGCAAACAGAGCAGAGCCCAGGAACAAACAAGAAAGGGCCTTGGTCTTAGGAGCGAGGCAAGGGCCTGTTGCCAGAAATGGGTACAGGGAGCTGGAGTGTGCTGAGGTTCATGGCAGGGCCTGCGTACAGCAAAGGCTAGAGAGTGTCTGGTGACTGCCACTCGGGACACCTGCAGAGGGTGTAGTTGGCAACTGCCAGAAGTCAGGCAGGACCAACCTACCTGAATTCTAGAACAGTGCTCTGAAAGTGCATCCTGCACCAGTTTGCACTAAAATCCCTTTTACATCAACTGAAGCCACTCAGCTCTCCTGTTTCTCAGCACACACCAAGAAGTCCACATTCTTCTGTAGGATGGCATTTTGTACCATAAGAATCCAGAACTCCCTGTATCTCCAATTCCTGACTTGGTCAAGAGCCAATGCACGTGACTGACTTAAAAATGGGGCCATTGTAGAACCAAGTCAAAAGCAGAATTTTTCTCAAATGTTCGCAAAGAGCCACTGAAGTCAATCACTCAGCTAGCAGCTTTTTAAAAAACTGCTTTTCTAAAAAGTCATGATCTGTTTTCTGCATGCAAAAACAAAGCATAACCAGGACTCACAACATTGGTAATAAGCACACAGGAAAAGCCAGAGAAAGAACAGTACTTTCAGGTAAGCAGTGCAGGGACGGGATGGTGGGCCAGGGCCTTGAACCCATGAAGGGAAGAGCACCCTACCTATTGCCCTTCCCAGGTCAGGAGCCTAAAGGGAGCATCTCAGCATGTAGGATATCTGTAATCAGAAGGGAATATGTGGCTCTCTACTACAATACTGAGATCCCCCGGCCCAGCAGGCTGATCCCTGGGCCCATCATGCTATACCCAAGATGGAAGCTTCATTGATAGACAGAAAGCAAAGCATCTAACCAGGCATTTCTGCTTCATATGTGAGGTCTCTAACTGGTCCTAGGAAGGATCTTAAATCGAGTTTGAGCCAGTCACAGCCTTCACCTGGCTGCCCAACGCAAAGCACCATGAAGCTCTCTCAGGGGAGATGGGAATGTGGGCCACACACAGGAAAAATTGCCAAGAACAGAAATTAGTGAGGTAATTACAGAGGGAACCTTGCCAAGCCAACCAAACGGAGGAAAAGATTCAAAAATTGAAAGGGAAGTGGCCAAAGCCCAAACCGGAAAATCATGTGAGCCTCAAAGAGCAGAGGGCTAAGTCCAGAGACTGCCTGGCTACTGGAGTAGACTTAGGTACACCAAACTGGAGAACAGGACATGGAAGCCCACCTGCTTAGGAGAGCTTGGCAAGTGCTGGTGAAAGAGTGGCAAGTCAATGGGCATGGTTTGCTGTGAAGTGAAGATGGTCCTCCAGCCTGGGTGGAGAAGGAAATGAGCAGTACCAACTCACAAGGAGAGGCGAAATGTTTTCTCTGATCAAAATGTTCCTGTCAACAAAGACCCTACAAACAAGAACTTCCTTAAACTGTATCTCTTAGTAAAATAAAACTATGACCTAAGACCCTCTGAAATGAGCCAAACCATGACAGGACCAAGGAGAACTGTCTCTAGAGGCCACTGAAGGGCCAGGCCCACAGCTCCCACAACATCAGCAATAGGTTCTTTCCTGAGCAAGCCTTTGCTGGCGAGGCGGCCTGACCCCCAGCATCTGCCTGTGCCTCTTCCTCCCAAACACCCTGAATGGACCATGAAGGTCCATCTGAGATGCTGCTTGGAGCTCTGTTCCTGTTCCCGTAGCTTCTTAGAACTCTTCTCTCTGCTCTCAAGGAGAAGTCAAGTCCTGAAGTGGGTTCAGGGTCACTGAAGGGTACTGGATTTTTGCCTCTCAGCTTCCCCTTCTCCATTCTAGACAGAACTTCACCGTGAATGCTTAGGTCTGGTTCCTGCCAGTCACGTTGGCCTTCTTCGACTGCCAACAACAACAACAACAACAAAAAGAGCTGCCAGTGTAGACTTGGCTGTTTCTGGGACATGGACAGCCCCGAGAGCAGGCAAGTCAGAGGACTCACTTCTGATCTTTGGCTCTGTAAACATGGACAGGTTGAGGACTAGGATCTCTGAGCAAGAGGAGAGGCCCAACAGAGTGAGCTGGTTGTGGGCCACTCTCCTTGCTAGGAAACTCTGTACTTGAAGCAGCTGCCTCACAGATTCCCAAGCAGAACTTGGGATCCAAACCTCAAAATGGAGATGATGAAGGGGTAGCCACCAACCATCATCTCTAGGAAGGCAGGTTCTGACACCAAAGAAGAGCTCTGAGCCCAAAGTGAGCAGCATAGAGAGCTAGCTCTGAAGTTGGCATCTTCTAAAGCTCAGTGAAATCTGAACCTAAAGATGCAAGTGGTCCCTACACAGCCACCAGCCCCATCAAGAATGCCATACCCCCCAGAGCACGTGCACAGCACCTATCAACATCAGGAAGGGCAAATACCCTGAAAACAAATACCCTGAAAACCGTTAGAACCCGAACAGGCACCAATTGAGACCTCTGGCCTCTAGAAGCCTCCATTACCCTGTCCAGGGCTGGTGCCTCTGTCCAAAGGCAAACAGTGACAGTCTTTGGCTGTGCTGGACCAGGGATCACAGGCCTGTCATATGTCAGAACTTCTCCCTTCTTTACCCTCTTCTGAGCCCAAGAGGAGTTCAGCTATACACACTGCTCCTGAGCCCTGCCCTGAAAGGTGAGGAAAGTTTGTCCCCCCAAGCCTGAGCAGGCTTGGTCTTGTCACATTACCCTATACATCAGGTTGTTCTGGTAATAGGGAACACCTCCCTCTTTGCAGTTTATTACTGAAATCTTCTCTGTAGTGGATGCACTATGGCTCCCAAATAAATGCTGTAAGATGCAAATGGCAAAGAAGGGCACTACACCAGCTCGACAAGACTTGTCTCACATCCACAATCTAAAGAGAATGAGCTGAATGGTGGGGGGCGGTCAACAGGATGCGGCACCATCTGCCAGAGTTCTGTCTCCTGCCAGATCTACACCTGGGAGATGCTGTTGGCCAGGCGGAAAGACATTCTTTTTGATCTTTCATTCTCCTGGGGAAAAAAAAAAAAAAATCTGGGATTAGAAGGGCCAAATGTAGGATTTATTCATGTGAAAAGGCTATAAATGTCCAGATTGGGATTTGCCAGACCAAGGTTTTTTCCCTACTCTCGGAATACAACAGCAAAACTCACTGAAGCCACTAAACATTGTGTGCCAAGTACCACAAACAACTGGGGGAGGCTGCACAGTAGGCAGGCAGTACATTTTGGTGGAATTAAATAGTTTTAAATTGATATTTCATGTCTGCGCAGATGGGGCCAGCCACAAGGTCAGAGGTGCTCTCTTTGCTGCAAGCAACACCTCTCCTTCCTTCTCCACGCCAAGGTCCTGAAAAGATCCCTTCCTTTCCTTTCTCCCAAAGTTGAGGCCCACCCAAGTTGAAAACAGGCTCTGAGACCAGACACTTGTCTTCTTATGGGCATGATAGTTTAAAATAACCAGCACTGAGCTGGGAGTCAGCAGACCTCGATTCTGCCGTCAGTTTACTGAGTGACCCTGAGGAAGTGCATCTACCTCTCTGGAATTTGAACCTCGGGAATATTTGGAGTTGATGAGCCCTGCGTTGCCCTGCCTTCCTCTTAGGCTAAGGGATTGGAAGTGAGGGTTCACTGTCACCACGCTCCTGTGTCACCCGAGCAGCTTCACTCTAGGTTGCTCTTATACATGTTGCCCAGGTGCCCCGTGCCTGCCCAAGTCACCCACCCACCCACCTGCCTGCCAGCTGGCAGCAACTATTTACCAGGTGTCGCCGCCGCCTCTTGGGTTGGATGCCCTCCTGCATGTGGTGGGGCCAGGGGAAGCCCTGCGGAGTGGCAAACCCACTCTCACTAGACACCTCCTCGGAGTCAGAGTCTTCCTGCCTCGGCAGGGCGAACTGTTTCCCTGGGTAGATCTCCTTCAACCAGCCTTCAAAGAATACTTCCAGGCAGCGGCCAGCCTCTGCAACCTCAGAATCAGGCTGGGGCGGGGAGGGACAAGAGCAGTGATGGGCTAGCCTCTTTCCACCAGCCCATCTCTCCCAGGCCTCTCCAGAGCTATACAGAGACCATAAAGCCTAGTTGGATCTCTTGGATGTCTGGAAATTTATGGTTTTCTCCTCAGGACTCAGAATAACCAGTTTGGTATCAGTTCTTAAAACAGAAATGACCCTGACAGTTACCCACAGGTGCCCAGGCACCGTGACCACCCCTCCGAGCCCATGCTGAGGCCCACATGTGGGAGAGAGTTTTTAAACAATAACTACCACAGCAGGCCCCCAGAGGTCTACTCCCAAGTCCTCATGGCAGCCCAGGACCAACTGGATACGCCACCTAGCCATGACAATCTCGGGGTCCCTGGGAAATAGGGGAGAGGTCAAACAGGCAAGACGTACATAATTGAACTTAGCACAGTTCCAGAACATGAGGCGCACGTCTGACACCACCTCCTCCGGGGTGGTATAGTGAGCTGGATCCTTCTTCTGCAGCCTCCTCCGGATGATTGACAGGTCCATGGGCCTCTTGATAATCTGGTAGTAATGCCGGGCCTGGCGGAGAAGGCAAAGCAGGAAGAGAAAAGTGAAGATATGAAAAAAGAAAAGATGGAGAATGAGTTGGAGAAGAAGTGAAAGAACATAAGAAAGAGAAAGTCAGCAAGGAGAATAGTGTGGGGAAGGAAGACAAAGAGAAAGGGAAGAGGAGGAATGTTCTACTTGTCAAGTCAGGTTTGTAGTAGCAGCAGTTGGGGTGGGAGGGGCTGTATTGGCCATGGCCCCCTGGTCTCCTGGACCATCCACTGCTAGTGGTTGTGCTCTGAGCCCACATGGGAACCATTGTGATCTTCCCCCTCTCCCCCCAGAACCCTCTAAGCAGAGAGCACAGTGGCAGGCAAGGCCTTCCTTACCAGAGGGCTGACGGGTTCGTGGAAAGGCAGGCTGAGGCTATTGCAGCACAAGGACAGTACCAGCTTCTCACACTTCTGCAGAGATCAGAATTGGCCACAGTGTTACTTTGTTCTGGTCCCACCTCAGTAAGAACTAAAGATAGTGACCCTGATAACTCTAATGGGGTTGGCTCTGCTCCACAGGATATGAGCCATCATACTAGTTCGGCCTCCCAGGCCAGAAGAAAACAGTGCGCAGAAGGAAAATCATAGCAACTCCCAATGGATCAAGCTGCAAGGCATAGCCCCAAAGAGAGGTACCAGGAGAAGCCTCTCATCCCCTCAGAAAGGCCTCAGCCCCTGTTGGCACAGGGAGGCTGCTGCAGGCATGGCACCTTTTCCGAGAGACCATGCCCTACCTTCTGGTCAAATACGCTCAGGCCAGGCGGGGCCCGGATCCCAGGCTGGTTGTAGCGGGCATTCTCACAGTCATACTCCATCTCGGGCTGGGTCAGGCTGCGGCACAAGGTACACACCCACTCTCCCCTGCAGAGACAGGCGAGGCCAATTAGACATCAGCACGTTGCCCAGAGCTCCCTCCCCTGTCCTTGTGCCCCAAGTCAGGTGTGTGTGGCGGGAGGGGAGAAGGGGTGGCTTCCTAGCCAAAAAGCTTGAGAGAAATTCAGTAACTTGGGATTTAGTGAATGCAGGGCAGAGACGGGAGTATAGGGACAATCTGTGTGCAGGGGAAAGCTGGGAACAGAAAGGGAAAGGAAGCCACCTGAGTTTCAACCACCCACTTTTCTGTGTGCAGAAGGAACACAGCTACAGGATCACTAACTCATTCATGCAGGCTCAGAGAGGAGGAAAGCCCACCAGAGGGAGCTCTGAGGGCCAGGCCTGAAATAATCATCCTTGGAAGACCTCCCCCGCACCCACCCCACCCCTGCCAGCCAGGTGACAGCCCTGGATTGGCATGACTCACCCTGGGAAGCTGAGCAAGGCTGGCAAGTGGCAGGAAAGGTGGTACACTTTGGGGCAGCGGTCACAGCACAGCAACTCGCCCCCATTGAGGCACACAGCACAGAAGTCCTCATTCTCCATTGGCGCTGGCGGCCCTTTCTTGGCTCCGGGAGCTCGAGGAGCAAGTCTGTGTTCTTCAGGAGATGCCCCCTCCACCTCCGGTGACTGCTGCTCAGCCAGAGATGTGACAGTGACCTTCCTTCCTCCCAGACTTGGGGCCTGGCTGGCATCAGGCAGGGTGTGCTGACTGACCTTGGAAAAGAAGTGAGTCTGATGCTGTACCAGTAGGTTGTTGAGGGAGAGAAGGAGGGGAGGGGTTGACAATCCCTGAACACTGACTTATTCCAAGACCATGAGCCAGCCAAGCCCCATGACTGCTGGCAGCTCACTCCTAATGTGCATCTCACAGGCCACTACAGCAAGGAACAAAGTCTGGCCAAGCTGAAGCCCCACTCAGAGATGCAGGACAGAGCCAGAGCCAGAATCCTGCCAGTAGCAAAGAGAAAAGAGGTTCAAGGCTAACGCAGAGCAAAGTGGTACCTTAATGGACATGCTGGAGGACTCGTTGCCACACTCGATGATCAACAGGAAGCTCCCATCGTGATCATTCTCCTGTGGCTTCAACTTAAACACAGGCATCTCTCCCGAGGAGGTAGCATGGATCTTGAGTCGCTCTAGCCGCACATAGGGAATCTTGGGCTCACTATTGTGGGATCTATGGCAAGAGAGGCACCCTGGATCTCAGTGGGAATTTCCTGTGGTCCCAACCTCTAAATAGGGCCCATCCAGGATCCCA
The DNA here is from genome assembly GCF_964339955.1 of Pipistrellus hanaki. Classification (NCBI taxonomy): domain Eukaryota; kingdom Metazoa; phylum Chordata; class Mammalia; order Chiroptera; family Vespertilionidae; genus Pipistrellus; species Pipistrellus hanaki. The sequence goes on from NC_140511.1 coordinate 47,599,009, forward strand.
CAACTAAACTGCTGCTCAAAATCCCCCCCGTGCCAGGCCAGTATGCAGGAGGCAGTCGATCAATGATTCTCTCTCATCATTGATGTTTCTGTCTCTCCCTCTCCCTTCCTCTCTGAAATCAATAAAAAATATATTTAATGTTTTAAAAAGATCTCCGTCCAACCCTCGGCAGACCCATATTTTGCCCTCCTGCCCAGCTCTGCCTGGCCAGACCCTATCAGCCTCTGGGAAACCTTTGGTCCTAGAAAGGGATCTATGAAGAGGGATGACTGCACACAGAGCGCAAGCCTCACGGTGCAGGAGCCACAACATCCTTCCACAATTCCAGACTCCCGCCCACACAGACGCCACTTGAAGGTCTAGGGTAGGGGTGTCGAACTCAATCAGAGAAGGGTCCAAAATCTAAAATCCAGCCTAAATCGCGGGCCGAATGGTTTACTGAACAGTCATAAACTGACAATGTCATAAACTGACAGCGGAGTGCAGTGATGACAGCGCGGTGTGGGCCACATTGCAAGGCCTGGCGGGCTGGATTTGGCCCGCGGGCCTTGTGTTTGACACATGTGGTCTAGGGCTTGAATAAAACAGTTGCAGGCAAACATCTGCTTCTAGTGAAGTCATCAAAGATGCTTACTTCCTGTGCCAGCCTCCCAGGACCAGAACCTGAGGGGTGGGAGGAAAAGGTTGGGCCAAGAATCTGTTACCTGATATTCTGGTTCTCTTTTGTATCCATCTCTAGGGCTCCTTGTTCAGCATTCTCATACTCTGAGGCAAAAGACAAATACCTGTGACATATTTATGACAACATACCCTGTCACCCACACTCCTATCTGCCACTCATACCTTTGGCCACACACCCCTCATACAATAGTTACATACACTGTAATCCTTCATAGTGGTGACAGTCTTTCCATGGCTGGTTTTCTAACTTAGATCTATCTGACTCCAAAGTCAGACATGTTTTTTTCCTTAAAATAATCTGCCACGGCTAGCCCTTCTGGGGTGCATTCTTCTGGTTACCCTCTACCAGTTACCCCCTACCCATAACTCAGACCCCCAGAACAGTTTGCATGGGGAATGTTACAAGGAGGCTAAGTCTTAGCCGTGCCTGAACCAGCCATGGCCACAGCGAGGGAAACAGAACAGGAATCAATAAGTCAGTCTGGAGGAGAGAAGCAAAGTTAGCCTGAGAGAGGAACACTGCTCCCTCTGCCCCAGAGCCTGGCTGCTACCTCCACCTCCCCCCGGAAATGCTGAGCCCATCTGCTCAGGTTTGTGGCCAGCAGGAGAGCAGGTTGCTCATGTGAGCCTCACCTTTTAGGTTCTGGTACTGCTGCAGAGCCACGGATGTGTTGACCACTGAGACCACAGTGGGTTTTTTCACGGAGAGGTTAATTGGTTCCTCCAGTTCTGAGGGGACAGGCAAGTTCTTGGAAACACCTAGACCAGGGGCTGTGGGATCTTGTCCCAAAGAGTTGTTGAAATGGGTGGAATCTTCACTTTCCATCTTTCAAAAGTAAAAGGCCAAGAAAAATCAAAGAAATCAGACATGTTTTGCTGTTAGTGGTCACAGAGCTATTAAATGAAAGCCAGGATAAGGCCTTCAGGGGCCACCCTTTTGTCCCGTGGTGAGCAGAGATAATTGAATGGCATTTTCCCGGGACTTACCTTACAGAGGGTGTTCCCCACGGAGGGGTCAGCCCCATCGCCAGGGCCAGGACTGCCACTGGCTCTGGTGTCAGGCTGCACATCAGAAGCCGAAGGCGTACTCTGCAGAGGACAAATTGCCGGGCTTGGCAGGGCCTGGCTGGGATCAGACATCAGGTTGGGCCCGGCCTGAGAGTAACTACTTGCCCGGCTTGTGATGGCCTGGGACGCCTCGCTAATCAGGTTGGGCATGGACCGGGCTGTGCCACGCATGAGGCTGGGCATTGTCTGCACGTGGCTGCCTGTCAGGCTAGACAGAGCCTGGTTTTGTCCGCTTGTCAGGCTGGACACGGTTGGCGGGGGGCCACTCAGCAGGCCTGGTACCGCCTGAAGGGGGGCAGCTGTCAGGCTGCTCACACTCTGGATCTGTGGCTCCAGGGCCCTCGCCAGCCTCGTAGATGACAGCTCCATCTCCACGGTGTTGGAAAAGCCCATGATGCTCACAGAGGTGGAGTGCTGCAGGAGCAAAGGCAGGGCAGAGCGAGGCTGTTAGCTGGGGATGGCAAAGGGAGGGGGGAGATGCAGCTCATACCAGCTCCCCCTTTTATGCTCTCATAAACCCTTGTACTTTATTCTAATAGCACAATCTGTGGCACCGTTTGATACTGATGTCTGCTTCCCCTACAAACTGTAAACTCCATCGGGGCATGGATTTTTATCTATCTTGCTTACCCTCTGTATTCACAAACCGATAGACAGTGCCTGACTAAATAAGTAAATTAATGAGCTATTAAATTTTTTAAAAAATAACAATAATGCATGACTGTTTATTCTACAAATGTTAAGCCAAATGAATAACAGCTTAGTTCTACTAACAACTGAGTCTATGCACCTTTCTAACATATTGGTTGTTTTTTATACTGCTAAAATGTATTAAGAGTTTATTATATTCAAGGCAATTTGCTGAGTGCTTCACATACATTTCATCATTTAATCCTCACAACAAACATTAAAGGGTTGCTGTGAAGGCCAAAAGAAAGAATCCATGTAAGCATTTGGAACAATGTCTGGCGTATTGCAGGTACTCAATACACCCGGTTACTGCTATTATTGTTGTTATTGTTATTGTGACCCTAAGTTTACACTGGAGGAAAAGCTGCAGAATACGAAGACAAGTTATTCATTTCATCTACAGGAAGACAGAGGGGAGTTGAGAACCTCCTTCCAGAAAGGCATCTGCAGTTTTTTGGTTTTCTTTTTAATGTAATTGGAAACCTAACTTTGTAAATTTCCATTTCTTTTTATTGGTGCTCACATATATAGAAATACAATTCATTTTTGTATACTGACCTTCTACCCAGAGACCTTGTTAAAGTCACTTTGGGGGTTTTCTGTTCACACAAATCATGTCATCTGCAAACAGTAAGTTTTATGTCTTCCTTTCCTTACATTTGTTTTTCTTGCCTTACTCTAGTAGCTCAGACCTCCAGGACCAAGTTAAATTGAAGCAATGAGAGTAGCCATCCCAGTCTCATTCCTGATTTCAGGGGGAATCCTTTCAATATTTCACCTCTAGGTAGGACGTCTATAGATTTAGAATCCAGATCTCTGGCACTGAAGCCACACTCTTAATCCTGGCCTGTCACTCTCCTTCTCTATGCTTACTCCTTTCCCCGACCTCTGCCATACTCTTCTTCCCTCTTTGTCCTGCCTTCACCTGCTCCTTCTCCTCCTGACCTTCTCTCTCTTCCTCTCCTGTTTTCCCTATTCTTGTCATCTTTTTCTCTTCCCTCCCAATTCTTTCCCCTTATTGTTTTAGCAAAGTCTATATTTTCTATGCTTAATTCTCAATTTTAAAAGCAAATAGCTAAATACCCTCTATGTCTCCAAAGAAAAAGTTTGTTTTTTATATGTTCCTTGGTAATTCAATAGCCTTCAATTTAAAAAGGGGCTCAATTTCCTCTATAGTCTGAAGTCCCTTTCTTATTAGAAAGGTTGAAGAGAAAGAAGGATGGGGAGAATGTTCAAACCATATTTGGCAGACTAGACATGGAGCACAGTTTAAGGGACTGCGGTAAAAAACAAAAACAAAACAAAAAAAAAACAAGGACTATCTCAATCACCCCTTTGCTGTCCTGGTTATGTACTACCATTGCTTTCTATTGTTCTATATTTTTTGTCTATGGACAAGAATACCCAATGATGATTGCATTCCCTTCTGTTACATAGGACAATCTAATACTTTGAGCTAGTTTTTTGTTTTGTTTTTCACCTTTTCCGATTTGACATATATATTTAATGCAGTCCTGGTGTTCATTTCATCTACCGACTACACAGATGGCTCTCTGCCTTTCAGTGAGAACCTTAGTGCCAAGCATTAAGAACACCAAAATCAAAGAGGAACAACTGTAATAATCTGAACAATAAAGATTTACTAAATTTAAATAAAAATAAAAAAAGAACACCAAAGTCCACCTGGGCCCATTCCAAGGAATGACAGGTGCAATATGTCGCAGGATATGCACAAAATTAAATTCCCAATGACAAAACTTTCCAGGTTAGGGGGTAGAAATCACATTTGTAGGATATCAGATCCCCTGTCTTGGTTACTTATTGCATATTTTGAAATGTGAGTTAATATAATAATAGAGGAAAGCAGGACATGCAGAATGAGCCGTGGGAAAATTATGGCAACTGCCACAATTTATTTTAACGTGAACTTGATGGACCTGCTCCATAAACTCCCGTAACAGTATCATAACAGTGTAAGGTCAGTAACATGCCCTAAGATACTGCAGACAAGACCGGTCTCTTTTGCCTCCATAGCTACAGCCAATCTCAAGGAGGCTAAGGCCGTCAGGAGGTGGGGTGAAGCTCTGGCAGTGGTAACAAGAACCTGGGCAATGTCCCTGGGGGAATTATGAGTAGAACCTCAGAGCAAGTGCCATAGAAAGCCAGCCCCAACTACATTTCTACAGGCTGTCAAACACAGTGGCATTTCTAGAATCGATATTTGCTGAGTTATTAATTATTTTAAAATGCTTTATCTGTCTCTCTGGAATGAAAGGCTGCAAAAGGTACTCATTTCATATATAGAAAGAGATGAGTTGAGAACCTCCATCCTACTCTCCTGCCAGGGCTGCTAGGTGAGAAGGGGTAAGGGGAGGGCCTACTTTCAGGGCCAGGAAAGCAGGCTGAGTCTCCAGGGCCTACAAGGAGGGAAAAGGCTTCTGAAGCACGTGCTAGCATTGGAGAAGGGCTTGGGAATGTGGCCACACCTGACATCTGGTGCCTCACACACAGGAGGAGCTCAACTGTCAATGGAGATGATGCCACCTGCCCTCTCTAGCACCACGACTGTTCACAGGTGAAATGAGGAAGGTGAGTCTATGGCCTGCGGTAAAGCCTACATAGAGCAATCACTGACACTTCCAAGCTGGCAGGTACACAACTGATATAATGATCTCATCTTTACATACAAAATCTTCAGATTTCATTGGGGGAAATGTATACTTGAGGTTTTCAGGTGAAAATGAACACTTTCTAGTTCAGGGAACGAAAGAAGTCAAAAATGCCAAAAACATTCATTCTGACAATCCACTTAGGTTACCTTTGGGGGAGAGGGGAGAATGACCTGAACCTAAAGAGCACCCCCTCTTACCTCTCTGACCTAGGATACATTCACTTGCCCCTAATTTTCTCTCCCCCAAAATGTATGTTCCTGTGCTAGTCCCTTTCCTCTTCTTATCTCTCTTTATTTCTATCTCATCTCTGTTTGCATCTCCCTGACCTATGATGTGTCTGAATCACCCCATCCAGAATGTATATAATCTATCTGTCTGAACCGCCTGCTTCCACAGCTTGCCTGGCCTGCTACTTCCCTGAATTGTCTGACTTGCACCCTCTTCTACTGGTCACCTATGCCACCCTTCACCTGTTTAACCTGTCTTTCCTGCTTGACCCACACTGTTACCTGCTGTGCCTCCTTCCTCTCCCCATCCTTACCACACAAATCTTTTTTCTGGAGTTCAAAGTGTCAACATTATTATTCTAATTATTGCCACATAGTGATGTCAAATATCAGAGGAAGCTCTGTTTTTTCATTGTAGGAAGGGATTGAGACACAGAGTGATTACCCACATCTCCCAAGCCCCTATAGGCAGGCCCAAGACTAGAAACCTGAGCCCAGCCTTAAAAACCTGCTGGCTGGTCTTGATTTTGTGCCATTAGCTAGAAAGCCAGTGCCCTAGTAAGACAGAATTGAGAAGTCAATAAGCAGACACTTAGTGCACATGCCCTGAGTTTAATATCAATTTCAGGTTCTTACAGCAAGACAATAGTGCTGGGGGTAAAGTAGTGTAGATGGAGTGGTGTTCCACAGAAATTCATTTTCGAAATATCTGAAACATACCTTAAAACTATTATTTTGAATGGGAGTACTTCTGAAACACCTTACACACTAGCTTGTCTTATTAAATAGAGCACCTGGGGCCTAATGAGACCATTTCTTTAGTGACACAAAGGAACTTTGATGAACGTCTGAGAATGCAGGGCGTTGCTTGTCATTTCGGGGCTTACATGGCGCCACTTTTCCAGGCGAAGCTTCTCACCTTCCCCGGGTGTTAGCTGCCTTTATTGAAGGCCTGACTCCCTACTTCTGATCTGCTTACTGCTGCAATGTAAAAAAACTAAATAATTTCCCAAGAAAACCATACAGCTAAGATTTCTAGATCAAAACTACTGACTAGACACCTGAGTGTGTGGGCTTATGGTCTCATACAGAATATAGTGTGTGGAGTTCGTGACATTGTGTTCTGCTGCTACTCCGAAGCTCTGACCACTCACTTCTGGTTTCAGGGTTTTGTTCAGAAGTTAAAACTGTCTAAGACTAACCATACCATGTGAACGGGTAGTATGAGAAGGGACCAGTGACTTGGCAGTTGTGTCTTGGAAACACAATGAAGGCCTTCACTCTGGCTGAAGGAAACAGATAAGGAGACAAGAATAGCAGTAAACAGATTTGTGAATTAAATCCTTGGGATATTTGAGTGTGCCAGCAGTTTCTGAGGTAGGCTGGTTTAAAATAGTATAGCAGATCTTGAAACAGTTAAATCAGATAGCTGAGGAAGGAACTAACTTTCCAGCAAGTGGTTTCACAAACTGATTTTCTCTTGTTGACAGTGAGTGTTCTGTACAAATTAGGGCTACTGCTGTGGCTATAACTATGCTGATTTAGGCTAACTGACCAAAGTCAAATGAGAAAACATTCATGGGTGGTGAAGAGATAACTAAAGAGTGCCCAGTGCCCTGATGATCATAAGAGATGGAAAAAGCAAAGAGGACCCCGGAGCCTGAGATGGAAGGAAGAGGAAAGGAATCAATGGATTCCAGTGAATCTGAAGTGAAAGAATGAGAGGAACTCTCAAAACAGTTGGAGGGGTTGCATCCTTGGCTACACTAGACAAATAGGTCAGAGGTATTTTGGCCAGACCAGGGTAAGGAAATTTAAGACCTACAGGCAAGAACCTATTCTCTCATGGGCCAGGAGACCTAAACAAAGAGCTTGAGTTTGGTCAGTGAATTAAGCCAGGCTAGAGCTAAGGAGACAGGTTTCTGAGAGGGAGCTAGACTCAGGGAACCAGGCCTGGGGAGTGTTTGCCTCTATTCCTGAGTAGGACAGAAAGCCTCACCAGGCACTTTATTCAGGAACATTCTAAGCAACAGCTGTTCTCAGGGCTAGGCAATGAGGAGAGTATGGTTGCTGAGGTTGAGAACGCATGATCTGATCCATGGCAGTGGATTTGGAGACTAGGAAGACAGGATGCCTAGTATTTCTTCACTTACGCCAGGGTTTAGACTTCAGGGCTGTGGAATGTCCAGCCCATGGGTCATATAAGGCCCACAAAATCATTTGGTCTGGCCCTGCCAAGCCATTAGGAGTAAGTTAATTAAATGTTTGACCAAATACAGCAGGCTTCTAATTGATAATTTTATATACCCCACAAATTATGTTATCCAAATATCCAAATGGCCCTTGGCAGAAAAATGGTTCCACACCCCCAGTTTAGAGTATGGGTTTAAGCACATCCTTTCCCATTTCTGGGTTTTAATTCCTTTTTCCACAGGTTAACGTGATTCTCACTGAGTTGTAAGAATCAAATTTAGAGCTCAGGCATCAAAGTGCTTTAATAATGGTAATAAATGCTATTTGTATAAGTCATATTCCTCTACTTTCTGCATCACTCTTAATCATATGGACTACAGGAATGCCTACTGCTTCAGTAACATTTACTGAAAATACATCCCAGACTCCTCTCAAGCCATGAGCAGCATCCTGATGGTTCAAAGTTCTCTGTTAGAGATGTGGGGCCACATGATGTGCAGAAGAGAGATCCCTCTTGCAGGTGAAGTGGGGCTCAGACAGGGCTCCCTGTGATGCTGCCAGGTTTGACTCCATGAGAGCTTTGCGTAAAGGGGGTGTCTTTTTCAGCAGTCTAATCGTTCAGAAGTATGAAATGGAGCCATCAAAAGTCTTCCAGTTTCACTTGGGAGGTAAGAGGTTCTGCTGCAGAGCTGTGGCCATGGTCTTTCTTCAGGGTGGCTAAACCAAGACCAGGAAGCATAGGTAACAGCTAGTGTCAGGCAAATGTCAAACTTCATTCAAAAACATCCTGGTGGAGTCAGGGAAGGTGGTGGGATAAAATGCTCCTGAGATCGCAGAGCTCAAGCCACGAGAAAACCCATTCTGGAACTTTCAGATGCTTTTAGCATCAGCTCATTTAGTATCAAGTCCTAGGTATTTGTGCACAGCGGCTGTGCTGTAACCACAATCTTCCTTGGGGTGATATAAAGCCAGTGAGCAGCTCAGAGCATGAAAGAGTCCCACAGAACACACAGAGAGGTGCCCGGTGCCATAGGTTCCTCTGGTCTGTGACCTTCAGATAGGCTTCTGACTTCCCTGGCACCCAGGCCAGTATAGGCTGAGGAGTGGGCTGAAAGGCTAAACAATCTTTAGCAGATAAAGAAAACCAAGGCCAAATTAGGCTCCTAAGACCTCTCCCCAGCAAGGCCTCAGGCTGCTTCAGTGATTATAAGGACAGGAAAATCCAGCACATGAGAGGCCAAGTGAAGTACTACCTCCTCCACTGCAGCCCACAAAGAGAGAAAATTTAACCTAGTCACTAGCACAGGGTTGAATAAGAGGCCTGTGCTTTGGTCATAACACTGCCAATAATCAACTGTATAACTCCTGGATGGGTCACTTAACCTCTGTGTCTCAGTTTCCACATCTTTCAAAGGGGAGCAAGAAAGTGGCTTGCTTATAGTATTTCTAGATAAACAAAGAGATAAAATAGAATAATCCACATAAAAATCTATAGAAAAGGCAGAAAATGCTATACAAAATATTACCATTTAATGATAAGATGCTCAAAATGTTATCTTCATACCCTCTACCCTGCCCAATTCCAGGCTCAAGGCAATGACTGCCCTCAAAAAGAAAGCCCTTTTTCCTATTTAAGTAGCTTTGTATTTAATTAGGACTCTCTCAGTCAAGTAGACCCAAAGGGTTCTCTGGGCAAGAATGGCAACCCTGACATTCCTTTTTCTGGGAGTTCGAGCCATAAAGAAGTCTATAAAACATCTGAAAAATTCCAGGCCCCCTGCCCTATAAATTTCTGCATGAGCCCAGGATAATAAGAACCATGGCAGCTCAAATGAGAAATTAGAGTTCCTAGGACCTTCACTACCAACCTATTCATAACTCATCTCCTTTCCTTCCTCTGTCCTGTGTTTAGGAACAGAACTGAGACTCGTTAAACAAGCAGTGACATTTTCTGCATGAATTGTGCTAGCACACGGGAAATTCCCATGCTTCCTTCTGAACTACTGACATCTACAGCTACGTGCCTTTTGCTCATCTTCTAATGCAGCTTCCACAGAAGACCATCAACAGTTCAAAACTTAACTTTTTCTCCCCCCAAATATACCTTCTTCTCATGCTTCCATCTCAGTGAAGGGTAAACCAGGGGGACAAAACAGACCTAGGTGTTATGCAAAACACACACACACACACACAAAAAAAAAAAAAAAACATTCTTTCCCTCACCTCCCATAGCTGACCAGGCTCTGAGTACAAAAAGCTCCTGTAATCTGCTTTCTTGATATCCTTGCTCCCTCTTTAGCCCCATCACTACTGACTTCATTCAGCCTCTCCTATTTCTCTTCTGTACTATTTTGGTCTCCCTTATTGCAGTTAAAGTGACTTTTCTAAAATTTCATTCAAACCAGATCCCTCCTTGCTAGAAATTCTTCATTCACTCCTCACAACCCACAAGATTGGATGCCAACTCCAGAGCTTAACTCACAAGGTCTCAGACTCTGGTTTCACCCCCATTCCCCATTACATCTCATGTTCCTACCAAGCCCAATTATCTGAGACCCCCTAAGTGCCCGAGGCTTTCTCTCACTTCTGGAGCTTCCTACTTGCCATTGCCTTTGACTATTTATTCTAGCCCTCCACCCTTACCTCTTTCACTAGCCTAACTTGTCTTTCAAATCTCGGCTCAAAATCATGCCCTCTAGGAATCTTCTCTGAAAAGTCCCTCTCCCAGGGCTAGGTGTTCTTTCTATATTCCCCAATAGTTATCACAGCACTTTATCATAATTGATTGTTGTTGCTTAACTGTCTAGACTGTAAGCTCCAGTGTGAAACTATTCACTAATGTGTGCCTGACACCTAGCAAAAATATTTAGCACGTACTAGGAGATTTATATATATATATATATATATATTTTTTAATATTGAGTGAATAAATGTTTGGATGCATAGGCAGTTGGCCTAAGTATAAGAATTTAAGGACCCAAGTAGTAAACCCCTAGAAGCCACAAAGGGCCTATTTATAGCAACTCGATGCCCTCTAAGGCAATGCATTTCAACAGGTAGGACAGGACAGGCATAAACCAAAAGCCACTGATACCAGAGACCTATCTATACTTCAAGAGTCACCAGGGATTTCTAAGTAAACATTTCATTTTGGCTCACCCCTTACTTTTCTAAATTTTCAAATATCACTGAGATAGACTGACCTAAGCATAGATGGCACCGGTGCTGCTAGGGAAACATGGTGAGGGGGTAGATACACAGAACAACTAGTGAACTGCGGCAGAGGGGGCAGACTGGAAGGGTACCAAATAGCTGACAGGGCTTCAGGTGTAGGGCTGAGTGGAGCACCAGGAGGGCTAAGGGAACCAGACCAGAGAAGGCAATAATATGAAAAGGGCCAAAGTACATAGGGAGGGCTGAGTGGAGGGCATGACACAGTACTGAGATTCCTGTTAGGAGGATTGCAGGGGTGGGGGGTAAAGGACAGGGGGAAGAGTAGGACAGCTGAGGAGTTGTGGGGTTCAGTAAATGAACACTTCCAGCAAGCAGGGAGGTGGGTGCACAGGGAGGGCTCCAGTAGCTGATGTTTAAGAGATCTCAGTGGCCCTAGATAATCAGGACATCTCTGTACTCATCTAACAAATTCCACTGATTCTAATTCCAAGGCCAATCAATGTTAGGTTGTGGAGTCACATAAAATGTTTTCACCTTTTCCATTGCAGAGGGTTATGCTCAGGCTTTGAATCTGACAGATCTCATTTTAAATAAAACAAAGCCCTTTTATCTATTAGCTCTAGGGCCTTGGACCTCTGTGTCCATAGCAACATAATGGGGATGCCCACCTCACAGAACTGCTGGGTGAGCTGAGATGCTTGTGAAGCACATGCACAGTTCTAGGCACAGAGCAAGTGCTCAGTAAACTGGCTCTTGCCCTTTCTAAATGAAGTTTAGCTGGTCCCATTTTAAGTATCTATGTGGGGGCGGAAAAGGGGTGAGGAGGACTTACGTTGCTGACTCATTAGGACAGAAGGCATGAGTCAGGGCTGTGTAACTTCCAGGGATGGAACAGGGAGACTCCTCCCCCCACCCCGTCCTCCTCATCCAGCTTCTGGGGGTCTTGGCTACCAGCGGGTCCCACGTGGTTAGAAAAAGCAGGCTCTGTTAGTACCTTTCTCACCACATTTGGCGAGGAGTGCTGGGCAGTGTTGTCCAGTGAGGGGACACTGTGAGGGGTTTCTTCCCTAGATGACTGGGGCAAGTTAGCAGCAGTGTTCTTGTCAAGAGAGAGAGCTGGCTTTGGGACTTCAGATGCTGGGGGCTCATCTGTAGCCTGTAGAAGAAAATAAAAACTTGGGTGGTTTCACTGCAGAGAGTAGCTGCCGCAATAGCAGCAGCTGCAGTCATTGTTAGTGCCCGCCCTGCACTCCCCCTACCACCACTGTGAACTGCTTAAAATTTTGTTCAGAAATAAAGATACTCTTATCTAAACTCTTCCTAAGATATCCTCTCTAATAAAAGAGAAACATGCAAATTGATCGTACCTTCACTACACCCACAAGCCATGCCCACCAGCCAATCAGAGTGAGTATGCAAATTAACCCAACCAAGATGGAGGTTAATTTGCCTATCCAGACCAGAGTGAAGACTGAAGACAGCAGAGAAAGAAGCCAAGTGCTGCAGAAGCAAGCAAGCAGGGCAGTGGAGAAGGAAGGGAAGCAGGCGGGGCAGTGGAGACCGCAGCAGGAAGCCCTATTGCAGGAATCATCCTGCAAGGGGCCTCTAGTATCCTAATAACAGTCTTAGGATAAGCCCCCAGTGGAGAATTCTGAACTAACTCTGTCATATTTGCCTTAGCAGTCATAACAGTTATGACTTACATTTAGCTTGTGGTCCTCTATGAACCCTAGACCCTACACTGCCATGATGAAGATTAGTCTATATCCCCTCATAGAAACTGACCTCAGAGGAAAACTTTGAAACAAGATCTAAAGTTGGAAGTACTAAGTATTAATGTGAGGCCTTATATTTTGTAATAAAGTAGAAGTCTATAGAGCTGCTTTGAAGATATAACTGATTACAGATCTATAGGAGACACCACTATGGGAAAAGTGAGAGTAGAAGGTGGTTGCAATAGGAAGCTCTGGGGGGGAAAAAAGAAAAGCAAGAGTTAAGAATGAAGATGTAGATGGCAGGAAAGATCTCAGAGGCTGCACCTCATCGATTGGCTTTTAATTGAAAGAAGCATTCATCATCCCCCAGGGTGAAAACAGGCCCTTTCCATGGCATTCCAGAGTCCACAGACCTGGATCCAAAACTTGGTTCTACCACTGTGTTTCATGATCTCAAGAACCTCACTCTCTTTGATCTCCACTTCTATACCTATGAAATACAAATGGTAATGCCTCCCTAACAGCATTGTTGATAGGATAAAGGATGCACTGTATATAAAGCATACCTAGCTTAGCAGGCTTAAATTATATTTTAAGCCAATAGCTATGCAGTGGTATAAAGATGCTGCCCGGTGCTATATACAATCTTGTAACATAAAAACCCACCTGAAACCTCTATGTTCATGTTGACCAATGTCACCCCAATTTAATAAGTAAAAGGAAAAAAAAGGATGCTGCTCACTAGCATCTAATGCATACCCTCCCTTGCTCTTTAAGTTCTCCCTTTCCCCTGTCTGAGATTCATAAGTTCCCAGCAAGGAAAGGGAGGAGGTTACAAAGGTAAGAGGCAGCCCCTCTCTGCCATGGCACTGGCGGAAATCCTGCACAGATCAGAAAGGTCTAGTCATGAGCAAGGTTCCGGTGTCACAGAAGAGGACGGGGCTGAGTTAGGCCACTCTTGAGAGTGGTTAGCCCCGTTCTATGTTGGGACTAGATGCTATGTTCTCTGGAGGTTCCTGAGATGGGAGGTGGAGCCCAGGGCAGTCTTGGCTCAAGGCCACCCTAAGATGAAGAGACTGTGTTCCTGTGCCACCCTGTGATTGGGAGGCTGTGTTCCTGAGTGGGATGGGGAAAATATGTACCCCAAGCCACTCTAAGGCTCACCTGTGTGGCATCCTCCTGGGTCTGGGACTGGATGGGGGCTGGCTGCCTCACGATGTAGTTGATCTGCCCCACAATGGTTTGCTGAAGATGCTGAGGTGATTTGGTCTGACTCAGTTGCAGGCTGGGCTGTTGAGCCTGAAGGAGAAGCTCCAGGTCCTTCTGCATTTCCTCCAGCTCAAACTTGTGGTGCATTATGTCCACGTTCTGGGAACAGGCAGGCCCTGGAGGGTTTTCATGCTGACTAGATGCCAGGTGCTGGGATGGAGGTAGAAGTGGGGGTGGCTGCTGCGGGGGTGGGGGTGGCAGAGGTAGCGGAGGTGGCAGCTGCTGCTGTGGCTGCTGCTGAAAGTGGCTGAGCTTCAGCTTCTGGTGGTGGCCAAACTGGACTTGGATAGAGGGTGTCTGTAAGGTGGGCTGGGCATGGGCTCCAGGCTGAACATCCTGCGGGGGTACAATGCACACCGGCTGGGAGGTCAGCTGATGCCCCAGCCGCTGGGATGTGCTCTCCGGCTCCACAGAGGGCTGGGTTTCCAGCCAGGGCTGCATCAGCTTTGGTGGTTGAGGGTTGCAGGGCAGCTCCTTCTCTCTGGGTAGCAAGGTGGAACACTGCAGTGACCCCAGCTGCTGGGGCACCACCTCAGAGGGCTGCCTAAAGCTGTGAGCTTGGTGTATGCTGGGTGGAGGGACCTGGCCTTTGAGGGCGGGCGAGACAGGGGAGCAGTGAGAACAGCACACAGACGAGGAGCACAAGGCTGGAGAGTGGAACTTGTGTGAGGGGTGACTAAGAGTCTCTTGCTGAGCTACTGGAGACTGGTGGCTTTGATAAAAAGATGATGGTCCCTGTAAACTTCCATAAGCATGGGTATCTGTCCGAGACAGTTGTCCACCTTCTGTGGTTATACAGCCTGGAAATTCAGAATAGAGACAGTTTCCAAAGGTAACCTGCAGTTGTTCCCTACTTGCTACCTCCTGCTCCCGGGACCAATAGACATCATTCAGCAAACCTATACCAGGCAGAAATTAAGAAATTCAACCCCTGATCTCTAAGACTCAGTCTTAAATGAGACCAGTAATTGAATCTGTATGGACCAGCTTTGGGGACCTGGGACATTTGAGAAATTAGCACTGCTTTTACCAGATGCTCATTCCTGACTCTGTATCCTACTAGAGAAACAATGGGCTCCCTCAAAGAGAACCCATTCTTTCTTTTCTTTTTTATTGTTTAAAATATTACAAATGGTAGTACATATGTCTCCTTTCCCCTCCACTGACCTCCCCCCAGCCTCCTCCAACCTCTGGCACAAGCCTTTAACCCCCTAGTGTCTATGTCCATTGGTTATGTTTGGAAAATTGTGGTACATCTACACAATGGAATACTATGCTGCTGTATAAAAGGAATTCGAACCCATTCTTTTTTTTAACAAAATAGCCTGACAGAGACTGAGACCCCCAAAAAAATCAACATTGGATATAGGGAGGGAATGTGATGGGAAGGAGCAAAGAAGAGAGAGCCTTCCCCAGGACAATGAGTAAGTCTGCAAATACAGATCTGGGGAACTGTGTGTGGAGCAAATAAGGTGGGAGAGAGTGGGGAAGCTCCAATGCAGCTCAGTGCCAGGCACCAGCACTGTCCTCTAAGGTCCTTGGCCTGGCACATGAGTAGATGGTATCTATTGCTAGCTCAGTCTAACTCCTTTGGCTTAGCTGTTTGTTTGTCTGAATATATTTTTATTTATTTCAGAGAGAAAGGGAGAGGGAGAGAGAGATAGAAACATCAATGATGAGAGAGAATCATTAATAGGCTGCCTTCTGCACACCTCCCAGTGGGGATGGAGCCCATAAGCCAGACATGTGTCCTGTCCAGGAGGAATCAAACTTTGACTTCTTGGTTCATAGGTTGACGCTCAACTACTGAGCCATGCCAGCTGGGCTTAGCTCAGTTTTGGTAAGACTTATTTAGGAGAACACTGAGCAACTTGAGGGCAGGAGGTGTTTTATTCAACATTGGTCTCTTAGTGCCCAAAATAAGACCTGACCCAAACCAAGGGTCCACCAAAGGTCTGTTGAGCTAAACCCAAGAGGCGATGGCAGCAAAATAAAATCCTTATCATTCATCGTTCTGTCAAGTTCAAAAAAACTTTCAAGAAAATTAATATCCCAGATGAAGGCAACATTTGGTTACTAGTTTAATAAACCTACCATTAGGTTATCAACACAGACACAACCACAAGTTGTCTATATTCTGCTTAAAGACTGAATGTCAGCAACTTATTGCAGCAGGGGAAAAAAAAAACAAAAAAAAACAAAAAAAAAACAAACAAAAAAAACGCACAATATCATGAATTATCTGCTTACATCTCAACTCCAGAGTGTGCACAACATTCACTTTCTCTCTTTCCTCTTATCTCTCTCTCTCATCTCCTCTCTCTCATCTCCTCTCTCTCTCTCTCTCTCTCTCTCTCTCTTTCTCTCTCTCTCTCTCTCTCTTTCTCTCTCTCTCTCCCCCCCATGTGAGCACTCTCTCCTTTTATTTCCTCCTCATTTCTCTGCTCTTTATCTCCTCTTTTCCTCCTCTCTCATTTCTCTCTCCTCTCTTTTCTTTTCTCTCTCTTCTCTTTTTCTCTCTCCTCTTTTTCTCACTTCTCTCTCTCTCCCTCTCTTCCTCTCCCCCCTCTCCCTCCCTGTTGCTGATATACCCATTTGTGCCTACACAGGTGTACACCCTGGTATAACCACAGAGGCACAGGTTCACCTGCACTGCCACATGACATTCTATAGAGCAAGGCTACTTTCTTGTCTCCTCTCCGCAATAAAACCAAGGTAACAGGGACATTCATACAGAATGGGAAGCTCAGATTTCAAATGGTCCTGTTACAAAAGTCCTATATAGCCACTGGTATTTTAGCTGTCCACTCACTCATACCTTAGCTCCACTCCCAAGAAAGGTTTGCTGGATGACTCCATGACCTCTGGCAGTCGCAGGGAGTGCTTTCTCTTAGGCATAAAAGCTGACCTACCCAGTAAGCTAAGCAGACACTTTATATCATTCTCAACAAATATGTAAAAGCCCACAGGATAGGCCCTGACTCACCAAGGGAAGCCAGCTGCTTGGTCCAGAAGTTAGGCTCCCAGGTGAATCTGATACTCCAAGGGGAGCCAGGATCTGTGTTACAATTTGTCTCCAGCAATCGCTGCATCTGAAACACAATCTGAAAACAGCACCAAAGTCATTTCTTTGGGCATCTTGCTCCAGAATGACAATTCCCTCTCCCTCACTCTTTGAACAGGTTGATGGGATCAAAGCCATGGTTCTTTAGACTCAGGTCTTCTGCCATATGCTCATTTCCTTGACTCTTAATATCTCCATATTCTTATCCTGACTCCTTATCACCTCAAACCACCTGGAACTCCCTCCCATTCCCCACTGATCCCTTCCTCTTATCGAGACTTCTGAAATCCTTACATTCTTATTTCTTCTAAGCCTCAAATAATTTGTAATTCCTCTCAGGATATCAGTTACTGGCAGACCTTTCAAGAGTGCTCTATTCATTCTATCGTATCTCAATTTATAAGCCCATGGGGGCAGACATTCTCTGAGCTCCACAGTGCTATCCTTCTACCCACAGGTAAAAGTCCCTTCCATCCTAATCAACGGACCTCTTCCTCCCTCATCACTTTCATCTATGTTCTATCACTAACTCTCCCATTTATCTAAGGCTCTGGCAAATGTCCAATTTATCCTGCCATCATCTAGTTAACTAATGTCCCAATCAACATCTTGGCCTCTTACTTCCTTGATATCTTTTAAATGTCAATCAACTTCACTTCTCTTTTCAGTTGAGTCATCCTTTTCATCATCTAGAACCATTTTATCTATGAGACCATAAACTCCAATAACCTATTACCTGATCATCGTAACTAGTTCTTACTCTTTCAGAGTAGGCTCTTCAACCTCGTTGAGCTCCGTAAGCCTGTCCCATCCATCCATAAGACCATCTCAGCTTTTCATCATTTTCAGTAACAATGTCACTGTGCCCTAATTCCTCCCACCACCAATGCCTAACCTTAGGGCAATGCAGCCATTCCAAAGCCATGTTATCTGGGGTTGGGTCAGTGATTATGAACCTCAGTCCTTTTTCTTGTTACTTCCTTTCTTATTGGCTTCTTCTTCCACTACCACAGTGACTATTTAAAATCTTTATACCTACCCAATGCCTAACCCTCTTATCACTTTCAACTTCACAGAAGACAAAAGAGACCATAAAGGGCAAACTCCCCCAAATTTGTATCCCTTCCACCTCCAAACTTAACTACATGAAAGCTGATGCCTGCCTGTCCTCCAACTCACAGGAAGGGAACGCCTCTTATGTTTAAGGTGAACCAATTCACTCTAGACCCCACTTCGTTCTGCCTTCTCAGTATGCTCACAACTATTTTCAACTTCTCCCAAATAAATGAATGCAAACATTTTCCCTCTTAAAAAAAAAAAAAAAAAAAAATCAAGCCGAGGCTGGTTTGGCTCAGTGGATAGAGTGTCGGCCTGGGGACTGAAAGGTCCCAGGTTTGATTCCAGTCAAGGGCATGTACCTTGGTTGCAGGCACATTCCCAGTGGGGATTGTGCAAGAGGCAGCTGATTGATGATTCTCTCTCATTGATGTTTCTAACTCTCTATCCCTCTCTCTTCCTCTCTGTGAAAAATCAATAAAATATATATTTTTTTAAATCAAGTCACCTTGTCAAGCTACCTTCTGGATTCCCTTCTTTTCATTTCTGTCTCTTCTTCACCTCCCATTTTTAGTACCCTTGTTCTAGCTTTTAATTCTAGACTTTGCTTAGAATTTCTTTCAAAAGATCACCAAGGACTTCCTGATTCCCAGATCTCAAGGTATCACTTCACTACTCATCCTTTTTCACCCTCAGTAGCAATGATAACATTATCTACTTGAAGTCTGATACTCAGTTAATTTCTGTGCATCACATTCTATTTCTCCTCAGACCTTTGCTTTTCACTTTCTTTCAGTCATCCTTTTCCTCTCTTCTATGCTGAAATTCATGGCATTTCCCTGGGTTTCAGATTTATTCTTTTCTTCTTCCATCACACATGCTTCCAATGTGATATTAGAGATGTACCAGTGACTCCCACATCTCTATCTCAAACCCCTTTCTTCTGATTTCCGGACCCATCTATCAATACAGACTTTGGATATCTCCATTTAGATGCTCTACGGACATCTCACATTCAAGATCCTCTGCCATATGCTCATTTCCCTGAACCTTAGTATCTTCATATCCTTCTGCCTCTTCATCCAAATATAAACCCCACCAACTTCTTTGAAAATCCTTGCTCCTGAGCATCACCTCCTCCCAAGCTCAACACTTCAACATCATCCTCCACTTCTTTCCTCTTAGCCCCCATTTAAACCCAAATTATTTTGTAGGGGATGACCAGCACACCACTAGTGTTCAGGATAATTTCTAAATCTGTGACCTAAGGCAAATAACTACAGAATTTCCCAGCTGAGTTGCCTAGATGAATGTTGCCTGCAGGATGATTTTAGCACCTGGGTTCTTTGCACTGTGGGGTTTGGTAAAAAATAATGGCATCCACTTACTATAACTCAAAAGCAGTGATTGAGGAGTTAAGAGTTCTTCTTACCAGCTCTTTGCTGAAAAGGAAAGGAATACTGGTTTTGCTGCAAACAGCCCAATTGATGAAATTCTGCACATGCTCAAATTGACGGTTGAGCACCATGATGCTCTGTAACTGCTGTTCCAGCTTCCGTTTTCTCTCGTTAGTAATGCCCTGGGTACAGAGAGAGAAGGCAGAGTTCCTGATCCTATTCTTGGACTGCAGCCTACCTGCTTGGAAATCTGGTGGCCTGTGTGTATCAGTGTAAACATTGGTGGAATTAGATGAGACTGCACCTGAGAGGAAGGCAGGACAGAGAACTACTATGGGCTGCTAAGGGGTGGAGGAAGGGAAGGAGAAAAGAGTGGGAGGATTTTATAGTGCAAATATGGAACAGGTGATAAATGAATAAGAAAATGAATAAATGTCTACATCTCTTGGGAATAACTTGATGAAGGAGGAGGGTTGTTTTATGACTTTCTTCCAAGGCCATAATACTGCACAACCCAGGAAGGCAGTTGCCTAAGAGCCATAGTTCTGATGGAAGTTTGAACTAACTTTCCAGCCTTTAATGAGCCACCCTTCCCAAATTAGACTGAACATTTTAAGTTACAGGGAGCAAAAAAAGAGCACATAAATTCCAGCCCAAGAAGCTCTGCGCCATGGACCCAGTTTGATATGTGTCTAGTTTCTGACCTAGGAAGAGCACAGAACCCACCCACTGGCCCATCTGTCCACATATACCTCCAATTCTTCTATGAGCACGTTGGCCTGTTTGTTCAGCTCATTCATTAGAACCATCTTGGCCATTTTGATTTGGTTTTCCACTTTCCTGTGCTGATGTTTCACCTCAAAAATCCTGTAAACAGGATGGGACATAGCATGGTGAGCCCTATGAGGGCTTAGAGACAGCAAACATAAGAGCTAACAACCTGGTGACTGCCCATTGAGATCAAGGCCCATCAGGCACCAAATATAAAGAAACAAGAACCTTCTGCACCAACCCACTCTTTGGACAACCCAGACCAACTGAGCTAAGTGGGCCAGTGGCCCAAAGTTCAACCTGGTTTTCTTGAGGTAAACCTCAGGTCAACCCAGCAGTTCAACAATTCACACAGACTAGAGACAGGATAGAGCAAGTATAAATATGACTTCATGTAATCTATTGGGTAAAAAGGAGAATGCTCTAGTAAACAGTGCCACGCAGTAAAAAAGAGTATGGACAGAAACAGAAAGTGGTTGCCAAGAACTGGTGATGTTGGGGGAATGGAGAATGACTGCAAATGTGTATGGGGTTTCTTTTGGGGGTGATTAAATGTCCTAAAAGTAGGTAATAATAATGGTTGCACAACTCTATGAATATGCTATAAACTACTGAATTATATATTTTAAAAGGGAAATATTATGGTATGCAGATTAAATCTCAGAAAAGCTGTTAAAAAGAAGGAAAAAAAAGAAAAAGAAAAAAGATGGGCTTTGAAATCACACAGACCTAGCTTCCACTATGAATTCAAACAAATCACCTAACTTCCCCAAACTTCAGTCTCCTCATCAGTAAAATGGTGTTAATCCAAAGAATTATAAAAATTGAACAAAATAATGTATGTATGATGCCCAATCCAATGCATGCCACATGATGAACTCTCAGTACCTAGTAATTCCTCTTCCTCGTGAAATACTAATGATTTCATGTCATGTGTAGATTTCTGCAGAAAACATTTGGAAATGGATGATAAAGGGCAGTATACCACCTACTAGCTGCACCCTAGGATAAAAAGGACTCTCTTTCCAGTTATCTACTCTGTGCCTTTGTTCTCAAGCACCAACCTCTGGCTATTTCATGGCTACTTTCAAAAGGCATGGGCTTTGGCCCAGACTCACTCTGATCATCCTGACCTAGTTTGGTCCCATTCACTAAGTGATGACCTGAAGCCCTTTCATATGCCTCTGGGACATAAGCCACATAAAGGCATGTCCAGAGTGTGAGGGAACAGAGCATTTCCCAAGTTGACAAAGGGCTAGCTTGTGCTACCTGTCCTCAATTTGCTTTGCAGATGTCTGCAGGTTGGATTTCTTATGAGCCACCTGTGTAGTCACACTTTCCAGAAGCATCCTCTGATTTTGCAGAACTTCTTCAAGATGTCTGCACCTACAAGAGGAGGCAGAGAAAAAGCTGAGTTTTATTCTGAGCATGCCAGCCAAGCAAGAATCCTCACAGTGTGTGTCTCAGCCAGGCCTATGGAGGCTCGAATTACATCTAGGAAAAGTCAAAGATACTGCAGGCTCTTGGCTTTTTAGAATCCCCACAACAGGAGCAGAGAAAACTTCATCCCAGGGGCTGAAGGTTGGTTTAGGCAGGCAAAGAATTTTGATGCACTAGGAGCCCAACATTCTACAAGTAAGAAGTCTCAGAGCCCTCCCAATCCCCCTTTGAGCAGCCAGCCAACCTTACCTATGTTCTTTGTGTTCCACCATGAGGCATCTATGGCATGTGAGCACATCACAGGTCTCACAGAACAGCTTGAGCACTTCCTGTGTGTGTAGAGGACAGTACAAGGCGAAGTCCCCAGAACCACTATTCACTCCTGCCAGACAAGATAGAGAAAGTGGGCTTCCCTTGCTCAGGAAGACCTCTTAGTTAAGCCCTACCAAGCAGGCTTTGGCCCTCAATGGGACCCTCCATGGACACAGGGGAGGTGGTGCAAACAGAAGAGGCCTCTTGTTGGTCCACTGAGGTTTCAGGAGCATGAGAAATGCTGGCTTAGCCCAGCTGGATTTGCCCAGTTGGCCAAAAACAACACACTATCAAGCCCCAGGCATCCTACTGCCTGCCAGAGGCTAAGGAAAGTGTTTATTACTATTCCAGCACATGGATCACCTGCAGGATAATGACTCCTCTAACATTCAACCTAAAACTCTTCATTAAACCAGGAATCCATGTGATGGGGCTGAAACCAACTACACAGCCTCACCAGGCTCAAGGCCAGATCACATGGATCATTAAATCTGATTCCTGTGGCCCTAGTCAATTTGGCTGAGTGGAGTGTGGGCCTGTGGACTGAAGGGTCCCAGATTCAGTTCCAGTCAAGGGCACATATCCGGGTTTCAGGCTCAATCCCCAGTTGAGAACGTGAAGGAGGCAGCCAATCAGTGATTCTCTCTCATCATTGATGTTTCTACCTCTCTCTTCCTCTCTGAAATCAATAAAAAATATATATTTTTTTTTAATTTTTATTCCTATGGATATGACAACAGTAAAATTACTCCCATGGTAAAAGGGCCTTGGGAAAAGACTTTTAAAAAGATTGTCATTGAAAACAAAGGGTATTAGACAACTGGACAAGCCCTGATACAAGCTGTTTAATTAAGTGATTAGAAGCGAGGCATGACTGCTATAAATAGAGGTGAAAGTAAGGAACTCAGCTAGCTTCCATGATAATTCAAAACTATTCCTCCCTGCTCAGGAAGACATCTCACCCACACTCATCCACTCCCACCCCCACAAGGGTGAGCCTAGAGTGACTTACACTGTGACTATGATTCTGGAGGAGACCACCCCTACCGCCACTGCCACCACCACTAGCGGGGAAACAAAGTCAGAGAGCTTTTCTCCCAGGATTTTAAGGTTCAGCACTGCTTAAGGGCATGTGAGCGGGTGGGGAGAGCCAGCAGTGATACCTGGAGATCCTTTCTGGGCGGGAGGGAAGAGCGGACCCCCAGGGGCAGGGCCATGCTGGTGTTCTTCCGTGCAGGAGCTGCAGAGCCAGCGGTTGCAGTAGGTACAGAGAATGTGTGCCGCCCTCTTCTCCTTGCACTCGGAGCAGTTCTGGAAGCAGAAAGTTCTGGAGTTATTTGGGCCTGCCTCTCTCAGCAATGAAGGCCCTAGGGCCTGGGGTCCTGCAGAGCTGCTCCTCCACTAGTTTGGAGTGCAGTGAATCTGGAGAGCTACCTGGGAGCGACATGTGGGGGCTTGTGAAGAAGCAACCTTTGTGACTAAAAGAAGAGTGGCCTCGGGGACTATTAGCACACATACTGTGCAGAAGATGGGTACCCAAATGAACAAGGCTCACATAGCCTGACGGGTGGCAGACATTCAGAGTAACGCTGTGATAAAGGATGTATACCTAGTGCTAAGGAAGCAAGGGGGAGTCTCCAGGGGCTCCATCTAGGAGGGGCCAGGAAAGTTCTAAAGAGGTGACATTTGAGTTGAATATGGAATGACAAGTAGAAGTTTATCAGGCAAACAAGAGTGGAAAACAAGAAAGCACAAGCAGTAAGTCAATGTGCCTGCAGGGAGGAGGAAGCTGCGGATGTGGAGTACACAGAAAGATGATTGTATACAGCCAGGAAAGACCAAGCACAGGTCAACTCTCAGAGTTATGTTTCCACAGCTGAGGCCTGCTGGGCCCAAGAGTACCCAGTCCTGTCCTAATCCAAATGTTCATTAATTTGGTCAGCAAATACCTTGCAGGGCTGATGTAAAGCATGCGGCGAAGAGATCTGGAAAAAATTAGCATGTCTATTCCTGAATAATGTAGGCCACTGAACTGATGTAGGTTCTATCAGCTTTCTCCTCACATGGATATTTGAAAAACCCATAACAGGGGAAGAAGAGGAGAAATACTAAAAGTTTTACTAATTAA
This sequence comes from Pipistrellus hanaki, assembly GCF_964339955.1. Lineage (NCBI taxonomy): Eukaryota > Metazoa > Chordata > Mammalia > Chiroptera > Vespertilionidae > Pipistrellus > Pipistrellus hanaki. The sequence continues at coordinate 47,622,866 of NC_140511.1, forward strand.
ACTATGAACTAATTAAGGGTAGAGAACATGGGTCTCAGTCTGCCTAGCACCCAGCACAGGGCCTACCCACATGCAAGATATTCAATAAAAATTAGATACAGGAGCAAGTAAGTAAATTGACAAATGAATAAAATGTAGTGTCAAGGATACCTTAGTGGAGATAGGAATAAAAGGAGAAGTAGCCAATAGGTAATGTGAAGTTTCAGAAACTCAAAGGTATCAGTTGTAAAATACAAGAAAAACTGATGAACCCATTTAACACAGTCTGCTGCATGAGTTTCAACTCAGGGGTAGGAGAAAATAAAAGCTCAATACAAATATTTTTTCAGTAAGAACTGTGAGATGAGGAAAAAAACTCCCATTTTGCTTTCCCCAACTCAAACATTTTCTTTTTTTTTCTGGATAGATGCATAGAAGGATGGACAGACGGACGGACGGACAGATGGATGGATGATTAGGCAAACTGATAGCAGGGTAAAAACTTGGAAGGAGTGGTGAATAAATAGACAGACTTATGGATAGGGGTCCCACAAGTTTCTGATAAGGATCAGCTGCTTCTTGGGTCCTGACTTACCCTGGCCATCTTGAATTGCTCAGGAGAGAAGCACTGCAGAAAAAAATGTTCAGTTACATCCCTGGTAGGATACACTCGCTTACACCCAGGACAGGAGATGAGCTCTGGGAGGGGGAAAAAAAAGAGCAGAATCAGGGCAACATGGCAGATTATACATAAGGCATTATACATTATACATGAGGCTTTCTAATATACAACAACCAAGGTATGTGCCACCACTTGTGCCAAAATTAACTACTATATCTGACACCATAGCCTGTGCTTTCCACCTCGGTACTCTAAACATGACCATCCCCTTAGGTGCCTGCCCTACACACCTCTTTACAGCCTTACCTTGGTCCTACCGCCTTCCCCCTCCCACAAGCCATTCTACTACAGGCCCAACCCTACTCTGGTTGATAATAACCTTCTTCTGCTCCCACTTCTCTTTCCACAGCTCTGGGATCCCAGCAGATCTCCAGGGAACCAGTTTAGACTGGGGCACAACTCCAGCCATTAAGGTTACCGGGTAGCAGAATTACTTTAAAGATCTCAAAGCAGGGGCTTCCGAAAGGACCTAACCAGAGAAAGGCAAGGCCTTCCTGCCTGCTCATCTAGGAGGTACTTTTCTCTTGTTACAGCCAAGACCAAGCAGCCTGCCTTTGGGGCTTAGAGTGCTTCTGTAGGGCCTTCTCCAGCTAGTGATGTTGGGTGCAGCACATACATGTGCGTTTCACCTGTGAACATGCACATCTTCCCAGAGAAATACAATCATCTTCAACACATTCCTCAGCGTAGTGGGTTCCTGAACTATATAAATGATATCAGACTGTCCTCCCACAACCCAAGACTATGGTGCTCTTCAGACCCACCCCCAGAGCAATCAGCTCACCAGGTGCCAGGAAATGAGCTTCCTGAGCAGGACCGGGTTCCCGTGTCCAAGGATGAGAATGGCATGGGAAGGGGCTGCCTATAGTCTAGATTTGCAGTAAGACAAATGTAAGCTCAAACACCAGGTTTACCACCCTATGACCTTGGTTGGCAACTCATGCAAACTCATTTAACTCCTTGTGCCCCAGTCTCTCTGTATGTAAAATAGAAAGGGAAAACAAGAATTGCTATGAGGATTAAATTAAGTAATACTTGAGAAAGCACATGATCATCCATGAATGGTGACTTTGAATTCAAAAGATTTCTCATATCCCATTCATGGCAATGACCTCAATTAGCAACTCTCCCAGATGATGAAAATCAAATAGTCTGAGAGGTAGATTTTTTAAATGTCAACAAATTCTTCCCCTCTGTGTGCCCATGCCCTTCAAATAAGCCACTTTAAAACTTCATGGTTAAAACATCTAAACCATTTAAAGTTTGAGTCTGTTCTCCAGCCTTTGAAGCTAGGCTGGCCTAGCTTGCTTTGACCAAAAGAATGCAGCAAAAATGACAATGAACAAGTTCCATGCCTAAACCTCAGGTGCCTCTGTATATTTCTGCTCCTGCTCTCAGGAACTCTAAGACTCTCACATGAATCTCAGGTTAGATTGCTAGAAGATCAGAGGCCGTGCGGAGAGAGGTCTCGGTTGTTTCAGGTGTCCCACCTGAGCCATCAAAAGCCAGTTAGCTCCAATTGACCCACCAGCTGAACCCAGACTCAGGAATGAGCACAGCTGAGATAAGCCAAGCCCAGCTCAACCCAATCAAGAATTCCAGCCCACATGCCAACCTGTATAATCAAAAATTAAAATTTAGTTATTTAAACCATGAAGTATTCCACAAAATCAGGAAAAATAGTTTAATCCTCTTCCTCCACCCATCCAAACCCCCTCTCTCAAATTTTTAAAACCTCCCCCAGCCTTCACAGAGCCATGAACAGAACTGAGTCTGGAATATCCTAGTCTCTTGCCCATCAACAACAGTGGCCAGAGATGGAGAAGGATGCTCTCCACGGGTGGTCTCATCCAGGGGAATCAGGTGACTGTTCCTCCCTTCTAATCTCTGGGGAAACCCTACTCATCATCCCTAGGTCCGAAATGCTGCTCTAAATCACTGAAAATTTCCACAAACCTTCCAACTCCATGGTACCAGAGGCCCACACATTAGTCATACTAACACAGCCTCATTAGCATCATAAAAAAGAGAAAAAACTGAATAGACCAGAGAAGCCCTTATTACATATCCTCTGCCTCCCTTGGCCTTTAAGGCCCAAATCCTCATCTTGGTTCTCAGGCCCTTTCCAAGTTGGATTCTCTCTTGTCACATCTCTAGCTTCATCTGCCACACACCCTATGTCCTTGCTATGCCCCAATATCTCTATCTCCTGAATACACCAAACCTTTGCATAACTGTTTATAAAAGTGCTGTTCCCTCTCCCTGAAATACTCTTTCTCGCTCTTCTTCTTCTCGGATATACTCCTATTCATCCTTTCAAACCTGTTCCAAATGTTCTACCTTTGAGAAACAGGGTTAATTTCCCTTGGGATAATTATTCCCTCTTCTGAGTCCCCACAGCACCCTGATCATTCTTCTAATATAACAAATATCACATCACATTCTATCTGTTCACATGTCTGCATTAAAAAATAATCCACAACTGGTACTAAAAAAGATTGCATGATTTTTAGCAAATTGGGACAATTAAGTTTCTATTGGGTTTGAGGATTCCACGTGTATTCCTTGCACTCACGGCCACTGAGAGTATAGTAAAAAGCCATCTGCAAGTTTTCAGGGTAACAGGAAAAAAAAAGCCAGTCCAGAGGACAAAGGAACCAGGTCTGATCCACAGCAGAGCTGTGGTGCTTGGGAAAGGTTGTGAATTGGGAGATGTAGGTTCCAGGCCCAGGGCTGGCACTGTCTGTGTAACCTTACATAAGTGACCTCTTTTCTCTAAACTGTTCTTTCTACATCCTTAAAATGAGGAAAATGGGAATATCAGGGAAGTATGGATTATCCACCCCCCTTCCTTTGCCTACTGCAGTCAGGCTTCAGAAATCTTCCCCTGGGCAAGATGGGAAGGTACAGAGAGCCAAACAGCCACCTAGCTATCAAGTCAGCAAGGCAGGAGACAAGCTGTGGGCTCAGCCCATCTAAAGAGAGGCTGCTGCCACAGTCTGCACGGATGGGAGTGAACTCAGAGACATATGTTATCTGTCACAATATTTTGTCCAGAAATTCTTATCTTCCCTCAGAAGATTCTAACCCCATTCATTAGGCTGTGTCAACCTTGAGCTTTTTTTTTTTTTTTTTTTTTTTTTAAGAGAATTCCCCATTTTTCAATGAGGATACAAAAACAAAATTTGTTAACACAATTGAAATACATGAACTCTTTATTATCTAAAATTATCAAATGTCTATATTTAGCATTAATCTCATTATTAATACATATCTAAGTCACACGTTACATAAAACATTAGATATATTGCTCTTTTTCTACTTTAATTATTTAAGCAACAGCCTTGAGCTTCTATGTTGTACATGGGAACATCAATTCTGAGAAGTGGTCCAAAGGTCACACAGCCATCCTGGGAGGAGGTGGGGTGTCTGCTTCTAGAGTGAAGAAGGCATTGGCCCCAGAGGTCCTCCTGGGGACCTAGCCTGGTAGAACTACTCTGAAACCCAAGGATGTTCAGTGAAACTGTTGTAAGAGTAAGCACTTCTGGTCCCTAGGATGTTATTCTTTACCACTACTTCTGGTCCCTAGGATGTTATTCTTTACCACTACTCCCCGTACCAGGCACTTTACATGTGTTCTCTCATTTAATCACCAAACCACATCTAAGAGATAGCCAATGTCTCCAATTCATAGTTGGAGAGACTGAGGCTCCAAAAAATTGTCACCCATCAAAGATCATACAAACCAAGGGCAGAACTAACATTGAAACCCAAGTTTGTCTACCTCTAAAACCCAGCCCTTTTCACTATGCTAATTCAAGTGTAAATTAAAAAAAAAAAAAAAAAAAGGTAGCCCTAGCTGGTTTGGCTCAGCTCAGTGGATACAGCATCAGCCTGAGGACTGGATGGTCCTGGGTTCGATTCTAGTCAAAGGCACATGCCCGGGTTTTGGGCTCAACCCCCAGTAGGTTGTGTGCAGGAGGCAGCCAATCAATGATTCTTATCATTGATGTTTCTCTCTCCCTCTCCCTTCCTCTCTAAAATAAAAAAATACATTTTTAAAAGGTAATTTTATTTTAATCAAGTAAATACTTTATAAGTAAAATATTCCATAATAATAATCCAACTCTAATGATAACATGGAAACAGCTCTGGACCTGGGAATACAGGAGAAACTGAAATCCAGCCCCAGCTATGCTTAAAGTTTTAAGAAATATGACCTTTGAAAAAAGGCAAGTGAAGCAGAGTTTTTCTGCCTGGAGAAAATAAAAGTGGTTCTCACTTTATTACATGTCTGAATCATATGAGGCACCTTTAAATATCCTGATGTCCAGTCCACATCCCATAGCAATTAAATCAGAGTTTTAAGCGATAGGATCCAGGCATCAGTATTTTAAGAAATTCCCCAAATGATGGCAATATACAACCAAGTTTGAGCCTGATAGCTCTGTCCCCTGTACCTGGCAGCTAAGAAAAGCAGGCTCACCCAATTTTAAAGAGGCTCCAAAATGTTAGAGGTTCTGAATGCAGCTGGGATGTATTTTCCTTCTGACAGAGAAAAGCAAAGGCCAGATGCTCAGCACACAGAAGGATACCCTGATACCTACCCTGTTTCCCCGAAAATAAGACAGTGTCATATATTAATTTTTTCTCCCAAAGTTGCGCTAGGTCTTATTTTCAGGGGATGTCTTATCTTTCCATGTGCTAGGTCTTATTTTCGGAGGATGTCTTGTTTTCGGGGAAACACGGTAGGTACCCTGATGGTTGGCAGAGAGTTGGCAGACATTTTGCCTTCACTAAAGAACCGATGAGCAAGCTTAGGGTACAGCCAGGGGCACTACAAGACTGCTACCGGATCCCAAAGAGTGTGCTGAGCCCAGGACGTAGTGAGGCAGCAAGGGAGGGTAGTCCATACTTCATACATGAATAGCAGAGCCAAGGCAACCTGGGCACCAGGGGGTTGGGGTGAAGAGAAATGCCAAAGAGGTATCAGAAAGCTAGCATTGGGTCAGCTCAGCCCACCAAGGAGGGACACATACACCCCAGATATATAAGCCTGAGCTCAGCTAAGCAGCCAACCCTGTGGGGGTTAAGGAGCCTTTCATTCTACAGCTCTTGTCCAAGGCTCCATGAAACTTTGCAGCTGGGCGCAAGCTCTGACTCCAACAGAGTGGCATCCTCTGAAGCAGCCTGGTGGTCCTTTGCCAGGTCTCACATGCAAACCCAAAGCTGGACAGACCCAGTTTTCACTGCTCTTCTAGCCAATTCCCTATCATAGAGAAGGTGACATGGAGGCCCAAAGAGAGGGAGGAACTTAGCTAAACACCACAGAACTCTTGTAAAACACAGGTGGTATCTTGAACCACTGAGCAGTCCCTGGTTACCTCCATAGCTACAAATAAGACATTCTACCTCCCTATGCCTCTCTCAGCACTATACAAGGAGAAAAATCAGTCTGTTGTATCCTCTGGCCATCCTCACTAACCATTCCTTTCCTCCCACACAAGAGCAGCTCCAGAGTACTGGGGCTGAGACCCCCACCACACAAGTCCCTGAAGCCTTCCTCTAGCCCAAAGCTCAGAGCAGCACAACCTTTGAGAAATACATTGCTCCCACTCCCCAGATGCCCAGTCCCTGCTAGAAAGACAGCTTTTGATCCTAAGTGATTGCTGCCCCTGCCTCTGGCTGCCAGCAGGCTTACCTATGGCCCTTGCTGCCCTGTGATTAGATCAACACCTGGGAGAGAAGTCAGAAGAGCGACAGGTGAGCCCACCACAGGTCCCAGAGGATGGTGCTTACCAAGAGCCCAGGAACACCCACCCTGCACGCTGCAGCCAGCTGGGCTGCAGGGCCTAAGCCTCGGGGAGCTGGGCACTGGGAGGGGTAGGGGGAGCAGCCTGGATCCTCTCCTCCTTTCTCTGAGGGATCCTCAGCCAGGGTTGCATTTCTCCAGCTCACCTGAGATGCTGCTGCAAGAAAGGGCTTGGATGACTCCTCCTGTTCCTGTTTATCTCGAAGGCACTGCAGCAGTTTTTCCCAAACTGAACAGCAAGAGGGAGACCTCAAAGAGGCGACTCTCTTCCTAGCTGCAGCTCCTTCCTAATCCTCTGGGTGCCTTGGAATAGAAGCTCAGAAGGAAGAAAGGAGATTTTCAACTTTCAGGAACTAGCTCTGTCGCTCTCTGCTCGGCTCAGGAGGCCATCACTCTCAGCCTTTTAGGACTCGATCCAAAAATCCTTCAGCCCTCCATGTTCCCCAAAATGACAGTGCTCATGTATGGCTGGAACCTGCCCGGATCCGGCAGCTCATTTAAATAGAGCTCATCACAACAACAGTGTTGGTGGAGAAGTGAGTAGCTGCAGGGCCCTGGGGACCCCCTGTTTATACGTAGGAAGAATGATGCAATCTGGGTATCAAAATAGCAATCCAGAATGGAATAACAGGCTCATGCAGCAGCGGTGCCTGCACAGCCAGAGCTCAAGTTGACACACTCTGTCAGCCCCACACTGCTGCAGCACGCAGATGCCAGGCACACACTCTCACCGCATCATTTTTAAAATCAGCAGGAGCCCGAGATAGCCCTCTATGCCCCCAGCACTGAAGGAGGGTGTGTGGGGGGGCCTTCGACAGACATTAAAATCTATCTCCTACACACTCACCTGCTCCTGCCACTTCACCTGAAGTCCTTATCCTGTGACGTCACAGTCAGTTGCCATAGTGACCAATTGTCCGTCACAAGTGGAGGATTAGGACTTCAGATGGAGCAGACACACATTTTATGATGCACTAAGGTCCTGGAGTGTTGCGGGGGGCGGGGGGAGGGGGAGGAGGTCCCCAGGCAGCTAACTCCACCCAGAAGGGAGATACAGTCATACAGGAGCAGGGAGAAAAAAAAAGCGAAAAGGAAAAACAGGACTGAACTAAAGCAAAAATATTAGAATGGGGCAAGACTTACACGTACAAGATAATTGCAAAAGTAGAGTGTCCTGGAAAATTTCAAAAGCACAGAGGGGGAGTGGCACATAATGAGTTAGGAAGTTAGCAGGACAGTAAACACCTGAAAGGCTCCGAATGCTAAGCAAAGGAGCTTGGCCTTTGTCCTGAAAGCAAAGGCAACCCAAAAAGGTTCTGGAGAGAGAAAGATTTGGCTTGATGATTATTTTTGATGGACTGGAGACAGGGTGGTCAGGGAGGAGGCCTGGGTAGTTGAGCATTAATGGGACCCCAAACAAGGTAGAAATGGAAAGAAAGGGACAGAAGAGTCATCTCAAAGAAAATGATAGAATAGAACCAAAAAGGAATATTAGAGGGAGTGGTGGTGTGTGGAGAAAAAGAAGTCAAATGGATGGGCCGTCACAAGCAGAGACAGGTAACAGGAGGATGAAAAGGGGCAGTTGCCAAATCCCATTTTACCTGTGCTCTCCTTTCTCTGGCACCCATAGCCTCTTAAGATCCGGCCTCATCCTGCCTTGCTGGATCAGCGATTCACAAATCCAAAGGGTTTGTTAGAAATTTCAAAATCAACCAAATCCAAAACTCTTAGGTATAGGTGTGGAATCCATATTTTCACCGATTTTCACAAATAATTCTTAAGCATCCAGACCAGCTCTGGTTCAAGTACCTACGTAATATGGAACCCAATGGCCTGGACCACTGGAGTAGCCCCTAGCAAGTCTTTGTGCATCTAGTCTTGTCTCTTCCAATCACCCTTCTGAGACAGAATGACTTTTTAAAAATAAAGACTGGATTATATTCCACTGACCAAAAACCTTCAATAGTTCCCCACTGTCTACAGAATAGCTCAAATTGGTTGAGGCCCATCACAATGTGACCCTAAACTTACTTTCGAGTTCCCATTTCTCTTTCAAGCAATCCTATATTCTTGCCAAAATTAACTCCTTCCTATTCCTCCTGATCTCTCCTCCACTTTCCCCCTTACCCCCTACCTGTAATTCACAGCCATATATTTTTGGGCTCTGCCTGGATCCTACACAGCTATTTCCTACTTGATGTCACCCACAGGTTCAAAACCACCTAATTTCCCAGAGCTTAAAACAGGGGTCAGAGAATTACCGATCACCTGTTTTTGTAAATAAAGTTTTATTGGAACACAGTTATACTCATTCCTTCCATATTGTTTATGGTGGTTTTTGTGTTGCCATGGCAAAGCTGAGTAGTGACATGGTCTATATGACCATGCAAAGCCAAAAATACTTACTGCCTAGCCCCCTTAACAAAAAAGTTTGCTGAGCCGAAACCGGTTTGGCTCAGTGGATAGAGTGTCGGCCTCGGAGTGAAAGGTCCCGGGTTCAATTCGGTCAAGGGCATGTACCTTGGTTGTGGGCACATCCCCAGTAGGGGGTGTGCAAGAGGCAGCTGGTCGATGTTTCTCTCTCATTGATGTTTCTAACTCTCTATCCCTCTCTCTTCCTCTCTGTAGAAAATCAATAAAAATATATATATATTTTTTTTAAAAAAAGTTCGCTGACCCATGGCCTAAAGCAACAATCATTTAAATTGTCCTAGCCTTACACTTTGGGGTTCAGTTCTGGTAATGGGGATCCTGCTTATTCTCAAGTCAACCTACATCCTTATGTGCTCTAGTTCTGATAACCGAGTCACATTTGAGCTGGACCTTCAGTTTGGGGTAGGGTGTTACTAATAAGGAAAGGGCATTTCAGGAAGCAGGAACATCATAAACAGAGGATTCAGATGTCAAAATGTGAGGACTCTTGGGGAAATATTGGTAAAGCTAGGTTATAAAGAAGAATGGCAGGAGATGAGGGTCTAAAATTAGTTTGGGGTCAGACTGGAAGAGTCTGGATGCTAAGTTCCTGTTCTCAACTGCAAGCAATTGGGATTCTTTAAATAACCAAAAATGCAGGCCCAGAATAAAAGAGAGTGATCATCAGGGTTAAAGCTAGAGGAGTTGGAAGAATCACCCACAGAGGCAACAGGTAATGTAAGATCAGGCTGATGGATCCAGGACTGTGTGGCAGGGCCGGGCAGCAGATCTGAGTCAGAATCTGAGCATGAAGACCAGATCACAGGCTGAGATTGAATATGAAGGGTCCACAACTTTCAGAGTCCATGCTCCTAGGAACCACCCAACTGTGAAACAAGCTTTCTGTGCCAGATAAAGAACCCATGGTGGAATGCAGAAAGTACAAGTAGGATGAGTCTGAGCTCATCTCATCTGACAGAGTAGCACCTCTATCTCTTTTCACTTCCAATCTCAAGAGTCAATCCAGGGACGTATGCACTGACATACTCCATGCAAATCCACTGTCCCCATTTTCACCTGGGCCTGGACAGAGAGACAGTAGGGGAACCAAGGGCAGCAGAGCTCTTACTGTAGGTCTCAGTTCCTACTGGCTCTCAAGCCCAGGCAAGCCCTGGACTGGCAGGCAAGAGAGCTGTTTGTTGCTGTTGTTGTTTTCTGGTTCTATATGTGATATTAAGCAGGATTCTAGCCCTTTGTGGACTCCTGATGCCCCACTTATGCAGTGAGGAGTTAGAGATAAGCTCCAAGGGTTTTTCCTGATTTCCATCCTCCACAGCATCAACTGTGACTGATCCTCGTTGAATGAGAGAGTTCCAGCCAATAAAGGACTCCTCCAAATCCTGCCCTTCAATCGCAGCTACCATGAACTCCTTCCACTAGCAAATCTGTTCTAGCTATAACCTTCCCTCAACACACAGCCTTCCTCCTTCTTATTACCAGAGGAATTGCTCTCCCAGTAACAGGTATTTTCTGAGGTGCACAGTGCCAGTCCAGTGCCCTAGAGAGCCAATTACATGAGGAAACTGTTCTTGAACTAAAAAGCCAACCTGCTGATAGGGTTCCAGAACTCCAGCTTCTGGGCTAGCTGCACACCCAGCTCAGCCCAGCTCAGCAACTTGACCTCCACCAGGGAGGCCTGGGTCACTACCCACAACAGGCCCCACATGGTTGGACATTATTAAGCACCTGGAACAAGCAAATAGCAGTCAGCCTGCCAAGCTCCTGTAACTGAGACCTCACCCCCAACCCCTACCTCTTCTCTCTCTCCAGGCCACTGGAGCCCCTCCAGCTGAGCTGCTCATTAAGAAAAGCCTCATTTCCCACTCTGACTCTGAGGTTGTAGCATCTTGCATCAGTTTCTTCTCTTTGGATCTTCCCAAAGCCCCAGTGCCTGCCCACTGAGAGAGAGATTGCTCCCCCTTTCAGCAATTGCAATTTACAACAGACATGCTCTCACCTGTCACTAGCTTCAGGAAGCACAAAGTTATGGTGGTTATTTGATGTTATTGTGTGTGTGTGTGTGTGTGTGTGTGTGTGTGTGTGTGTGTTTTGTTGATTTCAGATAAGGGGGAGAAAGAGAGATAGAAACATTAATGATGAGAAAGAATCATTGATCGGCTGCCTTCTGCATTCCCCACACTGGGGATCAAGCCCACAACCCGGGCATGTGCCCTGACCGGGAATTGAACTGTGACCTCCTGATTCAGCCTTTCTGCACAGAGCCTGTAGCTCGAGTCATCCCCCTGCATGGATAAGCATGCTACTGCCTTTGTTCTGGTCCCCATCACTAGCTTTGGAATACCTGGCCCATCTGGTCTCCCTCAGAGCCCTGAGACCTGATGCAGAGCCATTTCCTAGTGTGATGGAGGTACTGGGGAGAATCTCAGCTAGGCTATGTGCATTCATTAAAGATTTGCACCTTATGACTCAGGCTGCAGAGTTGGTTCTTTCCTCAAGGATTTTCCATGGAGTCTCCCATCAGTTCAGGGATTCCAGTAAGCATGGAATCTCCCCAAGCAAAGTACTACAGTATAGAACACAAGCTTTGAGGATAAGTGAACTTGAATTTGAGCTGATTTGATAATCTGCTACCTTCTCCCATATTTTACATTTGAAAATCCCAGATTGGCAGAAATAATATAAATCTTTTAGCCAGTCTGTGCTCCTTCTCTGCTGGATCAAGTGGCCGTGCTAAGAGCTCTTTCCAAAGAACCAGACTCCCAAAGCATGGCTTCCCAAATTATGGACCAGAAATCTAAATTCAGGTATTGGGTATCTCACTAGACTTACCTGAGATAGGTGGCAGATCTTCTTTTTATGGGACAGTTCATTTGGGTGCCATTCTTTTAGTCCTTCAGAAACATTCCATAAGCAACTGATATCCACCAGTCCTGGTGCCTGACGAACCTTTCAGAGGTACTGTTCCCTTGCCTGAAACCATCTTCTCTTCACATCCCTGCCACACTGGATGATTATCATCTCTTTAGGTATCTGTCCTTCAATAAAGTATGAGTTCCTTGAAGGCAAGGATCCTGTCTTTTCATATCTGTACCCTAAATGCCATAGAGCTCAGTACACAAAAGTCAATAAATAACTGTGAAGGAGACAGACAGACAAACCAACAAATACCACACATCATCATAGAGTCCTAAAACCTCCAAGCAATAGAAGATTATTCCACTCTTCACCCATAAATGTAAATACAGAAGGTAACAATTGCCTAGTAAGACCATATAGAGCATACAAACACATATAAGATGCAATACATTCAAGAAATTGCCTCTCTGGTTCCAAAACAATCATATTTGCATCTAACAGATATTTTTCCACTTCAGTTTCACAAGTTCTAAATAATAGTATTTTTCCCCCCACATTTCTTGGTCTCTTACTATATGCATATTGGTTCTTATTAAAAATCATAGGTGAGCTCAAAGACCTAAACATAATACCTAAAACCATCAAACTCTTAGAATAAAACAGAGTAAAAGCTAATGACAATGGATTTGACAACGACTTCCTGGATATAACACCAAAATTACAGGTAACAAAAGAAAAAATAGGGTAGGTTGGACTTGATCAAAATAAAAAACTTTTATGAGTCAAATAACACTATCAATAGAAAAAAGCATCCCAAAACAACCACCTCATTTTAAAATTGGCAAAAGTAAAACTATACCATTAAACAATAAGTCCCATAACTCCATGCCCTAGCCTTTGGCAACCACCATTCTACTTTCTGTTTCTATGAAGTTGACTACTCTAGGTACCTTGTATAAGAAGAATCATAGAGCATTTGTTTTTTGTGACTGGCTTATTTCATTTAACAAAATGTGCTCAAGATTCATTCATGTTGCAGTATGTGTCAGAGTTCCCTCCCTTATTAAGGCTGAATAATATTCCATTGTATGTACATAACACATTTTTTAATCCATTCACCCATTGAATTACTTCCACCTATTGGCTATAGCAAATAATGCTATGAACATTAATATACACATATCTCTTTGTATACCCACTTTTCTTTTGGGTATATATCCAAAAGTGGAGTTTCTGGATCATATGGTAATTCTACTTTTATTTATTTTTTATTTATTTTTTTTTTTTTTAGAATGTAATTGTACTTTATTTTTTTTTTTAATCAATCTTTATTGTTCATATTATTACAAAGGTTCCTCATTTCTTCCCCCCTCCACCAGGTTCCCACCCCACCCTCTGCCCCCTCCCCATCCCCCATTGTCCTCATCCATAGGTGCACAGTTTATGTTCAGTCTCTTCCTCCCTCCCTTTCCCCGATAGTAAATCCCTTTTCAGATAGTAAATCTGTTACTTAGCATTTTCTCATATCAATAATACCTCCACATGCCCAATGATACACTTCACACAAAAGACATTTTCAAATAGGTCAACCAGCCTCATCCAGGCCCCACCCAAGGCACTCACAGATCAACACCCCAGCGCTATACTAACTCAACACATCCAGATCTAAGCCTTCATCACTTGATTCAGCAGACCCTCAAGTTCCCGCAAAAGTTTCCAGCCATGTCTGAGAGGCAGCCGTGGGCAGGTACAGGCGAGGAGCGAGCTGTTTCGGGCCTGGCTGCTTCGGGCCTGGCCTCTGTTGCTCTGGTTCGTTCCACAACCAGCTGCTCCGGGTCTGGTCACTGCCGCTCCCGACCTAGTTGCTCTGGACTTGGCTGTTGCTGCTACAGGCCTGGCTGCACCCGACCCGGCTGCTCTGGGACCGGTTGCTCCGGTCCCGGCCGCTCCGGGCCTGGCCGCTCCCAGCCTGGCAGCCACTGCTCCTGGCCTGGCCGCACCAGACCCGGCTGCTCCAGGCCTGGCCGCTCCCAGCCTGGCAGCTGCTGCTCCGGGCCTGGTAATTCTACTTTTAAATATTTTTAGGAAATACTATAGTGTTTTCCACAGAGACTTCACCATTTTATATTCCCACCAACAGTATATAATTTCTCCACATCCTGACCAACACTTACTATTTTCTGTTCTTTTTTTTAATAATAGCTAATGGATATAAAGTGGTATTGCATTGTGGTTTGGACTTATATTTCCCTAAGATTAGTGATATTAAGAATCTTTTCACATGCTTAATGGCCATTTATTTTCTCATCTGGATAAATGTTTATATATGGTCTTTGCCATTTTTAATTGGGTTGTTTGTATTTTTATTGTTGAGATACAGGGGTTCTGTATATATTCTGGATATTAACCCAACATTGCTGGAACTTTTAAGATATATTTAAGATTCATCATATTTATAAATTTAATTTATTGGATTTCTAAGAATTCTTTAAGTAATTAGGAATGCTTATTAGTTAGACAATTGCATTACTTAAAAAGAAAATACATTAAATTTATAAAAACAAATACTAGGTTTGTAAATATGTTCAAATATTAATGAAAGGCCCTTTAAGGCAATGTTAAAACTAGTCATTTATAAATAGAATAATATTTGTAAACTAAAAATCAAAAGTTTAAGGAAAAACAGTTTAAATTATGTGTTTAAAAATCAGATATTAATATAAAAATTCAAAGTAGACCATATCTTCTCTGTGCTTCAAACTCTCAACAGAGACTCAGAGAGGTTAGGTAGCCTGCCCGAGTTGAGAGGGCTCAAAATTCAGATCTAAAAACAAATGTGAAAATATACTGCCCCAAAGAGAGCCTAGACTTGTGCTACAAATCACATTGATAATAAAAAAATGTTTCTAAACACTGTCAACTTATTTTATTTTCTCATCCTTTTAAGGTTATTCAACAAATACTCATTGCACCTCTATTCGCTGCCCAGTGAACACTGAAATGAAGAGACCTGATTCCTGTCTCCAAGGACTTGCAGTTCTCATAGAGACTGTTTCCTAGGAAACCTGAAATTCAGAAGCAAGACACAAGCTCCTCCTCCCTGCAGGGCAGCAGCTTAGGTGGTGAATGGTTCACTAGTCAGTGTGTCTGCTCAAAATCCGTTCCTGGCCAATCCTAGGAACCCAGCCCATTTTCCACTGCCTCAGAAGTTTAGTGAGCCAGGACCCTCCTTTCTATTTGAGGAATCAATCAACCCTTGCATCAAAACCTTCCCTGGTTTTTTAGTCTGCCACCAATTTAAGGAAATCCACATGAAAAGTCCCAGTTTACAAAGCAGATATATTAGGTATCAAGAGAATTTGCTTTGTCTCAGAGATTCCCCAAAGAGTTGCTTTCAGCGATGACTGTCCCTTGGGCACTTAAATCCTGATTCTTTTTCTACACCTGAAATTCAGTTCCTATGAAACAGGAGAGACCTGTTATACAGAAGGAGGCGAACCTGTCCTGTTTTTGTACTTACCCTCTGGGACAGTCCCATGAGCCTGGGCAACCTGCCCTAGCTCCTGGATCAAGCCCTGGAAGCAGTCCTTACAGATCAAATGCTGGCAGGGAAGAAGCCAGGCACCCACATATTGCAGGTCCTGTTGGCACAACAAGCAACTCAGTACCACAGCCTCCATCTGTCCACTGCTGGGTTTCTGGTCAACTAGTGGAAGCCCCATAAAGCTCAAGCCCATATCCAGGCCCATGCCTGTGCCTGGGACTGGGGCTTTTCCATTCATATCCTCAGGCGTGAAGCAGCGTGTAGAGTGAGCGAGCTCCGCTCCCTGTAAGCGAAGCACAAAGCAGAGTGATTTGCACTGGCCTAGTAGCTCAGGTGGTTGCGGGTTTGATCCCTGGTCAGGGCATAGGCAAGAATAAAAAAATTAAGGCATAAATAAGTGGAACAAAAATTTGATATTTCTCTTTCCCTTCTACTCTTCCTCCCTCTCTCCCTCCCTCTCTCTCTCACACTCACTAAAAATCAACTTTTTTAAAAAGCAGAATGATTTATTTCTTTTGGAAGGGGGATATTCCTGGACAGGCCAGAGAAGACTCAGAGATCAAGGCCTCAGAAGTCTAGGCCATATTCCTTCCCAGAACTGGAATTCACGCCCTACATCATGGCACAGCCTCAACCTCTCACTCGGGCCCAAAGGAAGAACCTTGCATCTCTGCTGTGGAAAACAAAGCTAGGTTGTGTGTTTCTTACAGGGTTTGTTTGCTTTCAAAAGTGTCCCAGATTTACCTCTGCCTCTTTATTAGTGGACAAGCTTAATCCAAGATTTCATTTTGGGAAAGAAAAAAAAAAAAGGAAATTTATTAAATGCCAAGTTTATGCCAGATGTTTTATATACTGTATCTCAATCCTAACAGCTACCCTTGGAGATAGGGTTATATAAAACCATGAGGGACAGGCTGAGGAAACTGAGGCTCAGAGAGGCTGAGTAACTGCACAAAGACAGATGGTAAATAGCAGAGTCCAAATTCAAATTCAAACCCATCAGTCATTCCAGATTCCAGTCTTTAACTACTGACATGTTATTCAAGCTGAGGTCCACACACATATTTTCATGAGTTCTCTCCTATAATTTTTTTAAAATTAGTGTTTCATTCTGATAAGTGTTTTTTAAAGTATAAATATTCTGAATCATCTACATATCCATGACAAGATTTTAGGGGCAGCGTTAAGAGTTTAGATTAGAATCTAGTTCACACCAAGTACTACTTAATCTCAGGCTAATGAAAAGAGAAAGGGGAATTTCCTTGATATATAAGGATGCACTCTTGCCACATGAAGTATAAATGACCCTGGGAACACAATGATGAATGTTTCAAAGGAGGTGGAGAAATTGGGCCCCAATGTGGAGGTGGGGATGGGAGGGCGAGTTTGCCAAACTTAGCCCAAAAGGAAGCACCACATTTAAGTTATAGTGGCAATTCAGTTTTATAATTGTACTAGTGGCCCAGTGCATGAAATTCGTGCATGGGGCAGGGGTGGGAGGAAGCCTTAGCCCAGTCTGCACCCTCTCCAATCAAGGATCCCTTGGGCTATGTCCAACTGCCGGTTTAGACACGATCTTGGACATCCCTCTCACAATCTGGGACTGCTGACTTCTAACTGCTCACCTGCCTGCCTGCCTGCCTGATTGCCCCTAACTGCCTCTGTCAGCCTGCCTAATTGCCTCTAACCTCTATGCCTGCCTGCCTGATCGCCCCTAACTGCCTATTTCTGCCTGCCTGATCACTCCTAACGGCCTCTGCCTCAGCCCCTACCACTATGGCTTTGTCTGGAAGGAAGTCGGATGTCTGGAATATGACCTGTAGACCCAGTCTAATTAGCATATTACACTTTTAGTAATATAAATAGATTATGTAGGATAGAATTGCTTAAATGGGGTGAGGGGAGCCTTTTTCATCATGAGGAGATGCTCTTGGCAGACAAAAATACAGAATTCCTATATGTGGACTGATAGCCAGCTATATGCACTATACTGTCAAACCAGTCATTAAAAAATTGAACCGCTTTCTTACACCTTACACTAGGGGTGTCGAACTCAATCAGAGAAGGGGCCAAAATCTAAAATCCAGCCTAAATCGCGGGCCGAATGGTTTACTGAACAGTCATAAACTGACAGCGGAGTGCAGTGATGACAGCATGGTGCGGGCCACATTGCAAGGCCTGGCGGGCTGGATTTGGCCCGCGGGCCTTGTGTTTGACACATGTGCCTTACACCAAACAGCTGTTGCCCTTAAAACCCCTCCTCAGCTCCCACCTTAGGTTCTGCCTTTGCAGTTCACCCAGATTAGATTGTGACTGGTTGGTTTCTATGCCAGTCAGCATCAAAAGTTCCCACCTCCCAGGCAGCCATTGGCTCCTCACACTTCAACCAGATTTGGTTCTGATTGGTGGATTTCTATGCCAGTCAGAGTCTCCAGGCCTATCAACAGGCCTGGTCAGAGAAACAGGGCTACTCAGCAGCCCCAGCAGAGGCCCAAGAGAAAGAGAGGTGCTGCTGCTGGCCAGGCCTGGACAAAAGAGAGAGGCAAGTGCTGATCAACAGAAGCTAAGGATCAGACCCTGCTTCTCTCTTCGGGCCTGATCTGCAGCCCCCACGGCAGTTAGTGCTGGGTCTGGGCACCCGCAGCAGCGGCAGTCATGGCAACCCAGCACTGAATTCCAGTTGGCCAAGCCTTTGGTCATTACAGACCCTGGCTTTTATACAATATATATAGATAAGAACAAATGGAATGTACCTAATTTCATATTTGTACTTACTTAAGAAACAAAACAAAAATCATTTCATTCAAATCTGGAGCTCTGTAATTATGCAAGTTTGAGATAACTTTCACTTCAGGCCACAGATTTGGGAGCCAAGTCCATTAAGGACAAATGATAATGGGGCTGGGAGAGGCCTGGCTACTTGGAGGCCCAGCAAGATGCCACTAAATACAGCAAATGGGTAGACTTTCACCCCTACTTCATTGTGGGGCTCTAAAGGAAGTTATTTCCCAGATAGCACTGATAATAACAGCCCTAGTGGAGGTGAGGGCAGTCTCCCTTAGAAGGTTTAAATAGATGAGTTTATTTTGTTAGACAGAAAATATCAAACATTTTTGGTCTTAGAATCCCTGAACATTTTTAAATTAATGAGGACCCCAAAGAGACTTGGTTTATGTGGGTTATAGCTATTGCTATTTACCATGATATAAATTAAAACTGAGATAATTTTAAAATATTAATTCATTTCAAAATAATAAGCTTAGTGCATGTCAACATGAATAACATACTAGGAAAAAATAACAATTTTCAAAAAAATAAATTTAGTGAGAAGAGTGATGTTTTTTTCCCTTTTTGCAAATATCTTTAATGTCTGGCTTAATAGAAAACAGCTGGATTTCCATACATGCTTCTGCAGTCAATCTGTTCTTTGTTTTTCTGTTTACTGTATATGAAGAAAATCCAGCCTCACACAGTTATACAGTTGGAAAATATAGCAATATTTCAATATAGCCTTATCAGATAATTGTGGATATTGTTCTTTGAACTAAAATTCAACAAGGGGTAGTTTCTTAAAGGTTAGTTGCAATGTGGAATCTGAAACTACATTAATGGACTTTTGTTATTCTGCCACTTAAATTCCACTATGAATTTTGTACTATGAATTGCTCTTTTACCCAGGCATAATTTCATAACACCAAGCATGTCATTTGGAAAATATTGGTTCAACCACTTATGCAGATGCTCCAGATACTGACATGTTTCATCATACAATAACTAAAAACAACAATACACTCTTTAATAGCACCTCTAATCTCATTAAAAATTCTTTAACTATTAGAAAGTTGTCAAAATCATAGAAATAGCTATAACTCTCCCAGAATTCTATTTTTTGCCTAAAAACTCAAATTTTATCACTGGCAGCAAATACTGTCAATTTCTCTTTGAGTTAATAGGCTCACTTCATGATTGAGACAATATCTACCAAATTCCCAACCCTGAATAACCAGTTTATCTTTCAGTTGTTCTTTCAAGTAAAACTGGTGCTCTATCCTCCCACCAAAAAAAGTCTAGTTCACCTTGCAACTCAAATAGTAACATAAGCAGCATAAGCGCTTTCTGCATACTTCCAATTTTTTTCACACAGAGCATTACAAATATATGTATTCAAGTACTGAGATTTAATGAAATATTTACTGCTTTATCACATTCTTTTTTTTCTATTTTCACCCAAGGTTATGTTTATTGAGTGGAGAGAGAGAGGAAGGGAGAAAGAGAGAGAAACATCAATGTGAAAGAGAAACATTGGTTGCTTCCCTACATGCCTCAACTGGGGACCAAGTCCACAACCTAGGTATGTGCCCTGACCAGGAATCGAACCTGCAATATTTTGGTGTACAGGAAGACGCTCCAACCGAGCACCAGCCAGAGCATCATCATGGAAATTCTTTTTTGTTTGTTTGTTTTTATTAATTTCAAAGAGGAAGGAAGAGGGAGAGAGAGAAACATCAACAATTATATTTTTTTAAAAAGAAAGAAAGGAAGGGAGGGAGGGAAGGAGATCAACAATAAGAGAACCACTAATTGGCAGCTTCCCGCTCTCCCACATGCCCCTCCCCTCCAACATTCTTAACATTCTTAAGTAAAACTGGCTTTTTTCTTTTCTTCTTTAATGCAAGTGCCTTGCAGTGTACAATGACTTGTACTAGCAACTTTACACACCATATTTGGCCTTTGCTTTGGCACCATCAATACAAATGTCAGCCCAGTGAAAGGGGCAAATAATATCTTAATATTATTATGAAAATTGTTTTGACCTTGTAGACCCCCTGAAAGGGTCTCTAGGACTCTCATAGGTCTACAGACCATATTTTTAGAACTGCTGCATTAGACTGTGAATAACAATTCTGGGAATAAAAGGAGGTGGCATGGCTTTCCAACACCAGTAGACTCTACAGAGTAAAAATATAAAGAAATAAGTATTTAATTCCTGCCTTAGCAATTATAGTAACTCTGTGAGGATAAAGATTAAATTAAAGGCAGCCAGACAATGAGTCTCTGATTTAGGGGCAGGGGGAGGGGGAGGGGGAGGGGGAGAGAGACAGAAGCATAGATCAAATGACTTATTTTCTAACCCAGCGTTTTTCAACCGCTGTTCCACGGCACACTAGTGTGCTGCGAGATGTTGCCTGGTGTGCCGTAGGTGCAGACAAGACAAGAATTTTTTAATTTTTCACTATTTTGTTTACTTAATATTTCATAATAAAGTAATTATAAAATACTTTCTTTGTGTTTATTTGATTCCTATTCAAGAGAATTACTTTATATATAGTCAATATAGGCACAGAGTTAAATTTTTTAACATTTTCTAATGGTGGTGTGCCTCGTGATTTTTTTCATGAAACAAGTGTGCCTTTGCCCAAAAATGGTTGAAAAACACTGTTCTAACCCCTTCCAAATTCAAATACCTACAAGGGGCCAGACGTATTCACCTGAAAGAATGTGGGTCAGTGTTGCCAAACCTTAGATTTTCAAAATTCCAGAAACCCAGATTTTTAAAAATATATTTCTTTATTGATTTCAGAAAGGAAGGGAGGAGAGAGAGAGATTACTGATCAGCTGCCTCCTGCACGCCCCCTACTGGGTATCAAGCCCACAACCCAGGTATGTGCCCCTGACCAGAATTGAACCCGAGACCCACCCCAGTCCACAGGCTGATGCTTTATCCACTGAGCCAATCCAGCCAGGGCCAGAAACCCAGAGTTTTATTTAAATTTTAAAACATTGCCCTAGCCGGATATATCAACTGGTTAGAGCATCATCCCAATATGCCAAGGTTGTGGGTTCAATCTCTGATCAAAGCACATACAGGAGGCAACCAATGAGTGCATAAATAGTGGAACAACAAAATGATACTCTCTGGTTTGGCTCAATGGGTAGAATGTAGGACTATACACGGAGGGGTCACAGGTTGGATTACCACCAGTACAATGGCACGTACCTAGGTTTCGGGTTCCATCCTGGCCCAGTTTGGGGCACGTGTGGGAGGCAACCAATTGATGTCTCTCTTGCATGGATGTTTTCTTGCTCGCTCTCCCTCCCTTCTTCCCTACTATTTTCTCTTAAAAAAAAAAAAAAAAAAAAAAAAAAAAACAATGGAAAAAGAAATATCATTGGGTATTTGGATGTTACTTTCTCCCCCTCTCTAAAATCACTCAATAAGTTAAATTTTAAAACACTGGCAACTAATTTAGTTTTTAAAAATTAAGAAAACAGCATGAATCAAACAAAATATACTCTCAATTAGCTTGCGCCCTCTGCTTTAAGTCACAGAGAAATCTGGACTAAATGAAACAACAAGTTGGAAGGATGGGAAACCTCACACAGAAGATTAGCTTGCTCACCAACCACCTCCTTTTAACATCCCACGCTCAGGGATCTGCGAGAAGGGAAATGTTACCAGTTTCTCTACCCTTGCCAAGCATTGAAAGAACAAGTCATTCCATGACTCGTGGGGAGTAAGAATTTCAAAGCTTGTTTGCATGGGTAGAACAGAATAAATTATCATTAAAATGTACTCATGTTAGGCAGAAAATGGGAGAGAGAAAAACACTAGGTAATGAGAGAATACCCATGCTATGCTAGGCTGTGTTAAATGTCATATATTATTTATTTCTCTACTTGTTTCCTGTCTGTTTTAGACACAGTCCTAAACCAGAATTTCGTCTTTCTTGTTTACCACTGTACCGGCCCCTCACTGGTTGGCTTATACCGGTCTATATAGTGCCTGAACACAGCAAGCACTCAATAAATATTTCTAAAATGAACGAATGAATCTCAGTCATTTTTTCATTATACCGACAAGAAAGCTAAGACTCAAAGAGAATATACTATTTGTTCAATGTCATTCAGCTACTAAAACCAGAGGCAGGAAATAAACCTACGTTTCTTTTCACTAATTTTACCATCTGAAATTAAATGAATACCCAACTATTTAAGCTCCTCTTTGTTGTGCGAGTGGGGAAACTGCTCTAAAAGATCCTAGAATTCTTCTCTTCATATTCTGCTATTCGGAGTTTAATGGCAGCAGGGTTTTCCATTCTATCTTCCAACAAAGCTTCTAAGAATGCACTTGCCATGTAGTACAATGAGATTTTTAAAAACCTATACAACACAGAAAGGAAAGACTCCCATAAATTCCTAATCCTCAAATTAGATTATTTTTACTTTGTGCTGAAGGAAACCTTGTGTCCCTATGGATTTTCCCTCAGATACCATATTGCTATTTATCAAAAACTACTGATAAAAGAAAAAGAAAAACCCCATGAGCCTGGTGTAGTTGAAATTGGAAACTATACATGTCTACTGCATAAATTGGTATGATCCATTTGGAAAAAAATATATAGCAACATAAAATGAATCATAAAAATGTTCATGCCCTATAATCCAGCAATCTCACCCTAGGGATTTATCCAGGATAAGTTATTCAAAAAAAGTACAATATATATACACAAATAAAACAAAATACATGAGAAAATGGCTTAGTGAATTATAGTATTGCTAAAGACAAATCACTCTTCAGCTGTTAAAAATAATAATCATAGCCCTGGGTAGGTAGCCTAGTTGGTTGAATCATCCTGTATACCAAAAGGTTGTGGGTTTGGTTTCTAGTCAGGACACATACCTATGTTGGGGTTCGATTCCCAATTGGGGAATGTACGGGAGGCAACCTATTGATGTTTCTCTCTCACATCCATGCTTCTTTCTCTCTCTCTCCCACTTCCTGTCTAAAATAAAAAAAATTTAAAAATCATGAAGACTGGGTAGTGAGACAGAAAAATATCACAGAATTACATGAAAAGTAGAATATAAAAGGATTTCTTTACTGTGATCATCAGCTTTGCAGATAGCTACATCTCCATGTAGATGAGAGCTAAAAGGTAATAGTCATGAAAACAGCATTGTAGGGTATTATGATTTGAGATATTTATACTTATATTTTTCCCTCCAAAATTTTTTTTAATGTTTTACTGTCTTTTCTATTACCTAAAAATTTTTAAGCTGTTTCTGAAACCAATTTGGATTTCTAAGTTTTGCTCTGCTTCTCACTTAGAACAGAAATCTGACTCTTCTCATCTTAAATTAACAATTCTCTAGTTGAAGGAAAGCAATATAATATTCCCAAATGTCCAAATCTAAAGATGAAGAGCCAAAAAACAAGGCTGCATCTATTCATGCTGTTGCTGCTGCTGCTGCCTGAAGGATTGCTGATATACTCAGGAATCCAGAGAGGAGAGGAGGAGAGAGAAATCACCAGGGCCCTCTTCAGAGTGGCAGTGTGCTCACAAGCCCCCCTGGAGAGAGGTAGTAGGGTAGCAAAAAGGTGAGTACCACTTTTACCTGCCTCACCAGATTGCTGCCTTGCATCATCTCCTTTCTGCTCATCTTCCACAGGTATTTTCTAAGGCCCTGACTCTATGGGAAAGCCCAGAAGCCTGACATGTCACAATGTCATGCTCACATAAGAACAGATGTCACAGAGAAGGATGCCTCTCAGCAGTCATGGCCAATGTGCCCGACAGGGAGGGACAGGTCACTTAGAGCCTAATGTCTGCAGGCTACTCAACTTTGCAGACATAGAACTCAGCTTTGTTTGCTCTCCCAGAGCTGGTCAATCTAGGAAAACTGACCCACACTGACAGCCCTATGTGAGCCTTTTGTTGAAGCTACCTGACTGTCTTGTAAAGGAGAGGAAGCTGGCTGAAAACTTGAGCCAAATAACCACCCAGGGCATTATCTACCCTGGAGAGAAAGCCAATGAAAAGAATGTTAGGTGAGCAAATAACCAAACACATAGTGTTGGCCCACTCAGAGAGGCAGTCTGTTCAGTCAGGTGGCCTGACAGGATGTGGCTCCTCTACAACCAAGGAACCTGGCAAAACTGTCCAGAAGCAGTGTCCCATCACCCAGAGCCCTACCTCCACCTCTGGACAGTCTAGGTCCATGCTACAGGACACCTTTCATTCCCAAAGCTCTACCCAGCTTACCTTAATCCACAGAGCATCCATCCAGGGTAGTTTCCAGTTAGCTCAGCTCATCCCTTATCCACTTACTGGCCAGTTTTGTTTTGTTTTGTTTTTGTTTTTACTAGCCAGTTTTGATGTCAAATAGAGACGATCTCATCTTGGACCTCATCCTGCATCCTCAAAGCCCCTCTTTCTGCTGGTCATAGGCCCTGTGTTGTTAAGGTCTGAAAGAGTGATGAAGACCATAATGCTGTGAGGTCAGAGAGGTTATGATCACTGAGTTGAGGGGAGGGGGGCAGGGGAGACTGAAGGCTAAACTATATTAGCAGCTCCACAGCCTCTGGCAAGTCACTCAACTTTCTGTGCCTCAATTTTTTCATTCATAAAATGGGACTGACAGTGTTGACTTCTCAGACAGATGCATTTTGTAAACTGCAATATGTATTTGGCTATTATCACTGTGGACTGGAATGTTCTGAGAAGCAGATTACAAGGTGGGCCCTAAGGCTGAGGAAGATTCAGGATACATGCTCAGGAAGAGGATGAGCACTACAAGCTTGAGAAATGGCACAAGCAAAAAGGCAGAAGAGAAGTACCAAGTTTGGCTACAGTAGAAAGCTTGTCCGGGAGAAGCTGATATAAGGCTGGGAAGGTACTGCTGGATTCAGTTGGTGATAAGAGATAATGACCTTTTTCATCAAGTAAGTGATAGGAAGAAAGTAATGTTTTCGAAGATTAACTTGGCAGAGGTATTAGGGATGGAGGGAGTGGAGGAGAGTTAGAATGCAGGCAGGGTGATTACAGAAGAGTGCTGAACTCAAGATACCAGCTATGATGAGGGCCTTAATGAATGAAGGCAGTGGCACAAGAATATGGTGACAGTGAAGATAAGTGTATTCATTCTCTTAACCATTTGTTGAACATGTACTACATGCATGAATAAAAAATAATCCTCGAGGCTTTAAGAAATTTGGCCTAGTATGGACGACAAAAGTGGACAATTATGTAAGAGCTATGTACTAGATTTTGTGGTGGCACAAGTAGAGTTAAGTGAGCAACTATGAATAGGTCAAAGAAGTTTCACAAGACAGGTTGAGCAGGGGTTCTCTGATCCAAGGCAGGGAAGTAAGGGTGTCTGTATATGGGGAGTTGGGGGAGGGGGAGATTGTCACCGGCGTGTCCAGTTCTGGAGAAAATTTACATGTGGCGGTAAGAAAATTTACAATGCCTGGATAAAAAGAGACTGTAAAGCAACCAGGCATGTAGGTCCCTGAAGTAGAGCAGGTTCAAACTGAGAAAGCCTTAGATTATAGCACAAAGGCAAAGGGAAAAGGAAGACCCACGAGCGTTCACTAAGCGGGGGATGGTAGAGACATTCAGGAAAAGACTTCCAAGGCAGTAGGGCGAGACATTGGCTGGACACGCTGAGAGTCCCTAAATATAGGGCCTCAAGGCTCCTCCCCGCGGCCGCCGGGGCGGGAAGCAGAGGAAGCAATCGCTAACGCGGGGCGGAGCAGGCCTCTAAGATCAGGGCGAGGCGCGCGGTGGCGCTCGCGGCTTCGGGGTTTGACGAGGAGCCGAGCTGCGGCGGCCTAGCACGGCTCCTGGGCCATGGCGTCAGGAAAAGGGCCAGGCCCACGGCGCCCCAAGTCTGATTCCGGGACAACTCTCGGCCTCCGAGCCCGAGCAAAGGGCGGGCTGCACGGAGAACGGTTCTCGGCGGCCAAACCAGCATAGGGACTGCGGCGACCCCTTACGGGACCACGAAGCCCGAACGCGCCTTAGGCCCGCCCTCTCGGAGCGGAAGTGACGATTTGGCTCCGCCCCCGCGTCCCATACCTCGCGAGACTTCCCAAAGGCCTCCCTCTTGCAGCTCGGCCACCGACATGGTAGGTTATTCTTGTCTCGCCTCCCCTTCCATGCTGCCACACACCGCGATCTCCGCTCGCTTTGCACCCCAGCCACCTGCCCTCGGCCTCAGCCGGCTCCTCCTGGTCGCGCATGGCGGGCCGCAGGGCAGGGGGCCGGCGTGGGCCCGGATCCCCGGCCGCGTGTTCGGCCTGGGGCTGGGCTCTGAGGCGGGCGGGCCCGGGCGCCGGGGCGCCGCCCGGAGAAGGCCGCATGGCCCGCTCGGCTTTCCTGAGAGCGGCGCTAGACAGATCCCTGATCTCCAGGCCTACGGGCCCCTCGCAACCCGGCCAGCGTCGCCTCTGCCCCGCGCGTTTCTTAGGCCTTACCCCAAGCACCTTTTCCCACACAGCCATCCAGACTCAGGAAGACCCGAAAACTTCGGGGCCACGTGAGCCACGGCCACGGCCGCATCGGTGAGTACCAGCATCCCATCCTGGTCGGCCTTGGGCTCTCCCTGCCTGGAACTTAGCTCGTCAAGAGGTAGATACGGTAGCTCAGAAGTGGGTTAGTAGGAGCTTTGTGCAGCTGGGCCGGATAGAGCCTGACCTTTTTTTGAGAATCCTTTAGTGTTTCACTTGCAGAGAATATCATCGGTGGGGGGCAGGGGGAGTGGAAATTGAACGGGGCACAGCCCCGGCTGAAGGCCTGAGTACTGTGGTAGTGCTGCGCAGAGATGGTTCGGTCGGAGTCTTGGAGGAATAGCAATGCTGAGAGGGGTATTGTAGATTGGGAACGGCAGAGGCCTGTGGGAGGCTGTGTTAGCCATGGAACTCTTGTAATCCTCCAGGCAAGCACAGGAAGCACCCGGGGGGCCGCGGTAATGCTGGTGGCTTGCATCATCACAGGATCAACTTCGACAAATAGTGAGTGTTTCTTGGACTATTTTACTGACAGTTTGGAGTTAAGGGTGGGGGTGGGAGTGGGAACTAGGGGAGGCTGGCTCCAAGGATCTTAAATGGGAAGCGAGCCTCTTAACCAGCACAAATCTTGCCTGTTGTTGGCTTTTACCAAGGTAACACTTCATGGGAACTGAGAAATTTGTCATCGAGGCTAGAGTCACGCTTGGGTATTTGCTATTGCCTTAGTGTGCTAGAGTCCTCGAAGAGCAACTGCTACCCTTATTCACTGGCTGTGGTCCCCCTGTGGCATAGTCAGTCACCAGGCTAGTGACATGCACCAGATTGACCTGTACATCTGTTAGATTCACGGATGCCCTCAAATTAGGGGGTGGTATTTTCAACTATTTGATTAGTGGGTTTCTATTCAGTGAGAGATGTTTTATTAAAAAATGGCTGGAGTGGAATATCTGTTAAGGCATGGTTCTACACTAAGGTGACCAGACGTCCCGCTTTTGGCGAGAGAGTTTCGATTTTTAACAATTGTTGCCACGGCGTTTTTGTTTTTGTTTTTGTTTTTGTTTTGTTTTTTTCTTTAAGTCCTGATTTTTTGGAAAGAATCTTAAAATCGGGACGTCTGGTCACCTTATTCTACAACCATTAACAATTTACACTGTAATGGGGGGGATGGATTATAAAGATTGATAAATATAGCTTCTTAATTGACGTTGTGAAAGTGGTTGTTTTCTCTTCCCAGTCACCCAGGTTACTTTGGGAAAGTTGGTATGAGGCATTTCCACTTAAAGAGGAACCAGAGCTTCTGCCCAACTGTCAACCTTGATAAACTGTGGACCCTGGTCAGTGAGCAGACGCGGGTAAATGCTGCCAAAAGCAAGACTGGAGCTGCTCCCATCATTGATGTGGTGCGATCGGTGAGTAAATTAACATTTGCCTTATATGGGTCCTTACCTCTCAACTCTAATTTATTAGATCTCCCACCTGAGCCCCATACCCGATTCCTTACTAGACAGTTCTACCTTTGGGCAGAATTTCCAGAGGTAATTCTCTGACCAGAATTGAACTCCAGTTCAATTGTGACTAACAAAATATTTGAAGAGTAATTCCTTCTACTCTTCATTCTTTCAAGTACTTTAATCTCATTTCTACTGTTATTGTCCTGGTTTGTACAAGTTTGCAATTCTCACCTAAAGTTACTGGCAATATCTTAGCTCAACTGGCTCTGGTTTATTTTACACAGGTCTACATTAGGCATCGCTATTGATCTTTCATGTTCCCTACAGAATAAAATCCTTATATGCTTTAATTATGATTTAAGGCCCTATATTATCTGAAGAGCTTTCCCCTAAAAAATCCCACCCAAGCTTTTTTGTATATCTAAGTCTTAACCTCCCATGGGTATAGAAGTAGTCTAAACCTTTCAGTTAAGTATTAACCCTTTGCACTCTGCTGTCCCCTCTCAGGGGACATCGGAATTCTAGCATATCACTCGGATGTCCCCTCTCAGGGGACATCGCAGTTTATTAGTGATTACGGGGAATTGAGTTAATTCAACGCACGTTTCGCAAAGTAGCGTCGAGTAGCTGGTAGCCAATGTCCAGAATGGTTTGGAGTGCAAAGGGTTAAATTCCCCTTCCCAGTCTGTTTACCATACCATGAACAATTAGATGGTCAAGACTTCTGCTGGGGATGTGGTTTTCCTTTTTTGCTTATTAGATGGTAATTGAGTGAAAAAGGGGGGCTGTTTGGCTTTGCCCGAGATTAGAGTCACATCTTGACAGCTATTGTCCTGGTGTGCTAGAATTCTCGGAGAGAATCTGCTGGTCTTGATTCACTGACTGAGGGCCGCCAGTGCCCCCAGGCAGTGCCCAGATCAGAAACATAGGCTTCCCAGCTCCTAGATGGAGTAGGTTGTCTGTCACCTTTCCTCATATCCATTAGGGAGTTAATAACTGCCATAGGAGAGTGTGTTATAACCCTTTTCTCTATCCTAGGGCTACTACAAAGTTCTGGGGAAGGGAAAGCTCCCAAAGCAGCCTGTCATTGTGAAGGCCAAGTTCTTCAGCAGAAGAGCCGAGGAGAAGATTAAGGGTGTTGGTGGGGCCTGTGTCCTGGTAGCTTGAAGCTACGTGGAGGGAAGTTCCATTAAAATGTCCAAGTACCTTTGTCTTTTGGTCTGAATGTAGGTCCTTTGGCATCTGTATTTCCCTACCTGTAATTCCAAAACCTCCCTAACAGGTTCTAGGAGTTAGGGTATCAAGGCCTGGGTTCTTCTGCAAACTTCCCTGAGAAAGAAAGAGGGACCAATACCTGACTTGAACTTTCCATTTATAAAGTAAGAATGATACTTGTTGGTAACGTGTGTGTAGGTAAGTATTAAATAGTTGAAAGGTCTGTATACTCACAATTCACAATGAGTGGAAGAATGAGTGTCCTTAACTGTTCCAGTGATTCCATGGGGGCTCAAAAGGACTCAGTACTGATGGGGCATGGTCTACAGAAAGGGAAAAAGGAGTGATAGGACTGAGGCTATAACTAGGGAGAATTCCTGAGCCTAAGATTTTTTTCCACTTGACTCCCTCATGTTGGACTTTAGACTATTCTAGTCATAACCAAAATCTTGAGATGGGTTCCAGCAATCTGAATTTTAAACATAACAGGGGTTTTACATATCAAACTGGCTTGTATTATAGAAAGCAGCTGTAAGGATGTATGGGTCCCTGTGCATAGAAGGCTTCATGTTCAAAGAAATATACCTATCATGAAAATCTAATCATTTTTCTTCTAGACTGGTGTACATCTAGTAGAAAAGTGGGTTATCCTAAAGGCCAGAAACTGGGATTTGTTTATCTTGCAAAACTGATGACATTGATTGATCCCAGGGATAAATTATAATTCGCTCTTGTGTTCAGAGTTCTTTCAAAGATTTTAAAATGACCCAAAATAAAACTTGCAGTTTAAAATCCTGGACAGATTAAGTTAAGATAGCATTTAAGACTATTAAGATTCAGCTACTAGGTTTGGTGTGGGATCATAAATGGGCTGGGAACCACAGGTTTCAAACTTAAACTTCTAATGCCACTTCTTTAAAATAGACCCATCCAGGCCATGGTATTTTGTGGAAGGGCCAAGACACTCAAGGGGCCAAAGAGCCACAGTTTGCCAACCACTGATATAAGGAACCCTTCAAGAAAAAGAATTGGGGTGGGACTTGATGGAATTAATGGGAGTTAAAGGTGTCAGGCTTTATTCAGCTGTACAAGCTAAACAACCATTTTGGGTGGGCTTTTTTTAATTGGAACATTTGGATTTGCATTTTGCATATCTTGTTTAAGAAGTGATGGGTTTTCCCTTAGTGGCTTCCTGAGAACCTATGGAAGCTAAGGCCATGAATCTAAAATAGGTGGTCGGGTCAGCAGATAACTGGCTTGTGTGGTATAGTGGTTAGAATATCAGCCAGAGTTACCTGGGTTTGATCCCCTGCTCCATTTGGGTGGGGAGTGTGCAAGAGGCAACCAAACTGTCTCACATTGATGTTTTTCCTCCCTTACACTAAAAATCAATGGTTAAGTATACTCTGGTAAGGGTTTTAAAAGATTACAAGATTAAATGTTTGAATCCTTACTGACACTGAAGGTATAAAAATTTATAGAGTCTGAAATAGAGGTCCAAACTTAACAGCTGTGTGACTACAATTTTCTTTAAAATTTAGTTGAAGGCATCTACTTGAGGATCATGGGGAGTAAGTCAAATGTAAAGCATTTATTGTTGACTTGGTTATAATTGAATTATGGGAGCAGACCAGAAACCTTGGTGTGATTCAGTTAATGGTAAGGTAGTCCAAGCTGAGGGAAGGAAAAACATGCCTTCAGGAAAGACAAGACTTAGGGACTGGACTACAGTGGAAGTGTGGAGGCCAGGAACAAGAAAAGTAGGATTCAAAAAACAATGGGCAGAAGGGACTTGATTAACCAGTTTGGGTGGGACTACAAAATGTCCTGGAATGACGGGGTTCAGGGGAAGAATCACGTTCTTTAGTGATCAGCTGTCCAGAAACAGGATGGAATAACACCCCAATCCTACATGAAGGTGCAAATGGCCATACTAAATATGTCTTTTAAAGCCATCCCATTTCTTGGCCTGGGAAAAGCAGCTACTGATCTATTGAGCTTTGTTCCAGTTTCGCACTCCTAGGACAACTACAAGCTGGGCAGATTTTCTGATTCCACGTATTGCCAGGCATCAGCTTTGTCAGAAGCCCTCCTCACGGGCCTTAAACCTTTTGTTCGTGTATCAGAAAATGTAAAAACTGGTATTGCCTAGCTGCCCTAGCACATTGGGTTGACCCCCAAGTTATCTGCAAGCTGGAATTGTTTCTGGCCTAATAAATGCTTTACATTTTCATACAAACCTCGGAACTGCAGCCAAAAGATAATGGGGAATGTCTGCCACACATTTGGCAAAATTAGGTCAGATTTAAGATTTAATAAATTGATAGCTATTCGATAGCCCAAAAGCAATTATTACAAACCTGTGGCGTGGGCGCGCACCTCCGGCGGAAGATGTGCGCGGTGCCCGCCTCCACTGGAAGGCGGAAATGTACAGGGTTTCGGCGGCCCGAGTCCTGCGGAGCTTAGCGCTTCCGGGCCATCCTCGTGGGTCTACACAGCCCGACTTCCTAGGTTGCCTCATTAGGACCGCAGCTCCGCTCGCTCCCCACCCTGAAAGCCACTTCCGGAGTGAGGTTCTAGTTCCGGGATCGCTTTGACCCCAGCAGAATGACCGGAAGCACGATGAGCCCGGCTCCACCCCTTGGCTCAGCCATTTCCGGTGGTGGGCGGGGCCGCCCCCGCTTTGCGTGACGTAGAAATTTTTACTCCGAACAGCTGGTGGTTCAATTCTGGCGCCGAAGTCTCCGCCGCTTGCACACTTTTCAAATCCCACTTCGGCCGGGCTGAGCAGGAGGCGTGGTCTCTATATACACTTTCAAGACGGTAATTTCCAAATCTCAAAACTTTCGGTTGTCAAAAAGATAACGAGTACCAACTCCTTCAAGGTACCGGGCTAAAATATACTTGTTTACACATGAAATATTCTTCAGAACACAAAACAAGGGATTTCCGGTGAGGGAGAAATGATACTTTTGTATTAAATGATTATATAAACGGACAAAAAGTAACTTTAAAAAATTGTCAATAACTTGACAGTGCTAAAAAATATTTTCTTGTACTGGGGTTTCATGACCTTGGAATTAACACCCATTCCACCACCGTAAATTTAAGATGTTTTGGATGCAAAACACCACACAGTATGACTCCCTAGTAAGAATGAAGGTTGAAGTGTGTTTCATTTCTGACTTTGTTTCAGTCCAATTTTTGTTTTACTTGTATTTCTACTTTAAGTTTTATGTGTTTTTTAAACCCTATTTATGTATCCTAAGAAATAAGTCATTTGGGGTACAAGGTAAGTTTCAAGTCCACATATGAAATATATTTTTAACAAAAATTTAACAGCTGTGATAGCAATTAGAATAATTTTCTTGGGGCCCTAATTACACAGACCATCCGATGTGAACCACTTCCAAGGGCAGGCCTTCAAAACACTCCCTGTAGAAGCCGGGGTTCCTCATCTCAGCACTCCAGTTACCAGCACGTGATGACTTCCTGAAGAGAGCCTTTAGAAAGGTCCAAGAGGCAGCCTGCCCTACTTTAAAAGTTATCAGACTCATTAAAGTCTAGGAGCCTGTCTCCTATCAACCCAAGAATCTAGTGTGCTATAGACTCTCAGTGGAACCTACAGATAATTATCCAAAATTTCTGTGCAGTTCCAAGTTCCTTGTCTTGAGAAATTGAAGATTGAGTTCATGAAAAAGACCAGTGAAAGCAAGTATCCTGTTTCCCCGAATATAAGACAGTGTCTTATATTAATTTTTTCTCCCAAAGTGGCGCTAGGTCTTATTTTCAGGGGATCTCTTATCTTTCCATGCACTAGGTCTTATTTTCGGAGGATGTCTTATTTTCGGGGAAACATGGTATTATAACAGAAACTGCTGCAGCGAGGGAACTCAAGCAGGTTGCCCCTCCAGAATAGATGAGGGCTGACACCCTGGCAGTGGGACTTCCAGTAGAGGAGACATCAGTTGCCCAAGTTCTCAGCACCGTTAAAGGACACTTGTTCTCAAAGGTGGCAATACCATGATGGGGAGGGCGGTAAGGGAGTCACAATCATAGAAGGGAAGCAACCAGGGAACCTACAATAGCTGTCCTGCAATGTATGGGTTGATTTTTTTTTTTTTTTTTAATTTTTGTTTCAGAGGGAGAGGGAGATAAAAACATCAACCATAAGAGGGACTGACATAGAGTATGAACACTTGGCTATTAGAGAGTGAAGCTGAACTAGAACCATGATTAGGTATTTTCTAACTCTAATAAGACTAGTCATATTCCCTGGCTCAGTAGCTCAGTTAAGAGCATTGTCCCAATAGGCCAAAGTATTGGGTTCAATCCCTGGTCAGGGCACAATCAAGAATCAACCAATGAATGCATACATAAGTGGAACGACAAATGGATATTTGTCTGTTTCTCTTTCTTCCCTCTACCTCCTTCTCTCTCCCTAATAATAATAAAGATTAATCATAAAGTCAGACCACAAAACCAATTTCTGAAGCTAAATTCTTAATCAAGTACCCTTCATGATGGGTTTCACCCCTGGTTGGCCTATCTCAGCCCATCCCTCAGGGGAGAAAGTTATGGATAATGAAGCCAAGGAACACATGGGGCTCTGGGCCCAAACAACTGTACACTGTTTATTGAGAACACCCGTAGATGGTGGGAAGAAGGGATGCCTTGTACCGCATCATGGCCACCACTGACTGGGAGCTGGGCCCGGAGAGCGCCGGCAGGCTGGGGGTGGGCCTCCCCTGAACTCGCTGACCATCACCCAGGTGGGAGAAACGAGAGAAGGCCAGGCCCAAAATCTGGTATCAGGCCGCAAATGGGGACCGATTGACCTTTGCCTTTTAAAAACAGAAGGTTAGGAAAGGGAGACTACTAGGGGAAGAAAAAAAAAATAGAAACTCTAAAAAAAATGTTTTAAAAAATAGTCCCCATGTACATAACAAGACAGCATCTGCGCTCCATGGCCCCAGACCGGCAGCCTCCAGGGGAAGATCAGTGGTTTGGCCGAGACAGTCAGCTGCACATAATTGGCCAGTCACCAGCACCCAGCAGAACTTCATCCGTGCTCGGGCAGGGCAGGAAAGCACCCGGCCCCTTGGGAATATACAAATATTTACCAGATTCTCTTTGCTTGTTACAAAAACAGATAAGAAAGCTTACAGCAGATTATTTACACACAGTATCTGGGATATCATGAAGGCAGAGGTGGGCTGGCTTGGAGGGTGGGGTCTGTGGGGACAGAGCAGCCACAGCAGCCCAGAGGGTCCCAGGCTGGGCCCCCGCCCCAGGCTCCAGGCTCCAGGCTCTGCAAGGCACTGGACTCTCTGTTACTAGGAAAGGGGCTTAGTTCTTCTTGTGGAGGAACTTCATTTTGTTGCCTGTGGGCCAGAAAGGGCAAGAGTGAGAACATTTCCATATAATCTAACAGTCCTAACCCTCTCAGTTGGAGAAAAAGGATTAGAGAGACTGGATTATGACAGATCATGGTAGGGAAAACACTCCAATGAGGGCCCTGATGTTAATCTGTTTGGCTTTGGGCAAGCATTTAACTTATTTGGCCTCAATTTCCCCTGAAATGGACACATTCTATGATCTCTTTGAGAAGAAGGGAGGTTTTCAGAGAGGGCACTCTGGCATTGCTAGTCCTGTGGATCCCTCCTAGCCTACAGGTAAGCTCTCTGGTCCTAATGGCCCTCTACGCCCTCAGGAAGGAGTGCGCCCAGAAAACCTCAGGTTTCTGCAGGCAGGTAAATCCCGTGCTAACTGTCCTTGAGCACTGGGCCGGGAACCTTCTCTTCACCAAGGGACCCCCCGCCCTTCCCATTCTGTCTATCGCCCCAGAATAATACCCATTGGTATTGGTATAGAGCAGTTTGGGGTACAGATCCCCCGAGCCCCTTGGTGAACATCTGTCTCATCAATGACAAAGCTGCTTACCCAAACCTCGGAGAAACTTATTCATTCCGCTCTGTTCGGTGTCTGGGAGTTCCTCTAAATACTGCTCTACCCGCTGCTCAAAGAGGCCTGGGGAAGCGGAGAAACAGGAGCAGGAAAAGAACAGTCAGTGGAGGAAGGGAAGACAAGGCCCTGCAGTTATGATTCACAGGAGCGTCTTAGAATTCAGATTGGCTCATCAAAACTACCACTAGTGGCATCTCACTGGTGTTCACTGGTCATAGCAAGAGGCCCCTGATAACTTGCTCCCACGTGCACAGTGCTGAGCTGCGTTACAGCGAAGATGCTAGTCCTCGTTTCAAAGCTGAGTAGACAGACATCTTCTCTAGTTACTTGTAGACCACTCTACAGTGTTGTCTCGAAAGGTTTGTCAGACTAAATGGACAGTATTAGTGGAGGGAATAATAACCCTGGTGTTAGACAGAAAGATGCTGATGAGGTGGAAAAGCCCTACGGTGAGCAGAGCCGACGAAATAAGCGATAAGAGAACCTTCTACTCTGAATGTGTTCTGCCACCGACCTAAGACAGAGGTAGCTCAATTCTCTTCGAGGGCCTTCTCAACCCTGGATTCTCAGACTTCCCTACATTGCTCAGCTGGGTCTTTTTCTCTGAATAAGAAGGATGTTTGAGGAGGGGATGGGCGGCCAACGGCATGCTGTTCTTGGAGGAGACAAGCCACGTGGCTCCCGCCCGTGCAGCCTTGTGCCGTGCGTACTGGGACAGGAGAAGAAAGCGCCTTGGAAATTCCCATCAGGAGAAAAGGGATGGTAGGAGGCCTGGGCCCAGCCAATACCCAAGAGCTTCTATCACTGTGCCCAGCCACTCAGCCCTGTTGGAAGCAGAAAGGTTAAGAGGAGAAGGTCTGCTGACCCCAGCTCTTCTAACCTTACCCTTTGCCCGACACTTTCTTAGCTCCCTGTCTTGGATGAAGCCGGCAAACATCTGAGACTCCATAAAAACCTCAAGGAAACGGCGGATGCTTTTGGAGGCCACAGACTTGCGGAAGGCTTCCCGCTGAAAGGCTCTCTCCCCCTTCTCGCTCTGGGTCAGGAAGAGGGAGTAGTGCCCAACCGTCTCCACAAAGAACCGGATAAACACCTCCGACACCAGCCCGTTGAGGGTGTTACATTCTGGAAGAGAGAAGACAGTCTTTCAGGTTCCGGTCGAGAGCCTGCCATCTCCAAACTTGAACCTCAACCTCCAGCTGGTATCTCCCTCTCCTCGATAAAATTCCCTGTCGGACCACTTTTCTGTTCCTGAAACTATCTCCTGTGCTTACAACTAGCTCACAAGCTGGGAGGCTGCAAACTGTGCTCTGAACATGGAAGCTACGTGGTGGATGAATAAGAGTGGGAATCAGAGACCAGAGGACCCCTGCCTGCACACCCCTCACCCTGGGTGGTTCTGGCTTCACAGCAGGAGGAAGCTCCCTTTATCCCCTTCAATGGCTAGAGGCAAGGTCTGGGGTGGGAGGCGGGGCGCGTGGGGGCAGGAATAACTAGTTTTCTGTCAGCAAGAGTCTTTGTAGCTGTCACAGGTCTTGAGGTTTTCCTTCCCAAGCCTCCTGAGGTAGAGAATAATTAGAGGGAAGAAGGTAGCTTTGTAGCTAGGCCAGCAGTTGCCAACCTTTCGGACCTCACGGACCACCAGTAGTCTGAGGACCACCATTTGGCGACCCCTAGGCCATTTGAGAAGCAGCCCCAATATTATATTCCTGAGCTCAGTCAGGTAAAATACTATAACACTTCTCTCCCCTCAGACGTAGTCAAGCCGTAACTCCCCGAACCCCACCGATGGTGCTGCTAGAGAATTTTAGATTAGTGTGAGGTCAAGTCCTACAACTGGAGCCTCACCAGCCAGAGGGCCTGTGCCTAGAAGCAGGGTCCCGCCAGATGAGGCCCGGGCCCAGAGCAGAGGAGCCTGGGGCCAGAGCTGACTGTGTTGCCACAAGCCTCACTCACCATCGTCGGAGTCGCTGTCGGAATCCTGGGAGATCAGTTCGTTCTTCCTCTCTAGAGCCTGCTCCAGAGCGGCCTGCAGCTTCCTGGGTAACAACGTGTCCTCATCATCCATCTGTAGGAGAAGGAAAATGCAGCGATAATGTTAATAACTAACAGTGGCTGAGCACTCACTATGTGCCAGGCCCTCTATGAATAGCTTAAAAATACACTCTCCTTCAATTGTCCCAATGACCCTGGTACTATTTATCAATCTCACTTTACGATGAGAAGTTAAGAAACTTGTCCAAGGTCATGAGGATAAAAAGTGGGAGAGCAGGTGGCATTCACAGGTGCAGCGAAGGGTTCCTCCCTACCCTGGCACCCCGACAAAGTCTCCCCTGCCCCCCAGCTTTAGCTCCAGGAGGAAGCACAGCGGGCTGGGGTGGGGAGACTGTCTCAGGCGTGAGGTTAAGCCACCGTTCCTGTCTCTACATTCTGGTTCAGTGTCTGCACCATGGTGCCTGTGCCCAGGAGACCAAACTCTGTCAATGCTGCGTAACAGAGGGTACGACACTGAGCTGGGCTGTTTGTAGAGAACCAGCAGGATTTCCATGACAGACAAAGGCTTTTGATGCAAACCTTGACATCCCATGGCATTCTATGTGTCATCAACCCCCAGCAACATTTCAAGGCAGGTACTACCACCATGCCGGGTTTAGAGATGAGAACTCGGCTCAGAGAAGCTCAGGGGCCTGTCCAAGACCTTGTGGCTCCAAGGTGGCAGAGCCCAGAGGTCACGTCTTTAGACTTGCAGGCCCTGTTGTTTGCACTCCCGCATGCCTTCTAGAAGCTGATGGTGCCAACAAGAAAGGCAGACCCTGCTGAGGTCAAGACTGCTTAGACCAGTTTCTCCCATCCTTATCTATTCTGTGAATATGGAACCCAGAGAGCTTAACAAGCAGGTGGTGGAGGTTGAGCTGCGTGCAGCAGTGCGGGCTGCTCTGGAGTCTGCCTTGAACAGGCACCACCCCCAGGGAAGGCCACATTGCGCAGTGTGCCACTCTTACCTGTCGGATGAATCGGTCAGATCCCAGATTCACCATCAGTGCCTGAGGAAAAGAGGCATTAGTGACCATGATTCAGGGTATGAATCCCTGCAATGCCCTCCCCAGGCCTCCGGACCCCTAGATCCCAGGGTCAGATAACAGGAGTAACTCCAGCTAGGGACAGCCCTCCCAGGGAGAAAGGATGAGCTGGGTATCACAAAAGAGAGAATCCCAGTGCCTTTCTCCCTCCACGCCCCCTCTGCCCTTCTCTCCTGGGGGTTTCTATTCCTTCTATCCCTTCCTCCTTCCAACCTCCCCCAGCTGGTTCCCCAGGCGGCCCACCTCCTCCACAGGCAGCTCCTTCAGTTTGGGAAGGGAGCTGGAGAGCAGGCCAACCAGGAAGGGGGTGGGACAGCAGACGATGTCAATCATGGAGGCCGGGAGGACAGGAATGAAGGTGTGCTGCCAGGAGAAGGGGTAGAGCAAGGCCACCACCGCGTGGGAGCAGCTGGACAGGGTACTGGTGGACAAAGAGAGACAGCGTGCCTGAACCCAGACCCTGCACCTTCGAGGATGGGCAGGCAGAGCCTGCTGGGGCTCAGAACACCCTTTTATGTTAAAC
Source organism: Pipistrellus hanaki (assembly GCF_964339955.1). NCBI lineage: Eukaryota > Metazoa > Chordata > Mammalia > Chiroptera > Vespertilionidae > Pipistrellus > Pipistrellus hanaki. The sequence continues at coordinate 47,661,701 of NC_140511.1, forward strand.
CTCCCAGGGCAACAAAAATCGATGCTAATGGGGCCCGGGTCTGGGTCTGACCCTACAGGCCAGTGAAGCCCCCACATTCCCACAGTCAGGGCCCCAAGGACAATGTGACTAGCCTCTTTGGTAACTACCTAGAAACAGCCAGGAAGGGATGTAGCAGTGCTTGGACACACACACAGGGCTCACATATACCCTACTCTCCCCAAAGGGCCACCCAACTACACAGGCGGGCCTGACTAGTGCAGGAGTATCAGCTCAGGCCGGGAGCACAAAGGTAAAGTGAGTAAAAGAGCTGGTTACAAATTCCTAGCGTGCAAGAGCTGGAACGCCCTACAGAGGTCACCTCAGCAATTCCACATTTTACAGCCGGCGCCACGGATACCCAGGCCCATTTACTCGTAAGGGGCAGACCCACAACACAACCAGACTTCCTGTCTCCCAGCCCAGCATGGCTCCTGCTCTGCCCTCTAGCCATCCCTTCTTCTCCGTGATTGGAAAAAGTGGTCTGACAGGACCACTGACTGTGGTCAGGGGGCTGGCACCATTCTTGCCAACTTTCCTCTCAGGCTCCAAAAAATAGCCACGGGTCTCAGTGGGGTCATCCCTCTCTTGACCTAGAGGGGGCTCCAGGCCTCTATGCCCAGGCGCCCTACAGGGCTGGCTGGCTAAGCAGAATGACCAGTGGGAGCCGGAGGAAATTCTCTAGGATGCTAGCCAGGAGGTACAAACGTGAGTGCACACTCCCCGGGTGCATTGGGGGCTGGTGAAGGGCACAGGCAAACACAGGAGACACACCTGGCCTGGACTGTCCATCTGCCAGGAGCACAGGCCAAGGCCCTCCCCGAGGGACCATGTTACAGATCAGGAGACAGAGGACCACAGTCAAGACCACTTGACCACAGCTTGACTCTCCCTCCCTGTCCTCCTCATCTGCGGTCCCACCTATTCGCCATAAAAGCTTAGTCTCTGTGTGATCAGCTCCATAAAGACTCTTGCCCTTTCATGACTAATGCCCTGCCAGTCAGAGGACATGGTTCTCTGACACAACAGAAACAGACCCCCCTTCTACAACGAGCTCTGATGTTCATGAGTGTTTTGTCAGCCAGTGCTTTGCTTGACTGCCCTACCACCCTACGGACACCTAAAATACTGCTGGGCCTTGAGGCAGAGACAGGTGCCCTGGCCCCAATAGCCCTTCCCCTGGGCATAGCAGCTCCCTGTACCCCAAGGAGAGCCATCTGAAAAAGATCTGGAAAAAGGTTATCTCGGGACCTCGGGACACACTGATCTCTACAGTCTCCTCCAAAGGGACTTGATCCAATCGCCACACAGCTCATGCACATGCGCACACACACACACACACACACACACACACACACACACCCCACAGACATCAGAACCCAGCCAGAGGGACAAAGGACTTGTGATACCTAAAACATGAGGCACGGAGCCTGAGCTGGCTGCACTGCCTGAGCCCTGACCGCAGTCTGGGCCTGTGCGCCCTCACTGGGCTCCCTCCCCTGCCCTTCTCCCGTCAGAGGCAGACCCGCAGCAGGAGGACATCTTTTCTAAGACCCAAGACTGGCAGAAGTCAAACGCCAGGCCAGGCCAGGAGCAGGGCCCTGGGGCCCTTTCCTCCCCGAAGGATGTGCTCAGCAGCAGCTGCAGCCACAGAAACAACAGCTGTGTTCATATTCCCACTGGAGCTGGGCGAACGGTGGGGTGGTAGAGAGGATGCCCCAGTGAGGGAATGGAAGCTTCAGGAAAAGAAACCTCAGGGTCCAGGCTCTGTTAGGGGCACCAACGCCTGGCCAGACCAGAGCCTCACAGCTGGGCAGTGGCAGGGGGAAGGGGGAGGTCCTGTCCCAGTGGCCTTCAGGATCCATTTCTCCTGCTCCACTCGTCACCCCTCACACATGCAGACAGAGACACCTCAGGGATCCTGGGCTTCTTGGGGGAGAAACGGGGCAGAGGATGTTTCTTTTCTGCCCCTCCCATCAGCACCTGGCATATGGTATGGCACCTGGCAGGTAACTTAATAAATACCGGAATGAATGAGTTCTGCCACCTTGGAGAAACCACTGCAACAGATTATTTGACATACACACACAAAAAAATAGATAATGTGCTGCCAGAATCTCATCCTCTCCCTGCCTGGCCCACCTCCACACATAGTCTTTGCTATGGTCTGTTTGTTTCCTCCCAAATTCATATGTTTAAATCCTAACCCCAAATACGGTATTAGGAGGTGGGGCTTTGGAAGGCTTAGGTCATGAGAAAGAAGCCCTCATAAATGGGATTAGTGTTCTTAGAACAGAGATCTCTAGTCCCATCCACAGTGGCTTCTTCTGGAACGCCTCATGTCCTGGTGATACCTCTGCCACTCTCTGATGGCCACAATCAGATCTTGGCATTCAGAACTCCTCTAAAATCATCAATGCCAATGCTTCGGACCAGGACTTGTGACCCTTCTAGCTCTTTCCTTACTCCTCCTAAGCCAACCTCCCTATTCTCAGACACCTCCAGCCACACCTCCCGCCCAGCAATGCTTAACGGGGACACCTCAGGCCATACCCTTCACCCCCCACCCACCCCAGCTGGGGGACCTCAGGGCGCGCTCCTGCCCCGGGGCCAGGCCAGGGGACCTGCCTGGCGGGGCTTCACAAGGATGGGACTGGCTGGGTCTGGATCTAGCCCAATGCGGGGAAGGGAGGGTGGCTGGATCTGAGTCTCATGCAATTTTGAGGCGCATGTGGGTGGGCAGGGACTTGACTCTGGGTCCCATGGTACACCCCAGACTCTGACAGGAGGAAGATTTTCATATATTTTACTAATTTTTTTTTTCCATCTCTGACACTTCTATTATAAAAGGCAAATAGCAATATTAAAATATTTCCTCTAATTCCCTTTTAATGTGCACGAATTTTGTGCACCGGGTCACTAGTCTATAATAATAAAAAACCATAATATGCTAATTAGCTGGATGTCCTGGACAGCTGCAGCGGTGGGGCTGGCAGAGGCAGTCTCCACGGCAACAGGGAGCCAAGTCCCTTGCACAAATTTTGGGCATCAGGCCTCTAGTTAGTAAATAATAATACAAGAACGAACTGTTTCATGTACTCACAACTGTAAACCTACTTTTGTCCACCCCATATTTGCATCTGCACAGTCTTGTCTGCTGCAAAGGAAGTGTCCCTCCTTTTCCTCAGGCCAGTCCTCATTGGGTCCTCATCTTGTGTGCTCCCAACCACCCTTTCTTCCCGGATTTGCTAACTTTTCCCTCTTTATTTGATCTCACCACACACACACACACATACACTCTCTCTCTCTCTCTCTCTCTCTCTCTCTCTCTCTCTCTCTCACACACACACACACACACACACACACACACACTCTCTCTCTCCCTCTCTCTCTCTCTCACACACACACACACACACACTCACACAGGCTGGGGTTCATAAATACATGGTGGGTGAATTAGTGATGTGCCTTCCCCCTCTTCTCCACCCTGCCCTATGGGGCCCTACCTGAGCTTATCGGCCACAAAAATGACCCGGCGCTCCAGCAGCAGTGAGGCGAAGATCCGGATCAGCTGGCGCACACTGAGGCAGGTGAAAAGGCACTCGAAGTCCACGTGCTCCAGCCGGGAATCCATGGGTCGCCGCAGCTCTAACACCTGCAGGAGAGCGATGGGGAAAGTGGGTCGAGGCGGGCCAGCTGGGCGCCACTCCCAGGTCCTTCCCAACGTGGCCGGATGCTGGTCTCCCTTCCCACCCTCTCTTCTCCAGGGCCTCTAATCTAGCCCACTGTGCAAAAGCCCCAGTCTCTTCCTCCCCTCGGACACCCCACTGGTGAGCAAGAGGGCGAACTCCAGGAGCGTGGGGAGGCTCCAGAGGAAGGAGCTGAGGGGCGTCCCATCAGGCTCTCGGGAAAGGGAGGAGAGCTGACTACTCTCACAGATGAGGAGAATGAGAAACTTCATAGCTTGATCTGTAGGGTCTTCCCCGCCCTCTTGCCCATCTCCCCAGGCAAACATCTTGGCCCCCAAGCTGACCAGCCCCCACAGTTGTTGGCTGCTCTGCAGGCTGTAGGAAGAGCAACATCTCCGCACCCCGGGATTCTGTTCTCATCCACCTCTGGAAAGGCAGTGCCAGTCCTTGTTGCCCTGTTCCTTCCCTTTCCTACTAGAAGAGTCTCCTTCCAGAGGCTGTGTCTGTGCTGCCACACTCGCCCCTCTCTGCCAGCCTATCTAATCTCCGTGCCAGGGACGAGGAAAGCACGAGGGAAGGCCGGCTATCTGTGACCTTGCCAGGAAGCCGGGCTTTCTTTATCAGGGCCGGACCTAGGGGTTGCAAAGCCATTTCCAAGGTCAGTGCCATGGCGGGGAGAGCCACTTCCCTGGGTGCAGTTATGAGGGTGGAGGGGAGCCTGGATCCTGGCAGTGTGGGCCAGGGAACTGCGAACTTCAGGCCACCCCACAGCACTGTCCCGGGGTGCCTCAGAAAATGTGTGCAACACGGAGGTGCAGGCCTCCGAAGAACTAGGGCACAAAACAAACTCCCTCTTCTAGCCCTATGGTTCCAAGGGGCTTTTCCCCCACATCATCTCATCTGTGCCTCGGGGTCTAAGCAAGTGAAGTCCTAACTCCCAGCTCAGTCAGTATTCAGCCCTCTGTACCCCGAGAAGCAGGAACATGGGCACAACGTGGGCACAAGTCGCCCTAATGACCTGTTTACACTCGGTCTCCCAACACCCCCTACCTCCCAATCCCCACCCCCCGCTAGTGAACTCCCAGAAGATCTGGTACTGGGTACACCCAAAATGCTCAGTGAGTGTGCGTGGAAAGAATCCCACATCACAATTATGCCAGAGACCTTTGTACCCGTTTTGTCTCTGCCAGGAGAAGACACAGTGAAGTGGCCCTACCCAGCCTCCTGAGAGCCTGCATGCGGTCCTTCCGCCCTGCCACGAGGTTCTGCAGTGCACAGCCCCCACCCCTACCACCCGAGGGCCGGGCGCCCTCCAGGGAGTGAGACTTCACCCAGGCATCATCCTGACATGGGCCTCTTTTCATTCATCTCGCTCTCAGATCACAGCCCAGTGGGGCTGAAAGAGCCTAACCACAGCCTGTGGGAGGAAACATGGTGAACATGTGCACAGGGGCTTCCGGCTCTGAGGAAAGGTGCCAACCTCATCTGGGCAGGGTGGGGGCCGGGCAGCAGCTCAGCCCAAGATGCTGAATGTGGAGAGAAGAAGGGAAGTGTCTTCTAGGCAAAAAGAAGAGGGTTCAAGGACGTAAGCTATTCAAGTCAGAGTGATGGGAAATGAGGCTGCTGAGGGGGCAGGCCACATCCGGAAGCTCTCCCAGGCCTGCTGCTGGGCTCTTGGGCAGAGTCAGCTGACCCACCCCAGACCACTCATGAAGCTTAAGTCCCTCCTAACGAGGGTGGGCGAAAAGAGCCTAAGAGCAAGTGCTTAAATCGTTTTCGCCACTCCCAGCAAACCCAGAATTTCTCTAAGCCATCCCTCTCCTGTTCTTTGCAACGACTAATTTATTTCTTCTTCCCTCTCTAGAACCCAGCACCCAGCTCTCCCTTTCAGAGGATGACCTTCTTTTCTATTTTGAGGAAACAGAAGCCATCAGATGAGAATCGAAACTCTATAAACCATGGCCCTGCCTAGTATTACACAAAAATAAAAGCCAGCCCCAGCCTGGACCCCACCACCAGTGTTTTATGGGTGACAGCTGGATTATACCCTCCCTCTTGCTTTTTTTTTTTTGTTTCTGAAATTAAGTAATTTAAGTAATGACTATACCATAAAGCCTGAGTCTTTTTTGTGTGTGACTCTTTTTTTAAAAAAATATGTTTTTATTGATTACAGAGAGAAGAAAGGAGAGGGGGAGAGAGATAGAAACATCATGATGGAAGAGACTCATTGATTGCTGCCCCCTGCATGCCCCCAATATTGGGGATTGAGCCTGCAATTTGGGCATATGCCCTGATTGGGAATCAAACCATGATCTCCTGATTCATGGGTCAACACTAACCATTGAGAACACCAGCCGGGCCCTCCTGCTTCTTGAACTTCCTCTGGCGGGGGGGGGGGGTGCCATTCCACTAGCCATCCAAACAACCATCCTCAACAAACCCTCCCCTGGCTCCACACTTGCTTTCAACCACTGTCCCCTTCCCTAGTTCTCTCCACAGCCAAGCCTCTTGAAAACATGTCTACACAGGGCTGTTTCCACTTTCCACCCCCTATCCATTCACTTCTCAACTCACACCTCAGGCTTCTGGCCCCTAGTCCCCACTCTTCTGCAATCCATTCTCGTCAAGGCATCCTGCCATCCTCCTCCTGACCTCTTGGCAGTTTCTGATCACTCCTTTCTCCTTGAGATGCCCTGCTGCCCCTTCCTTGGCTTCCAAGCCCCGTCCTCTCCTGGTATCCCTCCTATCTTCTCACTCTTCAGGGCTGCTACCCCTCCTCTGTGGGACCTCTCAAAGTTTGGGTCCCTCGCAACTGAGGAGGACCGAGGCTGGGCTCTCTTCCCTATCTACACTCTGCTACCACACATCTTCTCTTGGGTGTCTCACAGGTATCTTCAATGTAACCTGCACAAAATCGGACTCTTCCTTCTCTTAACCTGTTCCTCCATCAGGGGATCCATCAGCTATCCCATTGCTCAAGCCAGAGAGCTGGGAGTTTGCCTTTAAATCTCCCTAACTTTATCCCCTATTTCTAATCAAACAAAATGCTCTTGATCCTAATTCTAAAATGCATCTCATCCATCTACTTTTCTTCATCTTTTTTTTTAACATATATTTTTTATTGATTTTTTACAGAGAGAACAGGGAGAGAGAGTTAGAAATATCAACGAGAGAGAAACATTGATCAGCCACGCCCCCTTCCCACTCCCCACTGGGGATATGCCCGCAACCAAGGCACATGCCCCTGACCGGAATCGAACCCAGGACCCCTCAATCCGCAGGCCGATGCTCTATCCACTGAGCCAAACCGGTTATCTCTTCATCTTTTCTAGCACACCTTAATCCAAGCTCCTAGCCACAGTAGCCTAGCTAGCATCCCTCTTGTCACCCCAACCCATTATCTACATAACAGCCAGAGTGAGATCTTAAAAACATAGCTCAGATCCTACAACTCTGCTTTAGATAAAATCCAAAATCCTTACCTTGGACAAGCAGGCACCCTATGACTTGGCCTCTCCACCCCTGCTCACCACCCTGCCAGCCATCTTGGCCTTTTCTCAATTCCTTGACAAACACAAAGAATTCCTCAACTTTTGCCTTTGCATGTGCTGTTCCCTCTACCTGGAATAACCTTCTCCCATCCATACCCTTCTCTTTCAGTCTCCTTCCTCCCACTTCATTGAGTTGACTCTACTTACCTTGCACCCCAGATAAACTTCCCCTTCTCCAGAGGAGGCCTCCCCTGGCTCCTCATCTAAAGCAGACCCCTTGTGACACACTCACACTCCTGTGCTTTCCGTTGTCACTTAAGGATCATCTATTTACATATAGAAATACTTATTTAATACTAGTCTCTCCACAAGGACAGAGCCGTGCTCTCTTTAACTGTATATTTAAAGAACACATAGTAACGATCGGGTGAGTGAAAAAGGAGGGCAGATGGTGTTCAGTTTAGTCCAAACCGGTCAGGAAAGGCCCCTGGGAGTCGCAGAGTTGGGCAGAGAGAATAGCGGTCCTGTCATTCCCCACCCCCCGTCAGTTCCTATTGAGCAGGTGTACGAACACGGTGAGCAAGGACGGGCCATGCTCTGGGCCTCCCAGAGGCCGCACCCTTAGATAGGCAGGCCTCACTCCAGCCCCAGCCCCTTGTCCAAGAGAAGAGGCGGCAGCAATCCCTACCTCGTTGCCCGCGCCTGGCAGGAATGTCTTCACTTTGATGGTCTTCCCTGGAGCAGGGAAGGGCGACTCCATGAGACTTCTCATGAAGGGGTAGACCAGCGCAGCCGAGATCCCACGCCGCCGTTCCACCTCGTCTAGGACCTGTGCCCGCCACCAGCAGCCCAAAGAGGAAGGGTTGATCAGGGCACTGCCCTTCCCGACCTCCTGGGCGGAGAAGAGGGCAACCTGGCATCTGACCAGCCTAGGCCAAACGCTGGGAGACAGGAGGACTGTCTTTCCAGAAGCTTCACACCCAACCCTTCTCTTTGCACCCCATGAATGCTCTGCCCCCTAACCAGTCCTGGCCTCAGACGCCAAGAGCTGACTGAGTAGCTGGGAAAAGGAAGTACCACTTGAGTCAGGTCCCTGGGCATGTGGCTTCCCCAAGGTGGTCTCTGTCCCCAAGAAATGTGTCTCTGCCCGTAGCCCAGGGTGGACTGTAACGTGAGCGGACACTGCTGGTGCAGGAGCTGGGAGATGCTGGCTGGCCAGGTGAGGAGCCAGGCCCGGGAATCAGGAGGAAGTCCGAGAGCTCGCTTGCACTTGCTCTTTTCTCGGTTGCATTCTCTCTTTCTCCCGCCCGCTCCCTCGCACACACAGGTGGTTTTCTCATCTAAGCTGGCTGCGGATACTCCTCTGGGAGCTGTCAGCTGGGGGGAGGAAGGAGGAAGGAAGCCAGAGCCCTCTTACCTTGGAAAACAAGCCGAAGCAGCCAAGACGGCTGATGACACAGTATACCTCTGGCAGCCGAGGCCCTTTCCCGCTTGGCTGGGCCGGGGCAGGAGGGGAGAGACAGACACAGAGAATGCATGATTACTACATCTGGCTCCTTTTCCTTGGGAACCGAGGGCTGAGGACTACTCTTCCAGTGGAAGAAGAAAGACTCCAGACCTCTTCTTAACCTCTGCTCAGCCAGGCTCTCATGGGGAGGCTTCAGCCTCCGGAGGGCCTGCCAGCCCAAGGTGCCCGCCTCCTGCAAAACCCTACATGGGCTCTGCCCTGCCCCCAAGAAAGACACTGACGGGGCTGTCAGAGGACAAAGCAGTTTGGCAGAGGCTGTAGTAGGATGTGTGGATTTACATCTCTAAGGCTGGGAGCCCCCAAGGATGCAATGGTAATGAGAGCAACTTGTATATATTCTTAGCGGCATGCCATGTAGTCTCCTGCTCCCCCAACAGGGGGCATTCTGCAAAACATTCCTTTTCTCGAATGCTCTTTTCTCCCTTGCTTGGCCCATCCCGTTCTTCTAGGAAGACTAATTAAAAATAGATACGGAAAGCAAACTACTATTTACTAAATGTCCTGGGCTGGGCACATTACTGAAGTAAACTCGTGAGATAAGCACTATTACCCCCACTTTAATAGATGAGTAAACTGAGTTAAAAATATCAAGCCATTGCTCACGATCATGTATCAGCAAGTCGTGGAACCAGGTGTCTGTTTTGACCCTGATTCGCTGTTTTGCCTCTAAAGCAGTGTTTCCCAAACTTCTCTCATGATGAGAATCACCTGGTGGAGTTGTTAAAACACAGATTCCTGAATCCCAACTAAGAAGTGCTAAACTAGAATTTTTGGGAACATATAGGTAAAATTGTATACTTAACTAGTGCTCTAAGACAGATTTTATATACAGAGCACTAAGTTAGGTATGCAATTTTACCTATATGTTCCCAAAAATTCTAGTTTAGCACTTCTTAGTTGGGATTCAGGAATCTGTGTTTTAACAACTCCACCAGGTGATTCTCATCATGAGAGAAGTTTGGGAAACACTGCTCTAAAGCATGCTGCTTTCTTACAGGAAGGAAGAGAAAGGGGTACAAAGGCATGGGATAGAGGTACGCCAGAGTAGAGGAGAACAAAGAAAGAAAAAGTGATTTAAAAGGTGGGCAGTGGAGGAGTTATGCACTGAGAGCTCCCCATGCCAGGAGCACCCAAATGCAGGCTGAGGTGAGCCCACAGGGGTCTACTGCTCCAGCCATGGGCTGATAGGGCTCTGTGGCCGCCTCTGGCTCGGGGCCGGGAGTGCCTGGCAAGGCCTGGGAGGGAGGGAGGAGAGCAGCAGGTGCTGGCCCCTCATGCAGGCCGCTAAGCAAAGGCAGATGGGGCTATTTCAGTCTCCAAACCTGCTGGCCACACGTCACAGATCTAAAGAGAAGGCAGAATCTGTTTTTGTCCATATTAGGCCTGAAACTCACTCCTCAATCCTCCCCTCTCCCCCGCCTCCCCTAAAGCCCCAAGTGATTAAATCAAGTATGTGGGATTTGGGTTAGAATCATTGTGTCCAATCTGCAGGAATGCCGAGCGAGTGCCAGCCCCCTTGGCAGGGACCCAGCCCAGGCCCTCTCCGAGCAGGCCAGGACAAACACGCTCTTCCCTGGGGGCAGCAGGCCCACTGCAAAGGAGCAGCTCTGCTCCGGCTCTGCTCCTGCAAAGGGAACTTCAGAACGCTCTCCTCCGGGCCCAGGGAACCTGGGGCGTGCTGGCCACCGCCTGGCTCCCTGCCTGCACCTGCATCGTTCCACGCTCCCTTAGTCCCACACGCCAGGCATTCCGCATCCGTATGACACTTCTCCCCAGACTACCCTTCGGGGTGATCCAAGAGCACCAGACTTGGTGTTAAAGGATTTGAGACTAAATCTGGCTCTGTCCCTCACTGACTGTGCGACCCTGGAATATCATTACACTCTGAGTCTCAGTTTCTTAATCTGTAGAATGGACATAACGGTACCTTATGAGTCATGATGAGAATTAAGGAAAATGACATACTTAAAGCATCTAGCCTGGAACATCATAGGTTCTAAATAATAGTTTATTCCCCTTGCCTTATCTTCTACATTGAAAGTGCTACCCACTCTGCTCCACTATCAAAAGTTCCTTGAGGGCAGGATCCATGCCTAACTCACCTTTATGGGTCTTTAGAATGTTTGCTGACCCTCAGCAGGTGTATGATACGTGTTTATGAATGAATGAATGAATGAATGAATGTGTGAATGAATGAATAAGTGCCCCCAAATCCTTCATTTGGGGTCCCTCTGTATATTACCCTTGCCGAGGATTGCCCTCAGCTGCCCCAGACTGGCATCTAGTAAGCCTTCTCCCACTAAAGCCTGGGAACCCTGAAACATAGTTGACAGCCCTGGCCAACAACACTCCTGATGAGTTCCAGGGGATAGTGCAGCAGGACTCTTACTGCTGCCTCTATCTATTTCCCAGGACTAATGGGAAAGGAGTTAGGGAAGGGCTTCTCTCTCCACAACGTGGCTTGTATTTTCAAAACTCTCCCCTCTTAGTTCAAGGCATCTCTCCCAGAATCCCATCGGAAAGGTTAACTCTCCCAGAATCCCATAGGAAAGGCATCTATCTCTCCCACAATCCCAGAGAAGGCACTGCTCTGATGCTGCTCAGCCTCCAGCTCTCCGAACCATGGACAGGATGCCTCCCACATCAGGCTGGCTAGAAATAGGGGTGAAGAAGATTTTCCTCCACCCCAATCTGTTGCGCGCACACATACTGCTGGGGTGACATAGTCCTGCAATCTGGAATTAGCAATCAGAGCTCAGAAGCCAGAGGCAAATGAACGAAAAGACAAAGTATAGGCAAGCTAAAAGCATATGACAGCCCAGAAGGAGTTCCATTCTCTCCCCCATCTTACATACTCTTAGGGCCCAGTCAGAGCGGCCCCTTTGAGTCCTGCCAACTCGGGAGTGCCTCATCTATAAGAATGTGTGAGTGTGTGTATGTGTGTATTTGTGTAGTATGTGTGTATGTGTACGTATGAGTGCATGTGTGAATGTAAGTGTGTGTAGGAATGTGAGTGTGTGTGTTGGGGTGGCCTCAGAGAGCACACAAGAGAGCATAACATAGCATATCGTACAAGCTAAAGTCGCAGAAGGGCACACAAACACACAAATGTCATGGCCCAGCCCCTGAGGACTGAACAGCCCTACTCACCAGTAAACGCCTGCAGTAGCCGAAGCGCCTGCTGCCATCCTCCCCGGTCAGCATGAAAGAAAAAGTCTCACTGGAACAGGGAGAGGCCTGGCATCAGGGAAGCATCAGAGGGCCGGGGGACAGCCCCCAAGGAGGGGACTGCCATCCCAGGGAGGGGGTGAAGGGCCGGGTTGCTGTGGAGAGGAGGTTGGGACTAGGGTGGGCCCCATTCAATTGCCCACTGTCCTGGGGGTAAAGAGGCTCTGCCCTCATCCTCCTGCCAGCCAGGCTGGGCAGGCCTCACCTGGTATACTCGGACACAGGCATCCAGTCCTTGGCATCAGGGAAGCAAAACTGGGGAATGGCCCTGAGCCTCTCCTCTGCCTCGCGCATCTGCTTGGTGGGTCGGTCCAGCTGCAGGCAAGAGGAATATGGAGAGAGATGGACAAGGGAAGGCATGGAGCCTGGGGGTGGAGGGGGGGGGGGTAGGGGTTGCTAAGAAGCATCTCCTCCCCTGAGAGCCCTAGATGCAATCCTGTCAACTGGCATGCTTCTCTGCAAACCCTGTCCCCACTCCAGATTCTCACAGGGGGGTCTGGGTGTGGGATGAGCCATCCTTTATTCATTCCATAGACATCAAATGAGCACTTGCATGTGGCGCCTGGCACTGTGCCATGCGCTGGGGCTACCAATAGAAACCAAGCGGACAAGGTCCCTGTCCCTGCACACTGGTCAGGAGAGTGAGATCATCAGCAACAAGATTTCAGCGAGGGCCCCAAGGAAAGAAACAGGGTGATAGGACAGAGAGAACTGGGCAGGGGAGGGGCTTCTTTAGGGAACCTGGAAAGATCTCCTGGAGGAAGTACTATCTGAACAGTGAATGAAGAATGAGAAAAGAGCTAGCAGCCATGGGAAGAGCTGGGAAAAGGCGCTCCAGACAGATGCTCCGGCAGAGAGAGAGGCTTGAGTGTCAAAGGAAGGGAATGGAGGCCAGGATGTGGTGCATGGGAGGGAAGGAGTAGAAAGGGATAAGGTAGATGGGGGGATGGGTATAGAGCTTCCTTTTGGGGTGATGAAAATGTTCTAAAACTAATTGTACATCTCTGTGAATATATGAAAAGTCATTGGACTGTACACTGTAAAGTAGGTGAATTATACAGTATGTGAATTATCTCTCAATAAAGTGGGGGGGGGAGGGGGAAGGAGAAGGGAGAGAAGCCAGGGACCCTTTGTCAGGACCCTTGTTAGTCCTTGTAAGCAATGTGACTTTAGTCTAAGCACCCTGCTCTCCCCACCCTCGCCTTCTGCATAAACACCCACAGCCCCGGGCACCCTGTCTTCCCTCCTGGCGACAAGCAGCTGTGCGCAGGGCAGCCAGATGAGCGGCAATGGCAGGATGGGCCAGGCAGACAGAAGGCGGCAGAGGAGGGGTGCAGGGGTGGGGAGGGCCTCACCTTGGGGAACTGGTAGGAGACCTCAGGGAGGTAGGTGTTGCGGGACGGCTTCTTCTTGAGCGATACCACCACGAAGTACTCAAAAAGCTCCCGCTCCTGCCACTCGAGCAGCTCCAGCTCCAGCGTCCGGTAGCTGGGCGCACGCTTCAGCATCGACTGGATGTGGACCAGGCGCTGTGTGTGGGCTGGGGGCAGGTCACAGGTCAGGAAGCAAATCCCACATTAGCCCCCTTCCATGCCAGACTTGGGGCCCAGTCTCTATGGATCACCTCGAAGCACATGAGCCTAGTCTGACAACCTCGCCCAGCTAGGTCTGGGGGAGAAGGGGTAGGAGCAAGGTGTCGCCCTGACACAGGGAGCTACTGGCCTGGACCTCCTGGGGCCTCTGGAGGCTGTGCTGGGCCAATAGGACCGCCCAAGCCAGGAAAACCCAGGCATGTGCCACTGGCGCCCCCCCATCCCTATGCCAACAGGACTAGGAGATATGAATATCCGCAAAGGCTTCCTCCTTAGGCCTCAATCAGTCCTTGAACTTGAACCCTTGGTCCCAGTCCTCAGGACCAATGTCCACTTGCCCACTTGCCATGGCCAGTGGAGGTGGGAAATAGGGGACTAGCTCCTTCCTACTTCCACCCTCTAGGCCGGGTTTCCCAGGAGAGAAAGGACAGAGATTTGTCCAAGGCCCCTGGAATGGGAAGGTCCCAGAGCCTTCCCGCCAGGGGAAGGGAGATGAGTGACCTCGGGCCTCCGGAGTACTGGCTTCCTCAGACTTAGGCACATTCCTTAGAACCAGAAGAGGTGCATGCAATCTTCTGAACCCCTCTCTGTCCGCCCGGATTCACATTTACCAGGCAAACCCAGTACCCAATCCCTACAGATTTTCACATGGGAAAGTGTGGGCCAGGACACCAGCCTGAAGTTTGGCAAAGGAGACGTCTACAGTGAACCTTGCAGGACTGAGCCCACCTGACTGTGGAAATGGACACTCCCACAGCTCCTGGCTCTGCCGGCCCGGTATCCTGCCTGCCTGCTCTCTCTCCCAACCAGGCCAATTGGGACATGGGCACTAAACAGAGGAGGGAGGGAAGGCTTATTCCCCGGAGCCAGGGCTGGGGATGGCTACCATGGTCATGGGGAGCCCCACCTCACCTTTGAACCTGTCGTCAGAGTCGCTCTCGCTCTCACTGTTCTCATCTGGAAGGAAACAGCAGGAGTGCATGCTTGCTGAGCCCCTGCCCCGCAGCAAGTGTTTCTGGTACAACACCCCTCCCCTCCCGCACCCCCACCCTCTCCACCCCAACTCTTCTCACGAGGGATGAATCTGCATCTGGTCCCAGGTTTGGGGGCCCATGGCCAGGCACTGAGTGGCCTGAGACCAGGGTCCTTCAGAGCTCAAATTGTAGGTGCTTATCTATATACAAACCCTTACGGTCCAGTCCTGATCTGGAGAAGCTGAGGACCCAAGTAAGTCTGGACTTTCTTTCTGCCAGAAGTAGATCCCCACAGCCACCTCCCTACTCAGGGCCCAAAGCCTGTTCACAGCTTTCTTCCCTCTTTGGCCCTCCCCTCTCATGTGACCACTTCTTGGCCGGGATCTACCCTCCTAGAAGGCAGCAGGATTCCCTGCTGGGCCCACAGAAGGGTAAGCTGAGGCTAGTCCATGCCTCTCCCTGTTTCTAATGCCCAAGGGCCCCAGACACCTGAACCAGTTCAAGTATCAAGGCCTACCTCTCAGGGATGCTGTCTCAATGCTGGACATAGACAGCTTTTTTAACCGCTTCTTTCCTCTCTTGGCATTGTAGATGGAGTTAATTCTTTGGACAAGCTGGGTGAGAAAAGCAGGGAGGGTGAGGTAACCTAACACTGGCCGCCCCTACCGCCAAGCTGCTGCCCTCCCTGCCCCAGGCCCAATGCTGGTCTCCCTGCTACCCTGACACCAAGTGCAGACTGTCAGGGAGCTCTCTACACGCCCCCGAAGTGGACTCCTGTCCCAAGACAAGGACATTAAACTTAGCTCCCCAGAGGAAGGAACTGGGATCAAACTGGACAGGATGGGAACTCCTGGGTCCCAAGAGTCCCTGAACCAACGGAGACAAAGAGCTCCTCAGATGCAATAACAGGAACAGGGATTCCAGCCTTTTCCCTCTGGGCCAGAACCTGGAGCCTGGCAGGAAGGAGCTAAATTCCCAATATACCCGAGCATTGTTTGCTGGCTAAAAATACCAGGTCGCTGAATCCTGCTGCTCTGGGCTGAGGCCTTGGGCCCGGCTGCCTATAAATGACTGCTGCAGACTCTTAGTTCCAAGAGTTATAGAAAGGGTGTCAATGTTTGAGCCTCAAGTCCTTCAAAGCCTGAAAATATTTGTGCAGAGAGACCTCAGAATGCACACCCCAAATTGCAGTCATGGGGAGTCTCCTAAGGACTGGTTTCCATCCATCCATCCATCCATCCAGAGTCATGGAGTCCTTCTTAGGGGCAGAGGTGGGCCTGTCCTTCTTCTAACATCTGTCTATCATTAATCACTTACTGCATCTTTATGGATAAGAAAGGGGAATTAACCAGATGAAAAAGAAAGGCCAGGGCATCGACCCAGAATATACTCAAGGAGAACTGAGGGAGCAATTCCAGATTAGGGGAAGGAAGGAAGGAAGGAAGGAAGGAAGGAAGGAAGGAAGGAAGGAAGGAAGGAAGGAGGGAGGGAGGGAGGGAGGGAGGGAGGGAGGGAGGGAGGGAGGGAGGGAGGGAAAGAGGGAGGGAGGAAAGGAGGGAGGAGGAAGGAGCCACCTGCCTGCCCGTCCAGCCCCACTGGGGAGGCTACCTTGGGAATGCGGCGGGCCCGGCGGCTGGACAGCAGCTCACTCGTGGTGCTGAGGCTGTCCTCGTTGAGGCTGGAGGGTGAGGATGGCAGGCTCAGCTGAGCCAGCAGCAGCATGTCATCGTGGCTGTGTCTCTTGGGTAATCGTGGCAGCCGGTGGCTCTTCCTTTCCGACCAGTTTCCACTGCGCAAGGTCTGGCTGCCGGGTTTCAGGGAGAGCTGGCAGGGGGAGACATAGCGGGGGCGGGGCTCACCACAGAAGCCTTGGCCAGCACCGACTGGCTGCTGGGGCCTGGACTTAGCAGCCACGGGATGGCATCACCGGCTCCCAGAATCCCACCCTGAAATTTCCACCCTCTGGGGTTTCTCCTTTCAAGACCTTTCGCTGCTAATCAGGGCTAGATTAGATACTTGCTTCCACAAAGGAAGCCTAAGGACTTCTGCCAGAATAAAGAAAGCAGAGGCTAAGAAAACGGGGCTGTCATCTGAGTGGAAAAAGGCCAACCGGGAACTCTGGGGGCCCCCCTGAGCGCTGGGACAAGGCTTAGACGTAGACTTTGCTCTCTCCTGAGCCAGGCCGCTGCAGCCAGTCCAGCCCTAAAAGGCTCCTCCAGTAGACGCCACAATCTACTTGCCAGCCTGGCCCCGCTCACCTATTCCAGGGGCAGCACAGTGCTCTGACCACCAAAGCCCAGCAAGGCCGGCCGCATAGCCAGGTGGTTCCCTCACAGCCCTGATCTCCTTCCTGCCCAACTCCATCCGGACTGCCATCCTGCAGGCTAGGCCCCTTCCCTCAGCGATCCCGCTCACTGCCAGCAGCACCCCCTGCAGACTCGGCATGCCTCCCGCTGCTGTGTGGGTCTGGCACTGCCACTCATCACCCTTCACCATGTCCTCCTTCCTCCCTGCCCCTCAATGCCTCTTTCCTTCCCACCTAATCAGTCAGGCAGTACACATCCAATAGAAGCACATTAGGAAGGTAAATCTTCTATAAAAATAGTCACATTATTCCAGTCAGAAGAAATCATTTTTATATTCTCTAGCCAAAGTTAAAAATATTCCGGTCCTTCTGGCCCTGGCCAGTGTTCCTCAGTGGCAAGAAAGTCAGCCAAAGCACTTAAGGGTCATGGGTTCAAGTCTTGGTCAAGGGCATGTACCTGCACTGTAGGTTCCATATCCAGCCCTGGTCAGAGCGCATGCCAATGGGTGTCAAACAATGGCTGTGTCTCTCTCATATCAATGTTTTCTCTCTCTCTCTCTCTCTCTCTCTTTTTCCCTCCTTCCCTCCCTTCTAGTTTTTCTCTTAAAAAAAAAAATCAATGGAAAAAAATATCCTCAGGTAAGGATTAACAACAAATATATATACAGGTCCCCATTTACATGGAGAATTACAAATGCCAGGGTAGGTCCAAGGAACCTTAATTCTCCTGCCTCCTGTCCACTACCCTTTTCATTCTGCCTTCTTTCAGTCCATTCCCGGGAGATTCATTCTTCTTCCCTCCAACAGGAGTGGCTCCAGGTCTCGTGGACACCTGGCTAACTCTCAAAACTCTGGTTCTTGGACCTGTGCCCGGCCCCCCAAGTGCCAGTATGAGGTCATTTCTGCCAGCGCTGCAGAATGCCAAGGCTCCAGCCAGGGCTCTGCTTTCCTGCCTCCCACAGAAGGAAGCAGGAAGATGATAAGACAGCAGACCGCAGGGACTCCTGCCTTAGCTGAGCAGCTCGGAGCTCCAGTGGGGAAAGGAAGGCAGTTGGACAGGATGCCCTGAAGAGCATGTCTTGACTGTCCCCGAAGGCTTCAGCACGCCACAGTCCCTGAGTGCGGAGCTCTCTCCTGCCTGAGGTCACATCCTTCGCCAAGCACCGGGGAGGGGAAAAGCCGAATGGAAACAGGCCCGGCCTGGGTAGGACAGGCCCCCACGGTGGCCCGCGTGCTGACCCTGCAGGCGCAAGTCCAGCTGCCGTTACCTGAGTGGGCGGGTTGCTGTACTTCCTGTCCTGAGGACTCCACATCCTGTGCAGAGAGTCCAAGGAATTCTCTGACAGTTGCTGGGATTTTCGTCCCGCTCTGCGGCTCTTTAAGTCCACATCCTCATATGGGTTCTCCTTGGGCAGATCTCCTGCAGAGGAGGAAAGGTTAGAGAGGGGGAGAAGGGAAGAAGGAAGCACGCACGCACGCTCTCTCTCTCACACAAATAAACAAGCAGAATTCCTGTGAACCAAAGAGAATGGCTTCTGCCTGGCCCTTCGGCTCATGAGTCATGCAGCGCCCCGTCTACAGGGGGAGGCTACACACAGATCCTGGCTCCCAGTCCAGAAGCTGAACCCCCCACCCCCCCAGTTCAGCTCAGCCTTGTCTGGCCTCTGTTTTATAAATTCAGGGATTGCACAAGACTGGCTCAGCCGCCCCTGCCTGTGCCCAGCCAGCCGGCAGCGCCAACACCAGGCGTCTCTCCTTGGCTCCCTTCCCCCCTGCTGGGTAAGCCCCATAGATGCACAATTCAAGGCAGGAGAGGCTTAGGGAGGTCACGAGGAGGCTGTTCCTTTACGGACTGCTCCCCGAGGACAGACCGTAAAGGGGAGGATGGGCTTCGAGGAACTTCCAGGGCATAGGGCTTTCCCAGGCCTTGCTCTCACCCACTACCCTGCTCAGCAACTCCTTCAGGGCTGTTCTTCCGTCTGGTCCACCGAGGGAACCCTAGCCCCACACAGGGATTAGCAAGCAGTGCCGTGCCGTGATTATTTATTCGATGACCTGTTCTTGCACCGTGCCACTCCGTTTCCTACACTGCTGAGCTCGGCAGAAAAGAGAAGGCCCTGGCTCCCCTATGGGAGTACAGTCTCCTGCGTGACACAGGAGAGGCGGGAAAGGCTTGAAAGGGGCCTGGGCCGAGGGGTGGGGTTGGGGGGTTCTCCAATAGCTGGCAGCAGGCACTGTAGGGACAGGACCAGGGAATCCTCAGAGTCCAAAGCACAGCCTCTGCCTTGAAGAGCAACCCCCTCCCAGAAGCAATACCCTCCTGCCCCTTTTCCTCCAACACTTGCCTGGGCTTTTCTAAAATGCAATACTATAACCCAGGTCAGGCCTGCCAGAATCACTGTCCATAGGGACTGTGAGTGACCACAGCCCTCTGCTCCCCTCCATATCAACACCAACATGTGGGACCAGGGTCCTAGGCACCAGAATGAGGCCTTGGAGGCAGCACACGTGGTGAGTGGGGGCTCACTCCAGCTCCTCTATTCAGCAGCAAGACTGAGCCTGGGCGACCAACCAGCCCCATGGATGGCTGGGCTCACCTCATGCCCCAATGGAGTTCAGGACCCTTTTTGGGGGAGCAGAAGGGCTAGAAATAAGGGGCCCTGATTCACAAGCTTTCCGAGGCTAGGATGCAGGAGAAAAAAAACAACCCCCACATGCTTACCAATGTCTTAGTTTCCAAAGCCAACATCCCCCCTATTGCGGTAGCTACTTACTACTAGCAAGAAAAGCCATGATGAATTTAGGAAATGTCTTTAGAAAGGTGCGGGAGGGTAGGGAGGAGGGGACGAATGAATGGGAGACTTCAGTCAGCGTTAGGAAGACTGCCCTGGGAGCAGCACAAGTCTCTGCAGGGCGAGTCTAAGACGGGTCAAGAAAGGGTTGGGGACCAGATTAAGTGATTCCCAACACCAGCAGCGTCCCAGCAATCGAGCAGCCGTTTTCCTGTAACACAGTCATGGTATGAAAATGAGTTGTCTCCATTCCAGAGCCCTGACTAAGCAGAGCTGGCCCAGCAACCCCGCCTCGGGGAGCCAAATATTAAACCTGGCACCCCCTGCGGCCACTCAGGAGGAGCCAGGGGAGACTCCACTTCTTGGCCCCTCTCCAGCACACTTCCTGGAGCGGTGAGGTGCGGGGGTCAAGGGTCAGCCAATGCCAGGGCAGTCCTCTGATCTGGTGAAATGAGACCAGAGCACCACCTCTGAGAAGCGGACAGGAAGAGCACTTCCTCCCAGCTCATCAAATCCACGCTGCCCTGGGCCCGAGGAGCAGCCAGGGCCCTAGCGTCACCCCCAACCCCAACCTAAGCCCTTTAGATCAGAGCTTCCCCGACTACTGGCATTTGGGCTGGATAATTCTTGTCGTGGTGGACTGTCCTGCACACGCACATCTGCAGGATGTTTAGCAGCAACCCTGACCTCAGTCCACTAGAGGACAGCAGCTTCCCCTCAGCTGTAAGAAGCAAAAATGTCTCCTGAGCAAATGGATAGGTGGGTGGGTGAATGGATAATGGAAGAGAAGACAGGAAGGGAAGGAAGGAGGGAGGAAGGGACGAAGGGAGGGGAAATTGCTCTCTACCCCCCCAATTAAGGACCACTGCTTTCATAGGAAATATAATCAATAATATTGTAATAACTATGCACAGTGTCAGATGAGCACCAGACTTATCGGGGTGATCATTTCATAAGGTACATAAATGTCTAATCACTACATTATACATCTGAAACTAATATAATATTCTATATCAACTGTAATTAAGAATAATTTTTTTTAAAAACCCCACGGCTTTATATAGATGTTTCTGGATTTCCTAATAGCTTCTGAGTGCCATGACTTATATCCCTCTTTTCCTTCATTCTTCCTTTCTTCCTCCCTCCCTCCTCATCTCCCTTCTTTCTTTCCTCGGAATCAGAGCTTTGAACATTGATACAAAATCCAAACCTGAAAAGCAAACAAACAAACACAGATGTAGGAGACTGAGGCCCAAGGAAGGAATAGATGTACGACATTGATGCACATTAGTGACAACCTGGGAAGAAACAGGTGGGAACGCCAGGTTCTTAACACGAATCTTGCCTCTGGAAACGAAATTTCAGGAAAGCCTCACACGCTTGCTCCTCCTACCTGCCTAGTCCTTATATCAGCCACTTTCGTCTCCAGCAATGCTTAACTTCCTGTCTGATATAACCAGGCCGCTAATCATTTCTCCAGGAAACAGCCCCTGGCCCCAGCCCAAGCCCTGCTCCACCCCCACTACCCGCACCCCTCCCCCCTAGCCTTGGCATGGGCCCTTCACAGCCCTAGTTCACCTGCTCCTCCCGGCTGCCTAGATTGTCCCTGGTTGCCCTCTGGAGCTGTCTCACAGAAATACTCCCAGTCATCTCTTCAATAGTAAGGGTGCCAGGGGTAGGGGTATGCAGAAACCAAGCAGGCCCTGAATCCCAGAGCCACTAACGTGAACCTGCTGAGAGCAAGTTAATGTCAAAGCAATAGCTCCCAGGCTGGGGGAGGAGGAGGTTGGAAGAGAAGGCTCAGTACTACCTCCTGGGAGCAGAGCCACAGCAAGGCCAGGGAAGCGAGGCCTGAGTGGAGACAACACGGTGAAGATTTAGGAGACAGGTTGCAGGGCAGACTGCAAGGCTTTTACCTGCATTCCTACCCTGACTTCGCTGGGGCGGCCCCACACTGCCCTGGGGGAGGTAGAAGAGGTGGCTTTCTTCCCCGGAGGCCTGGCCCTGAGCAACCCCATCTCATCTCAACAAGCCCAGCGGGGGAAGCCAGAGTTCCCGACCCTTCCCAGCTTTGCTGATGAGATAAGGGACAAGGGCATGGCCAAGAATTTCTGCTTCGAATTCTTTTCAAGGGACTGTCGGAGCCCAAACGTATCACAGAGATCCTCTGGAAGGAAGAACCCAGCCCCACCCAGTCTGGCCCCTACAGCTCCCCATAGCTTCTCTGGTTATTAAATGAACGTGCCAGCACCCCACTCCTTACACACACCCAACTGGAAGAACCAGTTAGGGAAGGCGTGTGTGTGTGTGTGTGTGTGTGTGTGTGTGTGTGTGTGTCTTTGTGTGTGAGTGTGTATGGACAGGCACTGAGAATTTCTCCAAAGAGAATCCTAAGCTTCCTGGACCACACCCTGGGTCTGCTGCTTCCCTCAGCATCTATCTCTCTGGGTTCCAACCAGCTGTTTCTTCCAGTTTTCCGCTTCTCCGTCCCCACCCCCTCTTGCACACACACACAGTGAAGAGAGGGCCAGGATTAGGGCCCAGCTTTTTCCAAATGCACAGCACATCGGGTGGGCGCTCTAAGGGGCCAGTGTTACCCACTCACCAAGCCTGGCACCATTCCCCACCTGCCAGGCATACTGTTCCCTGGGCTGCAGCCTCTATACTGTCAGGGGCCCTCTGATCCTTACTGCTTCCCAGCCTGGGGACAAAGGAGAGAAGAGGGCAGAGGGAGAGCAGAGGCTTGGAGGGCTTTGCAGGCAGGCTGGCCAGCCTGTCCCCAGCTCCCACCCACTCAAGTTCCTGGAAATGCTCCCTCAGCCCCAGCGAGCTGACAGGAGTGGGAATCTCTGCAGGAATGCAGCCCGGGCTCCCTGGTCAGGCGCCCAGGCCACTCCACATAACTCCCTAACAAGCTGCTTCCTTGGGTGCATTTTTAAGTGTCAGGCTCAGAATGCAAATGATGATAAGGCTTTGGAGAAAAGCAGCATCTTCCGGGGCAGAGGTCAAGTTGGACAGGTGAAAATTAACAGCCCCAGGAAGCAGGGAGGCAGTCACTCTGCTTCTGAAGCCCTCTATTGAAAGTCAGCAGGATGAACCTCAGCTTGCTTTGGAGAACTCCACCCCCAGGTCCCCGGGCGTCCTGTCTGGTGTGGGAGGGAGGCTGGCAAACTCCCAAGGCCCTGGTTCAAGCCCACTGCTCACAGAGAAGACAGCCCTTAGTCTCTCACTGACCAGGAACCCAGTCCAATGTGGAGGTTTAGCCTGGGTGCTCTTCCCTCATACAGCCCCATGCCATACACCCCTCCCAGAGTTCTGTCTGTCCCGCTGCAGGTCAGGCAGCCCAAGAGCTGAGTGATCCAAACAGAATCAGAACTGGACCCTCACATAGCACAGGCTGGGCCCAGAACAGAGAGCTTTCTGGGAAATCAGAGGCCCTGGTCAATCCGAGGCAAAAGGTGAAAATGACATTCAGAGTTCAGAAACAAAGGGCCCCTAGGACCTCTGGAGGAGGCTCCAAATCTCTGATCCTGTCTCCAGAGATGGAGAAAGGGATAAATCAGCCAGAGTCTAAAAGAGAGAAAGCTCCCTCTAGCCTCCCTGACCTGTGATCAGGTCCACAAATTCAGACCCTGCTGCCGTGGGAGCTACAAAGAAGGAAAACGGGCACTGAAGTAACCACAGACCTGGAACCCAACCACCCCTCAAGGCAGAAGCAAAACCCAGGTGCCTGGGCCATTCCCTGCCCTCCCTCCCGCGCTACCTCCCCCAACTCTCTACGCCGGAGATCCAGAGGCTGGTGAGCAGCTAAGGAGCATGCCCCAGCTCCAGTGCCTTACCCTGGTTCTATATCACCCGTCCAAGAAGGATCCAGGCCGCTCCCATGTTGTCTTGCTTCCTCATGCCACCTCTCAAAGCAGCAAAAAATCCCCTTTGCTGAGAGGAGGCCCAACCCCAGACACACTTGCCTCCTTCTTCCTCTTCTCTCTAACCTGACCTAAGAAGAACAGTTCTGCTGCAAAATTCTCTCTCTTTCTCCCTCTCCCTCTCTCTCTCTCTCTCTCTCTCTCTCTCTCTCTCTCTCTCTCTCTCTCATACACACACACACACCACCACCACCACCACCACCACCACCAGACACCACTCCCAAACAACCCCAACCAGAGTCCTAGAATCATGGATCTCCGGACAGTTCAAATGGTTAAAGCGTCACTTCTGTTCTACAACAACAACCCCCCACCTGATATCCCTGCGTGGTGTAGAAGGGCTGTGAAGCTTCTCAAAGAGAGAACAGTGAGGACGTGTGGGTAGTGCCTCCTCTGCCCAGGGCAGCAGCCACAAGGGCCGTGGGCAGCAATGACATTACAATTTACTCCAAACAAGAGGAAATAGGAATCATCCTTGCAGCTGAGGTGGGGAGGGAGGTGGGGTTGTGCCTCCTCTGATCCCCACAGCTCTTGACCCCAGGCTGGGTGACCCGTGCATACAGAGCTTTCTCCCAGTTGTGAGGGACGAGGCCTCCCTCCTCAAGCCCTTTTGCTGTTGGGAGGGATTTCACTCCCACAGCCTTCCAGTGATGACCTAATTTTAGATGGCTACACACTAATCACTTCCGTTCCTGGGAAAGCGGTGCCTCTGTGGGTCGGATCATTGTAGCTATCGCCCCAGGGATGCTGGCCCAGCAAGTTCTAAGGAGAAAAGGGTGAGCCTGAGGGCTCAGATCAAAGAGGGAATAGGTGGTCCTCATTTCCTGAGATCCCACAGTCTTATGAAAGTCTACAGGGTTCTCCACTGGGGCCACTTCTCTCTAATGTGTTCACTAAGACTATGTCCCCCTCATCTTCAGGGCCTGCGAAAGACACAGAGAAAGAAGAGGAGAGAGAGAGGAGAAAGAGATGAGAGAGTAGGCCACTTCCCTTGGACACACACTTTACTTGAGCTGAATTAAAGCCCGCCTCCCCCAAAGAGAACGAGGCCAGAATTAAAGTGAACGCCCAAAATAAACCCAACCCAGCCTAGATTATTGGGTTTTTATTGACCCTCAATCACAAGCTTGCCAACACCAAGTTCTCCCAGCTGTCGGCGGACAATTCGCCGAGTTGTCTTACATTCCTGACCTTCTCAGGAAGAGGAATTAATGGTTCCAGACTATCTTCTCAAAGATGTTAGCACAGCAAACAGCCTTGGAAGCCAGGAATAGTCTCCCTCCAGGGCAGAGGCAGAGTGGATTCCTGGCCAGAGCGATAAGGATAATGTCTCCTGATGGGCAGGTTTGCAAGCAGCCCCTTGAAAAGATTGGGGTTTCCTAAGCTGTGGGTGCTGCCTCTACCTGGACCTCCTCTCCACTGCCCCGAGGGACGTGGGAGGAGGGCACCCATGCGAACATACAGCTCCTGCTGCTGCGGCTGTGCTATGAGTAATCAAGTCCTTTGCCTGTGATCCGGGAGTCTGCCAGCACCTGTGAAACTAGGGCCGGCTGAACCGGTTAGCCGGTAAGCAGAGGGAAATCTTAGGGGTTTTCACTTGAGGAGGTGCTTCGGAACATAGTTAACCTCATTTAATCCCAACAGTAATCCTATGACGTGCGATTACTATTATTTTTGTGGTTGCCATAACATCGTCATCTGAGGAAACAGAGGCCTCCGAAAAGTTCAGTGATTTGCCTGAGAACACAAAGCTAAGGAGGGGCACCTGTTGGACTCTCCAAAAATAAAAGAAAGGGATAATGTGGTTTTCCCCTTTTTATGGTCCCAGAGACCTCTTGGGTTTCAGTTCATTCCACGTTCACTTCAGGTTTTCATCTCTCAGCTGCCCAGTCCTTGCTAAACTACGTCCTCTGATGACCATTTCCTTGAGAGGTCCCAGAAGCTGGACCCTCGCTGCCCACGACTGACGAAGCAGAACCCGGAGTGTCCCCCTCCTGCTCCTGTTCCTGCTGCAGCCCCCAGAGGTATCCCCACCGCCACCCGGGCCACTGCTTACCCACAATGTCTTCATAGGCATTCTCTTCTAAAGTGCTTTTGGATCCAAACTTGGGTTGGCTCTCAGTACCATTCTCAGTGGGAGAAGAGGGGTACAAGGACTGGAGACTGGATGCATCCTCAAACTCAAAGGATTTTCTGTGGATAACAAGAACAAGAGTCATTCCAGCTGAGCTAGACGCCTACTGCCTTGTTGGGGAATGGCCATGGGCAACAGCAAAGACCAGATGTCCTGCTCCCAAGACCAGCTTCTGAGCAAAGCACTAAGATGGATCCAAACTCTCCACCCAAGTGAAGAACTAGATGGTCTGAGAGGTCCCAGCCTGGAGGACTGCAAATAACACCAATGATGACAACACAGGTAAAAGGCTGCCTCAGCTATCTCACAATGCCCGCCACTAGGTATTGTGCCATGAGGAGATGGAGGCTCAGAGAGATGAAGTAGCAGAGGCAGGACTCGCCCAGGACGTCTGACTCCAGACTCTGAGCTTTTGACTTGGGCCTCCAGGCCTTCAGAATAGCCTCCTTGAGAAGCACCTGCCTTCAGAGTCTCACCTCAAGTAAGCATCCTTGGGAGTGCTCCTGCACTGAGTGGCCTGTAAGGGCTCAACACTGGACGGGTGAGCCCCAGGGTTATTTGGGGATTGGGGAAATAGTTGGTGGTAGGTGGTTTGTTGGAACAGGAAGTGCTGAGCCCTCAAAACCAACCACACCACTTCTGAGGTGGAAGTAGGAGGGCAATCTGCAGCCAGAAGCTACTTCCAAGACCCAGCTTTCCTGCAGTTACTCACTAGCTCAGTTCCAACCTCCAAATCACCTCCTCAACTGTAGAATTTCAAAACCACAGCTTGTCTGTGCCCCAGAAACCCTGAGCCACAATACTCTCTACTCCTCTCCTTCACTGGGGATGCACTTCCCCCAGCTAAGACTTGACTCCAGCTGCATCCTCTCCCTCTCCAAGGCAGGGCCCCAGCAGGCTCCTGGGAGGGAAAGAAGGCAAGGTACTCATTGAATCTCTCCTTTTACCCCCGACACCTCCCTCTTTTTTTAGGTACCGTTAGACTGTTCAGCCAATGAAGTCCTCTCTCTCTTGTTTAATGAACAACTCCTGCTGAGAATCCTGAGGTGCAAGTCAAGGACTAAAGGTGTCCCACAGGCTACATCTCGTGCTCAGTCTGCTTGGCTGCTCTGCACACAACTGAACACTCGATGCTGCCACCGCCTCCCCTCACCTCTATGACATCATCCCTTCTAGTTTTCAAGGGCCTCTCTGGCAATCTTTTTAAGCTCTTGTGAAGGATCCCCTCTTCCACTCACCTTTCAAATGCCAGAGTCTCTGAGGGTTCTGTTTTCAGAATTCTTGCTAACTCAGCACTCTTGGGGGCCAGATATTGATGGCCATTTCTACCATGACGACTCCCAAATCTCTGTCACTGGCCTAGACTTCTCAACCAGTTAATATCCAATGGCTGAGGGCAATGGTTCCTGGATTTTGCCCCTCAGACCATGACTGGTCTGAGACCAAGCTTCCATTAATACAGGGTATTCCCAAAAATGTATACACACTTTAACAGCTAAAGCTCAATTTTGAAAATGAAATGTATTTTTAGTAGACACTGCCTTTATAATTATTCAATTATTCAAAGTGTGTATATACATTTTGGGGTCTCTCTCTCTCTCTCTCTCTCTCTATATATATATATATATATATATATATTTTAGTGTTGTCAACATCTTAGGCAGATAGTTCTCAAGTCAGCAAATAAGACATAAATCATGAAAATCCCTCAGGAAGATACCATGTCAAAGGCCAACACAGAGTCTTTCATTAAGACTAATATCATTTCTCCACCAGATTTATTTTTCTTTGTTTGAATACCAGAAGAAATATATATTTTTTAAATATGTTAAACATAAGAATAAGAATCATACCTGCACAACAGATACAAACTTACCATTTCATGCTCCTCAGGGAAATATGCCCACTGTGTGGAAAGGCAAATGAAACAGCCTGTACTTTATGAACCATTTTCCCCCAAGAGCACAGATTTAAATTTGCCAAGTTAATTCTTATATGAAGTGAATCCACCATATATGGTGTATGTGTGTGTACATATTGTGTATAAATATAGCATGCATGGGAGTATGTGTAAAACCTCCAGGCCGATCTACCGTCTCCCCAACGCCTTATTTCACCTAGCTCACTGCTTTCTGCTGCTCTCAATTTAGCTCAGCAACCCCATGAGGAGGCTTCCCTTTCCCCCCGACCCCCCGGCTAATTTAGAGACCCTCTGGGTCTCTGCAGGTCCCACACTGACATGGGCCAGGGCGTGCATGTCGCACAGCATCTATGCTTTATTCGTGCATCTGTCTCCTGCACCGGACCATGAGCTCCTTGAATGGAAGAACCCTGTCTTATTTGCCTGGTATCCTCTTGACCAGCACAAGCTGGCTCTAACTAGGTGGGTGAATAGACCAAGCAAGCACTCTTGGTGGGCTGTTAAAGACTTGAAGAGCCAGTAAAGCATGTGAGTGGGCCAAAACGTAGGATTATCCTTGGCTCTGTGGCTCCTGGCTCTGAACCTCTGTGATATCCTCCTCCTTGCACATGGCGGGAAAGGTTCTCTATGAGATAGGACATGCTGGAGGAAGCCTGAAGTATGGGGTCAGACTGAAGACTCTCTACAAGTGAAGCAAGCCTGGGTGCCCACCTGACGTTGGGTTAGAGGAGAAAGGCTGAGGGGTAGGAACACGGGCCTTCCAAAGGAAGTTGACTCACAGTCTACTCCAATTCAGAGACTAAGATGCCTGCCAGCTTTCACCAACTCCAATAGCTCCAATGCCCAAGGCACCATCGTGGTGATGATGGTCTGGGTAGTCAGGGTCAGGAATGCTGAGACTGACCAGAAAAAACAAGGTGAGTCTCAGGTCAGCTCATTTTTAAACTTGGCCAAGAAGTAGATGAGATGTCCTTTCACTCCTTTTCCCTTCAGGATCCAAGGAGCCCCTTTTCATACAGGCCCGGGTTTTCATATGGCCAGCCAGCCCTCAGGGAAGAGGAAATCATGTTAAATGTGTCCATACTATTGTGTTAATGATAACACGCAGTATTCAGATAATGCTGCGCTCAAAGAACTTTTGAGTGCTGGCCCTTCAGGTAGTCATGTGGCTGAAGTCCTACAGGTCCTCTAGGGCCTGTCTGTTCGATCTAAAAGTAACGTGGCCCTACCTTCCCCAAGAACACGGAGGAAGTTGTAGTGGGGCTCGGATGCAACCCAACTCTACTCCAAAGGCCAACCCAGCCAGCGTGTTCAGTACCGGGCATTTGGGAGAAGCATACTCTCCCCACCCCCATCTCTCCCACACCCATGTTTCAGTATCCTCCTCCAGCAGGAGTAAAAGAACAATCTCTTTTTCTGCTGGCTCAGGTTACCACCTGACAATCATCTGGTGCTTCAGAACTTATAAAAAAAAAAAAAAGCATGACTGACTTTGACCCTGACTACAATCTGCTTTTGCATCCTCCGTTAGAAAGAAAGCCATCGTGCCAGGACCACACGTTACCTGCTCTGGGACTTGCGGTGACCACGCATGTCCTTCTTGGGTCTCCGGGTGACCGGTGGGGCCGGGGTGGAGGGCAGGGGAGGTGGAGCAGCAGGTGTGGGCGAAGGAGGTAGACCATTGCTCGGCTTACTCTTAGGGTTCTTGTCGGCCTCGTATTCAAAGGTGCGCTTGGGTTTGGGGACAGGATTCACAGCGGAGTCGGGGGAACTCTTCGATGGCAGCAGCTGGGCACTCGGGCTATTTCCAGGGCTCCCTGGCTTCGTGGAGCCGCCGCCTTCCCTCTCCAGGGGTGGGCCCGCCTCCCCCACAGCTCCAGCCACTCCTCTTGCCCGGCTGCTGCCGGCGCTCACACTCACGCTCCCCGTCAGTTCCTCCAAGGTGCCCAAGGTCCCGGTCTTCCTTCTTCCTCGGTCTACACTGTAGCAGCTGCTGGGGAGCTGGGGGAGCCCCCGGCCCGGCTGCTCCTTCAGGGCCTGTTCAATCTTCTGGATGCGACTCAGCACTGCTGAGCTCTCCTTCCTGCTGCCGTGCCCCCTGAGGAAGGCACTGGGCTCACCACGGCCTGGCCACTTGTCCAGCCGGTAGAAAGAGTCCCGGACAGGGAGTGCCTCTCCTTCCTCCTCGGTCTCCGGGTAGGAACACTCGGAGAAGGTCCTGCTCATCCTCCGGAGGCCCTTGAAATCAAAGGTCTTTTCTGAGCTGCAGGGGGACGGCACGACGCTGGGACAGCCCACGCTGGGGCAGCCCTCACTGGCCGCCCACTCGCCCCCAGAGCCCTCCCGCTTCTCTCCACACGCGCTCATCCTGGGCAAAGTCTCTCGGCGACCCTCCCATGCTGAAATCTTCTCCCGGATGCCCAGGCTGTGGGCACGGGCGCCAGTGCGGGTCTGAAAGATGCTCCGTGGGTTGGATGCCGACCCCAGGGACGGAGTGCTGTGGGCAAGGGGGAGGCAAGCAGCTACTCCCTCTACATCCTGGCCCACCCCCGGGACAATCTCCTTCTGGTCCTCTCTCTTGCACACGGAAGGGCTGCCGTCCAAATAGCTGAAGCTGGTGGCCTTGAGGGGACAAATGGGTGGCGAAGAAGTGTCTGGGGAGGAAGCCTGAGGATTTGGAGGTGAAGGTTCACGGGGGTGCCAGTCCTTGAGGAGCAGCCGGGAGCTGGAGCGGCTGGGGTACCTGCAGGCTGCCGCTTCACTATCGCTGAGGGGGTAGATGGGACTCCTTGGTGGGGAGAGAACTGGAGGTGGAGAGACTGACTGAGACCTAGGGCAAAAAAAAGAAAGAGAAAGAAGAGAAAACGGCAGTGAGAGGCCTGACAGCCAGAGGCATCGTGTTTTAATCCCGGAGAACTCAGTGGCTCCTCCCAGTAAGACTCTCAAAAGCATTCGATTCACGTAATGCACCTTCACAGCTGTCCTCAGGGAAAGAGCGGCTCCTGGCCAAGAGCAGGCCCCTCTGCCCAAGTCAACCCCCGAGACCCTGGGACTGCCTGCAGCAGAAGCCAGTTCTGTGACAGCAGTAGCATCCCGGAAGTTCACATCTGCCAACTAGATTCAGAAAGACCAGTGGTGTTGCTGCTAAATTAACAACCGCTCTCTGGGGAGAAAGCACAGATTTGTAGCATTTGCCAGGTTCCACAGTATAAATATTCCTACGAAGGCTGATTCCAGGCTATCAGGGTGACGATGTCACTGAGTGAGGAGTTGGGAAGTGATGCGAGTGATCGATCCTCATGAGCTGGCACAAAGCAGCTTCAGCCAACAGTTCCTGAAGTCGCCCCCAAATATCACTCCTTTGATGTGTCTCCTTAACAAGCCCCCATCTCCCCTGAGACTTCTGCTACTGGACACAGATACCGCTCCTCAGCTTGGGTCTCGATCGGAATTTGGATCCCTGAAGGTCTCGACAGAATCCATGAGGAGGCTAATGAGGAGAGGAGGACCCCCCCCAGCTCCCCTCTCCAGCAGTGGCAGCCCATCAGACAAGCACCATCCATTTCCCAGCTCCCAATCCACATACAGATCTTAGCGAATATCAGGAATCGTTCTAAATAAATGCTTTTGCATAGATTAACACATTTAATCTTCATAACGATTCTATAGTGTGATTATCACTTATTATTATCCTCATGTTACAAATGAAAAACACTAAGGCACAGAAAGACTATCTTATTCAAGATCACTCAGTCGGTAGGTGATGAAGCCACAACACAAACTCACACTACACTAAGCTGCCTCTCTAAAGAGGAGGCAATGGCCCCCGCCACCTTCGTGAACCATCCAGGCCCCCATGGAGCTCAGCAGACACTCCCACAACTCTGGGCACAACCCTGTCCTGAATGCAGCATTTGTAAGTAACAGAGGACCTCTTGGTCTTCCCTACTAGACCATGATTTCTTCCAGGTGGAGGAGCCCATGCTCAGTATCTGGAAGGTACTCAGTGAATGATAAACAAATAAAGAAAAAGGTAAAGGTGGCTCTGGCCGGTGTGGCTCAGTTGGT
Organism: Pipistrellus hanaki; assembly: GCF_964339955.1. Lineage (NCBI taxonomy): Eukaryota > Metazoa > Chordata > Mammalia > Chiroptera > Vespertilionidae > Pipistrellus > Pipistrellus hanaki. The sequence continues at coordinate 47,693,367 of NC_140511.1, forward strand.
TGGGCGTTGTCCCATGCAACAAAAGGTTGCTGGTTTGATTCTCAGTCAGGGCACATGCCCTGGTGGTAGACTCATACCCCAGTAGGGGGCATACAGGAGGCAACTGCTCCTTGTCCAAGGCAGCCAATTTATGTTCTGCTCTCACATCGATGTTTCTCTCTCTCCCTCTCTCTTCCTCTTTAAAAATCAATTAAAAAAAATTTTTTTTTTCAAAAAAGGTAAAGATAAGCTTATCAAAGAGAACCAGGAACATACTTCCTTTTCAGCATACTTTTCTAGTTGTCTACTTGGGTAATCATTGTCAACTTTCGGAATTCTTCCCAGTCTTCGTTCAAAGCCAGTGGGGCTTTGTTAATACGGCGGGCTCCAAAGGCGCACCTGACCCTAATGCCATGACCCTTGAAGCTGGGCGGTCCAGCCTCCCAGGCTCGAGTGCCATGCCAGCCACAGGACAGCAGCCAGCTGCCCCTGAGCCAGGCTGCTGTCACTGCTTGCTCATACACAGAAAACTGGAGCTTGAGTGAGTCAGGGATTGGCCAACAATTCCCTGTTGGGTCATAGCCTCTGGCTGCCCCCGAACAACAGGAAACCTCAACATGCTCAAGTTGTTTTTAAAAGGGCAAGTCAAACAAGAGCCATCCCACGTGTACCCGGGCACAGCTGAGAGAAATTCAGTTGCCTAGCCAAGCTGATGACCAAAGAGACTCCAGTCAGCAAGGAGGTGTGAACAGAATAAGCCTCAGCGCTCCCTAGAGTAGGGAGCTGCAGGGCAGTGTGCCAGGCGTGAGCCTGGGGAGATCCCAACCTCCTCACAATGAGAGAGGCCTCGGGTCCCTCACTTATTTGACAGAACCAGGGATGCAAAGGTCATCAGTCCAGCCCTGTAAGCCAATGAGTGTCTGGCTTACACAAAGGACTCTATGTTCCAGCTAACCTCAGATCGACAAGATGTCTTTAATAAAGGATAACTTTATCCTTTGTCTTTTCTTCCAACAAATATTCAGTGATCACGTACTATGTGCCAGGCCCTGCTCTTGGAGCTGATAGAAGAATAAATAAGAGACAAAAATCCATGTCCGAGTGAAGCTACAAGTCTAGTGGGAGATGACAGGCACCTAATGAGACTCGGAACTTCTTAGGAAGCCTTTTCAGATTACATATGGTCATCTCTCCAGACATGTTGGCATAGGCTCCTTTAGGGATATGTCTGTTCAAACCCCAAGATAAGAATTCGCCAGTCCATAAAGCTACTGTTATTTATGGGAAGGTGAGGTGGCAGAAAAAATGGTGATGGTGATGACCTCCGGTCTGTCTAATTCCAGCAAGCTCTCAGAAAGAATCATTTTTAACTTCCCATGGTAGCTTTAGCATGGAGAAATCCCATGTTAAGAAATTCAATAGCCGAAACCAGTTTGTATCAGTGGATAGAGCATAGGCCTGCAGACTAGAAGGTCCCGGGTTCGATTCTGGCCAAGGGCATGTACCTTGGTTGCAGGCACATCCCCAGTAGGGGGAGTGCAGAAGACAGCCGATCAATGATTCTCTCTCATCGATGTTTCTAACTCTCTATCCCTCTCTCTTCCTCTCTGAAAAAATCAATAAAATATATATATTTTTAAATTCTCTCAATGCCTAGCCTGCTTTCACTGAGGTTTCGTTTCTCTCCTGTCAGGAAGGATAAAACAGAGAAGAGACTGGCCTTTTCCTTTAAAGGTCCTGGTCCCTGCTGACCTGGGGCCCAGAGCTGCGCACGCTCCTTGCCCAGCCTCCCCGCACAGACACTCACCACACAGAAGGCGGCATTCACTCAATCCAAGGTCCTAGAGATGAATTTGTCAGCAATGCAGAAAAGGCCCTGCCCTTCCCTCCATGTTTCTGATTCTACCCTTTATCGGGATTGTGAGCATGGGCAAAGCCACTCTCTCTCTCTCTCTCTCTCTGAGCCTCCAGTTTCAATTTCTCAAAGTCGGGCTAACTACATCCCTGGGTTTGTCATAATGGGCAAATGAGGCTTTGGATGTGAAACACTGTCATACACTGTAACTCACTTACATACTGAGTTTTTCAGCAGGTTACACTAGGCCAATTGTTCTCAGCAGAGAGTCAGTACATCATGGCCCTTGACAAGTTACTACTGACTTTGAGCAAACAACCTAACCTCTCTAAACCTTAGTTTCTTTATCTGTCAAACGGAGGTTAAAAGAATGTATCTCAGAGGATTGTTGTAAGGAATAGAGACAGCACGTGTCAAGTGTTGGATCGGTGGCTAACACACAGCACTCAATCTTCGCTTGGTAATTACTGATATTAACAAGGAGCTGACTATTCAAAATAATTGCTTGGCAAACTTTGTCAAAGGAGCGTACCTCTCTGTCCTTAGAGTCTAACTATTCCGGGTGGAGGGGAAGGGAATGAACTAAATATAGCCATAAACTCTTTGCAGCTCATGCTAACAAAAGGAGGAATCTGTCTTCCTGCCCTTTGAATCTAGACTGACCTTGTGATTTGCTTTGACCAATAGGATGTGGTGGAAATTAAGCTGTCCGGGTTCCAAACCCGAGGCCTCAAGTGGTCCTACACGTTCCCCCTTCACACGCTTGGCACGCTGCCCGGAGACTGTCACGTAAGGAGGCCCGGCTGGCCTTTTAGAGGATGAGAGGCCACGTGGAGCATAATCAAGGTACCTCGGCCAACAGTCAGCCACCATGTGAGCCGGACACATGAGTGAGGTCATCTTGGACCCAAATGAACCCAGCTAATGAGTGAGCCCAGGGGAAACCTAGAGAGGAACTGCCCAGTGAATGCACAGAAATGTGGGGGCGGGGGGGGGGGGGAATCAATTGTTCTAAGCCACTGTGTTTTAGGGTGGTTTGCTACAATGCAATAGTAAAATGACGCAAGTGGAAGAGGCCAGGCTTGTGTGAAATTGCCCTGCCCCACCTCCAGGCTTCCCTCGGCCACGTCCCATCCACACTTGGACTGAGTGTCTTCTCACATGGTCTCATCCCTGGGCTCTCTGTGCTTCCTTTGCCCCTGACTCTTCCTGCTGCATATATTTCCAACTCATTCCACACAGGAAAGGAGAGGTTTACATTTGTTCTTTTTTCCAAGCATCTGGATCCAGCTCCCTCCCCCAAAACGCTGACCTACTTGATGACTAAACCATATCAATTCTACATCCTCATGTCTCTCAGATCTACCTCCCTCCCCCACCCTCCCGCTCCTGCTACTTCCTTGGTTCAGATCTTATCTCTCACCAAGACTATTAAAACAGTCTCTTAAATTCCCTCTCTGCTTTCTATCTTAACCCAGTTCAAGTCCAACCTCTCATCTTCTGACATTTTTATAAAATGCAAAGCTCAACATGTTTGCAACTCCCCATTCTCTATAGGACGAAATGCAAATTCACTGGCATGGATGGCGAGGGCCCCCTTGATCTGGGCACCACCTGTTTTTCCTTTGTCATCTCTTACTGTCTTTTCCTCAATACAAACCTGCGTCCCACCCTTAGCCACATCAAAATCCTTGCTTTTCACACCTCCAGGCCTCCACACATTCTGTTTCCTTTGCCTGGAACGATGGCCTGTCCACGGCACATCTCTGTAGCTCCTCCATGGACTCTCTCTTGACCCTACCCCCACTCACCCAGGTGGAGATGGACAACTGTTGATGCCTCCATTGTGCCTGGAAAAATGTCTATTATAGGATTTTTAACAGTTCATTGTTTCCTCACCTGCCTCCTTTACTAGGCTGTGTCTTGTTTATTTTGATATCCCCTGTTTGCTTTTTGCACTGCAGGTAGGATTCAGTAGGAATTAATTATTTGTGTTGAATGACTAAATGAATGAGTAAAAAACAAATGGTTAAAGCCTGCCTACCTAAGGCACTGTTCCCAGGCTTCCTAGCCCCCTTCCTTATACCATGTGACCTGAAGAACAACACAGGAAAGTACACAAAGCACTGAGAGCAGCCCAGTGTGGCCATCAGTCCCCAAAGCCATCTCCCGTAAGCGGAAACCACAGACTGGACCAAGAGTCTAGAGACCTGGGTTCTCCTCGGGTCCTGGTTCCATTATTTCCTGGGGATGTTCACAGGCAAGTCACCTACAAATCCCCTAGCCTTAGGTTCTGTATCTATAAATCAGGGGGGAAACACTTGCTCTTTTTTAAAAAATATATTTTTATTGATTTCAGAGAGAAAGGGAGAGGGAGAGAGAGAGAGAAACATCAATGATGAGAGAGAATCATTGATCAGCTGCCTCCTGCACATCCCACACTCGGCATTGAGCCCACAACCTGGGCATTGAACTGTCACCTCCTGGTTCACAGGTCAACACTCAAACCCTGAGCCATGCAGCTGGGATTTTTGTTTTTGTTTTTTGTTTTTAAAGCACTTGCTCTGAGTATTCTGATATATTAGTCGGGTGTGTAAATTTTAAAAGCGTCTGGGCACTATAAATAATTGCAGGAAAGTAGAAGAGATATGAGAGAAAAGTACAAAGAGGCAAAAAGACACCTAAGGCTCCAGTCTTATCATTTCTCCCCTTCTTTATTTTGAAATCTTAGAACTTGCCGCTAGGGATGCAGAAATTGTGGAACTGAGCACTCATGCCTTGCCAGCAGGCAGCCAGTCATGCTGCTCAGCACAGGCATGGATGCCAACACTGCAATATACGACCGGCCAAAACCAACATTGCAGGAGGGAGTAAGACAAACATGAAAGAAATGAAAAGAGAAGAAAGGGAGGAGAATGTAAAGGAAATTTAAAAGAAACGGAAGAGCATGAACACACAGAGTCAAATGCATAAGATAAGTGGGTAGATAGAGTATGAATTAAGGTCAGAAAAACAAATTTGTTTCATGTGTGTTCATGCATAAACAGAAAGTGAGAGGATTGTTTTCACAAGAACAATGATTCAACCGTGGGTTACTTACCTGGGCCATTGTCAAGTAACGTAGCAGGAAGCATTTGTGTGAGGAGATGCCCCATCTATTGTCAAGTGCTTTTTGGAGGAAACACTATCGTTAGTCCTTGATGACATGACAGCTCCGAACTCAGCATGTTCTGACCACAGGGATTCTGAAAGTGTCAGTATCAGGAAGAGGACCAAGCTGGGGTCAGCTGGGGAAGGTTCTGGGGAGTCCAGGAACAAGCCCAGGGCATCAGGATGGGCCGTGGGTGCCATAAAGTGAGTCTGTTTGCAGGTTGAGTTACACAGGCCCAGCTTCCAATGTGCTTAGTCCCTACTAAGAGGGTGTCTAGTTTGCTTCCAAATGAAAATCCTGGGAGTTGGCCATTCACCATTCTAGGCTGCTCAACTAAGGTGAATCCTGTTGGCCCGATGGGTGTCAGCATTCTCCCACCACTCACTGGCTACCCCAACTTTGGAGAGGGCATTCCCACAGAAGAAGAGGGAGAACGGCTGCCTGAGTCCCACCAGTAAACCGAAGTTTGCTCCCCAGGCCAGAGCAGAGACTCAGCTCTGTAACTCCCCCTGACATCCCACTCTGGGGCAGCCCCAATACAAAGCCAAAGGACGGGATGACACAACCTTGCCTTCCTGCTCCCAGAGTAACTCATCTCAAACGGTGGTTGGCCGCAATAGGGTCCAGGACAGCGTCACCCTGCAAGTGGGGCTACACCTGGGCCACCACCTACAGACTCTTGAGGTCAGTCGCAGGTTTTAGGGTAAGTAGAATGGTAGCTAACTAGGATCAGAGCAGAAACTGAGTCACCTTTTCACCTCCAGAAAGTTCACCTAAGAATCCACCAAAGCCTTTCCTGCCTGCCCCCAAGGGAAGGGCGGAGAGGATGGATGAGAACCCCAAGTCCTCCACGAAATAGCGACCATCAACATAAAGAATTTACCGTCTCAGAGGCAGGCCAACCATGATGCCCTATAGGAACATCCCAATGCCTTAGTCCAGTAAAGATGGGGTTACTGTATAAAGCAGAACCAGGCACTAGGCAAAGCCAAGAGTGGGAGTTCCAGGAAAGCATGCTTAAAGACACTGGTGACGGTTTTAAAACATGGTCCCCAAGTTCCTTGACATGCCTCCCGACCCTGTGACGATCTGGCTAACAGAATAGAGCAGAAATGAATCTGTGCCACTTTTCAGGCCCAGACCTCAAGGATCCAGCAGCTCCCCTGCTGTGAGGAAGGGAAGCCCAGGCCATGTGGGGAGGGCACACGCAGGTATTCTGACAACAGCCCTTAAGAGTCTTAGGGGCCTTGTTTTTACAAGAGATCTGCAAAGCCCTTACACCCCTTAGAAAGCCTTTGTCTGTCTGTGAGTCTATGAGGCAACCCTTTAAATATTTTTTTAGGTCTTGACAAAGGATCTTCCAGTCCCACTTAGATTTTTAAAGATTTATTGAGGGATAATTAAAGCACAATAAACTGTGCAATTTAAAGTGTACAGTGTGATGAGTTCACACACACAAAACCCACTCACACACTATAAAACTGTCACCATGATCTGGAAGCTATTTCTTTTTCCTTTTTTAATTACAAAATACTTTCAGTATTATTTTGTACCAGTTTCAGGTGTACAGCATAGTGGTTAGATAATCACACACTTTACAGTGTTCCCCCTGATGTTACCGGTACCCGCCTGGCTCCACAAAGTTATTACAATATTATTGACTATATTCCCCATGCTGTACTTTACATCCCTGTGACTATTTTTGTAACTGCCCATTTGTTCTTTTTAATCCTTTCACCTCTTTCCCTCAATTCCCCAACCTCCCTCCCTTTAGGCAACCGCCTGTCACTCTCTGCTCTCCGTGTCTATGAGTTTGTTTCAATCTTGTCTGTTCGTTTATTTTGTTCTTTCAATTCCACATACAAGTGAAATCATATGGTATTTGTCTTCCTCTGACTAATATTTCTTTTTTGCAAATATCAAGTGTTTTTTGTTTGTTTGTTTGTTTGTTTTTACATGGAAGCCATTTCTTAATCTGAGAATTCTTACCTGTGTAGAGAGAACATGAATGAAACAAGTTTCACTTTCTAATCCAGAAAGCCCTTTCTCATTTATGTTTCCTTTAAATTTTGTTTGAAAAAAACAGTTCCTTGATATTAGCTCTTGTCTTTTCTCTTTTACTGCTGGCAGCTAGGATAAGTGTGTAAGTCCTGATATCAACCAGAACAGCCCTCAGGATCTGCACACACTAAGAGTCACCTGGGTGCCTGGACTGGATTTAGAGAACAAGATCCTAGATGCAAGCTGATGCCACTAACAGGTTGAGTCTGGGGATCTTAAGGAGAGAGTGGGTGTATTCTGCATTTGGGAAGGATGTGAGTTTTTGTGACCGGAGAGCAGACTTGTGGCAGTCAGCGACCACAACATATTCCATCTCACGTGCCCTTCTCAGTGATGCTGGTACTCCTCTCATCAAGTAGGAACTACTGTCCGTCTCCTCATGTGACTTATAATAAATACCCCATTTCTGGCACAGAACTCCTTGTATTTTCCTAAGGGGTGACAGAGATAAAGGTGTCTTTTTTTATGTTAATGAGGTGGCTTTTGGGAGCTGATTTTCAGGAGAACCAACCTTGTGATGGGAGGGTTGAAACTTTCAGTCACACACCCTTATCTCTGGTGAGGAGAGAAGGGCTGGTGGTTGAATCAATCACCAATGGCAGTGGTTTCATCAATCATGCCTAGGTAATCAAGCCTCTGTAGCAACCCCAAAGGATAAGGCAGAGAGCTTCAGGTGGGTGTATCAGAATGCTTCCATACCGGCCCAAGCTCCAGGGGGACAGGCGTTCCTCTTTGGGACTGGGCCCTACATACCTCTTCATCTGGTTGTTGATTCCTAGCCTTTATTATGTCCTTTGTATAAACTGGTAATCTAGTGAGCAAACAGTTTTCTGAGTTCTGTGAGCTGCTTTAGAAGATTAAGTCCAGGAAGGGGGAGGGGAACTTATGGGAACCTCTGATTTACAGTCAGTGGGTCAGAAGCACAAGTGACAACTTGGGTTTGTGATAAGCACCTGGAGTTGAAGGCAGTCTTATGGGACTGAGCCCTTAGCCTGTGGAAGCTGATGCTATATTGTGTCAGAACTGAGTTGAATTGAAGGACACCCAGCCAATGTAGAATTCCTTAGTGATGTGAGCGTGGTGGGACTCTTTACCTTGAACTTAGGGAGACCCATGTAATTGCCTTAATTAACAGAGTAAAATAAAAGACACTATGAACTCTGAGGCTAGGTCACTAAAAGGCCATACATTTCTGACTTGTTCTCCTGAGATGCTCACTTGATGAAACCTGAGGTCATGCTGTGAAAGCAGCAGCCAAATGCAGAGCCACACGTAGGTGCTCCCCAGCTGAGGTCCCACCTGTCTGCCAGCATCCAGAGTCAGAGCTGTAAGTGAACAAGCCTTCAGATATTTCAGCCCCTTAGCCGCGGGTCACCCCCACCTTCAAACCACCCCAACTGATGCTGCAAGAAACAGAGATGAGCCTTCTCTAATGTTCCTACCCAAACTGTAATTTATAGCAAAATAAACGACAATTTTAAGCCACTAACACAATGTTTCAAGGCACTAATGTTTAAGCCATCCTTAGTTTAGGGGTGTTTGTTATGCAACAGTAAATAACCAATTAATACTGATGACATCATGCTGGGATTGTTAGGCAGCAACTTTGGAAACCAGGGAACTAAGGCCACAGGTCCTCCTGAGGGATGGTCTGCATGGGCAGGACAGGCTCAGCAATACTATCTTCTACCCACAGTCACTATTCCCAGGAGATTTTTCTTCCCTGTAAGCGCTTACCCTCTTCCTGAAATTGAAGGAACCAGGTTTGAATCTATACTCACTTTGGTAGTGGAGTCTCAAGACCTCTCTGGACTTCACCATATCACCAACTAAGCCCTCCTTTGCACAGAAACCTGCACATGTGAGTTGAAATTATGGTTCTACTGTCAATTAGCTAAGTGGGCTTTAACTTCCTCATGCGTAACATCAAGCAACTGGGCCCAAAGAATCCCAAGTTTCCCCTCCAACTCCAACATTCCAAAAGAGTATTACTGTGCTTGCAAGGAGGTCCAGTTGTGTTGGGAAATGAGACCCACACCGACACCCACTATATGAGCCCCTATTTGATAAGTGCCATTTGCACACTCCCATCTGAGGGCTCTAGGAGCGAATTCCGAGGGAGAGGAATCCTTCCTAACGGGGAGATCAGGAAAAGTGCTGGGAGGAACCGAACTAGCATCATTTGCATCCAGACTGGCATGTAAAGTTTGCATTAGCGGGCAGTAAGAAATGTAGGAAGAAAGACCAGAGGGTCTTGTGAAAGCTACACAAGCCAGGCCAAGTTCCACCGTATCATGGACAGAGAGCTTAAAAATTAACAAAGAATCAAGCAAGCTAGCCTTAAGTTTTTCCTCCCATTAGCTTTGTATACTTGGGGAGTACCTTCTCTTCTCTGCATCTGTTTCCCATCTGTAACATGGGTAGATTAGATTGAATGAACTCTAAGGTTCCTTTTCAGCTCTGCCTTTCTTAACATCTATGGACTGAATGGAAAGGGAGTTAACAGGACCCGTTAGGAAGGTATTAAGAGGCCTCAGAACAGTAGTAGCCTTTGCTAGAAGTTGCAGTGACCCAGGTGCTGGAGCTTCACAGCAAAGAAGCTGTTCAGGAACTCAGCAGGCATCACAAGTCTTCTGAGAGCAGCGCCTGCGGCCTGCCAGGTCTTACAAGTACAGCACATGTGAAATCTCCACATGTTCACACCAGCTAGGTGGCTGAATTCACTATAAACATAACACTTCCTTGTTTGCAAGGCATTAAGCTGCTTCCAGTCCATCCCAGCTCATCAGCACCAACATCAGAAAGCCTGACCTTTGGAATTTGGATGAGCTTTGAGAATACCCCCTCCAACTCCCAGAATTGGATGCAACCAAATCTTCTGAGCTGGAGTAGGAACAGCTGTAGGGAGGGCGGCGTATCTGGCAACTAAGGGTGAATCCTCATCAACAAAGAGAAAGGGAAACTTACTTCAAGAGACCAAAACTGAGCAAAAGAACAAAACTTTGGTGGTTAAATGAAAAGGCTTAGTTAGAGTTCTATCTCCTTCGTATATATCTTGCCAAATCAAGACTGAGCTTACAACGGAAAAGAAAGAATGTAAATTAGCAAAACACCCGTAAAAACCTAATAATGGAATGGAATTCATGACCTTTAACCATTGTTGGCTTAGTTGTAGCACCAGGTGAAGTTGGATTCAAATTAAGGACACAGCCTTGCAAATACATATATTGACTTTCCACAGGGGTCCCATCAGCCTTACACCAGCTTCCCATGTCCCAGAGGACACTCTGTCCCCAAATCTAGATACAAATGCCTGTGAGTACATTGGGTTCCTACTCCAACTCTGCTTCCATGTGCATGATGTAGAGGTCCCCAAGACAGCCTGGGAGTCAAAGGCCCAGCTTTCGAAGGCCCTAGGACCCCTATACACCCCAGTCAAAGTTTCTGTCAGTCACACCAGGGAGTCTTTTCCTGAGCTGGCAATGATAAAAGGGCTCCAGGTTACTGAAAGGTTGAACTAAGAAATTCAGGTGCCAAGGTCACCAATCCAAGCTGTAAATTCTTTGAGAAAAGAGAATGGATTGTCCCTCTGTCCCCTACTGTCTACCACAGAACCTGGCACATAGGAAGAAAGCCCTCGGGGTTCACTGGCAACGACTTCCTCAATGAACTGATGACTTACTGCCTACAGCCCAAAGAACACCCCCCAAGAGGCTGGGGTAAAGGCAGCCAGAGAAACCATCAGGTGGCAATTTCAAAATGACACCTCCAGTCCAGCAGCAACTTCTGAGAGAAGTGTGTAACTAGCCACAGCGGCCTGTGACTCCAGGCCAGAAGCCCAGGAAAGGAGGGTGGGAGGGAGGGAAGGAAGGAAGTGGAAATGCTATGGAAGGAAGGGAGGAAGGGAGGGAGGGAGGGAGGGAGGGAGGGAGGGAGGGAGGGAGGGAGGGAGGGAGGGAGGGAGGGAAAGGAAAGGAAGACTTAGAAGGAAGGCTGGAAAAAGCTTTTTTTAGGCACATCAGAGGCTCAGATATTTACAAACACCACCCATCTTGTTATGACGGCAAGCATGCTGGGAAGCTAAAGAAAAAGCAGTTTCTAAAAATGTTTAAAACACGTAGATATGCATTCCAAATAGAAACTGGGGAACCATCAGCAGTCCTGATTCTGCTTTGCGACTGATATAAACAATGCATCTACCCCTCCACATTGTGGAAATTAGAAGAAAAAAATGAACAGGGCTACTGGGTCTGGTAATTTCTAATTCAGGTTCTAAATATACTATTTCTTCAAAAATTAATAATAAAACCATACAATCTCATATAACGTTTATTCTACCTCTACAGTCTCTCATTATGGGAACAGTAGTTACTTCCCAGTCTCCATCTGCCACTAGACTGGTGAGAACCCAGCAACATAGACAATGGGAGACGAAGACTGAGCTCTACACCTGTTCCTCCTTGGCCACTACATGCCCTGGGAGAAGCCGGTTTTTCTATCTGTTTTACCCAAGAAGTTGATGGATCCTGTCATTCTCAGCCTTTCCCAGTTCAGCATGCAAGCAACTCTAGTCTAGGTTGGAAAGGGTGCCTGGGTCTTGTTGCCACAGAGTGAATATTCATTTTGTTTGTCTAAGTATCAAGCTCTTGGGTACTTTACAAATCAGAACCTGACAGTCTCCATTGGCTGGCACAGCCCACCCAGAACAATTCCACTGGGACCAAACCCTACAGGTGTGATGTAAGGAACTCCTCCTGCCTCATCCATGCCAGTGACTCCCCGGGGGCTACATCCTGCACCCCATTCCACAGACCATATCTGAACTCCAGCTCTAAATGAATCAAACGTCTATCACCACCTCTAGCCAGATCTGAGGGTGCTGCACCCCCCTGGACTCCGCCTGGCACTGCACAGCCCAGACAGGAACAGCCTAGCCCACTCTAAGCTGAGATCCTTCTCACAGTGAGGTCTCCATTCTAGTGGCGGAGGTACCAAAAGCCCAATCTGCCTACCTGAGATTCAGCAGAAGAGACTATGAAAGGTACGTGGCTTTAATAAAGGAGCCCGGAGTTTCTTCTAGGACAGTGGTCGGCAGACTCATTAGCCGACAGAGCCGAATATCAACAGTACAGCGATTGAAATTTCTTTTGAGAGCCAAATTTTTTAAACTTAAACTTCTTCTAACGCTACTTCTTCAAAATAGACTCGCCTAGGCCGTGGTATTTGCTGGAAGAGCCACACTCAAGGGGCCAAAGAGCCGCATGTGGCTCGCAAGCCCCAGTTTGCCGACCACGGTTCTAGGACATCAGCATCCAGCCTTAGCCAAGACCTGAGCAGCCCTGGTGAGCGCTGAACATCTACCTGCCAGCTCTGGAGGCTCTTATCCCATCACAGGGCGGGACCTAACCTTTACTGAGCGCCTTTGTGCCAGACACTGTGCTAAACACTGGCATGCATTGTGTCAGTCCCCACAGCACCTCTGTGACATAAGTACTATTATTATTTTACAGAGGAGTAACCAAGATTTTAGAGGGCATAAGAAAACACCCTGCAATCTCACATTTTGGGAAGTAGTTAAAGCTTGGATTTAAAGTCAGTTCTGTGAGTCCAAAATCATGGTTTTGCCATGGTCCAACATTCCCACTTTTAAAAAAGAAGACAAAACCAACAAAGTAGATTACAGGTTCGGCTGACTAAAATTCCCGAAGCTGCTTTGTCTGCAGCCCAGCCTAAATTCTTGTAGGCCTGGACTTCTGCTTGAACTTGTGGTAATGTGCATAATTGCCTCCCCTTGTCCCCTATTGTGGTCAGCCTCCCTCGCTATAGCACAGCCCAGCTCGGGGTAGCCCCCAGCTGTCCCCACTTTGGGAAAAAGATCCGTCCAGAAGAACACCAGCTGCTGCTTGCTGGCTCCGTTCCTGGAGCTCGAGGCTCCTCCAACAGCACAAAGCAAAGTTTGTTTCACGGTCCCTGTTTGCTCTCTCCTATGGAGACTTTCAGAACTAGAAAATAATACATACATTAGAGATTACTTTTGCTTCATGGTCAGCATGAGCTGGGCCCAAACTACTTACCTGGAGACTGTCAGAGTCATGAGGATAATCACTTGCATTTGGGCAAGGATCCTATCCAAGACCCAGGCCATTTGGCTGATCCTTGATAACCCCTCCAGTGAACCCCATTTCCCCAGCAAATGCTCCCCTACTCACCTGCTCAGAGTCCCCCGAGGTGCCTTAGTGCCTCCAGCTCCGTGGGTGATGCTGGAATTCTTGTTGGCAGTCATGGTCATTTCGGCTCTCTGCAAACCCAGAGCCCTGCAAAGACACGGCCTATGAGCCAAGTTTCCACGGGCAGCGAAAAGCACCTCAAACATTTCCAGATGACCTTCAACACTGCCAGGAGGGTTTCTGTGGCGGGCGGTAGGAACCACTTTCCCACATATATTTAATTCCACATATTATAGCTCAGAAGCCTCAAAGGACCCCTGGTCTGGGTTGGGAAAAGAGTCTAACAGACAACAGTTCGCAGAAAATGATAAAAACTCCATTCTCCATCCTACCTCTCCCCATTTAAGTTAGAGTTTCCCAAATTCCTAGCATGCCATACAGTCTTTATAAATTTTGCCATATTGGTCTACCTCCTGAACAACTACTCATCCAAATTTTTTCTTGAGTCAACTAAAAATTGACTTGCTTTTCTCAAAATGTTGTAAATAATGAATCATCCATTCAACAAATATGTACTGAGTGCCCATGTCCTAGGCACTGCCATCCAGCAAAGACAGAAAGAAAGCCTCTTCCCTCACAGAGCTTACTCACAACCTGGTGGGGAGAAACAGACGATGAGCATGCATGTGTGACAGGTGTGTGGCACATAAGTGTACATTTGTAAATAATATGAAGGAAAAAAATAAAGCAAGACAGAGGGATTGTAAAAAAGGTCTGTCCTTTTCAATAGGATGTCCAGGTAAGAATATTCTGATAAAGTGACATTTGTGCCAACACCACAAAATAATAAGCTATAGCATTTTTTCCTAATACTCATTAGAATAAAATTAACATACATTTAGGTATTTAAGTACTTACAAAATGAAAATTGTCCATTCATGTACCATATACAGTTACCTAATATATTTAGGGAATATTATTTTATGCTAAAATAATGAAAGGAAGAAAAGGGTTAAAATTTAAGAGTACATCCAGATTAGAAAGGAAGAAATAAAGTTATATCTTATTTTCAGATGGTATGATTTTGTATGTAGAGAATCCGAAGAATTCCACTAAAAGACTCTTAAGCTAATATATAAAGTTAAGCAAGGTTGCAAGATACAGAGTAATATTTTTTTCAGAGTAATATTTTTAAAAAATCAATTTGATGTCTAGCAGTGAACAATAGGAGAATAAACGAGCAGTGAACAATAGGAGAATAAACACACCAGCAGTGAACAATAGGAGAATAAACACCAAGAAAAACAATAGCAGCAAAAAAGATAACATACTTAGGAATAAATTTAACAAAAGAAATGCAAAACTTGTACACTACAAACTACTGAGCATCATTAAAATTAAATAACACATACATAAATAGAAAGACATAGCATGTTCCTGAATTTAAAAACTCAAATTGTTACGTTAGTAACATTCAGCTAAGTGATCTAAAGATTGAATAGAACACTCAGCAACTGCAGAAACTGACTAGGCGACTCTGAAATCTCAGGGCGATGTAAGCGACTGAGAGCAGCCAACATAATCTTGAAGTAGAATAAAATTGGTAGACTCTCTCAGACTTGTTAATTTCAAAACATACTACAAAGTCAGAGCAACCAAGACAGTGTGTATAGGCACAAGAACAGAAACAGAGATCAACGGAATAGAGTTGAGAGTCTACAAATAAGCCCATACAGTTAACTGATTTTCAACCAGTTGACCATAGGATGCCAAGACAATTCAACAGGGAAAGAGGCTTTTCAACAAATGGTGCTAGGATATTCATCTGTGCAAGAATAAAGTAGGACCCTTACCTCATCCATTCAAAACCCAACTATAAGAATTAAAACCACAAAAGAAATGCCTAGATGAAAGTATGGCGGTAAATCTTGTAACACTGGGTTAGACAACGATTTCTTTGCTGTGAAACCAAAACCACAAGCAACAACAACAACAACAACAACAACAATAAAAAAGACATAAACTGATTTATATCAAAATTTAAAAAAACACCTTTGTGCTGTTAGAAATACCATAAGAAAGTAAAAAGACACCCATAGAATGGGAGAAATTATTTGCAAATCATATATTTGCTAAGGAACTTGTATCTAGAACAAATAAAGAACTCTTACAACTTGACATAAATACAAATAACTCAATTAAAAAGCAGATAAAGGATTTGAATAGACATTTTTCCAGAGAAATAAAATTGGCCAATAAGCACGTGAAACCATGTTCAATATACTGAACATTGGGAAACACAAATCAAAACTACAACGAGGAATTACTTCACACGCACTAGGATGACTGTGATAAAAAGACAGATAAAAACAAGTTCTAGTAAGGCTGTGGAGAAACTGGAACCTTTATTCAAAATGTGCAGCCACTTTGGAAGTTCCTCAAAAAATTAAACACAATTACCATAAGACCATCCCCATCCACTCTTAGGGATATACCCAAGAGAAATAAAAACATTAGGTCCAGACAAATACTGAAAACAGATGTTTATAACAGCATTATCCATCATAGTGAAAAAGTAGAACAACGCAATGACCACCAACAGATCAATGCATAAACAAAATGTGGTATGTACGGATGATGGAATAGTATTCACACATAAAAAGGAATAAAGTGCATTGATACGTTATACATTCTCTAACATGGGTAATCCCTGAGGCCATTTTTAAAAAAATATATTTTATTGATTTTGTACAGAGAGGAAGGGAGAGAGATAGAGAGTTAGAAACATCGATGAGAGAGAGTCATCGATCTGCTGCCTCTTGCACACCCCCTACTGGGGATATGCCCACAACCAAGGTACATGCCCTTGACCGAAATCGAACCCGGACCTTTCAGTCCCCAAGCCGACGCTCTATCCATTGAGCCAAACCGGTTTCGGCCCTAAGGCCATTTTTTAAAAAATGTCCAGAATAGGGCAAATCTATAGAGACAGACAGTAAATCGGTGGTTGCTGAGGTTGGATTGAGGGTAGAAGAATGAGGAGTCACAAAATGAGCATGGGGGTTTCTTTTTGGGGTGAAAGAAGTTCTAGAATTAGATAATGGTGATGGTTGCACAATTCTGTAAGTATATTAAAACCAACTGAACTATACACTTTATGGGAGTAAATTTTATAGTAGGTAAATATCTCAATTTAGATGTCAAAACCAAAGTTAAGGGCAAAAAAACAACCTATTTTAAGTGCCTTGGAGAGTGGCTGTGAGACAACCACAGTGAATGAGCAGTCTGGGCTGGGCTGACACCACCTTCTCACAAGCTGAACAATTCAGGAGCCGTCGTTCTCTCACTCTGATGGGCATTCTCATCACATTGACCAAAATCAAGTATATTTAAAAAAACACATATTTATTTATGGTCATTAATAGCCTTAATCCCAGAAGCTATCTATTTATTACCTTGGTACAAATAAGTCTTGATGATTAAAATAAGCCAGATCTAATTCTTGATATCATTTATACTTCTTTCCTAATTTCAACATGAAATGCTCTACCTCTAATTTCTTTAACGTCACAGAAGCTGTCAGTGTTGTGGGGTTTTTTTTTTGTTGTTGTTGTTGTTTTTAAAAAATATATATATATTTTATTTAATTTTTTTACAGAGAGGAAGGGAGAGAGTTAGAAACATCGGTTAGCTGCCTCCTGCACACCCCCTACTGGAGATGTGCCCACAACCAAGGTATGTGCCCTTGACCAGAATCGAACCTGGGACCTTTCAGTCTGCAGGCCAACACATTATCCACCAAGCCAAACCGGTTTCAGCAGAATTGTGGTTTTGACGATGTGGGAGTGGCTGGAGTGGGAGCTAGAAAGAAAAGGGAGGAAGCAGCCAGCAGGAATAAGGGCGATTATCTATGGATGATAGCAATGAAACACCCTCCAAGGTGAATATTACGCTTTAACAAAAAGGAAACCAACCCTGAGCTTCACTTTTATCCTTCCTAATGCGAAGAAAAGCCATCCCCTACCTGTTGTGGGGAAAGTGATTAAAAACTGAAGTTTACAGTTAGTGATGGTGATTATGATGATGATGATGATGATGAAGAAGAAGAAAGGGGGAGGAGAAAAAGGAGGAGCCAATCCTGCCACCAGATCATCTATGTGCACTGGCCCTGGTGGGATATTCCTTTTTTATATATTTTCTTTTTATTGGTTTCAGAGAGAATGGGAGAGACAGAAACGTCGATGCTGAGAGAGAACCATTGATTGGCTGCCTCCTGCACACCCTACACTGGGGATCGAGCCTACAATCCGGGCATGTGCTGGGGAATTGTATTGTGACTTCCTGGTTCATAGGTCAAGCTCAACCACTGAGCCACACCGGCCGGGCTGGTGAGATATTCTTTACTTGCACCAACCCAATGCCAAGTTAAGTGCTTGACATATGGCTGTGTGTGAGAGAGAAAGAAGGGAGCGAACAGGCAGCCTCTGGAAGCTTTCCCAGGCCAGTGTTCCGGGTCCTCAGGGAACACAGTGTTACAAGGAATCAGCTTGCTGAGCATAAGTGTTCAACTGTGCCCATGGCAACAATGGTCGCAATAACCATGCAACCATCCAAACAACACTGGACATGCTCTAGCAGCTCCAGGGCAAGCCCCCAGGGAAAGGGCAGAAGACATGTGGAAAGAGTGAAAACGGAAATATCTTAAAAGAACAGGATGAAACGCATGTTCTCTTTCTTTGAATTCCCGATGTAAGGGGTGGTGGGGGCGGGGGGGGGGGGGTGGACCCACTGCTCTGAGATTAGAACAGAGTCAAGTTGGTAAGAAGGAAAAATGTAGATGATTCTGGTATTTCCTTGGACCAAGAAGAAATATGCTGTGACGATGTAACCAAGCAAGGAATGAGTCAAAATTGCTGCCAGGCATGGCAGGGACTCTTGGTCACACTTCTGCAAGAGCAGGGCCTAGGAGTTAGGGCAACATGGGCAGGCACTGCTGAGAACCCCAGAGGGCCCATTAAGTCAGTAGAGGAAAAATATATTCTCCTCACGGTCCTCGCTCCCACCTGCTCTCTATAGGCCCAATCTGTCAGGGTCAGGGAATCATCTAGAGAAGCAAGGGGATGAGAGGTTGTTTTGTTAGTTCCTAGGCCCATCCATGGCCAAGTCCGGACAGAAACTGCATGTTTGGGAAGATGGAATTACTGAATTAGCATCTACCACCAAACACCAATTGCTCAAAACTCCAACTCTGACAAATTACAAACTATCTGAAGAGGTACCAAGCAGAGAAAAGAACATGATAAGGTACCTCTGGAACTTTTCTACACACTCTGCACTGTGACAAAGAGACCCCAGTCCCAGGCACCTAAGGTGCAGCGGGAAGAACACCCCCGATCTGGATGTGCAGTGTACATTGAGCCTGGGAACCTTCAGTCCACAGGATGATGCTCTATCCACGAGCCAAACGGGCTAGGCTAGATCTTTATATAATTACTAGAGGCCGGGTGCACGGATTCATGCACCATGCACTGGTGGGGTCCCTCAGCATGGCCTGCGGGGATTGGGCCGAAACCAGCAGTCCAACATCCCCCGAGGGATGTAGTAGTGTGCAGAGCGGCAGGTGGCTAGGGAGGAGCCTGAGCCCAGGCTGCTCATTCCAGCCCCACTACACCTGCTGCTGCTGCTCAGTAGGTCCGCTGCCACTCTGCTGTGCTCTCACGTGCCTGTCCTGGGGCAATAGCAGTACACCCATGACAGAGAAGCAGCCGCAGGCTTTTGCCCAGTCAGTCGTGATGCCGGTCCTGATCCCAGTTCGGTCTGGATAGGGGGAGGGGCACGCTCCCCAGATATGAGCCCAGCATCTGGTGCCCGTCAGTCAGCTGGGCGGCGCTCCGACTGTGGGAGTGCACTCACCACTAGTGGGCAGGGCAGCTCCTGTGTTGAGCGTCTGCCCCCTGGTGGTCAGTGCGCATCATAGCGACCAGTCGAATGATCAAATGGTCGGATGGTCGCTTAGGCTTTTATATATATAGAAGATACAGCTAAAGTTAGAAGCACTTCAGATGTTTTAAATCATTCAACCCTTTCCACAACCTGATGAAGGTGATTCTATTATTATTCACTCATTAGAGAGAAAACCAAAGCACAAGCAGTTAAACAGCTTGCCCAAGGCACATGGCTAGAGTGCAGGGCAGGAACTGGAGCCCCGGTGGGCTGCACCTGTGCCCCAGCCCTGATCCAGGACCCTGTATGGCCTCCAGGCACCTCCTAACTCAGTCCTCACCATTCCTCGAGGTAGGAGGTCACACGGACCTGTTTTTCCAATCAGGAGGTTTTGGTTAAGAAAGATTCAATGACTGGCTGAAGGTCCCTCACCTAGTGAAGGAACGGAGCAGGAACGTGGACCCGGTTCTGCCTGACTCCCTGGTCCATTTACTCCCCTTGACACCGATGGGGTGCTTGTTAAGCATACAGAGTCCCAGGCCCCACCTGCACCTCCTCAATGGGAATCTGTGGGATGGGGCTTAGGAATCTGCATTTTCCAAAAGTGCTTTAGGCTGGTCTTGTATACACACAAGTATAAAAACACATCCTACAGCCACCCTCTGAGGACTCGGGAAGGTAGAAAAGGTCACTACTGACCATCTTCACAAGAGTGTGCCCAGCTGTGAACAAATTAAGATGGACACTCGCTTCTTCCTCCTCCCCCTGGGCTTCTTCCACCCTCAGCGACAAAGGAGCAGGTCCATCGCTGGATCCATTGGAGGCACTTCCACCGTGTCCTCTAAACAGCTGCCTCGGTCTCCAGGTGTGCTCAGAGTTCTTGTATCTCAAACCAGCTCTTCCCACCAACCACCTCTTATAGCTAACAACAGCTTTTCCTCAATTTCCCCTGGGAAAAAAAGTTTATACCAAAGACATAAGCTGTTTTTTTGCAAAATAAATAAATAAATAAATAAATAAAAATTTTTTAAAATCTCATTTGGCCTTTCCTTTATGTATAAAAATTTTGAATCAGTTGCCAAACATTTTTAAAAAACTGGATGTGTACAAATAAAATACTAATAAAAATTCAGATTTGGGGCTTCTTTTGAAAAAAATCAGAAAATCTGCCATTATCGTCTGCATTTTTATACAGGGGTGGGCAAAAGTAGGCTTACAGTTGTCTGAATGGAAAAAGACATGCAGGTTATGATGATTACAATAGGTCTATTAACCTATTTGTACTCACAACTGTAAACCCACTTTTGCCCACGCCTGTCTGGCCACAGCTGGCTGGACTTGAGAAGTAGCCCATTTAGATGCAGCAAGCTCTCTCTCTCCAGTTTACCGCTGTCCCTCCCCACCCAACACCCGCAGCTGGCCAGCCTTAGGCAGCTCTGCACCGGACTCTCCCAGTCAGCAGGTGAGCACTGCGGCCCGCAGGGAAGGGCGGGGAGGTGCTGAGCTGTGAGCAGCCACACTGGACAGCTGGGCCTGAGCCGTGCAGGGCAGAAGAGTCCATTCCAGGGCAGGGCACCGCCTCTTGGCCACTTGAAAACCCACATTTTCCCCTCGAGGACTGCTGGGAGAAAGAGTCTCTGGAAGGCTCCCTGCCTGTGCTAAGGGTTTCATCTTAAAACACTCTCTCTGGCTTCCTGAGCACTCCCTGTCCCCAAAGTCCAATCCCATCACCCCACCCCAATGCTCTCCCCAAGGTCCAGGACAAGCCCCATCGGAGGTCAGTCTCTGAAGGGAAGAACCCTCTGAGGGGTGCCCAGCCTCTAAGAATGAACCTTCTCACCCTAGAGCAAAAAAACAGTGCCCTTGTTTAGATGTCATCTCTAAGCGACTATTTGGTATTTCATCCTCCAACAGTCTCAGCAACCAGTATTGCCACTACAAGCCTTCAGGGAGGGTCGTCATTAGAATGAGTTCCTTATACCTTCTAAGTACTCAAACCAGAGCTCTCAAAGGTGTGAGAGCCCTGGCCAGTGTGGCTCAGTTGGTTGGGTGTCATCCCATGCACAGAAAGGTTCGATTCTCGGTCAGGGCACATTCCCGGGTGTGGGAGGGTACAGGAGGCAGCCAATTAATGTTTTACTCTCACATCAATGTTACTCTCTTTCTCTCTCCCTTCCTCTAAAAATCAATTTAAAAATCTTACATTTAAAAAGTGTGAGAGCTTGACTGTCCCTTTCTCTCCTGCGGGTGTCCCTGGATTGGGCTAAGGTGGAAAGGGCTTTATTTACCTTCCATAGCTCTGCCAACAGCTCCAGGCCTTCCCGTAGCCTCTCACTTGCATAGCCTCTCTGTTCTCCAGCATTCCTCAGAGGTTCAGCCATCCCACTGGTCTCCTGACACCCTGCCCCTCCCATCCCCACACGGCTGAGAAAGCTGTAGGGCTGTGCTAGCTAGTTCTCCAATTTTTGAACAATCCTCTGTACTTAGCAGAAAGTTCTGCGCGCGCGTGCGCGCGCACGCGCGCGCACACACACACACACACACACACACACACAGGTGCTTGTATAAATGTTAACTGATGCCAAGGAGTCCAAGACAAGGATGACAAAGGCCCTAGAAATTCTATCACTGGCCATATCCCCTCAGGTTCACACTTCTCAAGTTGGTTACTATAATAGCGATGAGCGAGTTCTCCAACTGTAGCTGCCACCCAGTTGGACTTCTATAGCAGGCCTTACCCCACCCCACCTCCTTGGGCAATCTTGATCTTCACAAGTGTCCCTATTGTCTTCCAGGACCCCGCTGCAGTAACAGGTTCTCACCCAGTGCACCCACGAAAAGAAAGCCTGTCTATTCATCTCATTCATGTTGGTTTCCTCCTCCCCCCTTTTCCTGACACATTGCTCACTGGTGTATCTGCCCACAACCTTGTCTTGGGCTCTGCTGTGCCTAAAAACAAGGACTCCAAGGGAAAGGGGAGAAAGTGGGCTTGAGGTTGGTGGGTGAGCATCTAATGCTTTAGAAAAAGAGCCAGGAAGGATTTTCTCAAGTCTGTCCCATAATTCCCCCCCCCCAAAATGCAAGGCCTCTTTTCTCCATCACTATTTCTACATACCTCGTACCATGGATTTTTTCCATTCCAGCCCCTGGTTCTGGTTTTAGGTCCAGAAAGCCCTTCAAGCAAAAAAAAAACGTTGATGGGATTATGAGCCCTGTCAAGTGAAGAGGAACCAGGATCCGGTTTGCGGAGGTCAGAAGAATGGCTGGGTGTTTTGACAGGTCCCTATGAGGGTGGAATCCTCTTCAACCAGCCACAGGAAAAGATGATTTGGTTAATAATCCAAAAAAAATTATAATAATCCAAAAAAATGTAAGTGTCTCTTCACTGTCCACTTATCACTCTCCCACATCCTCTTTCCCAACCCTCCTCCTCAAAGAATCCTTTAAGTTTGGGTTGTCAACCTTGACCACGTTTAATCCTTTTTCCTGCCAGATGGTCCTTCTCCACTTCAGTACAGATTCTGTAGAGGTTTGAAGCTGGTTTTAAACATTTCCTGAAAGCCTGAAATGGGGTGAGGTTTGTCAGGCAAGTCCAAGCCAAAGAAAATCTGGTTGCTTCCAAGATAGTTTTAAAAACCAAGACACAGCTGTTTCTGCCAGTCTGGAAGGATGATGGAGCCCGCTCTGCCGATGACTTGCCACCACGTGGAAAGGGAAAATAGAAGGAAGGCCATCCCCGCAAAGAGCCCTGCCCGGGGCGAACCACTTCTTCCACTTTGGCAGGAAGAACCTAGTGGGTCCCGTGTTCGCGATGACGATTCAAAGACCACGGACCTGTCTCACACCAGCGCTTTCCCTCCGGCCAGCCACCGCGGACCAGCCGCCGTTTCCTGCACACGATAGGAATGTCACGCCTCCAAGCTTTTCTGTTCAGCCAGTTCCTCCTATCTTGATGTCCTCCATCTTCATTCTTTCTTAAATACCCAGTTCAAATGTCAACTGCTTTCCAAAGCCTTTTCCTGATCCGAAGTTGACTTCATTCTCACCCCTCCCATGCTCTCTGGACTAGTTGAACTCAACCTGATTGATGGCAAAATGCCTTTACTGCTTTAGGCATAAAATATGCCACCCCACACCAACTTTCTCGGAAGAACACTAGGAAATAGTAAGGGTAAAGGGACTGGGTAAGACTCGATACTCCATTTTCCTATCTGTAGCACAGGGAGAATACCCCATCTCTACAATGAGGACATGAAGATAAATGTAACACCACCTATGAAAAATAGAGGATACTCAGAATCAAGAGGCAATACATTTGAAGTCTCTGGGCCAAGGGTTTAGCTTTTCCCCAACTTTCAGCCTTAAGACCACTTCCCTTGTCCTCACTCTTTTCGCTGACATTGCTTCCTACTTTGCTGAGAAAATAGAAACCATCAGAACAGACCCTCAATAAGCTACTATGTACATCAATCACCTTTACCCACTACCAGCATCAGTGCAGATCTTCTCACTTCTCTGCTCAAAAACCCTATATGGCTCACAATCACGCAAAGTAAAAGCCAAAATCTTTACGATGGCTTACAAGGTCCTTCATCATCAGAGTCCCCCAGATATTTTTTTTTTTATCTCATTTCAACCACGCTTTCCTCTTGCTCTTTCCACACCAGCCTCATTATCTCATTATTTCCTCACACACATCACACACATTCCTGCCTCAGGGCCTTCGCACCCGCTGTGCCCTGCAGCTAGAACATTCTCCCTTGGGAGAGCCTGCACTCATCTCCCAGGACTCTGGTCAGCTGTCATCTTCTTAGTGAGGCCTTCCCTGACCACACTATAAGAAAATTAGTATTAAAATACGATTAAAAAAAACCTTCCTCCACCACACTATCCCTCACCATCCCATCCCCTCCGCCTTTCTGTTTCATTTTTTATTTTTCTTCTTTGCATTTATCACCATCTAACATACTACTTTTTTTCCCCACTTATTCTCTAGAAAAATAAAAGGGTAATATGCTAATTAGACCGGACGTCATTCTGGATGAAGCTGGGGCCAGAGGAAAGCCACCTGGGTCCCGGGTGCCTGCCGGTGGCCGGAGGAGGGAAGCCTGGGTCCCGGGTGCTGTAGGGAAGCTGGTGCCGGCAGCCAAGGGAAGGAAGGCCTACTCTTGCACGAATTTTCATGCATCGGTCCTCTAGTGTTTACATAAGCTCCATGAGGCTAGAGATTTTAGTGTTTGTCCATAGCTGTATCCTCAGTGCCCAGAACAGTCCGTGGGGCATGGTAGAACCTCAATAAATATTTTTTCGAATGAAAAATCATTTTCCACCAGCTCAGAGGGGTCCTCCCTGGATAGGAAGAGCAGCTTCAGGCCCATCTTCCAACCCCACCAGCCTTCCCAGTTCACTCTGACTTACCTGCAGCAATCACACCCGCTCAGAAAATTCAAAAGGGGGCCATACCCTGTGAGCACTCAAAAGATCTAGGGCAGAGATGGTTTCAGCCCAAGAACTCAACTGAGATTGCTCTCTGCAAAGACTACCATCATTTTCCTATTGGGAAAGGCAAAGGTCCTTTCCCTGGGGCTTAATGAATTACAGGGCCTCCCTTCCCTGACCCCCACTGTTTGGGAAGCTACTGGCAGGAGTAGCATTGCACAATCTGCCTGGGGGCTCTTTATGCTCACCAAAGGGGGGCACAGGTTAAGGACGGCTGGGAAATACTGTCAACAAAGTAGAGAAAGAAAGACAGGCATGGGCATTTACTAGTAGGGCTTTCCTTTGTATACTTATTCGAATGCTTTGTGGGCATCCTCCCCATACTAGTGGGCTATATACTCCAGACCTTGAGCAGCTCCCCATCCTTGATTAAGGAAGGGAAAAAAAAAAACAACTAAAAAAAATGATTCTGGTACAAAGTAACAGGAACTGTGATAGTCGCATGAACACAGCTCTGGGAGCAATGAGGAGACACCCAGTTAGGTGGACAGGAGGGATGTGGGGGATGGCTCCTGGAGGAGCAGGCTGAGTCCTGCGGGACTGTGGGGGATAAGGGAGGCAGAAGAACACTGCAAGCAGGAGATTAACCATCTGCAAAAGCCAAGGAGACCTTGAAGCAAGCTGAGATTTTTTTTAATGAGACACAAAAAAGTGATCACCATTGATAAGTTAGACCACATTAAAGAGAAAACATTGATAAGTTAGACCACATTAAATAAGAACTCTGTTCATTTAAAAATGCCATTTAGAGATGAAAAAGGAACTGATAGAGTAAGTATACAGGCTGCAGGACTCAGGGAACATTGAATACACAGAGCAAGGTTATTAGGAAGAAGTGGAGTAACCCGCAAACTGTAGAGGCTGGCTCAGATCCTTCGAGCTGAATTTCCCTTTGGGGAAAAGCCCTTCGCTCCTCCATTTTGGAAGGGAGTAGAAGAAAGTGCATGTATACCCCAGGCTCTGCTGGTTCTATCCATGTATTTATCTCGTTGAATCTAGCTGTCACCATCTCTAGTTTATGGATGAAGAAACTGAGGCTCAGGTTGAATGATTTGCCCAGGGTTTCATCGTAAGTGGCAGACCCCAGAGCCTGGAGAGGTGGGTGTTGAGCTCTGTAACTGACACGAGGGGACATCAGTCCTTCAGTCTCTGTCTTATCTTATGGCAAGAGCCAGCCTCCATCCCAAGGAAACCCCTGCAGCCCAGCTCTGTCTGATTAAGTCAGAAAAGAACACTGGCAGAGGTCCCATGCTTGATCCCCACATCCTTGGTGTGCAAACCCCATTTTTCTTTCTTCTTTAAGGATCATGAAGGGGACAAAATTTGCTTTTTTCCCTCTTTTAAACACAAGTGCTACTTGGCAATTTCAGGGAGTCCTAGAGCTAGTCCCCTGTGGATATTAAGGGACAACTGTATACACCGTGGATATAATGAAGGTTGTCGTTCTGGGTAGGACAAAGTGGAATGGCATGCGATTTCATCATGCTAACTCAGAATAGCGCACAATTTAAAATTTATGAATTGTTTATCTCTGGAATTTTCCATTTAATATTTTTGGACCACAGTTGACCACAGGTAACTGAAACCACAGAAAGTGAAATCGTGGATAAGGGGTGACTACTGTACACCATAGACCAGATGTTATCCTCTTCAAAGTAGTCCTTGGAGGCCTGCACTTTTATTCCAATACAATCTCAAAGCATTTCTGAAATTCCTGTTTGCAAATTGCCCTCCAAGACCTTGAGACATTCTTTGAGTTTCTCTGAAGGAAAGTCTGCATCCTTCAAGGATGCTAACTCATTCAGAGCCAGGTGACAAAACTGGTGCAAACTAGAGAAATCTGTCTTGGGTAAGAAAAGGTGGTAACGTCGAGTATCCTGCAGAGCCTGGGTGTCAAAGGGGAAGCAAACTGAGACTGTGTGAATCTCCTGCCTAGAGCACAGCAATTGTTATTCACTCAGAGGTCACAGGACCCTGTGGGTATCTAATAAACCCCAGGAACCTCCATAGAAAATTTATATGTCCATAAATTTCTATCTACCATTTTAGGGTGTTCACAAGCTCTCAGAGTTCCTCCAGAGACTCATTTTAAGAATCCATGTTCTAACAAAAAAGAAAGTAGGCCAAAAAAAATGTGAAAAGGAACACCAAAATATTTTTTGTCTGTTGTTGAGACATCAAAAAAAAAAAGAAAAAAAGAAAAAAAAGAAAGAAAGATAGGAAGAAAGAAAGACAGGAAGAAAGAAAGACAGGAAGAAAGGAAGGAAGGAAGGAAGGAAGGAAGGAAGGAAGGAAGGAAGGAAGGAAGGAAGGAAGGAAGGAAAGGAAGGAATGAAGGGAAAAAGGAAGGAAAGGATGAATACTTGTCCTAACCCATTTTACTGGCCCGTATACTATCTAATAAAAGTCAAATTACAGTGGGGAGGGGAGGAAGATCTGGGGGAGATAATAGATCAACCGAAGGACTTGTGTACATGCATATAAGTACAACCAATGGACATAAAACTCTGGGGAGGGAGGGTATGTATGGGAGGAAGGGAGGGGGGCAAAAAAAATCAATAAAATATATTAAAAAAAAAAAAGGGTAATACACAAATTAACCATCATTCTGTCACAAAGATGGCGGCACCCATAGCCACAAGATGGCGGTGCCTAGTCTTCTCAGCCCCACTGGAGTCCTCCAGTCCTGAAGGGGCGGCTGCTGAGAGCAGGCCACATAAGCAGCCTGGCAGAATGCTTGCTTTGTCGCCACGGTAACAAGACAAGCGTTCTGCCTCAGCCAAGGAGGGCCTCTGAGCAACGCCTGCACCCACAGAGCGTCTGGGGCAGGATGCTTGCGTCGCTGCCGCAGTGATGAGGCAAGCGTCTCACCCCAGCCACTGAGAGCCTCTGGGCATGGAGAGCCTCTGGGCAACGAGCACAGAATGGCCAGGCCCCGCAGAAAGCAGAGAACCACGGGGAGTGGGCCTAAGCCATCAGGGCTCCTGGATTGGAGAGGGCTCCCCTGAGGGCTCCCAGATTGGAGAGGGTGCAGGTCGGGCTGATGAACCCACACCCATGCACGAATTTCATGCACCGGGCCTCTAGTACATAGATCATTCTGAATGGACGTCTACAGAGCCAGCAGATACGCCAACGCTGAGCACTGAGAGAGGCTCACTTGCAGCAAGGCACCCTGCTTCTCCGAGACCTTGCAGCACTGTTTTAAATTCAGAACCATGACTTCCTGGTTTATAGGTTGACACTCAACCACTGAGCCACACTGGCTGGGCTCAAATTCTTTGGGAGTTATCTCTACCAGTAGTTTACAAACCACATTAGAAGATGTCACATTTCCTTCCTTCCTTCTTTCCTTCCTTCCTTCCTTCCTTCCTTCCTTCCTTCTTTCCTTCCTTCCTGTCTTTCCTACAGGTAACCACATTTATTTAGCTGTGCACATGCAAATATGAAGAGCAAGCAAAGGTCATTGCATGCATTTGCTCCCTTTTCCCTAAGTCCCCAGTCTCCCTGTAGAAAGAACAGGCTTTCTCCCTTCTCCCGGGCCAGGCAGTATGCTGCCCGAGCAGCTCCCAACACACTAAAAGCCACCCAAGTCACACCTGACTCATGCCACTGCTCTTTGTAATGAGCTATGACATGTATCTAAGCCCTTGTATATTTTCGTATTTGTAGCCTACAATTAGGCATTTTTGAGGGATGTAGCTGACTAGTGGTTCGGTTCAGGGACCTGTAATTACTCACACAGGCATTAGGGCTGAGCCAGGCGACCATCAAGCTGGAGGCACTGAGCTCGGACTTCATGGAGGAAGCCACTCAGCTCTGAGGAGGTCCAGAGAATACTCGTCAGCAACGGGCCTCACACTCCTCTCCCTCCCCCTTACCCGTTCCTCATCTACTGCCTGGCTCAGCACAACTCCCCCAAGCCCAAATGCTGGAACAGTTGTGGGCCCAACGCCCATAAAAATGGGCTACTTTGCTGGACACAGTCTCTCTCAGCAAGGCAACAGCAATGTAAAGCAACTCCTAGAACTCCCCACGGACTTTCCACCTGAGGGAAAGTGGGTCCCACCACCAGCCCACGGAATCCTGCAGTCCACTGCTGTGCAGCTGAGCTGGGAACATGGGCCTCGCCTCTGAGCCACTCTCTCTGCCACCAGATGCAGTGGCCTCCCTGCTCCCAAAGGCCCAACAGAGTAATCCTCCCCCATGCAAATTCCTACCATTCTGCTTCCCCATTATGGCCCTGGTTAGGAGGGAAGAGCCCTAACAATCCATCTCCAGTGACATTTCACATATACATTTGGCTCCAATAAAAACTGGTGTCTCTATCCAGCTGGTGTGGCTTAGTGGTTGAGCATTGACCATGAGATCATGTTTGACTTTCAGTCACACCACATACCCGGGTTGCCCTTTTTTATTTTTTTAAACTGGTTTCTCTAAAGGCAGCTCAAATCCTAATTCTAAATATAATCAAAGATACAGCTAAAAGCCAGCCCAGTGTGGCTGAGAAATACAGTTGCAGCTCACCCTCAGTGCAGCACACTCGAAAAGTATAATCCCAATATCTAAAATATCTAATGTAAGTTTCCCTGCTTCCCTAATGCTGGCTCCAAAGTACTATGGAGTACGTTATCCTTTTCAAAGGCAACAGCAATGTAAAGGCAACACCTTTACATGTTATCTCATTTGAGTCTACCAAACAAGCCCGGAAGTTAAATGCAATAGGTGTTTTCTTCATTTTACAAAGGAGACTGAGGCCCAGGGAGATATTCTTGCCCCAAGATCACTCACCTACTACATGCAGAACCAGGTCTAGAACTACTTGGTTGCTGTGTGACCTCAGTTCTCCACATGGCAACAATTTAATAGTGGCTACTTCACAGAGTTTATTGTAAGGATAAACTGGCTAAGATACAAGAAGTACTTGCAATAGTGTCTGGCCCACAGTGAGGACTATGTTATTATTGTTAATGTTATCTATATATATATGTAAAAGCCTAATGTGCAAAGTGTCCCTTAGGGAGTTCGACCGAACGGGAGTTTGATTGCTCGCTATGATGTGCGCTGACCACCAGGGGTGGCAGGGAACAAAGGGAGGCCCCAGCCAGCAGCAGGCAGCCAGGGAAGGTAGGCCCTGGCTGGCAGCAGGCAGCTGCTATCCGCTAGGGACCCTACCCATGCACGAATCTCGTGCACTGGGCCTCTGGTTGTTAAAAAGACTATTACTATCACCACGACCCAGAACCAATTCCAAATCTAGAGCTCTTTCCTTTCTATCCTGCTGCAGTTTGCAAAGATTCCCCAGGAAGTTGTTTCATCTAACCTTAAGAAAGCCTGGACCTATTGATAATTCCAGTAATGTGTCTAAGGAGTAGAGAACTCACTGAGTGCTCTATCTTACCACTCCACTAACATCTTTATACTCCTGGGCACGTGCACAGGCATACACACATGCACCACCTTTGCTGCAGATCTAACTCTAGTCTCGTGGCCTCTGGCGTCGCTCATGCTATGATGGCCACCATGCTATGGACTCACCTGCCTGTATCACCCAACTTTCACTTATATCCAACTCTTCATTCACTCAGTTCCTTCCCTCAACAATCATTTTTTTAAAATATATGTTACTGATTTTTTTACAGAGAGGAAGGGGTGAGGGAGAGAGAGTCAGAAACATCGATGAGAGAGAAACATCAATCAGCTGTTTCCTGCACACCCCCCACTGGGAATGTGCCTGCAACCAAGGTACACGCCTTTGACAGGAATCAATCCTGGGACCCTTCAGTCCGCAGGCCGATGCTCTATCCACTGAGCCAAATCGGTCAGGGCAACAATCATTTATTGAGTACCTACTGTTTACCAAGTGTTGTACTGGGTACTGGGAGATATGTTCCTTGCCCTTCAAAAGACTACATGAGAAGTATATAAGGAGTGGGGTGTATGGCCCAGTCGGTGTGGCTTTGTGGTTGAGCATTGACCTATGAACCAGGAAATCACAATTCAATTCCTGGCCAGGGCACAATGCCTGGGTAATATGGGCTTGATCCCCAGTGTGGGGTGTGCAGGAGGCAGCCAATCAACGATTCTCTCTCACCACTGATGTTTCTATCTCTATCTCCCTCCATTTCTGAAATCAATGAAATTATATTTAATAGAATGGAGCGCACAGATAGTTACAACACAGTGGTACCAGGAAACAACTGCCAGAGGGCAGCACAATAGGTTCCAGAAAAGGCTATGCTGACATGAGTTACACGGAGTGACCAGAGTTATCTAGGCAGAGGGAGAGAAGGGCATTTGGAGCTGAGGGAGCAGCATTTATACAGCGATACACGGCAGAGTATGATAATCTCATCCCAGCAGCATCGAGGGACTGCGTGGCTGTGTGTTTATGTTTTAGAGCAGGGGTCTTCAAACTACGGCCCGCGGGCCACACGTGGCCCGCAGAGGAGTCTGATCCGGCCCGCCAGGTTTTTTGGGCAGTGAGCGCAGCCGAGGTGTTACAGTAGGAATTAGTAGTTCATATAGTCCGGCCCTCCAGCTCTCTGAGGGACCGTGATCTGGCCCCCACTTTAAAAAGTTTGAGGACCCCTGTTTTAGAGAGTCAGAGAGATACAGAACAGAGACAAAGAGAAGAGAGAGAAATCAGATGTGAGACAGTGAGCCCACACGGCCTGGGGTAGCAGCCTGCTGGGACGGACAAACATCACGTCTGCCTTCCAATGTCAAAGCATAGCCCGACTCCCTGGCGATGCTTACAGTGTACCAATTTTAAATGCAAAATCCTTTAACAATTGTTTTCTCTCTCTTTGTGTCTACCCCTCCTTCGAAATAAAAGCTGTTTATTATCCCTGCTCCCATTTCTGCCCTGCTCTGAGCCCCGAGTTTTAGTGCCAATGCTTTAACACAAATCCAGCTTCACGTCCTGAGTGAAATATAATTTCATAGGAATGTAATTCTGGAATGATCTCATTGAAAAAGCACATCCAGCAAAGGCCATGAGCAAGCGTCAGGCCTGCCCATTCACACCCAGAGCCAAGGAGATCGCAGACCCCTTTCCCTTAAATGGAGAACGTGCCTGCGGCCCACGGCAAAGCTGCCCACAGACGTTGTCCTGCCCACAGCCAGCCTGCCTGCCTGCCTGCAGCCTGGGGCCTAGCCCAGAGCAGCGACCACCACAAACCACTCTGCACCATACAAGGTTCGACTCAAGAGAACATCTAAGCAAACAGGCTTTACTCGTGGATACTCCCTGTGTCGCTAGGAGGGCTCTGGCTCCAGGCCACGGAACACCAGCTGAAGCTATTAACACTCCCCGGTCACCACCCCATCAGACGGAAGAATGTCCAGAAGCCAGGTTGCTAAGGATCCTCCCCAGAGCTACCTGCCTTCCCTAACGCTCTGAAACTCAGGTGCTAGCCAACCCTATTGTGAGAGGCAGAAAGTAGGATGTTTGATTCTAAAACTAGAGGTCAAAGACAGTTCTAGCCCAGCCCAGTGGAGCTGAGACAAAGTGGGACTGGGAAAGAAATAATAGACTCTGACGGACTTTCAAAAATCCTAGCTGAGAAATCACCAAGTTGTAAGCTTTAGATAAAGCGTTCTCACTCCGAATTTGTACCCCACTCCCAATGAATCCTCATAAAATGGAAGAGGGGGGCGGGGGAGAAGGAGGAGGAGGAGGAGGAGGAGGAGGAGGAGGAGGAGGAGGAGGAGGAGGAGGAAGAGGAGAAAAAAGAGGAGGAAGTGGAGAAGGAAGAGGAGAAAGAGGAGGAGGAGGAGAAGAAGAAAAAACCAATAGCTTGCAGGGGCTAAAGAAACTCTCTGCGATATCCTTGCAACTTTTCTCTAAATACAAAACTGTTTTAAAATCTAAAGTTTTCTAAAAATAATGCTTGGTTTCCTCTATAAGGAATAATGGGAAAAGAAAGGTCTTGGGTATAAATTTCAACTCTGCCTCTACTAACCAGGAAGCTGTGGAGGAGTTACCTGACCTTTCTCATGCTTCAGCTTCCTCATCTATAAAATGGAGATGACAGTTCCAATCACAAAATGTTGCTGTGCAGATTAAGTAAGATACTGCATGCAGAGGACTTACCACTGCCAAAGCACTTTCTCCCGGGCAGTAGCAGGTTCTCAGCTCCGTCAGCCTTTACCTTGGGTTCCTGGCAACTGCCGCGGGAGGCCCTACCTCCCCTCCGCAGCCCTGCCTGTCTTTGTGATTTACAGCCTCTTCCACATACGACATTATACTTTAAGCCCACAGCAATCACCCAAAAGGGCTGCAGGCCGCCTCGCAGCAAGTTCCGACAAGTGAAAGCACACCTTCCTTGACAGAAACATGTTCTGCGCCTTCCTGCTTTCCCTTCCTCCAACGGCATCCAGTGTCACAGCTGTGAGCTGAATTACTTTCCTGAGGTTGGCAGGGGTCAACCAAAAGGAAAGCCAGAGGTGGACAGAGCTGGGCGTCCAGTGTGATTAGCTGTCCACAGTGCAGGGTGGGCAGGGGGACTATGCTCTCAAAGCTGCCACAAAAGGCTCTACCACCACCCACATTGCTTCCTGCACCCACCTTGGCCCCACTTGCATCTGAACTGAAAAAAATGCAAATCCACCAAGTCAATGGGCACAATGAGTTCCCCAAAGCCAAGAGACAAGCCCCAAGGCTGGGCATGAGATTGCCCCTGATCCTTAAAGCCAGACACTGGAGAGCCTCAGCCACCCTGACTCCTGGCTCCATGATGTGCTGTCCATCTTCCCCCTGGGAAGACTGAGGTGAGGGGAGAGTAGGCAGGTGAGCGCACAGGGGCCCCATCCTGGTCTTAGAGACCCAGGAGAGAATCAGGCGAAGAAAGGTACAGCTCTGATGTCACGTAATCTCCTTGAAAATCACTCACAAATATATCGGATCCTTAAAAGACTCTCCTTCACCAAAGGAGAAGTCCAATCTCACCCTGAAAACTCAGTGTCCAAATAAGGGATCCGTCAGCGCTAGAAGTCAGCCCGTTCCAACTTTGAAAGCCCTGCGAGAGAAGCCGTTCCCAGGCTTAGGATTCCACTGACAGGTTGTAACCT
This sequence comes from Pipistrellus hanaki, assembly GCF_964339955.1. Lineage (NCBI taxonomy): Eukaryota > Metazoa > Chordata > Mammalia > Chiroptera > Vespertilionidae > Pipistrellus > Pipistrellus hanaki. The sequence goes on from NC_140511.1 coordinate 47,727,097, forward strand.
CTCAAAGCACTAATGGCCACATTCTAGTGGCTAATTTCTCTGACCTTCCAGATGGCTGGAGTGGGGACACACCCCAGCTGAGGCCCAAGGACATTAGTTCCTGGCAGGGAGTATGCGAAAGCTCAGCAGCCCAGCCATGCCAGATAACAGCTCCAGCTTCAAGGACAAGTTTTGGGAAGCAGAGGCCAGGAAGAAGATGTCCTTGGAGCCATTTCTTATTTAACCACCTAAGAGCCAAACATCAAGAAACTAATTCTACTGTCTTTTATGCAGCACTTTCCAGCTCATCTCATATCTAGTTTACAACAATGATCTGATTATATGCAGCAGCTTATCAATGCCAGCCCATGGGAGGCATTAAATAAATGTGAAGTGTTACTGTCATCATCATTAGTTCCCTTCATTCTTCCATCCCCAGGCTTCCCTGCTCAGAAATGATAGACTTAGCATCTGCATCATGTCATTCCTCTGGGATCCTTAACTGCCAATCACACCAGATCCAAATTCCTCCAGAACCTTGTCAAAAGCTACCAACCAATCTCGATTCCCTCTTCTTCCTTCCTCCCCTTTCAACCACCCTCCACCATACCCTTCACTCTCCTCCACACAAAGGCACACGCACAAATGCACTTCTCTCTCCAAACAGGATACCACCTGCTCTAAAAATGTCCATTACTGCCTTCATGTTTTTGTGTTCAAACCATTTCCAGTCCAGAGTACTCTCCTTCCGCTCTGCTTATTCAGATCCTATCTGTGCTCCAAGGCCTAGTCCAAGGTCCCTCTTAAACATAGGCTGGGAAAGCGTTCCATCCCCAAACAATGACCGAGCACTTCCTCTGTGCTAGGGCACTAGGCCAGGCTCTGAGGACACAGTCCGGGAAACATTACAGTCCTTCAAGTCTCCTGACTGGTGGGAGGGGCTTCACCATGAACCTCCCTGCTCACCTGAGTCACAGGTAGGGGAGTCAACCACCAGATCTCAGAGGCAGCTTTTTGTGATACACAGGGGGGATTGAGATGAGTATGGGAGATAAAGTCCAGTTGATGATGTCTTCTTGCCTCTCCTTCAACCTCTCCAAGAAGCCACCCAGGCCTGGTGGTTTAGAGCCTATAGTTACAAGAACCATCATTCTCTGACCAACTTGGGTAGCACTGCCTCCTGCCCAGCTTTTATTAGCTTCACAACTATGCTAGGTCTCATCCCACTCAATAATAGCCCTAGTCCACTCCTCCTCCTAAGGACCAAGCCCAATGCCTCACACTCCCTGCCCAAGTCAGAGAACAAAGGGAAAATGACCAGTGCTTTCCTCAGGAGTGTGCCCAGTCCTGGTGCCACCATGAATACAGATGCTGGAGGTCTGTACCTGGGAGGCGACTACCTTAGGCCTCTCCAGGGTAATTGCAATTCTCAGACCCGAAGAGTAACTCTATTCCTCTCTCTCCCGCTCAAGGAAGGCTTTCAGAATATGAATCAGGATGCCATTATTATAGGGATAATCTTTCATACCTCCTACATTATTCAAATAGGTAACCCAGTCACATGTACCTTGATCCTCTAACTCCCAGCTAAACGTAGTAACTGACACAACATGACGTATCGTACCCACGCAGTTCCTCTCCCCACCCCTCTAACTCAGACGCAGAGGAGGTTTTTCCAGATGTAATCTCAGATACCTGTTAGGACCAGAGAGGAAGGGAGAACACCTCATCTGTTCCTATTTAGATTCCAGCAGTGGAGACTCACAGTCTTCTCCATCACCCATCCTCATCACACTCTATCTGAATAAGCTCATCTCACAGGAGATCCAACTGTTGCTTCTTAGAGCACGAACTATTCAGCCCCCTGCATAGCCGTGGTCCGTGCCGGGAGGCTCCCAGCGTTCGGGAGCTAACCCAAACCACCAGCCACACGTCCAGACTTCAGGGGGCCTTTCTGGGTCAGGATCACCGGAAAGCCATAGCTGCTGCCGGCCAATGGGCACCATCCGTAAGCACGGCAAGGGATCCATGAGCAAAGCCGTGGAGAAAGGGCAGGGCCGAAGCAAAGAAGCTGCCGCCAGCCCTCAGATCCCCAGCACCGGCTTGGAGGAGTGTCTGAGCAAAGCTTTGCGTCCAACTGAAGCAAGCAGCTGGTCTTTGACACCCGTGGCATCCAGACAGCATCATCATCTCCTACTCGACTGCCCAGGCCCCCCCACCCAGCTGCCCCCACCAGGAGGCCTATGGCCAGAGGCTGGAGGGAGCACACCAAGTGTCCTTGGGAGATTAGCTACGCGTTTCCAGTCCCCTTTCCACCTCAGTCTCCACTGCAACATCCCCCTTACTCCCCACCCCCGCGCCGACAACTCACATCTTCAGTCTCTGCGTGTCTATGTGCCTGTGTGTCTGCGTTTTATTTACACTACCCATGTCTGTTGCTAGCAACAGAAACAGAGTGCTTTAAGGCAGAAAAGGCAAGTCGGCCAACTGGCTTGCTGCTCCCCATCCTCTTCCAGGGAAGAGACTGGTAAAGGATGAGTCAAGTTCCAATGTCTCATGGGTGCCTACAGCTCCGTGTGGTAGGGGAACGGGCATGGTCACAGCCCAGCTGAGGGCCCCAGCCACGAGCCCGCCTTCTTCTTCCCTGGAAGCCACACCCTGTACTCCTCCTTCCCTCACCGGCCCAGGTGCTGACTACTGTTGGAAGGCAGAGCTTCCAATGCCGGATTTAAGGAAACCTGCCCTCCTCGCTTGTTCACTGGGAGACTGTGCAGATGAGCCGGTATTGCCTCCCAGACCCAGACTGCAGAGAACCAGCCCAAGGCTAAGTGTTACTTGTATGACCTTTCCCATCTTCAGCTATTCTGCTACTGATAACCTTCCAAGTTCTGGTGCTTGGCTGCACAATAAAACCGTTAGTAATTACCAACCACTGCTTTGTTTTCAGCAAGCAAGAGGAAACCACGCATTCAAGGAGCTCACAGATTAACTTCGGAAAATGAGATGCAATAGCAAATAATTCAAGTATGAGATGCGGACCAAAAGTACCTGAAGTACAATGGGTGGGAGTGAAGGGGCTGGAATAGCTCAGATAGGATGTCTATGGGAGGGGAAATGTGAGCCAGGCCCTTCCAGACAAACAGGAGTTGGACAGAATGAGACAGGAGCCTGTTTGAGGTGAAGAGTTGGACTGTGACTCAAGGTCCAAGGGCACGAATAAGTCCCTATTCAACAGAGGCTCAGCCCTGGGCAGTAGGGAGGAAAGAGACCTCAGAGTCGCCACACTCTCCAGGCCCCCTGCTCCTACCTCTGCCAAGAGCGTTCTCAACGTTTCCTTTTCCCATACTTCTTTGGAAGCTCTCCCCTACAGTGCATAGGACGTAGGCAGCCTAACTCCCTGAACCCAAAAAACATCCTAATGGAACCCTTGGTACTCAAAGTTCCTGCTCCCACAGTAGGACCAGCTTCGTGCTCTCCTATTGCAATGTGGGCCAGGGGCTTGGCCTGGTCTTCTGCTGGTCTAGATCAAGTGAAGTCTGGTTCTTTATACACTAGAGCAGGAGAAGGATATGAAAGAGCAGGAGAAGGTATGAAATTATAAGTGCAGTCTCTGGTAAGCCAGGTCAACAGTCTCTTCTCCTTCCGTTCACACATACAGTCATGCATGCAATCAACTAAAACATACCAAATACCAACCGTGTGTGAACTAATAGCTTAGTGCTGGCTGGAACACCAAAATGCATCAGGTATAGGTCCATCCTCAAAGAGCTTACATTCTAGGAAGGTGGACACCATAGACACATAAATATAACAAGTACAGGAAGACTATTTTTAGTGTCACGTTGAGAGCTGAAATGTTGTGGACTTCTTCCAACTGAAGAAGCAGGAAGGTTTCCTAGAGAGGGATGCCCTTGCTCTGGGCCTGGCAGCTCAAGTGGCAAAAGGATGAAGGGGCAACTCGGGTAGACAGAACTACAAGAACAGAGTCTTGGAGACAGAAAAGTAGAAGACACATGAAGAACAGCAAGATGTTCAGTCTGGTGGGAGTTTAACTGGAAGTAAACCAGGGAGAAGGGAGAATTGAAAAGACAGAGGTATGTCAGATCTTAGAGCTAAATTAAAAATCTTCTCTTTTCTCTGGGAAATCATCGAAATTTTTTGAGGAAGGAATGATGGGTCCAGAACTATTATACATTTGAAAGATGAAGCGGTACCCAGAAATCTAGGGGATATAGCATCTTACTTCCCTGTGACCCACTCTAATGAAACCACATCATCTCCCCCCCGACTCTCACTCTGTGCTCCCTGACCTTGCTTCTAGTCCTGCTGACAGCCTTCCATTTGAAGTCAGTCTCCTTTCATATATATTTCCCCTTTGCCTTGGGATGATCATCTTGCTTGCTTTGTCAGCCCTCTTTTCTCACTCTGTTCCTTGAGCTTCTTTACCTCTCTATGGGAGAGGAAATGTGAGCCAGGCCTTCCAGACAGAGATCCACTCCCAACTAGGATCTCTCCCTGGGTCACCATAATCCCATGATTTGCTTGTGATGTGAGCGTCATTCAGCAATTTCTCGGGTATTATCTAGAATCTAGATGATGGTCATTTCCAGATCAGAAACAAAAATTATCTGTTATTAAGCCAGGTTGCCCTTCTTCTCTCCCAGCTCCACTTTAATAGTATAATAATTCTGCACACAGATAAAGCAAAGGGCAATCCCTGCCTGGCATTTATGATTAAAGAGATGGAGAAGAGAGGGGAGGAATGCAATAGGCTTGTTCACCAGATCTCTCAGCACTGAGTCAGCCTCCTATTTGTAAATGAAAGAAAGTCCAATCCCTGATACTTCAAAGGGAATTTTGCATTTGATTAGCCTCGTCCTTCCCAGGGCTATTTTAAACAAAATCCATAATGTTTTAATACAGGCAAGAACACAGTTACAAGGCTCTAATTCTCTAGTAGAAAGTCAATCCTACCATTGATTTTCCAAAGTTTGTGGATCTGTTTCAGTTGAAAATACAGAGTATAGAACATTGAACTCAGGACCCCTGGATTGATTGCTGCCCAACTCTTACAAAATCCCAACTGAAAAAGTGACAATTCAAGGAGACCATCTAAGGAGAGTGATGAATACCCATGCCCCTGGGTGTTTTAAGCTCCGCTTTTCTATCGGTTGCTGGAAAGCTACATATATATATATATATATATATATATATATATATATATGCACACCATTAAGCTCAGCTCCTTGCAGGGTGGTTTTCACTGAGCTGCAACTTCATGTAACACATTTGTCTTTTATTAGCAGTCCCCACAAGAGAACTACAAGGAAATCTAAATCACATAAGCATTTGCTGTAAAAAATAATAAAGAAATGTCATAGTGGTTGTAAAAATAAGAAAAGAATATAACTCTTGATTTTAAAAAATGGTAAGATAACTACTATATCATTCAGCATCTCCAAGGAAGATATTCATATAAGAAATCTCATTAAAATATAAAGCTAAAAACAAACTTTATCTGCCCTGAGAAAATGGTATGTTTCCCCTTACCTAAAGGTCAGGAATCAGAAGGTCAGTTTTCACGACTATCAAGGAACTTCAAAGTCCAAGGCCATCCACAGAAGCCATCTTAATTAACTAGATTAGGACATGTGGATGGTCTTCTTTGCTTTGTTGTCGATAATCTGTTTCTGTTATTAACATGATGAGGTCTTTCTTTGCCAAGCATTGTTCCCAGGTGTTAATTATGTTAATTCATTTAATACTCTAAAACTATCCTATGAGGTAAATGCTATCAATTCTATTTTACCAAATAAGAAAACAAAAGCTAAGAGTCATTTAGCTAGTAAAAGGAAAAGCCAGAATTCAAACTAGTTCTGACTTTGAAGTTCCTGTTCCTTCCGCTAAGTACATCTTTATTATGTCTTCTGTAGCCAGTCATGTCAGTTCCTCTTTGGAAAAATCAGAATATAAAACCGATGAGATAATGTATGTAAAAATACGTTATGTGTTGTAAGTTATTATTCAGATATAAATAACTATCATTATTCTGCCTAAAGCAGAGGTGACATTTCTGCTTATACACATATACATGCACAGACACACACACATGCACACCAGCAAAGTCAGCAGGAAATGAACTCCAAATACAGCCCAACAGAAACACTTTTCTCTCAACATTAAAACTTATAAGTCCTGAATTGGCTCAGAAGATAGAGCATTGGCCCAGATTCAATTCCACTCAATGGCACTTACCTTGGTTGCAGGTTCCCTGACCTTGGTTGGTGAGCATGCAGGAGGCAACCAATGATGTTCTCTCCCACATCAATGTTTCTCTCTTTCTCTCTCTCCCCATCCCTTCCATTCTCTCTAAAAATCAATGAAAAAATATCTCAGGTGAGGATTAACAAAAAAATAATAATAATGATAAATAAAACTATGTAAGCCGGTGGATCAGTCACTCCTTTCAACATAGGTGCTCGGCAAAATAGTGAGAAAACATCCCATCCCCAGACTTCGCTGGGCACCCACTCTGTCCGCCTTGGATTCATGGAGATGCTGTTATTAAGCCAGGTTACCCTTCTTCTCTCCCAGCTCCACTTTAACCTCCTTTTCTTCAATGATGATCATCCTAAAAGTATTATTTCAAAAGGTATCTTAGGAATTTTCATATCAAGTTTTCCTTTCTGGCTCATCTACAAGTCCATGACTTCAGCTCAAAGTTCTTCAAAACTATGAAACCTACAATATGCTTATTTCCTACAGGCATGATGACAATGACCCAGGAGAGAGAGAGAGAGAGAGAGAGAGAGAGAGAGAGAGAGAGAGAGAGAGAGAGAGAGAGATTTTCACTGAGTGGGGCAAAATAGGTTATAGTTATTTGTTTTTTTTTAAATATATTTATTGATTTTTTACAGAGAGGAAGGGAGAGAGATAGAGAGCCAGAAACGTCGATGAGAGAGAAACATCGACCAGCTTCCTCTTGCACACCCCCTACTGGGGATGTGCCCGCAACCAAGGTACATGCCCTTGACCGGAATCGAACCCGGGACCTTTCAGTCCGCAGACGGACGCTCTACCACTGAGCCAAACCGGTTTCGGCTAGGTTATAGTTATTTGTATGTAAAATTATACAATAATTAATAAATACTAATACAAGTACAAGGTGCACGTGTCATCTCCTGCCCTAACATACACCAGGTCCTCCCTGACAGCTCTCTCTGCATCCTAGCAACTTCAGTACCTATGTGTATGGATCCACTCAAAACTCATGATGGATTCACTGATTTCAATGTTACTTTAGTAATTACCCACCTATGGACAAATATTGGACCTTGTCACTGCCTAAGACTAGACATCTCAATTTTGTCCTACAAAACCCTATACCCTGACCACAATTTCCCTTCCTGCCTATTTCTTGACCATTTTACTACCCAATAGCTGCTCTTTGACCTTGGCCAAGTCTCTCTTCCCTAGTTTACATCAGCCACCACCTTTCTGTCCTTCCAGGCGAGAATCCATGATCCATCACACCCTCAAATCCCTATCCCCTTTCTCCTTCCACTGTACCTGCTTGTAAAGCCCTCACTCTGGATCAATTCAAGCATCAGTATACACTGTTCCCAGTGAGAGCAACTAAAAATTGCTGGTCAGAAATCAACATGTCTAAGACATGTCTGAAAGATCTTTTGGGAGATATATTCTGAAGTATTTATGGATGAAATGGTATGATGCCTTTTTTTGCTTCCAAAAATGCATTGGGGTGAAAAGGGGGTAGGGATAGTGGACAAGGATGAAGATAAAACAAGTTAGTCCATGTGTTGATAATAGTTGAAGCTGGATGATGTATATATGGGTGTTCATCTTCTATTCTGTCCATTTTTCTGTACGCTTGACATCTACCATAATAAAAGATTTAAAAATTAAAACCACTTAAGTGAAAGATTAATGGGGAAGAGTGCCAAAGGTCACCCACAAATTATCTGCTAGTTATGAAATGAAAACTATAATTTTACAACGGAGAAATTTGGCTGACCCTACCTTAAGTAGTAACCAAATTTAGCATCAGTAATAGTGAGAAAACCAAACATTATGTGCCTCTGATCTGATGCATTATTTATAAAGGGTTTTTGTCCCCTCAAAAATGTTTAAATCTAAATCTAAGCCTCTATATCTAGTTTACAGTTTACAGAAAATACCACCTTTTGGGAAGCACTTCTGACTGGTGTGAGAGAAAGAGCCTAAACAATACTCAATACTCCAAAGAAACAATGAGATAAGTCCACAACATTGCAAATAAATTTATGTTAAAAATTTTAAGAAAAAGGAATGCCTAAAACTGAACTCATCATCTCCCTTGTCACTCCTAATAAAACACCTTCTTTTTCCACTAAGTCGCCCAAGTTCCCTGACTTTTCATTCTCCTTATTCTGGTTCAATCCATCACCAAGTCCTGCAAATTCTACCTCTTTAGTGTCTCAGAGCCACCTTCTCAGAGCCACCTTCCCTGCCACTCTTAACTCAGATTGTATTATTGATTGCTTGACTTACTACAATAATCCCCTAAAAACTATCTCCTTTTCCTACTTTTACTTTCTTCAGATCTGCTCTCTACACGTCAGCCAAAATGATCTTGCAAATGTAACCACGTCACTCCAGTGCTCAAATTCTTTTAGCAGCTCCTTTGCTCAGAGCGGTGCAAGGCAGGCACTCCACATCCCACTGCACAGCACTGAATGGCATGCAATCGCAAGGTGATCAAGTCATTCACTCTGTAATTTCTTTCTAACCTTCTTGTCAAATTAAGAAAGTCTCGCCAAAACCGCTTTGGCTCAGTGGATAGAGCGTCGGCCTGCGGAGTGAAAGGTTCCAGGTTCGATTCCGGTCTAGGGCATGTACCTTGGTTGTGGGCACATCCCCAATAGGGGGTGTGCAAGAGGCAGCTGATTGATGATTCTCTCTCATCATGTTTCTGACTCTCTATCCCTCTCTCTTCCTCTCTGTGAAAAATCAATAAAATATATATATATTTTTTTTAAAAAGTCTCCACTTGCTGCTGTCCTTAACACTTGATAATCCTCAAGAGAGAGAAGACTTTCATAAGCAGCAGTATCTAGGTAAAATTTTAACGCATTTTTTGTTTTGTTTTCAGTGTATTTATTTTAAAAGTTATCTTCTGTGTATAGTAAATAATATCGATCTTCCACTTTAAGAAGGTAAGAAAATGTCTCCTTTTAAAATAAATCTAAGTTTGAAAGTGAGCTGATTTAAACATCATATAAATAATTGTTCAGGTATCAAGAGGCCATAGTAATACTGTGAAGATGGTAAGCAATGAATTAAGCTCGGGAAAAAAAATTCAAGTTTCTCTCTCTGTATGAGTGTGGTGACTTCAAAACAAGTTTGCAAACTGTTTGCTATTCCTGTCCTTGAACCAGATGGCCTGTGGCTACCTCAAGGAATAGAAGGTGGCCATGTGAGGGCACCTGACTTCCAAGACAAGGTTAGACTAAGGCCATGCAACCTCTGCTGGTCTCTCTATTAGTGCTCTAGCTTTCAGGTCCTGAGCCACCTGGTAAGAAATCTAACTGCCCCTAGGGCTGCCATGCTGGAGGGACCACAGAGAGTAACAATGGAGGTTGACGTAAGAGGGTGAAGTGAAAGGGAGAGAGCTGAGGAGGCCCAGCTGCCTGACTTTTCCCAGCGCGGGCTCCGCACATGGGTGAGCGAGTCTTCTGCTGATTCTAGCCCCACCACCCTCTCACTACAACTGCATGAGAAGACCCCAAGCGAGACCCCCAAGACCATGAGACGTAATAATAAAATTACTGCTCTATGTCTAGGGGTGGTGTGGTATGCAGAACACTGGCAGCTAGGGCCCTGAGACCGGTCTCCTGGTCTCATCTTACACTGCTCACGCTGCACTATGTGCCATAACTCTGCACATACTGCTTCACTCCTGTCTTTGCACATGCCACCCCCTTGACCTGGCATGCCCCTCCTTGCCTTGTCCACTTAAAAAAAAATAAAAGAAATCTATTCCTGCCGGGACCGGTTTGGCTCAGTGAATAGAGTGTCAGCCTGTGGACTCAAGGGTCCCAGGATCGATTCTGATTAAGAGCATGTACCTTAGCTGCGGGTACATTCCCAGGAGGGAGTGTGCAGGAGTCAGCTGATTGATGTTTCTTTCTCATCGATGTTTCTAACTCTCTATCCCTCTCCCTTCCTCTCTGTAAAAAATCAATAAAATATATATTTTTTAAATAAAATTAATTAATTAATTTTAAAAAATCTATTCCTCTTTCAAAATCTGAATCGGTACGATGGCCTCCATGAAACCTTGCCCTCACTTTTCTCACTCTCTTGCCACCAGTAACTGGATTAGTGCTTTCCTCCCAGCACCACTTGTATGGCAGCAAAAATCACACTACAGTGTACTCACCGTGTATACGTCCTGTCCACTAAACTATGAAATGCTTTAATGGTAGGGATTGTATGTCTGTGTGCAGCTGGTCACAGGGGCCTAATGAATGTTTGCTGATCTGAAGTAGTTTCCCCTTTGGCTTCCTTATTTAGTCTATTTCTGCTAATAACATTTTGGTCTAAACTCCTGGCTGACAGGAACAGCAATGCTACTCTCCTCGTCCCTAACTTTGGGTTCAAGGACTTTACTTAATCTGACCCTTGAATAAGGCTTTCTTTTCCAGTACACAACCCATAGGAGCAGCAACCCTAACCTGAGCCAACACTAAAAGCTGACTTTTTATTTTATTTTTATTTTTTTAATATATTTTTTTATTGATTTCAGAGTGGAAGGGAAAGGGAGAGAGAGAAACATCAACGATGAGAGAGAATTATCAATCGGCTGCCTTCTGCACACCCCCTCTACTGGGGATAGAGCCTGCAACCCAGGCATGTGCCCTGACTGGGAATCAAGTCCGCAGGCCAATGCTCTATCCACTGAGACAAACTGACCAGGTCAAAGCTGACATTTTAAATACAATTAAGTGGGAACTACTAGTTCAATATCTGGGATATAAGGGAGTCCCAACAAATATTATTTCTCTTCCTTCTCTCACTTAAAAAAATCTTCCTTAATTTATCTTCTAAACAGATTAAGAAATTTCTCCCCACTTCTTCCTGCTGCTCCCCTCCCACAGAATCACACCTTCCTGGCTCTTAACATCCCTCCAGACCTTGGCCCTTGACTCTCCTCAGCACCAAGCCATGCATTTTCAACATGCAATTGCCTTCCTGCTCCCACTGCACCAAACCAGGCCTAACCTGAGAGAGAGGTTTTTCTGTCACAATATCTAGGTCTAGCGTATCAAAGTGAAACTTTTCAGAAGGGGAGTGATGCAATTCTCCCCAAACATTAAGGAAAGGAATCTGGCCCTTGCCATTGGGGCTCGGTTGGGCGTCATCCTGTGCCCTGAAAAGTCACCGGTTCAATTCCCAGTCAAGGCACATGCCCAGGTTTCAGACTCCATCCTTTCCTAGGTGTGCAGGAGGCAGCAGAACAATGTTTTTCTCCAATCAATGTTTCTCTCTCTCCCTCTCCCTTCCTCTCTCTCTAAAAAATCAATTAAAATATATATATTTTTTAAATCAAAGAAAAGGAATCTGGCTGTATTGTAGAAGAATAACAGAAAACAAGAAACAGGATTGGGAATCAGGTGCAATTTCTTCATCTGCCTCTCTCACTAAAGGCTTTTTTGGTAAACTGAATCAGTAATGTTCCTCTGAAAAGCTGCAAAAAATGTTTTTAATGGTTATGATATATACTAAATGAGAAGTATAATAATAATTTGAATATAGATAGCCTCACTCACTAAAACACTAAAGTGGACAAGTTTATAAATTTTATGTAAGAAGCAAATTAATAGTAAAAAGGTTATTTTGGTTTTTATCAATTATAAAGTTATAGTTTAAGTGTAAAAATTAAAACCATAAAAAATGAATTATTTTTATAGTTCTGATGAATGAATAAAAAATTTAAAAATATCACATAAAATCCAACTCAACAGCCATAGGGCTGAGGAGCCATTAAATTCAATATCATATATTTGCCTCCATAAACTTTTAAAATATGTGAAAGGCAAATAATTAGTATAAACAAAGTCAAAAAATAAAGAGAAAAAAAACTGGGGAGAAAAATATCAACAACATATAAGGCAAAGAGTTCTAATGTAAGATGTATGTAAAAGTTCTTACAAATGTACAGGAAAAAATGCCAACCAAACAGAAAAATGAACAAAATATTTGAACAGAAACTTCACATAAAAATAAACACAACTTCCAGTGAGCATAAAGGATATTCAATTTCACTAATGAAGAAATCCTAAATAAAATAACAATAATAAAACCTTTTTTACCTATCAGATTGGCAAAGATGAATAACACCCACATTGCCAAGGGCGTGGCAGAAACAGGCACCTTTATATACCGTGGATGAGAATTAATTGATGCAAGTCCTTTGGAAGGCAGTTTGGCAATATTCATTAACATTTTAAGTGAGCATAATACCCTTTGATTAGCAAGCCTTCCCTTCTAGGAATTTTGCCCAAGGTGATACAAGTATTAGAACACTTGGGAAGAGATGGCTGTGTACTGCCGCTTTTTGTAGCACTGATTATAAAAAAAATTTGGAAACAACTCAAATGTCCATCAATAGGGCTTGATTAAAGTATGACACATCATCTGAAGAAATACAATGCTGCCTTTGAAAGTAATATATTGACATGGAGAAATAGCCTAGGTGAATTATCAAGTGAAAAACTTTACAGTAAAGTATAATCATTTTGATGTCATAGAAAAGATATAAAATTTGCTGTTTTAAGCATTTTTAAGTTTACAATTCAGTGGCATTCACAATGTTGTGCAACCATCACCATTATTTCCAAAATGTTTTCATCACCCCAAAACAGAAACTCTATAACCATTAAGCAATAAATTCCCATTTTCTTCTCTCCCTAAGCTCCTAGTGACCTCTAATCTATTTTGTGTCTTTATAAATTTGCCCATTGTAGCTATTTCATATAAGCAGAATCACACAATATTTATCCTTTTGTATCTGGCTTATTTCACTTAAGACAATGATTTTAAGGTTCATCCACATTATAACAGGGATAAGACCTTCATCCCTTTTTAAAGCTGAATAACACTGTATATACCACATTTTTATTCATTCATCTGTGGGTGAACACAAGTTGTTTCCACCTTAGCTACTGAGAATAATGCTGCTATGAACACGGGCATACAGGTAAGTATCTGAGTCCCTGTTTTCAATTATTTTGGGTGTACACCTAGGTAAGTGGAATTGCTGGGCCATATGGTCGGATTTAGCTTTTTGAGGAGCCAAGAGAATTTGGTTCCCTAACAACTGCCATTTACATCTCCGCCAGCAACGTATGAGGGTTCTATGGCTCACCATCCTCACCAACACTGTTTATTCTCCATTTTATTTTTTTACAGAAATAAACCCACCCAAGACAGTTTCCTGCACACTTGCTGATCAGAAATTATAACACGTTCAGTGCTCGTGTATGCAAACAGCAAGGCCCTGAGTCAGCAGAAATGAGAAGACCTGAGCCCTGGTCCTAGCTGTGCCGCCTTGGGCACTCAGCTCTCTCATCTCTAAACTCTGAGGCACCTGGGTCTGGATCAGAGTCCCCACACATTGTAAATGGGTTCCAGCAGATACAGTGACAGGGGCTCAGTGTCACCAGCAGCCTCCTTTCACCCCAATGTGTGAAAATTGATCCCTTTCTGTGTGTGCAGGAATATGAAAAAGACTGGGCAGTGCTAGGTCAGATAACCCTTACTGTCCCTTTCCACACGAGAACAGAACTCTATGCTTGTGCTGAACTGATGAGGGAAGCTTAAGGAGAGGAGAGAGAGCCTTAGGGGGAATCCAAGGGTCGCTGACCACAAGGAAAACTGACGATGGTCTCCGCAGTGGGAGAAGCACGCACAGACAAGGATTTGGGAAATGAGAATGCCAAGGAAGAGAGAGGGCAGCTGGTATTTACTAAGTCAAGTGTGTCACCCGAAGCCACAGGTCCTGAAGTCAACAGCAAGGGGCAGTGTCTGGAGTCATGCTGCTCTGGGAGGAGAGTCCCACATTCCCTGCTGGGGCAGCAGACAGGAGAGAGCCTGGCCTCTGTGGGAAGGGGCGCTGAGGCCTGGCGAAGGGAAAGCCAAGAGAAAGCCTCTCTTCCAGGTGTTCTCAGCCTATCAGCTGCCAACGGCGGACTTTGCCCTTGAATTGTACTCTGGAGCTAAAGAGATAATCTCCCAGGCATGTCTTGTGTAAACCTGGCTAATCAACAGCACACACAATGCCGAGCCTGCCTGCAGTCCCCGGATCAGTCTGCCAACCAAAAGGCTGTTCTGAAGGGCAGGGGGGTGCAGGGCTGGCGGGGGAGGGGGCTTATCCTGGCATAAATGTCACCTTTCCTAATCAAATGCCCAGATGGGTATGTTCCAAAAAAAAAATCAGTCAAACAGCTGTGTAGGGACAAGCACAGAGCTGGAAGCCTCATCCGGAAGTGATATGGATATCGTGAGAAGAACCACTGTGACCGGGGCAGCAGCTCTGTTGATGTTACAGGGTAAGCCACCCAAGGAATTCTAATGTACAGACATGAAATTCTAGGTTAATGAAAGAAGGCATACCAGTTAGCATCTGGCCCTCATACCCCCATTTGAATCTCAGCTGTCGACCTTCTCAAGGAGCGGTTCCTAAGAGCACTTAGAAAGCTTGTGAAAAAAGGCAAACTCTTGGGCCGCACTTCAGAACTACTGAGACAAGCTCTCCAGGTGAGTCTGGGGAACACTCAAGTCTGCAACCACTGCTCTGCAGCTCCTGAGAGCTCTGCAACCTGGAGTTCAGACCCCCCAGACGTCCCTTAATTCTGAGGGACTGTAATATCACAATCAGTAAGATAAGCAAAACGAGTTTCTCCCACCCAATTCTATCTTCCACATGGGTGCATAGGACCAACCAAATCCAATTTGCTTTCAGAGAACGATTATAGAGGCTTTGGATCCTTCAAGGTCTGACCTTGACAAATCTTTTCAGCCTCATCCCCTAAGTCATCTGTGAGTCCAAGCTCATGGTGGGTGACCATGTACTGTCTGCTAAGTAAATCAGTGCTAAGACAAAAACACTGTCTAAGCCTGAATCTTTCCCTAACCACATATATTTTCCTTTTGAAGCAACGTAGTTACTAAAACAGACAGGGACAGAGAAGACAGGAGTGGAGAATCCTGTTTCTTACAAAAGAAATGTGTGTGTGCTGGGAATCGGTACTAAATCTGAACTTCAGCCTCACTCTGCTCTGCCCGTCACAAACTCCCGTCTCAGCCGGCTGCCTGGCCTGAACACAGATCTCAAACACTCTACACATTTTCATTTTGGAATCCCAATCCTTCATTTATAGAATCCAAACAAGAATCAGTCCCATGGAAAAGAAGTATCCACCAACAGAAATTAGTCACTATTCAATTTCCAGCCAGTGAGAAGTGGTGGCCTAAACATTTCCAACAAATGTGGAGACTCTACAAGAGGCCTGTGAAGTAGGAAATCATACCAGTTTGTTTACAAGTGCTAGTTTACTGACAAATTTTTAAAATTCTCCAAAAAACACACCCAGCCGGCATGGCTCAGTGGTTAAGCGCCAACCAATGAACCAAGGGGTCACAGTTCAATTCCCAGTCACATGCCGGATTGCAGGCTTAAAACCCAGTGTGGGCCAGGCAGGAGGCAGCCAATCAATGATTCTCTCTCATCATTAATGTTTCTGTCTCTCCCTCTCCCTTTCTCTCTGAAACCAATAAAAATATTTTAAAAACAATAGAATTCTCCCAAAATAAAATCCATCTTTTTACCTAAAACAGGAGGAATCATAATCTTAAGGCAGTGGTCAGCAAACTCATTAGCCAACAGAGCCAAATATCAACAGTACAATGATTGAAATTTCTTTTGAGAGCCGAAAACCGACTTCTGCACATGGGCCACAAAGTTTTAATCGCACTGTACATTTCAACTGCACAGATATTTTGTGGAAGAGCCACACTCAAGGGGCCAAAGAGCCGCATGTGGCTCGCGAGCCAAAGTTTGCCGACTGGTCTAAGGCATCTAACTCCTTGTGAAGTGTTAAGGAGAAAGATCATCACTCTTCCTACCCAGGCAAATTGAGGGACTCGGGTTTTCAAGTCTTCACACACACACACCGGCCCTCCACTGTGCTGGTATCGACTGGCATTCTCAGTGTTGAACCAGGTACTCCTTTCAGAGACAGCTGAGAAAAATCTCAAAAACTCCACAAATACACAAAACCATCCCAGCTTCCAATAGATAGAAAGGAGGATACGGAAGTAAATAACACGTAACAATTCAGAAAATAACGTTCCTTAAATATTTTAGGTAACTAAGAGGAGGTACAGTTGGCATTCGGATCAGAGTGGAATCACACTGGCTTAGGCTTGGTCTTTCAGCATGTTGGCCACTCCGGGCTCCTCGTCTGTAGACATCAGAACATCAACAAATTCACTCACAGGCAGTTGTGAGAATTTACGAAAATGATGCAAGTGAAAATGCCTGGTATGACACAATGGCTAGAACAGAGTAAGCACTCTACTAATGACACACCACTAACTTAAAACCCACAGAAAGTTTTAACCCACATATTTGTTTGATCCCAAGAAATATGCAGAACTGAATAGTTATTCAACATCCTTTAGCTAATTAGCCGTGCGCCTTCTCCAGATCCTATTTACCCATATTTTTTTTCTTTTCAGATAATCAAATTCAATGATCCTCTTAGTCAACCATCTCTCTCAAATACAATATATACCCCTCCTATTGGTTCTTCACACTCCTTGCCGTGGCCAAATGGCTCTGCCTGAACTAGCCTCCACCACCATTTTATAGCCTACATCCAGGCTCCCTGCGTTCTAGCACCAATGACTTTATGTTCTTAGAACAGGTCAAGCTCTCTCCGACCTCGGGGGGCTTTGCCTCTGCTGTTCCCTCTTCCAGGGGTGTAAATACAAGGCTTCTTTTTGTTCTTGACTTTGCCCCTCCAATGTCATAGTCTCAGAGGCTTTCTCTAAAATTTTCTGTTGAAAATAGCTCTCAAGTTCCTGTAACTCTCTTTTACGTGACCATTATTTCCTCCAGAGCTTGCATCTCAACCTTCATCTCATTTGATTTCTTTACTTGTTTCCTGACTGCTCCCCCATTACACTTGAAGCTCTGTGATACAAGGACGTTGCTGTCTTCGATATCTTTACATCCCAGCATTTATAACAGCGGCTAGAGCAAAATGAATACTCAAAAACTATGTGCCAAATGAATAAATAAATTCAGTTTCAAAACAAGAGGCAGAGTTGGACAGTCCCTACCCCCCTTCATTTTGCAACTAACTAGTAGGCAGTAGAAGATGGGTCTCAGGGAAAGGCTTTACATTAAAAAGAGAAAAGGGCCCTGACCGGTTTGGCTCAGTGGATAGAGCAAAGGCCTGTGGACTGAAAGGTCCCAGGTTCAGTTCTGGTCAAGGGCATGTACCTTGGTTGCGGACACATCCCTGGTGTGGAGTATGCAGGAGGCAGCTGATTAATGTTTCTCTCTCATCAATGTTTCTAACTCTCTTATCCCTCTCCCTTCCTCTCTGTAAAAAACCAATAAAATATATTTTAATAAATAAATAAATAAAATAATAAAAAGAGAAAAGGCTGAGGAGAAAGGAACCCTTGGGGGACACAGAAAAAGTTAACCCAACTCTCCCACTGACAAGACGCTAACGGCTCCCGGGGCTGGGAGTGTGCAGTCTCCATGGTTTTCCCCCTTAGTGTCTATGCTTCCCAGGCTCAACTTCTCCGGCAAAGCTATGTACACACTGACCTTGGGTGTTTCTCAGGTAACAAGAAATCTGGATAGCACTGGTTTTGAAACCCACCTCTGGGTTTTGAGATTGAGAAGAAACACACACACACACACAACTTTTTATTTCCATTTAATGGGATTTAAATAAAACAAACATTTCTAGTTGTTTCTCGTTGCTGTCGATCCCTGCCACTTCCCTCCCGGCACTTTACTCAGAGTCACCGAAACCCGCCACCCGTCCTGCCACCAGCATCCTATCCTCACTCTGGCCCTCCCGGACGGCAGCTCAGCCGTGCTGACAAACACAGAGAGGCCAGTGCTGCCCAGTTCGTTTGAAAAACCAGCAACTTTTCTGGCAGTCTTGCCATTTGTGTCTGAATCCAAAGGGGTGAGTGAATCAGGGGTTAGCAGGAGGCAAAGAAAACAAGGAACTTCCGTGCACTCTTCCCTTGCTAGATTCCCAAGTCTCAATTCCCTGACCACAGCAGCTGAGTCAGTCAAGTCACATCACGACTGCAAACCATGGCCACGGCCAAGTTCATCTCAGCTCCCCTCCTGCATTCGAGAGCCAGGGCCCGTCGGGTTCTTTAATTATCTTTCCTACTGGTACACATTTTGTCATGTGACAAATACACATACACACACGGGTTTGACCTTCTTATCCCCACATGTTTACAAGCGAGTACAAAGGCCCACGTGTGGTTTGAACACCGTCCGGTCGTCACCTCTTTTAATCACTCACTCCTTCGGTACACACGGCAAGTCAAAACTTGGTAACAAACCAAATGGGGTGGGAGATCCTGGCACCGCGTTGTTCCAGGAACACGTGCCTCCAATGAGGAATGTGGGGCATACGGTAAGTCACACCACCGCTGAGCGTCTGAGGGCACAGGGAGCCACCGTGGAGCCTGAACTCCTGCCTGTGGCAGCCTCCAGAAGTAAAACTGAAAAATAAAATGTCTGACCCTCATCTGCAGTGTTCGGTCTTTTCAAGCAAAAGGAACCTTACATTACAGACAGCCTCATTCAAAGAGAAAATCTGTGAAGCACCTACCCTCAGGAACTCCCCATCCTCCCTGGGCCTGCCTGGGTTCAGCAGGCCCCATAAATTGGCACTGTTGATATGACCTTCCCAGGCTGTATTTCAACAAGAGATAACAACAAAGCTGAGAGCTTTGGTAGCACTCAAAGGAGATTTGAGGGACTTAAAACATGCTGCTAAGTTTGGCAGCGAAAGTTTCTGCTTCTTGCAGTTGGAGAAGGAAATCTCTTTATAATTACACTTGCAGATAAGATGCACCAAGCTGTGTGTGCTGCGCATTCCCGTTAGGAACAGATTAGGACCTCCTCGGCTCAATCCCCCGCGCTTCTGAGCGGTCTGAGCGGTCACTGCTGGGGCCGGGAGTCCGCACGTCTCTTGGGAAGACAAAGTGCCAGGAGCTTTAGGACACCGCCGACTGTCTTAGCCACCTGCCCGCCCTTCACACCTCGCTGTCTGTCTGAGTTCACACTCTCCGTTAGCCCAGGTCCTATCTTGCTCTTTTATACAAGGTTCTGCCATGTCCCGACTCCAGGGCCATGCAATATACATTACTAATCAGAGAGGGGCCTTTCAATGGACATGCTCCTTTGGTTCACCCAGATTCCCCTCTGGTTTATATACGGCTTCACCACAGCAAAGTCCCGGAGCTATGCTCTCTAGGTACTGCCTAGGGGGCACCACTAGTATGACTGCTCTGCTCAGACTAGATATCTGCCTAAGAAATCGATCAGGGCTGGGGGACCTTTTTTCTGCCAAGGGCCATTTGGATATTTGTAACATCATTCAAGGGCCATACAAAATTATCAACTTAAAAATTAGCCTGCTGTATTTGGTAAAACGTTTCATTAACTCACGCCCAGGGCCTTGGCGAGGCGAGACCAAATCATTTCTCCAGCCTTATACGGCCCTTCGGGCTGGACGCTCCCCACGGCTCAGAGAGGACGGGGATATCGCTCACATTTCTCAGCAGAACAAACCTGACAGACCAGTCACTCCGAAACAAACTCTGCTTGGCTTACAACTACAACAATTTCTTACGTTCCATTCAGCACTAGACACAAGACACTATTCTAGGCACCTGATACTTAGGCCTCAACCCCATGCAATTATACAGAAGAGGCACTGGGGCAGGGGCAGGCTAAGTAACCTATGTGAGGTTGCACAGTCAGTAAGTGACAGAGCCAGAATTTGACCCCATCGGTCCAGAGCCCAGGCTCTAAACATTACACTTTCATTGGATGACGCTTCCCCCTAACACACGCGTTTCTCTTTGAGCACCACTGGCTCACTCAAAACTCTAAAGGAGAGAGAGAGAGTCAGTCACAGAACACAGCAATTTTTCTCCACTGAGAGGAGGAAGCAGGGACGGCCATGTTTATCCACAGAGCGGGTCTAAGTCTATACAGCGGAACAAATGAGGATTCTACACGTTGACCCAAATTTTCCCAGCAGCACCCAGCGAAACCCACCTCCTTCTCACAGGCCTGGTGGGCTTCCTGGCTTCCTAAGGGCTGGAGCCTCTCTGCAAGCTGTGGGAGCCCAGCCCTGTGCATCTGCGAACATGTTCCCGACTCTCCGGGTCATGAGGATGAAGTAGAAATGCTTCCTTGAATCCAGCTGCTGGGTTTTTGTTTTTTAAAGTTCCTCAAATAGTTTTAAAGCATAAACTATATATGTTGGCCAATTTCAGGAGATGAAATGTATAGGATATTATACTTAATTTCATAGATAGAACTTCAGAGAATCGAACTGAAAAATAAGTCAGAATGTTGATGGAAACACTCAGTCCAAACCTCCCACTTTCTAAAAGTGGAAAATGAGGCCTAGAAAAGTCAAATTACACCCCAGGGTCACCCAGCCAGTCACAGGTAGAGCCGAGACTAAAGCTCAGGTCTGCGGTCTACCTGGGCAGGGCTCCCTCTTCTGCTAAAGGCAGGCAAAAATAAAAATAAATAAATAAATAAATAAATAAATAAATAAATAAATAAATAAATATTAAAAAATGCATGGCCCCACCATCCAGAACTGAAATATCATTGCTGACATGTACACATGAGGAACTATTTGACATTGAAATTGGGTCTCAAAAAAACTGGTGACCCAGAGAGAAGCTCACTCCAGACTGATGCATATGCCTTTCAGCATAACGATTATTGCTTGTCTCATCTTTTATTCTTATAAGTATATTTCCAGTAGGACATGATCTCACTCATCTAGGGGAAATGGTGAACAGCATAGACTGATGAATAAGAACAGACCCAGAGATAAGGAGCCATGGGTCAAACTGTTGGACCTCAGAGGGAGGGTGGGAATAAAAGGGAGAGATCAACCAAAGGACTTATGTGCACACATATGAGCCTAACCAGTGGTCAAGGACAATTGGGGGGTGGGGGCATGAGAGGAGGGGGATTGGAATGGGGGGTTGAGGACAAATATGTGATACCTTAATCAATAAAGAAATTAATTTTTAAAAAATGCATGGCGGGAGAGATCTCTAACAACAGCAGCAGCTGGCATTCACTGAGAGCATATTCATGCCAGGAACCCTAGTTATACTATAAGTGCTTTACATAAACCAACTCATTTAACCCTTACAACAAACTTTTTTCTCCTGTGAGGCGTTTTACTTGCACATTTGCATTACATTGCTAGAAAAAGAATCCCAAGATTTTCCCTCCTGTGTGTTTCCTTCTTGCTTCTTCATGGTCCATGATGCCCGCTGAGGTTGGCAGTACAATAAGACTAAAGTGACAGGGCATAAGCAGGTTGTCCTGCCGTTTTTCTAGATCTTTCAGTGGCACATCAAATCTGGGGCTGTTTATTCCACACTAGTTTAACCTGCCTGTGAGGTTCACAACAATTTCCCCAGTTCTGGGATCATCAATAACTTCAAATTTGCCAATGTAACCATGCCTCATCGCCACAGTTAGAAACTGGCTGGTGACTTTGGAGCACGGCCTAATAAGAACCTGGCATCTGCCTCTCTTTTCAGCATTGTCAGTGCTCTTCAGAGCCTCAGCCAGTACATTCGTGTGTATGATTATGGCGGCATAGAAAGATGGCGGAAAGACTACAACAAACTTTTTTTTTTTTAAATATATTTTTTATTGATTTTTTTACAGAGAGGAAGGGAGAGAGATATAGAGAGCTAGAAACGTCGGTGAGAGAGAAACCTTGACCAGCTGCCTCTTACACACCCCCTACCGGGGATGTGCCCGCAACCAATGTGCATGCCCTTGACCGGAATCAAACCTGGGACCTTTCAATCCGCAGACCAACGCTCTACCACTGAGCCAAACCGGTTTCAGCTACAACAAACTTTTGAGATGAGTAACAATACTCCCAACTTGCAGGTGAAGACACTGAGATTTACAGAGATTAATTGGCCAGAGGTCCACAGATAGGAAGAAAAGAAAAGCCACATGACGAGTCTCCAGAGCTGGCTGCTCTGAGCCTGTGCTCTAAGCTGGGTGGTGGAGGAGACATCCATGGGATTCATGGAAGTGGAGAGAGGAGTGGATGTGTCCAGAGCGCTAGGAGCAGCTGGCGAAGGGCCTCCAGTGCTGGGTTAAGGACTGCAGGCGCCCCCCAGGGGCTGGCCGACAGGAAAGGGGCAGGCAAGAAGCAGTCCTAGTCTCCCCTGATCATTGAGGGTTAGCATCCTACAGGCTGATAAAGCTGAGCCTGTGAAGCTGGTTGGAGAAGGACCACCTCAGAGACACTCCAGGGGCCTTGATAGAAAGATGAAGAAAATGCAAAGTGGAAACTCCTACTACAAGAAGAACCTGATTTGGCCAGCACAGGAACCCCAGCCTGACTAAGAGGTGCCAGCCTTACTCCCTTGGAAATGCTGCTCTAAGTTGGTAACGATAATGGAAAGCACTGGACACCTACCAGGTGCCAGGCTCTGGGCTGAGAGCATGGCAGGTGTCATTCCATGCCGTCATCCCCAGACCCCAACAAGCTGAGTACTATCACTATATCCATTTTACAGATGCTGCGCAGAAAACTGAGACTCAGAGAGATTAAATAACTTGCCTGAGGTCACAAGGTCACACAGTTAGTAAGTAGTACTGTCAGGTTCTAAATGGAGGCTTGTAAGGCCCCTGAGCTCCAGCTCTAATCACGGCACCACACCAAATGCAAAAGACTCATATGAAGTGCAAATGGTTCCATCAGAGCTGCTCTAAGGCAGCACCGTGCACTCACTGACCATCCAGTGGAACAAACACATTACAGATTGATTCGTTTAAAAGTAATCTATTACAACTCGGTTATCAGAACCCCATAAAGGGGCCAGTGTTCCAGGACACAAGTGAGCGCATCAAAATTCAGTTCCTGCCGAAACCAGTTTGGCTCAGTGGATAGAGCATCAGCCTGCAGACTGGAAGGTCCCAGTTTCGATTCCAGTCAAGGGCATGTATCTTGGTTGCGGGCACATCCCCGGTCGGGGGTGTGCAGGAAGCAGCTGATCGATGTTTCTCTCTCATCACTGGTTTTTCTAACTCTCTATCCCTCTCTCTTCCTCTCTGTAAAAAATCAGTAAAATATATTTTTTTAAAAAGAAAAAAAAAATCAGTCCCTTCCATGAAGTGAAGTCGTTCTAAAACCCAGGCGACTTCATAATTTTCTTTCCAATTTTCTCATTTCCCTTTTCCTATCACCCCCCTCCCGTACACCCCATCTTCTGACACTCTCAGAAAAGCTTTGACACAGGCCGAGAACCCTCGCCCTCCTCATATTTCCAGTCCTTTCGTTGGCTCCCTTCCATCATTCAGACCGTGCCTTAAATGCTTTACATCAGCATCTGAGTGTCGGACCCTCCTTCTTTTTCCCAGCCTAAAGCATGAGAGAGTCATTAACCCTGCCACCAAAACCCAACACTTTGGCAGATCTATAGTTGTTCTCCTCTCTTAATCACACCAAGGCCCACTCTGGGGAGGAAAGAACCACAACATCTACTACAGCATATATGGGCATGAGGACCACACTTGATACTTTTTTAGATCTTACCCAGCTCTTGGCCCAGATCCTCTGTGTTCAGTGACTAAATGGGTGAAATGAAATGGGTGAACAGACCAAGACAGCATATGGGCACCAGAGACGCTGCCAAGCCCAAGAGCAAATGAACAGGAGTGTCAATCGCCATGCCAGCCACCCCCACCCACCCCGGTCTTCCCAGGATTTGTTACAACCTACACAGCACTGTCTCCCTGAGTCCCGTGGAGACAGGCCAGCCTTCTGCTCAACTGTGAAGGCCTCCTGGGTCCACCCAGGTAACCCTTTTCTATCTATCACCCCTGTCTTCCCTGAGAACTGTCTTCTCTCCGATCCTTCTCCCAGGGCCTCTCCCTGTTTCCTTCTAGTAGTCTTCCTCCTGTTCCAGATCATGATTCCCATAACCCTCCCTTCCTCTCGTTTTTCCCAAACAGTGCTTGGGAATCTCCAGCTCACACACAAACCCCTTCAGGGACAAGTCTCTCAGAACAAGAGTCGAGATTTTTGGAAAGTGGGTGGTTTCATAACAAGCCCTGAGGAACAGGTCAGCTCTGGCTGAGAAGGCCTCATACCCTATTTGCATATAATTCCGCCCTTTATAAGGAAAGTACAATCAACGTTCAGGCAGTTTTTATATGAGGAGGACATTGTGGTAATTTCAACAGCCCTTCAACAACAGTCTATCGGAGCCAAAAAAAATAAGAGAATAGATCTTTGGAAAAATCCCTCAATAATGTAGTCTAGACTCATGTAACATCTTCCTCTCCCCTACACCTACACACACCACACACACACACACACACACACACACACACCACAACAATTTTCTAGGGCCTATGGCTAGAAACAGAGACCCCAGGTTTTTTCAATCAGACAATATTCCGTGGCATGTTCCCCTAAGACAGATGTCCCCAGCATTTCCCCCCACCCACCTACCGAGACTCATGTACGCAGCGTCTCCTCCCAGCATAAAATAGAGGCAGAGTCTCCCTCCCCACCCCCAGAATAAGGCACTCACTAATTCGAGTTTTCCCACAGGCTTTGGAGAGAAATCCCTGCAGACCATGCCAGATGGCCTTTTTTTTTTTTTTTTTTTTCTTTCTTTCATGCCCTCCTGGCCCCTTCTCCACTTTCCATGGTTCCTCTAACTCAAAGAACTCAATTATCTGGGAGCCGATTTCCCCTCCCCTCCCCCACCAGCCCTAAGCATCCTCTCCTCCCAGCTGCTGCAGAGCACAGAAGGGCGGCCAGTCCCAACCCAGAGCCCTGCAGGGATGCTGCCTGGCCTCCCCTGGGCTCCGATACATGTTTCCTTTGCTTGGCCGCCTCAGGAAACTCTCTTGGGCCCCACACTGGACATCAGGAGTCTCTCGGGGAACAGCTAAGAGAAGCTACAGGAAGACATGCTCCTCAGTCCCTCAGTCCCAGCAGCTTGCAGGGAGGTGCTTTGGAAGGCTCCCACCTCCCTCAGGTGCAGGCAGAACTTCCCAAAAACAGGTCTTAGAATCGGAGGGGGTGGAGAATGGAGCGCAGCCTCTCTTGGTCCCAGGCCAGCCCCGTGGCTAGGACATTTGCCGTCTGGAGTGTCCCTCCAAACTGTGCACCCAAACCCTTCAGTCCAGGGACAGGAGCAGAGCCCGCAGAATTAAGGATGCTCTTGGCCTGTCCTCCAAGGTATTTCAAAGTTTCAGCTTCCTTGGGTAACTGACCATTCTCATTTTAGAGAGGAGGGAGCCCAGGGGGAGAGTGTGCAGGAAGGGGAGCTGAGGAAGGGGAAGAGAGAGAGAACAGGAATGGCCTGGGCACAGCGGGAGCCCCAGTCTACGCTGGGGACAAGTTCTCCTGCAGGCCCCAGAAGCTGCTGCGGCGACGGGATTCACCTGGAAACAGGGCTCTACTGTTTTTTAAAAAAATTTTAAAAATCTGCCTACTCTGGGTCTTTGGGGGGGGGGAGGGGTTCTTCCCAGACACCACTCCAGGTCATGGCTGGCAGGGTTCTGGTTCTGACAACAAAAGCTGAGGCCCTCCGTGGGTGCCCGGCCCCTCCCTGTATTCCCACCTAGTATACCATGATCCCTTCAGACTCCTGAGGACAGATCTGGGGTGCCCTGGCTGGCATCTCCCCTCCCCTTCAATGCTGTTCCTTGGCACAGCCCCAGGGCATATCAAGTATCTCTGCCCTTGGAATTCCCACTTCCTTGTTTCTTTCTTTCTTGTTTCTCTCTAAGCCGTAGCCACACAAGCTCCTGAAAGGGCTGCCCAGCCCCCCAGGGGCCTTCCAGAGCAGGAACTCTTCCTGCCAGTTAGAGGCCTGCCTTTCACAGGAGAGAGGAGGGCAGAGGAGAGAGAGGCCACCCTGCCCTCGCAACACAGTCTCCCCAGCAGAACCCAGCAGATGAGGGAAGCAGCCCTGGCAGGCAGCAGCCTCTCCTCCAGTTGCTGACACCGATGACAGCATACCTGCCAGGTAGCCGTGGGACACTGGGAAAGCCAGGGGTCTCTTAGAATCCCCTTCTTTGGTACTAAAACAAGTCAAGCAAGCGACCTAAGGAAAGGGTCATCTCTGAAGGTCATTCATAAGACTCAAAGCCTACAATGAACACCACTCTTTCTCAACTTCCCAACCCAAGAAAGCACTGTATTTTTCCTTCAACATCTTAAAGAAGGCTTCTAAGGTTTTTCTCATCTTTATTTATAAATGCAGAAGTAAAGGGGGGGGGGGGGCCTTGGTAAGGGGGGAGACCAGAGCAGAGAGGCAGTGACTTTCCAGAAGAGAGTTGGGCTGCCCTTCAAATTTCAACTCATCTTACACTGAATAGGTCTTGACTTGTTTAAAATTACGTTCATGGAAATTATCTCATGTGTCCCCCCCAACAACCCTGAGAAACAGTTCTATCATTATTTCCGTCCCACAGCTAATAAATCTGAAGTCAGTGAGGTCAAGGGATTTGCCTGTGTCCACCTTGAGAACCTGGCCATGGGCTCAAGTCTCCTCACCCTAGATCCATTAACTGTCTGCAGCATCCAAAGAAAGATCATCTGCTAGCATCTTCCCACGTGTGGGGCGACAGAATGGAGGGGCCCCAGCCATAAACCACGCAAGCGGAGGAGAACTGAGACCCTGGGTTCGCCCTGCCCGCCGAAGGGCCCCTGCTTCACAGGCTCCAACCCGTACATACGCTCCGCGTTCATCCCAACCAACAGCATTATCCCCCTCCCCCAGGACAACACACTTCAACCGAGCAGGGACCCCTGGAGTGCGGTAAAAAGAGGCCTCGCTTTAGAAGTGGCCCCTCTGAAGACCAGGGCCCCTGACTTCGCCCTGGTGGGCCCGCAGGCCACAACATTCACGCACACACGTCCACATTCAGGGAGCCCACAATGGGGACGGCCAGCGCTTGCATTGGCAGGCTGACCCGGAATGAATCAGAAGGCCCCCTCATTGTTTGCCAGAATACAAAAGACATTCTGTTCAGAAAGTTCAAGAAAAAGTGAAGAGCCAGGACAGCAGCTGTTCCTTCGTCCCACAGAGAAACCAAAGTCGCCTGAGGTCCAGGAGCGTAAGACGCAGCATGGCTGGGGTGGAGGCACGTCCTCTGGCGGGTCTCCCCGGCAGGGAGTGCCCTCTGCGTTAGTCCTCCTAATAAGACCCCTGACAACCTAGCCACCCCTTCACCTGTGCAAGTGCCTTTCTCACGTGTCTCCTCTCCTAGGCCACACTGCGGTCCCCACACAACCCTCCGCTAGGTCAGAACAAGTTTTACCAAAACAGAGGACAAACAGCAGGAGCACACTGCGTGCCCTGAGATCCGGTTAAAATATTAACCCTGGGAATCCGTGGACACAACCCCAGCTCCTCATGTCTCCCCTGGCAGCCTCGCTCCTGGCAGCTGTCCCCGAGGGCTCACTCTGAAATATCTGGTTAAGAAGCCTCTTTGTAGACCCTCCAACCCCAAGACCCGTCCTCTAGTACCCTTGCCACCCCAACAGATCTTTAAGGAAAGCCTGTGATGGACCTTATTAATGAGGGAGGACAGCTTGCTTCTTACGGAGCTACCTGAGAGAGACAGACAGGCAGGCAGACAGACACACAGACACACACCGACCCCCGTTTAGATATCCCTGAGACAGTCCTTCTGTCCAAATAAATGCTCCACAGAGACTTGCGACTCACCACAGGCTCCTACCTGAGTTAATTACCTTTTTTTTTTTTTTTTTTTTGTCATTATAGGTCAGACACAGCAGCATCAAGAGACAAAACAGACAGTGTTCACAGAACAAAACAGGGCCACTCAAAAGACACCGGAGTTTCCATGTAAGAACTATAAACACAATGCTGGCGTGATGAAAACTCACTTTTTTCTACATAAGATTCTTCCTGTAAAATATCCTAAGCCTTTGTTCTAAATAAAAGTAAGATGATGTTTCTATAGTGAAGTCTAAACACTTCAGGTTCAGCAAGAGTGAGATCAGCTAGACTTGCAAAAGTCAAGAAAACTGGCTGTATCCCTCCCTCCTTGAGCTAATAGAATCCAACTGTGGGAGCATGACATCATTCCTGAGCCCCCAGCCCTGAGCAGAGAGCGCAGACACTCGCCTGCCTCCCAGAAAGCAGCCCAAGACCACGGTCAGGGCAGGAGGGAAACGGCCCGGCCCGGAGCAGACCTTACCTGGGAGTGCCGGTGCTTTCCTGCCCACTCCATTCTCGGCAGAGTCTGGCTCACACCACAGTCTGTCAGGGAGCCCGGGGCCCCCAAATCCACTCACTGGAGCTCTGATACCTGTTGCGAGCTTCCCACAGCGCCTTCCTCTGACCTTTCGTGGTGCTCCTTCCAGCCAAATGAGCAGAGCCCTGCTAG
Organism: Pipistrellus hanaki; assembly: GCF_964339955.1. Taxonomy (NCBI): domain Eukaryota; kingdom Metazoa; phylum Chordata; class Mammalia; order Chiroptera; family Vespertilionidae; genus Pipistrellus; species Pipistrellus hanaki. The sequence goes on from NC_140511.1 coordinate 47,755,865, forward strand.
CCGGCCAGGCCAGTTGCCATGGAGACCCTGTTCTCGCCAGCACTCGCTTGCTGTGCGCTCGCTCTCTCTCTCTCTCTCTCTCTCTCTCTCTCTCTCTCTCTCTCCCCCCCCCCCCCCCCCTCACTCTCTAGCTCTGGGAGGCTTCCATGAAACAGCACTGTCTTTTGATCAGCTCGGTTTTTGCACGCATTCCACTCCTCCTACCTCCCGTCCAGTCAAACAAGGCTCTGGGCTGCTCCTGGGAACTTGCTTAAACAGCTCAGAGGGGAGAAGGGAGAAGACAGTGAGTGGACTTGTTTTCCTCCCCTCCAGTGTCTCATTTTTTTATAACTTGGAAGAATCCTGGCCGGGGGGGGGGGGGGGGGGGTAGCTGGAGCACTTGGAGGGGAAGCAAGCCCTTCCTCTGGGTCCTGGATACAGGCAGGAGGACCCAGATGCATTGCCTTGACTTGTTTGTGCACTTGGGATTTTCCCGGCAGCAGCTGAGGCGGAAATGCATTCACATCCCAGGAGCTCGCCTGGACTGGCCTCTCTGCTTACCTTGCTGCCTGCCCAGGTCGTGGCGGTGGTTTTAACCAGTGCAGGGCCTCATGGTATTAGTGCTGGTGCCCAAGCAGTCTCTCATCTTCCTGCAATGAAGAGGAAAGACACTACGTCAGGACCAGTGAGAGTCCTGGGGAAGTCCAGAGTCGTAGCCCAAGCAGCAAAGGTGACAGACACATATCCTCATCTCTCTTCCCTGCTCTGAGCCTGCAGCTACAGCTCAGGCTTCCTGTGAGCTGCTGTCATGACCAGTAACAGTATCACTTCTGTCCAGGAGAGAGCACAGTGCCTAGGACACAGCAGGCCCTCTAAGTTTATGAGCATTTATGCTTTGTAACCTTCTTCTACATGCACTATTTGGTCTGATCCTCAAAACCTTTTGAAATGTACTGGACCGATACTGCCATTTTATAAATGGGAAAACTGAGGCTCAGAAAGATCAAATGTTTAGTCCACAATTACAAAGCTAGTTGTGCAGTTGAAGAACTGAGAGGAGAGAGCAGTCCACTGCCACCTAGTCCAGTGCCCTTTCTGCTAAAGTGCACTGCCATGTGATCTCACAAACTAACAACTTTTTTGATACAAGGCTGGGTCCCAGGGGAAGGTGGAGAATCTTTTTGTTGTTGTTGTTAATGCTCATCCGAGGATATTTTTTTCCATTGATATTTTAAAGAGAATGGAAGGGTAAGGAAAGGAAGGAGAAAGGGAGAAAGGGAGAGAGGCTCCCAGTTGAAGCCTCCCACACAGGCTCCAACTGGGGCTGGATGCTGAGCCTGCAATGGAGGTACACGCCCTTGACTGTAATCAAACCCACGACCCTCTGTCCACAGGGCAATGCTCTAACCCACATGTGTCAAACACAAGGCCCGCGGGCCAAATCCAGCCCGCCAGGCCTTGCAATGTGGCCCGCACCGTGCTGTCATCACTGCACTCCGCTGTCAGTTTATGACATTGTCAGTTTATGACTGTTCAGTAAACCATTCGGCCCGCGATTTAGGCTGGATTTTAGATTTTGGCCCCTTCTCTGATTGAGTTCGACACCCCTACAGTCTAAGCAACTGCCTAGAGAATCTTTCTGAGTAATGGTGACGTAGGCCTGACCTTTTAGTCTGAAGACGCTATGATAGCACCTATGAGATGTGGACGTACTGGTGCACATTTTAGAGGCAAAAAGTCCTGCTCTATAGCTATAAATTATCGTATATTTTTTCCAAAATACTCTCACAATTCTTGACTCATCTGTTCAACACAATAGGCCTGAAAGTTAGGGCTGGTATTATCGTACTAATTCAACTGTTTTTGTTTTTAAAAATACAAGAGGGGTCAAATGACTTGAGCCAGGTCACAGAACCAGAAAATAGCAGATCTAGAACAGCAGTCACTGATTGGAGGTCTGAAAGATTAGCTACCGCTGATCTAGAAATTATTCCAAAGCCTGCGGACTCCCTTCCATATATATTAAGCAGACTAGTTCCAAGAGCACCAGGCAGGGCAAGAGTCAGAAGGCCTTGGCAGTGCCTGGCTCAACCACCAGGCCTTGTGCAACTGGGCAAGTCATCTAACCTCAGCTTCCATCTATAAAACCTATCCAAACTGATAGGGCTGAGATGAGCCTACAAAGTGTTAATGTGTGAAAGTCAGCTGCTCTTCACCACAAACAACAAAACCCTGGAACAGTTGTTCTCTCCCTCCACCGCCCCTCAAAGAAGAAGACACAGAGCCTCAAAGAGGGTACACACCCGATCACCCACTGAAATGCCCAACCTGACCCCCAGGGCCCCTCGGAAATCCCTCACTGGCCCTGGGGTCCCAAGTCTGCAAAGGAAGAGAGAATGAAACAAGTGCAAGGCCATCGAATCACTCAGGTTTTCCTTCTTCCCACTCCCAACAGGCATCTCATCCCATCCCAGGTCAGGTTCTCCTCCTGACCTTCCACAAGCACAGTCCACTGGCCAGTCTCCGTACTGAGAAAGCAGAGGTGATGCCCATCCGTTTCTAAAAGAAGGTATTATTCACATTATCACCGATATAATATTGTACCAAGAGTTCCTGAGCCACTGCCATATGCCAGGCATTTTCCCAAGAAGTATGAGGGGCAAGGGGCCAAGGCCGAGTCCTGAAGCTGGTACAAGTGAGTCTTGAAAGCAATCTAAAACTTCAAAAAGGCCTCCAGACCTGACAGAGAATGCAGGCCCTGCTCCCCCTAGTGGCATACTGGGGTTATACAGGTTCCTTAGGGCCTGTCTGCAGCCCAGAGAGGGCTTCTGTGAGGCTGGATGCAGATCAATCCTACCTGACCTGTCCTGAGGGTAGGGCTCTTACAGCCTTACGCGGTGTAGTACCTGTTGAGAAGCCCGCAGGCACACTGTGCCAGCAACCCGGGAGACAACCGTCTCTACCTCTCTCCCCCCACATCCAATCCATTGACCAATTCCAAATAACTCTACTTCCAAAATACGTCTTTCACCTGTCCATTTTCTCTGCTTCTCCAATGCCACCCCAGTCTCTCCCCTTATTTATGGTAAAAAACCTCCCAACTGGCCCAGCTTCTATTCCTGCCCTCACAACTCCCTTCCCTGTGAAACCGTCTGAATCACCCTTTTAAACCAGCTTGTGTCATTTCCCAGTGCACTTAGGATTAAAGTCAAAATCCTTACCGGGACCTCTGAGGCTCAGCCCGATCCTTCTCTAGCCTCCTCAAAGCACGTTTCCTGCCCTCCCCCAGCTGTGTGCTGGCTACACAGGCTTTCTTGTAGTTTCCCCCAAACGCCCAGATTTTTTCCAGGTTGTTCCCCATCGCGTGGGGCACTCCCCCACACCCGCCTTAGCCTGGCTGACGCTTACTCACCATGCCTCGACTTGCCTCTCCCCTCCTCAGGGAACTCCTCCACGGTCCTCCGATCTGAATGAGAACTTAATCCTTCACAGCACTCGCCATGGTTTGTTTTTGCCCATTTGTGCACTATCTTGCTTCATGTCAGTCTTCCCCCATGATTCCGTAAGAGCAGGCACCTGGGCTGTTTTTTGGTAACCACCGTATTTCCTGTATTTAGTACAGGGCCCACCTCACAGCTGGCATTCACTAAATATTTGCTTAGATGAATGCATAAAATCCCATTTCTTTCTATCCTACAGGAAGGAGAAACTTAGAGAACAGCCATTTCATGTCACTCACTGTATCTTTTCATAGATGAACAAACTGTAATTACATGTCCTTCCCTCATGTGCTCTGCCTATGGGCCCCATTGGAAATTCCTGTAAAGTCTCCCTGTGGTCTGTTTCCCAGAACATCCTTGGTAAGGTCACTCTTCTCAGGACGCGCTCCCGGCTTTTACAGCTTCTCCCGTTACCAGAGTGCCCGCTCACAGGCCCTCCACTGCCAGCGCCAGCGCCAAACCGAACAGATCGGCCCGACTCCCATAGATGAGAAGGTCCTCTCGAGTCAGCTCCATTCAGGCACAAAAACACGTTCCCTTCCACTGGGCAGGTCACTGTGCTTACAGAAAATACATTTTTACTTTAAAAAATAAATAAGAGCTGAAACCGGTTTGGCTCAGTGGATAGAGCGTCGGCCTGTGGACTGAAAGGTCCCAGGTTCGATTCTGGTCAAGGGCATGTAAACTTAGGTGTGGGCACATCCCCAGTACGGGGTGTGCAAGAGGCAGCTGATCAATGATTCTCATCGATGTTTCTAACTGTCTATCCCTCTCTCTTCCTCTCTCTAAAAAATCAATAAAAATATATTAAATAAATAAATAAGAAGTCATTTTATGTTTTAAAAATTCGGAGACGGTCGTAAAAGTTTTGGGGAAAAAAACAAAACACCTTTTTTCGTTACTGAAAAGAAATTTTGAAAACTATTGTCTGGAGGTAGGGGGGCAGGGATACTGAGGCCTAAATAAGAGCAGGAGCAGCGTGCCTAAGTCCAAGCCCCCTCTCATGAGCTACATTACCACAAAGTCTGAAGCCCCTTCTGGCTTCATCTCCTGCCCACAATTCCCCTGCCACCACCACCCACTCTAGGCAAGCCACAGCACCCCGCCTAGTGCCCCGAAGACAGCATGTTCCTCTCCCGGCCCTCACCTCTCAGCCGTTACCTCCACCTGAGTGTCTCTCCTCCCCCAGCCAGCAAAACCTGGTTACCTTCAACGCCCAACTCCGTTAACACGTCCTCTGTGAAACATTTCTAGATCTCCTGGCAGAATGTCCACGCTGCAAGCCACAGCAGCTTGAAGACGCCTTTATTATGGTATTTACATCACGTTATCACTGTTACTTGTACCCCTGTCTCCCTCACAGTCATGAACCCCGTAAGTTTTATCCACGTTAGTATTTCATGCACAGTGGACAATCAATTAACGTGAGGGAGATAAATGAATCACTGAAAAAGCCTAAACAAACACACAACAACACAGAAACAGGGGCCTCTCCATAAGATGAGGGAATTTTGGTGGATAGACTTATGTTGTACCAAGAGAATATTTATCTACTGGAATGTGATAATTAGATTCTAGACATGGGTCACTAGAAGACTTTATCGTATTTTCTTCTCTCTTTAAAAACAACTGATTACCTCCTCAATAATGTTCCTCTCACATCAATGTTTCTCTCTCCTCTCTCTCTCTCTCTCTCTCTCTCTCTCTCTCTCTCTCTCCCTCCCTCCCTCCCTCCCTCCCTCCTTCCCTCCCTCCCTCCCTCTTTCCCTCCTTCCTCCCTTTCCTCTTCTCTTCTCCTTTTTTTTTTTTTCCCTCTCTCTCTCTCTCCATCACCTCTCCTTCCTCTATCTCTAAAACTCAGGAAACATAGCCTCAGGTGAGGATTAAAAATAATAATAAAACAACTGAAATTCTTCTGTACCTGAAAACAGAGGAGCAGAAGTAATCTTTTAAAGTCACTCCTCTCTTTGGGGATTAAAGGAAGGTTCAAGAAAAGTGAGCTGTTGTTTTAACACACTGGCTGGATCTTAGAATGCCTGAGATGCAACAGCACCTCAGATCCTCTGGAGAGGCTAGCTCCCCACGCCCATCAGGTTGGGGTCCAGCAGCGTCTCGCCTGAAGACACCCAGTTCTACCCAAGCGTGTGTCCTGCCCAATTCTTCTACCCTGGACTCTGGCTGCCATGAGAGCAGGCAGCTTTTGTTCTAGAGCCCTTTTAGGACTTTGATTTTCCTTTCCCACCTCTGAGAGGCAGTGTGGACAGGGAACTCAAAACCCAGGAGGGAGTCAGCACCCTGGAGCCCAGGTCCTGCTTTCTGGGTGCTGAGATCTGGAGCAAGTCCCTGTTCCCCTTACAGACTTCCTGCAGATAAGGAGAGGGTTGTTGGGACTACTGTTCTCCAAGGGTCCTTCTAGCTGGGATGGTCTAGTCCCAGTCACCTAGTCCCAGTGCTTTCTGAATGAGTCCAAAGCAGCACAGAGAGCTTGTTTCAGGGGCTGCAGAGCCTCCATCTAACCCTCTCAGCAGAGCCCCTGGCTTGGGGCTCTGGACTCATCTGCCTGGGATCACAGAGAAGCCTGTCACCAACAAAGGCAGCCTTTCCTCGAGGAAAAGAGGGGAGTCCGGCTTCCTGCCTGGAGAAGAGAGGCGCCAAACACGGGGTGTGGAGGGCAGGGAATGGCCGGGGAAGTGCCTGGAAGAAGACTGAGGCTCGGCCAGGGACTCCCGCCGAGCCATCTTCCGACACAAAGCCGCCCTCACAAAGCAGAAGAACTGGCACTAAGTTCTCTTGGAAGACAATCTGCCTCCTGCAAATCAAGCAGACTCTTTTCATGGGCACTGCGAGGGCCTTTTTAATCAATGAATTAAATGCCTCCCTCCAGATGGCAAGCCCAGTCCTCCTCTGTCTGAGAGCCACATCTGGCAGGACCTCCAGAGTGCTGGCTACTGCTACACATGCTCGCATGCACAGCCTTCCTGGGAAAACAGAGAGATGCCCATTCATGCCGAAGTCCTGGCATGTGTGGAAGGGAATCTCCCAGGTCCTATTCCTGTCCTAATCCCACCTGCCTCCCACCCATCTTCCACCCCCTCACCCTCCCAAATCCCCCCTCCCGGACCCACCAACCAAGCCTAAGGCTCCAAACTAGAAAAGTGTGGGATTCAGACTATAATTATCCCATAATAGATCCCACCGCCCGGTGGTGATACGGTTACGGGACATCTTAGCGCTGGGTTCAGTGCTCTCCGGCCGTCTGCCAGCCTTCCAGCCCGAGTTCACCCCCACTCAGCTCAGCTCTCAACGCGAAGCTCAAAGTTCAGGTCCCAGGGCACAGGTACTCAGTGGCTCAATCCAGTCTCATAGAGTATCTGTCACAATGCTCAACTGTGGGCTACCTTCCTGGAACTTCTCAGATCCACAGGCCTTTGACCACTGCCCCTGAAATCCGAGCATGTTAACACTGGGCCACGCAAACACAGCCTTGGGGCCAGGCAAGACTGTACCGAGGCGGCAATCCCCGGCCCCTCTAAAGCACCATTTCTTCCGCATGGAGACTATAAGTGAAGTCGCCAAATGAAGTACATTTTAAAAAGTCTTTCAGTATTTGGGCTTCCTTGCCATAAAATATATCTGTGGTGTGGTAGTCTACCCATCTATTATGGGCATCTTCCTTCCTTGAATTATTGCAAACTCAAATAAGAATAAAATTAAAGAAATACTTACCCCCCCCAAAAAAAAAAAAAAAAATATATATATATATATATATATATATATATATATATATATATATATATATAAAATAAAGCACCATTTCACTCTTGTGTAATGGGTTCCTCGTGCTTACGTGGCTCAGAACTCTGAGCTCAACCAAGATCCTAATCTGTGAAGCTTCAGGATGGGGAGGTAGGGCACAAAGTGGAGGGAAGCAGATGAGGACCACACTGAGGGGAGTGTGGACTCAAATGGCTTTTCCATGATATAACCAAGAAAATGCCTTGAGCCTGGGAAAGGAGTACGCCACAGAATAAATTCCAGGCAAACCTGGGGAATGTGGACCCGACTGTGTCGCCTCCTCTATCTCTCTCCCTGATTGTTCCGGGCTGGCCTGGACCCGCATTTCTACCTGCGCTCCTTGCAACAAGCACTCTCCAGTGTGAGCTGTGCTCACTGCCTTGCATTTTGGTGCACTGTGGCTTATTCAGCTTAATCCTCTCTCCAGCCTTGATAGTCCTCCAGAAGAACGAGGTCTTAACTCTGAATCCTAGTTTAGGGCTCTGTACAATGATCCATTAATACATTTTTAATATATAAACTAATGATACCAACTAATAAGCAAGTCAATCTAATTAATAAGAGATCAGCAATATCTCCTTAGAACTTAAACAATTTGGTGCTTAGCATCGCAGAGTGGTCCAGGGTTTTCAAGGTGTAGTGTGTATACAAGATGACTATAAGTAATATATGGACAAACATTTTATATTTTTCTATCTTCTTATATTTATCTTAATGTGCATGAGAAAAAAAAGAGAACCAGCTACTAACCCTGTTTTCAGTGATCTCATTGATTAGACCAATGCAAAAGAAGGTATATAAGTTTTTTCTTTGCTTTTAGTTTTGTCTCACAAAAATTAGTGGGTAAAAATCTAAAGAGAAATAGGATATTGAAAAGTATCTCTCCCAGAATATTTATTAACTGTAATGACAGAGGAGAAACCTGGCAAACATGGTCTTAACCAAGTGATCAAAGCATTACTAGCAATGAGCCATGCTGGCATCACATACTCCTGACAGGAACTGCTCAGAAGGGCATTTCATCTCTGTAGTGTTCTTCCCCGAATCCATGACCTCAATCTAATCATGAGAAAACATCAAACAAACCTAACTTGAGGGACATTACATAAAGTACCTGACCAGCACTCCTCAGGAGTGTCAAGGTCATTAAAGACAAGGACAGGCTGAGGAACTGTCACAGACTGGAGGAGACTAAAAGATATACCCACTGACTGTACTGTGGGATATATCCTGCATTAGACCCTGGAATAGAAAAAGGACCTGCGTGGGAGAAACTAATGAAATCCAAATCAAGTCTCTAGTTAAGACCCTACTTTACCTACTACCCGTTGATAATGATACCATCCTATACAATGAAAGGCTAATATGCAAATTGTCCTTACGGGTGGGAGTCCGACCAACCAGGAATTAGACATGCACTGACCACCTGGGGGCAATGTAGAACATGGCAGGCATCGGTGACGCAGTGGAGGCACTGCCTGCCCCAATGGGCCTGGACAAGAGCGGGACCATGGCAGAATGGTAGAGCAGGCCCCAGCTGGCAGCTGGAAGCCTCTAGGGAACCTACCTGTGCATGAATTTCATGCACTGGGCCTCTAGTAGTTATATAGTATTAGGGAAAGTGTCTTTGCAACTTTTCTGCAAATGTAAAATTATTTAAAAACTAGAGGCCTGACGCACAAAATGTGTACACAGGTAGGGTTCCTATACCTGGCTGACAATCAGGGCCAATCAGGTTCCCCGCCTCCCTGCCTCCTCCTTCCCTCATCGCCCACGCAGTTCCTCCTTCCCCTCTTTCCCACCTCCTCCTTCCCTCACTCCCTCAGTGCCCTGCTGCTGCTGCTGCTGCTGCTGCTGCTGGTGGTGGTGGTTACCCACCATATTCTGCACCACCCCCTGGTGGCCAGCGCATGTCATAGTGAGCAATCCAACTCCTGTTCTCCAGGTCGAACTCCCAAGGAAACACTTTGCATATTAGCCTTTTATATAGAGAGATAAAAAGTTTTCACCCTGGTTGGTTTGGCTCAGTGGACGGAGCATTGTCTCAGGGACTGAAAGGTCTCAGGTTCAATTTCTGGTCAAGGGTATTTACCTTAGTTGCAGATTTGATCCCCAGCCTCTGTCGGGGTGCATGCAGGAAGCAACCAATGGATGAGGCTCTCTCACATCAATGTTTCCCTCTCTCTCTCTCTCTCTCTCTCTCTCTCTCTCTCTCTGTCTCTCTCTCTCTTCCTGTCTTCCTCCCCGCTTCTCCTTCCTTTCCACTCTCTCTCTAAAGATCAATGGAAATATATCGTCAGGTGAGACTTTAGAAAAATAAAGTGCTCTCCAAAAGTCAATTTAAAGATAAATAAGTAAAAGTATATATGATATAAATCATAACAGTGGGTGAGAATTACTAGAGTAGGCACCCTTCACACCCTACATCCAAGAAAAGCTGCCCCTGAATGAGAAGTGTGGCTGTTGAAGAATGTTTAGTAAAATAGGAAAATGTTCACTTAATATTATTTAAGAGGGGGAGGGGGGATTATCACATTTTGTTAAGAAAATATGTATCACATATATAATGCACATAAAAAAATGTGCTTGAAATAACCTATGCTGAACAAAGCCCAGATGTCATGTATTAAATCGGAAATGCGACATAGCTTTTGGGAAGGAACTTGGCTAGGTCAATTAAAATGCTCCTCTCCTTTGACACAATATCCTCACTTCTAGGGAGTTATACTAAGAAAAAAATTCCAAATATGAGGGGGAAATGCAAGTTCCCTGCATTGTTTATAATAATGAAAACATAGAAACAACCTCCATGCCAATCATTATTACACTGGTATATTGCACATGGTTTTAACCATGACTCAGAGTAAAAGATACATTTTATACTGTATTATAGTGTTTTCATGTGTGAGAGAACCTGTGTGTGTGCACGTGTGTATAAAACTGAACCGAAAAGGTTTCTCAAAATAACAGTTAGCTTTACTACGTGTGATGCTCTCCGCTACTTTCTATTGCATTAGCAAACAAACGCTTGTTAGAGGCCCATTAAATTGATTTCCCAACCCACTAGTGATGAAGGCCTGCACGCCGAAAAACACTGCACTCGATGGGCTGTTGTGCAGCCATTAAAAAGATAACTACAACCCACAAACAGGTACAGTGACTGGCTCTAGAGTAAGAGAAGAGAAGGTGAAAGGAAGAACTGGTTTGCACTACACATCTTTTCATACCTTTTGAATTTACAGCACCTGCATGTATCACTTATTTAAGCATTAACGTTAAGTGATGACTGCGAAGACTTAAACAACATTGACAATGCTAATTATGCATAGCAAAGCTATAACTGCACTAAGAATGCAAAAACCCATACGGGGGGGGGGGGGAGGGGAATATACCAAAACAATAATCACATGCTAGTCATTTTTCCTTTTTACTAAGCTCTAATAATTTACACTGTTACTATTTTACTTCTATTATTTAACATATAGGTTTTTCTTAAATGAATGCATGCATTCACATAGAAGATTTCAAAGCTAATAGTAGTGTTTAGCTGGGTAATAGGTACATGAACATTTACATTTAATAAACAAACAAACAAACAAACAAACTGTATATATAGTCCAGACAGCATGTCTCAGTAGTTGAGCATGAACCTACAAACCAGGAGGTCATGGTTCAATTCTCAGTCAGGGCACATGCCCCAGTTGTGAGCTTGATCCCTTATAGGGGATGTGTAGAAGACAGCCAATCAATGATTCTCTCTCACCATTGATATTTCTCTCTCTCTTTCCCTCTCCCTTCCTCTCTGAAATCAATTTAAAAATGTTTGTTTTGGGATTTTTGTGTTTTTTTTTAATATATTTTATTGATTTTTTACAGAGAGGAAGGGAGAGGGACGGAGAATTAGAAACATCAATGACAGAGAAACATCGATCAGCTGCCTCCTGCACACCTACTACTGGGAATGTGTCCGCAACCAAGGTATATGCCCTTGACCGGAATCAAACCTGGGACCTTTCAATCCACAGGCCAATGCTCTAGCCACTGAGCCAAACCTGTTAGGGCTAAAGATATGTTTTAAAAATTAAAAATAAACTGTACATATAAAAATATACTCTCTCTATTTCTAATAACATTTTTAAACGAAAGACTTAAAGCTGCCCTAGCCAGTTTGCAGGAGGCAGCTGATCAATGATTCTCTCTCATCATTGACCTTTGTCTCTCTACCACTCCCTTCCTCTCTGAAATCAATAAAAACATATTTTTTTTTTAAGTGGACCCTTCCCAGGCCTGCCTCTTCTCACTCTCAAACTCAGGAAGATACTCCCAGCGAAGTGCAGGGACAGGATTTAAAACATCAGTCCATTGGATACCTTTTGTCTTTGTAAAGAGGTTCGAACATGGAACATGCCACCACCACTGTGGCTTCTGAAGACTGCCACTTAGGACTGGGAGGTGGCTAGTTTCACTCCATCCACACTCAGGACTCTCCCTTGTGTGCTCTTTCATTTTCCCCCTCTTCCCCACCAAGCCACTGTTCACCTCTTCACATTTTTAATCTTCTGAGTAAAGGGACCATTTCTTATTCATCTTTAAATTTCCAACAGGCTGGAATGAAGCGCTTTCTTTATACACAGTACATGCTCAGTAAGTAATTATTAAATTAGCAGAGTCTTAGGCAAAACTCCAGAACAGAGTATATAAATTATGACAAGTGGCAAGGACCCCGAAGGAAGCACTGGTCACTGGAGATTAAGTACTAGTCATGCTTAGAAAAAAAAGCAACTACTTTTACTTAATGAAATACAGAATGATTGTAAAGAACAAAGGAGATATATGTAAAACATTCAGCAATAGACAGCAAGTGGTCTATCAATAACAGTTTGGGGTTTTAAATATAATATGCATACATGTTTACATGATATTTGTATGTGGTGTATGTTATATATCATATAAACACATACATAAGCACACACATATATCAAAGAATGCATGAATGCCAGGGACACAATGTATCCGGGTTTCTGAAAATCTCTCTTAATCTTGTGGATAAAACAAAAATATACAGGCAGCTGGAGGGTCTGGCAACTCAGAGCAGCAGGGCCCAAACTGTGAAGCAAAACGGATCAATACTAACCAGGAAGACGCGCTCTGAACTCCTAGAAGCCTGGACACTTCTCATCTGCTCTAGACTCCATGTGGTCACCCTTTTCATCAAAGACTTAGATAAGACTTGCATACCAAAAATGCATATGACAAATGAATTGGGAGAGATAATTAATGTACTAGAGATAATCTGGGGAAAAAGGCCTCCACAAACTAGAACCATAACAACATGGCATTTTAAAAGGACAAAAGATATCATTTCACACAAGCTAAGGGAAAAAACTGCGGGACAACAGAATGAAAACGGTATAGGTGAAAGAGACAGGAATGGTTCAAAATGAGTCAAAGGATGTGTCAATGTGACTTGGAGCGTCAGTGACTGGAATGCTCAGGCCAATGAGGTCCGTGTCTCACTCCGTTCCATTCCGGTACAGGGGTCTTCAAACTACGGCCCGCGGGCCACATGCGGCCCGCAGAGGAGTCTGATCCTGCCCACCAGGTTTTTTGGGCAGTGAGCGCAGCCGAGGTGTTACAGTAGGAATTAGTAGTTCATATAGTCCGCCCCTCCAGCTCTCTGAGGGACCGTGATCTGGCCCCCACTTTAAAAAGTTTGAGGACCCCTGGGTTAGAACAAGCGTGTGCCCAGGGGACTCGCACTATATTTGCAGACTCGGGGGTAAATGGAGTCTTAGTCACATCTTAGGCAAGTACTCTGAAGGGAAAAAAAAAAAAAATCCAGTCTGTGTCGCCCCTTAAACTGCAAAATAAAGATAACACGCCCGGTTCACGAGGCTCTTGAGTCCTCCTACAGAAGAGGAAGATAGAAAACTACCACTTTTAGCCCCATGGAGTAATCTCTGGGGACTCGTGGCCAAAATGCTTACAGAAAAAAAGAAACAGCTGAGCCCTGCCCCCTGTCCTTCCTGCTGCTCACATCAGAGCCTCCCATGTGGGGCTCTGACCGTCCGAGCTTTAGCGAGGACCCAGAAAAGCTCAGGAATCCAAACAATGTGTACCCTTTATCTCCCCAAACCATGGCTCGCCATGATCAGAACTGCGAAGTGATATTTTTAACTATCAGAGTGAATTCTTGTGGATCTGTAACCTCCTATACTAAGCTGTCATCTGATAGCTGTTGGTGAGCAAGGACTCCAGTGTGACTGTAGCTGAAACATTAGACAGTAGGAATGCAGCAGTCAGCTCGGCCAGGCATCGCTGGGATACATACATACATACCAGCTTATCTCCCATGATGGGAAAGCATGGTGCTTCGTCCAAGGACTCAAGAAGAACGAGGAAGAGAGAAGAGCAGTGGTCCCTCAAAACCCAGTTCTTATCCCAGGAACATGGAGGTGGCCCTGGACTACAGATGAGTGTCATTCTAAACACACATCACCACTGCCAAAACCGGTGTGGCTCAGTGGATAGAGCATCGGCCTGCGGACTGAAGGGTCCTGGGTTCAATTCTGGTCAAGGGCATGTGCCTTGGTTGCGGGCACATCCCCAGTAGGGGGTGTGCAAGAGGCAGCTGATTGATGATTCTCTCTCACCGATGTTTCTAACTCTCGATCCCTCTCTCTTCCTCTCTGTAAAAAAAAATCAATAAAATATATATTTTTTAAAATAAAAAATAATTAAATAAATAAATAAACACACATCACCGTCCTGTAGCAGTTTTTTAAACCATTTCTATTTTCCCCGAGGATGGGAACCTAGACATTTCTGATTTCTGTAAGGATTAGATGTAGCCCATTTTCACATAGAATAGAGCTAGTCTGACTTGTGCTTAAAAAAAGAGGTGCTTATAAACATGCATTCACTTAGAGATTAACATGGAGGAATCGGGGACACGATGTAAGTATATGACCATCGAAACACTAAGCTGTACACCCAAAATCAATACATCATAATAATAAAAAAAAACACATAGAGGAATCTATGCAAGAGGGTGGGAAAAGGGGAGGGGAACAGATCCTGGGTTGCAAGGAAGGGAAGATGGGTAAAATGATAAGAGGGGTAAAAACAAAGGAATGTGGAGGGAGAGGAGAGAGTAATTTAAGACCCTGAAGGACAGAAACAGGAGGACGCTTGCTTGGAAGTCTGAGAATAACACATTTGGGGAATTCCTGAGTGTTACTCCCAGGATGTCAAGGAACATAGTTGAGCACCACTTGGCCTTCTGAAGGAAAGAAAGAATTCGGAAAGCCTGTCATTCCCTCCGTGCCAGGAATCTTACCCTGGGTTCATGTGGTTGTCCATACCCCACACAACGGCTTGGCCAACGTTGCTGGCGGCTGGGAGGAGGAGGGAGGCAGAGTGAACAGAACAAAGGGTCAAGGACTGCTGTCCCCAGCACAGCAGATACCAGCAGAAGCCTTCTTTCTCACAAGCCATGGGACTCCAGAGGCCATCCCCGGGACTCACTGGCCCTCCTCGAGCCAAGGAAGTCAACCCTCTGAGAGAGTCCTGACGGGGGTGAGATTGCAGCCACGCACCATCCGTGCAGACACCATCTGCGGCCAGTAATGCGTGGACACGCTTCTTCCGAGGAAAGGCCCTCAGGGGCTGGGAAGGAAAGTCCACCTAGGAAGGACTCCGAAAGAAGAGGAGGCTTGACTCTGCCCATGGGCTCCCAAGAGAGTTACCACTGCTTACTAAGTTATTGCTCGCTCCTTTCCAGACTTGGAACTTCTCCAACACTGCCAGCAGAAGCCCAGCCTCCAGCAGTCACTGAGGGTCAGAGACCCAGAGGGAGGGAGCTGCAAAAGTGTGAGAGGCAAAGATGGAGACTCTGACTTGGAATTTGGAGGTTTGCAAAATGCCTCTCTGAGGACACTGACGATGACCCTCATCTCTCTTTTTCTTTCTTCAACTGTAATCTCTCTCCCTGCTCTCTCTCTTCTGCTGTATGGGGCAATTTGAATGGGCATGAGGAGGGAGGACCAGCTATTTTAATAGAAAACAAGAATTTGAAGATGACTGTGGAGATGAGGAAGGGTCCAGAATGACTCCCAGATTCTGGCTTGGGTCACTGAGCGCCAGTCCCCACCTCAGGAAATGCAGACAAAACCATACCACAAGGTGCTTCGCTGTAGTCATGTCTGAGCTCAACCAAGTGGGGAGGTGGCTCCAACACAGGAAGTTATTTAGACAAGATATACAAGAGTGGAGATGATAAACAAGGCGGAAGGGGAATGAGACAAGAAAAGCAGGGAAGGGCCAGTGTGGCTCAGCAGTTGAGCATCGATCCAAGAATCAAGAGGTCACTGTTTTTATTCCTGGTCAGGGCTCATGCCCAGGTTGCAGGAGGGGGGCATGCAGGAGGCAGCCGATAGATTATGTTTATTTCTCATTGATGTTTCCCTCTCTCCCTCCCTTCCTCTCACTCTAAAAATAAAAAATAAAAAATAAAAACATATTTAAAAGGGGAGAGAGGAAAAGGGGAATGGAGAAAGTGTGTGTGTGTGTGTGTGTGTGTGTGTGTGTGTGAATGTGTCAAAGGAGGTGGGGAAAGGAAGCTGATAAAAGCAGAGCCATAGCCGAGACCGGTTTGGCTCAGTGGATAGAGCGTGGGTCTGTGGACTGAAAGATCCCGGGTTCGATTCCGGTCAAGGGCATGCAACTTGGTTGCAGGCACATACCCAGTAGGGGGCATGCAAGAGGCAGCTGACCGATGACTCTCATCGATGTTTCTAACTCTCTGTATCTCTTTCCCTTCCTCTCTGTACAAAATCAATAAAATATATTTAAAAAAAAAAAAAAAAAGCAGAGCCATAGTGTAACTCTTCAAATTCTGAGTTCCCAGCTACCGACTGTCCTGGCCACAGCCTGCTGACAGCAGAGCTATCCTCCTCAGTAGTCAGATTCTGTGGTCAGCACACACGGTGAAAACCATGTGGAGTTGAATTACTCTTGAAATACCCTCAGAAGGCACCACACTGGAAACCAGCCACAGTCCCCCAGGAAACCCAACTCAAAGCTTCTCATGGAGGTTATTTTCCTGTACTCTTAAGAATCTCAGAACCAGAAGAAACCAAAAAGTCCATCTTCCTTGCCTACTGGTTCTAAAACTAAAAATTCTCAGTAGTAAAACCACTGATCTGGTCTGAATGCTTCTGAAAAGGCTTAATTTTACTCAGAGAGATTGGTCATCACCTAATGTCACCCAATTAGACTGGGCTTTTGTCTGACCCCACACTCCTCCTGCCACACTCTCTTTCTTTTTTTCTTTTTTTTTCTTTTTTATATTTTTTATTGACTTCCTACAGAGATGAAGGGAGAGAGATAGAGAGCTAGAAACATCGACAAGAGAGAAACACCAATCAGCTGCCTTCTGCACCCCCCCCCCCCCCCCAGAGATGTGCCCACAACCAAGATACATGCCCTTGACTGGGATCGAACCTGGGACCCTTCAGTCCGCAGGCTGACGCTCTATCCTTTGAGCCAAACCGGCTTTGGTCACACTTCTCTTTCTTAAAGTTCCCCTAGATAGAAGGTCCGGCTCCACCGCTAAACATCTGTGTGTGCTGGGAGCATCACCTTCCCCTTTCTTGGCTCTAATCTCCCCATGTGGGAAATGAAACCAGACAAGATGAACTCTAAGAGCTCAGGCAACTCTGAGATAGTTTACTGAATGAAAAATGCTTTGAAAAGTGCAAAGCACTTCATAAACATATTCTCACCGAGCAGAAATTTTGGCATCCCCTGCTTTCCCTGCTGCTGCATCCCTAATATACCCCACATCTAGTCCTATTCCACTTTTGAATATTCTCTAGGGTTCACCCCCTTCCTCTCTATTCCTGTTGCTGATGTTCCATACTCTCTAGCTAGCGGGTCTCCTTCCTGCCAGTCTCTGTCCTCCCCAAAATGATGCTACTTTCACCTACAAGATTGATTTCCACAAATTCCACCTCGGCTGCATCACTTCCCATCTCCTATGCACAAGGCAGAAGAGTCCAGACTTCCAGCTCTGCTCCGCCGGCCCCAGCACTCCCAAGGCAGAGCGTGACTCGCCGTGACCTGGGAGCGCCACACTCCCCGCGTTCTTGCCGTTTCCCACATCCAGAACTCGTCCACCCCACCTCTGCTTCGTTCAAGTCCATCTACCTTTCCGAGACCAGAAGAGATCCTGCCTCCTTGTAGGAACTTTTCCTACGAGAACAAAGATACAGCTTTGTTTCTGAACTACAAACATACCCAGTTAGTGATCACATGGTTAAGATCTTCAATATTCTCTAGTTATTTAACACATTTTCCCTCTCCCAATAGAAAAGAAGTTGTATGTAATATTTGAATCACAATGCTGCTTAAGCTGAAAAATACAGCAAGTATGAGCTGACTGCCTAATGGCTGAAGAGCAAGATCTCAGTTTTCTCTCCTGTCCTTGACCACTAACAGGAAATGATGCAAGGGGTGGGAGGAGGTGAAATCAGTTATTCCTGAAGTACCTTCCCACCTCATCCTCCCCGTTCTCACTCACTTTGTCTGGAATGGAAAGGCCCTGTCTATCACAGACTCACATCAACCTCTTCTCAGAGGATGTGCCTGAGCACATCAGAGCAGTGTGTGCAGACAGTTATATTTAGCTCCATTCTTAATGCCCTGATCAGTCTGTGTGATAGCAGCGGCTGCTCACAATCCTTGACTGTGATGGGAAGATAAAGGAAAGGAAGACACAGAGGAAGAGCCAAGACTAGCAGTAATTTTGCAATATACATTTCAGATCTGGGCCCTGGAGGTAGGTCTGCTTCAAATTAAGCCACATCTGTTCTCAAAGCCCTAAAGAGGCAGGGCACACACACCTACAAGCCACACCAACGAGGACTGGCAGCTGCCAAGATGCTTCTCCTCCTTATGGAGCCAGCACACTGGGAGGTGGGGACTCTGGCCTGTCAGCCCCTCTCAGAACCATTGTTTCTGCCCCAGAACACTCTAGGTCAGGACCAGAGAGGCATATGTGTGTGTGTGTGTGTGTGTGTGTGTGTGACCCTTGAACAATGCAGTGGTTTGGGGTTCTAAGCCCTATGCAGTCATAGTCTGCGTATAACTTTTGACTCCCCGAAAATGTATCTACTAACTAGAGGCGCAGTGCACGAATTTGTGCACCAATGAATCCCTTGGCCTGGCTTGCGGGATTGGGCCGAAACCGGCTCTCCAACATCCCCCAAGGTGTCCCGGATTGCAAGAGGGTGCAGGCCAGGCTGAGGGACTCCACCAGTGCTGGGCCAAGGAGGGACACAAGAGGTTGGCCAGCCTAGGAGGGACCACCGGAGGGCTCCAGGGCATGTCCAGCCCATCTAGCTCAGTCCTAATTGGCCGAACCCCAGCAGCAAGCTAACCTGCCAGTCAGAGCATCTGTCCCCTGGTGGTCAGTGCACATCATAGCGATTGGTTGAGCTGCCTTAGACTATCATTAGCATTTTACACTTTGATTGGTTGAACAGATGACCAGACACCTAGCATATTAGGCTTTTATTATATACTAGAGGCCCAATACACAAAATTCAGCAAAAGCAGGCCTTCCTTCTCCTGGCTGCTGGCACTGGCTTCCTTCCGGCACCCAGAACCCGGGCCTCCCTCACAGCCCCGGCTTCGTCCAGAAGGATAGAAGGACGTCCGGACTAATTAGCATATTGCACTATTATTATTATAGAGGATAGCCTACTGTTGACTGCCTTACCAATGCATAATAGTTGATTAGCCCATATTTTGTATATGTATTATATGCTGTATTCTTAAAATAAAGTTAGAGAAAATAAAGCTTAAAAAAAGAAAATGCTATAAAGAAAATCATAGGGAAGAGAAAATACATTTACAGGGGGAGTAACAGGGGGGATAAGGACACATAAGTAATACCTTAATCAATACAGAAATTTAAAAAATAAAGATTTTAGATGGATCATAAAAAATACATACCGTATACAGTATTTTTTTTTTTGGGGGGGGGGGGCGGGGAATCCATGTATAAGTGTACCAGAGCAGTTCAAACCCGTATTGTTCAAGGGTGGGGAGGGCATTCAAGGGACCAGCCCTGCTCCCAGAGGAAGGAATTTATGGCCATCACCCAAGGTGCGCAGCGGTGCAGGCACACCTGGCATGCCCACACCCACTCCCAGGACTCCTGGCCACCAGCCACTCTGGAGCATCTCTGCAAAAATTTCCAGCTCCCATGCTCTCCACAGCCAGCTTCCTCCTTCCCTCCAGACTTACTACCCCGTTTTGTTCACTCCCAACCTCCACTTCCCAATCTCTCTCTCTCTCTCTCTCTCTCTCTCACACACACACACACACACACACACACACACACCCCTTGAGTAGTATCTACAGCAAAATGTCTCTCTCTTGCGCTCAGGCGCCCAGCATGGTCATCCTTTCTAATGCTCCCTTGGGCCATCTAATTTACAGGAGCTGATGTTGCTGCCCTCTGGAGGATTTTAAACTCGGTAAAGATGGCGGCTCCTGCCTTCACAGGCCAGGGGATGCATCCATAAACCATTCAGCCTGTCAGCACAGCCAGTTAGGCGGCAGCCAGAAGACACATCCTCTCACCTGCCTCTAAGCTCCTTCCTCACAAAAGGCATCGTCTGCACCCATCTCCAAACAAAGATCTCAGGAAGCCGAGTGCTAATCTTCCCCCTCACTCCCTCTCTTTCAGAGCAGCAGGGGGCCAGGGAAGCAAGTTGGAGAAAATGCCGAGAAGAATCAGAACCACACCACACCCTATGAGAAGCTATCCCGGTTCCAGAACGGCAAGAACGGGAAATTCCACCTTCGAACTCCCGGTTACTCCGGTGGCTCGATGGGTCTCAGGAGAACTGCCTTGGCGTTCCTTGTCACAGAGGCATGAAGCAACCGCTGCCCCCACCGCACGCCCCAGAGCCCCAGAGGCAAAGAGCTGGGCAGAAAGGAATGCAGACAGCTTCCCAGAAGTGCCCAGCTGGGAAGGAAACCAAGAGCTCACCACAGCTTCCTGGGCCCAGGCGGGGAGGAACCGGGCTCTCCGAAGAAGGACTTTTGACAGCTCAGAGACCTTGAAGGTGAAAGCCCAAAGGAAGAAGAAAAAAAGCACAGTGGTCGGAAGATGCCCGGGCAGAACAAGCCTGGGCTGGCCCCACATGGCTCCAAGTAAGCAGTGGCTGTCCCTGAATGGCAGAGAGCCTTAGAGAAACCCTAAACTACTGACGGCCCCTAAGGAGCCCCAGGCGGGCCTGGGATGGGAACGTCTGAGCCTCTTTGAGTAAGAGAATCAAAAGAAAATAATCAAATAAT
This sequence comes from Pipistrellus hanaki, assembly GCF_964339955.1. Classification (NCBI taxonomy): domain Eukaryota; kingdom Metazoa; phylum Chordata; class Mammalia; order Chiroptera; family Vespertilionidae; genus Pipistrellus; species Pipistrellus hanaki. The sequence continues at coordinate 47,776,510 of NC_140511.1, forward strand.
TTCAATTTTAAAAAAATGAGTTGCTGAAACCAGTTTGGCTCAGTGGATAGAGCGTCGTGCTTCAGACTGAAAGGTCCCGGTTCGATTCCGGTCAAGGGCATGTACCTTGGTTGTGGGCACATCCCCGGTGGGGGGTGTGCAGGAGGCAGCTGGTCGATGATTCTCTCACATCGACGTTTCTAGCTCTCTATCCCTCTCAATTCCTCTCTGTGTAAAGTCAATAAAATATATATTTTCTTAAAATGAGTTAAATCATAAATTGCTTCCCTTCCAAGAAAAGGGCAACTCCTAAGTCAGATGCCCAATCTTCCTCTCCCATCTAATACCCAACTCCCAGTCTGGAAACCCTCGCCGGTTGTTAGTACTAACACAGAATTCACACAGCGACACAGAGACACACATGTCTGTTCACTCCTCCAAGCTCAGTTCCCACAGCCGAAGCTGCAAGACCCTTTCCAAAGTCAAGTCCCTGTGGGGACAGCAGGAGGCAAGAATTATATGTAGGCTTTTCCCAAGCAAAGGGGGAAAGGCCTTGGCTGCCCATAGGACCAGGCGTGGCTTCAGACGCCCCCAGGGCAGGAAGGAGGCTGAGCACCTGGAATCTCCCGACCCTCCGCAGCACCAGTAAACTGGCTGATGTCATCTCTCTGGTAGCCACATGTCTGCTCCCAGCTCCTGGGATTTTGCCCATCCTCACCTCAAAATTGCACAAGAAGCGTCTGTGGCTGGTTTGTTCAGTTTCTCACAGCCTGGTGCCAGTGAAGCAAAGGTGAGAGGTTTGCTACTTAAAAGAACCATTCTTTTTACCCTGCCCTGTGGCCACAGATTTTATTCCCAAACCTGGATGAAAATGCATGCATGCTGTTTTTTGTGTTGTTGTTGTTGGGTTTTTGGTTGGTTTTTTTTTTTTCAGAGACGGGACCAAAGATGAGCTCAAACCATCTCTGGGCACCATAGAAAGAAGGACAAAACGTAAGAGCCTAACCAGTGGTCAAGGACAATAGGGGGTGGAGGCATGGGGGGGGGGGGGGTTGGGATTGGAATGGGGGGTTGAGGACAAATATGTGATACCTTAATCAATAAAGAAATTTTAAAAAATTAAAAAGAATAAAAAAGAAAGAAGGACAAAGAAAGAGGTGATCAGGTATAGACATACTTCTTTGGAACTACATGACACACTGTCCCCAGGCAAAAACATGTGGCAAGCTGTCCCACTCTTACCAGGAAATTCTCAGTCACTTCGAATTTTACCCAAAACAATTGTTCCTTGCTGAAACTGGTTTGGCTCAGTGGATAGAGCGTTGGTGTGCGGACTGAAAGGTCCCAGGTTCGATTCCAGTCAAGGGCATGTACATTGGTTGAGGGCACATCCCCAGTAGGGGGTGTGTAGGAGGCAGCTGGTCGATGTTTCTCTCTTATCAATGTTTCTAGCTCTCTATCCCTCTCCCTTCCTCTCTGTAAAAAAATCAATAAAATATATATTTTAAAAAAAAAACACACACAATTGTTCCACTTTCCTGAGCTGTTCATTCTACAAGGAGATGCTGCAGTTTACACACAGAGCCCAGGGACACCTTGCATTTTCATGAACTTGTCCCACCGAAAATGTAAACAGCTCCCAATGAGAAGCTTTCCACTGGAGACCTGATACGGCATCACAACAAGAATGCATTATTTCCTACTCCAAAGAAGAAGGCGATAATTCAATTAACGCCACAAAACAATATGTTTAAAAATGTGGTCTGGGCATAATTAGATCATGATTTTCAAAGTGGGAGAACTTCTTCAGGCTTTAAGCTAAAGTATTTCTCCAAAGAAATACACACCGCCGGGATAGGGGGTGGGGGGGTGGGAGATAAAGAAAAGAGCTTAGGCAAGTCAGGCATGGCCCACACCAGCACCTCCACCACCACCACCACCACCGCCACCTACCTAGAGATTCAGACAAAAGGAGGGACCGAGTTCTCCTGATCCAGCCCAGGCCTTCCTGGGAAGCACTCCTTTTCCTCTCCATGTGATAGGAGCAGAGGCAGCCCCTTCCACAGCCACACTGTCAGCATGGGAAAGAAGGTGAAGACTGTGTTTTCACTAAACTCTCCTTTATCAGTCAGTCACTTTTATAAATTGAAAACATTTTCCCAAAAAAATAATACTAAATATGTTAGTTAGATGCCCAGATAAGGTCATCACTGAATAGCGTGGCAAAATACTGTTTACATATAATAATTATATCAAAAAATAGCTGTGTAGCCGAGATCGGTTTGGCTCAATGGATAGAGCGTCGACTTGGGGACTGAAGGGTCCCGGGTTCGATTCCAGTCAAGGGCATGTACCTTGGTTGCGGGCATATCCCCAGTAGGGAGTGTGCAAGAGGCAGCTGATCGATGACTCTCTCTCATCGATGTTTCTAACTCTCTATCTCTCTCCCTTCCTCTCTGTACAAAATCAATAATATATATATATATATATATATATATATATATATATATATAAATAGCTGTGTAAATGCTAGCAGTAAAACAAAACATCCTATCTAATAAAAGAGCAATATGCAAATTGACCACACCTCTGCTACACCCACAAGCCACACCCATCAGCCAATCAGGAACGGGTATGCAAATTAACCCAGCCAAGATGGCTGTGGCCACAGAGTGAGCAGGAGGCTTGGGTTTCCCCGGCAATGGAGGAAGCCAAGCTTCCCGTACACCCTGGCCAGCTATGGACTCCACTCAAGGCTACAAAGTTTCAATTACAGAAGATAAATAAATCCCAACAAAAATGGCAGCAGCCACAGAGCGAGCAGGAGGCTTGGGTTTCCCCAGCGATGGAGGAAGCCAAGCTTTATGCCCATCCTGGCCTGCCCTAGCCTCTGCTCAAGGCTACAAAGTTTCAATTATAGAAGATAAATAAATCCCAGATACCAGGACCTCCGTTTGGGTTGCCAGGGGGAGGGAGAGGGGCATGACCGACCTGAAAACCACCACAGGCCCCTCACCCAGGCCACCCTATGCCCCAACCCCAACCCTGATCCAGGACACCCTTCAGGGCAAACCAGCTGGCCCCACCCGTGCATCAGGCCTCTATCCTATCTAATAAAAGAGTAATATGCAAATTGACCATCACTCCAACCCACAAGATGGCTGCCCCCATGTGGACACAAGATGACCGCCACAAGATGGCCAGTAGGGAAGGGACCAGGTCTGCAAGGGAGGGCAGTTTTGGGCAATCAAGCCAGCAGGGGAGGGCAGTTGGGAGCGACCAAGCCTGCAGGAAAGGACAGTTAGGGGCAATCAGGCTGGCAGGGGAGCAGTTAGGCATCAATCCGGCTGGCAGGGGAGTGGTTATGGGGTAATCAAGCTGGCAGGCAGAAGCGGTTAGGGGTAATCAGGAAGGTAGGCAGGCGAACAGTTGGGAGCCAGCAGTAGATTATGAGAGGGATGTCTGGCTGCCGTTTAGGCCCAATCCTACTGGGATTGGGCCAAATGGGCAGTCAGACATCCCTCAAGGGGTCCCAGATTAGAGAGGGCACAAGCTGGGCTGAGGAATACACACACACACACACACACACACACACACACACACTGTGCACAAATTTCATGCACCAGGCCTTTAGTAGAAGAATAAAATTAAATAGTTTTTACATATCTCAAATTTTAGCCCTGGGAAAAAAACTGGTTCCTTAAAAGATGCGTATTTTTAGGGATTTCTAAAGGTACTTACAAAGGCAGGACTGATAGCACTGATTCTTCACACCGCCTTGTTTCATTCCCAAATGTCTGACTTTCCTTTCTGAAGGATACTTGGTGTCATGCTTATCTTCTAAGGTTAGGGTTAACTTCTACAATCCAAGATGGAGCAGGACAGAAAGCATATTTCCTGAGGTAACTAAGCAAAGCAGGTAGGAGAGAAAGCAGATGGAAGAAGAGAGTTAAAGAGGATGGGATAGGATTTGAAGAACACCTGCCTGAGGGAGTTCTTTATGAGCTATGACTGTAAGAGACAGAAACCAGCAAGTTCACAATACCCAGAACTGGAGTGTCAGCTACCAAATGGGCTATCTGCCTGAGAAAACTTGGTTTAAAGTAAAATGGAATGGGGAAAATAGCAAATAACCAGACCTGAGCTCACAACTCTTATCAAGCCCCAAGTCAAACCATTATTTTGTAGATGATGTTGGCATTCACAATGACTACGTAGGTCTACAGAGCCTACCGGAAATGCTCACTGCCCGTTCTCTTGGCTCTGGATGAACTGCAGAATACCTAGCTATATAAAGAAAAGGAACCAGGGCCTTGGCCGTGTAGCTAAGTTGGTTGAAGCATTGTTCTAATATGCCAAAGTTGTGGGTTCGCTCCCCAGTCAGGGAACATACAAGAATCAACCAATGAATATATAAATAAGTGGAACAACGAATCAATCTCTCTCTCTCAAATAAATAAATTTTAAAAAATAAAGAGCCCAGAGGATGTGGCTCAGTGGTTGAGCACTGACCCAGGAACCAAGCGGTCCCCAGTTCAATTCCTGGTCAGGGCACATGTCCAGGTTGTGGGCTTGATCCTCAGTAGGGGGTTTGCAGAAGGCAGCCAATCAATGATGTTTCTCTATCATTGATGTTTCTATCTCTTTTCCTTCCTCTCTATCCAAAAATCAATAAAAACCTATTTTTAAAAAAATTAAAGAAAAGGAAGCATCCCAGAATTCTATGTTACCAGGCAGAATCATGATGGAACTGAGGCTTATGTAGTACTAAAAAAAAATAAATAAATAAATAAATTTTTAAATGTGGAATGAGCATTGTAGTTTGTGTCACAGGGATTTAGGGACACATAAAAGTATTGCAGAATAGCAAAGAAGGCCCAGGGGAAAGTATAGAGTTAATTACATAACTCTTCTCCCCAAAACTATCCTACTCAGTTCCATGACTTTCTCTAGCAAGTTTCAGCAGCCCAAGAGCCTCCTAAGGTTGGGCATATCAATGGCGAGTGCAGGTCCTTATCGCTAACCCACAGAAAAAGGTCGCTCTGCATTCATTTGGAGAAAGTTCTGCTGATTATGCCTGACAAAGACTACAGGGCAGCAGAAGATCTGGAGGCCCTTTGTCCAACTGTTGGAGACCAATGCAAAACTTTATTTGGAAAGACAAAGTATGAACTAGGCAAGATTTGATTAAATCTCAGAATCATTTCAGAGGGGTCAGGGAGGGATAACGAAGAAATATAGCTCTGCCTCTCTGAGTATGTATATTATGTGGGGGCCATGGTTTGCGTAGGTAGACGTGAAACCACTTTGCTTTTTCTTTAAGGAGCTGCCTGTCATGAGCACCAAGGGGGCCATCTCTCAATTCTTTTGTCTACTTCTATTTCCTAGTTCCTGGTGATAGAATCCCGCAGATATACCCCCTCCCTGGCTGGAACCAAATTATAACGCCTTCAGGGCACACGGCTTGGAGCACAGCCATGCACAGAAGGAGGGATCAACAAATGCAGAAGTTGGACATGTTAGCAAACATTTACGGTTTCTGGAAATTGCAACTTCCAAGGGCCGTTTTCCACATGATGGGAAATGAAAGCCAGGTGAAGATCTTGGCTGAGTTTCCAGATATTTCTGGGTTTCTGAAGGCGGTGGAAGGTGGGAGGCAGAGTTCTGGAACTGAACCCACAGAAGACCAAGCCTCCCACATCCCCAGGGTGACAGAGAACAGGTGTGGACGCAGAGCAAGCCCAGGGTGGACGGCACAGTTATCCCCTGAGGTCACCCTCTCAGAGAATGTCCACCATTTTGTTATCACATTTCATACTTTTCCAAAGCAACTATATATATTCATTTGATCTGTAGTGGCACTGAGTAGCCTTCTGGTTTCACTGATGAAACTCATGGGAATGGTTCTCTGCCTCTAGCCTATCTACTCTCTCCTCCATCCCCCAGGCTTACTTTCTGGGTTCCCATCTCCATCCATAGATTTCTATCTTCTTTATCACGAGGTCCCTTTTGACAAGAGGAAATTGAGACACAGAAATGTGCCTTGCGCAAGATCATACCACAAATTAGAAGTGCAGCAGGGATTCGGATCCAATTCTCCGAAGTCTAGTCCAGCACTCTTTCCACTGACCACAATACCTCTGTTGTAGGAGAAACATCTGCCCCAGAACACCAAGGCCAAGAATCAAAACAGTTTATCTGCATGTCTTCTCAAGCAAAACAACACCGCCAGAATGTTTGGCAGAGACTAAGTAAATATTTCATCTGTGATCTACGCTGGAGGGAAAGACTACGGGGGAGAGGCAGGCAGCACACAGGGAAGCTGAAGAGAAGACCACTGCAAAGGCCAGCAGATGGTGACTAAAGAGGAAAAATATAATATTAAACTAAGGACGAGCTAGGGGCTTCATTGTTGAGGCTTAAAAAGAGGATTCTAGATCTACGTGTGACTATGAACAGACTGCCATCTGAAAGCGGACCAAACAGAAGCCAGAAGAAAATACTAAACTATCTAGTGATGCAGACAGGAATCCAGGAGTATGCGATGGGAAAGCCTGGGAATCAGGGAGAGGGCGGTGGGCTAGAGGCAGAGAACCACGGGCACAGAACGTCACTGGTAGAACTGGAAGGGAATTCCAGGAACCCAAACGAGGGTCTTCCCCTTGGAAAAGCACCGAGATCGGTCAGCTGGACGAAGGCTGAGGAACAGAAGGAGTCACTATACAAAATTAGGTCCACTGGTTTAAAAAAAAAAAAAAATCCTACCTGACTCATCCCAGAGAGAAACATTCCAGAGAGTAGGAGAGCTATGAAGAGAGTGGAAAAGTTATTACCATCAAGTAAACATCACCTGAGCTTTCCAGTGACCTTTAAGAAAGAAATGGCGCCCAACCGGCATGGCTCAGCGGTTGAACACTGACCTCTGAAGCAGGAAGTCACAGTTTGATTCCCAGTCAGGGCTCATTCCTGGGTTTCAGGCTCAATCCCCTGTGTGGGGCGTACAGGAGGCAGCTGATATATGATTCTCTCTATCATTGATATTTCTATCTCTCTCCCTCTCCCTTCCTCTCTGAAATCAATTTTTAAAAAATTTTTTTCCTAAAGAAATAGGTGGCTTCAAAAGACAGACATGGTCACTTGATTGTATCAGAGGCTCTGATATCATGGCTATTCAAAGGAACAAGAAGAACAAAGAGGTCTGAGGCAGGCTTAGGGGCAAAGAGGTGTCCTCTTGTCGATGATGTAATAAGCCATAGTCTTAGAGAGCATAGTGACGCCAGCCTCAGAGAGGGCTGGGACAGGCTGACACTGAGCAAGGGTGACATGACTCCCCACAGGGCCCGCCTGGCCCAGCTCTCCTCCTCACGCGAAGCCTACTGCAGTTGGGGGAAAGGGAAAGAAAAGGCCTGGAGCTCTTACCCTCAAAGCGGTTACCTTCTACCTGAGCAGCCAAGACACACGTTCCAAAGAACAAGGAACCCCTGCACCAACACTGAGCTTCTCAGCACCAATAAGCAGCCCAGCCTCTGGGCTTGGGCGACTTTTTCTTTTCTTCGGGGAGTGTACTCACCACGAAGGCAGTGACAGGCAAATGAGAAAGGGTCTGTCACAGAATTCAGCACAAGGGAATCTTGGGAGACAGATGAATTGCTTCCTGATTGTGAACTGATCCACTCACTAGGCAAAGTCTACGAAGACAAGAAGCTAAGCCAAGGAAAGTGTGAGGAGAGGAGAGGGTAGGAGAGGGGAAGGGGAGGGTAAAGAGGGGAGGGGAGGAGAGGAGAAGGCAGCTCTCCCCCAGGTAGGAAAGTTGAGAAAGCAGAAAAAAATGGAAGTAGTGACCTCCATGGAAGCAGGGAAGTCCCCCGCTCGAGGCCTCATTTGTAATCAAAAGCAGAAAGGACCAAACTAATGTAAACAGGCCCTGGAAGCTAATGTGCCCTTCTCCGGAGAGGCCAAAACACACACTTCCCCCCAGCGTGGCTCTGGAAATGCAGAAGGCTCCCTGAGACCAGAGAGGCAGGCGAGGGGAGCTGGGAAATTCTCAAGCTGCATTTAGGCTTTTTCTTTTCTTTTCTTTTCTTTTTTCTGTCCCCAGGCACTCAGAACCTTCAGAGCACGCAGACCAAGTAGAAGGTGAAGCTAAGATTTTGCTGCTCGGAGGAAAACGCAGTTTGCCCAACGTTCCCACAAGAGAGACTCAGAAGAAAATAACCAGGCAGCAGGACCCCATGCCCCCAAATCGGAACACCTAGGCACAGTCCTGCTGCGGGCTTCCCACACCGCTCCTCAGCACCAATGCAATCAACAGCTGCCCCGCAGAAAACAATGGGCCTTTGTGCCCTTGCCTTCAGATTACCTCGGAGACCCAAACAGGACAATTCCTTTGGAGGGACGGTTCTCTTAAATACTGGTCCAGAACGTGATAAAAAGTTCTTTTAGCATCGACAGCATCCCTCTCAAACAAATTTCTACCTGTTCCCTACGGGGCAGAGAGGGTCCTGTGCATCCCTCGCCACCACCCGCCTAAGGCCCAGCCACAGGCAGGTCCCTGGGTCCTCCTCCCCGAGCCGTCCTCATGGGACACCAGAGCGGCTGCCCCTGCTTTCTTCTTGGCCACAGAAATGCAAGCCGAAGAAGGGTGCCGACTCCCCTCTTCTCCCTTCACCAAAATGTCCCACATTGAGTAAATCACACAGGTTGGTGTAATTTCAGGCTCAATCCCCTGTGTGGGCTGTGCAGGAGGCAGCTGATATATGATTCTCTCTATCATTGATATTTCTATCTCTCTCTTCCTCTCCCTTCGTCTCTGAAATCAACTTGTAAAAAAAAAAAAAAAAAAAAAAAAAAAAAAATTTTCTAAAGAAAGAGATGGCTTCAAAAGACAGACATGGTCACTTGTTTGTATCAGAGGCTCTGATATCATGGCTGTTCAAATGAACAAGAAGAACAAAGACTGTCACCATTAAGGTATGTTGAACTGGACTGTCAACAGTAATGGTGATTTAAAAATGAAGAATGAAACAAGCCAGCAGTCCAGCTTTTCCTAACATTGCACTGACAAATAAAAATTCCCAGACTGACAAGCATGGCAATAAATTATATGTTGTACTTCTTCTTGAATCTAAGTATTTTAAATCTTACCTAATTTTGTAATAGATGAGTATAACATGCTTTCTTGGAAAGGGCTGTCCTGCTATCCTATTTATTTGATTGTTTTTCATTTTCATTATGCTGGTTTTCAAGTTTCCTTATATAATGTGAAGACGGTAATAGTTTTGGAGTTTTTGTTTATTTTTAATCTCCTTCCTTGGAAAAAGTTTTAAAATCTGGGGATACTATGTGGACTCAAACAACAGCCCTAGGTGGTTTGGCTTAGTGGATAGAGTGACTGAAGGGTCACGGGTTCAATTCCGATCAAGGGCACATATTGTACCTCGTTTGCAGGCTTGATCTCAGGGAGATAACCAATTAACGTGTCTCTCATGTAGATGTTTCTCTCTCTGCCTGTAACCCTCCCTTCCACTATATATCAATGAATGGAAAAATGTCCTCGGATGAGGATTAACAACAACAAAAACATAAACAAAAACTGTGTTTTGACCCTGGGAAGCTGGCTCAGTTGACTGGAGTGTCCTCCCATATACCAGAAGGTTGTGGATTCCATTCCCAGTCAAGGCACATATTTAGGTTGTGGGTTCAATCCCCAGTCAGGTCACATATAGGAGGCAACCAATTACTGTTTCTCTCTCATATTAATGGTTCTCTCTCCCTTTCTCTTTCTTTAAAAATCAATCAACAGAAACACGTCCTCGAGAAAGGATTAACAAAAAAAAAGAAACTATGTTTTGTGGAATCCCATATCCCTATAGTGTGCTAGGCTTCTCCCATTTTCCATCACAGAGATAACTGGCAATAAATAAATTCAGGAGCCACTTCCTTCAAACCACCGTTGCCAAGGACCAGATGCGTCAGCACAAAATCCCCTTCCACAAGGCAGAGGCAGTCTAAAGCACTCTGAGTATCTTCCCCTCAATTCCTTTCTCTTAGCCAGCATTACTCCTCTCCGAAAATTCCTTCAAATAAGGCATTGGTGTTTTTCAGAATAGTTAGCTAGATACCATGAGTATCCTAATCCAATCCCGAATATCACTCATTTTTTGTTTTAATTGATTTTTAAAGAGAAAGGAAAGGAGGGAGAAAGAGGAAAGCAACAACAACAACAACAAAAAAAAAAATCATAGATCAGCTGCCTCCTGCACACCCCTTACTGGGAATCTATCCCACAAACCAGGCATGTGCCTTGACCAGGTATCGAACTGGTGACCTCTTGGTTCCTGGATCAATACTCAACCATTGAACCACACCAGCCAGACTATGGCTAATTTTCCATTATTTCAGCACAAGGAGGCCTCACCATGTATTGGGCAGAGCTTTGGAATCCAATGAACTTGGGTTCAAATTTTGCACCTTGGACAAGTCACTTGATTTCTCCGAGTCATAATTTCCTCCTCTTTGAGACAATTAGTGAGATTTATGAAAGCAGTGAATGGCACATAGTAGGTCTCCTGTATTGACTCAGTATTTTCTTGACAACATTCTCTACTGTTGTCCCCCAAGAACTAGGCTTTTCTAAAACATTTTTAAAACAGCGCTGGATATTATGAAATCAACAAGTTACCAGTCATGACCCTTACCCTGCCTTACTTGTCACGTCCCCATGTCTGTCCTCAATTCCTTTCCAGGCTCCCTTAGGAAAGGCCCAGGATACACACTTAATGGCAAAAACCTCCCAGTTCACCCTCCCAACTGCCTGTAAGAATAAACTAGGAGGCCGAAACCAGTTTGGCTCAGTGGATAGAGCATCGGTCTGCGGACTGAAAGGTCCCAGGTTCCATTCAGGTCAAGGACATGTACCTTGGTTGAGGGCACATCCCCAGTAGGGGGTGTGCAAGAGGCAGCTGATCGATGATTCTCTCTCATTGATGTTTCTAACTCTCTATCCCTCTATCTTCCTCTCTGTAAAAAAATCAATAAAATATATTTTTAAAAAAATAAGAATAAACTAGGAAGTGGCTCAGGGTTCTCTAAGGACAAGGCTGACAGTGTCATCCTGGAAAATATAAATGGAAAGATCACTCATCTCACCAACGCGTGTTTCTGCGTGGTATCAAATCAACCCCTTGACAGTTGCCTTTTGAAGTTCGTTCAATCTGCTCTATGCAAATACTGAATTACGGCTCTACCGCATTTTGCTAAAAAAATGTTCCAAATAGGCAAAAAAAAAAAAAAAAAAAAAAAAAAAAGCTATCAATTTTTTAGGACTACCCGGTCTTATTTTACAGCTGTGGGCCTCAACCGAGCATGTGGCCAGTGTGTGGGAAGAACCCCTGGACTCCAGCATAACCTCAGACTGCTACTAAGGTATAAAACCTGTCAGAGGAACTGATCCTTGCTGGGCCTCATTATTCTCCCCTAGCAGAATGCAAAGTCTCTATATTTGTAAGACTGTCCGGATTATTCATATGGAAAACATCACTGGGAAGGAAGCACCACGAATGGGTAGCTCTCCTCGCTAGCTCATGCCTGGCCTTGGCAAGAGAACACTCTGCCGACATCCACCACCATCACTCTCCTTTCTGGACCATCAAAGTGCACGGTCAGGCTGCTGTACATCACCATCCTGCTCATGCCACTCCTGCCATCCCCCCCAAAGTTCTCCGTGTACTTTTACACCTCTAGACCTTCGGCATATACTGTTCCCTCTCCCTGGAATGCCTTTCCAGCTCTATTGTGCCCAGCCAACTCCAACTGTCCCTCAAGAACCAGCTCCTACAGGATCTCTCCTGGTTGCTTTTCCTGACTCTGGGGCTTCCTGTGCAGCTTTTCCTCATTATTCTCCCCTTTCTTCTGGTTGAGCACCTGTATCACATTCTATTGAAAATGAATTTAACAAAACAAGCGCTGCTCCCCATACATTTAACTTAACATTTATATATCTGTATCATAAACAGTAGTAGAAATGCACTTCCTGGAATATTATAAATACTGGCATTTTATAAATATGGACATTTAAAAATAAAACTTCTACCTTATTCTCTTAAATGAACCAAAATAAATCCAATGAAATCTAAATGCCAGTGTTTTAAAATACATCATCCATTTAAAAAAAAAAAAACATGAAATTTTATAGCATTTCTTTTTATCCTTGAACTCTAATTTCCTTTCTACTTCCACCTCAGAACTTTGTCCAAGTATTTATGCTTGAAAATCTTTTGTTGATCAACTTCTCTGCAGTACAACTATTATATATAACTATATATATATATATATATATATATATATATATATATATATGTATGTGTGTATATCACACATAAATTTTTTAAATTATCCTATGGCTATAAGCTCTAAATGTTAAAATAATTTTCTTCTGGGTTGCTTTCATTACCTTCATTATTAATATGATTGAAACATAATTATATTATAAATTTGTATTACTAAATATAAGTAAAAGTTTATTATAAATACATTAATTTTCCATTTTTATAGTAGCAAGCACCAATAAATTTTGTTCACATACATACCTAGATAGGAATGAAAGAGATTTTATTATAGCAATCTTTCAGTCTGTACTTGGGTTTTTTTAAAAATATATTTTATTGATTTTTTTACAGAGAGGAAGGGATAGGAATAGAGTTAGAAACATTGATCAGCTGCCTCCTGCACACTCTCCATTGGGTATATGCCTGCAACCAAAGTACTTACCCTTGACTGGAATCGAACCTGGGACCCTTGAGTCCGCAGGCTGACACTCTATCCACTGAGCCAAGCTGGTTAGGGCAGTCTGTACTTGTTCTGAGTTATATGCCAAAATTACACAGTAACTTATTATCAAAATTTATTTTTATCTACCAGCTGACAACTGTCAATTTTATTGACAATAAAAATGGAAACCATCTGAATCTAAAAAGGATCTGTTTTTCAGAGTCATTCATTTCTTTAAAATATTCATTGTTATCATTATTATTATTTTACTAGAGGCCTAGTGCATGGATGTGTACACTGGTGGGGTCCCTCTGGCCTGCACCCTCCCGCAATCTGGAACTCCTCGGGGGATGTCGGAGAGCTGGTTTCGGCCCGATCCCCACAGCCAGGCTGAGGGACCCCACCATGAATCTGTGCACCAGGCCTCTAGTATGCATATAAGTTCTTTGGTTAATCTCTTCCTGCCCTCCCCGCTCTGAGATTAATCTGTCTGTCCATGTTTCCATGCCTGTGGTTTCCGCTCCTGTGTTGAGCATCTGCCCCCTGATGGTCAGTATACATCATAGCTACTGGCCTGTACGCCACTCGCTTAGGCTTATATATATATAAGCCTTATATATATATAGGATGCTCTATCCTAGGGGTGTCGAACTCAATCAGAGAAGGGGCCAAAATCTAAAATCCAGGCTGATATATATATATATATATATATATATATATATATATATATATATAACAATAAATTCCAGGCTGAGTAGAGATTTAAGTAAAATTAATGACATCATAAAAGAAGTAGAAGACCATAGTTTTTATCTTAATCTTGCTGAGGGAAGATTGTTCTAAGAATAATACCACAGATTCTTTTAAAAAAAATTGTTTAAAGCTAATAAATTTCACTACATTAAATTATTTTAAATGTGTTAACTGCCCTAGCCAGTTTGGCTCAGTGGATAGAGCACATGTGTCAAACACAAGGCCCGCGGGCCAAATCCAGCCCGCCAGGCCTTGCAATGTGGCCCGCACCGCGCTGTCATCACTGCACTCCGCTGTCAGTTTATGACATTGTCAGTTTATGACAGTTCAGTAAACCATTCGGCCCGCGATTTAGGCTGGATTTTAGATTTTGGCCCCTTCTCTGATTGAGTTCGACACCCCTAGGTTAGAGCATCAGCCTGCAGACTGAAGGGTTGGTTCAATTATGGTCAAGGGCACATGCCCAGGTTGCAATAGGGGGTGTACAGGAGGTAGCCAATCATTGATTTTTCTCTCATCTTTGATGTTTCCATCTCTCGTTCCCTCATTCTCCCTCTCTGAAATCAATAAAAAAAATATATTAAAAATAAAAATAAAGCCGAAACTGGTTTGGCTCAGTAGATGGAGCGTCGGCCTGTGGACTGAAGGGTCCCAGGTTCGATTCCGGTCAAGGGCATGTACCTTGGTTGTGGGCACATCCCCAGTGGGGGATGTGCAAGAGGCAGCTGATCAATGATTCTCTCTCATCAGTGTTTCTAGCTCTCTGACCCTCTCTCTTCCTCTCTGTAGAAAATCAATAAAATATATATTTTAAAAATAAAAATAAAAAAATAAAAATAAATAAAAATAAAAATGTTTATCTGAGAAAAAACAATAAAGTAAAAAGATAAATGACAAACTGAGGGAAATATGTGTAATATATACCATGAGTTAACATCCTTAATATTAAAATAATTAGTAAAATCAGTAAAAATAAAATACGAAAATACATAAACATGTAATTCACAAATAAATATAAATTAAGTGGCCTTAAACATGAGAAAATATTAAATCTCAGTAGCAATCAAATAAATGCAAATTAAAATAGCAATGCAATACCATTTTTATCTTATCAGATTTGCAAATATTACTTTTGATCCTTTTAGTTTGGCATGGGTGGCAACAATCAGACACTCTCACTCACCCGAGAGGAGTGCACGCAGGTTCAGGACTTCCTGGAGGCCATTTGGCCACATGCATCAAAAAGCCTTGAAAATGTTCATATCTTTCATCTACCCATTTTACTTCTAAGAATGTATCCTCCAAGATCAATCAGGAAACTGCACTAACATAGAGGCATCAGGAAGTTCATCCAGTGTTTTATAACAGCAAAGCGGGAGGTGGAGGGGCAGACTAAACATAAATAAGGTAAATATTTAGTATTTTCATGAATGTGTATCTGCTTGCTTTACAGTGTTGATACATGTTTTAGCATACATGTAAAACTTGGTCATCTCTGTACAGTGGGATTGCAGGTGATTTTTGTTCAGTGGATAGAGCGTCAGCCTGCAGACTGAAGGGTCAGTTCTGTTTTGTTTGTTTCTGTTTTCTGATTTTTCTGGAAAGAACATTAGCTGTGCAAAGTTCAACCAACTAAGGAGGGAAATGCCCCATTTGTGGTCTCTTAAATATGATGAGGAGGAAAACACTTAAGTAACTTCTATAATAATCCTGCCTCCAGGGTGCACAGCAGGTCTGACTCAGCCTGGAGCTGAGTCCGCAGGAAGGATGAACTTGCCAGGGAATTAAGTCAGGAGGCTAAGAGAACATCAAGAGGAAAAAAGAAAAAAAGGGGGGGAAAAAAAGAAAGGGAAAAGGGCCTATTGTGTTGGTAAACAGCATGCAATTTTGACCGTCAGGAAGGGCAGGCTGTGTGTGAAGGACTTGAAGTAAAAGCCAGATGACAAAGAGTTTTGAATGTCAAATACGTTTGGACTTACCCTGTGAAAGAAGATTCAGTAAAGACTTTTTGTGATTCACTTATATGCAGATCAAGAAAAGGCCAAACAAGAGGTAAAGGAAGAGTGCTTAGGAATAGGACTGCAGATACCATCTGGGAAGAGACCTAAGGCAGCCTTCTGCAGTCGCTGGAAAGGTTCTATGCCTTGATCTGAGTGGTGGTTCCACGGGCGGGTACAAATGTTGAAAGCCTCTAAGATACAGGCTGCATATCTGTGTACTTTACTGTATGTTATTCCTCATAAAAAGGAAACAAGTATGGTGATGAAGCCATAGTCGGAAAGCTCACTCCTGAGAGCGGCCTGAGAAATTGACTGAAGAACATCCAGGGGCGGACATGCTGACACACTGAAGCGGCATGCCAGGAAAGATGGTCAAGGCTTCACCTGGGAGGGAGGCAGCCAAATAGTAAGATGGACTTTGGGGAAATGAACTGACAGGACTTTATGGGTGTGATTACTGAGAAAGAAGAAGAAATCAGAGATGACTCTGATGTGGTTCAAGGAATTGGTGAAGACAAGAGAAGAAAGAGCAGCTCTAGAGAGACAAGTACTGAACATGAAGGTCTGAAGTGACCATGGTTCATCCAGCTGTCCATCTGCAATAATTACACACACTAACAATAGGCCAGGCTATCTTCTAAGTTATATGTGTATTCAATAGGCCAGGCTATATTCTAAATTATATGTATATCTTCTAAGTTATATATATATTCATTTAACTGCACAAAGACCTTATGAGGTAGGCTCCATTATTGCCCCATATTATTGAGATCACATATAATAGGTGATGAAAAAAGGATTTGAATCTAGGCCATCTAGCTCAAGATTTCATGCTCTTAAGATGACCGAGATAAAGGTGATGTATCTCCGACATAAAGGAAATAGTTGAAGATCCAGGGACACCTGAGGTACCACAGGAAGACAGTATAAAAAAAAAAAAAATACAGAATGCTAAAGTATGCTTCTCAGTGTTGGGGCAAGGATTAAATAAAATGACATGTATAAACCTCTTAGCAGTGCACAGGTCACAGAATCAGCACTCAATTAATGGAACCTACTATGGAGATTATTCAACCAGACCATATCATACAAAAGGGACGGGATTAGAGTCAACGCAGTTTAAGGGACATAACAACCAGATAGAGTACATGATTGTAGGTTCAATGTTGGTATAGAAAAACAATAACAGCCCTAGAGTGTTTGGCTCAGTGGATTGAGTGTCAGCCTGTGGACTGAATGGTCCCAGGTTCAATTCCAGTCAAAGACACATGCCCAGGTTGCAGGCTCGATCCCTAGTAGGGGGCATTCAGAAGGCAACAAATCAATGATTCTCTTTCACATTGATGTTTCTATCTCTCTCTCATTTCCTGTCTGAAATCAATAAACATATATTTAAGAAAAAAAACAAAATCAATATGGACACTTGGAGGTCAATGATAAATATGAAAAGTGGTTACAACATAAATTTACTAGACTGGAAAAATTGAGATAATCCTATATCATAAAGACGTAATATGCAAATGGCGTAATGACCAGATCACAGATAAGCAGGAGGGTGGGGCAGCGAGCTACAAGCGGGCAGCCAAGAGCTACAGGAGGGGACAGGACAGCAAGCTATGAGGAGAAGTCAAGGGGGGAGGACAGAGGGAGCTACAGGAGGGCAACAGCAAGCTACTGGCAAGCTACTGGTGCACGGATTTGTGCACAGGGCTGCTAGTTTTAAAATAAGACAAAATGAAAAATATTATGTATAGTATGATCTTGCTTTGGTAAATAAGAGAATACAAATGTGTACATAGATATGACTAAAGAAGAGGCTGCACTAAGATATGAACAGTGACCACTGACCTCTGATTGTTGGAAAAGTGAAGCTTTTCTTTTTTTATAGTCTACTACAAAATGCATAAATTAAAATTTTAAAGTACTAATTTAAAATGGAAGACGAATATAATTTTATATTTTGTAGTTTGAGCTCACAGACACAAAGGAAGCAGACTAAACCTCAAACAGCATATAAGCTGGCTCCAGGTGCCAAGCAACCGACAGGGAAATCACCTCACTCAGGCTGGCAATCCAAAGGCTCAGTAAAACACTCCTCCTCCCCAAGTACCTTCTCTTGCCTCTTTTGTTCGAAGCAGCTGCCTTTCCAAATGACGGGAAAATTTACCCTGATTACCTCCCTCTCATTTGTGTCATTCATTCTGAGAGAACAAGACACGGTGCTCCTCCCAGCATCCTCCGATAAAACCAGGGAAACAGGCAGAAGTGAGGAGCCGGAGAAATGCAGAATAATGTGTGCCCTGTCTCCGTACTGCAGGCAAAGCGCCTTTCAGGGGCGGGAGCAAAGATCCCGTCGAGAAGTCTTCTTTGGGATTACACCAGCAGGAGAGATTCTCCTGGAAAATTTTCTATCTTAAAGTTTTTATCAAGGAAATGTTGCCCTTGTGGTACTTCCCAAAACGAATGCAAAGGAGCTAATTTTCATTTCTATAAAATTTAAAGATGGAGTTAGGGAACAAAAGTCAAGAGGAGAGGGGAGGGCTCAGTGTGGGCAAAGAAGCAAAGGAGAATACATGACTGCTGACCACTCTCCTATTGGCTAAACGGGAAAGATGCTACAACAGTTACAATTCTTATTCATCTTCAAAATGGCCTCAGCATTCAGTATTTGCTGTGATACAATCAAAGATTAACCTTCCACCCTGACCAGCGTGGCTCAGTGAGTTGAGCAGTCCTGTGCACTGAAAGGTCACCAGTTCCATTCTTGGTTATGGCACATACCCAGGTTTAAAATTCAATCCTTGGTCGAGGTGCATACAGGAGGCAATCAATCGTTTCTCTATCACATTATGTTTCTCTCTCTCTCTCTCTCTTCTCTCTCTCTCTCTCTCTCTCTCTCTCTCTCTCTCTCTCTCTCTCTCTCTCTCTCTCTTCAATAAAAAAATATATTTATTTTTTAAAAAGATTAAAGTTCCAGTACTCAGCACAGTATTTGGTATTTAACAGGTCTTGCTCAAACTTCCAGATCCAGTATGAGATATTATTTAAAGGTCTGTGTTCTCGCTTTCATGCTGACCTTTAAAGATTTTTTCCTTAGAGATGGAAAGCAATTCCTGAGAATTAAAAAAAAAAAAAAAAAAAAAAATCTTTTACAGTATTATACCCTGTGCCAATTAACTTGCCTGGTAAGGGCTGTAACAATCTATTCTCATCAGCACTGGTTGAAAACCAGTGGGCCCAGGAGACAGGTTATACTTCCATAGGCCTCATGTCTTAAAAAAAAAAAAAAAAAAAAAAGGCAGTCCAAGATTGGAGTCCTGGATGCCGGACTCCCCAGCCACCGGCCGCCCTCTGGCAGCGAGGCCAGGCCAGGCCTTCTTCTCTCAGAAGCTGCTCCCATTCATTCTCCACGTGATCTTCTGCTCCTCCCCTCCCCCTATATCACTGTTTTCACTCTAGTAGGATGTTACCTTCTAGCCTTACTTTCCTAACTGGCTCAGATTAGCAAAATCCAGGAATAAACATTTGGATACTGAAATGACATTTACAGCCATATGAAGAATTAAGGAAAAATATCAGTTCTCCAGCTTCATATTCCAAAAGTCTCTTAGAAATCTGGGTACACACATCTTACCAGAGAATTATAGGTCATCTTTAAAACCACCATAAATTCCTGAAGAATGCTACTAGGCCCCTAACTACACTAATACCTGGATTGTTACCTCCTCACTCCTCCAAGGCTCCAGTTTCTTTCTCGATTCCAACCCATTTTTTATATTATATGTCATCTTCACTGCAGAGAAAAGATGGAACAATATTTCAAGCATTTTTCACATGCATCCCTGTCATTCCAAATTTAAAGTCTTCAAGATAACATTCAGGATCTGGTCCTTATCTTATACAGCCTACTGTATCTCCCATGTATCTCGCCACTGTATCTTTCATTAACCTGCTGATACCATTAGGACATCCTCATTCCCATCCCAGTTTCTATCCCACACAAGCCAACAACACCTCTGCCTCTGGGCCTTTGCTCACACCATTCCTAGTCACTTCCCAACCCCCTTCCCCAAAGTGTCCTCCTCAGTTCTGAAGGTAGCATTGTGTGGAGGAAAGAGAACTGACTTAGGAATTGAAATACCTTAATTCTAGACATGGTTCTGACAATCATTAGTTGTGTGCCTTTGAATGAGTCCTTTGCTCTCTGGGTTCAGTTTCCCCATGTATAAACAGAAAGACTGAACTAGATCATCTTACTAGTCCTACCAGCTTTAAAAAAAAAAAAATTGATTTATGATTCCTATATGCACAACAAATCCAATCTCTCCTTCAAAGTCTACAAGTCCTCCACAAATTTTCTCTAAGCACACCAGCCCACACTATTCTAAATCTTCTCTAAACTCCGAGATCTGGAAACCAAAACAAATCACAGAGCATTTATTCAACTAAGATTTCATGAGCATTTGCTTGGCCAAATACTATGGGAAAGCCTTGGTAATAAACATAAAGCTAAGTGATAAAGATCCAGACATATCACCTATACATATATCCCTTTCCTCTCCATTTTTTTTTATCTGAGTGAAGTCATGTGAAACATGAACATCAGATGCAAATGATATCATTTATTCATTTGATAAAAATCTAAAGAAAACTTTCTAAAATAATTCTGTTCTAAAAAGTAAAGACCCCAATAAGCAGATGAACCAACTCCCTAACCTTCATGGAATTTATTTGAGAAAACAAATAGGAAAAACACACAAATATGTATATAATTTTAACAACAAAAACAAAGCAAAGATTAAAGGTTGACAAAGAACAGATGTGCATTTGAGCTGACACCTGAATAAAGTGAGGATAGAAATATTCATCCCAGGTGCAGGGCGAAGACTGAGATAGAAGAGATAGGACAAAAGTGGACAGCAGCTGGGAGGGTTAGAGGTTACAGCACTTAAAGACTGGGTAGTAAATTTGGATTCTAAATATGATGGGAGGGATTCCATATGAGGGTTAAAGTAGGGGACAAATGTGAAACTTTGATTACTATGTGGAGAAGAGACTGTGAAGGGACAGGAGTAGAGGAGTTGGGACCAGTTAGAAGGCTAGAGAGAAAGAACCATTAAGAACTTAGCATCCAGCCGAAACTGGTTTGGCTCAGTGGATGGAGCGTCGGCCTGTGGACTGAAGGGTCCCGGGTTCGATTCCGATAAAGGGCATGTGCCTTGATTGCGGGCACATCCCCGGTGGGGCAGGGGGGATGCAGGAGGTGGCTGAATGGTTGATTGATGTTTCTCTCTCATCAATGTTTCTGTCTTTCTATCCCTCTCCCTTCCTCTCTGTAAAAAAATAAATAAATAAAAAATAAAAAATAAATCAATAAAATATATAAAAAATTAAAATAAAAAAATTAAAAAAAGAACTTAGCATCCAGTCTCCCCCCTGCCTAGGTTCACATCCTGAATCTTCAGCTTATAAACTGTGTAATCTCAAGAAAGGTAATATCTCTGTACTTCAGTTTCCACATGTGTAAGTGAGGATAACACTATCTAAATCATAAATTTGTCTGGAAGATTAAACTAGTGCACTAAACCCTTTAAAACGAGTCTGGCACAGAGGAAACACTCCATGAATGCTAGTACTTTGAAATCATGAGCCCACCTAAGTGCACAGAGAAAAGAAGGGGGCTCACGCCTGAACCCTGGGACACTCCAACCTCTTCAAAGGTCTCCCTTCAACCCAAGATTTTACCATAAACCTGCATTTCCTAAGCCTTGTCTGGGGACCCAACACCCTGTATGTGATTCACAGTTGAAAGCTTGATAAAGTAATACTTGATATAGTTCTTTAGGCAACAATTATATGCTATAAGTTCCAGTTGTTGGTTTGTCACATACCTGTCTTGTATATCCACCACCATGCTCAGCCTAGAGTTAAACACACACTCGGGTGTTCATGACACTCACTTGTAGTTATGTCATGTAAATCTTAAAAAAACAAACACAACTACCACGTAATGCACTATGATTTCTCTTTTTAAAAAGCATCCTCTTCTTTATGGAATAATGTGGATTATAAGAGATCCTCAGCACCTCCCCATCATCCAACCATCAGGCCCATTTTGACAGAGATAGTCACACTGGCCGGAACAGTTGCTTACACTACAGGCCATTTTTCCTTCTGACTTACCAATCGTTATGATTTGTGTATAAATTTTTTTTGTCTCTCCTTTCCTGGAGATTTATTTAAGTGCAAAAATCTTTCATATTTAGCAACATGTCACACTCAGTTCCCTATCCCCCAGTCCCCATAGCCCTAAAAGAATGTATACACTGAAGCCAAAATATTCCTAAAACAACAACAGCATAAAACTTAGGAAATAAGAAAACTAGCATAACCCGAATACGTATCCAAAGGATCATCGAGGAGGGTTCCTTCCACCAGCGTACAGAGGTCTCAGTGTCTTTAGCTAGTTACTAGAAGTACTGACAAAATGGCCTTGAGTGATAAGAGTTTCCAACAGAATAAAGGTCCCAGTCAATGGGTGTGAGAGGAGGGGGACAATTCTAACTTTTTAATTTCTTCACTCAATTTCCACAAAGCTATATGCCCTTTTATTTTTTCTTCCCTGCCTCATCCACTCATCTACCCACACCCCCAATTCTAGTGATGATAAACCACAGAAAATAATGCTGATCTACCAGGACCAGTCCTTGATGTGGCTTCCACCAAGCCTGAGCCTCATATCCTAAGATCTACCCCTCGCCCTCCAGGGACCAGGAACAGTGACAAACACATGGGAAGTATGTAGGCGACTTGAGTGTAGGCAGAACTGGACACGTGACGCTGCTCCCAAATTGGCTCCATTGCTCAACTATAATCCTGGAATAGACAAAGGCCACTAGATACTATTTTACCAATACTTTTTAACAAAATTATTGCTTACTAATTCTGACCGTTAACCTACGTATAGGGTCTTTAAAATGGTCCATTTGAAATAAGGTATAAAGTGGCCTCTGTTCACCTCCCATGACTCCGCCATCACTTCCTGTATAAACACTTTAGTCCTAAATACTATTCTGATTCAAGGCAGTGACCTGTCAAGTCACAGGTGTGTGGGAGAATAGTAAAACAGAATCTTCACAACTAATATCTCTGATTAATTGCATAGTAAGGATGCAAATAAACACTCTGACATTAAATCCCATTTTTCCATGTCCTCCCTAACCCCACAGCATAAAATATTCATTTAAAGTTGGGCTTTCTTCATCTCTAAGTCTCTGTGTACAGATTCTAGCATCCATCAAGAAGCAAAAAGCCTATTCCTCCTTCCCCATGCTAGTACACAATTTTCAAGAGAAGCTGCACTTCCTTTGGCACTAGTGTTAGGATCACTCTGGCTTGTGTAGAAGCTCTTTGCGTCTAAGCACCTAAAATCCAATCTGTATGTCCTTGGCTCAAGTAACAAGACCAGACCTTTGGGGATAACAAATGATTCTAACACTTCTGAAAGGCATTAATTGGGCAAGTCTGTTACTTTTGGTGCAATCTTGCAAAGACTGGATTCTTTTTAAGACCTTAAAAGATTTGAGCAAAATTCGTTCAAGGGTAACTTTTTGAAAAAATCATCTCCAGAGTTCACACATGTTCCTTAATTATTCATACTAATGGGGTGGAGGGGAGGTGGGGGGAGGGAGAAGAAGGGGTGAGGAACGTGACACATTTTATTTCCAAACTAGAGGCCTGATGCATGAAATTCATGCAAAGGGCTCGGCCTTCACAGACCTGGCTTCATCTGGAAGGTCATCTGGACAGTTGTTCTGCTGTTTGGTCTAATTAGCATATTAGCTCTTTATTACATAGGATGGTTCCTTTATATCTAATTGCCAGCATAACTAATATTGACTTTCTTTCTTTTTTTTTTAATATATTTTATTGATTTTTCACAGAGAGAAAGAGAGAGGGATAGAGAGTTAGAAACATCGATGAGAGAGAGACATCGATCAGCTGCCTCTTGCACACCCCCCACTGGGGATGTGCCCACAACCAAGGCACATGCCCTTGCCCGGAATCGAACCCGGGACCTTTCAGTCCGCAGGCCGACTCTCTATCCACTGAGCCAAACAGGTCCCGGCTAATATTGACTTTCTGCATAAAACACAAAGCAACAAGTATCATCATAGGTCTAAAAAGTAAGACATAAAGAAAAACGGGGAAAGCCCTATTTGTGTAGTCAGAGGAGGGAAGGAAAGCACTGGTATGCAAAAGGACAGTCTGTACATGTGGTGCAGCCATTGAGATCCAGGAGAGACAATTGGTTCACTCTGTGAACATCGGTGCATTGAAGAGAGATGGAAAAACAGTAAAAGTAAAAAATACTAAAAGAAAACTTGGGCTAACTACAAGGAGATAATCTGTGATCATCAGTCTAGAAAGCTCAGAAAACGTTTCTTAGGCAGGTAGTGGATATTTGGAGATAGAGTGCGTTAAAATAATCAAATGGTTCTGCAATACTAGGAGATTACATCTGACTGTCAAAAGAATATACCAGTTCTATTTTTCTAAGCTACCTTTTTGCTATCTTAGAAAATCTAAATCACTCCTTAATAAATTATAAAAATGACAAATTCTTACCAAAATAAAAACATTAACAACTGTGTGAGTAAGCAATGAGCCAAAAAAAATGTAACCAAACATCTCTGACATTTAAATGAGAGAATTGAGAAAGTTCCTTTTTGAGACCCTCAACTCACAAAACTAACCTCAAGAGTATTCTCACTGGAGCTCACACTGAAAGATCACCGATGGGCTACAATGAGCTGGAGGAAGCCCTCGATGGCTTTCCTTCCTGATCTATATCTAGAAGCTACAGGAAAAAAAAAAATGGCTTTTAAGTGATACCACATAAAAAACAAGAGAAGGAACCAAGGGACTAATCAGGGCATGAATTCCATCTGGTCCTAGGGGATTACCCTGACCCAGAAGAACTAGAAAAATTGAGCTAAGAGAATCCTCCCACATCCAACTACAAAAACTTCTTTAAAAAATGGCAAAGCTGAAACTTTAACTCATATCTTTGGACTCCAAGATCCCTACACTGAGAGGTCACATTCCTCAGAGCTCAAAACCCAAACTGGGTCATCCTAACACATTTAAAGGTGCTGGTGAGAACTGCACACATCAAAGCACCATTCCACAGGGCAAGCTCTCTAGTTATAGGCTCTTAAAGGTAAAATGGGTATGAAAACCTATGGTCATATTTTGGTTTTGCATTTTTTTTATTAAAAAAAAAAAAGTTGTCTAACATTGATTAGAATAAAACTTCTCTAGCAAACAAACTTGATTTTTCTGCCTGTCGCTTTTTTGTGCAACTTTCTACTACTAAGAACCAAGTCTTCAGAGTTGTGACAAGTTCATAGGAAAAGGATGCATAAGGAAGAGCAAGAAATCTGCTTTGTATACAAAGTGGGAGACAATTCTAGCAAAATGGCTCCACCCACTGCTGCCCTTCCTGAGCCCTTTATCTGTTGAGAATCAAAGGGCTTGGCTATAAACTTGGGTATTCAACTGGCTTGTAAGCTCCCTAGCTGTATATACGAACAACACAATTAACTGGTAAGACATGTGGAGGGGTAGGAAGGGTTTTCTCATCTCTAAACCCTCGCTTTCATAGCCCTTTCCAAATACCCAGAGGCATCCATCCTATTGTTTCTCCAGAACAGAACAATGAAATAAATGTACTTTTTATCTTAATTATTAAGAAAGGTAGTCTCAATTCATTTCTACCTTACCAGTACCAAGTTTTTCTTTAATGTACAATAGCATTTTTAAGAAACAAGGAAATTTGGAGAAGAAGGGAGCACCTCAATTTAAATCTTTAGGGCAGAGGCCCTGGTTTGGAGCTCAACTTTTCCGCTTAGTAAAGGCCCTTAAGCAAATGATAACACTGATTGTCCCAGGGGTCCCTGGGTAAGTCACGAGAGAAAAGAACTTGCACCAAAGCATTGCGAAACATGTGGGGGACATAAAGGACAAACCACCAGTTGTGTGGCTCCATAGACACATCCCATTTCAGTGTTCGCCCGGTCATATCAAGCTCTTTGCTGATCCCCAGTAGCCCTATGGTCAGAGTGACTAGTTCTCATCCCAAGATCCAAGCTATTGAAAGCTAAATAGGGCAGGAATTTAAACATCCAGATATTTTGTCTACATTCACTTTTTTTTTTTTAACCTCCCAATTAGGAACTACATCTTACCTGTAATGAGTCTGTCACATTCCTGAACACAGGTATCACATTAATCTTTTTTTAAAAATATATTTCTTATTGATTTTTTACAGAGAGGAAGGGAGAGGAATAGAAAGTTAGAAACATCAATGAGAGAGAAACATCGATTAGCTTCCTCCTGCACACTCTCTACTGGGGATGTGCCCGCAACCAAGGTACATGCTCTTGACTGGAATCGAACCCGGGACCCTTCAGTCTGCAGGCCAATGCTCTCTCTATCCACTGAGCATCACTCCTTCTCTCCAAAATCTTTAAAAGCTAGACAATGTGTGTAGGATAAAGTTCCAGAATTCAAGCTGACCACGGTCTGCTTCCACCAAACCTCCCACAAGCTCTCGAGTCAGACAACAGGGGAGTTGGAATTCCAGCTTTACCGCTTACTCCTTGTGTGATCTTAAGCAGGTCACTTATCTTTCTGATCTCCTTTAAAACAAGAATCCCCTCTCTTTGAAACAAGAATAACAATGCCTACTTCACAACACTGGAAGATGAGAGAGAGAGCATGGCATGTGGCACAGAGTAGATGCTCAGTAAGCGCCAGCCTAAATGGTCTGCTCTCTTGAAAACTCTCCCCGGCAGCCCTCTGCTTGTTTCTGAACCACACTTTGCTTCAAGGCCTAAAGGAAGTTCATTCTCTTCTATGAAGCCACCCTGGCTCATAAGTGTTTTCTCCTCTGAGCTTTTCTAATCTGAAACCGTTATTTTTCTCTTATGCGTCATTCTTCTTTTCCAAATGAGTCCACAAACCCAAGAGCAAAATTTTTACTACATATCAAGCCAATCAAATCTAAGTGTGCAATAAAAAAATACTTTGGCCCTGGCCAGTTTTGCTCAGTTGACCCTCAGGCCAAAGAGTCACAAGTTTGATTCCCGGTAGAGGGCGTGATTCCCAGCATGTAACTGGGTTGTGGGTTCTCCACTTGCCCTGCGGGAGGCACCTGATTGGTGTGTCCTTCTCACATCGGTGTTTCTCTCTCTCTCTTTCTCTCTCTTTCTCTCTCTCTCTCTCCCCTTCCCTTCCACTATCTCTAAAAATCAATGGAAAAAATACCCTGGGGTGAGGATTCACACACACACACACACACACACACACACACACTTTGAAGACAGGGTTGTCTCAGAGCTGTCTATCAAGGGTGCAGAAAGCCTGTACTTCACTCCATGCATTCAACCGGCTCTTCTTAAGCTCTTGCTTTGCCTTGTCCTTAATTCAGCATGGAAGACAGACTATGAGCTATTTGTCTCCATCTCTGATTAGCTTTCTGGAACCTAGATTATTTCTGATCCTTTAGAAGCCCCTCCTCCTGAAGAACCCCATCAATGAAGGGAATCACCTTCTGAGAATTCTCCGTGGAGAGAAACAAATAATGCAGTCTTGGGTTTTAACTTTGCGGTCCTGTCCTAAGACAGCCAGCTGAAATGTGTGCATGTACGAGACAGCTCCAAACAGCCCTGGAGATGGGATAATGACCTCTTCACCCTTCCCAAGATCCTGCTGTCCAAACAGAAGACACACCTGCGTGGGGATACAAGCAAAAGCTGGACTCGGGCAGCCACAAGGCAAATTCTCTTACTTAGTGAAGAAGTTGTTTTATTCGAGTAATATGAACCACGTTCATTTAAAGATCTCAGGAGATGCAATAATCTCTTTAGAAACACTTGAAAATGTCCAGTCTCTTGAACTCGACTAAATTACTAAATTCTTGGATAAGGTAGCATAAACGCTGGCTTAAGTGTGTTCCCTTAGTCTTGGGTCACTTTTTAAAAAAAGATTATCGTTAATAATCAGTACACTTAAGAGGAGCAAAAAAAAAAAAAAAAAAGGAAAGGTAATCATTCCCAATAAACACAGTTTAATTTGTTTAGAGTACAAAGTTAATTTTCCTTTGTTTGAGTTCTGTGTGTGTGTGTGTGTGTGTGTGTGTGTGTTCTTTACAGAGCCTGCATTCAAGCTACCACAGCCACTGCAGAGCAGCTTGGGCATGTCCAGGGGACAAGGCGGCTTGTCCACTTCTAGGGCCGCCCTGATTGTATGGAGCCAGCTCTTGCACACACGCCACAGCTCTGCACTTCCCCAAACCGCTGTCTGGATGTTCCCCGCCCCCAACCGCAGTCCCAGCAGGCGGGAAGGCAGAGCCAGCCCCGACCTCCCGGAGGGCAGTCCCCTCCAGCCCCTACGAGCTCCCACCCGTCCGGCTCCTGGTGCCTACAGAGTCCCCCCCAGAGTGTGGGCGCCAGGATGCTCACACTCACAGAACTGGAACACCCACCGCCGGGGGCAACGAGGAGGGAATAGCGGGAAACCGGCTGGGAGCGCAGCGGCAGGCGAGGCAGAGCCGGAACCGGCACCCTCTGGACCGCCACCCGCCTTGAGCAAGGGCACTGGGGCGAGCAGGCAGCCTCCCGGCCGGCGGCAGGAAAAGTCGAGGGGGCGGACGGCGGGCGCGAATGCACTTACCTCCGCGCTCCCCGGCGGGGCTGGGCGCTCACACGGACGGACGGGGAGCTTGGCTGCAGCCGCGCGCCCGGAGGAGAAGCGGATCCCGGAGGGCGGCCGGCCGGCCGGCAGGCATCCGCACCGCTGGGCTGCGGGGAGAAAGGGAGGGAGCGCAGATTTGAGCGGAGGGGGCGTGGAGGAGGTGTGCCTCCACCCCAGACAGAGAGGGTGGGCTGCCGGAGCCCGGGCGGAGGGGTGTGTTCCGAGGCTGCAAGAAAACCGCGCCGAGAGCGCACGAGGGGCGGGCCGCGTGGGGGGTGGAGGGGGGTGGGGGGGAAGGAGACACAGGAACAGGGAAGATGGGGGCTGAGCGCCGGCAGGATGAGGAGCTGGCCCTCACACGGAAAGCTTCTCACCTCGGCACCATGCAACTAAGAATCGTCTGGGTCTGGAGCAAAGCACAAGGGGGTCTGAAACTTTATGTCATTTTCTCATGCACACGTGACCCCCCTGTAGTCCAGATGGTTTCAATCACTGGGAGAAAAAAGCGGCTCCGCTGGTATGCATGAAAAGCCGGAGCCGAGAGAGTCTGGGAAAAGCTGCCTGGACCTGCCTCCAAAAAACCCGATGAGATCTTTCCGTTCTCCCGGTCCTCGGCCTGGGGGAGCCCTGCAAAGCCCAGAGACACCGAAAGCGCCGCTTGGTACCGCGGTGGCAGCACAGGGACTCTGGAAGCTCCGGGGTTCCGAGGAGGAGTTTGGGCTGAACGAAAAGTTCCAAGGGCATTCTGAGAGTTTGTTTTAAATACTCCCATTAGCTCGCAAAACCAAAAAAAAAACAAAAACAAAAAACTAGAAAAGGGTGTCATTCAATAATAAGCAATACAATACCTCGCAGCAGTGAAAATCTGTGATTTATTAGTGGACTTCTGAAAGAAAAATTTTAACCCAATATGACAGTCCACTTGGAAAAGAATAATACAAGTCACTTAAAATCTACACTCATGCATACTTAGTGGGATATTAGGAAGCCATGTAACCCAATTTCTCCTCCCATACATCATTATAAATAGAACTTGATATTGAAATGCATGAAATTGACTTTCACAAGCCTACTTACATTTTGAAGGAACAAATGAGTATGAACATAAAGGGGCCCTAAGGCCAAGACATGTTTAAAAGCCCAAGCCAGTTCATGTCACATCCTAAGGAGGTGTTTACTCAGCTGCAGGGCAAGCATCAAAAATTGTGGGGACGCCCCAGCTGGTTTGGCTCAGTGGGTAGAGTTTCCGCCTGCACACTGAAGGGTTCGGGGTTCAATTCCACATGTACCTCTGTTGCAGGCTCATCCCAGGGTGCCTATGGAAGGCAACCAATCGATGTGTCTATCTCACATCCATGTTTCTCTCTGTCTCTTCCCCTCCCTTCCACTCTCTCTAAAAATCAATGGAAAAATATCCACGATTTTTTTTTTTAATCATGGGGAGTTTAAGATACATCCTGAAAACAATTTAACTTATTTATAATAGAACACAAATAGTGGCAAGAACCAAACTGATGAAGCCCATTCATTGTTCCTTTGCCCAAAAAAGGATATTAAGGTGAATTACCAGTATTAACTCTAGCTCAATAATACTGAGGCCAGAGGGTGTTTGGCCTTTCTTAAAAAAACCTTACACACATTGTGACACAGTGATCTGTGTGAAAAATAAACCAATTTTTAGTAAAGTGAATTGGTCTACATTAAGAAAACCCAAATTTTCAGTTGTTGTTGAGGCACACTGGAAAACGCAGGAGACAACTTGAAACTAGGGAAATTAGAATAAGTTTTACTTCAAATTCAAAATCCAGCAGTGAGTTCATTGACGTGCTTACATCCTTCAGGAGACAGAGGCCGTATTTGGATGGACTTAGCCTTCTCCAGTCTTCTCCAACCTCGGTTCTAGATAATACCACCCTCCACATCAACTAGAGAACTCCTGTACTAGGCTCCTTGGGGGACAGGAGCCACAGAATCTAATACTTCAGGCAAATTCCACCTGCAGCTCCCTAAGCTCTGTAAGGAGATTCTTAAATTTCCCACTTCCCATGCTATTGAAATCTCTACTAGTAAAGTCCTGATTTTCTTGTGAGTGGTATCTGTAAAGAAAGCCAACTCAACAGAAAGCATCGAAATTTTCTGTGTTCAGCCCTAACTGGTTTGGCTCAGTGGATAGAGCGTCAGCCTATGGACTGAAGGGTCCCAAGTTCGATCCCAGTCAAGGGCATGTACCTTGGTTGTGAGCACATCCCCAGGAGGAGGTGTGCAAGAGGCAGCTGACCAATGTTTCTCTCTCATTGATGTTTCTAGCTCTCTATCCCTCTCCCTTCCTCTATGTAAAAAATATAAAAATATATATTTTTTAATTTTTTTTCTGTGTTCAGACCCAGGACAGTAATTGTTTTCATCTCTGGCAGCAATAATAAGATACAAATAGTTCTTTTTGTTTGCCAATTCCATTGCAAATTATGCATGGAACTTTTTTAATTCCTAAGAAAAAAATTAATTAGATCTGCTCTTTCAGGAAGAAAATTAACATTCCTTAAGTTTGCTAAATATAGTTTTGAGACTTAATTCCACTGTCAGTATTAATCTTAATACTAGCCAAAGATTTATGAGACACTGACATCTGAAATGTTTTAACACTATTGCAAATGGTGCTAATTTAATCATTTGCATTAACCTAATGTCCACATCACTTGACAAATAAAGCCAATTATGTATAAAGTACTAAGGGAGATGTAAATGCTATGAGGACAGGAACCAGGTCTATCTTGCTAATAATTACATCTATGTGCTCAGCACAATTTTCATCCTATATAATAAAAGGCTAATATGCAAATTGTCCCCTGGACCAGGAGTTCAACTGGGAGTTCAATGGGTGGGATCCAGCTAGCCACCCCGAAAAGCTGGCCAGGGGGAGGGGCCGAGGGCAGTTGGTGGGCTTGCCCTGTCCCACCCCCATTGGGTGGGAGGGGAATTGGGGGTGAAACCAACCCACCAACTGCCTCCTATCCTTCCCCCTGGCTGGCCCTGCCCCCAATCACCCCTCCCCCATGAGGGGAGCAGGGGAGGCCCACCAAATGCCCTCAGCCTTCCCCTCCCACCCCCCCTTAGGCCTGATAAGCCCCAATTGGGGTGGGCCAGCCAGACCCCACCCATGCACAAATTCGTGCACTGGGCCTCTAGTCATGAAACAGTTGCACAAAAAACATATGCTGTCTGAGTAAATGAAAAATAAAAACACTCCCCATAAAGTTACAGTCCTATGGGAGCAAGTGACTTGTAAACAACAGAATGAACTAACAGCTTCAGGAAGGATACTGGCAACAACAAAGAGGAAGGGGTAATTAGCATTAGCTGGCTTTGGACTTTAATCACTATATATTGAGACATGCAGAGATTGCTTATAGGAGGAATTTGGTATGTTTAGTGCTGAATTTAGGGATCTCAGAGATACACTTTCCCATGTCCCATTATTCAGTCCCCCCAGCACAGAGCCAAGACAAGATTTGAGCATAAACATCCTGGCTCTAATTTGGATAGTATGAATACTGTTCCTTTCATCCTCCCTCATACATCTCCTCCACCCCCAAGCCATTTCCTCTGTACTGTCTTCTGTCAGGCTAAGGAAAGTTTCCTAATCTTTAGAAGCAGTAGCTTTGGTTCTCTTTGTGTGGAAAAGTGCAATATACTCTGATTACTCTGGTTATATTCCATACAGATGCCAGACAACACATCTTATAGCTAAGGGTCTGTTTAATATTTTAACTGTGTAGGACTTACAACTCAACTGTTTTGTTACATACCAGAATAGCACTTGACATCACAGAAATGGGCTTTACTTCCTATTGCTATTTTAAATCCTGCACTTAAGATTGGTGAGTAGTTTGGTTCATAGATTTCCCTTTGTATGTTTCTTTGAAGGACAAGGGGTTAAGATGTTCAAGGAAGTCTTTCAGTTTTGCAGGTCTAGTGCTCATGAAGCAGTTATTTCCTCCACATATAACATTATAAGGTAATGTTATATGTGGTTATTAAAGGGGCTTATTTATGCCAGAAGATGCAAACAATAAGGTTTCTCTAAGGCAAGCAACAGGAAGAGATTGTGTGCCCAGATGACCTTTAAGTTTTCTAGATTGTGCTTTTCCACATAGCAGGTCTTTTAAAAACTTTTAACAAAAACAGTATGTTTTGTTTAAACAGCTAAACATAAATGCTAAAGATTGAAATCATCCTAAAACGTTTTTTAAAAATAATTATTAATCACTAATCCAACTTAATAATTATTAATCACTAATAACTTCAACAAGTACTATTTAACCCAATCCTGCTTTGCATTCCCCCTACATTTGAGTAGAACCTCATTTCTAAGGCACCACATATTTGAAGTTTTCCCATAATAAACTTTAAGACTTTGGGCAGTGGTGACATAAAACACTCAGAAATAGGTATCAGGAGTGCAGAGGGATGAGTTTATCACTCCTTTTGCCTTTTTAGTTGCCTCTTTTCCAAGCCCTCAAAAGGCAAATGGGGTTTACATTCACACAGATGCAACTAAGTCAGTTGTATGAGTCCTTGTCATTCGTTTTTATCGTCAGTAAAGTATATGTACTGCATCACTAGTTCCTAGCTCCTAGTTCAGAACCATCTATTAAAAAACGTGTCAGAAATACAGGTTTTGGCCCAGTTCCAGACCCACTAAATTGGAATCTCCAAGATTAAGAAACACTAGACTGAATTTATTCTATTATCTTTACTTTGTCAGTTCTACATACGGTGATTTTCCCTTGGAGGAAAGCCCCACGATTGCCACACACTCACACAAGCTTCCTAAAAGGAATCAAGCAGGTATACATGAGTTGAAATATAATGTAGTTCTTTCCTTCATAATAGCCAATTTACCTGGGCACAGCTATGTTTATAGCCTATCCCCGAAAGAAATGTCCTTAAACTGAATGTTTTTTAAAAATGTCCTACTAAAGTTTAAACAAAGTTTAATAAAATATTAGATCATTGAGGAATCCGCAAGGTTTTGTTATGTAAACATAATAGCACTAATAGGCTGCTCAAACTAAATATCTATCTTTTGTCATCTAATAAAATAATCCATAATAACTGCCTAATTGCTATATTGTGTTATTCCTATAGTCCAGTGGTCGACAAACTCATTAGTCAGCAGAGCCAAATGACAACAGTATAACAATTAAAATTTCTTTTGAGAGCCAAATTTTTTAAACTTAAACTTCTTCTAACGCCACTTCTTCATAATAGACTCACCCAGGCCGTGGTATTTTGTGGAAGAGCCACACTCAAGGGGCCAAAGAGCCGCATGTGGCTTGCGAGCCTCGGTTTGCCAACCACTGCTATAATCTATTAAAATATCTTATATTCTATTAAAAGCTACTTAATTTAAAAATCTACAGGGGTCAAAAGCATAGAACCCAAAATGTGTGTGCACAAATATTTGACATCGTGGCTTAAAAAAACATAGAGCCGGGCCAGTGTGGTCAGTGGTTGAGCACCGAGGTATGAACCAGAAGGTGTGATTCCCAGTCAGGGCACATGCCAGGGTTATGGGTTTGATCCTCAGAAGGGGGCATGCAAGAGGCCTGAAGAGAGGGGAACTGGAGAGCAAGAGTGGGAAGGAAGACTTCCTTTTCTCTGGATATTCTTTTATACCCTTCAGGCAACCACTGTGGTTTCTTATATATTCTTCCAGAGATGTTCAAATGGAATGTAAAATTATTATATACCTCGATAATTGTGGGGATTGTGGGGACAAGAAGAGATAAACCAAAGAATTTATAAAACATGGGCAATAGGGTGGTGAAGATGTGTGTGGGGGCAGGGGGCGGGGGCAGAAGCTTGGAAGAGGGGGAGGAAGGGGGGAATTGAAGACATCTGTAATACTATCAACATATATTATATATATAAGAATATAAATAAATAAATAAGTAAATACAAATAAAAATTATTTATATGCATATAATGCATTTTTGGAAGGAGAGATCTGTAGCCTGTAACAAAATCGCAAAGGTGTTCATCATCTTAAAAAAGATAAGCATCACCATTCTAGAGCAAGGCTAAGGGTTCTCTACCCCCAGTCCTTTGGTAAGCTTAGCAGAATTGCAACCTTGTCTGCTTTTGAGTATTACCATGCATCATTCCAGACTACAAAATAGCTTCAGTAAGCAATGTTGGTTAATTGTGCATGTGGTTATAAAACACCACATCTGTTCGTAAATAACTTTCTAATTTTTTATGTTTTTCCCTCAAACAATCCCTCCAGTGAATAGTCCCTTCTGTTACTGTTTTGACTGACAATGAAAACCTGTAGAAAATTTCTGGCATATATCTATATATACCTCAAGACAGTAGATGTCTTTCTCTCACCTGAAAATGTTCTATTGGTATAAAAATATTTTATTTATATCTAAACAGAATTTAAGAGGCAAAATTATTTAACACTCCTGGTCGATATAACTAACGTAAGCTATAGGGTTATTAATAAACATCCTGCCTTAGCTGGTTTGGCTCAGTGGATAGAGTGTCCAACCATGGACGGTAGGATCGCGTGTTCAATTCCAGTCCAGGGCACATACCTCAGTTGCAGGTTTGATCCCCGGCCTGGTCCGGGAGTGTGCAGGAGACAACCAATCAATGTGTCTCTCTCACATCAATATTTCTCTTTCTGTGTCTCTCCCCCTTCCTTCCACTCTCTCTAAAAATCAATGGAAAAATATCCTCAGGTGACGATTAACAATAAAATAAATAAATAAACATTTAAATGCGGAGAAAAAGGAACCCTCATGCACTACTGGTGGGAATGCAGACTGTTGCAGCCATTGTGGAAAACAATATGGAATTTCCTCAAAAAATAAAAAATGAAACTCCCATTTGACCCAGCAATCCCACTTCTAGGAATATATCCCAAGAAATCAGAAACACCAATCAGAAAGGATATACTAGTATGCACCCCTATGTTCATAGCAGCACAATTCACCATAGCTAAGATTTGGAAACAACCTAAGTGCCCATCAGCAGATGAGTGGATTAAAAAACTGTAGAACATCTACACAGTGAAATACTATGCTGCTGTAAAAAACAAAGAATACTTACCATTTGCAACAGCATGGATGGACCTGGAGAGCATTATGCTAAGTGAAATAAGCCAGTTGGAGAAAGATAAATATCACATGATCTCACTCATTTGTGGAATAAAATGAACATAAATGGATGAGCAAAAATAGAGCCAGAGGAAAAAATATTTTAGAAAATAACAGAAGTAATCCTGTTATTTGCAAATATTTTTCCTACAACTTTTATAATATTATACTATGTTAGTACAGTTTTGGTAATATAATTACATTTAAAATCTTTTTCTTGAAATATTCATGTATATTGCATAGAATATTATATTTAAAATACTGTAGTTTTTCTTGAAATATTATTTACTGCATGTAAGTGGCAAATTATTTTGTATCTACAATCTGATAATAGATTTATTTTGTATATTGTAAAAAATAAATAAAATAAGTAGACATCCTAAGATAAACATTAATTTTGTCAGGATGGTAAATCTCATTTGGATTTCAGTGATTATAAAATATTATAATTGCATTTTAACTAAATCATAAATGTTAGTTTTAAAAGATAACTGCTTAATTTATCCCCTTTTTCATAGAATATATTTCCTTGCCTGAATATCATGTAATGAGTGCCTTTCACTCTCTCCTGCCAAAATGAATAAAAGATACAGTACATAAAATCAAGGTTCTTTTTCTATAACAAGCTTAAAAAAGATTCAGTCTGACCTATGTCCATATATTTTATTGCTCTGTAATGTTGTTGTTTAGGTGGGGGGGTTATTCCAAATACCAGTCTATTTTCTATTTATTTACGGAAAGTACTTGACTGATGATGCTGGGCCGGCTGGGCCTGGGAGAAAAGGAGATGCCAGGTGCTCTTTAAATGGATCGGAGACAAGAGCAGACTCAGAAAAGCTAAGCTTGGAAGCTCTCCTCACTTGTTCATCTTGCTGAACAGTCCTTTTTCCTTCTCTCATGAAATTAAAGATAATTTTAGATTGGAAGAAATTAAAGTCTAGAAATTTACTGATTTGAAACTGGTTATCAATCATGGTTTCAGTGGTATCAATCTTAGATCTAATCAAACATCTCTAGATTAAAGAATGATTTACCCCTCATGACTAAGTTTACTGAATTTTGTTCAACCATCCCTGAAATAATAATCATGAGAATTAATGCCTTCTAGTCATTTTCTAGATTGATTGCAAAAACAAACAATGAACCGATAGCAAGCAAGTGATGAAGGTACATATACACAAGTCATAATAAAACAGGTGGTATAAAAGAAATAAAGAGGAAATATAGGAATTTGCAGAAGCAGTAGTGATTCTTAGGGAAAAGGGACTTGAAACCAAACTTAAATGATTGTTAGAATTTCTATTTCAATAAATAGGAGGGGAGATCATTCAGAACCAAAGGAATTGCCTGAGCTGTGAGCGTGAAATACTGGCTTTAAGAACAATGACTAGTGCTCCTCTGACGAGAGTAATAGAGGCTAAAAAGGTAAATTAAGTAGAAAATAGTTTGGCAGTTCAACATAGAATTACCATGTGACCCAGCAATTCTACTCCTAGGTATATACCCCAAAGATTGAAAACAGGTGTTGAGATAGTGTACACATTCATAGCAGCACTATTCACAATAACCAAAAGGTAGAAACAACCCAATATCTATCAACAGATGAATGGATGAATAAAATGTAGTATATTTACATAATAGAATATTATCTGGCCACAAAAAGAATGAAGTACTAATACAAACTGCAGTGCGATGAGCACTGAAAATATTATGTAAGTGAAAGAAGCCAAAGGTCAAATGTTTTATGATTCCACTTATTTGAACTATCCAGATAGGTAAATCTAGACAAAAAGAAAGGTTAATAATGGCCAGAGGCCAGAAGGAGGGAGGAATGGGTATGGGATCTCTTTTTGGGGTGATGAATATGTATTAAAATTACATAGATGTGATAGTTGCACAACATTTTGAATGTAATCAATGCCACTGAATTATACATTTTTAATGATTTTTATGCTGTATGAATTTCACCTCAAATTTTTTTGAAAAAGTAGACTATGGATCTGTGGTAGATACTACTAGGGCTTGCTAATATCCATCCCAGGCCCCAGAAGTTTATATGCTGCAGTCATCCTGCAGTTGGACAGGGCTATGTGACTCTTCTGGACAACAGGCTGTGAGCAGAATGTATAGATGTCACTTCCTGGTCAAAGTGTTGAAGAACGGGTGAGAGATATCCATTCTTCTCTTCTCTGACACATGGATCCAAAGCCATGTGAGTCAATGGAGCAGACTCCCCCTGAATAAACTAGCACCATGCTGGACATACTGCATTAATAAGAAATATGCTTTCGTTGTTTTAAGCCATTGAAATCTTAAGGGATGTTATTGCAGCATAAGCTAAGCCTACTCTGACCGATATAAGGGTCAGATCTAGAAAGGCCATGAAAAGGATATTAAGAAATTTGAATTTTATTCAGAAGGGTGTGGAAAGATAGTATTTTCAGGGGGGAAAAGTGACATGATATGCACTTGAGAAAAATAATTCTGGATGCAATGTGCAGAGCAAATTAGAAACAAAAAGTAGTCCTTAACCTTTGGTGCATGCTAGAAATCACCAAGAACTGTAGTCTTCTCTGGAAGCTTGTAGAATCTTTTCTGAAATTTCATGATGATGTGCCTTGGCACTTTTTTAAACACTGGTTTAAGGCACCCGGTGAGCCCTTTAAACTTGGAGGCTCGTGTCCAATAGTGCCAATAAATGCTCCTGTATTGCTTTTAAAATAAATTTAATTCCCTGCATTTTAATTTCTTCTTCTACAACTCCTATTATTTATATGTTAAACCCCCTAGATTGATCTCTTTAATTGTCAATCATTATCTTTTTGTTCTACTTTATGGGGAATTTTGAATGCTTTTCCTTCTAACTATTCAATTTTTTAATTTCAACTATTTTATATTTTTATAATACTTTCCAAACGCTCTTTCTTGTTCTGATTGTTCCTTTTTTTCTATAGCATCTTGAGCTTCCTTCTTGACATTCTCTATAGTCCCAGCATTACTATCAACACCTTCTCCTACCTCTAGGCCAGTATCCTTCATTACTACCTCTTCTTTTACATACCCTTTAATTGGAAGATTTTCTTTTGGCTCTTTTCTAGTCCTTAGGCATCTTATCTACTTGCATGGTTTGAACGAAATATACTAACATTTCCAAACTATTATCTCTAGCTCCAACCTTTTCTCTTGAGTTCCAGACCTGAACTTCCAACTATTTGGTGGATATTTGCACCTGGATGTACCAAAGACACCCCAAATTTTTCATCCTATTGCTGGCTTCAGGCAGTCTATGCTCCAATCTCATAAATATCTTGTCATTCCCAGAAAATATCAAGAAAGTTAACATCTTTGATAGACCCAACTCAAATGTTATTTTTTCAGTAAAGCCTTCTATGACTTCTTCCTACACCCAGGCAGAATTTTTACTCCCCCTCTTTGAACCCAAGACAGAGTTCATAGCCCATAACACCTGTTCACAACTATTGTTCACCATGACCCAATCTGTTGACTCTGTTAAACGTGCACCTCTTGAAGATGTATACATCTTCAACATTTAGCAAATGGTAATTACTCAATAAATAGTTGTTGAATTATAGTAATTTCAAATAAATACACAGTGTAAATATTCAACTATGTAATCATTAAATAAGCAAAGAATCTAACGAGAAATCTAGTCCTCTAGAAAAAAGTTACATGATTTTAAGAATAAACGTGTAGATGTTTTTAATCTTAAAAGATTATTTTTATTTTTAAAATATATTTTATTGATTTGTTACAGAGAGTAAGGGAGAGGGACAGAGAGTTAGAAACATCGATGAGAGAGAAACATGGATCAGCTGCCTCCTGAACACCTCCTACTAGGGATGTGCCCATAACCCAGGTATATGCTCTTGACCAGAATCGAACCTGGGATCCTTCAGTCCGCAGGCCAATGTTTTATCCACTGAGTCAAACCAGTAAGGGCGAAGAGGATTATTTTTTAACCAAACATTCCCAGTCTTATCCAAAGGCACATTCTTCATAGTCACTTACACATGTACACATTCAGAAATTAAATAGCTAATCACTTTTAAATTATCTTCTCACCCAAATAGGCACCTGAATGGTTTTCTTAAAATGTTGGACACATTTCTGTTGCTGTTTGGAATAACCAAAAATAATACAAAAAGAGCAAAAATATATTTCTTTAGAATGTATCGCCAATATAGAAATGTTAGTAATGAGTATTCAGTCACTCTGGTAACTTTTGTTCAGAAATATCAAGTGATTGAAGAGTAAGGAAGATCACTCAGGAGCCCTCACTGGGGCACTGCTACAAAGGACATCACAAGGCTGATTAAAGAATGTTCGTTCGTATGCAGGGATGTAAGCATTTTTGTGGGCTTTTTGTTTACTTCAGTTTTGGTTTGATTTTCTTTTTAAAACTATGCCCTAATGCCAAATCTTATGTGTGTGTTATTTCTTTTTACTGTTGAATTGATGCTATGTTAAGATATAAGCACAAACATCTCCTAAGTGTTTTAAATCCATCCAATTGTTTGAGAAGGCATACGTGCAGGGCCAATGAAGCCAAAACATTAGAGCTAGGAATTTTGATGAAGATAATAATTGCTTACAGACCAGCTTGTTTTAACTTGCTGAACAAAGAACACAATTTTATAGCACATTTTCATCACGGGCTTTTCTCTACATAATCACTACTGTAATGAGCACTTTAAAAGGGGAGATTATCTACAGGTTAAACAGTAAGGAAGTTATCAATTAGATTCCATCATCTTCAAAATTTCACTTACTCAAACTTTATATTAATTTTTTTTTAATTTTTTGCTGGGCTAAGCATTGTTTTGATTTTCACAAACCATTTGTTTAGTGTGCACAGCATAAATCTAGGAATGAAGAAACTCAGTTAATTTCCAATCCTGCCTTGAATGGTTCTATAGCCTTCGAAATGTCAGTTATTTCTTTGTGCCTAAGTTTATTTCTAGGACATTTCTGTACAGCAATCTAGTTCCATCTTTCTCACATCTGAAAGCTGCATTCAGCCCCTGTTCCTGTCAGGGGTTACTCTCTCACTCCATCTCCCCGCCAGGTGCTTCCATCTCTTACAGACCCCACAATTCAATATTCAATCAATATTGATTTAGGGCCTACTCCATGGCAGGCAAGTCATTGAGTGTGGAGATAAGCTCCATTCCTAAGACAACAGTGATACTAGTTTCCTGTTAACAGAAAGGATTGTCTCAATTATTCTGTTTGTCTCACCCTGGCTCTGGATTTACTATCCTTTACTTTCTCTAGAATATGCAGCTGAAATCCTAAATGTAAAGGTGGTGCATATTTACAAGACTGCCAGTCGCTCAGTGATGAGAGGGTTTCAGGTCAGGCAGTCCAAGAATCAAAATGGTTTTCAAAACAGAGATAAGCAGTCAGGGAAGAGACCAGTCACCAATTCACAAGAGCAAGATTACTCTGTGAATAACCCTAGGTCTGCTGCATCTTTCTGTCCTTTCATCTCCAGCCTCTGAGGCAGAACTCTCCTGTGGCAGCAAGCAATAGTGACTTCTGATTCCCTTAAGGCAGGGAATTTATAATACTTTTTTTCGTCTCAGTGCATAAGCCTTCAGTATCAGTTGTGCGAAGGCATGGCCACGTCTTCCAATTAATTATGAAACCTTGTAAATTACAGAGGGGCCAGGAGGTCCCATAGACCTACGTTGCACAGAAGTATTAAGAGGCCAGCAGACCTTAAATTTGAGATTCCAAACTCCAGACATGGGCTCATCATTCCCCATCTACCCATCCCATTGGTGTGTGCGTGCCAATCTTCTATATTCTTATTCTCTGATCTGTAATTTGCCCTGGTCCTTGCCATTCAGAGGTATCCTGGTTCTGATCCATGGCTGTGTTCTGATCTTGGGTCATGTATATGCTCCCAATCTGAAACATGGATCTGGCTGCAGACCCCTGACGCAGGCACAAACTTTATTCTTTTCACCTGCTCCTAGGCCATTCTTTCAGCCACAGCACAGCTTCTGGGCCTGCTTCCCCATCCATTTTTAGCTCCCTCTGGCAGGACAAAGGAAGTGTGTTATTTATTAGCTTACTTATTCAGAGAGGACCTAACTTTGCTCATGTTTAACTGTAATGTATAGGTCAAGTTATTGTATTTTTGTGTGTCTCAAGCTTCTCATCTTTAAATTAATACATTTGCCACCACATTCCCTTAAAGATGTAGTTAGAATGAATTAAAATAACACAGTTTCTAGGGTTACAATAAAAGCTATCATACTTCTGCATTCCTAACTCTTAATGAGTTTTGAATATTAAAAACATTTAGAAACAAATCAGCTCCCTAAAAGGAATAAACATTCTGAGTTATTTTTTTTTAAATATAGTCTCTCTCTCACTTCACAAAATATTTCTAAAATATTATGTAAAAAAAAAAAGTATTATAAATTAACTAAGGAGATCACATTCTTCCGAAGAAACTCAATAGTGGATTCTTTTTCTTAGCGAAGAAGGATTTTGGAAACGTTAACAAGTATCCCATAATTAACAAGTTTTATATATTCAGATATAATTGCACTGAGTTTTCCGAAAGAGACTTATCTTAACGATCTTATGGGAAAGGAACATTCCAAGTACATTTTATTGGGTTAATTCACTTTAAGGCTTTGACTTTTCTTCTAGAGAATTACACTACTAAAACAGATGTGTTCTTCTTTTAAAGACATGAGAACTTCCATTGTGCTAGCAGAAAGAGCAGATTCTAAAGTGCTCTATAAAGGATGCTTCTAAAATATAAAAAAAAAAGTTAAAGGAGATTCTTCATCTCAGTTCCTAGGAGATGCTGTAGGGGAAGGGTAAACAGAAGCAAACAGTTTCCTGAAACTGTGCCAAGGCTGCATGTCAACTGCCTGGCAGGAAATGCTTTTGGAGGGCCTAGATAAACAGACTATCATTTTTTTTTTTTTTCATCCTCTCCTGCTTCTTACAAAA
The DNA here is from genome assembly GCF_964339955.1 of Pipistrellus hanaki. Classification (NCBI taxonomy): domain Eukaryota; kingdom Metazoa; phylum Chordata; class Mammalia; order Chiroptera; family Vespertilionidae; genus Pipistrellus; species Pipistrellus hanaki. The sequence continues at coordinate 47,818,931 of NC_140511.1, forward strand.
CAAATGTACTGACTTTTGCATCATAAACACAATAAGGGGAAGAGGGTACACAGGATTTTAAGTGATGCTGTCTATAGATCCTATATGACAGTTATATCATCTGCCCTTCACTTTTAACTCGCATGAATCTCATGGTAAGTAGTTCCATTAGGATAGGACAAGTCATGAAAACCAGCAGCTCTGCAGTTGGAGAGTGACTGATGACTTGATTTGGTGCCCAGGATACTGTCAGAAACAAGTGACTTATAAAACAAGTGGTAAACGCCCTAACCAGTTTGGCTCAGTGGATAGAGCATCGGCCTGGGAACTGAAAGGTCCCAGGTTCAATTCCGGTCAAGGGCATGTACCTTGGTTGTGGGCACATCCCCAGTAGAAGGTGTGCAGGAGGCGGCTGATCAATGTTTCCAATTCTCTGTCCCTCTCCCTTCCTCTCTGTAAAAAAATCAATATAATAAAACAAAATAAAACAAACAAGTGGTAAACAATAAAGGGAAAATCAACCTCACAGCTGGCTGAGATTGCAGCACCAGTTGGGCCAAGAAACAGACCAGCCAGAAATTTAACAGTGAGCTCCCAAGAACAAGACAGCCATGGTGGGCCATGATAAGCTCTCACAAATCCTTGGTGATCTGGAAGGTGTGCACATGTTCAAGGTTATACAAGGCTGACTATGAGGCCTTGCACACACAGAAAACAAAAGTCATAGAAGACTAAACTGAACTTTACATGCGTTCCCCAACCCATACACAGCCCAATCAGCAAGCAGTAGAAGCCTAACTAGGCTCAAAATATTTAAATATAACCTCTTACTGATTATGAGCCGACTACTAAGCTCTGTTGACAATCCCTAGGGAGTCAGGCTTTAAAAATAAAAACAAGAATGAAAAGAAAAAATCTGAGGCGAGACATCTGTAGCCATACACTGCAGGGGAGACAGACACTACAGAATTAGTTTAGGCAAATCACTGAACAAGTAAACTAACAAACAATAGCCAACAATCTCTGGAAAGGGAAGCAGATAAAAATCTAGAGCTGCTGTATTATCTAAAATAGAGGTCGGCAAACTATGGCCCATGGCCCAATTACGGCCCACTGCCAGTCTCTTACATAAATTTTTTTGGGGAAACATCAAAGTCACCATTTACTTATTGTCTGTTTCAAACAACAACAGAGTTAAGTAGTTACAATAGAGACTATATGGCTTACTAAGTCTGAAATAATTATTATCTAGTTCTTTATAGAAAAAGTTTCTTGGTCCCTGATCTAAAATGTTCCATTTTCAACAAAAAAATTATGAGACATATAAAAAAGAAAAGAAAGTAGAACGCATACACATGGGAAAAAATGCATTTAAGCCGAAACCAGTTTGGCTCAGTGGATAGAGCATCTGCCTGCGGACTGAAAGGTCCCAGGTTCGATCCCAGTCAGGGCATGTACCTTGGTTGTGGGTGTGCAGGAGACAGCTGATCGATGTTTCTCTCTCATTGATGTTTCTAGTTCTCTGTCCCTCTCTCTTCCCCTCTGTAAAAAATCAATAAAATAAAAAATATATATATATATAAATATATATATATATATATATATATATATATATATATATATATATATATTTTTTTTTTTTTAAATGCATCTAATAGAAACCAGCTCTAAGGGGGCCCAAATGTTAGATTTAACAAAGACTTCAAGGCAGCTATCATAAATATGTTCAAAGAAATGAAAAAATAAGCCTTATTAATTTAAGGAAAGTATGACAACTCAATAGAGAATATCAATAAAAAGATAGAAATTATAAAATAAAACACAGAAAAGCCAGAGTTGGAAAGTACAATAACAGAAATGAACATTTACTAGAGAGGCTTGAAAACAGATTTGAGATTATGAAAAAAAAACAAAAAAAGAATCAGTGATCATGAAGACAGAACAATAGAGATTATCCAATTTAGAGAAAAGGAAAAAGAATGAAGAAAAATGAACACGCTTTCAGAAACCTGTGGAACACCAACATTTTTTTAGAAATATATTTTTATTGATTTTAGAGAGAGGAAAGGAGAGAAAGAGAGAAACATCTATTGGCTACCTCCTGCATGCCCCCTACTGGGCATTGAGTCCACAACCCAGACACGTGCCCTGACTGGGAATCGAACTAGCAACTTTTTGGTGCATGGGTTGACATTCAACGGAGACATACCAGCCAAACAAAAAAGTCACATTCATTCATATGACACATTTATCTGACTTGTCAGAAAAGTGGTTGTCTGGGTCTAGCAGTGGGAGCTGAGACTGACTGCATACAGAGGGCTCTAGAATCTTTTTCAACTGCATTGTGGTGATGTTTGCACAATTCTGTAAATTTACTAAAAATTACTGAACTGTATACTTAAAACAGGTGAATTTTATACGTAAATTATACCTCAATAAAGTCGTTTTTAAGAAACTCTACATGGCTCAGGTGCTGCATCAGTGGTTGAGCACTGACCCATGAACCAGGAAGTCACAGTCCCATTCTGGTGAAGGCACATGCAGAAGGGGGTGGGGGTGGTGGTGGTGGTGGTGGTGGTGGTGATGGAGGGGTTAGATTTCAGGTTTCAGGCTTGATGCCCAGTAGGAGGTATACAGAAGGCAGCTGATCAATGATTCTCTCTCATCATTAATGTTTCTCTCTCTCTCTCTCTCTCTCTCTCTCTCTCTCTCTCTCTCTCCCTCTTTCTCTCTCAGAAATCAATGAAAAACATATTTTTAAAAACTCTACATGAATTCTAACTATTTATATCTTCCTAATTACTATTCTTCAATCTGATAGTTTTAAATGACAAAATTTATCCCTAATCACTCCTGTTCTGCAACCAATTTTTTAAAAAATATATTTTATTGATTTTTTACAGAGAGGAAGGGAGAGAGATAGAGAGCTAGAAACATCGATGAGAGAGAAACATCGACCAGCTGCCTCTTGCATCCCCCCACCGGGGATGTGCCCTCAACCAACGTATATGCCCCTGACCGGAATCAAACCTGGAACCTTTCAGTCTGCAGACCGACGCTCTACTGCTGAGCCAAACCGGTTTTGGCTCTGCAACCAATTTTTTAACCTCCAGTAAATTTTAAAAGGTTGTGAAAGCTAATTCTCAGAAGTTTGATTTATTTTCTTTAATCTATATAATCAAGATGGCAATTTTGATCATGAGTTTCTTTCATTTCCCAATAACCCAATGAATTGATGTAATCAGGCAAAATGAATGATCTGATGACTCATACTATAATACTACTGTACAAAGCTGTAATAATCCTAAAGCTCCTAAGTCTTCTGAAGAAATAAAAATACCACCTGTCAAATGAGATAATTTATACATTCTCTGGTATGTACAGTACAAATCATTGTCTAACTCAGGCATGATACCCACTTTTGCATCCCAAGTTTTTAACCCTTTTGTTTCTCCCTTCACATAGAGGAAAAAGAACTTACATTGCGCTTCACTAGACTTGTTTCTTCTCCTTAAAATGTCCCAAAAATATAGAGCACCAATCTCCTTCCTCAACTCTCAGGAATAAAGACTTCCTCCAACTCATCTAGCCCCCAAAACATGTAACTTATGACAAATAACTTCTATGTGTTCTCTGTAATAAATTTACCCTCATGAAGTGAGAAATCATAAAAGGCTTACACCAACAGTAGCTCTCTCTGTTGATGATCAGGCACATTCCTGAGCCATTTGCCCTTCCTCTGATTTCTGCTCCATTTCCAAGTCTCACTGCTGACTTTCTCAAGTACCTGGCTTGGGTGTGTTTGACCTGCACGGGTCCTAATGGTAGGTCATGTTCCATCAATCTTATTTCCATTTAATTTTTAAAAAGAAAAAAAAAATGACTCTCTCAATCTGTGGTTTACAGTATAAATCTTAAAATTATAAAATTACTAGAGGCCCAGTGCACACACTGGTGGGGTTTTTCGGCCTGGTGTGTGTCCTCTCGCAATTCGGGACCTCATGGGGGATGTCAGACTGCCAATTTCCGCCCTGTCCCCACAGGCCAGGTCGAGGGACCTTACCAGTGCATGAATTCATGCACTGGGCCTCTAGTATGCATATAAGATCTTTGGTTAATCTCTTCCCACCCTATTCCCTCCTCCCTCCCCTCTGAAATTCATCATTCTGTTCCATGTGTCCATTCCTGTGCATTGACCGTCTGCCCCCTGGTGGTCAGTACACATCATAGCTAACAGTCGAACAGTCGGACACTTAGCATATTAGCCTTTTATATAGATGTTTGTATATGTAAATATACTTATAAATATAAATGCCAAAATTTAGTGTCAGTTTTTAGGCTTCCATTTCATTCTAAGCATCTCCTTTCCCACATATTTCTAAATATTTAAATTCTGGGAAAATTAGTTATAACTGAATATTCATTACATTCTTCAAAGTACATGTAGGTAGATTTTATTTATTTATTTATTTATTTATTTATTTATTTATAAAATATATTTTATTGATTTTTTTACAGAGAGAAAGGGAGAGAGAGAGAGAGAGAGAGAGAGCGCTAGAAATGTCAATGAAGAGAGAAACATCGACCAGCTGCCTCTTGCACACCACCTACCGGGGATGTGCCTGCAACCAATGTACATGCCCTTGACTGGAATCGAGCCTGGGACCTTTCAGTCCGCAGACCGACGCTCTACCACTGAGCCAAACCGGTTTTGGCAGATTTTATTTTTTAATAGCCAACTCTTATATGGCCTAATCATGGGTCTATTTTTTTAATTCTTTATTGTTGAAAGTATTACGTATGTCTCCTTTCCCCCCCCAATAACAGGGATCTATTTAAATTAAAAAAATTAAATCAGTCTATTCAACAATGTCTAATTAACAGGCCCTGGATAATTAGGGATAATTATGATATAGTTTCTGCTTTTAAGGAGTCCATAGCTGTTGAGAGAGAATGAATTACAACTACATATAATTTAAATCAGATCAAGTGAAATAAGTACCACAATGTATATAGTTTTTTTTAAAGCTATGGAAACAGAGGTTGAAACTTGGGAACAACTGATGAAGATTTCAAAGAGTTGACTTGACAAGGAAGTAATGCTTCAACTGGACCAAAATAGAGTAAGTAGGTAGCAATAGAATCTGGGGAAGAGCCAAGTGAGGTGAGGTACACCTGTGGAATCAAATGAGAGCATACTGGGAGACCAACATGCAGTCTGATTAAGTTATTTATGCTAGCTAATACTCTTTGAGCACTTACTTTATGCCAAATGCTATTCAAAGCACTTTACAATTATTAACTTATTTGATCTGCACAACAACTCTATGAGGAATTTACTATAATTCCCATCCTATATAATAAAGAGGTGATATGCAAATTGACGGTCACACACTTGCACACAAAATGGCCGCCCCCATGTGGTCACAAGATGGCCACCACAAGATAGCTGGTAGGGAAGGACAGTTGGGGGCAACCAGGCCTACAGGGGAGGACAATTGGGGGCAACCGGGCTTGCAGGGGAGGGCAGTTGGGGGCAATCCAGCCAGCAGGGGAGCAGTTAGGCGTTGATCAGGCTGGCAGAGGAGTGTTTAGGGGGTGATCAGGCTGGCAGGCAGAAGTGGTTAGGGGCGGTCTGGCAGGCAAGCAATTAGGAGCCAGCAGTCCTGGATTATGAGAGGGATATCTGACTGCCAGTTTAGGCCAGATCCAACACCGGCAGTCGGACATCCCCCAAGGGCTCCCAGGTTGGAGAGGGTGCAGGCTAGGCTGAGGGATACTCTGCCCGCCAGTGCATGAATTTCATGCACCGGGCCTCTAGTTTTATAGATAACAAAACTGAGATATAGAACAGTTAAGTAACCTGTTCATGGTTATACAGATAGAGCTAAAATTTAAGGCGCCAGGATCTTAAAGTTCATAAGTAATAACAAAATTATCTCATCCCTAACCACACTCATTACAAAAACAGTTATAGGTGTCTTAGCTATTCCCTTTCTCATTAATTCCTAGGCCATCCTTCAAGGTCTACCTGAAATAATTCCTTCTCCACAAAACCTTCTTTGATTCCCCCAACCAATCACAATCTCTTTCTCCTCTGGGCTTCTTATCACTTTATCTGTTTTAGTCCTATACAAGTCACATTTTATTCCCGACACTACAGATTTTGTTTTGTTTTTTTCTTATTTTCCTTTAGTCTGACCCATTTTCCATTCTCCACACTCCTAAGATAGTGCCTGGTACATATTAATTCTAACTAAATGTATGGAGCACCTATTCTTTGCAAGGCATTGTGCTAAGCATTTTACAGGAATTACTTCACAGAATTCTCACAGCAACCCAATTCGCAATAGCGATTTTTAGCCTCTTCTGTGACAGATAAAGCACTAGATGCACCTTCTTTACAACTAGTAAAGGGTCCCTGCAAGAAGCTTACAGTCTAGGGAGATTGGTACTCTTCGTATCCCCAAGTATGGATAACAGTGAGGTTCAAAGGATTTAAAATAGTTTACCCAGAATCACACAGCCAAAGTGACAAGAGCCGTAATTTAAACAGTTGTCAGCTTTTTGAAAGCAGAACATGAGCAAAAATGCATATGAATCCTGATACACAGGTGGTTTAGCTAAGAACTGCTAAGGAAGCCATCGGTTCAGAAGCCCAGGGGAGCATTTAATGTCCGTGTCTCTTAAAGCGGTCCCTCTGAGCATCAGTGCTTTGTTGCACACGGGGAGGAATCACTAATTAGCAGAGAGACCTTGGGCTGCATCTCTCCAATATCCGAATGGAATGATGTGGAAGGTAACAATGCACAATTCCTTACATGCACATGGTTCAGCTATTCTTAAAAGGTGGGTTTAACTCACACAAATGTGTGAGTCCGTCCTTTCCGCTGGAAGGATGAGGAAGCTGCCCCTTAAGATTACCCTCTGGTCCTGGGGGCCAGAAATACCTGCCTTCGGACTAATGGCTGAAGATTTCTCCCAACCCCCACCCCTGCTGAACTGACTCCCTTCTCCGAAGGCCACTTTGGCAGCCGTACTGTTTGGCCCACCCTAGCCATCTCTTCAAATAAAAGTAGCTACATCCCCCAACATTGACAGGACAGAAAGAGGAAACCGGACACACACGAGTCTCATTCCCACAACTTCTCAGCCCAACAGGAGACCACCTGACTTTGGACCAAGTTTCATTCATTACGTTAAACAGCGGAGATGACTTTCCAAGGGCCAGGCCGCAAGGCCCGGGGCCTCCCCCGAAAGCGCGCACGTCGCCGCCCTGGCTGCAGGTTACATCGACCACCACGCCCCGCACGCCTCTGGCGCTCTGCCTCCAGGGGGCGTGTCCGGCGTAGAACGCGCGCCCCGCCTCTCGACACACCCACCAATGGCCTGCGTCCCACCGCTCCGCCCCGCCTCCTTCACCCTCCTGCTGCGCCGGCGCTGAGTGCTCCAGGCCCCGCCTCCAAGCGTGGGGCGCATGCGCCTTGAGGGATGGGCTGGGTGAGGGCTTCCTCTGAGGGCAGGGGGAGACGGAAATGGAGGGGGTCTGCGCGCACCGGCTTGCCCCGACCCGGCAGCCGCTGGAGAACGCGTGGGGGGCGGAGCCGGGAGCGCTGGTCGCTGGGGAGGTTGAGGCCCCGGCTCCGACCCGGTTCTGGAGCCGGGTCGCGGCTGCGGGCTGACCCGCCCTTACGTGTGTGTATATGTACCCGCTTAGGTAGACATGGAGAACTATTTGGCGGTCGCGGCGCTGAACGGGTTGGACCGGCGTTCCCTGCAGCGCTCGGCGAGGCTGGGTCAAGAAGTGCTGAGGCGGGCTAAGAGGAGGGCAGTGGACTGGCATTCTCTGGAGCTTGCCAGAAGCAACGTGGGGGGCATTTTCCCGGAGCGGCCCTGCCGAGAAAGATGGCCCGCGGCCGGCCCCCAGCGCCTTCTCCCGGGAGAGGTGAGGGCCCCTGCGCCGGGGATCGGCCCATTCATTCGCTCGGGGCCCGGGGCGTAGGCCACACGGAAGCAGCTGAGGGATCTTGTTCTTGGCGAAAGCTGTCAAGTATCTGGACACGAACTGGAAAAGCCCTTTGAAACCTCTTCACATTTGACAGATCATTATTGAGTAGCTTTAGGATGCTGCTCAGCCCTGGTTAGTTACTTTATTACAAAAAATATATACTACTTGCTACCATCTGGTATTAGAAGAACGCCCGCAAACCAGTCTTTGTCCTGGGTAAATTGCATGGATTCCTTGTGGAGTTGGAATTCTTTCTCAGTTAGATCCTTCTTATTGACTTAGTTTCTGAGCCTTTCAAAAAGTAAAAAGGAAGCTATTCCCTAAATGACTGCACTCTCCAGTAGGGAATACCAGATCTCACCTGTGATGTGCTGTTTGTTCAAATAGAGAGAAGAAAGAAGCGCAACCCTCAGTGCTTCTTTCAGAACGATGGCTGAATTCATGGACTACACTTCAAGTCAGTGTGGGGTAAGTTGGTGTAAGCTGAGGCCATGCCCTGTCCTGCCTGGGGATGGATCACAAAGTGGGTCTTTGTGGAATTTAGGGAGAATCTGGAGACTGTCAGTTCACACTGCTCCGTCTTTGTGGGTGGATTATAATCACTCAGGGATTTAAACCAGCTGATAAATCCATCTTAGAATTCATTCAACAAATATTTGTTTGAATGCATTCAGTAATTGAATGCCAGTAATTCTGGCTTCCCGAGAGGAAGGGAAGGGGAGAGAGTTAGAAACATTGATGAGAGAGAAACATCAATCAGCTGCCTCCGGCACACCCCCTACTAGGGATGTGCCTGCAACCAAGGTACATGTCCTTGACCGGAATCTGAAGGCCAAGGATCTATCCACTGAGCCAAACTAGTTAGGGTGAAGGCACTCTTTATCATCTATGAATTACAACAGACTGGGTCTCTTCCATCCTTAACTTTTTTATGATTCCAATGAGGTTGTAAGGATGCTGGTCTGTAAGGAAGGAGGAGGAAAATACCTTGTTTCTGTCCTGCTTTTCAACTTATTGTAATATGTTAAGATTTCAAAAAATCACTAACCTTTCTACATCTTTTATAAAATCCCTGTGACTCCCAAGAACAGAATTCCAACCAATGAGATAAGAGTTCAGAGAATATTTTTATGTTCTTATTCTGTTAAATGGTTTTAGAAAAACTCAGAACTTGGGCTCCACTATAAAGTGACCAACAAACTTTGGTTCATGGCTCAGTAAAAGGAATAATATTTGTCTTTGGTTTGAGGTTTAGCAAATTGGTGTTCTTCATTGTGGTTTTCCGTTCAAGTATCTGTTATGGAATGGAGCCTCAGAACCCTCTGGCTTTCCGAGAGAGAATTAAGAACAGTATTCTGAGTTCGCCTTCACAATGTTAAAGTAGCCCCTACGGTGCATCATGGACCCATGTCTTGAAGTGTTCCTCTGCTTCTCATTCTTGTGGTCTCATGCCTTCCACGCTGACCCTACGCTGTGTTCAAAACAAGCAGGCTAGTGATGTCCTCATCATTAGTCATAATCAAGGGCACAGCTAAGGTTAACTGCAAGGGGGACAAGGGCACAGCTAAGGTTAACTGCAAGGGGGAAAAGGAAGTAGACAAGAAAACTATAATTTGGATTATTCTCCTTAAATTGGAGATCTTACCCCCTTACTCCACGGGGGAGAACTGACTGCATAGCTCCTGGATTTATGTTACACTTCCGTTGTATTTCCACATCTCGAGGAGGTGCACCCCTCTCTTCCCTTGTCCTTGTTTGAGACTTAGACAATAGGCACAGAACTGTTCGTTAGAACTTGTCATGAGAGGAGGTGAAAGGGCATATGTATTTGACATGGGGGCTCAGTTAAGAAACTTTAAGCTGGCAGAGAGCATGGCCCTGCCCAGGTTTAGTTGGCCAGAGTTCTTGCCCTACAGAGGCAGCAGATGGCAGCAAAGTGATGCCAAAGGCAGTTTCCTTTACACGGGCTAAGATTTGTTAGATGACCTCAGAGGCCTGTCGAGCAGGCAGGTAACTTACCTTTGCTCTTTTGTCTCCCTTCTTAACCATATTTTGCCCAAGTAACAGTTTTTTTTTTAAATGTATCTATTTGGTTACCCAACATCTTTCATGTTACTTCTCTAGAAATATTATTCATCTGTGCCAGAGGAAGGAGGGGCAACCCACGTCTATCGTTACCACAGAGGGAAGTCACAGATGCACTTGTGCTCAGACCACGGGGATGGCCAGGTGTGTATCCTCATGTCCTGTGCTGTGCACCCAGCCTCCCAAGGTCTGGGAGCTCCTGCTGGATCTATATTATTGGATGCCTGTGTGACGCAGCATTACAGTGCTCACAGAAATGTCTCAACCCCCAGTCTTTGAGAACTTAACAGCCACAATCATGTCCAAAATATAAGACTGATGCCACCGTGGGATCTTCCGATGAAACCGCAATCCTGGGCCACGGGATTCTTGGGCAGGCTAATGAAGAGAGCTTCAGATATCCTCTTCTATATGTAGGGATAAAAAAGAGATTTTTCCATAAGCACATACTTTACTCTTAAGCTATCAACAGCTATCATGTCTTTGGTAATTTAAAAAAAAGGAAGTTCAAGGAGGATGTCTCTATAACAAGATACTTTTCCTAAAGATAATATCACAGGCCTCTCACTACAAACTTACTTGTTTTTTACCACATGTCATTCTGGGAAAGACAAATATTCTACTTGTTAAATGGATTCAACAGAAATCCTTTGTAGTTGTTTTTGAGGAGAGTAGATGGTTTTGTTTTTATTTTTAAACTACCAGTTGTACTCAAAGATAGTGAACTTAAATCCAGAGTTCAGTCCACAGTTGGATCTCTGGCTTCTCTGGCCTGTGGGTCAGGGCAAGAATGCAAGTGTGGCCACAGAGATAGGGGTGAGAGCTGGATGCACGCTGGAAGTCCCTCTTGTTTCCCAGGCCTTGAGATATGAAGAGTAACACCACAGCCTGAGCCCTGGCTCCCCTTTTCTGGCCTGATGATAAGGGGGTTACATGTGATCGAGATTGATTCCTATCCCGCCCATTCTTTCCTATAGATGTGAGTTGGTGCCTCTAAGGGAAATTGACTTTCCTACTAGCACCCCCACTCTCAAGACAAGCACAGTAAATAATCTATTTTCTGAGAGCTTGTTAAGTGTCAGGCACTTCTACACTTTAAATCTTCCCTGAAATCTAGTGCCCCCATGTTATTGATGAGGAAAGCAAGGCTGAGAGAAATTAATCTGCGCTTCTCAGCAAAGAGCAGACATAGGATTCAAACTCGGGTTTATCTGACTCCACAACCCAAGGAGGATAAAAAATAATCATGGTGAACATCTAAAAATGCCCCATGGGATTCACTAAAAGCCTTAATAATTTAGGTGACAACTTAGAAAAATGGAAGGAACAATGGTTAGTTCCTCATAAAGTAGAAGAAGCTATCTCTCTATTATCCAGAAGTCAGAATCTGGGCTCTAATGTTTCTGCTTGTTTCTCCAGAGACAAGAAATGCCCCTTGGTTTTGGAGGCCCCTGTCCAGCCACAAAGTGTCCGCCAGAGGCAGCCCAGCCTGTGAGTACTGAGCCCCCGGTGTCCCCGCTGGCCTCCCCTCACGGCCATTTCATGAACCAATCGACCTGGTGACTCCAGAGCTCTTTGCACTGGGCCCGCAGGATTTTCACGTTGGGGTGTTTTTATCCTTGTGCGAGGGCACACATTGTGGTTCAGTATAAAATGAGCACCACGGGAAGCTTCAGGGGTGCTCTGTGCCTGGGCTCTTAGTTGGGTTGGAAAGAATGCGAAGTATTCGCATCTCAGTTCCTACAGCTCAGCTGTGCTGGTGGGTCCTGCTGGAATTCCACCATCTGTTGGAGCAGCAGGAGCGGCCTGACCCCTCTGCTTACAAAGTGAATACCATCACTACAGTTCTGAAACATACGCTTGGTTAGATCAGGTTCCAAAACATTCGAGGGGACTTGTTCCTATTTTCCACTAATGTTTCTCTGTAAAAACATAGGGACGAGTTTCTCATTTTAGGATAAAGTGATCATTAGTTTCTAAATTCAGGAAATCTGGAACTGGCCAGGGCTGGAATTCTGAGGGAAGGAACTCCAGCAGTTTGCTGTAATCATTTGTTTAGTTTTTGTTTGTCTGCAGTGTGCTAGCCAGGATTCAGGATACACTAGAATTTAGTTAGGCTTAGATGCCTCCGAAACCTGCTGGCTTTTGGTAATTCTTATCTTCCAGATGTTCACAGTGTGGGAAGCACAGATACTGATCTTACTTCCCGGGTTTTCTTTTTTCAGGACAAATGAGGTGTCCTTGGCTTTCTGCAATTCTGATACAGCTGTACTTTCTGAAACCTACATTTATTTACATAGTTGATAACCAATAAATAGTTGTGGTGTTGTCCCATACAGTCACATCTGCTAAATTATACTAGACTAGACCCCTGATTTTGCAGTAACGGGTAAACATGAAGGCTATAACATAAAGCAGCTTTGAGAAAAATTGGCTTCAAATCTAGCTGTCATGTGGAGGGGGAGGAAGTATACAAATCATCATTTATCCTCCTAGTGGAATTTGCTGGCCAGGGCTTGGTTTCCCCCACTGAGTGTGGTGGTGAGAGTGACAGCTCTGCCTGCAGCTCCTCTGAGCACTGAGTAAGCATGAGTGGCATCTCGTGCATGAGCCGGGCTCCTAATGACGGCTCTGTCTGAGCTAAGACCCCGCTGCCTGCACACCTGCCGTGACCACTTCCCCACCTCGCATGAAGTCTGTCATTGGAGGTTTGTGCTCAGCTCAGCTCAGCTCCAAACATAAAGCTTTCCCTCTACTCCAGCCTCCAGTGTTCCTGCACCATTAGGAGAACAAGTCTGCCCAGGGAGGGCTTTGCCAGACAGCTGACTTGCTGCATGCAGAAAGGAATCTATTCGAACTATTCCCAGCCTTAGGAGAAAGGACATGTTTCACTGTCCTAAAAAATGAATTTACCAAAACACAGTGAAAAAGAATGATTCTCGTCACTCCAAGGTGCCTTGCCATTACTGCTCATCTGTGTGACAAGTGTCTGCTTTCGATCCCCAAAACTATGTCCTTAGTCTTTTCCTCTAATTCTTATCTTTCTACTCCAGCTAGAGTGTTCCTTTTATGACTCATGTTCCTATATCACTTGCGCATCTACAGAGTGTTCTCACATGTGAGATAGGTATTACCGAAGTCTTAGAATAAGGAAACAAGCTGAGGGAGATGCCGGGACTTACCTAAAGGGCAGTCCTATTGTGTGGCTGAGACTTGAAAACAGAGCCTCCATCTCCCACAGGAATGCTTTCTTCCATCCGGCCTCTGGACACAAAGGAAGCCTGGTGGAGGTGTCCTGGGCATTGGGATATAAGATTTCTAAACCGCTAATATTTGCTTTCCTTCCAGGCTGAGAACATCTCTAAGGACCTCTACATAGAAGTGTATCCAGGGACCTATTCTGTCACTGTGGGTGCAAATGACTTAACCAAGAAGACTCAAGTGGTGGCTGTTGATTCAGGACAGAGTGTGGACTTGGTTTTCCCCATCTGATGTTGACCATCACATTGCCTTTTTTTTAAAATACCAAGGAGAGTAAAGCCACCATATGATTCTGTTAATATTCATATATTAATCCTGCTCTTAAAGTCTGCCTTCCTGAGACCTGGAGCTTGTCTCTTTCAGTGCCTATTTTAACCTCAAAAGTTTTTAACCTCTCACCTTCTGCCTGAAAGTAATAATGATGCTGTCTGAATAGTTTTTACTGCTTGCTTTCCAAGTAAAGGATAATTATGATAATAAAAGGAAAGATTTATAAATAAAGAGAATTCCTTTTTATTGATATTAAGAGCAACAAAATGTCATTCATGTACAATTGTGGGTTTATAAGAAAAGGTGGCAGAGAGGCTGTGGATACACTTGCCCAAAGCAGGCTGACCACAGCCTGTGACTTCTGTGGAGCAGCATCCTCACGCTCATCTCGCCAGGCGGGAGACCTGGCCAGGCCGTGCCTTCCTGCGCCCGTCTGCAGGGAAGTCTTAAAAGGGGTGAAGATGCTGCTGCTTATGCGACTGTCATTTGTGGCCTGCACTCTACCACTGAAGGCTTTGCCAGCCACTTTGTAATTCTTCCTCAGGTATTCACTCTGCTTCCTATAAGAGAAAGAATCCTGAGGGTCGTATGCTGATGTAATTTTAAGGATCAAAAGTCACTGATTTTAAAGAGTCATAGATGTGTCCTTAACTTTTAAGCTACCACACCAACAGTATTGTTGGGCCTTTCAGTTTAGTTATTCATCTCATTTTGAACATGTCTTTCCTCTGGAAAAAAATGCCAGCATTTTATGTGATGAATCGAAATTCTAAGTAGAGCTATGTTAGCATTCCTAGTGAGAAACAGACTCCCATAGACATTTAAATGGAGATCCTTGCACCTCCCCAAGAAGTTTATAATGACCATTGTAGATTCTGTAGGCCTTTTGAAATTATATGCAAAATTCTGAGCGCCCTGGTCAGTGTGGTTTGGTTGAGTGTCGTCCCATGCACTGGAAGGTTAATGGTTCAAAGCCTGGTCAGGGCACATACCCAGATTGCAGGTTCAGGCCCTGGTTGGGATGCATACAGGAGGCAACCAATTGATATATCTCTCTCACATCAATGTTTTTATCTTTCTCCATCTCCCTTTCTCTCTAAATCAATAAAAAACATTTTTATAATTATAGGTATGTGCATTTTTTTGGAAAGGGGAGCCATGGGCTTTATTTTCAAAGGGGATATCACCACAAGAGGTCAAAGAACCTTGGAAGGAGTCCTTAAGAAGCCCCTTCCCGCCCAAACCGGTTTGGCTCGGTGGATAGAGTGTCAGCTTGAAGACTGAAAGGTCCCAGGTTCAGTTCTGGTCAAGGGCATAATATTGGGTCTAGTAGTAATTAATGACGTTTTTTAACATTCGTTTAAAATCTTGCTTGGCGTTGACTTGTATTGACATAACCTTCAAACACGTGGTATCTACAGAACGTGTGAAGTACAATTAACAAGTTTTGCTTGGAAAAGTTTGTGTTTGGTTTGGTTTTTGTTGCAAAACTAGGGCTAAGAAGATGGCGGATGAAGAGCATATTTGGCACTGCATGCTTTACAAGTTCCAATTAGGAAGAAAAGCAAGTGAGGCTGCAAAAAACATCTGTAGTGCTCTTGGTCAAGATGCAGTTAGTGCCAAAAAATGCCAGCGTTGGTTTGAGAAATTTCTCGAGGGAAATTTTTCGTTAGATGACAAGAGTGGTCGAGGCCGTGTGTCCAATTTTGATCAAGAAGCTCTTCAAGCTCTTTTGGTGCAAAATCCTCAAATTACCCAACAAGAGCTTGCAACAACTTTAAATTGTTCACAAAAAACAATTTCCAATCAATTGTGTGCACTTGGCAAAGTCCAAAAGTTTGGAAAATGGGTTCCTCATGAGTTGACCGACAACAACCGTAATCAAAGAGTCACAATTTGCAGTTCGCTCCTCTCTCGTCAAAACCGTTTGCCGTTTTTAGAGCAAATTGTTACCGGAGATGAAGAATGGGTGCTGTATGTTAATTTGAAAAGGCAGCCTCAATAGTTGGACAAAAATGAGGCTCCGCAGCCCATGCCAAAACCTGACTTGCATGCGAAAAAAGTGATGTGTGTTTGGTGGAATTTTAAAGGAATTCTTCATTATGAACTTTTACCATCTACCCAAACCATTACAAGTGCAGTGTATAGTGCCCAATTGGAAAGGTTAGCCCAAGCTTTAAGAGAAAAAGAACCCGCGCTGATTAATCGGAAGGGCGTAATTCTTCACCACGGTAACGCACGACCGCATACTGCAAGAATCACTGCTGAAAAACTGCGCCAGTTGGAATGGGAAGTTCTCCCTCAACCTGCATATTCTCCTGATATTGCCCCTTCCGATTACCATTTGTTTCGTTCTTTGCAAAACTTTCTTCTTGGAAAAAAATTTAATAATGAAGAATGCCTCAAAAATGCATTGACCGAATTTTTTGCATCAAAATCACAAGAATTTTACAACAGATGGATTAAAATGCTTCCTGAGCGTTGGGCACAAGTAGTAGAAAACAACGGCAACTATATTGTTGATTAAATTTTGTTGAATTGTTTAAATAAATTCGATTTAAAAAAGTATTAGAAAACGACATTAATTATTACTAGACCTAATACCTTGGTTGCGGGCACATCCCCAGAGGTGGGTGTGCAGGAGCTGATCGATGTTTCTAACTTTCTATCCCTCTGCCTTCCTCTTTGGAAAAAAAATCAACAAAATATATTTTTTAAAAAAAGAAGAAGAAGAAGCCCCTTCCCGAGGAATTCAGAAGTGCAAACAAGATAGTTACAAAATAGTCACGGGGCTATAAAGTACAGCATGGGGAATATAGTCAGTAATATTGTAATAACTGTATGGTGCCAGTGAGTACTAGATGTATTGGGGTATCACTTCAGAAATTATATAATTGTCTAACCAATTGCTGTATACCTGAAACTAATATTGAAAGTCAGCTGAAACTGGAAAAAAACAAACAAAACACACACATACACACACACACACACACACACACACACAAGAAAGGAAGCAGCCCCTTCCCTGCCATGTTGCTTTACCTAGATCCTCAGGGCGTTTAGTCTAAGGCATTCCGGTGTCTCTGACGTGTCACAGTGGTCCCCTGACTCAGTTTCCCATGCTCCGCTTTGTCCGGCAGGGTCTGTAGAGTCTTTGCATTGGTTACTTCCAGGACCAGCTCCTTGGTGTGTCCCCCTTCTGCAATTTGTCCTCTCTGCTGCTTGTGGCCCTTCTCTTCTTTCTGGAAGCTGCAGCATCTTTTGCCTAAACCCAGAATTCAATGAGGTATGCCAAAGATACCACAGTTCTGTGGGATTAGTCTGGACGACTTGAGTACAACTCCACCAAGGATCACAGAATCTCTTCACTACCCATAAGCTCCTAGCACTGTTCTATATATTTAAAGAAGAAATAGATTTTGTTAATCATTCCTGGCTATTATGTTTTTGAGGAAGGTTGTATTTGATCACCAGGTTTGGCATTGAGTAGACGTTATCAAACCAATTTTTCAAAACAGCCAGTAGGGGAAGCAAAGGTGACCGATCACCACCAGCTGAAGGAGCTTACCAGTGACATTGATCACAAAGAGGAGATCCTAAGCTGATGGGGGAAAGTTCAGAGGTTGAGTGGGGCAGGGCCTGTGACTTCCTGAGGAGTAGGGCAATATCTAAAAAGGAAGGGATACTTGAACAGAAATCCATCCCCTCCTGACTTTTAAAACTACAGATTGAATCCTGGTTTAACCACAAGCAAGGGAGCAGAGCGATGTAGCTGCCGGCAGCCAACAGTCTGGCTTTCCCAGGATCGCTAGGTTAGGACTGAACAGGAACCTCACTGCCTATACCTGAAAGCGATACGTGTGCAGGGCAGAGGGACCCGTACGAGCGGATTGGTAAGAGGGAGATCCTGAGGCGGAGCCCAAGACTGACCGTCAGCATCAGT
This sequence comes from Pipistrellus hanaki, assembly GCF_964339955.1. Lineage (NCBI taxonomy): Eukaryota > Metazoa > Chordata > Mammalia > Chiroptera > Vespertilionidae > Pipistrellus > Pipistrellus hanaki. The sequence goes on from NC_140511.1 coordinate 47,836,477, forward strand.
ACTGATGGCTGCCAGGCACAGTTAGGAGACGAAACTGCACATTTCCTTTAAAGAATACAAAGTCTGGAGAGAGAAGGAAGAGCTCTGGTGGTGGGCACACACCGTGGAGTTGTGGTATGTAGTACCCTGTCTGTGCCTGGGGCTGGGGCTGGCCCCTTTTTCTCCACACCCCATCTCAGGCATCCACAGCTGTGGGTGCAGGATTGGGTCCTGGCAGAAGACAGGTCTACTGATTCTCATGGTTCAGCTCCAAGAATTACCTTTACCAGGAGCAACAAGTGACCCAGTTCCTAAAGGAGAGCCCACTCTTAGCTCAAGATGAAGAGACCTGGAGGTGGCTGCGGACTGCCAGCAAGAACACCGCCTCCCTCTGAGCGGGAAAGAACAAGCAGCATGATGCAGTGTCCTGCTTCTGACATATTAAAGGGGCCCTCTGGAGGGGAGGGTCTGATGACCAATGTTTAAAAAATTGTCTCTCTGCTTTTCAAGGCGTGGAAGACTAATCAACACCTGCAGGCATTTTGATTATTCATCTGGAGAAAAATCTAGGCCTCCAAGGACAAAGTGGGGGGGTGAGGGGGGGCAGCACAGACAGACGGTGGTGGTGCCCTGTCCGGAGAGACTAAGGACTAAGGACAGTTGTTCAATAGGGATGCAAACCTTTGCATAAAAATCAGCCTGGCCTTTCATGTTGGGCTTTGCTGCTTAAATGGAAACCTGCCCTTTCGCTCTCACCACAGACACCCCTTCAACGTGACCACACTCCTAAGTCTTACTTCCAGCCCCAGCTCAGTGGTCACATGGCTCAGACTCCTGACAGACCCGCGGGAGGGAAGGAGCCAGGCCGCGGCCCTGCCTCAGGAGAAGGGGTACCTGGCTTCCCGGGAAGCGGCTCCGGCCCGTTCCTCTTCCAGTACCGCCACTCGGGCTGGCCCGGGCCCGCCTGCCTCCTCCGCGTCTTCTCAGGAGGGGCGGGGTCGGAGGTGGCTGTGCTATCCACCACCAGCCTCTGAGGGAGGCCCGTCTCCAGATCTTTCTTTAAATCCCCTTCGGAGGAGGAGGCGGAGGAAGAGGAGGAGGAGGAGGAGGAGGAGGAGGAGGAGGAGGAGGAGGAGGAGGAGGAGGAGGAGGAGGAGGAGGAGGGGGAGGAAGAAACAGCCATGGGAGCCAGCACGGCCACTTTCTCCTTTCTGGGAGCCTCTAGGGGCAGAGGCTGCACCTTGGGCTTTAGCTCCGCCTCTGGGTGTTCTCTGGCCGAGGCCCCCAATGTCCTGCTGAGAGGCCACCAGGTGGGTCCAGCCAAAGGGCAGCAGCCGGGGCAGCCCTGGCACAGCAGCTGGCAGCAGGCTCGGGGGTGGCAGGGAGGGCACAGGAACGGGGTGCCCAGGGGAAGCCCGTGGGTGACATATCCAGCGCCCGGCCCCAGCAGAGAGCAGCAGGGGGCCCAGAGGAGGGTGGTGGGGGGCCTGCTGGTGAAAGGCCCATGCAGTCGCTCCACGGCCTTCTTCCAGACCGCAGGGGGCACCCCCCACACCCCGCCCCGGGGCACTGTGGCGGTCCTGCCATTCCAGAAGTGGACAGTGATTTCTTCTTCGGATGCTGCATGATAGAAAACGGCAACGTTTTAGTACAACCACCACTTCCATATCGTGGCAAAAGGGTTCTCCTACCCCACAAGGCAAAACTCCACTGTTCTACCTGCCTTCTCATGCACACTTCTCCAGGGGGAACCTCCTCCTCTCATTCTCTGAATTCAGTGGTGCTGAATTCAGCCCTGCAGAAGGGCACTGTCCCTGTCCCGTCTCTGGACAGCGTGGTGCGGACAGGCCAGGAGTGCTGGTGTGACCCAGGCTGACCCCGCCGCTCCCGCCCTAGGTTAGCTAACCGACACAGACAGAGCTTTAGGCGCTTGTGCCCTGATGAAAAATAGCTTTTAACCTGAAAGGTATGATTTATATATCTGTTACCACCCCCAGGATTAAAGGGCAAGTGAGAAGGTAAGGGTTTTGAGTGTGTGTGTGTGTGTGTGTGTGTTTTGTTAATCCTCACCCAAAGATATATTTTTTTTATGTTTAAGAGAGAGTGGAAGGGTGAGAGGGGGACACAGAGAAATATCTGAGAGACACATGGATGGTTGCCTCCCACATGCACCTCAGCCAGGGCGGCGGATGGAGCCTGCAACTGAGGTAAAGTGCCCTTGACTGGAATTGAACCCGAGTCCCTTCAGTCTGTGGGCTCTAACCATTGAGCCCCCCAGGCAGGGCAAGGATTTGGGGTGTTTTTGTTGTTTGTTTTTAATGCCTCTAAGACCCTTGAGCTACAGAGACACCCTTTGCTCTCTCTTCCTGCCTGACCACCAGGCTGGCTCCTTCCGGGGCTGGTAGGTCAGAGCAGCTTTTCTTACCTCTCTGGGGGCCTCTCGCCTCCAAGCCCGAAACAGTGGCAGGGCCATACCACTGTCCGTCCGGCTCCCAGGGTGCCAGCACCGTGTCCCCAGGCTGCAGGGAGGGTCCCTCGGGCGGCGAGAACTGGACGACATCCTCTCCTAAGACCACGCTCTGCCGCGGGGCTGGCAGCTGTGGGCCTGTGACCAGGGGAGCCTCAAATTCCACAAGCAGAGCGCCCTGCCTCTCCAGCTGTGGGCAAGAAAGCACTCAGAGGACAACCTGGCGTGAGGGGGTACCACCGGGAGCACACGGTCCCCCACCACCACGGCTGAGACGGGACCAGGGGTTCCTCACCCACGGGGGCCGTCGGAGAAGGGGCAGGGACAGGTGCGCCCGCTGGGCAGAAACCACTTGCCTCCGGAGCAGGCTTTATCTGAGCCCGGTGATAAAAGCCAGCGGGTCCCCGTCTTGCCAGCACCCACGTGCCAGCAGCGTCTCCAACTCTCCCCAGCCTGCCAGGCCCCTGCAGGGCTGGGTCAGCCGTGGGGAGGCGTGGTTGATAGGATGCACATCTGGGAAAAAGCAAATGGAATTAGGGAGTAGAGAAGGCCAATCCCTAAAAAACATCAGGAAACACGCGCCACAGGCAGGTCTGCGCAGCACCACCGCGTGTGTGTGACACACAAAGCTACGTGGAGCAGAAATCCACACAAAAAGTGACTTTCAGGGAGATAAACCGTGAGCCTAGGCAGGAGGAGAGGACAGGGAAGGGAACTATTGTTTGAGGACTGGGAATTGCTTCAGGGTAATCCAAAGATCCTTAGCCTCGGTGTGGTCAGTTAACGCTGGTTCTGAGATTAGATTGCGCACCTGGAAAAGGGTACCACCGCGAAGGTAGGTACCAAGTGGGTGTGTGGGATTCCAGGGTGAGGTGGGGAGGCTTGGGCGGAAATGACGAAGAAGGGAATGTGTAAGATGGCCTCGCGCAGTGGGTCAGAGGGAGGAAGGGGCGACTGAGCAGAGGAAGCACAGAGGAGCCGAAGAAGGGGCTGTGGGGACGGAAGAAAAGGAGAAGCTAGTTCTGGGAATGTTGTGGTCACAGCGGAGGTGGGGGAGGGCTGAGGAGATGATGGTTGAGTCAGGGTTTGGGTTTCTGAAGGAGCTGTTTACTTTTGTGGGTGAGCCTGGATACAGGGATGCTTACCGCTGGCTTTGCGTGAGATGGCCCACACAGGAGGAGCAAGAAAGGGGCTATTAAGAGTGCAAGCTGGCATGTCCGGGACCTGGGCAGACTGGATTGAGTAGCATGGGCATGAGCCCCTGGGACCTACACAGCTGGAATGGGCTTGTAGGTGCCTTTCCCCTTCTTACGCACCTGACTGAGGACACTATTCAGGAAAAGCCAGGATAACGGAGGGAACCTGAGGAGGGGCCTGGAGACCTCAGCTTAGCTAGTGGTGGCAGAAGAAACTCTAGTTTCTCACGTGGTGCCAGAGCAAGTCCACGGGGGGTGATAAAACGGTCTAGAGCCCAGCCGGCATGGCTCAGTGGTTGAGTGCCGACCTAGGAATGAGGAGGACAGGGTTGATTCCTGGTGAGGGCACATGCCTGGGCTTGATCCCCAGTGTGGGGTGTGCAGAAAACAGCCCATCAATGTTTCTCTCTCTCTCTCTCTCTCATCCCTTCCTTTCTGAAATCAATTTAAAAATTACATATTTAGCCAAAACCGGTTTGGCTCAGTGGATAGAGCGTCGGCTTGCGGACTGAAGGGTCCCAGGTTTAATTCCGGTCAAGGGCATGTACCTGGGTTGCAGGCACATCCCCAGTGGGGGTGGAGGGGGGGGGTGCGCAAGAGGCAGCTGATCGATGTTTCTGTCTCATCGATGTTTCTAGCTCTCTATCCCTCTCCCTTCCTCTCTATAAAAAAAATCAATAAAATATATTTAAAAGCAATTACATATTTAAAAAAATACTTTTTAAAAAATGGTCTAGAAACTTTGTAACTGGAGATGCCCGACAGCCTTCTCTCCCACATGCCAGCTCTGATGCCTGCCACTCGGCCACAAGGTGGGACCAAAGCCAGGCCAGCCCTTGGGGTCGCTGGGAGCACCGTTTAGACTGGGGTCACGGAATACCTTCAGCAAATCATAGCCCACGCAGTGAAGAGCGCCTTGGCCTTCCCAGGAAGCAAGGTCTCTCCCTCACGGTGCACTATCTAGAGCCACAGGACAGAGAGGAAAAAGGGAGGCGCACACCACTTCCCCGAGAGGGGCAGAGAGCGGTACCTGGTGAGAGGGCTGTGCCAGGCGAGCCAGGGAGCTTGGAGGGCAAAGGGGCAGCTGAAGGCCAGGTTCCAGGGACCAGCAGCGCCGGCCCAGGCGGGGGCCTCCAGGGCGGTGGCCACGCTGCAGTACTTGGGCAGAAGCCCCCCAGGCGCTCCAGAGGGTTCCATGGCCTTCTCTTCGGAGGCACCACCTGGAACGAGCACTTCGTTGTCTGAGTCGCAGCCCACAGCCCAGCAGAGGACACGGTGAGTGGCCAGGGGCCAGCGGTGAGTGGCCAGGGGCCAGCAGCCGCTCTGCGGACCCACTCGCTCCCACAGACGCACAGGGTGTTCTCTGGAACCTCAGTTCAGGAGAGAGCGAGAGCTGGGATTGTGGAGAAGACAGCTTTAAACCCTTCACAGCCTGTGTGCTCGCCTCAGCTGTGCGCTTGTTACCGCTCAGGGGAGGGTATATGGAAAGCACCTGGCATATACGTAGCTCAGTGCCTATGTTCGTTTTCCTCCCCTCCTCCCAAAGTGTAGGGACCTCTGAGGGGAAGGCCATACTTCGCTTCACAAATCCTAACCCCGATGACAAACGGACCCCCAGCGCAAGCCAGCCTCCCCTCCGGACCCGGTCACCTGGAGGACCAGCTCAGCCCAGGCCGCTGAGATCCCGGGGCTGTGGCCGCCCTGCCTGCTCAGCGGCAGCAGCTGTGACTCGGGCCCGTGAGTGCGCTGCCCCTGCCCAGCGGAGCCCGTGAGGGTCTGCCCTGCTCCGGCCCACAGGCCTGAACCCACAGGAAGACTTACCCACAGCCCGGCCTCCTCCACCTCAGCCTTGGCCCCTTTTGACAGTTGGACTCAGGCTTCAGCCCAACTGACTCAGGGTTGCCAAGCAGGTTGCCATGGGTGTGAGCCAGGGGAACACTGTGGGCTGAGTGTACTGGGCATGTGCAGAGGGGTGACCGAGGGCCTGGGAAGGCAGGTGTGGTGAGAAGGGGCGGGGGTGTTATGCTCCATCTTTCTCTTTGAAGAGGGGGTGAGGAGGATATTGTAGCTTCAGTTCACAAAAGCTGAGACTTGCCCACTGCCCAGAAGAGCCAGCCATAGTGGGAAGCCCTCAGGGGCCCCAGGGGACCCTGCGAGGGTGGGGACTGACCCTCAGACTCAGGACTCTTGATCTGGCTCCACCATGAGACAGCAGGAGGCTGGGTCGGGGAGCCACTGGCTGGACTAGGAACTCATATAGAACTTGTTCGCAGTTTAAAACAACGTAACAAAGGAGTGGGCATGTCTGTCTGTAGCAGACAGGACTCTGTGAGAAGCAGAGGCGAGGTGACCACTCGGGGTGATGGGAGAGGACAGCGGGGACCAGGGGAACAGAATTCTAGCTTCTGCTCTCATGAACACCCACGGGAGAGGCTGGTATTTTGAGATACCTGACAGTCAGTCCTTGGGCACCCGGGTTGTGTGCCCGGCAGTGTTCAGTGGAGAACACCATAACAGCATCTAGGGACATTCGTGGGTGTCTCTCCCATGTTACGATTCCCCTGTACCACCAGTTCCTGACTCTGTTAGAGGATCCGTGTGGCTATGAGAGGCTGAATGTACTGCAGTTCCACAGGTGGAACGTGTCCGTCAGCACATCCCGACCTCCTGGCTGCAGGGACTGGCTAGGCGCAGACAGTTCCCGGGGCGCTCCAGACTTTTGCTGGGGACACCGTGGGTTCTAGACCCTTTTTCCTGCTAGAAGTAATAAGGAAGTGTGCGGTTCTGGGGCACCGAAACTTCCCAGAGGAAGACAAGGAAGAGACCTAAAGAACACAGGTGGCTGGTGACTGCCGAGCCGGCCTTAGGCAGCCTTAGGAGAAGCTTCAGCTACGTGAGCCTTTACTGAGGGTGCCCATCTGGATTGGACCTTTTTCCTTCCTTACCGCCAAAAGCATCTTACCCGATGACGGCTCTCACAGAGCGTAGTAATAGTCGGAATGACTGTAACCCAGGACTACATACGTAAAGGCTGAGGTCTTTGCTCACAAAGTTAAAAATCCAAGGAAAACCATGGAGGTCTCTGGCGGTGAGAGGAGGATTCCTAAAGAAGACAGGTAGGGTTTCCACAGGGGACTGTTCAACTTAGGTAGGAAGCAAGAGCTAACAGAGAAGGATGCGTTTGCAAGACTCTCTCTTTTTGGGGTGGGGATGGGTTTCACGGGGAAAATCAGGGTGTGTGTGGATATTTGGGAAGGGGCCAGATTGGTGGGAGCCTTGAAAACCAAGCAGGTAAACATAAAAAACAAAACAAAAAGCGTGGTAGTCAACAGGCCGTCGTCCTGGGTTTTGAGCAATGCAATGCTTTAAGGAAGAACAACCGAGTGAGGATGGAGCCAGTGGAGAACAGAGCCAGGGAGGCTGGGGAGGAGACTGTCAGCAGTTACCCCGACAGGTGACAGGGTAGGAACAGGAAAATAGTAACACCGAATATTTCCTGACAATACCTGCCTGACTTGAGGCTTTTCGCTGGGTGCCAAGAGTCCAGGAGGAGTAAGACTGGTCCCCATCTTCAAGGAGCTTACAGTCTACTGAAGACGAAAGAGAGGTGTGTAATGGCATGTAAGGATAGCAGGAGAGAAACCGCACAGAAATGTGTATACAAAACAAAGCAGCAGTAGTGGCTGGGGTGGGAAGACGTCATGGAGAATCACAGTGGAGGAGAGTGACGGGGTACTGGAAGTTCTGACTGAGCCTGGTGGCAGATGGGACCTGGGAGCAGGAAGACCTGAGCCCAGCCATGGGAAAAGGAACAGATATTCTGAGGGCAAACTCTAAGATATGGGGCAGAGACTGTCCTTCCCCGAGGTGAAGGCCGCTGCAGGTTTTTTTTGGCTTAAAGAACCTGGAGAATGGAGATGCTATGGACAAAACAAGAGGTGGTAATGATGACACCAATAATAAAGGTTATAAATACTTACTACGTGCCAGGCCCTGCTAACCTGTTAATCCTCACAGTAAACATATTGGGTAGTTGCTATTTTTTGTTTTTATTTTTTAAATTCTCATTCTGTGGATGAAGAGCTGAGACATGGAGAGCAAGTAGCAGAGTCAGTTTAAATGGAAGCAATTTGATCCCGGAGCGTGACCTCTAACCCTCTACACTAAGCTGCCTAAGGAAGTCTTCTCTAGTCAGGAAAAAGGTGACTGAAATACTTGAAATGACAACAAGGTTTTGCCACAGATCTGAGACACTTTTTTTTATCATGACGTGGGTAAGGCATAGATTTATTATCAATCCCAAATCATAAAAAAACAACAAACTGTGACAAATCAAGGGAGTTCGTTGTGTTTGCTTAGCATGAGGGTTAGCAAAGTGCACTACTAGTATTCAGGAACCGTTCCTCACACAACGCTTTTAAGAGTTTCTCATGGCTGAGACTCCGGCGAAGGGTGTGAGAAGGGCAAGGTGAGGGGGAGAGAGAATCCTGGGACTCCTGCTCCTGTAAGTGCCTAAAGAAGCATCTTCTCAATCTACAGATGATGTTTAGTACACGGGGAACCCAGGCAAGAAATATCCAGCACAGGTTAATCCGAGCTATTACCTGCCCACCCAGAAATTACATTTAGGGAAAACTACTACTGCATGATGCTATGAAACCCCATTTTGTGATATTATTTATTTCTATTTAGAACCACTGAGTCAAATGATTCTAAAAATGGGGTCCGTGTGGCGGCTGGCGGTGGCTATGACGGCGGAACCTTTCCCAGGGCTGTTCTGGGCCTCGGCCTGATCCGGGTGCAGGAGAGACTGCAGGTAATGAATGTACTTGATCGCAGCTCGGAGGGTTTCCACTTTGCTGAGCCGCTTCTCCAGGTACTCCTCCGGCAGGTGGTGTCGGAGCTGGGCGTAGCCTTCGTTGACACACTTCACACGCTGCCTTTCCCGTTCGTTCCGTTTCCGGATAAAGGAGGGCCCGTAGGAGAAGTCGCACCTCCTGTAATTTGGATAAGGCACTGGGAAGGAGAAGGGGCAGGGCTCGCTGTAATTTTCCAGGACCAGTGAGTCACTGGAAAAGGGCAGCAATGGCAAGTCTTCAAAGTAAGGAGATGGCACCGGGGCCTCGGGGTACAAGTGGAGAGTGACCATGGGGTCCAGATAGAAGGACCTGCTCAGCAGCAGGTGGGCAGAATCAGAGAGGACAGGCACTTTTTCTGGCAGATTAGAGTAGCTTCTATTGTCCATCATTTCTTTGTTAACCTGGAAACATAACCAAGTTTAGAAATTTGGGAAAATCCAAGAAGAGAAAGTATCATCAATTTCGTCAGAGATCGTTTCACTTTGCTTTTGCTTTGATGTACTAGTATAGTTTTTGAGCTCATTCTGAAAACTAGATGGGGTTACAATATTCTGTGGTAGTAAGAAGGAAGATTTTAAAATATATATATATATATATATATATATATATATATATATATATATATTGATTTTAGAAAGGGAGAGTTAGAAACATCAATGATAAGAGAGAAACATTGAATGGCTGCACGCTCCACATTGGGGATTGAGCCCCTGACTGGAATTGAACCCGGGATCCTTCAGTCCACAGGCCGAAGCTCTATCCACCAAGACAAACCAGCTAGAGCAAGAGGGAGGATTTTTGATGCTGCACAGAAACAGCATGAAATAATACTGATTCACCTGGTGAGAAAATTATGGCCTTTCAATTCTCTTCCAGTTCCAATGATTACATAGATAGTTAGTCCCAGAAGGCTTTCTGATCCTCCTCAGATGGAAGCCTTCAACAAGCCGTTCTAGCTAGACTCTAATAATATTTAACTCTTCATGTTATTTATTGTGAATTGTACTGATTTCACATTTATAGTATGATACCAATTTTAAAAATAAAATCTACTTGAGTAAAAAAATGTGAATTGGTTTGAAGAAAAATAGTAAATACCCATACAGGTATTTGTGAAGGTGTATGCAAATAACTGGCGTTTGGGAAACACTGAAATACCACAATATTTAAAATACACGTTGGAGAAATTACAAACTAGTTAATGATCATGCCACCTCACAGCATAGCCTTTCTAATTAATACCTGATGTGCTAGAGGCAAATCTGAAAATAAAAAAAGGAATCATTTACTCTTAAAAATTCACTGTAATGCCCTGGCCAGGTGGCTCAGTTGGTTGGAGTATTGTTCTGTACACCAATAGGTTTCAGGTTTAATTCCGTGTCAGGGCACACACCTAGGTTGTGGGTTTAATCCCTCATTGGGGCAAGTATGGAAATCCCCAATTGAAGTTTCTCTCTCACATCTCTCTTTCAAATCAATAAAAACATATCCTCAGTCCTAATGCTTATGGGCAGGATTAGATAACATTGTCACTTATTGCCCTACCCGAGGGGAGCAAAATCTCTGCAGGCTGCACTATGTAATGGGTGGAGCAGCCTCTAAGCACCAGAATTCAAGTGTAAAAAAATGTATTACAGTTCCTGTGAAAAAGCCTAGCCCTGTGGTTGGCAAATTGCGGCTCACGAGTCTATTTTAAAGAAGTGGTGTTAGAAGAAGTTTAAAAATTTTGGCTCTCAAAAGAAATTTCTGATGATATTTGGCTCTGTTGACTAATGAGTTTGCCGACCACTGGCCTAGCCTATCTAGTATGGCTGCTGAAGGACAAATGACTATGGAAACGGAAAGGGCAACAGGGGTGGGGGATGAGGTTTAAGGAGGATTATATTAAATCATGTTGACCCAGACTGGAAAAGGGGTAAATGCCAGGAAAAACTATTCCTAAGAGGGGGTAGGAGAGGGGGAATGATGCAAGAGCGATGGGTCCAATGAAAAATCAAAACAGAGAAACAGGAAATGAAAGATTCCTAATCACTGACCAAATGACCTGAAATAACATAAAACAAAAATCTCTGGGAGATGAAAAACTAGCCAACATTGTGTCAAAAAGAAAAGGTTGCTGAGAGAAAACAGTTAGGAAATTCCCAAGCCAGAGATGATAGAGAGTAAAGAACAAGTATGGCAGAAGCTACAAAATGATGGCACAGTGAGGATGGAGCCTGTATTTCTACATTTCTGAGGACAGCAGAGCCCTGTTCCTGCCTATGGCTGACAAGCCAGAAGCGACACAACAGGATACCAAACATAAGGCTGATGCCATCAAAGCTAATCACACACACACAAACTTTTCGAGAATGATTTTATTTTGACAGATCATTTAATACTATGGTAAACATTGACTCAGATGAAATCTGAGTAATCTGCATATGCCACAGGTAATTAAAAATATCTAGGCTGCCAAGACCGGTTTGGCTCAGTGAATAGAGCGTCGGTCTGTGGACTGGAAGGTCCCAGGTTCGATTCTGGTCAAGGGCATGTACCTTGGTTGCGGGCACATCCCCAGTGTGGGGTGTACAGGAGGCAGCTGATTGATGATTCTCTCTCATCGATGTTTCTAACTCTCTATCCCTCTCTGTAAAAAATCAATAAAATATATTTTAAAAATGTCTAGGCTTTAAACAAGACTTTGCTTTATCCTGGGAAATAGCCTTGTGTCTGGAGACACACCCATGAGAAGCTTTTCTATTGAGCATAGCATTTAAATATGGTCACCTTTTATTCAAAGAACAACAACACAACAGAGTGACAGAATGCAAAATGAAGTAATGAAGATGATCAAGGAAATCTAGTGGAAACTGGACATGTTTGTAGAAACTGAGCAGTTTTTAAAAGAAAACAAGACGGACTATTAGTGCTGGGGTCTGGCAGTTCCAGATTCATGCACAGCTAACAAACTCACCTCTCCTGGAAAAGTCTCAGGTTTCTGATCTAGAGCTCTTCTGGGAAATGAATGAGGTCTTAATGATAACATTCTAAATAGATTTTGGATGCTCTGCTGAGCATAAAAGCTTCAACTTGCAGAGACATTAAAAAATATCTAGCATGTGAAAAACAAAGCTACAACTACACCTATAACTGAGTTATGGAAAGTCAGGGATGAAGGAACCTTAGAAATCCTCTTACACAACCCTTCGTGGGGTGTAACTGGGCTAAGGTTGCAGAGCAGGGGTCAGAACCTAGGTCTCTTCACTTCCAAACCAAAACCCTCTCCACTACTTCAGATGAATTATTCCCCTGCAAAATCTGAATCTTTTAACATATAGGCATAACTGATAGTTTAAGATAATGGAATAACCAGGTAGCTGACAAAGTTCATCATTTACCAACAGCACCTAGGGATTTTCCGATAAATCATATTCTGATTCTCCCCCATGGGCCACTCTGGGGAAGAGTCTCTTACCTGAGCATTGTCACCACCGTGCTGTATTTTGGATTCGGTCAGATTTAACCTGATTTATAGGCGATCATTGAGTAATAATATGCAAAGTAGCTTACAGTTAAACAGAACCGCTCAGTTCTGGTTTAGCTGTGTGTGGGGTTTTTTCTTCTACCTAACACGTAGATATGACAACACATAACAATACCAAGTAGGAAGGTTTACTTAATGACACTGGGTTCCTGTAACAAAGTCTTTTGTAAAAAGAATGCTCTCCCATTCATCTGGGTTATATTATTTTATATCAAAATTATCTTTTAAGTTAATAGCCTCATAATGTGCAATGTTGGTCAATATTCTTTAAATGGAGATTAAGGTCATAACCAGGAAGATCCATGTGAACCTAGTTTAGTAAAATGTCTATTAAATGTGTTGGCTTCTAAATAGATGGTATTTTTTAGAGCAATTTTGGATGCACACCAAAACTGAGTGGAAAGTAGAGTTCCTATACAGCTCCCGCCCCTACACACACACATTCTTCTCCACTAGCAACATCTCACCCAAATATATGTTACAATTAATGAACCAATATTGACACATCATTATCACTCAAAGCCCGTAGTGTACAGAGTTCACTCTTGGAGTTGTACATTCCATGAGTTTTGACAAATGTACAATGACAAGTACAGAAGTTTTACGGCTCTACAAAGCCTCTGTGCTCCAGCCATTCGTCCCTCCCTTCCCCCAGTACCTGACAACCACTGATTTTTTTTTTTTTTACTGCCTCCATATATAGTTTTGCCTTTTCCAGAATGTCATATAGCATGTAGTCTTTTCAGATTGGCTTCTTTATTTAGTAATACACATTTAAGGTTTCTCTATGTATTTTTAATTTGGCTTGATAATTCTTTTTGGCACTGAATATTCCACTGCCTGGATATTCCACTACTTTATCCATTCACCTACTGAAGAACATCTTGATTGCTTTTAAGTTATGACAATTTTAAATAAAGCTGCTATAAACGTGTGTCTATAAGATTTCAACTAATTTAGGTAAATATATACCAAGGATTGTGATTGTTGGTTTTTATATAATAGTAAGGGTATGTTATACAATTTTGTAAGAAACTGTCAAACTGTTTTCCAAAGTGGCCATACCATTTTGCATTTTCATTAGCATTGTGAGTTCCTGTTGCTCCATACTCATATCAGCATTTGGTGCTATCAGTGTTCTGGATTTTGGTGATTCTAAAAGGTCATTTTAATATATCCTATTAGAGCCGAAACCGGTTTGGCTCAGTGATAGAGCATCAGTCTGTGGACTGAAAGGTCCCAGGTTCAATTCTGGTCAAGGGCATGTATATTGGTTGCGGGCACATCCCCAGTAGGCGGTGTGCAAGAGGCAGCTGGTCGATATTTCTCTCTCATTGACCTTTCTAGCTCTCTATCCCTCTCTCCTCCTCTCTGTAAAAAATCAATAAAATATATTTTTTTAAAAGTAATAATAATATATCCTATTAGAATATATGAGGTGGAGCATTGCTTCATATGCTTATTTGCCACCTATATATCTTCTTTGGTGAGGTGTCTGTTCAGGTCTTTGGCCTTTTGTTAATCAGGTTGTCTTATTGACTTTTAAGAGTTCTTTGTATATTTTAGATAAAAGTACTTTATAAGATATGTCTTTTGCAAATATTTTCTCCTAGTCTGTGGCTTGTCTTCTACTTCTCTTGACAATGTCTTTCAGAGAAGTTTTAATTTTAATGAAGTCCACCTTATCAATTATTCCTTTCATAATTTGTGCTTTTGGTGTTGTATCTAAAATTTCATTTCCAAACCAACAGTAATCTAGATTTTCTCCTGTTATCTTCTAGTCATTTATAGTTTTGTGTTTTACATTTAGATCTGTAGTCCATTTTGAGTTAATATTTTGAAGGGTATAAGGTCTGTGTCTAGCTTTCTGTCCCCCTCCATTGTATTGCCTTTGTTTCTTTGTCAAAGATCAGTTGACTATATTTGTATGGGTTTATTAGGCTCTCAATTGTGCCCTATTAATCTATTCTGTCAGTACTACACTGACACTGAATTGATTGCTGTAACTTTATAAGTCTTCAAATCAGATATTGTCACTCCTCTGTACTTCTACATTAATATTGTGTTGGCTTTTCTGGTTCTTTGGCTTCTTGATATAAACTTTAGAGTCAGTTTGTTGAAATACAGAAAATAACTTGCTGGGATTTTCAATGATATTGTATTGAATCTACAGATCAAGTTGAGAAAAACTGACATTTTGACAATACTGAGTCTTTCTATTCATGGACATTGAGTATCTCTCTGTTTATTTAATCCTTCTTTGACTTCTTCCATTAGTTTTATAGTTTTCCTCATTTGTACATATTTTGTTAGATTTATACCTATTTCATTTTGGGGCTGGTATTGGTAAGTGATATTGTTTTTAATTTAATTTGTTCATTGCTAGAATATAGAAAGGCAATTACCTTCTGTATATTAACTTTCTATTCTGCAACTTGCTATACTCATTCTTTTTAAGAGGTTTTTGTTTTGTGAGTTTTTATTTTCTACATAGACAATCATTTATCTGAAACAGACAATTTTATTTCTTCCTTCCCAATCTGTATACCTCTTCTTGTCTTACTGCATTAGCTAGGATTTGCAGTATAATGCCGAAAAGCAGTGGTGAGGAACACCTTGCCATGTTCCTCATCTTAGCAGGAACACTTGTGCTTTTTACCATTAAGTATGTTAGCTGTGGGTTTTTGTAGATATTTTTTATGTAGTTGAGGATGTTCTCTTCTATTCTTAGTTTACTGAGGTGTTTTGTTTTTTTCATAAATGGGTGTTGAAGTTTGCCAAATGCTTTTTCTGCAGCTATTGATAGGATCATTTCATTTTTCTCTAGCCAGTTGATGTGATAGGTTTTATTAGCTGATCTTCGAATATTCTACCCCTGGCATAAATTTTACTTGGTTGTATTTGAAATTACATATTTTATATTAACAATAAAATCTATAATTTAGGTTAAATTTGTAGGTCTGAAAAATTGCTTTTATTAAATAAAAAATCCATTAATAGCTTCTAAAACCTTATACTTCTAAATTTAATGTAATTTAATTATAATTTTTGCCAAGATTTTCTTATAACATGCATTTTAAATCTCTCAATATATCAAAATGGTATTTGTATACTTTCAGAGGCCTATCTTAGTACCCATACACTCTCACATTCTCTCTCTCTGTACACACACACACTCACACACACACACATATATACACACACACACAATTTAGTACCAATGTTTCATGATTAGACTGGTCTAAAACAGTAATCTCACAGTAGGGTGCACATGCCTTTGCATCTCCAAGTTCATCACATAGCAAAAGAGGGAGGAGAGAAAAGTTAAGAGACATAGATAGACTGGTAGGTGTTTCAAAAATTATTTTTATTGTTCCATTCCAAAGAGGACATAGGAAGAAAAAAGCTAGTTATCCAATGACTGTTATACCCTTCAGAGGGAAGTATGCAGAACTCCATTACTTGTTCAATGCTGCAAACACCAGAGCTTAAACAGCTGCCTCTCAACCTGACCAGAAATGCTGACAATATGTGTATGTCATCAATCCATGGCTTGGCTTAAAAGAAAAGTTCTTTACTGCAAGTATCCAAGTCCTTAGGATTCATCCTTAAAGATATTAGGGGATGAGAAAGACCACTCATGCCAAGACTATGTTTAGTCATTAGAGTGAACTAGAAAGTGGCCAGTTTGTTCTAGGATGCATTGCATCAGACATCAAATTACTTAAAAGAAAATCTGCATTTTGTAAAGAGGCACCAGGCATTTCAGATCTAGTTTACCATAAAGTGCAGCTACTGGCCAACCAGATAACTATAATTCAGTCAGTGCAAAATTCAAAAAGGATAAGTCAGGGCTTTGATGAGGCTGGCCACACTGCAATATAGAAATGAAACTTAAAAATATAAGATAAAGTCTATTTACAAAAGTTTTTTATAGTAAAGTGACTTGAGAAAAGTTATGTTAAGCAGTTCTCACACATCCCTTCCCTCCCTTGCCAAAAAATCCCACCTGAAAATTATCTTGGAAACCAAGTTAAAACTGTGTGGTGAAAAAGAGAATGCCTGTTCCAGGTAAAGGACTTGAAGATAATTTATAGGCAGATGTACTTTGTCATAAATAGGGTAAGGTTTATTGGCGACATGGTGTGTGCTTTTAAAAATGTCTCTATTAATATGTTAACAAGGAAAAAAATTCAAGCACATTTTTGTTTCGGGTTTTGAATTTTCCAGCAAGAGTTGGTGAAATCAACAGGGCATTAAAACAAAACCCAAGAAAAATCAGTCAGTCTTTTCCTGTTGTCTGCGTTGTTGCTTTCTAGTTACCTTGAATTTGATTCTCAGTTAGCTGAGGACAACGTGACGGTCAAAGACGGACTTCCGCTGCTCTTGAACTTGAAGCTTCCAGCGCTGCTGGGCATACTCCACCTTGTTCAGCACATTGGCACGACTGCGGGAGCGGGCCAGCACATCATGGGCATTTGCAAACGGCTGGTGATCCTGAAAACCCAGGAATGGAGAACATGAGAGATGGCATAATTGGTGTAAAACACACACACACAAAACAGCAGTTATCCAGCCTGAGACAGAAGCAGCTGGATTTTTCAAAGACCAGACCATCTATTTGCCCAAGCACTTCTAGGACTCAACTGCTAGAAGTAGGCTGAACTCAACTGCAGAAATAGGTGGTTCAAGTGGCATAAGCAATAAGGAGGTATCTGTGACATGTTCCCATGAGTCACCATTTCCAAAGACATTTCCCTTAAGAAGCAGGGACCAAAGATAAAGATAATGGTCATTTATGTTAAAGAGAAGCTTTCCTAATGAGTAGGGAAAGAAAATCTATTTTCATGTTAAAATCTGTATGCTAGACTCAGAAAGTAGGACTTTTCCTTGCTTCACTCAATACTGTATAGCTAAACAGTAGCAGAGAAAAGACCTGTCTTACCTGACTCCCATTATATTAGAACTAGAAATTCATGCATGAGTGTGTGTGTGTGTTTGTGTGTGTGTGTCCCTCAGCCCAGCCTGCACCCTCTCCAATCTGGGACCCCTCAAGGAATGTCTGACTGCCAGTGTAGGGTAGGATTGGGCCTAAATGGGCAGTCAGACATCCCTCTCACAATCCAGGACTGCTGGCTCCCAACTGTTCGCCTGCCTGCCTTCCAGATTGCCCCTAACTGCTTCTGCCTGCCAGCCTGATCACCCCCTATTCACTCCCCTGTCAGCCTGATTGATGCCTAACTGATCCCCTGCCAGCCTGATTACCCCTAACTGCCCTCCACTGCAGGCCTGGTTCTCCCCCAACTGCCCTCCCCTGCAGGCCTGGTTCACCCCCACCCCAACTGCTCTCCCTGCAGGCCTGGATCCCCAACTGCCCTTCCCTGCAGGCCCAGTCACACCCAACTCCCCTCCTCTGCCAGCCTGGTCACTAACTGCCCTCCCCTGCAGGCTTGATTGCCCCCAACTGCCCTTCCTTGCAGGCCCTGTCCCTCCCAACTGCCCTCCCCTGCTCGCCTGATCACCCACAACTGCCCTCCCTTGCAGATCTGGTCCCTCCTAACTGCCCCCCGCCTTGCTGATCATCTTGTGGAGGCCATCTTGTGTGCACATGGGGGCAGCAATCTTGTGTGTTGGAGTGATGGTCAATTTGCATATTACTCTTTTATTAGATAGGCTTGTTACTTGCCAGCTGGGGCCACATTCACCCTGGGAGATGAGTTGATAAGATTTTATCTTGGTTGATTTTCATCTCTTCCTGCCCCCTCAACAGAAACACTAAATGAACTGGTTTACCTCTTCTCCAATCTATGATGAAAAGAGACACCTCATATGCTAAAATTACCCTCTATTACCAAGAGTATTAAGAATTACTACTTTAGAATTTCTATTCAAAAAAGACTTGAATCTTTCAATGCTGAGCACTATGGCTTCTGTGCTAGTTGCTGCCTTAGAAAGAGGCTATTGAAGGCTTATCCAAGTATCAGTGTAGAAAGCCAACTTATCCGGGTCAAAGTAAACCAATGCCACTGATGTTTGTAGTCATTACAGGGGAAACCACTCTGCTAATCTATCTGTGAAGGAGATATAAACACAGCTGCCTAAATGACAAAAAGCATTAAAAACTAACTTACTGCTTTTGTTTGCCTTTTCCTTGATCTTTTTCCCAAACCCCGGTTAACAAAGCTTCTAAATGTTCCAACTTAGGATCCAAGTCACAAGTTGTATCTCTTAAACTAAACTTTGCTTCTAGTAAAGAAACAACATGGTTTTGTTGTGCATGCTTTCAAAAGTTCTATTATATATCCAGGACAGACAACAGCATGTCTATAGAAAGCTATACACACCATATACCTAAATATAACCATAACCATGTAGTGTTATAATACCTGGTCTTCTTTTTTTGTTGATCCTCACTCGAGGATATTTCTCCATTGGTTTTTTTTTTAGAGATAATGGAAGGGAGGGAGATAGATAGAAACATGGATGTGAGAGAGACACATCGACTGGTTGCCTCCCACACCAACCCGAACCAAGGCCGAGGATCAGTCTGCAACTGAGGTACATATCCTTGACTGGGAATAGAACTGAGGACCCTTCAGTCTGCAGGCTGACGCTCTATCCACTGAGCCAAACCAGCTGAGATTAGTCTTCTTTTTATACCAAAACATGTACTTGATCACATCAAAAGTTTTCTATAAATAATCTTTCCCTGCCTTCTTTACCAAAATTCCCTCAACTTTTCACTTAATTTATGTAACAGCTTGTGCAAAGCCTATTAAATTTTTATTTTTAATCTTCAAATAAAAATAACAATTTCATAAAGTTAAAAATGTATTGAAGATATAAGAAATAAGGTGAGGGAAGAGGAAGGCTGAAGTTGTTGGATTACTCAATTTCCTACCAAGAAATAAACCGATCCAAGGTCATCTAACAAATAAGCACAAATACAAGACTTAAGCTCACCTAACCTTGACTTGGTGTCATATTGTCTAAACATACTGATTTTGTTCAGGTAAATTAAAATGACACTATAAGGATATGGTGATGAACTTGTATATAAAATATTATTACCATTGGCTTGTTTTGACATAAACAAGATTAGAAAAAAGGATGTACTTTTTCAGCAGAGCACCTCTCCATTTCATAATCCTGCTATCTACTCTTCAAGATGAGGGAGGGGGGGTAGGATCTTTTAAAGGAACAAATTTAAAGGGCTAAACAAAATAGTAATTCTTTTGGTCTGTTCTCCACCTATCAGAACAAGATTGAACTAGTTGCTCATGGTCGTGGAGGCTTGGAGAATGCAAATAGAGATTTACCCTTTTTATATGTTTGTTCTTTTCACACCTGATAAAATTACAATAAATACAAAACATGTTTTAATGTAATGCTTTGATAATAGCAATGATGTGTCATGGATATATAATATAGTAAATATTGTGACTGCTTACAGTGAACTTCTGAACTATTTGTACTAACTCTTGCTTGATTTAAAATGCTCTACAATAAACAAAAATAAAACAATTTAATTGAGAATTTAACAAAAGCACTTTTAAAAGCACATAGTGAACTCTCATCTTGGGTAAGCAACAACTATAAAATTTAAATTTAACTTCTTTTTATTTTATATGGTGACAGATTGTTACCATAAATTCACAGCTTTGCCAAAATCGGTTTGGCTCAGTAGTAGAGCGTCGGTCTGCGGACTGAAAGGTCCCGGGTTCAATTCCGGTCAAGGGCATGTACATTGGTTGCGGGCACATACCCAGTAGGGGGTGTGCAGGAGGTGGCTAGTCGATGTTTCTCTCTCATCGACGTTTCTAGCTTTCTCTCTCCCTTCCTCTCTAAAAAATCAATAAAATATATTTAAAAAAATTCATAGCTTTGGTCTGAAAATCTCTCTGTGCCGACAATCAGTTTAACAGATACTCTACAGCCAGCCAGGCCTCTCAGAAACTATGTTCTCTAATGGTAAACTTACACAGAGAACCTATCACTGGTGAACAAAAGGTTATTAAGCACATGACCCCACCAATCAAATGCCTATTCTACATGTTTTTGTCTATACATTTGTGCATCCATTTCTTTTATGTTCTTTGATATTATCTATTCCTAAAATCAGGAACTAGATAATTAATGCTGTAAGTGATGTAGTTTAAGTCAGACTTCTTATTTATGTGCCTTATAATGAAATGGTTTATATGGCCTTTGACACACAACATTTTCATATGTTAGCTCTCAACTGGGGATGATTATGCTCTCCAGAAACATTTGGCAATATCTGTGGACAATTTTTACCGTCATGACTGGGATGAAGATGCTATTAGCATCTAGTGGGTCAGGGATGCTGCTAAATATCTTACAATGAACAATGCAGGCAGCCCCCTTCAACAAAGAATTATTTAACCCTATCTTTTGATGAGAATCATTGATTGGCTGCCTCCTGCACAGATGGAGCCCACAACCCGAGCATGTGCCCTGACCAGGAATCGAACCATGATCTCCTGTTTCCTGGGTCGATGCTCAACCACTAATCCATACCGGCCTGCCTACATGTCTATTTGTTTTATTCATCTCTTTATTGCTAGTATCTAGCATGGCACCTGATAATAAAAAGTAACTCATTTTGTATTGGATAAATTCATAAAAGAAACAAGGAAAAAGAAGTAAATAGAGATGTTTCTACGAAAGTTCTTAACAAAACTAAGATGAAATCTTGGGTAAATAAGTTGAATATTCATAACTGATATTCAAGAGACAATAATGTATTGATCAAAAAGGAGGTTCTGGCGCTAGCTGGTTTGGCTCAGTGGATAGAGCATCGGCCTGTGGACTGAAGAGTTCCGGGACCGATTCCAGCCAAGGGCACATGTTCGGGTTGAGGGCTCAATCCCCAGTAGGGGGTGTGCAGGAGATAGCCGGTCAATGATTCTCTCTCATCATTGATGTTTCTATCTCTCTCTCTCTCTCCCTTCCTCTCTGAAATCAATAAAATATATATATAAATAAAAAAGGAGGCTTTGTTTGTAGATGTTACTCAAGCCATCTAGTCAGGATCCACTTTCCCATCTTTTTTCAACAGGTCCATAAGCCATTTAAGAGTAAAAGGGCTTCTGACTGTGGTTAGCAAGGGCTCATCCTGGTGTTAGCTTTTGGAATTGGTTCTTGAAGCTTTACTGAATTTTACCTACTTTAAGGAACATAGTCCAATAAAGTAATTCAAAATAAGTAATTTCTAAAAAACTATATATATAATAATGAAATTTTGGAAATAAGCCCAAACAGGATAATAACAAAACAAACAATATATTTCTCTAAGTTAAAATTAATAACAAGTTTGTGGACTATGTCATTTTTTGGACATTTTTGAAAGATGTTGACGCAAAAAGCAGATCACAAAACATTTATACACTGAATATACCAACTGTATGGACGAATAGATAGGAGGAGAACCTGGAGTGATAGTTTTATGTTTCTCTAGAGTTAAGGATCACAGATTTTTATTTTATTTTATTATTTTTTTAAGTATATTTGATTGATTTATTACAGAGAGGAAGGGAGAGGGATAGAGAGCTAGAAACACCGATGAGAGAGAAACATCGACCAGCTGCCTCCTGCACACCCCCCATTGGTAATGTGCCCACAACCAAGATACATGCCCTTGATTGGAATCGAACCTGGGACCCTTCAGTCCGCAGGCTGACGCTCTATCCACTGAGCCAAACCGGTTCGGCAGTTCACAGATTTTTAAGAAGAATAACAAGATATACACTGAGTGGCCAGATTATTATGATCTCTGAATGCAAAATAATCTGGTCACTCAGTGTATATCCTATATAATAAAAGACTAATATGCAAATTGTCCCCTCGACCAGGAGTTCGACTAGCAGGCAGGTTGACCCCTTCCCCTGGCCAGGCTGACCGGACCACACCCATGTATATACACACACACACACACACACACACACACACACACACACACACTGAGTGGCCAGATTATTATGCATTCAGAGATCATAATAATCTGGCCACTCAGTGTATAAAACATCAGCAGGTTATCAAGTTACATGTCATTAAGAAAACAGTATGATCTTCATACTTTCCTTCACTAAAGCCTCTACTTCCTATGATATTTGGTGATGCTAACAGGGAAGGTGTTCAGGTGGGCAGAAAGCTAGCTCAGATGCTTTTCTCAAAGTAAACAGGGAAAGGTAATGAAAATTGCACCCTGGGCACTGAAGAGCAAAGCCTTGTATAACACACTCACTAAAGATCATCAGTTTAAACCACCATATTTGTGGCTTTACAACACAATTTCCCCATAAAGAGACATATACTAAAATCAGAACTGTCTTTAGCTTCTCTAGTTGACTATCTGCACCAGTACATGAACATTTATATTACTTCATGATGATGATCTGTCAGCTAGGGCATGCTGAGAACTTACCCCAACATCGTCATCGCTCTGTATTAATTGTGAGTGTCCAAATAGGCGTCTCTTCAGTATGGGCTCAACCAGAGTAAGGTACACCATGTATAGAAGTAGAAGGCCCAAAATGGACAGGTAAATTATAATGGTAACCTAAAGGAAATTGAAAATAAGTTACATCTCTGTTCAAGCCAAGGAGTCACAATTCTGTATAACTATAGTAAAGCCGCAATGAAGACTGGTCTATCTGCTAAGTATACAGGATTACTATATCAACTATATAGATTCCAACATAAGAAACAAATTCAACTCTTCACCAAAGTATTAAAAAAAAGGGGAGGGGGGTAAGCATTTTGTCTTTGAGATCTTTTTGTAAGTCTTCAGAACTCCATTTTCACTTACTGCTAATCACTATCGCTAGCACAGTTTAATTTCTCACCTGAATACAGTGTCCTAGTGCTGTCAAGAAAACATCAAAGAAACCTAGCAGAAAATGCAATGCACAGGGATTTCAACAGAATACTCTTTTAGATCAAGTTAGATGTAAAAAATACGTTTTAGGCCATTGATTTTCTTGAGATCTTAATGCATGTGCTGACATCCCCAAGAATGGCTTTAATTAAAGACAGACAATACTAAATGTTGACAAGGATGTGGAGAAACTGAACCCTCCTATGTTGCTGAGGGGAATGTAAAATGGTACAACCAATTTGGAAAACAATCTGGCAGTCTCTTAAAAGTTAAACATAAACTTACCTCTCTTAAGAAATCTACCCAAAAGAAAGGAAAACATAGCCACCCACACAAAGACACGTAAGCAGATATTCATGACAGTATTATTCATAATAGTAAATATCTGGAAATAATCCAAATGTCTATCAACTGATGAATGGATAAATAAAATAAGCTATATTCATATAACAGAATGCTATTCAGCAATAAAAAGGAATTAAGTACTGACATATGTTACAACATGAATAAACCTCAAAAGCATTATGTTAAGTGAAAGAACCAGTCACAGAAGACCACATACTGTATGATTCCATTTATTTGAACTGTCCAGACCTATAGAGACCCAAGGCAGAACAGCCACTGCCTAGGACTGAGGGTAGGAATGAGATTAACTGTAAATGGATGCGAGAGATCTTTTTGGGACTTTAGGAATGTTCTAAATCTAGATTTTTACAAATTGTTTAAAATTTGCTAAGATTTATGGAATTGTACACTTACAATGAATTACTTTTAGGGTATATAAATTACACATCAAAATTTTTGTTTAAAATTAAAAAGTACAGTGAGAATTTCTCTATAGGATAGCACCCTGCTGGAGCAGGGGCTCTCTGACAGGGTCAACCACACCAGAAATCTTTGTAACTGTTATAGCTGACCATTCCCAGATTTCCCATGTGCCCTCTTTTTGGGAAAGGAATGGGAGCTCCATATAGAAAAAAAATTCGGGAGAGAACTGTTAGTCACCACAATAAAATAACTGAACTCATTAGAGGTCCAAATGGTGATCAGAGCAATCCACCTTCCATTTCTTATAGCAAATAAAGAAAGGAAATCTTAAAATCCAGAAGTGATGTTTCTGGAATAGAACTATATGTATAATTTTTCCTAAGGGTTGAGAGGGTAGGAAGAAGAGGATCTCATCACGCTATTCTATCTTCTGGCACATGTGACCCACGGAGAAGCTGGGACATTTTTCTGGAATATGCTAATTACACAGGGCATTTTTGTGCTATTACACATACCATGCCTATGTACATTATCTTAATTAATCCACAAAGCATCTCAATGAGGCAGGTAGAGAGCAGGCCTACTGTTTCTTTGGGGTTGGGGTTTGGAGATGAGGAAGTAGGTAAAGTCAGTAGTGAGTAGTATTGGAGTAACTAAAATAGAATTCATATGTCAAAATTTTTTCCTGTCTCAGTACTATCAAGAACTATTCCAGAAGCAGAAAAGATGGATTTTTGTTTTTCACCTTGATTGTTACAGAGCTTCTTTCCTCATATTTGCATTCACAGCGCAGACAGTATGCTTCTATGTCAGGCTCCCGCACAGACATGAGCTCCACAACATGAAGGCAATCACTGAAAAACACAAAGATAAAATACTGCTCAAGTCTAGCTCGATTTTCTATTCGCACTGCTCAAAACTTTCCTGAAATCTGGTATAATCATTGAACTTATCCAATGAAAGAATATAAGGAACAAATAATCAGTAAGGGAAGTGAAATAATTTTCTCTTTTGATATCAGCAATTTGGTAAGATCTAAAAGTCTAAGAAACCATAAAGACACATATACAGTAACTATTTTCAAAGGTGCTACTGCTAGAAGTTTATAATGCACCTGAAAAAATCCCAAATGGGATTAGAAACTATTTAGCCGATTGAGTCATATTCAAACTTGTTTAGTTACCAAGCAAAACTGCTTTAAATGATTTAAAGTGACCTGGGGCATTGCTAAAATATGAGATTATCTCTTCTATGAATCAACTAACATCATTCTTAATTGCCACAGTTGGTGTATGAATGGCTAATCACACTTAGCAGTTGGTAAATTCTGAAACCGGAACATTCAAAGCTACAGTAAGAAATAATTACTTGTCTTAATGAGCAAAAGTCTACTGAAAAAGAATGAAGAAGGAGGATTAGGACAACAAACATTTTTTAATGAAAAGTGATTAATTGGAAGAAGTATATCAAAAATAAAAGGCTGAATGTTTTTGTTGTTGGACATTTTCTATTTTCCAAGCTATATATTTATAATTTATGAAAAAGCAGTTCTATATAATAAAAAAGCATTTTCCCAGAAATCTGTCAATTCTAGGAAATAATTAAGCTATTACTTTTCCCAGCTAACAAAAGTCTACTACTCTGATCACCTTCCGCAAAAGTAGGCAAACTTTTCTGTCTTCCTGCCTTCTGCTGGGCAATTTTCTTCCCTTTGACATCTCTTCCTTGAGTATTTCTGGCTGCCAAAAGAACTCTACTATAATTTCCTGTCTTTTCACCATCCTTCTTGGGGGCACCCAATGCTCTAGGCTGATTCTTTCCATTTGCCCTATTAAAATGTACGTTTTGTTTCGGGCACTGGGCCTCTAGTAATAATAATAATAATAATAATAATAATTATTATTATTATTATTAAAAAAAATAAGTCTTCAACGGTAGAATTTCAAATAAGGGTAAGGTCCCACAACTCACACATACAAGTGTGTGATATCTGTTCCAAACAGATAGAAGATTAAGAATGTAGCCAGCTGGATGCAGGCATAAAATGGACAGAGAAAGCTAAATCCGTTACAGGAGTATCTAGCTCAGAATCAGAGTTCATCCAGCCCAATACTTTCAGAGAAGTCACCCGTACAAGATTACAGAGTAAACTACCAGCTAAAAGGACCCAAATCAAGGGCTCCTGTCTCCTAGGTCAGCCCTCCTGTAACTCTCTGAACTTCAGGAATATCAGACTTATCTCCCATTTAGTTTCCTATTTCAACTTCAGAAGCCTGAGTAACAATACCTAAGAATTATTTGAGAATCTAAGCGCTGAGTAATTGCGTGTTTCTTTTGAAGAATACAGTTTAATTAAACGATGAGTGGGAGAGGAAGCAGGAAGGTTGGTTCTGAAGGGCCAGACATTGTAAACGCAGAACCCAGATACAGAACTCAACCACTTTAGGAACTGGGCAACACCTCCCCCTAGTGCCAAAGGGAGGGTATTTTTGGCTTCAAATCACCCCCAAACACAAACCAGAGAACTCAACTTTTCTTAAGTCACACAGCAGAGGTCAATGAAGAATTAAAGTTAACAATTAAGCACAATGGAGGCCAAAAGGTCAATACAGGGTGTCCCAAAAAATGTATATACACTTTGGATAATGAATTCCAATAGGTTACATTTGAAAAGAAAGAAACAAAGAATTGAGCCTATCAGGGGTGAAGTATGTATACATTTTGGGGGGAACACCCTGTCTATCTAGGGCCAGATAAGGCCATAACATAACTTGCTTTTTACCCTTCTGCCAGTTAAAAACTTCTGTCAGGCCCTAACCGGTTTGGCTCAGTGGATAGAGCGTTGGCCTGCGGACTGAAAGGTCCCAGGTTCAATTCCAGTCAAGGACATGTACCTTGGTTGTGCGCACATCCCCAGTAGGTGTGCCGGAGGCAGCTGATCGATGTTTCTCTCTCATCGATGTTTCTAACTCTCTATCCCTCTCCCTCCCTCTCTGTAAAAAATCAATAAAATATATTTAATACAAAAAAACTTTGTCAGTGACAACTAGGTAATATCACACCTATTCTCAGTAAATGACTAAGTTGCAGGAAGGAAACTGGGAGGGAAGAAAAATCCCAAACATGCCTTGTTTCCACTGTTTATTTTCAACCCCCCCCCTTCTGACCAATAATCAGGGATGAATAACATATGGCTCTGTCTAAATCTAGAATAAGAAAAGTCAGTGAAAAGATTAGTGTTAACCACTTGAATAGTGAGTTCATTTGCCACTCAAATAATAGTCATATTTTATTACTAATACAATAAATTATAAGTGCTCAATATATTTAGAAAATTTATAGAAAAAACAAAACTTATTTGAGCTTTTTTTATATTGTATCAATAACTTGCTGCTATAAAACCTATAAGAATATAGCTAAATCACTTTGCAATATGAGACAAGTTAAGTGGAATGTGAACATTCATAAATTCTCAAGAACATACTTATCAAAAATCAGATTGAACCAAAATGAGAAGAGACAATAACATAAAAAAAAAAAAAAACTAAACAAGCTCAAATGCTACCTTTTCTTTTTCCAAGTCAGCTTGGAATATTATAACCGCGTGAATCTAATTTTGTTTTCAAATTGTTGCAGCTGTTTACCTATAAAATCAAGTACATGTGAAGTACACAGCATTTGGAGCTATTTTTCTTTGACAATTCCATGGGAATGACCTCATCCGTCCTGTGACAGAAACAACTGTTTCCCAACCATTGTATGGCACATGCAGAAAAAGCTATCATTGGCAAGGTCCCCTGGGAGAAACAGAGAAGGCTGCTGGTGGCTAGCCAGTCAGGATCTCAATCATCACATGCATGCCTGATTACCCTGAGAGCCGAATGGATCAATATCACACCTATAACCTATTCCTGGCACACCAACTGGGAAACGGGTATACATGATTCATTCCCATTCCTTCCTGAGTCTCAGACACTTTTAAGCACAATCTCCTACATTTGGCACTGTACCACCAGAACCTACAAGCTGTCGAAATTATAACCCAGATAAATGAGGCTTGCTTACCTTTCACTGAAGAGCAAGAGAGAGGGCCAAAATTTAAGGGGGCAAAGGAAGGAAGTTCTGGTGATACAAACTCTGCCCCATCTCCATAGAAAACCCACCCTATCTGGGGTTTAGAGTTTATGCTATATTACTTTAGGCTTACATCATACACTCTGGGTCTTAATCTTTTTCAAATGGAAATGGAATTTGACACTTTTGCTTAGAAAGAAATACTTAAAAAGAAAACAATACACTGGATGAACATTCTGGGCGAACAGTGACAACCACACAAAGAAATCTGACAGGTAATTAAACAATCAAGAATACTTACCAATCTTTTTGCGATATGTTCCTATTATAAATATGTCCGGGAATATCTTTATAGGGAGGACAAATACATTTACACCGAACATCCTCCGAATTCTGTAACCAAAATGGAAACTTAGTATAGAGCTTGTTGACAGGTTAATATAATTTTTTTTTTTTTAAGTTTTTATTTATTTCAGAGAGAGGAAGGGAGAGAAAGAGAAACATCAATGATGAGAATCATTGATCAGCTGCCTCCTGCACGCCCCCTACTGGGGATTTAGCCCACAACAGGGGCATGTGCCCTGACATACGTCCTCCTGGTTCTTGGGTCCACTTTCAGCCACTGAAACACACTGGCCGAGCTATCATCAGTATTTTTTTTTAAATGCACCATATACATTTTGTTACGCACCCCCTACCAAACATTCTAAAACCATTCACTTAAAACTTTAAATAACTTTGAGAGATACAAGTTCATTTTGGTAATGCGAATGAATCATTAAATATTATATAAAATCAGTTTAATAATACTTAGTGCTTGACCTATAACTGATTAATCACATTTATGGGTCAGATAACACTCAAATTGTGCTAATGTTATCACCATCTACCTGTCAGTAGAAAGATATGATACATAGATAGCTGTGTCTATGTGGGTATCTCTCTTTTCCGAGTCCAGTGCAGCTAGAGAGCGATCCAGTTCCTGAGTAGGGGCTGCTGGGGATTGAGAAAACCAAGAGACAGACACAGAGATAGAAGGAAAAAGCTGGGGCAGGACAGGGGACCCAGAGCCAATACAGCATGTTTATTTTATACAGCAAAAACCAGGAAGTTTACTAAAAGTCAAGACAACCGAAACTGGTTCGGCTCAGCTGTAGAGCGTCGGTCTGTGGACTGAGGGGTCCCGGGTTCGATTCCGGTCAAGGGCATGTACTTTGGTTGCGGGCACATCCCCTGAGGCACATCCCCTGAGGGGGGTGTGCAGGAGGCAGCTGGTTGATATTTCTCTCTCATCGACGTTTCTAGCTCTCTATCTCTCTCCCTTCCTCTCTGTAAAAAATCAATAAAATATATTTTAAAAAAAAAAAGTCAAGACAAAGGAGATTAAGTATATTGTTGGGTGGGCTCGAGTAGTATCCATTCCTGGCTGGATTTAAATAATAAAACCCATCCCCTAGCACCTGTGCTGAAGGTCAAGCTGATAACACTCCTGCCTCTGGCAAAGTATGTTTCCAGGACATGGGGTGGGGGTGCTAACTGGATTCAGCTGACAATAATTAAAGACATGCCCCTGTGCCTTCCCAGGCGCTCTCTACATGTCTACAAATTAGAATGTTGATTATAAAAGGATTGGGAGGAATCAAACTATTGTAAAAATTACTAAAAACAAACAAACAAACAAACTAAAAAAAACAACAACCCCAAAACACCAAGTCTCCATTCTTCTATCAACATTCTTCCATGCTCTGGTAGAAAGGCATTGACTGATAAGGACAGAAGGGGTTGGGCCAGAGTCCTACAGAAGGGCTGAAGGTTTAGAGACACTCAGCTACAATGAGAAAGAAAGTACATTAGGGAAGCAGCTTGAGTATAGCCGAGATCAGTTTGGTCTACCCTTTGCAGGAAACTTTGCTTCTGCTCCCTACAGAGAGGACAACTGTGGATAAAGGAAATTTCACGAGGTGGAGGTGGAGAAAGAAGTGACTAATATAGGAATTGAGGGGAAGTAGAAGATCCTTCCTCAGCAAAGGGGAGTCCACCTGAGAGGCAGTGGCTCCTTAGTCCCAGAGGACCAGGCCCCCTGCTCTTAGATATGGTATGTCTGGCTGAACTGTTGATAATTCATTCACTCATTCAGCAACCATTGAGTGAGCATTTGCTTGGAGCCAGACCTTTGCTCAATGAGGTGGTGTGGATCAGCATAAGGCCTGGTTCCTGCCTGTAATTAGGATGTGCCCTAGTAAAGGAAACTGACAAATACGAGATTGCAATACCCTACCTAAAGTGATGACAAAGAGATATGCAGAGGGTGCCAGCAATGTTTTGAAAGTCAGGAGACATGCTGCTGTTCCTGTTTCTGGTGGGAGGTAGGGAAGAGTTCAACAGAATCCCTGAGCAAGAACTCCAACCCCTCCCCCCCCCCCCCATCTGTCTGCCTGTGATGTGTCTTTCCCAAACTTTATATTTAAAGATGTTATAAAGCTCCTTTTTTCTTTTTTCTTTTTTTAAGAAATGCAAACGCCATTCAGTTTTCCCGTCTCATTAACATGAATTCCTTCTGTTTTCCCCAACCACAAGCTAACTCCTCAAGGAGGAAGCACGAGTGTGCATGGGGCCGGGTCAGGTCTGGACGGTAGGGACAGGAGTGGGGCTAGAAAGCAGCATGAGGGGATCAGAAGGGCCATGAAATGGGGCCGGGGAGAAGGCGCCACATCCTTATCTCTCCTGTAAGTTTGGGTCCTCCTTTTCCCCACTAAAGGACCAGTTTCAGAGAAGGCAAGAAAGGGCTCGAGAGGGCCTGGAGGGGTTTGGGTGAGCGAGGGTATTAGGCTGGTGAGTGCTGCCAGGTAGAGGCAAGTTCCAACAAATGGCTTCGTTCCTGAGAGGGAAGACCTCGGAGGGAAGGAGACTTTCCATCCTTTTGGGCTGGGGACGGGGCGGATGGCGGTCTGGGAGGCTGGTGGGGGTGCAGGTAGGCCGGCAGGGTGTCAGGCTGACGTTCAAGGCTCCCAGAGTCGGGAAGGTTATAAAACCTGGGGTGGGTGCTTGGGGGCCCGGAAGGGCAATGCCGAGGAGGTGGAGGGGCTGCTGCCCAGGCTGTGGGCACTGCCCAGGCGGGGCATCTGGGCGGGAAAGGGAGCAGCGCCGTCAGGGCCGGAGGTGGGCGCGGGGCGGTGACGGTCGGGCTGGAGGGAGATGGGTGGGGGGGGGCCGGGGCTGCGCGGCCAGGGGACGCCGGCGGGGCCGGGAGGGGAGCGGGGCCGGGAGGAGAGCGGGGCCGGGAGGAGAGCAGGTGGAGAGCCCCCGCGGGCGGGAGGGGAGGCAGGGGAGGAGCTCGCGGAGCGCGGCGGGGCGGGACCCACCTTGGCGGCGTCCGCCGTCCGCACCAGCAGCAGCGCCGACAGCGCCAGGCAGGCCAGGCCGAGCGGGGAGCCGGGGCGCAGGAGGCCTCCCCACCGAGGCGCCATCGCGGCCACAGCGAGCGGCCCCGCAGCCCGGGCCCCCAGACCGGCTCCGGCTCGGGCGCCTCCGCCCGCACTTCCGCCCGGGCCCCGCGTCACCCGCCGCCGGGCCGGCCCCGAAGCCTCCGCCCCGGAAACGGTTCCGGGCGGCAGGGCCCGGGGCTGCGCGGCGCCCGCCCGGCCTGCGCTCGGACCCGGGGGCGCGGAGGGGCCCTTGGCGGGCAGCCTCGGCCGGCCAAGCTCCGAGGCGCTGGCATGTTTTTCCGGGGCGCAGGCGCCGCGGGGTGGGGCGCCTTCCCGCCAGGGAGAACCCCGCCGGCCGGCCGGGCGGGCCGAGCCCCCCCTTCCCGGGAAGCGCGGGGCCCCGTCTGAAGGTCGGGGATCGCGCAGGGACTCGGGACTGACCGGCCGCCCGTGCGCCTCCCGGACGCCATCTGCCCCCTTTCCTTCCGCCCCCCCAGGTTTCCAACAGCCTGGGCCCTGCCTTCGCGGGTGCGGCCCCCCGCTGGCTCCGAAAGGTGTGAAGTTGGCGAAAGACCCGAAACCGGTTTGGCTCAGTGGATAGAGCTTCGATTCCGGTCAAGGGCATGTACCTGGGTTGCGGGCACATCCCCATAGGGGGTGTGCAAGAGGCAGCTGATCAATGATTCTCTCTCCATCCCTCTCCTTTCCTCTCTGTAAAAAAATCGATAAAATATATTTAAAAGAAAAAGAAAGACCCGTCCTAGTGCCTCCTGCGCCCAGGACTCCGAAGGTGGGGGGTGGCTGGCCTCTAAGTCTTAGGGAAGCGCTGACCCGCCTTTCCCCGGGGGCCATCCTCTGCAAGGAATTTAGAAGGACCTTGGAGATGGCACAGTGTCCTCCATTAGCGGAGATAATAGTTTAAAAGGTACAGGGTTCATCACAAGCCCTACGGATTTGCTGAATGACCTTGGACAAAACTTCCTGGGCTCCTTATTCTTGGCTCAATAGGAGGTTGAAGTCTTCATGGATTTCAAATTCTGCTCCCATGGAATACCCGGGTGACTTTCAGATTCATCTTTAAAAGGTGGCCTCCTATTTGTGGAAATGTTTTTTTACCAGAGCATTTTTACGATTTTTTTCTCCTTTGATTATATATTTTTTTCTCCTTTGATTCCCGATGCTAGAGTTTAACACAAGAACATGTCTGATATTGCACCAAATATATTTAGCCCCTTTGAGTCCCAAATGGCAAGTAATATCGGAGTTGTTCTATTTACAGGCAAGTCAGGCCTTGGTGCCCACTTGTCCCCCTTCCTTTTCTCTGCTTCCCTGGGACTAGGTTTCTCTACTTTATTCCTTCTGCCTAGTAAGGAGTGACACAGGCCCAGCTGGGCCCTCTCACTTTCTGAGGCCTGAAAAATCCCCTGGATGGTCGAGAGTAAAATGAGCCTTCTCTAAATTTAAGTGAGAAGGTCTGAAGGTTAGGAAGCAGAAGTGACAATTGATGTATCTGGGACCAAGGTTTTGCCAGCTTTATCTGCAGAAATCAGATAGCTCTCTAGACTGTTGAGAAATGCAAAATTAACTTCATTGGACAGTTAACTTCTCTACCCCATCCTTTCTGACCTCCCCAGCACTTTTCCAGGCCACACCGGTGCCTGAGAACAGATGAAGTCACAAACACCATCAATGATTATAGTTACTTGGATTGCGCCTCTAGTGGTTGTGGCGGGTCATAGGTGTGCACACACACAGTTCTTCCAGTTATTTCTGAGCATGAGTCCTCTCTTTTACCATGTGCATCACTAGGCCTTTTTAATTAGATGTTCTGCCCTCCGCTGCTGGTGTGCCATACTATCACTTGCTTGTGCCCACTATGACGACAATGTATGAGGTCAGGATATTCTCTCTCTGTTCCTGGAGATTTTGGTGTCCCTATTGCTGACAAGTTACTGCAGCCCCCCAAAAAACAAAGCAACACAAATTTAGTACCAAAGCAGAGATAATTTTTAAAGTTTCTTTCAGAGGAGTGGCAAATCAGTATTATTGGTTTCCCAGTGTCTTAAAGAAATACTTAAAAAAACAGTATATCCTTTCTGACCACTAAGATTTTCAAATAAATATTACATTATTTTTATTCATTTTTATGTTTACTAGTATAGAACATTTTTTAAAAAATCAAATAGTATTTCACAGCAGACCCTGAGCTAACCTTGTACACAATCAATTTCTACTCTGCATATACTTACCTTGTAGCTCTCTCTTCTGGGATTTATCTTCATATTTCTTAGCAACATCCTTATACTGTTATTTTTTTTCAGTTTGGTCTATTATTTTACTACTTCCTAAAAACAAATCATCTATATTTATGCTCTAATACAC
Organism: Pipistrellus hanaki; assembly: GCF_964339955.1. NCBI lineage: Eukaryota > Metazoa > Chordata > Mammalia > Chiroptera > Vespertilionidae > Pipistrellus > Pipistrellus hanaki. The sequence continues at coordinate 47,870,053 of NC_140511.1, forward strand.
TCTCATAAACCTTTCTTCATCTTCTATCCCTCAATATATCTATCACCTTATGTATGTAAATCGCAATTCATTATATTATGACTGTATACCAATTATTAATAATTTACAATATTTGCAGTAATATATTTCTTTTTTAAAAGTATTCCTATTTTCTATATATATGTATATATATGTAATTTTATTATTGATTTCAGAGGGAGAGAAACATCAGTGATGAGAATCATTGATTGGTTGCCTCCTGTACGCCCCCTACTGGGAATGGAGCAGGAAACCCAGGCTTGTGTCTTTGACCGAAATTAAGGGACCCAGGACCCTTTGGTCCACAGGCAGATGCTCTATCCACTAAGCCAAACCAGCTAGGGCTACATTTACTTTTTTTAATTGAAGTTAGTTTTCCATGCTTTCTTAATTACCTAGTATTCAAGTATCTATAATTTATCCCAAAGTTGCCTCAATACATTCAAAAACATCAAGTAACTTATCAGTTTAATTTTTAATTTGGAAACGACGCTCCAGGAATCCTCCTCCGCCTTCATTCTGGAAAAGCTGCTCTCTAAGCCTACTGCATGGTTTTTGTCCTAGAATGTGTCCTTCTTTTTTTTTCTGAAATATTTCCATATCCAACACTTATTTTGAATTTTTACATTATCATATTTTAAAGTTACTAGAGCACTTTCATGTCCATCCTTCCCCAGGCCCAATAGCATTCTGTTCCATTTGTGTGCTATAATATCTTTTCTCTGAGGGTATTTCTAGTGCTTTGTTTCTTGACTTGTCTGAGTTTTTCAGTTTTTGTTTCTGTCTTTTCTATCCTTCAAAGCTGAGTAAAAACTCATTTAAAACATTTCTTAAATGTCGGAGATCCCTGGCTATCCATGCATATGTGAGAGTGAGGCATTGACCGGAATTGAACCCGGGACCTTTCAGTCCACAGGCCATCGCTCTATCCACTGAGCCAAACCGTTTCGGCACATTAGCACTCTTGATGGCACTTTATGTTTTAAAATTGTACTAACCTTTGATTTCTCTGGCAACAAAAGCATTCTCTCCTTAGTTTGTTGCCTGAGAGCAGCTTTTTGTCATGCTGAGGTATCAGCTCGAAAGGGTTGTCAGTTCGAAAACTGAGACATTTTTTTTCTGTGAACAACTTGGATGAGAACCCAATTGTTTGAGATGGGAGATTTCCAAGAAACGAGGTTTGACTGTATTTCCTTTTCTAGAAGTAAGTGTTCTCATGCTGCTGAGCCACCATATTGTGAGGGAATTAAAGCTGTGAGGGAACACCATATGCCAACCACTTTACAGGGATTATCTCATTTGATTCTGTAAAGTTAGTATTATTATCACTTGTTTTATAGATTACAAAACCAAGCTCAGAGAGGTCCACTGCTTTGCCCAAGGGCATACAGGCAGTAAGAGGGAGAGCTCAAGGGCCAGTAGCAATAGAGGAAATGAGAGCAACAAGGCCTAGTGTTCAGAAGACCAAGAGACAGACACCCATGCAACTGGGCTGTTCCCAGGCTCCCCCACCTTCTGGGGCCCCAACAGATAGACATCAGATGAGCAAACAGAAGGGAATATTTCACTTTATTGTTAATTATGTCAATTTCACAAATAAACCCAACACTGAGCAGATAAAGTGCTAATGCAGAGGCCTGGAAACAGAAGGAGGGAGGAATCCAGTCCATCTCCTCCATGTCCCCAACCTGGAAAGATATTTCTATCACACAGAGTGAGGATAGCTGACATACCAAGCAATCCATTCTATAGACACTTTGAGCTAAGGGATAGGAAATCTTACCAGGTGGGGTCTGTGCAGGGCAAGGAAATAGAAAAGTCAGAAAACATTTACTCCACAAATAAGTCAGGCATAGAAATGCCAAGTGACAAAAACAATATTTTCTAAACTTTCTGTATTTGAGATGGACACCTAATAAGGAAGGCGAGGGGTACCAGTTCTACAGGATTACTTCTTGCTACTGCCTATCTTCAGAACTGTGACCTAGGTAGACTCTCTTCCAACACCCTCCATCAGAGGCACCAAAGAGAATATTCTAGAATTCTGAGAAGAACTGACCTTACCTGCTTACCTTACCAGCCCCACTAAAGTAGATCCAGTGCTCCCTAAGGAATATCAAGGAGATGTGGGCCTCCAGAGTAATCAACTTAGCAGCATTTAAAGAAGATTAATGGAGCTCAAAATTCCTCATAATTGTCATCAGACATTTTAAGGTACCTCTATCAAGCCCCAGGTTTAAAGCGCAATTATTCAAATAAATTCAAATGATTTCACTGCATTGAGACTATGATACCCTAAGCTTAAACGGCCCCAACTGTTTCTATTTCAAAATTATAAAACCACTGACTGATTCTCAGAGGCCACTACAGGTCATCTGATCATCCCCCCGATGCCTCAGAATCCTGAACTCAAAGGGCCAGAATCAGTCGCATCTTTCCCGGTCTACTCGTCCAAAGGGAAGCCACATAAGGGTAAAGGAGGCCCAGGAACTTCCAACATGCTTCACTTGTGGCCAAGAGTCAAGCCTCGGAGTGGAACTTTCAACTAGGGAAGGAGGGGTGAAGCATTTTCAACCCAGTCCTAGGATCAGCAGCAGGCCAAAGTGTTGCTGTGATAGGTAGGGGAGGAGAGTAGAGAGACTTCAATGGCATGGAGTTGGAGAGGGCATTGAAGGTTGGTCACCTGAGATCACCCCTGCTGAGCTTCAAATGTGACCTCCTCTACTGTGGCTATGCTTAGTTTTCCATCTCACTTCCTCTATAGGGGCTGATAAGAAGGGGGCCTGAGGATGACCCCATGATAACCCGCTGTTCAAGTGGAGGTCACCAACTTTTAGTCTTTAGGAAGTTTCCGTAAAGCTGAAAACATTCAGAGTTCCAAAGAGCTGTTTGGTAGGGACAGCAGCTGAACACTAAATGAGATTGTTGGTGGGACCTGGCACAGTTCAAAGTGGGATCCATTAAATACTCTGGGAACTAATGCTATGAATCAAGGGTGGAACTGGGATTCTCCTAAAGAGATACTCACAGCTGGCCATTTTTCTGACTTCTCCAGGTACTGCCATGACCAAACTGAAGAGGAAATTCCACTATAGGTATCTGTGTGTCCAAGATGACACCTCCTCCCCCACAACAAAGAGTTCCGAGAAGTCCCTGGGGTTTTCAGCTCTTTGAGAGAGGTCAGGAAATATTGGGCAGTCAGAAAAAGTCCTTAATACTGCCAGCCTGCCCCCCGACCCCTACCCCTCTGCCTCTTTCCTAATACCAGGACAGAGCTGAGGAGTTCCCAATCCTCAATACCCGGCCTAAAGTTTCATCCTGACCATCCCAGAAAGATTTCCCTATGCAGGCCTTCCCACCAACTGATTCTACCTAGTACTCCCTTCTATTCTAGACCTGCTCTAGGTCTGCTTTACCTACTCCTGTCCTCAGCTACTTGAGTCCATGGCAGACAAAGATCCAGAGTCTACACCGAGACAGTGACTGGATCTTGGGAATAATAATGTCTAACAATGATGCCCAGATTATTTACTGAAGCCTTCAATTCCATCCCAGAGAGCAATTAATGTCCTTCTGTTTGTGGTTCCTTCCCCTCCTCCCCTCCAAAAAGTTCCACATCTCATTGATTTTTTATCCTCAGCTTTTAAGCACTAAGATAAGGGCCTAAAGATGTCAGTTTGGGTCAGGGGACTTTTAGTGGGCTTAGCGCACAGGAAGGAGATCTACCCAGATCCTCCTTGCATCCAGCCCCAAAGCATACTCTTCCCCTACCCTACCTTTTTACAAGCCCTCATTTCTTCGTCTGCCTCTCAAGGCTGGGACACAAATGAAGTAGTAAGGGAGAATGAACATAGCCTTGGCTTATCAGGTCTCAGTTCTGGGTCCCTTCTGCCGCTGACTCCGTATATGAGCTTAGGCAATTCACTTGCCTCTCTGGAACTTTATATGATGTTTCTGGGCTCTTTTAGATTTCAGATCTCTCCATACTTGAGAAATCAATGAATGAATGAGAGGAAATATTAATTCTGAGACATAGACATCCTGCACCTCTCTGAGACAGCTGAAAGGCGGTAAAGGCCAGGTTCCTGTTTATTATACATTTTAGCTATCAGAAAAGAAGCAAGTGTACTTATGGAGAAATGGAACCTGGCAGCTCCTCTACTTGACACATAAAAGCAAATTCCCGGAAGAAGCATAAAAATAGGCCACAAGTGAGACCTGGCAGTGTCAAAAAGGTCTAGAAATTAAGTGATCAAAGGAGTAAAAAACAATGGCTATAATCAGACAAGATCTCTAAAGCACAGACTAAAGTCTAGAGAGGTTTGAGTGGGAAGGAGCCCTGGAGCTTCTATTAGAGAAAAGGACTTGGTCCACAGCAAGTTGCTACTGCATTTGGTTCAAACCCAGTTTCCTCCATCTGTCAACCTGGTGTGTGTGCATATGCTGCAGGCTGGAGTTATGCTTCTGAAGTGCTGAAATGAAAAAGAAACAGAAGAAATGATACCAAATTCAAGGAAGTTAGGAAGGCAAGTACAAGTTTAGTTTAAAAGCTACTCATTTTCTCCAACACACTGTGCAGTATCATCACTGTTCATTCTGAAATGTGAGCTAGAGAGTTTTGTAAGATAGTGAAATCTGGGAGTGAGGAGAGATGTATCTGTGGTATGACTGAAGGTCAAAGACAGGACACAATCCAGTATCCTATATGGGAAATCGTCTGGTTAATGGCAAATGAATTTGACTTGATCTGACCCATTTGAACACTCACTTGTCTTCATTCAAAGAAACTGTCTCCACAAAAGGGATTTCTTCTTTGTCTGTTTTCCCCATGATCAGCTGGTGCTTATCCAAGTTTATGATGCACTGAAAACAAAGGAGATTCACTGTCAATTATCTCTCTTTGGAGGTATCCATATAAGATGACTCCTGCCTGGCCAGCATTCCTCAGAGGTTGAGCATCAACCTATGAACCAGGAAGTCACAGTTTGATTCCCAGTCGGGGCACAATGCCTGTGTTGTAGGCTTGATCCCCAGTGGAGGTCATGCAGGAGGCAGCTGATTCACGATTCTTTCTCATCATTGATGTTTCTATCTCTCTCTGCTTTCCTCTCTGGAAAAAAAAAAAAAAAAAAATTGACCCTTGCCTCAGAAACAAAGTGTCAAAGGGAAAGTAGAATTATCCTACCTTCAAAGATCGGAGAGTCTGGAGACCAAGGGATAAGTTCTTCTCATTGTCCTCTAATAAAAAAATAATTAAAGTTCAACCATTTCTATACTGGTTTAGAAGTCAGCCTTATCACCATTAGGTTCTATCCATCCAACCAACCAACCATCTGTCCATTTATCCAATAATCATCTATTGCATCCATCTAGTAAATATCTGTTGTTCATCTACTTAATTTCCCCAGATTATTATAGCTAAAAGGTGATAGAACTAATAATCAAACTCGGGTCTTTTTAACCAAGATTCAAACTCAAGTACTTTTAAAATAAAAACCAGGAACTTATAAGTAGTCTAGAATAGAGTACATGACGGAAAGTATGAGATGGTGGGAAATTATCGAGGTATTTATGAAAAAGGAGTAAGAGGATCTTGCCCTCTACCTCAAACCAGCTCATGGAAATCTCTGAAGGACCCTTTTCACTGGCAAACAAAATGTTTGCTGTCTTGCCTCCCCCCTTTTTAAGAGTAATTCTCACCTTGCCTTGAAAGTAGCCCAGGGTCCCACTGCTACTATAGAACAGACAAGGTCTATAGTACAGAAAAGTGAAAACCTGGGATTTTGAAGAAGTCAGGCATGAGATCTCATGTGGGTTTAGAAGTAGGGAGAAGATTTACATTAGGGTCCGTAGGTCAGCTCCCCAATTCTACTCACCAACCACCGCTGCTGGGCAGTCCAGGCACAGGGAGCCCAGTGTGATCACTAGGTGCTCAATCTGCCCCACTACTTTCAGATGCCGGGGTAGAGAAAGCTTCTCTCCTTCATGCTTGTGAGATTTGACATGCTCCTTGAGTCTGCACCAGAGGAGAAGATAGCAGAGGTTTCTGACGGAATCTGGCAATGTCTACCTTCCCACCATGGCCGGAATTTTCCAAGGATTTCCTGGGATTAATTTACCAAGAGAGTGCTAGCCAGACTATGCTTTTTTGTTTCAGCACTTTGTCCTAAACATGCCAGGGAATATAAAGAAAACTAAAGATTCATTTCCTGTTCTCAAAGAGATACCCCACTGTGTGCACTGATAAAAGTTAAGAGTTGACTCACTCAGAGAATCTATTCTGCATCCTAACATTCCCACCTGTGTGCAAGTTCAGTTAACACGTCCTTCTACCTATCTATGGATAATAGATCCCAGAGAGGGCAGGCCGGGTCTACGTTTTAGAAAACACTCTATTCAATGTCTAATTTTCTCTATGTCTTTTTCATTTCAGTCTACCCTCATCAGTTAGTCTTATGCTATAAGTTTAGTGTCAGTAGGTGCATTGATATTGATATCAGCAAGAAATATCATGGAGAAAGCCCCAATTAATTTAACTTGTCTGTTCAGAGGAAGAAGGGAAAAAAAAAAAAAAAACAGCGCCAAGGTTTCACAGTTATGTAATGTGATTGGAACAGCTAGCACCCGAGCTATTATGGGTTGGTGGATAAATACTTAATTATGGGCTTTCTGTGCCAGTACTTTTGCTTTACTCCACTTCCTATCTTTTGGTGTTATCACCCATCCAAAAGAAAAATAAGTGCAGTTTTACAGATGGTTATTAATTTGTCTGGAATCATGGCAGTCTGCTACCTACTAGTAATTATGCGCAAGACATGACAAGTCTTTCTGGAGCCATCATGGTGCACTGTGCCTCATCTCTTCACCACATTAAAAAGCTCAGGATTCTTCGCACAAGAACACTTGTGTCCTGGACTCCCCCCACCACTCAGTATGTACAAAACCCATAGAGGCCGCTTCAGAGTCACAATGATGGTGAGGGTTGAGGACAGGGTAGAAACAAGATGAGGGTTGAGGACAGGGTAGAAACATGTGGCAGAGGTCACTGATTATACAAATCAAGTCTTCTGCAAGCCCTACTTAAGAATATGGACATCGTGAAAGTAGTTTAAAATGGGCCATTATATCTACCTTAGTGATTGTTTCAATGTAGAGATTTGGGCTAAGGGATGACTTATTGTACTCAGTGATATTAGAGTGGAAAAGAATGTTGGATTGATCCTCCCAATTCTGGTCCCATCTGGTAATTTGGAGGAAGGAGAAATCAAAGGACAGATGGAGTGAAAAGGAAGAAGAACATATCTGTCAGAGAACTGAAGACATTCAATTCTGAGCGGTGTCTGCCCCTCACACCCAATACCCAGCATGCTCAGCAGTAAGATCGCATGTTTGTCAGAGAGAGAAAAGGCACTAAAAGACCATTGGTTAATGACCACCATGATGGTTCAGGCCTGGCAGCTATAGCAATCCTATTCTAAGTTCAGTTTCATGCTTTTGGGAAACAGGCAGTGTCACCTTCAGAAGGACCCTGAGTTAAGCTAAAGCCAACCACATTCCCTGCTTTTACTCATCGGGGCTACATCAACGGACAGCTCCTCTTAATCTGTTATCTGGGCAGGTCACAAATCAGGAACAGGGCACGGCACACAATAAGCCAAGAATCTCACATTCTCTCCAGAGCTCTTATGTCTTTTCTCAAAACTTAATAGGTGGGAGTTAATGGAAAGTCTAAGGCTTGCCCAACTCACAGAATTCTCCCAGGTATCTGAGATCCCTCACTCTGTGCCATTACAAAGGACTGGTTCCAGTTGATATCTGAGTTCTGCACACTTCTCTTGGAGCCTCTGTGGAGACCCTCATCATCTCTAACATCAAAACAGACTCAGGCAGAGTGACTGGCATCTGAATTCCACCCAGTACAAGTAGCTACTTACCCCAGTCTATACACACAGGCTGAAGAGATGAGATTATATTGGCAGCCTGTGTCAATCAGGGCTTTCACATCCTTTCCAGCACACTGTGGAGAGGAACATGCTGTTCAATAGGAGCAAGGGAAGGGAGACCCAGAGAGCAAGGCGCAGATGTCATGTGAAAGGCAGGTTTGGAGAGCATCTTCACAATTATGGGTTTGTAGTGTCCCATCTTTACCCACTGCTAAGTCTCCTTTGAGAGGCCCTTTTTCTGCCTCAATCTAGAGATGACAGAAGATCCCAAAGGACTTTGGGTTTTTCATTCTATATATCAAGTAGTGTGTGTGTGTGTGTGTGTGTGTGTGTGTGTGTGTGAGAGAGAGAGAGAGAGAGAGAGAGAGAGAGAGAGAGAGAGAGAGAGCCCTTTGCAAATCTGATGAATGTTTGGTCCTTTTCCCCATGCACGCACATACAAAATACTGCACACACTTTCTGCCTTGCATGGAGTGCCCTCCTTGGAACTCATTTATGAATCTCATGATATGACCCATACTCTACAATTTTGAGACGAGAGACCCACTTCTGATTATAATGAGCCCAAATCCTACCCCCCAGAAAACCCTGGAAAAGCTGTTCTCAGAACATTACCTGGCAAGAAACCAAAATCATCCCATCATCCTCAGACTTCTTCAGTCCCTCAGACTTAGCCTGATTGAGTTTGTTGGTCTTGGAGGTCCACGGGACACGACTGCTCCGGAGCTTAGACAGGTTGGTTTCCATGAGGCGCCTCTGCAGAATGTTATGCGGTTGCTTGAGGAATAGAAAGCAGAGGCTTCTAAGTGACAGGCCATTTCCCCTTCTCCCACCGTCCCCCAGGAGCTGCTGAAACAATGCAGGAGCTTCACCTAACTGAGCTCCACATCTAGTCTTCCTTCAAGTAGGGACTCCATTGGTACTGCCAGAGCAGGTACTATCAACCAATTTGCAAGTGGGCCACTCTGAACGAAAAAAACCAGGTGAGACACTGAAAGACGGGGATGGGGCCAAAGAACATTCTGTGGCTAAAGAGAACTGAAAGACCCTTGTGATTTGGACTTCTGGGCCTACTACCTTCCCGCCCTTTACAAGGGCATTTCAAGAGAAGAATGGCAAGAGAGAGAGAGAGAGAGAGAGAGAGAGAGAGAGAGAGAGAGAGAGAGAGAGAGAGAGAGAGAGAAAGAGAAAGAAAGAAGAAGGAGGAGGAGGAGGAGGAGGAGGAGGAGAAGAAGAAGAAGAAGAGTGGCTTTAGTCTATGTGGAATAGGTGTATCTTCCAGGGGACTGACAGAAGGGGCAGCTTATTTCCACAGGCCGAAAAACCTAGCTAGCACTGGTTGTCAGAAGCTCTGCCTATTTCTATTTCAAGTCTCACTCCCTTACAGTCTGATCTTTTGGACCCAAATGTATACACACACACACACACACACACACACACGAGGCCCGGTGCACAACATTCATGCATGAGGGAGGGAGGGTTGTATGTGTCCCTCAGCCCAGCTTGCACCCTCTCCAATCTGGGACCCCTCGAGGGATGTCAGACTGCCCACTGGGATTGTGGCATGCCTCTCCCAATCAAGATTGCTGCCTCCCAATCGCTCACCTGCCTGCCTGCCTGATTGCCCCTAACTGCTTCTGCCTGCCAGCCTGATGATGCCTAACTGCTCCCCTGCTGGCCAAATTGCCTCTGACTGCCCTCCCCTGCCAGCCTGGTTGTCCCTAACTATCCTCCTCCGCTGGCCAGGTCACTCCTAACTGCCCTCCCCTGCAGGTGTGGTCCCCTCAACTGCCCTCCTCTCTAGGCCTGGTCCCTCCCAACTGCCCTTCCCTGCTGGCCTGGTCACCCCTAATTGCCCTCCCCTGCTGGCCATTTTGTGGTGGCCATCTTGTTTCCACTTGGGAGCAGCCATCTTGTGTGTTGGAGTGATGGTCAATTTGCATTTTACCTCTTTATTATATAGGATATATATATATATATATATATATATATATATATATATATATATATACCTTAGTGGCCTGAGGGTAGAGTGAGTCACCCATGGGTGGATGGTGTGGGAAGACAGGAATTCAGACCTGCTGAGCAAACCTCTCAGAAGACACACTTTGGAACATGGCAGAACCCACAGGAATCATCCTTACTGACATCCTCTAAATCTCCCGGAGTAAAAGACAGCTCTGCCATATGCTTGTCATCCATGCCCATCTCTTCAATGGGCCAAAAAGTGGGAGTATATACGGGGCAGAGACTGATCTAGAAGCAGGAGACTTAACTTGACCTTATATCCTTGTCAGGATACCTAATGTTAGAAAGCAGAATGAGGATTGTGATTTCAAATCTGCTCTTTGATTGAGCTTAGGAGAGATCCCAGGGCAGATATATCCATTCTCTACTGCTTCTACCCACAGTGGCCTCTAGAAAGTATAAGCTACCGCTTGATAAGTTGTTTGACCTGAGAAATTTCTACACAAAGCATCTTATTCCCAGTTTACATTAACATTCAAAATCCCTCAAAGTATAACATCTAACCATAAGCTTCTATGTAACACACACCAGATAGCCCTCCAGTTCTAGGGGGAAGAGAGTCATTCTTCGAAGCTCAGAGCCTAGAACTTTCCCAGGAAAGGGGGAAGAACAGGAGGTCTTCATTTTCCTCCACCTTAGAGATTTCTGAGGAAGAACGGAGTCAGAGCCATGACTCACTGTAACCCTGCTGAGGTGAAGAAACATATTCCGGAAATACACTGATTCTTGGCAAAGCAGATTCTAAATTAGTATTCTTGAGAAAAGGAGAGAAAGAGATACTTTAAAGAAAATGAGCTTCTTAACTTGGTAAGGAGCCAGAGGAAGTGCTAACTCTGTCAGGTTTCCTGATGTGCCATTGGGAGCATGCTTTGCTCCTCAACAGAAACAGAAATTCTTTATTCTTATTCCTCTCATTAATAAGCTTGGATTCCTAACTTAAACCATACTACAGCAGGGCGCTTGTTTCCGTCAAGTCCAACCCAGAAAGTTTGGGGCTTTTCTTCTACATCGTTTTGCTGATAACTTTACCTGGTTACTCTTTTTTATTGTTGTTAATCCTCACCCGAGGACTTGTTTTCCATTGAATTTTAGAGAGAGTGGAAGGGAGGTAGGCATGAAAAGAGAGAGGGAGAGGGAGAAGAAGAAGGAATGATGTGAGAGAGACACATCGATTGGTTGCCTCCCGCTCGCGCCCTGATGCTCCAATCACTGAGCAACACTGCCAGGGCTATCTGGTTACTCTTAATCTTGCAGAAGAGTCTAATCACCACTGGATAGATAAGGTAAATGAGGAAAGTTCTAAAATTATTTTCTTTGAAGTCTGGTCCATTCATCATTGTGTGGCATCCTGCAGTATAATCTATTTTCTTTCACTTTTTCTTTCCCACTCTACAACCTGATTAGAAGAGCTTTAAGCAAAATGTGTGCCAGATTGAGGAACCTCAACTATTGTATTTCTACCCAGAAAACAGCACTGCCCTCAGCCCCATTTCCTTCAGAAGCTGCTAATGGTGATGGAGGCAGCATATTTGATGAATTGAGAAAGAACATCTAAGACTACTTTCTCAATTCCTTTACCTATGCTGCACCAAACCCACACAGAATCAAACTAATGGGATTTTGTGGTCCACAGAATGGACCAGACTAGAAAATAGGGAAGATGACATAAATCTGCCTTCTTTGTAGCATTTACTCCCAGAGCAGAAACTCAGTTTCTAGCTAGCAATAGAACCAGTTAGAGATAGGTATCAGCAAATACAGTCCACACACCATATTCAGTCTGCTGTCCATTTCTAGAAATAAATGTTTATTGGAACACAACCCACCCTACTCATAAACTGTCTGTGGCTGCTTTTGCACAAAAGTAAAGTTGAGCAGTTGAGACAGAGACTGTTCATCCTGAAAAACGCAAAAATGTAGTTACTGTGTGGTCCTTTACGAAAAAAGGTTGCCAACACCCGACTTAGAGTAGTAGTTAAAAATATATGCTTTGGAGTCAGACAGAGCTGAGTTTAAGTTGACAACTACCTTGTACTTTTGTGAGGATTAAATGACATAATATGAAGCATTCAAATGTTAGTAGGTGTATGTATGTGTATATACATTAAATTCTCATTCAGCCTAAAACTGAAGCTGCTCACCACTCACTATTTTTCCCTAAAAGAGCAAGACATCATCCTATACCATTATTTTTCTCATATATAGTTTATAGGTAAACATGGACTCCTGGTTGACTTTCACTTCAAGCCCAAAATACATGTCTCTATCTGAACTTGAAAACCTAAAAGGGCATTAATATCTATGCCTTCTCTTCTTTGTTTACAAGCTAAATATACAACATATGACCCATCCTACCCATGGGAATAGAGGCAGGCTGGCCTTGGGTTTGCAGTTGCTCAAAAAGCACATGGGCACCTACATAAGGCAGGCTGTCACATTGCCCCAGGCCTTCTGTGTTCTCTTTGCCTTTGCCTTGTGCTCCAACAGACACATTATTTCGAAGAGAACAGCCTGAGTCCTGATTGTTCCCTGCTTGTGGATTTGTCTGAGATGGGGGTTTCTCAGCTGCTGTGGCAGACTGTATTTTTGGTAGAAAGGATTCACATATAGGCAGGGAATTGGACTAGATAACTGTAAGTAAGTTCTTACTCTGAGGTTCTATAAGGTATACTCTGGAGGCAGCCTCCTCCCCACACCATCTCATGGTCAGTTTACTCACCAGGGAATGATGCTGCTGTAATCAGATGCTGGCCTGGTTAAATTTGTCACACCAGGCCATACTAGTCCCTTCTTCCACTGAACTCCTCTGGCACGTAGTGACTGTAACCTCGTGGCAACTAGCATGGGCTTCCTGGTGGTGTTACTTATCTTCCTGTGAACTGTCTACTCCACAATTATACTTGAATAACTAATAGAAATCCCAAATAGATTTTAAATAATTGTTAAAAAAATAAAATTCCTGATTCTTTTTCCCTATCCTTAACCTGTTCCTCCTAGTCTCACCCATTTCAGTAATGACAATTTTATTCTTCCAACTGCTAGATCAAAAACCTTGAGGTCATTCTTGACTATTCTTTCTTTCAGACCCTTAAACCAATCCATCAAGTAAACTTGTCAGTTCTGCCTTCAAAATATATCCAGAACCTGGTTTTTTTGGTCCCCTTCACTGCTATCACACTGCTGTGAGCCGCCTTCATTTTTCACTTGATCAGTCTCCTGGCTTCTACTCTTACAGCCTAATCCACACAGTAGTCTGTCCTATATAATAAGAGGGAAATATGCTAATTATCCATTACACCCTGAGGCATAATGATGACCATGTAACACTGATCACTGATCTGCAGGAGGGTGGGGCAGCAAACTACAAGCAGGCCAGCAGTGGAGAGCTCCAGGTCAGGACAGGGCAGGGCAGCAAACTGCGAGTTGGGGGCAGGGGGAGCTACAGGAGGACAGTGACATACTGGAGCACGGATCCGTGCGCAGGGCTACTAGTACGGTATTTTTATAAAAGAAGTCATGTCATGTAACCCCTCTGCCCAAAGCCTTATACTGGTTTACCATATTGGATTAGAAGCCAAATCCAATCTGGATAATGACCTATAAGTACCCTGGCCTATAAAGTACCTCTCTGATGTTTTCTCCTACGTAATATCACTTTGCTCTGTGATACATGCTCAATAAATATTGAACAGAATAGATTAATCTGTTCTGTCTTTATTCATAATGGATAAGCTCCCTGTAGAGAGAAATTTTGTTATTTTCTTCTTTGTGGCCCTAGGAGCTAGCAAGTGTTCTGACCATAGCAAGTGTTCAAACAATGTTTGCTGTAATTGGGATGCAATCTTGGCTCTGAAAATCTTCAGTTTGTACCAGATCGTGCCGTGACATTGGTATTTCATACTCCTTTTCCAAGGTACCAAAGTTCTTTGGTCCAAAACCTGCAGGATTATGGATGTTTTGTGGCATTATGAATGATTAAACTATAGGGCACTACCCCTGGCTGTTCTGACAGAGATTCTGATCAGGAAGATGAGATACTCAGAGTACAGAGCTAGTCATTTCATGGTCTGTTGGTTTTGCTGTGGTCTACCATCCTTCCCCTGGCCTTCATTTCTAATTCTAGTGACTTCTGCTAAAACATTTGCTTATAAGCAGAATCAACCACAGACAGGAAAACAAAACTCTATTGCTGGACAACTAAAGGATGGACTGATAGTCAATAATATTATGATATTGAAAAGACTGCACATTATCCTATGACAGGACTGGTTTTAAAAAATCAAAAAGTCCTTACCTCAATGAGGAGATCATTTATGAGCCTGGTAGCTAAAACAAAAGAAACTCTAAGAGTGGAGTCTTTTTTGTTTTTCCCCCCCAATTTCATGAACTTTGAAAAAAAAATAATAAATCAAATAAAATATTACTCATATCTCTGATGCTGGCTCTTAATCTAACAGAAAAAAACAACAACTAGCACAAGATGAAAGGACAAACAAAATAAAAGAGGCAGACATAAGAAATAAGTTAATTATGCAATTAATTTGCATAGCAGACTTTATATCAGCCAACTACACACAATAGGATTAAGGCAAAGACCCATTCCTGGGCCAAGAGAACAAGACCACATTTTGATTGCCAATGGGTATTCTTGGCCAATCCAAAGAAAGTTGGCAGGCTAGTATCACATAGCAAAAATTACAGAAACAGCTTCACAAAAGGTAAATAATTCAGAAAACCCAGCAATGTCATTCTAATATAAGTCACTACGGGTAGTAGGAGAAAACCCACAATCTTCTCGCTGGCACATACCCCAGAGTCAACTAAAACTAATCTGTTTCCCTCCTTACATACTCTCTCTGGTGATCTCCTGCCTGTTCTTGTCCTCCGCTTGAGTTTGTACCATATGTCTATTTAATCAATTTTGGCATCCTCAAAATTTTACTTCAGTGTGAGAAAATGGCGTCAACACTGGTCTATACTACCAGAGATATCCATAGAATGAAGTGAAAGAGTACTTATAAGGTTACTCTTAAGATCACATGGAGGCAGCAAAATCAGTTCCAGGAGAGCTTAAGCATGCCACCTCACCCCAGGGCCTGCAAACTGTGGCTCATGAGCCACATGCAGCTCCTTTGGCCCCTTGAGTGTGGCTCTTTCACAAAATATCACAGCCTGGGCAAGTCTATTTTGAAGTGGCGTTAAGAGAAGTTTAAGTTTAAATATTTGGATCTCAAAAGAAATTTCAATTGTACAGTACTCTTGAAATTTGGCTCTGTTGATTAATGAGTTTGTCGACCACTGTCCTTACCCTACCACCGTTGGCCTGGCTGTGATCTGTTCTAGCTCTTCAGTGCAATCATTTGCACATTAAAGGTGTGAGAACAGTGAGAGAGGAATATCAATTCAAGGGCAATGGGGAGGAGGGGAGGGGAAAAGAGGAGGGAGGAAGTGTGAGCCATGGTTCTGAGTCTCACAGTAACCGGCTAAGTGTTACATCCATGGCAATAACCTGCTTTTTGACGACGCTTCCTTCTTCCTGCCTACTGCCTGTGTTGTAA
This sequence comes from Pipistrellus hanaki, assembly GCF_964339955.1. Classification (NCBI taxonomy): domain Eukaryota; kingdom Metazoa; phylum Chordata; class Mammalia; order Chiroptera; family Vespertilionidae; genus Pipistrellus; species Pipistrellus hanaki. The sequence continues at coordinate 47,885,600 of NC_140511.1, forward strand.
GCTATCAGCTTCTGTGTGGTTCAATGAGACAGACTGGAGTCAGAAAGACAGATGGAATTCTTCCTACACAGGATGAAGCAGTATAAAGAATGCTAGGCAGAAGGATGGGGAGGTAGTTTCTCAGGGATAGGAAACTCCTTGACAGCTCAGGACAACCAAACGTCAATCATATCTTAAATCCAGGCTGAAGGAAAGAAAAATATTCCACATTTTACTTCCTTTCCTAATACTTCCTTCTTTATTGGTTCTGGTGGCTTCAGGAGCTAGGATTATTGTGGCGGGGCCGTAAGAAGACCTGGACCTGATTTGCTAAAGAAATCTAGATTTCTTTAAAGTCAAAGAAGAGAAGAAAGAGTTATCGTTTTTCCTAGGAATACATTTCAGTCACCACTCTGAGTGAGCATGAGTCTGACTGACAATCCTGTGACTTGTGCAGAAAAAATACCTTTGAAAAAAAAAAAAAAAAAAAAAAAAAAAAAACAGAGCCAAGACCGGTTTGGCTCAATGGATAGAGCGTCGGCTTGGGGACTGAAGGGTCCCGGGTTCGATTCCAGTCAAGGGCATGTACCTTGGTTGTGGGCATATCCCCATTAGTGGGTGTGCAAGAGGCAGCTGATCGATGACTCTCTCTCATCGATGTTTCTAACTCTCTATCTCTCTCCCTTCCACTCTGTACAAAATCAATAAAATATATTAAAAAAAAAAAAAAAAAAACAGAGCAAGCTAACTGGGTAGACATCCCTGAATGTAAATAACTAAAAATGACTATCCCAATGGGAGGGAGGACAAATTTGATCTTGGTATCTGTCATTAGGGTTGTTTAAAAAGATAGATTCAGGAGCTCTGCCCTCAATAGTCATTCCTGGGCTGGAAATAACAATCTCAGTGAACCAGGCTGACATGTCCCCCCACCCCACCCCCCACCAAATTAAACATTCCAAAAGCTCAAAAATACTTAAAAATTATAGAGTACCTATTTCATTTAAAAGGCACTTAATCAATGCTTCATAAATTATTGTCCTTATGATTAAAATGGTCATGAAATTTAAGGAAACAAGTAAACTACAAGAAAACTCCGGATAAAATTACAAAGCTAAACATACATCTGGCCCAGCCCCGCTACAGTGACGGAAGAACAAGAATTAATTACAATTCTTTAAACTAGTAACCCTTAACCATCCATCTCCCTTCCATAGCTAGAGGGCAGGATGGTCTTTGAACCCAGACCTCCAGTCCTGGGGGGTTCTCCTTCATAAGAACAAGCCAGCCCCTCCCCCAACACCAGCCCCAGTCCTAGCCCCCAGCCCCAGCCCAACTCTAGCCCCAACTCTAACCCCCAGCCCCAGCCCGTCCTAGCCCCCAGTCCCAGTCCCCCCAGCCCTCAGTCCCAGTCCCCAGCTCCCAGCCCCAATCCCCAATCCCCAATCCCCAGCCCCAACCCCAACCCCAGCCCCAGCCCCCAGCTCCCAACCCCCAGCCCCAAGTTCCAGCCCCCAGCCCCAACCCCAACCCCAGCCCCCAGTCCCCAGCCCCCAGCCCCAACCCCAGCCCCAGCCCCAACCCCCAGCCCCCAGCCCCAACCCCAACCCCAACCCCCCAGCCCAACCCTAGCCTCAGCCCCAACCCCCAGCCCCAAGTCCCAGCCCCAGTCCCAGCCCCCCCAGTCCTCAGTCCTCAGTCCTCAGTCCCCAGTCCCCAATCCACAGCTCCCAGCTCCCAGCTCCAGCTGTTAGCTGGTTAGTGAGACGTAGCAGCCCGGTTTCCATCTATTTGGGGGTGGGAAGGGTGGATAGGAGAGAAATAGGAGGAGAGCTGATTAGGATGAAGAGATGCCTGTGGTTCAGGAAACCTTTCCGTTCCATCCTCCTTTTCCTGTCACCTTTCAGGATGCAAGGTCAAAGGCAGATAAGAACAACATCAAACGGAGAAGATTGTGCATAGGGGCAAGATGGAGTCAACAAAAGTCACTTCATCCTGTGACTGCCAAGAAAAGCCCCTTCCCACTTCGTCCTCTCCTCACGCCCACGAGGAGCCCCCTCTGTCTGGCTCCTGGACAGGCCGAGCATCCCGCAAGGCTGCCCTGGCCGCGAGGCTCCAGCCCCGCGCGATGCAAATCCGTCCCGGGAATAACGGGAAAGGGAGGCCACTGGGGCGAGAAGGCGGGGCAGGGTCTTCACCTCTAGAGCAGACCCGCAGGGGGCAGGCAGAGCCGGGGTGCGGGAGGGGCACCGGGACCCTGAGAGCCCCTGGGGCAGGGGATGGATGGAGAGGCATCCGGAGCAGCAGGGAGTCAGAGGGCAGCGGCGCGGGGCCGGGGCGGTGACTCAGTGAAAGCGGCGATGGGCGGGTCCGGGGCCGCGGGGCCGCGGGGGGCCGGGGCGGGCGCGGGGCTCACCGTGTCCTTGGACGAGCCCAGCTTCCTGAGGCCGTCCAGGGGCAGGAGGTCGGCCGAGTCCTTGTGGATGAACTGCACGGCCTGCTTCATCCGGCGCTGCTGCCGCAGCGACGCCGCCTCCCGCAGCTCCGGCTCCTTGCGGCCGCCGCCCTCGGTCAGGAGCCCTGAGTAGAACATCGCGCTGAGGCCCCGCGGGCGCCGCTCGGGCTCCTGGGCTCCGCGTCCTCGAGCTCCGCCGGCGCCGCCAGCCCCGCGCCGCGTGCTTTATAGCCGCGCGTGACGTCACGGCGGCCAGCCAATGCGCGCGCGGGGGCGGGGCCGGCACAGCGCCCCCCGCCGGCGGGGCTTTCCGCCTCGACGTCTGCGAAGCATCCCCGCGTCCGCCCCTCTCGGGGGAAGAGCGGGTGAGGAGTGGCGCTGGCGGGACTGACCCGAAGCGCCAAGGGTCCACCACTCCCCCCGCCTCCGGTTGTGGGTGCCCCGCATCCCCTGGACCGGGATGGGGTGCGGGCCCCACGCCGGAGCAGCGCCCCAGATCTGCTGCCCCCCCCCCCCCCGAGTTCCCGCTTACCAGTCCACGCGGTGGCCGACCCCGGGATCACGGACAGCTGGGCCATGCCCCCCGAGTCCCGCCGTCCGCGCCGCTGCTCGGCTTTGCAAGGTGCCCCCCCCGCGCCCCCTCCCCCAGAGCTCCCGCACCCCCAGCCCGGGCACCCCCAGCCCCGGGCTCGGGAGGACGCGCGCGAGACGCACTCAGCAGCAGGGATCGCTCAGGATGTCTCTAACTTCAGGTCGGTCCCCACCCACCAAGCCACGTGACTGGGGAGGGGGCAGCCCCTGCAGCCGGTTGGAGCTGGCCTTCCGGGGACCCTCCCTCCGCCCGGCACCCTCTGCCGGGCACCCTCTGCCGGTGAGGCAGGGCGGGGCGGAAGCCTGGGGTGAGGAGAGGCGAGGGTCCCAGCCTCCGCGCGACTGCACAGCAGTGCGAGCCCTGCACCTGCTCGCTGGAACACCTGGCGGAAAAGCACGTTTCAAAGCTCAGCCAGCGCTAGGGCTAGCAGTCTCTCCAGCATGTTTCCAGAAGCAATTGGAACACATTTGTTTGTTTGTTTGTTGTTCATGAATCATCTCTCAAGCCATTCTCATGGGGCCTTCGGGCATCCTGGGCTCTGGCCTCCACGTTGTGACTTTATGCAAACTTACATTTCCACCCTGCGAACAGCCACTACCCTCTCCCAGCCCATCTCCCTGGAGCAGCCCTGAAGCAGAAAGATCTGCTCTCTGTAGAAACTGACCATAAAAGTGACAATAACGACACTTACTGAGTGTTTTACCATGTGCCAGGTATTGAAATAAATATTTAAAATGTAGTAGCTCACTGAATAGGCAACAGCTTCAGAAGTATATTATCATTATCCCCATTTTACAGGCAAATACCTGAGACCTTTTTTTTAAACACAATAAAACAAAACACCTGAGACCTCTTAACTGGCCTCCTGACTTCCGTAACTCGGTTACCTTCCAATTCCTTGCTTTCCACTGCCAGGGTAACCTTTTCAAACCACAGCCGTGGTCACCTCCCCTCCCTGCTTAGATCACCTCACAAGGCTTCCTGTTCCTCTTAAGATAAAGACCCACCTCCTCGCCTGGTCTGCTCCCACCTGCTTCTCCACGCTGCCCTTCAGCCTCAGGAGCCTTCTTCCAGTTCCTTCGAGGAGTCACTCTCCCTTTTGCCAAGGAGTCTGCTTTTGAATATCCTGTTCCCTCTGCGTGTAAACTACTTCGCTCAGTAAACAGACAGCCCTCAGCTTCATCATTGTTCCCCCTGGACCCCTGCTCCACTTTCATTTATTTAGGAAAGTGTTCTCTAACCTTCCAGAGAGGGTGATTCTCCCTAATCATATCCTATGCCTCTCTCTGAACATTTCACACTTTTTTTGGTGATGGTGGTGGAGGGAAGCTGTTATTGGTTGTCTGATTGAATCTTTTTTTTTTTTTCTTATCACGGAATCCAAAGCGTTTAGGAGGCTCTCAATCAATACTGAGTGTAAGCACGGCAAGAAGTTAAGGACTTGCCCAAGGAAAGCGAGTGGCAGAGCTTGGCTTTTAAAGAAGGCCAACTGCCTGCTCTCCCGGAACCTGTGCTGGGCCTTCCAGACCTGGAAGGGCTGGGTTTGACGTCATGAACTTGCTTTTACCCTCCGGTCCCACCTTCCACACTCGCCCTAGATTCAGAGCTCACAGATTGCTCGTGGGGAAATAAATCCAGAAGGCTGCTCACCTGGCTTCAAGGGTCCCCCTGCCCCCCAATTCTGCAGGGAGAGCAGCAGCGCCTCCTGGACACAAACTCGAGGAGGGGGTTGGGATTGCAGCTCACCTTCCAGCCCCCTGGCGCGCTCCCAGCAGGGAACAACGGTGACTGTCCTGGCCCCTTCTGTTCTGTCGCCTGGATCCCTGCCTGGTCACTCCCCCAGGTGAGAGTCGCCCAGGGAGCAGTGAAAGACAGCCTCGCCTTGTCTGTCTAGGACAAGTGCCTCCGAGCTCAGCAAAGCATGGGGACAGGCCGGACAGTGAGGGCCCTGGGGCCCGGGCTGGGACAGCTCCTCTGCTCTGGGAGGAAGCCAGGCAGGCAGATCCCAGCTCCCCCCTCCTCAGGCAGCTCAGCTCAGTCTGGTAGGCTTTTTTTTTTTTTTTTGCTGAGGACAGCCCCGTTGAAAAAAAAAGGAAGCTTTCATTGCGAGAGCCCCCGGGGGAACACCAGGAAGCCGAAGCTCTCTGGCTGAACTGGAATTTATCCATATCAAGTGTTGCTGAAAAAGAAATAGGGCCTTGGCTGGAGCTGGGAGTCTGTGAATGCAGCGCAGCACTTTGCCGTCTTGGGGTGTGTCCTGCAGCGGGATCTGTGGCCACGACACCAGTTGGCCCCCTCGTCCGTCAGAGATCGTCCTCAGCCACACTGAGACCATGGCGGCCCATCAGCATGGGTCAGTGTGGCGAGGCCAGCCCTCCCCCGGCCCCGGCCCCGGCCATGCGCACTGTGAGTTTATGCAGACTGTGGATTGGCTGCTCCGTTTGAGGAGCATCACCTCTGGGCAGCTTCTCCAGTTTGCCCGAATGACGTTGAGCTAGTCCCTTCCTACCTCTAAGCCTGAGTTTCCATATCTGTAAAATGGGTACAGTGAGACTGCAGGTGAACTTGGGCTTTGTAAGCTCTAGGGGCTGTACCAACAGAAAAGATCATTCTTAATTCTCCAATAGCCAAGCTCCCCTACGTGCATTGACTCATCTTGGAAGAAATATAATATTGTTAAAACAAGGGTTTTAGACTCTGATACATTAGGTTTCAATCTCTGTTCTGCCACTAGCTATATGACTATCAATAGTAAATTACTTTATCGCTGTGAGTTTCTTTCTTTTTTTCATCTTTTTTTACATAAAATATTTTTTTATCTGTCAAAAAATGTACCCCTAACAAGCAAACTACAAACTGGCGAGTTTATCTGCAAAATACATGATTAAGGGGAACTATTAAGAATTTTAGAAATTAGTGAGAAACAAGACAAGCATCTCAATGACAAAAGCCTCATAGACATAATCCACAAAATACAAAATTAGTAAAGAAAAATTTAAATATACCAACTTTTGCCTATTAAGATGACAAAGAGAGAAGAGAGAACATAGCCAGTGGTGGTATATAAAGTGTGAAAAACCGCTGACGAACATTTTGTTAGCAACATGACAATATATACCTTTTGACAGTACACACTTCTGAATTTCTTCTAAGAAAAATAAACATGTATAAAGATTTAGTTAGAGTTAGATTGCTGTGGCCAATAATAAGAGTAGGCTAAATAAACTGGTAAACCCATTTAATGAAATACTATGCACACATTAATGTTGCTGAAATATGACACAGAAAGACATTCACCACTTAAATTTCTAAAAACTCTTCAATGGAGGCCAAAAACAGCATCATCAGGGCGAACGAGTTTTTGTAAATACAAAATGTGTACTGAAAAAGTCCGAGGGTAGACAGCAAAGTATGATGTTTTCCTTTTCATTTGTCTGCATTTCTAAATGTGCACAGATTACCTGTCTATTTCGCTTGGTTTTTTAAATATATATTTTATTGATTTTTTACAGAGAGTTAGTCCTTCGTCTCTGTAAAAAATCAATAGATTTTTTACAGAGAGTTAGAAACATCGAGAGAGAATAGAGAATTAGAAACATCGATGAGAGAATCATCGATCAACTGCCTCTTGCACACCCCCTACTGGGGATGTGCCCATAACCAAGGTACATGCCCTTGACCAGAATTGAACCTGGGACCTTTCAGTCCGCAGGCTGACGCTCTATCCACTGAGCCAAATTGGTTTCTGCTGCAAAAAATCCTAATTTCAAAGCATCACAGTTTGAACTTAATTGAATAATTTTGGGTTAAATGCACCTGTTCAAAATCCAAAGTTCATCATTTTGTTTGAAACAATTTTTCAGAACCACGTGGTCATGTAAATAAGGAAACAGAGGTAAAATGACAAGAGAGCAACTGACAAAATAACCACAAGCTTTGTCTCAATGGCTATTGCACTATAATAAATAAAATGACAACCAAAACCCCCTTTATTTTAGTTTTCAATGTTCTTTTCCCCCAAGATAAACATGATTAACTTAAAAAATGGCATTTACAATGCCTCTTCAAAGCATTCCCTTTTAATGGGAAACTTGGCTTCACAGAATCCAGACAGTGAAAGGTTTAAAAATTATATTTTGTTGCTGAAACTGGTTTGACTCAGTGGTAGAGCGTCGGTCTGCGGACTGAAAGGTCCCAGGTTCGATTCTGGTCAAGGGTATGTACCTGAGTTGCGGGCACATCCCCAGTGGGGGGGTGTGCAAGAGGCAACTGGTCAATGTTTCTCTCTCATTGACGTTTCTAGCTCTCTATCTCTCTCCCTTCCTCTCTGTAAAAAATCAATAAAATATATATTTTTTAAATTATATTTTGTTGTCATTAGAAGACAAAACACAATCTAATGTAAGTCAAGGAAATCCATTCATACTTCAAGTCCTTCTCCTCCAGGAACCAACATGTTATATTACTTCCATTTAGCAAAATCTGGTCTAATTTAGTGATCCTTCTTCCTTCTGGTGTAATTTCAAATTCAGTGACATCTTCCAGTGTCATATTGACAAAGTCATCAATCCTAGAAGCGTGCCAACAATTTCCTTATCACTCCTCATCACGATGTGAATTCTTGATCCTACACACTTGTCCACAAGCCCCAGAGGCAGCAGCTGCGATGGGTTGGTGGTAACGTTGGCCGCCATGGCGACGCCGGAAGTGCCATCACTGTGGGTTTGGATCCCTCGTCTAAAAAATGATGCCAGTAACATATCAGGACTGCTGTGAGGATTGGTTAAATGAAAAAAAATACAGCCATGGCTGCTTTGGCTCAGTGGATAGAGCATTGGATTGCGGACTGAAGGGTCCCAGGTTCAATTCCAGTCAAGGGCACATGCCCGGACTGGGGGCTCGATCCCCAGTTGGAGCAGGCAGGAGGCAGCCAAATATCAGTGATTCTACCTCATCATTGATGTTTTTCTTTTTTAATATATTTTATTGATTTTGTACAGAGAGGAAGGGAGAGAGATAGAGAGTCAGAAACATCGATGAGAGAGAGTCATCGATCAGCTGCCTCTTACACACCCCCTACTGGGGATATGCCCGCAACCAAGGTACATGCCCTTGACCGGAATCGAACCCGGGACCTTTCAGTCCCCAAGCCGACGCTCTATCCATTGAGCCAAACCGGTTTTGGCCTCATCATTGATGTTTTTATCCTCTTTCTCTTTCTCCCTCTGTGAGGTCAATAAAAATATATTTTTTTAAAAAAAATAAAGAATACACATAGCACATCATGGCACACAGGAAGGGCTCCGCAGAAGGTAGCTGCCACCATGATCCCCCTAAGCTTGCCCCATGGAGCCAAAGCCTCCTGAGGCAGGAGCTGGCCAACTCTGCCCATGCCCAGTGCCTCTGGATTCTGAGTTTGCATATCAAGTAGCTTTGTACTAAAGATCTCTACTTCCTTCCTTGGCCGTTATAAAGGATCCATCCTTGAAAATGATACTAGACAAGCTGATGCTGTTTCAGTTAGGATTTTATTTGTGTAGCTTTTATTATAAGCAACAGATGCCCATTTGAAAATGTCTTAAGCCAAAATGCAAGGTGTTTGGTGTCATAATTTAAAAGTGCAGGGGGCACTAACCGGTTTGCTCAGTGGATAGAGCGTTGGCCTGAGGACTGAAAGGTCCCAGGTTCGATTCCAGTCAAGGGCATGTACCTGGGTTGCGGGCACATCTCCACGAGGAGGTGTGCAGGAGGGAGCTAATAGATGTTTCTCTCCCATAGATGTTTCTATCCCTCTCCTTTCCTCTCTGTAAAAAATCAATAAAATATATTTAAAATAATGAAAAATAAATAAAAGTGCGGGGCTCAAACGACATTGTCACTGCTTCCTCTCTGAGCCGATGCCACGGCAGGCAGGGTCTTCTGTCTCTTGGCTGTCAGCAGCTCCAAGCTTACAATCTTTTCCAGCAACCTCCTTTGGGTCTTCAACTGGGGGGGAGGGGGGGGGCCTGGGAGGGGCACGCGTTGAGAATGGGATACAGGGTGAGTGCCAGAGCTGGGGAGTCAGAAAATAAATAAGAGCTGTTTTCAAGCCAAGCCACCTGGATCTGACATCGGGGTTCCGGGCTCATGTTCTTGCTATATTGTCCATAGTTTGATTCGATGGACAGGCCGGGCTCATGTTGGACAGGACAGGCCTCATACACATCCAAGTTCACTGATACTGTGGTTTGGTGAGCAGTTTGTGGTCACGCACAGTAAGTTACCCACAAGGCTGCAGAGGGCTGAGCAGGCAGGCTGACCAGGGTTCACCACAAGCTCACACTCTTTCCCGCCGCACTCCCGCGGGCCATGGCTGCATCAGTCACACACTGCTGGGCTCTGTCCTCCCTGGGGCATCGGTCCTATTTCCTGCTCAGCAACTTTTAATTAAAAGTTAATTTATTTTTAACCACAATGTGTATACAAGGCAAAGCCAACACCAAGCTTAGATTTGAGGAAGGTATTTCTGACTTGTTTGTTTGTTTGTTTTTATGCATTGTGTAGAGAAAAGACAGAAAATGCCAAACTGTGCCTGGATATCATCCTTCAGTCCTAGGATGGAATATAGGATCAGAGGACGGTCCAAGCCAGTGGGATATGGGAGCTTTTAGAATTACATGTGGTGGAATTTTACACAAGATTACAATTTGGGGTAAATTTTTCCCATCCTATATAATAAAAGCCCAGTGAACGAATGGCAGAATGACTGGTCAACCAGTCACTATGACACGAACTGACCACTAGGGGGCAGACACTCAATGCAGGAACTGCCCCCTCGTGTCAGTGTGTTCCCACAGTGGGAATGCTGCTCTGCTACACACACACACACACACACACACACACACAAATTTGTGCATGGGTGGGGCCCGGCCAGCCTGACTAGGGGGACATGGGCGGTTGGCCAGCCTGCCTGCTGGTGGAACTCCTGGTTGAGAGGACAATTTGCATATTAGCCTTTTATTATATTAGCCTTTTAATAATCTGGCCACTCGGTGTATATCCAGCCTAGCATGTGCCTAAACCGTAACAATGAATGAAAGAATGAATGTGGGGTGTATGTGTGTGCATGCATACACTTGTTCGGATATGATTCAAAACAGCGTTGATGGTGTAAAATGGCCTAAATAAATGACTTCTGATATGGAAAAGATGACAGGTACATTCCGAGGGTCTGTATGAAACAACACGCAATCAATTGTCAAACCACAACCCTGGTCCCCAACACCCCATGGGTAACATTTTGTCTTTGAACTATGGACATTTAAATTCCAAGGGCATTTAAGCTCTAAGGCCCTTTGACGATGAAATACAGGTTAATTCCATTTAAAACCACTAGGTGGCGCCTGTTCTAGAAATTGCAAAAAACGACTGTTCACAACTTGAAGCTTTGGTCTTCCTGGTCCTGAGGTGAAATGTCAAGTTCTCGTAGGTGGGTATCAGAACTTCCCAGGGGGCCAGTGATGCCAGGCTCGGTTTGAGGAGCCAATCCCCGGAGAGGCCTAGATTCATGACTCTAATTATGAACTCACTCTATCGAAAATAACAGCTCCCTCCCACCACCTCCTCATCCTCTATCCTTTCAATCTTATTTTCTTTATAATAGTCATTGCACTTGACTTTACAACATATGTTTGTTGGTTTACTTTATGTCTCCCTCTACTAGAATTTAAACTCCACAAGAGCAGAGGCTTTATTTTGCTCACTACAGTATCACCAGCTCCTACAGTGCCTAGCACTTCGTAAGCCCTCAATAAATATGGTACAGAAGTGAATGAACAAACACATAACAGAGAGTTACTAGTTCCTAAGGCATCTGGCTGCATTCTCCAATGAGGTACTCTGAAAACCAAGCCATGCTGAGTTACTGCATTGTTCCCAGCAGGTGGGTTTAGTTTGTATCCCTTTAGTTCAGCCAAAAGAGTGGTTTTATTTCCTAAACCTATTTTGATCGTACTGTGTTCTCTGGGAAGTTACCCCTGCTGAGTACGTATGCCCTTGTGCCTGTCGATCACCGAAGCAGCCTTGCTGGGCCATCAGGGTGGTCTCCTGCAGGCTGGTCAGGACTGCCCGGAGGGAGAAGGAAGCGGGGTACCACCAATATTCAGGACACCTCTGACCTGGGCTCACAAGCCCCCGGAGTAAGTGAGATGCCACCGAAATGAAAGCTCACCACAGCTTCTCATTTCCCGTGGATGGGCCTCTCCTGGCCACACCCAGGACCTGGGTTTGGAGGAGAGCTTGCCTAGCAAGTAGCCAGATAACAAGGCCTCTTGGCTTGGGGAGGCACTGCTTCACTCCACCCTCCCCTAACCCACTCTGCCTCTCAAATACAGACTCAGAGTGACGAAGACTGAGTAAGGCCTCAGGACCCATCCTGCTATGGGACAGGAAGCAGAGATGCTGACAGCCCTAGTAAGAGGCCCTGCTTCTGGGCTGAGGGGCCCTGAGTGTCCCAGGGGCCCAGCAGCCCTGGTGCACCTTCCTGCAAAGACCAGCCCGCAGGCAGGCGAGTCCGTGCTGCATGAGGTACAGCCGCCCCTTCCCCAAGTTCCATGACAACTTAAAAATCACCTGCAAACCCAAATCCAGTGAGTGCCTGCAGACAACACCCTTCACAGCCAGAGAATGATTCAGAGCAAGCAATTTTCCCAGTGAAGAGGATCATCTGTTAGTGTGAAGAGGCCAACCCTCTTTTGTTAGCATGGGAAACTCAAGGGAAACGTTGCTGCATCCACAGATGGCTCCAGAACAATATCCACAGCTGGAAGGAAGGACTTCAACAGATTCCACTCCCACTCAGCGTTCTCCCACAGAATTCGCTCTCTCGGAGGGAAGGTGAAACTCCGCTTCCTGTTCACTTAATGAGCATCTCCTCCAAGTCCTGGTCCCTGTGCCACACAAGGAGCCCCAGAATGCAGAGCTCCCTGGCCTTCTTTCGTCTGCACACCTTTCCCAGGTGACCTCAATCAGTCCCATGTCTTTATTCTGTGACATTAAAATTCATATTCTGGCCCTGACTTCTCTGGCTCCTCACAGAACCAACTGCCTATTTGAACATTCATTTGTGTAGTCCATCTTCACTACTATCCCCTTAACCCGGACCACCTCATCTCCCGCCTGCATGACTGCTTGGTGGGTTGCGATAGCTTGTTCACTGCTCTCGGCCTCCATGCCTCCTTTCTAAAATCTGCTCTAAGTACAGAGCGGTCTTAAAAATACAAGTCAGATCATGCCACACCTCTGCTTAAAACCCTCTAAAACCCTCACAGCACACTAGGATTAAACCAGAATGCCTCGTTCTGGATGCAAAAGCCAGAGGTGCTCTGGCCCCTGGTCTCACCCTGGCCTCCTCTCTGACCACTCACCTGCTCACCAGACTGTGATCCACACACACGCGTGTTCCTGCCTGGCAGCCTTGGCACGTGGCTCTCCTCTACCTGGAATCCCCTCCCCCCCACACCCCACCCCCACCCCGATTTCCCCAAGGCTGGCTCCTGTTTGCCACTTAGTTTTAAGTTGAAATGCCATTTCTCCAGAGAGACCATCCACAATCCACACTCTTAAAGGAGACACACAGTCATCTGTTGCACCCACTTATTTTCATTTCCAACATAATACTTACTATTAGCTGATACCTTTTATTGGTGGTTTGTTTGTTTGTCTCTTCCCTCTACAATGTATGCTCCATGAAGGCAAGCACCTTGTCCGTCTTGTCACTGACCCCTAGGGCCTAGAAGCGTGCCAGGCCCAGAGCAGATGCTTGGTGAACAGTGGATTTAGCAGGTGGCCACAGCAGCCCCTGCCAGCCAGCCTCCCAACAGGACCACGGCATCCGCAGGTGGCTGGCCGGTACGGAGCGGAAGCTTCCGGAGGGCCTCAGAGGCCCGTGCGTGTGCTCGGGGCCCAGCTCTGGTGCGTGGGCCTGCTCCCGGAGGCTGCTTCACAGAGGCCGGGTCTGTGCAGCCTCCCTCCCATTCCTGCCCTTCGTATGAAGTCAGCAACACAGACGCGCAGTCCTGAGCACAGAGTCGCTGCTGTGCTGGGACAGGGATGGCCGGGTTTAGCTCACCCCTCCTCCACACCCACCCAGCCACTGACTGGGGTTCTATCACATTTGACTTTTCCTCTGATGCGGAGACTCAGAAATGTAGGCAAAGTTTCGGTGTTACAAATTCCAGGTGCTTGTTTTAATGGTTATTATTATTATTTTTTTAATAAAGAAGTTTACATTTTTGAAGAAAAGTTTGGAAATGGGTTTTTTAGGGCCCATCCCAATAAAGAAGAAACGTTTGATGAGGATTTTTCAAAAAGATCGATGTTATCAACAGATTGAAAAACAAAGCAAAGCAGAGGTGAAAAGTGATCCAACAATAATGAAATAGTCTTCATTTTCTTTAAAAATATTTGTTAACTGCTCTCTGCCTCCATTCCTGCTTTCTAAAGTCTATTCTTCATACGTCTTAAAAATACAAATAAAAAATATTTGTTAACCATTTTTTTAGTACTTTGGTATAGAGAACTGTATGTACAGTTAGGATTTTTTTTTGTTTTTTACAAGAGAATAACACACTATGGTTGTGTGCAGTCAGCCCATTCATTAGGGAAATGGCAGCTTGTTGGATAGAAATAATTTTTATTTACTGTAATGAGATTTTTGCTTATAGGTTTACATTTTTTAAAATTCAGTAATGTCAAAAATTCAAGTTCCCGTGGGAGAAAATGATGGCGGTGCCCTGCTGTGCTGACCAGAGGTGAGATGATCCTGAGATACAGAAACCGGGATCGGTGTAGCTGCTGCTGGCAGTGGGGTGCCCATTAGGAGGTGAGACCACCTCAGTGGCGCTGCTCATGTGCTCGGAGCTGAGTCCGTCTCTGACTTGGAGCGTGGGGAAGGAAGGCACGCCTAGCAGGCTGGTCTGCACTGGGTCCCACCTGAACCTCGGACACCCACAGTGGAAAGCCCACTGTGGAAACAGGACCCTCGGCAGTGCTGACCCAGGGTGTGTGAACTGCCCTTTCCATGAAGGTAGATGGCTCTGACCGAATGCTCCAGGCCCGGACTCTGTGCCCAGGCCCGTGTGCCACGGCACAGCTGGTGCTGGAACCTGCGCTGTGCACTTGCTACAGGTGGGAGTCAGTCACAAGGAAGGCGTCAATGGGCCTATGTTATTATGTCTGAGGAAGTGCTCACTTTTTAGCTCTGTATTTCTAATTCTTTCTGCTTTAAGTATTTTTTTTTTTTTTTTTTTAATAATCAATGCTTAGAATTCAAGCTCCTGAGATCAAATTTAGGCCACACAGGCCGGAGGAGAAGGCCGTGGAGACAAGGAGTCCTGCCAGGTCTCAGGTGTGGGGATGGTCCCTCCCTTCCTCCTTCCTTTCTCTGCCTGTTCAGAGCCTGAACCCAGGACGCAGAGGGGTCCTTAGGGCGGGCTGGGCTGGAGGAAGCTGACGTTTCAGACAAGGCAGCCCCTTCTGTGGCCTCCTTTCCCTTAGTGCGATGGAGGAGGAGTGAGAACAGGAAAGACAGGCGAGTCTCACCTGAGCTGACTGAGGCCCCGCTCAGCCAGCCCTGGGCGTATCCAAGACATCTGCCCACAGCCGTGAGAAGCGGGTGAGACCCAAAGCCATTCCTGGTCCACATCCGCCATGCTGGGAAAGAAAACCAAGTCCAAGTTACCAAAATGTCTGTATTACCTATAAAAATTGAACCCTAGCAGGTCACTGCTGCTAGAGGCGGCGACATCCAACGAGGCTAGGCTGGCTGCAGGCGCAGACGGCTCAGCTGCCAGCCCGCGGGCGGAGCGCGGTGCGGAGTGCCCCGCGGGCAGGCTCATTTGTAAGGCCTCAGAAACCTGGACACTTTGGAGCGCAGCAATCGGATGAAGGACTTTGGAAACATCTCCCGGGACTCCTGGACTGTGTGCTTGAAATAGTTCTGGGGGTGGGCCAGGACATCAAACAGCGCCTTGATCAGCTTCTTATCCTGAAAAGAACAGGACTTCTGTTACTGCGCCAAACTATTTAAACACGCTGGCATTTCGCCAAGGGAACTATAATGACCCAGTGTTAGGCTGAGCAGCTGAAAGACACTTTGTGAAAATGGTTTCCTCTGATTTCTATCTTCTCACCCAGTTCTTAGTTTTCCTAATTATCTACCAAAAAGCATGAAATGCTTTTATAAAGGAAAATTTAATGTTAAAAAAAAAACAAAACTCTTTTGCTTTTCTAAACTGGATGAGCTATAAAAATGGAATTTGGGGAATTTTTATTGGGATAGTGATATGGCAAGTGTTCATTGATAGTTACTTATAGATGTCTAAGATTTAGTGAATTCCACTCTTGAAGGAGCAAGAACCAAGGATCTTCAACTATTTGGAGAACCAACATGAAAACACAATTTGCCTCTGGCTTGTATTAATGATAAGCAAGGTTTTTACTGCTCCTCTACCACACTTCTCCAAATTGAAAAATACAACTACACTCGACAACATTAATGACAGCTTCCTGAATTTGTTTAAAAAAAGCAAACTCAAAGTCTGGTGAAAATGTAAAAATAAGCTCAATCCAGAGCAGGCTCCGTGTCTGAAAGGCAGCCACGTGGAGCAAGAGGAGAGCTCCCTCCAAATGTGCTGGGGCCCTGAGGGGGCTGCCGAGTCCACCTTCCATTCCGACTCACCTTAAGTATTTCCTGATGATTCTCAGATGCATAGAGCCTGCCGTCTCGAACTATGTCTTCAATGAGTTCCTGGTAATCCTCTGTTGGAATAAAGGACATGCGTTGCATTGTATGGTTTAGTTATTTCCAAATTCACTCTTTCATTTTTTATAAGTTTCCTAGAAATGCTCCTACAGCAGCTGCGATAGGAACAATGACCACTCACATACCGAGAAGGCAATCAGGAGAGAATGTCCTCAGACTCCTCCACCACCTCCTTTCATCTACTGGCATCTGCACCCATCTCTCCGATTCCCTCTCCCCTCGGATAAACCCTCTGCGCATCCAGTCAAGGCCCATCCCTCCAGTTTGCTCACTTTCCATCTTCTCTCACCAAATCAAGAGCATTGTTCCAGTAATTCTCCCCTTTCTTCCCTAGATGATAAAATTTCCTCTCTCTACTGGTCTTTTCCATCAGCCTGCAAACAAGCTGTTATATCTCTGATTAAAAAAAAAAAAAAAATCCCTTTCTTGACCTCATTTCTTCCTCCAGCATCCATCCTACATCTCTGTTCCTCTTTATAGCAAAACTCCTTGAAAGAATTGCCAGAAGAATCTTTCTGATTCTACAGCTTTCTTTCCCTCCCAAACCGTCCACTCAACATTGCCCCCCACCGCTCCCTGGAAACCACTTGTTGAAATTGCCAGTGACTTTTATGTTGCTAAATCCCAAAGGTCAACTCTCGTCCTCATCTTCCTTGATGCATCAGTAGCATTTGACCTGGCCAGTCACCCCTCCTCTTGATCCACTTCTTCACTCAGCTTCCAGGAAGCCACGCTCACTGGTTTTCTTCTTACCCAACTGGTGTCTATCTGGGGCTTTCCCTCCTTCTCTTCCTGACCTTTCACTGTAGGAAGTCCAAGGACTCAGTGCTTGGATGTCATCTCTTCTCTGTTTATACTCACTTCCTGGTGAGCTCACACAGGCTCTTGGTTCTACTCTCCCTCTCTACTTTTCTCCCTTCCTCACCTTTTTCCGCTCTGACCTTGCATTATGTAAGACAATCAAGCTTCTTTGCTATCTAGTACAACTTCTCTCTCTCTCTCTCTCTCTCTCTCTCTCTCTCTCTCTCTCTCTCTCTCTCTCTCTCTCTCTCTCTCTCTCTCTCTCTCTCTGAATGGGGTTGGGATGGGGAGAATTTGGCAGGTTAGGGAGGGAAGGATGCTATGTTCATTTTCTCATTGATAATTTCGGGTCCTGACATACACATTAAATGCAGAGCACACAACGTGAGCCTTCTCCAAATGTAGCCCCCTCTTCAAACTCTAGTCTGTTCCCTACAGTCACAAGTCAAATCAAGCATATGCAAAACACAATCCTTTTCAAATTCCAGGCCAAAAAAATGCCTCTTTATATGCGTATCATGTGCAACAAAATCAAACAAATCATAGCAACATCATTGGAACTGTGTGAGAGGAGTTCTTGAAGAAGATTCTCCTAGTCAAGGGATGGTAAATGGAAATTAATAATATAATTATCATAGTTATGAATTTAACACATGAACAGTATCACTTGTACTCTACTTTCTTGGTCTTTTATTTCAGTAAATATAAAATATGAGTAAGGGCTGTGGACGAAAAAGAGACCACGTACTAAATCTGACCAACTCAGGGGAGGCTTGCGTGATGGGCCTTACCAACTCAGAGACTTAAAGTAACCACATGGAATGGTCTGAACATGAAAATTCCTAACTAAAAGCGAGTCATGGCGGGTAGTCACAACTTAGGCCTATAGCTTCCTTGACAAAGGTCAATTTTTGCCTTAAACAAGCCTGTCTATTGTCTTTTTGCAGCTATGAAAGCAAAGTATGAGTAATCTCCTTTTCCCAGACCTCTCCAATGCACCAGACCGCGAGACCACAACCCCTCATTGCTACCTTGTCCCCTTCATACCATCTCTATGTGCTGTGGTCATTATTAACTGTACCCACCAATGTAAAAGAAGTGTTTGTCTATTTTAGTCTTTATCCAATCTCAGCGATTTCCCCAGCTTTGCTTTCTCTCACGCCTTAATCTACCACCAATGGGTTTCATGTAACCCCCCCCCTCACATCTCCTCCTTTACTTGGAATGTATAAAGGAAGCTGCAAAACTGCCATTCCCCAAAGCATTTTCTCAACCCATTGATATTTTGCTTCCTGGCAATTTTCATCAGTTTGGCACAAATGAACTCATGAGCATTCTCTACAGGCCTGGACTTTCCTTACATCGAAGGGCGCGTGTTGTCTCCTCACTTGCTCTGACTGTCCTGAGAAAAGCAGTCAGGTGTTGTAGGTAAAAACTCTGCAACTTTGTGCTGCTATGACCTTGTGATGTTACTCAAATCGCCCAGTGCCAGTGGCCTCAATGGTAACATCAGCACAGAATCGTGTCTGCTCCGTGGGCGACTGTGAGGAATGCGCTGTGTCAAGGGCATGTGACGCATGCCTGGCGCCCAGTGATGCTCCATCCATGTCAGTGAGGATGACAGAATCCTCTGTCCTCCCAAGGTCAGTGGGAGAGTCTCACCTGCCCATCTGTTCTTCTATGTTTGGAAACCAGATATCAAACTTCCTGTAATATATGTTCTTTAAAAAGAGATGAAGTAGGCTCTGAGTGAAGACCTAACAGGCTTCTGTAGGTGGCCAAAGCAGCTGTTTTCAACTATTTTCTGCTATGGCATTGCAAGACACATGCTCGTGGGCCTAATCAGGGTTGTGTGTCATTTCACCTGTTCTTTATCTAAATTTTAAAAAATTAAGATAGTGCCCTGGCCAGTGTGCTCAATGGTTAGAGCATCAGCCCTCGAAGCACGAAAGGATCACGAGTCCCAGTCAAGGGCACATACCTGAGTTTCAGGTTTGATCCCCAGCTCTGGTCGAATGCATTCAGGAGGCAACCAATTGATGTGTTTCTCTCACATTAGTCTCACATATTAGTCTCTCTCTCTCTCTCTCTCTCTCTCTCTCTCTCTCTCTCTCTCTCTTTCTCGGTTGAGAGGTTAACAAAAGAACCTCCCAAAAATCAAGATGGTTTCTTCTGTCCCAAAGGCAGAGTTGAAAACTGCCAGACTAAAGTATATGAGCTTTGGTGACACTTATTCTGGTGTCTCTGTCGTTTTTTGGCTCCTTCCTGATTCCACAGAGGGGAGGTGGTCAGCTGGCTGCTTTCAGGTAGCTGAGGCTCTTGTTTCTCTCAGCAGAGCCAAGTGGGAGGCACCTGTGTCCACCCAGGAGTCTGAGACTAAGAGCTCTTGTCTTGGGTTTGACATGGCTTCAGGCAAAAGAAGAACAATCCTATCTTTTGGAACATGTTAGAAAAAAACTATGAGAAGTGTTTTTAGGAAATCCATATAATATTGTCTTTCCAAAAGGCCTCCTTTTGGCACCTGTCTAACCACCTTCAATGGCCCCCTTCTGAGATCCAGAATGGCTTGTCTAGAGCCATCCAATGAATTAGAGCACATGTGTCAAAAACAAGGCCCGTGGGCCAAATCCAGCTCGCCAGGCCTTGCAATGTGGCCCGCACCGCGCTGTCATCACTGCACTCTGCTGTCAGTTTATGACATTGTCAGTTTATGACTGTTCAGTAAAACATTCGGCCCGAGATTTAGGCTGGATTTTAGATTTTGGCCCCTTCTCTGATTGAGTTCGACACGCCTAAATTAGAGAATCTCTACTAGAACCTGTATCTTATTACTCCAAATTATATGTTTAGATTGAAATTGGGAAAATCATTCATGTCTTACGAATTAAATTTGATTGTGTATGGGAAAACTAATTTCTTCAAAAGCTGCTTAATTTCAAAGACAGTGATTATGATGATCTTTATAAATAAATATTTTAACATTTTAATTCAGTGAAAAGTATAAGACTGAGCACAGGCAACAGCCTTGTCAAAGCAATTTGGTCTCAGTGCTGACTGAGCTGGAGGAATAAACCAAACATTAGATGTCTTTATTCTTTTCTAGCCTAAGCAAAATGGCCTGTCTTTGTAATCTTCAAAAAAATAACTCTGGTCTATGACTCTCGGCCTGTAACAGAACAGAAATCTTATGGATTAGGTTTTCTCGATCCTGAACCACAGAAGGAAATGAAAACACACTCTTTTTTATTTCTTTTCTGAAGCATCTCTGTGTCCCCAGATGGCTGTTTAAAATTTGGCACTTGTGAGTCAGCAGTGTCCTTCCTCTCCATCCTGCCTGGGCTCCCGAACATGTGTGCATGTCTGAGAGCCACCCGCTGGCCCAGGCGCTGGTTCTGTCCAAAGCAGCTGCCCCGAGTTTCCCAGGGCTTACCGTCGTAGGTCACGTACGGGACCTGGAACCCTCTGGCGCTGTTTCCCTCGTTGGACTTGAACTGGATCCACAGCTTCTTCGACCTGGAGGTGAAGGCGATGGGGCGCTCGTAGGTCTGGCACGTCTCGTAGGTCGTCACGGAATTGGACGAAGCTGCGAAGGGAAATCGGAGAGGGTGGAATTCAAGCTCATCACCGAGCAGCCCAACCACGGGCACGCCTCTTTCCAAAGGTTCACACCATTACAAGCTGTGCTGCATGGCTCTCCGGGCCCAGCGGAGCCGTCCTAAGGGCCAAAACCTGGGAATCGCGTCCACACATCTGGTGGTGTGGCTCCCGGGGAGGCAGCGGGAAGGCCGGGCCAGGCCCCAGCAGCAGCCCAGGCCGCAGCGCTCCTGAGGGGTTGGGGAGGGGCCCTTGATCCCTGCCCTGATCTGGGGATTAGCACCGCCGTTCACTGCGGGCTTCCTGGGGCCAGGCGGTGTGCTCCGCCCTCTATAACTTTATCCCACGAAACCTCTGAAAACCCTGGGAAGTGCATACACTGTAACCTGACCTGGGCCCCACCAGCAGTATGTGGAAAAGTCAGGAATCAAACCGGCACCTGACTTCAGCCACGGTAACCACCTCTATGAAAAGCAAATACTTACACGGTGGCTCCATATGTCAGTGTTTTTCTAACTGCTTTATGAATATGAACTGATTTCTTCCTCGTAATAACCCTATAAGGAAGCAGCTACCATCCTCATTTTAACAAATAAGGAAGCTGAGGCACAGCAAATCCAGAATGTATATCCAAGACCAGAGAACTGCTAGAGGTGGAGCTGGGATTCAGATCCAGGCTGTCTGGCTACAGAGCCCGCTCAGCACATGCCTCTGAGCTGTGTTAATGGAGGTGTCCCAATGGACACTGGGTCCTGTGTCAGGATGGAGGTGGGTACCTCCTGGCTGGACTGCCCTTTGCCTCGGTCAGTCCCCACATGCTGAGTTATTCCACTGACTCTCCGTGTCCGTGGGGAAGAGGGTCCCAGAGACACAGAGGGGAAGACTGACCTCCAGGAACCCCACTTCTTCTGGGGGTCAGCAAGAGGCCTCACTGTGGGGGTTTTGTTGAAATTTTATTTCCTGGAAAACTCTAAAAACTCCCGTCCCGTCTCCGTTCTAACGCGAAGGTGACATTCTGGGCCTGGCTCACACTGACCGCTGGGAGCACACCCCGGCTGCCCAGCAGCCACGGAGGGGAGGGGCCGAGGGGGCGGACGCACAGGTTTTCCGCATCACCAGGTAGTCCCCGCAGTCGTCCTCTATGGGCAGGAAGATCTCGGGGACCACGATCAGGATGCGGCGCTTGGGGGGTGGGTTGATGGTCCACGTGCACTCGGTGTTGGCTGGGTAATTGCCTGGGTAGTTCGGGGACTCAATGTACCCGGTGAAATCCCCCAGCTCCCCTCCACATCTTCTGTCTGGAAGCGGAAACAGGATGAGTTAGGAAGGCCCAGCCGCCCCTCTGTAACAGCCGCCGCCCAGGCCGGGGCCGGGGAAGGACACCCTCCCAGGATGAGTCTGTCCCCTCGTACCCAGGACCCCGCTGGGAGCCCAACTACACCAGCGCCCCACGCAGAGCCAGCCTTCTGAGTCCCTGGCGCTGCTTTCTCACTAACTGGGAAGCGCTCAAGGTCAGGGGCAGGCATTCATCAAACAAAGGCACAGCGTTAGTGCTCATAGGCCTGGTTCACCGCGTGCAAGTGCCAGGGGAACCGTGACACGGAACTCCCAGGTCTGTCAACACAGGGAGGACAGAGCGTGCGGCTCAGCAGAGGAGAGCTGACCCTTCCCGAGAAAGCTCTGACGAAGACATGGCAGCCGTTTCTTTCTCCTTTCTCTCTGGTAAAGACCATGTTTTATTTTATTTTATTTTTAAAATATATTTTATTGATTTTTTTACAGAGAGGAAGAGAGAGGGATAGAAAGTTAGAAACTCGATGAGAGAGAATCATCAATCAGCTGCCTCCTGCACACTCCCCACTGGGGATGTGCCCGCAACCAAGGTACATGCCCTTGACCGGAATCGAACCTGGAACCCTTCAGTCCACAGACCCACGCTCTATCCACTGAGCCAAACTGGTTTTGGCCATGTTTTATTTTTAAGTGGGAAAGAGAATTCCAATATTCCCCTCAGGCACCAAAGGCAAGCAGCGCGCGCGCACACACACACACACACACACACACACACGCCCTGCCCCCATGTGGACAGGCACTTGCCCAGGTAATCAGGACTAAACGCCTTAGAGAGAGACCTACTTTTACACTGGGTTATGTTTGTGGAGCCATCAAAGTCAGTCGTAGTATTTCCCGGACAAGAGACACAATGATTTTTTCCAAATTCGGGCTGATAGGTCCCCGCCGGGCAACGGATGCATCGGTGAGTGGTGGTGTTGTAGAAATGTCCAGGTGAGCACTGCACTGTGGGGGCAGGGAGAGGGGAGAGAATGAAAAACAAACGAGAGAAAAAAAAAGAAAAAAAAAAAGAGAAAAAAAAGACTCTTTCATCCAGTGCAACACAAATGGTTTCACAGTTAGGTAATAATTTTTTCTCCCAAAGGAAGTAACTTTCTGACTAAGCTGGGGCTACTCAACACTCAAGTCCCTAACTAAGCCAGCTTGGGGGGGACTTGTGACTCCTGTCGCTGAGAAACAAGCAAAGGGAGCAAAGTAGGGTGTCTCCTCAGAGGTTGGGTCCACGCAGAGCCAGGCAGAAGGAGGTACACGTGTGTGAGAGCTGAGGGTGCAGAACTGACACTGGGTATGGAGTTGGATTCCTGCAAGAGGCTGTAGGAGTGGGGCTCAGGGGGGAGTGGGGTGCAAGGTAAGGGTGCTGAGGTATTGGAAGGCTGGGAGGAAGGAGCCGAGGAACCCACGTGCACCGGCTCATCTCTCCCTGCTTGTCTCTATAGTCAGCCCTGTCGGAAGGGGCCCAGGTGGCTGGGGGAGACTGTGTCTAAGGGTCCCATGCTCCCTGCACGTCTGCAGGGGTGAGTGGAGCTGTACCCGCCCTGGGCCGCTGGGACACCACACAGGGCACCTCTGGGCCGAGCTTGACTGGAGCTTTATCAGACTCCCATGGTTCTCAAAAGCAAACATCGGTTCTGGAAAAAGGCAAGCTCCGTCCTCACCTCTGGTTTCACAGTCCTGGAAGGAAGTGGCTCCCAAGTGTTTGGTGGGGAGCCCTCCCCCACAAGAGAAGCAGGAAGTACGGCCGGCTTCGGGCTGGAACGTGCCGAGGGCACAGAGCTGGCAGGGTGCGAAGCCGTCCGCAGAGTATTCGCCAGGTTGGCACAGACCTGGGGGGATCAATGACGCTGGGTGAGCGAGGGCCCCGGTCAGAGACCCTTTCCCGTCTCTCTGCAACGGGATCAGACTTCAGGCAGGCCTGTCGCCGGTGCTGACCTCAGCTCCCACCTCGCTGAGGAGCCCGCCCTGCCCTGCTGCTGGACCCGAGCAGGGGCCTGTGCATGCCTGATGTTTACACTCAGGGCTACACAGCACAGAGCGAAGATGGAGACCAAGGAGCCACGTGTGACGAGCTTCCAAAGGATGGAGCATCTGGGTGTGCTTCAGGCATAGGACTGCCTGGAGCTCAGGCAGCCCCGGCCATGCAGGAGCCCAGAGAGAGGGTTCTCAGGTCAATGTGCTCATTCGACCCAGAAGTACACCCTCACCCAGCTGAGAACACCCCAGTGATAGTTTCACCAATTATATTTACTAAATCTTATCTCCTCACCCTGAGGTGTGTCCTGGTCTCCCTAAACCCAAGCAACCTAGTCCACAGAGACAGAGGGACCCAGTGGTCTTTACTTAAAGCACCTTACTTTATTATTATTATTATTTTAAATTTATGACAAGAAGCACAGTCATAAACAAAAGGATTTCTAAAAGTATATTGTAGGGAGTGGCTATAGGGTTAAGTCTCAGACTGACCTGTTGGCAAAGCCACAAACAAGTCCCAGTTTAGAGGGCACAGCCCTCTTAGCATAATTCAGCTTGACCTTATGACACTCCCTAGATCCTTCCTGGGTAGTTAATAGGCTGTGGGAGGTACAGCAAGTGCTGCCAAAACAAGTAAAACTCACAAGAACATTGTAACCATGGTGACCACTACCTTGTTTACCTCTGACTATAAAATAAAGGCTCAGTTTGCCATCTGGATCTGTTCTGTGGTCTCAGCCAGGCACCGGAAGATCCACCTAGACCCAGCTTATTCTCTTTGTCTGTCTTTTCTTCATCCTTCCCTGGTCCTCGCTCAGGCTTGCCAAACCCTTGGCTGTGCTGACATGGCAAAGTATATGTTCCTTAAGAATTGGCTTGTCATTGGCATGATGCTGTTGTTTCTCATATTCCTAACCATTAGTTTTCATGGTCATCTTTCTACCTCTGAGTTGTAGATATGAGGGCATTTAACAAACACACCCCCGAAGGAGGATCTGGAGTCTGTCAGACCTAGTGTCTGATTCCAAATCCTCTACTTCTTGTCTGTCTGACTTTGAATGAGTCACTTTAACCTCTTAAAACTGTTGTCGTGATACAACCATATGGAAAATTCATGTAATACACTTAGCATGATGCCTGGCACAGGTAAATATTCAATAAATGTTAGCAATTAATATTACTACTCATGTGCTTATTACTATAAATACATCTTAATAAGGTCACATACAAGTGTGAACAGATGCCCCAAGGTGCCTCCTTATCAGCTTTGCTGTTAGTGCTAGATTTTCATGGCAGGTGAAAGTTATGCTAGGAGTAACACTTAACCCGAGGATCTGATTTTTAAGCCAAATAAAGGAGCTGACGTTGAGTTTGGTGCGTTCAGGTGGGAGCTAAGTTGGTTCTGGGAGTCTCTGGAAGGAGAGGCAGGAGCTGCGGGACCCCATGTACCCTTCTGCAAACATCGCCTACCCATCGCCATGTCAGATCACACCTTCCACCCGAGCCCAGTGCCGGTGCCACTGGTCTTTCTTCCATTTAATGAAGAGGAAGATGTTTACCAATAAAATAAATATAATAGAAAAGATGCCTATGAAACCTAAGTGAGCTTGGCTCCAGGGAACATTTTATTCAAAGAGATGATTAAAAACTCTTCACAGAAAATTTTATAAAATAACCAGATGGGTATTTTTAAAAATAAATCAATATGCTATGAATTTGAGACCTAAGCTGAAAAAAGAATGAAAACTACTTTCTCCATTTTAGCACTTTTGATAGTCCCTAGCACTGGGCGATCACTGAGGTCTGGGGGTATATTTATTTACAGTGAATGAAGCATGCAATTGCAATGTTTACACCTTTTTTTTTTTTTTTTTCCTACCAAGGTATTCTATCAGATCTTCATTTGTTTATTCAGCAGAGCATCTGCCAGACTGTGTCAGGCTCTGAGCTACTGGAAAGCCAACAAGGAACTCAACGTGGCCCAGCTGCGGAAGTGCAGTTGCTGTGTCGCCTTCTGTCTGAACAATGACACTGGACTCGGTGGGGTAACAAGGGGCAAGCGAACCCTTACCTCCACACTCAGACACATTCCAAGCATCTGGGGCCTTCAGGGTCCCAGGATTGTCTGGTCTTGGGCATGGCTCACATGTGATCTGACCTTCCTCATTTTGGAAGGTTCCATTCGGACATAAAATGCAGCGTTCTTGTGATCCATCGTAGTAAGTCCCAGCCCTGCAACTGACTAGCCAAAGGGGGAAACAGTCTGGTCAGTGAGGGGACAGAGGCCAAGGAAGGACAACGTGAATGCTGGAGATGAGGGAAAACAGATGCCATTGACCTCAACCCCCTGCCCCCTACGAACCCCTGAACACAGAATGTGCGGTACCTCTGGTTCTCTGTGCACACCCCTCCGTCACTACCTCTGTCACCCACCGTCAGAGGCATTCGCAGGTCCTCTCTCCCTAGGCCATGAGCTCCGGGGCGGGGGTCACAGTGGCCCTAATTATCTTTGAGCACCAGCACCTGCTAATTCTCCCTACTTCACTGGGCTGGCACTAGAAGAAGGATCAAGTTGAGAATCATTCACTGAACATAGACATAGTAATGGAAGCGCGGAGAAGAAGGCGCTTTTAATTCTGGCTGGTGGCTTCCTAGAAGGCCCCCCTGGAGGTGGCCATATTTGTGTTGGGCCTTGAAGGATGAGTAGAATCTCCCCCCAGGTAGGAAGAGGGGCAGGTTGTAAAGATTTCATGCAGGACGCAGGAGAAAGGGAAGAAAAGAAGGCTGGGAATAGGTTGGAAAAGTTCTTGAGTGCCAGGCACCTGGATCTTATTCTGCAGGTAAAGCAGCCATGGAAAGGAGAGGAATACAGCCAGAAGCTCTATTCTGAAAAGCTCACTCTCTGGTGGCTGTGGGGAGTGACCTCCAGGGCTTGCAGATAACTCTTAGGAAGAGCACAGATTGTATTTATAATACAATTGAAATGTTACAAAGAGCAAACCCTTGTCAATATCTCCTGGGAGAATAAACTACAAGGAAATTAATAAACTATGCTTTTAATTATATTTTTGGTGGTGTTTGTTAAATGTGGACTTGTATCTTATTTTAGGACATGAATGTAAAGTTGAGTTACATTCAACTTTTACATTTAGGGGACACTAAATTGAGTTCCCTAATACAATACTCAAACACCATCATCACAACCATTAAAATAACCTTTCTAGTGACGAAGATTTGTTCAGTATTTACAACCTACTAGACTCCATGCCCAAAACTCCACGTCCATTATCTCACTTATTCCTAAAAACATCAGTAAGGAGCTAGGTGCTATTGTCAGCTCCATTTCACAGAAACAAAGATGTGGGGGCCTTCAATAATTTGGCCGCATTCCCACAGCTAGTCTGTGAAATGCACCCAAGGTGAGATCAAGAGCTTTGAATTTAAGAGAGAAAAGGGTCATTTAACAAAAATGCAGCCTGAATAACAATTCAAGATGTTGTCAAGGATTCTCCATGGGGCATTATGGGAAGTTTGACTGGGATAAACACATTGTAATTTATACTTAAGATATCAAGAAATAGAAAACAAAATATCACATGATAAAATTAGCTATTGTACCTCTTGAATGTCTGTCAGGGGGGATATCTGTTTTCATTCTGTCTTACCAATGCAATCCACATATATACTTTTAGGGTTACACATGATGCAGTTCTTTATTACAGTAATAAAAATGTCTTTTCATTCTTCACTCCATAATTTTAAAAAAATGAAGCCTTTAAAAATATCATACTCAGCCAAAAGAAGCCACATTTCAAATATTATTTTTACACTTAAATGCAATCTATCAATAAGGTCTCCTCTAAAGGCTAAGTCTTAATGCTTTTTTAAAATTGTTTGGATTTTCTTTTACAATAGTCACATATCATTTAATTTTATGAATACTTAAAAAATATTAAAAGTGAACCAAAAGCAACAGCCCCCACACTCATTATACTGTTGTTTCTTGGCAGGCAACGGTATACTGAGTAGGCTGCACGGCTCTGTGGCAGACCACGCCTGTCACTCCAGACTTATTCTCTCAATGCAGCCCTCCTGGATAACGGTTTCCATAATGACTCTTGTTTCAGCTCATCCCCCCTGAAAAACTGGGCTGAATTATGTAGTAAGAATGGATGACTTTGGCCGAAACCAGTTTGGCTCAGTGGATAGAGCGTCGGCCTGTGGACTGAAAGATCCCAGGTTCAATTCCGGTCAAGAGCATGTACCTTGGTTGCGGGCACATCCCCAATAGGGGGTGTGCAAGAGGCAGCTGATCGATGTTTCTCTCTCTCAGTGATATTTCTAACTCTCTGTCCCTCTCTCTTCCTCTCTGTGAAAAATCAATAAAATATTTTTTTTTAAAAAGAATGAATGGCCGAAGCTGGTTTGGCTCAGTGGTAGAGCGTCGGTCTGCGGACTGAAAGGTCCCAGGTTCGATTCCGGTCAAGGGCATGTACATTGGTTGCGGGCACATCCCCCTGGTAGGGGGTGTGCAAGAGGCAGCTGGTCGATGTTTCTCTCTCATCGACATTTCTAGCTTCTATCCCTCTCTCTTCCTCTCTGTAAAAAATCAATAAAATATATTTAAAAAATAATAAATAAATAAATAAATAAATAAATAAATAAATAAATAAAAATTAAAAAAGAATGAATGACTTTTTATTTTGTGTCCCGCCTGGCTACCCACCAGACGACCCGAGTGGCCACAGCCGGCCGGTAAAGAAGAGCTTAATCCCTTCACTCCTCTCACAAAACAACGGTCATAAAGATGTGCAGAAGGTAAATGAAACCGAGGCTGCCTGGAACCCCTCGAGCCCAAGCCGTTTCCCTTCGGGAACAGCTGTTTCCACGGCACTCCATTCACCTACAGGGGAAGTGCCCATCTGACGGCAATGTTTGCAACAACCCCACTGATTGTCACTTCCCGTCGGGTCCGCACGGTCTGTTCCCTCCGAGATCCTCTGGCAGAAGACGGACCCCCTCCGGGGCGGACAGCAGTGGCCCTGGTTCTCACTGAGAAGAGGGGCTCTGGCCGCTCTGGGTGTCCAGTTCTCCTTAGAACTATTTAACCCCCCTGCCTGCCCCCGATGCCTTTTCACGCTCACATTCTGAGAAACCTCACAATAGCCCACATCTGCTGCAATTTCTCAGCTGAGCGGAGGCTGAGCAATGCCCTGCGGAAAGAGGGCACCAGCTCTTTTCTCTCCCAGTGAAAGGCTCGCTTCTCAGAAACAAACTCATACTGTCACTCACAGCTTCCATTTTCCTTCCCCGCGAGAAAGACCTACAGAAATAACCCAGGCCAAGCACCTTCCACACTAACTTGTTTCTTTTCAGAAGATAAAAATGAGCTCAACCCTAAAAAGTGATTCCGAAATGGCAGGAAGAGATGCCTAAACAGCTCTTTGCAAATGTGCTTGAAGACCTGCCTGGAGAGACCTCACTCACATGTCAGTTCTCTTCTCCTCGAGCAGCCAGCGTGTTTGGCTGCCCCGGACAAAGGAGTCAATTGCCCCCACAACCCTTCGTGATCACCGCAAAGCTTTTGTGTGTCTTCAGTGACCATTAAAACCCCATCCTCAAATCCCACACAGCTGTTTTCTCCTTGTCTTAAAAAGAAAAACACAAGCAAGCTTTTCTGATGCAAAAGGAGAGAGTCCAGCGGGACCAGGATTAATGGCGACAAAGAGACCCGAAGGCCTGCCCTCTTTTTAACACTACCGCCTTTGAGGGTTTCAGGCTGTGGGCAAACACTATGGTGTCTCTGTGGCGAAGATGGTGAACCTAATAAAAGAGGTCACTCTCTAGCATCTGACTGTTTTCTTAAGCATCACGCCTTGACTTCTGAAGGAAAGCCACAAGCAGCCCACGGGGATTCCCAGGGTGATGAGGGCTGTGCTTTGTCACAGCTCAGGGGCCCGGGTGCTCTAAGCAGTGCTGGGGCCTCAGGATCTGAGTCTGAGCCACTTTTAAAGGAGACTTTCGGGATAACAGGATCAACCCCTGGGGCTTGATTTGTGCTGTCTGTCCAGGTTCCCGTCGTGTGCTCAGGTTTGCAATTTGAAAACATCCTTCAAGTTGGGGCAGAGACATGAGCCCAGCTTCACGCTTCCCTTGCTGGGTTCCCCAGCGCACGGTGGTTCTCTTCATGCCTAATTAACTGGGGCTGAGGTTTCACTTCCTTCAGAGTGCCTCTTTGGCCCTCAATATAAATATTTCCCCGAAGATTTGCCCTTTGCCCTCTTTTTTTCTTAACATTGAAAACTATCCTTGGGATTTCATTTGTTGCTGCTCTGAAAATTCATTTACTCTTTCATTCAATTAAATAGTTACGGAGCACCCATGTCTTTATAGTCAATTAATATTTGACAAAGGAGGTAAGTACATACAATAGGGTAAAGATAGTCTATTCAATAAAGGGTGTTGGAAATATTAGACAGATACTTGCAAAAATAAAAAGAAGCTAGGCCATACAAAAGAATAAATTCAAAATGTGTTAAAGACTTAAATGTTAGACTCAAAACCATAAAAATCCTAGAAGAAAACATAGGCAGTAAAATCTGAGACATTTCTCACAGCAGTATTTTTCTTTTTTTTCTGATACAGCTCCTCGGGCAAAGGAAACAAAAGAAAAAACAAATAGGACTCTATCAATCTAAAAGGCCTTTGCACAGAAAAGGAAACTATCAACAAAATGAAAAGATAACCCACTGAGTAGGAGAACATATTTGCTGATACATCTGATAAGGTGTTCATATCCAAAATTTAGAAAGAACTTGTAAAACTCAACACCAAAAACAAACACTCCAATTAAAAAATAGGCAAAGGACCTGAATAGATACTTCTCCAAAGAGGACATACAGATGGCCACCAGACATATGAAAAAATGTTCGTCACTAAACATCAGAGAGATGTATAATACATCAAAACCACAATTAGATATCAACTCAGAATAGCTATCATTAATAAATCAACAACTGACAAGTGCTGGTGAGGATGTGGTGAAAGGGAACCCCTGTGTACTATGGTGGGAATGCAGGTTGGTACAGCCATTGTGGAAAGCTGTGCTGCGTGACCTCAAAATTAAAAGTGGAACTGCCTTATGACCCAGCAATTCTACTTCTTGGAACTTATTTGAAGAAATCTGAGACATTAATTTGAAGGAATATATGCACCCCTATGTTCACTGCAGTGTCATTAACAATAGCCAAGATTTGAAAGCAACCCAAGTGTCCATTAGCAGATGAATGAATAAAAAAGCTGTGATACATTTATACAATGGGATACTTCTTGGCCATAAAAAAGAAGGAAATTTTACCCTTTGCGACCCCATGGATAGATCTGGGGAACATTATATTAACTGAAGTAAGCCAGTCAGAGAAAGACAGGTACGAGCAAAATAGAGACAGATTCACAAAAAGAGAGAAAGCCTGCTTGACAGCTGTCGGAGGTGAAGGTAGGAGGAAGCTGGGAGGGGTGGTGGAGGAATTGAGCATAAAAAGGGGAAAAAAGAGAAAACATTTATGGACACGGATAACAGTGTGGCAAATGCCAGGAAGAGTGGGGGTGGTTAGGAGAGTATAAGGAGATAAATTGCGATGGATGGAGACTTGACTCAGGATGTTAAACACACAATGCAGTGTACAGAGGATATGTTGTAGAATTGTATACCTGAAACCTGTATAATTTTGTTAACCAGTATCATCCCAATAAATTCAATAACAAGGAGGGAAAAATATCACTAACTGAGCAATGATTATGTGCAGGGCCCTGTGCTAGGAGCTGGAGATGCAGCAGAGAAGACAGACATGGCCCTGCCCTAAGGGGCTCTCATTCTAGTGAAGAATGCAGACAACACATGAGCAAACAAATAAACACATAGTAGAATGCTCACTAGTGGTAAGTGTGATGAATAGAAGAAAACAACAACAACAAACAAACAAATGGGTAGGAGGAGAAGACAAGGGTGGTGGGTATGAGTCTATGTGTTCGCCATTGTGAAAGAGTAGCCAGGAAAGGCCTCTCTGAGCAGAGACCGGAGGGAAATAGACTTGCAAAGGCCTTGCCCAGTAGCAGAAAGGCCAGTGTAGCAGTAACACAGGGAAAGGGGCTGGGTGATAGTAGGAGACACATTTTAAAAAGCAAGCGAGGGCCGTATCACACAGGTTCATGAAAATCATGGTGAAGGCATGGAACTTACTCTAAGAGTGTTGGCAGTTTGCATGGGGGAGTGACACGATCTGACATGTTCTTAAAAGATCTTCTGGCTGTTGCCTGGAGAACAGACTAAAGGCAGGCAAGGGTGAGGAGAGCAATTCAGAGCCTGTCACAGCAGACTGGACAGGAGACGGTGGTTTGGAACCCAGTGGTAATCATGGATGAAAGTAGTTAGATTCAGGATATAATGTGAAGGCGGAGCTGAAGGGATTTGCTAATGGGTTGATGGAGAGCATGACAGAATGAGAGGTTGAGAAGACTCGGAGGTTTTCAACTTGAGCAACTGGATAAACAGAAGTGCCATTTACCGAAATGAAACAGGTTTTATTTGGGAGGGAGGGAGAGGGATACAGTATTTTGTTTAGATACATTGAGCTTGAGATGCTGGTTTGCCATGCAATGTTGATATTAAAAGGCCTGGGTTGTACAGCTGATCTCCAGGGCAGAATACGTCCACATCTATGGATATTAATTTTTGCCTCAAAAAGAATAAGAAAGAAAGCTTTGCCCAACCAGTGAGCTCAGCAGTTGAGCATCGACCCAGGAACCAAGAGTTTGATTCCCAGTCAGGGCACATGCCTGGGTTGCGGGTTCAAGCTCCAGTGTGGGGCAGGCAGGAGGCAGCTAGTCAATGATTCTCTCTCATCATTGATGTTTCTATATCTCTCGCCCTCTCCCTTCCTTTCTGATATCTATAAAAAAAAAAAAATTTTTTTTAAAAGGAAGGAATGTTCACTGGGTTAGGAAATGATGTAAGATTGGACCTCAGTCAGTACACATCTCTGTGAGCCAGAGACACTGGGAGACACATAGTCTTCAAGAACAAAGAGGCATTCCACACTCCTGGGTGGGAGGTACTGACTGATTCACTCCTTTTCAATACAGTGAGAAAAATCACAGTGCAACTATGCTGACTGAATAGATTTCCAGATTATATTATCTAGTTTCAACCAAACTGTCACAAAATAAAAAGCACAAAATAAAAAGTGATTCCTGTAGAAACCAGGGGGAAAGTAGCACCCACGATGTAAGCACAGTGAACGACAGGGAGGGGCCAGGACTGGCACAGCTTCTTCCTAGTGCTCATTCTTCTCTTTTAAATCCTCACCTGAGCTTATGTATTGTTGTTTGTTAATTGATTTTAGCGGGGGTGGGGAGGTGGGGGAAAAAGAGGAAGGAGAGAGAGAGAGAGAGAGAGAGAGAGAGGCATCAGTGGGAGAGAGAAACATTGAACTGTTGTCTCCCATATGCACCCTAACCAGGGATCAAATCCACACCCTAGGTATGTGCCCTGAGCGGCAATCGAATCTGCAACCTTTCGGTGAATGGGATGATACTCCAACCAACTGAGCCACACCAGCCAGGGCCTAACAGTCACTCTTGGTCATCATGATACAGAAACAGTAATGATTTAATCAGATCTGACAAAAGTTGAGCCAACGTACTAGCAATTAACAAAAAGACTGCTTGAAAAAATGGAATTACTGTTAACCATGAACCTTGCCAAATTGTAAATACACTACCTTAAGACGCTAGCCAGCTATTGAAAATTTTTATTTACTTAATGTGTATTTCATACTCTGTCTTTAGAATGGACATAACATATTGGCCAACAGTATAGTGTAATGTATAAATAAGTAAACATTCATAAATTTAAAAATATTTTCCTGTGTGCGTGATTTAAAAAAAAATTCTGGAATAGAGAAATCCCTAATGCAAAACAGAAGCCAGAGCTGGAGAGGGAAGTTTTGGAGTCACCAGCAGGTGGTGTTATTTAAAGCAATGGCGCTGGATCAGGTCTCCTAGGAGAGTGTGGATGGGGGGATAGAGGACTAGGCTCTGGGATAGCTGATAGTGAAAGGTCAGAAATTAGAGAACTGGCATAGAAAATGAAAAAGGGGCAGCCCACGAGGCAGGGAGAGAACCAGAAGTGTGTCTGGAACCCAGGAGAAGAAAGCGTTCCAGAAGGGAATGATGGGCGGTCTCAGTGAGTTTTGGCAACTGGGTTTGGTAATACGAAGGTTGTTAGAAATCTTGGGAAAAGCCATGTTAGTGGTGGGGTTGGAAATGAAAACCAGATTGACTACAGTTGAGGAAAATACGGAAGGAAAGGAAGCAAAGACAGAGAGTTTAGACAACTTCTTCAAGGAGTTTCGCTCAACCCGGGATCGAAGAATCAGAGAGGAGCGTGATGTCCAATGAAGGTGTTTGTTTCTCAGACAGGAGGTAGGTTTGTGTGCTGCTGGGAATGCTCGAGCAGAAAAGGAGGATTCAGAGATGGGGATGGTGGAGTGTGGCTGTCCAGAGGGACAATAGCAGGAGCAACATTCTCGAGAAGGTGAGAGAGGATGGGCCCCAGACCAAGTGGAGGTAGGGGCCTTA
The DNA here is from genome assembly GCF_964339955.1 of Pipistrellus hanaki. Taxonomy (NCBI): domain Eukaryota; kingdom Metazoa; phylum Chordata; class Mammalia; order Chiroptera; family Vespertilionidae; genus Pipistrellus; species Pipistrellus hanaki. Next base: position 47,919,782 of record NC_140511.1, read on the forward strand.
GGCAGGAGCATGGGCTGTTCTTCTATTTTAACCAAAGGCAAGTCAGAGCAGAAGGGCTGGTCTGGACATGGCGAGATGAAATTGTTTCCCTAGACTCCCATTCCATCTGGAAGTCTTGTTACAACTTAAATTCAACTTGTCTATAGGGAATGCTTCTCCTCCCTTTCCTGCCCCTCTGGCTTTACCGGTTTTTATAAGTGCATCTCTACCTCCCAGTCACCACGACCCACACTTGGTGTCTCGTGGTGTCCAAACCACAGTTACTGTCCCAGACTTCTCCCTTCCCCGCTCCATCAGAAGCTGCAGCATCCTACAGGGGTGTCCCCTTTGTCCACCCCCGCCTCGTGTCCTGTGATCCTCACCATCTCTTACGCAAGTTACTGCGAAAACCTCCCAGCGGTCTCCCTTGCCTTCTGTTCCTCCCGCCTCGGCTCTGTTACACCGTCGCCTTCACCTTCCCAAAGTGCTTCTTTGATCGCTTTCTCTCAGGCGGAGAGACCTCTTGTCGACTTGACTTCCTGCATTTCTCTCAGTGTCTTCAACTCGAAACTCAGTCTGTAGCCTCCTTTTCTATATCCGAGTTCATTCTTTCTCATGCCCTCTCGAGAGCCCCCCCCTTTTTTTTCCTGCTTTTCCTATAAATCTTTTCTGATTACTTCTTCCCCAGTGATCACATTCATCTATCTATTCAACCCACCCCCAGGCTTTGTCTAAGTGCCTCCTGCATATGAAACGGGGCTGGGTGAGATGAGTGACATATGGGAAGTAAGTGCCAGGATCAGAGGCCAAGTCAGAAATCTCTGAGTTCACCCCAACACTTTTCTCTTCTTTGCCTCCAAGTCAATAATACATCACCAAAGGCTGCTTATAGTTCCTCCTAAACATTTCTCTAATCCACTGCTCCTCTTCTACTCCATCTACGGCCTTCATGATCTCAATATTGCTTATCAGAAGCATTCAAAAGCTCCCAAACTGGTTTTTCAGACTCTGGTCCTGACCCCCAATCCAGCCAGAGAAATTTTTTTAGAATACAGATATGACCTGGAAACTGCCTGGCTAAATCCTCTGATGGCATCTTGCCACCTAGAGAGACAGTTAAGGCTCCTTATTAACATACTAGAGGCCCAGTGCATGAAATTAGTGGATGGGGGGTTGTCCCTCAGCCTAGCCTGCACCTTCTCACAATACAGAACCCCTCCAGGAATGTCCAACTTGCAATTTGGGACCACTGGCTCCTAACCACTGGCCTGACTGTCTGATCACCCCTAATCATTCTGCCTGCCTGCCTCATCGCCCCTAACCACCTGTGCCTGCCTGCCTGCCTCATCGCCCCTAACCACTCTGCCTGCCTGCCTGCCTCATCGCCCCTAACCACCTGTGCCTGCCTGTCTCATCGCCCCTAACCACTCTGCCTGCCTGCCTGTCTCATCGCCCCTAACCACTCTGCCTGCCTGCCTGCCTCATCGCCCCTAACCACTCTGCCTGCCTGCCTGCCTCATCGCCCCTAACCACTCTGCCTGCCTGCCTGCCTCATCGCCCCTAACCACTCTGCCTGCCTGCCTGCCTCATCGCCCCTAACCACTCTGCCTGCCTGCCTGCCTCATCGCCCCTAACCACTCTGCCTGCCTGCCTGCCTCATCGCCCCTAACCACTCTGCCTGCCTGCCTGCCTCATCGCCCCTAACCACCTGTGCCTGCCTGTCTCATCGCCCCTAACCACTCTGCCTGCCTGCCTGTCTCATCGCCCCTAACCACTCTGCCTGCCTGCCTGCCTCATCGCCCCTAACCACTCTGCCTGCCTGCCTGCCTCATCGCCCCTAACCACTCTGCCTGCCTGCCTGCCTCATCGCCCCTAACCACTCTGCCTGCCTGCCTGCCTCATCGCCCCTAACCACTCTGCCTGCCTGCCTGCCTCATCGCCCCTAACCACTCTGCCTGCCTGCCTGCCTCATCGCCCCTAACCACTCTGCCTGCCTGCCTGCCTCATCGCCCCTAACCACTCTGCCTGCCTGCCTGCCTCATCGCCCCTAACCACTCTGCCTGCCTGCCTGTCTCATCGCCCCTAACCACTCTGCCTGCCTGCCTGCCTCATCGCCCCTAACCACTCTGCCTGCCTGCCTGCCTCATCGCCCCTAACCACTCTGCCTGCCTGCCTGTCTCATCGCCCCTAACCACTCTGCCTGCCTGCCTCATCGCCCCTAACCACTCTGCCTGCCTGCCTGCCTCATCGCCCCTAACCACTCTGCCTGCCTGCCTGCCTCATCGCCCCTAACCACTCTGCCTGCCTGCCTCATCGCCCCTAACCACTCTGCCTGCCTGCCTGCCTCATCGCCCCTAACCACCTGTGCCTGCCTGTCTCATCGCCCCTAACCACTCTGCCTGCCTGCCTGTCTCATCGCCCCTAACCACTCTGCCTGCCTGCCTGCCTCATCGCCCCTAACCACTCTGCCTGCCTGCCTGCCTCATCGCCCCTAACCACTCTGCCTGCCTGCCTGCCTCATCGCCCCTAACCACTCTGCCTGCCTGCCTGCCTCATCGCCCCTAACCACTCTGCCTGCCTGCCTCATCGCCCCTAACCACTCTGCCTGCCTGCCTGCCTCATCGCCCCTAACCACCTGTGCCTGCCTGTCTCATCGCCCCTAACCACTCTGCCTGCCTGCCTGCCTCATCGCCCCTAACCACTCTGCCTGCCTGCCTGCCTCATCGCCCCTAACCACTCTGCCTGCCTGCCTCATCGCCCCTAACCACTCTGCCTGCCTGCCTGCCTCATCGCCCCTAACCACCTGTGCCTGCCTGCCTCATCGCCCCTAACCACTCTGCCTGCCTGCCTGCCTCATCGCCCCTAACCACTCTGCCTGCCTGCCTGCCTCATCGCCCCTAACCACTCTGCCTGCCTGCCTGTCTCATCGCCCCTAACCACTCTGCCTGCCTGCCTGCCTCATCGCCCCTAACCACCTGTGCCTGCCTGCCTGCCTCATCGCCCCTAACCACTCTGCCTGCCTGCCTGCCTCATCGCCCCTAACCACTCTGCCTGCCTGCGTCATCGCCCCTAACCACTCTGCCTGCCTGCCTGCCTCATCGCCCCTAACCACTCTGCCTGCCTGCCTGCCTCATCGCCCCTAACCACTCTGCCTGCCTGCCTGCCTCATCGCCCCTAACCACTCTGCCTGCCTGCCTGCCTCATCGCCCCTAACCACTCTGCCTGCCTGCCTGCCTCATCGCCCCTAACCACTCTGCCTGCCTGCCTGCCTCATCGCCCCTAACCACTCTGCCTGCCTGCCTGCCTCATCGCCCCTAACCACTCTGCCTGCCTGCCTCATCGCCCCTAACCACTCTGCCTGCCTGCCTGCCTCATCGCCCCTAACCACTCTGCCTGCCTGCCTGCCTCATCGCCCCTAACCACTCTGCCTGCCTGCCTGCCTCATCGCCCCTAACCACCTGTGCCTGCCTGCCTGCCTCATCGCCCCTAACCACTCTGCCTGCCTGCCTACCTCATCGCCCCTAACCACTCTGCCTGCCTGCCTGCCTCATCGCCCCTAACCACTCTGCCTGCCTGCCTGCCTCATCGCCCCTAACCACTCTGCCTGCCTGCCTGCCTCATCGCCCCTAACCACTCTGCCTGCCTGCCTGCCTCATCGCCCCTAACCACTCTGCCTGCCTGCCTGCCTCATCGCCCCTAACCACTCTGCCTGCCTGCCTGCCTCATCGCCCCTAACCACTCTGCCTGCCTGCCTGCCTCATCGCCCCTAACCACTCTGCCTGCCTGCCTCATCGCCCCTAACCACTCTGCCTGCCTGCCTGCCTGCCTCATCGCCCCTAACCACTCTGCCTGCCTGCCTGCCTCATCGCCCCTAACCACTCTGCCTGCCTGCCTGCCTCATCGCCCCTAACCACTCTGCCTGCCTGCCTGCCTCATCGCCCCTAACCACTCTGCCTGCCTGCCTCATCGCCCCTAACCACTCTGCCTGCCTGCCTGCCTGCCTCATCGCCCCTAACCACTCTGCCTGCCTGCCTGCCTCATCGCCCCTAACCACTCTGCCTGCCTGCCTGCCTCATCGCCCCTAACCACCTGTGCCTGCCTGCCTGCCTCATCGCCCCTAACCACTCTGCCTGCCTGCCTGCCTCATCGCCCCTAACCACTCTGCCTGCCTGCGTCATCGCCCCTAACCACTCTGCCTGCCTCATCGCCCCTAACCACTCTGCCTGCCTGCCTGCCTCATCGCCCCTAACCACTCTGCCTGCCTGCCTGCCTCATCGCCCCTAACCACTCTGCCTGCCTGCCTGCCTCATCGCCCCTAACCACTCTGCCTGCCTGTCTGCCTCATCGCCCCTAACCACTCTGCCTGCCTGCCTGTCTCATCGCCCCTAACCACTCTGCCTGCCTGCCTGCCTCATCGCCCCTAACCACTCTGCCTGCCTGCCTCATCGCCCCTAACCACTCTGCCTGCCTGCCTGCCTCATCGCCCCTAACCACTCTGCCTGCCTGCCTGCCTCATCGCCCCTAACCACTCTGCCTGCCTGCCTCATCGCCCCTAACCACTCTGCCTGCCTGCCTGCCTCATTGCCCCTAACCACCTGTGCCTGCCTGCCTGCCTCATCGCCCCTAACCACTCTGCCTGCCTGCCTGCCTCATCGCCCCTAACCACCTGTGCCTGCCTGCCTGCCTCATCGCCCCTAACCACTCTGCCTGCCTGCCTGCCTCATCGCCCCTAACCACTCTGCCTGCCTGCCTGCCTCATCGCCCCTAACCACCTGTGCCTGCCTGCCTGCCTCATCGCCCCTAACCACTCTGCCTGCCTGCCTGCCTCATCGCCCCTAACCACTCTGCCTGCCTGCCTGCCTCATCGCCCCTAACCACCTGTGCCTGCCTGCCTGCCTCATCGCCCCTAACCACTCTGCCTGCCTGCCTGCCTCATCGCCCCTAACCACTCTGCCTGCCTGCCTCATCGCCCCTAACCACTCTGCCTGCCTGCCTGCCTCATCGCCCCTAACCACTCTGCCTGCCTGCCTGCCTCATCGCCCCTAACCACCTGTGCCTGCCTGCCTGCCTCATCGCCCCTAACCACTCTGCCTGCCTGCCTCATCGCCCCTAACCACCTGTGCCTCGGCCCCACTGCTGTGGCTTCACCTGGAAGGAGGTCCGGAATGATGTCATGAAGGTTGTTCGGATGTCTGGTCTAATTTGCATATCATGCTTTTATTATTATAGATTCAAGGTCTCTCATGACTTGTCATGCTTTCTGCTCAAGCCTTGTTGCCCCCCACACCCTACTCTGCACTCAGGCTTAGTGGCCCTGAAACACCAGAACTCCCCCGTGCACATCTTCATGGTTCTCACTCCCTGAGGCTATTCCTCTGCTTCAATGCTCCTCTCCCCTTAAGGGTCATACACACATTCTTCAAAACTCAGTTCAGGCTTCCTCTCTTTGGAAAGGCTTTTGGACTATCCCCTGGGAGGGCTAAGTGTGACCTGAGGGATGGCGTCATATTTATCCAGACCTCCTCAGCACCCACCACAGAGCTGGCCCATGGAGGACTCTCCGTATGGGTGCCGTGTGAGTGAGACAATCCCAGGGCACAGGCTGATCCAGGAGAGGTGAGTTTTTAAAGTGAGAGAGTTGGGACATAGGCTCTTGAGTCAGATTTGGTTTTGAATCCTGGTTCTGCCACGTACTCACTGGGTGACATTGGGGAAATGGATTGCCTCCCTCTGCTTTTGTTTCTGTGTCTGTAAAAAGAGCATGGTTCTTCTTCCCACGTAGGTCATCCCTCAAATATCACCTGTTCTGAGAGCCTTCCCTGAGTACCCCGTGGAGAGTCACCCTTATTTCCTCTGTTCCTCTCTGTTTTATTATCTTTAGAGCACTTACAACTTTGGAAACCATCTTTCTTCTTTACTTTTTATTGTCCTTCCCTCTCTGTTGGATTGTAACCTTCATAAAAGCAGGCCCCTCACCCATTATATTCTCATGCTTTATCCCAAGTTCACAGAGTGGCACAGAATGGTATTGCAATAAATACTGATTGGATTCATTTTCCTCAACTGCTGCAGAGGAAAGCTACAGCTGTTAAAAGCAGAATTAAACGTTCCTGGTCTCTCAAGAACCCAGGCACTAAAATATTTCCCCGCTTCTCAGTTGCCTAGATTGTGTCTTTTTAAAATCTCAACAAGTTTTAAGAATACTCAAATATATAGAAAAATATGTAGAGTAGCAAGCATATTAGTATTTCTTTTTTAAAAATGTTTTTATTGATATTTAGTGAGAAAGGAAGAGAGTGGGAGAGAGAAATAAAAACATCCATGTGAGTGGAACATCTATCAGCTGCCTCCTGCACACCCCCCACTGGGATTAAGCCTAAAACCCTGACATGTGCCCTGACTCAGATTCAAACCAGCAACCTCTTGGTGCATGGGAGAACAACCCCACCAACTGAACCACACAGGCCAGACCACAAGTATATTTCTTTAAAAAAAAAAAAAAAAAAAAAAAAAAAAAAAAAAAAACATATATTTTATTGATTTTTTACAGAGAGCAAGGGAGAGAGATAGTTAGAAACATGGATGAGAGAGAAACATCTATCAGCTGCCTCCTGCACGCCCCCTACTGCATGCCCGCAACCAAAGTATGTGCCCTTGACTGGAATCGAACCTGGAACCTTTCAGTCCATAGGCTGATGCTCTATCCACTGAGCCAAATTGGTTTCAACCACAAGTATATTTCTTAATTTTTTTAAATGAAAGGATAAATAGCTCTGAACAAAAAAAAACAGCTAGAAATCCATGTCATCATTAATTCTTCTTGGCTATTAAGGACTTTATGAATTATTATGGCACTTAAGGAATTTGTTCTTTGGAGAATATAACTGCTGTCTCTTTTTCCCCCATCTTGCTAATTGATCACAGATGGTACAAAGGTCACCTGCAGAACAGGCTGTCCCCAAAGTCCTGGAATGCCAAATTAATGAGACTTTGCTCTATAAAAATGACTATAAGAAAGTATTTAATTGGTCAGAAGTGACTGTTCTTTGATGTAATTTGGGACTTTAAATTTTATTTTTTAAGTGTTATTAGAAAAATAATTCTGTGGAAAAATAGGCAAAAAATATGGATATTTTCAGAACTAGAAATCCAAATGGTCACAGATATATGACAGCATGCTCAGTCTTACAAATGATCGAGGAAAAACAAGCTAAAATGACTTCATCATTTTAGCTTATCAGATCTGCAAAAATTAAAAAGATCAGTTATAACTGACCCATGTTAGCAATGATGTGAGGCAATAAGAACTAAATTACAATGTTGGAGGGAATATATATTAGTATGATATTTTTGGAGAGCAATTTGGCAGTATCTATTAAAGTTTTAAGTATGCATTTCCTTTGAATCAGCAATTGCACTTCTAAAAGTCTATCCTTCAGAAGTATTGGCCATGTGCACAAAAAAGAATATTCACTGCAGCATTGTTTGCAATTAAAAAATATGAATAATTAAAACATCTGCCAACAGAGTGGCTATTTGATATGGTTAATAAATACTGGTATTTTTAAAAAGGATTAGAAGGCTTTAAAAGAAGTAAGTTAGCCTGGCCGGTGTGGCTCAGTTGGTTGAAGCATTCTCCTTGCATGAAAGAGTTGTGGGTTCAATTCCCAGTCAAGGCACATATGCAGGTTGCATTCAATCCCCATTTGGGAAGCATACAAGAGGCAACCAATCAATGTTTCTCTCTCCCTCTCCCTTCCTTTCTCTCTAAAATCAGTAGAAACATATCCTCAGGTAAGAAGAGCGAGAGCGAGAGCGAGGGCGAGAGCGAGAGAGAGAGAGAGAGAGAGAGAGAGAGAGAAGAAAGAAAAAGAAAGAAAGAAGTTAGCTCTTCTATTAGCATGGAAAGATATAGTGATCTACTCTAGTTAAAAACAGCACAAAACACTATTCAAATTATACTAATACATTTTTAAAAAATTTTTTCACACATACATCTATATCCTATTTTTAACAAAGCAGCCAAAGTTGTCCTTTAAGACTTAAGTCAGAACTCTGTCATTCCTCTGCTCAACACCCTTCATTGGCTTCACTTCTCAGGTTCAAAGTCCCTGGTCCTCACCACCATTTCCACTCCCCAGGTGACCTGCTCTTCTTCCTTCTCTTCTCCCTCAGCCCTCATCAAGCTGGCCTTCTTTCAAATGCCAGGATTTCTGTATTTGCTAGTGCCTTTGCTTGGGACTTCTAGATATCCCCATGGCTTGCTTCCTCTGTCCTTCACATCTCTGCCCAAATGACATTTTATAAGACTATAGTCTACATTTTGGAAAGTATGCACCTCCTTACTCCTCCCCCATGCCCTGGCTCTATTACAGTTCACTACTTCCTGTTCTTCATACCCTTTCCACCATCTTCTACATAAAAAAAGAACTATCTTAAGCTTGTCTCTATGGTATGTACAATCTTTAGTTCAGAAAATACCAATAATCCTGGTGCTTACAAAGTTCTAATACCATCAAATAGACCAGAATTGAGACGGACAGATACACACATACACACACACACACACACACACACACACACACTGTGACTTGCTTGTGCCATGAATCTACTGGATAAAAAGCCTTTCTAATCACACACCCAATAGCCCTTTGCACCAACTTCCTTCCTCCAGCAGGAGGAAGAATTTTCCCTAGTAATTCTTTGTGCTGTTTCCTCTAAATCTTCACCATTGCTGCCCACAGGGTGAACCTGGTTTGGTCCCATGTGGGCTACAAAACCCTTCCATTGCTAGAGGGAGCTCTTGAGACAAGATACATTGCCTCCCTGAGCAATGAATCCAACCTAACTTAGCATGACCAGCATCTCAGGACACATGCACACACCTACACCAGCTGCATACATCCCATGCCGAGTGACTTTCATAAGCTGTCGTGGCCATGAGGCCTCTGTTTAAGCAACTCCTGATCCTCATGCTGAGCCTTACACCCCAGAAGCACACACTTAGTAGTGTTGGTAATACTCTCACTGGGAGCTGGTCCACAGGCCCTGACTCTAGTTTTCCCTACATTGTTAACTGGCCACAAAGGCCCTGGCGAGCCACCAGGCCTCTCCCTAACAGGTGGCCAATGGAGAAATGAGGGAGGATTTTGCTCCGAGGGGCCAGGAGGAGGCCCAGCCTGACCATCCCTGAACGTTTCTGAAACTCATCCTGGAAAGTAAGGCAGCAACAGCCAACTCTCATCACCATTTTGGTACAGAAACTGGAACTTTCGAATTTCAGATGAGAGCAAGCCAACCAGCTGTGTTATGTTTACTTTTTTCTTTTTTTCCTTCTTTTTAAGAGAGTCAGCTGGAATAAAAGTCAAGACTATTTGAGAACCAGCCACTGGTGGACAGTTACACTTGATTTTATACATGATATTTACTACGTTTTGGTAAAGCAACAGAAGTGGGCTGTGGGGCTGTTGCTGACAATTCTCCTGAATGAGTATACCTGGGAGTTCAGCTTTGCTTCCTCAGAGACACGGATGTATTACTCCTCAGCTCAAGCTCCGTTTCTAGAGACTTGTGATTCTAATGACACTTCCGACAGGACATCAGTTTATTCTGGAAGGGTCTGGCTTCGCGGTCGGCCCATCCTTGTGATCTTGAGCAAGAGAACTTAACCCTCTGAGCTCCACCCTCTGTAGCTCTTAGGTGAAGGCCATACCTACCCGGTAAGATATCTAATAGGATCCAATAAGATAATGCAGCACAGTGCTTAGACACAGGGTTGTACCTGGGCCAGGTCAGAACTCAATGCATCAGCACCATAAATCGTTATGTAGAATGAGGCTCCCAATGTTCTTCATCTAAGGCTTTTCAGCTAGAATCTCCCACAATTGCCCAGCACAGTTTCTCGAAACAAACAGATCTCAAGACCAGCCACTCGAGAACCTCTTGCCCAGGTCCGTCTTGCCTGGAACGTCATCAGAGGAACAGAACTGATGCTGCACAAACGCCGGATCTCAAGTTTAATTCACACTCACACATACCTACATCCATGAGGCTGACACTACGAGGAACCTTGGGCTGCAGCTCAGGGATCTCACGAGGCAGCCTTGCCTCTGCACAAAACTGTGAGCAGGAGATGGTGCGCTGCCACCACCAGCCGAGCCAGAGGCGGGAGGGGAGCTGTGACAGGGGAGTGTACAGAAGGCTCCTGGTGCCTTATCCCTGCAGTTCTGCCCCAGCGGGGAGACCACAGTCATCTAAAGACCACTGTCCCTCAGACCCTAACAGGGAAAAGCTCCCTCTTCTCATCATCCCTGCCTCTTCCCTTCTGTCCCTCCATTCAGCAAACATCTCCTAAGTGCCACCACCAGCCAGGCACGAAGCCAGGTGCTGGGGAGCTCCCGGTCCAGCACACACACCAGACACCACCACCATGTAGTTCCCAAAGGAGGGGACAGCCAGGGTGTTCTCTGGAGTGAGCCCAGACAGGGAAAGAGGGGGCCAGACGTGTGGTACCTCAGTGTTTGTGGAGCTGTGAGCAGCTCTGCTTAAAGAATGTGCTGGCCAACGGGCCACTCACCACATTGGTTTCCGATGTGGCTCTGGCCCGCTCCGCAGGCCTCTGCCCGGCGTTCAGACGCTCGGGGGGACTTCCTAGCCACCTCGAGGTCCGTGCCGGAGAGCTGGAGGTGGAACTGCTCCCTGTGGGCAGCCTTCCGGAGTGTGCGGATGGCCTTCCGGAGCCTCTTCTCTGTGTGCTTCACGACGCAGCTCAGATCACAAGCAGCTGCAGGAACGAGAGGACAGCGGTGTGTGTGGGGGAGGGCCAGCGGGGGGGGGCTGCCGGCTGCAGCCAAGAGGATGAGCAGGGCCCCCCAGTCCCCTGTGGTCAGAGTGGGGAGACCTGGACTGGGCACCTAGCAGGCTGGGCAGCATTCGGTACCAACGGAAATTTGTTGACCAAAATGGTAGCTTTGGGTTTTCATGAAGCAGATAAATCTAACAGGTTTCAAACCAATTCGGTTTAGTCTGGGGGTGGGGGGAAAAACAGGAGATACTTCAGTGGTGGCGCTACATCCCCCACCCAGGAAGAATGGAAAGTGAAAGGCAAAGGAACAAGGAGCAAGCTGTGAGAGGCCTGGCACCGTGGCCTGCTTTCAAACCAACCTGTCACCTCCTTTTGGTTAGTTTCAAGCCCAAACTCAACAGTGACAAACACTTCCTGAGCGGCGCTGGGTCGGCCCGGGGCGCCAGGCACTCGCTTGTGGGAGCCGCACGTGAGGTGTGCGTAGCGGAAGCTCTCTTTTACTGAGCTGTGCTTCTCTGCATGAAGAAACAAAACCATCAGGAGCCAAATGCCGAACATTCGCGAGAGCTCAGTAAACATTTCATTAAAACCACTCTCGGGGGACCCAGTGATTAGCTCCAGATGCCACGACGTTGAAAGCCCTCAGCCTGCAGCCCGATGACATTTCGATGTTGAAGGGTCAGCATCGCCTCCTCTATAACTTAACAACGGAGCCCTTGGAAGTGATTCTCATGGGTACATTCGGTTGATCAGCCACACACGTGGCAGGCAGGGACCAGGGTCACCTCGCACTCCTAAGGGCGGGTCTGCTGAGGTGCATGCACTCCGGCTCTCACAGTTGGTTTCCTTAACGCTGGACTGTGATGTGCCAAGAAGGGGGCTGAGGCTTCACATAAGGAATGAGCACAGGAGTGGGAAGCAGGGAGCCGACTCCTGCTTTCAGGCAAACTGGCCTTGAAGTAATTCCAACCCAAAGGGGAAGCCGCGACGCACATCAGCGGTGACGTCTCATTTTGAAATAAGCTGGAGCCATATATGGCACAAAGACCCGACAGAACCAAACAGTATCATGAAGGCCTCTAGGATGGGAAGGAAAGTGTTGGATAATGCAGGGCTGACTTTGTTTAAAATTTTTTTAAATATATTTTTATTGATATCAGAGATGTTTTTTTAAACATCCCTGGGGCTGACGTTGGCTGTCATCACCCTCCCCAAACCCCTCCCACCCCCCACCTGTGGCTTCCAGGGAATCTTTTAAATTGTTTTGGTTTTTTTAAATATATATTTTTTATTGATTTCAGAGAGGAAGAGAGAGGGGGAGAGAGAGAACATCAATGATGCTAAAGAATCATCGATCAGCTGCCTCCTGCATGCTCCACACTGGGGTCTGCAACCTGAGCACATGCCCTGACTGGGAATTGGACAGTGGCTTCCTGATCAATGCTAACCACTGAGCCACAACGGCCGGCCGGGCTAACTAATGATGGTTAACCGAATCAAAGAGCTGAGCCGTGTATCATCCGCACAATTGAATTGTCTCTATTTAAAATCTTGCTTTATTGAACTTACATATCATCTGTATCATATTCTTCTTTAACATTACAAGGGTGTTCGAAGTTCTACCACTCACCAGGAGCCAAAGAAAGAAAAAGGCCAATTCAATGTGCCCTCTATATATTTCCCCTAAGATCGATTGTACTTTTTCCGAAAGGTTAACTTTAAATGTCTAAGTAAACAGATGTTCATTTCCCCCTTTCAATTTTCCATGTCGATTTTTTTTTAACTTTTTGTTTTGAAGTAAGTTTAGAATTACAGGAAAGTTGCTAAGATAATCCTGAGAGTTTTCATTTATTCTTCACCAAGGCTCCCCTGAAGTTAACTAACTTCTTCCATCAACATGTACATTTAGCTCTCGCTGGTTTGGCTCAGTGAATAGAGCATTGGTCTGCAGTTCCATTCTGGTCAAGGGCACATGCCCGGGTTGTGGGCTCAATCCCCAGTAGGGAGTGTGCAGAAGGCAGCTGATCAATGTTTCTCTCACATCAATGTTTCTAACTCTCTATCCCTCTCCCTTTCTCTCTGTAAAAAAAAATCAATAAAATATATATATTTTTAAAAAGGCAGTCCAAAGTGACTACAGTGAGCTGTGTGTTCGTTTGTTTGCATGATTCACTTGAGGGTAGATTGGGGAAAGAAGCCTCCCTTACCCTTGAACTCTGATTTTTGTACCCTCTAAAATTATTTTTACGAAACAATCCTGGAAATGTGAGCTGTGGGAGAAGAGGGGAGTTTGGGCCCTGCTCTCCTCAATAAGGCCAATTGGATAGTGTTTGCTCTGCGGAAGCCTCCAGAAACCAGATCCAGCAGGAAAGCTGGATATCCCATCCTTGTTCATCACAGATTATCCTCTCCGAGCCAAAGCTCTTTTCATTTCTTTGGCTTATATTTTGAGCAAACTTGGAGATCTGGGAAATTTAACCCAGTGCATCTAAGAGCCCTTATTGGTTCCTGTGAACGCCCAGGGTTCCCCGGAGCTCCGCAACCTGCACCTCGCAAAGGAGGTGCCGAGGTCTAACCCAGAACTACACGGCACGCTAGGCTCGGCCCCTCTTCCTCCGGGGCAGAGAGTCCTTGGAGATTCTGGATTGCTGGGCCCCATCTGAAGGGCTTGAGCTAATCACTGCCCTTTCCCAACGCGCAGGCGGGCTCCCTGCGCTGGCCACCTGGTTCCGTACCTGGTTGTGCTGGTCGCAGACCCTCGGGAAACAGCTCAGCCTTTTTCAAACTACACTTGCCTTCATTTAGCTTAAAGGTTACACTTGTCCTGATGGTGGCGACATCTTCAGAAAGAAACAAGTGAGAGAGGTTACCTTCAGAGGCAAAGGAAGGGAAACACCAGCTGGGTACGAAGAGCTGCCTATTGGCTGGGTCCCCTGCACACCCTGAGCTCCTCTCTTACCACGAGCCCAAGAAAGGTTTGGACCTTGAGGCGCCCATCACCTGGGGTTGACAGGTGATGGGCAACGCTCTGTTCCCAGGAGCTGCCTAAGAACTGCCACTCGTCCATCAGAGATGAATAAGGTGCCCAAAACTACCTCAACAGTGACATTTAAAAAAAAAAAAAAAAGAGTTCATTTTTCATGCCTTCCCAAAACAGACTAAAATCCCCTAGCTCAAAAAGTTGGACAAGGCTGCTGGAGAACATGGGGAAGGGCAGATTCTCTAAATGAGGCTGCTTGGGAGGACAGGGCTGGGGCCACCAGTCCCCACTGAATGCACTCACTAAACATGGCTCGGATTTTCAGGATCTGGAGGCCCTCACTTTGAGAGCCTCGTGTGCAGAATTCTCCTCTCCTCCCATGGTCAGTCTTAACCACATGTGAGGCCCTGGAGCCAGTGACGAGGATTCAAACTCTAACTTCTCAATTTGTGATGAGAACGTAATCTCCCTGGTTCTCAGTTTTCCCATCTACAAAAATAGACATAATTATGGGACCTACATTACCAGGCTGTTGTGAAGACTGAGATAATGCAAAAAAAAAAAAAAGTTGCCAAAACTGGTTTGGCTCAGTGGATAGAGCATCAGTCTGCGGACTGAGGAGTCCCAGGTTCGATTCCGGTCAAGGGCATGACATTGGTTGCGGGTACATCCCTGGTGTGGGATGTACAGAAGGCAGCTGGTCGGTATCTCTCTCATCGATGTTTCTCGCTCTCTATCTCTCTCCTCTCCCTTTCTCTCTGTAAAAAATCAATAAAATATTTTTTTAAAAAAAAAAAGAAAAGGAAAGAAAAAGAAAAAGAAAAAGAAAAGGGCATACATAAAAAAAAAAAAAAAGTTCAGCCTACTATTTGATACAGAGAAAGAATTGTGAACTATTTGCTTGCCCATCCTTGGCCTAAATCTCCAAGTGACCATCCCTGAGGGGTTTGGTGAAACACACCAGGATGTCTGCTCTGGCTAGTCCAATGTTAGGCAAGTAGAACGGGAAAGGAGAAAGCTTAAGATTTTGGATGCAGACGGCCTGGTCAAAACCCTGGCTCCAGTATTTCCTATCTGAGCCACTCTGGGTACGTTATCTCACCTCTCTGAACCTCAGCTCTTCATCTGGCTAATGAAAATAATAGTCAAATTGCCCTAGAGGGTTGTGATGTGGATTAAATCAGCTAACGCATGTAATACGGTGGGTGGCATGTTTTAACTATTTGATCAGCAGATGCGAGAGGTTAGTATCCTGCTTTGGGCTTTAGCTTTGCTCGTATATATAACACGGACACCAAGAACCGTTTCTTCACTCATCAAAGAGATGTCTAAATCTGGGAAGAGGAAGCTGCCTAAAAGCTTCAAATTTCGTTCTTTTGCTTTGACAAAGCAAAAAGGGTTTGGGGTGCTTTCTCTGAACAGAACTCTTGCTCCCCCTGTCATACCCACGTCTATCTCCACCGAGGCACACTTTTCTGCTGGGCCTTTGGGGTGATCTAGGGTAGGGGAGTTTGGGAGACCTAAGTCTCTGCTCCCACAACTCTGCAGGCCTCTGCCCAATATGAGGGCCCACCACGGCTGAGCACGGAGCCGCCCACCACACAGCAGACACAGTGTCTGTCACAGGTATGTGGGAGCGCAGGCACCAAGGCTACAGGCCAGAGCATCCTGTGACACGCTCACGGCCTCAAGGAGACAACGAGAAAGGAAAACAAAGCCAACCCCCAGGAGCAGCACCCCAGAGTGAAGCCCACGGAACACCATGAGCCCCAGAGAGGACACGCAGATTCGGTCATTACCCCCGAAAGCAGAGTCATTTGATTTTTGCTGTTTGTTCCTGAGAGGAGGGGAAGTGCCGCAGGTGACAGAGTAGGCCTCTTGCAGTCCTGACAGACAGAACGTGGATGGTCAACATGGTAACAAGGCACAGTCTCTCCTGATAGCTGCTAAGATCACCCCCAACCCTCACGCCACGCCTGAGACCCTGAGACAAACACCCAGCATGTGGGGTAGGAGGGATCCCTCCAGTGGCTGGGGTAGGAGGGATCCCTTTGAGGGCAGCTAACACCTCAAGGCCAGGAAGGCCTGGGCCTGGCATGAGGACCTGCCCCCGGGACCACTCACCTGAAGAGAGGCGAATGCCAGAGTGACATCTGAGGAAGCACCTGTCTCCTCGGCCACTCTTACCGCAGTGCAGGGACACCTGGGGTGACACACTAGCGGGCAGGACCCCCTTCACTTCTAGGCGGGACAAAATACAGACATTCACAGACAGAAGGACGTTTCCAGGTGTGACCAAGATGGCTGGGTCCCATGCAGCAAAGGCCCAAGAACAGAAGGGAAAGCTGACCCCCAGCATAGAACACAAGACACCGGGCACTGTTACCCACCAAGGGACAGGAGCTATTTGTATGCTATTTTTTTCCCCCATGCATAAAAGCAACCAGAAAAACAGAAGCGAGCATAAACCTATGCCAGAAGCACAGAAGGCAACACCAAAGAGCCTGCAAAGTATCTCCTGTTTTTGAACTCTGTAAGGAGTGGCTGCTACAGCTGAGGGGGAAACACTTCCGGGGAGGGAGGGACGGCCAGCAGCACTCCGGGTGCAGCTGGCCGGTGGGAGCCCGCTGGCTGCCTGAGCCACGGTGCCCCTTACCCACACAGTCTTTTTTGTTCCAGTGGAGCTTGTATGCAGAGTGGCACTGGCATTCGTAGCTGCCCACCGTGTTCACGCAGACCTGCTGACAGCCTCCGTTGTTGATGCTGCACTCGTTGGTGTCTGGGGAACAAAACACAGCAGCTCCTGTCACAGCAGCCCCTCACCGACCTGCTGGCACCATCCTTCCTTTGAAGAGGGAGCGGGAGGGGAGTCACGTGGTTGAAACTCACTAAACAAACGGCAGGTGCCGACTGCCTTTAGGATGTGTGCTTGGCACCAACTGACCCCACTCTCCACTCCCTAGATTTCCTGGCATGAGCCTCATCAGGACAGTCTCAAGTTCCATTCTTGACCAAACCATTCCCTGATTAGGGACCCTCGGAAAGAGTCACACCCTACTTTCAGATGCTCAAACTCACATGCTACACAGGCTTCCAAATTAAAACTCCACCATCCCCATGAGCTACATTCCAAGGGAAATAGACAACCAAGACCCCCTGACAGTTCATGGAGCTGAAGTCTAGAGAAGGAAAATGAGCTGCACTGATCTCCATCAATCTGAGACTGAGTCCATGTCAGAGGTGGCTCTAACCAAAACCCAGACACACACCCGGATTCAAGGAATATACCCGTGGGATTTCTTGATGGGCTAGAAGAGAAGGTTTTCAATTGTGCCAAGAATGTTTTGGAAAGGAGAAGAGAGATAACACTGTCTATAGCAAATCGCTACTATCCATTCTCCTTAAGCACAGGATGCAAACACTGAGCGGGGAATATTTAGGCCAGTGTCTCCCAGATCCTCAGACCCTCAGAACCACCTCGGCAGCCCCAGATATGCTGAGCCAGAACCTAATCTGTGTTCTCAAAGACCGCTGAATGAGCCTGCTGACCAGGGGCGCGGGGGGGAGTCATTTGGTGCCAAATCTGACCTATGCCATGTTGTCTCCTTGACCAGAAGGGCAAATGACATCGGGACCTGTTGCTGCCTGGGCACAGGGCAGAGAGATAGTCAGTGGCCCAGCTTCCAGCTCAAAGACCTGCTTACAGCCGAAGCCGGTTTGGCTCAGTGGTAGAGAGTCGGTCTGTGGACTGAAAGGTCCCAGGTTCGATTCCGGGTAAGGGCATGTACATTGGTTGCAGGCACATCCCCGGTAGGGGGTGTACAAGAGGCAGCTGGTCGATGTTTCTCTCTCATTGACGTTTCTAGCTCTCTATCTCTCTCTCTTCTTCTCTGTAAAAAAATCAATAAAAAAAATATATATTAAAAAAAAAAAGACCTGCTTACAGAGCAGCTCAAAGGGCTGGATCAGGCTTTGCAGTCCGTTCCTATGTACTACAAAGCTGTGGAACTGCTGGTGGCCGGCCGAGCGACTTTACGATCTGCTGGGAAATTCCAATGGATAGGGTATCAGCTCCTGAGCAATTCTCCATTCTCTGAATACAGCCATCTCAATACAGCCAATAAAGAATTCACAGCTGAAGAGCTTAGCTCTTCTGCTTCATATCACACTTGAAATGTTAAAAGGATAAATGGGGTGGGGGGAGTGTTCATTAGCAGATGCTTCCCTTGAGTCGATGGATTCAATGCCACTGCACACGGACTGAAACGTCCGGTTCATCCCCCAATGTTGGAAAACTGGCCCTCATCTGCTGGAGACACTTTATTTATTTTTTATATATATATTATTGATTTTTTAGAGGTAGGGAGAGGGATAGAAAGTCAGAAACATCGATCAGCTGCTTCCCACACACCCCTCCTGGGGATGTGCCCATAACCAAGGCACACGCCCCCGACCGGAATCGAACCCAGGACCCTTCAGTCCACAGGCCGACGCTCCATCCACAGAGCCAAACCGGTTTCGGCAATGCTGGGGACATGTTAGAAGTAAGCCCTGTTCATCTCCTGGCCCAGCCTCTGACTGCAAGGATGCTCTGCTCACCTCCGCAGTGGGTAAAGCCATAGAGGGTGTACCCTTTGTTGCAGGCGCACGTGAATGTGCCAGGGTGGTTGATGCAGCTGTGATCACAGGTCCTATCCAAGGAGCATTCATCCACATCTGTAATTGTAAAGGGAGAGGGCACCTGAGACCAACTCTCAGGGATGAAAGGCGAGAACACATTTATAATAAACCAGTTGCTGGAGAAAACAACACAAACCGAATAAAACATTACCTAGGAGTTCTCCCACTCACTTGTGTGTGTGTGTGTGTGTGTGTTTTTAAAGTGTTGAGCAGCCCACAATAAGTATACTCCCTGCCAGGACCCTTCTTTCCAAATTCTGTTGCAAATTGCACTGCCTGTGAGCTCAGTTTCTCCCTCTCACCCATGCTTATTCACGGGGCTGGCTAATTTAAAATATGTAAATGAGGTAGCATACCTAAAAAGGGTTTGTAAAAGGTAAGGTGCAGCCTATGCATTCTTGTTGCTGTATTACTAAACAGCAGTGGTAATTCCACAAGCTAGGGCAAATTGAAAGGAGAGCACACTTGTGTTGGAGATTACTCTGGTTCCTCTCCTTCTGATCTTCCCCGAAGGAGTCTTCTGGCCACGGAAGGCCAGTTGACCCTGGGTTTTAATGCCCTCTGCACTAGTTGATCCTGGGTTTTAATGCCTTCTGCACTAAAGGAACACATTAACGCCAACGTCCTCAGTAATTTCCCTATTGCAGACACTGACATTTGGTGCGTAAGCTCCACGCTGGTTCCTCTTGGCCAATCCCTTGGCTTTGTTCCTCCTCCCATCCTGATTCAGTGGAGGCATCCCTGGCTTCAGCTGAGGTCCTGAAAACTAGCCTCAAGACTACCTCTTCCCTGTAGACTAGAATTTCAGAGCTCACTTCCTCAGCTCTTCGGAGGGCTCTGACAGAGTTACGATTTGTGTCTCCAAATGGATAATAAACCAGGACCAACGCAGAATTCCGTGGGAGCCAAGTAGACCATTGCTAGACCTCTTTTCAACACCAGATGTGCCCCGAGAAGCTACATTAATAAAAACACAAACATTTGGAAGGGCTAGAAGAATAAAAATAAATGAAATAAAAAGGGCAAATTCTCGCAACACCTCTTCTTCCCTAGCTTTTCCCAGAAATCTTGGCAATTTCTTCAGCAAATTTGTTCTGTGCAAATATTTGTTCTACCAAGACTGATCAGTGAAAAATGAGGAGAAGTCTGTTTCTTCCCATGTAATTGATGTCACTCTATGAATTCTGTTATTAACATCAGCCAGTTGTGGGGAAAGTAGACTCTTCCAGTAGCTGACTTTGGCTGCTCACGACGGGCTTTCACTTTGCCAAGAATAATGAGATCACTTTTCTAATTCCCTTTTAATGTGTTTACACAGCTTAAACAGTATTCCTTGCTCTATACGTTATGAAACATTATGTAAAACAGCAAATTTGCTTTCCAAGCCAAATGGACGAAAACCACGCAGTTATGGTCTAGAATGAACCCACTGAATTTAAAGGGGACGGCGATGCTTGCATTGCCTAAGAAGAAAAATCCAAGAAAGAAACCTAACTCACACTCTACGGTTAAATAAAAAAAAAAAAAAAAAAAAAAAGGTAATGTTACATCTTCAGTATCTGAAGTGAAGTCAGAGATCATATTCTGATTTTTATTTAAAATTCTGGGATTTCTAACAAAATTAAGTTAGGCCATTCTTATTTCCGGAAATGGAACAGGAATAAACGATAGCAGGTCTTTTTGGAGAGCTTCTTCCCGAAAAATCTAAATGGTGTCCCCTGCCCCAAAGAACTTACCACCACCCCAAACAGTTATAATATTAACAACTGTCACCCAGAGAAGTTCCTTGCTGCACCCCTTATGTGGGAGGGATGCATCTGAGAAGGGATCAGCACTCCTGCCCAAGGACCCACCATCCTCTCCTCTACTCAATCCCCTCCCTTCCTCTCCCCAAGCACAAAAGACTACAAACAAGGGCTACAAGGAAGAGACCAACTAGTTCATGACCTTGATTATGGGTTAACCCCAAGATTTTGCTGGGAAAAGCATGTTAACTAAATCTACATATTTTGCCATCAAATTTTTTTTTATAAAATCCATAACATTAAAAGAAACTTTAAAAAAGGGGAAATTTTCATAATCTCAACATCCTAATATAGGGGTGTCGAACTCAATCAGAGAAGGGGCCAAAATCTAAAATCCAGCCTAAATCGTGGGCCGAATGGTTTACTGAACAGTCATAAACTGACAATGTCATAAACTGACAGCGGAGTGCAGTGATGACAGCGCGGTGCGGGCCACATTGCAAGGCCTGGCGGGCTGGATTTGGCCCGCGGGCCTTGTGTTTGACACATGTGTCCTAATACAACCATTTGCATCCTGTGATCCAATGCATCTCTAGCATCAGGTTAGACCTCTGCTCTCATCACACCACGTAGGTTCTCTGAAGTATTCTCTAGTCATTCACAGACTAATTTCCAAAATATATCAGTGATTTCATTCTACCTAATACCATGTTTCCCTGAAAATAAGACATCCTCCGAAAATAAGACCTACTTACAGGTTTCCTTCTGAGTGAAATATAAGGCATCCCCCCGAAAATAAGCCCTCCCCCCGCAAACATGAGAGATTTGGCCCACTGATTCTGAAAGAAATGGAGTCACAAGAAATTCACCAGGAAATTCAGGAATTGGATTGTTATGCTGATGTTCCAGAAGATGATGAATATTCATTTATTCAATAACATGACTGTTATTGAATAAATGAATACATTCTTGATACTGTAGGGATTCACAGTTTGTCTGGTTTGTGTTGACAACTACCGTACTACCGTACCGTATACAGGTAATACATTTCCTTTATTTTCATTTAACAATAAATGTGTACCGTATTCTTCTTCATGGAAAAATAAGACATCCCCTGAAAATAAGACCTAGCGCATCTTTGGGAGCAAAAATTAATATAAGACACTGTCTTATTTTTGGGGAAACAGGGTAGATGAATTCAGTGAGGCACAGGCTGGAGGTGGGATTAATGACTCGGCTGAGAAGCCCAGCGAGCCAGTGTCTGCCAGGGCGGGGTCTCGTTTTCTCCGCTCCAACCACGGGGCCCAGCACAGCACAGCTATGTTTCAGCACATACCTTGGCAAGACTTCTCATCTGTTAATAATTTAAATCCCTTTTTGCAGCTGCAGTCAAAACTGCCCACGGTGTTTTTGCAGAAATGATCGCAACCTCCATTGCGGGTCTGGCACTCATCAATATCTGTAACAGGCAAGCATCGGCAAATCAGACAGCAATACCTGCCTTGTTTTCCACAAGTCCCTGAAGTACTATTGTGTGTGGTTTATGGTTCCCTGAAACAAAAACAGACCCATCGAAGCACTTTAGAATGTTCGCTGATGTTTTCAATCTTACATGTGTTTTCTGGTCTGGCTTAACCAATCCTGAAAGACAAGAACCTAGACCCCTTGAGAACTGTGACTTACACTGCCCTTGACCAGCATTAGGAAACAATCGATCGGAAAGAATGGTGATGTCCTGTTGTATTCTCATCCTTGCACTGCTCTCCCGAGATAAGGTGGCTCTCGCCCTAACTGGTCTGGCTCAGTGGATAGAGCGTCGGCCTGCAGACTGAAGGGCTCCAGGTTTGATTCCGTTCCAGGGCATGTACCTTGGTTGTAGGCACATCCCCAGTAGGGGGTGTGCAGGAGGCAGCTGATCGATGTTTCTCTCTCATCAATGTTTCTAACTCTCTGTCCCTCTCCCTTCCTCTCTGTAAAAAAAAAAACCAATAAAATATATATAATAAATAAATAAATAAAAGATAAGGTGGCTCCCTCAGGTATACTTTCCACTCCAGTTTAATCATTAAAGTCATAAGGAAATAGAACATTTGTTTTGGCAAATTACACAACAATCAAATAGCCTTCATGCTTTTAAATGATTCCTGATACTCAAATAAATCTTATCTGTTCTAAGTTTCATCTGGTAACTGGTTACCTACTGTTTATCATGTTAAAGAACTAAGCCTTTGTAGTCTTGCCCATGAAATACTAGTAGGTCATCAGGGTCTCTATCAGTAAAAGTTAAAGGCATAGTTATTAATTAAGTTCTCTGGATAACAATCTTGGCTGGTATTTACATAATCTCGAGGCTGTTATTTATGATATGTTGATAGTATCTCCTACAAATGTTCCCTTGAACTTCTGCCTTTGTCTAATAAGGCCATGGACTGAAATGGATTGTGTGATACACGTAGAAGCTGACCTTCTCAACCGTTAGTGCAATTAAGATGGTTCTAATTAAGCTCACTCAATTATAACCTTCTCCTAGCTAGGGGAGAATGGCTTGTATCAATATGAATCATGAGCCAGTCTGGAGTCAGTCCAGGGGTGTGAGGAGAAGAGCTGCCTCTATCCCTGCACGTTCGCAGCATGGAGCGGCACAGGCACCTTTGCAGGTCTTCCCGTCCAGCTGGAGCGTGAATCCCGCGGGACAGCTGCAGTGAACACCGGTCGAGGTATCCTTACAGGTGCGGTCGCAGCCTCCGTTGTTGACAGCACACGTTTCTGACAAGGAAGTAAGAAAAAGGCAGTTAGCTTCCTAAAGAAGTGCTAACACAGGTGAGAGGAGGAAGATATTGGTGCAGTACTAATAGTATTTAACAAAGATGCCCAGCTGATGTGGCTCAGTGGTTGAGCATTGACCTATGAACCAGGAGGTCATGTTCAACTCCTGGTCAGGGCACATGCCAGGTTGTAGGCTCAATGCCCAGTGTGGAGTATGCAGAAGCAGCTGATCAATGGTTCTCTCTTATCATTGATATATATATATATATATATATATATATATATATATATATATATATATCCCTCTCTCTTCCTCTCTGAAATCAATAAACATATATTTTTAAAAAATCATTGCCTCTGGCAAATGGGCTAAAGAAAATGTGAGTTAGGAAACAAGGACATGATGTATCTCTTTATAAGCCTTGTAGTCCTTATTAAGTCTTTTTAAATATATATAATTGATTTCAGAAAGGAAGAGAGAGACAGAGAAACATCAATTCACCTCTCCTGACGCTAACATGGCTGCAGTCAGAAAGAGGAGATGCAGCGGACAAAAATAACAGACACAGCAGCATGCTGCGAGGGGCTGCCTGACACGCCTCTCTGCTCACAGTTGCCAAGAAGGATGGGAACTGCCATTCTGAGTAACCGCATGTTACTGCACACCCACTAGGTCTCAGGCATTGGACTCTGGGCACTTGTGCATATTATTATCTTAACTGAGCTTCCTGACAACCCTACGAGGTAGGTCCTAGTACAAGTTTTGTAAAGAAAGACTAAAGGGAGACAAGGCTCAGGGCAGTGTGCCCAGGGTCACAGTTAGCTGGGGCAGCGCTGGGACACTAGCCCAGTTATTCTGATCGCGGGGCTGGTGCTCTTCCCACAACACCACGGTCTCGGCGATGACTAAACAGCGGTGGGTGAAGATCAGATACACCCCGGCTTGACAGGAACTGCTGACCCCGGTCCAGCTAGTCTGAGGGCACATGGGTCCCAGGTTCAGGCCCGATGGGGTACACTGGGAGGGAAATGGACAATGAGCGTGGGCATGAAGCGAGCGTGAGGGGTCTTGCCTACCCATGAGCAGCCGCCGTTTCACCCGTTTATCCCCGTCCGCCACCGACGTGGCATTGCTCTCCGTCACCTCCAGGGCAGGGTCCTCTCGCTCTACAAGAAATGAGTCAGATTACTCATCCCCTGCACAACCACTTCCGCTGAAATCCCAGACGTGAGAACAATGTGAGAAATGCGCCTGTTCACTCGATAATAATGTGTGGTAACGAGGCGCTGTGGGAAACGCAGCACGCTCAGAGCGTGCAGAGCCTTGGTGAATAATATGGAAAGATTTCTGAAGCCTATTGCACTGACCAAAGAGACGCCAGAGAATGCAAGCTTCAGATTCACGCCAGGGCCCTCAGCCCAGCCAGGGACACGCCATGCAAGACCGGGCAGGCGTCCCATAGGCAGCCCTGGCTCCCGCAGACCACAGAGGCCACCGTGTCGTCCCCGCAGCTTCAGCCTGGCATCGCCCTAGCCCCTTGGGATGTGCTGTTCAGTCTCCTCAGGAGGAGCCTCATTCAGGAGAGGTGAAAGGTCGCACATGGAGAGAGGGACCCTAGACCCCAGACCACTCCCACTGCCACGTGCACAGGACCCATTTGGGGCCAAATGCATTGCAAATATCTGCATCTGGTGCTAAACACCCTTAATAATTGGTTAGGGTGAGAGTTAGGGTGAGGGTGAGGGTTAGGGTTAGGATGAGGGTGAGGGTGGGGGTGAAGGTTAGAATTAGGGATAGCGTGAGGGTGAGGATGAGGGCGAGGGTGAGGGTTAGGGTTATGATGAGGGTTAGGGTGAGGGTGAGGGTTAGAGTGAATTAGGGGTAGGATGAGGGTGAGGTAAGGCTGAGGGTGAGGGTTAGGGTTAAGATGAGGGTGAGGGTTAGGGTTAAGATGAGGGTGAGGGTTAGGGTTAGAGTTAGTTAGGGTTAGGGGTAGAGTGAGGATAAGGGTTAGGGTCAGGGTTAGGGTCAGGGATGGGCAGGCTGGGATAGACCCTCACCCAGTATGAGGGTCACCACTCACCCAGGCAGCTCCTCCCATCGGTGTGCATCTTGTACTGTGGATGGCAGCTGCACTCTGGGCCTTCAGCTGTGTCCTCACAGGAGTGCTGGCACCCACCGTTTCCATGGTTACAAGTCACTGAGAGGAAAACGTGTCCATACAATAAAGCACTGAGATTTCCGTCATCAGGGCTGTGTTTGCTCCAGAAAACTCTGCTTCTCAGTCAGTCAGGACATGAGCACAACAGAGAGAGTGTGTGCCAGGCACCATGTGTGAAAGAGCCAGCTTGACGCAGACCTTGTCTCTGTCTAGGTGAACAGGTAGTCACAGTGCGAAATGGAGAAAAGCTGAATGACAGGTCTGTGCAAAGTTATATCGTAGGTGAAGATGGGTGGGGTGGGTGGGGATTTTCACTGTTTAAGGGAAATTATTGAGACTGCTGCTCTGCTCTGTCGGGAGAAGTTTGCATACACACAGCGGCATGGGGCCCTGGGAGGCGCATCATCACTCTGTGTCTGGAGCAGATAATACTTAATTTGTACGTATGTGCTCAAATCGGATTCCATCTGGGTTAGTTAGGAAAGGGGGGTAAGCAGAGGAAAGGATGATTCCTTGCACATAATTAATGCAATATTAAGCAGTAATTACACAGACTATGGATGAATGTATTAATGACAAGCCATGAAGAAGAAGAAGAAGAAGCAGCAGCAGCAGCAGCAGCCACCGTCCTCTCATCAAACAGAACAGTGGTTACCTCTAACAAAGGAAATGAGAGGGAGAAGGTCTTAGACGTCTTGGACTGTTTGAACTCTTACATAAGCATTCGCGATTTCTCTAATCTAAGAGAACGGAATGAATATTTGTGATGTGAGAGACTGTTCTATGAACATGGTCATATCAATATTGTGTCGTGCCTGTGAACAACTAAGTGGGAAAATGAAAAAACTGAAACATCTGGTGATGTGGCAGAATTCTGGATCTTTTCTAATTATAATATTATTTGAGCAGTGGCATCTTAAAAACATTTTACTTTCTTAAAAAAAAAAAAAAAAAAAAAAAAAGCTTTCTGCCAAAACCGGTTTGGCTCAGTGGATAGAGTGTCGGTCTGGCGACTGAAGGGTCCCAGGTTCGATTCCGGTCAAGGGCATATGCCTTGGTTGCGGGCACATCCCCAGTGGGGGGTGTGCAAGAGGCAGCTGATCGGTGTTTCTCTCTCATCAATATTTCTGACTCTCTCTCTCTCTCTTCTTCTCTGTAAAAAATCAATAAAATATATATTTTTTTAAAATACGCTTTCAGAGATTCTCCTGGTCCCCGGGAAACTGGCCGGCTGAGACTCCCCCACCTTCCCCCCGCACAGGTCCTGTGGGGCCTGGGTCCTCCTTTGGAGAGACCTGGAGCCAGGACAGGTGCTCTTCGCTCTGCCCAGCCACGGACACCCCGGGACAGCCTCACTGCGGCCTCCGTCCCCCCTTGGCCCCCCAGAGCCTGTCAGAAGTCGTCTGTGATGGTGGCACCAGCCCTGGGCCGCAGGCTTCCAGGCTGCACGGCTTTGTGATGGGGCGGTGGAAAGAAGTCTCTCCCCGGCAAAGCTGTCTCATCTCAAACCATTATACTGTGCAACTGAAACTTTTATTTTAATTTAAAAAATACAAAAATAAAAAGGAATGCAGAGATTAAAAAACAAACAACTGTCTCCTCGCCTCTTAACCACTGCAGTCTACTCCCTGTAAACCACCCCCTAGCAAACTGCAGGAGCTTCTAGAAGGGCCCAGCTTTGGGCAGAGTTCCTGAAGGGACCGGCCGCGTTTCCGCTGGCCTAACGGGTGGCTGAGGAACACCTGGAAGGGACAGTTGCTTCCTGCTATCCATGGGAGCTCTATGACTGTATTCGCCATCGTGTGGCAGCTGTGTCTGGACTGTGCGCACCATTTATCGATCCATTAATGTAGACGATGTGGCTCGAGCACAGCCTGTGGTGGGCACCAGGAGAAGACTGAGAGGCAAAAGTAAGACAAGGTCCTGACTTAGAGGGACTAATAGTTGGGCAGACAAACATAAATACACAATCTAAAAACCCTACGTGTGAGTCTGCTGTGGGAGGCCCTGGGGAGGATTCAGAGGCAGGAGAGCATGGCGACTAAGAGTGCAGGCCCTAGAGGTAGGCGGACCCACACTTGAATCCTAATTTTTTCACTCATTCCCCGCGTGACCTTGTCGCTTTACCATCTCCACAATTTTCTCAACTAAAAATGAGAATAATGCTTAGCTCCTAGCATGGTGACTGTAAGAATTAAATGGAACATGATGCCCTGACTGGTTTGGCTCAGTGGATAGAGCATCAGCCTGTGGACTAAAGGGTCCAGGGTTTGATTCTGTTCAAGGGCATGTACCCAGGATGCGCACTCAATCCCAGTAGGGGGCGTGCCGGAGGCAGCTAATCAATGATACTCTCTCATCATTGATGTTTCTATCTATCTATCTATCTATCTATCTCACTCCCTTTCTCTCTGAAATCAACAAAAATATATTTTTTAAAAATAAATGGGACGTGATACATCTTTGGGCGAGACTTTGCACATAATAAATGCCCACGCCCCAAAGGTAGCCACTACCCTTGTCATGATTAGACGTTAGGCAGGATATTAAAAGCTGAGCGAGAGTTCACCAAGCCAGGAAGGGCGGAGTGCCGGGAAAAGGCTTGTGGGCCTGAGAGAACATGGGCTGATCTCTGGAAGGCAAGGAGAGGCGGACACACATCCAAGAGAAGCAGGGACCAGGTGGCAACGAACCGTGCCTCCCAGGGGAGTAAGTTTGATTTTATTCTGTGGGAATGGGGATGCACAGGCCTCAACACTCACACTCCTTACTCCTGAATTCCACTTCCTTCTGATTGGTTCCATAAAAAAGCACCCCTTCCCTCTCCTTTCGGGGCCACCCTTGCGCAGTGAGCGAGCCCTCAGGGAGGCCAGAGTCTCAGGCCCGCTGCCTTCCCTGCTGCCGCAGTGCCATGAGGAGGCATTTCTGATGCTGGCGGGAAGGTGCCCAGCCCGGGTGTGCGCCAGTCTATACTTACAGACGCAGTCCCTCTGGTTCTTGGCCAGCTCGAAGCCAGGCCGGCATTCGCAGGCGACGCTGCCCTTGGGAGCCTC
Source organism: Pipistrellus hanaki (assembly GCF_964339955.1). NCBI lineage: Eukaryota > Metazoa > Chordata > Mammalia > Chiroptera > Vespertilionidae > Pipistrellus > Pipistrellus hanaki. The sequence goes on from NC_140511.1 coordinate 47,947,951, forward strand.
TTTGCAGATGTGACTGCAGCCGTGGTTCTTGTTCATGCAGCTCAGACCCTCTGCAAAACAGAGCAGCATGGGGCCAACGGTGAGCCCCGGGCCTGCCTGCCCAGGTCTCCAGCAGCCCCATGTTTTTTAAAGAATATGTCATTAACATCAAGGCAGGTCAATCAACAGAGACATGAAAAATGTCCTATGTCACCCAAGAGATAAGACGTCTCCATCCTCCAAAAACAAAGCTCCCGCCCGGATGGAGTCAGAGCCTGCTGACCCCAGGAACCGGTTACCAATGCCGGTCAGAGACGCAGAGAGAAGAGGAGTGCCCCCAGGAAAACCTGCGGAGAGACTGAAGCAGAGGCCCAGGATTTTCACATCCTTTTGAAGACGATTTTCAGGAAATTCCAGCCCTCCTCTCTACCCCCAACCAAATCCACACTCGGGAGGTGACTGTGACCACCATGTTCTGGCCCCACCACGGGGACATCTGTGCAGGGGCCTCTCTGCTGGGACCACCTCAGTTAGTCCCTGCCTCTCCCCGTCCCCTCAGCAGGCATGAGGCTCAAGCTCCTAGCTGTGTCATACAACAACACGACAGCGAAGGGAACAGAGAGAGGCCTCCTACGTGTGGTTTGCCTTGGCTGCGGTATAATTCTTTCAGGTCGGGTGTAAGTTGCCTTAGGCCAATCTTGTGGCGGGAAGGGGTTCAGGTGGTTCTTGTCCCGGGAGGTTAGACAGACATGGAAATGATGGGGCCACAGCAAAGCGTACTCCCTGCGGTTGGCAGCATTGTAGTGCGGCACTCCAGAGGAACTATCGCCATACCCAGGAGCAGTGGTTGGCAAACTCCTTAGTCAGCAGAGCCAAATATCAGCAGTACAATGATTAAAATTTCTTTTGAGAGCCAAAATTTTTAAACTTAAACTTCTTCTAACGCCACTTCTTCAAAATAGACTCGCCCAGGCCGTGGTATTTTGGGGAAGAGCCACACTCAAGGGGCCAAAGAGCCGCATGTGGCTCGTGAGCCGCAGTTTGCCGACCATGGACCAAGAGCATTCTCCCAACGCCGGCTCAGTTCGTGGCACGTTATTAAGTACGCACTCACGTGATGCTTCTTCGAATCGGTGCCACACAACTCTAAGACATCTTTGCGAGCAGGGGTTTTGTTCTCATTGGCTCTCTACTAACAAGATGCTTTCTAATCTGGAAGTAGCGCTGTTTTAAATGTAAGTACAAAAGGTTTCCATTCCACTAGGATCCCACACTGTTCTGTTCTGTGCCCCCAAAACCTTAGCCCCTGGGTTCTACTGAAGTCGAGTCATCTCTCTCCAGTTCTACTGCAGAGCCATCAACCTACGCTTCACTGGGATAAATGTTTACTACAAACAGATGCCATTCATATTCCAAAAGGCAGTGCAGCGGTTAATCCATCCCACAGTCTCCTAACGCCACCTTGGTTTTTATCTGCCGGTTACGAGCTGTTTGAACACCAGCACTCTGTCAGCGGGCAGGTGCTGGGACTCATGTGCCCAGGCCAGGGGCTACTGTCAATTGACACAGAGAGGCTTGCACTGGGTCAGTGGCAGGCTCTTTGAAATCTGGTGATTTCCAAAGACGTAATTTTCTCCCGGTGCCAAGAGCTGCCTCTGGAAGCAGTGTCCTGTCTGCCTAGGACAGTGGTCGGCAAACTCATTCACCAACAGAGCCAACTATCAACAGTACAACGACTGAAATGTCTTTTGAGAGCCAAATTTTTTAAACTTAAACTTCTTCTAATGCCACTTCTTCAAAATAGACTCTCCCAGGCTGTGGCATTTTGTGGAAGAGCCACGCTCAAGGAGCCAAAGATCAGCATGTGGCTCTCGAGCTGCAGTGTGCCGACCACGGTCCTATCCTATCAAGCTGGACCTAAACTTACCAGGAGACCAGTGGAGCTTTCAGTGGCTCTTGAGATGCTGGGGGCTTTTCGAGGGGCGGCCCGGAGCCATTCGGAGCAGCCTGGCTCAGAACAAGCACACAGCTGGGGAGGCCCGTGGGCTGGCCCGCACCAGGAGGCCCAGCCACCCGAGGTCCTGGTCCTGGCTCCCCAGAAACGGGCCTGGCAGTCGAGTTAGGGTTGTCTGTTCCCCAAGAGGAAAACAGCTCAGACACACTGGAAATGCCCCATTCTGGCGGTCCCCAGGCTCAGGGTCTCAATGAAGAATACTTCTGAAAGTCGAATAAAAACATGCCCTGCCAACGGGGCAATACCAACATCTAACAATAGCTCCGAGCAGACAAAACCAAAGAGGGATGCTCCTTTGGAGAACCTGAGCACCATGAATAGGGACAAAGGCAGGCCGGGGCGCCGTCTCTCTCTCCAGCCCACCCCCCTTACATGGGTGAGAACACACAGCCTCTCTGGCAGAGCTTCGGGGTCTCTGAGAATTAAATCGATCGCTTACCGGTAAGCTTCCCCTCAGAATCAGCTATTAGGATCCCCTAATACAGTGCTTCCCAAATTTCTCTCATGATGAGAATCACCTGGTGGAGTTGTTAAAATACAGATTCCCAAATCCCAACTAAGAAGTGCTAAACTAGAATTTTTGGGAACTTATAGGTAAAAATTGTATACTTAACAAGTGCTCTGGAGAAGTTTGGGAAACACTGCCCTAATAGATCGAAGAACATCCGGTGAATAATTACCGAAAACAACAGCAACGCTAGAAAATGCTCACTTGCAGTGCTCCCTTCTTTTCGCCACTTTTTGGGCATCCACCGTGGGTTTTAAAGTCTGTTTTAATACCGTTTCTAAGCGTTTAACGTGCCTGTCAAGGAGGAAATCCTAAAGGAGCGCCTTGTAGAGCTTGTTCTGTTTGAAGAGTTAAACCGCAGGGCGGAAGGGGAGCCGCCGCAGAGCCTGTAACCTGTTGGCTCACACGGGTGTGCGTTTGCCAAGCCGCCGGGGCGAAGCACAACAGAAAATCCCCGCGCGCTTCCAGACCACAGCTCAAATTCTTGGACTTTGGTTTTAGTTCCAGACAAATACACTCATTTTAAGTGCTCTTCGGGGGCTCCAAGAATGTCTGAATTACAGAAAACGTAGAAAACACAGGTTAGTGTGGACTTCTGTGCGAGGAGCCAGGGTCTGGAGTCAGCCTGGAGGGCTTGCCCGAGGGGAAAGAGAGGCCACCGCTCTGGAAGCTCCAGGGCTCAGGACGCGTGGCCTTGTGAACCAGTGGGACCCCCTGGGGGGAAAGGGGTTGTTCAAGCAATGGCTTGACCTATAGGTGCCCATCTCCCTCCCAGGGTGACTTCTCAGGAAGCAGCTTTTGTTTTGTTTTGCTGATCCTCACCCGAGGATATTTTTCCACAGACTTTTAGGGAGAGTGGAAGGGAGCGGGGGAAAGACAGAGAGAAACGTCGATGCAAGAGAAACACAACCACTGGCTGCCTCCCATACCAGCCCAGTCCAGGGCCCAGCCTGGGGAGAAGCCTGCAATCAAGGCACGTGCCCTTGATCGGAATCGAACCCAGAACCTTTTGGTCTTCAAGGCCGGTGCTCTATCCACTGAGCCAAACCTACGAGGGTGCAGGAAGCAGCTTTGAGCAACCAAAGGGGAGATGTTCTGAGACCAGATCACCTATGCTGCTGGCACCTTAATTCTCCCAGACGCAGAGCTCACCCGAGAGTCCAGAGACACCAGCGGGAAAATGAAAGCCACCTGCCGCTCCTTCCAGCCCGCAGGGGGCAGAGAGCTGCGGGCTGAGAGGCATAGCGCGGGAACCCTGCTCAGACACTGCCGGTGACCCAGCGGGTGGTGAGAGCCATCGAGCCCATGGCCCCCCGTGCGTTCTCTGACCCGGCTTGGCACCCACACAGACTTTCCAGTGAGCTATAAGGAAGGAGCCATCCTGCTTAGAAAATGAGGCAGAAGTCATCTTCCCCAAAGAAACCCCTGAAAAGCCACCGAAACCACAATTAAAACAATAAAACTACAAATCTGTGCGTCAGTAATGGGAGAACGGAGAATGGCCTCATTCTTAAGTTATTAAAAGGGAGTCAATAGTAGGGCCCTTCCTTTGAGAGCAGGCACAGGCCAGCCTGGGAGGAGAAGGGCAGCCACCCATGTGTGATTGCCCGGCTTGAGAAAAAGCAGAGCGTAACCGAACGCCCGTCATTTGATTAAGAGTGGCTGGCTGGCCACAGGCCCTCAACCCTCCGCCCTCCCAAGAGCCCACTGAAGGAAGAGAGGAAGAAAACAAGAATAAAAAGACGGCCATCGAAGGAGTCTTCTGCAAATGTGTGGAGGAATGGTAAGTGGTGGCATGGGTGAAGGAAAAGGCGGCACAGGGAGCTCAAGCCTGGGGGGACTGGAGGCGGGGAAGTGCCCCTGCCCCTGGAGCCTCAGAGGCTCAGAGTTCAAAAATGCAAAACACAGGGAAGGGCAGACCTAGCCGGCGGGCAACACGGGGCAAAGCCCGGGAAGGCCCGGCCCTTCCCCAACCGCCCCGGGCAGGGAGCAGGCTCGCACTTGGTGCTGTGGTTTGCGGCACCGTTTCTGAAAAACTTGGCAGAATGTCCATTTCCCCTGAGACATCTAGTCGTGTTTGCAATGCACTCTTCTCAGAGATTAGAATCTGAGACTGGGACTTTTGAAGAGACCTCAGCGCTCAGCCACTTGTTTTCCAGGTGAAGGAGAAGCCTGGGTACCCAGCAGCAGAGCCTGCGTGTCCTCAGCCTCCAGACCTCCTTGGGCCCGAGCTGGTGGGGGAGTCCTAGGCGTGGCCCCGCCCCTCCCAAGCCCCGCCCCTTTAGGCCCCGCCCCCGGCGGCAGCGGTACCTGCGGAGCGGTGGATGCACGTGTGCTGATTGTCGCTCAGGAAGAAGCCCTCCTTGCAGCGGCACTCGTAGCTCCCCAGGGCGTTGAGGCAGGTGTGCTGGCAGCCGCCGTTGTTGTCCAGGCACTCGTCCACGTCTGCAGGGGAGAAGGCTCAGCCTCCGCTTGGGGGACTGTTTGAGCGCCCCACCCAGCCCAGCCCAGCAGGCAGCTCTGGGATTCCTCCTGAGCAGAGATAAGGTCCCTCTTCCCATTCCCTCTTCCCATTCCCACAGCAGCTCTAAGGATGGGAGCCAGTGGGACCCCCAGATGACTAACCAGCCCTCACGGGTCTGGGGCTCACTTAAGACAAGGCCCTCCATATGCACACAAGAGAACTGATTCAGGAAATACTGATGGAACACCCTCTCTTTCCAAAGCACGGTGCTCGGGGAGGCAGTAGAACGTAAGGTAAAGGAGTGAGATCCAATCCTTCCCTCCGGAGCACGTCCTTCCGGGAAGAGACAAATGCACAAGCAATCCTGAGAGACGGTCAAAGGTGGCACAGAGGAAAGAGAGGTCGCCTGTGGTTGCGGGTGTCAGGATGGGTTTTGTGGAGAAGCTGGTGAGGGATGCGGGGCCCTGCAGGATTTCTTCAATTACAAACCAGGAGAAGGGGTTCCTGGCAGAAGAAGGAGCGTGAGAACCAGCCGGGAGGCCAGGGAGCACGGGGTCTGTTCCAGCAGCGGCGGGTCACCCCCCTGGGCTGGATGGAGCATGGGTACAACAAGCAGGGAAGTTGCAGGAGAGAACTGGGAAGTAGATTCGGGGTCACACTGCAAAGGACCCTGAATAACAAGCCAAGGAGGCCCTACGTGGTTTGGGAGGCCATGGGGACCCTCGGGAGCAGGGTGGCGGACCCCCATGTTGGGAGGAACAAGGCAGCCCAGCCACTGAGGGAAGGACACAGGGAAGGGGAAGAATCGAAAACCTGGGGTCCGGCTTCACACGAGTGCCTGGAACAGCCATGCCCGGGGCGGTGGGGACCGGTGGGGACCGGTGGGGACGGTGGGGACCGGTGGGCCTGGCAGGGGGGATGCGGAGGAAGAATAAGAGGCTGTGGGCAGGTGCCTGCAGGGCAGCGAGCCGTGGGGGCAGGTGGTGGGGTGGCTAAGAAGCACGGAGAGATGCAGCGCTGGGTGTGGAGATGGGGTGGAGACTGGCTGACCCCCACCCGGGGAAGGGCTGCAGGTGGTGGGAAACCTACGCCTGGTGTGGCAAAGACGGCACATGTGCTTGTGATGGCCCGATACGGGTGAATGTACATGAGACGGGAGGGAGGGGAGGGAGAGAGGGAGCGGGAAGGGAGCCAGAGGCGGAATCGGGAGCCCCCGAGATGGACCATCAGAAATGCAGGGAGGGGATGCCCCCCCCAGGGCCACCCCTCGGGGGGGGAGAGGGGACTTTCCTCCCACGGAGTCACATGCATGTGGCTTCATCATATACTTACCGAACTGCAGTCTCAAAATCTTTTTTTTTAAATATATTTTTTTGATTTTTTTTTTTTTACAGAGAGGAAGAGAGGGATAGAGAGTTAGAAACATCGATGAGAGAGAATCATCGATCAGCTGCCTCTTACACACCCCGCACTGGGGATATACCCGCAACCAAGGTACATGCCCTTGACTGGAATCGAACCTGGGACCTTTCAGTCCGCAGGCTGACGCTCTATCCACTGAGCCAAACCGGTTTTGGCTTAAAATCTTTTTTTTTTTTTTAACTTGTACCTTTGACCCCTAAAATCTTTTACTTATTTATCTCCATCGGATGGCAAACTCCTTAAGGACCAAGATGTGTGTCTTATTAGCACAGCCTGCAACCTGCAGCGGCACCCAGGCCGCCCAGGGCATGGACAGCAAGCAGGCGAGCACAGCACCACCGGAGCCGAGAAGAGGAAACTTCCAGAGACGCCTCGGACATGGGAGAGGCTGGGGAGAAGGCTGATCTAAAAGCCGTTTCTCCCCCTCCCCGCCCCCGCCAGCCTGATTTCCCACGTGCCTATCGCTAGCTCCTGGGCACATTCGTCACAAGAAAATTCACATTTAAATATCTGTTATCTGGTTTCAAGCTTCAGATCTTGCCGCATCGGTCTTCCCACACGGAGCAGATGCCTTTCTAAACTGATGGGCCCAGAGCCATCCCCGGCAGCCTAACAAACGTGCCCTCCTCGTGCCAGAGGGCGAAGGGAGCACATTCCTGAGGGTGAGCGCACCTGGCCTGGGTGTTCCTCAGCGCGGACTCACGGGAGCCGGGGGGATCTGCCTCCCTGAACCCCAAATCCTGCGTTACCGCTGGGGAAAGGTGTGCTCCCCTCGGAGCTGCCACCCCCCAGCCCAGGTTTCACCCACCCTTCCCTTTCGCCAAAGCAATCAGAAACGTGTCATTAACTCTGATGGACTTAACACGGAGTGCGTGTGTTCACACGTGGGTATCACAAGGCTGGTGAGTTTCTCCGGACTGTAAAGCAGGATTGTATACCCGGGGCTGCATGTTAGAACCCTGAGGCCCGAATCTGCCTTCTGAGACACGAATAGACGTAGTCTTAGGTGAGACCTAGGCCATGGTGTTGTTTTAGTTCACATGTGTCAAACACAAGGCCCGCGGGCCAAATCCAGCCCGCCAGGCCTTGCAATGTGGCCCACACCTCGCTGTCATCACTGCACTCCGCTGTCAGTTTATGACATTGTCAGTTTATGACTGTTCAGTAAACCATTCGGCCCGCGATTTAGGCTGGATTTTAGATTTTGGCCCCTTCTCTGATTGAGTTCGACACCCCTATTTAGTTAGTTAGTTAGTTATCCTCACCTGAGGACACATTTCTATTGATTTTTAGAGCGAGAAAGGGAAAGGAGGGAAGGAGGGAGAGAGAAAGGGAAGAGAGAAACATCTATTGATTGCCTCCGGCGTGCACGCAGAGATTTTGTGCCCTGACCAGTACTTGAACCCACCACCTTCTGGTATTGGGACAACACTCCAACCGCCTGAGCCACACCGGCCACAGCGGCCACGGTGTTGTTCTAAAACTCCCCACGTGATTCCGATGGGCAGCCAGCGCGGAGAGCCGCTGCTACAACCCCCAGGAGCGCCGCCCGGCGCCCAGGCGCTCAGCAGACAGAAACGGGGCGCGGGCGGCCGGGCGGGGCGGAGGGCTGCGTTTCATTTTTCAGGCTCACAGGCAGTTCGGATCCTGGAGGACTCTGGGCTGAGCGCCAGGGCTCAGTGGTGTTTCACTCTGTAGGTTCTGGCTGGTACGCCTGTGGCTAAGGGGTGGGGAGTGGGGCCGGGAGAGGTGAGGGCTCATCCCACAGAGCACAGGAAGCGGCCACTCCTGAGCCGTCCCGGCTCTGAGCTCGGTCCTGGTCACAGGGCTTCGGCCGCTCCCAGGTGAGCTGGCAGAGAGGTCTGTGCTGTGCACGCTGTCCTGCCCTTCCTAGTGAACCACTTGGTTTTCCCGTGCCTTCCTGGTAAAGAATCCTCAGTCTGTTCAGGGAGGGTCCGTGGATGCTCAGGACCTTTCTTCAGAGCACATCCTTGCTACAAAGCCCACAGAGAGGCCCCCCGGGGCGGGAAATGGAGATAGTCTGCTGAAATAGCTTGTGTTAGCGGCCAGGCAAGGAAGGACCAGGCCTCAGGGTTTCTGAGTGGGGCCTGTGCTCAGAACCAGCCCCCACCCCACCCCTGGCCCGGGTCCTAACTCCTGGATGGTTTGGCTTCTTAGGAAGCTCACGCTTCTCCCAGGCTGTGTGTGTGAGCATAACTCTGATGACTGGGTCTGCTATCAGATCCAAGTCCTCAAAATGCCGCTGTTGGCAAATCAGAGGGAAATGTGAGATTTCCGCCCCCCCACCCCCAGAAAATGGTACCAACAAAACAAAAATCAACAAACACACTGTACAAACACACTGTATGCTTCCCAGCAAATATACACTGAAAGTGGTTTCCTCTTTTTGAGTTTTTCATTGATCTCAATGTGTTGCTGCTCTCAGGATTGTCTCTAATGTGATACTGATGGCCTAAAGTTTGAAAAGGGCTTCCCGATCCGCCAGCCCTCCAGCAAGCCAAGTGGCTGACCCAACGCCTGACCGCCTACCCAGGCCACCGGCAGGATGAGGCCCCAGGTGACACTGAAGTGGATAAAGGTCACAGGAAATGTGAGTCCCAAAGGAAAATACCCCCCACAAACACAAATGCTGCCCGTCCTTATCGGTGACGTCTGTGCTGACCTCAAAGCATTCGACCAAGTGGCTATCCCCACTGCACTGGGAGGGAGCATCGCACAGCCGCCCCCACAGGGCCAGGGCCTCGGTCAGCCCAGTGGACATCAGCGGGTCAGCCCCATGAGGGGCCACCAGTGTCAAAGGAACCCGATGCCAGCTGTCTCCCACCACGTGTTCCCACACAGCGGATGACAGCAGCCTTCCAGTGCGAACAGACCAAAATACCTGCCTGCCAGGTGTACGGCATCCTCCAAGGCTGTCCATCCCACAGCCCTACCCAATGGCCTGCTATTTCTAAGTTCTGTTTCATTCCGGGCATAAGAAACCAATGTAAACACCACTTATAGTCCCTAACTCGGGGACTGAAACTCCAACAGATGTTTCTGTTTAGTGGAATACTTAGAAGGATGTTGATGGAAGGTTTCTGTTTGAATTTCTCTCTATTTCAAGAAAAAAAGAGGGGAGGGTCTACCTGGCTGAGATTCAAGCACACACTCGGATTCTTCGGGACAAGTAATTTTACCTAATTCTAGAACAGAGACACCTACAGCAGAAAAGGGTATAAGTCAAGACCCTTTTAACACAAAATCAAAGATCTTAAAGGTGACAAGTCAATGCTAAAAAGTCAGTGAGTAGTAATGATGATGCCTGCCCATCTCCTTGGACTAGTGGAGGATTTATATTATGAATGATCACAATAAAAACTAAAATATGCTCAGCCAGCGTGGCTCAGTCGTTGAGCGTCGACCAGTGAACCAGGAGGTCATGGTTCCATTCCCGGTCAGTTGTGGGCTGGATCCCCAGTGAGGGGTGTGCAGGAGGCAGTCAATCAATGATTTTCTCTCATCATTGATGTTTCCTATATCTCTCTCCCTCTCCCTTTCTTTCTGAAATCAATAAAAATATATATATTTTTTAAAACTAAAATATTTTACCGGGTTTTCTATCAGAGTCTGATTTCTAGGGGGCCAGAAAACACAAGTCTCTGATCCCCTTTTTGTTCTAATGAGTATTTCATCAAAGGAGAACCAAGGATGGGGGTGCCGGAGGGTAAAGGGTAACTGCCGTTCCCAACCGTTGTGCTTACCAAGACAATTATGACCGTCATGAGCCAACATGAAGCCATCAAAACAAGTGCAGCGGTAATTGCCCGGAATATTCCAACAGTCATGGACACAGCCTCCTTTGAGTTCGTTTTCACACTCATCAATGTCTGAGGAATGAAAGAGAAGTAAATCAGTCAGATGCTATTTCTTTAGCATGGAGAACTATGCATTTATCTTTAAACCAGCCACTCCACGTCTAGGAATCTACCCTGAAGACACATCTCCAACAAGAGGAAAGTAAATATGCAAATAATTATTTACACAGCATTTGTAATTACAAAATACTAAAACCAACTTAGATGCAGAGGTTATAAGTCAGAGCAGAGTAATTGGAGAATTATGGTACATTTACTCAACAGATTACTATGCAGCTGTTAAAAACAACAATGGTAACAATCTCTATAGACTGATTTGGAGTGGTTTCTAAGATATAATATTAAGTAAAAGAAACAGGGATGGGGTGAAGTGAGGCATAAAAAATGGAATACAGCCGAAACCGGTTTGGCTCAGTGGTAGAGCGTCGGTCTGCGGATTGAAGGGTCCAGAGTTCGATTCCGGTCAGGGGCATGTACATTGGTTGCAGGCACATCCCCGGTAGGGGGTGTGCAAGAGGCAGCTGGTCTATGTATCTCTCTCATCGACGTTTCTAGCTCTCTATCTCTCCCCCTTCCTCTCTGTAAAAAAAATCAATAAAATATATATATATATATATTTTAAATGGAATACAAATAGGGGGGAACAAACAAATTTACTGTATTATAATAGAACCACACTAAAGAGAATGGGGAAGAAAAACACTAGCCGAAGTAACTTTGAAAAATAATATCTGGACTGGCTGTTGTAAGGTTAAAAACAAAAACAGCTGTATACAAAGACTGTCCTCTAATGACCAAACCTGTTTTACTCACAGGCAATTCTGCAAATACTTAATTTGTATACTAGATTTGAACAAACTAGGATTGGTAAATATATTTCAAATACTAAGAGCCATGTTTCTCTGTTGGAGAAAGAAGTTATGAATAAGCAAAAAAGGAGGTTAGAAAAAATCTTGTAGTATTGCTTTGGAATCCAAAGTATCAGTGTAACTCACTGTTACACACACACACACACACACACACACACACAAGAGTTAGATATAAAACATTAATAGTCTGGCTGGTATTGCTTAGTGATTGAGTATCAACCCATGAACCAAGAGGTCACGGTTCAATTCCTAGTCAGGTACATGCCCAGGTTGCAGGCATGATCCCCAGTAGGAGGCATGCATGAGGCAGCCAATTGATGCTTCTCTCTCATCATTGATGTTTCTACCTCTCTCTCTCCCTCTCCCTTCTTCTCTCTGAAATCAATAAAAACATGTCTTTAAAAAATTAATAGAGATGTGGGGGGGGGGGCTAATAAACATACATACTAGCATATTTTCTAGCTCTGTCCACTGAGAAGACCCAGGAGCAATGACCCAGTAACAATGGAAACAGCAAACATCCAGATCTTGGTTTCTATACACCGTTTTTCAATAAAAGGAATCAGGGCTCCTGGGAGAAGTGGTTGATTCCAGGGCTGGGGTGGGGGAAAATAGAAGATGAGTTTGGAGCATTTTGTGGCGCCAGAAAATTAGGAATTTCTCATAAAAATGACGGGGGCATGTGAAAAGGACACAAGTAACAATGTGATGGAGCTCCTAATGGCTAAAGCTGAAACAATTTGAGCCAAGTTTCTCCGTTGGAGAAAGAAGTTATGAATGAGCAAAAAAGGAGGTTAAAATAAATCTTGTAGTATTGCTTTAGAATCCAAAGTATCAGTGTAGCCGAAACCGGTTTGGCTCAGTGAATGGAGCGTCAGTCTGCGGACTGAAGGGTCCCAGGTTCGATTCCAGTCAGGGGCATGTACATTGGTTGTGGGCACATCCCCAATGGGGGGTGAGCAGCAGGCAGCTGGTCGATGTATCTCTCTCTCATCATGTTTCTGGCTCTCTATCCCTCTCCCTTCCTCTCTGTGAAAAATCAATAAAATATATTTTTAAAAAACAAAAAACAAAGTATCAGTGTAACTCACTCTTACTTACACACACACACACACACACACACACACACACACAAAAAAAAAAAAATTGAGCCAGAAATAAATAACTAAATATATATACAAATAGGGGGGAATATATATATATATATAAAAGCCTAAGCAACTGAACAACACCTTGACCAGTTATTATGATAACTGACCACCAGGGGGCAGATGCTCAATGGAGGAGCTGTCCCCTGGTGATCAGTGCATTCCCATAGCCAACCTCCCCCCAACCCCGCACCCCCGGTGGCTGGCCAACCTCCCACAGCCCCTTCCCCAGGCTGGCTGCCCCCCACTCCATCAGCCCAATTGCTGTGCACAAATTCATGCACTGGGCCTCTAGTAATTAAATAAATATCCACAAGTACATACTGGCATAAATACATAAACATAGAAATCAATGCATGAATGAATTGTGGAGAAGGAATCTTCCTTATAGAAGAATACCAGTTTAATAGGTGTATAAAGAACAGTGGAAATACAAAATTACCAAGAGGCAACATCGTAGTAATAATTGTTGCAGGCAAGATCCATAGTTGGATTCTATAACCCAAGGGCAACAACTTGAGAAGAAACAGAATATTAGCGTAGGCTGAGTGTATAGGCTCCAAGCCATGTGTCTATGGAAAGAAAAAATACTGAGTTTGCAGCGGAGAGACCCAGAATATGCCGTCTTCACCAGGCGTCAATGGTATCATCACCTGTTAGCATGCTGCCATTGCGAGCTCCTGGTGGGATGCACAGTGGCACTTCCACAGCAGCCTTGTCAACGTTTCGCTGTGGTTTTACTACAAACACATAACCACACTCTTATCATGAGAAAAACAGACAGCGCAGAGATGGCGACCCACAGCGTGTGGGGAAAGGGGTGGAGAGAAGGAGGAATGAGAACAGGGCAATGGAATAGGAGGAGGGATTAACTCTTATCTTTTCAATTTCTGCCATATCAATGCTTATCATGAGGAAATATAAGGCAAACAAAAGAACTAAACTGTATTCGTCAAATGTCCGTGGCAGGAAAGACCAGGGAAGACTGAGGGGCTGTCATAGGCTGGAGGAGACAGAGAGACCACAGGTAAATGTCACGTGGGACTTCGAGCTGGATCCTGGAGCAGGTGGGAGGGGTTAGGGCAGAAGAATGTTTAAAGAAAACAAGGTGAAATTTGAATATGGTCTATAATTTAGTTAATATTGTGGAGATATTAATTTCCTGGTTTTGATACTGTATTATATTTATATGAGTTGTTAATATTTGAGTAAGATAAATGAAGGGCACATATGAGTTCTGCACTATTTTTGCAAAGTTTCTGAAGCCTAAAATAATCTGTAAGTAAAAAAAAATTTTTTAAATACATCTCCTATACAAAGGTCAAGTTCACATTCACTTTTGTTAAACTTAATTCAGTTCCCTAAACTGGAAAGTAAGGACCATATACTGATTACTGACCACTGAAACATCCCCTCCCTGCAGTCTGAGATAAAAGCAAAGATCATTTAAAATAAAAAATCTTTATCTAAAGATGTTTAGATACTTTAAGCCACTTATGAATCACCTTGTTTAAAAAAGACTTTCCAGCTGAAACCGGTTTGGCTCAGTGGATAGACCGTCGATCTGCGGACTAAAAGGTCCCGGGTTCAATTCCAGTCAAGGGCATGTACCTTGGTTGCAGGCACATCCCCAGTAGAGGGTGAGCAGGAGGCAGCTGATCGATGTTTCTAACTCTCTATCCCTCTCTCTTCCTTTCTGTAAAAAAAAAAAAAATCAATAAAATATATTTTTTTTAATTTTTTTTAAAAAGACTTTCCAAGGCCCACACTTTCACATCTCCAACATTTGGGCAGAAAAAAGTTTGTGGAGACAGGAGCAAATGATATCCTGGATTGGACCCAAGAGACTTAAAAACTAATAAGCCAAGAAACACACATAAAGGAGTTACATCTTTAAATCCTGTCAATCCTCCTTCTAAACTCCTGTACCAAGAAGTCCAAACTAAACAGGACGTCCTTACTCATTAGGTTTATACATATTGCAAGTATTCAAAGAGCAAACTCTCCTAGGGTTTTAGTTTGAAATGCAAAGAATATATGCTCCATGTTACTGGTGACTACCTGTGGACAAATTTTCTGTTTTGTTTTGTTGTGTTGTTTTTTTTTTCATTTTTGTGCTGCTTAACTTTTTATGACACTAATCATATATTATGTTAAATAGCAATTGAAGTACATAAAAGCAACAATGCCAGTGAATCAATTGTTATTTTAAAATCAATAGTAGACTTTTCAACTACAAACTGTTAGCAATTCAATTTTAATTTCGATTATAACCCAACAGCTAAGAATAAGGAAACTCTTGCCACCTGTCATTTAACATCATTTACTAAATAGGCGCTTTATCCGGAAGAAGCTGTGGCCTGGTTCCTGCCCCCAAAGAGGACACAGGGACCAGAGGACACCATGAAAAAGTGAACATTTCCCCCCCAAGCAGGGTACCAACACATGTGAATTCCAATACTGTCAATAAAATATGTAAGATGGCCGAAACCAGTTTGGCTCAGTGGACAGAGCATCAGCCTGCAGACTGAAAGGTCCCGGATTCGATTCCGGTCAAGGGCATGTTCCTTGGTTGCAGGCACATCCCCAGTAGGGGGTGTGCAAGAGGCAGCTGGTCGATGATTCTCTCTCATCGATGTTTCTAACTCTCTATCCCTCTCTCCTCCTCTCTGTAAAAATCAATAAAATATATTTTAAAAAATATTTAAGATGGTGAGGGGGCGGTATGGAAGGACACACAGATGTGTCAGGGAGAGGTAGCTTTTCGGCTTCCCATGATGTAGGGCAGTTAGAGAGATGGGTGTCTGTCTCTGAGAAAACATGAATTTGAAGACACAGAAGGCCTTTATGGATGGACCGCCAACCCCACTTGCTGTGACCTGACCAGGCGCATGCCTCCCCTGATGGAAGAGGCAGGAGTTTTGCTCCTCAGCAAAAAGGAGACCATAAAATAGGATTTCTCACCCAACCAAAGAGCGAACAGAAAGGGACATGGGGCCTGGGCCAGGGCTGGAGGGCAAATCTGACTTCCTTTTACCTGCGGGCTAATTGTGTGGTCCTAGCCACAAGGCCCTTTCCCGACTCCCCTGGGCCTCAGCATTCTCCTCTGTGAAATGAAGGGTGGGGTTGGCTCAGAACTCCCTGAAAAGCAGCCCTGCCCACTCCCACAGGCTATGATTTCCAACCCCAGGAACAGTCTCCAGCTGGTTCTGAACTTCAGAGTTCACGACGCTGAGCTAACCCCCAGGGGCCAAGGACTCCAAGTGGCGGAGTCCAGACCTCAGGCTCCTTCCGAACACATCTTTCCAGGGTGAACTGGCAGCTCCAGACGAGGCAGGCCCCGGGGGTAGCTCTCAAGTGTGGCGGGTCACAACCCCAAGCCGCCCAGAGCCAGGGACAAGGTGGAGCTGCAGAGCCTGCGGGGAGGGGAGGGCAGGACCCTGGCGCTCAGACTCCAGAGAGAAGGTGCAAACCCCAGAGGGGAGAGTGGGATCTGCTGCTCTGGCTAGCACAGCCTCCTGCTGACTTTCTGCCCCCAAACTGAGTGGCACCAAAAGATACTAAAACAACCTCTTTTCCTTTTTAGAAGCTAGCCACGTCAACTGTATGATCAGCTCTGAGGAAGGCCTGATCCCCAGTCCCTGGAGGATGCAGGGGGGGGGGGGGGGGGAAGGGCAGTGACTCAGGGAAGCGGCAGGACTTTCAGCGACATGAGTGGCCACCACAGGAGCCTAGGAGGTGGGGAGTGTCCCCTGCCAGCCCACCACCATGGTGTCCGAGACACTTACCCGCACACTGCCTGCCTTCCCCGTGGTAGCCAGGCTTGCAGGAGCACTTGTAGGAGGTGGGCGTGTTCTGGCACAGGGCATGGGGGTGGCAGTCATCCAGCCCGCGGGCACACTCGTCCACATCTGCAAAAGAGCACGGCAGCTCCTGGCCGGGTGCCCCGAGCCCTGTGTGCTCTGACCCCGGCCCCTCTCTGCCATCACCTCCCACCCGCCCACCCGCCTTCACGCTCCACCCGCGAACCGGCCGGGGAGCCTCTGGGATGCACCATCCCGTTTGCCATGCGGTTCCAGGCACAGCCTGGCCCTTCCGACTGCGATACTCCCCACCCTTTCCGAGCGCCTTGGAGCCTCAGCTCAGAGCCACCCGCTCCAGGAGGCCGACCAGGACCCCCGCGGGGAGGGGAGGGGTCTCCCAGGATGTGCTCCCCACGTTTCTCTCCTTTCATTGCAGGTTGTCACTGTTTCCTGCCCGCCTCCCCACCTTGATTACAGATTGGGCCCCTGCCCCGTGGCTCGGAACACGGGCAGGAAACAGCAAATGCCTGCAGGTGTGATCGGAGACCTGAGCGGGTCCGTCAGCTTCCTCTCGGGGATGCTCTGGGCAGAAGGCTGGCCGGGGCTCTGAGCGCACCGCCCCGGCGCCCAGGTGGTGCCCAGAGGGAATGGTACCGCCCTGCGCCCCTGCTCGCCCTCTCAGCCTGGACACAGGCCTGGCAGGGGTGTTTCCTGGTTGACATCACTCCAGGAGGTTAATTAAAAACAAAAGTTTTGAAAGGATTTCGAGTCGGGTTAGCGAAGACTGTCCGGAGTCCTCATCCACGCCGGCCCCAGAGCCGGGCTGGCGGCTGCTTGCAGGATCCCGGGATCCTCCGGCAGCGGCTGCTCCGCACAGAGATCCATCCCGGGATCCGACCCCGAAGCCCCCGGAGAGCCCCCGGGGCCTCCGCGGGAGCAGGAGCAAAGCTGCCCCACGGACTGGAGTGCCCTGGCCGCGGCCCCGGTCCCCGTCTCCCCATCTGGGCGAGGAGGAGCCGGACCTGAGACCCCCATGCCCTGCGCCCTGCTCGGCAGGGGAGCGTCTGACCGGCGGGCACTGTCCGGGGCCCCTGACGGACGGGACTGTCATCGGCCCGGGGTCCGAGGCCGGCCCTCGGCCTCCCGCCCCCGCGGTCGTGGCGCCTCGGCCTGGCCAAGGGGTGAGGCCCCGGGAGCGGGGCCACGCGGAGCTCCGCAGCCCCGTCCGGGGCCCGAGCCGCCGGGGAAGCGGGGACCCCCACCCGCCAGGTGCGCCCCGCGGGGCGGACACTCACCCTCGGGCGGCGCGGGGACGCGGCCCGGGCCGGGCAGCACCGCCGCCCGCAGCAGCAGCGGCAGCAGCAGCGGCAGCAGCGCCCGGGCCGCCCCGGGGCCCGCGGCCCCCATGGCAGGCGCGGCGGCGGCTCCGAGGGGAGTGCGGCCCGGCCGCCGCTGACACCGCCGGCCCCGCCCGCCCGGCTCGTTCGCACGGTCCTCCCCCGCCCGCCCCTCGCTCCGGGCGCAGGGGGCGCGGCCTCGGGGGCCGGGGTGGCCGTCCGTGCGGGCGGCCGCGCCCCCTCCCGCCCCCGGGCCCGGGACCAAATCTGGGGCCCCCCCCAACCCGCACTCCCATCCTGCTGAGGCTCAGCCTCCCGCCCTGCCCGTGTGCCCTCTGCAGGGTCCCCCCTGGGAGGACAGACAGCCTGCCAACCTGAGCTGCTCGGCATGGGGCACCCAGAAAGTGTCCTCGGACCTCTGAGTCCTAGAGTCCCCAGACCCCAAAGCCCCCTTCAGGGCTTCCCCACTGGGAAGGGGGCTTTGGGGTCTGGGGCACGTGTGGATGGATGGGGTGACTGCACACACACTGCCACTCAGGAGAGCTCAGTGCAGAGGGGCCCCCAGTTCTCTGCTCGCCTCAGACACCCTCTGCACCTCTCTCTGCTCTGCCCTCTGATTTCCCACTGCACACACTCTGAAGGCAGCGGCCCACCTGCCCCCCGTGGGGCCCCCTGAGACTCTCAGGGGCACCCCTGAACCCGGAGTCACAGCAGAAAATGCCCACTTCCCCGAAAACCAGTGACCTCTCTCTTCAGGGCAGCCTAAAAGGTGAAGGGAAAGGGGGCTAGAAGTCAAGGGTGAGCCACCAGGGACAAGACTCAGCCCCAACTTCGCCTGGGGCACACGTGGTATCTGTGACCTCCTGACCTCACAAAGGTCAGGTCTGACCCCTGACCACCCGGCCCCCACACAAGACATCCTTCTAAGGGAACACGCTGCCTAAGGCCTTCCCGCACCTCCCTGGGCACCAAAGACTGCATCCCACCGCGCTCAGCGTCACTCCGGGAAGAAATGTAGCAGCCATTCCTAGATGCAGCAAACACCATACTCAGGGATGTTTATGTTCTCCGAGCATCTCTGTATTTATTGCATTTTCTCCTGTAAATGTACACATATATACATGTGCATCTGTGTGTATCTATATTTATGTCTATATCTATCTATTCATTCCTTTGATTAAAAAAAAGAAAAAGGGCCGAGACCGGTTTGGCTCAGTGGATGGAGCTTCGGCCTGCGGACTGAAGGGTCCCGGGTTCGATTCTGGTCAAGGGCATGTACCTTGGTTGCGGGCACATCCCCAGTGGGGGGTGTGCAAGAGGCAACTGATCGATGATTCTCTCTCATCGATGTTTCTAGCTATCTATCCCTCTCCCTTCCTCTCTGTGAAAAATCAATAAAATATATTAAAACAAACAAACAAACAAACAAACAAATAAATGAAAAAGGAAAAACCACAAAAAATCCCCGCCTAGCTCATGCACAAAAACATCTTCCTAGGGCCCATCCTCGCAGGATCCTCCGCCACCCCACCCCTGCTGCAGCGCTCCCGTGCCCAGGGCACCCAGGCTGGGTCTATCTGTTCGGGCCTTCCTGGCTAATGCCGCTGCCTGGTGGAGAAGCTGAGAAAATAACTTTGTGTGTTGTTTTCTTTCTGACCTTTCCATCCCCAGGGAAGGCAGGCAGGTTGCACCCCTTGTTCTGCCTCCCGCCCCTCCCTCCCGCCCCCTTTGTGCGGTGCGGGCAGAGACACTCGGCTTCTCCCAGGCGTAAGGGTGGGTTTTACACATTGGCAAGTCTTCACTTAGCGAAACGTCCCCGCTGCCTTTGTCTTTGTGTCCTCAATGGTGGCCATAAATTACTGCCCTCTTTCTCTGCGCTGCATCAGGCTTCATTGCTTTTGAAATGATCAAAGTTATTTTCTTTTAAAATCCAACCAGAAGCTGTCCATTGTGTGGCGTGGCGCTCTTCAGCTCCAGTCAGAGCATATACATACATAAAGCTGCCTATTAAACCGCGGGAGCCTCCTCCAGCCCCTGTGCCTCTAAAGTAGGGGTGTCGAACTCAATCAGAGAAGGGGCCAAAATCTAAAATCCAGCCTAAATCGCGGGCCGAATGGTTTACTGAACAGTCATAAACTGACAATGTCATAAACTGACAGCGGAGTGCAGTGATGACAGCGCGGTGCGGGCCACATTGCAAGGCCTGGCGGGCTGGATTTGGCCCGCGGGCCTTGTGTTTGACACATGTGCTCTAAAGAAATGAGGCGTGCGCTGTTCTCCCCCTTCCCCGGCTCCCGGGTTTATATTTCAGTCAGAATACAAAATGAAGACCCAGTGCTTTTTGCCCACGAGGGTCCGTTTTTGTTATGTTTCCTGGAAAAGTTCACCACCGGCACAGATCTTTAAAAACGTTCTGGATTCTGGTGTGTTTGCCCCAACCTTCAGCAAATGTGCTTCCAGCTGGGTCTCCCAGAGTGCGGGCAACCTTTCTGACACTTAGATTAAAGCCACTATGGCTCACAGCTGGGGATTTCCGTGGGGAAATTCGTGTTCAAACGTCAATGTCTCAGTGTTCCGATGTCAGGAGGGACTCTGTGGGCCATGCACTAGCTGCTGTCTGCCCTCTATTGTCCAGCCGAGGTCCCCGCACACTTTGAGAGGCCACAGGCACTGCCCCTGGACTGAGGCTGTGAAACAGGCTTGAGGGGAGAGGCAGCCCAGCCAGCCAGCCCCGTCTCAATGGTGTGGACTTCTGATTCCAGACTGTGGAGACGGAGAATCCCTGACTGTGAGTGACGAGTTTAAGCTCAGTGTTCATAGGACACTTTTCAATGACCATCTTCCTGACTCCTCAGCAGTCTCTGGAAACTCCTTTTAGAAAGTGTCCCTCCCCTGAGTTTTTACCAAAGCAGGCAAGCTCCTGGCTTTCTTCCTATGTCTCAGGAAAAGCCTTCTTAAAATAAATAAATAAATAAATAAATTATTGATTTCAGAGAGGGAAGAGAGACAGAAACATCAATGATGAGAGAGAAACATCGATTGACTGTCTCCCACATTGGAGATCAAGCCCACAACCTGGGCATGTGCCCTAACCAGGCATCCAACTGTGACCTCCTGGTTCATAGGTTGGTGCTCAACCACTGAGCCACACAGGCCAGGCAGGAAAAGCCTTCTTGATCATCTTCTTGGGAATCCCCTTTTCACACACTCTTCCGCATGGTTCACTCATTCCCGGGATTCCAGACTAGAAATCCCTAGTTTAGATTTCTCCCCTTAGCTTCAGTCCTGTACTTCCAATTGCCTACTGGCTACTACCACCTTCACAGGTCCCTCAGATTAGATCTGTTCAAAAGGGAGCTCATCTTCCTCAAACCCGCTCCTCCTCAATGCTCTCTCTCTGAGAGAAGTCACCTCCATTCTGCCAACACCAGCTCAGAGACCAGGCAAGCATCCTGGACTTCACTCTCTCCCCACCGCATCCAAACAATCCCATCAACTCTACCTTTATACCATCTCTCAAAACCATCCTCTTCCTCCACACAGCTGCCTGAGCTCAGGGCCGAATCATTCCCCACCTGGTCTGTTGCCCTGGTCATGGTTCCTTGCCGGTCTCCCTGCTTGGACACTCACCCCCTTTCTGTGCACCTTCCACAATGGCTGCCAAAGTGAGATGTAAATTTCATACCATTCCCAGTCTTCCTTGGGCTAAAGTCAAAACTCCCTTGATATAACCACTCTGGAGAACTGTTGGGTTGTATCTACTGTAGCAAAACATGCCTATCCACTTCTAAGTATATACCTCAGAGAAATTAGTGCATAAGTGCACCAAAGAACGTGTATAAGAATGTTCAGAATAGCTGTGTTCACATTAGCACGGAACTGGAAATAACCCTCATGTCCACCAACTACAGAACGCATGAACAAATTGTGCAATAGTCCTTCAATGGAATACCACGGAGCAAGAGAACGATCAAACTCTGAAACAAGCAACATGGAGGCATTTCATGATCATTACACTGAGTGAAAGAAACCAGATACAAAAGGGTACATACTGTAAAATTCCACGTCTATGGAATTTAAGAGCAGGTAGAACTGATTCATAGCAATAGAATCCAAAACAGTAGTTCCCTCTGGGGATGGGTATTGACTGGGAAGGAGCATGCAGGCACCTTTGGAATGCTGGGAATGTTCCACTAGATCTGGGTGTATATGGATGTGCCCATATATAAAAATTTGTTGAGACGTTGGCTGGAAATTATGCACCTTATGCACTTTATTGTGTGTGTATTTTTTAAGATATTTTATTTATTTCAGAAAGGAAAAGAGAGGGGAGAGATAGAAACAGTAATGATGAGAGAGAATCATTGATCAGCTGCCTACTGCATGCCTCCTACTGGGGATCAAGCCTGAAATCTAGGCATGTTCCCTGACCCAGAATCAAACCGTGACTTCCTGGTTCATAGGTCAACACTCAATCACTGAGCCACCGTGGCCAACTGGGCATAAGTGTTTTACTTCAATAAATAAATTGAAATAAGAGTTGCCGCTGAAACCGGTTTGGCTCAGTGGTAGAGCGTCGGCCTACGGACTGAAAGGTCCTAGGTTCGATTCTGGTCAAGGGCATGTACCTGGGTTGCGGGCACATCCCCAGTAGGGGGTGTGCAAGAGGCAGCTGGTGGATGTTTCTTTCTCATCGACGTTTCTAGCTCTCTATCTCTCTCTCTTCCTCTCTGTAAAAAATCAATAATATATATATATATATATATATATATATATATATATATATATATATATATATATTTAAAAGAGTTGCCAAGCCAAAGACCTTTATGATTCAATCCCATTTTACCTTCCTTGCTTCTCTCTTATAAGCTCTGCTCCAGGAACATAAAATTACTTGTATGAGGAGCTTGTCACTTTTCCTCTTATACATTTTTTCTTTTACACACACTGTTCCCCTTGACTGAAAGATAGGGCATCTGTCTCAATAACTATTTGAATAAATGAAGTGCAGCACCTTGATTACCCAAGGACAAACGTGTTTGCTGAGATGTCTCCAAAAAAACAATGAGCTATGAGTGAAATACTCTGCAGATTAGCCGATCCTGAGGACTAACGCGGGAAGGAAAACCCATCTGCTCTTACATACACATTAATTTCTTCTCCGTGGAGGCTTTCACATCTCCTGGGAAAGTTTTTCAATATGTCTGAACTGGATGTGAGGTAGTAAATTTTTTGGTTATTTACCCTATCTGTTCCCTCCTCTTTCCCAACAGATATCCATCCCTCCCTGAGGCAGTCCGGTTCCTAGGAAAGAAGCTGCACAATCTTCAGGCAGGCTTTGGAATTGGCTTCAGACAGTATCTTTCATTCCATCCCCCTGGCAATAGTCATTGGTTCTGAGATAAGCATTTGACAATGTTCCAATCAAAGTGAATCTTGGGCCCTTTGTTTGGAAGGCTGGAATGGCGGGGCCCTCTGTTCTCCTGGGAATGTGATTGTGGTGAATGAGAAGCAGGAATAGCCTTCAGGATACGAAGGGGCCGAGGGGAAGCCAAGAGAAACACTGAGACGCCAACCCGAAGGCACGCCCCACCTCAGCACCTCTGGTGATATGTGCCAATACACGTCCTTATTTTTTAATTGATCCCCTTTTTAAATTTATATTTTATTTTTACTTATTAAAATTGTGGCCGAAACCGGTTTGGCTCAGTGGTAGAGTGTCGGTCTGCGGACTGAAAGGATTCGGGTCAGGGGCATGTACGTTGGTTGCGGGCACATCCCCAGTAGGGGGTGTGCAAGAGGCAGCTGGTCGATGTTTCTCTCTCATTGACGTTTCTAGCTCTCTCTCTCTCTCTCTCTCCCTTCCTTTCTGTAAAAAAAAAATCAATAAAATATATATTTTTTAAAATTGTGGTAAAATATATGTAACATAAAAATTGCCAAAGAAGGTTAATGAGTTCAACTATAAAAAAAAAAAAAAAAAAAAAGCCCAAACCTCTGATGTTAAAAAAAAACATAAATGGAGTCAAAGAACAAATGATAAACTGGAAAAAAAAATGATGTTAATTAAAGACCAGTGATCCAATAGAAAATGAGCAAAGGACATGAATTAAAAGATATGTAATGATTTTTAAACATATAAAACAAAAAATCCAAAATTTGATTATGCATTCTTCTGTTAAGATTAAGGAAACAGGCATTTAAAACATTAGTGGTGGGAATATATATTGATATAAATTTTACAAAACAATCTTAAAGTATTTCAATTAAATAAATATATATTTAATACAGATTGACTAGCACAAAATGTGCAAATGACATGTATAATACAAAGCTATTCATCACAGCAACATTTGTAGCAGCAAAAGATTAGAAACAACTCAAGTAGCCATCAATAGGGGGCTAGAAATATAAATTATATAACATCCATAAAATAGAACATTATACAGCTAAAAAAAAATAAAGAAGCTCTGTATGTTCTAACATGGAAAGATCTCCAAATATAATTTTCAAGGAAAATAAAGGTGCAAAATAACATGTTTATTTTGCTACTTTTCCTATAAAAACAAGAATCTATATTTGTATTTGCTTTTATATGCATAATCTCTACAAAAACATATAAGAAATTAAGAGGAAATCAGAATAGATGGAAGTCAAGAATGGGAGGGATACTGGCCAGTGTGGCTCAAAGATTGAGCATCTATTCATGAACCAGGAGGTCACAGTTCGATTCCTGTGGGCACAGGCCCAGGTTGTGGGCTCCATCCTCAGTTGGGGATGTGCAGGAGGCAGCTGATCAATGATTCTTCCTCATCATTGATGTTTCTATCTCTCTCCCTCCTCCCTTCCTCTCTGAAATCAATTTAAGAATATTTTTGAAAAAAAGAATGGGAGGGAGGTTTCAGTGATTATCTCTCATAGCTTTTAGCTATTGAACCATCTGACTATATTGCCATAGGAGGAGGAGGAGAACTAGCGTGGAGGTGGTTTTTATTGTGTTTTTATTGTTACCACCTGAGAGACCTAAAATCAAATGAAGTCTAGATCCCAACCAATTTTTAAAATCATGCTAATTTTCAATGTGTGCTTTGTTTGCAGTTCATTTTCGGCTGCAGAGTATAGGTGAACTTCTCCTGCTGCCTTAGAATTGTTGACACCTGATGATGGTAAGTGATCATCCTGGACCAATTTACACTAAACAGGCAACAGATAACATCTTTTAAATTCTTGTGGCAACACTGATAACTACTGCCTAAAGCCCGTGGGAAGATAATCGGCAATCAAAAGACACACACTCACACACTCTTTGGTCAGTCATTAAAATCATCAGACAAGATTACTGATATTAGAGGTGTTTTAACCCTTTTAAATGAGCTCAGAGAGCCTATTAATAACATAAGTTGTGACGTGTGGTACCTTGCAATTATCTGTTGATCCATTTTGGTCTTTCATTTAGTTATAGGTCAACACAAGCCAGTTTATCAATTTTTATTTCTAAAATATTGTTCATGTCGGTGTTTAAGAAAAAATAGAGCTTATATAAAAAACTGGGCAGCTTGTGCGACAGAAACAGGGAATTTACAATTATGTAAATACATGTGTAGGAAAAAAATAATCCCATAACAGCTCAAGTTAAAGGTCAGGCCCTAGAATAAACCTTTCGGAAGTTGAGATCATTATGACCCCAGCCAGGGCAGAAGTGTTCAGGGCCTGCCCCACCCCAGAGGAAACAGCAGGGTCAGGGAAAGGAAGGAACCTCAAGATCCAAGGATTTTCATGTGCCCAGCCTGCCCCACCTCCTCAGAATCAGTATGAGTGAAGGAAGTTCAAGACAGTGGGTGTCCCACAGGTGAATGTAAGCCTATGAGCGTGGACATACATGCCACCACATGTTTCAGCTTGGCTAAAAATGCAAGTCCATGCAGTGAACAGAGGTGTAGACTGTCTGCTAAGGCCTAGGAGACACCTTGACAGCTCTTCTTCCCCATCCCTAATCCAGTCCATCACCAGGCTGTACAGTCTTGCCTCTGAAGCAACACTAGAATCTTGTCCCTTCCCTCTAATTCCACCACCACTCCTACTGCTTCTTAAACACCTAAAACAGTGTCTGGCACATAATTGGGACTCCATAAATATTTGATGGAAAAAGGAACAGAAGAATAAATTTTAAAAAAACACTATTGTTTTTAGGTGTCAGCCAGAAGACTGGACCATGCTGACCTAGTGGACTACCTCCAGCAGGCCAGGGCTGACAGAGAAGCAAGCTAGCTCAGAAATGGTCATAGAAATAATGAGGCTCTGAAGCAGTAGAGGCCTCAGGAAGTAAGTTGGTAGAACTTAATCATCAGATGCCAGGCGGCCATAATCACCTCAAAGCCTTACAAGGTTGGAAGGACAGACAAGGGTGCTTGACCAGTGGGGAGCTGTGAAAATGGTCAATAGGACATAACGTCCCCGGGAGCAGAACAGATCGCCAACACGGGAGCCGCTTAACTTCCACAACCAGAACTGAGTAGCAGGGAGCAGCCGCCTCATCAGAGAGCAGGATCAGCTCCCAGAGCTGCGCCAATCTTTAGATCCAGAGCCCACCGACTAAAGGGAAGGCCAGGCCCTGGGATCTATGACAACTATTTACTACATCGATTCCTTAGGAATCCAGGAATGACCTATGGCTACCACCACTCACCAGGTGACTGTACGCCTGGAAAGGGGAATACCCAGGTGTTTCAAGGACTCCAGGGCAAAAGGTATGACCTACTGTTAACATGCAAAGACCCAAAGTGTCGTCATGACCCCCGCCCCGTTAAAGTAGGACTCCTGGGGCTAGATAGAGTCCTGGCTAAAGCTCAGCTGCAGTCCCCTGGGTCCACAGATCTGTCCATCTGGTCATTTCCCCAATCCCCATGTGTATCATTGGAATTGATATACTGGCAATTAGAGTAACCTCAACACTGAGTCCTCAGCCTGGAGATCTGAGCAATCACAGTGGGGAAAACCAAGCAGAAGTCTCTGAAATTGCTCCTCACCCCCACCTAGCCAAGATATTAAATTTTTTTCAAAAATCACAACTTGAGGGGGCTGGAGGCTGGGAGAGATTAATGCCACCGAAGACCTAAAGGGCACAGGGATGGTGGATTATATCTCCGTTTAATTCTCCAGTCTGGCCCCTGGAAAGCCAGATGAATCCTGGAGAATAGCATAGGCTACCACCGCTTAGCCAAGGAGTAGCCCTAACTGTTGTGCTAGATGTGCTGTCATTGCTAGAGCAGACCACTCAGACCTCAGACACATGGTATATGGCCACTGAGCTGGTATATGCGTTCTTTTCCATTCCAATGGAACAGGAGAATCAGAAACAGTTCACACTCATGTGGAACAGACAATAATATTCATTTACCGTTTTCCCCAAGGCTACGTTAACTCTTTTTCAAGATCTGGACCATCTGGACATCCCATAGAGCAGGGGTCCTCAAACTTTTTAAAGTGGGGGCCAGATCACGGTCCCTCAGAGAGCTGGAGGGCCGGACTATATGAACTACTAATTCCTACTGTAACACCTCGGCTGCGCTCACTGCCCAAAAAACCTGGCGGGCCGGATCAGACTCCTCTGTGGGCCGCATGTGGCCCGCGGGCCGTAGTTTGAAGACCCCTGCCATAGAGCTTTACAGACCCATTACATCATGGTGAGTGAGTGGGAAAAGCAAGGGGTGGCTAATTTATTGAAAACCTTGGTAAGACATATGTGCTCCAGAAAGTGGGTATAAACCCTAAGAAGATTCAGTGATTTGCTACCCTGGAGCAGAAGAAGGTTCTACAAGAGATTCAAGCTGCTAAGCAAATATTTTATCATTTGGGTCATATGATCCAGTGGACTCCATAGTGTTGGAAGTGTCAGTGATGAGTAAAGAAGCAACGTAGAGCTCACTGCAAACCCCAGTGAAAGAATCACACAGCAGGCCCCTTAGACTTCTGGAGCAAAGCCATGCCATCTGCACCTTTTGAGAAATAGTCCCTAGCACGTGGCTGGGTCCTGGCTTAAACGAAACGCTAGCCCTGTGGCTCAACTGGTTGAAGTGTCATCCCATATACCAAAAGTGGTGGGTTCAATTCCTGATCAGGACACATACCCAGTTGTGGGTTCGATCCCCAGTTGGGGTGCATGCGGGAGGCAACCAATCAATGTTTCTCTCTCATTGATGTTTCTCTCTCTCTTTCCCCTTCCCCTCTTTAAAATCAATTTTTTAAAAAAAAGAAAAATAAATGAAATGCTAGACTATGAGCATCGAGTGACAGTACATCAAGAAGTTCCCGTTATAAACTGGACTCTGCCAGACCTGCCAAGTCATAAAGCCAGGTGCAGCCAGCAGTATTTCATTGTAAGATGGAAATGGTAACTAAGCTTGGTTTGCTAATGGATCAGCTGGGTGTGTGGTGGAAGCTGAAAATGGACAGTGGCTGCCTGACAGTTACGTTCAGGAGCTGCCTTGAAAGACAGTAGGAAGCCAGGAAAAGCAAGAGAAACATCTTCCCAAGTGAGCAGAGCGGCAGGTGGTGCACCTGGTTATGGAAGGAGAGCTATATGCAGGGGAATACATACACATTCCTGGGCAGTGGCCAGTGGTCTAGCTGGCCTGTCAGAGGACTGGAAAGGAAAAGTCTGGAAGTCCAAGGTCAAGAAGGTCTGGGTAGAGGCATATGGATGGTCATTTTAGGAGTAGGCACCAAGTACAAAAGGCTTTTGTATCACACATTACTACCTACCACAAAGCATCTACCATAGAAGAAAACTGAACAAAGTAGGTTAAATGACTCAGCCACTCTGACATTGGCCATCCTGAAACTGGCTTACCAGGCACAGCAAGGAGTTGGTCACAGTGGCAGAGATGGAGGCTATTCTGGCTACTGCTGCCTCTGAATGTCCCGTCTGCCAGCAAAAAGAGACCAATGCTGAGTCCCAGATATGAGGAGACCGACCAGCCACTTGATGGCAAATCAATTATAGCAGGTCCTTTCCATCCTGAGAAAGCCAGCAGTTCACCTTCACAGGGACAGGGCTCTATGCTGGGAATGGGTGAGTCTTTTCTGCCCACAGAACCTGAGACAGCACCAATACCCAGAAGTTCAGACCTGATCGTCAGGTATGGAATTCCATCCAGCATGGCTCCCAACCAGAATGTCCATTTCACAGGAAAGGAAGATAGGAGTGGGCCCATGATATTAGGATCTACTGGTTATCTATATACTACACCATTTGGAAACTGCCAACCTCAAAGAGCACTGGAATGGCCTACCGAAGGCACAACGGAAGCACTGGCTTCGATAAACTGAGGCAATAATATGCAAGGATAGTGGAGTGCCATCCTTTGGGATCTAATGCAGGAAATCAGAGACCTGTATGTGGCGCTGAAACATAGGTCCCAAAACCAAGCAGCAGGAATGGCCACAGGTTCAATCACTTCCAAAGACCCACTGAGGGAGACTGTGCTTCCTGGTCCTTCAACTCCAGGTTCTGCAGGGTTGGAAGTGCTGGTCCCCCAAAAGGGCACTTTCTTGCAGGGAAACACAGAAGTAAGTTCTGTCTGTCCCAGGATCCTGCTACCAGGACAATTTGGACTACTTGTGTCTAAGGACCAGCAGACCAAAAAAAGAGTCACCATCTTGGCAAAGATCATTAAACCTGAATAGCAGAAGGTGGCAGGGCTGCCTTAATACATCAGGGATGGGTAAAACACACGTGAAACCCCTGGTTTCTTAGCAAAATAACTGATTCCAAGTTTAGGACGGAACATGTACAAGAGGAGCCTATAGCATCTTGATATACCCAAAAGCAACTACTCGTCATCTCAGGAGCCAACTTAAGGAGGCTCCCAACAGCCAAACAAAAACAATGATAATAAATGCAATGGGATGAAACCATCAACTACATTTAAACCCGAGTTCATCGTCATATTTTTTTTAAATACCACCTTCTAAGGATATCAGGGAGCCAAATCCAGTTCGTTATCCTAAAAGTTGAATAAATAAAATTACATACTTATCCTGCTTTTCCTATACAAACTGTGAGAGATCAAATAGATGAGGGGCAACATTTCCTAATAAAATTACTTCACCTAATAAATTAAAACAAAATGATAGGTTAGAATATCTCTATGCTGCATTGCCCCCTCCCAAGTGAATTACTTACAGGAAATAGGCATTGAGCAGCCATGGCTACGAACATCAAAAAAGTAACACCAGACATGATGTGCCTCCTGATAAATGAGCACACAACCACCTCTCTGGATCTAGCTGCTGATTTGCAGAAAATGCAGAGATGATGGAGCACAGTAAACTGCACCCTAGCATAAAATTAGCAAAATCCAGGCTGGAAAACTACAGATCAGTGGTCTAGTTTCTTCAACAGATAAACTATTAAAAAAAAAAAAAAAAAAAAGCTGTGCTTATAGAAGAAACCCTTTAAACAAAACTTAAAAGCTGTATCAAGTCTTTAAAAAGTGAGGAAAACTATAATGTGTAAGGATCTACACCTGCGTAATAAAACAATAAAGAAACTTGCCCTGGCCAGGTTTTCTCAGGGGTTAGAGTGTCAGCCCTCAGACTAAAAGGTTGCAGGTTTGAGTCCAGCGAAGGGCATGTAATCCCCCTTCCTGCTCCAGAAGCTCCACTTCCAAAAAACCTGAAGAACCCCACTCACTGTCCTTCAGTTAGACAGCTGTTGTGCAGCCCACTAACGCCCCCTGCCTGTAGGATGCTGCACTGCAGCTGAACTAGGAGCCTCCAGTGCCCTTGGTCATCTCTTCGGAAAGCTTTATGGGGCACTCACCTGTCAGACACCAGGGATGAAATGAACAAGAGGCGCTCTCTGCCTTCCAGGTGCTCAGGCTAAACAGTGGTCCCAACATGAAAGCAGCAATGAAAAATGAAGGAAATCTAAGAAACTACAGGAGCATAATGAGGGGGTGATTAACGGTGCCCAGCAGGAATTAAGGAATTCTTTATGATGGGCGACTCCTAAAGTACACCTTGAACAATGAACAGGAAGTGGGCGCGAGGGGAGGCATCCGGGCAGGGGGAACAGTACATGCTGAGTGAGATCAGGGAAGCATAAGAGGATGTTGGTGTGAGGTGTTCTACCTGATCAATGCCTCCACGAAGCAGCTTGAAGAGCTGGTTCTCACGACTCTCATAAAGCTACACCTGCCATCCCAGGAAAAGGAAGCCCCTGTCTCAAGAAAGAGCTTTTTCCCTGAGGGTAGACAGGATCTCAGTGTCCTATGTTCTCACACCTGGTCTTCCGACCCTTCAAGAAATGACCCATCCTGTCTCAGTCAGGTGATGATCTTTGCAACCTAGACCAGGTCGTCCTGTGTCTCTCCACACACACACACACACACACACACACACACACACACACACCCCCCGTCTATCCTCCTCCTCTGTAGAGCAGAAAAATAACTCACGTGCATCCCTCTCAAAAAACCATGTGAGTTAACAGCTGTGAAAGCTCCAAGTGCTGCAGCAGGAAGGCCCCAGGAGGCACCACCCCTCAGGGCGTCCTGGGCAGCCGCAGCCCTGAGCCAGCTAGCCCGCGGGGAGCAGGGAGCGGGGAGAGAAGCGATGCTGCAGCCGGGTCCTCAGACAGAACACACTGCACCCTCCACCGCCCACCGCCCACGAACCCCCATAAAAATCAGGAACCATGCCGTTTTGTTTCAGGTGTTTTATTAAGTGGGCCAAACGGTAGCTGGTTTCTAAGTTGCAAAACAACATAAATTTAACAATAATATAGCCAGTTAGACTGTGACAAGCTTTTTCTTTCCTTAAAAAAAGAAAGAAAAAAAAAGGAGGACTTAAAACACACAACGGAGGGTTAAATAAATAATATGGGGGGGAAAGGAAAACCTGTTAAAACATGCTTGTTTACTTCTGCGCAACTGCGTGCCAAGAGGAAACGTGATTTTCTGCATAATGATACATCTTAGCATGTCTTCTTCCCAAATAATACTGACGAAAAAAGAAAAGAAAAGATGTGGACTGACTTGTCAGTGCTTGAAGAGGCACTACTAAAAATCCTTTGATTGGAGCTTCGGGCTTCCACTCCGCACACCTGTGTGTGGCCCAGGGAAGCCAAATATCCATATAATGTTAATATAGAAAACATTGGTTAAAAACGATGTGGAATGGCCTCACGGGCGCAGCAGGGCACGGAGGCGAGCTGCCCTGCACGCGGTGCCAGCCTCAGCCAGGGAGGCCGCCGCTCCCAGCGGCCGCGCGAGGGAGGGCACCCGCTTCAAAATAAGCGGCGCCAACCTCGTCTCCCTCTCCCTATCGCTCTTTCACATGAAAGTGTGTAAAAAGCAAATCAGCAAATAAACTCTAAAATAGATTATTTATTCCAAAAATCCTCTAGTTCTCTTTTTACAGTGAGTGTACATCTCCTCTCCGTCTCCTGCACGGCTCCTTAAGTCCTTGGAGCTGCAGGGTGAGTCCTTCTCAGCAGTCCTGTTGCTAGCTGGTGCTGAGAGGTCAGATGTCGATGCCCTTGACCAGGGACGTCTCCAGCGTGATATTGAACTCCTGCAAGGTCTGCAGCACACGGATCAAGGAATTGACAAGTGTGTGGTCTTTGATCAGCGCCACATCCTCATACATGTGTGCGGTGATGGGGCAGTCGGCCAGCAGGGCAATCCAGTGGTGTAGGAGGTGATCTCTGGCAGGGCAGGATCAGTCCAGGTGAGTCAGAAGGAAAAGAAAGGGAGATGGTTAGTGCAAGGCCACGGGGAAGCCTTGAACAAAGTCCGAAGCTGGAGAAGTGACTAGTTCCCCACAGCCCCTTTTTCCTCTAACAGGGCTTGGGAAAGAGGCCTTACACAGCAGTAAAAGGCTCCTACTGAGGGCTGCCCTGCCCCCGGACACCAACCCAACCTGACCCAAATCAACCCTGACATGTGCCACCAGGCCTGTTCCTCTCTAGATAACCCCACCAAGTCCAGTCAGCAGCTTCATCCATCTCAACAGCCAAGTCTCTAACCAACAGCCAGTCGATCCTTCCTCCCCACAGCTACCACCACCAGGAGTAATACCGAGAGCTAACATCCACATAGAGCTTAGCATGTACCAAGCACTGTTATAAGATATCTAACCATCATTGCAACCCCATGATCTATAATAATAAAAGCATAACATGCAAATTGACCGAATGGCCCAACAGCAGAACGACCATCCGGACGAAGCTGGGGCTGCAAAGGCCTACTCTTGCATGAATTTTGTGCATCGACCCTCTAGTATGATATAATGCCAATAGTGCTATTATAATCCCCACTTTATAGAAGAAATTGAGGAGCACAGAGGTTAAGTAGCTTCTCCAAAATCACACGGTTAGTAAGTGGCTGACGTGGGATGTGAATCTGGTTCCAGAGTCTGTTTTTTACCACCACATGAACTCCCTCCCTTTGTGCCTGAACAAACTATTGCCTTAGGTTTATTAGGGCTTCATGCTCTCACCTGACCTACTGGACTAGCCACTAACAATCTTGCCCAACCTTATGCACAGCATCCATGATACAGATTAGTATCATTCCAGTCCCCTGGTTAAACCACTCTATCCTAATAGGGAAGGATCCTCTGTCCTAGGTCCTTAGCGCCTCCTCCCTGAAGCCTTCTCTGATCTTTCTCCTCTGTATTTCCAGCATCCCGTATAATATAAACGTATATCTCTTTTTTGGGCTCTCACAACCTTCTGCCTTGTACTGTATTTAATTGGGACAAGTAAACTTCTACATGGTAGGAGCCATGTTTCATTCAGCTCTATTCACACCATCTCTCTTCCTGCCATCACGAGGCCTATGTTTATTGAAGGAATGACTATGTACAAACAGATTCGTATGTTTATTGAAGAAATGACTATATACACTTTTTAAAATTTCTCCAGTGGGGTGGTTTTATTCCTTCCATCAACATGTGGCTCTTGGCCTGGCTGGTATAGCTCATTGGTTGGGCTTTGACTTATAGGCCAAGAGGTCACAGTTCGATCCCTGTCAGGGCACATGCCTGGGCTGTGAGCTTGATCCCTAGTAAAAGGGGGGGGAGGGTGTGCAGGAGGCAGCCAACTGATCAGTGATTCTCTCACACATTAATATTTCTATCTCTCTCTCTCCCTTCCTCTCTGAAATCAATAAATATATATATTTTTGAATGTGGCTTTTCCTCCTCTGCTACACACACTCTCACCCCACTCCCACCCACATGCATGTACATAAAGGAAATTCAGGACTCTAGGAAGTCCTCTCAGGCCTCACCTACCCAAGAATGCCTGGTCATCAGCCCCTCCCCACCCCTGCACCACCTGGTCATCAGCCCCTCCCCACCCCTGCACCACCTGGTCATCAGCCCCTCCCCACCCCTGCACCACCTGGTCATCAGCCCCTCCCCACCCCTGCACCACACCAGGACGCCAGCACCACCTCCACGGCTGGCTGCTATGGACTCTGGGCTGTGAGGCTGCAGTACCTGGCTCCCAAGCACACCAGCATCTGGAACTTGCCATCCTTGCCAATGTTCCGGGGAGTATTGTTGATTGCAGTGACAAATCGGCAGAAATTCCGGGCCCTTGTATGCCAATTTTCCTCAGGAACAACTTCATTCTGCTCCAAAGTCTCATAATAGGTTTGTGCTTTTTCTGTGAAGAGGAGAAAAGCTTGCCGATGACAAAGCCTCTTAAAGCCGACCTGTCTCACTGTCCTGCCGGCCACCAGCCATGGGCCTCTCAATGTTGATGTAAGTAACTTAATGAGAATAACATGAGTGTTCTGATATCTTTCATCACCTTTCAAAAATGATTCCTGCATTCCTTATCCTTATTTTTAAAATTTGCGTTGCCCCTGATATAAAGATGCTACTTTCTCTAGTCTGAAGATTTAAAAAAACTCTTGAAGGAGAAGCTCCTTGTATAAAAATTCCCTAAGTGGGCACAACACTGGTCTCGGGCTGGCCTGCTAGATCTCCAAGGAAAGAGTGTGAGGACTCATGACTAAGCATCTGTACTATATACGACAGATGCTTAGAGAATCTTCTCCATCCAGTTCTCAGGAGGTGAGGGGTGAAGATGGGGGAACTTCTGTCATTACTTTTGGGGAAAGGCAGGGCAAACAACAGATCTGAGAGTTACCTGATTTGGCTTCTGTACCTCAGACCCCAGTGGTTGGCACCCACATTATGTTGGTGAGTCAACATGTCTCTACATGCTTTCCCCCCACACATCCTAGTCCAACTCACCCAGGAAATCCCAAATGAAGACATTTTTGAAGAGACGGGGTGATTTAAATCCATGCTGGAAAGCCTGTTCCAGAGCCGAGACAAGGCCACACTCTCCACAAAGCAACAGCGTCAGACTGCCTCTCTAGTAAGGAAAGGGGAGAGAGACAGGCTTGCCTCAAGCTGCCCTCCCACCCTGCATCCCCAAACTCACAACCCACAGCCAGGAGGGCAGCAAAAGACAGGAGGGACCCTGTGTCTGTTCCCCCAGCACCTGGCACAGTGCCTGGCTCAGAACAGCTCTCAGTGAATAGCTATTGAGTGAATGAATAAATGAATAGGTGATGAACGTGGGTTCCCACCAGGGGGACAAAGCCAATGTGGCCATTGTTCAGGAGACAGGCAAATCCTGAAGAAAATAGGAATACACACTGTTCACTAGAGGCCCCAGGACTCTGACGGGCCATTAGTGTGTAAGGAAAACAGGGTAACCCAAGCAGAGGCCCCCAGAGGAAGAACTATGCTCAGTCTCAAACTGAGGCACACTCTCCACTTTATGCTGTCCCAGCACATGGGCCAAGAACAATATTATTCTCTCTTACTCAGTCAATGTAAGGCCCTGGGCTGGAGGGCAGGAAGGCTTACCTCTTTCTCAGGCTTATGGAAGTGCTTCACGATGCCATTGACTGCCTCCCCAATGGACTCCTGGATCTGCCCAGTGTTCAGCTCTGATAAAAACCAAGCAGACACCCTTCACCAATCTCAGAGGCTCACAGTGCTCAGCTGCCTGAGCAGGAAACTGAGGGCTCCTGGGAGAGGAAGGGCAGCCTGACCATGGGAAAAGTAGCTCTCACCCACCAAACTTTGCTGAGCTAGCTCTTCCTAAAATCTTGGGAGGAAAAGCAGAGTCAATACCTTTGAGTTCTGTTTCTAAGAGAAGCTGGTAAAGTTTATTTTCCATTTTACCCTGGAGCATTTGGCAACCAAAGGAGGGCCACGCCTTGGCTGTGAAGCCCTGGAACCAAGAAAGAGAAGGCCTGACAGTAGACCCCTCACCTCTCTAGGATCAGATAAAATAGTCCGGAGGCCCCAGGCCAGCCTCCATAAGCTCTCCCCTCTCCTTCCAGGCCTCGAGGGAGATGTTAGATGACAGAGGTGGTTCCTGAGGCAGCTCACAGGCTGGGATTGGGCTAACATATCAGGGCTCCCAGAGACCTGCCCACATTTCCCAGGCTGGGCAGCATGAGGGCCCACCCTCTCCCCACTTACTGGGCTTGTTGTTGGGTGAGATGGTAACCAGCCTGCGGATGACGCTGGGGGACTGCTGCAGGGGAGGAGTCCGACACGGCCTCTCGTCCACCTCGGGCTGCGACGTGAGCAGCTCTCCCACCAGGACCCGCTCCAGGCTTCCATCGTCCATGCCCTTCCCCAGCCACCGGCCACAGGGGAACCTACAGGTCAGGCAATGGCCTGTCAGAGCTGCCAGCTCCTCCCATGCCCGTCCCCTACTGCTCTGAAAGACCCACGAACAAAGCCATCCCTGAGGATCCCTCACGGGCCTGCTCATCCATCCCCTGTGCACAATCAGGGAGTGATGGGCGGCCTGAAACCTGTCACAGCAATGTCACGCATCTCCCCTTGGTAAACCCTCCTCCGATTTTTTTTTTTTTTTAGGTGCATGAGGCAGAGCCAAACAGGAAGTTGCCCCAGCCAATCACAGCCTAAACAGTCTCCTTGAGAACTCCACACACCCAAGCATCAAACACAGCCCCTGGTGGTACCCTTGCCCCAGCATCTTAGTGCATAGCTGAGGGAACACTTACTTGTAGGTATGTCCTGTGATCTCGTTCCTAACCATCACATACTCCACCAGCCATTTGGCATACAGCCCAGAGTTGTCATGGCCTATCTGCACAGTAGTGAGCTTCCCCAGGTTCTGGCACTATGAGAGAACAGCCAAACAGAGAAGATAAGATAGGAAAAGGAAGTAGGAAAAAACAGTGACACTCCTTGGAGGCTGACATCTGACTGGCTGCCTGCAACCTGGCAGGGACAGAGCTCCTGGTTCCACCTGTCACCAAAGCCAGCACTACACACCATCTCAAGAGGGGCCAATGGCTGCTACCTATAGAGAGAACAGGGCCCAGGAGCAGGCAGCTCTGGAAGTGGGATGGCAGTCTGAGGCCCAAAGGTCTCTGTGAACATTTGGGCCCAGCAGCTGAAAGAAGTCTTGGGGATTTCTCAGCACACTGTGGACAGGGAGGTGTGGAAGCGCAGATGGGTAACTGCCTTCCAGCCAGACACTATTTAGACAGGGCAGGCTCCCCCCTCCTTGGGTCAACCCTTGGCTCAGATCATCTCAGGACAGGTCAGCTGTGCTGATGCATAACACTGTATAGAGCAAGGCCTCCAAAAACCTCTGCGGAAAGCTCCAGAAAAGCAGCTGTTGCAAACTCAGATTTCCACAGAGCTTAGAGTTGTGGTTCCCGCACAACACGTACCTCGAAGGTCATCTCTAACACGTTCCTGGGAATCTGCAGGATCTGTGTCTCACCCAGTTCTCCCGAGATGCAAATCCATGGGTTGGCGGTGAACATGGAGCCCCCCAGCTTCTTGCTCGGTACAATCAGGATGTGGTAGGGGATCACTGTTTAGGGGAAGCCACAAACGCATGGAGGAGGATCAGAATCCCTCCCACAGTGAAAAGGCCTGCTCCAGGCATGCTCAGATGATTGCAGCCATAGCACAGTCCGGAGCAGCAAGTCACCAGGGGCTAGTCTCTGGCTGGCTCAGAATATTAGCCAATCCTCCCATCAATCTCACTCCCCATCAGGTTACCCCCAAACATCAAAGATCCAAGCCCATATGCAGCCTCAGAGCTAAGTCAACTTGTCCCTTAAATAACATCACCAACTCGACATTGTGCTGAATTGCTTTTCAGAGCACGTCCATCTACCATCTCTCACACTCTAGTAACAATCTCAGGAGAGGCCATGCAGGTATTCTTTTTCTGAGGCATGAGAGGGAATTAGTTTCCCATGGGTCTCCTAAATTCTAGTTCAGTGCTGCTTCTACTGAAGGCTACAGCCCTCTTCTCTGAGAGGGAAGATGGAAATCACATAGAAACAAAAGTGCATGCTGGGACATGCAGCTGACTATTCGGGACCACGGAATTTCCATCCTAGAACCATGGCCCAATTTGTCCACAACCTCATGGACAAGGCCCCCGCGTCAGTAAACGCTGCTGTGACAGACTCAAAGCGTTACTCGCCACAGTTTGGCACTGTGCCGAGGTTGAGCTGATTCCTCTAATCCTTGCTGAGAGCCTGAAAAAAATAGTCACTGTACTCAAAATGGTAGCTTCAAACAGCTCACAGTTAAGGAAGCTCTGCTGAGCGGGTTGGTGGCCACTGAGGTGTGGATGTGATTTTATGCTGCGAGATCATAGGCAAGTGTGGCATCATTGGCTCTAATGTTTGAAGACAGATCTTTAACATCTGCTTCTTTTTGGTCTATTATTTGAAAGTTCTTAGACCACGAGCAATCAGAATGGTATTTGAATTTAAAAAGAGATATATATATATATATATATATATATATATATATATATATATATATATATATATATAAAGAGTCCATACCACACTACTGAGGCTGTTGAGTCTCTGGCCAAACAATTAGTCCTAGGGCAAATACAGAGACTACCCCCACCCAACATCCTGGCACCAAAGAAAGATGAGGCTCCAGGGGCCTGCCTTAGACTATACTGAACCCTCTTCCTCACTCTGAAAATAGGAAGAATGAAGCCCACAGGAGGGGCAGACTCTGCTCAAAGAAACCAAATGAGTTAGGGTCTGGACCCAAACCTCCATGGCTATGTGGAAGACTTGCCTATCCTTTTGGGCAGTTCTGAAACCTTCTGTGATATTGAATGACTCTCTCAGCCCAAAACCAAAGGGAAATTTCTTTACAGGTATAGAGGGCAGTGAATTTCCCCACCGCACCCAATGCGATCCATCTGCATCTCCTGAGGCTTCCAGGGCAGTGTCTGGAACAACAGTGACAACACGATGGCCAAAAAGACTGAGCTCCCCAGTTCAGAGCTCAAATAAGAAGCTTCAGAGAAAAAAACAACCTCCAAGGAGGGCATTGCACCTCTCTCCCACAGAAGCAAAAGGCAAATCAAAAGTACAAGTAATCATCTTTTTTCTTAAAAAGGGGACAGTGAGCCCTAACCAGTTTGGCTCAGTGGATAGAGCATAGGCCTGCAGGCTGAAAGGTCCCAGGTTCTATTCCGGTCAAGGGCATATACCTTGGTTGCGGGCACATCCTCAGTAGGGGTGTGCAGGAGGCAACTGATGGATATTTCTCTCATTATTGTTTCTAACTATCTCTCTCCCTTCCTCTCTGTAAAAAATCAATAAAATATATATTTTTTAAAAGGGGGACAGTGAGCTAGCCTCAGGCAGGCTCATGAAGACAGGAACTAAGAAGGCTGGAGGGGTACTCACGGATAGTTGTGAAGACATTGGTGAAGCAAAAGTAATCGACGGCATTGAAAGAGAGGAGGTGATAGAGGAACTGCTCCTTCTCGTCATCACAGCGCAGGAAGGCATAGCGCTTGTACAACTTCCTGTCAGAGAGGAGACAATACGTCAGTCTCCCAGCCAAGAGGAGAGGAAAGAGGCTAGAATTACTCAGTTCTGGAAGGAGCCAGCTAGGGGAAGAAATGAGATGTCAAGCCTTCGTTCTTTAGAGCTACCTGAAAAAGGAACAAAGCCAGTTAGTCTAACTGAGGGCTAGAGGGAAAGTGGCTTAAACTACAGCAGAAACAACAAAAACCAAACTTTACCCTGTGCCCAATTGTGGATGTTACTATAATGTAAAGTGCTAGAGGTCATGGGATCTCTCTCCTTCCTTTAACTGAGGACCCAAATTTTCTCTGGGAAGACACAGACCCTCGCAGGCATCTTGCTAGGGCTTCACCCCAGTGTGTGGTGTTGGAGGAGCAACGACAGGAGGTCTGTGGTCAATACTCATTCCCAGGCCAAGACTCAGATCCCAGCTGACCTGAGACCCACGGGTCAGGACACTGCTCTGACTGTGAATGTAAACCAGGAACACCTCAGAGACAATGAAGGGCAATGAAGGGAAAGAGTCAGGTCACACACCAGGGAGAGCTATGCAGACCTCGTCCTCGTCTTTTATAACTTTCTCCCATCTCCATCCCGCATCCCCACTGCTTACTCATCAAAAACCAACTCCTTTGCCTGACATTGCAGGCCTTCTGCAACTGCTCAGCAATGATACCTTCTCCAAGGAGAGGGGACACAGAGAGCCAAATGTACAGGCCCTCAGCACATGAGTGATGAGAGAGAAATGCACACACACACACACACACACACACACACACACAAAAAAAAACAACAACAAAAGAATGTAACGATCCTGGTTGCCAAGACTGCAATCATCAAGGCCAAAGAGGTATGGGATTCAGTATACCTGTCAGGTTCGACCTAGTCAGGTTTATATGGTGCTTTCAACAGATACTTCACCAAACAAGGCCTACTATGTGCAGGTGCTAGAGAGGGAAGCACCTACCCTCAAATACAGTCTAGATGAATTAATCAGGTAAAGACCACAGTATAAGACTGCCCATAATGAGTTGCCAAATGCAAGGCTCTCTGAAAATTTAAAGAGCCATAAACTTCAATGTTCCTTGAAAAAGAGAGGCCTGGCCGAAACCGGTTTGGCTCAGCGGTAGAGCGTCGGTCTGTGGACTGAAAGGTCCCAGGTTCGATTCCGGTCAAGGGCATGTACGTTGGTTGCGGGCACATCCCTGGTAGGGAGTGTGCAAGAGGCAGCTGGTCGATGTTTCTCTCTCATCGACGTTTCCAACTCTCTATCTCTCTCCCTTCCTCTCTGTAAAAAATCAATAAAATATATAAAAGAAAGCACAATTTATTTAAAAAAAATAAAAATAAAAATAAAAAAAAGAAAACAATTACAATTGCATTTTAAAAAAAAAGAAAGAAAGAAAAAGAAAAAGAGAGGCCTGAAGGATGGCACAGATTTAAATAGGCACGTAGGAAGAAAATGACAGAATGTGAAAACCAGTTTGACTAGGTTTGAGAGCTCAGAAAGTGACCAGTTAGCAATGAGCCTGAAAAGTTAGGCTAGAGTCAAATGAAGGCAGGCCCTAAATATTTAAGGCAAAGGGCCCTGCCAGCATGGCTGTGGTTGAGCATCGACTTATGAACCAGAAGGTCACAGTTGGATTCCCCAGCTGGGGCGAATACTGGGTTTCAGGTTCAATCCCCAGTGTGGGGTGTGCAGGAGGCTGCCAATCAATGATTCTCTCTCATCATTGATGTTTCTCTCTCTCTCTTTCTTTTCCTCTATGGAATCAACAAAAATATATTTAAATATAAAATATATTTATATATATTTAAGCCAAATATGTCTACAAATCTGCCCTACAAATAATAGGTTCCTGCAACTTGCCTTAGAAGTAAAGGTCCAGAAAGGAAAAGCAAGGACTTAGTTACTGTGGGCTTGCCCTGGGCCCAGGAGAGAACAAAAGAGATAAAAGTGTGTGTGTGTGTGTGTGTGTGTGTGTGTGTATAAAATTAGAAGTTTTCTTGTAATTCTGCAATCTTTCAGGAAAAAGACTGAAAAAATGCCTGTGATATACAGTCACCAGAGTGCAGAGAGGAGAGGAGGAGCCTCCGAACTCTAAGGTAGCCAATGAGAACCCCCTCCTTCTCATTGCTCTTTGAGAAAGCCATTCTGGGCATGCTGATTGGGAAGGCAGGGAGAACAAATACAGCAGAATTATTCTTCGACGGACAGAAGTGGAAATGCTTCAAAACCTTCATATGCAATTTGAGTTTAGCTGAATACAGCAGTGATACATAGTGTCACACGGGTTTCCAATCCCCCCAGCATTCCTGACAGCCTGTTCTACTCCAGGTGGAGTGGCCTTACTTGGTGAGCTCATGATCTAAGAGAAGCTGCTTCAGGTGTCTGGAAAGTAACTTTTTTTCCATGGAGAGTCGCACCCATGCTCTGGCCTTTCCCACGTCAGTCTTGATCTCCCCGATGTTCTGGATGTGCCTGAAGGGGAAATGGGAAAAAGAAAGTGAGGGTGAGTGGGAGATGAACTCACTACCAATACCTCCCCTGAAAAGCGAAGGGAGACCTAGTGAGACAGCTCTATCCACCCCTGGGAGAGTGCATCTCTCTTATTCCCTAAATCCTGGGCTCCCGTGTAGCTTTGCCAGATAAGCTCACCTGTACAACTCTCAGAAAAAGCCAGGTTAACCAAGCCCTTAGGTGATGCTCTGATATAATTCTCCAAAAATGTCAGGAAACCTCACTGCTCTATAAACACATCATAAAGCACAAGGCCAGTGAGACACTGTTAAGTAACATGGTTACTTCATATGGTTAACTGAGATGCTGTGGAAGCACAGGTCACTGAGACACTGTTAAGTAACGTGGACACCTAAGCAGCAACTGGAAACAGGATTTCGGTGGCTTATTGTGTCTGAGCCCACACTGACCTCATATCCTGAATGAGGGAGATTCTCAAGGGAGACATGACTGAGCTGGCATCGGACTTCCTCCGTTCTGAATCAACAAGTATTCCTAGAACAAAGAAACTGGTCATTTCTAAGATCAGACTATCCAAATAGCTGACTACCCTTCTAATCTCAAATCACATATTTCTACAGGAAACAGTTATTTTTATAACACTTTGATCAATCATTTCATAATATTTATTAAGTACCCACTAGGTTTCAGATTTAATACTTGTATGCATATTATTGCATCTAATTATTTAATAACTTATGAGATAACCAAAGAAGGTTATCATAGAGGGAACTGATATTCAGAGAGATTAACTGCTTTGCTCAGTCACCAAGTGGTAAAGTCAGATCCTCTGGCTCCTAATCTGGCACATTCTCACCATAATGCATAGAAGGCAGTGCTTCCAACTTGGAGGCACTACTTTTGTCCTGCTCTTGCCTCAAAATAGGCTACAAAAGAGCCAACAGGATGTGTAAAAAACACATGTCGCAGAAACCAGACCTCTAGATATAATACCTTTATGTCTACATGTCTGGCCCAACGATTAAAACTTACTACCCTGATTACTCAGCTGTTGAGAGATTTCGGCTATCGTTTATCCCTTGGCAATAACTTCAATAGCCTTCCTGAGAAGACTCTCATATCCAGAAAATGAACCAAAAAACTCTTAAAAGGGAGCTCTTGTACCTCACTTTCAGTCAATTATTCTCCCCACTTTCAATGCTAGATGAGGTCAACTAATTAAAGAGCAAAGATGACACTGAGTTCATGCCTATCTTTTAACCCCTATTTAAACTGATCTTTATCATTAGAATAAGAACACCCAAGAAA
The DNA here is from genome assembly GCF_964339955.1 of Pipistrellus hanaki. NCBI lineage: Eukaryota > Metazoa > Chordata > Mammalia > Chiroptera > Vespertilionidae > Pipistrellus > Pipistrellus hanaki. Next base: position 47,991,053 of record NC_140511.1, read on the forward strand.
GGTGAACAAACTGCTGGGCAGAGAGAGAAGAATGGAAGATGGTGTGAAGGGGAGGTGCTGCCAAGAAGTAGAGGAAGGAGGAGGATTGTCCGGTAATAGCCTAAAGAACACCAGATCAGGAGACAAGAGGCCGGCTCCTAATCTGGCCTCTTCTACCAATTCACTGGGTGACCTCTAGTAAATTCAATTCCTCTCTCAATCCCAGTTTCCTCCTCCTCTTATAAATAAGGGGCTGGACTAGATGACCTCGGGGGTCCCTGACAACTGATGTTTTCATTAAATTAGAAACAGAAAGGAAGTGTAAGGAATCGTTCACGCCAGGCCTTAAGGTAGGACACTGACAGCATCTTAGAGAAAACAAAAGACTCTGAAAACAGCTTGTTCCAAACACAAGACCTTAGTACCACCGAAATTCATTTAAAACGTAAACTCATTCTAATGAGACATACCTTGCTGATAAACTCATTCTAATGAGACATACCTTGCTGATATGTCTTCTATTTCACTGATCAAAAGAGTATATAATGAAAGCAAATTCCATGACTATGGCATGCTCTGAGGTTCAAAGGACCCGGGGGCTTAATATGTAAAAAAAGAAAACACCACAGACCAAAGGCGTCAGTGACCTGAATCGCTCCTGCTGTTCTCTCCAGTGAGGGATGGAATGTGGGTGGAGGGGTTCTCTCCAATGATGCAGAGACCATCTTACCTGAGGTACTGAGGCTTCCTGATGTGAGTTTTCTCTGTCGGTTTTCCTGATAATGTAACAGATGGGACCACAAGGCTGATTTCCCCTGGAACCAATACAAGGGGGAAATATCTATCAGTTTAGATTTCAGAGGCCAAGGCATCCAGTGGACACAGAGATAATTTAAACATATAGATTCCAGCTTTTAATAAAGCAGGTCCTCAAATAGCATTTCATTCAATGTTATTTTGTTGATGAGATGCCATAGAAACTTAACTTTTTTTTTTAAGAGAGTGCTTTTTTAAAAATATATTTTATTCGTTTTGTTTTTTTTTTTACAGAGAGGAAGAGGGAGGAATAGAGAGAAACATCGATGAGAGAGAAACATCGATCAGCTGCCTCTTGCACACCCCCACTGGGGATGTGCCTGCAATAAAGGTACATGCCCCTGACCGGAATTGAACCTGGGACCAGTCCGCAGGCAAATGCTCTATTCGCTGGGCCAATCCGGTTTTGGCTAAACTTAACTCTTTATATAAATTGGCCAACGGTAAAACTGGTTTCATTATACATCATTTAAAGTCACAGAAGCTATCAACAACATTAAGTGTGGACTTACTGTACTATTTATCTCAGTGTACACCGGATGCAATATACACACATATACCCTACTACTAAAATCCTGGAGAAACAAAGAAAAGAGAAAAGATCCCCATTGGGAAGAAGGAGGGCGTGGTCAAAGGGATATGTATGAATCAGTGGATGAGAAAGACAAAAATCAAATAACCTCTAAATAATTTTCTAAGATGAGGATTCACTATTGAAGGTACAGTTGAGGAAGCCTGCAGGAAGGTAGGCTGCTATTTTACTGCAAAGCTGAGATATTGCAGTCAGCATAACAGAACCGTGGCATTTGCAGTTTAAATTATGGGGTGGGGCAAAAGTAGGTTTACAGTTGTGAGTACTCACAACAGTTTCTTCTTCTATTATTATTTGTTAATTCTTGTATTATTTCCCATATGAACAACTGCAAACCTACTTTTGTCCCACCCTGTATTTGAATCATGTAGTAATTAGTCATTTTATTATTTTTTTTAATATATCTTTATTGATTTCAGAGAGGAAGGGAAAGGAAGACAGAGATAGAAACATCAATGATGAGAGAGAATCATTGATTGGCTGTTTGCCTCCACACCCCCTACTGGGGATCGAGCCCACAACCCAGGTACATGCCCTTGACCAGAATTGGACCTGGGACCCTTCAGTCCCCAGGCCAACACTCTATCCAATGAGCCAAACCAGCTTTCATCTCTTCTTTCCCAAAGTGGCTGCACCATTTTACATTCCACCAGCAATGTATGAAGGTTCTAATTTCTCCAAATCCTAACACTTTATCTTTTTTTATTTTAGTTATCCTAGTGGATTTGAAAAGGTATCTCATTGTGGTTTTGCTGATATTTTTTAATACACACCTGTATATGGGTATATTAGTATGTGCACAAAAAGATGTTTTGAAGGACAGATATGATAGACTGTCTCCAAACGATAAGAATGGAAACTCCAGAAGGGCAGAGATCTTGGTCTGTTGTTTTATTGTTGTTGTTTTTGTTGAGATGGAAACATCAATGATGAGAGATTCATTGATCGTCTGCCTCCTGCACACCCGCTACAGGGGATCAGGCCTAAAACCCGTGTATGGGTCCTGGAGCAAAACTGAACCCAGGACCCTTCAGTCCGCAGGCTGATGCTCTATCCACTGAGCAAAACCAGCTAGGGCATCTAAGTCTGTTTTGTTTACTAAGGTTATCTCAACTGCCTACAACAGTTCCTAGAACACTGTAGGCCCTCAATAAATATTTGCTGGATACTTATAGTTCCTAATTTGTCCAAAATAAAAGTGTTTCTGATAATGTTTCAAGTTCTTTTCAAATTTAAAAATGCATAAAAGTAAAAGTTGTCCATCTTGACTTTTCAAATTAGAGTACTATTTTGAGATAAGAACATTCTCTGGGTATTAAGCAGTAAAAATCAAATTTACTTAACTTCCTTTAGACATCTCTCAAATCTTTAGGTGGTTAAACTTATCCACATGTAAAAAAAAAAGTTAATGACAGACCTTTATCCACTGGGAATGTACAGCCGGTGAAGGACTCCTAGGGTATGTTTGGCTCTTCTGAGCTTCACGTACCTATTCCTCTATGCTCCATCTCTAGGGCCAGCTGCCAAACAGGATCTATCAGTATGGCCTTAAGTTCTATTTGCGGTACAGAAGCACTGCTTTTAAAATGTCTGGCAAACACACAGATTTATGAAGTTTATATTTATACAAAATAGTTTAGATTCTATTTAATCGTTTGCTTACCTATTTCTAATCTCACTCCATGCATACTATGTACCATTCACCAAAGCTAGCCAGCTGGAAGAGTATGGGAAAGCTAGAAGTGAAAACAAGAAGATAGTTTGCACAGCAGAAAGAGGCTTGACATTCCTTACCTGTTTTACTTGGAGTCCATGACTCCAGATCCTTTCCAAGAGGTCACAAAGGCTGGCAATCAAGGTGTTCTCTTCCACCCCGGTGATGTTGACCTCCCCGTGCCCTAGCTCCACAGCCTCTCGGCCCATCTTCTCCACCAGCATCCTCTTGGTCTACAAGGAACCAGTCAGTAGGATTAGAAAACCACAGTGAACAAGGTCACAGTCAACTGGAGAGTTGTGGCCACCAGCACGTCTGTTGGGCTGGGAGGGACAATATAAGTGAGACCGAGATACATAGAGTATCTCCACCGTATAGATATAGGTCAGGTCATGATGAAATGCATTCTTTAAAAGTTTAGTTAAGAAGATAAGAACATAGCAATTACTATATGACCCTGAACAAGTGAATTCATCACTCTAGATTCAGTTTTTACATTTATGAGATAAAAGGAGTTGAATAAAACCCTAAAGCTTATTGTAAAAAAAACACACCCATATACTGTATAATGAAAATCTCAGCTTTAATTACTATTTGCCAGGTACTATAATAAGCACTGCATTATCTCATTTAAGACTCCAAATAACTCTGTAAGTGTTAATATTGTTCCCAATTAATTGATAAGGAAATCGAGGTCCTAATTTACTGATAAGAAAAGTAACTTGCCAAAATCACACAGCAAAGAAATAGCACATCAGGCCTTTGAACCTAAAATCTGTCTGAATATTGAGTCCAAGTTCTTAAGATTTAACCATATTATAAATTTGTGACATATAAAAATTTAAAGAGCAGGGCGAAATCACTACTAATCTTACCTTTCAGAAGCAACACTTAGGCATATTTCTTTCTAGTGTTACTATTTTAAATGTTTTTATTGCAAAATATATCTCTCATACATATGTATATGTGTGTAGCTACATATATATGTATACACACATACACTGTTATATCATAACCATCACCTGGGTTAAGAAACAGAGTATTGTCCATGTATATCTTTGGAAGACACTACATACCCTCTCTAATCATCTTCCCACTCTAAAAGAGATCAGTATCCTGGCTTACATAAAACTACAGAAAAGCAAGGAAATAATTTTCACCTATATTTGTGTTCCTAAATAACAGTTCAATTTTGCCAATATGTTTTCTTTTGTGATTTGCTTTTTCACTCAACTTTATATTTCTGTAATTCATCTACATTGATGGGTATGGTTGTTGTCCGTTTCCACCACTGTATAACACTCCATCATATGAATATACTATAATTTACATACTGATTCTCCTACTGATTATTTGGTAATTTGTTTTTTTTTCCAGTTCAGGGCTATTACAAAGAATGCTGCTGTATACTTTCTGCACATCATCTCCTGTCATGCTACAAAGGTTTCTCTAGGCAATATACCCAGGAGAAGAATACTAGATAATGTTAGGCTGCTTTGCAAAGTGGTCATACCAACATACACTTCCAACAATATGAGAGTTCCTATTGCTCCACATGCTAGGTAACACTGTGTGACTTATTACTGTATTTCTTCAATTCTAAAATGTACATTTTTTTGCATGTTAATATCTCTGAAATTGGGATGTGTTTCACAGTCATTGACAGGCAATACACATAAGGAGGTTGTCACTGGATATAAATCTCAAGACCTGAGAATGCATGTCAATGACTTAGAAAACAAATTTCATTGACCATAAATAGAAAAACCCTCTTCCAAAAAGGGCAGCATCACCAATCCTCTTGATAGCAAAAAGGACAACATTGTATGGAAAATCAGATACCAATTGCTCAGAGTGAACCAACAAAAGATTTTTTTAAATACCTGAATTCAAAATATCAGAACTGATATATTAATCTAACTTGTTACATAATAATTTCTTCTGCAAGAGAAATTTGACTTCATCTTATAAATGACTACCACTCAATCTGAAAATGCAGGAAAATCTCTTTTCTTTTTCACTGATGAACAAACAGGATACAGTAGAGATCAAGTTAGTTGAATTGTCCTAAAAAATATGGCATACCAATTTGGTTGAAAGGCTACATTTTTATTAGTAGGTAAGAAATTACATTAATAACTAAAACATTAAAAAATTAAGAATGTCATTTATTCTAGCAATCCTTATCATGAGTATATATCCAAAAGAACTAAAATCAGAATCTCAAAGAGATGCCTATTTTCACAACAGGACACTTTGTTTGTGTCCATCAACAGATGACTGGATAAACAAGAGGTGATATAGATACACAATGGAATATTATTCAGCCCTAGAAAAGGAAGGATATCCTGACATTTGCAGCAACGTGAATGAACCCAGAGGAACATCACTCTCAGTGAAATATGCCAGTCACTAAAGCACAAACACTATACTTCTATGGGGTATCTGAAACAGTCAGACTCACAGAAGCAGAAAATAGAACAGTGGAAACCAGGGTAGTGGGAGGGGAATTGTTTCTGGATAGATATTAAGTTTCAGAATGCAAGGTGAGTAAATTCTGGAGATCTGTTATACAACGTAGTACTTATAACAGTACTATTAACAACAGCATTTTAAAATATGTTAAGAGAACAGAGATCATATTGTGTGTTTTTTTAAAATATATTTTATTGATTTTTTACAGAGAGGAGGAGAGAGGGATAGAGAGCTAGAAATGTCAATGAGAGAGAAACATCAACCAGCTGCCTCTTGCACACCCCCTACCGGGGATGTGCCCACAACCAATGTACATGCCCTTGACGGGAATCGAACCTGGGACCCTTCAGTCCGCAGGCTGATGCTCTATCCACTGAGCTAAACCGGTTTCGGCCCATATTATGTTCTTATCACAAAAAATAAACAAGTGCAAACCACAAAAGAACATAAGAAAATTTGGGGAAGTAACCGATATATGTAGTACCTTGATCATAGTAATAGTATCACAAGTGCATGTGTATATCCAAAGATGTATACATCAAATGTGTGCAATTTTTTGTATATCAATTCTCAATAAAGCTTTTTTTTTTAAATGACTTTATAGAATTGAGAAAAATACCCCAAAACAACTTAAACTGAATAACATACTTAGGCCTGGCACATAGTAGGCATTCATAAATTCTTGTGTCTAGACATATGAAATCACTGCTATCAAATTAAAATAGAGGCAACATTTTCATGTGTGTAAGACTAATCTGCTGAAGACAATTTAACTATAATAATTTCAAAAAATGTTAGATGTCTAAAATTAAAAACTATTATCTCTCAGTTTTAAAGAATACATCTTTTATCAACAAATTGTGCTTGCTCTTGATTAATAGTTTATTTTATGTAAAACAAATATGCCGCCTAGCCAGTGTGGCTCAGTGGTTGAACCAGGAGGTTAGGGTTTGATTTCCAGTCAAGGCATATGCCTGGGTTGTGGGCTCCATCCCCAATGTGGGGTGTGCAGGAGGCAGCCAATCAATTATTCTCTCTCATCATTGATGTTTTTCTCTCTCTCCCTTTGCTTCCTCTCTGAAATCAATGAAAAAAAATTTTTAAGACAAGAAAAAAACAAATATGCCTAATTCCAAGTTAACAGAATTTTAAAATTCATACTATCCCATTATATTACTAACAATATTTTTAAAACCAAGAAAGAAGTCAGAGCGAAGCCTTGGTCTTACCTCGGCTGCCGAGGGAAATAGCACACACACAGAGGTGTCCCCAGCTCACCTTGTTGCGGCATTCCTTCAGCAGGCCCTCCACAAACTTCCAGTTGGTTTGGGCAATCACTGACGGGGAGAGGTTGGACAGTTTGGGCTGGCGGATGGTGCTTCCCATATTCCTGGCTTCTTGGATGTATTTCTATAGCGAACGGAAAAATCAGACTCTAACCATGCACACAAAGGATAGGCGACCAGTACTGGTGAGTGCCTGAAGAGGGCACTACCACCCAGCACTTTCTTACTGCTTCTTTCCAAGGCTCAGATAAAGTTGGGGCAGAAAGTTTAAAATGTAACTGCAGCCCTGGCTGGTTGGTGACAGCATTGTCCTGATACCCCAAGGTTGCAGGTTTAATACCTAGTCAGGGCACATATACAAGAATCAACCAATGCGTGCATAAATTATTGGAACAACAAACAGGTGTTTTTCTCTCTCTCTTTAAAAGCAATCAAAGAGTTTTTTTCAAATGCAATTCTGTATAAAAGGGAAAACCTAAGAAAATATTGTTTTCTCTGATGTAAAGCACTTCATAACTGCTATAATTACCCTTTCTTTAAAGATACAAAAAAAAAAAAAAAAAAAAAACCATAGCTGCAGCATGAACAGATCAGTTTGTCATTCCAAATCTCAGAGTATTACTGAAAAAAATTACTTTACCTACTAAGCTGGGAGGAATTTAACTCTTCTGCCCATAGCAAAGATAACTACTGTTGTCATAATAAAGTATAACAACCTTGCTCAAAACAACAACTGTATTTTCTGCAAACTCTGGTGAATCTCCACATGCTGTTTGTTTTAACACTGAATGCATATAAATGCAGTGAACTGCACACTGACATCCTCTCAGTATTCCAGTTCACAACAACACTTTTACCCCAGACTTCCTTCTTCCCCACATTTATTCTAGTAGAACATTTCTGTCTGGTCCCTCAATCTGCCTTACTACCAATCCCCAAGATTAGGCTTCAATTACTACCTGGACTACCGCCACCTGCCTCCTAACTTGCTGGCTATCTAGCTACTTCTCATACCTCCTTCCTCCAAGCATTCTGCCAGTCTTCATTACACAACAATCACCAAGCTTTTGGTCCTATATTTCCTCTACTTAAAATATTTTTCTTTGTCTCTATAACAATCCTATCATTCTCCAAGGCTTCAAACAGATTTTAACTCCACCAAAAAGTTTTGTTTGATGATTACCCCAAGTAGAACTGACCTCTGCCTTCTCTAAACAGTGATCAAACACTGGTTTGTCTCTTATATGACCCTTTAACAAAACTCTTCTACTAAAGTTATTTGTGTACCTGACTTTGCTCCCTTAACCCTTTGCACTCCGAACCATTCTGGACATTGGCTACCAGCTACTCAATGCTACTTTGCGGCGGAAACATGCATTGAAATAACTCAATTCCCCGTAATCACAAATAAACTGCAATGTCCCCTGAGAGGGGACATCCGAGTGATATGCTAGAATTCCGATGTCCCCTGAGAGGGGACAGTGGAGTGCAAAGGGTTAATAAACTGGTATTCTCTGAGGACAAGGCTAACTCCTTGTCATCTTTATATTTCAAAGTGCTTACGACAGTGATTTATTGAGCACACCAAGAAAATGTGCTCAATAAATACTGCTGAAAAAATTAATCTGGAGGTAAGGTGGAAAACCCAGGGGAGACTTTAAAAATAACACCAATACCCAACACCCCTTACAGCACACTCGCAAAAACTCTGAGCACAACTGTATCCTATAAATCAGCAGTTAAAAATTTATAACCATACCTTGTGATTTTAATATATTCCATTAAAATATAGCAAAGACAAAATATGTTATTTTCCCATTCACTGAGGTGCCAGTCACATAAGAAAACAATATGCATTATTGGGCCGAAACTGGTTTGGCTCAGTGGATAGAGCGTCGGCCTGCAGACTGAAAGGTCCCGGGTTCGATTCTGGTCAAGGGCGTGTACCTTGGTTGCGGGCATATCCCCAGTGGGGGGTGTGAAAGAGGAAGCTGATCAATGATTCTCTCTCATCGATGTTTCGAACTCTCTATCCCTCTCTCTTTCTCTCTGTAAAAAATCAATAAAATATATATTTTTTAAAAACCAATATGCATTATTGGGTTTCATATGTATACTAGTGGTCCAGTGCATGAAATTCATGCATTGTGGGGGGAGGGGAGTCCCTCAGCCCAGTTTGCACCCTCTCCAATTGGGGACCCCTTGGGGGATATCCAAAAACCAGCAGTCGGACATCCCTCTCACAATCTGGACCACTGGCTCCTAACCGCTCACCTGCTTGCCTGCCTGGTGCCCCTAACTGCCTCTTTCTGCCTGCCTGATCGCCCCCAACTGCCCTCCCCTGACAGCCTAATCTCGCCCCTAACTGCTCTCTCCTGCTGACCTGGTCACCCCTAACTGCCCTCCCCTGCCGGCCTGATCTCACCCCCAACAGCCCTCCTCTGCTGGCTTGATCTCGCCCACAGCTGCTCTCCCCTGCCGGTGACCCAGCAATGACTAGGACAGACTTCAGGTGTTCGGTTGTCCGTTTCGGTCATTTTAGACGTTACGAACCCTGGTTCTTTATATATATAGATAACACAATTTGCAAGGTTATTTTCTCAAAGAGAAGTTCCTGAAACAGGTTTCTAAAGGTTAAATTCCCATTTTCACAACTTCTCTGCAACTGAGTCAGGCAGGCAGGGTTTCCAACTTGAGTTTTGTAACTAAAAGCTTTACTGGAAACAAGTTATAGTAGAGCTGAGAAACTCGGCCTATAAGCAATGAGGACTCAGGAGGTCAATTCAAGAAGCCTCAACCCCCCAGGCACCTGAAGATAACATTTCTCTCCTTTACTCCTCAAAGAAAAAAAAAGTCAAGATTATCTGTTTTAAATTATAATACACAAAAAATAGGGGGAAAGCACTCCCTCCTCCCAGGTTCAGATATTGACAGCATTAACCCAAGTTCAGCTTTTCTTCCTTCTAATTCTAACAGAATTAATTCTCCACTACCATACTACACACAAAAGAAGCCTCACAAATTTTAAAAGGATTTCTCCCAAGTCTCAGGCTCTTATCTCCTGAGGTTCTGTCACACTTCCCCGGAGTATGATGTATGAGGGAGTACTGAAAGGACAGTGAAAGGCTCTCTTCTAAGACTCCCATCATTCCTGAGTCGGCTGCAAACAGGGCCTGGTTCAGAGAGAGGACCTACATGGTTAGTGGCTAGCTGTCACGTGTAAAACATCATTCATCCTGGATTTGTCCTAACCTAGGCCCAGTATCAGGTATCAGGAATACTCTATTAATAACCCTTCTTTATGGGGAGAGGTCTCTAAATGCGGAGTAGTGGCGACCACATTCTGCATAGACAATTTTTGCTTAGACTCCATCCCTGTAACTTCCCTACAACAAATCCCGTTATAATCTATAGTAGGTGTGGGGAACCTTTTATCTGTCAAGGGCCATTTGGATATTTATAACATCGTTTTCAGGCCATCCAAAATTATCAAATTAAAAATTAGCCTGCTGTATTTGGTCAAACACTTAATTAACCCCTTATGCCATGACAAGGCCAGACCAAATGATTTCATTGGACTGATACAGCTCCAAGGATGGATGTTCTATATAGGGATGGCTGCTTCATTTTTTGGCCTCAAATAACCATCTTGGTTCAGTGGTCACTGTACTGTTAGGACACTTGAATCAGACCAGAGGTTAAAAAATAGAAAAGAGAAAGAGAATGTAGCATGATAATAGGCCCATTCCTTGTCAATCATCTAAGTTGGCTTACCTCTCTCTGGTCATTGTCTAAACGCAGGTGTTCTGTGTGCTGCTTCTGCCGATCTTTCCTCCTCCACTGGGCAGGGGCATTCCTTTTTGTCCATCTAAAAGAATCAAAACAGGTAATTAACAATATCCCAGTAAAAAGTAAGGTCGGCTGGTGGCTCAGTGGTTAGAGTGTTGATCCACATACAAAAGCAAGCATCAAACTCAAAGGCTAACATGGGCCAAATAAACAAAGTTTAAATTTATGTGGGCCACAAAAAAACAAAAGCTTCAATTTTCATAGAAACAGGTTCATTTCGATAGAGACATGCTGAATACAAAGGGCTGAAATAAATGAGTAATCATTATCATAAAATAGAACATTTTAATAAAAATTAATATTTTTCCTTAAACATTAATTTACCAGATATTCAATAACTGCACAAATTAATAAGCATAATGCAAATAAACCTATTTTTCTTGTTCTCCAAAAGTGAAATATTTCCTGTCGTGCACACCAAACAAGTCAGTACAAGGTTAATGACGTTGCAATCGGCTGCTAAAATATTCGCTGCTAACATTAGTGGAGAGAAATGGTGTACCTGTGCATAAGGCACGTAAAGGAAATGAATGCAACTTGATTATAGTAATCAGTCATTAGCAAACGTTGTAGTTCGTCTATATATATAAAAGTCTAAATAACCGACCATAAATCCGTCCAACCAGTACATATGACGCGCACTGGCAATTTAAAAATAAACACTGACTCGCACATGCGAGATACATATAAAGCTCTGGCTGGTGCCAATCGCACGCATGTGTTTCAATCTATCAATGTCAATCCTGAATTTGGTTGTTTAATTTAAAGACAGTTTCCCATGATGCCAGGTGCTGGGAAATTTGGACAGGCACATGCAAAAAATGAAACTAGATCACCAACTTACACCATACACAAAAACAAACGCAAAATGGCTTAAAGGATTTGAATGTAAGTCGGGAAACCATAAAAATCCTAGAAGGTTCTATAGGCAGCAAAATAGCAGACATATGTTGCAGCAATATCTTTACAGATACAGCTCCAAGGGAAATGGAGACTAAGGAAAAAATAAACAAATGGGACTATAACAAAATAAAAAGCTTCTGCACAGCAAAAGAATCCATCAACAAAACAACAAGAAAGCCCACTGCATAGGAGAACATATTTGCCAATGATATTTCCAATAAGGGCTTAATCTCCAAAATTCACAAAAAAATTTATGCAACTTAACAAAAGAAAGATAAATGATCCAATCAAAAAATGGTCAAAGGATGTAAATAGACACTTTTAAAAAGAGGACATACAGAAGGCCCAGAGACATATGAAAACATGCTCAAAGTCACTAATCATCCAAGAGATGCAAATCAAAACAGCAATGAGGTACCATCTCACACCTGTCAGAATGGTTATCATCAACAAATGAAAAGTGCTGGTGAGGATGTGGAGAAAAAGGAACCCTTATCCACTGTTGGTGGGAATGCAGACTGGTGCAGCCACTGTGTAAGACAGTATGGAGTTCCCTCAAAAAGCTAAAAATGGAACTCCCATTTGACCCAGTAACCCCACTCCTAGGACTATACCCTAAGAAACCAGAAACATCAACCAGAAAGGATATATGTACCACTATGCTCATAGCAGCACAAGTTACAATAGCTAAGATTTGGAAACAGCCTAAGTGCCCATTAGAAGATGAGTGGATTAAAAAACTGTGGTACATCTACACAATGGAATACTTACTAATGCTGCTGCAAAAAAGAAGGAACTTTTAACATTTGCAACAACATGGGTGGAACTGAAGAACATTATGCTAAGCAAAATAAGCCAGTCGGAGAAAGACAAATATCACATTATCTCACTCATATGTGGGATATAATGATCAACATAATTTGATGACAAGAATAGATTGATCTAGAGACAAATGGTAGGGGGTTAGAGAGCAACCAAAGGACTTATATGCATGCACATTAGCATAAACAATGGACACAGACACTGGGGTTGGTGGGGGCTTGCCCAGGGTGGGAATGGCAGGGGGGTTGTCAATTGGGGGAAAAGGAGACATATGTAAAACTTTAGACAATAATATAAATAAATAAATAAATCCCAACAAACTCTAAACAGAGTAGGAATATTCCTACCTAACCCTGTTTTCAGACATAGTCGGTTATCTGTTGCTTTCTCTCTAGTTCAAAGAACATGTGATATTAAAATTAAAGTTGTAGCTGAAACCGGTTTGGCTCAGTGGATAGAGTGTCAGTCTGTGGACTGGAAGGTCCCAGGTTCAATTCCGGACAAGGGCATGTATATTGGTTGCAGGCACATCCCCAGAAGGGGGTGTGCAAGAGGCAGCTGGTCGATGATTCGCTCTCATCGATGTTTCTAGCTCTCTATCCCTCTCCCTTCCTCTCTTTAAAAAATCAATAAGATATGTTTTAAAATAAATAAATAAATAAAATATAATTAAAGTTGTAAATACTTCATCACAAGGGAAATTAGTCAAGCACTCTGAAACTGTTTTTACTTTTAATTGATATATGGGGAGATATTAGAATAAGTTTAATCAATTTATCAGTCATTGTTTTTATCAATGTTTTTATATCATGTTTTTGTTGTTTTTATATCATGTCTTTGTTGTTGTTATAGCATGTTGTTTACTTATTAATCAATTCATATATTGTTTTCATATACATTTTACTAATTTTCTTTCATCTCTGTCACTTCTATTACAGAGAAAGGGCAAATAGTGATATTAAAATATTTCTTCTAATTAATTTCCTTTCAATGTGTACGAATCCGTGCACCAGGCCACTAGTTATTAATAATCCTATATAATAAAAGGTTAATATGCAAATCAACCGAACCAGAGAACAACCAGCTGCTATGGCACACACTGACCACTAGGGGGCAAGCGCAGTGAAAGCCTTCATGGCCGCAGTCAGACATCCCGAGGGCTCCCAGACTGTTAAAGGCACAGGCTTGGCCCTCCCCACCCCTAGTGCATGAATGTCGTGCACTAGGCCTCTAGTTATGTATAACAGGATATTGTAAAAATTAAGTTATGTACAGTTATATTGGCTGGGCCATGAGTTTGATATGCTTGCACTAAAGGGCTGCAGGTTCAATTCCCAGCCTAGTTGGAGGCGTGTGTGTGGGAGTCAACCAACCAATGTGTCTCTCTTATACCTCCCTCCCTTCCACTCTCTCTAAAGATCAATGGAAAAAAATAGCCTCTGGTGAGGATTAACAACAACAACAAAAATTCTTTTTTTAGCCAGGACCGGTTTGGCTCAATGGATAGAGCGTCGGCTTGGGGACTGAAGGGTCCCGGGTTCGATTCCGGTCAAGAGCATGTACCTTGGTTGCGGGCATATCCCCAGTAGGGGGTGTGCAGGAGGCAGCTGATCGATGACTCTCTCTCTCATTGATGTTTCTAACTATCTCTCTCCCTTCCTCTCTGTACAAAATCAATAAAATATATTTTTTTTTAAATTTAAAAAAATAAAATAAAATAAAATCTTAAAAAAAAAAATTTTTTTTTTTAAAAAGGTCAAATGACAGAAGAAAACTGAAATGTCTAGAGACCAATGCTGGGCACAAAAAAACATCAAAGAGTCACCAGAGATAGCTCAGAGACCTTGGGGAAGAGTAGCTTAAAGATTAGAGAATGGCCAAGAAAAATAACTTCCTAGGGAACATAGACCTCTCTCTCTTCAAACATGTACATGAAGTTCACATGCAGATCCAAAACTATACTCAGCTCTGTCTGGTTATGTATAACAGGATATACTCATCTCCAAACGTAACTAAAGAACAGCAATCCTGCTAAGTTACCTACTTCCAGTTCAGACTCCATTTCAACTACCACTTACTGGAGTTAAAATGCCATCTACATGTTGTATGGGATTAGTCATGAGATCATTTTAACCAATCTGGTTTTTTGCAGGTCCTGGGCATGTGGAACTATCCCAATTGGCACTTTGGAGACAGGAGCTGATGATACTCTCACCCATTTTTTTGTTCAAAAAGTGAAAAACATGGGATAATTTTGGTCTTCTCCATATTTGTTTTATAAAATTCAGGGGTCTTCTACCAGCTCAGGCTCAGATACTGGACTGTTAGGGAGCTGAATTAGGGAATTCCTGGGGTTGACTCACTTGTTGCTGGCTGGCCCAATGGAAAGCACATCAGACTGCAACTTTGGGAAGAAGCCTGGTTCATACTTTCCTTGTCCAATCTTCATGTCAAGTAAATGGGGGTGAACCGCAGTATGGTCTATTTTTGTTAGACGCAGCTCAATTGCTTTCTCTGGATAAGAAAAAAAAATCAAACTTTTAAAAAAATATACCATATCCTAGGGCATACAATACTCAATAAATTTAAAACAATTTGAATAATATAAAATATGTCCTCTGACTACAATAATCATTAAGAACATTAAAACTAA
The DNA here is from genome assembly GCF_964339955.1 of Pipistrellus hanaki. Classification (NCBI taxonomy): domain Eukaryota; kingdom Metazoa; phylum Chordata; class Mammalia; order Chiroptera; family Vespertilionidae; genus Pipistrellus; species Pipistrellus hanaki. The sequence goes on from NC_140511.1 coordinate 48,006,142, forward strand.
ATAACACACTTCCAAATAACCCAGCCACCGAAAAAGGAATCAAAATAAAAACTGTATAAAAATATGAGAATTTGTAGTATGTCATTATTACTTGAAAGGAAATTTATGGCACTAACTGCCTATCTTAGAAAAAGAAGAAAGGTCTCAAATTAATGACCATGGATTCCACCTTTAAAAACTAGAAAAAGACTAGCAAATTAAATTCAAAGTATAAGGAAGGAAAAAATAAAGGCCAGAATGAAGTCAATGAAATAAACAGACAAATTAATAAATTCAAAAACTATTCTTTCAAAAGATCAATAAAACTAATAAACTTCTCAACAGACTGATTAGAATACAAAGGAAAAAACACAAATTACCAATATCAATAATGAGAGAAATGACAGACTCTACAGATATCGATACAGGACATATTACAAAAAACTTAATGCCAACAAATTTGACAATAAGTGAAAGGGAAAAATCCTTGAAGGATGCAAACTGACAAAGCTCACTCAAGAAGAATAGTTCATCTGAATAGCCCTATTTTTTAAACTGAATCTATAGTTTAAAATATTCTTACACAAGAAAACAGCAACAACAAAAAAACTTCAAGCCCAGAGGGCTTCACTGATGAATTCTGCCCAACATCTAAAGAAAAAGTAGTATCACTTACACAAGCTCTTCTGGGAAACTGAGGAGGAGGGAATACTTCCTAACTTTTTTCCAGGCCAACATGATAGCGACACCAAACCAGACAAGATATTACAAACAAACTATGAACCAACATCCTTCATGAGCATAGATGCAAAAATTCTAAACAAAATTGTAATAAATTTAATTCAATAATATACAAAAAAGATAATGCATCATAATCACATAAAGGGTTTATCTCAAGAATGCAAGATTAGTTTAAATCTTTAAAAATCAATAAATTGGGAGGTTCCAAGATGGCTGCTTGGGTATACACCTAGCCGCAGCAGCTCACAACAATTTCAAGGGAATACAACTAAAATGTAGAGTGGACATTGCCCAGAGCTACAGGTAGTCGACTGACTGAAAACTCTACAATAGGAAGGAGGGAGAAAACCAGAAGGAAAATCAGAGGAGCTGAAAAAAAGCCTAAGGTACGGAGACATGCTGCGCGCTCGCACGCACGCATGCGCGCGCGGAGAGGTCGCAGCCGGAGAGGAGGAGAGGGCTGGGTGCTGCCTGGCGTTCCCTAGCAGGAAGGAAATAGAACCCCCAGCCTGGGCTGAACCCCCGAACCGGCAGCGCTGAGCCCCAAGTTATGTGCCAGACCCTGGGGACCCAGGCTCCGGCAGGGGGAGACAATCCCGGGGGACGGCGAAATGCGGGGCCCCCGGAGTCGCGCGCACATGGCGCGCATAGAACTGAATGTTGACTCTGATGCTGGATTACCCTAGCCGGAAGAAACAAAGCCTCCAGCGGCAGCTCTGAGCCTCAGTCCAGACCGCCCCGAACTCCAGGTCTGGGCCAGTCCCTGGGGACCCAGGCTCGGGCAGGGGGAGACGGAGCTGTGAGGTGGAGTCCTGGGAGCGTGGCGAAAGGCCGAGCTCCCGGAGTCGCGCACACTGTGCGCAGAGGACAGTCTGTTGACTCTGATCCTGGACTCCCCTAGTGGGAGGGAGAAAGAAAGCTCCAGACTGGAGGAACGCCACGAGGAGCAGGAGCCCCTGCCGGACACTGGCCAGCCGGGCGCCAGCAAGGAGCCGGGCAACGGGGCCCCCAGTGGGGGGGGTGCCCCTGAGCCTTCGACTGCTGAGCGCTGGCAACGGAGCCAAGGACGGGGGCTGCTTCCTGGGTGGCGCCGACCCCGGCAACAGGCTGGAGCAGCGCGGGAGCCCGCGGAGAACAAAGGGGTGCCACAGGCCAACCTGCTGAGCTCCCAGGACAAGGAGGAAGAAACCAAAGAAGTTCTCAATGTGAAGAAATCAAGTGAGAGCAAATGATAGTAAAATTACTTAAGAAAGAATACAAAGAAGATCTTGAAAAATCAAAGACTAAGTCAGAACTCAACGCACCAGCCAACATTGCAACATAAATGCGTTTTGTTTTTTTTTAAAAAAAGAAAAAAAAAAAGGAGAAAAAAGGGACAGAATGTTGGAACAGCGGCGACCAGGCCTAGAGTGGCCAGGCACAAGGCAGTGGCAGCTGGGCCCGGAGCAGCAGTGGCCAAGCCCCAGAGCAGCAGCAGCCAGAACAAGAGCATCAACGGCCAGCACTGGAGCAGCCAGACCTGGGGCAGTGGCAGCCAGGCCTGAGGCAGAGGCGGCCAAGCCCAGGGTAGCCAGTCCAGGAACACCCAGACACGGAGTGGCTGGGCCCGGAGAAGCCCGGTCCAGAGCAGCCGGGTTGGGAGCAGCCAGGCCCAGAACAGCAGTAGCCAAGCACGGAGCATCCAGGCTGGGAGCGCCCAGGCTCGGAGCAGCCGGGTCGGGTGCGGCCAGGCCCGGAGCAGTGGCGGCCAGGCTGGGAGCGGCCAGGCCCGGAGCAGCTGGATCTGGTGTGGCCAGGCCCGGAGCAGCAGCTGCCAGGCTGGGAGCGGCCAGGTCCGGAGCAGCAGCTGCCAGGCTGGGAGCGGCCAGGCCCGGAGCAGCCGGGTCTAGTGCGGCCAGGCCAGGAGCAGCGGCTGCCAGGCTGGGAGCGGCCAGGCCCGGAGCAGCGGCTGCCAGGCTGGGAGCGGCCAGGCCCGGAGCAGCCGGGTCTGGTGCGGCCAGGCCAGGAGCAGTGGCTGCCAGGCTGGGAGCGGCCAGGCCCGGAGCAGCGGCTGCCAGGCTGGGAGCGGCCAGGCCCGGAGCAGCCGGGTCTGGTGCGGCCAGGCCCGGAGCAGCAGCTGCCAGGCTGGGAGCGGCCAGGCCCGGAGCAGCCAAGTCTGGTGCGGCCAGGCCAGGAGCAGTGGCTGCCAGGCTGGGAGCGGCCAGGCCCGGAGCAGCAGCTGCCAGGCTGGGAGCGGCCAGGCCCGGAGCGGCCGGGACCGGAGCAACCGGTCCCAGAGCAGCCGGGTCGGGTGCGGCCAGGCCTGTAGCAGCAACAGCCAAGTCCAGAGCAACTAGGTCGGGAGCGGCAGTGACCAGACCCGGAGCAGCTGGTTGTGGAACGAACCAGAGCAACAGAGGCCAGGCCCAGAGCAGCCAGGCCCGAAACAGCTTGCTCCTCGCCTGTACCTGCCCACGGCTGCCTCGCAGACATGGCTGGAAACTTTTGCGGGAACTTGAGGGTCTGCTGAATCAAGTGATGAAGGCTTAGATGTGGATGTGTTGAGTTAGTATAGCGCTGGGGTGTTGATCTGTGAGTGCCTTGGGTGGGGCCTGGATGAGGCTGGTTGACCTATTTGAAAATGTCTTTTGTGTGAAGTGTATCATTGGGCATGTGGAGGTATTATTGATATGAGAAAATGCTAAGTAACAGATTTACTATCTGAAAAGGGATTTACTATCGGGGAAAGGGAGGGAGGAAGAGACTGAACATAAACTGTGCACCTATGGATGAGGACAATGGGGGATGGGGAGGGGGCAGAGGGTGGGGTGGGAACCTGGTGGAGGGGGGAAGAAATGAGGAACCTTTGTAATAATATGAACAATAAAGATGGATTTAAAAAATAAATAAATAAATAAAAAATAAAATAAAAATCAATAAATTGCCATATTAACAAACTAAAAACTACACTATTACCCCCACTAAAAGCCTTAACCAAGAGGGTTGTCATTTTAATGAAAGACCTGAATTGAGAGCTGAAAGGTAAAGACAGAAGGCTAGAGAATGTACTCAATGAAGGCAGAACTTGGTCCAAATTGTCACCAGTTGTATCTTAAAAACTTAGAAAATTGCGGCCTAGCCTGTGTGGCTCAGTTGGTTAGAGTGTCTTCTCAGAGGCAACCAATTTCTCTCTCTCTCTCTCTCTCTCAGAATCAATGAACCTGTCCTCAGGTGAAGAGTAAAAATAAAATTAAAAAGCTATATTTTTAAAACCTAGAAAAATGCTTGACATGTTTATTCATTCAGTACATATATATTTGTGAACACTTACCATATGTTAAGCATGTAGTACCGAGTTTCCCCGAAAATAAGACATCCTCCAAAAATAAGACCTACTTACAGGTTTCCTTCTGAGTGAAATATAAGGCATCCCCCGAAAATAAGGTCCCCTCTAGGCTCTGTCTCAGAAACTCTGTGAAACCTAAACTGCAAGAAGTTGTGACTTGGGTGAAGAATTCATGGGAGAAAATCACTGACAGTTGCATTGCAAATGCACTGTGAGCAGGCTACCTTGACAAGAAGTACTCATTTAAAGACAGTGCTATTGCTAAACATGAGAGATTTGGTCCACTGATTCTGAAAGAAATGGAGTCACAAGAAATTCACCAGGAAATTCAGGAATTGGATTGTTATGATGATGTTCCAGAAGATGATGACATGATTGTCATTGAATAAATGAGTAAATTCTTGATACTGTAGGATTCACATTGTCTGGTTTGTGTTGACAACTACCGTACTACCGTACCGTATACAGGTAATAAATTTCCTTTATTTTAATTTAACAATAAATGTGTACTGTATTCTTCTTCATGGAAAAATAAGACATCCCCTGAAAATAAGACCTAGTGCATCTTTGGGAGCAAAAATCAATATAAGACACTGTCTTATTTTCGGGGAAACAGGGTAGGTATTTGTAATATTTAGTAAGTGAAAGAACAATATATACAAAATAGCTACAAGGACACTGAACATCCTATAAGAAAGTGATCATACTACTTAATCTGGCACCTCAAACTGAGACTATTCTCTACCTATACTCATCTATAATAGTTAGAGCTTCTAAGAACAAAAAGGCGTTTTCAATCATGCATGTAGCAAACCACTTTTTTAAAAGGATATTTTTATTGATTTCAGAGAGAAAGGAAGAGGGAGAAGGAGAGATAGAAACTTCAATGATGAGAGAGAATAATTGATCAGCTACCTCCTGCACACCCACTACTGGGGATTGAGCCCACAACCCAGCATGTGCCCTTGACTGAAATTGAATCCAGGACCCTTCAGTCAGCAGGCTGATGCTCTATACATTGAGTCAAACTGGCGAGGGTAGCAAACCACTTTTAACATCTATCTGTTATAAACACAATGTTAGAAGTTGGGGTAAGGAAACAAGTAAATACAGTCTCTGCTCTTAAATTGTTCCCTATTAATGACAACTCAAAAGAGATTACAGAGGGGAGGTAAGAACAAGCACCACAGGACAGAAGAGGAATCCACCAACCCAGCCTGAGGGCACCAGAGAAGGCTTCATGAGGAGACACACCAGGTAAGTTTTTGTGGCAAACACTATCAAGTGCTTACTCATAACTCATTTGCTCTTTCTTTCTTGCTCATAGAACTCCAACACTGTTCAGGGTAACATTATATCCAATTCACTACTCTCTTTCAAAGCCTTTCTATAGTCACATAATATGGTTCTGGCCCATGAGACAACAGAAAGCATTGGCTGGTAGCAGCCTCCCCTTCTTGCCCTGAACTTGAACATAAAAAGCCTCTTGTAGCCCTAGCCAGTGTGGGCTCAATTGGTTGAGCACTGTCCCATGCTCCAAGATGCAGGTTTGATTCCCAGTCAGGGCATATGCCCAGGTTGCAGGCAGGGGGCATGCAGGAGGAAGCTGACCAATGTTTCTCCCTTGCCCCTCCTTTCCCCCTCTCCCTTCCTCTCTCTCTAAAATAAAATAAAAAAATTTTTAAATATATTTTATTGATTTTTGTACAGAGAGGAAGGGAGAGAAATAGAGAGTTAGAAACATCAATGAGAGAGAGTCATCGATCAGCTGCCTCTTGCACACCCCCTACTGGGGATATGCCCGCAACCAAGGTACATGCCCTTGACCGGAATTGAACCCGGGGCCCTTCAGTCCCCAAGCCGACGCTCTATCTATTGAGCCAAACTGGTCCCGGCTAAATTTTTTTTTTTTTAATTCCCAAAGAAGATTGTGTTTAAATTTTTTTTAAAAGCCTCTTATAAACATGAGGCAAACAGCATGAATATAAGTCAATACACTAAGGATAGCTGAGTAAAAAAGGCAGAACCTTAGTTCCTGATTATACCGTTGAGCAGCTGAACCAACACTAGCAACCACCCATTCTGCATTTCTTGCTAATCTGGGAAAAGTATCTCCACATCTTTCTAGCCCAGTGCTAATTAGATTCCCTTCTCTATTACCTACAGCAAGCCCCATTCCCAATTGACACAGTGTTAAAGGATAATAAGAAAGGAAAGAGCATTTCAGGCTATGGGAAAATTTTATGCAAAAGCAGAAACAGAAAGAAGCTGGCATGTTCAGGAGCAGGGACACATCAGTGACATAATTCAGGAAGCAAGAAAGTATAGCAACAAGGAGGCCTCACCTGCTTCATCCACAGTGGTACACTTCTGGTACATGGATGTGCGGAGAGTAGGCGTCCGAACATTCAACAGCCTGATCTTATCTACTCGGGAATCGAACACCCGGAGCACAGGGTCTTTATCATCATCATCATGAAACATAATTTTATTGTCAATGAAAGAAGCAAACATCTGGGTCTCCAGGAATCTTGAGAGAAAGGGCAAGTAGGGCTCAGGCTGATCTGATAGAAAAGATGCCTGGTGGGACAAGGAAACAGACAGTCATCAATCAACAGAGAAGAGGAAAAGGGGAAAAGGGTATGTCACCTTTGACGAGCAAAGGCAACACACTCAAAAGATCCAATGGATAATTCTCTGAAGCTTTCTAGATCTTTATGAAAAGCCAACAGCAAAATCTCTTCATCTTGTTTTTTTTTTAAAACAATGAAGGTAAATCACCTGACAGTAAGAACCAGCACTCTGTTCTAAAGCAGCAAGACCTTGCATTTTACCAGCATCAGAAGGATCATGAACTTGTTTCCCACATTTAATCTTGAACAACGTAGATTTGAACTGCACAAGTACATTTATACACATATTTTTCAATAAACATACAGTTGGCCCTCCATCCGTAACCCCAGATTTTGCATTTGTGGAGTTAAACAACTGCAGATCAAAAATACTGTTGGGGCCGAAACCGGTTTCGGCCTGTGGACTCAAGGGTCCCGGGTTCAATTCCAGTCAAGGGCATGTACCTTGGTAGCGGGCACATCCCCAGAGGCAGCTGATCGATTACTCTCTCTCATCGATGTTTCTCTCTCTCTCTCCCCCTCTCTCTCCCTCTCTCTCCCCTTCTCCCTCTCTGTAAAAAATCAATAAAATACATATTTTTTTAAAAATACTGTTGGGCCAGTTTGGCTCAGTGAATAGAGCGTCAGCCTGTGGACTAACGGGCCCCGGATTCGATTCCTGCTAAGTGCACGTGCCCAGGTTGTGGACTCGATCCCCAGTGGAAGACATGCAGGAGGCAGCCAATCAGTGATTCTCTCTTATCATTGATGTTTCTATCTCTCTCTCTCTCCCTTCCTCTCTGAAATCAATAAAGAAATATATTTAATTAAAAAAAAAAAAAACTGTGGGAATCCATGGATGTGGTGGGCTGACAGTAGGCTTTTCCTATACCATTTTTAAATATATATTTTTAAAATATATTTTGTTGATTTTTTACAGAGAGGAAGAGAAAGGGATAGAGAGTTAGAAAGATCGATGAGAGAGAATCATCGATCAGCTGCCTCTTGCACACCCCCTACTGGGGATGTGCCCTCAACCAAGGTACATACCCTTGACAGGAATCGAACCTGGGACCTTTCAGTCAACAGGCCAATGCTCTATCCACTGAGCCAAACCGGTTTCGGCTCCTATACCATTTATAAACCGGCCGGCATGGCTTAGTGGTTGAGCATCAACCTATGTACCAGGAGGTCATGGTTCAATTTCCGGTCAGGGCACATATCTGGGTTGCAGGTTACATCCCCCCAATTGTGGGTTATGCAGGAAGCAGCCAATCAATGATTCTCTCTCATCATTGGTGTTTCTATCTCTGTTCTTCTTCTCTGAAATCAATAAAAATATTTAAAAATAAATAAAAATGGGACTTGAGCATCTGCAAATTTTGGTATCCACGGGGTCCTGGAACTAAGCATTGACAGATACCAAAGGACACCTGGAGTTTTGGAGGAGTCAAAAGTTATAGACAAATTTCTGACTATGCAGGGGACTGACACCCCTACCCATCACATTGTTCAAGGGCCATCTGTGTTATGAAAGAAAAACTCATTATCAGTTAAATCGTCATGCCTCACCTCCCTCCCCAGCAGATTAAACTCACTTTATCAAAGTTTTGCATCTGTTCCCTGTTGTTAAACCAGGACTCCTTATCCTGGCTAGGCTGAATGACAAACACCTCATAATCTGCAAACATCTGAGTGAAGCGATTTGCAAAAACTTCCCGGATCTGAATGTTTAGCTGGTAAATCCTGAGTTCTTCTTCATCACACTGAACTTTCAGGTCCTTATTGCTGCTGGGGTCTTCACGCACTTCCAGCTATTAAAGAAAAGAGAAATGACAGTTGAAAACACTCAAGCTTTTTCTTTTATCCCAAGAAATGCAACTGGTTCATTCCTCTCCCCTTCCCTCACATCGTTTACTTCGCAGCAAATGGAAAGGAGGGAGGGGAAAAAAAAGAAAGGAATTCTGACATAGAGAAGAGATAAATGAGACGTTCAACTTGCAGGTACTCAGTAACTCGGTGAAAGTGATCATTATGGGCAGAGAGAGATTCAACAATAGAGAAAGGTGTAACTTATCTCAAGGGTCTGGGGAAGGTGGGAATCTGGAAGTCAGTAAGAAAATAATATCACAAAGCAACATGGTTAGATTCTAGCTCTACCTACATCTCTTTGATTTTCTCCCACATACACTTTCCTTATCTTTCTCCCAAAGAATTTTTCCTTACTATGTTTTTCTTTAACCTTTTTAATATATCCAATACTTATCTGCTCTACAATTGGCCGTGATTTTTTTAATATTTTCAACTACAGTTAACATGCAATATTATTTTATATTAGTTTCAAGTGGTTAGATAATCATGCACTTTACAAAGTATTCCCGCTGATATTTCTAGTATCCAACTGGCACCATACATATTTACTTCTAACTGGCCATGATTTAAAAAAAAAAAAAAAAAAAAAATATATATATATATATATATATGCTCAACTAACTAGATAAAGCTGGAAATGAAATGTTTCACACTTCACTAAAAAATGGCCCAGCAAACCTGGCCTGTGTGGCTCAGTTGGTTAGAGCAGTGCTCCATGCACTGAAATGTCCCATGTTCAATTCCCGATCAGGGTACTTAGAAGAGGCAACAGATTAATATGTCTCTCTCACATCAATGTTTGTTTCTCTCCTCTCTCTCATCCTCTCTCTCTTTATTCCTCTCTCTCTTTAAAAAAAAAAAATAGCCCAACAAAATGATTACACCGGCTCATTTTGCTTATATGTAATTTAAAAATATAATTTAACAATGAGAATAGGGGAGGGTGAAGAGATGGGTAAAAGTCAAAAAAGGAAAAGCTAAGTACATCCCTGGAAAGACCATAGGACTAGAATTCAAGGGGATTCTAGTCCTATGCTCTAGCCTCAACTCAGCCACTTACTAGGCTAATGTTAGGCAGAGCACTCAGGCTCTACTCGGTTCCTTGAGTCCAGAGAGAGATAGACCTTTGCCAGTTTGGCTCAGTGGACAGAGCATCAACCCGAGGACTGAAGGGTCCTGGGTTCAATTCCAGCCAAAGGCATGTACCTCAATTGCAGGCTCAATCCCTGGCTCTGGTTGGGGCACGTGCAAGAGGCGACTAATCAATGTGTCCCTCTCACATCGATGTTTCTCTGTCTCTCCACCTGCCTTTCACTCTCTCTAAAAAATCAATTGAAAAATATCCTCAGGTGAGGATTAACAAAACAAAAAAAAAAGTTAAAGTTAAAAATACCTGCTCTGTATGCTTTAGGCTGCTGAGAAAGAGGTTTAAACACAAAAATTACCAGTATCATCCCTCTGAGTCGCTCTGCTGCTATGTTCACATAGGATGAGAGCAGACTCTCCTTGATCCCCAAGTGGGAAAGCACCCAGACTTAATCCAAGATTTAGATTCCAGTAGCATTTACGAGGATAATGTTTTCCAAAGCTGAATCCAGTCTCCCATCCCAGAGCATTCTTTCACTGCTGACAAATATGCCTTTTTCTGAACCGAGTGCTTTCTCACCCCAGAACTTATTTCACCAGGACAGTACCCTCGCACAGACCAAAGCTGTCACAGATTCATACACAGCACCTTACCTTTTCCAGGCTCACCCCCGTTCTCTTGACCAAGGCTTGCAGCCGGGCGATAGTTTCATTCTCCTTGAGGAGCTCATAGGAATGCAAAGGGGAGCCTGCAATGTTCCCATTCCTCTTGTCAGAGACAAGCTCAGAGGCCCGGAGCCTCTTCAGCTTGGAGGCACTCTCACTGCAATGAAGGTTCCCTTCAGGGGGAATGCCAAATGCCATGAGAATCTCAGAGACTTCCTGGACAAACTCCAATTTGTTGGGAAACTGAGGCAAGTCCTCCGGCAGCTCAATGAAGTGGTTGTCAATATCCACAAAGCAGAGGTTAGCCTGGCAGTCAAAAAAGAATCAGGAGTGTGAACAGAGCATTCAGAAAATTTTTGAAAGGATAATGAACAAATAGAAAAAACAGCTGAAATGGGCACATATGAAGTGTAAAGAAGATGGGGCTTGCCCTAACTGGTGTGACTCAGTTGGTTGGAGCATCGTCCCATATACACCAAAAGTGATGGGTTTGATTCCGTCAAAGCACATACCTAAGTTTCGGGTTTAATCCCTGGTGGGGCTGTGTATGGGAGGCAACCAATCAATGTTTCTCTTTCTTTCTCCCTCTCCTTCTCTCCTTTCCCCTCTCTTTAAAAATCAGTAACACAAATCCTCAATAAGGATTTTTTTAAAAAGAAGATGGGGCTCAGGAAAAAACTACACCTAGGTTCCAATCTTACCCTGCCACTTTGTAGGTGTATGATCTTGAGAAAGTTACTTAACCTCTCTGATTCTGCTTCCTCAGCTATAAAATGGAAATAAAGAGATAAAATCAGAGCGGTAAAGATTATTATGCGAGACATAAGTGTTTAGCATCTAGCACAAAAGATTCACAAATAATCTCATAAAATGTATAATTCATTAATTCTTATAGTAGTAAAAAGAACACCAGGAATAAGTCAGAAAGTCTAGGTTTCAGACTTGACTCTGTCACTATCTCTCTATATGATATCTGTATGTCACTATCTCTCTATATGACCCTGAGGGGACGATTACCTCTCTGATTTGCAAGATTTATTGGTTGGTCATGATGTTTTCTGTGCTTCCTTCTGGCTTTAAGATTGCTTCTAGATAGAGAGACTCTCATACACTGCTGGTGAGGTGGGTAATCTAGACTAGCAAAGAAAAATTTGGCAATATCTATTTATCCTTATTTTATAGACAAAACTGACACAGAGACAAATTTGTCCATAGTCACACAGCTGATAAGTGGTAGAGCTGTGATTTGAACTCCGCTTACCCTGACTTCAGTCACACCCTCAAGCTCTTAACCATCTACTCTTTCCCTTAGTGGTCTTATGTATTTCTTGTTGGAGTTAACTGAAATATTTTATAGTTCCTGTCCCTATTGGAATTGTCTTGCAACTGTAAATCAGAAATGCCTATTATTTTAAATTTATCTTATGTCCATGAACCTGTTCTAGCCAAGATAGGTGTCATTTCCCTCACTGAACTGTACTGCTGTTTAAAAATTTGTCTCTTTCATTCATGTAACAGGAATATTACTTATATCACAGGTTGTTTTGAGAATCCTCAAAACAAATAAATGTCAAAGACAGCACAGTGCTAACCCATAGTACATAACAAATGTTAATTAACATTGTTAATGTAGAATATAAAACTTCAATAAATAGATGTGTATATATACAGTAGTACTAGATAAGAAAATTCCATAATAAAATATGCTGATGTTGGTATCATCAGAATTGCTTAATTTTGCCACTGAAATGAGTGAATTCTGATCACTAGTGAAATTTAAAAATGTGTATATTTTATGCAATACTTTTCATGTTTTTAACCTGCTTTTCTATTGGGTTACTTATCATCATTTTTACTGATTTGAAGGACTTCTTTATTATCTGCTGATGCTAATAGTACTTGATAGGTCATATGAGTTACACATATCTTGTCATAGTTATCTTTTCACTTTAAGATGTCCTTTTCTTGCTGAAACCGGTTTGGCTCAGTGGTAGAGCGTCAGTCTGCGGACTGAAAGGTCCCAGGTTCGATTCTGGTCAAGAGCATGTACCTTGGTTGTGGGCACATCCCCAGTTGTGCCAGATAAAGAGCTTTACAAATAAAAAAAAGCTAAAGGAGTTCATCACCGCCAAGAATTATATGAAATGCTGAAAGGTATTCTTTAAGAAGAGGAAGAAGAAGATAAAGATAAAAATTATGAACAACAAATATGCATCTATCAACAAGTGAATCTAAAAACCAAGGGAATAAAAAATCTGATGAACAATATTAACTGGTGAATATAATAAAATAAGGGGTATAGAAAGGGAGTGGACCGATGATTCTCGAGGAAAAGGGGAATTGGGTGTTTGGGAAGAGACTGAACAAAAATCATACACCTATGGATGAGGACAGTGGGGTGAGGGGGGTAAGGGCAGAGGGTGAGGTAGAAGCCTGGTGGAGGGGAGCTATAGAGGGAAAAAAGAGGAACAATTGTAATAATCTGAACAATAAAGATTTATTAAAAGAGAGAGAGAGAGAGAGAGAGAGAGAGAGAGAGAGAGAGAGAGAAACTTTCCTATATCCATGATTCAAAGATTAGGAGAAGAATCACTTTAAATTTAGCCTTCTAGAGTTCCTCACAAAATAACAACTTGAAGCCCTGCCTATGTTAAAGGACCAATAATGTTTAAGATATAAAAATAAGCTATTTTTGCTGAGACCGGTTTGGCTCAATGGATAGAGCGTCGGCTTGGGGACTGAAGGGACCCGGGTTCAATTCCGGTCAAGGGCATGTACCTTGGTTGCGGGCATATCCCCAGTAGGGGGTGTGCAAGAGGCAGCTGATCGATGACTCTCTCTCATAGATGTTTCTAGCTTTCTATCTCTCTCCCTTCCTCTGTACAAAATCAATAAAATATATATTTTTAAAAAAAATAAGCTATTTTTGTTTATTCCATTAAGACTTTAAAATTATAAATGCTTTCAGATCAAATAATTTTAAAAGATAGTAAAGACAGAATTAAATTATCTAGTCATGAAGACCACCTGCCTGCTTCCTTAGCCCTGTCCATACAGCTAACAGAAGAAAGTGCTGTGACCCACCAGAGGCACAATGCATTTACCCCATGGGTTCTCCTCTTCAGAAGAAAAAAGCAGTCTGTGGGATAGGAAACCACAGAGGTAGCTAAAAATAACTGCATCCGCTCAACAATGCTTAGTTGGCTTCTCTCCCAATGCTGTGAGCCAACACAGAATGTCTGTAAAGAATTTTATGAACTCCAAATACTATATCCACATATTGAAGTTACAATCCTGATCAGAGGTGGCTAGAGGAGAGGAAGCCACTCGAGCACACTTCACAGATGGGCTAGAGTAAGAGAGGTGCCTATGAGTAGATTCCACTTAGCCATTCTTTGCAGAGTTGGCTTAAAGGAGGTAAAAAGAAGAAAGCAAAATACTGAAACTGGTTTGGCTTAATTGATAGAGCGTCGGCCTGTGGACTAAAAGGTCCCGGGTTCGATTCCAGTCAAGGGCATGTATCTTGGTTGCGGGTACATCCCCAGTGGGGGGTGTGCAAGAAGCAGCTGATCGATGATTCTCTCTCATCGATGTTTCTAATTCTCTATCCCTCTCTCTTCCTCTCTATAAAAAAAATCAATAAAATATATTTTTTTTTTAAAGAAAGAAAGCAAAGTAAAAAAGGAAGCCATTCAATTGCTAGCCTCATAGAATAGCCTCATGCTATTTCCTGCCAGGTCAGGGAGGGCTCTGAGGAACAAAAGTGTGCCTCAAATTCCTCATTCACCCATTTCCTCAGCTGAGACGAGAACTGCAAAACAGACTGGCAGACAAAAAATGTATTCTGGAAGAGGCACTAAATCCAAGTGATCAGTTTTCCTCAATTAACCTCCTGCCTTCTTGGGAAAGGCCATGTGAAGACTTAATGGTTCTGAGGTAGTAACCACACGATCCCCCAAATCCCAAAATCTCTCCCAAGTCTCTTCCTGCAGGAGATCACAATGCCCTTTCCCAGCCCTAAGTTCCTAACACCAAATCATAGTCAGCCTGACCTCCTCGTCTCTCTCCATATTATTCACTGAAGGGAAGCCCAATCCACAAATTACCTGGAAAAGACACTGTAAGAGTATCCTGAGAAAGACGAGGGAAAGTAGGAGAGAAAGAAGGGCACAAGATAGAAAGAAGTAGCACCCCCTTCTTTACTCATATCTTCTGCGTGCTCCTCCTGACATAGCTGTAGATGAATTGTCTCCTTCCTGAACTCAGACAAAGAAACCCAGAAGAGAAGGGCAGGACAAAGGATGCCTCACAAAGGAACCCAGCACTCTCACTTGCTCAGGGCCAGCTGAGATCATGTGTTGGTGTAAGAAGAAACAAAGAGCTTTTGAGACTTTTGATGCTCAAAGATGGAGCAGCAACTGATGAATTCTGACACAGCGGAGGGTCAGGGAATGTACACTCTACATCGCTCTAGATCTGGGGTGGGGAACCTTTTTTCTGCCAAGGGCCATTTGGATATTTATAATACCATTCACAGGCCAAAATTATCAACTTAAAAATTAGCCTATTATATTTTGTCAAACATTTAAATAACTCATCCTTAATGCCTTGGCAAGGCCAGACCATATGATTTCTTGCGCCTTATTTGGCCTGAGGGCTGGACATTCCCCACGGTTGTGATAAAGTCCCTTTTATAAATCAAGCTTGCCCTACCCCAGTATCCTAATGCCCTTTTGCACAGGCGCAGGTCAGTTTCCCTAGTACTGTCTCAAAGCTTCCTTTTAGCAGCATAAACATACCACAGGATGCCCACCAAAATTTTGAAAGTATTTATCTCTGGGTGGTAAAATTTGAAGTAATTTTCACATTATTTTTTATGCTTTTGTGCACTGTTAGAATTTTTTACTATATACTAGAGGCCTGGTGCATGAACTCATGCACCAGTGGGGTCCCTCAGCCTGGCCTGCAGGATCGGGCCAAAACTGGCTCTTCAACATCCCTTGAGGGTCCTGGATTGCAAGAAGGTGCAGGCCAGGTGGAGGGACCCCACCAGTGCACAATCGGGGCTGGGGAGGGCCATGGGAGGTTGGCCAGATGAGAAGGGGCTGTGAGAGGGCTCCAGAGCATGTCCAGCCTGTCTTGCTCAGTCCTGATCAGCCAGATCCCAGCAGCAAGCTAACCTATGGGTCAGAGCGTCTGTCCCCTGGTGGTCAGTGCATATCATAGCAAGCGGTTGAGTGGCCTTAGTATATCATTAGCATATCACACTTTGACTGGTTGAATGGCTGACCAGATGACTGGATGGACACTTAGCATATTAGGCTTTTATCAAATAGGATGTACCATTTATGAGACATCCCAAAGTTGTCTTTCAACAATACTATCACTTTCCATTCATTATGTGTACCCATGAGTAATACACAGATATTCCAGAGGTCATCTGCTAAAAATCAATGTAGAAAATATCCAGTTATGAAACTGCCCCCTGAAACCCTATAATTGCTTAAGTACAGACAGGTATTCTATAGTCTCCATGTCACCACTCCTTCCCAAACAGACCACAGGGAGAATCAAAGGATGCAGCAATGATGGGGAAAACTGCAAAAGCTAAAGCCCCAATACCCAGAACAGTGTGAACTCTCAGGTTTCTCAAACAAGCCTGCTAAGAAAACTGCTGATGTCCTTGAAGCATCTTCATACAAACATAAATGTGAAACACACAAAAAATGATGCTGAGCCTTAGCCAGTTTGGCTTAGTGTATAGAAAGTTAGCCCATGGACTGAAGGGTCCCAGGTTTGATTCCAGTTAAGGGCACGTACTTCGGTTGCAGGCTAGGTCCCTAGCCCGGTGCTCAGGGTGTGCAAGAGGTAACCAGGCAATGTGTCTCTCTCACATCAATGTTTCTCTCTCTGTCTCTTCCATGCCCTTCCACTCTTTCTAAAAATCAATGAAAAAATACTCTCAGATAAGGATTAACACAAAATAAAATAAAAAATAAATACTAATAAAACATTTCATTAAAAACAAAAAATGATGCTGAGAGATCCTAGAGGGAACAGAATTTGCCCTAAGTATACAGCAAGCTAATGCCAAAGATTAAAATAAAACTGACAAATCTGGCTTGTTGCCTAGTGACCTATTTATTAGATTATGCATGTAGCATGCCTTTTTGACTTTACAGTTTCAACCATTTTTTGTTATCTTTATTTTGACTTTACAAAATTATAATTAGGTTTACTAGGAAGAGATATCAATATTAAACATGCATGTTTAGAACAAACAACAAAAAAATCCCTGTTCTCCAATCTTTGGTATCTACTCTTTATGTATACACAGTGACCCTAAAAAATGTATACACATTTTCACAGCTGATAGCTCAATTTTGAAAATGAAATGTATTTTAATAAACACTGCCTTTATAATTCTTCAAGTGTGTATATAATTTTTTGGAACACCCTATTTTTATCAGTAGAGTAGACAAATACATATGAAAACCCAATTCTCCAATTCAATAGTTTTCCCCGTCATTTAGATATTTTCTTCCTTTATTAATTTTGTCCTATCCAAAATAGCACAAAGCTCTACAGAATCAAAGGAGCAAAAGAGGTAGAAATAAAAAAAGCTACAAGAAGACATTTTAATTCTAAAACCAAAGGAGAGAAATAAAAGAGTACAGAGATGCATTTGACTATAATTTAAATATTATAAAAGTGATCTGAATCAGCTATTTCATCAAGCATGCTGTCCAGATATGCCTAATAACCTGAATGCTGCTCAGAAACAGGAGATCCCCTTACTCATATTCTTCAGTTACTCTCCCAAAATTTCCTCCCCAAAAAAATTCTGATGGAGGAGAAAAAGTCATGTTCCAAAGTCTTCTTCCCAGACCTTTCTAATGTCTAAGAAAACCAGAGGAGGGCCCGGCCAGTGTGGCTCATCGTTGAGTGTCGACCCAGGAACTAAGAGGTCACCCTTTAGATTCCCAGTCAGGGCACATGTTTGGGTTAATCCCCAGAAGGGGGGAAGAGGCAGCCAATCGATGTTGATGTTTCTATCTCTTTATCCCTCTCCCTACTTCTCTTTCTAAAAATCAATAAAAGCATATTTTCAAAAAAGTCAGAGAAGGAAAGCTGTTTTCCCATCTAGTTTCATAACAGTCATAAAATGACCTAAAAAGGTAAAACAGCTCTATTAGTAATTGTAGGAAAATAAAAAGTAAAACAATGTTATTTAAAAGCATGCTTTAAATCTAGTTAGAATGAACATCCTACATTGGGCCAGAGGCATTAGCACTCAAACTCCACATTTCTCTCACCTCCTGAGGCAGCTCCAGCTTTGACCGGTCATCCAGGCCATTGGAATGCAAGCCCATCAGGTATGGAACAGGAGCATCTAAGAAATGTAGGAGAGAAGCCGGGAGAATAGGGACATAGACATGCTGCCACTGGAAAGGAAACATGAGAGCTGTAATTGTCTCCGCCACAGTCATCAGTCTCTGGTAATCTAGGCCAAAAACAAAACACACAGTCAAAAACGAGGCACTTGCTTATCAAATAGTAAGTTAAAATTACAATTTCATATTTAGAAAGAATCAGAATAAACTTCAGCAAGGGTATGCATGTGATTCCCTAGTAGGTGTCAGAGACCTTAACAGATCACAAGTTGAACTATACTCTCCTACATACAGGTCCCTGCTTATAATAAAATTTAATGTGAAAATATTATAGAAATCATAAATAGTACCTTGCTAAACCAGAATGTTAAGTAGATTCTCTTAAGTGGAAGTGAAATGAAAAGAACAGTAATCTAGGTCTCCGTTTATTCAGCATAGAAGCCCAGACAGACTCTTTACCACTCTGATATGTCTACATTCTATAAGAAGCTACAACCTTTCCTGAATGAGAACAGCACAAATGGGTTATTTTAACACTTCCCTAGAACTTGAAAGACCCACAAGACTTGACTTTGATAACTCAAAACTCTTGTATTAGGTCAAAGACAGAGTGGAGGGGAAGGCTTGTGCTCAAAACTTAGCTCTTCTTCAGAATGCAATTTCTAGATCTGTTTTATTATTTTTTTAATGGATAATAAATACACTAGCAAAGCCAACAAAATGGACCCATTAAAATTGAAACTAAAAAAAATTACTATTCAGCCCTAGCCAGTTTGACTCGGTGGGTAGAGTCGGCCTGCAGACTAAGGGATCCCGGGTTCAATTCTGACCAAGGGTATATCCCCAGGTTGCAGGCTCAATCCCCAGTGGAGGGGGTGCAGGAGGCAGCCAATCAATGGTTCTCTCTCATCAATGATGTTTTTATCTCTCTTCTCCCTCTCCCTTCCTCTCTGAAATCAATAAAGATATATTTAAAAAATTACTATTCACAAATGGCATGTCCCTTTTTCAGGCAAAAAGGGACAACAAAGAAAGATACATTTTAAAGTCATCCTTCGGGAATGGCTAGCTTCAAATGAGCTTTCATAAGGGCTAGTGGTTTCATGTACTGAAAACCTACCCCATCATTTATAATCACAGCTTGGTTCATAAAGAAGTTATAAGTAACAAGAAGCTTTCCAGAAAATGAGGAAGACTGAGTAGGAACAGAAACTGGTATGTATCGCTGAAACCGGTTTGGCTCAGTGGTAGAGCGTTGGTCTGCAGACTGAAAGGTCCCGGGTTCAATTCCGGTCAAGGGCATGTACATTGGTTGCGGGCGCATCCCTGGTACAGGGTGTGCAAGAGGCAGCTGGTCGATGTTTCTCTCTCATTGACGTTTCTAATTCTCTATCTCTCTCCCTTCCTCTCTGTAAAATATCAATAAAATATATTTAAAAAAAAAAAAGAAAGAAAGAAAGAAAAAAAAGAAACTGATATCAAACTAGGTAGAAGTTTAACAAAGAATCCTACCTCTGCTTACTAATGCTTTGAAAGTTATCACCCTGCTCATGGCTAAGGAAAGAAGAACAAGACCTGGAAATCATTTTGTTATTTTTAAACTACTAATGTAAATAAATAGCAATTATTGACTAAAACTTCATCATTTGTAATATTTTGTTGTTAATCCTCACCCAAAAATATTTTTTCCTTTGAGAAAGAGAGGAAGGGAAGAAGGGAGGAAGGGGGAAGAGAGAGAAATATCAATGTGAGAAAGACACATTGATTGGTTGCCTCCTACATACATCCCAATCAGGCTAGGGATCAAACCCACAACCCTTCAGTTCACAGGCCAGTGCTCTAACCACTGAACACACCAGCCAAGGCCATAGTCACTAACATTTTTATTACACTACAGAAAAGTGCATCAAGGAAGATGATTTGACTATGGGTGGTGGGTACACAATGCAATACACAGATTATGTATCATAGTAATGTACACTTGAAACCTAGCTGACTCTATTAGCCAATGTCACCCCCATAAATTTAATTTTAAAATTAACACATGTGTGTACTCAATGTTTACATAAAAATAGTGTATTGTTTAAAAATATTTGGGAAGAGGACATTAAAATAATTAAGAGATCAGCCAAAACCAGTTTGGCTCAGTGGATAGAGCGTTCGGGCCTCTGGACTGAAAGGTCCCAGGTTCATTTCCAGTTAAGGTCATGTACCTTGGTTGTGGGCACATCCCCAGTAGGGAGTGTACAAGAGGCAGCTGATTGATGATTCTCTCTCATCGATGTTTCTGGTTCTCTATCCCTCTCTCTTCCTCTCTGTAAAAAATCAATAAAATATATTTTTAAAAAATAATAATAATTAAGAGGTCACGGGTAGAACTCTAGATCAAAAAGAAGAAAACTTACAACTTTCTCTGCATTGTTTGTCCACATATTATTTGTTTTTTAAAACTATAATTTTCATTAGGAATACACACAAAAAAATTTGTCTGTGGCAACCACGAGAGAGAAAGAGGGAAGATTTCACCTTACTACCTTTAAAAATGTTTTACCTCTGAGTATACACCTTGAGCATACATTATTTTTGCAATAAAAAAACTAATGTCAACAATTTATTTTTGTTAGTTGAACCTATAACTGGATTATATAATTTAACCAAATAGTGTATATGTAAACAAGTGGTGAAATATAAGGGAAAAGAACGATCAGTTTCTGTGAAAACAAAAATGAATGCTTTAAAAAGATTCAGTAATGCAAAGTCACTAAAATACTATAAGTGAATTAGGAGTATCAAAAGACAATAAAGTGCAAACTAGGGAAAACTGCAACAATCTACAGGTATTCTGGTTCTTTTGCAATGTTCTTAAGTTCTTGCTCCATTTTTTAAAAACTGTATCTGCTGGGGGATGGGAGTGGCCAGGGAGAGGTCAATTTGGGGGCAAGGGGTGGGGAGAGACATATGTAATACTTTAAACAATAAATAATTTCAATTTAAAAAAGGTATCTGGAACCCTGACAATTGTGTTCAGTGGTTAGAGCATCAGCCCACATATCAAAGGATCATGGCTTCAATTCCCTGTTAAGGGCACATATCTTGGTTGCAGATTTGATTCCTGTCCCTAGTCAGGGCCAGAGCAGAAGGTAATCAATCAATGTCTCTGTCCCACGTCCATGTTTCTCTTTCTCCTTGCCTCTCTCTTTTTCTCTCTCCTGCCCTCCCTCCATTCCACTCTCTAAAAAAACAATGGGAAAAATATCCTCGGTGAGGATTAACAACAACAAAAAGAACTAGTATCCCTCTCATGGTCCTTTGGTTTGCCATCTACCACATACCTGATAAAGATCTGAGTTTTGCTCAAATTTTAACAACCCTTGAACCTTTACAGTCAGCCCCACTGTATTTGACATGGAAAGGGAGACCCTATGCAAGAAGAGAGTTCTAGTAAGCACTGACTTACGCTGTGAGTAGAGCAGAATCTGAAACTCCAGAAGAGCACAAGTAAAAAGCTGAAACACATTCTCTACCCCAAGCAGTTCAAAGACCTCTTTGACAGGAAAGTCGAAGAGGGGAAGCTCATTGGTACTTGGTCTCTGGCAGATTATTGGCCCATAGACCCCAGAAAACTTCAAGGACCGGCCAGGAGGTGGGAGTGGCACCTCGTAGAGAACGTTGTATATGTAGCTCTCAAGGGGCAGTGGAGGCGGCTGAGGTGAAGTGACTGCCTGGTGAAGTTGTTCCAGAACACTCCGACATGCTTTCATGAAGGACATGGGCGTGATGAGGCAGATGCACTTAGAGACATACAACGTGTCCCGGCTAATGTCGTAGGAGTTGAAGCGCTGCAGCTTGGTCCCAGGAGTGCCTTCACCATCCTCCATGTCACTGTGGTCTCGACCATCAGCAGGGTGAGCATGTATGACATCATACTCAGCATTATGCATGTGGTAGAGGGTCTGCATTGCACTGCAGATCTGCTTGCTAGTCACCTCCTCATAAAACGTGAGGGCAAACCCAAATGTCCGAGAGCCATCCTCCCTTGTGATAATAAAGGCATGGAACTGTGGCTCTCTGAGATCAGCCTGGGTCTTGAATGCTAGCCCTTTGGGCATGCATAGCTGCAAAAGACAAGGAAACAAGTGGTGAGAATACTCACTGCTGACCCTCTTTTAGGAACACCCACCACTATTTCTTTACTTAGAGAGCATCCACTTCCTGGTGTTTGGGATATCAAGATCAACACAGCTAAGCCGAAACCGATTTGGCTCAGTGGATAGAGCATCAGCCTGCGGACTGAAAGGTCCCAGATTCGATTCCGGTCAAGGGCATGTACCAGAGTTGCAGGTACATCCCCAGTACGGGGTGTGCAGGAGGCAGCTGATCGATGTTTCTCTCTCATCGATGTTTCTAACTCTCTATCCCTCTCCCTTCCTCTCTGTAAAAAAATCAATAAAATATTTTTTAAAGAAGGTCAACACATCTAAATATCTGTCCTAAAGGTCTCCCATTCTAAATAAGATACACAAGTAAATAAAATGATAATGCAGTTATCAGGGATATAGAGAAGTATATACAAAGTGCTAAGGGAAGAAAGAACAGACAACTCAGTCTAGGAACATCAGAAAAGGTTTCCTAGATGAGGTTATATTAGAATTCATCAGGTAGACAAGGAATAGAAGGGTATTTGAGAGACAGGAAAAAAATGCACAAAGAAAAGGAGGAAAAAGAAAGCAGCATGATAGCACGTATTGAGAGATGATGCTAGAAATATATCTAAAAATCAGATAGATGCAACTTTATATCTAAAGTAAAATAAAGTTTTAGACTCTATCAGCTCACAGATTTTGTCATCAAAAAAACCTTCTTTCTATTCAGAGAAAAAAGGGTGCTCATTTCATACAAAGCAAGGAGATGACATAATCAGAATAAAGATGTACTTTTTTCACTTTAACTCAGATGGATTATATAAAGAAACTTGCAAAGCTAATCAAATTGACCTGAATCAATCCGTCCCCATTTTCATTTTACACAAACCTGGCTATCCAAATGAACTACCAGCAGCCTGGATTAACAAATATAAGGACCTACCTTATGTTATATCCATTAGCCTTGACCTTGACCTCCCAAAGCCTAGGTGTTTTTAGAACATAACATAAGCACTGGACTAGGCATTAAAAAACTCGAGGCTCTCCAAGACTGTTAAAAGTAACAGCATTGTGTTTATACATGTCCTATTTAAAATTATGATGAAACAAAAATAGTCATTTCCGTCATATAACTCAGACATGTATAACACAGATTGAGATTGCTTTTAAACCTCACTCTTATGGAATCGCAATGCTATAAGCAACCAATTGTTCAATATTACACAAAAAAGTTTGCTGACCCATTACTATATATTTGTCTGACACAATAGAAATACACTGTGACTTTTAGTATTTTGATATATGTATTCTGAATATCTACTTACTGATCAAAATGCAGAATCATGAGCAATGTATAATCCCTTTTTTAAAATTTACTCTTGTAAATTCTCTTATTTGTAGTTAACAAATACTAACCATTCCCACTGCATCTTGGTCAAAGGGATTCCATTCTACATTCTCAGGGTATCGTGCAAGGACCTTAGATTTGAATGTTCGTCTTAATGGTGTCTGCTCAAAATTTTCTCCTATAAGAAAAAGAAAGAAGTAAATCATCTCCACAAAGTCCTTTGCAATCACAGGTTATGAATGTCTGAGCTTGGTAGTCCAGCAACGTACAGAAATAAAGGCAAAGCAAGTACAGAAATGCCAGGCATCTAAGAATAGGAAAGGTATTAAAGTTATTAGGTAAGTAAAGGTGCTGAAAGTTTAGCATGGTTAATATTGGACACCATTAGCTATCATTCCTTTTCATTAAAATGAAAGTAATTACTACAAACCCAACAGTTAATTTTCTTGGGAGAGAGGGGAGAAAGCACAAGGAATGATAAAGGATTATATCCGTCTCTTTTTTTTTTCTGAATGCCATTTTTAGTTTGCTTAAAGTCAACTAATAACAGCATTGAAGCATAAATGGTTTTAAGTTCAGAATGAAATATGCATTTCTATGATCTCTTAAAAAATACAAAGTAACTTAAAGTTTAAGAACAGCAAGAAAGCAGATTTCAAGGTAAATCTAACAAGCTATTTTATCAATTCGAAATTTCTGAAATTCTCCTTTATTTCCCCCATCTTCCTCCTAAAAACATTACAGCATATTGAAAACAGAGCATTAAGTGAAAAGAGGAAGAACCAAAGAACCCACCACCTAGAGGGATACATATGTGAAAAATCTACTAGTCAAATAGGCACAAGAAAGTTAGGAGGTCAAAGGGTACGAAATGCCACCAGAGAGATATATGTAAGAGGCACCAGAAAGCTGTGGGTAGTCTCAATTTTGTTTTGTTTTTACCTTCAGTTGTACTGGAAATGAAAGGGCTGGCACGGTCCCTGGCTTTAGAAGCCTGTATGTACTGGCATAATGCTATATGACAAATGAAATAACAGAGTATTACAATAAAGTAGTGTGATTCAAACGTTTTGACCATGACTCCAGTATGAAACAAATTTTTCATCATGAAGCAATAAACACACACGATATATATCTAAATTTACCTAAAACAAAAATTTCACAAAATACTTACCCTTACTATGTCATTACCTCTCATAATTTCTGCTCTATATCATTAAAACTAAATATGCTAATTGTTGACCTATTAATGGTTAAAATTCAATTTGAAAAATATTATAGTATAGTATAATAGGATGAAGAGCTCAACTGGTATCAAAGTACTAAAAGGCACTAGTGATTTATCCAAAGTATGCTATCCCAAATATTGATTTTCCTTAGGGGTTATGGAGTTGGGAACAAATTAAATGTGCCTAAATATGTCAAATAAATTTATTAGGAGTTTATTAGGAGTCATAGAGAAATATGTAGGAAATATGATCAAGGATAATTCAATTGAATTCTATATCTAATTATTTATGCTATAGAAAGGCCTTAAGTACTGTGGGGGATAAAAATAATCCAGATGAGCAACTATCCTTAAGGACCTTACTATCAAATATATGTAGGAAAAAGAACATACGCCAATAACCATTTCACAGGGAGACTCCAAATCTTCAGTTTATTTGGTCTAACTATTCAGACAAACTTATACAGGATCCAGTTCACATGCTCTAGTTGATATAATAAATTGTGTTCCAACTATAGTTTTTATAAGTTGGTTTGAAACCCAAAGGGGCTGGTGATTACTAAGAAAAATGCGTTCTTCACCAATACTGAATTGGGGTGACCTAAAGTCAGACAGTCCTTCACTCTAAATCATCCCAGAGATGTTGAAAAAAATTCTTTAAAAGCATATTTGGCCCTGGCCAATATGGCTCAGTTGGTTGAGTGTCATCCCATGCACCGAAAGGGTTTCAGGTTCAATACCCAGTTGAGGTGTGTGTGGGAGGCAACCGATCAATGTTTCTCTCTCTTTTTTTCTCTCCTCTCCTCTTCTCTCCTCTTCTTTTCTTCTCTCTCTCTCCCTCCCTCACCCTTCTTCTCTTTAAAAACATTTTTTAAAGAATATTTTGTAATAATTCTAAGGCACCTGTTCCAGAAACTAATAATGTCACTTATTTTAAAACAAAAACCTTCACTTCCATTCTCTCAGGTTTTGCCTATTATCATGTAAGCCCACTTATTCATAATTTTCAACTTCTGACAATTTTTCAACTTTTTGTTAGTAAAGCAAGTACCATAATTTCAATTCCTCTCATTTCCTGATCCCTTCTTCCAAACTGATTTTTCTGAAACTCTTTCGAACAAGTTTCATTTCTTAAATTACATTTGGTAATCTTCGGCAGCAGGCAGCTGGTACCGCAGGAGCAATGAAGCCCTAAACACTGGAGAGCTTGTCCCGGGCTTTCAGTGACACCTGCGAAGAGCCTACCATTCCAAGTCCACGCTGACAGCACCAAGTAATTAAACAACAAGCAGACGACATAATGATCTTGTCTACAGTCTGAGATTCTCAGAATGTATTTTTAAACTGTGTTCAGTTCTGAGAGAAGATAAGGATTTCTTCCTGCTAAGCTTCTTCGCTTTTAATTGTCAGTTTGCTCATTTCTTCCTTATTAAACTAGAAAATCCCCTCAGCAAAAACCACAAAATATTTGAACCTACAGTAAGTCCTCAGTTAACGTCATCAATAGGTTCTTGGAAACTGCAACTTTTAGCAAAAAGACGTATAATGAAACTAAATTTCATTTAGGATAATTGATATAAACTAGAATTAAGCTCCTTTTGCATATTTCTGGTCACAAAAACATCTCTAAACTTCTAAATAAAGACCCAAAACACTTCTAATATTAAACAATGAAATGTGAAATATATTGTAATAGGTATATATGTGTGCATATGTGTGTGTGTGTATGAAAGATTAATACAGCCAAGACAGGTCTGGCTCAGTAGATATAACGTCGGCCAGCGGACTAAAAGGTCCCGGGTTCAATTCCGGTCAAGGGCATGTACCTTGGTTGCGGGCACATCACCAGTAGGGGGTGTGCAAGAGGCAGCTGGTCGATGATTCTCTCTAATTGATGTTTCTAACTCTCTCTTCCTCTCTGTAAAAACTCAATAAAATATATTAAAGAAAAAAAAAAGATTAATACAAACAAGTAAGATCATTATTTCCCAACCCACTTATTCCCGTTCAGGGTTGCAGGTGGCCATCTGACAGAGCAAATCATTACCCAACCTTGGACAGGATACCATTCCATTGCGGGGAGCACTAACACCCATACTCACTCAGACTGAGACAATGCAGACAAGCCAATGCCCCTGACATGAACATCTTTGGAATGTGAGAGGAAACCATAATATCCAGAGAAAACCCATGCAGAAAAGGGGAGAATGTGCCAATCCCACACAGACAGTAGCCCCAATCAAAAATCAATTATTTTTTCATCAATGTTATAATGAAATGACATCGAATGAAACCACGTAATTTGAGGACATGCTGTATATAGGAAACAGGGTAGTTATCACTGCCCTATATGAAAGCCTTTAGAAAAAGTTATTTTCCTAAGATGGCAATGAGGTGCCTCCTAAGACATAATGAACATTGAAATGAGGAATGGGGGATTATTTAAGGAGAGAATTTAAAAAAAAAAAAAAAAAAAAAAAAAAAAAAAAAAAAAAAAACCCAAAGCCAGAGGTGGACATAATGAGTTAGAGCATAGACAAAGAGAAAGGGGAAGCTATGAATTACAGGGAGAAGTGGTCTTTAGATCCTCTGTCCTTACCACCACCTCTCCACCTCCTGCCGCTTCTTCAAACAAGCTGAATAAAGAAGTCTTAAAGATAAAGAGTCAGGTTCTGAGTGGAGGCACCACAGAGAGTGCCAACCTTAAACAATAATTTCCTGTGTACTAGATTGGGCCTATAACAGAAGCATAGCATTTCACTGAGAGGGAAAAGGGAGGTGTACAAAGAAGAGTTATGAAGCCCCTGAGAACAAAGCATGTTTATTATAGCTACCCTATAAAGAGTGTGAGAAAAGTAATAGACAAAACAGATTCAGAAAACTAAGATCTTTTTTTTTAAAACATATTTTATTGATTTTTTACGGAGAGGAAGAGAGAGGGATAGAGAATTAGAAATATCGATGAGAGAGAAACATCGACCAGCCACCCCCGGCACATCCCCTACTGGGGATGTGCCCGCAACCAAGGCACATGCCCCTGACCGGAATCGAACCTGCGACCCCTCAGTCCGCAGGCAGACGCTCTATCCACTGAGCCAAACCAGTTTCGGCAGCTCTTTTTTTTTATTTAAAAAAAATAATTGAATTTTTCATCATTTTACTGGGGGCTGAGTTTTGAGAATAAGCACTAGAGACTTAATGCCTGAGGAATGCCAACATTAGCCCTACCTCCTGAGACCTGTATGCGTATCATAAGCTAATTCTCAATTATTTAGACCTTTGAAAACTTAAACAAGCCACTCTGGTGTGACTCAGTGCATTGAGTGTCATCCCATGGACCAAGAGGTCCCAGGTTCAATTCCCGGGGTGGTGGGCTTGATCCCCAGTAGGGGGCGCGCTGGAGACAGTCGATTGATGTGTTTCTCTCCCTCTCCCTTCCAATCTAAAAATGAATAAAAACATATTTTGAAAAGAGTTAAACAATATTAGGAATATGACATCACAATCACAACTGTCCTATTGTCCTAGAAATAATAAGCAATTATTTGCCCAACAGAGTATACAAATATTGATTATCAAAACTAAGGCCCATTTCTAAAGCTAGATAAAAATTAGTCAACTAGTTGTCTATCTTTGTGAATCTGCCACCAGGAAAGTACAGTTCAGATAAATCATTGCAGATTTTTTTTTAAGCTTGCATGCCTTGCAAAGACTTTCTAATAGGTTCTTTGTTTACTTGCTCTGCTTTGACCAAGCCAGAAACAAACTGACATCTGTATTGCTATTAGGCTGTTGGTACTCGCTTGATTTGAATAACCCTAAAGGAGGGATGCTTTTGCTGAAAAGCTTCAAAGCCTAAAGTCTCTGAAGATTTATAAAATTTTGTATAAATATAAATTTTGTTTAAATATAAATACATGTTTATTAATATTTAATATGTGCATTTTTCTGGGGAGAGAACACAATTTTCATCAGTCTCAGAGTCCCATGACCCAAAAAGGTTAGAAACCACAACTCAAAGTGTTTCTTCTAATTTGGGCGGAAACATTTTGATCACTTACAGATTAACCTAAATGGGCAGGTTTAAATAAGTCTAAAATAGAACACATGTAAGATGGCTGCTCGGGTATACACCTAGCCGCAGCAGCTCACAACAATTTCAAGGGAATACAACTAAAATGTAGAGTGGACATTGCCCAGAGCTACAGGTAGTCGACTGACTGAAAACTCTACAATAGGAAGGAGGGAGAAAACCAGAAGGAAAATCAGAGGAGCTGAAAAAAAGCCTAAGGTACGGAGACATGCTGCGCGCTCGCACGCACGCATGCGCGCGCGGAGAGGTCGCAGCCGGAGAGGAGGAGAGGGCTGGGTGCTGCCTGGCGTTCCCTAGCAGGAAGGAAATAGAACCCCCAGCCTGGGCTGAACCCCCGAACCGGCAGCGCTGAGCCCCAAGTTATGTGCCAGACCCTGGGGACCCAGGCTCCGGCAGGGGGAGACAATCCCGGGGGACGGCGAAATGCGGGGCCCCCGGAGTCGCGCGCACATGGCGCGCAGAGGACTGAATGTTGACTCTGATGCTGGATTACCCTAGCCGGAAGAAACAAAGCCTCCGGCAGCAGCTCTGAGCCTCAGTCCAGACCGCCACGAACTCCAGGTCTGGGCCAGTCCCTGGGGACCCAGGCTCGGGCAGGGGGAGACGGAGCTGTGAGGTGGAGTCCTGGGAGCGCGGCGAAAGGCCGAGCCCCCGGAGTCGCGCACACTGTACGCAGAGGACAGTCTGTTGACTCTGATCCTGGACTCCCCTAGTGGGAGGAAGAAAGAAAGCTCCAGACTGGAGGAACGCCACGAGGAGCAGGAGCCCCTGCCGGACACCGGCCAGCGGGGCGCCAGCAAGGAGCCGGGCGACGGGGCCCCCAGTGGGGGGGGTGCCCCTGAGCCTTCGACTGCTGAGCGCTGGCAACGGAGCCAAGGACGGGGGCTACTTCCTGGGCGGCGCCGACCCCGGCAACAGACTGGAGCAGCGCGGGAGCCCGCGGAGAACAAAGGGGTGCCACAGGCCAACCTGCTGAGCTCCCAGGACAAGGAGGAAGAAACCAAAGAAGTTCTCAATGTGAAGAAATCAAGTGAGAGCAAATGATAGTAAAATTACTTAAGAAAGAATACAAAGAAGATCTTGAAAAATCAAAGACTACGTCAGAACTCAACGCACCAGCCAACATTGCAACATAAATGTGTTTTGTTTTTTTTTTTAAAAAAGAAAAAAAAAAAAAGAGAAAAAAGGGACAGAATGTTGGAACAGCGGCGACCAGGCCTAGAGTGGCCAGGCACAAGGCAGTGGCAGCTGGGCCTGGAGCAGCAGTGGCCAGGCCCCAGAGCAGCAGCAGCCAGAACAAGAGTATCAACGGCCAGCACTGGAGCAGCCAGACCTGGGGCAGTGGCAGCCAGGCCTGAGGCAGAGGCGGCCAAGCCCAGGGTGGCCAGTCCAGGAACACCCAGACACGGAGTGGCTGGGCCCGGAGAAGCCCGGCCCAGAGCAGCCGGGTTGGGAGCAGCTAGGCCCAGAACAGCAGTAGCCAAGCACGGAGCATCCAGGCTGGGAGCGGCCAGGCTCGGAGCAGCCAGGTCGGGTGCGGCCAGGCCCGGAGCAGCGGCGGCCAGGCTGGGAGCGGCCAGGCCCGGAGCAGCTGGGTCTGGTGTGGCCAGGCCTGGAGCAGCGGCTGCCAGGCTGGGAGCGGCCAGGCCCGGAGCAGCAGCTGCCAGGCTGGGAGCAGCCAGGTCCGGAGCAGCTGGGTCTGGTGTGGCCAGGCCCGGAGCAGCGGCTGCCAGGCTGGGAGCGGCCAGGCCCAGAGCAACAGCTGCCAGGCTGGGAGCGGCCAGGCCCGGAGCATCCGGGTCTGGTGCGGCCAGGCCCGGAGCAGCGACTGCCAGGCTGGGAGCGGCCAGGCCCGGAGCAGCCGGGTCTGGTGCGGCCAGGCCAGGAGCAGCGGCTGCCAGGCTGGGAGCGGCCAGGCCCGGAGCAGCCGGGTCTGGTGCGGCCAGGCCCGGAGCAGCGGCTGCCAGGCTGGGAGCGGCCAGGCCCGGAGCAGCCGGGTCTGGTGCGGCCAGGCCCGGAGCAGCGGCGGCCAGGCTGGGAGCGGCCAGGCCCGGAGCAGCCGGGTCTGGTGCGGCCAGGCCAGGAGCAGCGGCTGCCAGGCTGGGAGCGGCCAGGCCCGGAGCAGCCGGGTCTGGTGCGGCCAGGCCCGGAGCAGCGGCTGCCAGGCTGGGAGCGGCCAGGCCCGGAGCAGCCGGGTCTGGTGCGGCCAGGCCAGGAGCAGCGGCTGCCAGGCTGGGAGCGGCCAGATCCGGAGCAGCAGCTGCCAGGCTGGGAGCGGCCAGGCCCGGAGCAGCTGGGTCTGGTGCGGCCAGGCCCGGAGCAGCGGCTGCCAGGCTGGGAGCGGCCAGGCCCGGAGCAGCCGGGTCTGGTGCGGCCAGGCCCGGAGCAGCGGCTGCCAGGCTGGGAGCGGCCAGGCCCGGAGCAGCCGGGTCTGATGCGGCCAGGCCCGGAGCAGCGGCTGCCAGGCTGGGAGCGGCCAGGCCCGGAGCAGCCGGGTCTGGTGCGGCCAGGCCCGGAGCAGCGGCTGCCAGGCTGGGAGCGGCCAGGCCCGGAGCAGCCGGGTCGGGTGCGGCCAGGCCAGGAGCAGCGGCTGCCAGGCTGGGAGCGGCCAGGCCCGGAGCAGCCGGGTCTGGTACGGCCAGGCCCGGAGCAGCGGCTGCCAGGCTGGGAGCGGCCAGGCCCGGAGCAGCCGGGTCTTGTGCGGCCAGGCCCGGAGCAGCGGCTGCCAGGCTGGGAGCGGCCAGATCCGGAGCAGCAGCTGCCAGGCTGGGAGCGGCCAGGCCCGGAGCAGCCGGGTCTGGTGCGGCCAGGCCAGGAGCAATGGCTGCCAGGCTGGGAGCAGCCAGGCCCGGAGCAGCGGCTGTCAGGCTGGGAGCGGCCAGGCCCGGAGCGGCCGGGACCGGAGCAACCGGTCCCAGAGCAGCAGGGTCGGGTGCGGCCAGGCCTGTAGCAGCAACAGCCAAGTCCAGAGCAACTAGGTCGGGAGCGGCAGTGAGCAGACCCGGAGCAGCTGGTTGTGGAACGAACCAGAGCAACAGAGGCCAGGCCCGGAGCAGCCAGGCCCGAAACAGCTCGCTCCTCGCCTGTACCTGCCCACAGCTGCCTCTCAGACATGGCTGGAAACTTTTGCGGGAACTTGAGGGTCTGCTGAATCAAGTGCTGAAGGCTTAGATCTGGATGTGTTGAGTTAGTATAGCGCTGGGGTGCTGATCTGTGAGTGCCTTGGGTGGGGCCTGGATGAGGCTGGTTGACCTATTTGGAAATGTCTTTTGTGTGAAGTGTATCATTGGGCATGTGGAGGTATTATTGATATGAGAAAATGCTAAGTAACAGATTTACTATCTGAAAAGGGATTTACTATCGGGGAAAGGGAGGGAGGAAGAGACTGAACATAAACTGTGCACCTATGGATGAGGACAATGGGGAATGGGGAGGGGGCAGAGGGTGGGGTGGGAACCTGGTGGAGGGGGGAAGAAAAGAGGAACCTTTGTAATAATATGAACAATAAAGATTGATTTAAAAAAAAATAAAATAAAATAAAATAAAATAAAATAGAACACATGTACTACTAAATAACTACTTTCTAAGTGAACAAAAAATAATAATAATTGACTTTGTCAATAGAATAATTTTTATCTAGTATGATGAAGGTTTTGCTTCCGGTTATGGCAAAGTAGTTCCTATGAGACCAACTCTCTTGCATATATATATGAACTCTGGACAAAATATTTTTTAAAGAAACAACTATCCCAAGATACTGAAGAAGAAAAAGCATACAGATTCTGAAGTGGGAAGGAGGATCAACACTTGGAAGAAGGTAACAACACTGGTTTCCCTTGTTAGGGCTTTTGGCCAGGGAGGTCTCTGTCTGAACCACGAGAGGTGACTAAAATTCACACAAAGGCCCACAGTCTTATTAGCTTGAAGAACCTGAATACGAATTAAAAGGCAACCATCGCAGCTGACAAGTGAAAAGGGGAAATTCCAGAGAAAGCCAGAAAGGAGGTCCCCCAAACCATGTATAAACTCTGCCCAAGTCTCTGAATGAGCAGACCCCAAGCAACCAAGTTAAGGCTAAAAAAAAAACAAAACAAAAAAAACTGAACAGAGATTTAAGCTGCTGCTTACTATAGGGGAATAGAGTTTAACAAAACAACCAAAATTCAATGCTCTCTATTATTGGAAGTTAACAGAATCCAGAGTCTCTACAACATAGGTATCTCAATATCAAGAAACAGTCACAAACTGCTCAGCATCTAAAGAAACAGGAAAACATCATTCTCTTGAAGAGTCAATCAACAGAAACCAACCCTGAGTTGACCCAAATATTGGAAATTAGCACAGAGGATTTCAAAAGAGCTAGATCAAATAATGAAAAAATAGATCTCAACAGAGAAACAGACAGTAACTCGGTGGATGGGCTTAACAGCAGATTAATTATGCAGAAGAGTTAGTGAACTTAAAAATAAATTCACAAAAATTATCCAATCTGCAAAACAGAGAGGAAAAATTGGGGGTTGGAGGAGGGCACCAGAAAGGACCTGAGAAAACTATGGGTTAACAAGTTTAACACACATATAAGTGGAGCCCCAGAAGGAAAGGAGAGCAAATGAGATAGAAAACAATATTTTTAGAAGTAGTGGGGGAAAAACACACACATAATTTTCCCAAATTTGGTAAAAGATATTGTGAAATAATTGAAATAGACAAACAGATATCTGCCCCAGTTCCTAGCACAGAGCTCCTGAAATCCTTGTGATTTCTAAGTGATAAAAACACTAACAGCATCTCTTATTCTAATATTAGTCTTTAACCTCATCCCTGACATAAGGCTTCTAAAACCCTTGAAAATTCCTAAGTTAAAAGAGTACTAGGAGCATCTTTTATTCTATTGAGGTGACTCTGTGTAATCCCCTAGATGGCTCTTGGATGGGGGCTAGTCCAAACGCTGATTAGAAGCTTGGAATTTTCAGCCCCACTCCTCATCCTCCATAGAGGTAAGAGAAAATAGGAAAGACAGAGAGAGAGAGAGAGAGAGGGAGGGAGGGAAGAAAAGGAGTTAATAATTGACTATGCCTACATGAAGGTTCCATAAAACACAATAGTATGAAGTTCAGAGAGTTCCAGGCAGGCAAACACATCCAGATATACCCCAACTCCACAGGGACAGAAGCCCCTGCGCTCAGGACCTTTCAGACCTCACCCTATGTATCTCTTCATCTGGCCGTTCATCTGTCTCCTTTATCACATTCCTTTAATAAACTGATAAATAAACTGATAAACACAAGTGTTTCCCTGAGTTCTATGAGCCACTCTAGCAAATTAATCAAACCCCAGGTGGGCTGTCATTGGAAGCTCAATGGTCAGAGCACAGATGATAACCTGGTATTTAAGATTGCTATTTGAATGGAGCAGTCTTGTGAGACTGAATCCTTAACTGTGGGATCTGATGCTATCTCCAGGTTGACAGTGTCAGGACTGTAGGGCACCCAGCTACTACAGAGAATTGCTTGTTGGTGACCAAAAGTGTCAGAGTGAAATATTCTTTTTGTTTTGTTTTGTTTTGTTTTGTTTTTAATATATTTTATTGATTTTGTACAGAGTGGAAGGGAGAGAGAGAGTTAGAAACATCGATGAGAGAGAGTCATCGATCAGCTGCCTCTTGCACACCCCCTACTGGGGATATGCCCGCAACCAAGGTACATGCCCTTGACTGGAATCGAACCCAGGACCTTTCAGTCCCCAAGCCGACGCTCTATCCATTTAGCCAAACCAGCCTCAGCTGAAATATTCTTTTTGTTTTTTCTTTTCTTTTTGTGAAGTGTTCTTCATAAGTAGTAAAGGAGATACATAGGCAAGAAACACAATACTATAGAAGAAATGGGTTTTTCCCTACCTAAAAAGGAAAAAGCTGTTTTTTTCCTTTTCAGAACTAAATTTACAGATGCAAGAAGCTCAGTGGAGCCGAAACTGGTTTGGCTCAGTGGTAGAGCGTCGGTCTGTGGACTGAAAGGTCCCAAGGTTCGATTTTGGTCAAGGGCATGTACATTGGTTGCGGGCACATCCCCGGTAGGGGGTGTGCAAGACACAGGTGGTCGATGTTTCTCTCTGATCGACGTTTCTAGCTCTCTATCTCTCTCCCTTCCTCTCTGTAAAAACTCAATAAAATATATTTTTTTAAAAAGAAGAAGAAGAAGAAGAAGAAGAAGCAGCAGCTCAGTGGATCCCAAGCAGGATAAATACAAAACAAACAACAAAACATACATAGGTACATCATAGTCAGATTTGGGGGTGAAGAGGAGGAAGGGGAGAAAAGAAAAAGATTTAAAGAAAAAGAATCTTGAAAGGAGCCAGAAAAAAAAGAATACTACATACTTTAAGGAGAAAAAAATAATTGAAATTACCACTGCCTTCTCATCGGAAACAATGGAGGTTAGAAAGCATGAACTAACACCTTACAAATAATAAAGGGGGGGACGGGGAGGCAGAAAATCCTGTCCACCCAGAATTCTATTAATAGAAATAAAAAATCTTAAAAAATGAAGACAAGCCCTGGCCAGTGTAGCTCAGTTGGCTGGAGCATGGTTTTGTAGTCTCTAAAAGTCGTCGTTCAATTCCTGGTCAGGGTAGACCCAGCATGCAAGTTTGATCTGAAATAGAGGCAACCTATCATGTTTCGCTCTCATGCCTCTTCCTTCCTCCCTCCCTCCCTCCCTCCCTCCCTCCCTCCCTCCCTCCCTCCCTCCCTCCCTCTCTCTTTCTCTCTCTCCCCCTCCCTCTCTCCCTCCCTCCCTTCCTCCTTCCCTCTCTCCCCCCAACCCCTACCTTCTCCTTCTCTAAAATCAATAAAATCATATCCTCGGGTGAGAATTTTTTTTAATGAAGACAAAATAAAAACATTTTTAAGTAAAGCAAAACTAAGAGAATTCATCACGTACAGACCTGCACCACAAGACTGAGAAAAGCCCATCCCAATAGATTATATACTGTCTGATTTCATTTATATAACATTCGTGAAATGACCTAATTTTAAAAATAAAGAACAAACTGTTAGTTGCCAGAGGTCAGAGATGAGAGGCTATAAAAGGGCAACCAAATTCTTGTGGTAATGAAACCATTCTGTATCCTTTTTAAAAAATATATATTTTATTGATTTTTTACAGAGAGGAAGGGAGAGGGATAGAGAGTCAGAAACATTGATGAGAGAGAAACACCGATCAGCTGCCCCCTGCACACCCCTCACTAGAGATGTGCCAGCAACCAAGGTACATGCCCTTGACTGGAATCAAACATGGGACCCTTCTGTCCGAAGGCCACCACTCCATTTGGCTGAAGGCCCAGCCAAACAGGTCAGGGCCCATTGTGTATGCTGATGGTATCATTGTCAATATCCTGGTAGTGATAATATATAGTTTTGCAAAATGTTACTATTGATGGAAACTGGATAAAAGATACCAGAGAATCTCTGTATTGTTTCTTACAACTGCATATGAATCTATATCTAAAATTAAAAGTTTAATTTTTAAAAGCAAATTATTAATTAAATAAAAAATAATGTTTTTAACAATCCGTCAATGGTTTAAAGCAGAGCTTTTAAGCTTTCAAAGCTATACCCTGGACAAAAGTCATTGAAGGCAACTGAACTATCCCTCTCTTCAGGCCTGAAAATGTTACATGAACTAACTGCCTTTCCTCACCACATCAACACCAATCCTATAGTCATTCATATTACCTATAGCAACAGTGATGAAATTCTTTTTCTTGGGAGTGGATATAGCCAGATTATTATGCTATCCTTTGCATACTGACATTCTGGGATATCCTAGAATTGATCCTGTTGGTTACATCAGTCACCAATTCAGTGCCACTCATGCTATAATCAGTTTACTTTCTGCACTAAAAGATGTCACTGTATCTTTGTTACCAACACTCCTGAAACAGACTGTCCATCAGAATAGTAGTACTATCAAAACACACTTCTATTTCTAGTGCATGCTGAAGAACCAATTTTTGTTTTGTGTTCAACTCATTTGTTGCCCCAGCATTTCAGTTCTCTCTGTCCTCCAGATAATTTCTGAGCCCCTGTACAAATCAGAGATTATTTCCTGTCATCTATCAGTGGGGCACACGTAATAAGAAAAGGGAAGGCCAATTTCTAACTAAATGAGAATTAATCTTGCTGTTACTTTCAGGTGACTACATTATTATCAGCACTTTTTAAATAGAGACATCTTTTAAAAACACAATGAGGCTATCAGAGTTTTGGTAGCTACAGAAAACTGTCTAGCACTGCACTCTATTCATGACTCTCCTTCACTTCTTCTACATATGAAATGAAGTATATTTACAGCTCCTGCAGCATAAAGTGAAGAAGGAAACTACTCCTTGAAGAGACAGCCTGTACTGTGGCCCCACATCACCAGCCGACTGTGGCACTCAGGAGTCTGCATTCACAAACATATGCCCAGAAAGCAGACAATGAGCTGCCCCTCTCTTGAACAGGCCACAAGGCCTCTTTAAGGCACAAACGCAGGAAAGCTGCTCACCAGGCTTTTCAGCGGAAGAGGAATAGAAACCATCTGTTACTGCCATGTTTTCCCCTCGAGGCAGATTTGTTCACTTTCTCAACATATTTTCTTTGTGAGATAAGTTTAGATTGTATATAAAGCCATTACTTTTATTGATAATTTGCCTTCTGCTTGAAATCTTTCAGGCACCAACCTAGTCCAACTCATGTACCCTGATCTACAATGTACTATTTTAACAAGAGAATGAAGTTTGGAACCTATCCAGATAGGACTGCTCCAAACCACAGCTAGGACAGAATTTTGGAAGCAAGACATCAAGTATAGATACTGCCTCCCTTTTCAGTCCATCTGAATACCCTGCAGGGCACACATCTGTCAAGCTAACATCTAAGTGTTGGCAGGGATGTAGTGAAAAGGGAACACTGTTGGTGGGAATATAAGTCCAACCACTATGGAAAACAATAGGGAGGTTCCTCAAAAAATTAAAAATAGCCTGACCGGCGTGGCTCAGAGGTTGAGTGTCAACCAATGAACCAAGAAGTCACAGTTCAATTTCCACTCAGAGCACAAGCCCAGGTTGCAGGCTTGATCCCCAGTGGGGGTGTGTGCATGAGACAGCCAATCAATGGTATTACCTCATCCTTGATGCTTCTCTCTCTCTCTCCATCTCCCTTCCTCTCTGAAGTTCAATAAAAATATATTTTTTAAAAATTAAAAATAGCCGAAACCGGTTTGGCTCAGTGGATAGAGCGTCGGCCTGCGGACTGAAAGGTCCCGGGTTCGATTCCGGTCAGGGGCATGTACCTTGATTGCCGGCATATCCCCAGTAGGGGGTGTGCAAGAGGCAGCTGATCGATGTCTCTCTCATCGATGTTTTTAACTCTCTATACCTCTCTCTTCCTCTCTGTAAAAAATCAATAAAAAATATATTTAAAAAAAAAAAAAGATTGCAGAAGTGTATTTTAAAAAAAAATTAAAAATATATCTACCACACAATCCAGCAATTCCACTTCCGGGTATATACCCAAAGGAAACAGGATTTCAAGGAATATATGCACAGCAATGTTTAATTGCAGATTATTCACAATAGCCAGAATATGAAAACAACCAAAATGGCAACCACAGATGAATGGATAAAAAAGACGTGGTATGAACACACAATGAAATATTAATCAGCCATGAGAAAGGAGGATATCCTGCCATTTGCAACAATATGGATGGACCATGATGAGCACATTATGCTAAGCAAGGTAAGTCAGACACAGAAAGACAAGCACTATAAGTTATCACTTATCTGTAGAACCTAAAAAAGTCAGACCATTAAAAAAAAAAAAAAAGATAGTTATCAGGGGACTTGGGGGAGGGGGAGGGAGGAGACAAGATTGGTAATGTTCAAGGGTACAAACTTGTACAAGTAGTAAATAAGTCATAGAGATCTAATGCATAGTATAATGAGCATAGATAATAACATTGTACAAAGATGTTATATGATAAATATTGCTTCAATGGCAATCATAATATATAAATGTATCAAAGTAACATGCTGTATACCTTAAATTTACAAAGTTTAACATGTTAAATTTAGGGGAAACATACCTGAAGAAAGAAAGTTCTTGAAAGTAAATGGAAAAAATCTGGAATTCTAGGCCTACTACAATCAAGATTTATACAAATCACTAGAGGCTCGGTGCATAAAATTTGTGGGGGGTTGGGGGGGTCCTCAGTCCGGCCTGCACCCTCTTGCAATTCAGGACCCCTAGGGGGATATCTGACTGCCAGTTCTGACTAAACCAGCAGTTGGACATCTCTTTTGCAATCCAGGACTGCTGACTCCTAACTGCTCACCTGCCTGATCACCCCTAATCACTCACCTGCATGCCTGATTGTCCCTAACCCCTCTGCCTGCCTGCCTGGTCACCCCTAACCCCTCTGCCTGCCTGCCTGATCGCCCCTAACCGTTCACTTGCCTGCCTGATAGCCCCTAACTGCTCGCCTGCCTGCCTTATTGCCCCTAACCACTCAACTGCCTGCTCCATTGCCCCTAATCCCTCTGCCTACCTGCCTGATAGCCCCTAACCACCTCTGCCTCGGCTCCCACTGCCACGGGTTTGTCCCATCCGGAATGACATCCAGAAGGTCATTTGGCTGTCCGGTCTAATTAGCATATTAAGATTTTATTATACATTTTTACCCTCATGGTGTCCCAGCTACTCCACCTTCATATAAGGCACCCGTTTACTTCCCCATTCTCACCCGCCAAACCCCTTCTCTCCATCTTTATACATTATGTGTTCTAACTCATTTGTATTTCCTCAAATATGGCATGCTTTTTCATACCTTCATTCTTTTGCAAATGCTATTCTCTCCCTAAAATGAACTTTATATACTTCTGTGCCTGTTAGCTAATCTACAATTATTCAAGTGAGTGCTATCAAAATCTACGGTATTCCAACAATGTTGCCATTTTTCCTTCTCCAAGTTCTTTTGGGTTTCTTCTGTGGAAGCTATTGTCAGAGTCATTTACTAGTCATAAAACGAATCTGCTCCATTGAACTGAATTCATACGACATGGTTTTCAGATCCCTCACCACCCTGACTCCTAGTACTGAAATTAGTATTCTATCTAGGTGTGGTCTAACTAGCATAATTTAAAACAGGACTATCCTACCCTTTTTAAACAATATATATTAATGCAAGCTAAAAATCTCAACTTTTTGTCCACTAAATCACACATTTGCCATAAATCAAACTTGTAACTATAAAAGCCTTACATTTTATTGTCTTTTGGGGGGATTAATCCTCATCAAGGATATTTTTCCATTGATTTTTAGAGAGAGTGGAAGGGATAGGGGTTGGAAGAAGACAGACAAAACATCAATGTGAGAGGCAAATCAATTGGCTGCCTCCTGCACACTCCCCAACAGGGCTGGGGTTCGAACCTGCAACCCAGGTATGTGCCCTTGACCAGAAATCGAACCCCAGACCTTTGGTGTGCAGGTCAATGCTCTAACCACTTAGCAACAACAGCCAGGGCAATCCTTACAGTTTAGTGTTGCTATTAGATCACATCTCCTTTCTATACTTCTACTTTTGCATCAGCTGCTTCATCAAACAATTCAAAATTCTCTCTTATCCCCAAGTATATTCTAATCATTCCCATCAAAACATGCCTGAGTTCAAAAATGACAGCTGACAGTATTCCCCTCTTCTACCAGTGAACTCCCTTAATAAAGAAAATGTGGTTAGTCTGACCTAACATACTTTTAGTGAGCCTATGTTGGCTCTTCATAATTACAGTTTCCTGTTCTAAACCTTCATATCATATATTTAAGCCATTCTAGATTTTGACTAGGAATACGTAAAGCCCTAAACAGTTTGGCTCAGTGGACAGAGTGTCGGCCTATGGACTGAAGGATCCCAGGTTTGATTCCGGTCAAGGGCATGTACCTTGGTCACAGGCACATCCCCAGTAGGGGGTGTGCAGGAGGCAGCTGGTCGATGATTCTCTCTCATCGATGTTTCTAACTCTCTATCCCCCTCCCTTCCTCTCTGTAAAAATCAATAAAATATATTTTTTAAATATTTTTTAAAAGATTTTTTAAAAAGGAATACATAAAGCTCTTACAGTCTCAGTTTGAAAATATGTTTTTTTTGTGGTAATTCCATGAGTCCTTACATGTTATTAACAAAGAGCAAATGATCTCATCCCAAAATTCTTTCAGAATTCTGAGCTGTAATTTGTCTGAGTCAGGAGACATGAATTCATTCAAAGGAATTAAATGCCCCTGTACAAATCCTGTATAAATGTTTAATGATTTCAGAGTTGAGTGTCCTCTTAACTAATTCAATTCTATCCTTTCCAATTTATAGACAATTTTCCTACAATTTGGGAGGGAAGTCTCTCGAGCCATTTCAATCTTGGAGGTATTTGAAAAATTTGGTTATTTGGGATTCCACATTTAGAGTATCACCCAGCATAAAATACCCTTCTTGAAGAAATATTTAGCAAAATAAAAGTTTCTCCTGCTTTTTTATTTTTGTTTTAGGTTCTTCTAAACAAACCCATGAAACTGTTAGAGAAAGCTAAGATACTAATTATAACAGTTCATTATTATTATTATTATTATTATTATTATTATTATTATTATTGATTTCAGAAAGGAAGGAAAAGGGAGAGATAGAAACATCCATGATGTGAGAGAATCATTGATTGGCTATCTCCTATATGCCCCCTATTGGGGATTGAACCCACAACCCGGGCATGTGCCTTTGACTGGAATTGAGCCCAGGACCTTGAGTCTGCAGGCTGACTCTCTATCCAATGAGCCAAACCAGCTAGGGCTAATTATAACAGTTCTTACCACAGCAGCAAAAACCAAACTAGCCAATCTATTACAAAATGAGGCTAAAGGATTTTGAAAAATGAATGTATCTTGCTACCATAGTATGAAAAAGAGAAGAAAATGTGCCAAGCCAAAAATTTAAATTATCCCTGAAAATATTACCACAATTCATCACCATATCAATCTACAAGTATTTATTAAATGTGCAAGACTTGCCGAGACCGGTTTGGCTCAATGGATAGAGCGTCGGCCTGCAGACTGAAAGGTCCCAAGTTCGATTCCGGTCAAGGGCATGTACCTTGGTTGTGGGCACATCCCCGGTAGGGGGTGTGCAAGAGGCAGCTGATCGATGATTCTCTCTCATCGATGTTTCTGACTCTCTATCCCTCTCTCTTCCTCTCTGTGAAAAATCAATTAAAATATATATATTTTTTTAAATGTGCAAGACTTAATTAAAACAATTCATCTAGCCCTAGCTGGTTTGGCTCAGAGGACAGAGCATCAGCCTGTGGACTCAGGGGTCCCGGATTCGATTCCGGTCAAGGGCACATACCTTGGTTGCAGGCACATCCCCAGTGGGAGGTGTGCAGGAGGCAGCTGATTGATGTTTCCCTCTAATCAATGTTTCTCTCTATCCCTCTCCCTTCCTCTCTGTGAAAAATCAATAAAATATATATATTTTTTAAAACTGACATGTCCATAAATCCAAGTTTCAACCCACACCTTATAATAGGGAACCAGCCCCCTCCCCCAACAGTCTCTTCTTCCCCAGAGCTCACAGAGTTAAGAATCTGGGAGCCTCCTGTCAAGATACCCTCAATAACAGAAGAAATTTTTCTTTAATCTTAAGACTTTTTATACTAATAAATTATTTTTGTAGAGTTTTCTAATCACTAAAATTTTACCCACTGATAAATCAAAGCACAAAGACTAGCATTTGTTTTAATAAATGTGCACTAAAAGCACTGTATTGGTCATATCAAAAGCCTTGTTGTACTTCAGGCCCAGCTGTAAGAGCAATGGAAATGTTTCTCTCTCATTCTGTAGACTGCTGAAAATAGCTCTCACACACAAAAGAAGGTGGGGGAGCTTTTATTCAAGCAGTCCAAAGTAGTGCTATAGCATAGTGTTTAAA
The DNA here is from genome assembly GCF_964339955.1 of Pipistrellus hanaki. Lineage (NCBI taxonomy): Eukaryota > Metazoa > Chordata > Mammalia > Chiroptera > Vespertilionidae > Pipistrellus > Pipistrellus hanaki. Next base: position 48,048,634 of record NC_140511.1, read on the forward strand.
AGTTAGCTCTGAGATTACAAGTCTAAATGTGAAAGGTGAAACAATAAGGCCTTTAAGAGAAAACAAAATACACTAAACATAAAGAGAAAAGACTGAAATATTGGATAATATTATAACTAAAAACTTTTGTTCCTCAAAAGTAAGTCACCATAGAGAATGAGAATACAAAAAGGTTACGAGAATATATTTTCAATGCATATCACTGACAGACTCACATGTAAAAGTATACACACATAAACCCACATATGATAAAAAGTGAAAAGAATTCATCTGGGTGATGGTTACAAACATGTCAATCTATATAATTATGATTTGTATTTAAAGGTATACTGCAATAAAAATATTTTTAAACTGTAAAGTACTACATAAAGACATCAAATGCTAACGGCTTAAATCTGGATAGAATTACTAAGTATTTCTGTACCTTTCTATAATTTCTAAAATATGTTTTTATTGATTTTAGAGAGAGGGAGAGAGAGATTGAAACATAGATGAGAAAAACATCAATTGGCTGCCTCCTGCATGCCCCCTTCTGGGAATCAAACCGTGACCTCTTGGTGCATGGATAGACACTCGACCACTGAACAACACTGGCCAGGCCCTTTCTATAATTTCTAAGTTCCCTATAGGAAGTATGTACTTTATAACTCAGTTTTATTTTTAGAGAGAGAAAAATACCATTTCTTACATGGTTCAACGCTCAAATTCTTATTATATATAGGCCCATAGGTATTTTTACAGATATTAAATGAGCATTGAATTAATCAATAAATAATCAGAGTATTGTTTTTGTTCAGCATCACATCCAGAGCTAAGCTCTTCATAGTAAATTCTATAAGACATAAACTAGCCCAAGCTGGTTTGGCTCAGTGGATAGAGCACTGGCCTGCGAACTGAAGGGTCCCAGTTTCAATTCTGGTCAAGGGCACATGCCTGGATTGTGGGACTCCCACCAGACAGTTGATCCATGATTCTCTCTCATCATGGATGTTTCTATCTCTCTCTCCCTTTTCCTTCTTCTCTGAAATCAATAAAAATCTATTTTAAAAAAAGACAAACTAAAAAGCTAAAGAACAGAACTCTTTCCCTCTCCTGAACCATTATCTGTACCTCTCTTTTTTCCTTTTTAATATATTTTTAATTGATTTTTTTTGAGAGAGAGGATCAGAGAAATAGAAACATCAATGAGGAAGAAATATCGATCAGCTGCCTCCTGCATGCCCCCTACTAGGGATCAAGCCCACAACCTGGGCATGTGCCCTGACCAGAGAATTGAACTGATGACTTCTTGTTTCATGGGTCAACATTTAACCCTGAGGTACACTGGCTTAGCAGCTCCTCTCTTAATAAACTGATCCTTTTTTGCAGTTATTGGTTTACATGCATGACTCCTCAGAAGACTATGAGTACTTCAAGGATATCAACTATATCTCATACATCTATTCAAACAATGTGCCATCATTAAGCTGGTCTTTCAATAACAGAAAGTATGTGGTAGAAGCTTCCCATTCTTTTTTTTCTTTTTTTTAATATATATATTTTATTGATTTTTTCACAGACAGGAAGAGAGAGGGACAGAGAGTTAGAAACATCGATGAGAGAATCATCAATCAGCTGCCTCTTGCACACCTCTCACTGGGGATGTACCTGCAACCAAGGTACATGCCCTTGACCGGAATCGAACCTGGGACCTTTCAGTCCGCAGACCGACACTCTAGCCACTGAGCCAAACCGGTTTTGGCGAGGCTTCCCGTTCTTGCTATATGATCTAGGTCAGTGGGCACCAACCAGTGGTCCGTGAGGTCCAAAAGATTGGCAACCACTGATCTAGATCACATTATTTAAATTCTCTGCACTTCAGTTTTCTAATTTATAAACCGGAAATAATGTCATCTGGAACCTGGCATTGAAGTTTATTTAATAAACAATACATGTCTAGTAATGTAATTATCATATCTATATATAAATAGGTTATATGCAAATTGTCCGTTACTGTGTCACAGTAACGACCATTCAACAGGCTGAGCAGGGCTGCGCGTGGCAAGGATTTGAGCTGCCTGTGCAACCGGTCACCAGGAGATGCATGGAGCACCTCTAGGTCCCAGCCCCAGAGGCGGCTCCTCCCTCCCGCCTCCCACAGAAGCAGCACCACTCACTCCCACCTCCCGCGGAAGCGGTGTGGCTCCCTCCTGGCTCCCATGAAAGTGGAGCGGTTCGCTCCCAGCTCCTGTGGGCACATTGCAGCAGGTTGCAGCTCCTGCCGGCTCCCACGGAAGCAGCGGGCAGCCTATTGCACGTGATATCACACACTGGGCTACTAGTCCTATATAATAAAAGCCTAATTATATAAGCCTAAGTGTCTGGTTAGTTCAACCAATCAAAGCATAATATGCTAATGATATGCTAAGGCCTCTCAACCGCTCACTATGATGTGCACTGACCATAGGGTGCAGATGCTCCAACCAGTAGGTTAGCTTGCTGCTGGGGTCCGGCTGATCCACCCTGAGCGAGACAGGCCAGACACGCCCTGGAGCTCTCCCAAAGTCCCTCCCAGACTGGCCAACCTCCTGTGTCCCTCCCAGCCCCGACTGTGCACTGGTGGGGTCCCTCAATATGGCCTGTGCCCTCTCTCAATCCAGGACCCCTCGGGGGATGTTAGAAAGCCAGTTTCAGCCCAATCCTGCAGGCCAGGCCAAGGGACCTCATTGGTGCACAAATTTGGCAACGGGCATCTAGCCTATAACAGGAATAAAGTGCTACCCTAGCATCACTTTCTTGCCTATGTCCCTGTCCCCTATGCTCCAGAATGTACTTGCAAATGTGATGGTCAGTTGAGGCTGGCACAAAAGTGGGTAGAACAAAGTTAACCTTGGCCTAATTAAATGGACCACACTCATAATCAACTGAGCTAAGCAGCCAACAAAGCTGGATCAGCTGACTAAAACATTAAACATTCCTCTAGATTCAGTGTTTCCCAAAGTGTGGTACGCGTACCCCCAGGGGTACAGGAAGAGTTTGGTGGGGGTACGAGTTGCACCGGAGTTTGGTGGGGATACGCACTGCACCGTGCTTAGCTGCGCCTAATTCTACGTTCTCATGAGTACGAGGGGTACTCAGCGTTACGAAAATTATAGAAGGCGTACACATATGTCAAAAGTTTGGGAAACACTGAAAGATAAAACTAGCAAATGCTTAAGTATCACCTTCTACACAATAGAAATGCAGGGGAAATAATGTGTTTCAGACAGATGACGTGAGAAAATGGGGGTAGGCGAAGATTAGGTAATTACTTAGCCAAAAAAGGGATTAAAAATTATTGGGACAGACAAAACCTCAAAGTTAAGCAAAACTGATGAATATCAGTTTGGCAGATAATACTTCTAAATATTTGTCTTATTGTTCTCAATAAGAGATTATGATCCTGAGTCAATAGAAATGCTTAAATAAACTAAAACAAGATTCATTAAAAAACAAAAAATGTACAGGTTCATCTGAACTATAAAATTTATCTGTATAAGTTAAAAATTATAAAATAATCAAAGTGCAGCACAAAATGCCTTTCCCATCACACCATTTAACCTATAAATCTGACTCTGGCCCTCATCTTTTTGAGTATAAAAAAACAATCTTTGCCATTTCTCTCTTCCACAGACCCCTACATTCTTCACTTAGTACTTTGAAAAGCTGTGGGAAGTTGGTTTATTCTAAAAAATTAAGTATTATACCTTATATAAAAAAGAGGGGGTAATATACAATTCATTGAAAATCAGAATAGGCAATCTCTATTTTTTCATAATTAATACAACAAATCTTATCAAGCAACTACTATGTAAAGCACTATCTTTAATCCCTAAATTTACAACAAGACTAACACATTGTTAGAGGGCCATTATTTTACAACTACAAAAACAAAGAAAGCCGAAACCGGTTTGGCTCAGTGGTAGAGCATCGGTCTGCGGACTGAAAGGTTCCGGGTTCGATACCGGTCAAGGGCATGTACATTGACTGCGGGCACATCCCCGGTGGGGGATGTGCAGGAGGCAACTGGTCGATGTTTCTCTCTCATCGACATTTCTGGCTCTCTATCTCTCTCCCCTCCTCTCTGTAAAAAATCAATAAAATATATATAAAAAAAAAACAAAGAAAGAGCCAAAACCGGTTTGGCTCAGTGGATAGAGCGTCGGCCTGCGGACTGAAAGGTCCCAGGTTCGATTCCGGTCAAGGGCACGTACCTTGGTTGCGGGCACATCCCCAGTAGGGGTGGTGCAAGAGGCAGCTGATCTATGATTCTCTCTCATCGATGTTTCTAATTCTCTATCCCTCTCCCTTCATATCTGTAAAAAAATCAATAAAATATATTTAAAAAAGAAAGAAAGAAAGAAAGAAAGAAAGAAAGAAAGAAAGAAAGAAAGAAAGAGGCATCAGAGATGACACAACTGAGAACCAAAACCTTTGACATTCCTGGAAAGTAACTCTAATGCATTATAACAAAAATGCATGTTTTTTTCTAAATTGGGTTTACTCATTTATACAGGTATACCTCATTTTACTGTACTTCACTTTATTATACTTCACTGATGTTGTGTTTTTCAAATTGAAGGCAAGATCTTCTACCAGCAGAAAATGACTTACTTTATAGTGGTGCTTTGGAAGCAAACCCACTGTATCTCTGAGGTAGGCCTATAAATAGTGGTTTATAATTATTATTTCTAAATCATTTCCTCCTCTCTCTTCCTGCCTTTTAAAATTCTGAAAGTTGCTTCCCATATCTTTTCATTATAAAAAATTGGTAAACCAGAAGTCACAGCCATCCCCCAAACTACAACCACAAAAGATGCAAACTGCAGGCTACACTGAGGAATTTCTGAGGTTAGCACATACAAATCTTTTTTTTTTTTTTTTCAAAGAAAACAGACCTCAAACAAAAAACATAAAACATCCTGAAACAGTCACACGCAAAAAAGGAGCTTCAGAGAAACAAAGCCCTCATAACAATTTGTTCTAAGAAAAATATTTCCAGAACTGATAGTGGGGAAACAGGAAAAAAATATACATAAAATAATGTCCAGCCTTAACTACTTACTATTCAGAAAACAGGTGACCTGACTCCTCTCCTGACAGAGCTCCTCTACTGAAATGTAGGCCGGAAGACTGAATTAAAGAGGCCATGCCACAACTCCGCTATTCAATAATTAAGCCACTACTTTGGTTTTACCAAATCTATAATTTAAAATAATCTCATCAATGGTGAGACAGCAGACAGAAGACCTGGATTCGAACAGTTCTTTCTAACTTGCTGGGTGATGCTGAACAAAAATTTGTATCTTAAGTAGGGCTGAAAAAAATCCAACTGTTTAAAAGTATATTGCAAAACTATATTGTCATTTATAAATATTAATCATTACCACCTGTCAAAAGAAGTGGCTGGACTATCTAATTTCTAGCTCTGACATTTTTTGATTCTGTGACCAATATAAACAAACGCACCCTCTTATTCTATTTTGCCAACTGGAAATGGTTTAGAAATCAGATGGTTTAGAAATTTCAATCGTTGCACTGTTGATATTTGCCTCTGTTGACTAATGAGTTTGCCAACCACTGGTCTAAACTATAACTCTTCCCCTCTTACTTCCTAGAGTTTTATACCAGATCCCTTGGGAACATACTCTAAATAGCTTGAGAGCAGGTACTTGATCTCATTTTCCACCATGACACGCATATCCAGTCCCAGGTTCTATACACTCTAAACTAAAATCAGCCATCACAGAACATTTGGAAAACAGACATTTGACCAGTGTCTGCTTCACTTAATAACTTCTGAAAAGTAAATTAAAAATCTGGCAATACCATGTATATGTAATCACTGAATTTCTTAAGAAGTGAACAGCTACCAGCCCTGTTCAGTGGTTGAGAATCACCACTGGATTCCCAGTCAGGGCACATACCCGGGTTGCAGGCTCAATCCTCAGTAGGCAGCCAATTGATGATTCTCCCTCATTGTTTATGTTTCTCTCTCTCCCTCTCCTTTCCTCTCCGAAATCAATAATATATATAAAAGTGATCAACTACTAAAAGACAAGGCTTTCTCTTCCACTGGATCCTATGACCTATCCAATAGGAACCTAAAACAGATCAAGTATAGGTACCATCATGTGCACCTGGGTTCCTGAGAGACCTCTAAAACCGTTTAATAGTAATTCAAAGCCAGGCATGGCAACGGGAATTGAGGAGCCCAGCCAAATCCAAATACACCTTTAGAGTTAGCCAAAAACAAGCTTATAAAAGGTTACAGCACTGGAAATGGGTGTTGCCAAAGGAGGCTTTAGGCAAAGAAAATTTTATTTTTAATCTAGGCTAGGAAGGAAGGAAGGGCTGAGCAGAGTCTAAAAGAATTTAATTTAACCATCAAACACTGACAGGATTTCCTCCTAAGAAGAGAGGATCAGGGCCCCAGTGTCATTCTAGTAAAATATGATCCTTCAACATGATCCTCCCTTCCTGAGGGAGTGTGGAGTGGGGTTCTCTTATGTTTAAGGATGTACAGTCTCTCCCACTAAATTTAAAATAAATGCCTTGGGCTGCTCTGTAATTGCTTCTGTAAGTTGGTCTCTTCTCTTGACTTTTCACTTGCTCTCCTTATAAAAGGAAACACACCACCTAACTTGGGAATTCTTCCCTGCCACCCTCCTTTCTTTTGCCCCCCAGCAACCTTTATCTCTGAAAGTGTCATATATGCCTGAGGTAAGCTGCCAGGGTTTGAGTTTCACTTCACCTAGAAAAGAGTCTAGGCCTTAAGAGCAGAGATGCAACTCTGAGAGGATGTGCACAGAACTGACCAGACTTTAGAGGAAAATAAAAATTAAGTTTAGCTGATACTGACTCCCTGTTTGAAACTGGCTCATCAAACTTTTTATAGATACTCATCTCTGGGAAGAAAGTCTTTTTTTTTCTTTCTTTTTCTTTTAAGTAAGTTATCCTTACCCATCAAGGTTATGCAAATCAAAACCACAATGAAGCTTTTCCTTTTCCCCTCTCTTCTCCCCGCCCCCCTCCCTACCCACGCGGGTTACCTTTGCCTTTCTAAGTTCCAAGGGCCCTTCTTCAGCCTCCATAACTTGTGTCCTTAGCCTACGCAGCCCAGCAGGCTCACTTCTACTACCCAACTTTCTAAATAAAATTTCTCTTATAATTTGGGGAAAAACACACACACACAATGAGGCACCACTTCATACTCGCTAGAGTATGTACTAGTATATTCAAAAGTGTTGTGGAAAATGATGTGGGAAAAGTGGAACCTTTATATGCTGCTAGTGGGGATGTAATCTGGTGCAGCTATTTTAAAAAACAGTCTGGTAATTTCTCAAAAGGTTAAGCATAGAGTTAGCAATCCACTCCAAGAAAAATGAAATCATATTTCCACATAAAAGCAGGTACACAAATATTCACAGCTACATTATTCATTATAATAAAAAAGTATAAACAGCCGAGACCGGTTTGGCTCAGTGAATAGAGCGTCGGCCTGTGCATCGGGCCTCTAGTAACATTAATGAACCTTAAAATCATGCATTTTTATGAAATATCCAAAACAGGCAAATCTATAAAGATCAAAAAGAGATTAGTGGTTGACTAAGGCTGGAAGTTAAGGAATTGGAAGAAATGGGGAGTGACTGTTAATGGGTAGGGGTATGGGTTTTGGAAACAGTGAATATATTCAAAAATTGATTGTAGTGATGATTGCACAACTCTGGAAATATACTAAAAACCACTGAACTGCCGAAACCGGTTTGGCTCAGTGGATAGAGCATCGGCCTGCGGACTGAAAGGTCCCGGGTTCGATTCCAATCAAGGACATGTACCTTGATTGCGGGCACATCCCCAGTAGGGAGTGTGCAAGAGGCAGCTGATCGATGATTCTCTCTCATCGATGTTTCTAACTCTCTATCCCTCTCTCTTCCTCTCTGTAAAAAAATCAATAAAATATATTAAAAAAATAAAATAAATAAAATAAAATAAATAAAAACCACTGAACTGTACATTTTAAATAAGTAAATTATATAGTATGTTAATTATATCTCAATAAAGTTGTTTATATATATTAGACATAAGTGATAAAGCAAATGGAGCAAAATGTTAACAATCAGTAAATCTGGGAAAAGAATGTATTGAAGTTCTTTGTTCTATTCACTCCAATGTTTGAAATTACATTAGAAAAAGCTAAAAAGTACGAAAAGATATGCCTCAGGACAATCACACACAGTATTCTGTAACATGAACCAGAAACCTGCACTAGAAAAAACTGCCATAAGGTCTGCTCCTGCCCCTGCCAGACAAATATTTTACTTGTTTCCTCTATTCTTCAGATTAATGCAAAACATGCAAAGAGAGCAACTTTCAAGTAGCAGAAAGTAGGAATGGCAAGGGAGACAAATATTCTTGGACTTTCTCAGGGCCTCAGTCTCCTAATCTGTAAAATCAGAAGGCTATATAATCTCTAATAGTACTGAATGTTTGATATTCCACAATTCTGACATTCTAACTTAACTAGACATATGGTTAAGGAGGAGTATGATCTAACCAGTCCGCTGGCTTTTCTGAACAGTGAGCATTTTTTCTCTCTTCCAAAGGGGACATAAAGAGAAAATTTTAGCGTATCCTTAGTGTTCTAAGTAGACTCCTACAGGACACTGGCTACTCTCCCATCTGTTTCCAATCCCTTCTCTTCAATTCTTGGCAAGCCCTGTACTCGGAGCCTGGGAAAACTGGAGTAGTGGATGCATGAACTTAAGCTACATCTCAATGCTGGGTGCAGGTCAGTTCAGAGGAACTTAAAACAATCCAAGATTTTTAAAAAAATAGGTCATAAACATTCTGGAAGTCAAAGGTTCAGGCAGAGATAGGGAAATAAACAGAATCCACCTCATGGTAAGTCTTCTCCTATAGTCACCTGGTGGTGACCAGAAGAAAAAGGGAAAATACAGATGTCCAGGAAACCCAGCCATCAAAGGGGTAGAAAGAGTTACTGGACTCTACTACCATCTGCCTCCCCACTTAGGATGGGCCAACAATACGTAATGGAAAATGTAAATCAAAGTGATTCTTCCAGATTTGCTTATCTACCTGACAAGCTCAAAAAGCTAACAAGCAAATACAATCTCCTAAAATTGGCTATTCTTGTGCTTCATTCATAGAGTACCTTCCTAACCTTCCAACCCAAAGAATTTCTTCAATTAACCAGAAAAGAAAACAAAATAATTTTCACACCTCCCTCAGTTCCTTGCACAAATAAACTACATAGCTTGCCTAAATGCTTACATATGCAAGAAAGAGCAGGAGGTGACAGGGAGCATCTACTATAAAAATCAATGATCTGGGTCTATATTCAACATAGCAAACTGTATGCTTGCAACCAGACAATGAATCTTAATCCTCCACAAAACCAGAACACTGAGCATCTTTGATTTGCTTTTCCTGGATTCACTTTTTAGGAATATATTGGCTGCCCTAGAATATATTTGGCTTAGTAGATAGAGGGTTGGCCTGGGGAGTGAAGGGTCCCAGGTTTGATTCCGGTCAAGGGCACATGTCCAGGTTGCAGGCTCAATACCCCTGGGGGGGTGGGGGGGAGGGGACATGCAGGAGGCAGCAGATCAATGATTCTCTCTATCATTGATGTTTCTATCTCTCTCTCCCTTACTCTCTGAAATCAATAAAAATATATATTTTTTAAAAAAGAAATATAGTATCTATCTGACATATATAACTTAATATGCTAGAAAAATCATAGACTTACTCCTCAGTAACTCCCGCACCTGGGTGCAGTTCACAATTTCCTGTCATTTACTTACTATGACATCACCGATTTGGGAGCTATAAGGCAGGCTCAGCAGGGAAAATGCACCTGTAGGTCTCAAGACTGACTTGCATAGAGTCATTTGTATTGTTTGTTTTGTTTTAGACAAAGATTCCCCCTGGGTAGTCCAGATTTTAATCCCCTCCCCCGGCCCAGCCCACCAGAAATGAAATGAAGAAAAGAAATTCTTAAATTGGTGCCTATTCTAACAAAGGCCACCTACAGAATAAATGGTCTTGACATTCCATTACTGCAATCACATTTTCAAACAGAAAAAATACCCTTCTTTACACATCTTATACAACTCATCCCCCTTTCTTTACCCTCCCAATAAGCTTTCACAGGAATATAATTTTAGCTCACTGAAAAGCCAGAATTCACATTTTGAGGATGTATTTGGTAAGATGCTTTTTATTTACATTCTTTTTCATTGATAAATTATCTAATTTGCCCCATCATAGAGAGATAATCCATATAACTTGTTATTTCCTTTACCTTTTTCAAATATCTATACAATTTAATGGACACTCAAAAGCACACCATATAACACTGGTTTATTCCACCACCTTAAAGTTTCTTTTACTTGGGAGAACTATGTTGTTTTTAGTCTTTCTCAATATGCTACTGTTTTCTAAAGATCCAACCAGGCAATGAGATGTAGTTTAGTGTCAGGAGAGGAGCACTGGACCAGAAGTCAGGCAATTAACTAACAGGACATGGGCCCTGCCGTCCTCCTTCCTAAGCTTCATTTCCCCCTCTGAGGTCCCTTCCAGCTCCCGTTACATGAACCAAATTCCAACAACTGCACCACAAAGTCATAAATCTAATAAGTATGAAACAGGAAAAAATAACGTCTGCACTATGAGTTCTGAAGACAAAAAAAGTGAACTTAATACGATAAAGCTTCCCCAACAAATGGCCTAGTATAAACTGTATTACTGCTTCATGGTTGTTGTTTTTCTCCACCTGCTATTAATTTCAAGAAAACAGTATATTTGTTCTGACCTTTTAAAGGCCATCAATTAGTTATGTTGTGTTTGTTTTTTTTAAAGACAGTCCATTTTTGTCATTTGAAGTATGCACCTAATTTTTTTTTTTTCATAACACTGGAATTTTTCTGGCGACAAAGACAAACAGACCTGTGTATCTTCTCTGAAGCAAAGTACATTTAGTCAACAAGCTAATAACTTTCGGGAGAGAAAAATGCATACATCATGGCTGAAGACTTGAAAGAGTATCCCCATGACACCTGCAACCTGGCCACTCCAGACACAAACTTTTCCACAACTGCTGTAATTCAAAGGCTCCAAGGACGGGTGCAGCGGAATTCATGGGGATTTCACAATTCTGACACCAACTGATGCATCCAACCTGACGGGACACCGGCCCTTCTTCGCTGCCCCACCACTTCCCCTTTGCAAGATGACTTGGGAGGCATCACTGTGCAACCCACCCGGCTCTCCTCCAACGAGGTGGCTGCCCTTTTAGTCACAGATGACACGGGCCTCCTAGGGGACACACATCACTTTCCATAACAGAATGCATAGCCCCGGGGCACAAGCTCTTTGGAGAACTGAGCTCGCTCTCTCTCACTCCTGGTGTGGCTCTCACGTACTCAGGATTACATCCTCTCCACCCAGGGGACCGGCCCCGGGCTGGGTTCGAGCAGTTTTGAGGAACTGTCATCACAGGCTTCTTGGGACGAGGCCAGAGAAACTCAGAAAGTTTTCCTTTCTTTTTCTCTTTTTAAACTCTGGGTGGAACTTGCTACGTACTTTCTCCCCGATGCCTTCTTGCCTCCCTAACGGATGTTCGGGCTTCCCTGTATTTTGTACTGAAGTCCCTCCACCTTCCCCAGACGGAACACACACCCTGCCTGCCCTCTGCCCGGTCCGGGGCGGCGGTGCCCCACGCCGGGGGCGGCGAGGCCGTCGGGGTGCAGAGCCCCTCACCCCCTCCTCCAGCCCCACTCCCCCTGGGCCGGCGCCCGCCCCGGCTCCTTCCAGCCGAGCCTCGCCCGGCGGCTCCCGGGACAAAGCCGGGGCGCGCGGGGGTTCCGGGGGGAGGTGGGGCCGCGGGGGGAGAGGGTCCGGGGAAGCGGCCCGGGGCTCGGCGGGCGCACTCACCCGACAGCTCGTCCGGCTCCAGCCCGGTCTCGGTGTCCAGCCCGCAGAGGACAAAGTAGTCGGCGAAGCGACTGGGCGCCGAGCCCCCTCCGCCGCCGCCGCCGCCGCCGCCGCCGCCGACTCCGCCGCTCATGGCGCCGGGGCCGAGCCGGGCCAGGCCGTGCGGAGCGAGAAGCCCCCGCGCCCGAGCGCCCGCCCGGCCTCAGGCCGCCCCTCCCGCCGCCGCCGCCGCTACCGCGGCTGGGGCCGCCGCCCCCGGCCCTGGCCCGGGCCCCGCGGCCGCTGAGGCTGCCGTGACGGGGCAGGGGGGCACCGGGCCGCCCCGCGCCGCATCCTGAGTGCCTTCCCCGCCGCGCCGCCGCCGCTCCCGCCGCCCGAGGACGCCGCGCACCGAGCAGCCGGGAGGAGGGCGGAGAGCGCGGCGGAGCCCGGCGCCCGCCCCGCGGAGCCCCCGCGCGCACTGCGCAGGCGCCGTGGGGAGGGGCGGCGCCGGGCGGAGGGATGACGTGATGCTCTCCGGGCCCGCGGGCTGCGGTCTCCGCCGCCGCCGCCGCCGCCGCCGCCGCCGCCGCAGCGAGATCGGCCGCCGCTACCGTGTCGCCGGCAACCTGCACTCCCTCGGGGCCGTACCTCCTTGGAGAGGCTGGACTTGGTGCGGGAGGAGCGGGGGGATGAGGAGCCCAGGCCCCTGCTCCGCTCCCACCTCCGCCTCCTGCTATAGCGAGGGGGTTGGAGAGGCCGTGGGAACCCACCATCAGAGCCCCTCATACCCCCCTCCTCCAGCCCGGCTCCCCCTTCGCCGCAAGCTGGACGCTCCAGGTCCGGGGACTGCTGACCCCTGGCCGGGTCACCGGGATAAGGTAGCGGGCATGAGCTCGGAAGCCCACCTCCCCCCATCTCTAGGCTCCCGGCCCCGACCCTGGAGAGCGCCTCCCCGCTGCGCCCGCTCCCCGGCGTCCCTGGGCCCGGTGCCGCTGAGGATGCCCCCTCTTTCGGCGGAGGTGGATCAGCCCGTCCTACAAACGGGGAAACTGAGACCCAGGAAGAAGTAAGAACTTATTCCAAGGTTGTTATCGTCTAAGAGACAAAGTCTGGACTCGAATCTTGGGCTCCTGGTCAGCTTCCAGCCCTTTCACCCCCCACACACACACCCTCCCACCCCACAGCCAGGCCTTTTCCCACGAGCCATGTGCAACCCTGCCACATGGGCGCTCCTCATCTGCTTCTGAGAATTCTCAGACCATCCCTGAGCCGGCCCTCCGGAGAGAATTGGGAGTGGGGGTGGGTGAGGAAGTCCTTTCCTGTCTGGGACCCTCTGATTTGGTTTCCCACAGGAGGTGGGCTGGAAACTGGAGATCAGAAGCCATGGGCTCTAGAAACCACAGACCGCTCAGATTTGAACGCTTAACGTTGTCATTTACTACTATTCAACCTTGAGCAGTCACGGTGTTTGTGACTATTACGTAAGATAAACGTGCATACAGGTAAAATGGTCAGAATCTTCCCTGTATTATAAATAGTCCATGTATTATAAATTATTATATGTATTATAAATGATTAAGATCCCTGCAAGAAGTATGCTCACCAAGGGCCCTGGAAGGCAGCTAGCTTCCCCAAGGCCCGGCCCTGTGCTCTCTCCTGGGGACTTATCTCAAGCATTGGTTCCCTTAGAGAGGATGGCCTGCAGGTCACAGCCTAATCACTTGGAACCATGGCACCGGCCTCTCCCTGTATGGATCCTGTCTAAACTAGTGGAAGAAACGTGGGAAGGAGAAGGTAGCTCCACAAAGCCATTGTCAGGAGCAAGGGAGTATTCCCGGAAAGGAGTCGCTCACGCTCCCTTTTTTATCTTTCCACAACGCAGGGTTTATTAGGGGAGATCTCCCCAATAAGCAATAGAGTCACATGCAGGTTATGCAAGAGTTGGGAGCTTATGAGATATAAAGGAGCAAAGCCAGTGTCCAACAGGAAGTCCCAGTCACTGTTGGCCTCTGCTGGTGAAGAGACGGCCTTTGTCTGAAGTCAGGCAGCTACTGCGGCAGCAAGAGTCCAGTGGAGCCAAGACCGGTTTGGCTCAATGGATAGAGCGTCGGCTTGGAGACTGAAAGGTCCCGGGTTCGATTCCGGTCAAGGGCATGTACCTTGGTTGCGGGCATATCCCCAGTAGGGGGTGTGCAAGAGGCAGCTGATCGATGACTCTCTCCCATCGATGTTTCTAACTCTCTATCTCTCTCCCTTCCTCTCTGTACAAAATCAATAAAATATATTAAAAAAAAAAAAAAAAAAAAGAGTCCAGTGGAGTGGAAGTCCAGCAGGGATCAGCAGGGATCAGGGTGTGACTCGTGGTACAGCCGACTTCCAGCATTAGGTAGTCGGAGCTCTGAGTTCTTACAGACCTCCAGGGGTGAGGGTCCCACTCATATCCGTGTCCAGATGGAGTCCTTATTCAAGTGTCCAGACTTGGCGGTTTTGGGTGTTGGGGGCCCCTACTAAGGGCATCCAGTTACACCCCTTTTACCTCAGACTTGACATGCATTTGACAAACTATCATGACTGACAGTGGATCCATATTGGATTGTCAGAGATATCCAAAAACGTCTGCTCTCTATGCTCATTTAGGGTGATGCCCCACCCTATCTAGTATTCTGAGGACTCTGAGACAGTAGGAGAGGTTCAGAGCACTAAATAGTTACATTGCACACAAGAAGGACATCTCTTCAGATCGGGAGACGGGCAGGAAGGCTTATAGAAGGAGCTATAATCTGATTTGAGGTCCAAAGGATCAAAAGGAATTTCTCAGGTAAAAAGGGGAGGAAAAGATGTTTCAGTAAGCATGTACAACAGGACGTGGCAATTAAAATATTACATTCAGCCCGACCAGTGTGGCTCAGTGGTTGATCATTGACCTATGAACCAGGAGGTCACAGTTCGATTCCCTGTCAGGGCACATGCCCAGGTTGTGGGCTCAATCCAGGAGGCAGCTGATCAATGATTCTCTCTCGTTATTGATGTTTCTCTCCCTCTCCCTTCCTCTCTGATCAATAAAAGTGTGTCTTAAAATAAAATAAAATGTTAAATTCAAACAACAGCAAGTAATTCATTTCATGGGAGATGAAGAGTTAAAAAGGGATGAAAGCAGGGAAAGAGGAGCGGGGCAGAGGACAGGCTAAGGAATTTGCTATGTAAAATGTGCACGTCAGGGGGGTGGTAAATGAAAGGAATTTGAGCTGAGGAGTGACAAAATCTGACCCACATCTTTAAATGATCTCAGAAGAGGCTTGGGAAAGACTTAAATGTCCTCAGATTGAAAGTCCAGACTTTTTATCCAGTGTGTCTTAGGTGATCAGGTGCTGGGAGACCTCTCAACTCAACTTGCAAAACACAAGTTAGAAACAAAAGTCTGACTGTATTAATTTGCCCTGGAAAATGCAACTGCTCAGAGGCCCAGAATACTCAACTGTAAAGCGATCTCCTTCCCAGCAGGAAATGTGTTTGGCAGAATGACTGCTTCTTCCGGAGTCCAGGAGGGGCAGGGTGGGGGGAGGGAACAAAGTTGGATGCTCTTAAGATTTAATGTTTAAATCCCTACGCCCACTCTTATTAGCTATATGAGCTCCTCACAAATGCTCAGTGAAGAGTTTGCCATGGCACCCTGAAATGAACACCACTGATCATACAGAAAAACCTAAGCTTTACAATATAGGTTTTCTTAAAACTAGAAACACAGCAGCTATAGAGTGACACACCCACATCCACTTCTGTCAGCCAGCTCTCTCTGCACAGTGATCCATCTCTACAAAAGGAGTCACACATGCTTTGCTTTTCCTGGTTCTACTGTCCCACCAGCCCCAAACACCTTGCTCATAACCAGCGTTGAACTCTTCATATCTCTTCAATGACCCAAGCTGCCTAAATCAGTTTAAAAACTCATCACCCTTCAGCCACCATTACCCCTAACAACAAGAAGCCCCAAAGAAGACTCCACATCAAGCAGCTTCTGACGTGCTGTGGCATGGGGAAGTATGAAGTTGAGCAACAGGAGGAACGAATTGCCGATAATGTCCCCAAGTGGTGCAACTTTCCCCAAAACAGGTCACTCACGAGCACATGCGTGTGTATATCTATGTACATGTCTGTTGGAACATCTTTATATGTGAGTAAGCATTTGTGTATGGGGGCGATCAGGCATATATATATATATATATATATATATATATATATATATGCTTATATATTTGAGATGTATGTCTGTGTATTCGCAGGTGTAAATAATTGCATGTGCAGTGTGTGTGCATCTGAGGAGGCTGAGAGAGGCAGGATGGCTAGAGCAGGTAAGCAGAGGGGTACCTCCGGATCTTGACAAACCCAGGAGTGACTCACTGGTGGGCCGCTCTGTCCCCTCTTCCCCTCTACCACCCTAGGTTAGAGCCTTTTGAGAGTCTAGGTGGCGGCCTTATATGTACTGCCTGCAGCCCTCTCTCTCCCTTAGAATGTGAACACAGTATGTTCACTGTTCCCATCAACTTGAGGGCCAAGAGCTTCCTGGGAAAGGCCAGATGGTCTGGTAAGGGGGAGTGAGAGGCCCTTGGACCAGATTCCAAAAGGAAGACATATTTCACTGTGGCTGAGCTCTCAAAGGTTTTTTTTGGAGTGGGGGGTGATGAAATTGTCATATATCTTGATTGTGGTGGTGGTTACACAATTGTTTATGTTTGTCGAAACTCACAGAATCGTGCACTAAAAAAAAAGAGTGAATTTTACTCGATGTAAATGGTACCTTAATTTTTTAAAAGTAGGAAAAGATATAAATAATCACTGAATATTTTAGTACTTTTCCAGCTGACTGTAAACAAAAACATACAGTCACACTATAAATATTCTAAGTTATATCAATCTGCCTTGAGTATGTCATAGAAAAAAACATACAAGAATTATGACAGAGAAAATCAGTATTTAATTATTGGAATGATTAAATTTATAATAAATTTAAAAAATTAAAACAGCATAAGACTTTCAGCAACACATTAAGAATTAACTATAGCTGAAAACGGTTTGGCTCAGTGGATAGAGCGTCAGCCTGTGGACTGAAAGGTCCTGGGTTCAATTCCGGTCAAGGGCATGTATGTACCTTGGTTGCGGGCACATCCCCGATGGGGGGTGTGCAGGAGGCAGCTGGTCGATGTATCTCTCTCATCGACCTTTCTAGCTCTCTATCCCTCTCCCTTCCTCTCTGTGAAAAATCAATAAAATATATTTTTTTAAAAATAAAAAAAAAGAATTAACTACAATAAAATAAACTGAATTTCTAAAGTACAGAGCATTATGTCCTAGATTGTATTGGAAAACACTTTGTCTTTATTCATACGTAAGAAGTTGCTCTGCTTTTAAGAGCCACATATACTCTGTGACAACAACAACAAAAAACAGATGTTATTGGGTCACTAGTAAGTGTAGAGGCTACAAAAGAATTACTAACAACTTGTTAAATGCACTATATTCACAAGATCCAATCATCTTTTGGGAAATGTTCATGAAACGGTTTAGGTTTTTTCTCTGAGTCTGAATAAAGAAAGGTTCATGACATTTTAGGAAGAGGAGGAGGAAGAAGAAAGAAGCAAATGCCAACTCAGGGGACTGAGAAGAAGCCGGGCTTAGGAATCAGGAAACCTGAGTAGAATCCTAGCCCTGCTGTTTACTCAAATGCTGTGACCTCAGGCAGGTGCCTCAGTTTCCCATCTGGGGCTTACCCACATGTACAAAGCAGGTCCTGGCCATGAGTAGTGTCATCTTTGAGAGTTCTTTTGTTGTTTTCCACCCCCAAGAACCCTTTAATTAGAAAGAAACTCTGAAACAAATGGTTTCCCCACCATTTTTTTGGGAGAGAGAAACATTGACTTGTTGTTCTATTTACTTATGCGTTCATTCATTGGTTGCTTCTTGTATGTGTCCTGGCCAGGCACTGAATCCGAAACCTTGGCACGTCTGGATGGTGCTCTAACCAACTGAGCTACCTGACCAGGGCCAGTTTACCTTATTTTTTTATTCATAAAAGATATATTAATCTGATATGCAGACCTTTTAATTAGCACAAGATTGAACTGCAAAGAATTAATGTAACTCCAGCCAAAAGCAAAAAACAAACAAACAAAAAAAAACACGACTTTATTTTTTAGCCTATATACTAATAAGCTTCTCCTGGATAAAAATCAGGCCCAACCACTAGGCTTTGTCAAATGTTGGAACTGGCCATAAGCCCCCACCACCACAATCCTCATGGGCTGCCAAGAGCAAGACAACATAAAGCCAAGAACTACTGGTTTTGATTCTCAACTAAATGGCTCTGAGGCTGGGCTCAGAGGTGTGGCCAGGGCACCCCTTGGCCTGCCATCTCAGCTCCTGTCTGTTGCCCACTAACTTTGCTAAGCTCAGCTTGTGAGTTATCATTTGTGCCTCTGGCCCCCAGGGGACCCTGAGGGTAACAGATGGGCTGCCACTCACATTTATACAAGTTGATCATTGTCCCAGACACATCACTTATTGTAGTCATTATTAATTTACATAGTTATTATGACAGTTTTCCAACAGATGGCAGTAAAGTATCTTAAGAAAGGGGCACCTAGTTCACCCAAAACCACAATATGAGCTAACAGTGGAGCTGTGGTTTCTGTGCATTGCTTAACAGGGTGCAAGACACATAAGTATAAGTGGGCCTCACATAATTAGGAAGTTAACACCAGCTATGCGTGCTTTCTCTCTCTGTTTCATACACACACACATACACACACACACACACACACACACTCACAGTTCCTTCCTGCACCCCCTGCTTCCTTCTTCCCACCTCACCTTCCATCCTCACTCATCTGTTCACAAGTGTCTATTCTGGATGTAGTAATTGGCAGTCAACTCCATTTCTACCGGCTAGTTTCATGGGTGTTCCACCTGGGCACGGGGTTTAATATTCGGAAGGGCCACACACTTGGCTTAATGCTCTGCTGTTGCCGTCTTAAAATTCTTCCCCCTTCCCTCCCCTTCTTTTAAAATTGATTTCAGGCCAAAACCGGTTTGGCTCAATGGATAGAGCGTCGACTTGGGGACTGAAGGGTCCCGGGTTCGATTCCGGTCAAGGGCATGTACCTTGGTTGCGGGCATATCCCCAGTAGGGGGTGTGCAAGAGGCAGCTGATCGATGACTCTCTCTCATCGATGTTTCTAGCTCTCATCTCTCTCCTTCTCTGTACAAAATCAATAAAATATATTTTTTTAAAAATTGATTTCAGAGAGAGGGAGAGAAATAGAGAGACAGACACACCCATGATGAGAGAGAATCACTGACCGGCTACCTTGTGCACATCCCCTTCTGGGGATCAAGCCCGCAATCCGGCCATGTGCCCTGACCAGGGATCGAACTGTGACCTTCTGGTTCATGAGTCAATGCTCAACAACTGAGCCACGCTGGTCAGGCTTAAAATTCTTAATAATTTTATCTTTGAATTTGTGTTTTGCAAGTGAAATCTGATGAGGCAAAAGAGCATGCACACGAGCAGATGCTGTTCCTTGTGTCTCATTCCCATAGGGTGTTTGCAGTACTACAGGAGCGCAGAATTCCTGTGGACCTGTGATGCCTGCTAGTCCAGTGAGCTTCAAAGCCAAAACAAGGCAAAAGTTTTAGGTCTATAACTGCATAAGCAGAGCTGCTGACTATCCTGACAGGGTATGCTCTCCATTCAAATCAGAACTTGCTTCCAAGAAAAAAAAAGGCAATGGCATTCTAAGAAATGCACATCACAAAGGAATCCTCTCTCATTCTTATGTGACTCCCTTAGAGTAACCAATCACCTGCTAAAAATGATGACATAGAGGGAAAAGCAGCACGTAGTTTCCTTTCCTTTCAGTCCTGCCTTACTCATCCGTGAGTCAAAGGTAGAGAATGTTGGTAGAAGTAAACGAAAAGCAGCTGAGTAACCTTTTGTAGCATTTCCACTATTCATGTAAGGATGAAATTCATATGCGTGTTTGAGTTTCAAAAATATATAACTGCAGTGATTCTGTTATAAGCAGTGAGACAGACATGAGCATAGCAAATACGATGGGCCTGGTACAGGTCACCAGTGCCTGCCCTGGCACTGACCAATCATTGGCGACCATGACCCTGAAAGAGCCCACCTGGAAAGCTGATGAATAATCTATTAAAACCCTCCCCTAAGATTCTCACCTGCCAGAGAGAGAGAAATACCCCAGGTGAGCATGCCTGCGCCATTCCCTTCCCCCTTTCTTCCCTCTAAAAGACCCCAAGAGACCTTACAACCAGGGAGTTATGGGTAGCTGCAGCTTGTCCTGGCCTGACTCCCTGAACCTGTTTCCAAGGCCCTCTTTTCTCCGACTTTCCAGTGAATCAAAGCAGCCCAGGCTAGGTTCTCCTGTGGCTTCTTCTAAGCCCTTCTTTGTTTCACTGTCATAAGTGTGTTTTTGCTGTGGCCAATACTCTCACTTGCTTTGCTGCCCTTTGTCTCTTAATTGAAATCTTTCCTTCAAGAAGACAAGCCACCAGCTTTGTGATGGTGTGGTCAATTTGCATAATCCCTCTTTATTAGATAGGATATACATACTAGAGGCCTGGTGCACAAAATTTTGCCATGGGAAGGGTCTCTAGACCTGGCCGGCAATCAGGGCCAATCGGGGCCTGCCTTTATTCCTCGCCACCCCCTGGTAGTCAGCACACGTCATAACAAGCAGTCAAACACCCAAGGAGACAATTTACACATTAGCCTTTTATTATATAGAATATATATATGTGTGTGTGTGTGTGTGTGTGTGTGTGTGTGTATAGTCAGTGTTCATAATGTCTTTACTGCATTAGCACCTTTTACACATCTAATTGACAATCAATGATCATTTATACACCAGAAAAGCTTCAGCCCTTTTTTATCTATTCTGCCCAGTTTCTAAAAGCCAAAGAGAACATTAAATTTAAGATTCTCAAAAGTCAACTATAGTTCTAGGCGGTTTTGCTCAGTGGCTAGAGCATCGGCCTCTAGACTGAAGGGTCCCAGGTTCGATTCGTTAAAGGCAAATGTAGGAGGCAGTCGATCAATGGCTCTCTCTCATCATTCATATTTCTCTCTCTCTCTCTCCCTTCCTCTCTGAAATTAATAAAAATATATTTTAAAAATAAACTTTTTTTTTAAAGTCAACTATAAAAAATTTAAGGATTCTTTTTTTAAATTTAAAATACACTTTATTCTGCCAAAACCGGTTTGGCTCAGTGGTAGAGCGTCAGTCTGCGGACTGCGGACTGAAAGGTCCCGGGTTCGATTCCGGTCAAGGGCATGTACATTGGTTGCGGGCACATCCCCAGTAGGCGGTGTGCAGGAGGCAGCTGTTCGATGTTTCTCTCTCATCGACGTTTCTAGCTCTCTATCCCTCTCTCTTCCTCTCTGTAAAGAGTCAATAAAATATATTAAAAAAATAAATAAAATACACTTTATTCTGATTCTAAACGAAAGGAATGGGAATGACAGCAACAAATAAGGTTTCACCACTGAGTATTGTGATGCAGCTTTCTTATAGTTGAAACTCAATAAGGAAACACCTGCGTTCCAAAACAGCTACATTCACTCCAAACCACCTTTCAGGATCCCAAAAATCAAGCAGATTCTGATTAACTACAATATATAATAAAGTGGCAAACACGCGCGGCACCACTGACATCACAGGACAGTTGCCTGACGCTGGGCTCCAGCTTCCCTCACAGGTCATCATCCTCGTCTGGGGGCTCGGTGGTCTGAGCAACCGATCATGCTCATCCTGTGCTGCCAGCGCTGGCCCATCACCACCTCTGAAGGAGCAAGAGCAGGCATGGCCATGAACTCCAAGTTAGGGTCTTCAATTAGTTTTCTAGCAAGCCAAAGGAAGGGCTTTTCAAAGTTGTAGTTACTTTTGGCAGGAATGTTGTAGTACTGAAGGTTTTTTCGGTGGAAGACAACTGATTTTGCCTTCACCTTCCTGTTCTTGATGTCCACTTTGTTGCCACACAAGTTGATGGGGATGTTCTCACACGCGCACACACACACCAGATCTCTATGCCAGTTTGGCACATTCTTGTAACTAACTCTCGAAGTTACTGGGTTTGGATGTAATAGTCATCTCGAAGCCCCCAAACTCCTGTCCAGCAGTGTCCCACACATTGAACTTGATGGGCCCTCGGTTGATGTGGAACACGAGGGGGTGCACCACCATGTGCAGGGTGGCTACATACTTCTCAAATTCACCCATCGTCACAAAGGTTTTTTTTCTGTCCCATCGTTACCAACCAATACAAGTTTGAACTGAACTTGGGGTTCTCCTGGGGCAGCCATGATGATATCAGTCAGATGACTGAGAGCAAAATTTAAGGTTTGTAAAATTTTTATTTAAAAAATATATATATTTTGATTTTTTTTACAGAGAAAGGGAGAGGGATAGAGCCAGAAACATCGATGAGAGAGAAACATCTATCAGCTGCCTCCTGCATGCCCCCCACTGGGGATGTGCCTGCAACCAAGGTACGGAGACCCTGATCGGAATCGAACCTGGGACCCTTCAGTCCGCAGGCTGATGCTCTATCCAGAGCCAAAACGGTTTTGGCTGTAAATTTTTCTTTGTTCTTGAAAATGCACATCAGAATCTCAAGAGAATATATTTTTATTTGATGAAAGGTGTTTTAATACAATTACTGAGCATGAAAAAATAATACCAAATACTATATTTAATCTTTTCAGTATAATTTATTCTTATTACATTTTAGTTTGCATTTATTAAGTGTCTTAGAAATATTACACTGAAGGTAATAAAATTCCAGAGAGGGGCTATTAATTAAGAGGGGTACAGTCTCAGTCAGTATGTCAATTTCATAGTTAGCTCGTAGGCCTCCTCACTCACATACTTACTCTCTGTGGTTATTATATGTAACTGTCTTCAAGATGTGGCTGAAGCTTAGTAAATCTACATCTGGCATCAGGCCAAGTAAGTGAATCTGTGAATATGGGCACCAACTGCATTTAGAGTATAGCCTGCTACAGGATTCTTTCTTGGCAGTCAATGATGATGAATCTACAAAGGTTGGCTATTCACCTGAGAGAAAAAATACCCCACTTTGAGTGACAGTTACAGTTTTCTAACAGAAAAAAAAAAAAAATCAACAAAGGAAAAGAATCAATGATAAGAACAGGGAAAATACTCTGAGAATAGAGTAAGTACAATATATACACACTGGAGTGAATAGTGAGACCTCTTCTAAAAAGTCTGATAAAAATTTATTCAATTACATTTTATACAGTAATATTTAATGACCTTTGTTCAAAATATTTTGTTTTAGCCGATACTGGTTTGGCTCAATGGATAGAGCGTCGGCTTGGGGACTGAAGGGTCCCGGGTTCGATTCCGGTCAAGGGCATGTACCTTGGTTGCGGGCATATCCCCAGTATGGGGTGTGCAAGAGGCAGCTGATCGATGACTCTTTCTCATCGATGTTTCTAACTCTCTATCTCTCTCCCTTCCTCTCTGTACAAAATCAATAAAATATATTTAAAAAAAAAAAATATTTTGTTTTAAATTTACATGTAAAAATAACAAAAGCTTATCACTCAGTCTCTGGTGAATAAGAAAGGAAGAAAACCTTGCTAGATATAATAATAAATAATTTCACACAAAGGCCAGGTGAGATAAGAATAGTATATTAATCAATATATTTTCTTTGTATTTACAATAAATCCATTTAATACTGTGATAGAAAAAATAATAAATCAGTCCACATTATGTAGTAGAAACAGGCTTTGAGGATCATCATACCTCTCACAATAAAAACATACAAGGATTTCTCCCACAGTTAAAGTACTTTTCAACATGACAGTGTTAACTGAAAGTAAAACTGACAGAGTACTTTATTTTAGATCAGTTATGTCCTAGAATCAAGTATATTACCATTAAGCAAGCAGCAAAAAGCTGTTTCATTTAAATATAGTAGTTACCATGTGAGAAGTTAATTATACTTTGAGTTATAAAAAGTACAAACACTGCATTAACTAAAAGTAACCCCAAACAAAAAAGCATTAATAGAAATGAAACAAAGCATTCTTATAAGTCTATCATGCATAAAAAAAAAAGGATAATTACATAATACAGACTTTAATGACCAGACTAATAAATAAATTAGGTAAATTTTAATCATTGGAACAAATAAACTATGTTTAACCACTTAAGTGTTATGCTGTCACTGTTTCAAAATATAATGTAATATAATTAATATAATATCTAAAAACTGCATGTTAAATGTTTGCTTTTTTGATCCCCTTTTGAGATAGTAAGAGGGAACTGTGTAACAAAATATTATCTGAATATAAATTATCAACACCAATATGATACAATTATCATGTAATCACCATTTTGTATATGCACAATGGAAATACTGTGGAAGCTAGAAAAAGAAGATGGAAATATATTGGTCAGAATTTTACATTTCAAATGAATCCATGATAATCTGGAACAGAAAAAAAAAACAAAATTCCCTAAATAGATATAACTTAATATCCTTTCCCAATTCAGTAGTACACTAAGATTCAACTTCTAAACAAATCTATTACCATAAAGGTAAGAGGGAAGATGTAAATCTCTTTTGAATACTAGCTTTAAGTTTATGCTCTGAAAGAAGGTTGATATTAGCCAGAACTACAATACTATTTTTAAAAATGTAGAATTTTTGCTTTTGTATATCTACTTTATTACTAAGGGATAAGAAAGAAAAATATTAAAATATCAAGCCAAAGATAAGTATTTATAGCCAGTTCATGAATAAATTAAATTAACTAATTGGGTCAAAAATTTCCTATCAATGCTACTTTTAATTAGTTATAGCTACTCTTAGAATAAAGTAATTTAGAAGATGGCTATTATAACTACTGATAGCACTTTTTATGGTATATCAATTTCCATTCTTTCTACTCTCCTTTGCCACTTAAATACATTAACTGTTTAATAGGGAATTTTATTTTACAAATTCCTTGTTTCAATTACTGAAGAAGTGATTTGAACACATAAACCTGCCAGTCCTGAGATGATGATGATGAGGAGGATGATGATGATGATGATAGGAAAACAAAAATCCAGATGATTTTTCACTCAAATTTCTGCTTTAGTTTTTTTTGGAAGATGGCTGGCAGTATAGAAAGAATAGCCAAAATCATTAGGACAAATACTGAGTTCCAGGAAACAGCTTCCCCTGCTGTTGTAAGCTGATATAGTGTTGTTCCTGCCTTAATGGCTATAAAAGAGGGAGGCGCAACACCTATAAAAACAAACAAACAAAACCAATACAAACCATCAATTGTTTGTCTTTTAACATTACATAAATTATCTTTTAAGAATATAGCACTCTCCATTTTGTAAATTTTTAATTTGCAGTCCCTTAAGTTTATTTCCATATAAAGAATTAAATTTTTCATAATCATTTTTTAAGAAAATAAATATAAGAACCCAAGAAAAGTTTCCAAAAAAAAATTTTTTTACATTTATGAAGAACCTTAAAAAAAGAATGTGCTCTGATCCAGCAATTTTAACTTTCTAAATAATAAATATAAGCAAAGGACTAAACTCAAGGATGTTCATCAAAGCATTATAATAATAAAAATCTGGAAATAATCTAAATATTCAAAAATAAGACTGAGTAAATTGTCATTCATTCTTGATAGAATATACTGAAAGTAAAAATAAAATGGTAGGATATTCAGAAATGAAATGAGATTCAAAATACAAGTAAAAAGAATTTATACAAGAGCATACACAAAATGATCATATTTCAAGAAAAACCAGAACCACTTGGCCTGGCCAGTATGGCTCAGCTGGTCGTTCCATGCATTGATAGGTTGCTGGTTCAATTTTAGTTTAGGGCACGTGCCTGGGTTGTGGGCTCAATACCCAGTAGGGGCCATTCTGGAGGCAGCCGATTGATGTTTCTTTCTCACATTGATGTTTCTCTCTCCCTCCCTCCCTCTCCTTTTCTCTCTCTCTAAAATTCAATTAAGAAAATAAAAAATATAATAAAAACGCAGAACCAAAATAATTCAGCCAAAGCTGAAGTTAGCTAAATCTCTAGGTATTTAATCTGTAAAATAAGGAGGTATGGACAAAAATCTCTCTTTTGATTCCATAAACGTTAACATTAATTTACAAAATCCCAAATTAACTGTGATATTTTTTTGTTTGACAACAAATTTTTGAAGTAGCAATAAATATTGATTTTGATTATTCTTTTCAGAAAGATCTATTCTTACAAGTATTAACTTAAATGAATACTCATTACATGAGGAATCTGCTCCTTTTGTTGGTAGCGAAACAATTCAACTTAAATTTGAAAGAAAAGCAGAATACTCTTATTAAAGAACCATTAGAATTCATAAAATATACAAATGAATCTTTATGTTCACTGGTTAATTTAAAAATTAAGTGCAGCTCCTAAACAAAACAAAACAAACAAAAAAAATAAAATAAAATAAAAATTAAGTGCAGCTCCTTGAAAGCAATACAGTTGTTAATCCTTACTTCCCACATATTATTGCTAATGCCCATAATAAATATTGATTTCAATAAAATAAAAATAGGATCAATTCTTTACTGAAAATTCAATATTTCAGTGCCTGATCAGAGGACAAAGGAGAAAATTATTCAAAAAAGGCACTTTGATTTTTTTTTTCTCTCCACTGAAGGAGAGAATGGAGTTTAAAAATCCTGCTTAATCCTGCATGATTAAAAAAATATCCACTAGGCCGAAGCCGGTTTGGCTCAGTGGTAGAGCGTCAGGTCTGCGGACTGAAAGGTCCCAGGTTCGATTCCGGTGAAGGGCATGTACATTGGTTGCGGGCACATCCCCGGTAGGGGGTGTGCAAGAGGCAGCTGGCCGATGTTTCTCTCTCATCGACGTTTCTAGCTCTCTATCTCTCTCCCTTCCTCTCTGTAAAAAAATCAATAAAATATATTAAAAAAAAAAAATATCCACTAGAAAATGCTCCTCTTCAAAAGAAGCAACACAAAAATACTTAAATTAAGATAATCCAACAAACATTTCTGAGCATCTATTTCCATAAGCCAGGCACTGTGCCACTGTCCTGGCATGTCTGCAAAGAACATAAAATCCAGCCCAGTCCTAACCAGTTTGACCTGTGGACTGAAAGGTCCCAGGTTCGATTCCGGTCAAGGGCATGTATCTTGGTTGCAGGCACATCCCCAATAAGGGATGTGCAGGAGGCAGCTGATCAATGTTTCTCTCTCAACGGTGTTTCTAACTCTCTATCTCTCTCCTTTCCTCTCTGTAAAAAAATCAATAAAACATATATTTTTTATATAAAGAAATCCAGCCCAGCTGGACACTGCTGGATATGTACACAATGAGTTCTAACACAGGGTGAACCAGAGATCTTACCTAGAAAAGTGCCAATAAAAAAAACTTTCAATGGCACATTTATCACAGGAGATGTAATATTAATAAACCAATTAGGCAGAAATGGGGTTATTCTCAAAAATATAATGTAGTTTATGAGATGTTCTCTGTGACGTTCAACCTGTCAAGAAAGAAAAGAATTGGGATCAAGATAAAGTCAATCTAGAAAACAATGTGCTTAATATAAAATACCTTATTTCAAATTCTCATCCTTGATAGTTCAGAGTTTATCCAATAGCAATAATCAAAAGGGAGCTTGAAAACGACAATGAACTACTTCCTTATCAAATGCTCACTACCAGAGCTAAATTATCTTAGGATGATAAGTTTTTTAATTGTGCTTAAAGCTTTATGTTACTAAAGATGGTTCTATGCCAACCTAGATAATGATGGCCCAACAATGACATTTTAAACCCAAAATGGCAAAATTAAACTTATGACTAGATACAAGAAACACACCAGGTAATCAACTTTTCAACGCCTTTAACTTCTTATAATGTAAAGGGCTAGTATAACACATCAGCATAGCCAACCTCCAATTTTTAAAAATTTCAGATCTTTACTTTATGTTACTATACTATATACCACATGAACAAACTCATTATTAATAGATGTGATTAAAGCCCTGGCTGGTTTGGCTCAGTGGATAGAGCGTTGGCCTGCAGACTGGAGGGTCCTGGGTTCGATTCCAGTCAGGGGCACATGCTTAAGATGTGGGCTCGATCCCCAGTGGGAGGTGTGCAGGAGGCAGCCAATCGATGATTCCCTCATCACTGATGTTTCTATCTCTAACTTCCTCTCTGAAATCAATAAAAATATTTTAAAAATAAATAAATAAGTGAAACCGGTTTGGCTCAGTGGTAGAGCGTTGATCTGCGGGCTGAAAGGTCCCAGGTTCGATTCCGGTCAAGGGCATGTACATTGGTTGAGGGCACATCCCCGGTAGGGGGTGTGCAAGAGGCAGCTGGTTGATGTTTCTCATGGACGTTTCTAGCTTTCTATCTCTCTCCCTTCCTCTCTGTAAAAAATCAATAAAATATATTAAAAAATAAATAAAATAAATAAATAAAAATAAATGAGATTAAAGTATTTGGAAATATTTAACCAATTAAATATAAGCAGTGAGTACATTAATTAATTCTTCCTTTGAATAACAAGCTTATTTATGGGAAATAAACAAGTATTCCATAAAATATATGTAAAATGATTTTATTTTTATTTATTTATATTGAGAGTGAGAGAGACATTTTTTTGTTGTTCGACTTATTTATGCATTCTTTTCTTAATATATCTTTATTGATTTCAGAAGAGAGGGGGAGAGAGAAACATCAATGATGAGAATCACTGATTGGCTGACTCCTACATGCCCTCTACTGGGGATGAAGCCTGCAACCAAAGCATGTGTCCTTGACTGGAATCAAACCCAGGACCCTTCAATCTACAGGCTGACACTCTATACCCTGCGCCAAACTGGCTAGGGGCCCTCATTGGTTGCTTCTTAAATGTGCCCTAATGGGGGATCAAATGCACAACTGGTGTATATCAGTATGATGTTCTAACCAACTGAGCCACCCAGTTTAGGACCATATGTAAATTAATTTTAATATTCAATACATATGTGGTTAAGTGAGAAGAGCAGTAGACTAAAAATCTAGAGATCTGAGATTCTACACCTTGCTTTACAAGTAAATAAATGTTTAATTCCAGGTCAAATGCTTAATTTCTGTTAATATGCTAATCAAAGGGATAAGGCAAAAATAATCTACAGAATTCCTTTGAGAGGTGTTTCTTTTGTTTCTTTATAAAAACAGAATTTTCTTAGCAATACTATATTATATTTTTCTGTATAGTAATGCTTATATTATATTGCTAGTCTTTGCAGAGACCCTAACTAAAGATAACAGTGTGCCAGACCAGTGCAGCTCAGTGGATGAGCACAACCTATGAACCTGAAGGTCACAGTTGTCAAGGTGCATGTCTGGGTTGCAGACTCAATCCCATTAAGGGGCATTCAAGAGGCAGTCGATCAATGACTCTCTCTCACTATTGGTATTTCTTTCTCTCCCCCTTGCTTCCTTTCTAAAATCAATTAAATATATCTATATAGTCTGAACCGGTTTGGCTCAGTAGATAGAGCGTCGGCCTGCGGACTGAAAGGTCCCGGGTTCGATTCCTGTCAAGGGCATGTACCCTGGTTGTGGGTACATCCCCAGTGGGGGGTGTACAAGAGGCAGCTGGTCGATGATTCTCTCTCATTGATGTTTCTAGGTCTCTATCCCTCTCTCTTCCTCTCTGTAAAAGAATCAATAAAATATATTTTTTAAAAATATACAAATATATACATATAAATATATATATATAAAAAAGCCTAAGCAACTGTTCAACTGCTTGACCGTTCGACTTTTAGCTATAATGCCCACTGACCACCAGGGGACAGATGCTCAACGTACAGGCCTGAAAACTTAGAACATACTGATGAATCTCGGAGGAAAAGGGAGAGGGGGGCAGGAAGAATTTAACCAAAGATCTTATATGCATACTAGAGACCCGATGAACAGAAGAGTTTAACCAAAGATCTTATATGCATACTAGAGGCCCGATGAACAGATTCTTGCACCGGTGGGGTCCCTTGGCCTGGCCTGTGGGGATCAGGCTGAAACCAGCAATCCAACATCTCTCAAGGGGTCCTGGATTGCAAGAGGGTGCAGGCCAAGTCAACGGACCCCACCAGGGCACAAATCTGTGTACCAGGCCTCTAGTTCTATCTAATAAAAGAGTAATATGCAAACTGACCATACCTTTGCTACACCCAGAGGCTATGCCTACCATCCAATCAGAAGCAAGGATGCAAATTAACCCAACCAAGATGGCTGTGGCCACGGAGAGAGCAGGAGGCTTGGGTTTCCCCGGCAATGGAGGAAGCCAAGCTTTCCACCTGCCCTGGCTTCCACTTAAGGCTACAAAGTTTCAATTATAGAAGATAAATAAATCCCAACAAAAATGGTTTCGGCCATGGAGCAAGCAGGAGGCTTGGCTCCACTCAAGGCTAAAAAGTTTCAATTATAGAAGATAAATAAATCCCAGATACCAGGGCCTCCGCTTGGGTCGCCAGGGGACATGGCCAGCCTGCAAACCACCACAGGCCACTCACCCAGGTCACCCCATGCCCCAAGGGAACCCTCACCCTGATCTGGGACACCCTTCAGGGAAAACCAGCCAGCCCTCACCTGTGCACCAGGCCTCTAACCTATCTAATCAAAGAATAATATGCAAAATGACTGTTACTCCAACAGAAGATGGCTGTCCCTGTGTGGTCAAAGATGACTGCTCCATGTGGACACAAGATGGCCACCACAAGATGGCCAGCAGGGGAGGGCCGTTGGAAGGGGCCAGGTCTTCAAGGGAGGGCAGTTGTAGGCAATCAGGTCAGCAGGGGAGGGCAGTTGGGAGGGAACAGGCCTGCAGGGGAGGGCAGTTAGGGGCAAACAGGCTTGCTGGAGAGCAGTTAGGCATCAATCAGGCTTGCAGGGGAGTAGTTAGGGGGTGATCAGGCTGGCAGGCAGAAGCGATTAGGGGCAATCAGGAAGGCAGGAAGTTGAGCAGTTGGGAACCAGCAGTCCTGAATTGTGAGAGGGATGTCCGACCTAACCGGCAGTCGGACATCCCTCGAGGGGTCCCAGATTGGAGAGGGTGCAGGCTGGGCTGAGGGGCACACACCCCTGTGCACAAATTGCATGTATCAGGCCTCTAGCGTGTGTGTGTGTGTGTGTGTGTGTGTGTGTGTGTGTGTAAAAGATAACAGCTGTTCTCACAGGTGAAATGCATTAAAGGAGTTTTTCATTACAAGTTTTTCACTGATAACATAACTACATTAACACAAAACAGGTGAAGCATCTAAATATGTGGTTGGCTTTACTTTGGACATTTTGACTTCTCTACTCTAATTGAACATACTAGAAATGAAGAATTAACATTATGGGTGCATTATGGGTGTAAAACTCTGTCTTTGAAATTATTAACATTTATCATTTGCTTCCCACTTGATTTCATTTTGGCCAAAATAAAACTGACCATCACAGCCAACACACAAGATGGCTGATTTTTATTAAAGCCTTGAGTCTGAGTTAATTTATTAAGGACTATATGTTGACTTCCCAATTAGCCAAACAATTACAATAAATAATTTAAAGACACATGTTTACCTGCTGTGACCATTTTACTGCTTTCTCTGTTAGATATTTGTATACAACTGGTCTCCCAACTAAATAGGAGAGCATATAGCAGAATGAGGCACCAAGTCCAGAACACTAGAAAACAATAAGAAGCCATAAGCATTTTGTAATTATTCACACGGATATATTCACCTAAGGAGAAGCTGAACTAGTGTACTTCTTTTGGGGCTGGGAAGGATACTCTGCATGCCATCTCTTGTGCAGAGAGCAAGAACCTATTTGATCTGGTCCTTTCTTAGACCAAATTATAACTAAAATAAGATAGCCAAAACTAATTGACAAGATTAAATTTAGTGACTATATTGAAATAGTTGATGTTACCCATTAGCCTAAGAATAAAACTTCAAGAGCCAATTTTTTTCTTTCAATTGCTTTGCTTGAAAACTCCATCCCCAGCTCTGGGACTTAACTCTTTGTGCCCATCAATACTCTTGGACTAATTGAATTACAAGATACAACAGAAGAAGAAAAGGTTAAAGCAGAGCCTATAAATGCAATCAAATCTATGATGACCCTGTTCCAGGAAAAAAAGAACCTAATCTAACTTAATCTAACCTAACTTACATAACACGTCCTTATGAAGGGACTTAACATATTAACATTAAATTCCTTTTAAAACTAATGCGTTTATGCTTACATAAGTAAGTGGGACTAGTACTGCCATCCTACTACTCCTCCTCATTCTATTTAAAACTGTTTTTTAAGTTTTCCAATTTGATTTAATATACTTACCAAACAAACAAGAAATAAGGCCAGTGGAAAGGGATAAAGAAACCCTGAGAGTATGCTGAGAAATATAGAACCTGGAATAGCAAATGTTTGCAAGCTGTTAACTTTTAAGTTAAGGATTAAAACATAATTAAGTAGAATTTTTAAAAGACATATCCAACATTTCTGGGAAAAAAAAAAGTCAATACATAAGTAATCAGATTACACCCATATTTCAGTATTAAAAATAAAGTAAAATTATATCCAAAAATTTTAAAAATATTTGACTTCTCAGTTGTAATGCCTTTCTCTCGAAGTTCACTAATACAAGCCAGGAATCAGGCATTGGCAAAAAACAAACAAAAAAAGAGGAGGAAAAGAAAAAAAGAACAAAAGAGATCTCTGGTAATCTTTTAAATATGCTTCTCTAATGCAATGCATTTACTCCCAAATACTTTCAGGAAACATGATTTCTGTGGAAATCTAGTTACATATAAGGTATAATAATTCCTTATTTGTAATTTAACTTATACACATTTGCCTAAATTCATTAATCTAGGGTTACAAAATATAATAAAAGTCACAAATCTTATTTTTAAAACAATTTTGTTTTTTCCTTTGTTGCCAGTGTTGGCTTGGACCCCTTTTTAAGCCCTAACATTATTACTTACAAGGTCAATCAGACTGAGTGAACTCCCTCAGCATCTCTCTTTCCTACTTGAAAATTTCTGTCTTCATCCATAAAATCGCCTTCTCTTTCTTTCTCTAGTTTCCACTTTACTCATGTTTTCATTTAAATTTTCTCCCTCCTCATTTGTTTCTCAAACCTCTTGTTCTTCCATAGGATCTGTCTTGTTTAAAACCACTCAGATGCCTATAAAGAAAATCTAGGCTTTCCTTGACCAACCAACTACTGCCTCTCATCTTTCTTCCTTGCATCTCATCTCCTCCTCCCTTTAGAACCTGGTTTACGCATCCACCACTCTATTGAAACTTCCTCCTGGCCAAAATTAATGACTTTTCTCAAGTCATTTTTTTTAAAGCAATTCCTGCATAGGATTAAGCATCCTCTCTCATTTTTTAAAAAAGGTACTTTTCTTCTACATTACAGATCATTCCATCTCTAGCTTTTTTCTTCTTCTCACCCTCAACTCCTAAGATTTTTCTACCGTTCTGTTGGCCATACTCTTCTCTCCCTTTCCTTTGATAAATTCAGCAATTTCCATGGTTTCAAGTATATGGCCATATATGTTGATAACTCTGAATTCTCCATCACTGATTCAATCTTGCTAATCAAACACCAGTCTCAAATTTTCTATCTATCTACTGGATGCCTCCATTAAAAATAAATTTTATCAATTTATTTATTACAGGGTTCTTTACAACCTGATGGAAAAGTTTCCAACATATAAAAGTAGAGAAATTAGTATGATGATGCCCTATATACCTATGCACAGATTCAATAACTAACACTCAACCAATCTTATTTTGTTTTTTTCCCTTACACTGGACTACTTTGAAGAAAATCCCAGACATCAATTCTTATGCAACCACTTTAATACTTTAAAAGAGTAAGGATTCCCTTTCTTTTTAACATAATTATAATACCATTGTCATCTACTTGAGATTTCTTACTATACTTCCTTACTATCCTGAATATCTACTTAATCTATATTCAGATTTCCCAAAGGACTCAGAATTTTTTTCTTTTATAGCTAGTTTGATTAAGTCAGGATTAAAAAAATGCTCAAACAGCCTAAGCCGATTTGGCTCAGTGGCTAGAGCATCGGCCTGCGGACTGAAGGGTCCCAGGTTCGATTCCAGTTGGGGGCATGTACCTTGGTTGCAGGCACATCCCCAGTAGGGGGTGTGCAGCTGATGGATGTTTCTCTCTCATCGATGTTTCTAACTCTGTAAAAATCAATAAAATATATATTAAAAAAAAATTTTTTTTAAATGCTCAAACATGATATTGCTTACTATATCACTTAAGTATAGCTTCCGTTTTTCCTTCTTCCAATGTATTTGTTGAAGAAACCAGTCATTTGTAGAATTAACCACTTTTTAAATTTTGCCTATTCTATCTCTTAGAGTGGTTTAATATGTCCCTATCCTTTCTCTTGTAGTATTAATAGCTATTCTCTCTGCATGGGAATGTGATTTGAGCTTAACTTTTTAGCTCTGTTTAGATTGGTATTTCTTTTCTCTTACACTGATAAATAGAAAAGATAATGACAAAGGGTCTATGTTTGCCTTAGCAGCAAAAGCTTTTGTAAATGTATTTGTTTCTTAGACATTATATATTTTATATGTATAATATATAATCCAATATATATTATTATTCACAAATGACATGATATTGTACATAGAAAATCCTGAAGACTCCATAAAAAAACTACTAGATTTAATAAAGGGACTCGGCAATGTAACAGGATACAAAATTACATTCAGAAATCAGTGGCAATTTTATACACCAATAATGAATTCTTGGAAAGAGCAACTAAACAAACAATCCCATTTACCACTACAATAAAATATTAAGATACTTAGGAATAAATTTAACCGAGGAGGTAAAAGACTTGTACTCGGAAAACTATAGGATATTGAAAAAAAAAGATAGAGGAAGATATAAACAAGTGAAAGAATATATAGTGTTCATGGATTGGTAGAATTGACATCATTAAAATGTCCATATTACTCAAAGCAATCTATAGATTCAATGCAATCCCTATTAAAATACCAACAGCATATTTCACAGATCTAGAACAAATACTCCAAAAATGTATATGCAACCAAAAAAGACCCCAAATAGCTGCAGCAATCTTGAGAAAGAAGAATAAAGTTGGAGGGATTACAATAAAAGATATCAAGTTATACTACAAAGGCACAAGAACAGGTATATAGATCAATGGAATAGAACAGCGACCCCAGAAATCGACCCAAGCCATTACACTCAATTAATATTTGACAAAGGATGCAAGAACATACAACAGAGTCAAGACAATCTCTTCAATAAATGGTGTTGGGAAAATTGGACAGATACATGCAAAAAAAATGAAACTAGACCACCAATTTATACCATAGACAAGAATTAACTCAAAATGGATAAAAGACATATATGTAAGCCATGAAACTATAAAATCCTAGAAGAAACCATAGGCAGCAAAATCTCAGACCTTACTCATTGCAATATGTTTATGGGTGCATCTCTTAGGGCAAAGGAAATTAAGGAGAAAATAAACAAATGGGACTACATCAAAATAAAAAGCTTCTTACATAGCAAAAGAAACCATCAACAAAATGAAAAGGGAGTCCACTGTATGGGAGAACATATTTAACAATTATACATCTGATAAAAGGTTAATATCCAAAATATATAAGGAACAACTCAACAGAAGTTAGACAAATAATCCAATTTAAAAATATGCAAAGGATCTAAATAGACACTTTCTAGGAATTTATCCTAAGAAACCTGAAACACCAATCAAAAAGAATATATGCACCCCTATCTTCATAGCAGCACAATTTACAACAGCTAGGATTTGGAAACAGCCCAGTGCCCATCAGTAGATGCAGGGATAAAAAGGCTGTGGTGCATTTACACCATTTTATGCAGCAAAGTAAAAAAAGAAGGATCTCTTACCCTTTGTGATAGCATGGAGTATGCTTACCAAAATAAGCCAGTCAAAGAACGGCAGGTATCACATGATCCCACTCACATGTGGAATCTAATGAACAAAATAAACTGATGAACAAAAAAGATCCAGAGACCCAGAAGCATTGAACAGACTGCAGAATCTCAGAGACAAGGTCGGGAAGGGTCGGTGGGTGGGAGGAGATCAAAGAACTTGTATGCATATAGGCATAACCCATGGACACAGACACAGGTGGTAAAGGCCTGGGGCAGGAGGCAGGGTGGGCTAGAAAGGGTTCATGGGGGGGGAGGGAGGGGAAGAGGAGGAGAAAGGGGATATATGTAATACTTTCATCCATAAAGATTTAATAAAAAGAAGATTAATCACCAGTAGCATAAGCAACTTGAAAATATTTAAAGAATAAAGTTCTTTTCCTGACTAGTTAAAAATACAATGTATATTTCTATAAAACAAAGAAATTAATACTAAGTACTATTTTAAAAATCCATATCCTCTGAATAATTATCCTTTTAGAATTTTTTTTGACAAAGAAAACCATTAAATGGAAGAAAAAAATATCACAAAAAGATTCATAACATCTAAAAATATTAAACACAAATTTTATCTTCAAACCTAAGAGAATGCTTTAAAATTATGGTATGGTGACTACTAATTCAAAATTATTATTTAAATTAAATTAAGACAACAAATAAAGTAAACATAAATAAAATATTATCTCTAATAATACTAAGGGAAGGAAAATGTTTATAATAAGTGAAATAAGCAAAATACAATAAAACATAATATCCAAAAATAATAATAGAGTTGAAGAGGATTAAAGTGAGAAATGTTTGCATTTAATTTTTCAATATTCTATTTAATATTGTTATATTGCATTAATGATTTTTGAAAGGAAAAAGAGTTATGTATAACTGAGCAGCAGATCTTTAAAAAAAAAACCGTTCTCTTGGACAAAACTAGAAGACATTTTTCAGTTAAAAGGATACAAAATATATGTAGCAAAATAAGCTACAAGTACTTCTACATAAAAGGTGTCCTTATATTTGGATAAAACTTTCCCTAGAGCCTTGGCATCATCCATATCTCTGGGAACCTTCATATTCACTCTTTCTTCTCTAAAAAAATAAAATTAAAGTGATAAATTTTAAAGCAGAAATTTGCCAAGATAATTAACATTACAGTCAGTCAACTTCAAAACATAAAGTTTTATCCAAAATGATGCCTTGATCTATAATATATTAAGCATAAATTCATAAATTTTAACTTTAAAAGTCCATACATTTTTTAATGCTTTAATATAATTAATATGACGAATGTATTCTATGTATGAAAGTTCAAGGTGACCCAAACTATTGATAGATGGGTTTTTTAAAGCACTTGTTCCAACTTTGGTATAAATTTTAAATTAAGAAATGAACCACTGATATTAGCAATACTTAAAACATATTTAACATCATTTTGGGTAATCCTCATGATAAGCTAAAGTCAATAATCAATTACAACTGAAATTAAGTATACATTTTATTAAATTTTATAATTTATACCTTTTCTGGAATAGTCCAGCTCAGAATTCAGAAAACTTAAACATTTTCTATGCTATACACTTGAAACTAACATAACATTGTATATCAACTATAATTAGAAAATAAGTTTCAAAAAATTTTAACATTTCCCCCCTTTCTATTAATTTTACTTTATATTTGGTTTCTTGTTTGGAACTGAATAATTTCTTGCTTATAAAAGCCTCAAATAATCACTTTTGCATTTAATGTATATTGTGCCCATTTGTTTACATGGTAAAATGTAACTGACATTGCAGAACAATGATAGAATACTGCTGAAGTCCTAAATATAGGTAAATGCCCGGTTGATGTGGCTCAGTGGTTGAGCATGGACCCATGAACCAGAAGGTCACAGTTCAGTTTGATTCCTGGTCAGGGCACATGACCAGGTTGCAGGCTCATCCCTAGTAGGGGGTGTGCAGGAAACATCCAGTCAATGATTCTCTCTCATCATTATGTTTCTATTTCTATCCCTGTTCACCTTTCCCTTCCTGTCTCGAAATCAATAAAAACAAAAAAGGAAAAATAGCAGGTAAACTAAAATGGGTTTTCTCACTACAAACTTAAAAACTGCCACATGTATGCTTATACACACATATAACACAATCATAGAAAGAAATAAGCAGAACAATAGATTTATAATACATTAATATATATATGCGATGTTATTCTTAAAGCAGAGTGAAAACAAAGACAACCTTAATCTATACTCTACATTATTTCCCTCTTTCAATCAGTTCTCTATTTCTTAATCTCTGATCAAAACCAGGAAGAATTAAAATTCAATCAAACTATTAATATTAACATAATACATGCTATCTTCCCAAAGACATTTCAAGAAATCAAAGTATTAAAATATATATGTTTCACTATAAATTTTTAAGCATAAGTAATTGTTAGTGAGAGGAATTTAGAGAAAACAGTAACTTCCTGGTACTTTGAAGTCACATTTCAGTTACCTATTACCACAACAGGCTGGCTCAGATTGAAAGTCTAATTACATTTCAGTTGTCTTTTGTAAGGTCCATTTTACTGGGGAAAGTACGTATTGAGACCATATTATTTCCATACAACAGGAAAAAGAAAAAGTGCTAGGAGACACAGAAGTAATAGGGGAAACAAGTGAACAGAAGACAAAAATTGGTCATAAAGAAAAGAAGGGAGAAAACAGGGATAAAAAGGGGAAAGCAGAGAAGATCATCACTATTTTTCAAAATACAGGTCAATATCTGTTATATTATAGACTGTAAAATAAATTTACTTGATCACTACTATCATTAAAAAAGTAAATGCAATAAAGCAAATAGTTTAGAAAATATCAGAAACTACCACTTGTTTCACAAAACTTTAATTTAGTTTTATATGTATATACATATGCAAGTGAAGTGAAGGAAGAAGAGGAGGTAAGCACATAGATATATGTAAGATCATTAAAAACATTAGGCCTTAATTAGAGGAGCAGTGCTAAAAAAAACCTTTCATAGAAAATCAAGAGGTATATTTGGAAAGAAGTAATTTTTTAAAAGAATATATATATATATATTTTTTTTTTTTAGAGAGGAAGGGAGAGATAGAAACATCAATGATGAGAGAGAATCATTGATTGGCTGCCTCCTGCACACCCCCTACTGGGGACTGAGCCCACAACCAAGGTATGTGCCCTTGGCCAGAATCGAACCTGGAACCCTTCAGTCTGCAGGCCAACACTCCATCCATTGAGCCAAACCAGCGAGGGCAGAAGTAATTTTTTAAAATATGTTTTTATTGATTTTAGAGAGAGAAAGAGAGAAATATCAATGAGAGAGAAACATCCATCCTCTGCTTCCTACCTGCCTCCTACTAAAGATCAAGCCCACCACCAGGGCATGTGCCCTGAATGAGGATCAAACCCGCAACCTTTTGATACATGGGACAACACTCAACCAACGCTTACTGGCCAGGGCAAGGAGTATTTAAATAACAGTGTCAATATCAATATGAACTTGCTACAAGCTGTGAGAGCTGATATACAATCACCATACCAGTTCTATTGTTTAAAATTAAGTTTAACTTTTAATCTACAGATATCTAGATAGTTTCTTTCAGTATACTTACTCACTAAGCTGAGGAAAATTTTTATATACCAAAAACATAACAAAAGCAGCAGATAAGAAAATGGACACCAATATAAGAAGTGACATTCTTGCCGATCCAGCTTCTGCACAGGCTTTTTCTGAAACAAATAGAAAAAGATGTTATAATTACAATAAATATAAAGGAAGACAGTATTCAGCCGAAACTGGTTTGGCTCAGTGGATAGAGCATCTGCCTGCGGACTGAGAGGTCCCGGGTTCGATTCCGGTCAAGGGCATGTACCTTGGTTGCGGGCACATCCCCAGTAGGGGTGTGCAAGAGGCAACTGATCAATGATTCTCTCTCATCGATGTTTCTAACTCTCTATCCCTCTCTCTTCCTCTCTGTAAAAAATGAATAAAATATTTAAGGAAGACAGTATTCCAAATAATTTCTTTAAAGGCTTTCCTCCCCAAAAAGCTATTCATACTTTTGCCCAAAACACTGTAACAGTAAATTTTACATATTTGACATTTATTAACCAGGCATAGAACTTTTCTGCCTATATCCATTTTATTTTTAAAATATGTTTTTATTGATTTTAGAGATGGGGAGTTGGAGGGAGGGATAGAGAGAAACATCAATTGGTAGCCCACAACACGGGCATGTGCCCTGGCCAGGAATTGGATTGGCAATCTTTTGGTGCAAGGGATGATGCCCAACCAACTGAGCCACTCCAGCCAGATCTGGCCTATATCCATTTTAGATGCATAAAAAACAAAAACAAAAACAAAAAAACAAACACCAGAATTTGTAGCAATGGTTTGTTGATAAACCAAAGGGGGGAAATGGGTATTACTCAAAGTGCTATCACTGATTTTCAATTTTATTATCTACTAGAGGCCCATTACACAAAATTCATGAATGGGTAGGGTCCCCAGGCCTGGCCAGTGAACAGGGCTGATCAGGGCCTTCTGGCTGCCAGACAGGGCCTTCCTTCCCCAGCTGCTGGCCTGAGACTTCCTTCATCCACAACACCCCCTGGTGGTAGCACATGTCATAGCGAGCAAGCGAATTCCTGGTCTCCCAATGGAACTGGGACACAAAGAGGGGACACTGTGCATATTAGCCCCTTATATATATAGATATTGGGAGGTGACAGCATAGACAGAATAGTAGTCTCTCAGGAAAAATGAGGTACTCTGGCAATTACTTCAACTTTCATAAAAACCTAAAGATTTTGCTTATGCAGTGATTTTCAACTTTTTTAATCTTATGGCACAAATCAATGAATTACTAAAATTATGTGGCACTGACAAAAAAAAAATAAGTATAATTTTGATTCGTTCACACCAGACAGCTATTATGTTGACTGTTGTCACTTTTTTATTTAACAATCTAAGGGAGCCGAGACTGGCTCAATGGATAGAGCGTCAGCTTGGGGACTGAAGGGTCCCGGGTTCGATTCCGGTCAAGGGCATGTGGCTTGGTTGCGGGCATATCCCCGGTAGGGCTGATCGATGACTCTCTCGCATCGATTTTTCTAACTCTATCTCTCTCCCTTCTTCTCTGTGCAAAATCAATAAGATATATTAAAAAAAACAAAAAAACAATCTAAGGGAAAATAGGTCAGTGCCCCTGACTAAATAGTCAGGTATTGCTTTTTTTTTTTTTTTAAATATATTTTATTGATTTTGTACAGAGAGGAAGGGAGAGAGATAGAGAGTTAGAAACATCGATGAGAGAGTCATCAATCAGCTGCCTCTTGCACACCCCCTACTGGGGATATGCCCGCAACCAAGGTACATGCCCTTGACCGGAATCGAACCCGGGACCCTTCAGTCCCCAAGCCGACGCTCTATCCATTGAGCCAAACCGGTTTTGGCGGGTATTGCATATTTTAAAAGTTCTTGCAGCACTGCCATGACATACCGAATAAAAATCGCTGTGCTAATGCAACTGGTTAATGTTTCTCTTTACACCAAGGGCTTCAGAATATAGTTGAACCTTAAATGTATCTGGGTGGCTCTGACAGCGATTCCAAGAATAAGACAATTTGTTTGCATTCCCTCACAAGTTAATCTTAATATTACCTTTAAAATTTTATGCAAGATAAAAGTATGAAATGAGATCCAGGAAACAGCAAGCAGAATTAGCAGGCTCTTTTTCCCTGGAAGCAGTCAATAGTATACCTTAATAGTATTCACTGGTGAAGAGGTAGATACATTATCTCATGATAACACTCATGAAATTTAAAAAATATATGTATACTATAATTAGGATTTATTAGTTTCATTTCTCTGAGAATGTATCTACCACTATACCCCACCAATCACTGTCTATATAACTTTTATTCATGCTTTTATGAAGTATGCTTTTACTCTATTCAAGTTTAGCAAGCCATTCTTCGTGAACATTTATTATATAAAGGTTTATCAGGCAAATGTCATTTCCTGCTCTAGTAAGGCTCCCATTGTCTGGCAACTAGCACCTTTCCTATGTCCATCCCTCCTCTCCAAAGAGGCTAATCTCATTGGCCCTATTTTTACCATGTGATCCCAAACATAGAAGGCTAACTCACTCAAGGTTGGATACCTGATCTAAGTAGAAACAATTTATTCCTAAGTATCTAAACTAGGAAAAATTGATACTGCTGTCAAAGTCCTGAGGCTGAAGAGTCAAACAATACAGGCCACAGTCAACAACATGGCAAGCCAATGACATGTACCAGAAAATAAGAGGGGAGATTGGAACAGAAATCCAAAGAGTAGAAAAGGGAGTTATAGATCAGCTACTGGATTTTTAACTTTCCACTTCACTTGAAGCCTGGCTAGATTATTTCTTGCTCATGGATACCAGTGAGATTGTCCCTTATATTCTTAGCACAACTTCCTTATTTATTTATTTACTTACTTACATCCTCACCCGAGAATGTTTTTCCATTACTTTTTAGAGAGAGTGGAAGAGGGAAAGACAAAGAGAAAAATCGATATAAAAGCCCAGCAATGGCAGAAGGTCCAGAACAACTGGTCGACCACTCGCTATGATGCACACTGACCACCAAGGGGCAGATGCTCAATGCAGGAGCTGCCCCCTGGTGGTCAGCACACTCCCACAATGGGAGGGCCACTCCACTAACAGGGATGAGCAGTGCTCCCATAGCGGGAGTAGCCGCACAGAGGGTGAATCCACAGTTGCTCAGACAGAGGGCAGGTCCACAGCTGCTCAGCTGACCAGGATGAGTGGTGCTCCCACAGCTGGCCGATCCCCAGCAGTGCATCAATCTATGCACCAGGCCTCTAGTATATAAATATTGAGTATCTTAAATAGTTTTTGATAGCTTAACATCAAAGCAAAGACACATTGCCCTGTCAGGTGGCTCAGATGGTGGAGCATTGTTCCCTACACCAAAAAGGTTGCAGATTCAATTCCAGATCAGGGCACATACCTAGATTGCAGGTTCAATACCTGGTTGGGGTGGGTAGGAGACAACTAATCCATCTTTCTTCCTCACACTGATGTTTTTCTCCCTCCCTCTCTCCCTCCCTTCTTCTTTGGATAAAAACAATATCAACAACAAATACCAGGTTAACGTAAGTGTATAGTCTATGATTTTCTGGAGGCCTATTACTTCTTCAATGTGCAACCTTTAAATCTACCTGGAATTAATTTGTCCTTACTTTCCATTTATTTCCTTGTTAGAATCAGGTCCAGAGTACAAAAAGTACTGATACAAATAATTTAATATTAAGGGTATCTTTTAAACTCTTCATAACCACCAATAAGTTGATTTTTTATTTTTTTCATCCTGTAGATATTTGTGTACACAAAATAACTTCTAAGAATAAGTGGTTGATTTTCTCCCCTTTCTTGAAACTTCTCTTAGGGTCTCTACTACGCAGGGTGTGCACTCAAATGTATAGTTGCTTAGTACTATCTGCTGAACATCGATTATGTAACAAATATTTTGCTCAACTCTTAAGAATCTGATGCTGCTCTTAGCTAGACCTCCAATGAATGTTAAAAGGGGCTTTGAAATTTATAGAAAAGCAAGATTACTGGGCTAGAGTGATGGAAGCAAGATTCAAAGGACAGGTGGAAATTTAGTTGAAGACTAAAAGATGAGAAAAGAATATACAGCCTTGCCTTAGCCAGTTTGGCTCAGTGAATAGAGTGTTGGCCTGAGGACTGAACATCCTCGGTTCGATTCCGGTCAAGGGCACATGCCTGGGTTGCAGGCTCGGTCCCCAGAAGGGGGTGTGCAGGAGGCAGCTGATCAATAATTCCCATCATTGATGTCTCTGTCTCTCTCTCTCTCTCTTTCTCTCTCTCTCTCTCCCTCTCTCTTCTTCCCTGAAATCAATAAAAATATTATTTTATAAAAAGAATATACAGCCTTCATTGGTCAGTTGCCTCCCATATGCACCTTGACCAGGGATAGAACCCGCAACCTAAATATGTGCCCTGAGTATGGAACCTGCAACCTTTTGGTATATGGGCCAAACATTCCAACCAACTGAGCCACCCAGCCATGTCTAAACATATTTTGAAAACTTCAACAGGTAACACAGTTCTCTTAAATTAAAAATTAGCCCAACTGGGTGTGGCTCAGCAGTTGAGTGTTGATCCAGGAACCAAGAGTTACTGACTGATTCCTGGTCAGGACACATGCCCAGGTTGCTGGCTCCATCCCCAGTAGGGAGTGTGCAGGAGGCAGCCAAGCAATGATTCTCTCTCATCATTGATGGCTCTATCTCTCTCTCCCTCTCCCTTCCTCTCTGAAATCAATAAAAACATATTTAAAAAAAAAAAAGATATTTAACATGCTAGTCCTAAAATTAAACTGTAAATATTTTCCTTCCCATTATAACTCACCAGTCCTAAGTAAAGGGTTAGGGGGGAGAAAGGTGTAAGACAACATTCAACTGGACTACAGAACACTAACTACCCTGAGAGTTGAGTACACATCTTTGATTGCTACCTGCCTTACAGTTGGATGATGAAATATATAGACATTTGAACAAATTAACCTCCACGTTCATTTTCTTCACTTTCTAAAATTAGGCAAACTTTTGTAAACATTGTGTTCAACAGTAATACACACATAAACACTGATAAGAATGTAATAAAACTGACATTCCATTTTGAAGCCCTCTTTCACAGAAACTAGTTAATAGGAAAGCTGGATGTAATGATTCAAAAATCCT
This sequence comes from Pipistrellus hanaki, assembly GCF_964339955.1. Lineage (NCBI taxonomy): Eukaryota > Metazoa > Chordata > Mammalia > Chiroptera > Vespertilionidae > Pipistrellus > Pipistrellus hanaki. The sequence goes on from NC_140511.1 coordinate 48,093,495, forward strand.
TCTTGAGTATAATCCTAATAAGCCCAGATACTAGCATGTAACTCATTTAGTTCTAATGTAACTCATTTAGTTCTAAACTAGCATGTAACTCATTTAGTTCTAAACAGGTAAAGAATTTGTTCTAAGGATAACTCTACACCTAAATGTGTAGCATATATACAGGGTGTCCCCCAAAAATGTATATGCTCTTTGAATGATCATATAGTCAGTGTTTATTAATATACAGTTCATTTTCAAATTTTAAAAGATTCTACAGAAATGAATGATTTTTTTTTAATCAATGCGTGTTTTCAAATGAATAAATTTTAAAAATCAATGTCTTTTTTTTTTTTTTTTTTAATCAATGCCCGTTCTGGTCCAGGCACTGCTGATAACTCGAAGCAATGGAATCACAAACAAGAATAATTTCATTCAGTATTTTTGTGCTCTCAATTTATTGACTGTTACTGATTTTGTACCATAAACTTTATCTTTTTTTTTAAATATATATTTTATTGATTTTTTTACAGAGAGGAAGAGAAAGGGATAGAGAGTTAGAAACATCGATGAGAATCATCAATCAGCTGCCTCTTGCACACCCCCTACTGGGGATGTGCCTGCAACCAAGGTACATGCCCTTGACCGGAATCAAACCCGGGACCTTTCAGTCCACAGGCCGACGCTCTATCCACTGAGCCAAACCGGTTTCGGCCATAAGCTTTATCTTTTATGTATCCCCATTAAAAAAAAGTCTAGTGGCAAATTAGGATACATTTTTTTGTTCAAAATTTAGTCTAGCTTCTCCCATTATTTAAAATCAGTTAAACTATGTCGAAACTAGTTAAAGTATGTACACATTTTTGGGGGACACCCTACATTTATAATGTGCCTTCTTCTTACATTAGACACGTGTCATTAAGCATTTAGAGCCACCCACACCAGTACTTTGTATGTTCATTTAACCTCTAATTCTTCCATCATACAGATTCCCAATCAGAATCATCCCATTATCTGCTTTCTAACCCCCTTCCAGCCCAAAGGTACTGTTAGAAAAAGTCAGATCACTGTCCTCCCTTGGCCTAGAACAAATTCACACGTCTCTCTATCTTCAATTAAGATTATCACTGGGAAACAGCCGAAACCGGTTTGGCTCAGTGGTAGAGCTTCGGTCTGTGGACTGAAAGGTCCCAGGTTCGATTCCGGTCAAGGGCATGTACCTTGGTTGCGGGCACATCCCCGGTGGGGAGTGTGCAAGAGGCAGCTGGTCGATGTTTCTCTCTCATTGACATTTCTAGCTCCCTATCTCTCTCTCCCTTCCTCTCTGTGAAAAATCAATAAAATATATTAAAAAAAAAAAAAAAAGATTATCACTGGGAAACAATAATTCTTTTACAGCACTCTTCAAGAGGGCTATTTCAAATCTCCTCAAGCCTTTAATTTTACCTTTCACTAATTTTACCAACCAATGACACTGCCTCCACACTTTAGTGAGATCCCAATCTCTAACTCAAGATCTGCTCACAAAATTATCTTCCCTGGTCACGTTCCCCTTATCTTTGCATTAAATGCCAGCATACTTCCTTTCAGATATTTTATCTGTTCTCTAAAACCTTTTTTTGAATGTCAAGTTACCATCTGCAGTGAACAAAAATCCCTTTTTTATAACCTGAAAAATCGGTGGCTAAGTATTTCGAATGATATCACATCACAAGCTGATCACCATCAGCAAGTAAATCAAAACCTCTTATGTTAAATTTCCTACCCACGAAAGGTCCAGAGAATCCCTAACACTAATTGGAGACAGAGAAAGGAAGACAGAAAAAGGAAAAACTAGGAATCATTTTTTAAAACATTTTTATTGATTTTTAGAAAGGAAAGGAGAGTGAGAGAAAGATAGAAACATCAATGAGAGAGATCAAACAGTGACCTTGTGGTTCATAGGTCGATAGCTAAACCACTAACCCACGCAAGCTGGGTTTGCTAAAGTCCTTCATATTATTACATAATTTTGAACATGCTATGGCCAACTTTATTTCCTACTAATTACAAAAAATCTTCACCCCTGATAAGTTACTCCCTTTATTGACACACATAAAGGTTTCACATTTACCTTCAATCCCATTCCTTCTCTTATCCAAAACCTATTTATCGAAACCCAACTAGTCCATGAAGACATGCTTTCCCTTCTCTTCCCTCTATCTTCCTATAGATGTGTAGATTACAGAAATCATTTGACAGCGTCATAAAAAATAACTGTGTTGTTCAAATGATAAAATAAGATAAACAATTTAAAGGCACTTTGGAGGTTTCAAGGTTTTATTTTCTGAACAGAATTAGGTTTTATAAAAAAGGAATAGCCCTAGCTGGTTTAGCTCAATGGATAGAGCATCAGCCTTCGGACTCAAGAGTCCCAGGTTCTACTCCGGCCAAGGATACATGCCTAGGTTGAGGGCTTGATCCCCAGTGGAGGGCATGCAGGAGGCAGCCAAACAGTAATTCTTTCTCCCTCTCCCTTCCTCTCTAAAATTAATAAAATAATTTTTTTAAAAGGGATAAATCAACTGACTGCTATCACAAAGCAAATGACAATCTTTTGGGACGTACTACCTGGAAAACACTTTTCAGGAAAATCCTGGATTATTGTCACTCTCACAGCAGCATCTTCAAAACAACATTTATTTCGAGTGGATTTATACATTGAGAGCAATTCATTTCTGAGTTACTAAAGTTATTTGGCGCTACTGTCTATGCATAGAGCTTAAAAAGCCAAAGTACACCGAAGACATTTTAAATTATTTAAAAATAAAATATCATTTTCTGCTAGACACTCTTTTCATATATTTTAAATTCGATTCAAAAAGTATTTCAGCTGAATGTTAAACATATTATCTTCATATTTATAAATCTTAAGTGTATAATACTTTATCATTGACTACAGTTACAGTGTAGGTAGACACTCTTACAGTCTTACCCATCACCGGTTGTGGAACTCAATAGTGTGAGTAAGCTTGCAGACAACATAATGGCCATTTGATAGAATCTCTTCAAGGTAATGGGCTTTAAAAGCACCTAAAAAATTTGATAGTGTTAGTTGCCGAAAAGTAATGAAAACCTTATGCCAAGGTGGAATCAAAATATTTAATTTCTAGTTATACTTTTTTTCTTTTTCTTAAAATAACACTTAAAGCCTAAAGAAATGCTAGAACGGTGTAGTGGTGGGAGAAAAGCTTGAGAGAGCTCTTATAGCTACAAGAGTAATCGCTAACATTTAGCCCTTACTTCATACTAGCCAAGTATTACACAAACTCCTTTACATGAACTACTCCGTTTAATCCACGTACCAATCTAAATAGCTCAATGGATAGAGTGTTTTACTTTTATCACCATCCCCACTGTACAGGTTAGACACTAAGCTCTGAAAGATAACAAGTCCAAAGTCATAAGTTAAGGAGTAAAGCAGGGACTCAAACCCAAGCGCTCCTGCCACCTGAAAGTCACACCTGGACGTAGCTAAGTCCTTGCTCTTAATGACTACATTGCTAATCTGGCTCTGTCACTTTGTGCAAGTCATACAGCCACTCAGGGCCTCGGTCTCCTCATCCACCAAAATAAAGCAAGGAATGCCCAAGTTCCTTACAGGGGTCCAGCTTCGGTATTATCGACCTTCCAATCTCCCGAGCGCCAACAAGCCAGGGCCGTTCCTTCTTTTAACTGAATTTCACTAAAATACTATTTACATCTCACCGACTAGGTGTCCCGCCTTGTGCTGGGCAAGCGGCCCAAACCCAGGCCCCCCATTCTCTCTCCTCTCGCCTGGGAGAAAACAGGCCCCAGACCCCCAGCAAATCCCCGGAACCCAGCGGGGGTCCTTTCCCCGCCGGAGCCCCTCCCGGCACCCTCCCACGCCTCCGATCCAGGCCCAGCTCGAGTCCCTGGATCCACTCACCCTTCAAGTGGTCTCTGCTGCCGGGCGTCCCCGCAGCCTGGTCCCCCGCCGGGGTCGACTGGAGGGACCCCGTCTGCGATTTTTCGGCGATTCTGCTTTTCGCCATGGCTTACTGCAGCCAAGGTGGAGGGGGCGGGGTGGTGCCGCGCCTCCTTGACAACAACCCCGTGTCAGGTTTTTCCAACACCCAGGACCACAACCACAGCCGGTTCCGGGGCGACCACCTGACCCGAGTCGACCTCAGTCGGCCGGCACAGTGACGTTCCGCGGAGACCTGCAGCGCCCACTGACGCTAGGCTCCGCCCCGCGTCGCTCGCGCGCCCGCCCAGTGACCGCGAGATCAGTCAGGGTCCAGGGCCGCCCCACTCACCGCCCCGCCCCGCCGCGTGACTGCGGGGCGCATGCGCAGTGGCGGCACCCGAGTCACTCGGTGTGACTCGCGGAGCCGGACTTCCGGTGCGCTGCTTTAGTTATCCGGAAGTGCGGGCCCCGCGGCTTCAAACCCTTTGTCCCGGCCGCCGGAAGTGCCCGCGGATGACTGGTTTGTGGTTTGCAGTGAGGGCTGCTTCAGCCCACTCCCATCTCCACCGATTCCAAAGCTATTGTCTGGAATTCGCAGGGGCTAGGGCGAATGCTTGGTATGAAGATGTAGGAGAACCTAAAACCTGGGGTGATCCTGCCGAGTTTCAGAAAACGGAGGCCGAGGGAAGAGCTATAGCCTGTGAAGGTCACTGGGTGGCAGAAATGGGTTTAGAATCCGAGATTTCCTGTTCCCACGGGAGTGCTGTCCTTTGTCATCATCCTGCCGCCCCTCGCTTGTCAACCCAAGTCTACTTCATTACATGTAGCTTTTCCTTTTGCTGAGCCCGAACGTGCCATTTTTATTTATTTTTTTCAATGTATTTTTTTTTTTTTTTACAGAGAGGAAAGGAGAGAAATAGAGAGTTAGAAACATCGATCAGCTGCCTCCTGCACACTCCCTACTCGTGATGTGCCTGCAACCAAGGTACATGCTCTTGACCAGAATCGAACCTGGGACTTTTTAGACCACAGGCTGATGCTCTTCTATCCACTGAGCAAAACCGGTTTCGGCGCCATTTTTATTTTTATTTTTAGTTGCTTTTTCCATTCCTGCCTTTCCCTGTAGTATTCGGTGTACTCACTGGAGAGTGTATTGGAATTCCCTCTTGAAAGCAATTTGTGTATAAAAGTACCGTTCCTATCCAGTAATTACATTTCTAGGAAACTATTCCTTGGAAATATACAGAGAGTTGTTTCTGAGTATTTATTAGTATAATGGTAAACATGAAAGCAATCTAAAAACAACAGTAAAGCCGAAACCGGTTTGGCTCAGTGGTAGAGCATCGGTCTGCGGGACTGAAAGGTCCCAGGTTCGATTCCGGTCAAGGGCATGTACCTTGGTTGTCAGTCCCAGGTTCGATTCCGGTCAAGGGCATGACCTTGGTTGTCAGTCCCAGGTTCGATTCCGGTCAAGGACATGTACCTTGGTTGCGGGCACATCCCCGGTAGGGGGTGTGCTAGAGGCGGCTGGTGGATGTTTCTCTCTCATCGTCGTTTCTAGCTCTCTATCCCTCTCTCCTCCTCTCTGTAAAAAATCAATAAAATATATTTTAAAAAAATAAAAACAACAGTAAAGAAAAATGGTGCAGGCCCTGGCCGGGTGTTCAGTTGGTTAGAGCATCATGGTGCGAGTGCCATGCCTGGTCTGGGCACATACGAGGATAAACTAATGAATACATGGATGAGTGGAACAACAAACTGATGTTTCAAACTCTCTCTTCCTTATTCTCTTTCTAAAATAAAAATAAGTTTAAATGTTACATAAATTATGGGAAATCCGTTTACTGGAACTGTTTTATGCGCACATCCTCTGCCTACTAACATTAAGGCCTTCAGTGACCACTCTAAGAGGTAGACACCCATTTTATTTCCTTCATAGTTGCTTTTAAAAGCAATAATTGCTTGAATTATTTGTTTGCTTGTTTGTTTTCCTGCGCCTCTAGAATGTAGGCTTTATTAAGGTAGCGGCCTTGTCTTTTTTTCATTTTGTATTCCCCAGCAGCTAAGTGGGCATTTGATAAATTTGTTGAATAAATTTTCAGCCATAGAAAGTGATATTGATGAAGAAACTAATAATCTCGAAAATGCTTATCCAAAGAACTCCAAGAGCAAATTATAAAAAAAAACAAAAATATTAGGAGACATATTTAAGCAAGTAAATTTATACCAGTGTAGAGGTCTTCTAGATATATTTTAATACACACAAAAAATTAAGTATGAGAAAAACACACACACAAAAAAAACACCCAACACTCTACAAACTCTAAAACTAAGACTAAACTGAGAAAAAATATTGATCACATAAATAGGAATTTCTACAAATCAATAGAAAATCACAACTCGACAGAAAAGTGAACAAAATATAAATCGTCAATTCCAGGAGAAAAAACTAGCCAAAAACAGATGAACAATCCCATTTATAGTGTGATAACACTAATAGGTGCATGGACTGCAATAGCAGAAAGAAGCACATTTAAATTAGAATAGGGCTGCAGAAGGTGTAGCAAAAATTATTTTTAAATTGATTTACAGGATGAGTGGAAATTCTTTTTCAAGATATTTTTAAAAAATTGATTTTAGAGAGAAAGAGAGAGGGGGAGAAAGAGAAACATCAATTTGTTATTCCACTTACTTATGCATTCATTGGTTGATTCTGGTGTGAGCCCTGACAAGGGGTTGAACCTGCATCCTTGGTAAGATTATGTTCTAACTAACTGAGAATCCCAGCCTTGGCAGAATTAAGTAGGAATTAACAAAAAAAAAAAAAAAAAGGGAGGGAGGGAGAGAGGGAGGGAGAAAGGAAGGGGAAGAGAAGAAGGGAGGAGAAGGGAAGGAGGGAGGGAGGGAGAAAGGGAGGAAGGGAGGAAAGAAAGCAAGTTACTGCTTATTTTTGAAAAAGCTGTAAGGAGAAGAATAGAAATAAATGAGATAAATGAGTGCTAGAAGTTTGAACTACGGCTCTCCTGACATCCAAAGCCAGTGAAGAACTTTTTTTCTGAGTGCCTTCTCAGAGCTAGTTTATTTATTTGTTTGTCATTGTTTATTTTCAATGACAGTTTACATTCAACATTATTTGGTATTAGTTTTAGATGTACAGATAGTGATTAGAGAATTACATACTTCACAAAGTATTACCCCTGATATTTCCAGTACTCACCAGGCACCATACATAATTATTACGATACTAGTGGCCTGGTGCATGAAATTTGTACCGGTGAAAGGGGGGTTCCCTCAGCCCAGCCTGCACCCTCTCCAATCAGGGCCTTTGGGGATGTCTGACTGCTGGTTTATGGATCGGGTTTAAACTGGCAGTCAGACATAACTTCTCATAATCTGGGACCGCTGGCTCCTAACTACTCACCTGCCTGCCTGCCTGCTTAATTGCCCTAATTGCCTCTCCCTGCCTGATTGCCCCTAACTTCCCTCCCCTCCTGGCCTGATCTTGCCCACCACCACTGTCTCTGCCTCCATCCCACCACCATAGCTTTTTCCGGAAGAAAGTCAGACATCTGGAAGATGGCCAGTCTACCTGGTCTAATTAGCATATTACCCTTTTATTAGTATAGGTTATTGGTTATATTCCCTATACTGTACTTTATATCTCTATGACTATTTTGTAACTATTAATTTGTTCTTCCTTTTTTGTTGTTGTTAATCCTCACCCGAGGATATTTTTCCCAATGATTTTTAGAGAGAGTGGAAGGGAGAGGGAGAGACAGAAATATCGATGTAAGAGAGACACATTAATTGGTTGCCTCTTGCATGCACCCCAATCACGGCCAATGCAACCAATGTATGTGCCCTTGACCAGAATCAAACTCAGAACCCTTCAAACCAAGGGCCAATGCTCTATCCACTGAGCCAAACCAGCTAGGGCCTAATTTGTACTTCATAATCCCTTCACTTTTACGCCCAGTCCCCCATTCCCACTCCTCTCTGGCAATTCATCAGTCTGTTCTCTATACTCCTAGTCTGTTTCCATTTTGTTTGTTCACTTATATTGTTCTTTAGATTTCACATTTAAGTGGAATGGTCTTTGCATTTCTCTGCCTGATTTATTTCATTTAGCATAATACCCTCTAGGTCAAGCATGTCAAACACAGGCCACATGTGGCCCACAATGAATATTTTTTTGGCCCTGCCAATTTAACGGTGTGAGCAGTTATTTACAATTATGAAAGGAAATAAGTCTCCTGTCAGATCCAGAACTACTGACATTCACCTTGGGTCAGTTTTGAAAGTAATCACTGCGAACAAGATTTCCCCCGAAGTAGGAAAGATAGAAGCAGAGAAGAGATGCCAAGTGTTAAGAAGAAAACATGAATTTTATCATTGTTCTTGTTCCTTTTTTTTTTTTTATACTATACTTTTCTAAATAAACCTACGTTTCTATGAAAATTGAAGCTTCTGGGTTTTTTTTGCAGCCCACATAAACTTAAACCTTGTTTCTTTGGCCTGTGTTGGCCTTTGAGTTTAACATGCTTACTCTAGGTTTATCCATACCATTGCACATGGTATGATTTCATTCTTTTTTATGGCTGAGTAATATCCCATTGAATATAACCACCACTTTTTTATCCACTTGTCTATTGTCCATGTGGCACTTAGGTTGCTTCCTTATCTTGGTGATTATACATAAACATCAGGTGCATATATTCTTTACAATTAGTGTTTTGGGATTCTTCAGATGTATATCCTGAAGTATTCCTGGGTCATAAAGCAATTCCATTTCTTTAAAATGTTTTTAAAATTGATTTTTAGAAAGAGAGTAAAGGAGAGGAAGAGAGAGGGAGAAAGAAAGAAAGAAATTGACAAATTTTTGGTTAGATCGACTAAGATATAAAGTGAGAAAAATCAAATTGCTAAAATCAGAAAAGAAAGTAGGACATCACTATATATTTTATAGACATAAAAAGGAGCATAAGAGAATACTATGAACAATTTGCTTCAGGGAGAGGAACTAGATGGCAAGGGAACAATGAGATTTTATTTTTTGAATTTTGTCTTCTATGCATGAGTAATATGTTTAACCAGTAACAACAAACTTGTGAACATGAGAACAGGTCAAAAGGAAAATAATATATTAAAATGTAAATTATCTGTGCTGCATTTTCTAATGTTCCTGCGATAAGCTTGTGTTACCTTCATGATTGGAATAAAAACCAGCCCTGGCCAATGGTTAGAGCATCAGCCTGGAACTGAAGGATCTTGGGTTTGACTCCCAGGCAAGGGCAGATTCAATTCCCAGCCCAGATCCAGGTGTGTTTGGCAGGTAACCAATTGGTATGTCTCTCTCACATCAATGTTTCTCTCTGTGTGTCTCTCTGGGTCTCTTTCTCTCTTTCTCCCTCCCTTTTTCCCTTCTACGCTCTCTAAAAATCAATGAAAAAAATATCATCGAGTGAGGATTAACAAAACAACAACAAAAAAGATGTTTAAAAAAAGTATGTTTTTATTGATTTTAGAGAGAGGAAAGGAGAGGAAGAGATAGAAACATTGATGAGAGGGAAACATCAACATCGATTGGCTGCCTCCTGCATGCCCTCTGCTAGGGATCAAGTCCAAAACCTGGCATATGCCCTTACCAGGAACTGAATTGTGACCTCTTATTTCACAAGTCTATGCTCAACCACTGAGCTACACTGGCTAGGCCCAAAAAGATTTTTTAATATTTTTCATATTCGTGTATATACAAGTTTTGCATTCCCAGGTGAGACCTCTGCCTGAACTGAGAATGGAAACACTTTAGGAACAGAAAAGAAGTCCTAACGGGTTTGGCTCAGTGGATAGAGCGTCAGCCTGAGGACTGAAGGGTCCTGGGTTTGATTCCAGTCAAGGGCACATGCCTGGGGTTGCGGGCTTAACCCCCAATGGGGGTCGTGCAGGAGGCAGTTGATCAATGATTCTCATCGTTGATGTTTCTATCTCTCTCTCCCTTCCCTCCTCTCTGAAATCAATAAAAATATATTGGAAAGAAGGAAGGAAGGAAGGAAGGAAGGAAGGAAGGAAGGAAGGAAGGAAGGAAGGAAGGAAGGAAGGGAAAAAGAAAGAGAAAAAGAAAGAAGGGCCGGGACCGGTTTGGCTCAGTGGATAGAGTAGGGGTGTCGAACTCAATCAGAGAAGGGGCCAAAATCTAAAATCCAGCCTAAATCGTGGGCCGAATGGTTTACTGAACAGTCATAAACTGACAATGTCATAAACTGACAGCGGAGTGCAGTGATGACAGCGCGGTGCGGGCCACATTGCAAGGCCTGGCGGGCTGGATTTGGCCCACGGGCCTTGTGTTTGACACATGTGGGATAGAGCGTCGGCCTGCAGACTGAAGGGTCCCGGGTTCGATTCCGGTCAAGGGCATGTACCTTGGTTGCGGGCATATCCCCAGTAGGGGGTGTGCAAGAGGCAGCTGGTTGATGTTTCTCTCTCATCGACGTTTCTAACTCTCTGTCCCTCTCAATTCCTCTCTGTGTAAAATCAATAAAATATATTTAAAAAAAAAAAAAAAAGAAAGAAGGGAAGGAAGGAAGGAAGGAAGGAAGGAAGGAAGGAAGGAAGGAAGGAAGGAAGAAGGAAGGAAGAGAAAAAGAGAGAGAGAGAGAGAGAGAGAGAAGAAGAAGAAGAAGAAGAAGAAGAAGAAGAAGAAGAAGAAGAAGAAGAAGAAGAAGAAGAAGAAGAAGGGAAGGAAGGAAGGAAGGAAGGAAGGAAGGAAGGAAGGAAGGAAGGAAGGAAGGAAGGAAGGAAGGAAGGAAGGAAAAGAAAAAGAAAGAAAGAGCAGGTTCTCAGGGAGCCAAAGAAGGAGGATGTTGTCCTAAAAATAGATTGGAATGTGATGACTGGACTCAGGCATTTCAGAACTAATTTTTAAGTCCCAGTGTTCAGGCAACTGTCAGACAAAGGCTGGCGGAAGCCAGTGTGATCAGGTCCTTGGAAACCAGCTGGTGAAGCTGGAAAGAAGAAGCTGGCTATGCATGTGGGATAGACAGGGTCAGCACCTTCACATACTGACAGGCAGTGAATTCCGTACCCATACTAAGAGGGGAAAGGCCTGGGGTCTGGTCAAAAGCAACGAGCCAGGTCACTCTCTGGATTGACATCACTCTTGTGCCAAAAGAACACAGGCGGCTCAGACTGCCTTTTCATTTGTGCTGGGTGGAAAGAGCGCTGGACAAGAATCCAAAGAGTTCAAAGCTTTGAGGCTTGGCCCTCTGGCCCATTTCTCTCTGTACTGCTCTCTGCCCAGGCCAGTGAAGAACCCTGATCTCTACAGAGTCAAGATTGTCTGGACAAATCAAATATTCTAAATTTATTAAATGAACACTTTTATTTTTTTATTATTTTTTCCCCATAGAAGAATCTGTCATCAATCATCATTATATTGTGTGAAATATTTGTTTGGATTTTGTGTTGCCTCCTCAATAGGAATGGAAACTCCATGAGGACAGGGAGCTTTTTCTTCTCCATTCACTGCCGTTTTCTCAAAGCTAAGAAGACAGCCTGACACAAACAATTGCTCAGAAGATTCTTGTTGAGTTACAAATATATATATATATATATATATATATATATATATATATATATTATATATATAGCCAAAAAATTATTACAAAGTATTCAAATAGTAAAGATTAAAAAGGTATGAATTGAATTTTCCCATATCTGCATCGAATTCTACTCTCCCAACATAACCATTATAACATTTTTATGTGTACAATATTATCCTAAAACAATTTTCTGTCTTGTTTATTTCTATATATATCTTAAGTAGCCCACAGTGCCTGGAATAGAAGTACTTGTAAAAACTAGTTGAAAATTCGATGAATTAGTTATGAAAAGTCTCAGGGTATGGGGTAGGAGGGCTAAAAAATAAAATGGTTAGCAGTTATTTCCCAAAGAAGTTAGGGTAAGTTCCTTGAGTTAGGCATCCATGTATATATCACAAGTATCACGGAGAGTGCCTGAACGCTGCCAGTTATGTATTTAGCTCTTCCTCAATGACCCAACCATATAATGAGGGGAGAAATTTGATTCTCCAGCCTGCTACACGACATCTGGCTTCCTTGCATAAGAACTCCCTGCCCTATTAAACTGGCCCAGTGCCTTCCTACCATACATAGCCTGCTGGCCAAGGCAGAGTCCCCATCCCAAGAGGCTCTCTGTGCCTCTTTGCTGCTTGCAAGACAGAATGAGAGGACCCTCCCACAGGCCACAAATACCCATGTTCGTGCCCAGCACGTCTGGATGGAACTCTGCCAAGTTAGAACCTCTGAGAGACAGAGATCTGTGAGCATCCCTTTGCGACGATGTCCCAGGAGATTTGCCTGAGTGCCAGCTTTTCTGTGGGAAAAGGTAGGTAAAGCCAGAAAAGGCAGTGATTCAGTCACACTGAAAATACAATATTGAAGCAGTAAGCTGGAATGTGGCAATTTACAGCTGTCACACCACACTCACTAAGTGAAATAACATTTTGTGCCAGACTTCCAAAGACATAATCACATGAAAACTATTTTTGTTGCCTAGATGCATGGTTAAAAGTAGTTCACCACAAGTGTAAGAAAGTCTACGACAGGATCTCCACTGCGAAGCATAAATTCAGAGAGCAAAGTGGTTGTTTCCAATTTTACTGCAGAAAGCATTTAGTTATAAATAAAGTGATGCACTAAGCATAGAAATATGACTCAGGGTGGAATCCTTGCTAGTTAATAACTTTATTGAGTCAACAAAACTAAACCAACTTTCCTAGAATTCCACTTTTATAATAGAAAAACTTCTTTGTAGGCCTGGTACACGTTTAGGTTCCAATTCACTTTTATTTTCTTCTTGACTTCTGCTTATTTCCATACCAGATCCTTTACCTTCCAGAAGTTAAGCAAAACCTTTCAATCTTGCACTGTACTTACTGCTGGGTTCTCTTAGTGAAGGCGGGGGCCATGAAGAGAGGACTATATTATCAGTGTATTATAAGCATTCAACGTTGCCAAATAAGTCCTTGGGCCCTTGCAGCTGCTAGCCCCTTGGTTTGAGAACCTCTTTTCCCAAATCTTTGAGTGGCTGCTTCCTCATCATTCAGGTTTCAGCCAAAGGCCAGTCCTTCTTGACTGTCCTATTTAATATTGCCCTTCTCCCATCCCTCTGTTGCATGACACTCAGTCTTATTTTTCTCACATCACATCATCTGAAATTGTATTATTTATTTTTTTATTATATGTCTCATTAGATAAGACGTAAGCACCGTGGTTGCCTTGGGGATGACAATATCCCAGCACCTTGAACATTGCCTGGGGAAAACTATTTGGCAAGGCTGAAAGGAGGATGAATATTGGGATAAGGCAGGATTTATTAAAAAAAAAAAAAAAAAAAAAAAAAAAGAATGGGAGCAAGGCTACTGTAGGAATGTGGGCAAGGCTATTGTACCAAGAAAGGAGCCTAGGACACAGGAGATGATTAGGAAAGGAAGGCTAGAGAGTGGGTAACGACTACAGAGAGTATGGCTTACAAGAGAGGTTCAATGTGGGAGGTTTTGGTGGTTGAGGTTAGAACCTTTGAGATGATTAGGATAAATTCAGTTTTGGACGTTTTGCAGTGTTTGCAGACTATCTAGGTGGGTTAAACATAGGAGAGTATAAATTGGGACCTAACGCTCAGCAAATTTTATGGCTATGAATAATAAATAAAGAAGTCATCAGCCTGTGTGTGAGAAAGAAAATTGTGGTAGCAGATAGACTTACTCAGCAAAGAGGGTAGAGGAAGATGAGGAGATGGCCAAGAACGGAATATTAGAGGTCACCTGTGTAGGGCAAATGGGGAAGGATAACGAAAAAGAACTGTCAGAGAAGTAAAAGCAGAACCCATGAAGGGGGCGGTCACAGAGATTCAAGGAGGCAAGGTCAGTAACCATGGTGAAAACAAGTGAAAACTGAGTAAAAGTCACTGGGTTTGGCGATTAGAAATTGGTGACCTTTGAGTAGGAAGTTTCAGTATAGGGGAGATGTTTTCCTTATATCTTGTGAAAAGTACACAACAAAGGTTATAACTGATTTTCTGAATTATCTCAGTCATTGTCTTAGCTGTAACAAAACACCCACAGACTACTTGGCTTCAGTAACAGATATTTGTTTCTGACAATTTGATAGGCTGGGAAGTTCCAGATCAAGATGCCTGCTGATTCAGTTCCTGGTGAGAATCTCTTCCTGGCTTGCAGATAGCTACCTTCTTGCTGTGTCCTCTTATAACAGAAAGAGTCTTCTGGTATCTCTTCTTTTTCTTTGAAAGGCACTAATCCCATCCTGTGGCCTCTACCTTCATCATCTCATTTAAATACCTCACAGGTAGCCAGGATTCGAAGGAAAGGAAACAGGATCTGGAAAACCATCTGGAATCGCGATCCAAGAGGATTGAAATCTTGGGGTGCTTCCAATTATTGCACAATAATTGCAGTCAAAGAACTGTTGGCCTTTGACAATACAGCTTTTTGGGGCATAGAGCTTCTTTGGTGTGGCCTCTCTCCTCCCCACCTCACTCTTACTTCCTGATCCTTCAGCAACAGCAGGAACTAAAGAGGCTCAGCAGAGCTAAGGCACAGCAGCCTATGATCTATATGACACCCACAATGAGGCTGCTTCCAGGTTAAAAATGCCAGGTAGACTGAACATAAACTGTGCACCTATGGATGAGGACAATGCGGGGTGGGGGAAGGGCAGAGGGTGGGGTGGGAACCTGGTGGGGGGGGGGGAAATGAGGAAATTTGTAATAATATGAACAATAAAGATTGATTAAAAAAAAAAAAAAAAGAAATGCCAGGTAATCCATTGGCAGACATCACAGACGCCACCAGAGAGTTATGTCAAACCCATAAAGTCACAGAGAACACCAATGTCAAGGGGATGTGGAGGTGTGCTGGTGATTCTGCTGTGGTTCAGATAGGAACCTGACTGAGGAGATGTCCACTTCAGCTCTTGTGTCTCAATCCCTCTGACCTCAGTCCTACTAATAGGAGCACACCTGCATCCAGCGCCAGCCTCAGAGTGGGTGTCATATAGATCAGAGGCTGCTGTGGCTTAGCTTTGCTGAGCCTCTTGATTTCCTGCTGTTGCTGAAGGATCAGGAAGTAAGAGTGAGGAGGGGAGGAGAGAGGCCACACCAAAGTACAATACAATAGCTCTATGGCCCAAAAAAACCTGTATTGTCAAAGGCCAACAGTTCTTTTACTGCAATTATTGTGCAATAATTGGAAAACCCCCAAGATTTCAGTCCTCTTGGTCATGCACAGTTTATTGAACTGGTATGCTGTGAGAACATAAAAAGTATGTGGTAGTGATTGCAGCTGGGGCAAATACTCAGATGGGTATTTAAATTTTTTGATTAGTTCATCTTTTCAATACTTGTTAAGAGAAGAGGGGGTAGAGAAAGGGGATCATGCTGTACTCTTGGAACCTACATTTTTAGGGCCTAGTATAATGAAATCATGATAGCCTACCATGAGTCACAGCTCACCTAAATACACCCATAGAATTAGAAAGTCATATAAGTCCCTTCAAGATAACTTAAAAACATTATAGTCTAATTCTTCATTTTATTCATTCTTTCACTAGAGGCCTGGTGCACAAATTCACGCACCAGTGGGGTCCCTTGGCCTGGCCTGTGGGATTAGGCTGAAACCAGCTCTCCAACATCCCCTGAGAGGTCCCAGATTGCAAGCAGGTGCAAGCCAGGCCGAGGAACCCCACTGGTGCACAATTGGGGCCAGGGAGGGATGTGAGAAATGGTTGGCCAGCCAGGAAGGGACCACAGGAGGGCTGCACAGTGTGTCTGGCCCATCTTGCTCAATCCCAATCAATCAGACCCCAGCAGCAAGCTAACCTACCAGCCAGAGAGTCTGCCCCCTGGTGGTCAGTGCACACCATAGCAAGTGGTTGAATGGCCTTAGCATATCATTAGCATATTAAACTTTGTGGGGGTTTTTGTGTGTTTTTTTAAATATATTTTATTGATTTTTTACAGAGAGGAAGGGAGAGAGATAGAGAGTTAGAAACATCGATGAGAGAGAGTCATAGATCAGCTGCCTCTTGCACACCCCCTACTGGGGATATGCCTGCAACCAAGGTACATGCCCTTGACCGGAATCGAACAAGGGACCCTTCAGTCCCCAAGCCGACGCTCTATCCATTGAGCCAAACTGGTTTCGGCAGCATATTACACTTTGATTGGTTGAATGGCCAACTGGTCGACCAGACACTTAGCATATTAGGCTTTTATTATATAGGATTCATTCTTTCATTCATTCAATTCTTCCTTTAATAGAAGTAAAAATGGAGACCTGGAGAGATCTCTGGCAGTTTTCCACAAAAGCACAGTTAATTTTTGGCAGAGTTGAAAGAAGAACTCAGCCTTCTACTGTTTATCCAAAGAAAGGAACAATTTTTATTCCTCCTATTGCCTTTCAAAATCACTCTGTTCATTCTCCCTTCCTAACTGCTTAACTGCCTGTGTTTGGTCCCTCTGCCAGTCTCTCACCTAGCTCTCAGGTGAGATAAGGCATCAGTCTCTCTACCCCACTATTCAGGGAACTCTCTCACCATACTCTGCTCCCAGCCAACTAGTTCCCAGCCACCTAACAGCATTTCTTCCATTCAGCACACACCCACCTGAAGATGTTAGTTTGTCTTTTCTCCTGGCAGGTACCCACTCCTTTACCTTACCTTGACCAAAGAGTGAGAAAAGTACACTTTGATAATTATCTTCAAAAAAGAAAAAAAATTCTCACTATTCAAACCTCCTCTTTGATTCTCTTTTCTTAGGCCAAAAGTGGGTGACAGACTACAGGTTTCAGAATCAATTTGGGGGCCAATTCTTTTTTTATTAAATTATTATCTGTGTACATATTTTAACATTGCCTCCCCCTCCCATACATACCCTCCCTCCCCAGAGTTTTGTGTCCATTGGTTGTACTTATATGCATGTATACAAGTCCTTAGGATGATCTATTATCTTGGGGGCCAATTCTTGAGCAAGTCTTTCATAAACAAACTGACACATCTCCTTATAATGTGGGGTGCTTGCTTCCATTATGATAACCTCTGAAACAGAACACAGGGATATCTCATTTAAAATCTTATCATAGCCCTGGCCCTGCTATGGCTCAGTTGGTGGGACTGTAATCCTGTGCAAATAAAGGTTGCCAGTTTGATTCTCTCTTCCTCTCTCTCTTCCTTCCCCTTTCTCTAAAATCAGTAAAACATATCCTTGGGTTAAAACTTTTTAAAAATCCTGTTACAATTGCATCTATTTATTTCCTAGTTCTCTTTGCTTCTTATTATAGTCCAGATGAAATATTTAGTTTGTTAGACCCTATTGTGGGACCAACCTCTGTCTCCCATCTTCCTCTTATCTGAGACCATTCAGCAGTTCCTGTAGACTCAGTCATGACTTAGTCACTGGATGTGATTCTGTGCAGAGGCAGGAGGAATTTATGGCACTTTAGTCCCTCACTCTAGAATTTCCTATTAAGGCGGATGTTGGTCTGCAATTATGTTCCAATTTTATCAGACAGTTGACCTTCAGTCTCATTCTTGAGACTCAGCCCTGCCTTGGACTCTAGACTCCATCCTTGGATTTCAGCCTAGTGCCTTAGTCCAATTTTGATACCCTGCCCAGTGTACTGATCCCCGCACTCTCTGCTGGGGTTAATAATTTGGTAGACTGTAACCTGGAGCTGCTGGTGGCCATCTTTGACGCCACAAAGAGAGAGACTGTTTAGGGATGAGGTCAACTCAGAGGAAAGCAAAACTGAAATAGAGAGGCAAAGTTGTCACAAGGTTGACTCATTCCTAAAGCCAGCAATCCACCAATGGACTCTGTGGTTTATTAACCAACATATTTACTTTAATTGCGTAAGTCAGCATGAGTTGGATTTCTGCTACTTGAAACTAAGCAGCTAGCAAAGAAAGACTGACTGATAGTTTCTTCTACTTTACCAGCTGGCTAAACATGTAGGAAGGAAATAAACAACTTGCTTTTGCAAGTTGAAGAAAACATGCTCAGAAATATAAATTAACATGCCCAGTATATGCATAGAGTTAGAAAAGAGAAGACTAAATTTTTTAAAAAATATATATGTTTCTTTATTGATTTAATAGAGGAAGGAGAGAGCGAGCAAGAGATAGAAATATCAATGATGAAAGATTGCACAGCCCCTACACTGGGATGGAGCCCTCAACCCAGGCCTATGCTCTTGGCCATAATTGAACGAACCTGGGACCCTTCAGTCTGCAGGCCAACTCTCTCTTCACGGAGCCAAACCACAGAGGGCCAGACGTAAGATTTGAACAGGGCTTTGATAGGCTACGAAGCTTGTGTTGTTTTCATTGCATTATGCTACTCTTCTTATGTAATAGTTGAATGGCTCTGTTTCTCCTTTTGTAAAATGGAAACAACACTCCCTATGTCCTAGTGTTATTATAAGAAATAAATATAATGTACATGGTACCTGGCACTAAAAGGCATTCAAAAAATGATATTTTCATTATCAAACACCTTGACCTACAAGGACCTTGGGCTACTATATTTTAGAGGGATTAAAATAACAAAAATATCCCTAACCGGTTTGATTCAGTGTATTGAAGGGTCCAGGGTTCAATTTCAGTCAAGGCCTTAATCCCCAGTGGGGGTTGTGCAGGAGGCAGCCAATCCATGTTTCTCTCTCATCAGTGATGTTTCTGTCTCTCTCTCCCTCTTCCTTCCTCTCTGAAATCAATAAAAAAATATATATATTAAAAAACACAAAAGCAAAAAATATTGGTCACCACTTCCAGGGAGTGAAAAATCTAAGTACAGGAAGAGACATAATGTTAAAGAGAGTGAGGGGCAGTGTAAAGAGAGTGAGGGACTAAGGCACTAAGTTGTTTATTTCCTTCCTACATGTTTAGCCAGCTGGTAAAGTAGAAGAAACTATCAGTCAGTCTTTCTTTCATGTGTTTGTAAAAAAAACCTTGATAACAGAGGAAGGAGACCATTTCTTCTTAGGTGATCCAAAATGACTTCATGAAAGAAGTGAAGCCCAACTGGTGTGGCTCAGTGGTTGAGTGTAAACCTATGAACCAGGAGGTCATGGTTCCATTCCAAGTCAGGGCACATGCTTGGGTTGCAGGCTTGATCCCCAGTAGGGGGCATGCAGGAGGCAGCAAGTCAGTGATTCTCTCTCATCATTGATGTTTCTATCTGTCCCTTCCTCTCTGAAATCAATAAAAGTATATTTTAAACAAACAAAAAAGAAGTGGAATCTGGGCCCTACAATCAATAGAATTTTTGGTAAAGCAGAGATTGGAAGGAAGAGCATCCCAGAAAAAAAATGGGGGGTGGAGCAAAAAAAATGCACGGCTTTGTCTATGGGATTACAGAACATATCCATGTGGCTGGAGAATACAATCCATATAGGAGGAGAAGCTAAAGCTGGAAAAGTTTCCTCCTGCCAGACCTGTGGTGGTGGGTGTGCTAAAGAATACGGCTTCTCTTCTCTTCTCAGAGAATGGAATCTTTGAACAGAACCAGGCAATGAGAACCTTTGAAACATTTTTGGACAAGTGTTTGTACAGTATGAAAGTTATGATTGATCAGAAAAATTACTTGGATCCTCTTTCAAAATGCACACTGACCAATTGTCCCGGGTACAGCGAAACCACTGTAACTAAGCAGGGCCTGCTATAACCCTCAGCCATATATAGAAACATAAAAATTATTGGAAAACATCAGCCTTGAGGCAGAAACACTATTTCAGAAATTATTGTCTCTGTGTCAAAAGGGCCCCAGAATTTTTAAAGCTGTTAACACACACAGACACACACACACACACACACACACACACGGGGGAGGACCTGTATTCATCATCTCTCCTGTAGACTTCTACAATCATTTCCTTCTAGATGCTCTCTCTGCCTCCAGTCCTCTCCATTCAAACCATTTTATATTTTATGACCATATTAATCTTTCTGTTCTGATCCTTTCATCCCAACTTCAAAACCTTTCATGATAAGCCACTAACTACAGACCAGACTGAAATTCTTTGGTATTTTTTTTTGATGAAATTATAACTACCTTTTAGACCTTGCTTTCTGCTATTTGCCATCAGGAATTTCCTGGCCCAGCTATGTTGAACAACTCAAGAGTCCCTTGCTTTCCTGTCTCCATGCCTCCTTCACACTGTACACTGGAATACCACTCCACATTTCCCTTCTCATCTATCTTCATCTTCTCCATCCTTGAAGGCTCAGCTCAAATGCCTTTCCTGACCCCCTCTCTCTCCCACCCTGCCCTTGATAATGTCTCTCCATTCTGAACTCCCATAGAACTTTACCTATACCTTCCTTATGTGTGCCTCATTTGCTTTACTCATCAGTTGTTTATTTATTTTTATTTTAAAAAATATATTTTATTGATTTTTCACAGAGAGGAAGAGAGAGGAATAGAGAGCTAGAAACATCGATGAGAGAATCATCAATCAGCTGTCTCCTGCACAACCCCCACTGGGGATGTGCTCACAACCAAGGTACATGCCCTTGGCCGGAATCGAACTTGGGACCTTTCAGTCCACAGGCCAACGGTCTATCCACTGAGCCAAACCGGTTTCAGCAGTTGTTTATTTTTTTAAAATCAAAATTTAAAATACAAAATCGTGTAATAAATGAAATAATAATCACTCATGTTCCCATCATCCAGGACTACCAATTATTATTATTTTTTTTCCCCCTAGAGACCATCATTTATTTTTGGTAAATGCCATCAATGAACATACAGTGTCATTCCCAAAGGATAGTCTACAGCATTTAAGTCTTGAAAACAGGTGATAATTAAAAAAGAGAATTTACAATTTTCAGATCCTTTAATAATTTAACGTTCTCTGCCCTTTAAGGCTGTTAGACCCTTAGCAAATCAGGTCTAGCCCTAGCCAGTTTGGTTCAGTGGAAAGAGCGTCAGCCTGTGGACTGAAGGGTTCCAGATTTGATTTTCGTCAAGGACACATGTCTGGGTTACAGGGTCGGTCCCCATTGTGGGGCATGCAGGAGGCAGCCAATCAATGATACTCTCTCATCATTGATGTTTCTATCTTTTCTTCTCCCTCTCTAAAATCAATAAAAATATATATTTAAAAAAAACACAAAAACAAATCAGGTCTAGTTGCGTCCCAGCAATAACAAAGGGCCTATTGCATTATTATGCCAAATACACAGCAAAATGCAGAAGTTCCAGTGCTTCACTGGAACATACTCTGGCTTCTCTCCTTTGTAAGAAGGGTGTGATTTTCCCTATAATGAATGATTTAAAATACAGTCATGACTTAAAAAATCCTACACCAAGTCTCAATACAGTGATCCAAACACTATTTAAAAATGCCCTCTGAGCCTCAGTTTCCCCTTCTGTAAAATGAAGGAGTTGGGTTCGTGTTGCAGGCCAGGCCACACCACAAGTGGGTGAACTGAACTTGCTACCACAAACCCGAGGAGTGAGGGGAACAGCGGCAAATATGACTGTGGGAGGCGGACCAGGGCAGTAGTGGCCGGAAAACCAGCCTTCCAGGGGTCAGTCAGCTCTGAACTGTCAAGTCTCAAAAGTATGTCTTTGTCTTTTGATTTGATAATTTGGTCTAATACGATTGTCTCATTTATTCCAGTGTATGTACTTACTGTAAATTTATGTACAGAATTAAATATCCCATTTATTCATTTATAAACCATAATAAAACCAGTCATTTCCCCTCACCAGCAATTTTTGCATTGGAAAAGGAAAAAAACCTACTATACACATTTCAGCAACATCAGAAATGTCATTAAATCTGAATGGAGGCATAATTCATTTTGTAGTTCAATTATATGACAGGACTACCAATTATTAAGTTTCATATTTGCTTCCATATTTTTAAAAGAAGTGAAACATTATAGGTAAAATTGAGTCTCCTTTAACCACACCCTCTCTCACTCAGTTCCATTTCCCCTCTTAATGTTCAGTGGCAACTGCCAGCATGAGTTTGGTGTGTATCTTTCCATTCCATTCCATTCCTTATCATTTTATTTGTATACATATATGTATCTATTACCAATAGATTGTGATGTTCTGTGTTTTCTTAATTTTATATTCATGGTATAAATGGTATATGTATCATTTTGCATTTTGCTTTTTTTACTTCCAAATTTTTTTAGACCAATTCAGGTTGATATATGCATAAACTACATTTTATTTATCCAGTCTTCTTGGATAAACTTAGGCTGCTTCCAGCTTTTTGCTATTATAAACAATGCTGCATGGGACATCCTCACACTTGTTTCTTTGTACACAGGAGTGGGAGTTCTTTGGGATACATATCCCCAACTGTAATTGCTAAGTTATAATATATGTACATTTAAAGATTTTTAAAGTTGTGGTAAAATGCACATAACAAAATTTACCATCTTAACCATTTTAAAGTGTATAATTCAGTACTGTTAAATACACTCATTGTTGTGCAACCAATCTTCAAAACTCTTTTCATCTGGCAAAACTGAAACTCTAAGGGTATATACATTTTTAACATATTATTACATGCATGGCATTTCATCTGCTAAACTGTGAACTTTTTTAAATGTATGACCAACATCTCATTAATTTCTACATCTAGCAAAGTTCATTTTCACCATAGTTTAACACATAGATGCAAACTAATGTTTGTTAAGTGAATGAAAGAATCAATGAATCAAGAGGATTAATATACTTTTCACAATTATAGTGAGATGAGATTTCCTCATTAAACAGATGAAGTATCGCCCTAACCGGTTTGGCTCAGTGGCTAGAGCATCAGCCTGCGGACTCAAGGGTCCCAGGTTCGATTCCTGTTAAGGGCATGTACCTTGGTTGCGGGCACATCCCCAGTAGGAGGTGTGCAGGAGGCAGCTGATGGATTTTTCTCCCTCAATGATGTTTCTAACTCTATCTCTCTCCCTTCCTCTCTGTAAAAAATCAATAAAATAGCCGAAACCGGTTTGGCTCAATGGATAGAGCGTCGGCTTGGGGACTGAAGGGTCCTGGGTTCGATTCCAGTCAAGGGCATGTACCTTGGTTGCGGGCATATCCCCAGTAGGGGGTGTGAAAGAGGCAGCTGATCGATGACTCTCTCTCATCGATGTTTCTAACTCTCTATCTCTCTCCCTTCCTCTCTGTACAAAATCAATAAAATATATTTTTTTAAAAAACTTTTAAAAAAATCAATAAAATATATATTTAAAAAAAAAATTTAAGTATTGGAACTCAGCTCTGGCAACCTCATCTATTTGGAACATAGTCTGCAAGCCAAAAAAGGACAGCAATGACTTCTGAACAGATAAAATAGTAAACCTTGTCCTCCCCACATAATTCATGCTCTCTAAAGTATATGTATTTTACCTTAGGAGATACCTTCTGGACTTTTATTTGGAGTGTACTTATTATTTGCTTATTTGTTTGTTTATTGTTAATTCTTACCCAAGGATATTTTTCCATTGATTTTTATGGAGAGTGGTAGAGAGAGGGAAAGACAGAGAGAAACATTCATGTGAGAGAAACACATCAATTGGTTGCCTCCTGCTCAAGCTTCAATCAGGGCCCCGGGCCGGGAAGGAGCCTGGTCCACAGGCTAATGCTCTGTCCACTGAGCTAAACCAGCTAGGTCTGAAGTATACTTATTATTTAAATTTTTTATTATAAAACATGGCATATTTGGTGTAAAATTAGATTACAAAAAGATACAAAATATGTATTTTAAAAATCACCTTTTTCTGTTGATAGAAATGCACTGGTCAGATTCCCCTTCAGGAAAGAACTTACTGTCCAGCTGCAGGGAGGATGGCCAGCTGACAACCTTCCACACTCAATCTCCTGGCCATCCTCAGCTTTTCAGCCAAAGTCACTCTCTTCTCAGAGTGGGCCCAAGGCAATACTGTGCAAATTGGTACAAAGGCCTGGCTATTTCCATCCATATGATAGCCAATCTTTGCTCCAGAACTCCCTGTTGACATAGCAGAAATTTTGTACCATGTCTGACCATACCATCTGCCCGATCCTGCTTCCTCCCCTTTCTTTTCAAAGGTGTAACTTCCTAATAAACTTCTTTTCATTCCTAACTCCAATTCAGCATTTGCTTCCTAGAGAACCCAACAGGCACTTTTTTTTTTTTTTTTTTTTTTTAAGGTAACAATGCTTAGGATTTTCTTTTTTCTTTTTTAAAAAATATATTTTATTGATTTTTTACAGAGAGGAAGGGAGAGGGATAGAGAGCTAGAAACATCGATGAGAGAGAAACATCCATCAGCTGCCTCCTGCACACCCCCTACTGGAGATGTACTCGCAACCAAGGTACGGGCTCTTGACTGGAATCAAACCTGGGACCCTTCAGTCCGCAGGCCAACGCTCTATCCACTGAGCCAAACCGGTCTTGGTCCAACAGGCACTCTTAACTCTATCATCCTAATTCCTAGAGGTAAACAACATAACCATTCTGAAGCACTTCCTTCCAGTCTGTTTACCATGAATATATGTACTTCGGCACTATTTTTTTTCACTCATTTTAAAATTAGCATTGTAATATGAAATGAAATAATGCTCAAAAATATGATTTTAAAAAGCGTCATGTGGATGCACCACAGTTTTTAAAAATTGTTGCATCATTAGACATTTACTTTGTTGCCTATTTTTGCTTCTAAGTAAATAATCCTGCAATTACTATTGTATATAAATCTTTGTCCACATCTGTAATTATCATCTTAGACTGTATACATAGAAATGAAATTACTAAGCAACAGGTTTGTATGCTTTTTATTTATTTATTTTAACTTTTGTGTGTTTATTTGAGCCAAAATGTCAACAATTATCAGGAAGCAAAATCTCAAGGGATTGAGATAATACTCCTGTATGCTTTTATTTTTTGCCATATAAAAATGAATGAGCCAAAACCGGTTTGGCTCAGTGGTAGAGCGTCCGTCTGTGGACTGAAAGGTCCCAGGTTCGATTCTGGTCAGGGGCATGTACCCTGGTTGCAGGCACATCCCCAGTAGGGGGTGTGCAAGAGGCAGCTGGTCGGTGTTTCTCTCTCATTGACGTTTCTAGCTCTCTATCTCTCTCCCTTCCTCTCTGTAAAAAATCAATAAAAAATATTTTTTTTAAAAAATAAAAAATACATAAAAATGAAGTTTAAAAATATTTCATTGAAAATATTTCTTAAAATATTAAAAAAATACTTTAATACTTTAATATCACTACAAAATGTATAAAGAACATCAGTAGTCTTCTGCCTCATTCCTCTGCATAGCCCAAAGACAACCATTTTTGTTTTTCACTGTTGCTTTGGATATTTCCCTTTAAATTTCAAAATTATGTGTTTGTTTTTATGTCCTCATGTATCTGCTTTAAATATGCCCCATTGCCTTCTGCTGTGGTAGATGAGGATGTAACACTCTTATAAATGTACCACATCCCCAGCCCATTTCTCCTCACCCATCCTCCCAAAGTAGGTAAGCCATAATTTTGGCTTATATCAATAACCAATATTTGTGAACAATTTTCTCAGGTGAGTCGAAAAATGTGATCTGACTCCTTTCTTGTAAAACTCTAGTGAATAAGAAGCCCATTTGACTTCATCTGCACTGACCCTGGGTAATGGCTTTTAAAAAGTATTTCCTTTTCTGATATTAAATGTAAGACATGATCACAATAGAAGATCAATTTAATTCAGAAACATAAAAAAAGGAAGACACATTGACATTAACTGTAATCACAGTCCTTGTTTGAACTCCTGCTTTTGCCACTTCTTTGATCCCTTGTCCTCTCGCCAGATACCCATGCCAATGCTACCTGGGCCGTCTACAGAGTGACACTGAGAAGTCCTTGACCTCCTGGAGCATCTGCTCCCTGCTGCTGCTCCTTTGAATCTGTCCCCGCCAACTTGCAGACCTCCACTATCCGTCTCTCTCTAGTCAGTAGGCATGTTCCTTTCTCGGGCACAATTTTTTTTAGTAGGGACCCTGCAGCAGTGTGTGCTGGGCTCACAATAATTCAGTTCTTTCAGCATACCACCCAGAAGAGTACCTGGACCCCTCGTGAGTCAGTGTTTTCATTTTAGTACACAGCTTCTCGTTTCCAGTCTGGGCAGGTTCAAATGCAGCTTTACTGAATCCTCACAAACATCATTTTCTCTAACATTCAGACCCTGTGGCCAATGGGAATTTCTTCCTCAGTGAGGGGCTTTCCCCTTTAGGAATCCATTATTCCTGCCTATAATCTGTGTTTCATCATGTTCATTTTTTAAAAGTATATATATGTTTTTATTGATTTCAGAGAGGGAGAGAGAGAAAAACATCAATGATGAGAGAGACTCATTGATTAGCTGCCTCTTGCACACCCCCCACTGGGGATGGAGCCTGCAACCTGAGCACGTGCCCTTGACTGGAATTGAACCTGGGACCCTTCAGTCCGCATGAGGAGGTTCTATCCACTGAGCCAAACCCGCCAGGACTCATGTTCATTTTTAAATCCGAATTTTATCTCCCATAGTAATTCTGGACCCAAAAAAAAATCAAGGGAAAAGAAAGATGTTTCAGCAATAGTCCAGAGCCCACATGACCTTGGGGTTCTCCACTAACCAGAACACTGAGCTATATACACCATCTATGGCCCTAACTGGTTTGGCTCAGTGGATGGAGCAGCGGCCTGCGGACTGAGGGTCCTGGGTTCGATTCTCATCAAGGGCATGTAACTTGGTTGCAGGCACATCTCCAGGAGACAGCTGATTGATGTTTCTCTTCGATGTATCTAGCTCTCTATCTCTCTCCCTTCCTCTCTGTAAAAAATCAATAAAAAATATTTTAAAAAATACACCATCTATGAGAGTGCTGGTAAACTCCTACTCATCTATCAAGTCATCCACCCTCCTTTCTTCTCCTCACTCTGTTCACTTAATTGTTCCCTCTCTTGTTCATACTTAGATCAGAGCTTGTATTACACAGTGTCATAATTATGTGCTTATGAGTTAATCTCTTCGGCATCTCCCCGCCCCGCCCCCAGCTCCCAGAGGGCAGAAATCTTATGTTCCACAATGTAAGACGAAGAATAGGCATCAAATATTTCTGGGAGGGATGGGGGTGTGGATGAGCCAGACTGTGCTGAAGTGCTTTAAACGCCAGCAAAAGAACTCAACCCAAAAGACAAGAGGGAGGTGTTACATGTTCTCCAGCAGCACGGTGGCTTGAAGAACACAGTGTACAGTGAAAATGTACCCCTTCATTGTGTGCGAGTTGGATGGGAATGCGGCTAAACCAGTTAGGAGCGCACTGCGGTGACCGCACTGGTGTTAAAGGCCCTGCTGGTTGCAGTGGCACGGAGAGGAAGCACTGCACTTAAAGGGTCTTTCAAATGAAGTAATAAAAACTGAGATTTGGCCAAAACCAATTTGGCTCAGTGGATAGAGTGTCGGCCTGCGGACTGAAAGGTCCTGGGTTCGATTCCGGTCAAGGGCATGCACCTTGGTTGCGGGCACATCCCCAGGAGGGGGTGAGCAGGAGTCAGCTGATGGATGTTGTTCTCTCATTGATGTTTCTAACTCTCTATCCCTCTTTTCCTCTCTGTAAAAAAGTCAATAAAATCTTTTTTTTTTTTTTAAACTGAGATTTGCTGTGTTCCTTGATTTCCTAGGCTGTGCCAACACCACCATGGTGGGTATGCAATTACCCCCATTTCACCCGTGGGCAGTGAGATTTGGCCAGAGTCAGAGACTCGCTGGGAGTCTCAGACCCGGCAAGTGGCAGGCAGAGTTTCCAGCATAAACCTCTCAAGCCCCGGGGCCGCCCCAGGCTTCCGCTGACATCTGCAGTGAGGACTCTTTCCCCCCATCCATCCCCGAGCTGAGGCCTCAATCCAACCCAAGGCGAAGGGCCTCACAGGGCCCTCGGGGTCAGGGACTCGTTAGGAAGCTTCCAAGCCTTCCAAGGGCCTCCCGGAGGCGCATCGTGGCGGCGGCGGAAGCTCCGCGGCCCCGAGCGAGCGGAAGCGCAGAGTCACCGCGGGGCAGGGACGCAGCCTGTCCTGGCGCCGTGACGCTGGCCGCCCGCACCTTCCCGGCGGGCGGGCACCCCCTCCGCGGTGACCGGAAGGCTGAGTCAGCGCGGGGACGCGGCGGAGGCGGCGGGGAGGGCAGACGCGCGGCTCCCCCGCCCGGGCGCATCCGGTCCCTGAGCCCCGCCCGCCGGCGCGGAGGCTGCGCGCAGGCATCAGGCAGTTCCGCCGCGATTAGGCTCAGTGGGGACCCGGAATCTGAGATCACAATTTGAAATCTTCAAGTGGCGGGCGGCAAGCAGCAGGTACTGCCATGCAGGTGTCCGTGGAAGCTGCTGCTCTTGTGAAAGGAGGCATGCTATGTCCCAAAGACTGGGTAGGTTTTGAAGATCAAAGGGACTTGCCCTCTAGAACAAACTTTATTGACCTGACTCAGTTCCAAAATGCAGTAAATAATAATTAAAACACTCACACATAGCCCTGGCAGGTATGTATAGTGATTAGAGCAGCGTTTTTCAACTAGTGTGCCGCGAGATGTTGCCTGGTGTGCCGTAGGTGCAGACAAGACAAGAATTTTATAATTTTTCACTATTTTGTTTACTTAATATTTCATAATAAAGTAATTATAAAATACTTTCTTTGTGTTTATTTGATTCCTATTCAAGAGAATTACTTTATATATAGTCAATGTAGGCACAGAGTTAAATTTTTTAACATTTTCTAATGGTGGTGTGCCTCGTGATTTTTTTCATGAAACAAGTGTGCCTTTGCCCAAAAAAGGTTGAAAAACACTGGATTAGAGCACCATCCCCCGTGCCCCCTCCCATTCTCTCTGTAAAAGCAATGTAAAAATAATATGCTCAGGTGAGGATTAACAAAAACAACTAAAACATTTACACATAACTAGAGGCACTGGGGGGCGGGAGGGGGGGGGGGTCCCTCAGCCCAGCCTGCACCCTCTCCAATTCGGGACCCCTTGGGGGATGTCTGACTGCCGGTTTAAGCCCCAGGATTGGGTTTAAACCTGCAGTCGGACATCCCTCTCATAAACCTAGACAGCTGGCTCCTAACCACTCACTTGCCTGCCTGCCTGGTCACCCCTTACTGCCCCACCCCTACGGGTGCCCCTAACTGCCCCCCACCACTGCTGGCCTGGTCACCCTGGCCTGTTATTCAGTCATTTGGTCATCCCTCACTAACCCTCCTGCCATCCTGGTCATAGGCAGCCATCTTGTGAGGGTGTGAGGGTCAATTTGCATACTACTTTTTTATTATGTAGGACTAGTGGCCCATTGCAGGAAGATTCCTGCAATAGGGCTTCCTGCTGCAGTTGCTGCCCTGCCTGCTTTCCTCCCTTCTCTGCTGCCCTGCTTGCTTCTCTGCATCTTCGATCCCTTCTGCAGGCTTGGCTTCTTTCCACGCGGTCTTGATATGTAAATTACCCGCCATCTTGGTTGGTTTAATTTGCATGCTTGCCCTGATTGGCTGGTGGGTGTGGCTTTGTGGCCGAGTGATGGTTAATTTGAATATTACTCTATTATTAGATTATTTTTTAACTAGAGGCCCGATGCACAAAATTAGTGCAAAATCTGGGCCAATCTGGTTTGGTTTAGTGGATAGATTTTCAGCCTGCGGACTGAAGGATCCCAGGTTCGATTCTAGTCAAGGGCATGTACCTAGGTTTTGGGCACATCCCCAGTAGGGAGTGTTCAGGTGGCAGCTGATCAATGTTTCTCTCTCATAGATGTTTCTAACTCTATCTCTCTCCCTTCCTCTCTGCAAAAAAATTAAAAAAAAAATTTTTTTTTAAAGAGTAGGCCTTCGCAGCCTCAACTTCCTCCGGAAGGATGTCCGGCCTAATTAGCATATTATACATTTATTATTATAGATGCAAGAGCAAAACTTCCAGAATTCCAAGAGAAAATAAACCTTGGTTCTAAGATAAGTTCTAACAAGATGGGAGCATTGCAGAGTGACTTTCTAGAGGTTCTGGATTAATGTCATTCAAAGGTGTTCTCCAGTTTCTCCCCACTCCTACACTTTTGAGACCAGAATCCATTTTTGAATAGTGATGCTTTGTTGGTTTTGGCCAAGTTTCTTTTTTAGATAAAATAAATTTAGGGGGACTAAGAGGACTATCACCTAATTATAGTTCCTAAACCAGAAACCACGATTTCTTTTGTTTCTCTCATTACAGTTTTGTTCACAAGAACTTTTTATATAAAGTTTTTATATTTCAGAGCTATAGTTTTCTATTTCACTGTTTTCAGGAATGTCATATAAGCATTTGCCCATGTGTCAGAGATCTATAGGATCTTGATTTTAAATAATTGCATTATGCTCACCATGTAGGCTACTGGTGCTGTGCTTGGACGTTGTTTATTGTTTGGAGTTGCACTTTACTTGTTTCTAATTGCCAGCTTTTGTCCTCCATCAGGAGAGGTTCTCACTAGGCAAAATGGTGGAACCTTATGAGGCTGCCAACCGTGGTACTACAGGAAAGCTTCTTTTCTTTTTAAGAGTTGTCATCATTTCCCCAGATATTCTTTGAAAAAATATATATATATTGATTGATTTTAGAGAGGAAGGGAGAGGGAGAGAGATAGAAACATCAATCATCAGCTGCCTCCTACACACCCACACTGGGAATGGAGCCTGCAACCCAGGCATGTGCCCTGACTGGGAATTGACCCATGACCTCCTGGTACATAAGTCGACATTTAACTACTGAGCCACACTAGCCAGGCTCCCCAGATATTCTTTTGATATTTTATCCCACTTGAATAACGACAGTCTTTTTTTTATGCTATAACTGCTCGTGGTAGTACACATTGAAAAGGACTAGACCTCTGTCAGGAGTCTGACAGAAGTGGCATTCAGAGTTGTGTCTGAAACATTTTCAGATTTTCATCAAGCAGTTTGTGTTCGATTAACACTGTGTACTGTCTTCTATGTGACTCAGAGTAAGTTACTTAAACTAGTTCAGTTTCAGTTTTCTCATATGAAAAATGGAGATGATAATAATAGGCCACACTTAATAAACTGTGGCAAATTGAGGTCATATTTGTAAAGTGAGTGCTTAGAATGATTGCACATAGTGCTCAGTAAATGTTTACTTCTAAATAAACATTATGGTATTTTTGCTATTAAAGAGAACATTAGCTCTGTACAAAATGATGATACCCACATCTGCCATGGCCACCAAGGCTTAAACAGTAGAAGTATTTCCTTATAAACTCTCCCCATTTGAAAATTAACTTAATGTGTAAGTCTGCTTATTCAGGTCAGTAATTCCATAGTTAGAGAAAATGGATAAAGCTGAAAATAGATACAATGTCACAAGATCTTTTTTTAAAAGTATATATTTTTATTGATTTAGAGAAGTAAGGAGAGGGAGAGAGATAGAAACATCAATGATGAGAGAGAATCACGACCCTTATTGGGGACTGAGCCCATAATCTGGATAGGTGCCCTGAGTGGGAATCGAACCCTGACTTTCTGGCTCATAGGTTGACACTCAACTTTGAGTCACACCAGCTGGGCAAATGTCATAAGATCTTTTGGAAAAGGTTTTATATTTGGAAACTTGGACCTATCTGGGGCAATGGGAGTGAAGGTGGGGGGAGAAGAAGATCAAGAAATGGTTGCTTTTCAATGTAAGCTCTTTTGCACTACTTTGTAACTATGCACACATAGTCTTTACTTTTGTTTTGTTTGTAGTTATTTGTTTGATTGGTTGTTATTTTGGATGTGTGGCCGGAGTAATTGCTTTTGAGTTAGCTTGCTTGACAATTCTTCAAATTGAAAACAGTCCCAGATCTGGTTCTGGTGTAATACAAACCAGAAATTTGCTTTTTCATTTTTCTGTCTTAGGCACTGTTTTCAACTGCTACTATTCATCCAACTCAACGCATACGTGTTAAGTGGCTATTGCGTGCTAGGCATTATGCTAGGAACTGAAGACATTCTTCAAACAGCCAACCCAAATTTGAAACATCATGTGTACAATAGAATGGATTTTTGTTATAGACTTCTGTGATTATGGGTCTGTGGGCATGTTAGCGAATCTTGAGATGATGTAATAGAATGCAGTTTTCTTTGCGACAGAACGGGACCTAGAACATTCTATTTCAAATTCCAGAGTCTGGCACATGTGAAAATAAAGATAGGGCTGACTTTGGGCCCTAGGTAAGGAAGTCTCTTACACTAAATACTGCTTTTCTGGAGCTCTGCCTGAAGATAATGTTATACCAAAGGGCCCTGTGGGCACTTTGTTGGAGAAATTATTTGATTGAAATCAATTCAATTCAAAATTATATATTGAGTGTCTACTACTTATAAGCACTGAGGTAGGAGTGGGAGATGAGCCAAAGATGAAAACAACCCAAACCTTGAAGCTTGTCATCTCTTAGGAGGCTTAAAATTTGTTCTAATCCAGACACTTGTCTTTTTAAAATCTTTAATGGGTCTCTTTTGTTTTTAGATTTTTTTTTCATCTAAAAAAGAAAAACCCCACTAAATTTAAATATGTACTATGCTAGGGATTGAGGATACCATTTCAAAGAATTATGTTACTGACTGAAATGTTATTGATGGCATCTGAGTCATCAACACAACACCTTTGTATTAGTCTGCATTTGTGGCTGTAACATTTATAATTTTGCTATGTATAGTTGCAAGCATCTAACTGCTTTATAGCCTCTAGTATAGTGTCCATAAGCAATTGCATATTGAAATACATATTATTATAAATAATTTCCTTTTATCTTTTTCCTTGGGTTACATTTAAACACTATATTGAGTTTTTAAAAATATGTATATGTATTTAGACTATAGTATCAATAGAATTCACATAAGAAGAGTATAGAGGCCCTGGCTGATGTTTCTCAGTTGGTTAGAGCATTGGCCTGCATACCTAAGGGTCGTGAGTTCAATTCCTGTTCAAGGGCTTTCAGGTTCCATCTCTAACCCCAACCAGGGCCATATGCAGGAAGCAATCAACCGATGTGTCTTTTTCACATTGATGTTTATCTCTCTCTCTCCCTCCCTCCCTTTCACTGTCTCTAAAAATCAATGGGAAAATATTTTTTGGTGAGGATTAATTAAAAAAAAAAAAAAAAAACCACACACACACACACACACACACACACACACACACAGTAGAGAGGCAAAAATAAAAGGAAATAAAAAGAATAACAGAGAGGCCCTGGCTGGGTTCAGTTAGTTGGAGTGGTGTCCCGTACACCAAAGGTGGTGGGTTCAATTCCTGATCAGGGCACATAGCCAGGTTTTGGGTTCAATCCCCAGTCAAGGTGTGTATGGGAGGCGACTGCTGATACTTGTCCCTCACATCGATGTTTCTCTCGTTTCCCCCCCCCCCTCTCTCTCCCTTCTTCTCTTTAAGAACAATTTAAAAAAGAAGAAGAGCTCTGCCCATGTGGCTCGGTGGTTGAGTGTTGATCAGTGAACCAGGTGGTCACGGTATGATTCCTCATCAGGGCACTTGCTGGGGTTGCGTGAAGGAGGCAGTCGAGCAATGATTCTCTCTCATCATTGATGTTTCTATTTCGCTGTCCTTCTCCCTTCCTCTCTGAAATCAATAAAAACATGTTTTAAAAAAGGTATGTGGCTTAAAAAAAAAAAAAAAGAATAGTAGAGAGGGCATTACAAAAAGAGGTCTGATAGGGTTGAGAACAACTAGCCAAAATGACTTACTTGGCATTTACGACCATCATTGTCTTGTCTCCGGTTTATTGCTCTTTGCTATACCTAAGCTTAGGCCAAGCTGTTTACTTGCTATTCCCAGTATGTGGGGCAGTGCTTTCCACTCCCACAACTCTGAGGTCACCTTGTTCGATACCATAGGACTCTGTCACCTGTAACACATCTAATTGACTCATCTATTCAGAGTCTGTCGAATTGCCCAAGAGAGTTGTTCAATAGGAATGATAATAATTAACCAGGTCAATCAAATTTTCTCTTGCAAAGATTGAATTTGAGACCTAGACAGTAAAAATGTTAATAGCAGAGTCAGAAGCACACAGAGAAATGTAACTAAAAGTTATGACACAGCAGAAGCCAGGAGTCTTGAGTATGCAGACACATAAGAAATGGCAGCAGCATGCACAGTAAATGCGGAAAGAGCTTCCCTGCTTAGTGATAAACCATAGAAAAGGGTCTAGACAACATACCTAATCCTTAAAAGCTGCCTCATATACAGTATCGCCTCCCAGTTCCCAAAATGAATTTAATCCCCCATGAGACTTCAGCTCTACATGATTGAGATTCTTTGTCTTCATTTTCCCACAGAGCCTTGGAAGAAATCTTTGTCACTTAAAGTAATGTGATCTTTGCAACCAGAGATCCTAACTACCACATTCTTCAAACCATGCTCTCTCATTTCTGTGCCTTTGGCATCTCCTCTACTTGCAGTGTTCTGCCTTCAGTCTTGGAATTATCTGGAGTCCGGTTCAGACACCACCTCCTCCATCCACCCACCCTGATATTTCAGCTGCAACTTATAACTCCCTATCTCCTCAAAGTTCATATTTCTATTTCTTTTAAGAGTGTATCTCACCGAAACCGGTTTGGCTCAGTGGATAGGGCGTCAGCCTGTGGACTGAAAGGTCCCGGGTTCGATTCCGGTCAAGGGCATGCACCTTGGTTGAGGGCACATCCCCAGTAGGAGGTGTGCAAGAGGCAGCTGATTGATGTTTCTAGCTCTCTATCCTTCTCCCTTCCTCTCTGTAAAAAATCAATAAAATATATATTTTTTAAAAAGAATGTATCTCACTCAGAATGCTGTATAATATAAAAAGATAATCACTATTAGAGTATTAGTATCTTAAAGTAAATACAATGATTATATCATGTTTCTTTTTAAAAAATCTTTATTGTTGAAAGTATTACATATGTCCCCCTTTCTTCCCCACATCCCCTACCCAGGCCCTCACCACCTCTCTGTCTGCATCCATGTGTTATGCTTATATGCTGTACAACGTCTTTGGTTAATTACCTCCCACCCACTCACCCACCCTCCTCCGCCTTCCCTCAGAGATTCCGCACTGGGGCCATGAACAGAATAGGTGCTTAATTATTTACTGGTACTCCTATTGATATGTTGCCTATCTTCCCCCATTTTTCAGGTATTAATTTTTTCACGGTGCCCATTATCTCTAAGAAATGGCATTGAGACACTCCCCTTTCAGGGAGCACACATGTACCATTCCCTTTCCCTTCTCCTTTCCCCGCAGGCACTTATCCCCTAACCTCTAAGGGACCCCATGCCACCTGCAACCATGGGAGCAGTGGTCCTTGCTTCACTGTCCTAAGCATGTTTTTGCTGCAGTTAATAAATTCTTGCTTGTTTTTGTATACCCCTACCTCCTCCCCCTCCCCTCCCCCCCCAAAAAAGAGCATGGCATCGAACCAAAACTGATTTGCATGCAGAAGGATTTCAATACCTGTTTGCTGAATGAAAGATCTAACTTCCACTTGATATCTAAGTAAGCATCATGTCCTATGCCCTGGGCATCACAAGAATATACCCAAATATTTTAAATTTAATGGTTTCAGCCCTAACTGGTTTGGCTCAGTGGATAGAGCGTCAGACTGTGGACTCAAGCGTTCCAGGTTCGATTGCAGTCAAGGGCATTACCTTGGTTGTAGGCACATCCTCAGGAGGAGGGTGTGCAGGAGGCAGCTGATCGATATTTCTTTCTCATTGATGTCTCAAACTCTCTATTCCTTTTCCTTCCTCTCCGTAAAAAAACCCAATAAAATATATTTTAAAAAATAAATGGTTTCAGTAGTAAATATCTCCCACTGTATTGCGTGAAAGAGGCAGCCAAGCAATGATTTTTCTCTCATCGTTGATGTTTCTGTTTCTCATGTCTTTACCACCCTCTAAGTCACTCAGGCTGAAACTTAGGTTGTCTTG
Source organism: Pipistrellus hanaki (assembly GCF_964339955.1). Classification (NCBI taxonomy): domain Eukaryota; kingdom Metazoa; phylum Chordata; class Mammalia; order Chiroptera; family Vespertilionidae; genus Pipistrellus; species Pipistrellus hanaki. The sequence goes on from NC_140511.1 coordinate 48,129,476, forward strand.
ATTCCACACCTAAAGTTCCCTGGCCATAGTCTGGATTTCCCCAAAAGTAGAACCTGAGATATAATGCCAATAGTTTATCTGGAGGTATAATTCCAGAGGGCAGAAGTGAGAAGTGAAAATAGGAAGGAGAAAGGCTTTTAGTTGTCTACTCCTAAGGGAAACTGCCCTGTAGGGCTGTGAGAAGATTTATGAAATGTGTTTCAGGGCCATCTGACCAAGAGAAAGGAGAGAAGTCAGCAATCATTGCCCAATGGTCAAAGGTTGCCTCACAGACAATGAACTTCCACAAACTTTCAGGTTGCACATGCATAAGAGCTATATATATATATATTTTTTTTTTGGGGGGGGGGCATTTTGCATATGGCATCAGAGAAGCCCTGAGGTAGGAAGTGAGAGGCCTGTGGCTCAGGCACAAACAGGTTGCATGGGTATATGTAAAGAACTGTAGTTGCAAGCCAAAATTCATGGATGCCTCCTGTGCAGGCCTGTTTGCCCCACATATCCTGCTGTTCAGTCATTTGGCTGTCCCTCAATAACCCCCCTGCCGGCCTGGTTGCCCCTCATAGCCTGCTGTTAGATCATTGCTGTGACGGCATCCTGGTCAATTTGCATATTCCTCTATTATTAGATTATTTATTATTTTATTATTTAGATGTATAGATTATTGTGTTATTTTCCAACTTCATCTATATTATCTTTTATTGGACAGAAACATTTTTGGTTTTGAGCTTTAAAAGCCTTTCCCTTCCTCTAAGTAAAAACAAACAAATAAAACCTCTCTTACACTTCTTCTATTTCACAGCTATTTTATAGTTGATCTTTTAAAAAATATATATTTTATTGATTTTCTACAAAGAGGAAGGGAGAGGGATAGAGTGTTAGAAACATCGATCAGCTGCTTCCTGCACACCCCTCACTGGGGATGTGTCCTCAACTAAGGTACATCCCCTTGACCAGAATTGCACCTGGGACCCTTCAGTTCTCAGGCCGATGTTCTATCCACTGAGCCAAACTGGTTAGAGCTCAAAAATTTTATCTTTAATCTATCAGGAATCTACTTGTATATATAGTGTGAAGTAGGATCCAGTCTTATTTTTCTAGTTATAAAGAGCCAGTCTTTCCAAAACTATCCACTAAATAACCTGCATTCTCCCCATTATTTTTGGGTGTCACCTTCATCATATATGAAATTCCCATTCATATGAGGAGTGGCTGAAGGGAGTGGCTATAGGGTTAAGCCTCAGACTGACCTGTTGGCAAAGCCACAAGTCCCAGCTTAGAGGGCACAGCCCTCTTAGCGTAATTAAGCTTGACCTTATGACACTACCTAGATCCTTCCTGGGTAGCTAATGGGCTGTGGGAGGTGCAGCAAGTGCTGCCAAAACAAGTAAAACTCACAAGAACATTGTAACCATGGTGACCACTACCTTGTTTACCTCTGACTATAAAATAAAGCATCAGGTTGCTGTCTGGATCTTTTCTCTGTGGCCTCAGCTAGGCACAGGAGATCCACTTAGACCCAGCTTATTCTCTTTGTCTGTCTTTTCTTTAATCCTTTGCCGCCCCCACCCCCCACATCAGGCTCGCTGCACCCTTGGCTGAGCTGGACAATGAGAGAGACACATTGCTTGGTTGCCTCCTGCACTTGCTCTGAGGGGGGCCAGGAGATCAGGTATATGTCCTTGACCAGGAATTGAACCTAAGACCTTTCAGTATGTGGGCTGACACTCTAACCACTTAGCAACACCAGCCAGGGCTCATTTATTTTTATTGCTGAGTAACATTCCATAGTATGGATGTACCATGTTTTATTTATACATTTAGCTACTGAAAGCATATTGGTTGCTTCCAAGTTTTGTCAATTATGAATACAACTGCAGTAACATCCATGTATAGATTTTAGTATGGACATTAGTTTTTAAATAATTTGGGTAAATAAATACCAAAGAGTGCAATTGCTGGTTCATATGGTAAGAATTGTTTAGTTTTGTACAAAATTGTCAAACTGACTTCCAAAACAGCTGTACCATTTTGCACTGTCAGCATCAGTGAGAGTTTCTGTTGCTCCACATTTTTGTGAACATTTGGTATCAGTGTGTTGGGTTTTATCCATTCATAATGGTATCTCATTGATTTGTGTAAATTTGTAATCCCCTAAGGACACATGATGTGGAGCATTTTTTCATATGCTTATTTGCCATCTGTGCATCTTCTTTGGTGAAGTGTCTGTTCAAATGACCATTTATTGAGTTAATTGTACTCTGGGTCCTATGTATACAGGGTTTGCTTGATACATTATATATGATTTTACATAAACCTCATCATAGAATTGCTGTTGTTCCTATTATATAGAAGAAAAAATGGAGACCTTCAGTCGTGTCAAGCTAGGAAGTTATGGAGTCAAGATTCAGTCCACATCTGTTTGAATTTGAGGCTAATGCTCCTTCCACTAGGGGTATCGAACTCAATCAGAGAAGGGGCCAAAATCTAAAATCCAGCCTAAATCGCGGGCCGAATGGTTTACTGAACAGTCATAAACTGACAATGTCATAAACTGACAGCGGAGTGCAGTGATGACAGCGCGGTGCGGGCCACATTGCAAGGCCTGGCGGGCTGGATTTGGCCCGCGGGCCTTGTGTTTGACACATGTGCACTAAACCATTGTGGTATTGGGGATCTATGTGTTCCTAAGTCAGCTCTCAATTAGATTGCCTTCCTAGAAAAATGAAGACTACCAAATATCCACAGACCTCCTCCCTGGGAAATGGGGTAATCAGACAGATCTCAGGTTAAAGTTTTGGGGGTATTGTGGACTAAAGCAACCTCATATATATTCTGACTTTTTATTTCTTTCAGATTCTGTTGCACTGACTGCATATTAAAAAACTATTAAATATATCTGACATATTAAAGGACAAAGTAAGTAGCATATTTCCTCCACATTATGAGTGGGCAGATAAAAGGAAACTTTTCTGTTGTGAGTTAAAAGAACAATTCTGATATGTGATTTCTTTTTTGATCCTCATGGCTACCTTGAATACTTTAGTTGATAGAGTATCCATCTGTGCATAGTACCTAAAAATTCCACAGAGTATCTTTTGCTTCTACCCATGGTAGAGTAGCAGTGAATACCCAGGTTGTAAACAAGTAGAACTTAATATGTGAAACAACTGCTTTCAGACTTAAAATAAGAAGCAGATTAGAATTGTGGTTCCCTGAGAGAAAGGAAACAAGTAAAGTAAGCCAATAATTTCCTTAGTTTTGTGTCTGGACCATACGGCAAAAAGGGGTTCCCATAAAAAGCACTATTTGGACCATAAGGCAAGAAGAGGTTCCATAAAAAGCACTATGGTCTCACTGAGTCAAGGAGACTGAGTTTAGGGAGGCCAAAATGGATGGAAATAGCAAAGTAGGCTTCCTTTATTGTCTGATATTTCTCTCTTAAAAAAAAAATCAATGTATTTTATATTATTTTTTATTGATTTTAGGGAGGAAGGGAGGAGAGAGAAACATAAATGAGAGAATCATTGATCAGCTGCCTCCTGAACAATCCACAGTGGGGATCGAACCCACAACCCCGGGCATATGCCCTGCCCTGGGATCCAACCGTGACCTCCTGGACATGACCTCCTGGTTCATAGGTCGACACTCAATCACTGAGCCATGCAGGCCAGGCCTACATTTATCTGGAGAGGCAGAGTAATTCAATGGAATGAAAACAGAAATGTTCTAGTTTTGAAATCCTAGGTGAACCCCTTTTTAAAAAAATATTTCATTGATTTTTTTACAGAGAGGAAGAGAGTGATAGAGAGCTCTATCCACTGAGCCAAACCAATTAGGGCCTAGGTGAATCTCTTAATATCTAAGTGAACTTGGGCAAGTTATTTAACCTTTCTAAACTGCTTAACTGTTTTTAAAGAAGTGGGTTTTAATAGGGATTATACTTTTGTTCTGAATTTAGATGTGATTTATATAACGTTCCTGACAAAACTTGGATGCTCAATAAAAAGCCATAATTTTAGTATTTGGTGGTTATAATAAATATACAATGTAATAAATACCTGTCACATGTAAGGCTCATTTAATCTTTTGTAATATATATATTTTTAATATATTTTATTGATTTTTTACACAGAGAAAGGGAGAGAGATAGAGAGCCAGAAATGTCAATGAGAGAGAGACATCAACCAGCTACCTCCTGCACACCCCCCACCCGGGATGTGCAGGCAACCAACGTACATGCCCGGCACCTTTCAGTCCGCAGACCAACGCTCTACCGCTGAGCCAAACCGGTTTTGGCTGTGCTATTTCTTAGGAAAGCCTCATACATGGGATTACTTGGGTAAAATATATTTCTTTTTAACTTGGGTATAAACATTTTTATGGCATATAGAAACATTATCTCAAAATGATTTTTGAAAAGGTTTCCTTCAATTACACAGCTATTAACAATGGATTGCATCACTTATTGTGTCAGATACATCTTACAGTCACCATAAGTATACTATAATGTGAAGTATTTTTAATTGATTGTTTTACATTTCTTTCTGTGCAGTCTGAACATTTTCCCTTTTTGATTTGTGTGAGCGACAGGCAGCTCAGGACCACGTGGGTTGAGGGCTGCGCACGCGGACTACACATCCCAAGGTGCCCCGCGGCCCGCTGACAGGAAATCTCCGGAACATCTCCCGCCTCCACGCCGAGGCGAAGAGGTTCTATCCGGGGCTTTGGCGCTTCTCTTTCCTTTCGCGCCGGTTGCCGCTGCGGAGCGCGGCGGGTCCATGTGCGCAGTGAGCGGTGCTGTTCCTGGCTCCGAAGCACCCGAGCCTTGGGGTTTTAGCAAGTCCGCGCGGCGATGGACCCCAACACCATTATCGAGGCCCTGCGGGGCACCATGGATCCTGCCCTACGCGAGGCCGCGGAGCGCCAGCTCAATGAAGTAAGGACGCCGGGCTGGCGGCGGCGGGCGGGCGGACTGTGGCAGGCCGATCCCTCCGGGCCGGGCGAGGGACGCGGACGGCGTCGCTTGGAGGCTCAACTTGAGAGGTGGGGCGGGGACCTGACGGCGGGTGCCGCGCCGGGGCGCCTCGGGCTGCTGCGGTGGCGGCGGCGGCGGCGGCGGCGGCCGGGACAGCCTTTGCGTCGGGTCCCGGGCTGGGCCTCTGGCTTGCGGTCGAGGCACGAGGAACCGGCTGGGGCGAGGCGGGCGTGACGGGCTGGACAGGCACATGGCTGGGCCGGGTGGCCGGCCGTCCTCTGCACATTCCCCCGTCGTGCCTCACGCCCAGGAGGGGGCGAAACTCACTGAGGTTTCTCAGGTTTCCGGGAGCAGTCACGCCGGTGCCGGGTTTGGGGGGGCTCCTGGGAATGCAGAACTGTTCCTTTGGGAGCTGCGCCTGTCAACATGTCACTTTCCTGGGCTGATCGGTGACCTGCACAACTTTCTCCCCTAGGTTGACCTGCTACTGAAATCTTTCACCCGCCTCCTTAGCAGGTTGAGGATAGATAGTGCGGGAGTCTGATTCACTCCGCCCCTGGCGGCAGGGGAGGCAGGACGATGTAGTGAGTGGGAAGTGTCAGGTGAAGTGCACCCTTCTCGGTAGAGCTGCAACACTAACTTCTTGACTGACCTTGGACAAGCCGCGCCTTTTGATGCAGAGTTTTTTCCATTCATAAAATTAGGCCACAAGTGAGAGTGCGCGAAACTTGCAAAACTCCCTGTCAACTCGCAGGGGATGGTGTTCCTTTCCCCCATACTTTTTGGGGACCACCCCTTGGAAAGCAGACTTAGATGGATATTTTATTGTTCTATCTTTGTTTTTAAATTTCACGTTTTATATGTGTGTGTATGCATGTATATATTTATCCTCACTAGAGGATATATGTTTATTGATTTTAGAGAGGAAGAGGGGGGGAGGGGGGGGAGGGAGAGAAAGAGACAGAGACAGACAGACATGCGGAATTGCCTTTCGAACTCACCGAACTAGGGATCAAATCCATAACCTAGGTATGTGCCCTGATTGGAATGGAACTCTTAAAAAATATGGACATTGACTTAATAGAAGCTTCAGGAGTATTTCTAATCGAACATCTTCAGTATACAATGCTGTTTTAATGATCCCTGCCCTCCTTAAGGGACTTCTAGTTATTGATTATTGGAAAGCGAAGAAGGGAGGACGCTGCAGCCAACTGAGCCAGCAGGTGAGGCCAAACTAAAATTATTATACAAGTGAGACCATCATTAGATCATACCGAGAGTGATACCCTAATTCTTAGGCTTAAAGTAACCTTGGGTTACTTAGATTTCTTTTGGGTACAAAATGCCGTATTTTCCGGCGTATAAGACGGCCCCCTAATTTTACAGTTAAAACATAGGTTTAGGCCTATATTCGCTGTATAAGACTACCCCCCACTTCAAAGAAAAGACTTACTTTGCCTTCAAGATCTGCCGGTAATTTTTGTGCAATTTCGGTCTTTTGCCCCCGGTTTTCGGTTGACTTTTTTTGGTTTCAAAAGTCTTCATGTATGCCGGAAAATACGGTAATGAACTGAAACAAATTCCCAATTTGGATTATTAGTAAACTATAGGTGGAGTTATGGATCACTTTATTTTATAATTTATATTTTTACTGATTTCAGAGAGGAAGAGAGATGGAGAGAGATATAAACAACCAGTGATACAAATCATTGATCAGCTGCCTCCTGCACACTCCCTACTGGGGATGGAGGCTGCAACCTAGGTATGTGCCCTGACCAGGAATCAAACATGACCTCCTGGTTCATAGGCAACCATTGAGCCATACAACAGGGGCTGGATCACTTTATTTTTATTTGTTTTGTGATAGGTTATGATGAACATTTTGTTTGACATTGTATTTATAAGCCTACACACTCTAAAAGTTATCATAGTTATATCTACCATGGCCTTGTTCTAATATTATCTTAACATACTGGCATGTAAAAAAATAATTTAATTTTTATTTTTTTAAATATATTTTGTTGATTTCAGAGAGGAAAATAGAAACATCAATGATAAGAGGGAATCATTGATTGGCTGCCTCTTGCATGCTCCCTTCTGGGGACTGAGCCCCCAACCTGGGCATGTGCCCTTGACCAGAGTCAAACCTGGGACCCTTGATTCTGCAGGCAGACACTCTATACACTGAGCCAAACTGGCTAGGGCTAATTATTTTAAAAAGTATTATTTGAAAGAAAAAGTTGGTTCCCTTGTAGAAAATTGGATAAATACTTCTTCCTGCAAATTTGAAATTTATTTATACCTCTAACAGGTATTGAATGTCTAGTTCTGTGTACTAACATCTTGTAATAATAGAGACCTGGGTTAAGTATTTCACAGCTAGTTTTTGGAAAATAAAGTATTCAAAACTTTTTAAAAATTTTTATTTAACTGCTAAGTTGCTGTTAGGGTTTTGGAATACTGTAGAACAGCCAATTCTGCTTATTTTTTCTATTAAGAAAATTTGGTGTCTGGCCTGCATTTCTGTGATAGTTAGCTATTTGTGTTTTGTAAATTTATTTCAGTTATTATGCCTAGGTTTTTTAGAATTTTCCTAAGATAACTTTTCTCAGAATATCTATTCTCATCCAATCTTCATTTTAATGAAGTTATTTCATTTGAATACTTTTTTGATTAATTTTCTGTCCAGATAAATCTTGAAGAAGCTTGACTAGTAAAAATGAGGAAGTCATATTTTATTTCTGGCAGGCTCTTCTTGCTGGGCTAAGAAAGGATGAACCAATCATTCCATAATGTCTCAATTAAAGCTATATTTTGGTTCGTTTAGTTTTTAAAAAAAAAAGGGTAATTGACATTTGAATGAATCTCTGCAGCTAAGTGAAGTAATCACTAACTGTAAAAATTATAAGTGTTATCAAAGAATTATAGTGCAAATAGTTATTTTTAAAAAGTGCACCTGAATCAGAAAGATTGTACTTCATGATTCCATCTGCTTGGAGCCCTTATTACTCAGTTAAATCCTAGACTTGTTCTTTCAGTTCTCTTTATCACTGTTCAACTGTCTCCATATCACTAAAGAATTCCCAGACTACCATACTTCCTATCTCCCTTCGCTTGTTTATTTTCTCTAAAGCACTGATTTATCATATATCATAAAATTTTTTAGTTTTATGAGGTCTGAAATTTTTATTTTGTTATTGCAGTTCTTAATGTTAAGCTTTATTGACTTATAATAACAACATAGGCTATAGTATGTTAACCACCTCTACTTTAAGGATTTTTAAGGTATTTATATTTTTTTATATTACATATAGATTAAATTAAGAAAGCCATTAGACTTTTAGAGGCTACAGTAAAGCTTGTTTGGCAGATTTTTTTAAAAAGATATTTAGTATTCCCCACTGACTTACTCTACAGTATGTTAGGAAAAATCTTTTTAGCTGCTATTATAACAAACTTGGCCTCAACAATTGAAGAAAACCATTTGTACAAATAGTATTATAAATATAATTAAAAACCACCTTATTTTTATTTATTATTTATTAAAAATTCCTTTATTGATTAAGGTATCACATATTTGTCCTCAACCCCCCCATTCCAATCCCTTACCCCTCCCCCTTATGTCCCCACCCCCTTATTGTCCTCGACCACTGGTTAGGCTCATATATATGCCCTAAGTCCTTTGGTTGATCTCTCCCTTTTATCCCCACACCTCCTTATTTTTAAAAATAAAACCTGAAGAATTCTGTAGTAGCTGGGGGATCCTGGGAAAGCTATTTAATATCAAAGTGTCGTTTTCTCAGTTTATGAATGAAAGAAGTTATAGTATGTATGCCATTGTGTTATGTGGGTTGAGTGAGATGATGGCATGCAAAAAATTGCAGAAAGTGTTTGGCATTTACTAAGTTCTCCAGATTATTTGAGCTGCCAGTTGATTAACCAATCCAACATACCATACATTTTATTTCCTATTTTACTCTTAATTAAGTAATACATCTCATTGGAAAATCATCAGCACTAATCTCAAAAGAACACAAGTACATGTTCTTTGGACACTGAGATCGCTAAGTAGATAGCATTACTATAACATGAAAATTGGCACAATTATAAGCACTGTGCCCTGGCACATGCATTATAGTCTCTCAGTAAATATTTCTCTTGCATTCAGCAAATAAGAACTTGAATAATAGTCAGAAATGTTAAGAGCAATCATCTTTGAATCTTTAAAATAGATTTGTGTTACAGGGACCTGTCACTTCTCACTTAAATTATATACTTTGAGGGCAACCTGCTTGAGTCCCCTCCCTGTAGCAGGGACCTTTTCTGTAATAAAAATTTGCTTTCTCTCAAAAAAAACCAAAGACCTACACTTTGAGATTAATTGACTTCTGTATACCTAGAAGTACAACTTAAAAACTTGTTTTGTTTAGGTAATCTAAAATATGACATTTGATATTCATTCAGCATTGTTTGAATGCTGAATTATGTTCCAGTGACTATTTGCTATGGGAGATACAGAGACTCTTCTTTATGTACGTACGTACACACACACACACACATACAGGCACTGAAAAACTTGGTTCTTCACTTATGAAATAGATTAAACATCTCTGAAGGTTTTTGACAGATTATTTTAAAGGACAGCACTCTCTTTGCTCTCCTGCCAGTATTCTTATGTATTCTCCCTTATATTTTAATTTTATTTGAACTATTTTAATTTTATTTAAACTAAGCGATTGCTGTCCCTTCTACTATAAAGTTCATTGGTTTTAAAAAAAAATTATCTCCAGTAGGAATTAAATCTTTGAGTAAAAAAATAGTTTTTTTAGACCCTGAACTATTAGATGAGAGTAGGCATTCAACAAATAATTATTTCTGTTATTTAAAATATATTTGAGTGCCAGTCATAATGGCAAATACTGTCTTTGGTGTTGGTGATCTAATAATGTACGTAAAGTCGTGGTTGTCATGTAGCTCACATTTGAACTGAAGTGTTTGTTTTTTTAAATATATTTTTATTGATTTCAGAGATAAAGGAAGGGGAAGAGAGAAATATCAATGATGAGAATCATTGATCTGCTGCCTCCTGCATGCTCCCTACTGGGATTGAGCCCTAAACCCAGGCATATGCCCTTGATCTGAATAGGTTGACGCTGTATCCACTGAGCCAAACAGGCTAGGGCTGAACTGAAGTTTTTAAAAATATATCCTTATTGATTTCAGAGAGGGAGAGGGAGAGATAGAAACATCAGTGATGTTCTAGCTGGTTTGTCTCAGTGGTAGAGTGTCAGCCTGCAGACTGAAAGGTCCCTGGTTCAGGTTCAATTCCAGTCAAAGGCACATGCGCAGGTTGTGGGCTGATCCCCAGCAGGGGGCCTGCAGGAGGCAGCCAATCAGTGATTCTCATCATTGATGTTTCTCTCTCTCTCTCTCTCTCTCTCTCTCTCTCTCTCTCTCTCTCTCTCTCTCTCTCATTTCCTCTCTGCCAGGTGGTTCAGTGGGTTGGACCATCCTCCTGTACACCAAAAGGTGGCAGGTTTGATTCCTGGTCAGGACACATATCCAGGTTGTGGGGTTTGATCCCTGGTTGGGAAGCAATCGATTGATGTTTCTCCCTCACCTCTCTCTCCCTCTGTCTCTTTCTCTCTCAAAATCAATGTAAAATCAATAAAGTATATTTTAAAAAAACAACAAACATATCATTGGGTGAAGATTTAAACAACAGCAAGAATGTTGCTAAGTAGATATTGTTTTGAATTTGAGAGAGAAAATGTCCCTGGATACTTTGGCTGTTGGCCTGGAAGTTATTCAATGACACAGCACATTAAAGTTCTAAAAGAAGAAAGCACAGTATTAATATTTGTAATTTTTCAGATATATTGTTGTATATATAATTTTACTTATTGTTTGTTCCTGTCAGTGGGACATCAATGATAAGTTTGATTTAAAGTGGAATTTTCTTTTGGTCACTAAGTAATATAATGTAAAAGTTTTTTAAAACTCTTTAGTTGGAAAGCATTTAAGTATCACTGTTTAATGAAAGACAGGACGACACAGTAAAGAGCTTTAGTCTTGATTTACCACTGTGATGATTTAACCTCACTGTGTCTCATATTTCATCTAGGCAAGATAAAGTATTTGCCTTTATCAAATTCTTTAGTAAAACAAAGGTTAGAAATCCCTGCACTCTTAAAATTATCTGGTTGTATTTATTTTATGTAAATTCTGATGTCACAGGGCCCTTAAAGCCCCTCTCTCTTATACATTAAAGCCACTCTCCCTCTTATACGTGGGTGTTAAAGTATAGTAGTTAATTGAAGGTGTGTTTGATTGCATTCCAATGGAGATAAATAATTAAAAGTAATCGCTTCAAGAGTAAGCATTAAAAAAGTGACAGTCCTGGCCATTGTGGCTCAGTCGGTTGGGCATTGTCCCGTGCACAGAGGTTGTTCTGCTGCAGTTGAATTCTGGCCAGGGCACATGCCTGCGTTTTGGGCTCAATCCTCAGTAGAGGGTATGCAGGAGGCAGCTGATCCATGTTGTAATATCTCATCGATGTTTTTCTCCCTTCCTCTCTTTAAAATTCAATTAAAATATCTTTTTAAAAGATAGCAACATGAGGTGTGCATTGGAAAATGTGGGTCTAGAAGGGAAACTGATATTGGAGAGAACATGATTTAATTTTTAAATCTGGTTTGATGTGCTAGTAATCATCCAGGAGAAAATGTCTGGTAGGTAGTTAGAAATGTGGGATTGAAGTTTAGGCAAGAAAGCATCAGTGGAAAATTAAATTTTTTTCTGCACGTGAATTTAAGAGAAAAGAAGTATGATCCAGAGATGTGGGGTGGACTAAAGGGTTGGGCCATGTCCATTTTGGGGACTTTGAGAAACATAAGAAAAGGGAGACTGGAGAATTGTGCATAAAAGTAGAAGAAAGCCAATAAAAGGAATTTTAAGTATGAAGGTTGGTTGTGGGCAATTTAGTTTCCTTTTCCCTTAAATAAATTTCATAAATTTTCTGCCAGTAAACATGAATTACTCTAGTAATAAGTAAAAGGCTATTAGGGGGAGGAAAGGGTTGTTGACATTTCAAACTGAGAGAGGTTAAAGTAAAATGACTTTTGAGGGGAAAAGCTTTTAAAATATTGTAAACTTGGAAAAAGCAAGTAGTTCTGCATAGAATGCTAGCAAGGGAGTAGGGAAAGATTTTGGGTTAAAAGGGCTGCAGGGTCAGGAAAATGACTATGTGGATAGATGTGTTTTTCTATATATTTTTTCTTTTATCAAGTTAGACTTCATTTGCGGAGGAGGAGCAGGGAAAGCTGCCTGAGGAGTGGTTTTTTAGGCCTATTATGCCCTGTTATAACAATAGTTTCCTATCTGAAATGTTTTATAGTCACCTATTCTAGAATTACATCCTTTTTTTTTTTTTTTTTTTTTTTTTTTTCAAGAGAAACATCAAAACTGTTTATTCAAAGTAATGTCCATTGCTAGGTACACATTTCCCCCATCTTTCAGGTAATTTGTAGATATCGTCCCAGTAGAACTTTTCTTGTTTTGAGGCAAACCATTCAGAGACCCAATTTCCACTTGTTCATATGTTTTGAAGTGCTGCTCAGAAAGTGCGTGTGCCATTGATCAGAACAAGTGGCAATATGAAGGAGCAATGTCTGATGAATATAGTGGGTGGGTTAATACTTCTCAGGCAAGATCTTTAATGTGTCTTTAATTGATTTTGAAGTGTGTGATGGTGTATCATCATGAATTACTTTGCCGTGTCTTCTGGTAGAATTACATCCTTTATACTGCTTTAAGACCTTATCTTCCTATAGCATAGATCTGATCATGTAAAAACTTTGCAAAAAAAAGTTCACACTTATTAGATCTAGATGTGGGCATAATTTGCCTATTCATTTTTGCCTTTCACTATTCTCTTTCCTCCTAATAATAATTTCTTTAACACAATCCATACTTTTTTCCCTTTTAAAAATCCTTCTGCCTGTTTCTGTGGGTTTAAGTCCTTTAGGGTCTAACTCGAAATTTTACCTGTTAGTCCAATTAGAATTTATTTTCTAACCTACCTTATAGTGCTCTTTTATCTCTGTGGTGTCTTGCACTTAAGTACTAGTAAATAGAGTATAGTTAAAAGAGATGGAGGTGGCCCTAACTGGTTTGGTTCAGTGGATAGAGCGTCAGCCTATGGACTGAAGGGTCCCAGGTTCGATTTAGGTTACCTTAGTTGCAGGCACATCCCCCGTAGCGGTGTGCAGGAGGCAGCTCATCCTTGTTTCTCTCTGTTTCTCTCTCATTGATGTTTCTAACTCTTTACCCTCACCTTCCTTTCCTCTGTAAAAAATCAATAAACTATATTAAAAATAAAATAAAATTCATAAAAAAAGAGAGATGGAGTTGAAACCCTTGAAGAATTTTGGTTAAATGAATTGAGGGTGAATGTTGATTTATCTGGGCTGATGATAAATAATGACAAGATGAGAAATCGTCTAGAAAGGTTTTTGTGTTATGATTAGTAGCTTTTAAGCTTGAGTATCAGTAGTTTTAGCTCTATTTAATGATGTTTAATGGCTGATTTGTTTCATTAGTTCTGGGGTCTGTAATTAGTGTCAGCACTCAGAAGTTACATTTATACATTGACACAGTATATTTATTGGAGCATTTTCTGAGGATATATCAAAGTTTGCCAAGCAGTTGAGAATACTATAATTATTCAAATTTTAAAGAGTATTTTTGTGATATTGATGCTAGTGGTGTTTTACTTACTTTTTTTAACCCTTTGCACTCCGAACCATTCTGGACATTGGCTACCAGCTACTCGACGCTACTTTGCGGCGGAGTGTGTTGAAATAACTCAATTCCCCGTAATCACTAATAAACTGCAATGTCCCCTGAGAGGGGACATCCGAGTGATATGCTAGAATTCCGATGTCCCCTGAGAGGGGACAGCGGAGTGCAAAGGGTTTTAAATTACCATAAAAATATAAAATATTTTAATATATGATAATAAATATAATAATAGTTGTGATAGAAATTCTTTTAAATATGTTATTGTTCGCTATATCCAATAATGCCAGAAAGTTGTTGATCATTCAATGACTCAAAAAATGATTTTTCTAAATTTGAACATTTAATGTATGACTTACTTGATTTGTGTTTTATAATGGTCTTTTTATTTTTTAAGCTTAATTGAGTTATAATTTACATTCCATAAAATTCACCTGTTTTAAGTGTTAAAAATCAGTGATTTTAGTAGACTTACAACTATTAACCACAATCCAGTTTTGGAACATTTTCATTACCCCAATAATTACTTCTTCCAGTTTATACTTAATCTCCGATCCCAGCCCCAGACAGTTGCGATCTACTTTATGTCTCAATTTTCTTGGAAATCTGGTGTCTGGTATTCAGTATTACAGTAAGTACATTTATTACCTTCTTGGGAGAATTACAAGACTTCCTGCATTAGGGATTTCAGCAGCATGGAAATGAGTATGTGGCAGGTAAATAGATGTCCCAGGTTGAGTTTGCTAACTTGTGCCATTCTCTCTGACTGAAATAATCCTTTCTTTCTTAACCTTAGTCTATCTGAGCTCAGTTGTCTGAAAGAAATACTTTTTGTCAGTTTCACTTTTAGATTTATCCTGTATGTTGTTGTTGTTTTTTAAATATATTTTATTGACTTTTTTACAGAGAGGACGGGAGAGGGATAGAGAGTTAGAAACACCAATGAGAGAGAAACATTGATCAGCTGCCTCCTGCACACCCCCCTCTGGGGATGTGCCTGCAACCAAGGTATTTTGCCCTTGGCCGGAATGGAACCTGGGATCTTTCAGTTTGCAGGCTGACGCTCTATCCACTGTGCCAAACCGGTTAGGGCTATCCTGTATTTTGAAGACAAAGTGACAAAAACAAAGTAATTAAATTATTAAATTATTTTCATAATTTAGTTGTGTGTGTGTTTTTTAAAAAATATATTTTATTGATTTTGTACAGAGAGGAAGGGAGAGAGATAGTTAGAAACATCAATGAGAGAGAGAGTCATCGATCAGCTGCCTCTTGCACACCTCCTACTGGGGATATGCCCGCAACCAAGGTACATGCCCTTGACCGGAATCGAACCCGGGACCCTTCAGTCCCAAGCCGACGCTCTATCCATTGAGCCAAACCGGTCTTAACTCATAGTTTAGTTTTAAAAAATAATTTTATTGAGTTCAGCCACATAAAATATCCAATTTAGTGGGTTTTAGTATATTCAGAGTTATGCAGTCATCACCACAAACTTCAAAACTGTTTTCCCCTATTCCTCCTGTTTTTGGCTATTTTCTGTCTATATAGATTTGTCTTTTCTATACATTACATCTAAATGAAATCAGATGATAATGTCTTTTGTGACTGGCTTCCTTCATATAGCATAATGGTTTTAAGGTTTATACATGTTGCTTCATGTATTAGTATCTCATTCTTTTTACTGCCAAATGATACTCCATTCTATATAAATGTATGCCGTATTTTGTTTACTTATTCATCAGTTGATGAACATGTGGGTTTGTTTCCATTTTGGGGCTGTTATGAATAAGACTGCTGTAAATGTTCAGGCAAAGGCAGTTCTATTGAATTTATTTTAATTGAGGGATAATTTACATGCAATACAAAGCTCAAAAATATATTCAGCTCTATCAATTTTTACCTAGATAACCACCATACAGATCAAGATACATACAGACACACACTAGAGGCCCGGTGCATGAAAATTCATGCACTGTAGGGGGAGTCCCTCAGGGGCGGGAGGTGACCTGACAATCAGGGGAAGACAACACCCCCATCACACCTCTGCTATTGCCACTGCCAGCGGTGAAAGCCTCTGTTGGCCCTGGTTACCTGAGCCTCGGATGGCTGAGGGGCTGAGGGCAGTGCTGCTGCACTGTGCACCTGCTGCCCCCCCTCCCTGGCTGGTCTGAAAGGACTAGGGGACTCCGGCAGGGCTGAGGAGACTGGGCACCACACCATCTCGTGATTATAGGTGCTGCCATATTTGTCATGGCATGGTGGTCAGTTTGCATATTCCCCCTTTATTATATAGGATACACACACACACACACACACACTCCTATATAATAAAAGGCTAACATGCAAATTGTCTCCTCGACCAGGAGTTTAACAGGGAGTTTGACTCAAAGTTTAACAGGGGCGGGGGGGGGGCCTGAGGAAGGGGTGGGGCATGGCCCTTCTCCCCAACCGGCCCCCACTTGTGCACGAATTCGTACACCAGGCCTCTACTATTAATAAAAAATAAAATAAAAAGAAAGACGAAGGGGTGTGTGTGTGTGTGTGTGTGTGTGTGTGAGAGAGAGAGAGAGAGAGAGAGAGAGATTTCTAATTCCTTTAGACTCTTCTCAATCAATACCTTTCCTCCTGCAGGTTACTATTACTCTGACTTCTGTTAGCTCTAGATTAGATTTGCCTGTCACTGAACTTCATATTACATATAAGAGAATCCCATTGTACCCAGGGAGATTGGCTTCATAATATGTTTTAGAACTGTATTGCTTGATTCTGGAAGTAGGTTTTATTTTAAGTTGTATAGCATTTTCTTGTATGGATGTGCCACAGTTTATTTATCAATTCACTTGTTAATGTATAGGTATTATTGTGGGCATAAGCACTTATTTCTCTTGGATGCATAAAGTTGAAATTGCTTGGTTATAAAGTAGATGCTTCAGAAAAAAAGATGCACACAGACTGAGGGTGAAGGGATGGAAAAAAGTTTTCCAGGCAAATGGAAAGGAAAGAAAAGCTGGGGTAGCAATACTTATATCTGACAAATTAGATCTCAGAGTGAAGGACATAACAAGAGATAATGAAGGCCACTTCATAATACTAAAGGGTACAATCCAACAAGAAGAAATAACCCTGGTAAATATATATGCACCCAATACAGGAGCACCCAAATACATAAAAAAACTGCTGGAGGACATTAAGGGAGAGATTAATAGCAATACAATCATAGTAGGAGATTTTAATACCCCACTGTCACCCTTCGACAAATCATCTAAACAAAAAATCAGCAAAGAAATATCAATCCTAAACGACTCACTAGACCAGATGGAATTAATTGACATCTTTAGAACATTCCACCCCAAAGCCACAGAATATACATTCTTCTCAAGTGCACATGGGACATTCTCAAAGATAGACCACATTTTGGGACATAGGCAAAGTCTCTTCAAATTCAAGAAGATAGAAATCATATCAAGCATCTTCTCAGACCATAGTGGCATAAAACTGGAAACTAATTACAATAAAAATAATCCAAAGAAATCAAATACATGGAGACTAAACAACATGCTATTAAACAAGGTCTGGGTTACCAGAGAAATCAAGGAAGAAATTAAAAACATCCTGGCAACAAATGACAATGAAAACACAACAATCCAAAATCTATGGGACACAGCAAAAGCAGTTTTGAGAGGGAAGTTCATATCCTTACAAGCCTATTGCAAAAAACTAGAAAAAATGGTAACAGATGAACTAACTCTACAACTCAAAGAGTTAGAAAAAGAGCAACAAGAAAAGCCCAGTGTAAGCAGAAGGAAGGAAATAACAAAAATCAGAGCACAGATAAATGACATAGAGACCAAAGAAACAATACATAAGATCAACAAAACCAAGAGCTGGTTCTTCGAAAGGATAAACAAGATTGATGGACCTCTAGCCAGGCTAACCAAGAAACAAAGAGAGAGGACCCAAATAAACAAAATCAGAAATGAAAGAGGTGAAATAACAACAGACCCCACCGAAATACAACAGATTGTTACAAAATACTACGAACAACTCTATTCCAACAAACTAAACAACCTGGAGGAAATGGACATATTCCTAGAAAAATACAAACTGCCAAAACTCAATCAGGAAGAATCTAAAAATCTCAATAGACCAGTGACTTGGGAAGAAATTGAAACCGTCATCAAAAAGCTTCCAGCAAACAAAAGCCCAGGGCCAGATGGCTTCACAGGAGAGTTTTACCAAACATTCAAGGAAGAACTAAAACCTATCCTCCTCAGACTATTTCAAAAAATCCAAGAGGAAGGAACACTTCCGAACTCCTTCTATGAAGCCAACATCACCCTAATACCAAAACCAGATAAAGACAACTCAATGAAAGAGAATTACAGGCCAATATCCCTCATGAACATAGATGCCAAAATCCTCAACAAAATTCTAGCAAATCGACTCCAGAAGAACATCACAAAGGTCATACACCATGACCAAGTAGGATTTATTCCAGGAATGCAAGGATGGTACAATATCCGCAAATCAATAAACGTGATACATCACATAAACAAATTGAAAGATAAAAATCATATAGTCATATCAATTGACGCAGAAAAAGCATTTGACAAAATCCAACACCCTTTCCTGTTAAAAACTCTTAAAAAGGTGGGAGTACAAGGATCATACCTCAACATAATAAAAGCTATATATGATAAACCCACAGCCAACATTATACTCAATGGGCAAAAACTAAAACCATTCCCTCTAAGAACAGGAACAAGACAGGGATGCCCACTCTCGCCACTCCTGTTTGACATAGTTCTGGAAGTACTAGCCATTGCAATTAGACAAGAGGAGGAAATAAAAGGCATCCAAATTGGAAAAGAAGAAGTAAAGTTATCCTTATTTGCAGATGACATGATATTGTACATAAAAAACCCAAAAGACTCCATTAAAAAACTAATTGACTTAATAAATGAATTTGGCAACGTAGCAGGATATAAAATTAATGCCAAGAAATCCATGGCATTTCTATACACCAACAGTGAAACTACAGAAACAGAGGCTAAAAAAGCAATTCCATTCACCATCACACCAAAAAAATTAAGATACCTAGGAATAAATTTAACTAAAGAAATAAAGGACCTATTTGCGGAAAACTACACGACACTGAAAAAAGAGATAGAGGAAGATGTAAGGAGATGGAAGAACATACCATGTTCATGGATTGGTAGAATCAACATCATCAAAATGTCCATACTTCCTAAAGCAATCTATAGGTTCAATGCACTCCCCATTAAAATACCAACGACATATTTCACTGACCTAGAAAGAACTCTCCAAAAGTTCATTTGGAACAATAAAAGACCCCAAATAGCCACAGCAATTCTGAGAAAGAAGAGTAAAGTAGGAGGGATCTCAATACCAGACTTCAAACTATACTACAAAGCCACTGTTCTCAAAACAGCCTGGTACTGGCACAAGAACAGACAAATAGATCAATGGAATAGAATTGAGAACCCAGATATCAACCCAAATCACTATGCTCAATTAATATTTGACAAAGGAGGCACGAATATACAATGGAGTCAAGACAGTCTCTTCAATAAATGGTGTTGGGAAAATTGGACAGACACATGCAAAAGAATGAAACTAGATCACCAACTTACACCATTCACAAGGATAAACTCAAAATGGATACAGGACTTAAACATCAGATGGGAAACCATAAAAATACTAGAAGCATCCACAGGTAGCAAAATCTCAGACGTATGCCAAAATAACTTCTTCACTGATACTGCCCCTAGGGCAATGGAAGCTAAAGAGAAAATAAACAAATGGGACTACTTCAAAATAAAAAGCTTTTTTACAGCAAAAGAAACCATCAATAAAACAACAAGAAAGCCCACGGTATGGGAGATCATATTTGCAAATATTACCACTGATAAAGGTTTAATCTCCAACATTTACAGACAGCTTATACAACTAAATAAAAGGAAGATGAATGATCCAATTAAAAAATGGGCAATGGACCTAAACAGAATATTTTCAAAAGAAGACAGAAGGAAGGCCAAAAGGCACATGAAAACATGCTCAAAGTCACTAATTATCCGAGAGGTGCAAATCAAAACAACAATGCGGTACCATCTCACACCTGTCAGAATGGCCAACATCAACAAATCAACAAACGACAAGTGTTGGCGAGGTTGCGGAGAAAAAGGAACCCTCGTGCACTGCTGGTGGGAATGCAGACTGGTGCAACCACTGTGGAGAACAGTGTGGAGTTTCCTCAAAAAACTGAAAATGGAACTCCCATTTGACCCAGTAATCCCACTTCTAGGAATATATCCCAAGAAACTAGAAACACCAATCAGAAAGGATATATGCACCCCTATGTTCATAGCAGCACAATCTACAATAGCCAGAATTTGGAAACAGCCTAGGTGCCCGTCAGCAGATGATTGGATCCAAAAACATGGCACATCTACACAATGGAATACTATGCTGCCATAAAGAAGAAGGAATTCTCATCATTTGCAGCAACCTGGATGGAATTGGAGAGCATCATGTTGAGTGAAATAAGCCAATCAACGAAAGAGAAACACCACATGACCTCACACATCGGTGGATGATAAAGATCTTTATAAACTGATGAACCAAGAGACAGATATAGAGAAAGTAAAGCAACAGGCAGACTGTCAAATTACAGTGGGGAGGGTAGGGATATCAGGGGGAGATAATAGATCAACCGAAGGACTTGTATAAATGCATATAAGTACAACCAATGGACATAAAACTATGGGGAGGGAGGGGATATCTGGGAGGGAGGGAGGGGGGCAATAAAAAAAAATCAAGAAAATATGTAAAAAATGAAATAAAAAAAAGAACTATAGAAAAGCAAAACAGTATTAAAAAAAAATAAAATAAAATAAATAAAATGAAAAAAAAAGTAGATGCTTGTTAGAAACTGCCAGTTTTGTAGTATGTTTGTACCATTTTATACATCTACCAACAGTATGAGTTCTATCTTTTTATGTCCTCATTAGCACTTTGATGTATTGCATATATTGTTTTGAGGTAGGGCTTTCCTGTCCACTTATATTAAATATTTTGTAATTTGCTTGTATATATTTGTTTAATCTTTTTTTCTTTTTTGAGTGATTAACTCTTGCTCTGATGTTCTAGATATTTTCATTTCCTTTTATATTGTTTACACTAATGGGGAGGGGCATGTGGCTCAGTTGGTGGCATCGTCCCTTACACTAAAAGATTGTGGGTTCCATCCCTGGTTGGGTTACATATGGGAGGCAATAGATCGATGTTTCTCTGTTTTTCTCCTTCTCTCCTTCTCTCCCTCTCTCCGTCTCTCCCTTCCCTAACCCCTTCTCTTAAAACAAAGTTTTACTTGGTACTAAAATTCTTCTATGGCTTTCAGCTTTCATCACGGTTAGGTTTTATCCACTAAGATGCCAAAAATAGATACCATGGCCATGGCTGGGTAGCTCAATTGATGCAGTGGTTTTCAACCTTTCTAATGCCGCGACCCTTTAATACAGTTCCTCATGTTGTGGTGACCGCCAACCATAAAATTATTTTCATTGCTACTTCATAACTGTAATTTTGCTACTGTGAATCATAATGTAAATACCAGTGTTTTCTGATGGTCTTAGGCTCTAGAGCAGCAGTTCTCAATCTGTGGGTCCCGACCCACAGGTTGAGAACTTCTAGCAGGGTCTCATACAAGTCAGGGCACATACAAGAAGCAACCAATGAATGTATAAATAAGTAGAACAAGTCGATGTTTCTTTTCCTCTCTATCTAAGATCAATACATTTTAAAAAGATACCGTAGATACCGTGGTTCCCTTTAATTACTCTTGCAGTTTTATTTTTTTATACTTAAACTTGACATTAGAAAGTGGTAGAGGTCCTTTGTTAATGTAATACTTATGGGAGTACCTATTGTGCTGTAGGAAGATATAGTAAGTGGAATATGCTCACTTATGTGTAGCTATCCACCCAACAAAAACTGGTGGTGGTTTTGTTGTTTTAGCATGACTCCTAAGCATAAACCAATAACTTCATTGGGGGTTCTAATCATTGAAAGCAGTCTTTTTCAACTCAGAAGGAAAAATGCAAAATTGGGACCTTAAGAGAGTGTTGCTTTTTTCAACCAGAAGAGAGTCAAGCTCCCGATTCCTCTGAAATTCAATTTCTGGGGAAAGGCTAGACTGTCTGCCATCGGGTTGGAAAGTGAGGGTGGCTTACTTGCAGAGCTGCGTGTAAGAATATTTTGTTTGCTGTGCTGGGGCACGAGACGTGGGGAGACGGGGAGACACGGGGATGTGGTTGAAGAGGCTCGGAAAGGTGGCGGACGGGCAACTTGCGCTGTTGGCCATGTCCCAGCCCAGTGACACCCTGAGACTCCGCCCCAAGACTCCGCCCCGCACAACTGACAAACACATCCAAGCTCCAAGCAGTGGCTTTTGCACATGAATGGCCCTCTCTGTTGCAGTTTAACCAAGGAGAGAACTGTGGTTCTCGCTGTAGATCCTGCAGAGTGGCCTCAGACAGTAACTGAACTGCACCCCATTGGAGACCCAGAAGCCAGTGTTCCTAACTCTCAATTTCAACCCCTCACACCCATAAGTGACACATTTGGGAGACGACTCAGTGAGCACCAAAGCCCCACTGAAACAAGGCGTGTCTCCAGCGCAGCAGTTCTTCCTTTATAGACACAGCGGGTCCTCACAGGCAATTAGCCTGGAGGTCAATTCCTCCCAGTGTATCAACAGCAATCAAGGCTTAATTACACCAAGACTTTGCACTCAGCCCACAAAGGGATATACCAAAAGCGACCACCTCAGGTGATTGGGGCAGCTGAGCTACTGGCCCCTATAGGTCATCAACCACACAAAGCCATTCCATCAACACAGGGAGGCAGCCAAAATGAGGAGACACAAGCATGTCAGGAATGGGAGAGATGGAGGAAAATAAACTACTGGACGACAGAGTTCAGAATCACATTTATAAGGTTACTCAAGAATCTTCTAAAAACCTTTGAGAAACTTGATGAGACATCCAAGAAGCTTTGTGAGACCTTCAAGGACCTTAATGAGAATACCAAAAAATGGAAAGGGACCAGTCAGAAATTAAGCATACACAGTCTGAAATAAAGAATATACAGAAACTCAACTATAGATCAACGTGCCAGAAGAATCAGACCAAAGATCTGGAATATAAGGAAGGCAATCACCCATACAGAGAGGCAAAAAGAAAGAAGAATCCAAAAATGTGAGGGTAGTGTAAGGAACCTCCGGGACGGCTTAAAGTGTACCAACGTCCGGATTTTTGGGATGCCAGAAGAAGAGAGTGAGCAGGATATTGAAGGCCTTTTGGAAGAAATAATGACAGAAAACTTTGCCTACCTGGTGAAAGAAATAGACCTACAAGTTCAGGAAGCATACAGAACCCCAAACAAGAGGAATCCAAAGAGGACCACACCAAGACACATCATAGTTAAAATGCCAAGGGCAAAAAAAGACAAAGAAAAAATCTTATAAGCAGCAAGAGAAAAACAGCTAGTAGTAGTTACCTACAAGGGAATACCCATACAACTGTCAGCTGATTTCTCAACAGAAACAATGCAGGCCAGAAGGGAGTGGCAAGAAATATTCAAAATGATGAACAATAAGAACCTAATACCAAGATTACTCTACCCAGCAAAGCTATCATTCAGAATTGAAGGTCAGATAAAGAACTTCACAGACAAGGAAAAGTTAAAGGAATTCATCAGCACCAAACCAGGATTACATGAAATGTTGAAGGATATTCTTTAAGGAGAGGAAGAAGAAGAAAAAGGTAAAGGTAAAAAATATGAATAACAAAAAGACATCAAATACATACCTACCAACAAGTGACTCTAAAAATCAAGTGAATAAAAAATCTGAAGAACAAAATGGACTGGTGAATATAATAGAATCAGGGACATAGAAAGGGATTGGACTAATAATTCTCGGGGAAGGGGGTCTGAGGGGTGCAGGAAGAGATTGGACAAAAATCTTACACCTATGGATGAAGACAGTGGCGGGGGTAAGGGCATGGGGTGGGGTTGGGAATCAGGTGGAGGGGAGTGATGCGGGTGGGGGGGAAGAGGAACACCTGTAATAATCTGAACAATAAAGATTTATTATAAAAAAAGAAAAAGAAACCAATAGTCATTAACTATGTTCAGACCTATTTATAGAGCACTGAAAAGGGCAAATTCCTCCCCTTTGTGCACTTAATTACTCCTGTTTAGATCTTGAATTTAAGCATTACTTCTCTGAATTAGGAGATTCTCCTTTTGAATCTTCCATTATGTTCTCGACTTCTTTATTGCAATTACCTGTTTATCTTGTTTTTTTTTTTCAGTAAAGTCTTAAATTTCCATGAGGTCAGGGAGTCTCATTTGTTCTGTTCAAACCTATATTTACAGCTCCTGGCGATGGTGTCTTGCACCATGAAAACACCTACATAAATAAATTTTGGCCCGACCAGTGTGGCTCAGTTGTTGAGTGTCGACCTGTAAACCAGAAGGTCATGGTTCGATTCCTGGTCAGAGCACATGCCCAGATTGCCAGCTCAATCCCCAGTGTGGGGCATGCAGGAGGCAGCCAGTCAGTGATACTCTCTCATCATTGGTGTTTCTATCCCCCCAGTCTTTCTCTGAAATCAATAAAAACGTGTTGTTGGTTTTAAAGAATAGCTTCCCTATAATCCCACTATCCAAGAGATAATTAGCATTTTCGATGTATTTCGTTTCTATATATATTGCAATGCATATGCTATAAAAGTATTTGTTAAATTATTGTCATAGTTTGTATCCTTATTGAATTGTCAAAATATTGCTTTTTTATTTTTCTGTTGAAATATGCATATAAAAAAGTTATCATTAGGATATAGTTGATTGATTTTTACAAACTGAACACACAACGTTTCTATGGAGACATTATTACTGAATTGGGGAAATAGGTATCACAGAGAATATTGATTTTCAGCTACTGATACCAGTATAGGTTAAGAATGCTAACTGGGGTAAATGGGAAATGCAGTAGAATGAAGGCAAATGCAAACATTCCAAATGTTTTAAGAGTTAGGATGTTAAAATTTTTTTTGAGTTATTATAGGTGAGTGACAGAAAATAAGGCTGGGACCAATTTACAGAGAGCCTTTTGTAACAGCTAAACCATGAAATAGAAGACTGAGAATATTTGTTTGCTGAAATTTAAAATGTATGTTTTTGTTTATAGGCACACAAGTCTCTGAATTTTGTTTCGACACTGCTTCAGATTACTATGTCAGAACAACTGGATTTACCTGTAAGACAAGCAGGCAAGTTTCCTGAATTATTTTCTTGAGTGTATGTAAATAACTTGTTTAAAAGGTTTACAGTTGAATAACAGAAATATTCTGGATGGCCCTTCAGTGATTTTCTTCCCTGAAAATCAGTTTACCCTTATGTGTTTACTGCAAACATCAGGTGCCTTAATATTTGGTGACAGAGTTTAATTTAAAGGAATGTAGTATTTCATTGGATTAGAAGAGAAGCGGGTAAAAGAAATTGATGGGGTTTATTAAAAGACTCTTTGCCCTAGCTTATTTAGCTCAGTGGATAGAGCATCTCCTCAGGTAAGGATTAACAACAACACAAAACGATTCTTTGTTTATGTGTTTGTTCCTTATAGCTATTTGCTTTTACTGTTTATCACAACATTTAAAAAAGTACTATTTCTTAGTTCAAATTTTAGCGAGATACTGAGCAATTCTTTCAGTATCAGAGTCTGAAAATGTGGCACACTACTTCTGATATAATCTGGTAGTCTGCAAAATAATGGACTTTATATGTTCATGTTTTATTTTTATTTATTTGCAGATATATAAATTCATAGGAAATATAACAATAATTTCATCATTGTATGAAAACAATTATAATTTATATTCTGGTGTTATTTTTTTACCGTTATACCAGGTTTTTTTTTTGTTTGTTTGTTTTGTTTTGTTTTAAGTGCTCTTTTCCTTTCTTTAGTGATGGGGTGGGGAACCTTTTTTCTGCCAAGGGCCATTTGGATATTTATAACATCATTCACACAGGCTATACAGAATTACCAACTTAAAAATTAACCTGCTATATTTGGTCAAACATTTAATTAATTCACCCTTAATGCCTTGACAGGATCAGACCAAATGATTTCTCGGGCCTTATATGGCTCGATGGCCAGACATCCCACACTCCTGCTTAAGTGTATAATAAGCATTTGTCTTTTCTTTACATAATGTTAGGGCATGGCTCAGGGGTCCCGGTCAGGCCACATGCCCGGGTTGCGGGCTCAATCCCCCCAGGGTGGGGTGTGTGGGAGGCAGCCAAGCCATGATTCTCTCTCATCATGGATGTTTCCATCTCTCTCTCCCTTCCTCTCTGAAATCAATAAAAATATAATTTTTTTAAAAAGTTATATTCACCATAAAGTGCCATATGCGGTAAACTATTTCTCAGTTGTTAGGATTTAATTCCAGATCTGAACATTAACAGTATTTCCAGTGCCTAAAATATTGCCTGACACATTGAGGATACTCAGTTAATAAATGACTGAATATAATGTAATTGCTTTATGGTTTTAAAAAAAATGGTATATAAGTTATACAATAATGGAACCTTTTTAAAGTATATATATATATTTACTGATTTCAGAGAGGAAGGGAGAGGGGGGGGGAGAGAGAGGGAGGGAGGGAGGGAGAGAGAGAGAGAGAGAGAGAGAGAGAGAGAGAGAGAGAGAGAGAGAGAGAGAGAGAGAGAAACATACATGATGAGAGATAATCATTCCTTGGCTGCCTCCTGCATGCCCCTCCTGGAGATGGAGCATGAAACCAGGGTATGTGTGTGCCCGTGACTGGAATTAAACCTGGGACCCTTCAGTCTGCAGGCTGACGCTCTATCCACTGAGCCAAACCAGCTAGGGCAATGGAACCTTTTTGTACCTAGAAAATGTAGCAATTAACTGGGTCCTGATCAGCAATGAATTTTTTTCTTTTTTAAAAATATTTTTTATTGATTTTAGAGAGGAAGAGAGTGAAAGAAATATCAATGATGATAGTCATTGCTTGGCTGCCTCCTGCAACACCCCTCCTCTGGGGTTCCAACCTGCAACCTGGGCATGTGTCCTGACCAGGAATCAAACCAGAAACCTTATTCATAAGTCAGTGTTCAACCATTGAGCCACACCAGCTGGGCCACATGATATTTATCTTTCTCCGATTGGCTTATTTTGCTTAGCATAATACTCTCCAGTTTCATCTATGCTGTCGCAAATGGTAAAAGTTCCTTCTTTTTTATAGCAGCGTTAGTAAGTATTCCATTGTGTCGATGAACCACAATTTTCTAATCCATTCATCTGCTGATGGGCACTTAGGCTGTTTACAAATCTTAACTATTGTAAATTGTGCTGCTATGAACATAGGGGTGCATATATCCTTTCTGATTGGTGTTTCTGGTTTCTTGGGATGTAGTCCTAGAAGTGGGATTGCTGGGTCAAATGGGAGTTCCAGTAATCCCATTTTTTGAGGAAACGCCATACTGTTCTCCACAGTGGCTGCACCAGTCTGCATTCCCACCAGCAGTACACGGGGGTACCTTTTTCTCTACATCCTGGCCAGCAATTGTCATTTGCTGATTTGTTGATAATAGCATTCTGACAGGTGTGAGATGGTACCTCATTGTTGTTTTGATTAGTATCTCTCAGGTGATTAGTGACTTTGAGCATGTTTTCATATGTCTCTGGGCCTTCTGTATGTTCTCTTTCGAAAAGTGCCTATTTGGTCCTTCATCAATTTTTTATTGGATTGTTCATAATCATTCTTTTAAAAGTTACATCCTTGTAATAATTGAATGATACTCCGTAGTGTGTGGTACTCTGTCGTTTCATCTACTAGACTTTGAAAGATCCTGTCTTTATAGTTGTAGTGGAGTTACATTCTGGATGGAGTGGACTGAATCATGAGATTTCTTTCAGTGCAGTTCTCACTTGTTGGACCAGTCAACTTTTAAAATACCAAATCAACAAATAAGTATCTATACCCCATTCCTTTGTGCATAACAGTAGAATGAAATATTGTATCAAGTTTTATTTTGGTCTGTATTTTGTTTTGGAGCTAAAGAATCAAAATTCTAGCTGAAACCGGTTTGACTCAGTAGATAGAGCGTCGGCCTGCAGACTGAAAGGTCCCAGGTTCGATTCCAGTCAAGGGGATGTACCTTGGTTGTGGACACATCCCCAGTAGGGGGTATACAGAAGGCAGCTGATTGATGTTTCTCACTCATCGATGTTTCTAACTATCTCTCTCCCTTCCTCTCTGTAAAAAAATCAATAAAATATATTTTTTAAAAGAGAATAAAAATTTTAGTAGTAGTATTAATCTGAAATCTATCAGTCCGAAATACTGAGTCAGTGTTTACTGTAGATGTATATTACCTTAAAACTTTCATTGAAGGGTATTTTAATATGTAGTCTTAATCTTTTTTGAAATATTATAAGATGGGGTATTTTATTTTATTTATTTTAAAAAATATATATTTTATTGATTTTTTACAGAGAGGGAGAGAGGGATAGAGAGTTAGAAACATCAGTGAGGGAGAATCATGGATCAGCTGCCTCTTGCACACCCCCTACTGGGGATGTGCCTGCAACCAAGGTACATGCCCTTGACCGGAATCGAACCCGGGACCTTTCAGTCCACAGGCCAATGCTCTATCCACTGAGCCAAACCGGTTTCAGCAGATGGGGTATTTTAACTTTCTTTTCCTATACATTTGTGATTGAGGGTTCCCTCTCCTTTTTCTTCCCGCTCTACCCCCTTCATTTGGGGGGAGAGTGCTGGATAAAAAGTATTGTTAGTGATCTAGTTTAATTCAAGTAAATTAGCAATGTTAGAAACATCGATGAGTGAGAAACATCAATCAGCTGCCTTTTGTATACCCCCTACTGGGGATGTGTCCACAACCAAGGTACATCCCCTTGACTGGAATCGAACCTGGGACCTTTCAGTTTTTAAATATTAATCTATATTTTAGGTGTTATCTATTTGAAGAATATGATAACGCAGTATTGGCCAGATCGCGAGACAGCACCACGGGATATATCTCCGTATACTATTCCAGAAGAAGATCGACATTGTATTCGAGAAAATATTGTAGAGGCCATTATCCACTCTCCTGAGCTCATCAGGTATATATACATATATACATACATACATGTGTATTTTTTTAAGCTTATCCATTTTTGCAGGTATATAATTTGTGGGGGGTTTTGGAGGGAGAACAAGGTAGAGGAGTCATTTCAGAAAATTTAACAAATGCTATTACAGGAGAATTTGTTTTATTTTCGTACTGCAATTAAATTTTACATTTATAAAACCAATTACTTAAACTTCATGTGAAACACACTGATCAGATGAAAGAAGGTAAAGAAAACTAGAATGTTGACATTTACAATATAGATGTCCAATTTATATCTAGTCTTTTGATCTTTGAAATTGTAGGAACTGGTTTTTACAGTAATTAATTTTTGTCTAAACACATTAAGAAAAATATTTTTTAATAAAATTTTATCTAAGTAGTATTTCTTCCTTCTTATTGTTTATTTTTTTACTTTCAGGGTACAGCTTACAACATGCATTCATCATATCATCAAACATGATTACCCAAGTCGCTGGACTGCCATTGTGGACAAAATTGGCTTTTATCTTCAGTCTGATAACAGTGCTTGTTGGCTAGGAATTCTTCTTTGCCTTTATCAGCTTGTGAAAAATTATGAGTAAGTGTCTCTTTCAATTCCTATATAGTTTTGAGAAGTAGGAAAGTTTGGAAATTTTATACATTAAAATTAGTGAATTATGTTATTTGAATTCAGTGTTTTCTTTCTGAAATATTTTACTTCTGTAGTGTCTTCCGTTCACTCAACTAATAAACTACTTGTGCCCTTTTTTCTTAATCATATGTTTCCCTATTCATTTTTTAAAAATATGTTTTTATGTGTTTCAGAGAAGGGAGAGAGAGAGAGATAGAAACAACAATGATGAGAGAGAATCATTGATTGGCTGCTTCATGCATGCCCCCTACTGGGGATTGAGCTTGCAACCTGAGCATGTGCCCTGGCCAAGAATTGAACTGGGACCACCTGATTCATAGGTTGACATTCAACCATTGAGCCAAGCCGGGCAAGCTGGTTTCCCTTTTCAAAAACTGAGTTATATCTAACTCTCCAATATGGGCTAATAAAGGCTTTTTTAAAATGTGAAGGGAGGGAATCAGAATACATTAAGCATTAGAGCTCTATTCTGGCTTTCTGTGAAACTTTATCTTAATTTTGGGATCTTGATAACATACAAGAACCTACTTCTAATTCTTTTAAGAACATGTTGGGATTTCATATGTCTAGTTTTAATTATTGTATTTTGAGGGAATCACAATCACCTATTTTAGCGTTTGCATATTTGAGCAAATTAGAGTTCATATCAATATCAGTAAGACATTGTTTTAGACCAAGGAATCATTTTAGATCTGAGTTTAGGGATCAGGGGAAAAAAGTCTAACCTTGGAAGTTGAGGTATATAGCATTAAAAGAAAGGGGTTTTCTCTAGTGGTGTGTTGAAAATAATGAAAATAATAGGCACATTAAAGTTTCAACATTAGACAATTATGAGGAAGGGTTGAGGAATGCTTACACCATGACGGTGACTTTATTTCCAGTCCTAATAGCTACACAGATGCCATTGTGAGCCCTCTACTTCTGGGGCTTTGTAGTTAGCCTGCGATACCCTTTTGGGTCCCAAGTCGAAGTAGCTCGTGAACTGCTGCTTTTGTTCTGAGCAGGAGAGAAATATACCATTTACAGCATTGGTACTGGTGTTTTCTTGTGTTTCCACCAGCTACCCATCTTTCTGCTAAGGAATGTTCCAGCTGTTGCTCCAACCTCTGTCAGAGTGCCAGTTGTAGTTCTGGTAAGTGAGTGACTAAAATGAGAGAGAATAACAATAATAAGCTGTTTTTGTTTGAGGAAGTTCAAGTCTCTCCTATCCTATAATCTTAGCAGGAGAGAATTTGACAGGGATTTTTTTAAAATGGGAGATAGGAGGCTGCTACAATATTGGATTTCCAGTTCATTTTCAGCCAGTGCTTGATTGTGGAGCACAAGGTGTACACAAGGGATCTGTGTGGACTGAAGCAGTTCTAAGAAAATTCATGGAGAAATTGGAAGTTGTGGTGGCCTTCAGGAGCATAGATCCTCAGGAAATACTGTCAGTTGAAGGAGCACAGAAGGAGCATTTGAAGAGGAAGGCATGTCACACTATATGGAATAGTGTGAGCAAAAAGAAAGGTACAGAGGTGGAAATGAGATACTTTAGTGGGTAGTTAGGAGACTAGTGTGGTGTGGATACTTTCTGTTGAGAATTTGGGTGTAGTTTTGGAACTGTGTTAAAGAGGGTTTTTAATGTCATCATGGGAAATTTGTATGTGATATTTAGATACTGATGAACTATTGAAGGTTTTTGTGTTGTTGTAGTTTTTTCTGTTTGTTTTTTTTTAACACAAGTTATGGGCTAGTATTTAAGGATTTTCTATCAACATGGCTCATCAGATGGACACACCATAACCTTGTAGTCAGCTTTTATTGGTATCACATTTTCACAGGAACTTTCAGGTCTTATGGAGAGTGCAAATGGCTTCCTTGTATGTAAATTGTTATATTGACTCAGAAATGGAGGGATAACCTTTTCAATTGTGTTCTCAGCAAATAATCAGTCAGTTTTATTGTTTAACAGTCTCAAGGCATTATTTGTGTGAACATTTCTCTTGGTATTTTTTATTCTTGGCAATTGACCTTAGTTCTCATTTCCCCCAATAGCTAAAAAGAATCTAGCCTTTTAAGAGTGTCTACCTTTACCTTTTAAAAAGGTGCTCACATATGCAATTCTTAAATACATTTCCCCTCTTCAAAAAGTCTACCAGTAGATAAAACTGGATTCTGGTAAAAGAAAGCCAATTTAAAGCCTTTTAAATAACCTAATTTAAAAATTCTATGTTTAAAGTTTCTTTTTTGAAATAAAGCATCAAACTTTTTAATAATACAGTTAAAATGCTAAAGAATCTGAATGTGGAAATATCTTAGGTCAGCAATCCTTTACACATAATTTTGGAGCAAAATGTGGTTCAGAATTCAGTATTTTTTTAATTTTATTTTAGAAAGATTCACATAATAAATGTTATGTAATGTTCCTATTGAAATCTGTATCAGCACTCAAAAGTATTATTATTGTATTAGCTATAAAGTATGTGAATATTCTCTCCAACTGGAATAAATGAAGTCATAAATAGCCTGTTGAGGTCAGTTTTTGTTTCCAGATGAGTTATTTGAAAAAACTTGGTTTATGATGCTTTTAGAGTTAATACCACTCTGTTAATACTCTTGGTATATAAATTACTTAAAGATGATAAAAATATAATTGCTTTTATATCCATCAGCTGCTAAGTTTAAAAGCCAAACCATTGTACTTCCTCAGTTATACAGTATTTAGAATTAGAAATAGCAAGATATAGCATAGTGAAGTGGTTAACAGTACAGGCCCTGGTTCTTGACTGTTAAGGTTCATTCCTAGATATGTATACTGGGAAAGATATCTAACTTGTTTATGCCTTAGTTTCCTCAGCTATAGAAAAGAGGATACTAATGGGACCTTGAAGATTAGACCTCATGATAATGTTGAGTAAATTTTAGATATCCTATTATTATTTGAGGTTTTTCTAAAGTTGCTTTTGGTTGCATAGTAGATTTTTCTTCTATTTGCTTATATTTGTGTGAACAAACAAGTAGTTTAAATTGATATGTTATCAATAAATAAAACTGTAAAATAAATTCTTACAGAAATAGTTTGTATTCTTACCTAAAGGTACAAGAAACCAGAGGAACGGACTCCATTGGTAGCAGCAATGCAGCATTTCCTGCCAGTATTAAAGGACCGTTTTATTCAACTTCTTTCTGATCAGTCAGATCAGTCTGTTCTCATTCAGAAACAAATTTTCAAGATCTTCTATGCTCTTGTTCAGGTAATCTTTATAAAGCAGTTTTTTTTAAGTATAAAAAAGTTTATGTATCTAGATTAAGGGAATGATTTGCTGTCAAATATAAGTTGCCAAAATTATAAATATGTTAAAAGTCTAACCAAGCATACTTACCCAAATATACAAACAAACAAAGCTAATAAATCTTAAATTATGTGATCAGTCTTAAGTTCTCTTAAAGCATCCAACACTATTTACAAAATTAGTAAATTTTTCTTATACCTTTTACAAGTCTGAAATTTAGTTACTTGATTATAGTTTATATCTAAGAAGTACTCTGATATTCCAAATATACATAGATTGTCCCAATAACTACAAAACCTATTCCTAAACTTATGTTACACAAAAATACTAACACTGTGGGCTTGACTGGCACATGAGCCTCATTATTTTTGTATTTTATCCTAATAAATCTTTTTGGGGCAATGTTATAGGCTGAGGAAATAGTTGTATCTGTATTCTCAGTGGCATGTAATTAGTTAAGAAATAGAATTATTTTAATTAGGATTAAAACATAAAAGGATTCATTTCAACTACCAGGACTTTTGGTTCAATTCATGCCTTTCTTTTTAAATTGCATTTAAATATACCTTCACTGAAACTGTAACTGTCTCATTCTATTGTTTGGTTGGGTTTTGCATGTCTTTGCTAGATCTTTAAAGACAATCTCCAAGTCCTTTACCTAAGGGAACTTTACTTTAATAACACCATTCCGTTTGGCTCCTTATGCAATTTTTAAAAAGTGATTTGAATAGGGAATGTTAGTACTGTTTCTATTCCCCCTCACGGCATTGGTAGTAACTATCTTTTAGATTAAAAATAAGTTCTTTTTGTTAATTATCTTAGGGCATGGACAAAATGTTTATCATTGCAATGAATTTTTTTGAGATCAGCATACCCTGATATAAAAGTTGGGTCTCTTCTTACTTGTTAAAATGTCCTAAAATCCTAAATAGGATATTGATTTTATAAGCCTATTAAGAGATAAGATTTATTGCAGGAATACAAGAATATATCAACAGTAAGAAATCAGTTTAAATATTCACTAGAAATCCACAATAAATACCATACCTTATGGTGAAAATGGAATATATTCCCAGTAATTTGGCAATAAGACAAGGATGCCACTGTCATTGCCACAATTTCCCAATGTAGGTAACTAATAAGATTTGCCTATGTACGAAAAACAAGAAATGTATATTGAAGAAAATACTTTTTTGTAGGTTTTGTGAATAATAAAAGGAAGTGAAATTCTCTTTTGTAAGGATTTTTAATATAATTAATTCTGATTTTATTTTAGTATACACTACCACTGGAGCTGATAAACCAACAGAACCTGACAGAATGGATAGAAATTTTAAAGACTGTTGTGAACAGAGATGTACCTAACGTAAGTCTCTTTATGTTCTCTTATATTACTAAACATAAATATTTAGGTATCTTTTGAGAATTTTAACTGCCATTTCCTGTAACATTCTTTATAAACTTATATAATTGACTATGCATATTTTTCGAGATAGACAAAACTTAATTGTTTACATATCTGCATATACAAAGCATGTAAATAGTTATTATATATATATTGTTTAAATGCTTATATATCTTAATTTCATCCTAATTCTTCTGTTTCTTTTCGGTTTTTAATTAAGAATTTATAACATATATCACCTCACAGAGTTACACATTTTTTTCTAATGTGAACTTTTAAGATCTCCTCTCTTTATCAACCTTCACATATATAATACAACATTGTTAACTACAATCATCATGCTATACATTACATTTCCAGAACTTATAACTGGAAATTTGTGCCTTTTGACACCTTCTTAATAATTACTGTGGTGATTATTTCACAATATATACATCCAGGGTATTCCAAAAAAAAATGTTATGTACACTGAATGATTATAAAAATCAGTATTATTAACATACAGGTCATTTTCAAACTTTAAAAGAATCTACAGAAATGAATAATTTTTTTGGTACATGTCTTTTTTCAAACTGATAACCATTCATTGGTCCAGGCACTGGTAATACTGCAAAGCAGTGGAATCTCAGACTTTAAGAATCCTTTAGTTTGGCATGTGTGCACCCTTAATTTTTTAATTGTTGCCAGTTTTATACCATAAACTTTATCTTTTATATATCCCCTTAAAAGTCTAGTGGGCTTTAGGATAAAATTTCTTTGTTCAAAGCTTAGTCTGGCTTCACCCATTATTTCAAATCAGTTAAACCTGAAAAGGAATGAAGGTTGAGTTATCAGCTGTTAGAGGGTGTATTTTTTTTTTGGGTGGGCAACCTATATATATCAAATCATTATGTTGTATACCTTAAACCAGTGTTTCCCAACCTTCTCTCATGATGAGAATCACCTGGTGGAGTTGTTAAACCACAGATTCCTGAATCCCAACTAAGATGTGCTAAACTAGAATTTTTGGGAACATATAGGTAAAATTGTATACCTAACTAGTGCTCTAAGACAGATTTTATATACAGAGCACTAAGTTAGGTATGCAATTTTACCTATATGTTCTCAAAAATTCTAGTTTAGCACTTCTTAGTTGGGATTCAGGAATCTGTGTTTTAACAACTCCATCAGGTGATTCTCATCATGAGAGAAGGTTGGAAAACACTGCCTTAAACTAATACAATGTTACATATAAATTATGTATTTTTTAAAAGTCCATAGCTAAATTTTTAGCCTAATAATTTGAAGATATCTGTGAACAGGGAAGAACTTATAAGCTGAAAGTGATCGTTTTATATGTACCTTCTTTGGCTTAATTTATCAGATGTGTTATGTTGTGTTGTGGTAGTTTGTTCCTTTTTATTGCCAAGTAGTATTCCATTATATGGATGTACTACCATTTATATGCAAGTTGGATATACTAGTTGATGGACATTTTAGTAGTTTCCAAATTTTAGTATTAAATTAGTATTCATAGCCGTTAAAGCTGCTATAAATGTTCTTACACAAGTATTTGCAATCGTGTGTGTGTGTGTGTGTGTGTGTGTGTGTGTGTGTGTATGTCTTTCTGTCTTTGTGTATTTATACTAATATTTCTGAAACTAGAAGTCTGAAATGGGATTTTCTCTTGCCTTTTGATTTGAACTATGCAGGTTTTGATTAAGCTACTTGCCATGACCTTGTCTTTAATTTGGGTCTTGACTAAAATGGGTTTAAGCTTAAAAAAAAAAAAATCCCCCTCCCCCCCAATTTATGGGAGAAAGTTATGGAGGTAGTAGAAGTGAGCCATCTGGGCTGGGTAGGCTCAGAAAACAAGTTACAGAAACAGAAGAAGATTTCTTGGGGCTTAAGAGAGGGAAAGGCAACGGTGATGCCTCGGTGGGGAGGAGCAAGAGGAGGAGAAAAGAGTGGGCATGATCTCAAGAGGGAGGGCAACTAACAGAATTTTTAAAAGCATATCCATAAATATGTAGTTGAAGCATTGGAAGTGCCTCTTATATTTAAATAAGGGTTAGTACTTTTTCAAATCTACCTTTTTAATATGAAAGGACAACATTAGAGGAGCATTCATGTTTTTGAGAATCTGTTCTCACCTCATATTCTCTTAAATTCTTATTATATCTTACTATATCATTAAATAAATGTCTCTTTAAATAAGGAAACACTTCAAGTTGAAGAAGATGATAGACCTGAGTTACCATGGTGGAAATGTAAAAAGTGGGCTTTACATATTTTAGCAAGGCTTTTTGAAAGGTAAGCTCCCAGATACATGTTGATTTATTTTTTCAGTCTTTTGGTTTTATAAGTGTTGACATAAAGCATTATAAAGAAACAACATTTTAATGTTCTTTTAGATATGGAAGCCCTGGCAATGTTTCCAAGGAGTATAATGAATTTGCTGAAGTATTTCTGAAAGCTTTTGCTGTTGGTGTCCAGCAAGTAAGTCTAAGATAAATTTTCTAAGTAGAAACATGTCATTATTAGATTAATTTCAGGCCTGCTTATTTTATTAGAAAACAAAATAAAATTATAATGCCCTGGCCAATGTGGCTCAGTTGATTGGAGCATTGTCCCTTGCACCCAAGGGTTGAAGGTTCAATTCTAGTCAGGGCATGTATGGAAGGGAGCCGATCAGTGTCTCATGTTGATGTTTCTCCCCCTCTCCCTTCCTATCTAAAATCAATTAAACAAAAACAAAAAAAGTAAAAAAGCCCTAGTTGGTTTGGCTCCGTGAATAGAGCGTCAGCATGTGGACTGAAGGGTCTGGGTTTGATTCTGGTCAAGTGCACATGCCCAGGTTTCAGCTCCATCCCCAATGTGAGACGTGCAGGATGTTTCTCAACATTGATATTTTTATCTCTCTCTCCCTTACCCTTCCTCTCTGAAATCAATGGGGAAAAAAATTTTTTTAAAGAGTAAAAATAATAAAATAATAAACCTATTATTTTTGTTGTTGTTTTGTTAATCTTCACTCTATTTTTCCCATTGATTTTTAGAGAGTGGAAAGGAAGGAGGGAGAGAGAGAAAAAAAAATTTGATGTGAGAGAGACCCATTGATGTCTTGCATGAGTCCCAACCAGGGCTAGAAATCAAAACTACAAACGACGTACATGTCCTGGACAAGAATTGAACCTGGGACCCTTTAGTTTTGGGCCGATCTCTCTGCATTGAGCAAAATGGCTAGAACCCAAAGGTGTACTTTCTTTTTTTTTCTATATTTTTATTGATTTGAGAGAGAGAGAGAGAGACATTAATGATAAAAGAGAAACACTGATAAGCTGCCTCCTACATCCCCCACACTGGGGATCGAGTCTGCAACCTAGACATATGCAATAAACTCCTGGTTTATTGGTCATTGTTCAACCACTGAACCACGGTGGCAGGGCTGTTTCCCCCCCCCCCCCCCCTTTTTTTTTCTTGAGGAAAAAATAATGCTATATACTCAGGTCTAAATAACTATATTCGATTTATTAGTGTTTTTTTTTTCAAGTATATGATAGTATTTGATGGAAGAAGCTACTATTTCAGCTTTTCTTCTAACAATTGTTCTTCAGTACATAGCAGAAGTGCTGTATGTATACTTCCCACTTAGTGATATTAATATTTCTTGTTCATTAAGAACTTTTTTTTAAAAGGACATTCTTAAGGAAAGCTTGTTCTGTAATTATATGACTGTAAAGAATATGATGCCTGCTCATACACTTCAGTGCCACTTCATTTATTCATGTTAGATAAAGTTTTGCTGCCAATACTTGTGTGTCATCCATGCCTTTTTTTAACAGTATAAAGGGCACATAATGATTTAGCTTTTAAAAAAAAATCCTCACTCAAGAATATATTTTCCATTGATTTTCAAATGGAGTGGAAGAGAGTGAGGAGAGGTGGGGGAAAAGAGAACATTGACTTGAGAGTGACACAAAAATTAGTTGCCTCACCCGGGCCCCAAAGTGGGAGGGGATTGAACCTGAGACCCTTGGGTCTACAGGCCGATTCTCCAATCACTGAGCCAAATCAGTCAGGGCTTGCATTTTTCCTTCCCCTTTGAGATATTTGTGACCCAGATTTTGATAATCCCTGTTCTGAAATTTTGTTTTTTGTTAAAAATTTTTTCCCAAAGGTCTTATTGAAGGTGTTATATCAATACAAGGAGAAGCAATATATGGCTCCTCGAGTTTTGCAACAGACATTAAATTATATAAATCAAGGAGTTTCTCATGCTCTCACCTGGAAAAACCTGAAGCCTCATATACAAGTAATAATTTTCTGTCTGAAATATTTTCTAGAAAATATAATGGAAATAACATTAATTACCATAAAGGTTTAACATGCATTTTTTGTTGACTTGTGTTGTTTATTGTAATTCTGATCATTGTTTTGAGAGTAGATTAGGAAAACAAGGTAAATTAACATTGTATAAACTTATTCTAGCAAAAGGAATTTTGTGAATATTCATATGTTTTCATCTAAAACTTCTTACTGTTGCATTATAATTAGTTAATATTTTATATATATAATTTGTAACAAGCAAAGAACTATTTTGCCAGGTTAGTTGTGAGAATAATTGGCTTATTTTTATGAGTAATTTTTTTTGCTTTATTTAAAACTGTAGGACTTCATGGACTAAAATTTCATGTTGTATTGTCTCAGAATACTTAATTGCTATCTTCATGTTTTATTTCATAATTATTTGTTGCATAGAAGGAAGAATATGTACCCTGATAGTTGATCTAAGAATGTAAAGTTTGATATTAAACTTTTAAAAATATATAATTGATTATAGAGTTACTTTTGTTTTACCACTTAACAGAAATTTGAAGGTTTAAATTTTAATACTGACTCAAGGTTGTTACTTTCTTAACTTTTAAATTGCAGGGCATTATACAAGATGTTATTTTTCCATTGATGTGCTATACAGATGCTGATGAAGAACTTTGGCAAGAAGACCCTTATGAATATATACGCATGAAGTTTGGTAAGGAATTTTTACTTTAAGAAATAAAATGTCAGTTAGGGATGTATATAGTAAACCTATGTGGTATCAAGGCTTCTTACCTTTCACGCTAAAATGTCTTTGGTGTTTCAATGTAATTTATTCATTGGTTAGACCAGAGATTTTCCACTTTTTTCATCTCATGGTACACATAAACTAATTACTAAAATACTGCGGCCCTCCAGAATATATATTTTTTTGCCGATCCGCCCAAAAAAACAGGTATAATTTTGATTCATTCACACTAGATGCATGTTGTTGT
Organism: Pipistrellus hanaki; assembly: GCF_964339955.1. Classification (NCBI taxonomy): domain Eukaryota; kingdom Metazoa; phylum Chordata; class Mammalia; order Chiroptera; family Vespertilionidae; genus Pipistrellus; species Pipistrellus hanaki. The sequence goes on from NC_140511.1 coordinate 48,169,113, forward strand.
ATTGGCTACTATCATTTTTTTATTTGACAATACAAGGGGAAAGAGTTTGGGTATTTAATGTTTTAAAAATTATTGTATCACCGAGGTTACAAATCACTGCTTTAGACCTTTGAGAGCGGGGCTATTCAGTGATCAATTATGGCATGTGATTATTTTTAGCAGATAAATACAGTAGTGTTATTAAGTTATTAGATGTGCTTCTGGCACATTCCAAAACTTAAAAATTCAAGACTATACTTTAACACTGAGTGGTCTGTGAGGTCTGAAAAGTTTGCAACTGCTGGTCTAAACTATACTTTTGGATCCCATGTCAGTCAACTATGTATGTGCAAATGGAGAAGATGCATACTGGAAGCTAGAGTCACAGGGAGTCTCCATGGAACTAAAGATTGTAATTTGACTAATTTGAGTATTAGTCCTTCTTCCTAGCAAACTCTTATTTTTTTTTATTACTGTGTTTTCTTATTGGCTTAAAATAACACATTATCTGTTTCTGGGAAACAGGAATCTGGGTATGGCTTAGCAGAATTTTCTGCTTCAAGATCTCTTATGAAGTTTCAATCAAAGAATCTTACGTACTTTTAGTCGTTTGTATTTTTGTGACCCTATTGTGAATTCTCATAGTAGTAGTGTTTTGTATGAAGGAAAATAATCATTAGGATAAATTGATGGATTATTAACATTTATCTTGTACAGAAAAAACATGGAATTAGACTTTCACACAATAATATGGGTAACTAGTGGCCTGGTGCACAAAATTTGTGCACAGAGAGGGGGACATCCCTCTCGCAATCTGGGGCTGCTGGCTCCTAACCACTAGCCTGCCTGCCTGCCTGCCTGATTGCCCCTAACTGCCTCTGCCTGCACCCAACTGCCCTCCCCTGTTGGCCTGATCTCACCTCCAACTGCCCTTCCTGCCAGCCTGATCGCCCCTAACTGCCTCTGCCTGCCTGATTATCCCTAACTGCACTCCCCTGCAGGCCTGATCTCTCCTCCAACTGCCCTCCTCTGCCAGCCAATTTGGTTCTGACTGGTTGTTTTCTATGCCAGTCAGTGTCTCTGGGCCTATCAACGGGGCCTGGTTAGAAAGGCGGGACCGATCAGCAGCCCTGGTGGAAGCCTGGAGAGAAATGGCGGGGTGGCTGCTGACCTGGCCCAGAGAGAAAGAGCAAGGCAAGTGCTGATCAACAGCTGCCACACAGGCTTTAGATCAGACCCTGCTTCTCTCTTTAGGCCTCTCTCCAGGCCTGATTCGCAGCCCTCTCAGCAGTCAGTGCTGGGTCGCCACGGCAACCCAGTGGTGACAGTAGGACTGACTTCTGGTTGGTCAAGCCTCCGGTCATGATGAACCCAGGGTTTTTATATATTAGGATTGGGTTCATATTCAAATTCACCTTGTGTCAAAATATAACAAAATTTTGAGGTTTCCCCTCCCCCTCTTTTCTTTTACCAACATTACTTATAAATTATGTGGCAGTGTTTGTTGAAGAAATTGAAATTACTGTTTTCTGTATTTAAATTTATTCTCTAGATGTGTTTGAAGATTTCATTTCTCCTACCACTGCTGCCCAGACACTATTGTTTACTGCCTGTAGTAAGAGGAAAGAGGTAGGTTATTTAATGTGTAGAATACTTTCGCTTTTATGTATTTTAATATTTAAAAATTGTTCAGATACACTACTTTTTTTTCTTTTAATGTGTGTTTTTTTTTTTTATTTTTTTTTTTAATACATTTAGTTGGTTTTTAGAGAGGAAAGGGGAGAGAGAAACATCAATGATGAGATTCATTGATTGGCTGCCTCCTGCACCCTCCACTCTGGGATCCAACCGGCAACCCAGGCATGTGCCCTGGCTGGGAATTGAACTGTGTGACATTCTGGTTCATAGATTGATGCTCAACCACTGAGCCATGCTTCCTGGGCCAGATACCCTGCTTTTAATGTTAGCCGTATGGGAGTCATTTTTGTCATTAATGTTTTTTAAGGATTTCCTCTTTTTAATTTAGGTACTGCAAAAGACTATGGGATTTTGCTACCAGATTCTTACAGAACCAAATGCTGATCCTCGAAAAAAAGATGGAGCCCTGCATATGATTGGCTCTTTAGCTGAAATACTTCTAAAGGTATTTTTTTTTTTTGTGGGTCTGCACACAGTTTGATAACAGTTTTATTGAGATATAATTCACACACCATGAAATTGACACATTTAAAGTTTACAGTTCAGTGGTTTTTCTTATATTCACAGAATTCCAAAAAGGAATCTTATTTATTAGCATTTACTTTCCATTTTCTATGAGACCTCCCAACCTTAAGATATGCCTAACCTATTTTATGTCTTGGTAACTGTTAATTTGTGGGTATATTTGTCTATCTTAGTTCATAAAGTAATTATTTGTGTAAAAGGCTGAATTCTCTTGGATCAGATTTTTTAACTATTATTAAACTATAGGCCTGGTGCATGAGATTTGTGCATGGGCAAGATCCCTAACCCTGGCCAGTGATCAGGACCGATCTGTGGGGCAACCATCGGGATGATCAGGGGACCCCCATTGACAACTGCCTGGGCTGGCCTGGGGCCTGTGGGCTAGGTACAGCTCCTGCATTGGCATCTGCCCCCTGGTGATCAGTGTACTTCATAGCGACTGGTCATAATGCTGTTCAATTAATTTGCATATTAGTCTTTTATTATATAGGATAATCTTAGATTATAAAAAAATTGTAAAAATAGTTCTCAGAACTCTTCACCCAGCTTCCACTAATGTTAACTTTTTTTTTTTTTTTTTTTTTTTTTTTTTTTTTTTTTTTAAGAGAGAAAGGGGTAGGGATGGAGAGTTAGAAACATCAATGAGAGAGAAACATTGACCAACTGCCTCCTGCACACCTCTTACTGGGGATGTGCCTGCAACCAAGGTACATGTCCTTGACCAGAATCGGACCTAGGACCCTTCAATCCGCAGGCCAACACTCTATCCACCAAGCCATACTAATTAGAATACTAATATTAATATCATAGATAGCTATGCCATAATTCTCAAAACCAGAAAATTAATATTGATATTTTAAACTAATCTATAGTCCTGGCCAGTTTGTCTCAGTGGATAGAGCATCAGCCTGCAGACTGAAGGGTCCCAGGTCGATTCTGGTCAAGGGCATGTACCTTGATTATGGGCACATCCCCAAAGGGGGGTATGCAGAAGGCAGCTGATCATTGATTCTCTCTCATCGATGTTTCTAGCTCTCTATCCCTCTCCCTTCTTCTCTGTAAAAAATCAATAGAAACGTATTTTAAAGAAAACAAACTAATCTATAGACCCATTTCACATTTTATAAGATTTCTCACTAATGCCCTTTTTGGTACATTAATCATTCCAGGATCCCATATTGCATTATGTTCTCATGTCTCATTAGTCTTCTTAGGTTTATTAGTATTTATAAGTTTTTAATATTAATATGCACTTTTCTTTATAACATCTTACTTTTTAGAAAATACAAATATCTTTTTAGATAATCAGATTATCACCTTGAAAGTAGGATGTTTCTCAGTCTATGTTATGTTCATTTAAAATCTTTACAGGGATTTAAAAAAATTCTAATAGTTTTATAAGCAAAAAAGTTTTATAAGGTAAGGAATAAAATTAACCACACATCATTACTCAACAACCATTGCTGCTATGACTTAGTGCTATTGCTTTCTTAACAAATAATACAAAAAGGTTTAAAAAAAGTATTCTGTGTGTTTTTTATGGTAGTGTGAAAATAAGAAAATTGGATGTGTATCTTGGGGTTCAAAGAACCAGAGTAAATATATGTTTAGCATCAATAGTAATTTTTAACACCATGTGTATCAGGCATTTGAGATTATTATATTTGGAATTCTTTCAAAAATAATTTTTGTTTATATTTACAGAAAAAGATATATAAAGATCAGATGGAATACATGTTGCAGAATCATGTATTCCCTCTCTTCAGCAGTGAACTAGGCTACATGAGAGCGAGAGTAAGTTTTAATGCTGTATTTATTTATTTAGTTATATCTTATAATGCTTATAATGAATGACTGCTTGTGTCGACTTTTAAATGAAAACTTTATAATTTCATTTTTAAAGCCATATTTTATTTTTTGTTTTTTTGTTTTTTCTTTCTGCTTTTACTTTTAGTCATATTTATTTTATGCTGAATTTTCTCTTGGGCCATGAGTTTTTGTTTCTTTAGTTTCTGGGATATTTTTTTCTTCTGTCCAGTGAGGATCACTGTATGTGGCAGGGAGAGCTCACGTATGGGTCAATCCACCCATGAGCTCTGTAAGTTGTACTCTGCATCTTAGAGCTTTGTTCACCTGGATGTGCTCAATGACAAGAGAATCTGCATCTAAACCCTTAAAGTTCAGCCTTGTTCTCTGCATTTTTAAGCATGTGCAGCAAAAATTCAGCCCTCCTTTTGGGCCACCAACGCTGTGTCCAATCCCACTGTTTTGCCTGGGTACACCTACCAGTTCCACCATTGTAACGATGGAATGGTACACACTGCTTCTTTAAAGTGGTATCTTTAAGATACTTGTGTATATATATATATATATACACACACACCTTTGATGGCCTGGCGGTGTCATGAATGTTCTTAAAGTGAACACAAAGATTTGAGCTTCTTGATTTGCATGATATTGTGGGATTTTATGATTCAAGTGAACAGCGAACCATTTTCAGAGGTCACCTCTGGCCACTTTGGGGGAAGAGCTTTTGTAAATGGCTGATGTAATGTGTGCATAGTTTTCATCTGTGTCTGATAGCAGTGTCTGTCTGTGTTTTGCATTCAGATCTTGCTATCCACACAAACATCATGCAGCCAAAGATTAAGTTGGGATCATAGTACTGGTCTAGTGTTGTCTCATTGGACATAATTTACCACTGGCCAGCCTCCAAATTCCCATACAGAACTTTGTGAATAGAGATAGTGTATAGCTTTTGGAAATTTAATATATCTATAATAACTCACTGCATTTTATTTTTAAAGGCTTGCTGGGTCCTTCACTATTTTTGTGAAGTTAAGTTCAAAAGTGACCAGAACCTGCAAACAGCCTTAGAGCTGACTCGAAGATGTCTAATTGATGATAGGGAAATGCCTGTGAAAGTGGAAGCTGCCATCGCACTTCAGGTGTTAATCAGCAATCAAGAAAAAGGTAAAGGGTTTATATCTCAAATAGTGTAGCATTCTCCTCCCTCCCCATCCCCCCCCCAATAACTGTACAAGGCATAATCCTAGATACTTGACACATAATCTTCCTTTTTATATGAAAGTATATCTTTTTTACATTAATGCGTGTTATATCAGGTTTAAGGAATTTTAGCCTAATTTTTTTTCAACTCTTACAGCAAAGGAATACATCACACCATTCATCAGACCTGTAATGCAAGCTCTTCTTCATATTATAAGAGAAACAGAAAACGATGATCTTACCAATGTAATTCAGAAAATGATCTGCGAGTATAGTGAAGAAGTTACTCCTATTGCAGTAGAAATGACACAGCATTTGGTATGTTATTTGAACCAATCATTCATGCATTACTTATCTTCTAGAAAGCATTTTCACAGAGCTTATTGTATGCCAGATAACACTGTAAGCCCTTGATAAATATATGGATATATATCTTTAACTTGTTTAATTCTTACACAATCCTGTGTGAGGTATAAAAAGGGTAAGTAGTTTGCCTATAGTTAGAATGGGTGAGGCTAGCCGAAACCGGTTTGGCTCAGTGGTGGAGCGTCAGTCTGCGGACTGAAGAGTCCCGGGTTCGATTCCGGTCAGGGGCATGTACGTTAGTTGCGGGCACATCCCCAGCAGGGGGTGTGCGGGAGGCAGCTGGTTGATGTTTCTCTCTCATCAACGTTTCTGGCTCTCTATCTCTCTCCCTTCCTCTCTGTAAAAAAAAATCAATAAAATATATATTTAAAAAAGAATGGGTGAGGCTAAAATTCACATTTGAGCTGTATGTCTTTACAGTGCACATCTCTTTTTTTAAAAAATTATTTTTATTTTTTTCAGAGAGGGAGAGAGATGAGAAATATCAACGATGAGGAAGAATCATTGATTGGCTGCTTCCTGAACACTCCCTACTGGGGATCTATCCCACAACCCAGGCATGTGTCTTTGACTGAAATTGAACCTGGGACCTTTCACTCCACAGGCCAGTGCTCTATCCACTGAGCCAAACCGGTTTCAGTAAACTGTATTTTTTTTTTTTTAAGTATATTTTATTGATTTTTTACAGAGAGGAAGGGAGAGAGATAGAGAGCTAGAAACGTCGATAAGAGAGAAACATCGACCAGCTGCCTCTTGCACACCCCTTACTGGGGATGTGCCCAGAACCAACGTACATGCCCCTGACTGGAATCGAACCTGGGACCTTTCAGTCCACAGACCGACGCTCTACCACTGAGCCAAACCGGTTTCGGCAGTAAACTGTATTCTTAACAGCTGATTTTGCAATGGATGAGGACATTTGAATAAAGTATCATCATCTATTATGTATATTTATTGCATTTATAATATATTGGTCTGATTATTAGTTATGACTCGGAAGTTTGTTTCAAATAGTTGAACATTGCGATAACAAAATCTTGATGATTAATAAACCTGATATCTGTATTTGGGGCATTATCACCTATTAGCCAGTAATATTAATAAAAATATTCATAATAAGGGTGGGGCAATGGGGAGATAAGGACACATATGTAATACCTTAAAAAAATATTCAGAATGTTAAACAGTTTCTGTCCCTTGCCTGATTTGATTTTCAGAGTTTATCTGTGAAGTTCCCAAATGAGATGTTAGGAAACAGAGGTCAAATAAGTTGTTTAAGGTCACCCAGAAATTCACAGAGAAGTACCATTTGATTATAGGGTCCAACCTCTTAATTATTACTGATCAGTCTGGAAACATTGATTGCTTTTGTTGTCCCAGTGAGAACATTTTAAAATTGAAATTTTCAAACCAAAAAAATGTTTATGCTGTTTTAACCACAAACCTAAATTATATTTCTTTTAATCTAGGCAATGACATTTAATCAAGTAATTCAGACTGGGCCTGATGAAGAAGGAAGTGATGACAAAGCAGTTACTGCTATGGGGATCTTGAATACTATTGACACACTTCTTAGTGTAGTTGAAGATCATAAAGAGGTAAGGAATTGATCTAGTATTGTAAAAGTTTTAGGTTAGTTGAAGCCATTCCTTATCAACTATTCTATGTTTTTTGGATAGCCCTTACATATAATTTTGGTCATTTTCTCATGCACCCTTTTTTTTTTTTTTTTTTTTTTAATATATTTTATTGATTTTTCACAGAGAGGAAGAGAGAGATAGACAGTTAGAAACATCGATGAGAGATAAGCATTGATCAGCTGCCTCTTGCACACTCCCTACTGGGGATGTGCCCGCAACCAAGGTACATACCCTTGACCAGAATCGAACCTGGGACTTTTTAGTCCCCAGGCTGACGCTCTATCCACTGAGCCAAACTGGTTTCAGCTGAATAGTAAATTTTTATCTTATTTCCCCTTGCACCTTTATAAACATTCTATGTATGTCAGGTATTTGGGATCCAATTCAAAAGCACACTAACAATTAAAAAGAACTTGTATTTTCTGCCTTAATTGATTGGGGGCCTGGTTCTCTATATCTACTATAATTATATAAATGGAGGTGATTTAAGAATTATTGAAAGTGGTTACAATCATGTCTTCTTTAAAATAATTGTTCTATAAGTCACTGACTGTGACTTTTCAGTTATATCTGGGTTGAATTAATACTTACACACAAAAGGATTTAAAGTCTGTCTACAGAACATTTGTGGCTCCTTTAATTTTTAGGTAAACTACATGTTATTCTTTATGTTTGTCTCATTGTTGTGGTTCACAACATTTGTAATATTATGAGTGAATCATTTCAGCGCAGAGACCTAAAATTATTTCTTACCAATACTGATTTTATATTTTAATACACTGAATTACGTTATACATTGATCAGTAAATTCCTTCAGTGTGCTGTGGTTCCTCCATGTAATTTTTTTCCCCCTTTTCTTTTAGATAACTCAGCAGCTTGAGGGAATCTGCTTACAGGTCATTGGAACTGTTTTACAACAGCATGTCTTAGGTATATACCTCTAGTTGTGGTAAGAATTTATTGCTATTTTACATCAGCAAGCATTATACTAATGTCTCCATGTTCTCTTTTAGAATTCTATGAGGAGATCTTCTCTTTAGCACATAGTTTGACATGTCAACAAGTGTCTCCACAGATGTGGCAGCTTCTACCTCTGGTATTTGAGGTTTTTCAACAAGATGGCTTTGATTACTTTACAGGTAAGTTAAAACAGCATAAAAATACTTCAGATTTTTTTCCATTTCAATGTTTATCGGTAAACATGCACTTTTGAATATTCTAAGTGCCCAATTTGTTTGAATAAATTATCAATACAGTTAATGCTCAAGGATCCATAGCATTGATTTCCATTATATATTTTGATTTAGTTATTTAATGCGTTGGTGGTATGTTTTGTTGTATTTTTTTTGTGTGTGTGTTGTTTTCCCCCCTCTTAACACATATTCTCACCCTTTGGCTCCCTGTCCATATTCTTTATATAATCTTTGTTTTTTAACTACTAACTATAAAGGAATTCACTTTAATAATGGTTCATTCCTAAATCTAATTATAAATAAATATATCTTAATTAAAAGCAAATGTTACAGAAAAAACAACCTCAGATTTGTTTTCTTTTTCTAAGGAGATTTTTTCCAAACCAAAGTATTTATATTAGTAAAGGTAATTAACTGGTTATTTTTAATACAGATATGATGCCTCTGCTTCATAATTATGTGACAGTTGATACAGACACACTTCTATCTGATACCAAGTATCTTGAAATGATATACAGTATGTGCAAAAAGGTAGGTCATTTTTAATTAATAGAAGAACGTATGTCATGAAGCTGTGCTATAAAAAGTATAAAATTGTTAAGCTACATGATACCACATTATGGCAAACAGATTATACAGAATAAGACCTTTAAAAGTTTAAATAAGACCTTGATTCCTTAGATGCCATAATACTTAATGGCTTTGACAACTGTTTGCCTTCTGTCTGTCCACTGACATTTAATTAAGAGTTGTAAATGTTTTTGATTTTTCAGAATGCTTGGAGATTAACTTTAGTCTAGTCCTTTTCTAGGATTTGAATCAAAAAAGGAAAGTATCTAAAACTTGAGATATTTTTTAAAGGATCAGGAATCATTACAGATATTTTATAAAGAAAATTTCTGAAGACAATGGGTTTATGGAAGCTACACACTAATTATTTAGTAAATAGCAAGATTGTAACGTGAGGGTTTTCTATAAAGTCAAAAGTACTGTGTCATTTCTTGGAAAAAGTATAAGATAAATCTATGATGAATGTTTTTTAAAAAAATGCTTTTCTTCAGTTAGAGGGAATAAAATACTTGAATTGGGGCTCTTCAATATCAAAGTCACTATAATTGATAGCATTTAATTTTCTAAAAGTGCTTGTTAAGAGGCAGCAGGCTGTTTAACATCAGGTATTTAAATCATTTTGCTCCATGAAGTTTATAGAAGTGCTTGTCCTCATTTCCTTTCTGACAATTTAGTCACCAAATAATCATCTACTTGTTATTTAATATTTATTGCCAGTGCTATTATCATGTTAATATTCGGGGAATGGATATCTACACCATCATATTTCAGAACACTGTCATGAACATTTTCAGCTCTTTAGTACTAACAAGCACACCTACTCCATGTTTTTTTATTTCTTGTCTGCCTATTGCTTCCTCCTGTCCCACACAGTATTTTTTATTTTTTGAGTCTTGTTTAGAGAAAAGATTTTTCTTAACATCAGCTTAATTTTTTTGTAGTTCTTTATATAAGAGCCAGATATCCCTGAGAAAGGTAGAGTCCTTTGGTATGTTTCTATGAAAAGTAGTGGTTGTCAGTGTGCTACTGTTTAGAATAGCAGAATGGGGAGGAGCTTCGATTATGTAGACCAAGATCCAGATTGCTAGAATATAGCAAAAAAACTGCACATCCTCCAGGTGCTTTAGATAACAGTCTGAATATTGCAATCATTCATATTTAGAGTATTTTAAATACTCCAGAGAAAGAAGACAGGACAGAAATTCTCAGATTGGAAAGTTTCATGACGCCTCACTTCAATTTGTATTGTGTTGATCAGGTTCTTACAGGGGTTGCAGGAGAAGATGCAGAGTGTCATGCAGCAAAGTTATTAGAGGTCATCATTCTCCAATGCAAAGGGCGTGGCATTGACCAGGTCAGTAAGGCTAACTATTAATGATTCGGATGTGAGGCTTCAGAGGCGAAATCTTTCCCTCCACTTTTTCTTTTTAGCAATCTGTTACATATGTTGTTTATTATGACACCGAGATAAATTGGTTTAAAATGTAACAAATATACAATGATTATGTTTTGTGTGTGTGTGTGTGTGTGTTCAATATGACTGGCAAGTTTTATGGCTACTTGTTATCATGCAAGGTAAGTTTTGACTAGATTTTCTTATAGTACGTTGTGACAGTATTGCTTGCTATGTTATTACTTTTCAATAAAATAGATTTAGTCATTAAATTTCCACAAGTCATTAAGTTTCAGTAAGAATTTTCACCAGCTTTATTGAGGTATAATTGAAATATAACATTGTATAAGTTGAAGATATACAATGTGATGAGTTGATACATGTATATATTGCAGAAATTATTGCCGTGGTAAGGTTAGCTAGTTGGAGTATTGCGAATCCATGATAGCTATTGCTGAGGCTCTATCTTGGTGATGACTTAACTCTCTCTAAAATTAGATTTGCCAGTGAAATGCCTCAACAAAAAACTATTGTATGATGTGGAAAGAGGGTAAAATGGGGGAACAACTAAGTTAATATGGGTAGGATAATTAGATTCCTGTTAATTTGTAATTTTGGAATATTTTCCTTTCTTAATAGTGCATTCCCTTATTTGTGGAAGCAGCGTTAGAGAGACTGACAAGAGAAGTGAAGACAAGTGAACTTCGAACAATGTGCCTGCAAGTTGCCATTGCAGCTTTGTATTATAATCCACACCTCCTTCTTAATACTTTAGAAAATCTTCGCTTCCCTAATAACGTTGAACCAGTTACAAATCATTTTATTACACAGTGGCTTAATGATGTTGATTGTTTCTTGGGGTGAGTGCTATATATTGGATATTTATTTATTTAACTTTGTAAGGAACTCTGCTTATTAAGAAAATACCCTTATTTTATTTTTTAGGCTACATGACAGAAAGATGTGTGTTCTGGGCCTGTGTGCTCTTATTGATATGGAACAGATACCACAAGTTTTAAATCAGGTTTCTGGACAGATTTTGCCAGCTTTTATCCTTTTATTTAATGGATTAAAAAGAGCATATGCTTGCCATGCAGAACATGAAAATGACAGTGATGATGATGATGAAGCTGATGATGATGATGAAACGGGTAAGGGATTTGAGATGGAGGAAGCCAAACTTACCTAGTTAGAAAAATCACTAGACTTATTAGTCCTTCTAAAGAAATGTGAAATCATAGCCAAATTTTTTCATTTCCATTATTCATAGAAAAACAGTCTTACTTACCTTCCCACTAAGGTAAGATCTAAGAAGGCAGGAACTCAGCTATATCTTCAGCATATAAAGGATTTCCTAGGCACTTACGGTTCTCAGTAAATTAATAGAATGTTAGTTAAGAGAAATGATTATAATGGTTCCAAAATAAGGTAACAATTTTTGTCTTTTATTATTTAGTAACTTGGCCATTAAAAAGTCTTGCAAAACGTTTTCTGTGGATATAATATAAATTACATGACTATTAGTGTTTGGTTTGGTATATTGTCATATAGCTCAGAGTATACCATGTGCTGAATCTCATTATGCAGTCATTTTTCAAATCTCTAATTTTTTTTTAATAGTTTTCCACTGATTTTAAAAATATATATTTTATTGATTTTTTACAGAGAGAAAGAGAGAGGGATAGAAAGCTAGAAACATCGATGAGAGAGAGACATTGATCATCTGCCTCTTGCACACCCCCTACTGGGGATATGCCCGCAACCAAGGTACATGCCCTTGACCGGAATCGAACCTGGGACCCTTCAGTCCCCAAGCCGATGCTCTATCCATTGTGCCAAACCGGTCTCGGCAATCTCTAATATTATTAAGAGTTGTGGTTAGGTTTCTTGCATTCCTTTGAGAGTTTTTTTTTTTCCTACTTATTGCTGAACACATAACTAAACACCAATTCCTGGAAATCTTTCCTGAATTGATTCAATTAGGATTTGCAGTTTATTGTTATCACTGTCAGTTCACTGAGTAACAAAATATTGCAATATTAACAAAAGGGCCTATTTTATGGCTTGGCAGAGGAACTGGGGAGTGATGAAGATGACATTGATGAAGATGGTCAAGAATACTTAGAGATTCTGGCTAAGCAAGCAGGTGAAGATGGAGATGATGACGAATGGGAAGAAAACGATGCGGAGGAGACTGCTTTGGAAGGTTATTCCACAATCATTGATGATGAAGATAACCCTGTTGATGAGTATCAAATATTTAAAGCTATATTTCAAAGTAAGTCGTGTCTTACGTAATTTATATATTTCTAATATTAATTTTCGTGAACCCATCTGTTCTTAGATCTGTCCCTTAAAGGGATCTGACTACAGGCAATCCTCAGGTTACGTCAGATTTGACGTTCATGGTTATGTCACCATCTTCCATTTATTTATTTGAAAAAAGAAAAAAATTCCATCATTTCAACATATGTGCTTTATATATTTTATTATTTACCACAAGTAAAGGTCAGAGATTGTTACCTTTCTTTTAATTTTTTTTTACTGTTTCACTTCATTACTGTTATGTGCTCCATGTGAATGAATGGCGTAGGTGGATTCTATAGGTGTTAGTCATGCTGTAGGAACTGATCTCTGACATAACCTGAGGATCTACTATATATCAAACCCAATAGAATATGATTTAGGATTGTTAGGCAAAGTGACCAAAGTTATTTCTACTATTGTCATAATTTGAGAGCATTTTCTTTATCTTATTTTTATTTAGATTATAATTTTGAAACAGGAATATTAAAGGAAAATAGTACATCAAAAAGTTTATCCGATGATACTTTCTCTTTCCCACTTCTGATTTCTATCCTCCCAGCTTACTCCAGAAGTATTCACTCTTGTGTTTGTGTATCTTCCCATCCAAATCCACACTTAGTCTGAGAATTGGACAGTTTATAAATAACTAGAGGCCTGATGCACGAAATTCGAGCAAGGGGCTTGGCCCACCCCCCACCATAGTTGTTGCTGGGCCTCTGCCGTGGCCCCGCCCACCACAGCTTCATCCAAAAGGAAGTGTGTCTGGTCTAATTAGCATATTATACTTTTATTAACTTAAATGGCTTTGGAATCCCTTTTCCTTTTTTCCTGTGTCATAGTATGGATGGCTACCGTTTATTTGGTGCCTTTTTTTTTTTTTTTTTTAATCCTTATTTATCATCATATACTTTGATTTCAACAAAATATCTGTGTCCCATCATTCAGCTTAGAAGTTAAAATTAGCATATTTGAAATACCCTTTTCTCCCAGAGTTAACTATTGTGCTATTTATTATTTCTATGCATTATGAACTTTGATGTAGAACTAGTTTCCTCATAACCATGTGTTCTAAGCACATGACAAAGTAATTTTGATACAAGGTTGTAGAAATTGATTGAGGTGCCAAGAACTACGTGCTTGCTTTTATCCGTGGTTTTATACTTTGTAGAATTAAACACATGTTAATCCCTGAAGTATTAAGTGATTATACTAGGGGACCTGTGCATAGTAAATGTTCTAAAGTAGAAATATTACATTTGTGTGATGGAATGACAGGTTTTCCCCACAAAATTCCTGAAACAATTAGTATATGAGAGAGTCAATTTTCATTCTTGAGATTACTCTACAAAAAAATATTCTTTTAAAAAAATCTTTATAGAGAATATTTTCTCTCATGTCTCACCACACACATGCCTCTTGAATACCTATTTAATTGAAATAGGGAAATACATGGTCAGACTTGCTACCATTATATATCAACTTATCTAATGTTTATTTTCTTCAAGCATTGTGAGGTTTTTATACCTAGCCTTCTAACATGCTGGGAAAACTCATTCTCCCTTTGTCGCACATTGAATTTGACCATTATTTAGACAATAAAGTAAAAAATCTGTGAACATCGATTTTTACTTAAATCCTGTAGAGCTTTCTATGGAGAGACACTAGAGGTGTTAAAGAGAGGTTTTTGAATAGGCAATAAAGAAAGAAATGATGTATTTTGTACCATTCACTCTTTATTTGCATCTACTTAATGTTTCTTGTTTTTGTTTTTAAGTGGGTTGTGTTAATTTTATCTATAACTTTTCCTAATTTGTTACTTATTGTATAAGAACGGGTTTAGGTTCTGAGTCCTTATTTGCTAGAGATGAATTATGAGAATGATTAGGTTTTTTAAGGCATAAATGCTAAAGCAGAATTTTTTCTCCTATATCATTTGTTTCATAAGTAATTTAAAGTTACTGTTCAGGGAATATAATATAGATCAAAATTTTAGTACTGGAGGTGGAGTTCGGGGGACAAACTAGAAAGGAGCTACCAGGTCTCTCTTACTATTTCCATTTCCCCGTTTTGTTTCTTTTTGATAGCTATACAGAATCGTAATCCTGGGTGGTATCAGGCTCTAACTCATGGTCTTAATGAAGAACAAAGAAAACAGTTACAAGATATAGCAACTCTGGCTGATCAAAGAAGGGCTGCCCATGGTATGTTAATTTGACCATAATCTCTCTTGAATGCAGTTCATGACTTGCTATAGGTTTAAATTTTTATGTTAAATTATTTTTAGCTATATAAATGCTCCAGTTGTTGGTGATAGGAATCCACTCTAACCTGAAGGAATGAATTAAATGAAATGAATTTTTAGTTTGGCTACTTTATTGATTTTAAGTGTAGTTGAAGACTACTTTCAGTGTGCAGAAGCTTTGCGGTTGCTGAAGCACATGGTGATGGCTTGTAGTTGAAAATCTTATTAAAAGTATAAAAAAATTAAAAGTTATGGAAACAACTCTTTAGCATTACCTTATCTCTTTATCTTCAACCAGTATGCATTTCAAAAAAGGACACTTTCGCCTGGCCAGCCAGCATGGCTCAGTGGTTGAGTGTTGACCTATGAACTGGGAGGTCACAGTTTGATTCCCCACCAGGGCATATGCCTGGGTTTGGACTCCATCGTAGTGTGGGGCTTTCAGGAGGCCGTCGATCAGTAATGCTCTTTAATCATTGATGTTTCTTTCCATCTCTCTCCCTCTCCTTTCCTCTCTGAAATATATATATATATACATATATTTTTTAAGGACATTTTTGAGGATACTCTAAATTTGGAACTTTGTTCTCTAAAGTAGTATGATCACATGTTCTATTAAATTACCACTTATTTGTTTTCTAGAATCCAAAATGATTGAGAAGCATGGAGGATACAAATTCAGTGCTCCAGTTGTGCCAAGTTCTTTCAATTTTGGAGGCCCGGCACCAGGGATGAACTGAGTTACCACTTTCTTTCCTGCTGTGTGATTGTAGTGATGAGCTTGTGTTCCTCCTAGTAGCGGTTTCTGAACTGGTTCATGTTATCCACTCTAAACTAATTGATCAATAGATGGACAAGCAAACCAAAAAAACCACCAAAAAAATACACACAAAAAACAACAGGAGGTCAGACCTGATCATGGAACTTGGCACTGAAAAGGAAACCAGAGGGATTTTATGGGGGTAGGGAGACAACTTGGAGGAGGGTATTCCCTTTATTTTTTGAAGAAAGTAACATTCTGACTGAAAATTCAAGTGACACTGTGGAAATATGAAACAAGAGGGGATGTCATGAAGGCAGCTTTTCTTTTTCTGAGGAAAAAATAGGCATGGGCTACAGGACTATTTAAACTGTCTCATTTACAGTATAAGCTCAAAAGGTAGAGTAATTTCTATGCCTATGAGTATTTGTCCGATTTCTGTCTCTTCCTCATCATCGGGTATCTATTCTCCATATATAAATAAGGTAATTGACAACCTTATTCCATTTTCATCTTTTCACTCATCAAAGATTGTTCCTATGTAGATTATTGGACATTTATTGTAGCACTACATAACTGATTTTTTAAAATCTGTAAATGAATTAGCACTTTCATATTGAAACAAGCCTGCTAGCCTATGTATAAAATAGCAAAATGTTTGCTGTTTATAAAAAGAAGGGATATAATGGGGTGGGGGGGGCAGGGGTAATTTCAAGTTATTAATTTAAAAATGAACTAGCAATTTTGTACCTGGTGACTTTGTGGTGCACTCACCTCTGATAGTGACTTGAATTCGGTATGTTAAAAGGGGATGATATTTCATTGCTGCTAAAAAAATGGCAATTCCCTCTGTGTCCTGCTTTTCTTAAAGCTCTCAGTGTACAAGTGGATATTTGGATATAAGACCTTACTGTAATAAGAAAGGTGATACTTGAAGCATGTAAATTGGATATAAAGTTCTACTCTTAAAGAGTTATCAAGAGTTATGGCTAACCATCGATATATGCAATCTATTAAAAGGACTTAATTCGACTATTATGTCTTGATTTGATCGCAGTGTTTTCCTCATTATAAGAACTTTTTCCTCATTGGCCTGTTTTTATCTTGTACCTAGAAAGAGTGCAAAATGCACACTTTTAAAATTTGACATTCAATACATATCCTCCCCCCTTACCCCATTTGTGGTATCTGATTTCAAATAGTTAGGTTGATGGCACATGGTTCCCTCCAAAACCACTATTGATACCACTGCAAAAGTAAGCCAATAACAAGACAATTTGAGAGGTTGGCTTACTTCCCTCCTAACTGCATGTTAAAAAATAAGCCTTTATTGATCTTAAATATCTGTCAGATGGGTCATACATTGGGTTATTTTTTATATACATGTTTACAACAATATTTCAAATTGAAAGCAACATCTCAATGAATTCAAACTAAATGCTGTTGTCTATAACAGATTAGAAAATTTATTGATATTTAAAATGCATAATGAAGAAAACTCATTGGTGTTGTGTTTTTCTTGTATGCCAATAATTAAGCCATTAATGTTGGCACTGTTTGGTTTTTTATTTTAACACTGAAAGGAGTGAAAGTATTTCCTATATTTATGAATTTACTATGAAAATCTTGAGAGAAAAAAAGAATTGTCTGTCGAAAGTGTTTGAGTGAAAACTGTTAATCAAGTGTGTTTCTTTTTCCCCAAATTGGACACCATCTGTGTATACCCTAGGCAACTTAAGGGGATTTCACTATTAGATAAAAATCAATAAAATGGAGTAGTTGTATATATGAAACATTGTGTACAGAGGGGAGATATTGAATAGTATTAAACATTTTTGTCTTCCTTTATCTTTTTTCCCCTACTTAATATTTAGTCTACTTTTTAAAATTCCATACTTCACTGCTCTTTGAACTGATAATTCCAGTTTTCACATTGTTATTGGAAAATCATATCTAATAAAAGTTTTAGTTATTCCAGTGCATAGTATGAAAATTCTCATTTGCTGAGCTTATGTTTCAAGAAAATGTATTGGTATGTCTTTGAGAACAAGTTTTATTGTTTCTTTTGTCAGACAATCCGAACTAATTTCCATTTAGGGATTTTAACGGAAATTAAAGTCCTTAAAATTAAACTACATTTAATAGTGTTATAATGGTGTTTTCTAATGCATCTAATGTATACCTCAATTATTTTTCTTATGCATTGAATTGTAGTTTCTTAATAGATTATGAATCTTGATATATCTGTTTTTAGGTAAGGTTGTAGGACTTTTGAAGATTTTTAGAATATTTATAAACATGTAATTAGTTGCATGTAGATTTTATTTAACAGTCTTTCCCACAATTTCACTAACCTATAACTTATTTTTTAATTTATAAAAATCTGATTTTCTATGGGTTTCAGTACTTGTTTTTTTAGAAGTTGACAGCGTATAGTCTTGACTTTTTGTAAATATAAGCTATCCATCTTTTAAAAACTTATTCATATCAGTATTAAATAAAGGAAGTTTATTTGTTTCTCTGCAGGTTATCAGTTGGTGACTGTTATGTTCACCTCCAGAAGAGACTAGAATATAGAGCAGGGTTGATACACCTTGGCCACTGTGGCTCAGCTGGGGGTTGTCCTGTGCACAGAAAGGTCACTGATTGGATTTCTGGGTCAGGGCACATGCCTGGGTTTCAGGTTTGATTGCTGTTTGAGGCACATGCAGAAGACCAATTGATATTTTGCTCTCATGTCAACGTTTTTCTCAAAAACAACAAAAACAGGATTGATCAAATCACAGCCCTATCCTGTATATAATAATAAAAGGTAATATGCAAATAGACCTAACAGCAGAACAACCAAAGTACAATCCTATATAATATATAATAAAGAAGTAATATATAAATTGGCCCTCACACAAGATGGCTGGCAGGGGAGGGCAGTCGGGGGCAATTGGGCTGGCAGGGTGAAGCAGTTAGGGGTAATCAGGCAGGCAAGCAGTTGAGAGCCAGCAGTCCTGGATTGTGAGAAGGATGTCCCTCAAAGGGTCCCAGATTGGAGAGGGTGCAGGCTTGGCTGAGGGACAACCCTCGCCCCCCCTTACCTCCGGTACATGAATTTTGTGCACCAGGACTTCTAGTATGCTAATAATATGCTAAGGATGCTCAACCGCTCACTATGATATGCACTGACCACCAGGGGGCAAATGCTCTGGCCAGTAGGTTAGCTTGCTGCTGGGGTCCAGCCTATCAGGACTGAGCAAGATGGGCCAGACATGCCCTGGAGCCTTCCTGCGGTCTCTCCTCTGCCCAGTCATGCACTGGTGGGGTCCCTCAGCCTGGCCTGCACTCTATCACAATGGGGGGATGTTGAGAACCAGTTTCAGCCTGAACCCGCAGGCCACTCCCTTTGGGAGGGCGCCAGACACGGCTCTTGGCTGACAAGCGCTGCTGCAGCAGCATTAGCCCAATGGACTGTTTGGGCACGAACCTGTGGCAAGTACAATGGGACAGATGAGCGGAAGCAGCAGGTGGCATTGGACAGCAGTTTTCAACCCAATCCCTGCAGGCTGCCCAGAGGGATCCCACCCATGCACGAATTTGTGTACCTGGCCTCTAGTCCTACCGTATTTTCCGGCATATAAGACGACCCCCTAATTTCACAGTTAAAACATAGGTTTAGGCCTATATTCACTGTATAAGACTACCCCCCACTTCCGAGGCAACACCAGTTCTTTTTTAATAGACCGCCTCTCTAACTCAGCCAATCCAAGCAGGCTTTTTATGCATGCAAATTATACATGTTCTGTACCCGAAGCTACACTGTTCTAGTAAAAAGCCTGCTCAGATTGGCCAGAGTTAGAGAGGCGGTCTATTAAAAAAAGAACTGGTGTTGCCTCTGAAGTGGGGGGGTAGTCTTATACAGTGAATATAGACTTAAACCTGTTTTAACTGTAAAATTAGGGAGTTGTCTTATACGCTAGAAAATACGGTGCATATAATAGCCTAATATGTTAAGTGGCCAGTTATCCATTTAACCAAAGCATGATATGCTAAGGCCACTCAACCGCTCACTATAAGGTGCAGTGGCCAACAGGGGGCAGATGCTCTGGCCATTCGGTTAGCTTGCTGCTGGGGTTCGGCCGATTGGACTGAGCAAGATGGGCTGGGCATGCCATGGGTCCTTCAGTCTGGCCTGCGCCCTCTTGCAATCCAGGCTGAGGCACACCACCACTCCCCTCCCTACCACATACGAATTGGGCCCTCTAGTTGGTTATATGCTGCTATTCACCCCCAGATATAGTCCCTGAGGCAAGCATAAAAGGAAATTCACTGAGAATTGTATTAATATGACTTTGGTAAGATCTGGCATAATGCTTTAAGTATATACAGTAGGTCCTTGGGATATGTTGGAAATCTGTTCCACCAGTGAAAATAACAATTTTCACCATAAATTGGAACCTACCTACATAAGCACCTATGTCACATGGAGCCACATACATAGCAGTAATGAAGTGAAACAGTAAAAAAAAATTAGAAGGTAACATTTTCTACCTTGTAAATAATAAAAATCATAAAGCACATATGTACATACGTTGAAATGACAGAACTTTTTTTATAAATGGGGAGATAGCAATGTAACCACAAAATGATGTACGTCGAGTCTGACATAACCCAAGGACTGCCTGTAGTAGGCATTTCAGTTTGTAAGGCAAATGACCTACAACTACATTAAAACTTCAGTCATAAAAATGTCAGCTCTGTTCTACATATTATAGTTTTGTTGATGATTACCTGTGATTATTAGTATCCCCTCTGAGCTTTAGGTTTTGCAAAACCTTGATGAAGTTAGAATAATGCTTTGGTGCATGTATTTCTTACAAAAGGAAACTAGATCCTAGCTAGGTTTTTATCACTACAGTAGGAATAAATATCTTTTAAGTAAATTTTTTAAAATATATTTTATTTACTTTTACAGAGAGGAAGGGAGATGAATAGAAAGTTAGAAACATTGATAAGAGAGAAACATCGATCAGTTGCCTCCTGTACACCCCCTACTGGGGATGTGCCCACAACTGAGGTACATGCCCTTGACCGGAATCGAATCTGGGACCTTTCAGTCCACAGGCCAACACTCTATCCACTGAGCCAAACCAGTTTCGGCTAATTTTTCTTTTTTTGTTTGAGGGAATTCCCCTCTAGATTTCATTAAAGTATAATTGTTAATTCTTTTTTATATTCTTAGATCTTACATGTATAGATTGAAAGTCAGTTACATTCTATTTGAATTCTGTATTGAAATGCTTCCTATCAGTCTTTTAATATTTTTTTCAAAATCCTTTTAATAAACTCAAACGAAAATTACAGGGGAACTTCCTCAACCTGAAAAATGGCATCTATCCTAAACCTAAAAAGACTTAAAAACCACATGGCCAAAGCGGCTGGTGGCTGAGCTTTAACATATGAACCAGGAAGTTAGGTTTGATTCCAGGTCAGGGCACATGACCCCAGTTGTGGGCTCCATCTCCAGTGTGGGGCATGCAGGAGGCAGCTAATCAATGTTTCCCATCATTGATGTTTCTATCTCTCCTTTCTTTGAAATCAACTTTTAAAAAAAACTTAAAAACCTTCCCCCTAAGATCAAGAACCACACCTAGCCAGTTTGGTTCTGTGGTTAGAGCTTCACCAGCTCATGGACTGAAGAATTTCAGGTTTAATTCTGACCAAGGACATGTACCTCAACTGTAGCTTGATCCCCAGTTGGGGCAAATGCAGGAGGCAACCAATCAATGTTTCTGTCTCTCTCTCCCTCTTGCATTCTAAAAATCAATGGGGGCGGGGAGGGAGGGATTACACACGCATGTGCGCGCGTGTGTGTGTGTGTGTGTGTGTGTGTGTGTGTAATCCCCTCCAGTGAAGATTAACAACAAAAGAACCAGATGCAGATGAAGATGCCCCTCTGTTGCCACTTTCAACATTTGCATGAGGTTCTAGCCAGGGCAATTACGCTAGAGGAAATAAGATATCTAGATGTAAAAGGCAGAAGTGAGATGACAAATCTTACAGAAGACCCTAAGAAATCCATGCAAAAAGAACTAATGACCATCAAGGTTGTAGGACAAGATCAATATACAAATAGCAGTTGTGCCCTGTCCAGTGTGGCTTGGTTAAGCCTTGTCTTGTGCAGGGGGAGGCTGTCAGTTCAATTCCCAGTCAGGGTATATGCCCAGGTTGTGAGCTGGATTTCTGGTGGGGTGCCTACAGGAGGCAGCCAAAACAGGATTCGCTCTCACATCAGTTTCCCTCTCTAAAAATAAAAAATCTGCCAAAACCAGTTTGGCTCAGGGGTAGAGCGTCAGTCTGCGGACTGAAAGTCCCGGGTTCGATTCTGGTCAAGGGCATGTACCTTGGTTGCGGGCACATCCCCGGTGGGGGTTGTGCAAGAGGCAGCTGGTCAGTGTTTCTCATCGACGTTTCTAGCTCTCTCTCCCTCTCCCTTCCTCTCTGTAAAAAAATAAAGTATATTTTTTTAAAATAAAAAATCTTAATCAGTTGTACTATATAGCAATGAAATAAGGAATATATTTAATATATAATAGCATTGAAGTGTACTTATGGATATATTTAAATGAAAAACATAAAAACTTGAAAGACCTAAAAAAATGAAATCCCATGTTCAAATATTCCCAAAGTTCACCTAGAGATTCAGTGTAATTGCTATAAAATCCCAACTACCTTTTTTGCAAGATTGACAAGTGTATCCTAAAATGTATATGGAAATACAAGGGATTTAGAATACCAAAACAATCTTAAATGGAAACATGATTTAGTAACTAATAATGGTACTGGAACAGATATGCTGACCAATGGAATAAAATTTAGTCCAGATATAAACTTAAAATTTGTGGTCAATTGGTTTTCAACAAGGGTAAGAATCTTTTCAACAAATGGCTCTACGACAATTAGGTATTTACATGCTAAAGCCTGAAGTTGGATGGTTACCTCACACAAAAATTAAAGTGATTCAAAGATTTAATAAGATCTCAAAGTATAAAACTCACAGGGGAAAATGTAGGCAACAGTCTGACTATGAATTAGGCAATGCAATAGTTTCTTGGATATAAGAGCAAAGCAGATGCAAATCCTAAGTATACAGGAACTCATAATTCAATAACAAAATATTTTTTATGGGAAATAATCCAAGTAGACTTTTCTCCTAAGATAGCCACTATCATTGAAAAGGTGTTCATCATCACTAGTCATTAAGGGAAATGCAAATTGGAATACAAATATTTCACACCTAGTTTGTCTATAATCAAGAATGTGGGCAGTTTACATGTACTGGTGAAGATGTAGAGAAATTGGGAACCTCATACACCACTAATATCTGAAATGGTCACCTATTGTGGAAAAGTCTGAAGTCTGGCATTTCCTAGAACATTCCACTCCTAGATACACATAGTCAAGAGAAATGGAAGCCATGTCCACATAAGAACTTGTATATGATTAATACTAGCATTATAAGAAAATATGGATATAACCCAAGTAGCTGTCAATTGAATAAAAAAGTGTGTATGTAAAATCAGAGATTTAGCAATAAAAAAAGAATGGAGTAGTTACATTAAACGTGTATAAGCTTTGAAAACAAAGTGAAAAAAGTCAGACCAAAGATTGCAGAATTGGCAAATCCATAGAAGCAGAAAGTATTATTAGTGGTTGCCAGTGGAAGAAATGAAGTGATTATTAGCCATTTGTATGTTATAAGCATCTATAGACTCAAGTGACAGACCTTTTTTATTTTTATTTATTTTTATTTTTTTTATTTTTTATTTTTTTGTCTCGGGGCCTACTTCTTTTTTTTTTTTTTTTTTTTTTTTTTTTTTTTTTTTTTTTTTTCAAATCAATCTTTATTGTTCATATTATTACAAAGGTTCCTCATTTCTTCCCCCCTCCACCAGGTTCCCACCCCACCCTCCGCCCCCTCCCCATCCCCCATTGTCCTCATCCATAGGTGCACAGTTTATGTTCAGTCTCTTCCTCCCTCCCTTTCCCCGATAGTAAATCCCTTTTCAGATAGTAAATCTGTTACTTAGCATTTTCTCATATCAATAATACCTCCACATGCCCAATGATACACTTCACACAAAAGACATTTCCAAATAGGTCAACCAGCCTCATCCAGGCCCCACCCAAGGCACTTACAGATCAACACCCCAGCGCTATACTAACTCAACACATCCAGATCTAAGCCTTCATCACTTGATTCAGCAGACCCTCAAGTTCCCGCAAAAGTTTCCAGCCATGTCTGAGAGGCAGCCGTGGGCAGGTACAGGCGAGGAGCGAGCTGTTTCGGGTCTGGCTGCTCTGGGCCTGGCCTCTGTTGCTCTGGTTCGTTCCACAACCAGCTGCTCCGGGTCTGGTCACTGCCGCTCCCGACCTAGTTGCTCTGGACTTGGCTGTTGCTGCTACAGGCCTGGCCGCACCCGACCCGGCTGCTCTGGGACCGGTTGCTCCGGTCCCGGCCGCTCCGGGCCTGGCCGCTCCCAGCCTGACAGCCGCTGCTCCGGGCCTGGCTGCTCCCAGCCTGGCAGCCATTGCTCCTGGCCTGGCCGCACCAGACCCGGCTGCTCCGGGCCTGGCCGCTCCCAGCCTGGCAGCCGCTGCTCCTGGCCTGGCCGCACAAGACCCGGCTGCTCCGGTCCTGGCCGCTCCCAGCCTGGCAGTCGCTGCTCCGGGCCTGGCCGCACCAGACCCGGCTGCTCCGGGCCTGGACGCTCCCAGCCTGGCAGCTGCTGCTCCGGACCTGGCCGCTCCCAGCCTGGCAGCCGCTGCTCCTGGCCTGGCCGCACCAGACCCGGCTGCTCCGGGCCTGGCCGCTCCCAGCCTGGCAGCCGCTGCTCCGGGTCTGGCCGCACCAGACCCGGCTGCTCCGGGCCTGGCCGCTCCCAGCCTGGCCGCCGCTGCTCCGGGCCTGGCCGCACCAGACCCGGCTGCTCCGGGCCTGGCCGCTCCCAGCCTGGCAGCCGCTTCTCCAGGCCTGGCCACTCCCAGCCTGGCAGCCACTGCTCCGGGCCTGGCCGCACCAGACCCGGCTGCTCCAGGCCTGGCCGCTCCCAGCCTGGCAGCCACTGCTCCGGGCCTGGCCGCACCAGACCCGGCTGCTCCAGGCCTGGCCGCTCCCAGCCTGGCCGCCGCTGCTCCGGGCCTGGCCGCACCAGACCCGGCTGCTCCGGGCCTGGCCGCTCCCAGCCTGGCAGCCGCTTCTCCAGGCCTGGCCACTCCCAGCCTGGCAGCCGCTGCTCCGGGCCTGGCCGCACCAGACCCGGCTGCTCCGGGCCTGGCCGCTCCCAGCCTGGCAGCCGCTGCTCCGGGCCTGGCCGCACCAGACCCGGCTGCTCCGGGCCTGGCCGCTCCCAGCCTGGCAGCCGCTGCTCCGGGCCTGGCCGCACAAGACCCGGCTGCTCCGGGCCTGGCCGCTCCCAGCCTGGCAGCCGCTGCTCCGGGCCTGGCCGCACCAGACCCGGCTGCTCCGGGCCTGGACGCTCCCAGCCTGGCAGTCGCTGCTCCGGGCCTGGCCGCACCAGACCCGGCTGCTCCGGGCCTGGACGCTCCCAGCCTGGCAGCTGCTGCTCCGGGCCTGGCCGCTCCCAGCCTGGCAGCCGCTGCTCCGGGCCTGGCCACACCAGACCCAGCTGCTCCGGGCCTGGCCGCTCCCAGCCTGGCAGCCGCTGCTCCGGGCCTGGCCGCACCAGACCCGGCTGCTCCGGGCCTGGCCGCTCCCAGCCTGGCAGCCGCTGCTCCGGGCCTGGCCGCACCAGACCCGGCTGCTCCGGGCCTGGCCGCTCCCAGCCTGGCAGCCGCTGCTCCGGGCCTGGCCGCACCAGACCCGGCTGCTCCGGGCCTGGCCGCTCCCAGCCTGGGAGCTGCTGCTCCGGGCCTGGCCGCTCCCAGCCTGGCAGCCGCTGCTCCGGGCCTGGCCACACCAGACCCGGCTGCTCCGGACCTGGCTGCTCCCAGCCTGGCAGCTGCTGCTCCGGGCCTGGCCGCTCCTAGCCTGGCAGCCGCTGCTCCAGGCCTGGCCGCACCAGACCCAGCTGCTCCGGGCCTGGCCGCTCCCAGCCTGGCCGCCGCTGCTCCGGGCCTGGCCGCACCCGACCCGGCTGCTCCGAGCCTGGCCGCTCCCAGCCTGGATTCTTCGTGGTTGTCTACTGCTGTTCTGGGCCTGGCTGCTCCCAACCCGGCTGCTCTGGGCCGGGCTTCTCCGGGCCCAGCCACTCCGTGTCTGGGTGTTCCTGGACTGGCCACCCTGGGCTTGGCCGCCTCTGCCTCAGGCCTGGCTGCCACTGCCCCAGGTCTGGCTGCTCCAGTGCTGGCCGTTGCTGCTCTTGTTCTGGCTGCTGCTGTTCTGGGGCCTGGCCACTGCTGCTCCGGGCCCAGCTGCCACTGCCTTGTGCCTGGCCACTCTAGGCCTGGTCGCCGCTGTTCCAACATTCTGTCCCTTTTTTCTCTTCTTTTTTTTTTCTTTTTTTAAAAAAAACAACAAAACGCATTTATGTTGCAATGTTGGCTGGTGCGTTGAGTTCTGACTTAGTCTTTGATTTTTCAAGATCTTCTTTGTATTCTTTCTTAAGTAATTTTACTATCATTTGCTCTCACTTGATTTCTTCACATTGAGAACTTCTTTGGTTTCTTCCTCCTTGTCCTGGGAGCTCAGCAGGTTGGCCTGTGGCACCCCTTTGTTCTCCGCGGGCTCCGGCGCTGCTCCAGCCTGTTGCCGGGGTCGGCGCCGCCCAGGAAGCAGCCCCCGTCCTTGGCTCCGTTGCCAGTGCTCAGCAGTCGAAGGCTCAGGGGCACCCCCCCCACTGGGGGCCCCGTCGCCCGGCTCCTTGCTGGCGCCCAGCTGGCCGGTGTCCGGCAGGGGCTCCTGCTCCTCGTGGCGTTCCTCCAGTCTGGAGCTTTCTTTCTCCCTCCCACTAGGGGAGTCCAGGATCAGAGTCAACAGACTGTCCTCTGCGCGCAGTGTGCGCGACTCCGGGGGCTCGGCCTTTCGCCGCGCTCCCAGGACTCCACCTCACAGCCCCGTCTCCCCCTGCCCCAGCCTGGGTCCCCAGGGACTGGCCCAGACCTGGAGTTCGGGGAGGTCTGGACTGAGGCTCAGAGCTGCCGCTGGAGGCTTTGTTTCTTCCGGCTAGGGTAATCCAGCATCAGAGTCAACATTCAGTCTTCTGCGCGCCATGTGCGCACGACTCCGGGGGCCCCGCATTTCGCCGTCCCCCGGGATTGTCTCCCCCTGCCGGAGCCTGGGTCCCCAGGGTCTGGCACATAACTTGGGGCTCAGCGCTGCCGGTTCGGGGGTTCAGCCCAGGCTGGGGGTTCTATTTCCTTCCTGCTAGGGAACGCCAGGTAGCACCCAGCCCTCTCCTCCTCTCCGGCTGCGACCTCTCCGCGCGCGCGTGCGTGCGAGCGCGCAGCATGTCTCCGTACCTTAGGCTTTTTTTCAGCTCCTCTGATTTTCCTTCTGGTTTTCTCCTTCCTTCCTATTGTAGAGTTTTCAGTCAGTCGACTACCTGTAGCTCTGGGCAATGTCCACTCTACATTTTAGTTGTATTCCTTTGAAATTGTTGTGAGCTGCTGCGGCTAGGTGTATACCCGAGCAGCCATCTTGGATCCTCCTCTCGACAGACCTTTTTTAATTAAATTCAAAATATGGCACAAAAAAAAATCATGGCAGTTAACTGGTTAATGGGTACAGGATATTTTTGGAATTAAAATATTTTTATCAAATATTAATAGTTCCATGGCCTTGTAAATATACTAAAAACTATTTTAAGGGGAGAATCCAAGATGGCTGCTCGGGTAGGCAACTAGCCGCAGCCGCACACAACAATTTTAATAAAATACAACTAAAATATAAAATGGACATTACCCAGAACTACAGGAAAGTCGACTGACTGGAAATCCTACAACAAGAAGCAAGGAGAAAACCAGAAGGAAGCACGGAGGAGCTGTAAAAGCCCAAGGTACGGAGACACGCAGCGCGTGCGGAGAGGACGGAGCCGGAGAGGAGGGAGGCCGAGTGCCTGGCGGGCGTTCCCAAGCGGGAAGGAGAGAAAACTCCGACTGTGCTGGGCCCCTGACTGCTCTGAACCCCCGTTCTGGGCCAGACCCCGGGGACTCAGGCTCAGCCATAGGGAGCTGGGCTGTAAGTCGGAACCCGGGGGTAGCGGAGAAAGGAGGTCCTGGAGGCGCGCACACTGCCCCCAGAGAAGGGACGGTCGGCTGTGCCGCGGGATTGCCCTGACAGGAAGGAGACTGGGGCTCCAGACTGCTGTGAACGCCACCTCCAATCCCACTACCAACTGAACTGAACCCCAATACCGGGCTCATTGTGGAAGAGCATAGACTGTTTGGCAGCAGGCGAAAATCGAGGGCACCTTTCTCTCAGAGGCGCCGGCAGTGAGCACTGAAGGACCCGCATAGGGCGGGGCTGACGGAAGCCAAAGCTGCAGGCTCCACCCTGAAATCCCGTCCCATCTGTAACTGCGAAATGCGACAACAAAATAGATCACAAACGAAAGAAATGGAGGACAAAAAGCGTCTGGATATAGAGTTCAAATCTACGCTTATAAGGTTTTTCAAGAATTTCCTAGAAAAGATGGATAAGGCCTATGAGGATATGAAAAGAGACCATCAAGAAATGATAAGGGAACAACAAGAAATAAAGAATACATTGTCTGAAATAAAAAATATTCTACAGAGTCCTAAAAACAGAAGGGAAGATCGCAAGAATCAAGTCAAAGATTTGGAACATAAAGAGCCAGAAGACACTCCTCCACAGAAGCTAGAAGGCAAGAGAATCCAGAAAATTGAAGATAATGTAAGAAACCTCTGGGACAACTTCAAGCGAACCAACATCAGAATTATGGGGGTTCCAGAAGATGAGAGAGAGCAAGATATCGAAAACATACTGAAAGAAATAGTGACAGAAAACTTCCCCCACCTGGTGAAAGAATTTGACTTACAAGTCCAGGAAGTGCACAGAACTCCAAACAAAAGGAATCCAAAGAGGACCACACCGAGACACATCATTATTAAAATTCCAAGAGCAAAAGATAAAGAGAGAATATTAAAAGAAGCAAGAGCAAAGAAGGTAGTAACTTATAAAGGAGCACCTATACGATTGTCAGCTGACTTCTCAACAGAAACCATGCAGGCCAGAAGGGAATGGCAAGAAATATACAAGGTGATGAATAGCAAGAACCTACAGCCAAAAATAAGCTACCCAGCGAAGCTATCACTCAGAATCGAAGGCCAGATAAAGAGCTTCACTAATAAAAAAAAGCTAAAGGAGTTCACCACCACCAAACCAGAATTATATGAATTGCTGAAGGGGGTTCTTTCAGAAGAGAAAGTAAACAAAGATAAAAATTATGAACAACAAATACGTAATTATCAACAAGTGAATCTAAAAACCAAGGAAATTAAAAAAATCTGATGAACAATATTAACTGTTGAATATAATAGAATCAGAGGTATGGAAGGGGAGTGAACTGACGATTCTTGGGGAAAAGGGGAGAGGGGGGCGTGGGAAGAGACTGAACATAAACTGTGCACCTATGGATGAGGACAATGGGGAGAGGGGAAAGGGCAGAGGGTGGGGTGGGAACCTGGTGGAGGAGAGCAATGGTGGGGGGGGGGGGGAAGGAACATTTGTAATAATATGAAAAATAAAAACTTATTAAAAAAAATAAAAATAAAATCTTGTTCACCAAAAAAAAAATAAAAAAAATAAAAAATAAATAAAAACTATTTTAAGTGCACACTTAAGATGGTAAATTTTATGGTATATGATTATCTCAGTTTTTAGTTTTTGTTTAGAGCAAGTCTCACATTTTATTCAAGTTCTC
This sequence comes from Pipistrellus hanaki, assembly GCF_964339955.1. Classification (NCBI taxonomy): domain Eukaryota; kingdom Metazoa; phylum Chordata; class Mammalia; order Chiroptera; family Vespertilionidae; genus Pipistrellus; species Pipistrellus hanaki. The sequence goes on from NC_140511.1 coordinate 48,198,687, forward strand.
TAAAGCGTAATATGAACTGTTTTATACAAATTAAGAATAGTTTTATTCATGGTATGTATCTGTCACCATACTAAGGGGAGAATAGTCTTGTTTTTTAATTCTCATTACCCTATTATCAAACATATTTTTATTGATTTCAGAGAGGAAAGGAGAGGCAGAGATAGAAACATCAATGGGGGAGGCTGCCTCTTGCAAGCCCCACACTAGGGATTGGGCATGTGCCCTGACTGTGAATCGAACTGTGACCTCCTGGTTCATAGGTCAATGTTCAACTACTGAGCTGCTGGCCTGGCTTGTTAAGTCTTTCAATGTAATACAAATCTTCCCCTCTCACCCCAATTACAGCAGGTAAGTGTTTTTCTATAAAACCGTATCAGTCTTGCCCTGGCTGGTTTGGCTCAGTGCATAGAGTCGGCCTCCGGACTGAAGAGTCCTGGGTTCGATTCTGGTCAAGGGCAAAGTACCCTGGTTGCAAGAGGCGGCTAACCAATGTTTCTCATCTGTTTCTCCCATTGGTGTTTCTGGCTCTCTATCCCTCTTCCTTCCTCTGTAAAAAATCAATAAAATATATTTTTTAAAAATGATAAATTTTGATAAAACAATATCAGCTTGCCCGAACTATTTTGGCTCAGTGGGTAGTGTTGGCCTGTGGATTGAGGAGTCCTGGGTTCGATTTGGGCCAAGGGCATGTGCCTTGGTTGCTGGCACATCCCCAGTGGGGGGCGTGCAGGGGCAGCTAAATCCGATGTTTCTTTCTCATTGATGCTTCTAGCTCTCCATCCCTCTCCCTTCCCCTCAATAAAATATATATTTAAAAAAAAAACACCAATATCAATCTTATTATTTGGAGACATGAGCTTCAGCACAAAAGCAAAAATGTTGTTTCAAGAGTATGAGAAAAATGAAATGTTAAAAATAGTGACTTCATTAATATATTATGCACTTATTTAACTCTACTGCTTAAATACTGCACTTATTGTATTAATAAAACTTGGTTTTCCTTGTTTGGGATGCTCTACTTTAAATAAGTGTAACTTGAAGTCAAAATGAAGGTAGAATTTTGTGGAGGTAGCCAGTTTCAAAGGGACACCTGGAATCTTCAATGGCTTCACCAGATTTACCACAATTTGTAAATTAAGAGTATATTTCCCTTATTTTGCCACTAAAACAAACCAATATACATTAACCACAATTGATAAACTTGGAGAACACTACTGAGTGATTTTTCAAAGGTCGAATGAATGGGAGGGTTAACAAGTGGTCCAAGGGTAGAGTTGGTAAGTGGAAAACATGCATTCATACTGAAATTACATCAGCCTGAAATGAGGGGAATCATGCAATTAGCCAATAACAAAACATCACCAGTTGTAGTACAGCAATGCTTATGTCATCATATATACAGAAAAAAACTTACCTGAGATTGGAAAGGAGCAGTTTAACCCAATCATACACTTCCAAAATATATTCTAATTTTTTAAAAATATATTTTATTGATTTTACACAGAGAGGAATTGAGAGGGATAAAGAGTTCAAAACATCGACGAGAAACATTGACCAGCTGCCTCTTGCACACCCCCCACTGGGGATGTGCCCACAACCAAGGTACGTGCCCTTGACCGGAATCGAACCCGGGATCTTTCAGTCCGCAGGCCGATGCTCCATCCTCTGAGCCAAACCGGCTTCGGCAATATATTCTAATTTTAATTAAGCCCTGATTAATGCTTTCAGTATAGAAGCTGGTTGAGACTAACTGAATTGAGTTTAGTCTTTAGTCCAAGGACTCCCAGGAGCCCCATGAAACTATAAACTTTTTAGGGTATTTTTCATCAAAATCTCAAAAAGACTATATCAAACTGTTAAGAATGCTATAAAGGCCATTAAAATGAAAAATGAAGAAAGACGGGCTAACATTTAAGTACAGTCAAACCTGGTTTCTCAAATGTTTCCCACCTGGAAAATTCCATTCTTGACCAAGTTGTTCACAGAAAAAATGTCTCTGCTGTCAATCAAAACTTGTTTTCAACTTAACCTTTTCATGCTGATTTTCTGTTGCTGATGAAATAGGTGATTAGCACAATTTTAAAACAAAGTGTGCTAATGTTGCTAAGGGTGTAAAAGTGCTCACAAAACCACCATCACTGGCAGTTTAATAGGTTTCAAAACTGTTATTGATTGGATAAATGAAAAGCAGTTAGCCGGGGATATTTTGGAAGCAGTAATAAATGAAAATTTTGCTTAAGGCAAGTAGGGAGTGGTTTGATACATTTAAGAAAAGTGTTTTATTTATAGATTTAACAGTACATAAGAAAGGTTAAAACAAGTAATCATTTGGAGGTCTTTTTTTTTAAAATATATATTTTATTGATTTTTCTTACAGAGAGGAAGGGAGAGAGATAGAGAGCTAGAAACGTCGATGAGAGAGAAACATCGACCAGCTGCCTCCTGCACACCCCCTACTGGGGATGTGCCCGCAACCAATGTGCATGCCCTTGACCGGAATCGAACCTGGGACCTTTCAGTCCGAAGACCGAAGCTCTACCGAGGAGCCAAACCGGTTTCGGCCATTTGGAGGTCTTGAAAGGATTAATTCAATTTACATGATTTCTAATGGGGAAAAATGATTGTTTTCAAATAAATCGTTTCTTGAACAGCCTTCCCAAAGAAATTCAGTTTGAAAACTTAAGTTCCATTGTACTTGAGTTCATCTTGTAGGCACTGAGCTCCATTTGTTCATTTGCATTCTCAGATATCCTGCCAATCACACCACACCTAAGTGGTTTTACCTTACAGATGAGGCCTTCAGGTTCTGAAACAAGCCACATCTATCAATGCAAAGCTACTAGTTTGGTTTAAAATTCTTGACTGTTCACTCATATGTGGAACCTAATTAACCAAATAAACTGATGAACAGAGTGGATTCAGAAACATGGAAGGATGGGACAGCGTGGGGAATCTCGGAGGGAAGGTAGGGGAAGGTGGGTGGATGGGAGGTGACCAACCAAAGAACTTGTATGCATATATGAAGAGTCCATTGACACAGACAATATTGTGGTGAAGGTGGTGGTGGGCTAAAGGGGACCAATGGGGAAAATAGAGGACATATATAATATTTGCAAAAATAAAGATTTTTAAATTGAAATTCTTGAGTGTTTAAAATTTTACAAATCCATGATTTTGAGGTATTTAAATTTATTGCAAAAATAATTTAATAAATCCAAGTCATCTCTTTAACATTTTCACCCAGAAATACTTTTAAGGATTTAATGCATCATTTCTATCTTTTGTACACATACTAGAGGCCCAGTGCATGAAATTCGTGCACAAGTAGGGTCCCTAGGCCTGTTCAGCAATCTGAGCCTGCCTTCCTCAGCTGCTGGCTGCCAGGAAGGGCTTTCCTTTGCTCGGTGCTGCCCCCCTGGTGGTCAGGGCACATCATAGCAAGCAATCAAACTCTGGAGGGGACACGGCATGTTAGCCTTTTATATAACTAGTGACACAGTGCACAAAATTCTCATGCACATTAAAAGGAGATTAGAGGAAATAATTTAATATTGCTATTTGCCTTTTCTCTTTAATAGAAGTATCAGAGATGAAAGAAAATTAGTAAAATATATATGAAAACCTTCCTGTCAGAGTCACACTACTGGACCCAGGGTCAAGTCCCCATCCACCCACGTGCACCTCAAAATCGCGTGAGATCCAGACCTGGCTCCCCATCCCATTGGGCTAGATACAGATCCAGCGAGTCCCACCCTTGTAAAGCCCTGCCAGGCAGGGGGTGTAGCTGCAGGTCCCCTGACCCAGCACTAGGACGGGAGATGTGCCTTGAGGTCCTCCATCAAGCCCCGCCAGGTCGGGGACATGGCCTGAGGTCCCCTGTCAAGCCCTGCCAGGCAGAAGGTCACAGCCTCAGGTCTCCTGGCCCAGCACCAGGAGGGGGGCATAGTCTCAGGTCTCCCATCAAGCTCTGTTGGGTGGGGGCGCAGCCTGAGTTTCCCCAACTCAGTACTGGGGATGCACCTTGAGGTCCCCTGTCAAGCCCAGCCAGGCAGGGGGGTGCAGTCTGTGGTCCCCGGCCTGGTGCCAGGGTGGGGGGCATGGACTGAGTCTCCTGTCAAGTTTCCCTCAGAGAGCCGGCCTGAGGTCCTCTGGCCTGGTGCTGGGGCAGGAGGAGCAGCCTGAGGTCCCCTAGCCCAGCACAGGGCGGGAAATACACCTTGAGGTCCCCCATCAAGCCCCACCAGGTGAGAGGTGTGACCTCAGGTCCCCTGGCCTGGCACTGGGGTTGCAGCCTGAGGTCTCCCAGTCTGACACCAGGGCGAGGGGCACAGCCTGAGGTCCCCTGTCAAGCCCCAGTGGGAGAAGGAAGGGGGCCTGACCAAGCACACAGTCCAGAGTCCCTACCCGAACCCTGACATAGGGCTTCAGAGGTGCTGGCCCTGCCCGCTGGTGCATTCCTGGAGAAAAAGTCAAACCATCAGTACCTGACAAGTTCTCTGTTTGCTTTGGGAGCCTCAGGACAGTGGAGCCTGAGTCATGGAGACACTGGGCACTGAAGGGAACATAGGAGATGCACCCACAGTGATCGCAGTTTACCCCAAGCTAAAGGCTTTATACCTCAGGTCCCTGCTGATTGCTCACAAGGCTCCTTATGGGAACTTGGCCACAGCTGTGGGTGCAGCCATCTTTGTGATGGAGTGATGGTCAATTAGCATATTCCCTCTTTATTAGATAGGACTAGAGGTCCAGTGGACACAATTAATGAACTGAGGAGGGAGCATCGCTCAGCCTGGCCTGTGTCCTCTTGCAGTCCAGGAGCCCTTGGGCAATGTCCAACCGCAGTGGAGGCGGAGAGGCTCCCACCACCACTGAGCTCACCAACTGTGAGCCTGGCTTCTGGCTGAGCAGCATTCCCGCTGTGGGAGCACACTGACCACCAGGGGGCAGCTCCTGGGTTGAGCATCTGCACCCTGGTGATCAATGCACATCACAGCAACCAGTTGTTCAGCTGTTTGGTCAATTTGCATATTATCCTTATATTATATAGGATAATACTTTAATGGTTGTCATGGTAGAAATATGCCAAATTCAACCAATTCTCCAGAAAATTTTATTACTGAAATATTCTTAAAAACATGATGGTGCCCTGGCTGATTTGGCCTAGTGTATAGAGCGTCAGCCTGCAGACTGAGGGTTCCCGGGTTCAGTTCCGGTCCAGGGCATGTGCCTTGGTTGTGGGCACATCCCCAGAGGAGGGTGTGCAGGGGGCAGCCAATCAATGTTTCTTTCTCATCGATGTTTCTAACTCTCCCTCTTCCACTCTGTGAAAAATCAATAAAATATATATTTAAAAAAACAAACATGATGGTAATAGTGTTTAAAGTAGTGATAAATTCACCTACTGAGAAAATTGGCCAAATAGTCCAGCTTTATATAAGGCCTGGACTCACATTGGTTGGAAGTGAAGTATTTCCAAGCCATTAAATCAACATATAAGGCACAGGAAGTGATTTGGAGAAAATATGAAGATTATGGATCACCACCCTGAATACTTTGTACATGTGAACTCTATAGTCCCTGGTAAGTACTGTTAACACAAAGTTCCATTACTTGTGACAAAATCAGAATTATGATTTCTCTCTGAATCAGATTAGTATTACAGCATCCTAACCACCACCACCATTTAATTTTTACAACTACTCAATTCTGGAGATTCAAAGATGTCCTATAAGAAACAGACTCATAGCCTGGCTGCAGTGGCTCAGTGGTTGAGCATCAGCCTATGAACCAGAAGGTGACGGTTCAATTCCTGCTCAGGGCACACACCCAGGTTGTGGACTTGATCCCCTGTGTGGGGCATGCAGGAGGCAGCCGATCAATGATTCTCTCTTACAAACGATGTTTTTCTCTCTCTCTCCCTCTTCTTTGCTCTCTGAAATAAAAAAAGAAAAAAAGAAAGACACATATAAGTAAAACAAATTTATCTTGCCAGAAGGGAACAAACAGGGTTGAGGGATGCTGTAAAAGGTAGAAGGGATTGAGTACAGACTGATAATACATCATAGCAAATAGAGTCAATAATATTGCAATAACTATGCATGATGTCAGTTGGGTAATGTAAATATCAGGAGGAATACTTTGTAATGTATGACTGGCTAACCACTATGCTGTACACCTGAAACTAAAATAATATTGTATGGAAAATAATTTTAAATTTTTTGAAAAGGGGGACTATAAAACAAAACAAAACGATGCCCTGTGGCTATAATCTGTAATTAATGGGTAATTTAAAAGTTATTAGTGTTTTAAGGAATAATAATAAATAGCTGAACTGCATAAAAGTATTCTGACTGTCCTAATAACATTTCTTTCTTTTTTAACATTAATTTGTTGCTCCACACTTAGTTATGCATCCATTGGTAGCTTCTTGTACTAGTATGTGCCCCGATGGGGGATGGAACAGGCAATCTTAAGGTTATCAGGAGAACACTAACCAATTGACCTACTCCCCCCCGACCAGGGTTTAATAACATTTCTGATTACCAAATACAGTTATAACACTTGGAAGGCTAAGAAAATATACATTTCAACACTTTTTTTTTTTTTAAAGATACACCTTGTTTTTCATGTGAATTCTTATACTGTCCTCCTGTATGACAAAAGGAATCTATGCATTGGGTATGAAGCTGTTTTAAAACAAGCCAATACCTCCAATTTAAAAAACTTAATCCAATTTTTGTCACATTTTTCATTTTTATAAGGGAGTAAAAAAATAAATAAATAAAAATAACTTGCCGGGACCAGTTAGGCTCAGTGGATAGAGCGTCGGCCTGCGGACTGAAAGGTCCCGGGTTCGATTCGGGTCAAGGGCATGTACCTTGGTTGCGGGCACATCCCCAGTAGGGGGTGCGCAAGAGGTAGCTGATAGATGATTCTCTCTCATCGATGTTTCTAACTCTCTATCCCTCTCTCTTCCTCTCTCTGAAAAAACAATAAAATATATTTTAAAAAAATAATAATAAATAACTTCTTTTAATGTCTAAGTAATAGTATTCAAAAGAAACTCAAAATCCCTATTTTCCTCCTAATAGCATTTGGGCATCAATTATGCCCCCTCTCTCCCCTGCTCCACCAAGAAATACGGTATCAGTTAAAATCTCAAACTAGACTCAACTGTTTGAGATCAAGACATTTAAATAATCCTCACTTAGCTCTTTTTAGCTTCCTTTATATTTATTTACCACTTTGGCCACTTCATAACCATCTGAAATGCCAAACACTAAATCTAACATCATCCGGCTCTCTCCAATCTTTGCAAGCGGAACACGCACCTCCTGTAACCACGGAGGCCTTCTCATTCTCGTAACAAAATTCTACACCTGATTTAACAAACCTCGAGTCTGTGCACTTTTATTTCATAACTCAGCCTGGCTGCCAAAGCACATGAACTTACTCCGTACTCCTAAAATGGCTAGCATTTCCAGTAGTTTTTGGTTTTTATTTAGATCCTCACCCGAGGATAAGTTTTAGAGAGATGGAGGGAGGGAGACGGAAACAACTGATGGGATGCCTTCACTGGGCGCCCAACTGGGATGGACCACAACCTCGGGAGGTAGGTGTACGGACCGGGAATCAAACCCGCAACCTTCTGGTGAACCGGGAGGACGCTCCAACCAACAGAGCCACTCGGGCAAGTTTAAATTGGGGTAGAGACCTTCACGTTATTAACCTAAACCTAACAATTAATATGTATTCATCCTTAATTACGTTCAGGGAACCCGAGGATATGCTTTCCCTGCCCCCCCCCTTTTTTTTTTGGCTTTCCTCTATAATTCGCGATACATACAAAAGATAAAAGTGAAAAAGAACCATTACAGGCGACTTCCAATTCTGAACCTAAACGAAAATGATGAAGAGAACCGTAGAATCTCCCAACCAAGTCCCAAACCATCCCCAGTGGTCATGCTCCTCCGACGCATCGGCAGGGGCAGGAGGCTCACCCTCCCGCCGGACCGGACGCCCCGGAGGCCGGACAGGCGCGGACTGACACACAGCAGCTCTCAGGAAAGCAAAGCCCTCATCCAGGACCGAAGGCCTGAGCTGGCACCGAGAGCCCCCAGGGAGCTGCTAGGCGTCCCATCCGGTCCTAGCCCTCCCGACCGCTTCCCTCCCAACGGGGCGATGCTCGGAAATCGCTAGGCAAAAGCCCGGCCAGCCTCCAGAACGTGCTCCCATAAGCCCACCGGGAGCGCCCAGATCACCTCCTAACCCCTGTGGGGAAAATGGCGCCAGCCATCCCTTCTCCCTCCCGGCTAGTCACAAGGACCAGCCTCCCTCCCTCGCTACAAAATGGCGCCTCCCGCTGGGGCCCCGGAATCTGCATAACCCACTTTCCAGCGAGGCGGTGCCGACGTGGGACGAGCGGCTCTGCCGACCACTCAGACACAGAAACTCCGATTCCGCGTTTCAGGCAAGCCACTGCGGCGCGGCTCTGACGTCCTGACGTCACGAAAACGGGGCGTGGATAAGCCGGTCTCGCGCGTCGCCTACATTTAAGCCAATGGCAAGCGGGAGATGCCTAATGAGCGACGCAGTGGCAGCCCAATGGAAGCTGGGGGCGGGCTTTCAGACTTAGGTATGCGGGTTGCGGGGCTTGGGGGCCGGGCGGCTGTTTCCTGTCCTGGTGCATGGTGGTCGGACGGAGGAATTGTTGGAAAATTTTCTCGGAGGTTCGTATATAAATGTGTTTTTACCCAGTGTGCATTATTCTCCGCCCGGCCGCCGCCCTCAGCGCAGCGGCGCGGGCCCGCTCGGGCCCCGGCCCTGGCTCCGGCTGCTCGGCCTCTGCCGAAGGCCCTTCTGACTTTACGGCCGGCCGCGGCAGCGGCGCCCGGGCAGAAGCGGAGTTTATTAATAACCCGCGGCCGCCACTCTGAGGCGGCGGACCTTTTCTCGCCGCGAACACCACCCCTCCCCCCCGTTGTCTTTTTTTTTTTTTTTTCTTTGCGCGCCGTGCCCCGCCTGTTCCCCTCGGGGGACCGCGGCGGAGAGGGCCGGGAGGGCGGAGACCTCTGGAGCCCGGCGGCGCCTGGCGGCGGGACCTCCACGCGGAGGAGTCCCCAGGCGCTCCCGCGGCGAGGCTCCGCCGGCGGGGCCGCGGGCCGCACCCGGCCCAGCTGTGCTGCGGGCGGCGGGGCGGCCGTGGGTCCGCTCGCACCCGCCTGAGCATTCCCTAGCACCTAGGATTTACTCCCACCTAGATCGTGCGCTGATTATTTGTTTTCCTCAGTTAAATAAACAAATATTTAGGTCACGGAGGCCTCGCACCGAATATTAGAAGTGGTCAATTTTTATCATTCCTCTTTTTTTTTGGTCGGTTTTGGCCAAAGAGGGAACGGATCCTTCGGTTGCTTTTGTAACATGTTACTGTGGAACGTGAACCAGTTTATTTCCTCTTGTAATATTTTAAACGTTCTTTACCCCCGTCCCTGGAATTAACGAAATTAAGAGAGAAAAAAAATAGGAAAAATGCCATTGCTAAACCCATAATATGTTTATAGTGAATTTAAGCTTTTGCTTTGCAAGTGTCTAATCAGCTGGTTGTCCTGCATCTTATTAAATGATAAGTGGTTTTGCTGTAGTTGACAAAAATCTGTGCAATACTTAGCATATCATTATTAAGTGTTTAGACGATAAGGTGATCAAAACCTGATGAGATTATAAGATTTGCATCTAATTCGGGTGTATGTTGGAAATTACCTAGCCTCTCCCACTTTTATTAATAGCTTTATACAATTTTTTGTATAATAGCTTTATGTAATTCACGTACCTTACAATTCACCCATTTAAAGTATAATTAAGTTAGTTTGGTATATTGAGAGTTGTGCCAGCCCATCACCACCATCAATTTTATAATGTGTTACTCCAAAAAAGAAACTGCCCATTAAGTTACTCCCCATTCCCTTTAATCCTCCCACCCACCCCCTCCCCTACAACTAATCTACAGATTTGCCTATTTTGAACATTTCATATTATTTCCAATATGTGAGCCTTTTTTTTTTTTTTTAATATATTTTATTGATTTTGTGCAGAGAGGAAGGGAGAGAGATAGAGAGTTTAGAAACATCGATGAGAGAGAGTCATCGATCAGCCGCCTCTTGCACACCCCCTACTGAGGATGTGCCCGCAACTAAGGTACATGCCCTTGACCGGAATCGAACCTGGGACCTTTCAGTCCCCAAGCCGACGCTCTATCTATCCATTGAGCCAAACCGGTTTCGGTGCCTTTTTTTTTTTTTTTTTTTTTTTTTAATATATTTTATTGATTTTCTACAGAGAGGAAGTGAGAGAGATAGAGAGTTAGAAACATCGATGAGAGAGAGTCATCGATCAGCTGCCTCTTGCACATCCCCCACTGGGGATATGCCCACAACTAAGGTACATGCCCCTGACCGGAATCGAACCCGGGTCCCTTCAGTCCCCAAGCCGGCGCTCTATCCATTGAGCCAAACCGGTCTCGGCATGTGAGCCTTTTGATTGACTAACTTAGCATAGTATTTGCAAGTTTCCTTCATGTTATATAGCATTATCGATGCTTCGTTTCTTTCTATTGCCATTTCTTTCATGTATGGGCATAATGTGTTCTCTTTATCCATCATCTGTCAATGGCCATACAGATTGTTTCCACTATTTCTCTCTCAATGTTGCTATGAACATTGTGTGTAAGTTGTTGTGTGGACATGTTTTCATTTTTCTTGGTGATTATATATATGTAATTTCTTGGTCATAGTTGGCTACTACTAGTATATTTAACTTTTTGAGAAACTGTCAAATTGTTTTTTAAAGTATGAGAGTTCCCATTTCTTCAAATCCTTGCCAACACTTGTTATTATCAGTCTTTTTGATAAGTAGCCATTTTAGTGGGAATGAAGTGGTATGTCTTAGGGATTTTGATTTGCATTTTCCAATGGCTAATGGTATTGAGCATTTTTTTTCATGTGTTTATTGGCCATTTGTATATCTTCTTTAGAGGCATGTTGATTTTGCTACTCCCCCCCCCCCCCCTTTTTTTTTTTAAATCGGATTGTTTGTCTATTACTGAGTTGTAAGAGGTTTTTATATAGAAGTCCCTTATCAGATACATTATATGCAAAATGTTCACAGCCTTTGGCTGCAAGTGGAGGTATTGCTGTGAAGTAAGGATTCGTTGTGTTCCTCATGGAAAGATGACCTACCTGGCTTGGGGAATTGTACCTCTACTATTACTTCAGCTGATATTAATTATTTGTAATGTACATGCAGTTTATGATCACATGAAGAGAATTTTCTGAGTCCTGAGGTTTTACTCATTTTTGACATTTTTAATATAATTTTTGCTTTTTTGTTTTAACCTGAGGTTTCACCTAGTTCTGAGTCTTTTTGCTCCTTGCTTTATTTCAGACAGATTTTTTTAAGATTTGGGTTACATGTGACATTGCTCCTTTCTATTCTTAATTTGTGAGATAGTATTTTAAACTTTATTGTGGTCCTGTCTGAGTAGCTCAGTTGGTTAGAGATTCTTCCCCAAACATTAAGGTTGTGGGTTCAATCCCCAATCATACAAGAAGGGCACATACAAGAAGCAACGATTAAATACATTAATAAATGGAACAACAAATCAATGTGTTTCTCTCAAATAAAAAATTTTTAAAAATTAAAAATATAAACTTTCTAATACTCTTAATCAAAATTATTTTGTTTTTAAGATGGGTTTAGACCGAGAAATCTCCCTCATAGAAAAGAAAATTTTGAAAACAATAATAAACTTTTCTCCATACTTCTCCATGGATCTAAACCCATTTTAAAATTGTGCTGTAGTGGGAACTCTGCACCCTGTGGCAATAATTTGTCTGTTTATGTGTAGACATGGGCATTTAACTCCAAACTATGTTTGTTGCACTTAAAATACCACTTTACTCAGTACTTAACTTTGACTAGTCACTGAATTGAATGGTTTACATATGTACATAAACATATTACCTTCACTGTAAACTTAAGTACTGGAGTTATCCCTATTTTGCAAGTGAGTCAACTGAAGTTAGAGTAACTTGTCCAACTGTTATACAGCAAAGCTGGGACTTGAAGAAAGTCAGTCTGTCAACCTGCCTACCAGGTACCCACCTCTTTAACTTTTAAAATACAATCTGTAGTTCCTAGAATGAAACGGTATTTTGAATACTATACTTAATATGCCATAGCATATATGTTAATGTGCTATTTGTACACGTTTCTAAGTTAAATAATAATGAAAGCATGTGGCCTAATATTGTAAACACAGCGATTTATAAAATATGAAGTAATGGTCACAAGAAATTGGAATCATTAAAATGAATGACACTTTATACATGCTACATAGTACAGTAGTATATTGTGAAAAGTGAGATGCAGTGAAAACAATATTCAAATAAAAGAAGGCCTAATTTTTAATCCATCTGTTAACTAGCCATAATGTCATACAAATTGTATTCATTTATTCAACAAATATTTAGTAAGCAGGTACCATGTGCCAGCCCTTCCAAGAATTCAGGAGTGAATAGGACAGATAGAGGTCTTGGCACCATGGAACTTAGAGTTCAGTTAGAAATTCTGATAAATGAAATTCTCCTATGAAGGAGATAGAGTTGTGTGATAGAGAATAAGGAGGTGGTGGTAGAATGGATACTTCAGATAAGAATTAACACTGAACAATATGTGCAAAAGCAGGAAAAGTTAGGTGTATTACTAGAAACTAGGTCAGCATGGCTGGGTGTATATAATAGAGGACAATTTTAAAGCACTCTGCAACATGAGATACGTTAAACCAGCGTTTTTCAACCGCTGTTCCGCGGCACACTGTTGCCTGGTGTGCCGTAGGTGCAGACAAGACAAGAATTTTATAATTTTTCACTATTTTGTTTACTTAATATTTCATAATAAAGTAATTATAAAATACTTTCTTTGTGTTTATTTGATTCCTATTCAAGAGAATTACTTTATATATAGTCAATATAGGCACAGAGTTAAATTTTTTAACATTTTCTAATGGTGGTGTGCCTCGTGATTTTTTTCATGAAACAAGTGTGCCTTTGCCCAAAAAAGGTTGAAAAACACTGGGCTAGAATAAGGACTTTGGCTTTACTTTGAGAAGTCATCAGGTTTTGAGCCTTCTGTATTGAGAGGAGGCTGTGGGGAGGTTACTGCAGAAGCAAGGAGATAGTTAGGATGCTTTTGCAGTAACATTGGTGATAGGTGGCGGTGGCTTAGATCAAGGAAGTAATGGTGAAAATTGTGAGAAGTGGCCAGATTCAGGATAGATTTCTGAAGACTGAGTCAACAAGATTGCTAGTGGGTTATAAGTGGGAATCTTTAATCATATTAAGTTCAAAGAACTTTTAATTATGGGAATTTTAGACATGGTACAAAACTGATAGGCAAGACTTGTCAGTGTGTTCAATTATGAAAAGCATGCCTTGGACTTTGGATTCTTCTCTTACCCTGCATATTCAGTGAAATTTCAGCTTATTTCAAATATTGTTTACTTCTTAGCATTTTTTTAAAGATTCATAAATGTTCTTTTTAGCATTTATTTCCTATGCATTGTTCTTTGTTCTCAAGTGTCTATATTTTTCTTCAAGGTAAAAAATGTTGTTAGCCCAAATCAATCGAGATTCTCAGGGAATTACGGAGTTTCCTGGAGGAGGAATGGAGGCTCAGCATGTTACCCTGTGCCTGACAGAGGCAGTAACTGTGGCAGGTGAGCAGTCTTGTTGAAGGGATCATGTGGGCTTGGAAATATCATTTATCTTAAGAGAAAATGAAAAATCACAACACTATTTACTTCCCTCTTCTTGTTTATCTAAAGACAACCCAAAGCTAAGCCTTTGGATGGCATTTTTATCTTGATGTGGATGCTGGGTATGGCAGGGCAGGGAAACGTTTTTTGTAAGTACTAGAAAAAGTTCCATTTGAGTCTAAATTAAGCAGTCTGCCTTTTGTCTAATTTTCATTTAAAAAATAACTTAATAGCATGTACATATGATATTATCTTAAGAAAATAACTATCTTTTTATGATAGATGCTGACAATTTAGAAAATATGGAAGGTGTAAGCTTGCAAGCAGTAACACTTGCAGATGGTTCTACCGCTTATATACAACACAATTCTAAAGGTATGTGCCTCATATATGACCCATTGGTTAATGTCAGCAATGTATAATAACTTCAGAGTTGAGCACTTAGCAACTATATATTATCTTAACTTAGCAACTATACCCCTTCCTAATCCCCCCTAAAGATGCTGTATTGCATATGGTGATTCCCAACAGTTTCAGTTTAACTTTTTTTTTTTTTTTAAATGAATATGTTTTTCTGGGGAGAGAGAGAGAGAGAGAGAGAGAGAAAGAGAGAGAGAGAGAGAAATATTGATTGGCTACCTCCTGCATGTCCTCCACTGGGGACTGAGCTCGCAACTTGAGCATATGCCCCAACCTCAAATCGAACCAGTGACCTCTTTTGTGCATGGGAGGACACTCAACCAACTGAGCCACACTGACTGGGCTCAGTTTAACTTAAATATTGTTTTAATAATTTGGGGACACCCTTTGAGATAGTCAGAAAATACTGTGGATTATCAAAATTAGTGAGGGAGGAAGGAGTGTCCCCAACCTAATTCTAGTAAGACCTTTCTTGCTTTTTTAGTTCAAATTATTATTTAATATTTTTAAGAAATATATTCAGGGATGAGAGTGACAGCTGGCCTCACATACACTGACATATTGTCTGTTTCCCAGCTTCCGCTTCCCCCTAGTCAGAGTCCTGTTCCTAGGTGGCTCTGAAAGGCATAGAGAGGTTATACTCATGTAGCCTGCTGAAATGAGCCACTCTTCCTCTTGAACTTGTCTAATTGAAAATTGGAGGGGAGGAAGGATGGCTGAGGGAGGATTTTCTGCTTTCTGTAGGATCACTGGATGTGTTATTGAATTGCCTCAGAACATTGAGGGAAGAATCAAGATGAACATGATCTTAAGTAGTGTATGTTTTTATAGTTGATAATCATTTTGAAATTGTATAAAATTTAAAATTTTTGTTTGTGCTAATTTATTGGCTTAAATGTTTATTTGTTTCAGATGGAAAGCTCATAGATGGGCAGGTCATTCAGTTGGAAGACGGTTCTGCTGCCTATGTTCAACATGTACCCCTACCTAAAAGTAGTAAGTATTTGATACTTCTTACCTTCCTGCTTTTCATACTTCAGTGTTTGCTACCTCAAGCTCCTCTTACTACTTAAACTCAGTCCTGTCTCTAGTCCTCCTCTGAAAGGGAAGATCAGTAGATGTCACATAGAGCTTATAAAGACAATTTAACTTAATTGAGACTTCCTTGCAAAATAATAGAAAAGAACTTACTGGACTGTACTCTGAGATAAGTGTACAACAGTCCTAATATTTCTATTATTTTAGCTAATTCCTACATGTCTCTGACTTTCCCCCCCTTCCTTCTTTTTCTTCTCTCAACTCTTCTTATCCCCTGGTACATATTCCTAATATAAGTAGGAATATCTTAATATCTTTTTACCATTAAACACTTATTCAGAGTAGCTTTACTGAAATTACTTAAATGTTCAAGGACCCAGGGAGCAAGGGTAGTTTTTATAATGTGTTCAGTGATTTGTTTTACTCGTTTGTTGAATGATCAGAAAACATGGGATCTAAATGTAAGCATTGTTCTCGAGCAGGGGACAGTTTACGTCTAGAGGATGGTCAAGCCGTGCAGTTGGAAGATGGAACTACAGCCTTCATTCACCATACCTCCAAAGGTAAAATAGTTTTGTGAATAAAGAAAGGAAGAAATGGAGACGTGGGAAAAATAAGCCCTGCTTTTAGTTGCTGAAGTAGTGTCCTATAAAAGAGGAATTATACTTGTTCTCAAATATAAGATGGCAGGTTTTGGCACAATCTAAGGGAAAACTTTCTGATAATTCGAGCTGTCCTGTAATAATTCCGGATAACAAGTCCCTGTTCCCTGAAGGACTTCAAATAGAGGCTACTTGTAAAATATGAAATTAGCCCTGGCTGGTCTTTTGCCGTGGTTAGAGCATTGGCCCAAGCACTGAAGGGTCATGGTTTCGATTCCCAGTCAAGGGCACATACCTCTGTTGCAGGTTTGATCTCCACCCTGGTCGGGGTGTGTGTGGGAGGCAAGCAATTGATATGACTCTTTCATGTGGATATTTCTCTCTCTCCTTCCCCCTCCATTCTTCCCACTCTCTCTAAAAAGCAATGGAAAAAAATATCTTTGGGTGAAGATTATATATATATATATATATATATATATATATATATATATACACACACACACACACACACACACTCTGTTTCCCCGAAAATAAGACAGTGTCTTATATTAATTTTTGCTCCCAAAGATACGCTAGATCTTATTTTCTGGGGATGTCTTATTTTTCCATGCGCTAGGTCTTATTTTCGGAGGATGTCTTACTTTCTTAAACGTTTTGAAGTTAAATTGTTGGCTTTTTTTCTCTCTTAAATAGAATGTCTTTGCCTATTGTGTTAAAACTAAATAAAAACTAAATGAAGCAAATAGAGCAAAATACTAATGTTTATTAACTTCATGTGGGGAGGACCAGGGAGGGGTGTGAGGTGGAATTCATAGGTGTAAAGAGCACAGCTCTGTAGCAAGATATCTGGGTTCAAATCTTGGTCAGCTATTCTTTAGCAGTGTGACTTTGAGCAAATTACTTAACCTCCCTGTGCTTCAGTTTCATCACCTATAAAATGAGGATTATAATCAGGATTCACATCATAAGGTTGTTGTGATGAAAGAATGTGCAAACATGTAAAGCACTTCAAACAATACTTTCACATAGTAAATGCTTAATGCTAGCTATTGTTATTACTTTAAAAAATATTTTCTTATAGAATAATGCAACATGTCTAGTTGTAAAACCAAAGACAGAAATTTTTTAAAATTATTTTTGTTTCTTTCTATAGATTGTTTCATTTAGGGAAATTTTTAAAATTTTAAAATACTTAAATTTGTAGTAAATTTGTCTAATTAAATATGAGAAAAATAAGCTCTGAAATTTCTCTTTAGCTCTGGCTGAATAGCTTAAGTTGGTTAGAGCATCATCCCAAAAAGTCAAGGTTTTTGGTTCAATCTCTGGTCAGGGTACATACAAGAATCAACCAATGAATACATGAATGGTTAGAACAACAAACTGATGTTTCTATTTATTTATTTCATTTCTCTTTCCCTTCCTCTCTCTAAAAATTAATAAATTTTTTAAAATAATCTTAAAAATGTATTTTTTATTTAGCAGTGGGAGTTAATCATGGGTTCATTTTAGTTGGACAGATATACTATTTCATAATGCTGTGTATAGCTTTGTGTGGTTATTTAAGGGGCGGAAAACCTGGACTTGGAGTCACATTGACATGAATTCAGAACCTTGTTTTTTGACATACTGATTTTAACTATTAATTAATTTTATTTATTTCCTGGTTCCTATGGAAAGTAACTTTACTTCTAAAAACCTCAACTTCCCATTTGTACAGTGGGAGTGGTAAATGTACTTGCCTCCCAGAATCATGAGGATTGACTAAAATAGCACATGTAAAGCATATGAATCAGGGTTCAGTATAACTACTCAGTAAAACTTCATTCCCTTTGAAATATGTAACTGTTCATCAGACTACCTTTAATTTAATGCCATTCTCTTCCATTTCCTCAGATAGTTATGACCAGAGCGCGTTACAGGCAGTTCAGCTGGAAGATGGCACCACAGCTTACATCCACCATGCAGTGCAGGTCCCACAGTCCGATACCATCCTAGCAATTCAGGCTGATGGTACAGTGGCAGGTCTGCACACGGGGGATGCCACGATTGATCCTGAAACCATCAGTGCTTTGGAACAGTATGCAGCAAAGGTACATGATTTTACAATGTCAAGAACAACCTTTATTTTTCATTAAAAGAAAACAAAAAAGTATACTGTATCTGATTAAAAAAAAACTGGCAATTTAGAGTCAGAATCAGACAGCATCAAGGAGAAGATCAGCATCTTAAAGGAAGTATGTAGAAAGAAATATTGGAAGAAAAATAAGGGATGGGATAAGAGCTTATAGAAAATAAGTGGGTGTCGGGTAACTCATAAAAGTTATATTTGAGGATGAGTGAATGCCATAGAGAAATAATAAAGTATAAGCAGAACTTAAGAATTAAGAAGTAGAAATCAGAGATTGGAAAGGCGAAGGAAAGTCTCAATTAAGTTTTACATCAAAAGGGCTTTTCCCCCCTTTATTGAATATATATTTTTCATATAGTTTAAAAGGTTACTTTCCCAGTTTTTATTATGAAAATTTTCACACACAGAAATAAGCAATAATGAACCTTCATGTATTTATCACCTGTCTAAATAATTATCAGAATGTATAACTTTTTTAAGCTTTATTTTATCCCTATAGGTGTCCATTGATGGAAGTGAAAGTATAACAGGTGCTGGGATGATTGGAGAAAGTGAGCAAGAGAAAAAAATGCAGGTATGTAAAGCTACTTTTTTTATATAAGAATTTCTTTCTCAGCATTATTATGCCCTTTTAAGGATTAAAGCAAAAATAGGAAACTTGCCCTGGCCAGTTTTCTTGGTGGTTAGAGTGTAGGCCAATAGACTAAAGGATTGTGGGTTAGGTTCCTGGTCAAGGGTATGTACTTCAGTTGCAGGTTCAATCCCTGGCTTGGTTGGAGTGTGTGCAGGAGACAACTAATTGATATGTCTCTCTCACATTGATATTTCTCTTTCTTTCCCCCCTCCTAAAATATATATAAATATAGATATAGATATATCCCTTGAGTATGTCAAAGAATACCTGTATACAATGGAGATGATACTTGGGTTTTTTTACCTAGAGGGGCAACATAGTTGTCCCCCCTTAATAGTGGTTTCAGATACCCACAATCAACTGCAGTTTAGAAATATTAAATGGAAAATGTGGACAGTCATAAGTTTTAAATTGTGTGTTATTCTGAGTAGCATGAGGAAATCTCACACTGCCCTGCCTAAGATGTGAATTATTTTTTAGTCCAGTGTATCCTCGCTGTATAAACTACCTCCCTCTTAGTCACTTAGAAGCTGTCTCAATTGTCAAATAGACTGTCATTGTATTATAGTACTTTTGTTCATAATAACTATATGAACTTAATCATATTTTCAAACACTTAATGGCCCCAAAGCACAAAAGCAGTGATACTGGCAATTTAGATATGACAAAGAAAAGCCATAAAGTACTTCCTTTAAGTGAAAGTTGCAAGTTCTCAACTTAATAAGGTACTTTATCACCTCATGACATCATCATCATAAGGATGATTACAGTACAATAAGATATTTAGAGAGAGACAAAATTCACATAACTTTATTACAGTATATTATACATGTTGTATTAATTATTATTGTTCACCTCTTACTTTGCCTATTTTATAAATTAAACTTTATCATAAGTATGTAGATATAGAAGAAAATATAGTGCATATAGGGTCCCATCCAGTCTGTGCTTTCAGATATCCACTGAGAGTCTTGTAATGTATCCCTGTGGATAAGGGGGGACTGCTGAAGATCTGTGAGCTCTAGCTACTCCTCATGGATCTCCACTTCTTCCAGAGCCACTAACTTCAGCCATGGAATGGAATTAGCCTAACTGGCTCAGAATGATAAAATCTTCCTACAATGATGACTTAAGTCTGGAAAATAGTAATTTTGTCTATTTTATCCCTGTGTAAACAATTTAAATAATACTTTTTGTTTCATCTAGATTGTCTTACAAGGGCACGCAACAAGAGTTACTGCTAAGTCTCAACAGAGTGGAGAGAAGGCGTTTCGATGTGAATATGATGGATGTGGAAAATTATATACAACAGCTCATCATCTTAAGGTATATATGAAGAAATGCTGGATCTTGTTATGAGAATACCTGGGACATTAAATGCCAACATGATAAATTTGTAGCATTCAAATGCCATTGTTTTCCCTCACTTATGGAGGTATAGATACACACTCACACTCACACTCACACTCACACAAAGACACACAAAAGCCTATGCAGATTCTAGAAAATGTCAACTTTTTGAGGGCTTGGACTATGTTTACTTCATCTCTGTCTACATACTGCCACATGATAAGTTCTCTATGTATTTGAATAAATTTTTGTCAAATGTGAAATTTATAAAATTATATGAGCAGTGTGTATAATCACTTTGTTAACAGTGATTTGCTGAAATCTAGCAAAAGTTGGTGTTAGCTTGTCCCGTTGTCCAAATATACAGACCAAGTACTTTCATTGCAGCTAAACATGATATACTATGACTCAAAAATAATACCTGACAATTACTGAATAACTTACAATGTGGCAGGAAGTGTGTATTTAGCATATTTGAAGTAGCAGCCTCAGAGCCCAGTGTTACTACTTAGCAGTGTGTAACCTTAACATGTTACCTGATCCCTTAGTACCTTATTTTCCTTATCTATAAAATTGGATAATAAAGTATATTCCCGTAAGGTAGTTATGAGAGTTAAATAAAACTATACATGTAAAGTATGGCCTGGAATGTGGTATAAGTTCAATAAATGTTGGCCACTGTCATGATCGTTCATTTGTCACAGCAGTACCCTGTGGTAGATACTATTTATGTCCCCACTTTACAGAGAGTATTTAAGGCTTAGAATAGGCATGTGTCCTGCCACACTCCTAGGCAGTGGTGAAGCCTTGTCTCAGATGGCGGCAAGCAGCAGCTTCTGTATCTTAACCTTCCATTGGGCAGCCTCTCCCTACACTCTGCTCCTGGCTCTCCCCGTGCAATGTTCCATACAGACACCTTTGAGCACTCTAGAAAAACTCACACCTCCACTCTTCCTGCTTCTTATTTAAAATGAGTACTTATTAACATAGAATATTTTGGTTTATATTGAGATTTGAAAAATTATCTTTTTGTGTGCATGTGGTTTTTCTAAACATGCAAAAAACAAAATAATTCAGCAGTGAAAAAAATAAGTTTATGTTGATTGAGACCATCTACCTGAGAAATGCCCAAAGGAAATAGAGTCATTTTGTGTTTTAATGACAGGTTCATGAGAGGTCACACACAGGAGACCGGCCTTATCAGTGTGAGCATCCTGGCTGTGGGAAAGCATTTGCAACAGGTAAAACCATAAATTTGCTTCACTTATGAGTCAAGCAGAGGCAGACCCAAGGCAGGAACTGATCCCTTGCCTTTGTCTGAATTAGCATACACAGAATGACCAGTTTTTCAGTCTGTCCCTTAGCTACCTCTTGTCCTACTGGCTCTATTCTCTCTTTGTTCCCATTTTTCTCCTCAGGCCTATTTTGTTTCTGCCTACTTTGTTTGGTGTTTCACTCCACACCCTGCTTTATTTTAGCAGAAAAAATAAAAGCTGACATAACATTTAACATTAGGATATACCTTAGGAAACCCTGGGGAACTGGAACAGGATGGGTACCTCATTCCATGTCTCAATTCCACTTCAAATTTTTGGGTTATGAGTTATGAGCATCCAATAAGATGGGAACACTTTTGCCCTGACCAGTTTGACTTAGTGGTAGAGCGTCGGTCTATGGACTGAAAGGTCCCGGGTTCGATTCTGGTCAAGGGCATGTACCTTGGTTGTGGGCATATCCCCAGTAGAGGGTGTGCAAGAGGCAGCTGATCAATGACTCTCTCTCATTGATGTTTCTAACTCTCTCTATCCCTCTCTCTTCCTCTCTGTAAAAAAATCAATAAAATATATTAAAAATAAATAAATAAATAAATAATAAAAATATAAAAAAGATGGGAACACTTTTTAAAAAGACACATCCTCTATCCTCTTCTAGACAGAGATGAAACTATTTAATTCCCAGCATGACAATCCTGAGCTATCATACACTTGTATATTTTTTTTTAATTGATTTTAGAGAGGAAGAAAGAGGGGGAGAGAGAGATAGAAACATCAATGATGAAAGAGAATCATTGATCAGCTGTCTCTTGCACACCCCCACACTGGGGACTGATCCCGCAAACCAGGCATGTGCCCTGACTGGGAATTGAACCGTGACCTCCTGGTTCATAGGTCCACACTCAACCACTGAGCCATGCTGGCCAGGGCTCTTATACATGCTCAGTAGTTATTTTGTTGTGCTTGCCTAGTATTATAGCCTTAGTGTTGACTATATTTTTCAATAACTTAATCTCAACGGTCATGGTTAGAGGGGTCTTGTGTAATTAAATTTCTTTTAAATTTTCTTAAAGGTTATGGATTAAAAAGTCATGTCAGAACTCATACAGGAGAAAAGCCATATCGGTGTTCAGAAGATAATTGTACTAAATCCTTTAAAACTTCAGGAGACCTACAGAAACATATCAGGACTCATACAGGTACAGTACTGGTGTGAACAAATCTGTCTAGGCCAGCGGTCTGTGAGGTCTGAAAGGTTGGCGGCCCTGGTCTAGGCAGTCCTTACCTGCAGAGAGGGGACTTGGGGAAGAGTCTCTGAAAGAGTTTCAGGGAGTCATCATCAAGGTTTCTTTTGAATTGAAATTCCATGCCATTTGCTATTTTCACAGGTAAGCTTCTTTCCAGGATGAGGATCCATAACTTTGTTAGATTCTCAAATGGGTCCATATTTCCTATGTAAATTTAAGTTTGGAGTAGAAAATGCTGTTTTTGGGGGGTGGGGGTGGAAAGAAACAATTTGAAAGGGAAGTTCACATACAAGAATTCTAAGATCTTGTCCATGACTCTAAGCAGAATTAAAGAATAAGACATAATTTTTATGTGTTTTTGTACCATTTACTTTATTCCCTTGTGCATTTTCAGGAGAAAGACCCTTTAAATGTAATTTTGAAGGCTGTGGACGGTCTTTTACGACATCAAATATCAGAAAAGTGCATATTAGGACACACACAGGAGAAAGACCTTATTACTGCACAGAACCAGGATGTGGAAGGGCATTTGCCAGTGCAACCAATTATAAAAACCATGTGAGGATACACACAGGTAACAGTCTCTGCATTTTTGGTCCTCTAACTTTTTCTTTTTAGAATAAACATCTTTCCCTGGCCGGTGTGGTTGGGCACCATCCCGTGCACCAAAGGTCACCAGTTCAATTCCCAGTTAGGGCAAATTGTCTGGGTTTCTGGCTCCATCCGAGGTGAGGGGCATGTAGGGGCAGCTGATCTATATTGTGCTCTTTCATCATTGATGTTTCTATCTCTCCCTCTCCCTTCCTCTCTCTTTAAAAATCTGAATAAAGAATAAACACCTTTATTACATGAGTTAAGATAGGAGGGAAGAGGATGTATTTGCCTTTTCAGGCCTTGCCCTCCAGCACATAACCATCTGCTCGGCCACACTGGCCTGTCTGGAGCGATGCATGCAAGAAGCGTCCCCTGCTGGAACTGCTCGTCTAGAAGACTGCTGGTTTTGGCGTTCTTTTTCCTTTCAGCATGCTTCTTATTTTTCTCTGATCATTTTTTGTTTAAAATCTCTTCCTCCTCAGGAGTCAGTTTGGCCCATTTGTAGCACAAATGTTTGTAATTTTGATGCTCCATGTTGTGGATGTATTTTTGGTGGGTGGAAATGGAGAGGTGAATGAAATGGGAGAGTAAAGCAGAATGTGCATTATTTATTTATTTTTTAAATATATATTTTATTGATTTTTTATAGAGAGGAAGGGAGAAAGATAGAGAGCTAGAAACGTCGATGAGAGAGAAACATCGACCAGCTGCCTCTTGCACACCCCCTACCAGGGATGTGCCCGCAACCAATGTACATACCCTTGACCGGAATCGAACCTGGGACTTTTCAGTCCGCAGTCCGACGCTCTACCACTGAGCCAAACCGGTTTTGGCGAGAATGTGCATTATTTTTACAAGAAATTTTAAAATATTTTTATTGCTGATATTAAGAGTAAATTGTGATAGCTCAAAAGACATTTTTACAGGCAGGAGCTTCAGTTGCTTAAGTCATTGTCTCCCAGGCTGCATTCCAAGACCCCTGGGTATTTCTGGACACATTTTCAGGGACCAACAGCAATCCCTTTCCTTTGAACAGTGTCATTAACAAGTTTGAGTATTACTATGGGCAGAGGGGAAGCTTTAAGAGAATCTAAAGAAAATTTGCTTTCTTAGAAAACGATATCACTCAGTCAATAATATAAAAAGAAATTAAAGGGACATGAGTCCATAAGCAAGGAGACTGATCAGGGTTATTTAGAATATTTGAAGTGAGGTAGAGGAAGATATAAATGAAAGACGTTAAAGAGGTATCAGCAAAGGACTTAGTAACCAAATAGTTATGAGGAATAAAGAATAACCTGTCATTCTAGCTTGTGTGATAAAGTTGAATGATGCTAAAATGGGGAAAAGCAGGTTAGAAAGGAAGTGTAGAGGTGTCGCTTAGGAATATATAGGTCTCTGGGTATCCCTCAGCACCTGAACTCTTACCATCTGTATATTTGGTAGAATGATTTGCAAAATTTTTACACAAAATGATGATCCAAATTAAAAACCACTATAACAAGTCTTCTTGTGGGTGCATTTTTCTGTGAAAGGAAAAAGTAGTAGTAAGTTGCATGTGAGTCTCGATGAGAGAACAAATAGTATACTGGAGTCATGTTTCTGATACAGTTATATCTTATACTTGCATTGTATGTTATGTGTTATTGCTATTATTTTCCCTGCATGCTTAAGATAATGTGTTTTCTAAGAAAGTGGAAAATTGTCTATAAAACCCTAAGAGACCTAAAAAGGTGGCTGTAGGTTAGAAGAAAAATTATATTTTGATCATATAATTTGCATTCCTTTTATAACTTTAACATATATCATTTTTGCCCCATCGGCGTGGTTCAATGTTTGAGCATCAATCTATGAACCAAGATGTCATAGTTCGATTCCTGGTTAGGGCACATGCCTGGGTTGTGGGCTCAATCCCCAGTAGGGGGAGTGCAGGAGACAGCCGGTCTATGATGTTTATAAAATCCTTACAGTAAACTGCATTAGTTATAATATTATACTTATTGTCATTATTAGTGTGATATCATTAATCTAGATTAGTTGTAGGTAGGTTAGAGTTTTATCAAAAATTTTAGAGTTGAATTGGGCAACATCTCCATCCTTAATTTTCTCATCCCTTGAAATTAAGGGGAAAGTGGTATTTAGACACAGGATGACACTCAAGGTGCAGACTACTACCTTTTTAATCAAATCAAAAGCATTGTTAGGGAGTCTTTTCTTGTGAGCTGCCTCATGACAGGATAGAAAGGGATTTTGAAACTACTTCTTTTTATAGGCCCCTTTTTCTCCCCCTCCTCACAAGGTATGGAATGATTATGCCTTCATGTGTAAAAGTTTATGTTGTTTTGTTTTTGGCCCTTCTTTACCTAGGGGAAAAGCCATATGTTTGTACAGTCCCTGGGTGTGACAAAAGGTTTACAGAATATTCCAGTTTGTATAAACATCATGTTGTTCACACTCACTCCAAACCTTACAACTGTAACCACTGTGGGAAGACATATAAGCAAATCTCCACGCTGGCCATGCACAAGCGGACCGCCCACAATGACACTGAGCCAATCGAGGAGGAGCAGGAAGCCTTCTTTGAGCCTCCCCCAGGTGAGGATTTTGTCTAGTGTCTCTGTGTTTGAGAATCAACAATGGTTTATGATTTATAGTATTTTCTCAACTGATAGAGCTTCATTTAAATAATCACACACCATTCAATTTACAATTGTGATAAGTGCTATCAAAGAAAGTACTTCAGAATGTATAAGAAGGGAGTTTCCCTCTAGTCTGGACATCAGAGAAAACTTCTCTGAGGAAGTGATTTTTGGAGGTTTTTGATCTAGAGTGTTAGCTAGGTGGAGAGGCAGTGGGAGCTGGAAGGGGAAAGGAGCAAAGGCCAAAAGAAACATTTCAAAAGAGGGACTGGCACATGGAAAAAACCCATTTAAGAGCAAAGTAAATTGGAGACTGAGAGAAGCCTGGCCAGTGTGGCACTTCTGCCTGGGAAGGTGGCATGAAATGAGGCTGGAGAGCCTGGCAGAGGCAGCTAGATTAGGAGTGTGTTAAGGATGTTGATCTTAATCATAAGAGCAGTGAAGCACTCCCAAATAACTCAATTGATTCATGTGCTGTTAGGTAGTGTTGTAGGAGACAACTATCTCTAACTATTTATTTCTAAATAGTTAGAGATAAACTAATTATTTCTAAATAGTTAGAAATAAACTATTTATAATAGTTTATTCTAAATAAAATACTCATTTAGAATAAACTATTGAAAAAATACTTCGGAGAACTACATGCAGTGATTTCAGTTAAATAACTCAGCTTAGGTAAATAGGAAAAATGAATAGATTTTTCTAAAACAAAAACAACTTGGAGATTATCTTAATGTTTCATTGAATACCTCCTAAGTGAGGTAAATTTGAAAATTAAAAAAACAATACACAAAAAACCTTTCCCACCGAAACCCGTTTGGCTCAGTGGATAGAGCGCCAGCCTGTGGACTGAAAGGTCCCAGGTTCGATTCCAGTCAAGGGCATGTACCTTGGTTGCAGGCACATCCCTTGTGGGGGCATGCAAGAGGCAGGTGATTGATGATTCTCTCTCATCAATGTTTCTAACTCTCTATCCCTCTCTTTTCCTCTCTGTAAAAAAATCAATAAAATATATATTTTTTAAAACAACCTTTTTCCCCCATTATTAACAACTGATGAAGCCTTGAAAACATTTAGGTGACCCTACCCGGTTTGGCTCAGTGGATAGACCATCGACCTACAGACTGAAGGATCCCCGGTTTGATCCTGCCAAGGGCACATGCCCAGGTTGTGGGCTCGATTCCCCAGTGGGGGATGTGCGGAGGCAGCCGATCAGTGATTCTCATCATTGATGTTTCTATCTCTCCCTCTCCTTTCCTCTTTAAAATCAATAAAAATATTTTACAAAAAAACAAAACAAAACCATTTAGGTGAAAATGTTGGTTGGAGAGTAAAGGAAAGAACAGATTACTTACTGCTCAGATGATTCTCTAATTTGTTTTCTCAGATATCTGTCACATGATAGTAAGAAAATAATAAACCCCTCAGTCTTGAATATATTGTTTTCTTGCCAAAGCACTGTAAGGGTACATGCTGAATCCTTGCAGTTAGAAAACAGGCTTTCGTGGTGTCAAACTTACACTTTAGGACTTTTTTTAAGTTTCCACAATCTCTTCCTTAAATATAGATACAGAATTTCTTGTATTTAGGAAAATAGTCTATAGTATAATACACCTTCTGTTTTTAAAAAACTAAACTAAAATGTTTTTCCCAGTCTAGAGATGAATTGTGTACCTTTTCTCTCATATGACCCCCTAAGTTTTAAAGCCTATTGGAATAATCTATATCAGCGTTTTTCAACCGCTGTTCCACGGCACACTAGTGTGCCGCGAGATGTTGCCTGGTGTGCCGTAGGTGCAGACAAGACAAGAATTTTATAATTTTTCACTATTTTACTTAATATTTCATAATAAAGTAATTATAAAATACTTTCTTTGTGTTTATTTGATTCCTATTCAAGAGAATTACTTTATATATAGTCAATATAGGCACAGAGTTAAATTTTTTAACATTTTCTAATGGTGGTGTGCCTCGTGATTTTTTTCATGAAACAAGTGTGCCTTTGCCCAAAAAAGGTTGAAAAACACTGATCTATATATAAAAAAGCCTAAGTGACTGTTTGACTGTTCAACTGGTAGCTACGATGCGCACTGACCACCAGGGTGCAGGTGCTCAATGCAGGAGCTGCCCCCTAGTGATCAGTGCACTACCACAGTCACTGCTCAGCTGACCAATAGGCACCAGGCACCAGGCTCATGGCTGGTGAGCCCCACTGCAGCAGCAAGAGCCTCTCCCACAAACACTCCCCCTGCGTGTTCCTTCCCTATCCAGACCGGGATTAGCATGGGACTGACTGGCTTCGAGCCTGCAGCTGCTTCTCGGTTTTGGGTGTGCTGGTATCACCTTAGGACAGGCATGCAGTGAGCCTACCGAGAGATGGTGGTGGCAGGTGCAGCGGGCGGGATAAGCGGGAGAGGTGCCCAGCCAGGGCTTGGGCTCCTCCCCAGCCACCTGCTGCTTCGCACACTGCTGTATCCCTCATGGGATGTAGGACTGCCAGTAGCAGCCGATCCCCACAGGCCAGGCTGAGGGACTCCACCGGTGCATGAGTCCATGCACTGGGGCCTCTTTAGGACAACAAAAAAACAAATGACTGCAATGGAGATTATGCCAGGATGACTATAGCAATATGAGTGAATGCATCAACCACTAACTTCGAGAACTACTCTTAAATTAGCATATTAAGTCCTCCTTTGAAAGAGAAAAATGTATATTTACCCTGTTCCTGCATTTATGAGAGGTGGAAAGAGATAGGAGAGGGGTCGGAAACCTTCCTGGTTGCTAAGTATTGCAGTAATGGACTGTTGAAATTTCTGTTTACTTGCTGGTTCTTTTTGAAATAAAAAAGTGGATGGTGGTTCCTATTCTGTCACTTATTAAATGATTAACCTTATACCAGATAACATGCGATTACATTGTCTTTAAACAATGATGTCATTGTGTACTGATGACTTGCAATCAATTTAGTATTCGTAGTTTGCATTTACACACAGATTTGTGGTTAATGTTTATGGAGATTATCTTATCATTTTTAACAGCTTAAGTGACTATAAGAAATTGCCATAGTGGAAGGATTATTTGCCAGTCAAGTCTTTCTGTATAGTTCTCCCACTGCTCCAACATACATGTGTAGTATCAGTAATTACTCCAACTAAGAGAATAAGTTTTGCAAAATTAGAACCTTTAACTTTGATGTGGAAAGGTTTGATTCAGTCCGCTTTGATTTGCTTTTACTTTGCAAAAATGGAGTTAGAAGAATTGGAAGAAGGTGCTGGAAACTATTTTCATTATGTAGACTATAATACATCTACTTTAATTTGTATAAGTTTCTCTATAATATTTTAAATGTCCTTTGTTTTTTAGCATCTTGGTTGATTGGTCAAATAAATTATTTGTTTTAAACAGGTCAAGGAGAAGATGTTCTTAAAGGGCCCCAGATTACATACGTCACAGGTGTAGAAGGGGATGACGTTGTGTCTACACAAGTAGCCACGGTAACCCAGTCTGGGCTGAGCCAACAGGTTACACTCATATCCCAGGATGGGACTCAGCATGTAAGTACACACCAAAAGCTGAACAAGTTTAGTAATATTTCTCTGAACCTGGGTTTGAAAGTCAGATTACGTCCCACTTGAGGAAATCCTTGAATATCAGAATTTGAGTTTGTAGGCAGTGCTAGCTTTCTAAACGTTTTCCAGTAGCCTGCTGAAAGAGTCTACATGCAGAGAGATTAGTAGAGAGAAGGTTTGTTACTCTAGAACTCAGATGGTGTTACTGGTATAGTTCATGGGCAAGGTGATGAAGGTCATTACCACAGTGAAATTAAGGGCTTGAAAAGTAATGGATGCATGTGAAACACATGTTGACTAACATATCATAAGAATTCTGTTTGAGATTTGGGTATCTAAAATAACCCTATCTGATAAAGAGGTAATATGCAAATTGACCATCATTCCAACACACAAGATGGCCAGCAAGGGAGGACAATTGTGGGCAATTGGGCCTGAAAGAGAGGGCAGTTGGGGGTGATCAAGCCTGCAGGGGAGGGCAGGTAGGGGCGACCAGGCTGGCAGGGGAGGGCAGTTAGGGGTGACCAGGCCGGCAGGGGAGGGCAGTTGGGGGCGACTGGGACAGCAGGGGAGGGCAGTTGAGGATGACCAGGCTTGCAGGGGAGGGAAATTGTAGGGGATGAGTCCTGTAGGGGAGGACAGTTAGGGGCAACCAGGCCAGCAGGGGAGAGCAGTTAGGGGCAACCAGGCTAGCAGGGAAGCAGTTAGGCGTTGATCAGGCTGGCAGGGGAGTGGTTAGGGGATGATCAGGCAGGCAGGCAGGCAGGCGAGAGGTTGGGAGCCAATAGCCCTGGATTGTGAGAAGGCAGTCAGACATCCCTCAAGGGATCCCAGATCAGAGAGGGTGCAGGCTGGGTTGAGGGACACACATCCCCGTGTATGAATTTCATGCACCAGGCTTCTATTCCTATATAATAAAAGGTTAATATGCAAATCGACCTAATGGTGGGACAACTGTTCACTATGACAGGCACTGACCACAAAGGGGGTAGACAATCAATGCAGGAGCTGCCCCCTGGTGGTCAGTGCACTCCCACAGGGGGAGTGCTGCTCAGCCAGAAGCCAGGCTCACAGCTGGTGAGCGCAGTGGTGGTAACAGGATCCGCTTCCCCCGAGTGCACAAATTTCATGTACCGGGCCTCTAGAGTCTCATAAAGATGGGTAAATGGTTGAGTGCTGTGGCAGTCTGGAGGAAGAAGTAAATGATTTTTCCTGAAGGAATTTTGGAAGCCCTTATAGAGAATGGCTATTCAGTTGGATCATGAAAAATATTCATGAGTTTGCAATGCAGAGATTAAAGTAAAGAGCAAAGTCATGAAGATATGATAGACTGTGACACTGTGGGACTGCAGATGGTTAGTTGTGGTGGAGGCTGGTTTGGAAGTACTGGAAGAAGTGTCTGGAGAGGCCGTGAAAGGCAAATCATGAAAGGTCACAAATGCCATGTAATGAACTATAGTGATGGGGAACCACTGGGCATTTAAGCAGAGAGCATATTGAAATTTGTTTTTGTAGAAAGATGTCAAGGTAGAGGGTGATGAGGGAAGGGTTAGACTGGATACCTGGAAAGAAGTATTTGTAGAAAGTCAGATGAGAGAAAAGTAAGGATCTAAATTGGCAGTAGAGATGGAGAGGAGGAAATATGTTTAAGAAATACTCAATTTTCTGATGACCTCCTTCTAAAATAGAAGATGCTTATTTGCTCTCCTCAGAGTAGATTTATAGAAGAGTTAGACCTAGTCCTTCATAAAGATTGTCAAATATAACAAGAAACATTGATTGATTTGTAAAATGCATTGTATTGCAGGTCAACATATCTCAAGCTGACATGCAAGCCATTGGCAATACCATCACAATGGTAACACAGGATGGCACGCCCATCACAGTCCCTGCTCACGATGCAGTCATCTCCTCAGCAGGGACGCACTCTGTTGCTATGGTAACTGCCGAGGGTACAGAAGGACAGCAGGTAATTGCTTTTTTTCCTTTTATATCAAAACATGTCAATATCCAAATTGTTAATAGATGTACATGTGATATAGTAGTTAAGCACAGAATCTTTAGATTGATCCCAGTTTTACAGTTTCTAAGTTATATAACCCTCTGAGTCTGTTTTCATCATCTGTAAAATAGGAGTGTTGCATCTGGCCCATACAACTGACATAAGGATTGATTGAGATAGTGTATTTAAACTACTCAGCCCATTAAGTGTTCATTAATGATAGCTCTTCCTACAATCATCATCCTCAGACCCTTAGGGGAAAATTCATTTGCAAAATTTAGTTTATTTAATATATTCACATAGTTCAAAAATCAGAACGTATGTACAGGCATGCATTGAAAAATCTTCCTTCTGGCACTCTCCCTCCCAGGAGTCCAGGAATACACCCGTGCCTTCCCCTTTCCCTCACACCCAAGTTCCAAAAGCCCTTCCTTTACCTCCATAACTTGTTTCCTAAGCCCATTTATTCTAGGAATTACTTTTTCTACCTCTTAAAAAAATGTTCTCTTACAAAAAAAAAGTCTTCCTACCCCTGCCTCCATTAAGCTAGTTCTTGCCCATAATAAACCACATTTATTAGTTTCTTATGTATTCTTCCAATGATTCTTGAAGCATATACAAACAAATACAGACATTTTCCCCATTTCCTTTTTTTTATGGTAGTAAACTGTTCTTTACTTTGTTGTTTTTATAATATACTAATATATCTAGAAAGTCTATTTCATTATATAGAGAGCTTCCTCATGATATTGATTAATATATTTAAAAACTGTTCTTGGCCGAAACCGGTTTGGCTCAGTGGTAGAGCATTGGTCTGCGGACTGAAAGGTCCCAGGTTCGATTCTGGTCAGGGGCATGTATGTTGGTTGCGGGCACATCCCCGGTAGGGGGTGTGCAAGAGGCAGCTGGTTGGTGTTTCTCTCTCATCAACGTTTCTAGCTCTCTATCTCTCTCCCTTCCTCTCTGTAAAAAATCAATAAAAATATATTTTAAAAAACAACAACAACAACAAAAAGACAACTGTTCTTATACAATGCTGAAGGCAATGTTAAGTTTCACTGCATCTATCTTCACTGAGAGTCGGTCAAAATTAGTTGCTCTCATTCTTCGTAAATTAATTTATATATTTCATACCATTGTAATAAAAATTTCAGCAGCCTTTTTTGATGATACAGATAATTCAATTCTAAAATTTACCTGAATATGCAGAAGATCTATAAAAGCCAAAACAATATTGAAAAAAGAACAAAAATGAAGTTTTTCTACAACCTGAAATACAAAACTCAGAATCTTAAAGCTTCTGGAAAATTGAGTATTTTTGCAGTCTTAGAGTAAAGATGTCTTAGGATACAGAATTTACTAACAAAAGAGAAAGCTGATCAATTGGACTTCATCAAAATTAATTCTGCTTACCAAAAGATACCATTAAGAAAAAGTGCCAAACTGGGAAAAAGTTATTCAGTGTGTGTGTGTGTGTGTGTGTGTGTGTGTGTGTGTGTGTAATCTAAGGGCAGATAAATCTAAGAGCAGACAAAACAAATCTATGCAATAGAAATCAGAAAGTTCTGCTTGGCTTGGGAAGGACATTGATGGCATGGAATATGAAGGAACTGTACTATATCTTGTTTTAGGTGATGGTTTCACAGATGTATCTGTCAAAATGCAATAGAGCACCTAAGATGGGTATTTATTGTTTGCTAATTATACCTTATGCAAAAAAACAAAACACACAAAAAAAAACACACACACACTCACAAAACAACACAATTTTCAGGCTGTCTTATAGAATGGTCCCACCTAAATCAGTTTGCAGCCATTTCCATGGCTCTAGAATACTTGGTTGGGTTTATAACTCAGCTTGGGTAAATATACCTTGTACTAATTACAGTTGCAGGTCTGGAAAGATAGTGACCCTAAAGCAAACATTCTTATGAGCTTATCTGTAGCCTGTGGGCTAGGACAATTCTCTGGAGAGAGAGGAAAATTCTCAGAAGACAAGGCTTTGAGGGCTGGACTGGGATCAGTCTGCTTTCAGTCACTAGGGATATCACAAGAGTGGGAGGACCAGCTGTGGCCATTGTGCAGATATTGCTGATCCACTTGGGGTGTTCAAACTCCACCTGTGGGTTATCTGAAGGGTAGGCTTTAGCATTATTTGTAGTCCAGCGCCTCTAACGTGGCAGGATTGAAACTAAATGTTGTCTCTGCTGTGGTGAGTGTTGCTGAAATCTCCGCTTTTTCAGACTTCCAGCTACTGCTTTCTACCAGAATGATTGGAACTTTCCGATACACTGGCTAGTTCTGGGCGTCTTAAGGAATTGAGAAGAGTTAATACGCAGATTTGGGGGGGTTGCAGGCTCAATCCCCAGTAAGGGGTGAGCAGGAAGCAGTCAATCTATGATTCTCTCTCATCATTGATGTTTCTATCTCTCTCTCCCTCCCTCGCCCTTCCTCTCTGAAATAAATTTATATATATAAAATTATAATTTTAATTCTTTTGTGTATTTTTTGGTTAAGGTTGCAATTGTGGCTCAGGACTTGGCAGCATTCCATACTGCATCATCAGAATTGGGGCACCAGCAGCACAGCCATCACTTAGTAACCACAGAAACCAGACCTCTGACCTTAGTGGCAACATCCAATGGTACCCAGATTGCAGTTCAGGTGAGTCCAGAGGCAACTGTCTTCCATCAACAGCATCACTCAATCTTGTACACTGTGCTTTATGCATAACCTTTACAGGAGGAGGGACATAGAATTATCTGTGTCACTTATTCACTTTAAGGAAATTGCTATGTTCAGGTAGATTCAAAGAGACCAGCACTTTGTTCTTTACTAACTTTGCATATTCTAGGGCGGTGGTCGGCAAACTGCAGCTCTCAAGCCGTGGTTTGCCACTCTGTTAACTAATGATTTTGCCGACCACTGTTCTAGGGGAATTTTTACTGAGAAAAATAAAGCTTCTAGTAAGTATCCCATATACATCAAGCCAGCTATCTTAACTATCAGAATAAAAATCTATTTAGGCCCTAGCTAGTTTGGTTCAGTGGATAGAGCATCGAACTTGCTGACTGAAGGGTACTGAGCTCGATTCTCGATCTAGGGCATGTACCTGGGTTGCAGACTCCTCCCCAGACCGGGCCCTGGTTGGGTCTCGTGCAGGAAACAACCAATCAATGCATTTTTCTCACATAGACTTATCTCTGTCTTCCCCTCTCTCTTTAACTCTAAAAACCAATGGAAAAATATCCTCAGTTGAGGATTAAAAAAAAACACTGATGAAAATTCCAACCATTAGTTTTAATTTAGCTTATGGGCATGGAAGCTAAAGGCTCAGGAAGCTCTCTAAATTATCTCCCTTGGAAAAGATGACTATCTTTTGTCCTTTGCATGTGCAAAAGTTTATCAAAATCCTAAATAAAGAAACCATATTATTCTCCCCTGTAGGAATTGGGTTTGTTTTTGTTTTTATTTTCTCTTACTGATAGAATCAGTGGAGGTGGCTTAACAAGCCCAGGGGCCAGAAATCCCACTTCTGACAAGTAAGATTCCTTTGGCATTATCTTGATTGTGAGCTTGTGTATGTTCCTGTTTCAGCTTGGAGAACAGCCATCTCTGGAAGAAGCCATCAGAATAGCATCCAGGATCCAACAAGGAGAAACACCAGGGCTGGATGACTAATCCTGAGAGCAATAAAGCCAGGGAGCCTTTCATCTTCAGGCAGCAGAGCTCCGGGAGGCCCGGGGCCCAGGAAAACGATAACTTTTCCATTCCTCAACACTGTACACGTTTTTATGCAAGAGTGGAGAACATTTTATTCTTGACACTTTTGTGTATATAACCCGTGGGATAGATTTCCAAATTGATTCATTGTGTACAAGGAAGGATGAAATTAGGGCAGTCCAGTAAATTTTCACATTAATCTTTTTATCACATTGCAGACTCCTAGAGTCTTTATGTAAGACCAGTGAAGTGTTACAGAGTCTTAGGGTGGATTTTTAACCTACTGTGAAAAAACAAAAACAAATAAAGGCTATATCTAAAACGTCAAAGGTTCTATATGTCACACAATCATAATTCCAAAAGCCATCATGGATAATAAAGAATGTAAAGCCTTCAGATATTTCCCCCGGTTAGTAGAGTGTCTGCAGCTTTTGTTCTACTGTATATTTGTCTGTTTTTATTTGTGTCTCATGGTTTGAAGACTGTTTATTAAGGCTTCCATTCCTGTTAATTACCAACTCTTCAAGCTGAAATGCTAATTATATTAGCACTACATTGGATTATGTATAAAATTACAAAGTTTTTTAAAATTAAAAAGCTAAATCCAGTACTTTGGTTTTTGTTAAAGACTTTACTTAGTGTTCATGTTTTTGTTACTGTTTTTAAAAAAATAATGCACTATCAAAGTTTGATCACAATCTGGAGCCCAGATAACAGTGCTGTAATTGGAAATGGCTTTGCTCTGAAAATAAGGTTAGTAGGTTGGTGTAAATTATTTATTTTTTTGCTTATGTACTTTTGTTTTAAAGCTTATTTACCCTAAAGTTTATTATTTTGAATACAGCAATTTTTAAAATGTTACCTTTATATTTGTTTTATTAAATGGGTATGGGGGCAGGGGGAACTGTTACAGAAAATACCACAAATGTAATAGATTATAACCCAACACACGGTTGAGAGTATATTGTAGATCAAGCACCGAATAAGTACTATTCTATACATTTTTATGTACTCATAACAGTTTTGTGAGATATATGGGATTTACAATCCCATATTTGTACAGGAGGAAACTGTGGTTCCAAAGAAGTTAAGCGTCTTACCCAGGCCTATAGCTGTGAAGGGGCAGGGCAAGGACTTGAGAATCCAGACTTTCTGACTCCCAAATCCAGTGTATATTTCACCATGCCACAGCTGCCTTCTCAGATGATAATTTATGGCAAAGATTATCAAGATGAGCTTTGGTTTCTGGTTACCTAATGATCTGAGCACTTGAAAAACCATCTCTAATGTCAGAAATTCAGCTAAAGATTAAAAAAAAGAAGGGGGCGGTGGAGAGTTGTCCTGCAGCAATCACTTAGTCGCGGTCATTCACCATGCTTTGTTTGCTAGAGAGCTGACATGTGGCTGGTTTTCATCTCCAGCTTTACGGTAAATAAGGGGGGGAAAAAGTGAAGCTGTTTTATCAAATACTAGAGGCCCCATGCACAGACTTGTGCACATTGGAAGTAAATTAGAACATGGCCAGTGGAGCAGCACTGGACAAGACAGGCCAGACACGCCCTGGAGGCAACCTTCCGTGATCCCTCCCCAGCTAGTGCCAGGGCTCAAAGGGCGTCTGGGGAGTGAGCCGGGGGTCCTGCAGAAACCAGCAGTCCAACATCCCCCAAGGGGTCTCGGGGTGCTCAGAGCGAGAGAGGGCACTCTGCAAAGTTGCTGTCCCTCAGCAGCTCCTGCGTTTAGCGCCTGCCCCCCTGGTGATCAGTGCACGTCATAGCTACTGGCCAGTTGGCTGGTCGGCCAATCGCTTGCCTAGGCTTTTATATATATATAGATAAATGTTATCTTGGATCAAGTTCTTTGAAGTCTTGTAAAAAAGGATCTCATGACTTAGTCATTTGAAATTGGAAACTTTTCCAGGATGGGCAGGACACTGGTGGCTTGCCCTTCAAAGCTGTTTGTAGATATATAACATTAGAAAAGGTCTTAGTCACCCGCAGAACCAGTCTTCATTCTTGACAGACGTTTAAACATGCTGAAAATTCCCAGCTGAGGCCTGCTAAGGCTCAGAAAGGGGCCTCAGGGGGGAGAGCAGGAGAACAGAATCTGGGAAGACCCAGGGCGGAGCAGCAGCCTCCCAGTCCCTGTCCTGCCGATAGGGAGCTCCTGGGTGGGCCCACCAGCACTACTGTGCTTCCCAAGACCCAAACCCAAGCTATCGACTTCCCTGGGTCTCTTACAGCTCCTTTGCCGGCTGGACAGGGTAGGACTGAGCGAGACTCTGCTGGTAGACCTGATTGTCCCTCAGCTCAAAAGAAAATGCCTTCCTCCTGGCACCAGAGGAAAGTGCAGAGTGGTGCTGTTGGTTGGTCCCCTCCCTGCCTTCCTGGCAATGGGACCTCAGAACGGGCAGGATTTCCCCAAGGACTCCAGCTGAGGTGCTGACAGTTGCTAGTTAGTGAGGCTGATGTAGGTTTCAGGGTGCAGGTGCAGGATGCGGAAAGGAGCCCTCCAAAGTTGAAGTCCCCCAAAGGCACTTGATGAAATAAGAGTATACTTTAGCAAAAGGAGCTGGTAGGAGAATAACTGCAATATCCAAAAAATCCAGACAATGCTCAAGGCAAACCTTTCAGTCCAAGAGAAGCACTCTATCCCAGACACAGCTCCAGGCCACTACAAAGGAAAGAAGTTAGAAAATAGCTCTGGCTGGTTCGGCTCAGTGGATAGAGCATCAGCCTGCGGACTGAAGAGTCCCAGGTTCGGTTCCCATCAAGGGCACAAGCCTGGGTTGCAGGCTCAGTCCCCAGTGGGGGATGTACAGGAGGCAGCCGATCAATGATTCTCATCATTGATGTTTCTATCTCTCCTTCTCCCTTCTCTAAAATCAATAAAAATATATTTTTAAAAAAGAGAAAAAGAATAAAATAAGCCGGGACCAGTTTGGCTCAATGGATAGAGCGTCGGCTTGGGGACTGAAGGGCCCCGGGTTCGATTCTGGTCAAGGGCATGTACCTTGGTTGCGGGCATATCCCCTGTAGGGGGTGTGCAAGAGGCAGTTGATCGATGACTCTCATTGATGTTTCTAACTATCTCTCTCCCTTCCTCTCTGTAAAAAAATCAATAAAATATATTAAAAAAAAAAAAAAGAAGAATAAAATAAGGGATTGGCTTCCTTAATCTACTACAGGTGGCAGCTGCCCAGGGGGCCACATCACTCCCTAACTACCCCAACTCTGCCACCCTCCATCAGGAGCAAGCTAACTGGACAGTCTCTCATGCTGCTTTCCTGTGTGGCAGCCCTGGGGCTGGGAGTAGGTAAGTACCTTAGCAAAACCTGGCACTAAGTACTGAAATGAACTAGATTTCCATGTGTCATTCCAGTGAATTTCAGGTCCAGCATTTCCTGGCTCAGATGTGATTGTAGACCAGTCAAGTGTCAGCAAACCCCACAGTGAGAGGGGACAGTGAAAGGCTGAAGCCCATTGGCAGAGGAAAAGGTGGAGAAGGCTGCCTCAGCCCCCTCTGCTGAGATTTCCTTTAGGGATGAAGAGATCTTTCTATACTTAGATTTGCTTTAGGGATGAAGAGATATCAAAGAACACTTAAGCAAATATATATACTGAGTGGCCAGATTATTATGATCTCTGAACGCATAATAATATGGCCACTTAGTGTGTGTGTGTGTGTGTGTGTGTGTGTGTGTGTGTGTGTGTGTATTAGAGGCCCAGTGCATGAATTCGTGCATGAGTGGGATCGGGCCAGCTTGGCCAGGGGGAGGGGACTTGGGCAGTTGGCCATCCTGCCTGCTGGTCGAACTCCTGTTGAGAGGACAATTTGCTTTTTATATAGGCTATAAACTGAGTGGCCAGATTATTATGCGTTCAGAGATCATAATAATCTGGCCACTCAGTGTGTGTGTGTGTGTGTGTGTGTGTGTGTGTGTGTATTAATTTTTCAGAGAAGAAGGGAGAGGGAGAGAGAGAGAACCATCAATGATGAGAATCATCCAACAGCTGCCTCCTGCATGCCCACACTGAGGATCAAGCTACAACCTAGGCATGTGCCCTGACCCGGAATCGAACTGTGGCCTCCTGGTTCATGGCTCAATGCTCCACCTCTGGGACATGCTGGCTGAGACACGCGGCCGGGCCAAATACTAGTACCTTCCTTTTTTTTTTTTCTTTTTTTTTTTTTAAAGCTGAACCTCAGTGTGCCTTTATTTTATTTTATTTTTTAAAATATATTTTATTGATTTTGTACAGAGAAGAAGGGAGAGAGACAGAGAGTCAGAAACATCGAAGAGAGAGAGTCATCGATCAGCTGCCTCTTGCACACCCCCTACTGGGAATATGCCCGCAATCAAGATACATGCCCTTGACCGGGATCGAACCCGGGACCCTTCAGTCCCCAAGCCGACCCTCTATCCATTGAGCCAAACCGGTCTCGGCTACCCTCCTTTCTTTTGCCTGAGGAACAGGGCTGGCTTCATGGACATGTGACCAGTGCAGTTGAACAAGACCCTGCACTCTGAAGGGCCTTGCGCTTGCGAGTTAATGCACTGTAGCTGAAGTCTTGAAATTCTTAGTAATCCTATCTTTGAATTTGTGTTCTGTAAGTGAAGTCTCAATGAACAATGAATGGAATAGGCACTGGGGACTTGGAGCCTGAACTTAGTCCCACCCCCTGTGGCCTCCCTAAATGAGTTCTCTTCTCCATGCTGCTTCCCTGCCTGGCCTCCCCCTTCTTGCCCTCACCCTGTGACTGCTGCTGTGCCTTCTGCCTTTGGCAGGGCCCTGGGTGCCAGCGCAGGAGGGTCAATGACAGGCGTAAACACCCTGTGGAGGTTGGCGCCCATGGTGGTGGCCATTATTGCCTTAGGTTGGCAGTACCATAGTGTTCCTGGTGGGTGGCTGGCTTTAGCTGAGTCTTGACAGGAGCAAGCCTCTTGCCTATCCCAGCTCTGACTTTTGAAGATACCTGGGAGCAGCCCACTTGCTGTGGGCTGGGGTGGCAGTCCTGTGGGAAGGGATGAGGGGACTTGTCAGCCCAAGAGAGCGCCTGCCCCAAGCACCTTGAAGGTCCAGGCCTTCAGAAACTCCTTCCCTAGCCTCTGTGCCGGGAGGACCCTCGCTCCCTCCCTCCTCCTTTCCCGGGCCAGCACCATGGACCCTCCCTTCCTGAAACGAGCTGCAGAATTCCAATTGCGTCGTTTCAGTGATCCCCAAATACAAGTTACACACTTTGATAGTTTCATTTCAAGTTGGCATTGCATAATGTAAATATGAAGGGTAAAATTCATGCTAAAGTTCTTTAATTTTTCTTAGAATGATGTTAAATAGCAAATTAAAGCACCAGGAGAAGTAGTGTGCGCGTGCGGAGGGGGCTGAAGGGTTTGGGCTCAGGGTCATTAAGTACGTTCACATTGTTGAGCAAATCTCACACTCTCCAGCTCCAGAACTTTCTCAATAAGTCCCCGTCACCCCTCTTCCAGCCCTGCAGCCGCCTTTCCATTTTCTATGAATCTGGTACTCCTAGTACCTCGTATACATGTCTTTGTGTATGCATTTAAACGCACTTTTTTTTTTTTTTTGAGCGAGCGAGAGAGAGAGAGAGAGAGAGAGAGAGAGAGAGAGAGAGAGACATACACCAATCTGTTGTTCACTTATTTTTGCATTCATGAATTGTTTCTTGTATGTGCCTGACTGGGGATCGAGCCCTCAATCCTGGCGTATTAGGACAATGCTCTAAGCAACTGAGCTACCCAGCCAGCACTTAATAGCACCATTTTTCTTTTTTCCAAGAGGCCCCACATTTCCTTTTGCACTGAGCCTCACAGATTGGGTAGCTGCCTGCTGAAAAAGCCCTTCTCTTTTCACTGTCACACAGGAGGTGTGACTTGTGTTTTAGGAACATATCGTCTGCTTCTCCCTTTTATTTTTTATTTTTTTAATTAAATTATTATCTGTGTGCATTGCTTCTTCCTTTTAGATTGTGGGTCCCTTAGGATAAGTGAGAATTCCACTTCCCCAGAAGTCCCGGTGGCCTGACAGAGCAGCAGGTCACCTCCAACTGTTCCCTCTGCCTCGAAACTGCCCCCTGGCTTGAGAGGTACAGAGAATCTCCACGCAGGAGTTTCGAGTGTTTCCAGTGCACGGCTAAACCTGAAGGACAGAATGTCATGCTGAGAGTAAGGCTTACTGAAGATTCAGGCTAATTGCATGAATAGCTAAAACTAGAATTACCAGCAAAACTCCATCCGCCCCCTACTTTCTGCATTCAAGTGAAAGAAAATGGGATTCCTGTTCTAATGTCAATCCCAAACGTCCCCCTCGTTTGCCTCCCCTCCGCAGGGTTCCCCTGGACACGCTGCTCCTAGCCCTTCACTAGCCTGCCCCGGAGCCCTGGCTCAGATAGGAGCCTGAGAAAGGGATGTGGAAAACAGCTCCAATCTGGATTACAGACTCGGTGGCAGTGCCGCCCAGACAACTTCTGCCATTTCTTTGGAAAAAGCAAAAACTAAAGTCAGCAAGAGGGTTGCCTTATCTCTGTAAATAAAAAGCTTTTGCTCCAAGCCAGTGGGTTTTGGGGGAGGGCAATAAGTCCCAGTTTGGAAGCAGATCTTACGCATTCAACTGGGCAAGTGGTAGGGCGAGAGGTCATTCCCCACCCCACCTCCACTGCCGTAGGGCTCTTCTAGCACCCTGGGATTGCTTAATGTCCTTTTATTGTTTTTTTTAAAAAAATATTTTATTGGTTTTTTTTTTTACATAGAGGAAGAGAGAGGGTTAGAGAGTTAGAAACATTGATTAGCTGCCACTTGCACACCCCTACTGGGGATGTGCCCTCAACCAAGGTACATGCCTTTGACCGGAATCAAACCTGGGACCCTTCAGTCCACGGGCCGATGCTCCATCCATTGAGCCAAACCGGTTTTGGCGCTTAATGTCCTTTTAAACAGAAAGTCAGGAGCACCAGAAAAGTGAACCTGAGAGGCATTATTGGTGAGCCTGGGGGTCCACCACCAGCAGGAGGCGCTGTGTAGGTTTAGGGAGCAATCCACAGCCACACACTGCTTGCTTAAGGTGTCCCTTCTAGAACAAATTAACCATCTGTTTCTGGGCAGGGCAACCTTGAAGCTCGAAGGAAATAATTTCATTCTGGGAGAAAACCATGTGAGGGACGAGAAGGATCCTGAAGGCCTCCCCTGGGATGACTCTGAGGAGGAAATAAATGCCCACCCCAGACCTGGGAAACCGGTTTTGTTTCCTTGCCCAATCTGCCAACCGTTTCTGTAACCAGTTTTGACCAAAGGGCACCTCAGATTCGGTCCTAAAATGCCAGTTGCAATCCTTGTGAGTGGAAGGTACTGGAAGCTAAATATCATGATCACGCATGTACCTACCGTCCTAAGCCCTAGCAATGTTCAGCACTCCTGAGCCCACCCCTAATGGGTGTGCAGGTGGATGGCAGTATTCTGCATCACACTCTACAATCTCAGGGGGAGGTCTGCAGAGCCACCTCCCTCCACCCCCACAGGGAACGTCACTTGCTCACCCAAAGGCAGACCCAGCCCAGGGCCCCAGTGTCAACCTTGATGGACGGCAACAGGACTCAATAGCTCCTATCCTGTATGCTTAGGCAGCAGCCTTTGCTGTCCTGCCGTGGATCCAAGTCTACTAAGTGGACTCTGACTGTGTTCTCGAGGATGGTTTCAGAAGGAAGTGGCCCACTCAAGGGGAAAACCCATCCCTGTTCTGGTTCTCCAGGTCCCCTCCATTTTTTTAGGAGCAAGGTAGTCAGTCTACAGAGAAGTCATTCCACAGAGATCCAGGCCCCTAGCATTCGGCGGCCAGGACCTTTTACTCAGAGATTATTACTTCATTCATGAAAAGGCACCGAAAGGCCTCCATCCCCACTGGCTGCTCTTGTGAGAGCATCTCTAACAAGCGGCCGTTGACATTTCATTAAAAAAAAAAAAAGAATATATATATATATATATATATATATATATATATATATATATATAATTTCAGAGAGGAAGGGAGAGGGAGAGAGAAAAACATCAATAATGAGAGAAAATCATTGATCAGCTGCCTCCTGCACACCCCCCACAGAAATAGAACCGTAACCTCCTGGTTCATAGGTTGACACTCAACCACTGAGCCATGCTGGTCAGGCAGCATTTCACTTCTGACAAAGATTTCCACAGGTTCCTGTTCTTTTTGGCCACTGAGTGTAGATTTCCAGTACACATAGATGCTCTGGCTGGATAGTCACCCTCTTTTTGCAAGTTGTCACAAGGGTCTTTCCTGGCAGGAGGGAGGGCACCCTGGCAGGGAGGACTCTAAGGATGGCCAGGGAGTGACTTTCTGCTGCAGATGCACTTCCCCCTGCCGGTGTGGGCATGTGATACTTGGCCTGCAGCCCCCACGGTGGGAAGGCACACAAGCCCTCCCTACCACTAACCCCCTTGGGCTCTATTTTATTTTTTAAATATATATTTTATTGATTTTTTTTTTTTTTTTTTACAGAGAGGAAGGGAGAGGGATAGAGAGTTAGAAACATCAATGAGAGAGAAATATTGATCAGCTGCCTCCTGCACACCCCCCACTGGGGATGTGCCCTTAACCAAGGTACATGCCCTTGACCAGAATCAAACCTGGGACCTTTCAGTCTGCAGGCGGACGCTCTATCCACTGAGCAAAACCGGTTAGGGCTAGGGCTAGGGCTCTATTTTAATCATGCTGTGTACCTACTCTCCTCTCTTCCTGTTAGAGATTAAGAGACCAGGGCCCACCTACTATTTTCACTTTATTTTTTAATCCTCAACTGGGGATATGATTTTCATAAATTTTACAGTGAGGGAGAGATAGAGATAGAGAGAAAGAGAGAGAGAGAGAGACAGACAGACAGACAGACATTGGTTGTCTCCCATACGTGTCTAACTGGAACGGAAACCAAAACCTAAGTTTGTGCCCTGAGGGGGAATTAAACCTGAAAACTTTTCGGTGCACTGGTCCACACTCCGACCAACTAAGTCACCCAGCCAAAGCCACCTACTTAATTTTTGACTGGAGAATTATTGATTTCAAAAATAAAAATATTGCCGAAACCGGTTTGGCTCAATGGATAGAGCGTCGGCTTGGGGACTGAAGGGACCCGAGTTTGATTCCAGACAAGGGCATGTACCTTGGTTGCGGGCATATCCCCAGTAGGGGGTGTGCAAGAGGCAGCTGATCGATGACTCTCTCTCATCGATGTTTCTAGCTCTCTGTCTTTCTCCCTTCCTCTCTGTACAAAATCAATAAAATATATTTTAAAAAAATAAAAATAAAAATATGAATGAGACTGTAAATGGTTCATAACTCTTATTTTATTTATTCTTTTCCAGTCAGCAGAAAAGCAAACTTTATTGGGGCCCCAGGGTCACAGGGTTCTGGCAAAAGGCCGCCTGCACCGAGGAGGTGGTGGAGGGGCCTTATTTAACGTCCTTGGGGCAGAGGTTGCTGGCGTGGCCACACTTCTTGCAGCAGTTGGCAGCGCGAGGGGGTGCAGACAGCCCCGAGCTGGCCGAGGGAGGGCTCCATTATGCCCCCACGCAGGCGAGGCACCAAGTGCAGGGTGGACTCTTTCTGAATATTGTAGTCTGAGAGAGTGCGGCCATTCTCCAGCTGTTTGCCGGCAAAAATCAGGCGCT
Organism: Pipistrellus hanaki; assembly: GCF_964339955.1. Classification (NCBI taxonomy): domain Eukaryota; kingdom Metazoa; phylum Chordata; class Mammalia; order Chiroptera; family Vespertilionidae; genus Pipistrellus; species Pipistrellus hanaki. The sequence goes on from NC_140511.1 coordinate 48,243,411, forward strand.
GCTGGTCAGGCGGGATGCCCTCCCGGTCTTGGATTTTGGTTTTGATACTCTCAGTGGTGTCACTGGGTTCGACCTCGAGGGTGATGGTCTTGCCAGTCAGGGTCTTCACAAAGATCTGCATCTCTGCGTCTGCTGCCTGCCTTCTTGAAGAGAAAGAGCATATAACTCATTTAATTAAACAAGGTTTAATTAAATAATTAAAAGATAAGTTATGGCCCTCGCTGAAGTGGCTTAGTTGGTTGGGGGTTGTCCTATACAGGTAAGGTTGCTGGTTCAATTCACGGTCAGAGCACATGCCCAGGTTACAGGCTTGATACCTGGTGGGGGCCATGCAGGAGGCAACTGGTCAATGTTTTAAAAAATGATAGATTGCCCTAAACCGATTTGGCTCAGTGGATAGAGCATTGGCTTGAGGACTCTCAAGGGTCCCAGGTTTGATTCTGGTCAAGGGCATGTACGTTGGTTGCAGACACATCCCCAGTAGGGGGTGTACAGGATGCAGCTGATTGATGTTTCTCTCTCATCGATGTTTCTAACTCTCTATCTCTCTCCCTTCCTCTCTGTAAAAAGTATATATATATATATATATATATATATATATATATAAAAAATTTTTTTAAAAGATTTTCTGGATGGTCACCAAATTTGAACTATACATTGGTTGGTACAAGTTAAGTATAATAAAATAGTTTGAGTTTAGTCTTTAACATTAGGTTTAAACATTACATCCTTTTAGCGATACATCCCATAAATAGGACCCACCGCTCACTTCTCCAGGACAACCGGAGGTAATGGCAGGCACAGGGACCTTGCTCCTGTTCAGATAGATGATAGAAGTGGGGTGCCTCTGCTCACCTGACAAATAAGGACCCAATTTCTCTTGTTTTCTTGGCAGCTCATAGGCTGACAAGACCACCTCAGCACCTTAACCTGTAATCAGTGTGTACTACTACTCTAGAGAAATTAAAAAAAATTCTGCTTGGAGAGGTTAGAAAACCCACCAACCACTGATGGCTTTAACTGCCTTCTTTGGCGATCTCTCTTCCTCTCTCTTCCTTATTGGGCATCAGAAGAGCACGAGGGAGTTAAAGCTCACTGTGTCTTACTCATACTATATGTTCTATGAGTAAGGACCCACTCATTCAAAGGAAAAAGTGCCCAAAAGTAGGAAGTTAGTCCTTAGTCAGCCAAATGTGCTCAACCACTAGGAAAACAGTTTCGAGTTCTCCTAAAAAACTCTTCAATCAGTGGCAAACTAAAACTGAATCTCAGACTAGTTTTAACTTTATAGGAATGAGAGTCATGATCTTCAACTCCGTATGAAAGTATAGATGATCCTCACAAATGTAATGCTGAGCAAAAAGAAGCTCGTCACAAAGGAGTCCAGGCAAAACTATTCTTGCCACCTGAAGTCAGGATAGTGGGTGTCCTTGGTGGAGAGGTGGGGTTAGGAGTGAAAAGAGAGCCTCCAGGGGTGTTGGCAAGGTCAGCTTCATGGGCACGGGGCCCTGGGCTTAGAAAGACCCTGCAGTTGATTTAAAGCTCTGCTGTCACCATCTCAAAGTTCTTAATAAAATCTGAACATTGCACTTTCATTTCTCACTGGCCCCTGTAGGTCCTGAGTGTTAGTCACGTTCTGGTTCTTAATCTAGGTGTTGAAATTGTGAATATTCACCAAACTACATATTTTTGTTTGACATGAGTAGAGCAAGGACGATGGGCCAAGTTCAGAAACTCAGCAATGCAGAAAGCCCTGCAAAACTGGGAAAACAAGAACCTCGCCCCTACGGTAACCTATCCTGCCCTAGCATGTCACCTGGTCATGCAGTTTATTTTATTTTATTTTTTTAAAATATATTTTATTGATTTTTTACAGACAGGAAGAGGGAGGGATAGAGAGTTAGAAACATCGATGAGAGAGAATCATCGATCAGCTGCCTCTTGCACACCTCCCATTGGGGATGTGTCCACAACCAAGGTACATGCCCTTGACCGGAATCAAACCCGGGACCCTTCAATCCGCAGGCCGACGCTCTATCCATTGAGCCAAACCGGTTTCGGCTGGTCATGCAGTTTAGATCCCCTGACCTTTTCCTCCCTAAAGATAACATCTACCACCTGGCTCCCAGCTTGCTTCTAAAAAAAAGGATAACATTTAGGCCTCAGTTCCTCAAGACCAAATATACTGAGTGGCCAGATTATTATGATCTCTGAATGCATAATAATCTAGCCACTCAGTATATATATTAGAGGCTCTGTGCATGAATTTGTACATGGGTGGGGTCAGACCAGCCTGGCCAGGGGGAGAGGACATGGGCAGTTGGCTGGTTTGCCTGCTGGTTGAACTCCTGGTCGAGGGGGCAATTTGCATATTAGCCTTTTATTATATAGGATATACACTGAGTGGCCAGATTATTATGCATTTAGAGATCCTAATAATCTGGCCACTCAGTGTATATTGACTAATGGCACTGACCAATCATTGGTGACCATGACCCTGAAGAGCACACCTGGAAAGCTAATGAATATTTTATTAAGACCCTCCCCTGAAACCTCTCCAAAAATTTCCACCTGCAAGAAAGAGATAAATATAGACAGAACAAAGGACCTAGTGCATGCTGTCCAAAATCAGGAAAACAATATAAGGGAATAAATCTAAGATCTAGTTCTTTGGGGGTACGAGAAAGCAAACAATAAAAATGATAAATCAGGCTCTGGTCAGGTAGCTCAGCTGATTAGAGTATCATCCCAATACATCAAAGTTTCTGGTTCCATCTCAGGTCTGAGCTAATACAAGAATCAACCAGCCGAAACCGGTTTGGCTCAGTGGTAGAGCGTCGGTCTGCGGTCTGAAAGGTCCCAGGTTCGATTCTGGTCAAGGGCATGTACATTGGTTGTGCAAAAGGCAGCTGGTCGATGTTTCTCTCTCATCGATGTTTCTAGCTCTCTATCTCTCTCCCTTTCTCTCTGTAAAAAAATGAATAAAATATATTTTTTAAAAAATTTAAAAAAATGAATCAACCAATAGCCAAAACCGGTTTGGCTCAGCAGATAGAGTGTCGGCCTGCAGACTGAAAGGTCCCAAGTTTGATTCTGGTCAAGAGCATGTATTTTGGGATTCAGGCATATCCCCAGTAGGGGGTGTGCAAGAGGCAGCTTATCGATGTTTCTCTCTCATTGATGTTTCTAACTCTCTATCCCTCTCTCTTCCTCTCTGTAAAAAATCAATAAAAATATATTTTTAAAAAAAGAATCAACCAATAAGTGAATAAATAAATGGAATAATAAATTAATGTTTATCTCTTTTCTTCCCTCCCTTCTAAAATCAGTTTTTAAAAAATAATAAACCACTAGCAAACATAATAAAAAAAGACAAAACAAATATTTAAATTAGGAATGAGAAAGGATTTATATTCATGGGTTCCGAGGAAATGATAAGAAATACAAGGGAACACTTTGCCCAATCATATGCTAATACAACTTAAAATATAAGTGCAATGGGTAATACTCAAGGAAATATAGATTACCAATAGAGACTCAAAAAAAGTAGAAAAACAAATCAGGTAAATTGTCATGAACAAAAGCTGTTAAAAGATATATCTTAAAAATATAATGAGCAACTTCTTTCAGGCTTTTAGAGAATCAGCATTTTTCATTAAAGATATCGAAAAGCATAGAAAAAGAAGTAAACATTCCAGTGTTTCATGAAGCAAAATTAAGAGAAATTCTAAAAATTTGGTAGAATTTAATATTCATTCTTCATATTGGTAAAAGAAAAAAATAATACTTATTTAATATAGCAGATGTAAATCCTGGGCACATGACACATATATGTATACACATCTACCACATCTATCCCTATTTTTTTTTAATATATTTTATTGATTTTCTACAGAGAGGAAGGGAGAGAGATAGAGAGCTAGAAACATTGATGAGAGAGAAACATCGACCAGCTGCCTACCGGGGATGTGCCCGCAACCAATGTACATGCCCTTGATCGGAATCGAACCTGGGACCCTTCAGTTCGCAGACCGACGCTCTACTGCTGAGCCAAACCGGCTTCGGCCACATCTATCCCTATTAAAGTCAGCAGCAAGACAATGATGCTCATTCACCTCCTCTCCTATTTTTAGCACCATGTTCTAACCCCCTGAGCTAACTGGCCATTGGATACCTTTCCCATTATTTAATGTTGTTCTGGAAGTGCTAGTTAATACAATTAGACAATAAAACAAAATAAGAGTCATGAACACGAGGAAGTGTGATGCAGGTATTAACCAATCTGGTTTCATTTTCTTCATCTGTAAGATGTGAATAAACGTACCTCTCTCAACAAATTCTGTAAAGATTAAATATATAAAGCATCTGGCTCAGTGCCTACCATATCACTAGCACTGTACCTTTCTGAGCCCCCTCAAAAGCACCCAGCTTTCTGTATCCTTTGGACGTTTCTCATACTCTGACCTATATAAAGGTAACGGGGAATGGGTAGGACACGGATGGTGCTTGAACGTAGTAGGCACTCGGTAGATGATTGCCAAGTAAAGTCGTTATCTGCACTCAAACTGTTCATCCTGATTGCTATGCTTTTCCACAAACACATTTATGCCACCAATCGCCTGATTGTATCACACACTATTGGGTAGTCTCTAACCAATTACTTACTAGATGAGCTCATCTCTCAATCCTGTCTGAGCTGAACAAGGCCTTTTACAGAACTTTAAAACTGACTCACCAGTGAGTCATCAAAACACAGAGTACCCAAACACAGTCCTGTTGCTACACAAAAGACCAGCATGGGATGTCTGCTCTATCTCCTCTCCTTCCCCTAATGACACAGGCAGGGCCCCTGCACTCGCTGGAGAGGAGTCATCACATCTTTTGTGCTGCAGTGATCCGAACAAAGCTGATTTAAATAATCACAGCGCAGCCCCCAAACAACTGGCCGACCTCGTGGTCATCAAGGTCATTTCCTGTATATGTCATTGACTCAAGAGAGGCAATTAATCAATTATCTGAATGTGTATTGAGCACTGGCATTCTGTTGGGCACTCCCTTATGACTCTTCCTATTTATAGCATTTCTGTGGTGACCTTTTCAGTTATTGAAACTCATTAAGAATATAGACAAAAGCAGCCGTTGGTGCTTCTGTAAAAGACATAAAAAAGGGATATTGGAGAAAACGGGGCCACTGGGTTCCATTTCAGCCTAAAAGAGTTTTAAGAGAACAAACAGAAGCATGTTTTGGCTAACTGCTTTGCAGAGCTATAGTTTTAAATAAGTTGGCTAAGAACTCTCTTATTTACGAATGGATATGGTCAGTGATCAGTATTTTCTCTCGGGGAAGTTTTGAGGTTAGTATCCCTGCCACAAGGCAGACTGATTGCAGTGGACTATCAGGTCTTTCAAGTTTGGGGACCTATGTCAGGGCTGAGATAACCGGAAGCAGGCCTGAGGGCTTCTTTCACTAGTAAGACTGATTATGTACAGACACAACTTTTAAGTACCCTAGCATGGTTTCTCATAGCTGAGGACCCCATGCAAGAAGTGAAAGACAATCTTAGATCCTCAAACTTTTTGCATATAATCTATTCAACTGATATAATCCATACCTAAGAGATTTAATGAAATCTGCCCTTGATCTACTTTATATAAGTATTAGAAGTTATACATGGAAATAGCATATCAGTAGTGCTTAACGATTATTTAGGCATGACAAGAAATATAATATTGTATTTTTACTTCATTAAAAGACAAGCTCTCAACTGGTCACTGTTCCTGAGCTGTGCTTTTCAAGTTCTTATGATATCAACACTATTTGTTTTGATTTGGTTATCTTCTCTGGTTACAAAGTCATTAACAAGTGTGGATTGTTCTCAATAGTATTATAATTAAAAGCACACATAACACTATTGAACACTTATCTGTAAGGGACAATGCTAGTCTGAGACTTAATCCACTGAAGAACTAAAGAGGAACTGGACTTGATTATCCAGTATTATATTCTCAGGGTGAGCTGGTAAACAGGTACTGAAATAGCCAAACAACATCATCCATCAGAGGGTGTTAAGACAAGTAACAGAGAAGGGAAATCTATACCTGCGAAGTCAAACAGGAGCAGCAGTAGAGCTACCACATTCCAGCCTGTGATCTGGGTTCCTGGGGCCCAGCGGCAGTTGGTAATCGGCAGTTAGAGGTGGGGAGAAGGCCCAAACCAACAGAAGAAAGGTAAAGATAACAAGCAAGATGAAGAAAGATGAACTTTTTTTTTTTTTTTTTTTTTTTAGCATATTTGGTATTTAAATGAAAAACAGATTTGACCAACATGACTTTTTTTTTAAAGGTTATCTGTGATAATCTCTCTTTAAAAAATATGTATTTTTAAAGTAGGTTTTTTACAGAAAGGAAGGAAAGGGTTAGAGTTAGAAACATCGAGAGGGAAACATTGATCAGCTGCCTCCTGTGTGCCTCCCACTGAGGTCTGAGCCTGCAACCAAGGTATATGCCCTCCACAATCGAACTTGGGACCTTTCAATCAGCAGCAGCCTGACGCTCTATCCACTGAGTCAAACTGGTCAGGGCCCAACATGTCTTAAAAAAAAAAAAAATTAGAGATCTATTAAAGTAGGTTCTTGTTTAGAGACAATTATTTTTTTCTCCAGAATCAAAAGCGTAAACTAGAAAAAAAAAAAAATTCAGCTTTGGGAAAAGCCTGGCTAGTTTTATGAAACATTCCTATAGACTGAAAAATTAGTTTATATTTATGAAGGACCTTTCATTCAAAAGTGCATTATTATGTTAATAATATGCACATATATTCATGTGCTTGTATAAAAAGTACTTGAGAGGGTGGTTTAGGAATCTCAATTACAAATCTTTAGGGCAGCCGAAACCGGTTTGGCTCAGTGGATAGAGCGTCGGTCTGCGGACTGAAGGGTCCCTGGTTCGATTCCGGTCCAGGGCATGTGCATTGGTTGCAGGAACATCCCCAGTGGGGCGTGTGCAAGAGGCAGCTGATGGATGTTTCTCTCTCATCGATGTTTCTAGCTCTCTATCCCTCTCCCTTCCTCTCTGTAAAAAATCAATAAAATATATTAAAAAAAAAACAAACCAACAACAACAAATCTTTAGGGCAGAAATCTTGCTGTTTTTGCTAACAATGGTGGTATTACAGTGCTAAGTCATCTGTCTTTTAAAGGGAACAAACAGGTTTAGTTTGTTCTGCCAACACCTAGAGGCAAATTTTTAATTCAGTTATTACAACATTACCACAAGCTGGTGGATTCTGCAAAACTTGCCTAGCAACATTATAGTTAGAAATAACTCCGAGTAGAGAAAAAACAGGAAATTTGAATTAGATATGCCCTAGGGTGTATTACAGTACAGTGAGTGTAGTACAGTGAGTGCTTACTCAGAATCAAGACATTTAAAAAAATCAGAGCAATCATTTAGAATTTCAGTTAGGACACTGCTGCAATCAAGCCATAACATTGTGCCATGTTCTCAGCTGGAGGAGGCAGGGCGTAGGTTTCTTACTCATTTGGGCACTTTTGTCTTAAGGAACACAAGATTTCTATTCAATTATTCCAGAAACATTAAGTACCTTCTCAGGGGCCAAGGGACACTGCTAGTTGCTGAATCTCTAACGACAAAAGGCGATCTCAGCCCAGGGTGGGAGGGAAGGCAGTGATCAAAGTGTGTATAGTCCATGCCAGGTGTGGTGGAAAGTCTGGTGCATGGAATACACACACACACACACACACATACACACACACACACACATTATATATATAAGGGAGAGTGAGAGATAGAAACATCAATGATGAGAGAATCATTGATTGGCTGCCTCCTGCACACCCCCAACTGGGGATCGAGGCAGAAACCCTGGCATATACCCTGACCAGGAGTCGAACAGTTACCTCCTGGTTCATAGGTGACATTCTACCACTGAGCCACCCCAGCCAGGCTGGGATATTATTTTTACCTGGAAGTGAATCAAGTCAAGGAAAGGTTTTAGAGAGGAAATGGTTCCTCTGAGTCTAGTTTTCAACTTTTAAAGAAATTCCTCTTTCCCCCATTCTATACATTTGTTGGGAATTTACCTCTCTTCTTCTGTGCGAGGTCCTAGGTGCCAAGAATTCAAAGGACTAGCACTGTGGACCAGGAATTCTTCCCTTCCCATCCAGAACCCTGGCCCTTTTGCCCTAGCCTACTTCAAGGACCTCCCAGTTTAGGAAGCAGATAGGTGGCCAAATTAAGAGTAAAAAACCCCCACAAAAACACAAAAAACAATAAATATTAAAAGAGTGTTTACCTCCAGAAAGGAGACTTGGGCTGGGGACTGAAGGGGTAGGTGGGAGACTTCTGTACCATTTGAATTTATATTGAGATAAACCAATAAATATGTAAGAACTCTAGTATCACTAAGGAGATTTTGAGTACCTAAGCCACACCGGTAGACTGCAACAAGTAGAAAAAGTCCCTACATTCAAGGGATTTCATCTTCTAGAAGGGGATAGTAATAACACCGGTTATGACAGGTATAAGCCTGTTAAGGAAATAGCAATAGGGGATAAAGGATTCCTATGTGGGAGGGGCTTAGGAGCAACCATCTAGTGGGGAAGAGGTGTCTAAGAGGCTTAACATTTCCATTAACTTAGGAAGCAAGCACAGTATTTTTATACACAACTCATATTACAGATTAATAAAGAGTAGAAGTTTTCTAAATGGTTTTTATTTAACTCCCATGAAATGGGGAAAATGTCAACTATCCACATAAAAAAAAATAGGTGTAGGAATTAGCTAAAGAACATGTAGTTATAACCCATATGTGCAGACAACAGTGGTGAAAGGAAGGGGGGCAGTGGAAGTGGACAAAGGGAGAGTTATGGGGACATCTGTAATAATGTCAACAATACAATAAAGTTAAAACAATTTGTGATCAGGGATTGAAGAAGAATAGGCACTGAAGGGAGGGTGCCAATGTACCTTCTTGAAACACACAAAAGGATAGACTTCCTGTTTCCCAAGAGTTTAAAATTGAATTTGGATTAACATGCAAAAAAGATGTTTACACATCAGTTAGCAAATGCTTGTAGAAAACATTGGTTCACCCTTCACTGTGTCTTCAGGGAATTCCCCACATGCCAAGTACTAACATGTGTTTCATTATTAAAAATCCAGCTTGGGCCCAGCTGTTGTGACTCAGTGGTTGAGGGTGGACCTGTGAACCAGGAGGTCACCATCCTATTCCCAGTCAGGGCAGTGCCTGGGTTATAGGCTCCATCCCTGGTAGGGAGCGTGTAGAAGCTGCCAATCAATGATTCTCATCATTGATGTTTCTATATTTATCCCCTTCACCTTTCCTAATATCAATAATATATATATCTATATTAAAAATCTAGCTTGAGTTTAGCCTTTGAAAAGTGTTCAAATTACATATATAGCAAAGTGTTAATATTCATAAAGTGCTACAATAAGGAAAACAAATCAATCAAAACAACAAAACTATATAACATACTTTTTAAAAATATATACATTTTATTGATTTTTTTAGAGAGGGTAGAGTTAGAAACATCGATCAGCTGCCTATTGGGAATGTGCCAGCAACCAAGGCACGTGCCCTTGATTGGAACTGAACCTGGGACCCTTGAGTCCGCGGGCTGACGCTCTATCCACTGAGCCAAACCAATTAGGGCTACATAACAAACTTTAAATACCCACTAATGTCCAAAATTCATGAAGAGTGTATGCTTTTATTTTATTTTTTGAAGTGTTTTTATTGATTTTAGAGAGGAAGGAAGAGAAAACATCCATGTGAGAGTTGAACTCCCAATCTCTCTATGTACTGGATGATGCTCAATCAACTGACCCGCAGTAGCCAGAGCACGAAAAGTGTACTCTAATCAACTGTTATTTAGAATGTAAATTTTGTAGGTTTTTTTTCCCTGGAAGGCAATTTGGCAGTTTATACCATTTGTTCCAGTAATTCTGTTCTAATTATATCCTAAAGAACACACACACACACACACACACACACACACACAAAACAACGTGAGAAGGAACAATATTCACCATGGAGTTATTTTACAATTGAAAAATCAAGAAATGTGTACATGCGACAATAATGTACGCACTGAGTGACATTTTGATGGGAGTACTGGTGGAATTTCCCTCCTTCAAGCGGCATTTAGGTCTGCAGCGGAGCTGGGCCAATGCGTTTTTTGCCAAAACTTGTCCACGTGTTGGCAAAGCCCATGGCCGCGGGGTGGGCGCCGCATTTCGTGCAGGGGCCAACGCTGGTGTTTATGTTTACTCTGGACAAGTCTGGGGGGGAGGGGGCTGCCTGCTGGGTGCTCTCCAATAGCCACCCTGGGGCCACACTGAGGCCCGGAGGCCGCCCCCAACCTGGGGACCTCGCCTCCGAAACTCGCGCTTCCGTCTCCTTGCAGGTTTCGGGGGTCGGGCCTAAGGAAATCAGCGCCAACATTTAGGAAAAGCCCTGAGGCTGCAGTCATTTCCGGCTCTGATCTCATCGGGGGACGTGACTGCCCCCAGCCGCGCCCTCCCCGGCGGCGCCCCAGCGCCACGCCGGCTCCGCGTGCGCTCCGACCCGCAAGGCCCCGCGGCGTGCCGAGGCTCCCGGCCCCTCGTCAGCCCCCGGAGGGAGCGCCGGAGGGGCCGCGAGGAGGCTGAGTTCAGGCCCAGGCGAGCCCGGCTCCACCCGCCCCTCTCGGAGGTGCCGTCTCATTCCGCCCCCTCCCCACCCCCTAGAGCGCCCCGTCGCGGCGTGGCCGTGCCAGCTCCCGGCCGCTCGGCGCGCTCATAGGCTCGCGGGCAGCACCGCCCTGGACGCGCCCTGCGCCGAGCCGGGGCGGAGCCAGTGGGTTGGCGCCAAAATCACGTAACTAGCCCCACCCCCGCGGGCTACGTCGCGCCCTTCTTTTTTTTAAACCCGGGGCTGGGCGGGGATTGGTGGGCTGGGCGGTCACGTGGCTAACGGTCGCGGGAAGCCGCGGAGTCCGAACCCGCGGCTGGACTTGCGGAGACCTGAGCCTGGGCGCTCGGGCCGCCCCGCCGCCGCCGCCGCCGGACAGTCCACGCTGCCGCCGCCGCCGCCCCCACAGCCGCCCGCAGCCCCGAGCGCCCGGGAGCCGCCGCCACGCAGCCCCGCCGCCGCGGCCTCCGGACGCGCCCCGCCGCACGTGGCAGACCCGCCCCCTGGGCAGGCTGCGCCCTGGACTCCGCGAGTCCGGGTCCTCGGGTCCTCCGTGCCGGCCCCCGGGGCGCGATGAGCTTCCTGAGCGGGCAGCGGCCGCCGCCGCCCCGCCGCGCCGGCGCCTCCTGCACCTTGCGGCAGAAGCTCATCTTCTCGCCCTGCAGCGACTGCGAGGAGGAGGAGGAGGAGGAGGAAGAAGAGGAGGAGGAGGGCAGCGGCCATAGCACCGGGGAGGACTCGGCCTTCCAGGAGCCCGACTCGCCGCTGCCGCCCGCGCGGAGCCCCCCAGAGCCCGGGCCGGAGGGCCGCCGCCGCTCGCCCGGCCCGGCGCCCCGAAGCCCCGGGGAGCTGGAGGAGGAGGAGGACATGGGGATGCGCAGCGCCTCCCCGGGCGCGGACGCGTCCGGCAGCCGCGGCGGCGGGGCCGAGGGCGACTCGTGGGAGGAGGAGGGCTTCGGCTCGTCGTCGCCGGTCAAGTCGCCGGCGGGCGCCTACTTCCTGGGCAGCTCCTTGTCGCCGGTGCGCTTCGGCAGCCCGGAGGACGCGTCCCCGCGCGGCTACGGGGAGCGCGGCGGGGCCGGCGAGGCGCCCTGCTCGCCGCTGCGGGAACACCCGGGCACCCCGCCGCACAAGACCTTCCGCAAGCTGCGGCTCTTTGACACGCCGCACACCCCCAAGGTGAGGAGGACGCGGCGGCCCGGGCGCCCCGAGCCCCCCGAGCCCGCGCCGCGCCGCGCCGGCCTTTTAAAAAGGCGGAGGCGCCGCCCGGAGTGGAGCGCGGCGCTGCCCGGCCGGGTTCGGTTACATAACCGCCCGGCCGCACCCCGGCCCCCCCATCCCCGGCTCGCTCTCCTGCGCCACAACAAAAAAAAAAGTTGGCAGCCTTTCTTTTTTTTTTTTGGCCCTGCCCAAAAAAAGTCCGTTAAGATTATATAACTGAACTCCGGGCCTCGTCTGGAACGTCTTCATCTTTCCAAAGGGGCTGGCCCGGTCGGTGCCGTCCAGGTGGCTCCCGATTAAAACGCCCGCCGAATGGGGGGAGTGTGGCGCCCCACACAGTGGTTTGGAAGGATGCTGGAGGGGCGCCGGCCCCGCCACCTGACACCCCGCCCGCCGCTGCCATATGGTGCCTTTTAAACGCTGCGATGATGGGTCCTGTAATTTGGGCGGGCGCCCCGCCAGAGTTGGGTTCAAATAATTGTCATGCGCTTATCGTTTCGTGTCAGGTCACCTTCATGGGGGAAGTTTGAGGTGGAGAGAGAGAGAGACTGCGCTTACAGTGGGATGATGAAAAGGCTGGCCTTCCAGGCGTTCCCAATCCTAAAGACTTGTACCTGAGACAGGGTAGCGTGTGTGAGCTCCTTTCTGGACATTGATGGAGGAAGCGTTTGTTTACACCGTTGGAGGTGTGCAGGGACCACATTTGGTCTTCCTAAATGTGATGAGTTAGGCACGTCCAACTGTTAAAACACACCAGCATGGGGATGGTTGCTTGGACCCTGATGCGCTCCTGTTGTTGATAATGAAGGTGAAGTAGGCGTTCCATACTTGGTTTAAGGGATAAGGAAATGTGCCGATTGCCACTTCTAGAACTGTAGGAGTAACAGCAGATTTTAAAAGGGACACTTCCCGAAATGAAGGCAAGTATCGCATTTGTAAGGATAACGTGGGAAATGGAGCTTTTTAAAGTTAAGTTTCAGTCCCTCGGGAAGAAGAGGTGTGCGTTTGAGCTTGCCTAGGCAAGATGCCTCCGGACGTGAGGGGAGGAGCCCGAGGAGGTGCTTTCAGAGCCATATTTAGTTGGAGGGTGGGAGGGGAGCGGAGCTAGCTCCCCACCGCTTTCTATTTTTAGGTTTATGTTCTTAGAAAGGGCTTGTTAACTGTTGGCCTCTATAGTGAACTTAATTTTAATAATGCATTCATACGCATTAGGGCTCTAGACCTGTTTTCTTGGCTATCTTTTAGAAAAGGTGGTTAGTATCCTTCTAAGGACTCCACAGTTAACCACTTTATTTTGCCTGAAATAAAGGCTTGTGTGTTACTTTGACCCTATAGGACTTGGATCCTAAAAACTTTATTTTTCTTCTCTTAGAGTTTGCTCTCCAAAGCTCGAGGAATTGATTCCGGCTCTGCTAAAATCAGAAGTGGTTCTCTATTCATGGATACAGAAAAATCAGGAAAAAGAGAATTTGACATTCGACAGACTCCACAAGTGAATATTAATCCTTTTACTCCAGATTCGTTGTTACTTCATTCCTCAGGACAGTGTCGTAGAAGAAAGAGAACATACTGGAATGAGTAAGTTATTATTCAATAGTTCGGTTTCCCAATCACCCAGGGTTGGTTTGGTATACTTATTAAATTTGATTTTTAACTAAATGACATGGAAGTTTATGCTCTAAAATTTTTCTCTATTCCTAACACCTAATTCTCAGCAGAGATAGGTGGGAAGTAATCAGCTGTGGAAAGGAATGCCATGAGAAATGAAGGAATAAAAAGTCTTGGTAACTTGTAGGAAATCCACTGGTGTCAAAATGAGGCAAGCAGAGAGAGTTGATTTAAAAAGGCTTTAATTTTTAAGTTCTGGTTAATGAACATATCTCAACAGTGATCACATTTCATCAGCTGACTTGTATCTTGTGATTACAAAATTAAATGCTTTTGTTTTGTTTTGTTTTTAAATATATTTTATTGATTTTTTTACGGAGAGGAAGGGAGAAGGACAGAGCTAGAAACATCGATGAGAGAGAAACATCGCTTAGCTGCCTCCTGCTCGCCTCCCATCGGGAATGTGCCTGCTACCAATGTACATGCCCTTGACCAGAATTGATTGTGGGACCTTCCAGTCCGCAGATCAGTGCTCTATCCACTGAGCCAAATTGGTTTCGGCTGCTTTTCTGTTTTTACGCATTAAAATTTACCATGCACCTACCTATCAGATAAAGTTTTGGATCTCTAGTTGATGTGTCTTTCAGATATGTTCATGAAAAAATACATATTTTTCAGTTCCTGTGGTGAAGACATGGAAGCCAGTGATTATGAATATGAAGATGAAACAAGACCTGCTAAAGTAAATAGCTTCTAATTTTCTTTTTTGTTTCTGAAATGTGATTTTCTGTTTCTTAACAAATTATGATATAGTTTTAAAATTTCACACATTGTACTATCTCTACAGCAAAAAAATCATTTTTATATCATTTTTTTATTACAGAGAATTACAATTACTGAAAGCAATATGAAGTCACGGTATACAACAGAATTCCATGAGCTAGAGAAAATTGGCTCTGGAGAGTTTGGTTCTGTGTTTAAATGTGTGAAGAGGCTGGATGGGTGCATTTATGCCATTAAGCGATCAAAAAAGCCATTGGCCGGCTCTGTTGATGAGTATGTATTAAAAATTTTGTCTTTTGATCTTTTATTTCCTGTGGTGTTACAAACATTAAGGTTTTGTGTGATAAAGCATTGAATTAATTCTCTAACTTTTGAGAAGTTATTATGTGTACCATTAATTCTTGTTGGATTTGGTAAAATAATAAGAGTAGTTGAACCTAACTTAAATTTCTTATTTCTAGTAACATCCATTAAATCACATGGGAGTTTCATCTTTTCTGATTTCTAGGTTCAGTAAGGTTCTTTCTAACTGCCATTCTTTAATGGATGCCTTTGGAAAAATCTGCACAGAGTCTTAACTCTTAAGCAAGTTTTTTAGCATAATGATAGATATAGAAGTCAAGTTTGTTTTATAAAGTTTCAGATAAATTCAGTTTAGACTTGAATGAAAATGGTTTATCATTCTCTTAATCTCTGATTTCTTCTAGGCAGAACGCTTTGAGAGAAGTATATGCTCATGCAGTACTTGGTCAACATTCTCATGTAGTTCGATATTTCTCTGCATGGGCAGAAGATGACCATATGCTCATACAGAATGAGTATTGTAATGGTGAGTAACATAATGGTTCCCTTGCAAATTTGTGAGCTCAAATGAATGAATATTGAGGGAATACTTATTTTTATCTAATGTATATATCTCTTATCTCTTAAAAAATCAAAGATCGGAAGCCTAATGTGCATTTCAAGGGCAAGTAATACCAACCTGATGTTAAATAAATATCTGAAATCCTTCTACCTCAGTAATCTCAGTATTGAACAGTGCAAATTATTTATATGCCACTTACTCAAATTAAACTGATCTTGAGAGGACACTGGTATTGCCATGTAACTTGGTATTCCATGCACCTAGCAGAGTTTGTGTGGGATATAAATAGAACAGGTTCCTTGCATATAGCCCTCCTTTTCCATTTCATTATATGAACTCCTAAAACTGATGTTGGCTACTTATGACTGATTCTTCATTGGTCTAAACTCAGCCATTTGTTCAAGTCATTCTGTAATCTTGCCTCCAATCCCATCTATCAAACCTAGTTTACCATTACGATCAAGATTTTTTTTTCTATTAAGTTGTTCTCTCCCTCTTATCTCCAAAGACAAACAAAATAAGCATGTATGGAGGTTCAACTTAGGAACTGTGTATAGCTTTCCGTTTTAGCAAGTCCTTCAAGGACCACTTTGGGTCTCTCTCTCTCTCTCTCTCTCTCTCTCTCTCTCTCTCTCTCTCTCTCTTTTTTTACAGAGAGGAAAGGAGAGGGACAGACAGCTAGAAACATTGATGAGAGAGAAACATCGACCAGCTGCCTCCTGCACACCCCCTAATGGGGATGTGCCCGCAACCCAGGTACATGCCCTTGACCGGAATCAAACCTGGGACCTTTCAGTCCGCAAACTGATGCTCTATCCACTGAGCCAAACCGGTTTTGGCTGGGTCTCTTTTTTGTTAAACCTTTACCACAATCTCAATTCTCATTGTTATGGCACTTGTTATTAAATATCTGAATCTTTACATACATATAATGGACTTTTATTTCTGTATATATTCTGGGAATATTAGAATTTAGTGAATACTTGAGGTGATAGCAAAGATTTATTTTTATATTATTATTTTTCTTCTTATTTTTTTCCCTTAAACAAGACCAGCCATCTCATAGCTTGTGAATAAGTGGTATAGTAGTGGATCTAGGTTTTCCATATTTAAAAACTGAACAAAACAGAAGTAAAAGATCTGTTAATATCTCATTTCTCATTAGTTCTCTATATTTGAAAGAACTGAGTGTTCAGTATATATCATTGCTACTAGTTTGTTTCACAAAGCTCTTGAAATGTTTATATATGTACCATCAAAATATTTATGTAGTACCCTAGCTGGTTAACTCACTGGTTAGAGCGTCAGCCTGTGAACTGAAGGGTCCTTTGTTCGATTCCTGTCAAGGGCATGTACCTTAGTTGCAGGCTTGATTTCCAGCCTGGGCATGTGCAGGAGGCAATCAAATTGTTGTCTCTCCTTCCTCCTCCCCCCCCCCCCCCCAACCCCATCATTACATGCCCCTTCCACTCGAAAAAAATAAATAAATGGAAGCCCTGAATTAGAGCTTCAGCCTTCCAACTGAAGGTCTAGGGCACATACCTCGGTTGCAGGTTCCTCGGCTCTGGTAGGGAGGTAACCAATAGATGTTTTCCTCTCTTCCCCCCCTCTTCCCTTTCTTGTACTCTCTAGAAATTGAAAAAATATCCTCAGGTGAGGATTAAAAACAACAAAAATTTTTATGTAGCTATCTTCCATGGCCTGTTTCTTAACCTTTTTTCAGTTACTACATTTGAAATAGTACAACTCAACCATAATGTCTTTTCCACTCCTTATTTGCTAGACACTGTCTCCTATTAATTTCTTCCTTCCTGTCACCTTTATTTTTCCTGTCACTTTTTTTTTTTTAATATATTTTATTGATTTTTTTACAGAGAGGAAGGGAGAGAGATAGAGAGCTAGAAACGTCGATGAGAGAGAAACATCGACCAGCTGCCTCTTGCACAACCCCTACCGGGGATGTGCCCGCAACCAAGGTACATGCCCTTGACCGGAACCTGGGACCTTTCAGTCCGCAGACGGATGCTCTACCACTGAGCCAAACCGGTTTCGGCTCCTGTCACCTTTTTGATGTGATTGGTTCCCTTGTGTATTTCAGTGGTAGTCCAGGGACCACAAATTTGTAACAGCTTAGTGAATTACATAGTTGTATAACTCAGATGTGGGAACAAAGACCTTGTCCTATTATAAAGTTAGATAGTAAAATTACCTTTTGAAATAGTTTATTATTTTGGGGCAATATAAAACTTTCAAAAATAATAAAAATCTTTAAAAAGTAAGTAGATCTGTGTGACACAGGGATGCCTTTTCCCCCCCTAATATATTTTTTATTGATTTCATCTAGGAAGGAAGAGGGAGAAAGAGATAGAACATCCATGATGAGAGAATCATGGATCAGCTGCCTTTTGCAAGTCCTCCACTGGGGATCGAGCTCACAAACTGGGCATTTGCCCTTGACCAGAATCGAACCTGGGACCTTTTATTTATTTTTTAAATATATTTTGTTGATTTTTACAGAGAGGAAGGGAGAGGGATAGAGAGTTAGAAACATCAATGAGAGAGAAACATCCATCAGCTGCCTCTTGCACACCCCCTACTGGGGATGTGCCCACAACCAAGGTACATGGAATCGAATCTGGGACCCTTGAGTCCGCAGGCCAACACTCTATCCACTGAGCCAAACCAATCAGAGCAAACGTAGGACCTTTCAGTCCCCAGGCCAATGCTCTATCTACTGAATCAAACCAGCTAGGCAGGGAGGCCTTTTTGTATGGTTGTTTACTCTGCTTAGATGAAAAAAGCTAAGACTATTCTAATACATTTGTGAGCTTTTCTTATCTTTTGTTTTTCCTTTCCACTTACTCCTCTCTCCACTTTTGAAAAGCTTTGAATAGAAATAAGCCTGGTCTTCAGAAAACACATTTTCACAGAGAAAGGATTCTGTTATCATTAATTTGTACATGCTGATTTACTGATATCCTTTATCAGTGACTAAGCTTCCTTGTTATCTCATAGTCATTTGCATTTTAAGTGTTATCTTTAGTGTAGTGATAGATTGAAATACGTGTATAAAAATGTTGCCTGATCAAGTGTAGTATCTGTTCTTATCAGTTTAATAAAAATGTTGCCTGATAGGGGAAGAGAACCTAAAAATCAGATGAATGTTTGGCTCTTCTCACCTCTCTTTCCCTTTTGGCAATGAGATAAAAGGAACTGGTTTAGCTATAGTTGCTATACCCATTAAAAAGAAGCCATACTCTTTCTTATTAAACTTGATCTAGGACTTTAAGTCCCCTTGTCTGACAGGTTTATTTGACCTGTTCCCTTCTAGAACCCCTTTTTACCTTGCAGTTCAAGACTGTTCAGGTTAAGTATGGAGAACCCACTTGAGCCTAAGATATTTAAGTGTGGTGTATTTTTATTTAAAAAACAAATTTGCCATTTGTTATTCATTCTTTTTTTAAAGGGTCTGCATATTTTCAGCTTTTTTTTTTTTTTTTTCTAATATATTTTATTGATTTTTGTACAGAGAGGAAGGGAGAGAGATAGAGAGTTAGAAACATCGATGAGAGAGAGTCATCGATCAGCTGCCTCTTGCACACCCCCTACTGGGGATATGCCCGCAACCAAGGTACATGCCCTTGACCGGAATCGAACCCGGGGCCCTTCAGTCCCCAAGCCGACGCTCTATCCATTGAGCCAAACCGGTCCCGGCTTGTTATTCATTCTTGTTCAAATTGTACAACTTTTGCTCTAGCCAGTTTGGCTCAGTGGAGAGAGCGTCAGCCTGCAGACTGAAGTGTCCCGGGTTCGATTTTGATCAAGGGCACATGCCTTGGTTGCAGGCTCAGTCCCCAGGGTGGGGCATGCGTAGGCATCAAATCAAGATCAATGATTCTCTCTCATTGTCCATGTTTCTGTCTTTCTCTCTTCCTCTCTGAAATATATATATATATATACATATACAAACACACACACACACACACACACACACACACACACACATATATATATATATATATATATATATATATATTTAAAAAGCATTATACAACTTAGTTTCCTAATACTTCATTGACTTTTCTGATATTATTATCCTGGCTTTGATTTTATTATTTCTAATTAAGCTTTAAAAAGAAGTGGTGGGCCCGGCCAGAGTGGCTCAGTAGGTTGAGCATTGTCCTGTGCACTAAAAAGGTTACCAGTTTGATTCCCAGTCAGGACACATACCTGGGTTGCAGGTTTGATTCCTTGGGGAATTAACAGAAGATGACTGATTGATGTGTTCTGACCAGGAATTGAACCATGACCCCCTAGGTCGATGCTCAACCATTGAGCCACACTGGCAGGACCCACTGGTTTTTACCTATAAAATGTATAGATAGTTATCAAATGTGTGGAAAAAAAGGTATTCTCATACAATAATGATGGGATTATAAGTTGGTACAGCTTTCTCTATGGGGACTGTGTGTGTGTGTGTGTGTGTATACATGCATGTGTAATCACCCCATTCATGTAGGCCATGCTCATAGACTTTAAGTACTA
Organism: Pipistrellus hanaki; assembly: GCF_964339955.1. Classification (NCBI taxonomy): domain Eukaryota; kingdom Metazoa; phylum Chordata; class Mammalia; order Chiroptera; family Vespertilionidae; genus Pipistrellus; species Pipistrellus hanaki. Next base: position 48,263,150 of record NC_140511.1, read on the forward strand.
GCTATTTTAAAATCAGAAATTGAGTGTATTCTTTCTTTTTTTAAAAAAATTTTATTTATTGATTTTAGAGAGAAGGGAAGCAGGGAGAGAGAGAAACATCGATTTGTTGTTCCACTTATTTATGCACTCATTGTTTCGAACCTGAAACATTGCCATATCTGGAGGATAATTTAACCAATTGAACTATGCAGCCAGATACTGTTATTTCTTTTAACTTTCAGAGGCAAGTCTTGGCACTGATGGTATGAATATCATTCTTAGGTTTTTTTTGCAGAAGTTAAGCAGAAATAGCCCTATTAGCTATAGAAACTTAATCTATTGAATATACAATATGTAATAATAATAAAAGTGTAATATGCATATCGACCAAACAGCCGAACAGCAGAACAGCCATCTGGATGACCATGCTATGACACCCACTGGTGCCAGGCCAGCCAAGGCGGATGCAGAGCAATTGGATGGAGCCTGGCCATTGCCCCATAATCACCTGCAGAGAGAGGCCCAGGCCAACAACGGGCGGGCTGCAGCAGGTGGACAGGGCCTCCCTCTGCAGGGCTATCCATCACAGGGCTCCCCGACTGTGAGAGGGCACCAGCCTGGCTAAGGGATCTCCCCACCCCCATCAGTGCATGAATTTCATGTACTGGGCCTCTAGTATGTAATAAAATAGTATTACACATACTATGCATGCATATTTTACATTGTACATACCCTTTGACCCAACAGTAGTTTTCTAGGAGATATACTAGATATGTATAAAATGATCAATGTGTACAGAATTATTCCTTAGGCCATAGTATATATATATTAGCAAAAGCTTAGAAGCTATTTTTAAATGTCCATCAAATAGGGGATTGGTTAATGCATTACCATTCAGTTATACAGTGAATTTGATAGAAACACTGTAAATGTTTGATGATGAACTATCTTCAAGATAAAATGTGCCTGGCCTCAGTGACTTAGTGGTTGAGTGTTGACCTATGAACCAGGAGGTCACGGTTCGATTCCTGGTTGAGACACATGCCTGGGTCATGGGCTCGATCCCCAGTAGGAAGAGTGAGGAGGCACCCTTTCAATGATTCTCACCATTGATGTTCCTATCTCTCTCTCCCTTCCTCTCTGAAGTCAGTAAAAATAGTGAAAATGGCCGAAACCAGTTTGGCTCAGCGGTAGAGCATTGGTCTGTGGACTGAAAGGTCCCCGGTTCGATTCCGGTCAAGGGCATGTACATTGGTTGCAGGCACATCCCCAGTGGGGGGTGTGCAAGAGGCAGCTGGCCGATGTTTCTCTCTCATTGACGTTTCTAGCTCTCTCTCTCTCTCCCTTCCGCTCTGTAAAAAATCAATAAAATATATTTTAAAAAAAATAGTGAAAATGTATTATCATTTGTATAAAAAGGAGTTGAAAAGAATGCACAAGAAACTGATAATATTGATTTACTCTGAGGGAAAAGAACCAGGTGGGATGCTTGGGTATATGGATATCCTAGAGACTACATTATATTTTGTATCCATGTGAGTGTATTAGCTATAGAAAGAATAAATAAAATTTTTATTTCACAAGCAGATTGAAGGGAATAGGTCCTATAACATGTCATTTTCTTGGTTAACTTTGTGGTTATTCAGGAAAGATATAAGAAGAAAAATAATATTTTAGAAAAAAGAAAATGCTAATTTTTTTTATGTGTGTGTTTATTAGGTGGAAGTTTAGCTGATGCCATAAGTATAAACTATAGAAGCATGCGTTACTTTATAGAAGCAGAGCTGAAGGATCTCCTTTTGCAAGTTGGCCGGGGCTTGAGATATATTCATTCGATGTCTTTGGTTCACATGGATATAAAGCCTAGTAAGTATTACACATCCTCTGACCTGTGTTCTGTAGGATTATAGAGAATAAGTGACTTTGTTAAACAGTATGAAAACAGATGTATCTTAATGTGTTTTTTTCATTATTATTTTTAAAGACTCTTGGGCAACTTATTTTTGTGGTTTGGTTTGGTTTGATTAATCCTCATCTGAAGATATATTTTTGATTGATTTTTAAAAAGATAAATACTTTTCTTTATTTCAGAGAGATAGAAACATTTATGATGAGAGAGAATCATTGATGGGCTGCCTCCTGCACACCCGATACAGGGGATCAAGGCCCTGATTAAAAAACGAGACCTCCTAGTTCATAGGTTGATGCTCAGCCACTTCAGCTGGGCTCCATTGACTTTTTTCCCTTTTTTTCTGGTACAAACGAGAAGACCTAGAGAAATTCAAAAAGAGCTGTAAGCACTTCCATTGACTTTTTTTTAGAGTGGAAGGCAGGGGAATAGAGAGAGAAAAACCATTGATGTGAGAGAAACACATCGATTGGTTGCCTCCTGCACACTCCTGAGCTGGAGATCAAGCCTGCAACCCTTAACTGGTATTAAACCCAAGATCCTTCAGTCCATGGGCTGAGCTCTAACCACTGAGCAATCAGCTAAGGCAGTACCTTATTTTTTAAAAATTTTTTTTATTGACACACCTTAATCACCCACAGTCCAGTTTTCATTCGAGTTCACTCTTTTAAAAAAAAAAAAATATATAATTGATATTTTATAGAGAGGAGGAAGGGAGAGAGATAGAGAGCTAGAAACGTCGATGAGAGAGAAACATCGACCAGCTGCCTCTTGCACACCCCCTACTGGGGATGTGCCCGCAACCAATGTACATGCCCCTGACCGGAATCGAACCTGGGACCTTTCAATCTGCAAACCGACGTTCTACCACTGAGCCAAACCGGTTTCGGCAGTGCCTTATTTTTTGATGTAGTTGTAAATGAAATTGTTTTCTTAGTTACATTTTATGATAGTTCAATATTGGTGTATAAAACATACAACTAGTCCTAGCTGGTTTGGCTCAGTGGATAGAGCGTTGGTCTGTGGACTGAATGGTCCTGGGTTTGATTTCAATCAAGGACAATCCTGCAGTTGGTGGCTTAATCCCCAGTTAGGGGGTGTGCAGGAAGCAGCAGATCAGTGATTCTCTCTCATCATTGATGTTTCTATCTCTCCTTTTCTGTTCCTCTCTGAAATCAATAAAAAGACCCCACAATTTCTGGACATAATTTTATAGTAGTTTTTTGGAATTTTTAGGGTACTCTATGTACAGTATGTTATCTGTAAATAATGAGTCTTCTTCCTTGTCTGATTTTTATTTCTTCTTGTTATGGCTAGGACTTCCAAATACTATGTTAAATAAGAGTGGTAAAAGTGGACATCCCCAATTTGTTCCTCATCTTAAGAGAAATGCTTTTAGTTTTTGCCAGTTGAGTATGATGTTGGCTGTGGGTTTGTCATAGATGGCCTTTATTATGTTGCGGTATGCTCCCTGATTTTCCATTATGCTTTATCATGAATGGGTGCTAGATTTTGTCAAATGGTTTTTCTGTATCAATGATTCTTTCATTTTTATCCTTCATGTTGTTATGTTAATTGATTTGCAGATATTTTTTGCACTCCAGGAATAAATTCATTTTGGGCATTAAAAAAAAAAAAGAAGATTTTATTGATTTTTTTACAGAGAGGAAGGGAGAAAGAAAGAGAGATAGAAACATCAATAAGAGAGAAACATTGATCAGGTGCCTCCTGCACTTTCCCCAATGGGGATATGTCCGGAACCAAGGTACATGCCCTTGACCGGAATCAAACCTGGGACCCTTTAGTCCGCAGGCGGACGCTTTATCCACTGAGCCAAACCAATTAGGGCTGGGCATGTTTTTTTGACTTATTTTTTTGTGTTTGTCTCTGAGTATTAGGTAGATCTGCTGTGTTTTACAGTGGCACAATAGTGGTCTTATGTAGTAGGTGTCTTGTGGGGCTCAGTGGCACAATCTCTCGTGTGGAATATGCAAACCTTCCTGTTGTAGTTGAGTCTTGAATGCCCTCAGGTTGACAGTGAGGATTGACCCCAACCACAGTGTATGAGCTGTTGTGTTGGAAGCTGTAGTACCATGCCGCAGCTGCTTCCCCCAACAGAATTGGCCCAGCAGGGTCTGATGCCTGTCGGGATCTCCTTTTGGGTGTGCCACTTCTGTGGCTAGTTAAGTCATGCTCTGGTGTGGTCTGAAGCCCACCATTGGTTATGTTGGTTCTGGGTCCACTTGGGAGAAACTCTAATGCAGGTGCATGTTCGACGCTGCCTGTGATTGGCTTTGGGCTACCTATCTGGAGCTACTAAGCAGTCTGCAGTTTATGACTGTCTTGCCTGGGTCTGAGTGCACGTGCAAGGAGCCAAGTTGTATACAAAGGTTAGCTTGGCTTCCACCAGCTCAGAGCCTGAGTAGATCAGTAATAGGCCATGGGCAGTTTGTTATGCAGCCTCTGAAGTTGCCCGGGCTTCCTTGAGAGCCTTCTGAAGAAAGTCTTAACCCAAGTTCTTTTTTTTTTTTTTAAATATATTTTATTGATTTTTTACAGAGAGGAAGGGAGAGAGATAGAGAGCTAGAAACATCGATGAGAGAGAAACATTGACCAGCCGCCTCCTGCACACCCCCTACTGGGGATGTGCCCTCAACCAACATACATGCCCCTGACCGGAATCGAACCTGGGACCTTTCAGTCTGCAGACCGACGCTCTACCACTGAGCCAAACCAGTTTCGGCTTAACCCAAGTTCTTAACAATTGATTTGTCCAAACTACTGTTTTTTTCAGGAACATGTATTACATCTGGTTATATCCATTGTCTTTTAGGATTTACCTTCTACTTCTAAAAATAGTAGTATAGACCTTGTTTTACAAGATGTTCTTCTGGGTGAATTTGGTTGCTCCCTTGAAACATTTAGTTTATTCCTTTCTCCCTTGTATTTCCTATAATTTTGAAACTATAACTAAAAGGTTGATGGATTCATGTTAAACATTTTAGGATGGGTGTTTTTATTTTTATTTATTTATTTATTTTTAATATATATTTTACTGATTTTTTACAGAGAAGAAGAGAGAGGGATAGAGAGTTAGAAACATCAATGAGAGAGAATCATCCATCAGCTGCCTCTTGCCCCCCCCCCCACATGGGATGTGCCCACAACCAAGGTACATGCCTTTGACCAGAATCGAACTGGGACCTTTCAGTCCGCAGGCCGATGCTCCAAACTGGTTTTGGCTAGGATAGGTGTTTTTTTATTTTTTTGTTTTTTTAATATATATTGATTTTTTACAGAGAGGAAGAGAGAGGGATAGAGAGTTAGAAACATCAATGAGAGAGAATCATCGATCAGCTGCCTTTTGCATACCCCCCACTGGGGATGCGCCCGCAACCAAGGTATATGCCCTTGACCGGAATCGAACCTGGGACCTTTCAGTCTGCAGGCCGACGCTCTATCCACTGAGCCAAACCGGTTTTGGCTAGGATAGGTGTTTTTAAGTTGAATTTAATGCGTTGTTTTTTTTACCCTATGGAAATGTGTATGATCAATGGGAATTTAAGTTGTTTTACACATTTTTAAAAAATTCTCACCTGAGGATATTTTTTCCATTGCCTTTTTTTTTTTTTAAGAGTGAGTAGGAGCCCGAATGAAATAGAGAGGTACAGTAAGAGAGAAACATGGGTGTGAGAGAGATACATCGATTGGTTGCCTCCCACATGAACCCCAACCTGGGCTAGGGATTGAACCTACAATCCAGGTATGGGCCCTTGACAGGGAAATCAAACCCACGGCCCTTCAATGTGCAGGCTGATTGTCTAACCACTAGTCAGGGCCACAATAAGAGTATGTGAAGAATTTGCCTGTACATTAACAATGCACTTAAATATTAATTTTTTAAAAAGAAAATATATTTGGGCTGAAGGCAATAAATGTGAATTATAAAAGTTCCTTATACTCACTCATCTTGTATTGTGTCAAATATAGTAGATCCTTATGTTGTAAGTACAAAAGTTAAAAATAAGTTTTAAAATTTCAAATTCACAAATACCGCCACAAATAAGTTGTCCTATAAATAAAGCAAAACTGGAAAGATGATTCCAGTGAATATAACATAAGTTTAGTACTATATTGATAAAACTATTAAAATGGGATCTGTTGCTAAAATTTATGTTAATCATGAGCTTACTCAAATTTGAAGATAAAAAAGTTTGTTTAGCTAAGATAGTGAATCCCACAAAGCTACATTGGGTAAAGATGCTGTGGGATCAGCCAAACTCAATAGATATGTGACTCATTCTTTTCATACCAGCTTTGTAGCATGAGATTAAAATTTGTGCTTTGGCAGCATTACAAATTACTATATTACTGCCATTTGTATGGTTTCCAAGTAATTAAAACTGTTGAAGATCGCCCTTACTGGTTTGGCTCAGTGGATAGAGCATCGGCCTGTGGACGGAAGGGTCCCAGATTTGAGTCCGGTCAAGGGCATGCACCTTGGTTGCGGGCACATCCCCAGTAGGGAATGTGCAGGAGGCAGCTGATTGATGTTTCAAGTCTCTATCCCTCTCCCTTCCTCTCTGCAAAAAATCAATATAATATATTTAAAAATAAATAATTAATTAAAAAACTGCTGAATTCAATGTGTAGATGTGAAGGGACTAATTATAGTGGTTTTTAATTGTTCAAGGATCAGAGCTAGGCCAGAAAATAAAGCCCCAGTTCCCATCCGAGACTGTTATTTCATAGTGTTTGGTGTAGAGCATATAAGAATCTATATATTTAAAAGCTTTCTGGATGATTCTGATGTATGCTTGTTCATGAACTTTGGTCATACTATTAATAATTAATGTGGCTTATATAAATAACTGTTTGACAGGTAATATTTTCATATCTCGAACCTCAATCCCAAATGCTTCCTCTGAAGATGGAGATGAAGATGAATGGATATCTAACAAAGTTATCTTTAAAATAGGTAAGAAAGAAAGATAACCAGATTATTACCATAAAATAAAGAGAGGAGCTATTGTGTTTTAACTCTTGACTGTATTTTTTTTCAATACTTCTAGGTGATCTTGGGCATGTAACAAGAATATCTAGTCCACAAGTTGAAGAGGGTGATAGCCGTTTTCTTGCAAATGAAGTTTTACAGGAGGTAATTTTTCTCCTTTAATAATGCAATTTATTTTGCAACATTTAGCATTTGATAGAAGAATATAAATGCAGATGTATTAAAATTTTAAGCTAGTAACTAGTAGAATAATAACAACAAAATAGAAAGTCTAAACTATAAGTTGGGGTATTGAACTTATTAGCAAGTCAGTAAAGGCAAGTTTATAATATTCAATATGGTAGAGTTGTGATAAAAGAGAAGTTTCCATACACTACTGGTAGAACTTTAAAATGGCACAGCATTTTTGGAGAGTTAAATATTAGTATCTATCAATTTATAAAAATCAAGTACCTTTTCATCCAGAATTTTCATTTCTCAGAGTCTCCTACAGGAATTTTCCTATTCAAACAAATCAAGAAAATGTGAAATAAGTAGCAGCACAGGAATGATTAAGTAAATTAAGGTTGATAGTTAGTAGTACTGTTTCAAAAGTGTGATGAAATATTTCTCAATAAGACTTGAATGGAAGTAGAACAAATAAATTATTATCATAGTTCTTTTTACGTATATTTGTCTTTTACTTATTTCTAACTTGTCATGTACGTACTAGAGGCCCAGTGCACAAAATTCGTGCACCTGGGGCAGCGGGAGGGTGTCCTTTAGCTCAGCCTGCACCCTCTTCAATCTGGGAAATCCCTCTCACAATCCAGGACTGCTGGTTCCCTGCCTGCCTTCCTGATTGCCCCTGCCTGCCTTCCTGATTGCCCCTAACTGCTTCTACTTGCCAGCCTGATCACTCCCTAACCACTCCCTTGCCAGCCTGATTGTTGCCCAACTGCTCCCCTGCCAGCCTTTTTGCCCCTAACTGCCCTCCCCTGTGGGCCTGGTCACCCCTAACTGCCCTCCCCTGCAGGCTTGATAGCTCCCAACTGCCCTCCCTTGCAGGGCTTGCCCCTCCCAACTGCCCTACCCTGCTGGCCATATTATGGTGGCCATCTTGTGTCCACATGGGGGCAGGATCTTTGACCACATGGGGGTAGCCATCTTGTATGTTGGAGTGATGGTCAATTTGCATATTATTCCTTTATTAGATAGGATAGAGGTCTGGTGCATGGATGGAGATAGCTGGTTTACCCTGAAGGGTGTCCTGGATCAGGGTGGGGGGTCCATTGAGGTTGGGCAGCCTGAGCGAGGGGCCTATGGTGGTTTACAGGCCAGCCACGCCCACGCCCCTCCCCCTCCCCCTCGGTGACCCAAGCAGAGGCCCTGGTATCTGGGATTTATTTATTTTCTACAATTGAAACTTGGTAGCCTTATGCAGGGGCCAAGGCAGGCCAGGGTGTGCGGAAAGCTTGGCTTCCTCCATTGCTGGGGCAACCCTAGCCTCGTGCTCTCTCCAGCTCCGTGGCTGCCGCCATTTTTGTTGGGATTTATTTATCTTCTATCATTGAAACTTTGTAGCATTGAGTGGAGTCCTGGGCTGGCAAGGCAGGTGGAAAGCTTGGATATCTCCATTGCTGGGGTAACCCAAGCCTCCCTCCTGCTTTCTCTGTGGCCATAGCCATCTTGGGTTAATTTACATACTTGCTCCTGATTGGCTTGTGGGCGTGGCTTGTGAGTGTCATGGAGGTATGGTCAATTTGCATGTTACTCTTTTATTAGATAGGAGGATGTTTTCTGTTTTCACTTGAATGCTCCTAGAGGGATAGGAGTTTCTTCTGAGATTTGAATTAGGCTAATGACAGGAGAAATTCGCTTTTATAAATGTTTTTACCAACCCCTCCACCTTTAACATTAATATTACTTTGCAATTAGAATAATTTCTCCAAATTTACTTGTTCTCTGAATAGGTTCTAAACTTAAATGTGGCATTGAACATTGTAATTTAGTCCTGCTTTTCACCTAGATCATTATGAGGTATAATCTTATTTTGAGAATTTTTATATTTCCTTAAAAATTATTTATTTTATTTTACAGAACTATTCCCATCTACCAAAAGCAGATATTTTTGCCCTTGCCCTCACAGTGGTATGTGCTGCTGGTGCTGAACCTCTCCCCAGAAATGGAGACCAGTGGCATGAAATCAGACAGGGTAGATTACCACGGATTCCACAAGTGCTTTCCCAAGAATTTACAGAGTTGCTAAAAGTGAGTATTTTTTATATGAAGCACTTTACTGACATGGTTTAACATTTTATTAAATCACATGTTTTTACCTTAATTTTATTTCTCTTTCAAGGTTATGATTCATCCAGATCCAGAGAGAAGACCTTCAGCAGCGGCACTGGTAAAGCATTCAATATTGCTGTCTGCTTCTAGAAAAAGCGCAGAACAATTACGAATAGAATTGAATGCTGAAAAGTTCAAAAATTCACTTTTGCAGAAGTAAGTGAGGGTTTTTTTGTTTTGTTTTGTTTTTACTTTTTTGTGTTCATTAATTCACAATTTTAGTAAGATGATAAAGGCTTTCTGTCAGTGTGAAATATAGTGATTTGGCACGTTATATAATTAAAAGTTGGGGAACTTCTGCCTTAAATAAGTTACTTAACCTATAAATTTGTGTTGTTTCTAGACTTTGAAATTAATGGGCTTCAAGTTTTTAAGACTAGCATACATTTGCAAGTGGTGATAATCCCCAAGCCCCAAATCATAGCAAAAGCTAAGTGAGCCTATACCCTCTCCAAAGTCTCAGCATCAATGAATATTCCTTGAAACTTTCCGTTGTACTAATTTTTATGAAATTAATGTCAATTAGGTTAGTAGGTGGTTCTCATATTTGATGTGAATGACCTTTAACATTTCAAAACTGATTGGAATGATTCTAATGCATTTGCTTTATTGCTACCATTTTGATTCTAAGCTAATCTGACTTGAAATATGAAAAGGTTTATTTGCCACTAGTTTGATAGATAATTGTTCATAGAAATAGGAAGTAGCATTTTTCTTTCATCTCTGTTATGTAAAGATATTTCACAATTACAGAGTTCTATTTGAAGTTTTTATTAAAACCCAGACATGGAGGGAAGCTGAGGGAGGGTGAGTGGATGGGAGGCAGTCAGTCAAAGACCTTGTATGCAAATATGCATAACCCATGGGTGCAGACAGTGGGTGGTGAGGGCCTGGGGTGGAGGACAGGGATCGGTTGGAGGGGGTTGATGGAGGAGAAAGAGGGCATATGTAATACTTTAACAATAAATATTTAAATGAAACAAAACAAAACTAGTCATGCCCAGATGGTATGGATCAGTTGGTTAAGTTTTATTCCATGCACCAGGACGTCACTGGTCAGGGCACATGCCCAGGTTGTAGGCTCAACCCCCTGTAGGGCATGTGTATAGGAGGCAGCTGATCAATGTTTCTATCTCTCCCTCTCCCTCTCTCTGAAATCAATAAAAACATATTAAAAACACACACACACAGAAGTCATTAGTAGTGTCTTTATTACTTTGTACCTAAGTATATTTGATATATATACAAAAAGTTTTTGTTTTTAAATAGCTGGAGCCATACTCATTGGTTCTTCTTCTTTTTTTTTTTTTTTTTTAATATATTTTATTGATTTTTTTTACAGAGAGGAAGAGAGAGGGACAGAGAGTTAGAAACATCGATGAGAGAGAATCACCGATCAGCTGCCTCTTGCACACCCCCTACTGGGGATGTGCCCGCAACCAAGGTACATGCCCTTGACCAGAATCGAACCTGGGACCCTTCAGTCCGCAGGCCAACGCTCTATCCACTGAGCCAAATCGGTTTTGGCTATATATACGACATTTTAATTCTGATAGTCCAAAATAAGATTATTTTGTAAATTTAAGTTGTTTGAGCAGAAGCTAAAGTTGCATAGTGTGTTTTTCCTCTTCTCAATTGCATGTTAGAATAATGATAACATGCAAAGATATTCCAGCTGATAATATAGTTTGTGTTTGGCCTCTTAGGATCTCTAATTTGGATTAACACAGTAGGTGAAAAGTCTTGTTTTCTATTTTTGTGTTTGTAGAGAACTCAAGAAAGCCCAGATGGCAAAAGCTGCAGCTGAGGAAAGAGCACTCTTCACTGACCGGATGGCCACTCGGTCCACCACGCAGAGTAATAGAACATCTCGACTTATTGGAAAGAAAATGAATCGCTCTGTCAGCCTTACCATATACTGAACTACTTATTTCCCACCTCCCCCAAAAAACTGTGACAAGAGGAAGTTAAAGCTAGGTTGAAATCACTGCTAGAATCCAGTTTGCAATGACTTAAAATGGATGTCAGTAGTTTTACTGAAATACTTTTTAGGACTTTTATTTGTGAATTACAGTTAAAAGCTGTATTTTGACCAGTGCTCTATCAGGCTTTCATTAGTTGATCAGTTTGTCTTCTCTAGGATGTCAGTCATTGTTGGATGTTACCATCAGCCTTTCCAGGGTGAACCACTACGGTGGTGTGCTGCTGATAGTTTGCATTGTGATAAAAGGTATCCTTCCCTGTAGTGACTTGTAAAAAAGGACCAAGGGCTTTATTACAAACATTCTCCCTTTGAAAAGAGAAATAGTAAGAGAATCAGTTACTACTCAGCCTTCAATGTACCTGTGTGTCAGTCATATTTCTTTTTTTTAATTGTGAATTATATTTGTATATCCAACTGGGAGCACTTTTGGGCACTGTATGAGCCATGGAATAGTTCTGTGGAAGTATTGCCTTGTGAATTTGCTGCTATTTTAGTTTTGTCTTTGCTGTAAATTGTAGCATTAAACAATCATTGTTGTTAATAGGCTTTTTTTAAAAAAACAATTATGTGAAATACATAGCTGCTCTTGATGAAAAGCAGCTTATTTGCCTTTTTTCCCTTCGAACTTTGAAGCTAGTGCATTGGAGAAATGCATCCTTTCCCCCCTTTGGAATGCTGTATTAATGTAGTATAATTATTGCTGGTTTTGTAATTTTTTCTGATAATCCCCTTCCCTGAATTTTTAAAAAATCTTTCCTCTCACCACCTAAGTTTGTACTTGATTGTATTGTTAGTCTGTTTTTAACTGTTTTGCCCAGTTTCCCTTCAACATTGGTGTATATAAACTAATCTTGGTGATACTGTACATAGCTGTTTGAAATGCCAGAATGACTTCTGACTATACCAAGCTTTTCATAAAATATATTTTATCTGTAATTAGCCACTTGACTAATAGTACTGGCTAATAGATATTGAAAAAATTTTGTTTATTGTTTATTTTCCTATTGATTTTGGTTTAAGACTTGTTTGCACTTGTCTGTTTGACTTGTGTATTATTAACATTGTTTGGCATATTAAAAGTCACTCTGAGCTTACCTTAATTGTTTAAATCTTTGTGATGCCTGTTTTCTGTTATCTCCATTATATAGAGAGTACTAAAGGCAGAGGATGTATTTTTTTTTTAATTGATGATTTTTTACAGAGAGGGATAGAGAGTTAGAAACATCGGTGAGAGAAACGTCTATCAGCTGCCTCTTGCACACCCCCTACTAGGGATGTGCCCGCAACCCAGGTACATGCCCTTGACCGGAATCAAACCTGGGACCCACAGGCTGATGCTCCATCCACTGAGCCAAATTGGTTTTGGCAATCCTTGTGTTTTTTAAACAGTATTTTAAAAAATATTTTTATTTCAGAGAGGAAGGGAGAGGAAGAGTTAGACACATCAATGATGAGAAAGAATCATCAATTGGCTGCCTCCTGCATGTCCCTCCCACTGGAGATCGAGCCCGAAACCTGGGCATGTGCCCCTGAACAGAATCGAACGTGGGGCTCTTCAGTCCTCAGGCTGACGCTCTATCCACTGAGCCAAACCAGCCAGGGCTGAAGAGTATTATTTTTTTTAATTAAATTATCTGAAAGTTTTTTGTTTTTTAATTTTATAATTTTATTGATTTCAGAGGAATGGAGAGAGAGAGAGACATAAATGAGAGAGAATCTTGGATCAGCTGCCTCTTGCACGCCCTCTACTGGGGATGGAGCCTGAAATCCAGGCATGTGCCCTTGACTGTAATTGAGCCTGGGACCCTTCAATCTACAGGCCAACACTATCCACTGAGCCAAACCAGCTAGGGCAAGATCCTTGTGTTTTTTGAACTTAGGTACATAATTTCTCTCTTAGGGTCTATTTCTTACTGCCATAGACATTTTAACAAGCTTGATTATTTTAACTTTCTAGCCAACGGCATGTTAAAAAGCAAAATTTTGAGGTGTGAGAAGAATTGGTATAGATAGATAAATTAGATATAAAAGCTAATAGGTGTGGGTGATAAAGCACCTAAAAAGCAGTGAAGGCTGGAGCAGGATTTAGTAGCTACTGAAGATAGCTATAGAAAGTATGATAAATTAGTGTTCATAGGACCACTATAAATCATCAAGGCTTGGTTTTCCTAGTGTACTAGCTTCAAAGAAAAAAATCAGGTATTGTTTTTCATCAAAATTTGCAGGTTTTTTTTCACATTCAATAATATATTAGAAAATTTTGGTTTTCAAAGAGAGAATTCTTAAGGTATTTGAAAGCTGATATGAGAGTTGGGCTTATATCCAGTCCAATACAGAAAACAGGTTGAGTGCCTTCTGTGTGCTAACTGATAAGCCAGTAAGAAACAGGCTTTGTCCAGTAGTGACTCAGGATGACATAGAGCAGACCTGTGTAAAAATAAAATGTTAATAAAATTTGTTGAGCGCTATGTTGGAGGGATTATGCAAGGTAGAGTGATGGCTCAAAGGACAGTTGCATACCTTGGGGAAGATTGTGGAGGTAGATTAGAAATTGAAGTTGGGTGATTTTGTTTAGGTTGATTTCAAAGCCACTGTTGTACTAACTCGGTAAAAGTAAGGAGGGCCTGAACTAGGACCTTTGGTTAGAAACCAGGGGATAGAGATTTCATCAGATGAGAATGCACATTAAACAGCTTTTGTTTGTTTTTATAACAGAATTTGTTAGCATAACATCTGGTGGAAGCTACAAGTGCTAATGAAACATTGAAGAATTTTCCAGAAAATTTAATTAAAATGCAGAGAGGCCTGTTACTTTTTGAGACAATTTTTATTTTTATTTAAAAAAAATATATTTTATTGATTTTTACAGAGAGAAAGGGAGAGTGATGGAGAGTTAGAAACATCAATGAGAGAGAATCATGGATCAGCTGCCTCCTGCACACCCCCTACTGGGGATGTGCCCGCAACCAATGTACATGCCCTTGATCGGAATCGAACCCGGGACCCTTCAGTCTGCAGGCTGACACTCTATCCACTGAGCCAAACTGGGTAGGGCTTGAGACAATTTTTAAATATCAACTATGCAGTTGGGTAGAAGGAATCACATATTACAGTTGACTGCAAATTAAAACTAGTGCCTTACCTTTTATTTTGCCAAGAATCCAAAGCACTCCCCTTTAATTAATGAACTAATGTCTTTAGAAAAAGCAATCCTCAAGCTTTGATTTTCAGTCTACTTCATTCCACAGGGCAAGAAATAATGGCATCACTCTACTTTGTTCCACAGGGCAAGAAATAATGGCATTTAAAAAATTGATAACAGCTGGGTTTGGCCAATGCTTCAAGCCGTCTCCAAATTCTTAAGCAGCAATATCCTGGCATTCGTTTTTCTTCCTCTCTCCATTTATCTTCACAAAGCATCTCATTGACTTTAGCCAAGAGATCAAATAAGTTGTTCATCCTTAAGGTATTTTTACTGTAAAAATTTTAAAGGTCAAAGCAATCAAAGAGGATGGATCAATAAGGAATTTTGGAAGTGTTTTGGATATTGTGAAAATTGTAATGTAGCCTAAAACTAGAAATTTAGAGGAAACTGCCTCAGTATTTGGAAGGCATTTGTATTACTGTAAAAAGCATCACTGAAACTGATTGACATTGCAGAATGAGTAGATCTAGAAGTTTCTCCTGCAAACCTGGTTGTATTATTAGAAATTTCTCAGGAGCTCAACAAAGTATATTTTTGTAAAGATGGAAAAGTAAGACATAATTGAAATTGTCCAACATTTAGCTTTTAAAAACTTTGAGAGGCATTTATCTGAACATCATTGAACTATTTTTTTCTCCTTTGTGGCAGATGACATTTTCAATGCAGTTCAAAGGTCTCTGGAGTAAGGAATAATACCTTAGGAAGATTTACCAGGAAAAGATGGCATATTCTGTCCAAACTTCATTAAACTAAGAGTCTCAGAAACCTCAGCCAGTCCAGCCCATGAAGAAAAATACCTCAAAGGAACATGTATATCACAGCTCATATTGTTAGTTTTATACTGTTAATAAATATGGAGAGTATATTATTTGTTTGAGTTTTGACATACTTATGCTATGAAATGGGTTTCCAGGTTGAAATTCTAATTTATGCCTACTAGTCCATTATGCCAATGAGAAGGTCAAGTTCAGTGTACAATGACTCCATTTAAGGTGTTTGTCCAGGAGAGGAGTCACCGTTTTGTGGTTGAGACTTTGGAGGCTCAGGTGAGTTAAATAACTTGGGAACTCAGTTTGGTAAGTAGGAGAGCCAGAATTCTAACTCCAATCTCATAAGAAAGAATCGTGCATTTTCCAGACACTCAAAAGTTGAGGACAGATGCTAATTAAAGAACAGAATTTAGGCAGCAAAGAATAAAAAGGAACAAGAATTAAGAAAATTGGGAAGACTCTGGTGTCATGGAAACCAGGAGAAATTGATTGACTATACACACAAAAGATTAAGAAATGACTCAATCTGGGGGAGGAGGGTATGTATGGGGGGGGGGGTGTCAATGGTAAAATATGTACACATAATTTAATAAAAAAAAAAAAAAAAGAAATGACTCAAAGCTTCATGACTACATCTAGTGTTTTTTAGGACATCTTTGGTGAGCAATGTCAGGAATAAAAGCCAGATTACACTAGTTGCAGTGTAAAGGGGGGAGATTACAAAATAGAGAGTAAATATAAATCATTTTCAAGAAACATGGCTGAGCCAAAGCCGGTTTGGCTCAGTGGTAGAGCGTCGGTCTGCGGACTGAGGGGTCCCGGGTTCGATTCCAGTCAAGGGCATGTACATTGGCTGCGGGCACATCCCCGGTGGGGGGTGTGCGGGAGGCGGCTGGTCGATGTTTCTGTCTCATCGACGTTTCTGGCTCTCTCTCTCCCTTCCTCTCTGTAAAAGAATCAATAAAATATATTAAAAAAAAGAAAAAAAGAAACATGGCTGAAAAGGACAAGGGAGGAGGGAGCTATAACAAGGGGAATCTGTGTGTTTTTAATTAGCCCTTTCTGGTCACCTATTATATCTAAGTGTTTTACATACCTAATGCTATTTAATCCTTTAAGAACTATATTAAAATCCTTACTGTGCACACATTTTTAGAAAAGAAATTTCCCAGATTATATAGGTCAGGATTCAAACCTAAGGTGTTTGACTGAACAACTAGCCAAATTCATAGCAAGTCCACTGAGTCTGGATGAGACAAGTCTGGAAGTGTTTGGAGGAATGCAGGAAATGGAGGAGGAGAATTCTGATGGCCTCTTCTCTGAGATTGAGTCCCATGAACTGAAAATACCATCTCACTCCACTGCCTTCTTTCCTTCTGAATGAGGTAGTTAAAAAGCCTTCAGAGTACACTGTATAGCTAGCTATATAAAGCAATGCTTACAGGAGCTTTTGTTATTAGGAGAAATGAACATGCGATAATGTAAAAGTAAAAAAACTCAGCAAAATTGTATATATATAAAATTGTTTTGTGTTTTTTTTTTTAAGCATTAAACAAGCCCTAGCCAGTTTGTCAGCATTCAGTTGATAAAGTGAAGGATCGCAGGTTCAATTCCTGGTCAAGGGCATGTACCTTGGTTGCAGCTTTGATCCCCGTCCTACTTGGGGCACATGCAGGAGGCAACCAGTTAGTGTATCTCACAGTGATGTTTCTCTCCCTCCACTTCTCCCTCACTTTCACTCTCTAAAAAATCAATGGAAAAATATATTTTTGAGTGACGATTGAAAAATAATAAAGCATTAAGCAAGAACGGAAGACTAACAATGGCTATCACTTGAGTGGTGGGATTATGGGATTTTTTTTCTGAACTTTCTACATTTTACCCAATGAGTCTATTGTGTAATAAAAAAATAAACTTAAAAAGTATCTTGTTATTAACACACAGTCAATACAAGTCACCTGGTGGTTAAGATTTGTCCAGTGATCATGCTCTGCTCCACCCCCAGGTTTCTGGGACCATTCCCTTGAATGCAGAGGCACCTCTATGATCTGGGTGGGGCCAAACGGAACCTTTTTTTTTTTTCTCCTGGAACCTTGTATATGCTCCAATTGCTGTGTTGGCAAAGATGGGGAAGCCAAGCTTCCCACTACTTAGAAAAGCTTGTCTGTAGGAGAAGAGAATGAACCAACAGACTCGGAATTGAGAACAGAGGAGAGCATGATCTGAGAGTGTATCAGTCCCAGAAGCCAATCTTGGTTTGTTTTCATGACTACATATTCCTCTTTTTGGGTGTAAGCTGTGTTGAGGTGAGTTTCTAGTACAATGTATTTCTCTGAACTGGCAGCCTTGAATTAAATATTCTAGATCTTGTCTGACTGAGAAATGTATGCCAAAGATCCCGGGGTTCATGGTAAAATCCCTTGGTTGAGGCTTCTGCTGAGTCAAGATTCCCCAGCCATCTCCTCCTGGCCCACCTCATTGTCCAGGTTACATACGGTTATAGCATCAATTTTCTAGTGACTACTTTGTGCAAAGCACCACGCACAGCAGTTCCAGAAAGAATTCTGCTGATGGACTTTGAGCTCTGCAGAGCAGGAGTAGGGACCACACAGTTCCATTAGCAGTGAAAGAGAGGTGGCCAGTAAGTACAATGTGCAGTTTGTTTTCCTGTCTGCCTCATGCTATTGCTCTGCCAAAGGTGCTGTACTTAAAGAAGCTGGAGATAAAAAACCAGTGAGGAGTCTTGTATTTTACAAGTAAATTTGGGAAAAGCTGGTTTTTCAAACTTCTTCATTCAGAGGGGTGGAGGGAGTAATGAGGTTGGGGAAGGCATAACACCGAATCCCACCGCGCGCTTCCCAAACAGGCTCCTCACTCTAACCGAATGGACTGAAGGACAGGGTGGAGGCACACCATGTCTACTTTGTAGATTGCATTCCTTGGTTCATTTTTTCAATCAACATGTATTTTGAGGATCTACACTGAGCTAGGGTTTATTAGCTAGTGCTAGGCAGTGAGATACAAATATCCCCTCTCCATTACACAAATTATGTGGGGGTATTAGAAACAACTAACTAGTTATACAGTAAATGCTCTTTTAGAGCATGCACAGGTCACTGTGGGGACCACATAATAAGCAGTCCAGCAGATAGAGGTAGATGTTGCTATTCCCAGGAAAGGTGACACTTCATCAAGGACTTCACCGATGAATAAGAGTTTGCTCAACGGGTAAGGTAAAGTTTCCTAGGGGGAGGGATTAGCATGAACAAGGCACAGAGAAAAGATAGTGCATGGGGTATTAGGACGGTGAGAGCATACATGTGTGTTAGAGGGGAGGGAGCGAGCTAGTTTTGCACAATGGTACTGGGAACCCAGCTTTACTTTGCCAGATTCATGTTTTCCATTTTGAGGGTTTCAATTCTGCCATAAACTGCTGAGCGATGTGAATTTTTGTTTATTCTTTCCCAGAGAGGAGTTGAAAATAATGAAGAATGAACAAATGAAAGAAAAGCACATAAGATGTCCTAGGCCTTGTCAGTCAAGGAATATGAGTAGCAACAACTTAGGGAGGCGAGAAGAGCTTCTGTTACCACTACAGCTTTGGCCTCTTTCAGAGGATATGAGACTCAGAAGCCTAGGTACTTTCTGGAGTGTCCTCAGAGGACATCAAGTTTTAGCATTACATGTGACCTATCCTCTTCTCATAGAAAGCTGAATATCTGCAATAAAGCAGAATTTGTTTCTGAATGCTTACCCAGACTCTGCTCTAGACTCCACGTGACTCAGGTCAACTGCCAACCCCAAACCGCAGCTGACCAAGGC
The DNA here is from genome assembly GCF_964339955.1 of Pipistrellus hanaki. Classification (NCBI taxonomy): domain Eukaryota; kingdom Metazoa; phylum Chordata; class Mammalia; order Chiroptera; family Vespertilionidae; genus Pipistrellus; species Pipistrellus hanaki. The sequence continues at coordinate 48,282,164 of NC_140511.1, forward strand.
CCAGCATTTCCTCCTGAAACCATCTGTATGAGAAGAATCTACAGTTGAGCAACTCAGGACTTAAAGGGCAAGATTGCATTACGTTCACCAACTTGCTGGATGAAAAGAATGATTGGAATATTGTAATGCATCTTAAATTTGTAATAATAAGTACTGTTCAAGTTTCCTTTTCTATCCACGGGAGAGGTGGTATCTGCTGGTCTTAATAGAGATTCTGCTATTTCACACAGGGTATATAATGCTTTAGTGAAGAGAAAGGGGAGCTCAGGTTATAGAACAGAGAGTTCAGTTTTGGATGTGCTGGGTTTAAGGTCCCTGAAGGGCATGCTGGTGGCAATATCCAATGGGTTATCAGCTATACATCAATGCCCAAGATTCAGATTTGTGCACCATTGTCCTTTGAGTAGTTACTGAAAGCTTAAGTCGTGAGAGATAATCTTAGAAAAACTTGTAAATAGAGAAATAAACTCAGGGCAGAACCCTGGGAACAGCACTATTTATGGGGTTGATGAGAGAAAAGGAATTATTGAGGAAGATGGAGAAAAAGCATCCAAGGAGATGGAAGAGAATGAGAGGTGTCTGTCTTGGTATCCCTAGGAGAAGAGAATTTCAAGAATGAGGAAGTGGTCAATATAGAGAAGAGGGCAAATAAAATAAGGACTGAAGTGTTCCTGTAGTTTAGCAACAGGAAACTCTCTGGTGACATTGGAAGGAGCAGCTTCAATGGTGAAGAAGAGAGAGAATTCAGATGTCAGGGAATTGACACTGGAGACCCTGGCGCCAGTCCACATTGTTGTTATCTGTTTCCCTTCTTCCTGTCTTTTATTCAGTGACTATCAAGGACTTACCATGTGGTAGGCACTTCTCTGAGCACATCAGTGAACAAAACATACCACAACCCTGCCCTCTGAGACTTACAGTCTAACGGGGAGATACAGATAATACACAAAATAAGCAAGTAAAATGCATACATCTCTTTAGGTAAAGTGGAAAATCCAGAGCATGGAGTTGTTGTGTGTTTGACGCTGAGAAAGTTGTTTTGGCTTTTGAGTAAAGACCTGAGGAAAATGAGGCATGGAGCACACGAAGAGGGGGAAAGCATTCCTGGCCAAGGGGACAAGATCACAGGCCTGTGGGCGTGGGCCTGTGTGTGTGAGGAGCAGAAGGAGGCCAGGGTGACGGGGTGAAGGCGGGGAGAGCAGTAGGAGAAAATGTCAAAAAGTCCTGACCTGTTTGACTCAGTGGATGGAGTGTTAGCCTGTGCACTCAAGGGTCCCAGGTTCGATTTCGGTCAAGGGCATGTACCTCGGTTGCAGGCACATACCCAGTAGGGGGTGTGCAGGAAGCAGCTGATGGATGTTTCTAACTCTGTATCCCTCTCCCTTTCTTTGTGTAAAAATATAAATAAAATGTATTTAAAAAAGGAAAAAGAAAAGGTCAAAGAGGTTATGGGGTCTTTAGGACATGGTTAGCTTTTACAGCTCATGGATGGGGAGACAAGGATAGAAGACTTTAAGTAGAGAACCGACATGACCTGCCAGCTTTTAAGGGAAAGAGAGGGGTCAAGGATGACTCCCAAGTTTTGGGCTGAGCAAATAAAAGACTTGCTATGAACCGAGATGAAGACTGTGAGAGAAACTACTTTGTGGGGGGAAGGGGTGTGTTTGGGGGAGGAGGGCTGGAGGACAGGTGGGCAGTATTGGACATTTAAGTATGACACCCATTTTGAGAGGTCAGTAGATAGGCTGATATTTGAGTCTGGAGTTGGGGGCAGAGGTTCTGTTAAGGATCTGTTTGAGAACCATTAGGATAATGATGATATTCAAAGCTACAAAACTGGATAAGCCCACTCAAGACTTCTTTTTGCTTTATCTTGAAGACGCTTTTCCTGAACTGGAGCAGGGCTTTAATTCGTATCATTAGATCCTTTATTTAGAAAAGGACCAAGTGTGCCTGGCTGGTGTGGCTCAGTGGTTGAGCATTGACCTATGAACCAGGAGATCACAGTTTGATTACCCGTCAGGGCACAACCCAGGAGGGGCGTGCAGGAGGCAGCTGATAGATGATTCCCTCTCATCATTGATGTCTCTGTCTCTCTCTCCCTCTCCCTTCCTTTCTCTGAAATAAATAAAAACATATTTAAAAAGAAAAGGACCGAGTGTGCTGAAAATGAAGAAGTGCAGCATTTCGTGTCTGGCTGACTCCGGCTCTGAGAAGAGGATGGGGTGATGCAATCTTGTTGCAATGCCACCTTCCACTGAGGCCACAGTTTTGTTAGTTTAGTGAAGAAAAAAGTAACAGATATTTGACTATATCACTTTAGCTTCATACATTCATTATTGTCTTCCTATGTATATAAAGTAAAAAAAAATTGTTAAATATTCAAAGTACTACTTCATGCCTAATTAAAAAAAATTCAATGGCTCTCTACTGGGGTCATTAGTAGAATCTTCTATTAAACAAAAAGCTTAATTAAGTTTTGATCTATGTAAACAAGCAGCTGTAACCTACACCTTTGAGGTACTTTCTGCTTGTATCTGGTGCAAACATTTTTCTCAAATCTTTTAAAACTCCTGTCCGGTTTTTATATTTTTGAATTCTAGTCTTCCTTTGCAGCTTTCTTCTTCTTCTTCTTCTTCTTCTTCTTCTTTTTTAACATATTTTATTGATTTTTTACAGAGAGGAAGGGAGAGAAATAGAGAGCTAGAAATGTCGATGAGAGAGAATCATCGATCAGCTGCCTCTTGCACACCCTCTACCGGGGATGTGCCCGCAACCAACCGGAATCGAACCCGGGACCTTTCAGTCCGCAGACCGACGCTCTACCACTTAGCCAAACAGGGTTTCGGCCCTTTGCAGCTTTCTTCTGTTATTTCAAAGCTGACATTTAGCCATACATATAAAACTGTTTATCCTACTTATATAGTGTTTCTATGACGGTTTAAAAAAATATTTATTATTTTAATCCACTTGGAATTTATTTTGAAGTATAATGTGGAATTTACTTTTTTTCCTACAAAATGTCTTTCATGTATCTGAGCGTGCCAGCCTGAGTAATCCCCCCCCGCTGCTGTGCGTGGGACACTACTTTGCTATGAGTCTCCTCAGGATTATATGTGCACGAATGTTCGCTCAGTCTCGTTCCTTTCCGTTGATCTCAGCCTCTATTTTGGGCTGTGGTGTCAGCCCAGCGCAGCAGAACCCGTGGGACATCCCGCCCCCTGCAGGCCGGCCGCCCCAGGCCCCAGAACCTGGAAGTGTGGGCGGATCCCCAGGGCCGCTCACCTCCCAAAGGGGGGGAATGTGTCGCGCTGCCCCCACGGGAGGATTTGGGGCGCCTTGGGCCTCCTCCTGTCCAGGTCTCAGGGGGCCTCGAGCTTCCCTGACCCCATGTCTCTGGTAGCCAGGGGAGCGGGGCCCGTGCCCAGCTGTGAGGTGCGGACTGCTCCCTGCGGGCGTTCCCACTTCCCTGTCCCCAGGGCCGGGCCGAGGGCCGAGGGGTCGGACATTCTGCCCCGAGAAGGCGCTGGGCTTCCAGCTCAGCACTGCTTGTGGGGCCGCATCTTCCCCTCCACGTCCACGCCCACAGCGGCCCTCCATCCCGCCCCGCCTCGCGCTGACCGTACCCACTGGGGGAAGTGTTGGCGCAAACACGGTTCAAGCATGAAACATAGATATACCCTCTACACCAGTGTTTCCCAAACTCCTCTCATGATGAGCATCACCTGGTGGAGTTGTTAAACCACAGATTCCTGAATCCCAACTAAGAAGTGCTGAACTAGGATTTTTGGGAACATATAGGTAAAATTGTATACTTAACTAGTGCTCTAAGACAATTTTACCTATATGTTCCCAAAAATCCTAGTTCAGCACTTCTTAGTTGGGATTCAGGAATCTGTGGTTTAACAACTCCACCAGGTGATGCTCATCATGAGAGGAGTTTGGGAAACACTGCTCTGCACAATGGAATAATACTATGCTGCCATAAAAAAAAAAAAAAAAAGAAGGAATTCTCATCATTTGCAGCAACCTGGATAGAATTGGAGAACATTATGCTGAGTGAAATAAGCCAGTCAATGAAAGAGAAACAACACATGACCTCACTCATTTATGGATAATAAAGAACATTATAAACTGAAGAACCAAAAGATAGATACAGAGACAGTAAAGAAACAAACAAGACTGTCAAGTTACAGCGGGGAGGGTAGTGAGATCTGGGGGAGATAAGAGATCAACCGAAGGACTCGTATGCATGCATATAAGCAAAACCAATGGACACAAAACTCTGGGGAGGGAGGGCATGTTTGGGAGGTGGGGGGTGGGGTGGGGATTGGTAAGGTATGTACACATATAATACCTTAATAAAAAATAAATAAAAGTTAAAAAAAAGAAAAGAAAAATAGATGTACCCGTACGCACTGTGTGTGCCAGATACTGCTGTCAAACGAGCCAGGCACTGAGCCTGCCCGGAGAGCCTGGGACCAGCCTGGTTCGGTCGCCAAAGTGGAAGTCAGTTCCAGCCTCTGGGAGAGGAGTGGAGCGCCAGGGGGTGTGGTCCTGGGGAGGCCAGCGGTGGGGAAGGGACCGGTGGGTTGGGCTCTGCGCCCGCCCCTGCACTCTCTATCTCCCCAGGAAACTGCGAGCCGCCTGCGGAGGTGAGGGACCACGTAGCCTGGGCCCCGGGTGGTCCAGCCCGAGGCGGAGGCGCGCTGCCCGGAGCGGAGCCTCCAGGCGCGGCCGCCACCACCGCGCACTGCGCGCCCCGGTCAGGGCTGCGCTCCCGGCGCGGCCGGGCGGGGGCGCTCGAGGGCAGGACATGTGCGCGCGGCGGGGAGGGTGACAGTGCCCGCGCCCCCCGCCCCGGGGGGCTCCATCCGGAGACGCTCAGCTCACCCGGAGCGACCCCAGAGCCCCAATGACTGTAGGTCGCGTCCAGCTCAGACTGTAACTCTGTGGACACGCGCTGACAATCCACGTCCGGAAAACCCGGTCATAAATGGAGAATAAAACTTGAAACGCATGTGAGTCAGCCAGTGGTGGCAGAATTTCCGTGACAACCTTCCCCTCCCTCCCCTCCGCCCGGAAAGGAAAAGCCGGGGTCCTCTGAGAGCCCTGGGCCCTGCAGTGCCCCGCCCCGGGGCAGAGAACGCCGGCTGGACTCACTGTCTTGAAAGAGACGGTGGGTCAGAGCCTTGTTGTGGGGACAGGGGACTCCTGCGATAGGAGACCCTCTTTTTTTAAAAAAAAATTCTTTATTGATTAAGGTATCACATATTTGTCCTCAACCCCCCATTCCAATCCTCCTCCCCTCCCCCCACTCATGCCCTTACCCCCCTATTGTCCTTGACCACTGGTTAGGCTCATATGTGTGCACATAAGTCCTTTGGTTGGTCTCTCCCTTTTATCCCCACCCTCCCTTTGAGGTCCAACAGTCTGATCCATGGCTCCTTGTCTCTGGGAGGAGACACCTCTTTTTAAATTTAAAATATATATATATTTTATTGATTTTTTACAGAGAGGAAGAGAGAGAGAGTTAGAAACATCGATCAGCTGCCTCTTGCACACCCCCTACTGGGGATGTGCCCGCAACCAAGGTACATGCCCTTGACCGGAATCAAACCCGGGACCTTTTAGTCCACAGGCTGATGCTCTATCCAATGAGCCAAACCGGTTTCGGCGAGACTCCCTCTTAATACGCTCCTGAACCTGCACAGGTGTCTACTTTCTCTGGAGAACATGCATAACAACCCCAAGAAGTCTCTGAATTCAGCATTCCTTTTGAGTGAATTTATATCCATTCATCACAATCCAACCAACAGATTTGGAACAATAACGTACACATTGCATGCATCTTATGCAAGACATTGCATTTATTGAAGCGCAGCAAGATTCCTAGGGCGGGGTGCGAGGAGATACAGGGACAAGGAGAGGGTCTAGGGTTCAGGGGCACATGTGGGTCCATGTACATTTTTCTGGGAAGAAGTTCCATAGCTTGTATGATGACTGAAGGGTTTATAACAGTTTGGTGAAGAAATGCTGGCCAGTGGATCAATGCTCAGTGGTTTATGGTTTCTGAACCCTTTGCTCTAACCCCGAGGCCCCGCTGAGGAGCCCGAGGCCCAGGAGTCTGGCCCCGGGGGAAGAGCTCGGTTCTCCTGTGAGTGTCACCAAAGCTTGGACTTGACTCTCCCTCCTTACAGACCCCCTCCCCCTCCAGCCCCCTCACAAAAACTCCAGGGCACGGTGGGTTTCGTTTTAAAGCCAAATTAGGCTCGAGTAGATTTACTTCTGCATTTCTCTGAGCTTAAATAGAAACAGCCGTCTGGTGGTTTCCCCTCTCGCCCAGGTTAGTCATGCAAACGCTCTATGCTTCACTCACCGCTCAGAAGTGCATGGGCCTGGCCCCGGACCCCTCGACCTCCCATGGGAGTCTCTGGGGGAACTTGGGTGCTGACTTCACAGGGCTGGGATTTTCCTCCACCAATGTGCGCAGGGAGTTTAAGACACGTTCCTTTTATGGGAAAAAGAATACAAGACTTTAAAAAAAAAATTGTGAAGACAAAAATATGACAAAACCACCTATAAGCCCATTAATAGGCCTAACACAGTAACAGATTTTGTTTTAGTATCAACTGTCCTTTGGTATATAATCACATTTTGCAAAATACAATCACACTTTGCATTGCTGTGATTATAGCGGCACAAGTAATTTTATATTAAGAACTGTTCTGCCCTAGCTGGTTTGGCTCAGTGGATAGAGTGCTGTCCTGCGGTCTGAAGGGTCCTGGGTTTGATTTTGGTCAAGGGCACACACCCAGTGTGTGGGCTCAATCCCTAGTAGGGGCTGTGCAGGAGGCAGCCAGTCAATGATTTCCTGTCATCATTGATGTTTCTATCTCTCTCTCCCTTCCTTTCTGAAATCAATAAAAAAAAAGAACTCTTCTGTTTTAAAATCTACTACTTTTCCTTAATATACCATAAACATTTTGCTGTATTCATAATTAATGTTTAATGAATGCATACTTTCCCACCCTACAGGCACACTTAATCATTTCCCTTTGTTGTACATTTGCAGGGGTTTCAGGCTGCTGGTGTGTGTGTGTGTGTGTGTGTGTGTGTGTGTGTGTGTGTGTGATATCACCATGAATGTCGTGTTCAGAGAGTTCATGCTGAGGTCCATTTTCTCTGGCCAGTTTCTGTTGTCATGATAAACCTTTAATCTCCAGAAAAGCCATGTTTCATTCACTCATTCATTCAACCATCCAGCACATAGTTAATGAATGTCTACGATAGGACAGGTCTAAGCACGGAGAATACGGACATGAACGAAACAAAAACCTCTGCTGCTGTGGAGCTTGTGTTCCAGTTAGGGAAGATAGACAACAAACAGGTCGTAATAAGTCTAACAGAGAGAAATGAGGCAAGGTAAGGGAGGCTGAGTGTATGCCTCTCTTCCCCTTTCACTCCTCCCCGCTCCTTTCACTCCGGCACACGGCCTCCTCTGACATGCAGAGCTCACTCCTGCCTCAGGACGCGGCACCTGCGCTCCTCTGCCTACAAAGCCTTTCCCAGAGCAAAAGGTCGCTTCTTCACTTTCTTCCTGTTTCTGCTCAAATGTCACCTCATCGAAAGGTGTTCCCTGCCTGGCCAGCGTGGCTCAGTGGTTGAGCATCTACCTATGTACCAGGAGGTCATGGTTCAATTCCCAGTCTGGGCACATGCCTGGATTGTGGGCTCAATCCCCAGTAGGGGGCATGCAGGAGGCAGCCGATCAATGATTCTCTCTTATCATTGGTGTTTCTATTTCTCTCTCTCCCTTCCTCTCTTAAGTCAATAAATAAATATATAATAAAAAATAAAATAAAAAGACAAACAAGGTTTTTTTTAAAGTTGGAATTTTATCTTCTGCCTTTTTCTCTTTAAACTTGTGAAATCCATTGCATTTCTCTACACAGAATTTTACCCTGAAGTACATATTTTTATTCTCGAAAGTCTTTTAGTGATTACGTTATTAGTCTTTTCTGCAATAAGAAAATATATATGAATTGAAATAAAAACCATCTCCTTTGATCATTAGACTATAGATGTTAAATTTCTTCTGGACTGAAATAGAATTGTTATAATCCTTAGTAGCACATAATTGGTCAAAACAATAGAAATGTTTTTATAAATTATGATAAATAATTATTAAACACTAGAAGGCCGGTGCATGAAATTCAATACTGTTCCCCTCTGGCTCAGAGAGTGCACTTTCCTTTCACCAGAGACTGAGCAGTGTGTTTTGCTTCCCAGGTTGCAGCTAAAACATCTCTAGGAGCAGAGCTGTCTAGCCAAAGGGGACCCAGGGCCTCTTCTCAGCGTGCTGCTTTATAATTGAGCTGTAGCACTACTGAGCTATTATTCCTCAGCCACGCTGTCTTCCTGGCCGCGCTGTTTTACAATGGAGCTGTTTCGCACTGACAGTTTCCTCCTTCATCACACTCCAAACTGGGGATTCCTGTTGGCATTGAATTGCACCAATGACTATCAACTGATAGCCTGTGTTTTTATTACTCCATGTGGTTAAATATTACTTTGTTCAAATAAATAAATGAGAATGGAAGGAGTTCTGTTATTATAGACTTTCTCAATTACTTGAGCTCCTTCTGAGTGAGCTCCAAAAATCACATAGCAATCTATTATCAAAAATTATTTTTAATAATCTGTTGGCTGACAACTCAATTTTCATTTTTGTTGAAAGCAAAATATTGGATACCAATTGACTTTCAAAGGATTTGTTACTCAGACTTACTCCCTTTTCAGTTTCTGGGAAGCATACCAAGAAAGGTTTTACCAAGACTTAATAAATTAATGTTACTTATATCTTTTTTAAAAATATATTTTATTGATTTTTAACAGAGAGAAAGGGAGAGAGATAGAGAGCTAGAAACGTCGATGAGAGAGAAACATCGACCAGCTGCCTCTTGCACACCTCCCATGTACCTTGGTTGCGGGATGTGCCCGCAACCAAGGTACATGCCCTTGACCGGAATCGAACCTGGGACCTTTCAGTCCGCAGACCGATGCTCTACCTACCACTGAGCCAAACCAGCTTTGGCTAATGTTACTTATATCTTTTATTTCTTCATATAGAGGCATCTTATTTAACCAAATATATTCAGAAAAAAATTGGAACATAAAATAACTTTAGTATGCTTTGTTGATATAATTATTTAATGAAATGCTTTTATCTTATTAAAGGCTTATATATAACTTATCAGACTTTAGAGCTGCAGATTTGACTTATCCAATCAAATTAATTTTCCAATCAGGTTTTATTTTTCAATTTCAATAAATATATTGTGCCTGACCAGTGTGGCTCAGTGGTTGAGTGTCAACCTATAAACAAGAAGATCATAATTTAATTCCCAGCCAAGGCACATGCCTGGGTTTTGGGCTCCATCCCCAGTAGGGGGCGTGCAGGAGACAGCTGGTCAATGATTTTTTTTCATCATTGATGTTTCTTTCTTTTTTAATATATTTTTATTGATTTCAGAGAGGTAGGAAGAGGAAGAGAGAGATAGAAACATCCATGATGAGAGAGAATCATGGATCAGCTGCCTCCTGCAAATCCCCCACTGGGAATCGAGCCCACAACCCAGCCATGTGCCCTTGACTGGAATCGAACCTGGGACCCTTCAGTTGGCAGGCCGACTGAGCCAAACCAGCTAGGGCTCATCATTTATGTTTATATCTCTTTCTCCTTCTCCTTCCCTCTCTCTGAAATTAATAAAAACAAACAAACAAACAAACAAACAAATATATTGTGTTTCCCTGCAACAAACATCTTGTCTGAATTCTAGTTCTAAACTGAATGGCTAGAGGAGGCAGAGAGCCTTGCCCTGGGTTTACATCTGAATCATATAAGGTGCTGCCCTCTCGGTATTTTCTTCTGAACTTCTCTTTGCTTTACTCTTACAGGATCCCGTTCCTGAAGCAACACGTTATTTCACAGCATCTGGAGATGGAAGAAAGACTGCAATTTGCCATTATTCCTTGGTCCCGTTCTATCATATATCCAAATGGAACACCTCAACAGGTGCCGTCAGTCCCTGTTTCCCATGTGTTGCTGCACATTGAACGGCAAAATGCAGAAGTCAGGGAAAGACCTGAAGGCGATTTAATTTTTATTTTTTAAATATATTTTTATTGATTTTTTTTTTTTTTTACAGAGAGGAAGGGAAAGGGAGAGAGAGTCAGAAGAGAAACATCAATCAGCTGCCTCCTGCACGCCCCCTACTGGGGATGTGCCCACAACCAAGGTACATGCCCTTGACTGGAATCAATTTGGGATCCCCTTGGGTCCGCAGACTGAAGCTCTATCCACTGAGCCACACCAGTTAGGGCCCGAGGGCGATTTTATTTTATTTATTTATTTTTAATATATTTTATTGATTTTGTACAGAGAAGAAGGGAGAGAGATAGAGAGCTAGAAACATCGATGAGAGAGAGTCATCGATCAGCCGCCTTCTGCACACCCCCCACTGGGGATATGCCTGCAACCAAGGTACATGCCCTTGACCGGAATCGAACCCGGGACCCTTCAGTCCCCAAGCCGACGCTCTATCCACTGAGCCAAACCGGTCTCGGTCCGAGGGCGATTTTAGGTGTCAGTTTAAAGAGATGAATTTTTATGTCCTGGGCCAATGTATAACATATAATTCAGGATGGGCGAGAGAGAAATCTTTCTTTTGTAAAGAGAAGGGGGATTGTGAAGAGGGTGGTGGGGAATAACCACAGGCAGAGTGGTAACCCTGACGGTGCATCCTTAGATCCATTTTAGGCAGAAGCACCTGTGGAAGTCAAGGATCCCCTTCAATGGATCCTTCAAACTGTCCAAGCCTGCATACGCCTGGGAGCCCCAGTTTAAAGAGATCCAGGGAGCACATGACAAGGAACGCAGGCAGTTTTAAGAGGTGATAGAGGCCGAAACCGGTTTGGCTCAGTGGATAGAGTGTCGGTCTGCGAACTGAAAGATCCCAGGTTCGATTCCGGTCAAGGGCATGTACCTTGGTTGTGGGCACATCCCCAGTGGGGGGTGTGCAGGAGGCAGCTGGTCGATGGTCGATGTTTCTCTCTCATTGATGTTTCTGGCTCTCTATCCTTCTCTCTTCCTCTCTGTAAAAAATCAATAAAATATATTAAAAAAAAAAAAAAGAGGTGATAAAGGTTCCTGGCTGACAGCCATTAAGGAAACGAGGACCTGAGCCCTGTAACTATAAGCAGCTGAATCCCGCTAAGCACCTGAGTCAGCTTGGGCAGAGACTTATCTGCAGAATCTCCAGAAAGGAATGCAGTCCCATCAGCACATGATTTCTGCCTCTCTGAGACCGCACAGGGGACTCCACTGAGCCATGCTGTTACCTGGATTTCTGACCTACAGAACGATGAGATAATCAGTGGGCGTGTTTTGTTTTGTTTTTTAGGCACTTAGCTTGTAGTAATTTGCTATGGCAACCATAGAAAATAAATACAGCACTCTACAATTATTTGACCTTATTTTCTTTCATATTTAATTAAGACTCTCCTTTCCCATTATAATTGTTCCCTTTTAAGTCTCCTCGGCCCTCTAGTCTTTTTATTGCAGTGTGGCTCAGACTTGACTGGGCATAGCACCAGACCTGGAAGGGCTTGTTAAAACACAGTTTTTGGCGTGGCTCAGTGGTTGAGCATCAACCTGTGAACCAGGAGTTTGCGGTTCAATTCCCAGTGTGGGGCGGGCAGGAGGCAGCCGATCGATGATTCTCTTTCATAATGTTTCTCTCTCTCTCACCCTTTCTCTTCCTCTCTGAAATCAATACAAATATATATATATTTTAAAACCACACCGTGTTCTGGGCCCCACTTGCAAAGTTTCTGACTCAGGAGGGCTGTGACGAGGCCTGAGCATCTGCATGTCTTCCCAGTTTCTAATGATTCTGTTGCTGCTGGTCTGGAGAACAGGAGGGAAGAGCCGCTGAGAACCATTGCTTTGCTCCAGCTGCTGTGACTGAACGTGACGCTCTCTTTTCTGCACTTACAACCGAGCAGCTGGATGCTGTTCAAGAAGAATTACCAGCCGGGCTGCCTGCTTCCGTTTAAATGGGCCTCACTAACTGCCTGCCTGTCCTCTCCCGTTTCCCTGGTGAGCGCTCTGTCTTTCTCCACAATCTGCCTTTTCTTTTTCCCCAAACCTCCAATACCTGTTCTCCCCTCAGCAGATCACCTCATCTCCCGCCATCGGCGAGGAACGAGAAGCCAGGAGAAGGGAGCGGCCTCAGATTCCCGCTGACGAGGCTCTCACTCTGGGGAGCTGCTCTCTCCTCCTGCTCAGCGGAAAGAGAGATCTTAGCCCGTCCCCAGCAGCTCTCCTCCATGCTCTGCCTCCTGCTGCTCGCTCCTCTCCGAGAACTCCTTCTTTAATCCCCTCCTTCTCCCCAGGCTACTGACTGTGTCAATCTGGATCATTAATTCCCCCTTTTTAACCTTCCCTTGACTTTATATTCTCATCCAGCCACCATCCCATTCACAGTGAAAATTATTGGAAAAGTTGTTGACTTCCCATTTGCTATTTTTATTTTTTTATTTGTTGATTTCAGAGAGAGAGAGAGAGAGAGAGAGAGAGAGAGAGAGAGAGAGAGAGAGAGAAAGAGAGAGAGAGAGAGGGAGAGAGAGAGAGAGAGAGAGAGAGAGAGGTGGGTTTGTTCCACTCATCATTGGTTGCTTCTTGTATGGGGTTTGAACCAGCAACCTCTAATGAACTGAGGGAGCCAGCCACAGCCCCCTTCCCTCTTTTAAGGTATGGGTGGGAGGTGAATTTATTTATTGAATAAATGCTAGATCGGATACTTGATATTTGTTGAGCATTGTTCTGTGGCCCTGGGTCTCATGAGTTTGTGGACAAATTCCTAACTATGGTGCTGAGAAGGGCTGTGCAGAAAACAGGGGGATGTGGTGGTTTTTATGATTCATAAAGTCAAGAAATACATATTGGGCACCCACCGAGCACCAGAACAGAATCCATCCATGAAGAAAGAAGATAAAGGCTCCTGTCCACATGGAGTTTTCCTTTCAGTGGCAGAATATAGAAAATAAGCCGAGACAACAAAAAGTTAATATATATATATATATATATATATATATATATATATATATATACTAGATAGTGATATATGATACAAAGAAACCAAAAAAAACCAAATCGAGTTAGGGAGTGTGTGCAGGAGGGCTGTCATTTTACATAAGGAAAGGTCCACTTGAGAAGGGCCATTTGAGTAAAGACTGAGGGAAGGGAAGGAGGCAGCCGGCCAGATAGCTGGGAAAAGAACATCCCAGGCAGAGAAGACAGCCGGGCAAAGACCTCAGGGCAAGAGCATTCCTGGCTGATTGGAATAACCTCAAGAAATTGCAAGAAATCACGAGTCTTCCTGCAGCCAGGTGCACACGGGGAATGTGCAAGGGCAGGAGCTGAGCCGGGCCACCAGCCAGACTGTGCAGGACAGAGGTTAACAACCTGCTCTGAAAAGGGCCAGGAGGTAAATATTTCAAGCTTTGCCAGCCATGTATGGTCTCCGTGAGTGTCTTTTTTCTGATCTTTTATTTATTTGTTTGTTTTAAAATATGTTTTTATTGATTTCACAGAGAGGAAGGGAGAGGGAGAGAGAGATAGAAATATCAGTGATGAGGATATTGATAGGCTGCTTCTTGCACACCCCTCACTGGGGATTGAGCCCAAACCCTGGCATGTGCCCTGACTGGGATAAAACCCTGACCTCCGGGTTCATAGGTTGTTGCTCAAGCCCTGAGCCACACGGGTCAGGCTTACGTGTTATTTTTAAACAACCTTTAAAAGTGTAAATTTTCTTTTTGATGGCAGAGGATTTGCCCAATTGTTTGCTATTGCTGAGATCTTGAGGCTGTGGTAAAGATTTTGGTTTTATACAGATGTATTATAGAATTATTCCCCTGAAACTATATAATTTTATTAATAAATGCCACCCCAATAAATTCAGTAATATTGTTTTTAAAAAGATTTTGGTTTTATTCTGAGTCTGAGAAGAAGCATTGGAGGATTCTGAGCAGAGGAGTCATATTTTATTTATTTTTAATTAATTAATTAATTTATTTATTTATTGATTTTATTGATTTTTCACAGAGAGGAAGAGAGAGGGATAGAGAGCTAGAAATGTCAATGAGAGAGAAACATTGACTAGTTGCCTCTTGCACACCCCCTACTGGGGATGTGCCCACAACCAAGGCATATGCCCTTGACCAGAATCAAACCTGGGACCCTTCAGTCCACAGACCGACGCTCTATCCACTGAGCCAAACCTTTTATTTTATTTTATTAAAAAAATATTTTTATTGATTTCAGAGAGGAAGGGAGGAGAGAGAAACATCAGTGATGAGAATCATTGATTGGCTGCCTCCTGCACATCCCCTACTGGGGATTGAGCCTGCAACCTGGGCATGTGCCCTTGACCAGGATCAAACCTGAGATCCTTCAGTCCGCAGACCGACGCTCTATCCACTGAGCCAAACTGGTTTCGGCTACAGCTTGTATTTTAAAAGAACCTCGCTGGCCGGGACCGGTTTGGCTCAATGGATAGAGCGTCGGCTTGGGGACTGAAGGGCCGGGGGTTCGATTCCGGGCAAGGGCATGTACGTTGGTTGCGGGCATATCCCCAGTAGGGGGTGTGCAAGAGGCAGTTGATCAATGACTCTCTCATTGATGTTTCTAACTCTCTATCTCTCTCCCTTCCTCTCTGTACAAAAATCAATAAAATACATTTAAAAAAAAAAATAAAAGAACCTCGCTGGCTGCTGCAGGGAGAAGAGCCTGAAGGGGTGTGTGTGAAGGAGGAAGCAGGGACATTAGAGTTTAGGTTATCTATTGGGGCAAAATAAACTACCCTACAACTTAGAGGCTTAAAAAACAAACTTTTATTGTTATTCATGGCTCTGTGGATCGTGAGGAATTTGGCCTGAGTACGGCAGGGCTAGCAGTTTCTGCTGGGCCTGGAATGTCCACTATATGTTCACCAACAGCTGGGGCTGGCTGTAATGGCGACTCGGGGGTCACATTCTCAAGCTTGGCTCTTGCTGTTGCCTGAATTTCTTGATTGACCTAGCCTCTCCCTCTTCATGTGCTCTCTTCAACAAGACAGCCAGACTTCTTCTTCTTCTTCTTCTTCTTCTTCTTCTTCTTCTTCTTCTTCTTCTTTTTTTTTTTTAATATATTTTATTGATTTTTCACAGAGAGGAAGAGAGAGGGATAGAGAGTTAGAAACATCGATGAGAGAGAATCATTGATCAGCTGCCTCCTGCACACCCCCTACTGGGGATGTGCCCACAACCAAGGTACATGCCCTTGACCGGAATCGAACCTGGGACCTTCCAGTCTGCAGGCCGACGCTCTATCCACTCAGCCAAACCGGCCTCGGCAACAGCCAAACTTCTTATGTGGCAGCTCAGGACTTCCCAAAGTGCACACGCGGAAGCTGCCAGGACTTCTTAAGGCTTAGGCTGATCACTAGCAAGCATCAGTCCTGCACATTCTCTTATTTAAAGCAGGGTGATGGGATTCACTCCCTTCAGGTCAAGGCCAAAGATCATCTCCACGAGCCACAGGCTCTCAGGCATCCCCGCATCAGGAGCCTCCCTCAGACGGCCAGGCATTAGAGGATGGGAGGAGACGGGTCTCCCCAGGGCCTGGAGAGCAGTGTAACCTCCAGGCCCAGGATCTCACGGTGGGTCTCCCTGAAGGAGTTGATCAGGTGAACATTGTGGATTTTTCTGACGAAAAGGCATGACGCCTCTGTGGGTAGCAGTGCTCGACGCTGTGGGTGGGCGTGTGAACGGGAAGGGGAGCACTGAGGAATCACTGCCGGCCTGGGTGGCACAGGAACTCTTCCCTCCGCTGACCAGAATCCCCTGGGCCTCAGATCCAAGCCTCTCAGCCCCCAGTCAGGAGTCAGGCATTTCTTACTTTCTGTACCTGAAACTTCCCCTCCCCCAACATTCTTGAGTAGTCATTTGGCGGAGTGTGAATTTCTCGCATCCCTAAGGCTTTCTGCTCAACTCTGGGGTGGGTAGGGGAATCTTCAGCAATTTCTGCCAATACTTTCAATTCTCTTTCTCTAGAACTCCTATTATGTAGACATTTAAACGTTTTAACTGGCTTCCCATGATTTTAACTGCTGTTTCTTTTTGTTCATCTCGTGCAATATTCTGAGTGAATTCCTCAGTTCTTTCACCCAATTCTCTAATTTACTCTTTGAGCTTATTTAGTATAGAGTTTCGCCCGTTTATAGCCTTTTAGTTTTCAATTAGGATATTTTTTAAAAATATAAATATCTTGTTTTTTTTACAGAGAGGAAGGGAGAGGATTAGAGAATTAAAAACACCCATTTCATCCATTAGAGAGAAACATAGATCAGCTGCCTCCTGCACACCTCCTACTGGGGATGTGCCCACAACCAAGGTACATGTCCTTGACTGGAATCGCACCTGGGACCCTTCAGTCCACAGGCCAACGCTTTAGCCACTGAGCCAAACCGGTGAGGTCTAGGGTATTTTTTCATTTCACGGATTTCTAATTGGTTATCTTCCATGTTAACTCATTTCAGCTTATTTTTGCTTAATAATTTCCTTTTGAGATGGAGGGACTGAACATTTCAACCTTCTATATTAAAGTCTTTTTATATTCTTTTCTGACTGGTAATTTCAAAAGCTATTTTTCTCACCGAGTAGGTTTTTTCATGTTTTGGAATTATGGTTCAGGAGCTCTTTTTAGAGTGAGAAAGTATTTGTTTTGTTTGATTTCTCTCTCTTACTTTCTTCTCGCCCCTTCTCAGGTGCTTCCATCTGTCCCCTCTGGGCCTCAACCTAGAACCAGACCATGGCGCCCC
Source organism: Pipistrellus hanaki (assembly GCF_964339955.1). Taxonomy (NCBI): domain Eukaryota; kingdom Metazoa; phylum Chordata; class Mammalia; order Chiroptera; family Vespertilionidae; genus Pipistrellus; species Pipistrellus hanaki. The sequence goes on from NC_140511.1 coordinate 48,299,092, forward strand.
ACCCAGGATGCGAGGGACATGGCAGCTCTAGTCACGGGCCAGCAGGCAGCTTGGTAATTCCTGGCAGTGAGGCATTCTCCTTGTTCCTCCGCTCCCTGGGCCCCATGAAAGCCAGACTTCACAGACTGACAGCTGTTTTCTTCAGCTTCTTTTCAGCAGCAGTGGAGCCCCCAGCAGCCTCTTGTATCCGCTGTGAGCATCGTTCCCCCACATTGTGGGGGCCCCTTTTTACCCCCACAGGAGCTGAACTCTTGCCCGGCTGTCAGGGTCCAGCTTCCAGACTTAGGACCCACAAGCCTGTGACTTCAGCCCCATGGATCTTACTGAGTTTCTATTCCATCTGGCTCGTGGAGATACATGAGCCCAGTTGTGCTTTTTTTTTTTAAAATATATATATTTTATTGATTTTTTACAGAGAGGAGGAGAGAGGGATAGAGAGCTAGAAACGTCGATGAGAGAGAAACATCGACCAGCTGCCTCTTGCACACTCCCCACTAGGGATGTGCCCGCAACCAATGTACATGCCCTTGACCAGAATCGAACCTGGAACCTTTCAGTCTGCAGACCGACGCTCTATCCACTGAGCCAAACCGGTTTTGGCCAGTTGTGCTTTTTGAAAATCATTTTCACATTTTAAATGTCATGGCTGGCTCTGTGTTTGAGACCAGGGGGGTTTTAGAGACATAAACTCACTTCCTTGTGTTGACTTCAACCTCCTCACACCTGCTTCCTTATGACCCCACCCTTCTAGGGAAACCACCAACTCAGGGTCTCTGGTGATTTCTGGGTTACCACACCCAGTGGACCTTTCTCTGTCCGAATCGTGTCTGACAGCTTGGGAGCTTTGGGCGTGACTGCTCAGCTCTTTACCCACCACTCTCTGTCCGGCTACCCAGCGTTCTCCCGGTTCTCATTCTCTTTGCCCTTCGCAGCTCAATGGATCAGCAATTCTGAGATCTTCCTTTGTCTTCCGGCATTCATTGCTGAGGAGCAGTTTGCTAAAGCCTGTTAGTCTTTTGTAGACAGTCTCATCTTTGCTCATACGTTGCTTTGAAGATTATGTTTCTCACCTTTGCTGTTCTCCCATTGTACCACGCTGTCGAGGTAGGGCATTCTTATACTTTGCTCAATATCCTGTGACCTGCACCCGAAGGAACAGTGTGAGCTCAGGTCCCGCAGGGATGTAGAAACAGGCTTGGGGTCCAGGTTAACCGAGATGACTCATTTTCTCTTGTGACACAGGCCTGTGGCCAGTTCCTTGCGCCTCCCCAGGCGGGCGAGCAGAGTTGTTCTGCCCTCCTGTGGGGAGTAGACAGGACCTTTGTCTTCTCAGGGCTCAAGGCCTCATCTTCTGTCGCCACATCAATGTTAAAACCCCGCCTTGATCCAGAAGACCTATCCTGTTTCAGTCAGGATTCTGTTCACCATGCTCATCTGGGGTTCCATTTTGATTTTTGGCACTTGGGAATTTCCCTTTCTTGCTTTCAATCTCAGATATGTCTTTAAAAAAATTGTCTAGCATTTCTCTTTGTGTGAGAGGTGAGTCCTGCTTTGGTTCCGTCAGCTTGTCTTGGTTTTGACACTATTGTGGAACTCAAAGCCGAGAATTTGACTCTTTCCCCTCACCGGGTTCTTTGGTGTCCTCTTTCCTTTGTCAATAAACCACACCCCTAGGATCTACTACAACTAAGTAGCCAAAATTGAGTTTCAGTCAAAGGAAGCCAATTTTAATGAAGTGGAGTTTGGGAATTTCTGAACCTCAGGGTAAAGTTCAAGTTCTGATCATAACTTTGTTTTTAACTCTGATTCCTGTTATCCTATATAAGAAAAGGCTAATATGCAAATTTCCCCCCTTGACTGGGAGTTCAACCTAGAGTTTGACCAAGGGTGTGGCTGGCTGACCAACCTCCCACATCCCCTTCTCACCCCCATCTTCCTCCCCCCATGCCAGCCTGACCCAGTCACCCTGATCTGGGCAGGCCAGCTGGACCCCAGCTGTGCACGAATTTGTGCACAGGGCCAGCCTCTAGTAAACCAATAATTTTTAAAAATATATTTTTATTGATTTCAGAGAGGAAGAGAGAGGGAGAGAGATAGAAACATCAATGATAAGAGACAATCATTAACTGGCTGCCTCTTGCATGTCCCTGCCTCCCTCCCGCACCCCCCCCCCCCCCCCCCCCCACACACACACACACACATTGGGGAATCAAGCACACAACCCAGACATGTGCCCTTGACCAGGATTGAACCTGGGACTCTTCAGTTCACAGGTGGATGATCCATTCACTGAGCCAAACCGGCCAGGGCTACACCAATACTTTTAACAAACCAAAGCCCTTGCTATTGTCTCTGTGCCCCTGAGCTTTCTCATATCTACGACTTTGAATGTAATACGACTTTAGCTGTAATACTTTCACCAGCACTGCAGGCGAATCCAACCTGTCTTTCCAAGCCCAGCTGCACAGGTGTTCCTCTGGAGCCTGGCTAACCTTTCCAGCGGGATGTCACGGGTGCTTCCTGGGGGTCTGTGCCTGAGGGAGGCAGCGGTGGGCAAGGGACTGAGTCTGCCAGTTGATGCCAGGTCCTGGTTCTGCCACAGCTTAGCTCTGTCTCTTTTACCTCTCTGAGCCTTCATTTTTCTTAAACAAAACAGAGGTGGAAATAGCTACCTCTCAAAGCTACAGTCTCTTTCATCATTCTTGTGGTTTTTGAGTTGACAGAAAACCCAAACCAAATTGGCTTTTGATAAAAGGGCACTTATTGGTTTATTCAAGTGAAAAGTGTAAGTAGGGGCTAAGATGGCTTCAGGCGTGGGTGAATTCAAAGCTCAAATAATATCGCCAGGACTCTGAAACTCCCTTCTCTCAGCTCTGCCTTTTATTTTGTCACCTTCAGACTTGGTTCATTTTCTTTTTCTTTCTTTCTTTCTTTCTTTCTTTCTTTCTTTCTTTCTTTCTTTCTTTCTTTCTTTTTAATATACCTTTATTGATTTCAGAGAGGAAGGGAGAGGGAGAGAGAGATAGAAGCATCAATGATGAGAGAGAATCATTGGTTGGCCGCCTCCTTCACACCTCCCACTGGAGATCGAGCCCACAGCCCCTGGCATGTGGCCTGACTGGGACTCGAACTGTCACTTCCTGGTTCATAGGTTGACGCTCAACCACCGAGCCATGCCAGCCAGGCCAGTCTCGGTTCAAAGAGCAGCAAGATGGCTGGCAGCAGTCCCAGGACCAGGTTTTGAACTGCTGTGTGCCTCAAGCCCAGATGCGCTGAGATCCACTTTGCCAGAAGCCTTAGCTAACGTCTGTTACCGTCACTGGCCTGGGGCACTCGGTGCTTGTATTTGCTGGGGCCAGGAGATAGTTGTACCCAGGACCCCGGGGTGCAGCTGTGAGGGCAGCACAGGGCATGAGCGTGGGTGGGGGAGGCTCCCGGGGAGAAGGGAGCCTCTCACTGCGGGCACAGGGAAGCCAGCTCTCGCTCTTTTCTTAGGGGTTGGGGGAGGGACATTGTTTCAGGAAGATGCGTCCTGGTATTGATTGATCAGTGGACCTGGCCAACCTCGGCCATTCAGAGAAAAGTCCTTCTGGTTTGTTTATTGTTTATGTGTTTATCTAATTTCTGGTTAACTTTCCTCTTCCTGCCCTCACTATCAGGGGGTTCAGACTGAGTGAAACGATTTCCCCAAGACACTGACTGACCATCAGGGTTGGCTTGGCGCTCCCTCCCTGAGGCCTGAGCTTCCAGGAGGTTTTGAGTTTAATGAAAAGAACTGGGCATCAGTTCTAGTTGAACAGCTGGAAGCCCAGCCAGCGAATCTGCTCTCTCTCTCTCTCTCTCTCTCTCTCTCTCTCTCTCTCTCTCTCTCTCTCATATGTGGGGTTGTGTTCATTTCTTCAGAGTTCCTATTTGAGCGTGGAGCCTCGAGCTGCCGGGGCCATACAGGAATGTGGGAAACAAGCTCTTAAAGGAGATTGTGGAGGCCCCAGCCCACCCAGCGCTGACAGAGCTGCTTTGGGGCTGGCTTTGCAGTAGAGGCACTAACTCCTCTCAGCCACCATGTTAGGTAGGAACAGCGATGTGGCTTAACACATAAAGCACTGTGGCTGCAAGGACCGGGGAGTTTCAACCTTCCTTCTCTTAATTGTAGCAATGATTCTATTCCAGGGATGGGGCCCTAGCAGGGTAGAAACAACAGGGACACTTGGTTAGAGAAGGAGAGGTCCCTGATCACAGTATTCTAAACATGGACACAGTAAGGAAGCACTTAATGAAGTTGCAGAGTCCTTGATAAAAACAGTGCTCCAGCCCCTCGGAGACAGTTGCTGGGGGTGGGGTGGGGGGTGGATAAGTGGGAATGAGAATGGCCTCAGTGCGTTGTTTGCAGGTCAGGAGGCACCGAAGGAGGCTCCACAGCCGAGCTGAGTGCTGTGAAAAGGAGCTCCCTGTCCTCTAGCTTCCCTTCCTGGCCGGGGCGAGCCGGGCGAGCTCCCTTCTGGAGGATATCCTTCATGTCCAGGTTCTGACCTGGCCTCGCTTTGGTGTCTCAGTCTTTTCCTCTCTTCCTAACACCGGTCTCCACTGAGGGCCTCAGCAATGCTCTCGCCACTCTTTTGGGAGAGTGTCCCCCTCCCCTGAATCTGCCCTTCGGTCTCGCTTCCCCACCAGCAGCCCCGGGTGCTCTGTGCAGGGACCTGCAGCATCAGGGCCCCCTAGAGAGCCACGCGGAGGCGAGTTCTAATCCCAGCTGCCACTTAGGAACAGGGCGAGCGTGAGCTACTTGTTTCATCTCTCTGAGGTTCAGTTTCCTCATCTGTAATATGGGCGTAATTGATATGACCGGGCTTCTATGAGAACTGATAAAATAACGGACGTGGGACAGTGAGCAGGCTGCCTCTTTGTAAATGGCAGCTCTCAGGAAGAAGGGAGATCTGGCCCTGGCCACTGTGGCTCAGCTGGTTGAGCATCATCCCAGGTATCGAGAGATGGCAGGCAGATTCCTGGCCAGGGCACATGCGCTGGTTGTGGGTTCGATCCCCAGTAGGGGACATGTATGAGGCAGCTAATCGATGTGTGTGTGTGTCTCTCTCTCAAAATAAACAAACAAACAAACAAACAAACAAACATTTTTAAAAGAAAGAGTGAAGATCTGGCCCTGGTTGGGTAGCTCAGTAGGTTTAGACGCTAAAGGCTAGAGCCACATTTAAACTTCAGAGCATCATCCCAATATGCACAAGGTTGCAGGTTGGATCCCCAGAAGGAGCACATACAAGAATCAACCCATGAATGCATAAATATAAGTGGAACAACACATCAATAATTCTCTCTCTCTCTCTTTCTCCCTTCCTCTCTCTTTTCTCTCTCTCAAAATCAATAAATATAATTTTCCAGGCATGTTCATTGCTATTAGTTCAGCTGTGACGTGGGAATCCTGTCACTTACGGTGAGAAGTGGCCACGTCGGAGAAGGTCCAGCTGGCTACTCTCAGACCCCCCTGGTCCTCCCTGGGCGGGGGGCACACCCATCCCGTGTGTTTGTTTACTTTTTAATTTAGACAAGGCTTCTACCTGTGATTCTTTCTCCTTCAATACAGTGTTGTGGCCGTTTTGATGCTATGTATGTAAATGTGAAACTAGAAAGTGAGAAAAGAAAGAAAGAAAGAAAGAAAGGAAGGAAGGAAGGAAGGAAGGAAGGAAGGAAGGAAGGAAGGAAGAAAGGAAAGAAAGAAAGGAAAAACCAGTTTGGCTCAGTGGTAGAGCATCGGTTTGCAGACTGAAGAGTCCCGGGTTCGATTCTGGTCAAGGGCATGTACATTGGTTGTGGGCACATCCTCGGTAGGGGGTGTGCGGGAGGCAGCTGGTCGATGTTTCTCTCTCATCCACGTTTCCAGCTCTCTATCCCTCTCTCCTCTTCTCTGTAAAAAAAATCAATAAAATATATTTTAAAAAAGAAAAGAAAAGAAAGGAATCTTTAAAAAAGACACAACTAATAAAGTCTGTCTTTCTGGAGCAGGCCCATGGCACAATACCAGCTTCCCACCTCACCAGTGATAGCATCTGACCAGCGAGTCCGGTGTTCACCCTGCGGACAAGTCCTGCAGAGAGGGCGTCTCCACTTCCCCGGTGGTAGCCTGCTCCAGTGTTTCACAATCTGTCAGTCAGACCGTGTTCTCAGTATCTCACCTAAGTTCCCCCTGCTACCACGTGTCATCGCACTTATTTCAAAATACGGCAACACACACATAGACCCATGGAAATGAGCAGATTTTTCTATGAGTCAGACACATTCACAGGCCTTGGGTTTACCCTTATCTTCAAAAGACCAGGCGGGGTGGGGTGGGGGTGGGGAGAGGAGATATTTGTTGTGTGAGGACTCTCTCTCTCTCTCTCTCTCTCTCTCTCTCTCTCTCTCTCTCTATTTTTTTTTCATTCAGTTGCAACTAAATGACGGATAAAGCCTAGCAACACAGCAAAGAAATTTAACCAATGAATGCATCAATATAAGTGGAACAACCATCAATAATTCTCTCTCTCAGTTGGCCAACCTGATAGCAAATTGGTTCTGGCAAGGATTGGAATGTAAATTGTGTGTCGGCTGTCGTCTTTTTAAGCAGACAACACTAGCCAGCCCCGCGCAACAGATATCATTCAACTGTGCAGGTGCACCTTGCAGCCGATCCTTCTTGCCGGGCGATTGTCATGAATCATGAGTCTCCTAGCACAGAATGTACGTGTCCAGGAGGTTCCTGTGGGAGCAGGTGCTGGCCCTGCCTGGCAGCACAGGCAGATGCCTTCCCTTTCACAGGTGCCCACTCCGTGGATGTGCTCCAAGCCTCGGGGCTGAGGGTACAGTGGCATCCTGTCCATGTGCTCTGTTTAGCCCCAGTGCCTTTTTTTTTTTTTTTTTTTTAGTTGAATTGGTTGCCCTAATCTAAAACTTTATTGATAGTCTGCGGGGTATGATCCAGGTTTCAGGCTATCCTTGAAAAGGGGAAGATCTGGCAATGCTGAAGTTGCATTTTTATTGACTTTAGAGAGGAAGGAAGAGGGAGAGAGAGATAGAAACATCAATGATGAGAGAGAATCATTGATTGGCTGCCTCCTGCACACCCCCCCACTGGGGGATCAAGCTGCAACCCAGGCATGTGCCCTTGGCCGGATTAGAACCTGGGACCATTCAGTCCACAGGCTGACGCTCTACCCACTGAGCCAAACCGGTTTTGGCTGAAGTTGCATTTTCTTACAGTAGCATCTGGGTCTGAGAGGAGATGCTGCTTGTGGGTGGGACCACCACTTCCTACTGCCTCAGCCCCACCCAGTCTGAACCTGCCTGGGCCCTGAAGGCCTGAGAGCTGGGGGCTCTGGGCCTGTGAAGTCCCTTCTCCTTTGTCACCGATAGCACAGCTGCCAGGAGTGTGTTCCTTTGGGCTCTCTGACCTCCCTTCTTCCACCTGAAACAACACAGATCCGTGTCTGTGATTCCTGCAGACAGGCCTTCCCCGAGTTTATATTTAATGCCACAGTTGGAGATACGTGTCATGCTACCAGCAGGTTCTTATATGAGGATCAAGGGGATCAATCTCTGAAATGTGATTCTTCCCATGTTTCTAGGTTTTTTAAAATCCATGGGGCTTGCCCTAGCTCAGTCAGTGGTGGGCAAACTCATTAGTCAACAGAGCCAAATATCGATTGAAATTTCTTTGAGAGCCAAAAACCGACTTCTGCTCATGGGCCATGAAGTTTCCATCACACTGTACGTGTGTGCCCGCACATGGTATTTTGTGGAAGAGTCACACTCAAGGGTGTGAAGGAAAAGAGCCGCATGCTAACCTGACAAGCTCAGGGGAGGCTTGCGTGGCAGTCTTGCAAACTCAGAGACCTAAAATAACCACAGAAGATGGTTTGAAAATTAAATATTTAACTACAAACAGGTTATAGTGGGTAGTTATGTCCTAGGCCGATATTTCCCTGACAAAGATCAACTTAGATCTTCTTTACTGAGCCCCTTTGCCTTCCTGCCTCTAAGATAACACATCTGTGAGATGTCTGGGTAACTTGTAACTTCCCTTTTTCTGGAGCCCCTGGGGCACAACCAAATGTGGTGGGCACCAGGACAGATGCCTTAAATTCCTTCGTTATCATGTTAATTGTTCCTGCACCCACCTGAGTACAAGTCCATCATTTTACTCTTTATCCAGTCCCAGGGGTTTCCCACCGCTTTGCTTTATCCCACCTCCTTAACCCATCACCAATGAATTTCATGCAACCCACCTATGCCCCTCCCTTGATTTCAGTGTATGAATAGAAATGTAACTCGCCATTCTTCGGAGCATTATCTCAATCCATTGAGGTTCTGCTTCCCGGCATATGTTGACAGTTTGGCTCAAATAAACTCACAAAAATTCTTTACAGGTTTCAATTTTTTTTTCTTCCTTTAACAAGGAGCCGCATGTGGCTCGCGAGCCACAGTTTGCTGACCACTGCCCTAGCTGAAAGGTGGGCCAGGGTCACACAGAATGGACTCAAGACTCAGTGTCATCAACATAATTTATTCCAGGCACCTGGGTGGGGGCGGTCTGCGGTGAATTGGGGAGGGAGCAGGCTTTTTGTGGGCTCTGGGAGAGCTGCAGACGGGGCTTGGGCGTGACACACGTGTCAGATCCGCAGTTTTACGGCCTTGCCCTTTGTCCTTCAGCTGGCACCAGATGTCCCTTTTCGGGGGCTGTGTGGGGGTGATGGTCTTCGGGAATTTCTGTAAAATAACCACTCAAGGGGAGCATGTTTGTGCAGGGCTTAGCCTAGCAGAAAGAGCGTTCCCTTTGACATTTGTTGTGAAATATAGTGGCAACCATACTTTGGTAAAAACTGCTGTTTGAATTTTAACCCTTCTAGTTTGGCTCTTGCACCTGAATAAACACGGGGGGAAAAGCTATTTACCTTAGCTTTCAGGTGGAGACCTGGAGGCTAAGGCAACTTTCCCTTGCCTGGGACCAGGACCACAGGAGATTAATTCCCACTAACTCGTTAACCTTCAGAGATAGAAACTGTAGATAACCTCTGAGCTCCGCTTCTGTATTATTGGCTATCGCAAGATAGGGCCACATTCCAATGTCCAGCAGGATGTGACTAGTGAAGACCCTGTGGGCTGACCCCAGTCTTTAGAATGTAGTCTTTAAGATTTAGAATTTAGAACAAAGGAAAATTCCTGTGGTTTGAACCTTTAAAAGGGACTTCCTACCCCTGAAACGGTGCAGTCGTGTGGAGACTACCTGTGTGTGGTGCTCTTGCATCTGTCCTGGCCAGATATTTCAATAAATTCTTGCCTGCTTTTTTAAATCAATCATCAGCCTCCAGTGGTCTTATTCTGAACCCAGGGTTTGACCCCACAACAGTTAGATTTTGTAAGGCTGAAGCCTTGTGTTCTCCAGTTAACCCTTTCACTAGCCAGTTTGGCTCAGTGGCTAGAGCGTCAGCTTGCGGAACAAGGGTCCCAGGTTCGATTCCGGTCAAGAGCATGTACCTTGGTTGCAGGCTTCTTCCTGGTGAGGGCAACCAATTGATGTGTTTCTCTCAAATCGATATTTATCTCTGTCTTTCCTTCTCTCCTCCTCTCTCTCTGAAATCACTGAAAAACATACCCTTGGATGAGGATTAAAATAAATAAATAAATAAATAAATAAATAAATAAATAAATAAATATATATGTATATATCTCCAGGGGGCTTCTGAGTGTGCAGAGGAAATCTCTCTACAACTTCCAGTATAACTGAAGCTCAGATGATCGGATGTGTATGCCTAATAAACAAAACTTTAAAAAAAAGAATTCTTAAACGACATTTTACATTTAAATCCTGATTACAAATGGTATTTCTTTTGGATGAAAATAGCAGAAAGCCCTCACTCAAACGGCTTCCACAGTGAGGAGCCGTATGACCTCACACATCCTGAAGCCCTGCGGTGGGACTGTGGTTCCGCCTTCTCCAGGATTGGCAGTCCCCTCAGGCCTGCAGCGCGGTGGCCACCGCAGTCTTATCATGGGAAGACACAGCAAGTCAGAGGAGGAAGTGGGGCTCTTATTTCTCCTTTTTGGGGACTGTGGAAATCTCTCTCCGAAGCCCCACACTGGACTCTTACCCCCGTCTCATTGGCCGGCGCTGTGGCATGGCCCATTTCTAAGCCAATCACAGGCAAGGAGACTGGGACTGCCAGCTCTGGCTTTTACTAATTGTCCCAGGGTGGAATGAATGTTGGCGAGTCCGTCATATTGATCACCACATAACGTAAATTCCCATGAACAATCCAAGTTATAAGTCCCCCCCGACCAAAAAAACCCCCAAAAAACAACCGGATTCCTTGGACATTTCAAACATCCTAACACACCAAACAGCAGACAGAAACACGAAAATAAAATAATCACTGAGGCTAGAGCCACATTTAAATCTAATTTAAACATATTAAAACCGCCGAAACCGGTTTGGCTCAATGGATAGAGCGTCGGCTTGGGGACTGAAAGGTCCCGGGTTCGATTCCGGTCAAGGGCATGTACCTTGGTTGCGGGCATATCCCCAGTAGGGGGGTGTGCAAGAGGCAGCTGATGGATGACTCTCTCTCATCGATGTTTCTAACTCTCTATCTCTCTCCCTTCCTCTCTGTACAAAATCAATAAAAAAAAATATTAAACATATTAAAACCATGGATTTAACTTCTCTTTCATTAATTCTATACATATTCTTATAAGTAATATTAATGTTGATAGTTTTCTAGGATTACAGTAATTTTCCTAGACCCCCCAAATTAAAATATTACCATCTTGTGCTGGCCAAGATTGTGGGTTGTTTATTTTAGGCTATTGATGTAGGTCGGGGTTATTGATAATGGGTTCTTGGCTGGAGCAGGGGGTTTGGTGGGACCTTCTAAACCTGAGCTGAGCCAGCACCGGTTTGGCTCAGTGGATAGAGTGTTGGCCTGCGGACTGAAGGGTCCCGGGTTCGATTCCGGTCAAGGGCATGTACCTTGGTTGCGGGCACATCCCCAGTAGTGGTTGTGTGGGAGGCAGCTGGTCGATGATTCTCTCTCGTCGACGTTTCTAACTCTCTATCCCTCTCTCTTCCTCTCTGTGAAAAATCAAAATCAATAAAATATATTAAAAAAAATAAAAAAATAAAAATAAACCTGAGCTGACATACGTCAGGCGGCTCAGCCCGTTACAGCAGCTTGAAGATAAAATTCACAGACCACACAAGTCACCGTTTAGTATGCAATTCAATGGTTTTTACTATAGTCACCGAGGTGTGCCACCATCACCACAATCAATTTTAGACATTTTTGTCACTCCAATAAGAAACCCATTAGCGGTCACTCTCCATTTCCCCTTTACTCCAAGCCCTAGGCAGCCACTGATCTACTTTCTCTCTGTATAGAGTTGCCTCTTCTGGACATTCCGTACAAATGAAATCATAGACTCTATGGGGGCTGGAACCCTTTTATCATTAAACTTTACTTGTTCTATCAGTGGTACTTCGTGCCTATAACTTTCAGAGATTTCCTGAAATGATGTGTTTTTTTTAATTATTATTTTTTATTATTAATTTCAGAGAGAAAGGGAGAGGGAGAGAGGGAGAGAAACAATAATGATGAGAGAGAAGCATTGATCAGCTGCTTCTGCACCTTCCCTACTGGGGATTGAGCCTGCAACCTTGGTATGTGCCCTTGACCGATATTGAGCCCAGGCTGATGCTCTATCCACTGAGCCAAACCAGTTAGGGCTGAAATGATTTTTTTTTTTTTTTTTTTAAGTTTTGGTCAGTTAGTATTATATGATTGGTTGCACTGTCCCTGTTTTATACTGATCCAATTGTTTGAAATGATAGAAATATAAAATGTGTCTTATATATCAAATTATTTCCTTTTTTCCTCCACACCTTCCTTCCTCTCTTGCTTTCTTTCTTCGCTTCACAAATAAGTATCGAGCATCTTCTCTGCATCAGGTATTACACTAGGCGCAGGGGGTACAATGATGCACATGCAGATGGGCCTTTCCTCTCCTGACCTGTATGTGAAGGGAGGCCCTGCCCCTTCTGCTGATTTGAGGAGGCCAGGCCCTGTGGGTGCTGCTAAGAAGCCATTTAGCGCCTTAGCTGGTTTGGCTCAGTGGAGAGAGTGTAGGCCTGCAGACTAAAGGGTCCCAGGTTCCAGTCTGGTCAAGGGCACATGCCCGGATTGTGGGCTCGATCCCCAGTGAGGGGGCGTGCAGGAGGCAGCCAATCTCTCATCACTGATGTTTCTCTCTCCCCTTCCCCTCTGAAATCAATAAGAATATTTTTTTTAAAAAAGAAACGATTTAGCAACTGTTCAGTGGGTGCCCAGAGCAGCTGCCTGTTCTTTCCCCATCTCTCCCATCACCTAACCCTTGGCATACTGTCTTCAGGTGTGTACTTACAGTCATTTATGCAAACTTTCCACATACATGCTTAATTATCTTATTACAATAACAACTCATAAAATAGGTATCAGATTTGCTTTGTTATCAATTTTTATTTGATTATAACACTAAACTGTGCATTTATTTTATATTTATACCTAGATTCTTCCAAAAAAGGGTTACAATTGAAGCAGAAAACAGGTCATTTATAAGTAGCCAAGTTATAGAATAGAACAGCTAACTGGAAAGTCTTTCTTACAGTTGAGCACTAAATTTATCTTGGGCCAATAAAAAAAGAATGCAAACAAATTTGCATCAATGAAGAGATTTCGGAATGATGATAGGTGATTTAAATAGAGATTTAAAGAAAAAGGTTACAAATCATAGATTTGGTGAGGAGTTAAAAATTAAGGAAATATGTGGTAAAATAGAGAAGTATATTTTAATATTAGAACAAAAATAATTTAAAGTTGGTTAAAAATGGAAAGTTTTGATGCAAAATGATGGGTTTAAAAAATATTTATCACCTGGAAACAACTTTGATGAGTAACTACCAAATTTATTTGCACATGCAACAACCAGAGTTTTTATTCTAATATGCTCCTTAAAAATAAACCAAGGCTTTTAAAAGCAACAGCCAATTCCATGTCTTGGAGCTGGGAAAAATCAGGAAGGGCTTATCAATCAAAGAAAAAGGATGCTTCCAAAAAATGTTTGAAATAGTGTATTACAGTGAAACCTGTAAAACAGCATTCTTACTGGCCGTGAAACATAAAAATTTTTTGAATATGTGTGTGTGTGTGTGTGTGTATATATATATATATATATATATATATATATATATATATATATATATACACAATATATAAAATAGCCTGGCCAGTATGGCTTAGTGGTTGAGCATCGACCTATGAACCAGGAGGTCATAGTTCGATTCCAGATCAGGGGACATGGATTCAATTTCTCCTGAAAACCACCTTTCTCTTGGGTCACCTTTCTGACTGCAAAGACCAAGGCTTCTTAGCCTAACGTCGGACACCAGTTCTGATGTGTGGGCCTTTTTCTTACACCAAGCAAGTCTCCAACACCAGCGGGAATCAGCTCACACACTGTCTGGAGGTAGCATCAGCTCGCACAAGGTAAGGGCTCCGTCTCACAAGACTGCCCAGACTGCAGGTGTCAATCGCGTCTAAGCACAGGTTATTGTTATCTGCGCTCCTGCCTGACCGGCTAGAAATTAGAGGTTCCCAGGACCAATCTCTGATTTGCTTGAGCAGCTGGAAGAACTCAGGAAGCCAGGTTACTGATTAGATTACAAAGGATCTTATTAAAGGGCACGGAGGAACTGCCAGATGAAGAGATGCATGGGGGTGGTCCCAGACACAGAAACTCCGGTTTCCATGGAGACGAGGGGCCTGGCTCAGGGAAGTGTTCAGGTCCACCAACCCGGAAGGGAGGCTTCATGACAAGGGCTACGCAGATTACGTCATTGGCCGATCCGACCTCCAGCCCCACTCCCTCCCCAGAGGCCAAAGGGGTGGGACTGGAAGTTCCAACCCCTTAGTCCTTGGTTACTCAGTCAACCACCCCCACCCTTAGGTGCTTTCCGAAGCTTCATCATTAATATAACATAAAAGACACCTTTATCCTCTCACCATTTAGGGAATTCCAAGGGTTTTGGGAGATCTGGGCCAGGAACAAAGTTGCAATATATTCCCTATTATAAATCACAATATCACACAATCAAAACCACCATTGTACTGGTGCAAATTCCTCCCCCTCCTTCACCTCCGTCATGCTTTTTCCTCCTCTTACATTCATACTATTCCACTCGTAGCTACCTCTTTCTGGAATGCCCTTCCTTCTCTTCTAAGAAATCTCAAGACTCCACACCGCCTCTGGGAAGCCTGCCCTCAGCCCTATCCTCAGAAGGTCAGGATGGTGGATTTCCATGCCTCGAGGGTCAGTAGATCTGGCCTTGGTCTTGTCACCAGAAAGAGGACCTGGCCCAGGAGCCTGCCTAGGGCTGGCTGGTAGAGTGTGGCTTCTGGACTGTCCAATTGAATTTCAGAGGATGGTTATTAAAGCTGGGGACCCTGAAACAAGGAAGGGCCTGGGATAGCAGAAGGACTAGGTGGGGCCATGAGCCTGGCCTGGGCTGCTTTGGCTCACCAAGTGGTAGAGCATTGACCTATGAACCAGGAGGTCATGGTTCAATTCCTGGATGGGGCACATGCCCAGGTTGTGTTCTCCGTCCCCAGTGTAGGGCATGCACGAGGCAGACAATGGATGATTCTCTCTCATCTTTGATGTTTTATCTCTCTCCCCCTCTCCCTTCCTCTCTGAAATTAATTTTTTTTAAAAAGTCAGAGAAAAGGGGGCCTTGGAAATAGGTTCAGGGGGGTTGCCCAGGATGAACTGCCCCTGCCCATTCTGCCCTCCCGGGTTGCAAGCCTTGTGGGTCCCTTCATGTTTGGGAGATGCATGCCTGTGGGGGAAGAGGGGCAGAAGGGGAGGGGAACGGCCAGGGCGTGCCCCTGGGAGAGACCTTCATTTTGTGGGGAGGCCCTGGGGGAGGATCTCAATAGACTATTCATCAGTTTTGTGCTGACAGCCAAAATTAGATGTATTTCCTTCACTTCCTCTGTCCTTGGGCGCGGTTGGCAAATGGCACTAATTGCATTTCTGCTATCTGTCTCACTGGGTCAGGTGATTTAAGCTACTTATCTGCTGGTAGGGGAGAAGTGTAAACCATTTACCCTTTTTTTTTTTTTTAATTTTTACTTATTTTTTAAAATATATTTTATTAATTTTTTACAGAGAGGAAGGGAGAAGGATAGAGAGTTAGAAACATTGATGAGAGAGAAAAAAATAGGAGAATCCAAGATGGCTGCTCGGGTAGGCAACTAGCCGCAGCCGCACACAACAATTTTAATAAAATACAACTAAAATATAAAATGGACATTACCCAGAACTACAGGAAAGTCGACTGACTGGAAATCCTACAACAAGAAGCAAGGAGAAAACCAGAAGGAAGCGCGGAGGAGCTGTAAAAGCCCAAGGTACGGAGACACGCGGCGCACGCGAAGAGGACGGAGCCGGAGAGGAGGGAGGCCGAGTGCCTGGCGGGCGTTCCCTAGCGGAAAGGAGAGAAAACTCCGACTGTGCTGGGCCCCTGACTGCTCTGAACCCCCGTTCTAGGCCAGACCCCGGGGACTCAGGCTCAGCCATAGGGAGCTGGGCTGTAAGTCGGAACCCCGGGGTAGCGGAGAAAGGAGGTCCCGGAGGCGCGCACACTGCCCCCAGAGAAGGGACGGTCGGCTGTGCCGCGGGATTGCCCTGACGGGAAGGAGACTGGGGCTCCAGACTGCTGTGAACGCCACCTCCAACTCCACTTCCAACTGAACTGAACCCCAATACCGGGCTCATTGTGGGAGAGCATAGACTGTTTGGCAGCAGGCGAAAATCGAGGGCACCTTTCTCTCAGAGGCGCCGGCAGCGAGCACTGAAGGACCCGCATAGGGCGGGGCTGACGGAAGCCAAAGCTGCAGGCTCCACCCTGAAACCCCGTCCCATCTGTAACTGCGAAATGCGACAACAAAATAGATCACAAACGAAAGAAATGGAGGACAAAAAGCGTCTGGATATAGAGTTCAAATCTACGCTTATAAAGTTTTTCAAGAATTTCCTAGAAAAGATGGATAAGGCCTATGAGGATATGAAAAGAGATCAACTAGAATTAATAAGGAGTCAACAAGAAATGATAAGGGATCAACAAGAAATAAAGAATACATTGTCTGAAATAAAAAATATTCTACAGAGTCCTAAAAACAGAAGGGAAGATCGCAAGAATCAAGTCAAAGATTTGGAACATAAAGAGCCAGAAGACACTCCTCCACAGAAGCTAGAAGGCAAGAGAATCCAGAAAATTGAAGATAATGTAAGAAACCTCTGGGACAACTTCAAGCGAACCAACATCAGAATTATGGGGGTTCCAGAAGATGAGAGAGAGCAAGATATTGAAAACATACTGAAAGAAATAGTGACAGAAAACTTCCCCCACCTGGTGAAAGAATTTGACTTACAAGTCCAGGAAGCGCACAGAACTCCAAACAAAAGGAATCCAAAGAGGACCACACCGAGACACATCATTATTAAAATTCCAAGAGCAAAAGATAAAGAGAGAATATTAAAAGAAGCAAGAGCAAAGAAGGTAGTGACTTATAAAGGAGCACCTATACGATTGTCAGCTGACTTCTCAACAGAAACCATGCAGGCCAGAAGGGAATGGCAAGAAATATTCAAGGTGATGAATAGCAAGAACCTACAGCCAAAAATAAGCTACCCAGCAAAGCTATCACTCAGAATCGAAGGCCAGATAAAGAGCTTCACTAATAAAAAAAAGCTAAAGGAGTTCATCACCACCAAACCAGAATTATATGAATTGCTGAAGGGGGTTCTTTCAGAAGAGAAAGTAAACAAAGATAAAAATTATGAACAACAAATACGTAATTATCAACAAGTGAATCTAAAAACCAAGGAAATTAAAAAAATCTGATGAACAATATTAACTGTTGAATATAATAGAATCAGAGGTATGGAAGGGGAGTGAACTGACGATTCTTGGGGAAAAGGGGAGAGGGGCGTGGGAAGAGACTGAACATAAACTGTGCACCTATGGATGAGGACAATGGGGAGAGGGGAAAGGGCAGAGGGTGGGGTGGGAACCTGGTGGAGGAGATCAATGGTGGGGGGGGGGAGGAAGGAACATTTGTAATAATATGAAAAATAAAAACTTATTAAAAAAAAAAAAAAGAGAGAAAAAAATAGATCAGCTGCTTCCTGCACACTCCCTATGGGATGTGCACGCAACCAAGGTACATGCCCTTGACCAGAATCAAACCCATCTATCCACTGAGCCAAACCAGTTAGGGCTATTTACTCTTTTTTTTAAACACACACACACACACACACACACACACACACACACAGATTTGAGAGAGAGAGGAAGGGAGAGAGAGAAACATTGATGTGAGAGAAATATGGACCGGTTGCTTCCCACATGTACAAGCTCAGTCAACTGAGCCACACTGTCCAGGGCCAAACCATTTATTCTAAAGTGTCGTTGTGTTCGGGGAAAATGGTATTTACTAGAGGGCTGCAAACTGCTGTTTAGCTGTCTGTCTCAGTTTCCCTGTTCCACTTGCCAAGGAATTTCCCAAGCTTCTGACTATCCTGCCTCAGTCTCAGTGAAAGATCATGAAACTGGGATTTTCCTTAAAACACTGGGGTCAGCTAGTGAAGTCTGAGAGGCTTTCAGAGTTAGCCCTGTCACACTTAAAATTAAAAGGTCAGATTTTGCTGCCTTTGCATCTTGAGCAAACCACCCAGCCCTACGGCCTCTGAAGCTTGGTCCTAGTTGGCATTAGAACTCAATGATTCTCCTCCTTGCTCTTTCCCACTGCCCCTCCCACTTGCATGGGCTTTAGTAATTATACGTTCACAGCTGTTATTTGTTCCTCACAATAACCCAGCCCCGGGAGGCAGATGGGCCAGGTGAGGAGACGGCAATGTCACCTGGCTCTGAGGACAGGAGGCAGCCCCGACCCTCTGAGGCTCTGCTTAAACCCGGGACGGCTTATGACACTTCCCGTGGAACCCGAGGCTTCCTCTTGTCCCTGGGAAAGCAATGGGTAATGGCGGTAGTGGGGATGCTATTGGCTGCTGAGTGGCCAGTGTTGGGGACACCACTTCCACATCTGCTGACGCCAGGCGTGACTGGTCAGCGTTTGTGCTTCTTGCTGCCAGATTGTGCCCCCTGACTCCTGGGTGTTTCAGACCTTGTGGGAGGCAGGAGCTCTGCAGAGTTCGCTGACTAGCCTGGTGCTCCTGTCTTATGAGGCCTCAGATGCTGACCTCCCAATTTCTCCTCCCATCTCAACACTCGTGCATTATTCTCCACACTCCAGTTATTCTGCTTTCTCTTGGGTTTCCTTTCTTTCTTACTTAAAAAAAAAAAAAAAAATAATATATATATATATATATATATATATATATATATATATATATATATATATATCCGAAGCCGGCTTGGCTCAGTGGTAGAGTGTCGGTCTGTGGACTGAAAGGTCCCAGGTTCGATTCCGGTCAAGGGCATGTACCTTGGTTGCGGGCACATCCCCGGTAGGGGTTGTGCAAGAGGCAGCTGGTCGATGTTTCTCTCTCATTGACGTTTCTAGCTCTCTATCTCTCTCCCTTCCTCTCTGTTAAAAATCAATAAAATATATTTAAAAATATATATATATTTTATTGATATTTTACAGAGAGGAAGGGAGAGGGATAGTTAGAAACATCGATGAGAATCATCGATGAGCTGCCTCCTGCACACTCCCTACTGGGGATGTGCCCGCAACCAAGGTACATGCCCTTGACCAAAATTGAACCTGGGACCCTTCAGTCCGTAAGCTGACGCTCCATCCACTGAGCCAAACCGGTTTCGGCAAAATGGGCCACCTTTTATCCAACTGTATTAATGTCCTTGGGGTGAATAATAAATGTATTTTCACAGTTCTGGAGGCGAGAAGCCCAAGTTCAAGGTGTCAGTAGGGTTGGTTCCATCTAAGAGCTGTGAGGAAGAATCTGTTTCATTCCTCTCTCCTGGCTTCTGGTGCCTTGCTGGCAATTGTCGGTATTCCTTGGCTTAAAGATCCATCACCTTGATCTCTGCCTTTAGTTCACGTTTTTCTCCTTATATACATGTTTTGTCTAATTTTTCCCTTTTATAAGAGCACTAGTCATATTGAATTAGTTCCATTCTGATGACCTCATTCTACCACATTACCTCTATAAAGACTCTATCTCCAAATAAGATCACATTCTGAGGACTGGAGTTAGGACTTAAACATACAATTTTTTTTGGGGGGGGAGGTGAACACAATTCAACTCACAACCTTTAATAACCATTCTTTCACTGTCCTTTATGCTTTCACTTGTGCTCATTTTAGCTCCTGCCCACTCCCTGTCTAAAGCCAATACAATACATACCTATCTCTCTATATATAAAAGCCTAAGCAACTGTTACGACCAAATGACCAGAACGACTAGTTGACCAGTCGCTATGACGTGCACTGACCACTAGGGGGCAGATGCTCAACACAAAAGCTGCCCCTGGTGGTCGGTGCACTCCCACAGCCAACCTCCCACATCCAGCCAACCTCCTCCCCAGTCCCTCCCCCCCTCGCCTGGCAAACCTTCTGTAGTCCCTCCTCCCATTCAGCAGGCCCCATCTGGCAGGCTCCATCTGCCAGCCAGTAGGCCCTGGCCTGCAGCTGGCAGGCCCTGACCAGTCCAGCTACAATTGGGACTGGGCGAGATGGCCCTGATAGGCCCTGATCACCAGCCAGGACTAGGGACCCCACCGTGCACCAGGCCTATTCATATATATCTGATATATCTATATCTATATCTATATCTATATCTATATCTATATCTATATCTATATCTATATCTATATCTATACCTATATCTCCTCTATAATAAAAGGCTAATATGCAAATTGTCCCCTTGGCTGAGAGTTTGACTGGGAGTTCAACTGTGAGTTGGACCAGGGGGCAGGGTTTAACTGGGAATTTGACTAGGGGGCAGGGCTGGCTGGCCAACTCCCGAGGTCCCCCACCTCGACTGGGGCAGGCTGGCCAGACCCCACCTGTGCACAAACTCGTGCACCGGGCCTCTAGTGTATACATGCAGCTGTATCTAACTTCACCAATGTCAATATCAGGGGTTGATCAGGGAAGCAGCCCCACTGTGGAATACAGGATTTATTATAGGGGTTACATGCATCACAACTGCAGGAGAAGCTAAGGAAGAAAAGCTCTGAAAGGAGATAGCTGGAGGACGAGAGAAAATAATTAACCGGGGATCACAAAGAAAGCTTCGGAAAACGTCTTTGAAAGTCTGTGCTACCTCTGCATCCAGTAATGGGCCTGAAATTAATAATTCATCATGGCTTGCAGTCAGGAAGAAAAGTTGAATCGACTTGGGGGAGAGTGAGGACAAACTGGAGCCCACAAGGACAAACTGGAACCCATGAGGACAAAGGGAACCCCTAGCTATCACGTTGTCACGCAGGTAGTCTGAAGAAGTTGGCGTCCTTTCTCCAGAAGTTGATGTGTGCCTTGCCCAGAGTTTGGAGAAGATGAAATGGGAGATGTGATAGGAGCTGGAGGAATTGGGGTCCGGCTGCTGCTCTGCCAGCAGATCAGTAACAAACTTAGTTTGATCCTATATCAACCATTCAGAGCACAAGGGTGGTTTTACTTGTTCCTTCTAAATCTTATCAAGCTTCTCTTGTGGCCAATTCTATCCTGGAACCAGAATGAAATTTTGGAAGCTAAATTTCAGCTTAGTTAAATTGATACAGCAGAAAACTTCCACATCAGTCAAACCTTAACAGTTGCCAGATACCATGGTGCTGTGTCTCACATACATTCGTTTTTCATTTAAGCCTCAGAGCAGTTTCTTAAGATAAATATTAGCACCCCCATTTTACATATTAGGAAATGAAGCTGGGCATTTGCTCGTAGAGAAGCAAATGGTGGAGCCTGGATTCTGTGTGATAGCCAGCTTCCAAGATGGCCCCCAGGATATTTAAAACATATTATTTTTATTTATTTAAGAGAGGCAAGGAGAGAGAGAGAGAGAGAGAGAGAGAGAGAGAGAGAGAGAGAGAGAGAGAGAAATATCAATGATGAGAGAGAATCATTGGTTGGCTGCCTCCTTGCACCCCTCACTGGGGATGGAGCCTGCAACTTGGGCATGTGCCCCGGCTGGGAAACCGAACCGTGACCTCCTGGTTGGTAGGTGGACGTTCAGCCACTGAGGATGGCCCCAGTGATTTTGCCTGCTGGTATTCATGCTCTTCTGTAGTTCCCCTCCCACATGAACTAGGTCTGACTAGGCACTGAGTAGAATATTGCAGAAATGACGGTGAATGACTTTCAAAGGTGGGTCATAAGAGACATTGTAGCTCCCACCCTTCTTTTTTTAGGATCACGTGCTGGAGGAGGGAGGCGGGAAGCCGGTAGCCATGCTATTAGGAGACTCAAGTAGCCCGTGGACAGACCCATAGGGAGGAACTAAGGCCTTTTGTGAACAAGTACTTGTGGTAAATATCTTGGGAGTGGATTCTCCAGCACCAGCTACCCTTCAGATGACTACAGCCTCACACCCCGGCTTGAAATCTCCCAAGAGACCTCAAGCCAGAACTATGCATTGAATTGGCTTCTACATTTTGGGCCGATAGAAAACATGAGATGATGTTTATTATTGCTTAAAGCTGTTAAATTTTGGGGTCATTAGTTACATAGTGATAGGTAACTATTGGGTCGGCAACTAAGTAATTGCGGATTTTTTAAAGAAAATCAAAGACAATTTTTTCATGGAACTAAATAACTTTATTCTGTAATGTATTGCCCATTTTGATCAATGACCTTTTGCCATCTTTCAGGCAGCATCATAAACCCACGTTCAAAAAACTTCTGGTTTTTATTAGCAAAAAACTGAATCAGGTACGATTTGACATCATCATCATTATTGAAATTTTTACCATTCAAGGAGTTTTGTAAAGATCGAAACAAAAAGTAATCAGATGGTGCAAGGTCAGGACTATATGGTGGATGTGGCAAAACATCCCAACCAAGCTCCATTAATTTTTGCCGAGTGACCAAAGATGTGTGTGGCCTTGCATTGTCATGATGGAATACAACACCTTTTCGATTTGTCAATTCGGGCCGCTTTTCTTCAACTGCATTGTTTAATTTCGTTAGTTGTTCAATGTAGACATCAGAATTGAACGTTCGGTTGGGTGGTAAGAGTTCAAAGTAGACAATTCCTTTGTAATCCCACCAAACTGATAACAAAACCTTCTTTTGATGAATATCAGCTTTTGATGTTGTTTGAGTTGGTTCACCTGGCCTGCTCCACGATCTTTTCCGCTTGATATTGTTGTAAACAACCCATTTTTCATCACCAGTTATCAGTCATTTTAAAAATGGATCATTTTCATTACGTTTCTTTAGCAAATCGCAGCTGCTAATGCATTGCGTTAACTGTGATTCTTTCAGTTCGTGAGGAACCCATGTATCGAGTTTTTGAACATAGCTAAGTTGTTTTAAGTGATTTTCAATGCATGTATGTGATACATGAAGCTTCTCTGCAATCTCACGTGTTGTACTGTGACAGTCTGAATTGATTATTGCTTTGATTAGGGCGTCATCAACTTCAACTGGACGACCAGAGCGTTTTTCATCTTTGAGTGAAAAATCACCAGAACGAAATTTGGCAAACCAATTTTGACACTGCCGTTCTTTTAAGGCTTCGTCACCATAAACAGCACATAACTTTTTATGAGCTTGCGATGCGTTTTCCCTTTGCGGAAATAAAAAAGCAAAATATGACGAAAATGTTCCTTTTGATTTTCCATTTTTCAACGAACGCCAAACGAAAACTACAAAACAGATCAAAAACCTTTTTTTACTGATTAACAGCTGAATAGCCAACTATCAAATAACAAAATGTGTTTTACATTTGTACTACATCTGCAAACTAAAAATTCAACTGAAGCCATATATGTGTGAAACCCGCAATTACTTAGCTGCCGACCCAATAATATAAACTTTTAGGTTCCAAAGCACAGCTTTTTTCATGACGTATTTTTTAAAAAATTGGTTTGGATTAGGAGGATGGATATTGTGGACGAAGTAGGAATTTGGGAGTTCAGAATGTCCTGGTTATGTGATTAAAAAAAAAAAAAAAAAAAAAAAGCTTTGAAGTATCTGTTTGGGTTTC
Organism: Pipistrellus hanaki; assembly: GCF_964339955.1. Classification (NCBI taxonomy): domain Eukaryota; kingdom Metazoa; phylum Chordata; class Mammalia; order Chiroptera; family Vespertilionidae; genus Pipistrellus; species Pipistrellus hanaki. The sequence goes on from NC_140511.1 coordinate 48,322,363, forward strand.
TAGATCCTGAGAGAGAAGGAGGCATGTCACCTAGTGGTGAAGCTGACCTCTCGGAATTAGGAGGGTTTCTTTATTTTGTCACTACCCTGGGAAAGCTGAGTTGATGCGAAGAAAATTAGAGGTTAAGTCGTGTGCTTTTGCTAACTAGCAGACTTGGGCTGGATTTGGGGAAGAAAAGTGATAGAGATTGCATTCTAGCAGGTCAAGCTTCTGCCCCTTCCCTTCAACTAGGCCATTCTCTCCCCTGCCTTCCTCCCAACTCCCCCCTCCCCCCCATCTTCCCTTTGGTCACAAGCTGATCGAAGCAGCCCCTTCCTTTCCTGCTCTTTTCAAACCCCTTTTCCTTGTGATGCTCTTTTCCGTTTTTATAACATACATATATATGTGTGCATTTAGGGACATAAAAGAGAAAAAACCCCACCTTTTTCTGAGAACTGTCTCCTTTTGCAAACTCGTGGTATTTGTTCTCTCCATAATGTTCACATTTGGTTTTGGATCAGAGAGGGGAGGCACTGTGCCTGGTGACCTAATCAGGCCAGAACCATCCAGCCATGGTTATCCCAGGGTGCAAGCACTTTAAGAACCTTCCCAGTACATCTGGTGCAACCGTGTCATTTAGCATGTGGCACATTTGAAGCACAAAGAGCTCAAGTTGCTATTGACACTCATTAGTAGTGGAACCCTTACAAGGAGGCCTCTCTTCCAGAGTTGGATAAGTCCTTTTATTTATTTATTTATTATTTTAAAAATATATTTTATTGATTTTTTACAGAGAGGAAGGGAGAGAGATAGAAACATCGATGAAAGAGAAACATCGACCAGCTGCCTCTTGCACACCCCCTACTGGGGATGGGCCCGCAACCCAGGTACATGCCCTTGACCGGAATCGAACCTGGGACCTTCCAGTCCGCAGATCGACGTTCTACCACTGAGCCAAACCGGATTCGGCTGGATAAATCCTTTTAGAAGGTCCCTCCATTTTGATGAACAGGATAGGCGGAGTGATTGGCTGGGGGCTTCCAGGTTTTTACACAAGGGCAGAAGCACCAGGAAGAGCCCCATAACCCAGGCCAAACCCTTCCTAAATTGTAAACTGACCCTCAGTGGGGGGAGGGGGGAGTTAAAGGAAAGGTTGCTGGCCCTAGCTGGTTTGGTTCAGTGGTTAGAGCCTAGGCCTGCGGAATGAAGGATCTCGGTTCCACTCCAGTTTGGGCACACACGGGAGGCGGAGTAAGTGTGCCTCTCTCACATTTACATTTCTCTCTCTCTCCCCGTCTCCGCCCCTCCCTCCCACTCTCTAAAAATCAATGGATCGGGTCAGGATTAGCAACAACAGCGACTCTAAAAACCCACTTTAAGCCTCATTTCTTGTCCCCAGATTCTGCTACATGGTAGGCATAAAAAAAACAACAAAAAAACAAACACAAAAAAACGTTTGTGAAATGAATGAACCAACTTCCCTCCTTAGCCCTTCCCGCGTCCCAACCCCCCTCATCCTCTCCTCTAGGGACTGCTCTAGCATGTGAGCTCCCACATCCGGCTTTTTGGCCTCTCATCTCCGCAGACAGTGACCCCGTGCCCGGATCAGGACCAGGGCCCGCCCCGCTTTTGGAGGGACAGTCCTGATTTAAAAAAAAAAAAAAAAAAAAAAAAAAAAAAATATATATATATATATATATATATATATATATATATATATATATATATATATATATATAATTGATTTTCCACAGGGAAGAAGGAAGAGGGATAGAGAGCTAGAAACGCTGATGAGAGAAAAACAACCTCGACCAGCTGCCTCCCGCACACGCCCCCCCCCCCCCCCCTGCCGGGGATGTGCCCGCAACCAAGGTACATGCCCTTGACCGGAATCAAACCTGGGACCCCTCAGTCCGCAGACCGGCGCTCTATATCCATTGAGCCAAACCGGGTTTCGGCGGGACAGTCCTGATGTTCAACAATTTTTCCCCGCGTCCCGCGGGGTGTTTTTTAAAAAAAGTCCCGATTTTTTTTTTTTTTTTTTTTTTAAATCGGGACGCGGGGAAAAATTGTTGCAAATCGAGACTGTCCGGCCCAAAGCGGGACGATCTGGTCACCTTGTCCCTGGGAAGGGCGCCCGAGCTCCCGGATGGCCCGGGCTGGCTCGGGGAACCCCAGGGGCTGCGGGGGGCTGTGCGGCGGGGCCGGAGGGCCAGCCCGCGGCCCCGGGAGGGCGGGCTTCGGGGCGGGTCCGGGTCCGGGGCGGGCCCCGCGGGGTCAGGTGACCGCGGCGGCGGCGGAGGCGGAGGGTGTGGGACGCGGGGAGGTGGCTGCACAGGCTGGGCTGTCCCGGGAGCTCGGCCGCGGCCATGGGGGGCCTGAAGGACGAGCTGCTCAAGACCATCTGGCACGCGTTCACCGCGCTGGACCTGGACCACAGCGGCAAGGTGTCCAAGTCGCAGCTCAAGGTGGGCGCCCCGCCGCACCCCGCCTGTGGAAGGGCTCCGTGGGGATGGCTCCGGGAGGGGCGGGCGGGCGGCTCCGCCTTGGTTCCCACTTGCCCGCGGGCAGGTGCGCGGCGCTAGTCCCCGCTGGGCTCCCGGGGGGCCGGGGGCGGGGGATCGGAGGTGGGCGGGGGGGGGATCTCGAAGCGGCGATCCCGCTGCTCTGGTGGCGCGGGAGGCCCCCCCCAAAGTTCCAGACTCGTAGAGGGCGTGGGAAGCCCCCGTGGTGGAGCTGCCCCGGACTTACCCCTGAGTCTGGGGTAAAGAGGTGGGGGCGCAGGGGCTTCACCGCGGGGCCGCCCCCCACCCGGCCGGCTGCACCCGGGGTAACGGGGCGCTTCAGAGAAGGCAGAAGTGCCCCCGATCCCGGTCTCCTCCCCCTCCTCCTCCTCCTCCTCCTCCTCCTCCTCCTCCTTTTCCTCCTTCTCCAACTCCAACAAAGGGGGCCTTTGGCGATGGGGGGCGCTGTGTGGTTTGCGGGGAAGGACCCCCGCCCAGCGCCCTGGGGTCTGGACCTGCTCGCGGGTGCGCGGTGTCCCCCAGGGACTTAGCCCCCGGGGCGGAGCGCCCCGCAGAGCCACTGCTCCTGCAGACCCGGCACCGTGACCGCCCAGTCTCCCCCCGTTCGGTGAGGGTGTAAGGTAGGAATAAAGGAATGCCTGTACACCGAGGAACCCCAAGCCGGGGAGGCGGCACCCAGCCAGGAGGGTTTGGCAGCGCCCTGAGGGTGTAAAGTATGGAAACAGACAAGGAGAGCCATTCACGGGCGTTTTCGGACACACACACGTTGGATCTGAAGGTCGGGTTTGCTTAGCCTCTTTCTGGAATTCATTTCTGAAGGTTGGGTGTTTTGCCCTGTGTGTTTGGTGCAGCCGTCAGGAGGTTCTGATGAGTAGTGGCTTTTGTGCCAGTAGGAGTTAGCATTCTCTCCGGGTTTCTTTTTGCATACACTTTTTTTTTTTTTTCCTTCTCATCTATAAAATCATACTCTGAAGGATCCTCGGAAGTCTGGGAGGGTTCGCAGAAATCATCCACCTAATCTTTATTTTACTTGCTTTCTTAGCACAGTAAAATGGACATTTTTGGTGCATGGTTCTGTGAGTTTTAACAGATTATTTGTTTAACCACCACCAAAATCAGATGTCCCATCAGACCTCTCGTCCCAAGACGCTCCTTGGGGCTGCCCCACATCCTCCACTGTGGGCAGCCAGTGATCGTTCTTCATGGCTGTGACTTTGTCTTTCCCACAGCGTCATAGAAATGGAGCTGTGCACATATGTAGTCTTTTGACACTGGCTTTTGCTTTTTACAAAATATTTTTATTGATTTTTAGAAAGGGAGCAAGGGAGTGGGAGAGAAACATTGATGTGAGAGCAGAACATCCATTGGCTGCCTCCTGCATCCTGGGCTTGAGTAGGCAACCCAGGATGTGCCCTGACCCAGAATGAACCAGTAATCTGGCAGTGCAGGGAGGACACTCAACCAACTGAGCCACACCGGCCAGATGGACACTGGCTCCTTTTTCTTAAAAAAACAAACAAAAAACACACCATTTTAAAAATTGATTCATAGAGCGAGGAAGGGAGAAGGAACAAGAGATAGAGACATTGATGAGAGAGAACCATTGATTGCCTGCCTCCCGCATGCCCCATACTGGGGACTGAAAGCCTGCAAGCTGGCCCTGTGCCCTGCCTGGGAATTGAACCATGACCTCCTGGTTCATAGGCTGACTCTCAACCGCTGAGCCACACTTGCTGGGCCCTTCCTTCTTTTAGATTATTTGAATATATTTTAATATTTCATCTTATTTTTTTATTTATTGATTTTAGAGAGAGACAGAGAGAAAGAGGAATATCATTTTTGTCATTCCACTTATTAATGCATTCTTTGGTTGATTCTTTTTTTTTTTTTTTTTCTGATCAAGCTTCAAATTTTATTTGTTGCAGCCACAATATATGTACACAGGTTGTAGGGGGAAGTTGCCGCGGAGACATTCCAGGGCGGGGAGGGTTGTGTATCAGCAGGATGTGCCTGCAGGGGAGGATACAGCAGTTATCACAACAGGTGTGTCTTGCTCTTTGGTTGATTCTTGTATGTGTCTTGGCGTATCCGGACAACCCTTAACCAGCTGAGACACCTGGCCAAGGTTTAGGATTCCATTTTAATACTGAATTGTTTACTATATTTATTTGTATAGTTTTTATTTTTTTAAAATATATTTTATTGATTTTTTACAGAGAGGAAGGGAGAGAGATAGAGAGCTAGAAACGTCAATGAGAGAGTAACATCGACCAGCTGCCTCTTGCACACCCTCCACCCGGGATGTGCCCGCAACCAAGGTACATGCCCTTGACCGGAATCGAACCGGGGACCTTTCAGTCCCCAGGCCGACGCTCTACCACTGAGCCAAACTGGTTTCGGATATTTGTATAGTTTTTAAAATAATTGTGCTAAGGATTATAATGTATGTACCTTACTTTTTACAGTCTGTTTAGAATTAATATTTTACCACTTTAAGAGGAAGGTAAAAACCTTATCCCCACATAGGCCGCTTTTACCTCCCTGCTTTATTTGTTGTTGTCATATTGATTAATTTTCACACATTGAAAACCCCTTCAAACAATGCTAAACATTTTCAACCATTGTTTTTATTTTAAAGATCTTTCAAGAGAAGAATAGCATTTTTCCTCCCAGACCCTCCCAGATTCCTTCTTAATTTTATAGATAAGATAGATGAAGCTTCTGAGATGTTTGGTGACCCGCCCAAAGTCATAGCTGTAAGTACAGTAGTAGCTAAATTTAGAACCAAGATTTTCAAACTCTTCTTCATTTTTTTCCTCTCCCAGTTGATTGCACAGGAGATATTTCCTGTTACTTTGTTAGGCTCCATAATTTATGTCCCGGTGGCTGCTGTTAGAAGTGTTCAGATTATTCTTGACGGCAGGATTGGCAGGAAGTAGTCAAATCCCCGTTCATAGTTTTCATCCACAAGATGCTGATAATGCAACTGTGCCATTGTATTTTTCCTCTTCCTGTCTACTTCACCGAGAGACTTTGGTATTGATCTAGTTCTGTTCATCTTGCCAATGTTCCTGGAACTGAAAATTGAAAAAGAACAACTTTTACTTATGTCCTTATTTGCTTTGACTGTGACGTTTGATGTTCCTCAGTGTATTGGCTAGGCCTAGGGTTTTTGCCTTAATTTGTTCGTTCATTCGTTTGTTCATACAACAACCTTTTGGGTGCTTACTGTGTGTAAGGAAACAGGATAATTTCATAAAACGATTAGTATTTGTGAGCTCTTCCTAGTCAGTATCTCCTGGGAGGAAATATAGTAGGGCCTCTCCCAACCCCCATCCGCGGTTCAACTTTTCACGGTTTCGCTTTCCATTGTTTCGGTTACCAGGAGTCAACCATTGTCCAAAAACAGTACATTAAAAATTCTAGAAATAAACAACTCACGTTTTAAGTTGCCCGCCATTCTCAGTAGTGTGATGAAATATGACTGATGTCATGTTCCAAACCCCATCCAACCCAGTTCCTCCCCACACCATCCATCCCAATCCTGCCCCGGACGTGAATCTTGTTTGTCCGGTATATTCACGCCGTATACCCTGTTAGTTCACTTAGGAGCCATCTTGATTATCAGATCAGTTATTGAGAGAGACAACATTCACAGAACTTTTATTACAGTATTGTTGAAATTGTTCTGTTTTATTATTAGTCATTATTAGTTGTTCTATCTTATTATTATATTTTATTATTAACATCTCTTACTGTGCCTAGTTTATAAATTAAACTTTATCATGGGTATGTTCGTATAGAGAAAAACATAGTGTACATAGAGTTTGGTATATTCATGGCTTCTGGCATCTACTGGGGGTTTTGGAACATATCTGCTAATTATAGGGACTATTGTAATTGTTTCATAAAATAGCAGACTGAAAATTACACATCCAAAATGTGTAATTACATATGCAGTTGAACATTTTGGAAAAACTATGGGCATTCTAAAATATTTTGACATTTGTCAATTTTTGACACAATGAATGGATACATTCACTAATTATTTAATGAACACTTAATGTGCTAGATACTGTGCCCAATGCTAATGGTAAAGGTGGAGGAAAAATAAACAAATATGAGTCTTTGCCTTCAAAGAGTTTAAATTTGGTAAGGAAATAAAGAAAATGATCAACGATTAGAGAAGGCGAGATATCTATAGATATAGATAGGTATATATCAGACAATTACTGTTTCTTTAAGAAATGTAAAGTCTGGTAATAGAGATAAGAAATACAGAAATATTGCCCTGATTTTTGTTGTTGTTGATATTGTTAATTCTCACCAGAGGATATTTTTCCATTGATTTTTTTTTTTTTAGAGTGAGTGGAAGGGAGAGAGAGGGTGAGGGTGAGTCAGAGAGAGAAACATTGATGTGAGAGAGACACTTCAATTGGTTTTCTCCTGCACGTACCCCATCCAGGGCCGGGAACCTGCAATTAATTTATGTGCCCTTGACTGAAATAAAACCTGAGACCCTCCAGTCCTCAGGTCAATACTCTATCCACTGAGCCAAATCAGCTAGGGCGAGACAGCTAAAGCTCCTGCCCTCGCTGGTTTTCTATATCATTTTTGTTTTTGAGGTCTTTGATGGCTGGATATTTAACTGGACATGATGGGAAGTGTGAGGCTGTTCAGGATCTGGTGGTTGAAGCTTGGAAAAAGGAGAGAAAAGATTCATCAATGTCCTTGGGCAATGGTTATAGTAGGTGGTGAGAGGAAGAGTAAAAGATAGGGGACCAGAACCAGAAATAAGAACACTTTATTATTATAATTACTAGAGGCCCGGTGCACAAATTCGTGCATGGATGGGGTCTGGCTGGCCTGCCTGGATGTGGGTACATTGGGCAGGGCTGGGAGAGGAGGGGCAATGGGCGGTTGGCTGACCAGCCCCGCCCCCGATCAGGGTGTTGGAGGCTGATTGGAGGTGGGGCCAGCTGAGGGGAGGGGTTGCGGGAGGTTGACTAGCCAACCCTGCTCCTGATCAGGGTATTGGGGGCCAATCAGGGAAGGGGGGTAGGGGGGGCCTGGGTTGACCTCGGGGAGGGCCATTTGGGGCCTGGATCAGGCTGTTTGGCTGCTGCAGTGTGAGTCATAGCCACTGGTTGTTCTAGTCATTCTGGTCGTTCCAAATTCTGGTTGCTGGACTTTTATATATATAGATTATATACATCTTTTTTGGAGATTGTAAAGTAATGAGATAGATTTTTCCTTGCCAAAGCTCATGAACTACAAATTTCTTCTCTAAAAGTGAAATTATGAGCCTGGCCGGTATTGCTCAGTTGGTTGAACCAGGAGGTCACGGTTCAATTCTGGATCAGGGCACATGCCTGGGTTGTTTTGGTGTTTGTGCTCTTCTGAGTGTGTCTGTGTGTGTGTGTGTGTGTGTGTAATGAGGATATGTGTGGATTCCATACTTTAGGAAACCTTACTAATATGCCATTTGAAATAGACATACTTTTAGGATCTGATATAAATTTGCGGAAGTCATAATGAAAATAGATATAGGGCATATTTAAAGTAGAGACAATAATTATTTTTCCCACTGATGGTTATAATAATCTTGAAATTATTTAGAATTTTAGTATCCTTGCTGAAGGATACTAAATCTCCAGTGTTATTCAGAAATACATGAATTCCAAGAACATAAAAAGATGAAGCCTATTTGTCATTTAAACATGTACATAAAAATAAACTTTCTGAATAATTTACATATCTACATGGTACAAAATTCATGAAGTTCAAAAGGACATTCACAAAAGTGAAAAGTTTCCTCCAACATCTGGCCCTACCAGTTCCCTGTCCTGGAGCTAACCATTATTACTAGTTTCTTATGTTCCTTCCAGAGATCAAAATGTACCTTAGCAATACTCTCGTTAGCGTACATGTTGTCTTCATCCTCTTAAGTATAGCAAATTCCAGTGATATTTTTGCAACTTCTATTATAGCTTCACTTTGCAATTGTGGTTGCAGGCTGAATTACATGTCAGTGCTGGAAATGTCTTGAAATAAGCTTATTGGCTCTGCACTTTATCCTGTTCTTTTTAGAAACCAGGGTTTTGTTTTGTTTTGCCCTTTTGAAGTAAAAGGGCCTATAACTAGTGAGGATCTAAATTAAAAAAAAGAAAAAAGATTTTTAGGAACAACATAGGTAGTTGGAATCTTACTCGTTTTTCAAAGAAAGATTTTCAACTAAATGGTTTTATTCTTTGCTTTGTAGATGCTTTATGTATCTTGTGAATAAAATGCCCTGTGTTCTGTTCTCATGTAGGCATTTAGCCTCACCATTTTTTTTTAACCTGGCTGGTTATAGAAGTAAATGAGCCAGGCCAGTGGTGAGTGGAAAGCACAAAGAGAGGCAGTAAAGGGCGTTTATTGTGTGCAGCACAATGTGAAAGATACGGTTGATTTTTGTGAACTTGGCACGCATAGAGTCCCTCCCTAATCTTTAGTGATTTTGTTTCTGTTAACCCCTGCTGTAAAAGTGTTTCTGTTGAGGAATGAAAAAAATCTAATTTTAAGATGTGAGGTTAGGGGGTAGGAGTCATGAGTGAGCCATTAAAAGTCTGTAAATATTATTTTATATTTCACCAAAACAAGACAGAAAAGGTAGCTCTCCAAATAAAGAGCATATAAAAGATATATTTTATTGATTAAAAAAAAATCTTTATTGTTCATATTATTACAGATGTTCCTCCCCCCCCCTCCATTACTCCCCTCCAACAGGTTCCCACCCCACCCTCTGCCCTTTCCTCACTCCCCATTGTCCTCATCCATAGGTGCACAGTTTATGTTCAGTCTCTTCCCACATCCCCCTCTCCCCCTTTCCCAGAGAATCATCAGTTCACTCCCTTTCCATACCTCTGATTCTATTATATTCAACAGTTAATATTGTTCATCAGATTTTTTAAAAAAAAATTTCCTTGGTTTTTAGATTCACTTGTTGATAGTTATGTATTTGTTGTTCATAATTTTTATCTTTATTTACTTTCTTTTCCAAAAGAACCCTCTTCAGCAATTCATATAATTCTGGTTTGGTGGAGTGAACTCCTTTAGCTTTTTTTTTATTGGTGAAGCTCTTTATCTGGCCTTCGATTCTGAGTGATAGCTTTGCTGGGTAGATTATCTTTGGCTGTAGGTTCTTACTATTCATCACCTTGAATATTTCTTGTCATTCCCGTCTGGCCTGCATGGTTTCTGTTGAGAAATCAGCTGACAATCGTATAGGTGCTCCTTTATAGGTAACTACCTGCTTTGCTCTTGCTGCTTTTAATATTCTCTCTTTGTCTTTTGCTCTTGAAATTTTAATTATGATTTGTCTTGGTGTGGTCTTCTTTGGATTCCTTTTGTTTGGAGTTCTGTGTGCTTCCTGGACTTGTAAGTCCAATTCTTTCCCCAGGTGGGGGAAGTTTTCTGTCACTATTTCTTTCAGTATGTTTTCAATATCTTGCTCTCTCTCATCTTCTGGGACCCCCATAATTCTGATGTTGGTTCTCTTGAAGTTGTCCCAGAGGTTTCTTACACTATCTTCAACTTTCTGGATTCTCTTGCCTTCTTGCTTCTGCAGAGGAGTGTCTTCTGGCTCTTTATGTTCCAAATCTTTGACTTGATATCTTCCATTCTGTTTTTAGGACTCTGTATATTATTTTTTATTTCAGACAATGTATTCTTTATTTCTTGTTGATCCCTTATTATTTCTAGTTGATCCCATAAGTCTCGTTTATTTTATCAGCCTTTTCTAGGAGATTCTTGAACAACCTTATAAGTGTGGTTTTGAACTCTATATCCAGTCACTTTTTGTCCTCCATTTCTTTCGTTTGTGATCTATTTCCTTGTCTTCGGCATTTTCACAGCTTGGATGGGTGCAGTTTCAGGGTGGAACCTATAGCCTTGGCTTCGTCAGCCATGCCCTATGCGGCTCCTGAGTCTCAGTATTCCTCAGGGTCCTTCAGTACTTGTTGCCAGCACCTCTGAGGGTGAGGTGCCCTCGAGTTTCGCTTGCTACCAACCAGTCTAGTCTCTTCTCCAATGAGCCTGGAATTGGCGTTCAGTTCAGTTGGAAGTGGGATTGGAAGTGGGTTTCAGAGCAGTCTGGAGCTTTTATCTCCTTCCCGTCAGGGCAATCCCGCAGCACAAACAACCGTCCCTTCTCTGTGCACAATGTGCGCACCTCCGGGGGCTCTGCTTTTCGCCACTCCCCTGGGATTCTGCCTCACAGCCCAGGCTCTCTCTGTATGAGCCTAAGTCTCCGGGGTCTGGCCTAGATCTGGGGTTCAGAGCAGTCGGAACTGGGACTCAGTACAGTCCGGAGCTTTTATCTCCTTCCTGCTGGGGAACGCCAGCCAGGCACTCAGCTTCCCTCCTCTCCGGCTCCATTTTCTCTTCATGCGCCGTGTGTCTCTGTACCTTAGGCGTTTACAGCTCCTCCGCGCTTTTTTCTGGCCTTCTCCTTGCTTCTCGTTGTAGAATTTCCAGTCAGTCAACTTTCCTGTAGTTCTGGGTAATGTCCATTTTACATTTTAGTTGTATTTTATTGAAATTGTTGTGTGCAGCTGCGGTTAGGTGTTTACCTTTGCAGCCATCTTGGATCCTCCCCCTGATTTTTTTTTTACAGAGATGAAGAGAGAGAGAGTTAGAAACATCAATCAGCTGCCTCCTGCATACCCCCTACTGGGAATGTGCCTGCAAGCAGGGTACATGCTCTTGACCGGAATCAAACCTGGGACCCTTCAGTCCCCAGGCCGATGCTTTATCCACTGAGCCAAACTGGCTAGGGCTTAACCACTTTTTAAATAGTAATAATGGATCCTGGGTTATTTCCTTTCTCCATTTCTGACTTGCTGGAAACTTTATGTGGGAGAGCTTGGAAGTTTTTTTAAAATACACGTAAACTTTGGCTTTAATCAAAGGTAATATGCAGCCGTGAGGCGCTTTCAGTAGTGTGCAGCCCTCTGTCTTTCTACTCTTAAGACTCAGAGCTTGTAACCTTTCTGATGCCCATTATGTGTTTCCTTTGGGGTCTCGCTGCAGCCCCAGAGGTGCAGAGTGGAAGCCGGAGATGAAAGAGGCTTTGTGTGACCTTTCGCACTCACTGTTCGCCCTCTGCACTGAGTGGTACTTCTCATTCCCGCTCACAGGAGGTTGTTCTAGTCCCCTCAGTGGAAGTCAGTACACGGGAACTCAGTGTACTCTCTTAGTGTGTCCCATTCCTTCCCACCACATAAGTCTAAGGTAGCCCCTTTGCCTCAGCTTTTTTCATCTTCACAGAAGCTTCATTTATAAATTTATTTTTCTGCTCTGCTTTATTCTTCTCATTCTACTTTCAGGATATATATATATATATATATATATATATATATATTCAGTATATATATATATATTCAGGATATACACACACACACACACACACACACATATTTATACACTCAAAATCTTTGTCTTCTTGAAAATGCAATCCTCAGCAATTGATTAATTGCAGAAAGGTATTTAGGAGTAAATCTACATTTACTTGAATTTCATACAAGGGGATCTTATAATTAGAGAGAAATTTCTGCAATATTAGAAGAACTAATTAAAAAATATGTATTTATGTATTGATTCAGAGAGAAAGGGAGAGGGAGAGAGAGACAGAAACATCAATAATGGGAGAGAATCGTTGATTAGCTGCCTCCTGCAGACCGATGTTCTATCCCTGAGTCAAGGGCAAAGAACTAATTTTAAAAAAATCTTAGGATTCTCTCTCTCTCTCTCTCTCTCTCTCTCTTTTTTTTTTTAAAGAATAGTTTATTGATTTTCAGAGAGAGAGGAAGGAACAGAGAAACATTGGTATGAAAGCACAGCATTGATCTGCTGCCGCATTGGGGATCAAGCCTGAAACCCGGGCATGTGCCCTGACCAGGAATCGAACAGGCAATCTTCTGGTGCACTGGCTAACACCCAGTCAACTGAACCACACTGGCCAGGGCCATCTTAGGACTCTTCTATGTCTTCCATACCTTTTGCTTCTGTAGGAGTGACTAGCTTTATGACTAGGTTGGATTGGGACCAGGAGAGTGGTATATGTGGGCATGGTGTCCCAGCCAGAGTGACACCAGTTAGTGGTTCTGCTCAGATGGACAACTGGCCCGCTGGGAGAAGCTATTAGTATTTCACTGGAAAACAGCTCTGGGGGGATGGAGCAGTCTTTGCCTTATGAGGCAGCACATCCCACCATTTCTTTCAGTTCTCAGGGTGATGGTATCTCAGCCAGATTGCTGTTGATTTGGAGTTGAGAGCAGGAGCTGGTGGCTTAACTCTCAGTGACCTTCCTCAGTGGTGATTGGAGGAAGTGCTGGTAGGCTATGGGACAGCAGACTGTTAGTAAATAGAACAGGACTGGAGTTCTGAGGTTCTGTACTTGGTGACTTTGGGATGTTTGCTTCTTGTGCTTTAAGATGGTCCGTTAAATGGGAATAAGACGACCTCTAACAGCATGCATGCGTGCACAGAGGCAGCTCCCAACCTGAACGTGTGACAACGGAACATTTGCTAGCCACCTATTTCCCACCAAACAACAATGTTAAAGAAAATTGATCTACAAAACATTTTATGAATTTGAAAGTTTTAATCTACTGAGCACCTTTTGTTAGGGACTCTGGGGAAGAAATAAATATACAGCATTGTTCCTTACCTCGAGGAGTGAATGGCTTAATAAAGAAGATAATGCATGAAATGACTCCAATAAGACAACATAGGAGCAAATTCTAAAGAGTGGAAAATGAGTGCTCCGCACCCTGCTGTCCAGTACATTAGCATTAGCCACATTTGTGTATTAAACATTGAAGAGTGGCTGGTCAGCTCTAGCTAGTTTGGCTCAGTGGATAGAGCGTTGGCCTGTGAACTGGAAGGTCCAGGGTTCAATTCCAGTGAAGGGTACATGCCCGGGTTGCAGGTTCAATCCCCAGTAGGAGGCATGCAGGAGGCAGCCGATCAGTGATTTTCTCTCATCAGTGATGTTTCTATCTCTCCCTCTCCCTTCCTCTCTGAAATTAAAAAAAAATAAAATAAAGAACAGTCATCTTTAAAAAATAGCAACAAAGAAAAGTGGCTCATCAGAATTGAGATGTGCTGTAAACATAACATATATACTGGATTTTAGAGACTTTCAGTACAAGGAAAGAATGTAAGGTGTCTTTCAGTAATTTTAAAATATTGATAACATGTTGAGTTATAATATTTTGGATATATTATTAAAATTAATTTTACTTGTTTCCTTTTACTTTTTAAAAATGTGGCTATTAAAATATTTTAATTTCAGCCCTAGCCGGTTTTGGATAGTGTTGGCCCATGGACTGAAGGGTCCTGGGTTCAATTCCGGTCAAGGGCACATACCTCAGGTAAAGGATCAATCCCCAACCCTGGTTGGGATGTGGGTGCCAATCCATGTATTTCTCTCTCTGTGTCTCTCCCACTCCCTTCTACTCAAAAAAAATCAATGTAAGAATATCCTTGGGTGAGGATTAACAAAAACAAACAAACAAAAAACAAACAAAAACTATATATATATATATATATATATATATATATATATATATATATATAATCTCCAGTGATCAGAAGGCTGTAATGACCAGAATAACTGGTTGCCATGACGCCCACTGCGGCCAGTGAATGGCCCAATTGGGGATGGGGCCGGTTGGCCAATCTCCCCTCAGATGGCCCCACCCCAGTTGCCCCCCTTAGGCACCAATAGGGGGCAGGCCGGCTGGCCAATCTCCTGCACCCCTCCCTCACACTCCACTCCAGATAAACTCCCACCCTGATTAGGGGCAGGGCTGGCCAGCCAACTGCCTGTGGCCCCTCCCCCTGGTTTGCTCCACCCCTGATCGCGCCCCCATCATCTCACAGCCCTTCCAGCTGAACCTGCCCCTGATCAGGGGCGGGGCTGGCCAGCCAACCTCCTGCAGCCCCTCCCCCGGCTCCTGGCCCCCTATCACCCCCCACCCAATTGGGAGCAGGGTCCACCCACCAATCACCTGTGGTCCCCTCCACCCCCCCAGCCCCCCGGCCCTGACTGGGCCCTGATCAGGGCAGGTTGGCCAGCCAACCTTCCACCGTCTCCTCCTCAGGACAGGCCTGGCCCTGATCCTTCCTGATCAGTGCCAGGCCGGCTGGACCCCACCCATGCACGAATTTGTGCACTGGGCCTCTAGTATATTCATAATGAAGCATAAATACCCACATAAACAGAATAAAAAACCTCATTTCTCATTTGGAAGACAGAGCATTGTCTTAAAAAAAAAAAGTATTTTTATTGGTTTCAGAGAGAAAGGGAGAGGGAGAGAGAGATAGAAACATCAATGATGAAAGAGAATCATCGATTGGCTGCCTCCTGCACACTCCCTACTGGAAATCAAGCCCTGACTGGGACTCGAACCATGACTTCTTGGTTCATAGGTTGATGCTCAACCTGTGAGCCACACCGGCCAGGCATGAAGATTTTTAAATGGGATGCATTTAGCTAACGCTATTGAACATCAGGTACCCTCTCATCAGGCTTGGTTTCGTATTGCACAGACGGATGAAATACAGACCTTTTCTGTAAGGACTTTTCAGGGTAGCAGGAGAGAGACACACAGACGGTTCTTACAAATGGTTTATCTTCTTTAAGACATTCGTTGTGCTGTAGTCCAGTGGGAGGCTGCAATCCAAGGAGTGTCTCAGACTGGGAGACTTGGTTGCCTAAAGAGTGGTTTCTTCAAGAAGCAAAGTGTAGTTCTTCATGGATGACTCAAGTGAGTTAACACCATCAACTTTATAGTCCTAGAATGAGCTCTTCAAATTTTATTTTATTTATTTATTTGAGCTCTTCAAATTTTATAATTTTATTGGTGCTTTCTACCTGGAATCCCAAGACGTATTTAAAATGTTCCATAACTATAAAAGCTTCACTTTGTTCTGATTATGAAGATAATACCTAGAATATTCAAGCAGCACATTAAAATATAGAGGCAAAGGTAAAAGCACTGGAAATTCCTTGATCAAAGGCAGATGCAATTAACTTTTCAGTGCATATCTTTCTAACATCTCTCTTCCTCTCCCCCTCTCTTTCTCCCTCTCTCTTTCTTTACCCATGGACACACATGCACATATACATGCATCTTTAGCCTTTTATATAAATGAGGTAATATTTCACATGCTTTGGTAACCTTTCTTTACCATCTTAACAATTTTTAACAACTGTAATTAAAGTTATTGGGGATAACGTTGGTTAAGAACATAAATTTCAAGTGTACAACTTTATAATATAATATCTATATTCTTCAATTATATAGTTGATTCCCTTTACCTTCTTTCTCCTCTCCTCACCTCTTTTCCCCTCTGGTAATCACCATTCTATTGTCTGTGTCCATGAATTTTTTTGTTTTGTTTGCACATTTGTCACCTTTTGTTTTATATCCCATATATTAGTGAAATCAAATGGTTCTTGTCTTTTTTCATCTGATTTATTTCACCTTGCATGATACTGTCAAGATCCATTCATGTTTTGCAAATGGTGATATTTCATCTTTTTTTTTTTTTTTTTAATCCTCACCCGAGGATATTTTTTCCATGAGTTTTAGAGATAGTGGAAGTGGTGGTGGTGGGAATGCGGAGAGAAACATCAATGTGAGAGAGACACATCTATTGGTTGCCTCCTGCACACGTCCTGACCAGGGCTGGGGATTGAACTTGCAACCGAGGTACATGCCCTTGACCAGGAATCGAACCTGTGACCCTTTGGTCCATAGGCTGATGCTCTAACCAATGAGAAACTGGCCAGAGTGCAATATTTCATCATTTAAAAAAAATATTTTTATTGATATCCGAGAGGAAGGGAGAGGGAGAGAGGGATAGAAACATCAATGAGAGAGAATCACTGGTTGGCTGCCTCCCACATGCCCCACACTGGGGATCGAGCTGCAACCTGGGCATGTGCCTTGACCAGGAATCCAACTGTGATCTCGTTCACAGGTCCATGCTCAACCACTGAGCCATGCTGCGTGGCTTTCATCTTTTTTACGGCCCACTAGGTTCCATTGTATATATGGACCACCTTTTCCTTATCCAGTCAAAGGAGACTCACGTTGTTTTTATGTCCTGGCTACTATGAATAAGGCCGCAGGGAACGTAGGGGTATATATATATCTTTACAAATACAAGTGTTTTCAAATTTTTGGGTAAATACCTAGAAGAGATTTCTGGGTCATATTGTAGCTCCATACTGATTTTCATTATGGCTACACCAGTTTACCTTCTCAACGGCAGTATACAAGTGTTCACTTTTTTTCATATCTTCTCCAGCACTTGCTATTTCTTGTCTTACTGATGAGAACCATTCTAACAGGTGTGGGGTGGAGTCACACTGTGGTTTTGTTTTGCATTTCTCTGGTAAGTAATAATGAAGTTGAGCCTCTTTTCATATGTCTGTTGGCCGTCTGCAGATCTTACTTGGAAAAGTGTTTATTCAGCTCCTCGGCTCATTTTAAAATTGAACTTTTTGTTGTTGTTGAGTTGTATGAGTTCTTTACATATTTTGGATATTAACCCCTTATTGGAGGTATTATTTGCAAAAATCCTCTCCCATTTGGTTGCTTGTCTTTTTGTGTAACCTGTTTTCTTAAACAGTGTATTAAGGTATCTTTCCATATCAATACACGTAGCTGCAGACACCGTTATTTTTAATGGCTCTAGACTAGTTCACTGTGTTGATGCATTGTGCTTTGTTTAACCATGTTCTTATCCACAAATATTTGAGATGTTTTGATGTTTCCAGCCAGGGATGCTGCTGACCATCCTATAACACACAGGACGCCTCCTCCTGCTCCCCAAACAAAGGATTATCTGGCCCAAAATGCCAGTAGTGTTGGAGAAAACCTGCTCTGTACTATCTCTGGTGTCAGGCTGTTGGCAAGCTTTACTCCCCTGTGTGTGCTCAGACACCAGGAGAAAAGTAATTGCTTTTCAAATTTGCATTATTTTGATTACTAGTGAGGGCAAGCATCCTTTCCTATCTTTATTAGTCATTAGCTCCTTTTGTGAATTTTCTATTTATGTCCGTTGTCCTTTTTTTTTTTTTTTTTAATTAGGTGTTTATCTTTTAATAATTTCCAAGGGTGATTTGAATATTGGAGCCACGCCGAAACCGGTTTGGCTCAATGAATAGAGCGTCGGCCTGCAGACTGAAAGGTCCCGGGTTCGATTCCAGTCAAGGGCATGTACCTTGGTTGCGGGCACATCCCCAGTGGGGGGTGTGCAAGAGGCAGCTGATCATTGATTCTCTCTCATCGATGTTTCTAACTCTCTATCCCTCTCTCTGTCTCTCTGTAAAAAATCAATAAAATATATGAATATTGGAGCTACTAGACTTTTGTTGGTTTATGGTATCTCTCTCTTTTGTGTGTGTGTGTGTGTGTGTGTGTGTGTGTGTGTGTTTGTGTCTTTTTAAAGGGAAGTTTACAATTTTTATATGGTCAAATTTGGCAGTATTTTCTGAAGAGGGTTACGTTAATGCGTTATCCAAAATAACTGAATAAAGGCAGTTCATTAAGAATGTAATCTAGTGGCATCGACTGTAATAGAGTGGCACACATTCTGTGGGCAACATCGCAACAGATGGTTTTGAGTTAGATTTTCTGCCTAACTCAAATCTGTCCGTAAGTATTATGCTCCTACCGAATTCTCCCTTAGCTCTATGCTGGCCCCTGTGAAGGGTACGGAAGCAAAATATTAGGCAGGGTTTCCTCCCTCACTGGGCTGTAGTTAGATGTTTGAGATATCGCTAGCACATGAAACAATTTATTTCAATGCTGAACAGGAATTCAGTGCACGGGGCGGGTGGTGGCAGGGCAGTGAAGGTTTCCTAGAGTTTATGAGGTTTCCCAGTCTTGCAGGATATGATGAGGCAGAAGGGAATGTTTCCAGCACAGCGCCTTGTTATGGGACAGGCACGTAGGAGTCCTGGGCTCTCCTCCCCACTTAGGCACTAATCAGTGTGTGACTCAGACCCCAGTCTTTTTATCTATGAAATACGGAGATAGCAGTAGGCTATTTCCTAACATTGTTGTCATTATTAAAGTACTAGAGGCCCGGTGCACAAAATTCGTGCACTCGGAAGGGGGGGTGTCCCTCAGCCCTGCCTGTGCCCTCTCACAGTCTGGGAGCCGGAGGGGGATGTCTGACTGACAGCTTAGGCCCATCCCCCCATGGACATTCTTAGGGCTGCCACAGAGGTAGGAGAGGTTCCTGCCACCGATGCTGCTGAGCTTGCCAGCCATGAGCCTGGCTTTTGGTTGAGTGGCATTTCCCCTTTGGGAGCAGCTCCTGCATTGAGAGTGGTCAGTGCATGACATAGCGACTGGTTGTTCCGCCGTTCAGTTGATTTGCATACTAGCCTTTCATTACATAGGATTATGGTCTTACTGTGTACTAAGAATTTTTGGAATTAATTTGTTTGACATTTATGGAAAGCCCTCTGCGCTCTGGATAGCATGTTAGGTGCTATGGGAATGCAAGGATGGGAAAGACATGGGCCTTTCAGAAATTCATAATCTTGTGGAAGAGAAAAATTGAGTGTGGTGGTGTAAGACAAGAAATAAAGAGAGTTTTGGAAATAATATTTGGGTGGTGGAGGCTTTAGAAAGGCCTGGCATTTATGTTAGGTGGGGGTGGTAGCAAAGGGCTGGAGGAGGAAAGATGGTGGTGCAGGGTTTGTTTGGGGTACAGTGAAGTCAACTTGTTTGGCTGAATTTGTGCAGTTGGTGCAGAGGCTAGGAAAAAAATCAGGCTAGAAAGGTACATTGGGGTTGGCTTGTTGAGTGAGTTAAATGTGGAGCTCAGATACTTACTTTGTCCCTGGGAAGGAACCGAACTGAAGTGTGTGTGTTCTGGCCTGATCTGGAATGTGCGAGTTCTTGACTTCGTGGAGGAAAGATTTCATGGTTTGAGTCTAGGTCATTTCGAGAGTACATTGATTAAAGTTGGGGGCAGTGATACAAAGGAAGGACTTAAGAGGCAAGATCATAGCAACAGGAGTGGGCCTACGAAACATGAGGAAGTGCTGAGTCTATGCCCAGTGTCTTAGACCTTTGGAAAGGAAGTCATGGAGGCAGAAGACGAGAGCCAGCTGCGCTTCATTGACTCTGGAAATAATTACAGAGGCAAAAGGAGGGCCCTCGGAGACAAGCGGCTGCTGCCTGCTGCTCCCCTGGTTGCAGGTCTTCTGGAAGCTTTAAAGCTGAGGAGGAAGACGGTGAAGACACACTCCTGAGAAAGGAAGGTGCAGGGGGAGGTGCAGGTGTGCTTAGGGGGGAATGAGTCCTGGGTTCTTTGTCTTCAGAGTTTTCATCTGTTTTCCAAAGGCGGGAGTTTTAGTGGGGAGGTCTTCTTCAGAATATTTGCCAACTTTCCAGGTGTGTCCGTTGACATACCGATGCATCAAAATGAGTGTATAGAGGGATCAGGATCATTCTCTGGTCAGTTTCGTCTTCAGAGGATGTCACTGGAGAGGGACCGCCGGGATCTGGAACCCAGGCTGGTCTGCCCGCATGGTCTGCCCGCACGGCCTGGAATTCGTAAGCCACTTGCTCCTAAGTGTCTGAGGTTGGGGAAGATAAGGTCTTGAGATTTATGATCTGGCTGTAAATTGCTCAGTCTTGTTTAGTTTTCTGTCACAGTTTCCCCATTCCACTTGCCAAGGAATTTTCCTAGCTTCTTACTAACCTGCCTCACTTGGGTGTTACTTTTGTGGGCTTTTGATGAATTTTAAACAAGAAGGTAGTGTGGTATACACAGCAGTTGGAAATGAATCTGGTACACGTGTCTGGAATGGTGATTGATGGCATTCCCCATAGCAAATAGCATGAGTGAGCAATGACTGAGATTTCTGAGTCTGAATATAATACAGATTACAGGGTGGGGCAAAAGTAGGTTTACCGCTGCAAGTGAAACACGGTGTTAGTATTGATTAATGATTGTATTATTTTCCATACAAACAGTAATTAATAAACACTAACATCGTGTTTCACGTTCTCACAGCTGTAGACCTACTTTTGCCCCAACCCGAACTTAAAGCAAGCAAGCAGGACTTCAGCAGTGACCAGCAGGAGGAAGGATATTATCAGGAAAGGAAAATGACTCCACGTGATAAGGGGCGGGACTTCTGTTTAAGACAATGCCCTTCAGGCAGGGCCTGGCACTGGTAGGAAATTGGTCATTCTGGCTCATTGTTAGGAAGCGTTTTCTGGTAATTTGGCCATTCGCTTGAGATTTTGTAAATCAGAAAGGAATTTTCATGTTGTAAAAAAAGGTTGCCCATTATGAATTATAATCCTATGATTGTGTCCGTTCAGATAAGCCTGTTGAAATAGAGGCCTCCACCCCCCTCTTTTCCAGTGCTGAGCTCTGCCCATTACGCACATCCTGTAAGGGGAAACTGTGACTGGGGGGGCGCACTCAGAGAACCTTTATCCTCTCTGCATCTTTGGGAGGGAGGAGGGTGAACATTATGCACTCCTGTTCATCATTCTTGATTTCGTTTTCATGAGAGTTGGAGCAAAATGCTTAAAAAAAGGGTAAATGGCAAACCACCGAACAGGAACAGACCACACAAGCAGGGCTCATGCCGCTAGTTAGTCATCTCTTGTCAGCCCAGGCCCTGCAGAGTAGCAGACAGCTAGGAAGGAGCTGGAGAGACGAGTGTCTGGCATGGTTATGGATCTTTTGTAGTAACCGTAGTTTATTCTTCAAATCAGGGGAATGAGAGCAAAGTTGCTTAGCAATCACAAGGGCGCTAAAAGAATGGCCTTTGGAAGAACAGGCATTTAAAGTGGGATATATTGCCCGGCTGGCTGGCTCAGTGATTGAGCGTGGTCTTATGAACCAGGAGGTCCTGGTTCAATTCCTGGTCAAGGTACATGTTCGGGGTTTGGGCTCCATCCCAGTGTGGGGTATGCAGGAGGCAGCCGATCAATGATTCTCTCTCATCATTGGTGTATCTCTCCCTCTCCCCCTCTCATTTCTTCACTGAGATCAATAAAAACATATTTTAAAAAATTAGCATCAACAGCTGTTGAAGCTTATAGAGTGTCTGCGTCTTGTGACTAGTTTTTATTCTGAACTTCAAGATTTTGGTTTGTTGATACATTTTATTTAAGAAAAACTTGACTTACTGTCTAGACTTGTTAAAAAAAATGCTGATAAAAACTAAAAAAGTTTTAAAGGTAGCCACATTTTTCTCTCTCGTAGTAACAAAACCTCAGTTACCTATTCTTCTTCAGTCTGTTGTTTTGATTGAAGAAGACGTCCCTATTCTAGGCCTTACTAACAATGAAGAAAGATGAATTTCTGATCTAAATTATATAGTTTTTTTGTTGAATTCATGAAACATGTGTGGGTTGACAGTTAAGAACTGAGCTTTAAAAATTTTAGAGACAGCCGAGACCGGTTTGGCTCAATGGATAGAGCGTCGGCTTGGGGACTGAAGGGTCCCGGGTTCGATTCCGGTCAAGGGCATGTACCTTGGTTGTGGGCACATCCCCAGTAGGGGGTGTGCAAGAGGCAGCTGATCGATGACTCTCTCTCATCTATGTTTCTAGCTCTCTATCTCTCTCCCTTCCTCTCTGTACAAAATCAATAAAATATATTTTAAAAAAAATTTTTTAGAGACGAATCCAACTCCTCATTTTGCAGTGGATATACAGAGACCAAGTGATTAAGTAGCAAAATATTAAAATATTTCAGAAGGGAAAATGGCAGACACTGAACAGGAACAGACCACGTGACAAGCCAACACTCAGGTCTCCTCTCATAGGGTCCTTGTTGCTATAAGGACCAGCTATCCCTGTACTTAACAAAAGTACCGTCTTACTGTCCAAGGCTGAAGTCTGAAGTTCAAAGCTAAATCTTTTCCAGTGGGGTCAATGAATTGAACTACCTACCTATGAAAAACGTGATGTTCCTTATTACTAGAGAGGTGGCACTAGGGATTAAAAAAGTGGAGTTTTAGTCTCAGTTCTGCTAGGTGCCGTAACCTTAGTCAAGAAAAACAAGTGGAATCTCTTTGAATTGAATCTCTTTGGCCAGTCCTCACCAGCTGTCAGGTAACAAGGATGACAATGTAGTGTTCAAGGCCCCCTGCCAAGACTCTAAGTTGGAGGATCTATGAAACCCAAAAGCAGAGAGCGGGGTAAGTGTGGGAGAGATTGGTGACCCCTTTTTGTATCCTGAGGATTTTGCATCAATCACCTGCTTTCTCATATTCTTCTTTCTGGAAAGCCTTCCGATTCCCCCCAAACCCTTTCCTATCCAAATCTCTCCTTATTTTAAGGCTCACGTTACTTTTCACTTCCTCTAGGAAGTCACTGTATCACACACAGTTTCTCCTTTCTGAATTAACTTATTGCCCTTACATCTCATTCATCTGTTAATCATGGTTATTGCTGTGGAATATGTCTTCCTTTCATATCTAATCTCTAGGGAGTAGGTTAACGTAAGAAGAAAAAGTATAGACTTTGACAATAAATGGATTTAGCTGTGTGCTCTTATATATTTACTCTTTCAAATAAGTAGTATATTTTTGAATAGTTGGGTTTTTTTTTTTTGACAATGAAAAGAGGAAGGCACAGTGAAAAGTCATTTATCCCTCGTCTAACATCAAACTAGTCTTTCCCCTACTGTTCCCCCACTGTTACTAGTTTCTTATATATCCTCCTGGAGTTCCTTATATTTTCTTCCTTTTTCTTTTACATATAATTGACATACTAATGTAGTCATAGGTACGATGTTTTGTTTTTTCCCCCCACCTAATTTATCTTGGAGATCTTTTCATATCACTACACAGTGAGCTTCCTCATTGTTCTTAAAGTTTTATGGATGGACCGTAATTTAACCAGTGGTTGGGAAATTTTTACTTGGGTAAAGCCCCAAAAGTTTTAAAATTTGAATGACCTTTGAGTTTTATCTGAGAAATATACTTTTCATTTATCTAAAACTTAAATTCCTGTACATTACAATTTTTAATCACTACATTCTTAAAGTTCATCTTCACAAAATCTCCTTGGAGGTAGATAATTACTTTATAGGTCTTACCAGATAAGTAGAGCAAGGAAATACCTATTGAGGGTTTTGCTGACTGTGGGGTAAGATTCTTCAGTACAAGCTCCACCGTGCTCTGTTCGTGTGCTCTGTTACAAATAGAGGGTTTGCTTGAGAAACACAGCCTGCTTTGTAGGGGCCGATAAATGTCCTCATTACTTCATTTATAACCATTTTCGAACTTACTTCCTTTACTTTACTTACTTCCTTAAAACCAGTAGAGCGTGTAGAGAAGGATCTGCACAGAAATGAAGCTTTGAGAAGCAAAACAAATGTAGAAAGAAAATATGCAAATATTCTTTTTATAGATTCAGCTTTTTAAATCTTAAAAAAAAATCCTAACCGAAATACATTTATGCAGAAAAACGTGACTTGCTTAATAGAATGGAAAGTCTTCTTTGAGATGAATGTAGCTTCTTAAGTGATTAAATGGGCAGGGCTGAGAAAAACAGGAAATTTTAACCTTGGGATTTAACACTTAGTAATAACCTCTGTTAAAGGAAGCACAGCCTTAGCTATGTAATTTGACCTGTTAGGAATGCACGGATGACTTAAAGGAATTTGTTTTCTTTTAAAATTTTCATTTAATGTGATCAAGATTAGTGTTGAGATAGAGTCCAAACTGCTAATTCAGCTGAATGTGAAAGTGGTTCCTTAGGTTGTCACCCAGGCCTTTACATATGGAATGCTTATTTTCCACTTTGACCGTTTTAGTAAGTCCTGAGGTATTTTAAAAAAAGAAAGGAAGAGGGATAGAGAATTAGAAACATCGATGAAAGAAACATGGATTAGCTGCCTCCTGCACACCTCCCACTGGGAATGTGCCCGCAACCAAGGTACATGCCCTTGACCGGAATCCAACTTGGGACCCTTCAGTCCACAGGCCAACGCTCTATCCACTGAGCCAACCCTGTTAGGGCCCTGAGGTATTTTTGCTATTGACTTTTTCCATTTTTATGAACGGGGCCCTTGATGTCTTTCTCTTTTACATTTACACTTTTAAATACTAATGCTGAAAACAGCTTAACATCATAGATTTAGAGATGTCTGGACATGTGGAGATTACCGATTAATGTTTGTTTTGTGTGTGTATTAACTTGGCCCTTTCTGTGGAACACATGAGGAAACGGCAGCCCCGAGACGCTGTGATTGGCAGGGGCCAGGCACCTGGCCCAGAGCCCCGGCTGCAGCTGCCCAGTCAGTACCACGTTCTTTCTTCCTTGCTTTTTTTCTTTTAAAAAAAATATTTTTATTGATTTCAGAGAGGACGGGAGAGGGAGAGAGATAGAAACATCAATGATGAGCGAGAATCATTGATCAGCTGCCTCCTGCACGCCCCCTACTGGGAATCAAGTCCACAACCCAGGCATGTGCCTTTGACCGGAATCGAACCTGGGACCTTTCAGTCCACAGGCAGACGCTCTACCCACTGAGCCAAACTGGCTAGGGCCGAGGCTCTTTCTTACAGCTCTCATTGACTGACCGGGCTCTCCTTGGGGAGAAGTTTAATTTTGAACACTTTCTCTTGCTCTTTCTCCCCTTTTCCTTTCTAACGTGGGACAATTAATAAAAGACTGCAGGTACTGTAGTCATGGGCCTTGCATGGAGCCTAGCTCAGTGTGGGCATGTAAGAGACTCGTTTGAAGTGAACCACAACCGGGGGAGGAATGA
This sequence comes from Pipistrellus hanaki, assembly GCF_964339955.1. Lineage (NCBI taxonomy): Eukaryota > Metazoa > Chordata > Mammalia > Chiroptera > Vespertilionidae > Pipistrellus > Pipistrellus hanaki. The sequence continues at coordinate 48,347,691 of NC_140511.1, forward strand.
GAGACACTCCTGGGTAACCAGTGAGGAGCTGGCAGTCCAGCTGGCAGTCACACACACACACACACACACACACACACACACACACACACACCCGGTTGCTAGTTGATTCTCCACCTTTCTCTCCCCGGGCAGGGAGCAGCCTGTTGTGTTTGGGCGGTGACGGTGCCATGGGCTGGTTAGTGGAGACCTTGAACCCTCTCTCTCCCTCCCAGGTCCTCTCCCACAACCTGTGCACAGTGCTGAAGGTGCCCCACGACCCCGTGGCCCTGGAAGAGCACTTCCGGGATGACGACGAGGGGCCCGTCTCCAATCAGGGCTACATGCCCTACTTAAACAAGTTCATTCTGGAAAAGGTAAGATTCCAACCTCGCCTTGCCTATAGCGTTGTCTGACTTGCATATTTCAAAGGGCCCCAGAGCCCCTGGTTGGTGAGCTCAGTAAAGACTTCACTTGTGAAGGAAGCATCAGGAGGTAAAGAAAGGAAAGAAAGAACAAGGGACCAATGAAGCTTCCTACTTCTCCCTCATCTCTGCTGTCTTCTAAAACTTGGATTGATACTTTCCCCACTTGGTTCATTTTATTTGATGTTCTCCCCACGTGGGGATGTAGGACTGCCGGTTTCGGCTGATCCTCGCAGGCCAGGCTGAGGGACCCCACTGGTGCGCGCATCTGGGCACCAGGCCTCTAGTATCTCAATAAAGATGACTTAATCCAATTGTACAGAAACTCGTGTGTGAGCTCTCAGAACCGCAGCTGATGCTGTGCTGATCAGCTAGCTCACTGGTGCTCTATCGATGCATTCTATGTAAATATGTCTCATTTTCAGCAAATATTTGATGACCTGCTGTGTGCATGTGTTTAATATTAAAAAATTAAAGACAATAATGTCTATTATTAAAATAGAGAACATGTTGGGAAAGCCTCAGGAATCTGGAAATTGCTTTGTTTCTCAGGGCTAGAATTTGTGTGGTCTGGGCCAATGAATAGAGAGATATGGTTTAATATCTTTTTTATTGTTGTTGGCAATACTCACCTGAGGATTTTTTTTCATTGCTGTTTTAGAGTGGTCGGGAGGGAGGGAAAGAGGGGGAGAGAGACACACAGAGAGAAACACTGATGTGAGAGAGACATCAATTGGTTGCCTCCAGCCGAGGCCAAAGATCGAACCTGCAGCCCAGGTACGTGTCCTTGACTGGGAATCCTACCTGTGATCCCTCCACATGAGGGCCGATGCGCTAGCCACTGAGCAGCACCAGCCAGGGCATGGTTTAATATCTTAAAGTGCTGGGTCCTGATATCGCATTTTGTTTTCCTGGGTATAACTTTATTTCAGCATTTTGAATTTTACACTTTAAAATGTTCGTTATTTTAGTTTTTAGGGTATTTTAAAGTTTTGCAGCTGGGGAAGAAAATATAGCAGTATTTAAAAAGTCCAAAATTAGCCACTAAATTTGGAGAAAACCTCATTCACAGAGCGGGGGAGGATATGATGAAACAGTGTGCCCTTGTTTACTATGGCTTAGCCACCTGGAGTGGAATTTTGCCAGTCCTTCAATCCAAGTAAAGCAGCCAAGGATTCCATGGCGTGGGCTTAAATTGAGCAAAGATTAGTGCTTTGTTTGGAAACTTAGTGGGGAAAAAAAATGGCAATAGTGGCTGAAGCATGATAACATAAAATTGAGAGATTGTTATCAGCCATGCAAAGGAAAAAATATAATAATGATTAAATGTTTGCAACATGTGCTTTCATATATATACAGCCTCATTGATCCTCATGCTAATCCTGTGATGAATAACCGGAATTCTTATTCCCATTTAACTCAGGAGGAAAAACAGCACAAGGTTACCTAGCGAATAAGAGGTAGATGGTTTGTGAACCTAAGCCATTTAACTTCTAGACCAGTGTTCTTTCTTAAATATATGATTTTATTGATTTCAGAGAGGAATGGAGAGGGAGAGAGAGAAACATCAAGGATGAGAGAATCATGGATCGGCTGCTTCCTGCACACCCCTTACTGAGGATTGAGCCCTTGGCCAGAATCGAACCCAAGACCTTGCAGTCCACAGGTTTCGCTCTATCCGCTGAGCCAAACTGGTGAGGGCTAGACCAGTGTTCTTTTCATGGTATTATTGAGGGATTAAAATGATTCCCTTCTAGAATTACTGTTTCCCAGTTTGGGAACCTGGGGCAGGGGTAGAGCAGCTTAAAAGCCATCTGATCATCTCAACTGATCTCAGCCTCCATTTAGTTCCCAGGGTTTCTCTCAAGTGTTTTAAGAGGATTCTTTCCTCTTCATTCGTATCTGGTGTTCCTTAGTGTTCATTCTGGTCATTTCCCCCAGGTTGTTTTAGTGGTTTTATGCCTTTGCTTAGGAGAATTATTCTCAAGAGGTTGGGACTGAGAGAGAAATTCTTTGAAACTTGCTTTCCAAAAAATAATTTTTCCATTTGGTTTCTATATTTGCGTCTTCAGAGTTAATCATTCCTGTTGTTCTTCATGTTGATAGAATTTATTAGGACTTCCAATGATTAATATACCTGATGTTCTTGTATCAAATATTTTGCCTCCTCTAAGTGTTAACTGTTTTTTTTGCTTGTTTGTTAAATTCCTTCTTTAGTAAAGAGTGGAATTCTGTAAGCATCTAGGAACAATTCTTTTTTAAGTTTTTTAAAAAACATTGATTTTAGAGAAAGGAAGAAAAACAAGGATTTGTTGTTCCACTTATTTATGCATTTATTGGTGGGTTCTTTATGTCCCCTGATCTGGGACTGAACCTAAAACCTTGGCCTATCAGGATGATACTCTAACCAACTGAGCTACCTGGCCAGGGCCTAGGAAGAATTGATTTCAGAGAAGAAGAGAGAGGGAGAGAGAGATAGAAACATCAATGATGAGAGAGAATCATTGATTGGGTATCTCCTGCATGTCCCCTACTGGGGACTTAGCCAGCAAATCAGGCATGTGCCCTGACTGGGAATTGAATTATGACCTCCTGGTTCATAGGTTGACACTCAACCACTGGTCGGCCTTAGAAGAATTTTTTTGTGAGCTCTTCCTCTCTGCTCCCCCCCCCCCCTTTTTTTTTTTTTTTTTTTTTTGGCAAAGAGTCACTACACCTGGATTATCTGGCGGAATAAATGAAGGAAGAGGTACAGTGTTAGCTTTTTACTATTGAGCCCCAATAGACTACATCAAAAACTAGTTCTGCTTCAGCATGTTTATGAGGCAATCTAATTGTTTTGTGAGTTTTAATTACCTATTAGTTTCTTTGGTTCAAATAATTGTCAGTTCTTTTCCCTGATTCTACAGGTTGGTCTGGACTCCATGATTAAAACCAATACTCCCTGGCAATATGCTGAGTCCTAACTGGGGAAATCTGCTACGTTCAAACATAAACTGTTTTCTTGTTGCATTTTGTTCTGTTTTTGTCTTTTTTTTTTTTTTTTTTAAATATATATTTTATTGATATCTTACAGAGAGGAATGGAGAGGGATAGAGAGCTAGAAACATTGAGGAGAGAGAAACATTGATCAGCTGCCTCCTGCACACCCCCTACTGGGGATGTGCCCACAACCAAGGCACATGCCCACAACCAAGGCACATGCCCTTGACCGGAATTGAACCTGGGACCCTTCAGTCCGCAGGCCGAAGCTCTATCCACTGAGTCAGACCGGATTCGGCTGTCTTTTTTTTTTTCTTTTTGAAACATATAGTAAAGGATAAACACACAAAGAGAAATATTTTAGTTCAATATAGCATCCCTCCTCTTGAGGCCAGTAGCCTCTGCATTCTGAATTCCTAGGCTGACATTTGTACTCTCTTCTCAGATGCTCGAGTTCATGTTAGTGGTAGCTCTTCCATAAAATGAGCTTTCAGAGATCTGTTAGTTGAATGGATATGCCCTCAGCATTCTAAGTGTCCTCAGATTCTGGGTGAACGAAGAGGTCCTCTGTTGAGGACTGCGGATGAGCTTATGCCATTGGACACTTTGGCCAGCAAAATAAGTCTAAGAGTGATGTAGTTTAAAGAAATAGCTGTTTTTGTTTTTGAAATAATGGCTTTATTGATATATGGTTCACATAACATACAATATACGTTTTTACAGTGTACAATCAGTGGTTTTTAATATAGTCACATTTTTGTGCAACCGTCACCACCATCAATTTTGGACTACTTGTTCTCCCTCAAAAAAACAAAACAAAACAACCCCCCCCCCCAAAACAAAACAAAACAAAAACAAAAACAAAACACAACAAAACCCATTAGCATTCACTCTCTCCTTCCCCAGAACCACTAATCTACCGTACTTCCTGTCGGTGGATTTGCTAATCCTGGACTCACACCCTGTGAATGGAATCCTAGAGGATGTGGTCACACTGTAGCTATGACAGTGTGAATGATATTCCATTGTGGACATACCACATTTTGTTTGTACACTCAGCAGGTGATGGCATGGGAGTTATTTCCACTGTTTGGTTCCTATGAGTTTGTTGCGTTGAGCACTCATGTTCATATTTTTGTGTGGATGTGTGTTTTCAGTTCCCTCGGGTACATACTTAGGCAGGCGAGAATTCTACCACTGAACCGCCAATGCGTGCTCGGGTACATCCTTAGGAAGGGTATTGCTGAGTCGTATGGCAACTACATGTTTAACCTTTTGAGGGATTGCCACGCTGTTTTCCAGAGCTGCTGTGAGGTTTACTTTCCTTCCAGCAATATGTGAGGGTTCCAGCTGTTTCATATCGTTACCAACACTTGTCATTTTCTGTCTTTTTGGTTTTAGCCATCCTTGTGGGTGTGAGGTGTGGTGTCTTACTGTGTTTTGATTTGTATCTCCGTGACGATTAATGTGAAACACTGTTTTTAAAATGGTTTTCTTAAAAAAAATAAAAAAAAATAAAATATATATAATTGATTTTTCACAGAGAGGAAGGGAGAGGGATAGAGAGCTAGAAACATTGATGAGAGAGAGACATCGACCAGCTGCCTTCTGCACAACCCCTACCAGGGATGTGCCTACAACCAATGTACATGCCTTTGACCGGAATTGAATCTGGGACCTTTCAGTCCGCAGATCGATGCTCTATCCACTGAGGCAAACCGGTTTCGGCTAAAGTGGTTTTCTTAATTGTGAAATGGTTTCCTGTATTGTAAATACAGGCTCGTGGTTGTAAACTTTTTAACAAAGGAACGTATTCAGAAAGTATTACCCTTACCATCTTGAGGCAGTCACTTTAAAAATTTTGATCTGTTTACTTTGAGTCTTTATTTTAAAAAATACATTTGTATGATTTTTTTCAAGCTGGGATCAAATTGAACACTCAACATTAATATTTCCTTTTCCATGTCATCAAAATATTTCTGAAAACATTAGTATAAAGATAAATATGCTAACATTTATTTAGTCCACTGTGTATCAGGCACTTCGCTAAATGTCTTCAAGAAGTGTTACTAGCACTAGGTCTTTTGGCTTAATGGCTGGAGCATCAACCTGTAGACTAAAGAGTCCCATGTTTGATTCCAGTCAAGGGCACATGCCCAGGCTGTGGGCTTGATCCCCAGGGGGAGGGTGCAGGAGGCAGCCAATCAGTGATTCTCTCTCATCATTGAAGTTTCTAGCTCTCCCCCTACCCCTTTTCCTTCCTCTCTGAAATTAATAAAAATATATTTTAAAAAAGAAGTGTTGCTAGTTGGTATGAAAATTTTAATTTAGAAACACGAGTTTAGTTTTGTAAATACTTTTAGTACTTTGAGTCAGAATTGAGGTCCATAACTGCTCTCTTATTCATATGTATGGGTTCATATGCACTCATATGTATGGGAAAAGCAAACATATGTTAAAAATAAGAAGTACTCAGACCCAATTCGAGCTTGCTATAGCAATACAGTCTAACCTATTCCGGTGCCTGTCCTCTATGAGACAAGCCGTGACATAGACTTAGTGTTAAAGAAAACAACAACACAGAAAACAACTCTACACATTCTTTTCTAGGAAATTACCTTCCATTTGGACACCCTGAGACCAGTGACAACCGTTATTAGTTTTCCAAAAGATTTATGTCAGTTTAATGTGTGTGATACAAACTGGGATTTGGTAGCAGTTTGTAATCTTAGATGAGATGGCGTATGGAGCTATAGATTCCTGGGCCCTGTATAGTGAGAAGGAACGTAGAGATGATCTCAGAGCCCAGCATCCTGATCGTGGCAGCCTCCCCAGCCGCCACGTTCTCCTCTCCCCCCTGCTCCCTGCACTGCCGCCGCGTCGGCCTCCTCTCTGTCCTCAGATTACAAAGACCCCTCCTGCCACAGACCCTTCAGACATGCCGTCTCCTCTGCTGTCAGGCTTCCTGTGCCCACAACATGCAGCCGATTCCTGTTCATCCCTCTAGGTCTTCGCTTGATTGTCACTTCCCCAGGGAGGTTTCTGTGGGTGGCGCCCCACCCTTCCCAGAGCCAGCCAGCTCTGCCTTCGTGTGTTCTCAAGCATCCTCTGCTTTTCCTCCAGAGCAGTACCACGGTTTTTAACCACGTAGGTGGTTGTGCAATTGCTGTATTGTTTCCCACCTAGAGTGTAAGTTCTCTGATGGCAAGGACTGGCTTTTGTTCGGTGTAGTTTCATTTGCCCGTCCGTGCTTTTGTTGCCTGTGCCTCTCGTGTCCTATCCAGGAAACCACTGTCCGTTCCGATGTCAGGAAGCTCTCTCCCTATGCTTTCTCCTAGGAGTTTCAGGTCTCCCATTGATATCTTGGCCCCGTTTTTGAATTATTTTTTGCATATGATCTAGGGTAAGGGTCCATCTTCATTCCCTTGCATGTGGATGTTTCCTTCCAACACCCTTTGCCGAAGAGGGACCCTCCTTCCCTCACGGTCCCTGGCCGCACACAGGAAGGCTGATTTCTGGGCTCTTTTCTGTTTTGTCAGTCGGTCTGTTTTTATGCCAGTAGCAAACTGCTTTGATTACCGTGGCTGTGTAATATGTTTTGAAATTAGGAAGTGCAAGTCCTCTAGTTTTGTTCTTCTCAAGATTGTTTGGATATTCATAGCCTTTTGAGATTCCATATGAATTTTAAGATAATGTGTTTTTTTTTGTTTCTGCAAAAAATGCCATTGGGATTTTGATAGGGATTGCATCGATCTAAATTGCTTTGGGAGTATGGACATTTTAGCAATATTGTCTCCTAATCCATGAATATGGGATGTCTTTCCATTTATTTGTCATCTTTAATTTCTTTCAGTAATGTTTTCTAGTTTTTCAGTGTACAAGTCTTTTGCCTCTTTGGGAAAGTTTATTCCTAAGTACTTTATTCTTTTTGATGCTATTGTAAATGGGATTGTTTTCTTAATTTCTTTTTCAGATTGTTCATTATTAGTGTACAGAAATATAACTGATATTGGAATGTTGATTTTATATCCTGTAATTTTGCTCTATTTGTTTATTTGTTCTAACAGTTTTTTTTGTAGACTCTTTAGAGTTTACTACACATATATAAAAAAAGCAGCCCAGCTGGTATGGCTTAGTGATTGAGTATTGACCTATGAACCAAGAGGTCATGGTTCAATTTCAGTCAGGGCACATGCCCACAGGGCTTAGTCCCCAGTGTGGGGCATGCAGGAGGCAGCAGATCAATGATTCTCTCTCATCATTGATGTTTCTCTCCCTCTCCGAAATCAATAAAAAAATATTAAAAAAAATAAAGAGAATATCATCTGCAAACAGAGATAATTTTACCTTTTCCTTTCCAATTTGGATGAGTTATTTTTTTTCTTGCCTCATTGTTCTGACCAGTACTGGGTTGAAAGGCAGTGGTGAGAGTGGGCTTCTTTGCCTTGTTCCTGATCTCAGAGGAAAGCTTTCAGTTTTTCACTGATGAGTATGATGTTAGCTGGGGGCTTTTCAGATACGATCTGATTCTTGTACTTTTAAAAAAGATGTAAATGCTATCATTTAATACTCTTTTACTTGAGTATCATTAAACTAAGGAATAGTGAACTAGGTTTTAGAGGAGGAAGGAGCCAAACACACAACTTATTTCCAACGAAACTAATTTATGGAGAATTTTCTTGGTTTCTGATTCCACTGCAATCTTTTACCCGCACTTTCCAGCTGTCTTGAAGATAACTAGAGATCACTGAAGTGCTTGCAGAATCTGTGGTCTTTTAAACAGCCCCTCCTTGGTCTCTCTGCAGCGTTTCACACTCCTTATCAAACCTTCTCAACTGTTTCCGCACCCAGCTTTGTGTTTCTCCTGCCACTCTGAGTGCTTTTTCAGTTATCCTGATTCCTCTTCCTCCTCTGTCTTTACCGAAGTGGTTGTGCGTATCCCCTGCGGTCCTGTTTTCGATCCCCTCTCCCTTCTCCCTTTGTGGTCTCTCTGAGGGGTGCCATTGGCCATCGTGGTTTCAGTCATCGTTGGCGGGCAGTTGATGCATAGATCTGCCTCTCCTTTTAGGTTAGTTTCACCTCTTCGATGGCCCTTGGACACCTCCATCTAATCATTAGATTCTAATGTCTTACCAGAGCTTCCCAAGCGGAAAACTTTGTCTTTCCTTTGCCCTTGTTTCTGTGTCCTTCCTTCATCCTGTGGCTGTTTCCCAAACAGGGAGGGTGTGCTGCTCCTGCCGCGCTTTTGCTGAGGCCATTTCCTTTCTGTCCTTTGGAATACTTTACCTTGAACTCTTCGGTATGCTCCAAGGGTCGCCTTAAACACCGCCTTTTCTGCAGAGTAGTAATCTGGGCTGCAGATGAGCTGCTCATTCTCTGCTCCAAAATCCTTCCTATAGGCTATTCAAAAAAATAAAAATGATGGAGCTCCTTGTGATTTGTCCTATATTTGCTCTTCCAGCCATAAATGTAGTCCCTCGCCACTAGGAACCCTACAATTCACCACAGAATCCACACGGAATCTCTGGTTCCTCAGAGCAAGGCTGTGTGCTTTTGGGCGCCTGTCAGTTCCCTTGTGGGATGTCTTTCATGTAGTTTTTTAGGGGTGCGGGTGGACAGAGTTGATGGTGGTGGCCTTTGAAAAGAATCCTATAGTGATTCTTTCATCGTATAGATGTCCATCTACTGAGTTCTACAAGCAATTCGGCATAGTATTAACAGACAGCATGTAAACTTTGATTTAGAGTCTGTTTTTTAAAATAAATATTTGTTGATTTGAGAGAGGGAGAGACAGAGAGAGAGAAAGAGAAACATTGATGATGACAGAGAATCATTGATTGGCTGCCTCCTGCACGCCCCCGACTAGGGATCAAGCCCATAACCATGGCATGTGCCCTGACCAGGAATCGAACCTTGATCTCCTGGTTCATAGGTCGGCACTCAACACTGAGCCATGCCAGCTGGGCTTAATATAACATTCTTATTAGAGCCTTTAAAAATGTGGTACCTAAGCATATACACTGAAAATGTATTGGTTAGTTGGATTGATGAAAATGGAAGCCTATAATAGGCTTTGTTTTTCTGTTTTACTGGGCTTATATTATATTTCTTATTTTGGATTGGTTCATTAGAATTTTTCCTTATTCCTTTTTAGGTCCAAGACAACTTTGACAAGCTTGAATTAAATAGGATGTGTTGGACCCTCTGTGTCAAAAAAAACCTCACAAAGAATCCCCTGCTCATCGAGGAAGAAGATTCATTTAAAGTGTGGGTTATTTTCAACTTTTTATCTGAGGACAAGTACCCGTTAATTATTGTGCCGGAAGAGGTAAGGTGTGGCTCTGGGCCGTCTTCTTCACATTTCATAGATCGAACTTGGAAGTGTTTGTGTGAAGTCACTGTAGACATGAAGTATTGGACTAGACTTTTTGGCTCAGAGGCAGAACGGCTTGAATCTAAAAAAAGTCCAAAACTTAAGTGACTTGGGGCCATGTCATATCCCTGGAGACGTGCAGACAGGGTGGGGCTCTTCCTCTCTGAATTGTAATTATAGGCCAACGATGCATCCTCATGTCCGAAGACTATTTATTCAGTACAAGTTACATCATAATTTGTTGTCTACCTGCATATTGATAAAACTATAAGACCTGGTCAAGTGATGCTATATGGGCACCATATAGAATCCAGAATGTTTTCAAGGCTGTTTTATGTAAGAAAATACTATTCTTGTTTCAAAGTCCAGGATGGTGACTTTTAAACTGTACTTTCCAAAGCAGATGAAAACGGACATTGCTTGTTTTGTTCTGAGTTATTTTTCCTACGCTTCAAGGTTTTGTGATGTCTACTGCCCTTTAAAAATTATATCTGCAGCCCAGCCGGTGTAGCTCAGGGGTTGAGTGTTGGTCCATGAACAAGGAGGTCAGAGTTTGATTCCTGGTCAGGGCACATGCCGAATTGTGGGCCCCATCCCTAGTAGGGGTTGTGCAGGAGATGGCTGATCAATGATTCTCTCTTATCACTGATGTTTCTATCCCTTTCTCCCTCTCTCTGGTATCAATAAAGGACAATTTTCTTCATTAGTTTTTGTTGGATTTTCCTCAACTGTAAAATGGTGCTAATGCAAGTATTTACCTCCCACTGTACTTGTGAAGATCAAATGAGAAGAATGCCTGGGTCCTTAGTGCTCATTAAAGTATTAGCCATTAGCCGAAACCGGTTTGGCTCAGTGGATAGAGCGTCGGCCTGTGGACTGAAAGGTCCTGGGTTCGATTCCGGTCAAGGGCATGTACCTTGGTTGTGGGCACATCCCCAGTAGGGAGTGTGCAGGAGGCAGCCGATCGGTGTTTCTCTCTCATCAATGTTTCCAACTCTCTATCTTTCTCCCTTCCTCTCTATAAAAAAAATCAATAAAATATATTTTAAAAAAGTATTAGGCATTATATCTATGGGGAAAACAGTACTAGTGCTGGGTCTTAAAAAGAGCGGAAGAGTTTTGACTAACAGAATTCTGGACGGAAGAAACACAGTGGGCGAGCTTATGCAGGGCAGGAAGGCAAAGGGCAAGTTCTGAGATGCGTGAAGGATGCTTACTTGGAAACACCAGGACTAGATTATTTAAGGCAAAAATAAATGTGTAAAAAGGATGTTGGGTAGTTCACAGAATTGCCACGATGGCCTGAGAACCAGGTGTGGTGGTGGGAACTATTCTGGTTGCTCCAGTGAGGAACCACAAGGCAGAGGCTGCTGCCACCAGAGGGCAGGTGTTGCACTTGCACCAGGAACACCTCTGGCCCTGCACACGGTGCTGCCCAGGGACTCAGGTCTTCCTGCCGCCTTCTTGTTACCAAGGAGAGTTCTCTATGGTGCCCACTCTCCAGTCCACATTTGGATGATGCATCTAATTGGTGTGGCCTAGCTACCATAAGCTAGCTGCAAAGGAGGCTTGGAAAGGGTACATTTACATTTTTACTCTTACTTTGGGAGGTATGGGATTCCCCAGATGTACGAAGGGTTCTAGATGTTGGGCAGTCAGGAAGAATGATACATATAATTTCTTCTTCTTTCTTCTTCTTTTTTTTTTTTTTTAAAATATATTTTTATTGACCGGAAAGGAGAGGGGGAGAGAGAAACATCAATGATGAGAGAGAATCACAGATTGGCTGCCTCCTGCACACCCCCCACTAGGGATCGAGCCTGCACCCAGGCATGAGCCCTTGACTGGAATCGAACCCGGGACCCTTCAGTCCGCAGGCTGATGCTCTATACCACATGTGTCAAACACAAGGCCCGCGGGCCAAATCCAGCCCGCCAGGCCTTGCAATGTGGCCCGCACCGCGCTGTCATCACTGCACTCCGCTGTCAGTTTATGACATTGTCAGTCTATGACTGTTCAGTAAACCATTCAGCCCGCGATTTAGGCTGGATTTTAGATTTTGACCCCTTCTCTGATTGAGTTCGACACCCCTACTCTATACACTAAACCCCACCGGCTGGGGTAGTGTTCGGCAAACCTCAGCTCTCAAGCCGCCACTGTTTGCCGCTCTGTTGACTAGTGAGTTTGCCGACCATGGGGCTAGAGCATATATCCTTTCTAAGTGAAACATGACAGCTGTGAAGAAGTGTGGTAGTAGATAAGGCTGTGTGTCATTTTGATTTTATCCTGTAGGCAGTGGGGAGCTGTGAGCCACTGATTTTTGAGCAGGGAGTGACAGGTAAACAGATGAAATAGGGAGAGGTGGGAGATGGGAAGTTAAGAGCAGGTAAGTGGTGTTAAGGACCAAAGGACAGCAGCATCAGTGAGAATGGAAAAGAAGGCCAGATAGGAGGGACCTGGAGGTCACAGAACCGAGCTCATAGTGCCTTGCTGTGCGACAATACAGACAAGTGTCAGGCCTGGGCAATTAGGAAGTAGTATAGAGTAGATGTTTAAAGCATGGTCTTTGAAACCAGACTGCCTGGTTTGAATTCTGACCCTACCACTTTGTAGCTATGTGATCTCTCTGTTTGGGTTTCCCCATCTTTAAAATGGGGATAACTACTCTCTTCACTGGACTCTGTGAGGATGAAAATAGTTGATGTCCACTGTGGAGAACAGTGTGGAGTTTCCTCAAAAAACTGAAAATGGAGCTCCCATTTGACCCAGTAATCCCACTCCTAGGAATATATCCCAAGAAACTAGAAACACCAATCAGAAAGGATATATGCACCCCTATGTTCATAGCAGCACAATCTACAATAGCTAGGATTTGGAAACAGCCTAGGTGCCCGTCAGCAGATGATTGGATCAAAAAACTATGGTACATCTACACAATGGAATACTATGCTGCCATAAAAAATAAGGAATTCTCATCATTTGCAGCAACCTGGATGGAATTGGAGAGCATCATGCTGAGTGAAATAAGCCAGTCATTGAAAGAGAAACACCACATGACCTCACTCATTTATGGATAATAAAGAACATTATAAACTGATGAACCAAAAAATAGATATAGAGACAGTAAAGCAACAAGCAGACTGTCAGATTACAGCGGGGAGGGTAGGGAGATGTGGGGGAGATAAGAGATCAACCGAAGGACTTGTATACATGCATATAAGTACAACCAATGGACGCAGAACTCTGGGGAGGGAGGGTATGTAAGGGGGGGGGCAATGTTAAAATATGTACACAGATAATAATTTAATAAAGAAAATGTAAAAAAAAAGAAAAAGAAAATAGTTGATGTATGTGAAGCATTTAACACAATGGCTGGTCCCAGTGTGTGTGTGTGTGTGTGTGTGAATGACAGGATGATGGAGACTTTGGGGAAAGTGTACTGATGTGTTTGGTCCATTTGGTCCATCCGTCCATCCTTGTGGAGCTGTCCTGTATTCAACTGAGATGCACACCTAGAGCTTGTGAGAGGCCAGGGCTAGACACAGAGACAGGGAAGCCAGGGGGATACATTAGATCAGTAGGAAGAGACTGTCATGGGAGAGAAGAGAGAGAACCTTGGGATCATTTTGACAGCAGGAGGAGGAAGTAGATTTGGTAAAGGAAGCTGACTTGAGTCTCGGGTGAAGTGGGAGAACTGAGAGAGTGTTGAGTCATGGGTGCTCAGGAAAGAAAAAGTTCTAAGAAGCAGAAAAGGAGTTACTGGCATTCATTGTAACAGAAAAATTAGAGCGTGATGAGGGAGAAGTCGCCCTTGGATTTAGCAATGAGGCGGTTATTGGTTATCAAGGGCAAGGCAGACTCACTGCAGGGAGCAGTTTCTTAGTGCTCGATCACCATGGTGATGTAACTGCCCATGGATATCAAAGGGGAAATACAACGTGAAACATGCTGTGGAGTTTTTGTCCACAGAAATTGTCTAGCTTGCCGTGGCCGGTGTAGCTCAGTTGGCTGGGCATGGTCCCGTGCACCAAAAGGTGGCCAGTTCGATTCCCAGTCCGGGGCATATACTTGTGGGTTTGATCCCCAGTAGGGGGCTTGCAGAAGGCAGCCAGTCGATGTTTCTTCCTCTCTCCCTAAAAATCAATTAAAAAAAAAAAAAAAGAATAGAAGAGTTAAAAAAAAATGTCCAGCTTATTACAGACAGATATACCAGTAGAAGGGGATAGAATATTTATAGGTATAGAAAAAGATGCTATTATAAAAACTAAGCTGCTGCTTGGACGATTTGTGCTGGTAAAATCCCCAGTATCATCTTTTAAGACATTTCGTAGTTACACTCAGTGCTCCAAATTTATTAGTGTTTTCCTTGGAACTGGGGGAGGGCTGGTCTCTGACCTGTGATGTTTTGGTTCTTTCCATTTCTAAAATATTCCGGGTGAACTTGAAAGTGACCTTGTCCTGATCTCAGAACTCGGAATGAATGAGTCAGGAGACTTACCTTATTCCTCGGGGCAGCCCTGATGGATGGGAAGGACTTGGCAGTGGCTTTAAATCAGCACCAGGCTGTGAGGGGGGCCAGTCAGCATCCTTTCCTGACGGCTCTGCCTAAGAAACTCGGAAGATTTATTTCCCTGGGGCCCCCGGGACTCTCCTTTCCGCACCTGGGCCCGGCCAGAACGCGGTGGCAGGCGCACCTTCTTCTTGGCAGGCGGACAGGAACGTCTCGGTCCTCTTTCCAATCACATTAGTCTCGTTGGGGAAGGGAACAGCCTGTCTTGGAGGTGATAGATCAGCCAGGCAGCCTGCCTTGTCACATTGTTGTTTGGACTTGCTCTGTGTTTTGACGTCCTTAACGCCCTGGATGTTTCTTCTAGTTAAACGGAGACTTAGAGCTAGTTTACGGAGTATTCCTCCACGGCCAGGAGTACTTGTGTGTGGAAAGAAGGGATTGTTGAAACAGATGTAGGTGGAAATGCTTTGTCTGGCTGCCGAGCCAGCCTCCTGGAGTTTAAAATCTGGCCTGGAATTTTTGTACTCTCAGCACATTGCCTGTTCTCTGATCAAGCACTGCAGCCGCGAGGTCACACTATTTTATGGAAAATGCTAGAATCATAATATTTCTTAAGGTGGCCATCTCTCTTAGATTTTGCTTTCTTCCTAAATGCTTTAATAACATTAAAAAAAAACAAAACCCTGTATTTTGGTCTAGTTTTAGACTTAGAGATTTTAATAAATTTTAATGTGGAAAAAGATATACTTAAAATACAAAACTAGAAATGGAATAGTCTTTGTTATGAGTATATATTAAGTTTAACTGTAATCTTTTCAACAGTTTTTAGACTTTATACAATTAAAGTACTTTTTTATTTTTCCAATACTCTTAAGTACCATAACGATCATTTGCATTTTAAGTCCAGAATGTTTTTAAGTAAGATTTTGTTCTCCAGCTTTGATTAATGCTATATAAGTAACAGCAGTAGTTATATGAATAACTGGCAAGTGGTATAAATAAGTTTGCTTTTGACTTAGTTTTCCGTCACCCAAAAAGTAGTGTCAAGAATATTTAACAAATATTTAAGTTACTTCCTATGCAGAAGTCAAGAAATGGCATGTCCTTATTTGAGATGGGTGTGTAATTTTTGTCAAATGGTATTCCTGGAAATATGTGTCAAAGTATAGTTTTCACATTAGTATTCACTTCCCACAGAGCCAAGAACAAAAACAGGATGTGTCTGTTGTGAGCTTATTTGGAAGAGTTGCCTTGAAATAAATATCAAACCTGAAATAGTTTTAAGAGACCCCCTGTGAAATAAAACCTGAATTGTTGTTACGCCCGTAGAGGCCCTTTTAAATGATGACGGGGAAAGAACATTTCACAGAGTAAATCTTGGAGCCAAAGGCATTACAAATCACACGCAGTTTAAAAGTTTGTTCTTTGTTATTTTTGGTGGAACTTGCTTGGAAGGAGGAAGTGAGCTGCTTCCTGAAACTGAAGGAGCTCTCAGAATGGATGCAGGCCACTCCAGACTAACACGCAGCACGTGATTTATTAGTTGGTGTAATTGAATCGCTGAGAACGCCGGTCTCTCCTTGGCCCAACAGGATGATTTAAGAGGTCCTTGCCGTAGTTGGTTATGATAAGAAAACGATTGTGTCGAAAGTCGGCAGGAAATGAATCTCACTGCTTGTCTGGCACAGTTACTGGCAGTGCTGAGCAGAGGCTGATGACCAACTCAGAAAGGTCCGGGAGGTCACCTTCAGAAAGGTTTGCTAGTCATAGGTCCTTTCTGGGTTACAAGGTTACAAACATGATAGAAGGTTGTCCCATAGGCAGGAAGAACTGACGCTTGGACTGTGCGGCTCGGGTTTGTTCACTGGGGGCCGGTGAGGCCGAGCGGAGGCGGGGTGCCCACAAACACAAATGGTCAGTGGGGTGCCCCTCCTCGCCACGCCCACTTTCCCTCATCCCTGCGGCCATGCGCAATGCTGGCTCCTACTGAAACCTCTGGCTGTGCCGTTACTACACTCACCCCGCGTAGGGGTCAGGCAGCATGCATGGGCCCTTCCTTTTGCTGCCTTGGGGAGAGTGAATTTCTGTGCCTGTTAATGCCTCTACGTTAGTGTACCATGGGCAGTTATTTATTTTAATGTTATTTCTTTCTTTCCTTTGTCTTTTTTCCCCCCCAATCTCTTCTTGCCTTTATATATTTTTCTTTCTTTTTTGTCTCATTCTCTCCTTCCCTCTTTCTTCCTTTGTCTTCCTCTTAACATGTCCTTTTTTTCTCTTCCGCTGATACTCCCTGTTTCTTCCCCGTTTAAGAGCCAAGAAAATAATCTCTGATGAGCTTAGTAATAGATAGATCTCCAACAAGAGAAGGAAAGACTTAGATGTGTCTTTTTCCAATAAGTAAACATATGTTAGATTTAAGAGATTAGGTAATCTCCATTCCAGAGGATTTTTACAATCTTATCAAATTAAATCGTAGAACTCAGGATGTTTTTTGACTTTGTGATATTTTATGAATGTACATTTCTTTGCAAATATGTTTTTTTCTATGTTTGTATTATTTTTCTGTTGAAGTTTATTTCACAAAGTTTTAACCAAGTTAAAGGAAGTGTTAAGAAGAGAAAGAAAAGAAAAATCACAATCCTATCTGTAACAGACTTACTGTTTCTATGTTTTGTACTAATATTTGTCAAAATATTTACATAATCTTTATGGAGTATAAATCATAGGCAAATTTAATTTTGCATTCTTCTTCACTTTATGTACTTTCATAACTGCTTTCTTTTTAAAAAAATATATTTTTATTGATTTCAGAGAAGAAGGGAGAGGGAAAGAGAGATTGAAACATCAATGATGAGAATCATTGATGGGCTGCCTCCGGTACACCCCCACTGAGAATCGAACCTGTAAACTGGGCATGTGCCCTGACCAGGAATCCAACTGTGACCTCCTGGTTCATAGGTCGAAGTTCATCCCCTGAGCCACGCTGCCAGGGCTGATGAGTGTTATTAGACTCATTTCATTGATGAGGCAATTGGGGCTTAGCTTAATTTATTTCAGTTTGACAAACATTAATTGAGCTCTACTACCTTCTAGGTACCACACTGAGTTCTGGGGATTCAAAGATGGGTGGGATATGGGTCCTCCAATATGGAATTCATAAAACAGTGGGGAAGCCAGTTAGTAAGAAGATCATTGTAATTCAGTATGCTAAATGCAGCAGCATATAACACCTGCCCTGGGTTAGAGCAGGTTTGCTTCTCACACTTTAGTGTGCCTTTAGGTTCCTGGGGTTCTTGTTCAAAGGCAGATTCTGGCTTTTGGGTCTTTAGTGGGATCTGAGACACTTAATGTTAATAGATTTCTGCTGCTGCTGGTCCACCCATCTCAGTTTGGGTAGGCATATCATAGACGATGGAGGAAGTGAATAAATATCTGTTAGGTAGAGAAATGGGTGAAGGTATTCTAGACAGAGAGCAGCGTGGGGACAGGCATCGGAGCATAAGCAAGTGTGTCGTATGGGGAAACTATTTACAATCTATGGCAAGTATTGGCCGACTACGGCTCCCTGACTGAAGCCAGCCCCCGATCTGTTTCATATCGTCTATGAGCTAGGAATTGTTTTTATGGTTTTCAAAGGGTTGTAAAAAAAACAAAAACCCACCCCAAAACAAAGAAGAAAATAAAACGGAGATGCAAAAAAGCTTAAAATATTTACTACCCAGTCCTTCAAAGAACAAGTGGGCCCCTGCCAGTGGTGCTGATGGCACTGGGGAGTGTACATGTGCGCTGGGCGGGACAGCAGGCAGGCGATGACCGCCTATGAGGAGCTTAGCCTTCGTCTTTGAAGCAGGGTTTCAAGATAAGGGTCGCAGGCTCAGGCTTTGTTTTAGAAAAATCTCTCTGGCAGAACACAGATACAAGGGGGCGATGCTGGAGGCCAGGGCACCAACCCGGAGGCCTGAACGAAGGCAGATGGGGTAGGAGAAGGCGGAGTTGAGAACTGCCTTGGACAGTTCTTCATTCTCTTTGACTGCGACCCATAGGAAGATCCACGTTTTATTTCACGACCCAGCACGCACAGATACATGCACACACAGAGCAAGACGTGTCGCTCAGAACATTTGTCTTCATTGTGGATAAGCTGAAACATTTTTTCATTTCCTTAAAGAAAATGCTGCTCACTGCCCACTAAGTTGGTTTCATATTGAGTCATAGCCTGTGGTTTGAAAACCTCCTATCCAAGAAGGGAAACACAGTGGGATTTTGTCACCGATTTGATGTAAGGGAACAAGGATCCTGCCATGGTGAATGGTCCTGCTCCCAACCAAAACCAATAATAGAAAGGGAAGCCATTTGGAAGGGGGAGGTGACAGTGTTTGGGAGTTAATAAGCTCTTCCAGCCGAAACCAGTTTGGCTCAATAGATAGAGCATCGGCCTGCAGACTGAAAGGTCCTGGGTTCGATTCTGGTCAAGGGCATGAACCTTGGTTGTGGGCCCATCCCCAGTAGGGAGTGTGCAAGAGGCAGCTGATCGATGACTCTCTCTCATTGATGTTTCTGACTCTCTGTCCCTCTCTCTTCCTCTCTTAAAAAAATAAAATAAAATATATTAAAAAAAAAAAAAAAAAAAAAAGCTCTTCCAGGCCAACCTAGAAAGTCTACATTGTTTACAACACTGTCAGAGTTCTTAATGGTAGGAGGCAGCATGAATTTAAAATAACTGCCTTTTATCAAAAATGTGTACATTGGGGAGTAATTTGCACATCTTACTTTGAGATGCTTATTTAATTGGGTGCTTGCATATCAGGAAAAGATGAATATTCTTTTTAAAAAAAATGAATATTCTGATATTTACAATAATAAAAGAGAAAGATGCAAGTTGACCATACCTTCACGATGCCCACAAGCCAATCAGGAGTGAGTATGCAAATTAACCGAACAAAGATGTCAGGTTAATTTGCATACGCAGGCACTTGGTGGCTAGGGGCGGGGCAGGATGCGCCTGTCACTCCGGGCCTCTGGGCAGTGTGGGAAGGCGGAAAGGGGGCTCTGGGGAAGGAAGGCTCATTCTTGCACAAATCTTTGTGCATCGGGCCTCTACTATTAAAATATTTATCCAAGAGAGAGTAATCAGATCACATTAATTAGTTTGCATATGGTAGTGTATGCGCAGTTTGCTTTAGAAATGTATACCAATATACTATCAGAGGGTTATCAGGGCTTGATTCCTTTACTTATTCCAGGTAAAAATAGAACCAGTGGCATTTGCCTACACCCTTCTCCCCGACAGTGTCATGATCTCCTGTTGGAAGTGTAAAAGAATGTTTCTTAAATGGGCCTTATCAGTGTAAATAACTTAGATGTATACCTAAGTTAAAAGTTATTTTTTTAACTAGTAAATAATAACTTCTAAACTCTTTCTATAGATTGAATACCTGCTTAAGAAACTGACAGATGCCATGGGAGGAGTCTGGCAGCAAGAACAGTTTGAAGATTATAAAGTCAGCTTTGATGACGGGAAAGACGGCCTCTCGGCGTGGGAGCTGATCGAGCTCATTGGAACCGGACAGTTTAGCAAAGGCATGGACCGGCAGACGGTGTCCATGGCCATTAATGAGGTCTTCAACGAGCTGATATTGGATGTGTTGAAGCAGGTAAGGCTCCTGTAACACTGTGTTTCTTCTCACCTTTGGAATTGGACATGTCTGAAGTGAGACACATGTTCATCACACAGATGAGTATGAGTCACTTGCACTTTTACACTGACTTAGGGCTGAACCAAGTTTCTTATTTCTTCAGGCTTTCCTTTTGCAGAATTACAGGTGCATTCCTGAAGTACGGTTAAGCATTGGCGTTGCTATTTATTTATTTATTTATTTATTATACATTTTTATTGATTTCAGAGAGGAAGGGAGGAGAGAGATATATAGAAACATCAACGATGAGGGAGAACCATTGATCAGCTGCCTTCTTCCTGATTGGGGATTAGCCCCTAAACCAGGCATATGCCCTGACCGGGAATCAAACTGTGACCTCCTGGTTCCTAGGTTGACGCTCAACCACTGCCCACCGCGGCCGGATGGAGTTGCTATTTTGAAAGAACTGTTTAAATGATCACATTTCCAAGTGGTTTTTAAAGTACTCTCGGTCACGTGCACATCCTTACCTGTTCCCCTGGACGATCCCCACGGCAGGCTGTGCAGCAGGGGCTGGTGGCCCCTGTCACAGGGTGAGGTGTGGGTACAGAGCTGTCAGGAAGGGCGCTCACAGAGTGTTAGAGGGATCGCCTCTGGATTGTGGAAGTTCTGCAAACTTTATTTTCTTCTTGGTCCCTTTCTTATTATTGGACATATATACATGAGTTTATGTATATGGTTATATATTGTTTTTATAAAATCAGAAAAATATTCTTATTTTTTTAAGAAAACCCCTTTATGTAACAAAATTGCATTTATCTTATTAGATTATGATCTTTGTTTTCTCAGCCCCCGAAAAGCAAACTGGTAATCGTATAGGGAGCTTCATGCTTGTTAAATGGAATGTATATATTTATTAGTGGATCTCTCAAATTTCTTATCCTACATAATAAAAGGCTAATATGCAGATTGTCCCCCTGGACCAGGAGTTTGACGAGGAGTTGACCAGGGGGTGGGGCCGACCAGCCAACCACCCGCAGCTCCTTCCCCCAGCCAGCCGCATCCCTGATGGCTCCCCACCGCCATCGGGTGGGCTGCCCGAACCCCACCCGTGCACACATTCATGCACCAGGCCTCTAGTATTATAATATTGAATAATAACTCCAATTTGTGATTCCCTTACTTCGGTCCTTTTTTTGCTCAGTAGGTGATATTGTCATCTTTTTTCCTAGTGCAGCCCATCAATAAACAGTAGTTGAGGCTTAATTTGTACAGGTTTTTGGTGCTTTGAGGAAATATAAGACATGATCTGATGGACTAAGCCCGTGAGGAAGGCAGGTTAAGGACTGAGATGGACTTCAGTATGAGATTGCTTAAAAAGATTAAAAAAAATTTACAGTTTACTTTCAATATTATTTTGTATTAGTTTCAGGTGTACAGCATAGCGGTTCCAGGGGTCCTCAAACTTTTTAAAGTGGGGGCCAGATCACGGTCCCTCAGAGAGCTGGAGGGCCGGACTATATTCCTACTGTAACACCTCGGCTGCGCTCACTGCCCAAAAAATCTGGCGGGCCGGATCAGACTCCTCTGCGGGCCACATGTGGCCTGCGGGCCGTAGTTTGAAGACCCCTGGTAGACAATCCTATACTTTACAGAGTGTTCCTCCTGATATTTCCATTACCCACCCGGCACCATACAGAGTAATTACAACATTGTTAACTACTCCTTCTGCTCACCTTACATCTCTGAGCTTATTTTCTAACTACCAATTAGTACTTCTTACTCCTTTAGCCTTTTTTGCTCCCTCCCCCCACCCCTTACATTTAATATTTAAAGG
Source organism: Pipistrellus hanaki (assembly GCF_964339955.1). Taxonomy (NCBI): domain Eukaryota; kingdom Metazoa; phylum Chordata; class Mammalia; order Chiroptera; family Vespertilionidae; genus Pipistrellus; species Pipistrellus hanaki. The sequence continues at coordinate 48,369,430 of NC_140511.1, forward strand.
CCAGCTATTCTTGAACAGCCTTGAAAGGCTATAACAAGGTGTAATTTGTTGAAGTGAAAGTTTGAATCATACACCTTTGAGGCTGATATATGGGGAGGAGGTTCAGGCTTATAAGTATGCATAGAAGCTACACAGAGAAGCCAGCATCGTTAACTATTGCTTTATTCTTTCTTTGCTCATCGGGAGCAGAGTTCATCCTCCAGAATACTAGGAGGTCAGGTAGAAAGGTAGGTTGGTGCCAGAAGGTGATTGGCTGAGTAGATAATACTTGGCCCTTAACACCCTTTAGCATTTTTATTGACTGAGGTTTTAATTTACTGAGATTACTATTGGTGTGTGTGTGTGTGTGTGTGTGTGTGTGTTAAGCAGAATAGACTGAATAGTATAATGAACTCCCATATACCCACCACCCAGTCCCAGCAACCACCAATACATGGTGAATCCTACACTACCTACTCTTGCTTCTCCTGTATTGTCTTGAAATAAATCTCAGATATTTCATTAGATATTTATAAATATTTCTTTAAAATATTTTATTTATTTCAGAGAGGAAGGGAGAGGGAGAGAGAGATAGAAACATCAGTGATGAGAGAGAATCATTGATTAGCTGCCTACTGGGGGGTTGAGCCTGCAACCCAGGCATGTGTCCTTGATCAGAATTGAACCCGGAACCCTTCAGTCTGCAGGTCAACACTCTATTCACTGTGCCAGACCAGCTAGGGCAATATTTATAAACTAGAGGCCAGGTGCATGAAAATTCATGCAATGGAGGGGGGGGGGTCCCCCCTCTCACAGTCCAGGAGCCCTCAGGGGCAGGAGGCGGAGGCGACCTGGTGATCAGGGGAAGGCGACGTCCCATCACACCTCTGCTGCTGCCACTGCCGGCAGCACAAGCCTTGGCTGGCCCTGTTACCTGAGTCTCAGGTGGCCCTGGGCGGCTGGGCAGCCACCATCTGAGGCTTGCCTGTATCTTGGACGGCTGGGGGACTGAGAGGACTGGGGGACTCTGGAGGCAGGTGCATGGGGCAGGCCTGGCCTTGCCACATGCCTGTCTCCCTGTTAGGGCTGAGGGGATTGGGTGCTGTCATCTTGTGGCTGTCGGCACTGCCATCTTTGAAGGTGGGGCAGTCAATTAGCATAGTCCCTTCTTATTGGCTGTGGGTGCTGCCATTTTGAGGGTGGGGCAGTCAGTTAGCATATTCCCTCCTTATTGGCTGTGGGTACTGCCATCTTTGTGACATTGCGAGGGTCAATTAGCATATTCCCTCTTTATTAGATAGGATATTTCAATAAGTATCCCTAAAAGATATGGAATTTAAAAAAACTACAATGCTATTAACATCAGGGATTCTAAAGTTTACTGTCTGCCTGGCTGGCATGGCTCAGTGGTGGAGCATTGACCTATGAACCAGGAGGCCATGGTTCGATTCCTGGTCAGCGAGTTGCAGGTTGAATCCCCAGTGGGGGTGTGCAGGAGGCAGCTGACCGATGATTCTCTCATTATTGATGTTTCTATCTCTCTCCCCCTCTCCTTTCTTCCTGAAATCAATACAAATATATATATTTTAAAAAGACTATTGTCTATTTAGCTTTGCAGGGAGGGTAAGTGAGGGGTGTCTAAAATTCTGCATAGGCTTTTGTTTGCATGTGCATATGTGAATTTGAGTGGCTTTCATAGACCTCAAAGGGCAAGAACCATACATCAGATAATGGAGTAGGTAAGAATATCAAGGAAGAGAGATAGCAGCTCTTATACATAAAAGGACAGGAATTTATGTCAGACTTAATCTCTTATAGGGCTACATGATGAAAAAGGGTCACAGACGGAAAAACTGGACTGAACGCTGGTTTGTACTAAAACCCAACGTGATCTCTTATTATGTGAGCGAAGATCTGAAAGACAAGAAAGGAGACATTGTCTTGGATGAAAACTGCTGTGTGGAGGTAAGAGCCTACTGTTACCTCTTTGTGGTGCTGCCCCCTGCTGCTCAAGGAGCGTATCTTCCTTGTAGACTTAAGGGCCTTAAAATAATCTTAAATCATAATATAGGCTAAAGTTGCAATAAAAATTAAAGATACCTGACAAATTTTTTTTCTAATATGAGTTCGTTTTCTGTCTTATACTCGTGAAGAAAGGATAGGGATTAAACCGCGTTTGTACATTTACGGAATCATTTATTGAATAAAATGGAGTCATCAAAAGAAAATAAAGCAAAAAAAAAAAAAAAAATCAGTTGAAATAATGAACATTCCAGAAATTCTGGGCCATTTTGAGTGCAGTGAATAAAACTGAAGAGGAAGTGAGCAATATCTTTGAATATTTTTTTTTAATTAAATATGTTTTATTGATTTTACACAGAGAGGAATTGAGAGGGATAGAGAGTTAGAAAGGTCGATGAGAGAGAAACACCGACCAGCTACCTCTTGCACACCCCCCACTGGGGATGTGCCTGCAACCAATGCACATGCCCTTGACCGGAATCGAACCCGGGACCCTTCAGTTCCCAGGCCGATGCTCTTCCACTGAGCCAAACCGGCTTTGGCAAGTGAGCAATATCTTTGAATATTTTGAGTGACTTTCAGTACATCTTATTCATAACTGTTAATTCTGTCAGGAAGTGAAGTCCTCGAGAACATATGTTTTTGAGTATTTGTATCTGAACTGTTCCCGGGCCTGTCTTTGTTGGAGAACATTTCGAATACCTACGATCTCTCTCATAAATGATATGAAGTAGTATTGCTCTAGGGTGTGCAATGCCCATTAGGGTTTTTTTTAAGACTCCGCTAAACATGAAGTCACAAAGATTACAACAGCCATGCCGGTCTCCTCGTAGGGGTGTAGGGCAGGGGCCCCAGCTTGCCGGCACAGACTCCAGGTGTGCGGAGGAGGAGGGCACACCTCTGGCGGCGTGGGAATCACTCTGGCTTAGCGGCCTCCTAGCTCATGGGAGGGAGGACCTGGAGGAACTCGGAGGGCTGCCTCCCAGGGTTCTTGTCAGGGACGTGCTCAGTGTGCGTCCCTGTGCTTAGGGAAGCCCACAGCCTGGCATCCCCATCAGGGGGCCGCTCTCCCCGTCAGGGTTTGGTGTGCTGATCAGGAGCCACTGTTCCCATAAATAAAGTTGCCCACTGGATAGAAGTAGTGAATCAGTTAAATGCGTTTAGAGGTATTTTCCATTGACATTGAATTCAGCCAGATGTGTATAAATAATTAAGGTGGAATTTAATTTTAAAACTTAAAAAATAATATCTTCGCCTTGGCCAGGTGGCTCCATTGGTTAGAGCCATGGTCGGCAAACTGCGGCTCGCGAGCCACATGCAGCTCTTTGGCCCCTGGAGTGTGGCTCTTCCACAAAATACCACGGCCTGGGCGAGTCTATTTTGAAGAAGTGGCGTTAGAAGAAGTTTAAGTTTAAAAAATTTGGCTCTCCAAAGGAATTTTCATCACTGTACCGTTGATATTTGGCTCTGTTGACTAATGAGTTTGCTGACCACTGGCCTGATGTGCCAGGGTTGTGGGATGGGTCAGGCACATACAAGAAGCAACCAATGAATGCATGCATAAATAAGTGGAATATCAGAAATCTATGTTTTTCCCTCCCTCTCTCTCCCTGTAAAAAAATAAAATAAAAATAAAAAATAAAAAAAATCTTAAAGAACTAACTTAGCTTTCTGTTTTAGTCTTTGCCTGACAAAGATGGAAAGAAATGCCTTTTTCTCATAAAGTGTCTTGATAAGACCTTTGAGATTAGTGCTTCCGATAAGAAGAAGAAGCAGGAGTGGATTCAAGGTAAGGTGACTTTTACTGTTGGTCATGATATAACTCGAAAGCTCTGGCTTTCTATTTTTGAACCTCATGAAAGATACTAAGGCCTTGTTCCCTCATTGTCTGTGTTTGTACTGGGTATAACATGGTAGCTTAAAGAAAAACAAACCAAGAGCAGTTTCCAAATTTTTAGTCAATTTCATTTTTGTAATCATCTTACGGGAAAATTGTAAACTGGACATTTTTGAGTCTTATTTACTTCTACTATTTGAAGAGTGTGGAATTTCCCCTTTTAAAAACTGTGAAGAGCCGAAACTGGTTTGGCTCAATGGATAGAGCATCAGCCTGCAGACTGAAAGGTCCCAGGTTTGATTCCGGTCAAGGGCATGTACCTTGGTTGTGGGCACATCCCCAATAGGGGGTGTGCAAGAGGCAGCTGATTGATAATTCTCTCTCATCGATGTTTCTAACTCTCTATCCCTCTATCTTCCTCTCTGTAAAAAATCAATAAAATATATTTTTAAAAAAACAAAAAACTGTGAAGAGTTTTAAAGTGACCATCAAAGAATGAGACACTATATATTAGATTTTTTTAAATGATGGGGAGATTCTGAATATGATATTCTTAGACTTAGTTATGTTACTGGGCCCCCCCCCCTTTTTTTTTTTTTTGAGTCCATGTGCCTGTGTGGACTGGCCAAACACATGCAGGCGCAGGAGTTTGCAGTATAGAGAGAAAAATAGTTTCATATTGAAGTGACGAATCCAGAGATGGGGAGCTAACCCTAAAAACCTCCGTGGCACATAGGTTAAGATTATATCGGGCAAAAATCACAAGACACGGAGGGGTAGGGGCTCAGGTCGCGCTGGGAGCTGACTGGCTGGAGGTGAGGTACGGGTGATGAATCATTTCTTCGGGTCTGGAGGAAGGTCTGAGGTCTGCTCAGGTGACCCTCTGTCTGGGCTCTCAGGAAGGTAGCTGGGTATTTCCATTTTAGGGCTCAGGAGCCGAAACATAACCGAGGTCAAGATGTTATCTGTAGTCTGGACCCTGTGACCATTAGTCAGGTCTGGGCTGGCTCCTGCTGCCCTGGGGGTGGCTGATTATCCGGGGGAAAGGCTAGGTTGCTGAGGGGTATCCCGAGAGAACTAGTATTTTTAGAGCCAGGATGTAAAACTAAATTTAATCAAAGTCATGGGAACCCTCAGGGTCAGGCAAAAATAGATTACATGGAAAGTTGTGCTCTTTTTTGATGTGGTTTAAGTGTGTGAGGCAAGCCCAGCTGGGTTTGACTGGTCTTCCCCGAGTCACGTGGGCTGAGTTATGAATTCCGTAGCTGCTCTCCTCTCCTGGGGAATGGGAACAATAACAGTACTGCCCCCCCGGTTGTTATAAAGGATAATAATTAGATAATGAAGTTATACTTAAAATTATATTTAATGTATTTAAAGTGGCACAGCCTTGCAGAAATGCTTGTGATATGTTGCAAGCAATCTAAATGTCCATTGATTGGGAAACGGTTGAGTACAGTATGGTACAGCTACGCCGTGGGGCACTGTGCAGTGTACTTTGTGTAGTGATATGAAAGCTCTCAAGGGTAAATTAAATGAGAAAGCCAAGGCTCAGAAGGGTGTGCTATGCCCCTGTTTGTGTCAAAAGGAGGCGGAGGATGTATATACATATTTACTTGTATATTCTTAATCTGTTTCAGGAAAGATGCACAAGGGGCTGTTAGCAGTAGTTTGCGGTGGAGAGGGAACCCGGTACTTGGGGATAGGAGTAGGAGAGAGACTTCCTGTCCTTTCATGCTTTTGAATTTGAACAAAAGTATTAACTATTAAAAAAATTTATACAGCCCTAATCGCTTTGGCTCAGTGGATAGAGCGTCGACCTGCGGACTGAAGGGTCCCAGGTTCGATTCCTGGCAATTGTAGGCACTTTCAGGTTCGATTGTAGGCACTTTCCCAGTAGGGGGTGTGCAGGAGGTGCTGATCGATGTTTCTCTCTCACTGATGTTTCTGACTCTATCCCTCTCCCTTCCTCTCTGTAAAAAATCAATATATATATATATATATATATATATATATATATATATATATATATAAATATATTTTATTGATTTTTTACAGAGAGAAAGAGAGAGGGATAGAGAGTTAGAAACATCGATGAGAGAGAATCATTGATCAGCTGCCTCTGGCACACCCCCTACTGGGGATGTGCCCACAACCAAGGTGGAATCAAACCTGGGACCTTTCAGTCCACAGACCGACGCTCTACCCACTGAGCCAAACCGGTCTCGGCAATAAAATATATATATTTTTAAAAATTTATACAATTGAAACCATCAGGAAAGAAATTTGGTTTTATTTAAAAATTAGATAATGCACGGAAAGGGTACACCTATAGTCAGGATTCGATAAATGGTGACTGCTATTGACATCTCAGGAAGCGGGGATGAGGGAGCCGTTTTCAAAAGGCACAGTTGTCTGGCAAACACAGCACAGCAGGTAGCAAATCAGATACCCGAACTTTGAATCTGAGCCCTTACTGTGCCTAAATCTTAGCCTTTTGAGAAGTATGGGGAAGGGAGTTGAAAGTGTAATTTGTATGAAAGTGTTGTTTTATTTATTTATTTATTTATTTTTTTAAATATATTTTATTGATTTTATACAGAGAGGAATTGAGAGGGACAGAGAGTTAGAAACGTCGATGAAAGAGAAACATCAACCAGCTGCCTCTTGCACACTCCCCACTGGGGATGTGCCCGCAACCAAGGTACATGCCCTTGACCGGAATCGAACCCGGAACCTTTCAGTCCGCAGGCCGATGCTCTATCCACTGAGCCAAACCGGTCCCGGCTGAAAGTGTTGTTTTAAATAAATTCTTCACATGTGTGTGGTGTTCCTGAATCAAGCATCTATTTAAGCACAGATGCATAATTTTGGAATGTTGGAGCTAAAAGTGACTTTAGAGATGATCTCTCTCATTTTAGAGACGAGGAAACTGATGCTCAAGCCACGGTGTGACCTCGGTGACTTGCTCACGGTCACCCCGGTCCTCGGTGGCAGAGTAAGAATCTACCCGGAGGCCGGTCTGGCTTTCTTCCCGCTGTGCCATTGCCGTGTTCGGGTCCCACAGAGTGACGGGCGTTTCCTGTGCTTCCTCCCGCCCCTTTCACAGCCATCCACTCCACCATCCACCTGCTGAAGCTGGGCAGCCCCCCGCCGCACAAAGAGGCCCGCCAGGGCCGGAGGGAACGCCGGAAGAAGCTGCTGGCTGAGCAGGAGGAGCTGGAGCGGCAGATGAAGGAGCTCCAGGCCGCCAATGAGAACAAGCAGCGGGAGCTGGAGACCGTGAGGAAGGTGAGGAGAGGGGCGCTGGGCCGGGCTGGACGGCTCTTTGCAGGGCAGAAGCCACAGCTGCCTCACTTCCGAGCTTGGTTTTACCGAGACCAGCTTACTGCAGATTGCCAAGAATGCACGAGCACAGGAGAGCGAACTTCTTTGTTTAGGGGATTAAGTGTCTCAAATCTACGCGTGCTACCCTGTTTCCCTGAAAACAAGACAGTGTCTTATATTAATTTTTGCTCCCAAAGATGCGCTAGGTCTTATTTTCAGGGGATGTCTTATTTTCCCATGAAGAAGAATACAGTACACATTTATTGTTAAATGAAAATAAAGGAAATTTATTACCTGTATACACTACGGTAGTACAGTAGTTGTCAACACAAACCAGACAAACTATGAATCCTACAGTATCAAGAATCTACTCATTTATTCAGTGGCAATCATGTCATCATCTTCTGGAACATCATCATAACAATCCAATTCCTGAATTTCCTGGTGAATTTCTTGTGACTCCATTTCTTTCAGAATCAGTGGACCAAATCTCTCATGTTTAGCCTAGAGGGGGCCTTATTTTCGGGGGGATGCCTTATATTTCACTCAGAAGGAAACCTGTAAGTAGGTCTTATTTTCGGAGGATGTCTTATTTTCGGGGAAACACGGTAGCAGTGGCCACGCCGACTCTGGCCAATAATCTGTTCCTGGGTGTGACTGACAGGAAAGTACCCTCCCTATTTCATCCAAACTTCACTGGGCCCGCGTCTCTGTATCAGCCCCACTCCTTCCCCCGGAGATGTGCAGGGAATAGACCAGACCAGTGACTCCCGGGGGGCGTAAAGCCGCTGTTTCCTGGCGAAGCTGCACGGGACCTGCCCATAGTGCTTGGCCTTCCTCTGCTCCTCTCCTGTTGTTCATAACGAGGTTAATTACAACGGCATCAGTATAAGGCCCCTCCTGCCTGGTGCGATTCTCTCTCTGCAACCCAGGGAAATGCCACACTTCATGCTGACTTCCTCCTCGTGTTTTTTTTTTAATATAGTTTAATATAGTTTGACAATGTTAAGAACCATGTGGACATACAATCATAGAAATAGCTGTGTTCCTATCCAGCACATCTTTCTAAAAGCAGCTCTAGCCAAAACCGGTTTGGCTCAGTGGATAGAGCATCGGCCTGTGGACTGAGAGGTCCCAGGTTCGATTCCGGTCAAGGGCATGTACCTTGGTTGCGGGCACATCCTTGGTAGGGGATGTGCAGGAGGCGGCTGGTCGATGTTCTTCTCTCATCGATGTTTCTAGCTCTCTATCCCTCTCCCTTCCTCTCAATAAAAAAATCAATAAAATAAAAAAAAAATAAAAGCAGCTCTAAGGTCTTGCTGCTCTTCTTCCCAAATCACTCCTGCATCTCGTCTCCTCCCGCTGTCATAAATCTTTAAAAACCCCCCTCACAGGCTTGGACGAGCCCCCACCACAGGAGATTGCTGCTCCCCCCACCTGCTGTGCACAGCGTGTGTGGATGTTACGAGTGGGGACCCGGACCAGGTGCCCCCCCTTTATAACTTAGGAAATGGGTCACACCTACAAAGTAGAGCGTGAAATACGTGTGTACAAATACAGCGGCTGTTTCTGAAAGTACTAACCGAGTTAGGATAGAATATTGCCAGTCGTTTAGAAGCTCCTGTGTCCTGTCTTTAAAAGAGATTTGCGAGCAGCAAGTTTGTGGTTTATGGGTTTTTTAAAAAATATATATTTTATTAATTTTTTACAAAGAGGAAGGGAGAGAGATAGAGAGCCGGAAACGTCGATGAGAGAGAAACATCGACCAGCTGCCTCCTGCACACCCTCTACCGGGGATGTGCCCGAAACCAAGGTACATGCCCTTGACCGGAATCGAACCTGGGACCTTTCAGTCCTTAGACCAACGCTCTACCACTGAGCCAAACCGGTTTCGGCTTTATGTTTAGTTTTATGAGTTTTTATACATGCCTAGACTCCTGTAATTACCTCAGACAGAATACAGACAAACTCCAATACCCAAAGGATTTCCTCACTCTGCTCCTTGTATTCAGACCCTCCCCTCACCCCAACCCCTGGAAACCACCCATCTGCTCTGTTCCTGTGTATTTTGGCCTTTTCCAAATTCTCATATAAATGGAATAAGTCAGCATGTTTGTTTTCATGAGTTCTTTCACTTGGCATCGCGCATTTGAAATTCATCCATCTGGTGTCCTTTATAATTCCTTTGAACTTGGCCTCCCAGTAGCACGTAGGTCTCCCTGCCTGCTCTGTCATGTGAGTGCTCGCCTGAGGTGACAGGGCCTAGGCCACTTGGACAGCTTTCTTATTACATAGCTTCATAGATTTATTTTTATTTGTATTGTTATTGACTCCAGAGAGGAAGAGAGAGGGAGAGAGAGATAAAAACATCAATGATGAGAGAGAATCATTGATCAGCTGCCTCTTTTATACCCTCTATTTGGGACTGAGCTCCCAACCCAGGCACGTGCCCCGACCGAGAATCAAACCTCTGGCCTCTGGTTCATAGGTCAAGGCTCAGCTACTGAACCACTGAGGCCGGGCTTACGTGGCTGTTTTTTAAAAAAAATATATTTTATTGATTTTCACAGAGAGGAAGTGAGAGGGATAGAGTTAGAAACATCGATGAGAGAATCATCGATCAGCTGCCTCTTGCACACCCCCTACTGGGAATGTGCCTGCAACCAAGATGTGCCCTTGACCGGAATCGAACCCGGGACCTTTCAGTCCGCAGGCTGATGCTCTATCCACTGAGCCAAACCGGTTTCGGCTTACGTGGTTGTTTTTAATCGTCGTTTCCCTGGGAAAGGGAGTGTGGAGCTCCTGAGGCCACCCTCCTGGGAGTCGGGCTCTCGTAAGGTTTAAGGAATAATGTGGCAATTCTGTACAGTAAGAACCCAGGCGGTAGGTCTCAGACCTCATGAATGCATTTGCCAGTGACTGTGACTCAGTGGCTCCATTGCAAAACGCTGTTCAGACTGATCAGCAGTCACTGATTTAGCTAATTAAAAAAATATATATATTTTATTGATTTTACACAGAGAGGAATTGAGAGGGACAGAGAGTCAGAAACGTCAATGAGAGAGAAACATCGACCAGCTGCCTCCTGCACACCCTCCACTGGGGATGTGCCCGCAACCAAGATACATGCCCTTGACTGGAATCGAACCCAGAACCCCTCAGTCCGCAGGCTGACGCTCTATCCACTGAGCCAAACCTGTCCCAGCTATCAATAGCTAATTTGTTTTGTATGTTGACTGGGAAAATATTGGAATAGAAGTCTAGCAGATCCAAAAGTTTTGCGCTGTGTCTGTGGGACATTAAGGAGGCTTGGATTCTCGCACGTGTTAAGTGTGACCATTTCTCTCTCCAAATGCATTTCTATGCGTGGCTTTCGATCGGGTAGAAACTGGAAGAAGCGGCCTCTCGGGCAGCAGAAGAGGAAAAGAAACGCCTGGAGACGCAGGTGGAGCTGCAGGCCCGGTTCAGCACGGAGCTGGAGCGGGAGAAGCTGGTGAGCCCGCCCGCGCGCCGGGGGATGCTGCCGGCGCGGCTCCCGGAGCCCGCCCGGGGGTGGGCGAGGGCCCGCGGGGCCGCAGGGAGGCCGGGTGTCAGCGTGGCTCTGGGGGAAGTTGTGTGTCTGTTCGTTCACCCGTTGTCGGTTTACTGAGCAGCTTCTGTGTGCCGGGCACCGAGCCCAGGATGTAAAGGTGAAAGACGTGAACCTGGCTTCCAAGACCCCGAAGCGGAAATTTAAGGAAGGGGGTGATAAGGGCTGTGGTCAGGGTGCCTGTGCCTTGGTTTGACTGGACAGTCAAACTGCGGCTTGTGAGCCACATGCGGTTCTTTGGCCCCGTGAGCGTGGCTCTTCCAAAAAAATACCACATGCGGGTGGGCACAGCCTCTGCCATCCTGGGATCATTATCACCAGCATCCCTTTTCCTTCCCAGCGTGTCCTGGCGTGGGGAATAAATAGCCGTGGAAAAAGGGCACCTCGGCTCCATGGCATTTCCCCTCGTAATGCGCCGAGCCCGAGGTCCCGGAATCATGAAAACACACGGAGTCTGGTCTGTTGCCCTCAGCAGCTCCGATTCATCTAAGGCAGTGGTCGGCAAACCCATTAGTCAACAGAGCCCAAACATCAACAGTGCCACGACTGAAATTTCTTTTGAGAGCCGAAAACAGACTTCTGGGCACGGTTGTAGTTTTTGCCCCGGACTCTCGGGGTGTGGTTCCGGTGTTGGTATCGGGAGGGTGGTGCTCGGTTCCTCTGTTCTGCCGTCAGGGATGGAGGGCAGGCCCCCCCGTCCTGCTGGGCTGGTGGTGGTGGCGTGGGGGGGTCTCCCTGAGGGTGGGGCCCGCCTGCATGTGAACGTGGCCCCTTTCTCCCGTCAGATCCGACAGCAGATGGAAGAGCAGGTTGCCCAGAAGTCCAGTGAGCTGGAGCAGTACCTGCAGCGCGTGCAGGAGCTGGAGGACATGTACCTGCAGCTGCAGGAGGCCCTGGAGGACGAGCGGCAGGCCCGGCAAGACGAGGAGACGGTGCGGAAGCTTCAGGCCAGGTACCACACTCGCCTTTGCACGGGGTCTGGGGTGACGCCCGCTGGTGGAGAGGGAGGGGGTGCCCGATGGGGGAGACCTGGAGGCGCGGTGGCTGCGTGGTCTGTTCTCAGGCCCGGTGCTGGGAGAGCCTCGCCCCTGGGGCTGGGGCTGCCCTGTGCTTCAGAGAGGTCTCGGGGTGTTGGATGGGGTGCCCCGCTAGAACGCCCAAGGACCCAGGATCCGCTCTGGCGGGACCCTGGCCTCGCCGGCGTGCTCCGGACCAGAGAAGGGCCCTTGGGATGGAGATGGGGGCCTGCTTCACGCCAGCCTCGCAGCCGCTTTGGGGGGACCAGGAGGAAATAAGCAGTTTTCGGTTGGCCATTCAGGATAAGTGAGATTCTTTAAATAATTGTTATTCAGAATCTTACTTTCAGAACTTCTTAAAGCTAGACTGTGTTTTTCCCGTAGAGCAGGGGTGGGGCACGTCTGGCCCCTGGGCCGTACAAGGCCCGTGGAGTCATTTGGTCTGAAATTCAATAAACCTAGGAGCTTTTAGTCATTGCAACATACCTTTATAGTAAGTGAATTATATTAAGTGGATGATGTTATAAATATCTAAATGGCCCCTGGCAGCAAAAAAGGTTCCGCACCCCTGCTTAGAGCTTGCAGAGTCAGGTGTACTATTTATGGCAGTCTTGTTCTTGGCTGAGAACTCTGGGATTTTGGTCTTTGCAGCAGCAGGAGGACGGGGTAGAGGGAAGACCCGAACGTGAGGTTGGAGCTCTCCACTTGCTTCCCCACTTGTGTTCTTTGAGATTCTTGTCCGCCCTAAGAGCATCGAGCCCGGTGGCCCGCTGGGCAGTGCAGGAGCGCGGGCTTCGGCTGTGACTCCACCTCGGGGAACAGCGGCGGACGGCCGGGCAGGTCTCCCAGGCTGCTATCCTGTGGCGCGGCAGAGGAGGCTGGCTTAATATTTAGGCAGGAAGAGAAGAGAGGAGGTCTTCATTGTATGCTTTGCCAAAATGACTTTAAAAATAAACAGGTTTTGGAAATTTCAATTCTATTGTAAAGGGAAAATTGTCTTCTAAGTAGAAAATCAAATGCTTCGCGTGTTGCCTGGCCTTTACAGTCCCACACGTGTGTGCTCAGTGTCCTGTGATGTTAACTAGATTCTTAGAACTGCCACCCCGTCGCCATTGGCAGTGACGTTGGCACAAGTTTCTCTCACTGGGAAGGTTTGAGTCCCATGTGACTTCCATGGAGAGGCATTCTACCGGCACAAGATGGACCTGGGCCTCTTTATAATTTCTGGTGTGTTGGGGGATTATAGGTTACCCTGTGCAGAGAATTAACAGGTGAGCTATGATCTATATTTTACTTCCCTGCAGTTTTGAGAGAGGTTGATTATAACACGGCAGAGATTCGATCACAGAGGGAACTAGATATCTCTAGAAATGTATTAAAATACTAGAGGCCCAATGCACGAAAATCATGCAAAAATTTGCCTTCCTTCCCTCTGCTGCCTGCACCAGCTTCCCTCCAGCATCTGGGACCTGGGCTTTGTCCAGAAGGTCATCCAGAAGGATGTCCGGTCTAATTAGCATAGTATGCTTTTATTATTATAGATTAGTTATTTTGTATTTATCAAATGAGTGCTCTTTAAGGGGTAATTTTGGATAAAACTTTTGGCTTTTAGTGGTAAATATTAGAATCACCTGTAAAGTTAAAAAAAAAAAAATACAACACTTAGGGCCTGTCCCTCATTTACTGAATCAAAATATCTGTGGGTAGGACCCAGGAATGAGTATTGCTATTTAAAAAACTCTGGCTAATTATTTTGTACATTCTGATTTAAGTCCATAGCAAAGTGGTTTCAACCTTCTGAATGCAAATGTAGCTATTACATAAGTACACATTTGCACCAATAAACTGAAATTACTGCTCAAAGATTAACTTTTTCTTGATGTGCAAAGGCCACTTTATGAATATAATTATTTTATTACTTTAAATTATTTTTCTTTCAACTTAGTTTTTGGAAATTGAAATGGATAAACGGACGCCCTCTGGTGGTCATTATAAGCACGGCCAGCCCGGAAGGCGGGGCCTGGTTCAGAGGGTCATTTTGTCAGATTGGCAAAGGGGACTTTCTCCTTGCTCCCGCTCCCATAGGCCATAGGCCTTTCTCGGTAGCAAATCAAGGGAAATGCTCATGGAGATGAGATAGGAACACTTAAGTCTCCCTCTGAGGAAATGAAACTACCTTAGGTGAAGGGCATATGTTGAGGGCTTTTTAGTTAATCCTCCGCCCTTTCTTCTGGCAATATTTTCCTTCTTGGTATAGTTGGCATCTCATTCTTCCACTGCATGACCCTTTCTCTGTCACTGTCTTAACATTAACTCAGTATTTCCTCAGAGATACTTTATTTATTTTTATTTTTAAATATGTTTTCTTCATTGATTTTAGAGAGGAAGGGAGAGGGACAGATAGAAACATTGATGAGAGAGGAACATCACTAATTGGCTGCCTCCTGCACATCCCTCACTGGGGAGGGACCGAGCCCACCACCCAGGCATGTGCCCTGACCGGAATCCATCCAGCGACCTCTTGTTCCGGGGTCGATGCTCCACCGCCGAGCCACTCTGGCCAGGCTCCCCAGGATGCTTTATATGGTAGTAACGTGTTTAAGTACAAGAACTTAGACTTGAGCCATCTGGGTCTTGTCAATTTCTTGATACATTAAAATTAAAGTTCATTTTTTTGATGTGTAACCTGTAGGTCGATAGCCTCTTCTGAATGGGAACTCACAAGAAAACTGTTCCGTTGACATTGGGAAATCCCAACTATTGGAGCGTTCTGGAGGCTGAGCCATAACCCATTATGACTTCCGCCCACTATGTATGACTAGACTGTGTGGGTTCCTCAGAGAGAAAGGCGGTGAGGTGAGGCGTACCATTAGAGTCCACTCAGGAGACGGAACCCACACAGTCATGTCTGCTGTCTCAGCAGCTGGTGCTGTGCCTGGCACAGGACAGGCGCCCACGGTATTTTGTGAGTAAATGGCGCCCAAGTTCGACTCACTGGGGCCTCTCGGAGCAACAGTCTCTTCCACGTGTGATACTTTCCGTGTTGTGAAGGCGGTGAGGGGCCGAGCTCTGGGTTTGGTTCTCAGCTACTTTTTAGCTGTGCAACTTTAGAAAAGCCATTTCACTGCGTTGAGCCTTCAGTTCCTTATCGATAGACGAAGGCTAACTGCCAACCTTGCAGGGCTGAGGAGATGACATGAGATAATGCATGCAGACTGCTGGTGGAAGGCCTGGCGTTTGCTAGTCACTCCGAGTGTTGGCTTCTGTCCCTTTATCTCGTTTGCAGATGAGGAGGAGAGATAATATGTAGAATGTAAAAATAAGAATTCTTCAAAAGATACTGACCAGCTGGAATGATGGTTTGATACCAAGAAGACAGTTTACAATAGCAACAGAAGCCAGCTGGTGTGGCTCAGTGGTTGAGCCTCAACCTATGAACCAAGAGGTCACGGTTAGATTCCTGGTCAGGGCACATGCCTGGGTTGGGGGCTCAGTCCCCAGTGTGGGGTGTGCTGGAGGCAGCTGATCAATGATTCTCTCTCATCATTGATGTTTCTATTCTCCCTCTCCTTTGCTGAAATAAATTTTAAAAAATATTAAAAAAATATATTAACAGAGCAAGTACAGGGTCCAGGAGACCTGGCTGAATAGAAATTCATTTGAAAAGACTCGGCGTTTTACTTCCTTGTGATGTGACTGCCAAAAGCCTCGCCTACTCTCAGATGCCTCAGTGAATGTGAGAATCCAGAGCTAATGAGGCAATAATTCCTCCGTAATAACAAAAGCTGCTTCAGTCAGCATTTTCTACGTGATAGGTACTGTCCTCATACCTTACGCGCATTGTCACGTTTAATGCACCGGCAAACCTTTGATGGTGGGTGTTGTTCCTATAATTTTTCTGTAAATGAGGAAACAGAGAGCTTAGATTCTTAGGTCAGGGGCTTGTTTGCAAGCCACAGAAACCAACTTGCATTAGCTAAAATAATAAAATGATCCCGGGGAAGGTTCCTAAGTAGCTCACCAGTTCCACGGAACAGCAGGTGGCCAGGCCTGGAGCCCAGGCAGGGACCAAACCCCCGCCCACACCAGGCCACGGGAGAGGCCCGTCAGGAGGCCCGTGGTGCTGGCACGGGCACCGTGCCGGTGGTTGCTCCTGCCACCGCTGGATCGTGGATATTGCTGCCACAATGAGTTCCCTACCGCCTCTGTCCGTTCCTCAGAGACAAAGGTCCCGGAGGGGCAGCTGCTTAGCCACGCCTGGCGGCCAAGGGGCAGGGGGAGCAGGTGTCGCCTCCGGCTTCTGTAGCTGGAGATGCGCCCTGCTTTCCATCAAGACACCGGCAGTGCCAGGGTCTCTAGACGGGTGAAGGGGATTCCGATGCTGGCCGCCTACACGCCGCCAGTGTCCACCCCCTCCGTCCTTCTCCCTGGGGCGAAGACGCAGGCCCTGCCAGTCTCGTTCACCTCTGTGACCCGGCACCAAGAACGGACCACACAGGGGGCATAGGTCCACGCGAGCGGGGGAATAGACTGTGCTGGTCAGACCTCACGCAGTGTGTGCCCATCGCAGCCCAGGAGACACCGAGGGGGCACCGCCTGGCCTTTGTGGAGCTCGGGGTGGGAGGCGGGAGGGCCATCTTGGCAGAGGGAGACCTTTCCAAGGACTGAGGCAACTGGCCCCTAGTCTACAAAGCACCCGGTGCCCATCACACCGGGTATCCGAGCCGAGTTGGGTAACCACCTTGCAGGATGTTGTAGAGGGAATTTTGACAGAGCTGTGGTTGGGGTTAGAGAGGGGCAGTTGGTTGGGGGCTGGAGGGGGGGCAGTGTGCTCAGAAAAGGGGTGTGGAGTCTGTTCCTTTACTTCCTTTGTGTTGGTTTTAGAAGAGCAGACATTCTGGGGCAGTGACTGGCCTCTGTGTGGTTTGTGACTGATGGTCCAGGCACTGGAGGTGTGTCCCGTCCTGGGCTGGCATCTGACCAGTGTCTGTACTTTGGGTACAGGTTTGGGTTGTCTGTTGGTTTAGTTGATTTAAATACCTAAGTATCTGAGAGTTCTCAGACAGGTAGCCTGTTAAGAGTAACACTAGGGGCACAGTGCACGAATTCGTGCACCTTGAAAGGAACTGTGGGCCATGAGGCTGCGGTGGGCACAGGGGCGGGGCTTGGCCCATCCTCTGTCTCCCATCTGGCCCCTCCCACTGCAGCCACACCCGCCTCGTCCCTGTCTGCCTGCAGCTCTGCTCCCGCTGCTGCCACTTTTCCCACGTATTGACAGTGCTGGCCCCGCCTGCACCCACTGATGCTGATGGCACGGAGCAATTGGGGCCAGCAGTGGGTGCAAGTGGCGGCTGCTGCTCTGATCGCCCCTCAGGAGCAGGGGGCGGTGGAGAAGCCCTCAGGGGCGATTGGGGCTGGCAGCCACTGCTCACCTCACTAACTGTGCCGAGCGATCAGGGCTGGCATTGGGTGTGAGCAGTGGCTCCAGCAGTGGGTGTGAGCGGAGCTGGCACCAGCAGCAGGTGTGAAGGCTGGGTGGGACCGTGGCGTGTGGGAGCAAATAATTTTCAGTAACCACCAGAGGCTCACTCCGATGACAGCGACCAGCACCCCACTTTGGTCTGGTGCCCCCCCCCCCCCCCACACACACACACCCCTGCTCCACCATCCCGCCATGGCGACGCCCTCCATGTTCTGCGCACACCCCCTGGTGGTCAGCACACGTCATAGTGACCAGTTGTTCGGTTGTTCCAGTTCTGCTGTTTTTGTTTGGTCTGTTTGCATATTAGCCTTTCATTGTATAGGATTTGGAGCCACACAGACCTGGGTTGGAGCCCATGGTGGCGTGTGCAGTTGGCTTTTCAGTGGCTTCACGTGTAACGGGGAAGGGACAGCGCCTGGTTGGTGGGGTTGATGATGATGAAGGTGACGTGCTTGGCGTGCAGTAATTGTTTAGTAAATGGTTTCTGTTATTATTCCACCTTTTGTTAGTTTCTTCTGTCTCACCTTCGTTAGCTTATCAGCCTTTCCCTCTGTGATAAGTTCTTACGGATGAGAGATGTTTGAATGCTGGAGGAACCAGGGAAATTCCAGAACGGGGCCCTGCCACCTGCCAGGCCAATGCCCTGGGTGAGGCCCCTTCACCTTTGTGCCGCACTGTCTTCATCGTCAGCGTATTGTGAGGGTTAACTAGGAGTGCACGCAACTGTTGGCCCAGCTCGAGGCACAGGGAGCCTCCTTCTGTGCCATTAATTTTTTTTCCAAAAGACGGTGAGACAGTTTGGAGTGGGAGGCGTGGGCCGCTCTGGGCCCGAGCTCCCTCCTTGCAGCAGGAGAGAGGCGGACAGGCGACCTCGAGAGTCTCTCCTGGCCGGGTGCCTCGTCACGGGGGTCGGGTGCGGAGGCCTGGGCCCAGGACCCTGCGCTCCCGTTGCAGGTTGCTGGAGGAGGAGTCTTCCAAGCGGGCGGAGCTGGAGCGGTGGCACCTGGAGCAGCAGCAGGCCATTGAGACGACGGAGGCCGAGAAGCAGGAGCTGGAGAACCAGCGCGTCATGAAGGAGCGGGCCCTGCAGGAGGCCATGGCGCAGCTGGAGCAGCTGGAGCTGGAGCGGAAGCAGGCGCTGGAGCAGTACGAGGTACCTCCCTCCCGGCAAATGCTCACTTATTTATTTTATTATTTATTATTTTTATTTTTTCATTTTATTAAGGTATTATATGTATACATACCTTACCAATCTTCTCCCCCTCCCCCCAACTCCCATACATGCCCTCCCTCCCCAGAGTCAAATGTGCATTTAAATGGTTAAAAACAGGCCTTTTGTTTTGTTGTTAATCCTCACCCAGGATGTTTCCATTGATTTTTAGCGAGAGTGGGATGGAGGATGAGAGAGAGAGAGACAGAGAGACAGAGACAGACACAGAGAGAGAGAGACAGAGAGACAGAAACAGACAGACAGAGAGAGAGACATCGGTGTGAGAGACATATCTATTGGTTGCCCCTGCAACTGAGGTGCATTCCCTTGACCAGAATCGAACCCAGGACCCTTCAGTCTGCAGGTGGACGCTCTATCCCCTGAGCCACTCTGGCCAGGCAAACAAGCTTTTTTATTTTATTTTTAAAAAATATATGTTTTATTGATTTTTCACAGAGAGGAAGGGAGAGGGATAGAGAGCTAGAAACATCGTTGAGAGAGATACATCGACCAGCTGCCTCCTGCACACCCCCATAGGGTATGTGCCTGCAACCAATGTACATGCCCTTGACTGGAATTGAACCTGGGACCTTTCAGTCCGCAGGCCGACGCTCTATCCACTGAGCCAAACTGGTTTCGGCAAACAAGCTTTTTTAAAATAAGAGAACATTTGCTCAGCGGCAAGAAGCCGAAGTAAGAATCTTGCTTAGCTGGAAGGAAGAAAAAGGCGGTGAGGTGTGTCAATTAGAGTCCACTCAGGAGACGGAACCCACACAGTAACGGGAACGGGGAAAATTTAATATAAACAAGTATTAACTATTATATAACCGGATTACCTATGAAGCGAGAAGGAAAACTCTGAGAACATGGGGACGGCAGGTGCAGGACTGAGGCAGAGCACCCAGGAAGGACAGGCCTGGAGGGTCCCCGTCAGCCCAGGGCTGGGCCCGGGCCTCCTTGGGGAGGCACAGCCGTGGCCACTGGACGGTGGGGAAGCTCCCCAGGCTGCTGTGCCCCCCGACCCCACTGGGGGCTGCCTCCGGGGCCCTGGCCAGAGCTGCCACCGGGAGGGACCACCGGATCCCCCGGGGGGTGCCCCACGGGTGTCCCACGTGCCTCGGGAGCCGCTGAGAAGAGCCCAGTGGAACTGGGAGGCCACGCCCCTTCCCCCTTCAGCCCCCTCTGCTGACAGAGCTGAGATGGTGCCCGCTGGGGGAGGCTTACCCGGGAGCCGCGCTGGGCAGTGGAGGGTGGGCCAGGTCCTCGGTGTGACCTCGGGCAGGCACCCAACTGCTCTGAATCCTAGTTTTCCCTGCGAATGGGGGCACGATGGTTCCTGCTTCTTAGAGTGACCCGCAGAGAAAGCCCGAGCTTATGGGAAGGGGCCAGTTAATTTATTTATTTATTTTTAACTGCAGCTTCTGGGAGAAACTTAACGGTTTAAAAAAAATATTTTATTGATCTTTAACTGCGAGGAAGGGAGAGGGATAGAGAGTTAGAAACATGGATGAGAGAGAAACATCGATCAGCTGCCTCCTGCACATACACCACCCTCTCCCTCCCCCGCCCCCCCCCCCCCCCCCCCCCCCCCGCCATTGGGGATGTGCCCGCAACCAAGGTACATGCCCTTGACCGGAATTGACCCTGGGACTCCTCAGTCCACAGGCCGACGCTCTATCCACTGAGCCATACCAATCAGGGTGAGGGGCCAGTTATTTGGCTCTTCAGCTACCAGGATGTGTTGCCAAATCAGAAACCTCCTCTGTTCCAGGGGGTTAAGCAGAAGCTGGAGATGGCCACTAGTAAGACCAAGAGCTGGAAGGACAAAGTGGCCCAGCACGAAGGGCTCATCCGCCTGATAGAGCCAGGTGAGGGCCGTGTGTGTGTGTGTGTGTGTGTGTGTGTGTGTGTGTGTGTGTGTGTTTGGTTTATCTCTCTGTTTCCTTGTGATAAACCAATCAGAGGCGTGCAAAGAAGCTTCTTCCGCCCCCATGTAAGAAGCCCGCTGACGAGGGGGAGTGTCTCTGACGTCCTGGCCCCCGGACAGACCGCAGGCCGGTGCTCCCCAGTGCACAGCTCGGTGCTCCGGCCGCTGGGCCTGCGGACGCTCCTCCAGAGGCGGCCCCGGGACAGGCCCGGTGGGGTCAGGTCACGTCGGGGCGGACACGGTCCTGCCTGTGTCTCAGGCCTGCTTGTCTTCCAGGTTCCAGAAACCCCCACCTCGTCACGCACTGGGGCCCGGCCGCCTTCACGCGGGCGGAGCTGGAGGAGCGCGAGAAGAGCTGGAAAGGGAAGAAGGGCACCGAGTGACCGAGTGACGGGCCCGGTCCAGCCGCCGCCACGTGGCTCTGCCGGCAGCCGGAGGGCTTTGTGCGGAAGGCAAACGGAACTGGCTTTGCTGCTTCTAACCTTTCTCCCTTCAGCCTCCCGTTCGGTCAGACACTGCGGAAGCCTCGGCCGTCTTCCTGCAAACGAGGGCTCATCTGGGAAGGAAAAAGCCAACACTGCCAGCTCCTCACAGACTCTTTCTCTGAAAACGGCCGCTCCTGGAAATCCCTCTGATTCTCATCAGCATCGCCCCGTCCTGCTGGGGGGCGGGCTGGTGCTCTGGGTCCCCGGGCGCTCGGACCTCTGTGGACTCCGGTCCGCCACCTCCCTCTGCAGCAGGTGTCCTCCTCCCCGTACCGGTGTCTAAGCTAGATCGGCAGTTTCCTGGCAGTTCACACGGGGTGCCCCGACCGTCCTGCTCCGAGCCGGGAGCCAGCAGCTGGTCCGAGCCTCGACTGAGCGGCCGCAGTCCAGGGTGTGGCTGTGCAGGTGTCTGTGTAAAGCTCGGTGCCACCGGCTTACCTCTGGCTCCGGGGGCTGTCTGGGCAGTCGGCATCCTTTTAAACAGACACACACAGTAAGTCCTCAGTAGCATTATGAACAGTGCTGGCACCTAAGGGAACTGATGTATACAGCAAAACCAGTTTTCCCGCAGGCTAATCCATCAAGGCCAGGGCTAAGTGTTCTTGGTATCTCCTCAGCGTGGTAACAAAACGGGGTTGCACCAAACGATGTCACTCAAGGACCTGCTGTATTTAGGGATCAAAGCCCGTAGATGAACTGAGTGGATCCCGTTTGGAATGAGATCTTGAGAGCAGCTGAATTCCTCCTACGATTTACAGTGGTTTCGGCGGTCAGCGTGCTGACGGAGCCCGGTGTTACTTTTGTAGTTACTGTACAGAGCGTCTCAGGAGTGTGGGAACGCTTGTCCTATTCGGGCCTTTTCCCTAACAAACAGGCGTTATGATCATTTATAGGAAAACATTTTAAAAGTGTATTTTTGTCAGGTGCCATCTTGAGAGGGAACAAAATATTTATAAATGTTCAAACATTCTTACCTAAATGTACGATGTAATATGCTGAACAATCTTAATTTTTTTTTTGCTAATTTTCTAAGATATATTAAACATATTTTGTATGATTTTTAAAAAATGGACTTTTAAGAAAATAAAAAAACACACACCCCAGAACAAGATACATTTAAAACTGATTTAATAATAGGACCCTGGAGGTGTGTGTGTGTGTGTGTGTGTGTGTGTGTGTGTTTTCATACAAGGAGATGAGCTTGGGAGACAAGCTGGGTGACAGGCTGGGTGAGGAGTGTGGGCCTCCCACCAGTGCTGCCCCTGAGTTGACCTTGGCCTCGTGTTCGGTGTCTGAGTCACGGATGTGGGTAACCGTGTCAGCTCACAGCCGGGAACTTACAGAGACAATATGCCTCCCTCATTGTTGCTCTTGCCTCCAAGCCTCTTACCTCTGCTTCCCAGATTCATGTGCCTCTCCGTTTCCCCAGAGTAAACAGTGTGGTTTTTTTGTTTGGTGCCAAGGTTGGTTCTGTTTTGGTTGCCAAGAGTAAGACTCCTGCTGTGGACACCGGAGGCCACTCCTCCAGCGTGACGGCGTCTCGGGGAGCTGACCTCTCCCTGCGAGCGAGAGGGTGTGCCGCCTGGTGTTTTGTTAAAAACCGATTTCGCCGCGGCGGTGACTCTCCACCAGCATGAGTTCGCTCCCCGGGGGACACTTGGCAATGCCCGGAGACCTTTCCGGTGGCCACAGCGGGGGTGTTCCTGGCATCCAGTGGGCAGAGGCCAGGGGTGCTGCCTCATGCCCCTCAACCCGCAGGACCGCCCCCCGCTGCAGAGAACTGTCCGGCTGGATCTCAGCAGTGCTGAGGTTGCTCAGTCTACAGCAGTGTTTCCCAGACTTCTCTCATGATGAGAATCACCTGGTGGAGTTGTTAAACTACAGATTCCTGAATCCCAACTAAGAAGTGCTAAACTAGAATTTTTGGGAACATATAGGTAAAATTGTATACTTAACTAGTGCTCTGTCTTAGAGCACTACTAGTTAAGTATACAATCTTACCTATAGTTGGGATTCAGGAATCTGTAGTTTAACAACTCCACCAGGTGATTCTCATCCTGAGAGAAGTCTGGGAAACACTGCTCTACAGAAAGGCCAGCTCTTCCCAGAACACGCCAGGCTCCGGGGGCAGGTTCCCTGTGAGGCGCCCGGGGGAGGTATAAACGGTGCACCTGGAAGGGGGAGAGGCCGGTGGGCAGGGCCTTTGGCGCCTGCACGGGGCCCTGAGCTCCAGAAACGCTGAACGCCTTTTCCCGGAGATCCGCGGGCGCGGCTCTGGGTCTGTCTGAGAGCCTGCGGTGCGGGTGCTGAGGTGGGAAGGGTGAAAGCCGCCGTGACGCGGGCTTCCCTCCAGGAGCGGCTGAACTCTGCACCCGGAGGGGAGGGCCCGTCCGAACCATCCGGCAGCGGGCGGGGGCGTGCTCTGGGCTCCGCCAGCCGGGACGGCCCACGGCCCACGGAGCCG
The DNA here is from genome assembly GCF_964339955.1 of Pipistrellus hanaki. NCBI lineage: Eukaryota > Metazoa > Chordata > Mammalia > Chiroptera > Vespertilionidae > Pipistrellus > Pipistrellus hanaki. The sequence continues at coordinate 48,392,768 of NC_140511.1, forward strand.
AGCCTCCGACGCGGCTCAGCTGCCCCAGAGGCGCGAGGAGCGGCCAGGGTCAGGCCACAGGGCGGGAGAGGCTCTGCTCAGCTTTTATTTACCACCTTGCAGCAGGTGCTCCACGCTTGTGGAAAGAACCTGTCTTGGGATTAGTTTAAGGAATGTTCTCTCCCCACTCCCCTCCCCCCCTCCACACACACACACACACACACACACACACACACCACGTCCTTCATTTATTTGTTTATTTATTTATTTATTAAAAATATGTTTTATTGATTTTTTTTTACAGAAAGGAGAGGGACAGAGAGCCAGAAACATCGATGAGAGAGAATCATCCATCAGCTGCCTCCTGCGCACCCCCTACTGGGGATGTGCCCGCAACCAAGGTACATGCCCTTGACCGGAATCGAACCCGAAACCTTTCAGTCCGCAGACCGATGCTCTATCCATTGAGCCAAACCGGTTTCGGCTCTACGTCCTCCTTTATATGTTCCGTTGGAGACCAGCAAAAGGCACCCTTCAACCTCGGGGAAACGAGATGGTGGTTTCTACCGAGGACAGCGGCGCCTTCCAGGCCCGTGGCTCCACCGCCAGGAGGAGGCACGCGTCCTCCAGAGCCCCCAGGAGGAGGGTCGCCGCACCTTTAGGATGAGGTGACCAGAAGTCCCGCTTTTGGCGGGACAGTCCCGATTTTTAACCATTTGTCCCGCGCCCAGAGGCGTTTGTTTTAAAAAAAAGTCCCGATTTTTTTGGACTTCTTTTTTTTTTAAAAAAACAAATGCCGCGGGACGCGAGACAAATGGTTAAAAATCGGGACGTCTGGTCACCTTACTTTAGGAAGGCCCCAAGCCAGAAGCACCACGAATGCCCATCAGCAGAGAACAGGGGTGAATCGTGGCCGTCAGAGCAGGCCACACTCATTACAATAACGCCGCCGAGAGGTGCAGCCACGGGATGGACCTCCGGCGTCCTGTGGTGCAGAGAAGCCACACGGAGAACATCGGAAGGATTCCGTTCGCGTTGACTCTCAGAACTGGCCCAGCTCATCTGTGGACACCGCCGCAGTCTGGATCGTGGGTCCCCGGGGGTCTGTGGGAGGGGGGTCACTGGGAAAGGGCACAGGAGAACCTGGGATGCTGGGACGGCCAGCGGTGGTACAACAAACCGTCAGCTTTATGCTCCAGGTGCGTGCAGCTCCCTGTCTGTGCCTCTCGGACGCGGCGGCTGGCTCGTCCCGGGAGGTCCGCGGCCCCGGCCCCTCCGTTTGCAGAGCAGGACCCGGAGGGGACCGACCAGACCCTGACCCTTTTCCAGGAGGAGTTAGTGCATCACACCCCTGCCTCCTCGCTGGATGTCAAACGTTTTTCCTCTGTTTCTTTTTCTTTCTTTCTTTCTTTCTTTCTTTCTTTTTTTTTTTTTTTTTTTTTTTTTTTTTTTTTTTTTTTTAGAAAACACTGTTTTTTGTTGTTGTTGTTTTAATATATTTTATTGATTTTTTTACAGAGAGGAAGGGAGAGAGATAGAGAGCTAGAAACGTTGATGAGAAACATCAATCAGCTGCCTCTTGCACACCCCCTACCGGGGATGTGCCCGCAACCAACGTACATGCCCTTGACCAGAATCGAACCTGGGACCTTTCAGTCCGCAGAGCAACGCTCTACCACTGAGCCAAATTGGTTTCGGCCTCTGTTTCTTTAAAAATCTATCTATCTATCTGTAGATATATATATAGATATATATTTTTTTCCAATTGATTTTTTACAGAGAGGAAGGGAGAGGGATAGAGAGTTAGAAACATCAATGAGAGAGAGACTGATCAGCTGCCTCCTGCACACCCCCCACTGGGGACATGCCCGCAAACAAGGTACATGCCCTTGATTGGAATCGAACCCGGAACCCCCCAGTCCGCAGGCCGATGCTCTATCCACTGAGCCACACCGGTTTCAGCTTTCTTCTATGTTTCTACCCCTGCCCCCAGATGACATGTCCACGCTCTCGTCCCAGGCTCAGCTCCCACTGACCCTTCCTCGGAGGCCGAGCCTCCGGCCTGGGTTGTGGGTTAAACTGTGGCGGACGCTGAGTTCCCCCAGGGCTGGCCTCCGATTGTGTCTGTGCCCACCGTGTGACAGCACCCTGTTCTTAGGGGCGCGCCCACAGGAATGAGGCCGTCCCCCTGCTGTGCCCACCTCCCCCACAGCGGGCACAGCGCCCTGCCGAGGCCCCATGTGAGGAGGGGGGCGAGGGAAGCTCTGTTTATCAAACCCCCTCCCAGGCAGCCCCCAGCCTGCCCCCTCCCCATCTGAGTCCCTCACTTCCTGTCCCGTCACCGGCCTCTTCCCCTCAGCCAACCCCTCTGCCAGGAGCAGCTCTGAGAGCAGACCTGCCTGGGCCCCACCTTCCACGTTTCCCCTCCTGTTCTATGGTTTCTGCCTGCCCAGAGGGGTCAGCCAGGACCCCGGCTAGCTCCCCTGAGAGACACACTGTCTGCCCTCAGACTGGTTTCGGAGTGCCAGGACTGCTGCCACCCCTCCCCATCTGTCCCCCCCCTCTTCTCTCGCCGCCGCCTCTGTCCGACGCTGCCCCCGGGGCTCTCTGTTCCCACTGGGAGGGCATTTGTGTCTGAAACATTGGTTTACAGGGAACACACAGGCTGTTCAAGGAAGGTGCACGGGTCAGCCAGGGAAAGACAAGCATCACAGAATGTCGCTCACATGTGGGATCTGATGAACCAAATAAACAGATGATCAAAAACAGGCCCAGAGGGAAGGGCAGAGGGTGGGGTGGGAACCGGGTGGAGGGGATCTATGGGGGGAAAAGAGGAACGATTGTAATAATCTGGACAATAAAAATTTATTAATTAAAAAAACAAAACAAAACACAAGAGGCCCAGAGACAGAAGCATGAGCAGAGTTGAACCTCCGAGAGAGAGAGAGAGAGAGAGAGAGAGAGAGAGAGAGAGAGAGAGAGAGGGAGCACGGGAGGGCGGGTGAGAAGAGAGCAACCAATGAACTTGTATACATGCATAGCCCGTGGACAGACAATGGGGTGGGTGGGGGAGGGTGGGAGAGGGCTGGAAGAGGTTAATGGGGGGAAAGGAGGACCTCTGTAATACTTTCAACAACAAAGATTGAGAAAAAAAAAAAGGAAGGAGTCTGGGTGGCAGATTTCACCCCGAGTCCGAGGCCTGCACTCCGCATGGCAGGCCGAGTGGGGGAGGGCCGGGGCAGAGGGGCAGAGGGGCGGCCCTCGCACGGCGTGGGGTGGGCAGCGCCCGGCCGTCAGGAGCCTGAGCCGGGCAGGGGGGACTCCGGGACGCCCCGGGTGCTGCTCCTGAGCCCCCTGCACGGAGCTCCGGGCCGCACAGGCCACGCCCTCGGCGTGCCCCCCGGAGGCCCCCGGTGTCCCCGGGCCTCTCCACGCGCACACACGCTCCCCCGGGCTTTCCTCGCGTCTCGTTCTGCTGCGTTCTCTTCGGAAAGCCGTGCGACAAGGGGCTTTCCGTCCTGGCGGGCCGGGCCTCCATGGGGACTTTTGGGCGACAGGCGGGTTCTGAGAAAGCCCCGCAGGTGCCGGGCAGGCAGGTAGGCAGGCGTGCCAGGCGACCGGAGGGTCTGGGAAGCACCGTCTCTGCTCCCCACAGGCCGCGGCCGGCAAAGGCAGGTGTCTGACACGTGCGAGCGGCCGAGGGAACCGAGGCGGCCCAGGGTGGGGGCTCCTGCCCAGAAGGCCCCCCGCCCCCCGCGCACCAGCCCTTTGGGGGCCCTGGGGGACATGGCGGGGTCTCCGCGGCCTGTGACCCCCGCTTCCCCGCGGAGCCCGAAGCACCGGCCTTGCTGTGGCTTCCTGTGGCCACGACAGCTCTCCCGGGGCCAGGGCGGTTCCCTGTGCCCGGGGCCCCGCCAGCAGCTGCGGGCCCACCGCCCTCACTGCCTCTGCCTCGGCAGCCCCTGGCCCACCCGCTCCCGCACTGCAGCTCCCATGAGCCCCCTCTGGGACGTGGCCTCGTGGCCCTATGGCCGGCAGGTGCCACCTCGTAGGTGCTTAGTAAACACCTGCCTTTAAAACGGGCCCTTTCCGAAGTAAGTCCCTGTCCTCAAAAGATCCTCGATACAGCGGTGTCCTCAGAGATATGTAACCAGGAAGCAAGCTTCTGCCCCACCCTACGCCGAGGCTGGGGACTATTGTTCCTTCTTTAAAAATATATTTTATTGATTTTGTACAGAGAGGAAGGGAGAGAGATAGAGAGTTAGAAACATGGATGAGAGAGAATTATCGATCAGTTGCCTCTTGCACACCCCCTACTGGGGATATGCCCACAACCAAGGTACGTGCCCTTGACCAGAATCGAACCCAGGTCCCTTCAGTCCCCAAGCCGACGCTCTATCCATTGAGCCAAACTGGTCCCGGCTATTGTTCCTTCTTTAATGTATCGATTTTTTTTTTTTTTTTTTTTTTTTTAAGAAAGAGAGAGAGACAGACATCAATGTGTTGTTCCACTTATTTATGCGTGCATTGGTTGATCCTTGTATGCACCCTGACTGGACAGCAAACCCACGTCCTGCCAGTGGCCAGGACTCTGACCGCCTGAGCCACCCGGCCGGCGCCCTTCCTGTCTCCTTAAAGGACGACCACCAACCCCAAAGCCTGGGGCCCGGTCCCCTTCCCCCACAGACTCCCTGCAGAGGCTAGACACTAGGCCCCCACTTGTGGGATTCCCCCGACGGTCAATGAGACCCCAGGTGATGCTTTAGAAATGCAGTTTGCAGGCTTTTTCTTAGCACTAAGTCAGGCGTACATGGCCACAGTGGGAAACAGAAAAAGCAGGTCCGCAAGGAGAACCACGCGCGTCGCTCTAACCCGCCCTCCACAGCCCCCAGGCCCACATTTCGGCCCCTTTACCAGAGGAGCTCCCCCACCCCTCCATCGGGGACAATCCCGCCTGCACGGCCGGTCCTGAACCTGCGGGACCTGGGCAGCGGCGGGGCCACACCTTTTGGGGGAGAAGGAGGCGCGGCAGGCGGCGGGGCGATGCCGGCGGCGGCCGCCAGGTGGCAGGCGTGCGCCGCGGGTCCCACACGCCCAGGGGCGGCCTGAGGGCTGTCTGGCTGTCCCGCTGTCCTGATGTTCGGCTGTCCCGCTGTCCCGCTGTCCTGCTCGGGGCAGGACCCCTTCCCCTGGTTCCATGGCGGGAAGGAGGCGGCCGCTCCGGGGCCGGGAGGGGGCAGCAGGTCACAGCCCAGGCTGCCCAGGGCTGGTGGGACCCACAGCCCCGCAGAGCTCATTTTACCTTCAACAACCCAGACAGCTGGCGCTATTTTACAGATGAGGAAAGTGAGGCTCAGGGAGTGAGGCAATTGCCCAAGGGGACACAGGCAATGACAGATCTGGGGCAAAACCCACGTGTCCCGGCTCCAGGGCCTCTCCCAGCCATTCCTGGTATGCACTGGGGGCGGCGAGTGCAGGCCTGCTGGGGGCCCCTGGGAAGTGGTGGGGGCAGCCCCTTGTTCCCCTTCAGCCCAGCATTCCCTCCTGGGGCCAAAGGAGCGGCTGCTGGCACCTTGAGTCCGCTGTTTGTGATTCATCCTCCCTCCGTCCCCCCTCGGGCCTGGGCCCTGTCTCTGAAAGTGCCTAGGGAGGGGACAGCCCTGCCCCCTGGAGCCTCCTGGGGCCGCCGGCTGGAGGCGGGGAGAGTGGGTGAGGAGCAGGGGCAGCCAACAAGCAGGGGCTGCTTCCTGCCTGGTTTGACCCTGGCTGTCCCTGCGGAGGCCCCAGCAAACAGAGCGAGGTCACCCGGGGCAGAATCCCAGCCCGAGGCCCGAGCGGTGACTGCAGTTTTCCCGATAAGGCTCAAGAAGGGACATAGAGTGTCCTCCCCACACCCACCCCCTGTCAGCACCTCCACGCTTGTGAAGCATCAGCTGCAGACAGCCTGCCTGGAGAAGAGACAGAGAGAGGCGGGGGCAGATAAGGAGACAGACAGCCAGGAGAGCGAGGGCAGGGAGCACGGAGGGAGAAGATGGGGGACCGCGGGCGGCAGCCAGGCAGGGGGCCTGGAGCCTGGAGGTCAGAAGGGGTCCCGGGACCGTGCTCGCTAAGGCTGCATGCAGATACTGGAGAAAGGCCGACCTGGGGCCGATGGGTGAGGTGATGGAGAAGTCACAGGCCAGGGGGGTGGAGAGGCAGGTCCCTGTGCTGAGGGGCAGGTAGGGGGTCCCAGGGACAAAAGCCGCTGGGCCCAGGCTGCGGAGTCCCTCCGGCTCACTGCCCTCTCCCCTGCGCTCTGTGATAGGAAGTTTGCACCCAACGCTGGCTGTTTGGCAAGTGAGCTGGGCCCCAAAGTCACAGCTGGCTGTGGGCGCCCGGCACTGTAATGAGCTGAGTCAGCCACACCCGCTTCCCACCCCCGGGGGCCGGAGCCTCTGCCGGTGCCCGCGCACACACACACACACACACACACACACACAGCGCACAGGTATGCACGGACGCCGCGTGCTGCTGAGTCACGGCTGCCTCCCCGAGAGCACGTGCCGGCACGCACACACACCGGTACCCACGGACGCCAGGGGCACCTGACTCTGAGTCACCAGCCCCGCCAAACCCCGAGGGGGGGCCCCGAGGGAGGGCGCCGAGAGGAGGTTCTGCCGTTCGTATTCAGACACAGACACCTACGCGTGTACACACCGGAGCCCCCCGTGCTCCCCGCCGTGCTGGCTCCATCGCACATATTTGTGGTGTGAATAAAGGAGTGGACAAACAAGTGACATGTGAGCGGCACCCACGCTGCTTGGATCCTAGGTAACCTCGGCCGGGGCAGCGCTGCAGGGTGGGTCCCGAGTCCGTGTCCGTAGGGAGTTGTCGAGCTCCAAATATAGCCTCCGTGGGCGGGCAGGGAGCTGGGGCTGCCTCCCAGACCTGACTTCACTGGGCTGGAGGCCCAGCCTGGGAGGAGGGGGAGGAAACGAACAGGGAAGAGGCCCCAGGTTGTGCGGCCGGGGCTGAGACGTGAGGGGAGTGGGTGGGGGACTGTGCACTCTGGAAAGGGCGCTTGCTGGGGGCCTGAGCGGAGGGCAGAGGACTCTGCAGAGGGCTCAGGAGGAGCTGGCAGTGGGCCGGGCCTCCTGGGAGCTCCTGGGAATTCCTCGTCCTGAAAGTACGGGGGGAGCAGCCCCCGGAGAGTGGGGCAAGCGCAGTGCTCGGCCCATGGTGCTCCGAGGAACGTCCTTCCTCTGGCTTCAGGGGACCAAACGTCCCGCTTTTGGAAAGAAAAGATTCTTTCCAAAGATCGGGACTGTTTTAAAACGCCGCGGGACTCGGGACGAATTGTTAAAAATCGGGACTGTCCCGCCAAAAGCGGGACATCTGGTCACCTTACCCTGGCTGCCATCCTCCGTCCCGGGTCACCACCGGGAACCTTGCGATATTGGCCCAATGTGTCTTCCTGCCGTCAGACTCCCCTCACCCAATCCGACTGCTGTTACTTTGCAAACACAGGATTGTGCACCCCGTCTGCTCCAGTCCTCCCCTCGCTCCCACGGCGGGGCAATGCTGTGGGGCGGCCTTCGCCGGGCTCTCCAGACCCTTCCTCCTGGCCCCACCCCGCCAGATGTGCGGGAAAGGCTGGGGAGGGAGGGAGGGAGGGCTGTTTGGTTCTGTGCTGAAGGGTGGATGGACAGGCGCCAGGCTGAGGGACACGCAGGAGGATGGGAAGTTTGATTTGTAGCCAGGTGATTAAATGTCTAGGTGACTGGGAGGCTGGGAGGAAGATGGTGACCTGGATGGACGGGTGGTGGCAGGTCAAGGCTATTTTGGTTGCAAGGAACATAAACCTGACTGTCACCAGGAGAGGGGTGCGGAGCAGACCTCGCTGACACTCCAGCCTCATGGAGATGGGTTCTGGCACGTCAGAGATGGCGGCTCTTCCCCCATCTCCAGAGGAGCTCAGGCTGCGGCCCCCACCCCCTCCCCGTTCCCCCACCGCTCCCCGTGTGCTCTCCTTTCAGCTGGCCCAGTGCCCCTCCTCACGGCCCAGCAGCCGCCCTCCAGCCACCTCGGCCCCTTCCGTCCACACATTTTTATCGAGCGTGGATTCGTGCGTCTGTTTGCACCTCGACGATGGAAACAGCCTGGGAACAAAGCGAAATCACTCCCCCCACAAAGCACGCTGTCCGGCGGGGAGACTGCTAGCTACATGTGTGTGTCACAGGGAAGCAGAGGCCTGTGAGGCGGGGACACACGGAAAGGACAGAGCAGGGCCTGGAGCCCGGGAGGGCCATGGAGCGGGCGGAGCTGTTAGCTGTGGGGAGACGGCTCTGAGCGGGAACGTTGGAGGGGAGACCGGGAGGAAGTGGGGTGAGGGTGAGCCTGCATACCCGGGAGAGAGCTCTGGAAGAGCATGGTGTGGCTGATGCAGGGGGAGCGAGGGGCGGGCAGGAGCTGAGGGCCTCGTACGGGCCTACCTGCTCCCAGGAGGACAGGAAGGCGCCAGAGGAGGCCCCCAGGGAAAGTACCCCCTCTCACACCCTTTGGTTGTTGTTCATCCTCACCCGGGATGTTTTTCCCACTGATTCTCAGGGAGAGTGGAGAGGGAAGGAGAAACATCGTGGTCTCATGTCCACTGGTTGCCTTCTGCATGTGCTCCCGCCAGGCCTGGAGCTGAAACTTGCAACCCAGGTGCGTGCCCTTGACCAGGAATCGAGCCCGAGACCCTTCGTTCCCCGGGCTGACACTCTAACCTAGGGGTGTCGAACTCAATCAGAGAAGGGGCCAAAATCTAAAATCCAGCCTAAATCGCGGGCCGAATGGTTTACTGAGCAGTCATAAACTGACAATGTCATAAACTGACAGCGGAGTGCAGTGATGACAGCGCGGTGCGGGCCACATTGCAAGGCCTGGCGGGCTGGATTTGGCCCGCGGGCCTTGTGTTTGACACATGTGGCGTGGCTGTAAATGCCGTCAGCTGGGGGAATCCGGCTTACCGCTCTTCCCGGACCCCGGCTGCCCTGCCCCCCCCCCCCCCCCCGAGCATCGGCGTGCGCCCCGGATGGTGAGGGCTGATGCAGGGGCAGGGCCCGGCTGTGCCCACGGGGCCGGTGCCAGGCTGCACCGTCGCTCTGGCTCCCAGCTGGTTCAGGCAGGGCAAGCCGAGGGCTTCGTGGGAAGCCCAGTGGAGCAATAGCTCGCCTCCCTCGGAGATGGAATCTGCAGCTGCGAGGGACCCGGCTTCTCCAGAAAACCCCACAGCCGCCCTGGGAGGGATGGCCCTGCCTCAGAGGGAGAGTGTGTGACTGGCTAGGTCTGTCACTCCAACACAGACAACCTCCTTTGAGCAGAGTCCTATGCTACTCACGCGCAGGCTTCACACGGGTGTGGGTTTGTCCTCACACCTCTACTCATGTATCTCACACACACACACACACACACACACACACGTGTTTATGACAGTGGAGCCTCAGAGTCAGCCTGAAGGTCCGGTAACCACGGTCGGACCCGCCAGGAGTTTCTGATGCAGCAGGTGTGAGGCCTGAGGATTAGCCTTTCTTTTTTTAAATATATTTTATTGATTTTTTACCGAGAGGAAGAGAGAGGGATAGAGAGTTAGAAACATTGATGAGAGAGAAACATCAACCAGCTGCCTCTTGCACACCCCCTACCGGGGATGTGCCCGCAACCAATGTATATGCCTTTGTCCGGAATCAAACCTGGGACCTTTCAGTCCGCAGACCGACGCTCTACCACTGAGCCAAACTGGATTCAGCGGGATTAGCATTTCTGACGAGTTTCCAGGTGAGGGTCCCGGTCCAGGGCTGCCCTCTGAGGACGGCTGCCCCCTGGCCTGCCCTGGATGCCCTGCCCCGCAGAGCTGGTGGGGGGATCAGGGGTGCTGTCGGCAGGTTTCGGGCGTCCTGTCGTCACCAGCAACGAGCCTGGTGCCCATGACAGGCCACTTGGCACGGCCGCCCCTGTCTGTCCAGCTGCCTCCAATCCCTGCCCCCCACCGGGGCAAGGAGGGCCCCTAGGGGCAGGCACCTGGCCATGGAAGGGGCTGGACTTGGGCTGTGGCACACAGAGCCGTCACCGGCAGTGCCCCCGCCAGCCAAGCGCACGGTCAGAGAGGTCCCCCGTTCCCCCCCTCGGCCCTCAGACAGGCTCCCGGGGCTGCGGGAAGCTGCTGCACCTTCCGGGACTGCAGGGCCCCACAGCTCCCCTCTCAGGCCAGCCCGGACGGTGCCTCCTGAGGAGCGGGCGGCAGCGGGGGCAGCAAAGGCTGCCCCGGGCCAGCGGGCGGGGTGGTCGCTGCCTCTCGCTTAGCCCTGCCCTGGGAGAGGCCCAGCCAGCCCCCTGCCGGCTCTACACCATCTTCCCGCCCGCCATCCCATTTCTCAGGTGTTGTCAACCGGATCCTCCTCGGCAGCAAATAAACACGCTCAGGGGTCATTCGCCTTAAAAACAAAACCCTCTCTGACTCCACACCCCCTCCGGCTGCGGCCCCCGCTGCCTCCCATTCACAGGAACGCTCCTCCTGAGCGCCCTCACACACTCATGTCTCCTCACCCCTCAGCACCTCCCGGGCCTGCAGCCTGGTTCCCACGCCCCTCGTCCCCCTCCCGTCCCCAGGGACCTGCGGACACTGGACCCTAAGTCTCTCTCCTTCCTCCCCGTTGGAGTTTCCCGGGAGATCCCTGCAGCCCTGGTCTCACTGGCTCCGTGACACGCTCCCTGCACGTCTGGCATGGCACAGCTTCTGGTTCCTTCTACGGCTGTGGCCGCTCCGATGCCCCACCAGGCCCCCTGCCCCGGGGCCGCAGCCACATCCTGTGTCCTGCAGGCGGGGCTGCTCTCCTTGTTCCCCCTGACACCAGCCCGGGGCACCGGCCGCCCCCCTCGGCTGGCATGGCGGCTCTCCTTGTCTGCGTCTCTAGCTCACTCCCCTGCGCACCGCCGTGTTCACCGGGACAGCGAGAGGCACCTCGGCCTCGGCGTGCCCGAGCCGAACTCACGATCCTTCCCTCCCGGGCGGCCCCGCTGGGCCCTCGGTGTCCCGGCTCAGGGAGACCCGCTGCCGCCCTCCGCCCTGCGCCCAGCACAGCTTCAACTAAGGTGGCCAGACGTCCCGCTTTTGGCGGGACAGTCCCGATTTTTAGCAATTTGTCCCACGTTTTAAAAAAGTCACGTTTTTTTTTTTTTTTTTTGAATGATTCTTTTAAGTCTTTTGGACTTTTTAAAACGCCGCGGGACGCAGGACAAATTGTTAAAAATCGGGACTGTCCCGCCAAAAGCGGGACGTCTGGCCACCTTACCTTCGACCCTCTGCCCCTCGGCCCCCACGGCCAGGCCCCCGCCGGCTGCTCTCCATCTCATTTCCGCAGAAGCTTTGGACTCAATACCATTTTAAAAAAAATATATTTAAAAAAATGGACTTCAGCCGAGACCGGTTTGGCTCAATGGATAGAACGTCGGATTGGGGACTGAAGGGTCCCAGGTTCAATTCCGGTCAAGGGCATGTACCTTGGTTGCAGGCATATCCCCAGAAGGGGGTGTGCAAGAGGCAGCTGATCGATGACTCTCTCTCATCGATGTTTCTAACTCTCTATCCCTCTCCCTTCCTCTCTGTACAAAATCAATAAAATATATTTAAAAAAATTGATTTCAGAGATGACGGGAGAGGGAGAGAGAATCATCGATTGGCTGCCTCCTGCACGCCACCTACTGGGGATCGAGCCCACGACCCGGGCATGTGCCCTTGACCGGAACCCAACCTGGGACCCTTCAGTCTGCAGGCCGATGCTCTATCCACAGAGCCAACCCAGCCGGGGCTCAAAACAGATTTCCCCATCTTCACGGTCACATCCCAAACCAAACCACAGCCCTTCCTCCCGGGACCACAGCAGCCTCTTAAGTGGTCTCCGCACGCCCCTCTGCACGCCCCCAACCCGGGTCCCCTGGCCCGGCCTCTCGCTCGGAGATGGGGGCGGGGTGAGGGGGGGGGGCGCTGCGGGTCACGGCGCCCGGGTCCGGGGCGGAGGGCGGAGCCGCGTGGAGGCTGAGGCCCCACAGAGGAGCCGGCCGGGCCTCCCCCGATGGAGAAGCTGCAATCTGCGGTGTCAGGTTTCGGAAAACACGGGGTCAGGGTCAGCGGAGCAGCTGGTCCGGGGAAGGCCAGGCCCAGCTCATTTCCTGTCAGCGCGGCCCCAGGCCCCGGCGCTCGGGCTGGCCACAGGGGAGGAGATGCCGGGAATGGCTCACATTCCTCTGGCCCGGCTCCGCGGATCCCGATCTCTGATGGACGGACCTCGGGGACCGCGGGGAGTGAGGAGGCGGAGCCGCTGGGCCGGGTGGGGGGCTCTGGGCCTGAGGCGGATCGGGCAGGCGCCAAGGCCGAGGCTGAAGCTCTAGGACAACCGAGCCCACATTGCCTGCCAGAGGAGGAGACGGAGGCTCGGTCAGGGCCAGGCCTCCGGGGTCGGGCCGGCGTCCGGGTTCTAGGTCCTGACCGCCTCCCGGCGGGGCCCGCATTGCCGGGGCGGCTGTGCCGAGCTGAGGGACGGAGGGGGACACTGGCTATGCATGTGCTCCTCCGGGAACGGGGCTGGAGTTCGGGAATTCTCACTTCTGGACGGGACACACGCTTCTCAGGTGGCCGTGGAGGGGTGAGAGGCCGCACTCTGCTGTGGGCTCCCTCCCTCCGGGCCAGGCAGTCAGACAGACGTGAACGCGCAGAGCAAGGACGAGGGGCCAGAGCAGGTCACCAGGGAGGGAAGCCCTGGGTGCCGAGCACAGGACAACCGCGCCCCCGGGGTGACCTTTCCTTCCCCAGAGATTCCGTCGAGGCCAGCGGTCGCCAATCGGGGTCAACAGGCCCTCTGCTGGGCAGCTCGGCGCCGGGGCCTTCGAGGCCTCTGCCCCTCGGCCCCTCGGCCCCTCGGCCCCCACGGCCAGGCCCCCGCCAGCCGCGCTCCATCTCATTTCCTCAGAAGCTTTGGACTCAATTTTTAAAATTGATTTTAATTGGCGGTCTGTGAGGTCCGAAAGGCTGGTGACCGCTGCCCTGGGCCTCAGTTGTATTTCAGCTCCAGACTCAGGAAAGCAATGAAATCAGCCCAGTGGCCCCAGGGCTGACCTCAGGACCAGCTGTACTGGATAACGGCCGCCCGCCCCAGTGCCGACCGATCCATCATGGAGCCCGCAGCCCTGGAAGGACACACCTGGGAACCTGCCGAGTGTTCTCCCGAGACCTCCCCTGGGCCCGCCCCCAGCCTCTCCCCTTAAAACCCCAGGACAGGACCCAGCGCTCTCCCTCCTGGGAGCTCGCCCACACCGCCTTCTCCCTCTCCCCCCGCCCCTCAGATGCCCTACCGTCACCTTCCTCACTCCCAAGCTCCAAGGGCCCTTCCTTTGCCTTCATAACGTGTTTCCTAAGCCCGTTTCTTCTGGGAATAACTTTTCCTACCTCTGTGATTTACCAAATAAACGTTCTCTGACAGTCTGGGTCTTGGCTCCGAATTCTTCCCTAGTCAGAACCCAAGTGCTGAGGTTGCTGAACCCAGGCCCAGCCTGACCCCATGACCGCCCCCCCCCCCCACCCCCCGGTGCCGTTCTCACCACCTACAATCCCAGCCCCGGAGAGAACCGTGCGCCTGGTCCAGTCCCAGCATGGGGAGGCCCTGGGGGCGGGCTCCTGGCCTGGCAGGGCCCGCTCAGTGAGCTGGCCGGGCGGGGACAGTCACGGTCCCCGTGCTCTCCGTCCTCCGGCGCTAAGACCGGCGGCTGAGGTGGGATGGCTGGGGAGGGGGCCAGGAGGCAGGTGCACAGGCCCAGACTCACACTGGCTCCATCAGACTTTATGTGGCCCCGCTGGGTCCCCTCAGCTCCCCACACCAGCGGCAGAGCGGAGAGGGCTACTCAATCTCGCCCTCTCCGGCATGTGGGAAGGTGGGTCTGTGCCTCTGGCAGGGCGTCTCCTGCCTGACTCCGCGGGACACAGCCCCACCCGGAGCCACACCCTCTCTCCACCAGCGCCCGGGGAAAGCGGGCGGCTGCTGGTGGAGTCAGGGCCAGGCCTCTGCTCTCTCCCCAGCTCCCGGCACTTGACTCTGAGGCTGGGCCTATTTTCAGGGGTCCCAGGCTTTCACCTGCCTGCCCTTCTCTCCCCTTCCCCACTCTCTGCCCCCAATCCTCCAGGGAGACCCCAGGCCTGCAGGCGCCACCTTAGGCGTGAATCTGAAGCTTCCACCGCTGTCCTGTCCACGGCCTTCTCAGTCCCAACAGCCACGGCAGCCCAGGCCGCTGGGCACAGAGAGCTCTCAAAACACACATCACAACCTGGCTTAACTTCCTTCTTTTTAAAAAATACTTTTTCGTTGAATTTTTAGAGAGAGGAAAGGAGAGGGAGAGAGAGATAGAAGCATCAATGTTGAGAGAGAATCATCGACTGGCTGCCTCCTGCACTGGGGATCTCAAGCCCACAACCCAGCATGCGCCCTGACTGGGAATCGAACTGGGGACCTCTTGGTTCATGGGCCGATGCTCACCCACCGAGCCACACCGGCCCAGCTTTCCTTCCTTCTTTAAAAGTTAAATTTGTTGGGGGTGACCTTGGTTAATAAAATCATGTTTAACCTCCTTTCTTGCCCTTCTCCAATTCACCTTTGCCCAGCCCGCTCCTTCTTGTCATGACTCAGCAAAGATGTCATTTACTCTGGGGAGTCTCCTCTCGTCCCCAGGGCTAGGCTGGGACCCCCTCCCGCCTGGCTACAGGCCCCTACCTGTCCCCGCCCCGTCACGGCTCTGATTACACCGGCTTTCATAACCTGCAGGTATGGATAATCGCTTGTTTACCTGGGGATCAGAGTAGCCAGAACAGGCGTTAGCACGCCGTGAGCACCCGTAAACACACGAAGAACGAGGGAATGACGAACAGAGAAACGGACAGACTAGCGCGTGGAAAGGCTCCCTCCTGTGGTTGGGGTTCGTGGGGAGCATGTGCACGGCCGGGGCTTCCCCAGCACCTCGCATGTGGGGGCTCTGGGCAGCCCCGGGACTTCCTGCTGCCTCTCACGGCGGAGGCGCCGGGGACGCAGCGGGCAGGCCCCAGCCCCACCTGCTGAACTCAGCTGCCCCAGGAAATGTAGGTGTTGAGACAGGTCTCCAGAGCCGGGTGGAACCCAGACAATGGTGGGCCGTGTCCCATAGGGGCTGCGTGTCTCAGTGCCTGTGTCACTGGGGTGTGTACAGCGTTTGCAGTGAGTGAGTGCTCCCTCCTCCTCCCCCTTCAGCAGCTCCTGGCCCAGCTCGCCCCGAGCCCACGCCTTCGGAGGCACCTCTGCTCTCCACCTCCCTCCCGCCTCTCCTGGGGCCATTCCCCACCGGGTGTCCCATCCTGGGCGCCTGTGCCCGGGCACCCCGTCACTGCGCATGCCACCGGAGTGCGTCTGCATGACGTCACACCGGTGTCTCGTGGCTGTTGTAACAAATCACTATGAATTCGTGGCCTAAAACGACACAGGTTATTATCTTACAGCTCAGGTACACATGTGTCAAACACAAGGCCCGCGGGCCAAATCCAGCCCACCAGGCCTTGCAATGTGGCCCGCACCGCGCTGTCATCACTGCACTCCGCTGTCAGTTTATGACATTGTCAGTTTATGACTGTTCAGTAAACCATTCGGCCCGCAATTTAGGCTGGATTTTAGATTTTGGCCCCTTCTCTGATTGAGTTCGACACCCCTAGCTCAGGAGGCCAGCGTTCTGCGTGGGCCTCACTGGCTGAGATCGAGGTGCAGGCAGGGCTGTGTCCATTTCTGGAGGCTCCAGAGGAGACTCTGCCCGCTCCTTGCCCCATGACCCGCCCACCTTCACGCCAGCGATGGCCGGTCGAGTCTGTCTCGTGTCACGTCATTCTGACACTTCGCTGCCTCCCTCCTCCCTCATGACCTTGTGGGGACATTGGGTCCGTTTGGAATCTCTCTCGAGATCAGCGTCAGGCAGCCTGAACTCTCTGCCACGCCAGGGAGCAGCTCACCGCCCTGGGGATGAGGACTTGAACGCCTGGGGGCCCATCACTGTGCCCGCCACAGACGGCCGGGCTCTTCTCGCGGGGTGGGCTCTGCGCCTGCGCTGTCTCCCACCCGCCCAGAGACCCCTCAGGCCCAGCCTGCACGGGTGGCCATGACCTCTTCGCTGAGGGAAGCCGATCCAGCCAACAGTTTCTGAGACTCCGTGTGTGCCGGGTATGTCTACATGTATTGTCTCAGGTTTTGCTGTTGTTCATCCTCATCCGAGGGTATTTTCCCACTGACTTTTAGAGAGAGAGTGGAAGGGTGGGGGAGAGACACAGAGAGAAAAACATCGATGTGAGAGACACACCGATTGGTTGCCTCCCGCATGAGCCCTGACCAGAGCCAGGG
The DNA here is from genome assembly GCF_964339955.1 of Pipistrellus hanaki. Lineage (NCBI taxonomy): Eukaryota > Metazoa > Chordata > Mammalia > Chiroptera > Vespertilionidae > Pipistrellus > Pipistrellus hanaki. The sequence continues at coordinate 48,409,165 of NC_140511.1, forward strand.
GTTGAGCCTGCAACTGAGGTACGTGCTCTTGACCGGAACTTAACCCAGGATGCTTCAGTCTGAGGACCGAGCCAAATTTTTTAAACTTAAACTATATAGGTAGGTACGTTGTTATTAACTCAATTAGGGTACTCCCAAGCTGGCCTTTGCTAAAAACTCAAGGGGCCAAAAAGATGTATGTGGCTCTCGAGCTGCAGTTTGCCGACCACAGTTAGCCGCTACATCCCTCTGCAGGACATCATATGAGTTGGGGGCTAGGGCATATCACAGTTTTATTCCCCATTTTACAGTAGAAGGAAATGAGGATCCGAGAAGTTAGGAACCCCCAGAGGCCAGAGAGCTAGTAGGTGACAGGGCCAGAGCCTCAGCGGACCCTGACCTCAGGTAGGAAATGCTGGCAGTGTCGTTCCTTCGGGTCTAGAGCTCGGAAAGAGAGAAACCTGAGAACCCAGGTGTTAGCCACGAAAATGCGCCTCGTGGATTCCAGCCGGCCACGCTGCATGCGCTGCTGCCCACCGCTGCCCGGACCTCCGTCTGGGCAGAGACTCCCGTTGGCGTTGGCTCTTTCTTCGACCCGAACCACAGGGTCCAACCCACGTCGCAGTCTGAGGTCCCTCCCGGCTTCCCCAGCTCCTGCCCATCCGTCCTCGCGGTGTTTCTCTGTAAATCTCTTGCACATGGAACCCTGGCCTCTGGGTCTTCATGGACCAGCGCTAACAGGAGTGGTTTGAGGAAACAGTGTCAGATGGGACTTGGGACCGGCTCACTCAGGAGGGGCAGGAAGGGGACATCCTGGTTGACAGGGGCCCCAGATGCCCCTGGTGCAGGGGAGCGGCTCACAGGCCCAGGCGTTCCCTGGGGCGGAGCGGAGACAGTGGCAGGTGTGACGATGCAGGCGCCGGGCACCTGTCGGGGGATAATGTCTTTAAAAACCGGCCGGTGCCTGCCAGCTCCTATGCTGTCCTCAGAGGGAGGAACGGGACTGCAGAGACGGAGCGGCGGCGAACGCGTGTGTGGAAGGCGGATGCTCTGTGGGGGCCACAGAGGCCGTATCTCTCTCTCGCCCCGGAGAAGGACAGAGCTGAGTGACAGGCCGAAGACCAGTTGTCAGAGTGCAGAGCTCGGTAAGTGCAGGGCTCAGCCGGCATGAGAGGGTCAGGCCCTGCTGGGGAAGACCAGGGGCCCTGAACGTGAGACCGAGGCCTGCGGATGGATATGGATGGATGTGGGGGCTGCAGTCTCCGGGCCCCCTCCTCTGCTGCTCTGAGGGCCACAGCGGCCTCACCCCTGGAGGCCAATAGGTGCTCCCTCAGGAGTTGCCACTTCCCCCCGCTCGCTGCCAAGGACGATTAGGGTTGAATTCCAGAATAATCTGGCGGTCAGGGACGCACCGGGAAGGAGCAGGACCCGCGCGGAGGCTGGCAGGGGCCGGGCAGAGCCACTGCCGCGCAGCTCCTCAGGCCTCTGGAATGTGCGCGTCTGCAGTCATTTGGCGAACGTGTTCTTTTCCATTCCAGTTAGCAAAGAAGGTCGGGAACAGCTCACACCCACGTGGGAGAGACAGCAGTATTCACTTACAGTTTTGCATAACAGGGCTATGGCAACTGTCTCGCTGTCTGCCATAACATAATCCCTAGAGACCGGGCTGTTTGGATTCCACAGAACACCACCCGGGCCCGTGACGTCGGTGGCGATGCTGATTGCACAGGAGGAACAGAGGAGGAGAGGGATGGGGGGAAGGGGGCGCTCTGCGCTGGAGGCCACTGCGAAGGCACATGCAGTCGAGGACCTGCCACTTCAGTGCGGGTTTTAGGGCTCAGTGGTGGGGTGTGCCTGCCTGGGTCCCTTTCCAGGTGAAGGAAATTGCTGCATCTTCTATCTCAGTACAGCGAGGCAAACAGTGTCTGGGCCCCCTCTTTGGGCTTAGAAACGACACGTTTTTCTGGGTGACCTGGGAGGCTGCTGGCCGCAGGTGGGTCCCCCGACAGGAAGAGGCTCTGTGGGCGGTCTGGGCGGCAGTGCAGGCAGTCCTGCCGCTGGTCACACGCTGGCGGACTCTTGGGTGGGAGGAGTCAGTCTCGGGACCAGGAAAGGGTGAGGTATGGGTCTTGTGGCAAGTCCCCGTGGGAGGATCACAAGGCAAGCCCGGCCCTGGGCAGCGGAGGCTTGCACCTTCTGAGAAACGGTTCTGGAGGGGGGGCGGGGGGGGGGGCAGGGACCCTGGCACAGCAGGCGCGGCACCTGGAAGGGCGTGTGAGCTGGGTCTGGTGGGTACATCAGCTCACGAAGTCGATGGGCCCGGCCGCAGCCCATCATCCGGCAGAAAGGCTGCCTCCAGGCCGGAGCCTGCGCTGGCCGGGGCACAGGAAGAGGCTGCTGCATAAGGGTGTCTGCAGGCAGGGCCTGTGCCCTGCTTGTCCCTTTGGCCACATAGAGGGTCCTGCACAACCAGATACATGAAGAGGGAGGGGGGCTTGGTGGGTAGACGGGCCGACATGGCACAGAGGCTGCAGGACAGAGGCAGGAGGGAAGGAGAAAGTGCTCCCATCAGTGCAGCTGTGGGCACAGTTCTTCAGGGGCCAATGGCCTGGCCGTTTGGTCGGGGTCTGGCCGGAAAGGACTGGAGACGGGGCCGAGGAGGTGTGGGGAGGGGTGTGCAGATGGACACACAGAGAAAGCGAGAGCGTGAAGGTCTAGCACCACGTGCTCATGCATGTTAGAAAGCACCAACACGGAGGAGGCGGGAAACAAGCAAATGAACGTATGATGTGGACGGTTACACTGGGCATCTCTGTCATTGCTACGGTGGAAACAGCACACAGGGCGTACGAGTGGAGCAGCCACTGTGACGGAGGCAGAAGCCATGAAAGAGGTAACATGGGTCCAGTGGCTCAGACTCCTTGCTAGGCCCTGCTGCCTCAGTGTCAACCAGCCCGTCAGCCACAGAGGCCCTTGCTGAGCCCCGGACAGCACTGACTTGCCTCGGGGGCCAGTCAGCCACAGCGACCCGCCCACCCAGGAAGGGCCAGCGCTCACCTTCGCTGGGATGAGACCTGCTCTGGGTATGGGTTTGCCTGTCCCGGCCACAGAGCCTCCGTCAGCACATCCCAGGGCATTACCTGGTGCGAAGGCAAGGAATTCCACCGGCACAGCATCAGGACACAGCGAGGGCCTGTTGAACTCGAGTTCCTGGGACCAGGCGGGTTATCTTCCAGTGATCAGCAGGAAGCAGGGCTGGTTTACACCCTGGGGGCTGGAAGGGCAACCCAGGTCACCCCCAGTGTAATTGTGCAAGGACACAGGCAGCAGCCCGACCAAAGAAGAGCTTGATTACCAAGCATTTAGGCCCTTCCCTCCCTGCTGCATGAAGGCGGGTCACACTGTCAGGGAAAACCCTCAGCACCTGCCAGGTTGTTGAGGGTGAGGATTCAGAATGGAGGGGGGAGGGAGAGGTGAGATTACCTGCATTGACAGGGGGTAGTTAGGCCTATGACCATCCTCTTTCTCCATTTCCCTTAGGAACAGAGGCCCAAGGGGACTGGGTGAACTAGTCTGAACCTGGTGGAAAACCAGATCTGTGTGGCCCAAGGATGGGTGATGACAGCCGCTCAGAACGCCCTCCGGCCTCTGCAGCAGGGGTTGTGATGTTGGCCCAGCGGCCGTCTGAAACCTGTCACTTAGCTTGCACTGAGACCATGCCTCCCACGGGCCTGACGAGGACTGAGTGGCCAGGATCCTAGGCCCGTGCTGGGTGTGGGGTCCTCTGATGATTCCCGGGCCTCGAGGACTTCTCACCGGCCTCGCTGAACTTCCTTAGAACCGCACTGCAGCCTCGGCCTCCCTGCCCAACTTCCCTCCCTCCCTTCCTCTTTCCCAAGGATTGTACGTGCATCATGGTCTCCGGCTGGACTCCCTGCTTTCCTTCCCGTTTGCTGTCTGCTTCTCAGACTGAGACCAACAGGGTTACTTCATGTGGTCCTTGGACCAGGAGCTGCCATCACCTGGGAGCTGGTCAGAATGTCTCGCCCTACCCCAGATCTACCAAACCGGAGTCTTCATTTCAGCAGATGACTCACCCACGCATTGTCATTTGAGAAAACACTGTTTAGATGATTTGGTCTTTTCCAGCAAATCCTTTAAATCTCAGTTTAGAACCTGAGTTTTTGCAAAGTTGGAATCACAAAATTACAGATTACTCGGATCCTTCATTTTGCAGGCCAAAGCCCAGCAAAGGGACTGGGTGGGGGTCATACAGGGAATTAGAATAAGAGCCGGCACCCCGTCTCTTCCTCCCACTGCAGGCTGCCCTGAGCAGCTACGTCTTCTGTCTGCATTGTTCAGCCTGGTAGCACTTGGAAGAAGGGTGTAATAATTTTAAAAATTTTATCTTTGTCCCGGGTTCCTGGCATAGAGTCCCTAAGACCCCTAGAATCCCCTGATGGGAACGTCTTTTGTTATTCCACTGTGTTTATGTGATTGAGTGACTGGGATGGGGCCGGAGAGAGCACATCAGAAAGACCAAGCTTGTGAACAGAGCCTGAACTCAGCTTCTGGGGAGAGGAGGGAGGCGGTGGACATACTGAGGTCCTGGGAGGGGGGCACGCCCTGAAGCAGGCAAGTCTGCTCTGAAATGAGAATTCAACTTCTTCTGTCTGAAATCCTCACAAATTGCCACTGTGAGGATGGAACTGTGACCCCAAAGCGGTGATGTACTTACCAATCCCTCCCAGCTCATCACAGCCAGGCCTCTCACCTGGACTCTGCAGCCCTGGGTTAGAACCTGAGGCCCCGTGCCCGAGGCTCCGAGCAGAGCACAGGACAGCGATGACGGAGCAGCCCGAGGTCGGAAATGGTCCCGTGTTTCCCTGTGAACCTATGGTCCCACGTGGGAACTGAGCGCTGTCCCGAGGGCGCCGTGTCATCTCACAGAAAAACGAGGGATGCTCTTTCTTAAGAAATAACTTTAATTCCAGGTGGTTAGTGATTGTAAGGCAGGGAGCGCCGTTATGAAAGTTAAAAGAATCCAGTTACAAAAGAAGCACTGGGTGTGGTCTCAAACCGCTGAGGGTACAATGGGTTCCGTATTTTACATAGTACAAAAATTTATTTCATATACAAAGAAAAATACAAAGAATGTGCAAAAACCATTTTCACAGGTGGCAATTTATAAAATGAAAATGATAGAAAAATCCTTCATTCTTATTATTCCCTCAATTTCTTAGGTCACAGTTCTGTTTCCTCGTGTGTAGATCATTTTAACTTTGAAAATCTGATTTATTTTTAACCTATAAAGACAAAAAGGTTCTTAAGTTTGTAAAAAGGGAACCATTTCAAGGAAATCTTATTTAATTTTATATTAAATTATAAGCAGACTAACTGAAGAACAAGGATATAGCAATCATATATACATATTTTTGAAATATTAGTTTGGTATTTAACATATTAACAGTTCATAACAATGTCCTGCTCTAGCTCCCTGCCTCCCTGGCCACAGGGGCCTGGGAGGAGCTGCTCTGTCCCGGGAACAGCCTCCTCAGATCCTGAGCTGGACAGACACAAGGTTACCGAAAGGAGGGGCGATCTGAAAGCGGTGCCTTCGGTCCACGTGCTGAAGCGCGTATGGGTTTCCATCGTGCCTGTGGGCTGTGGATAAGCCACGGCACAGGTGTTGTGAGGTCATAACAGCTGGCTCTCTTCCACCGTCTCTGCTTCGTCGGGAGGTCAGTGCAAGTGCTTGTTTTGCAGTGAGTGCGTTCAGCTTCCTGCAGGCCATGTCGTGAAGGAAGCTGTCAGGGAGCAGACATGCAGGAGCACAGGGTCCTCGGGGCGTCTGTGGCCCGGTGAACCCAGTGTTAGGAAGCAAGTACTTTCCTGTGTTGGCGTGGTCATTGCTGCATCATCCCTGACCATCTGTCCATCAGGACACCCCATGTGCCCTCACTCTGCCCCCTCTGAGCACCGATATTCTTGCCGCGGAGCCCGGCGGCAGGGCAGAGGTCGTGGAAGGACCTTCTGCAGCACCAGATGGCTGAGCATCTCTAAGGTCAGGTGCTAAGGGTAGGAGCCGCTGATGGGAAACCTATTCTGTGCAGAATGTAATGCTCTTGGAGGATTCTGATGTTTGCTTGCAGAAAGCTCTCCAAGGAAGTGATGACCTTGGAGAACAAAAGGACCCAGGTAGGTGCACCACCGGCCTAGGGGATGGGTACCAGTTGGCTCAGGAAGCATCTTCTGACCCTGACCACTCAGACTCTGTTAGAACAACCTAGTGCAAGGCACGGAGGCCTGGGGCTCTTGACTCATCCACTTAGGCCAAGTAGACCGAGCACTGCTGAAGGAGGGGCTGGGCGAGACTGGCCAGGAGAGCCGCAGGCCCGGCTGACTCACAGAGCCCAGCAGGCAGCTGTCGGCTCCTCGAGGACTCGTGCACTTTCCCGATTCGGAGCAGGAGCCTCTCCTCTCTCTCACACTTGGGGGGGCATCAGGCGTCAGAGATGCAGTTCTGGATCCGGTCCATCCACTGTTGGGCACTCTGTCCATCCTGGGCACAGAAGTTGTACACACGTTTGCTGGTCTTGAGCTGCAAAACCAAATGAAGAGAATGAGATGGAGGGCAGGCTGTTCTAAGGCTTCGGGCAAGCACACAAGGCCATCCCTGTGACCGCACGTCCCCGCACTGCCCACAACTGCTGAATCTCTCTCCCTTCACTGCCATACTGTCAGCGCCTCTATGTTCACTTCACCTTTTTATCCCCAGAATCATGATGAACATCCCCTGGCAGATTAACATCTGCCAGAAGGTGCAGGCAGAAAAAGGAGAAGCATGAGGACCACCTTACTTGGCATCCTTCCTGACTGAGGAGAGGGCTGGACGGCGGACCTCTGGCAGGTCCCAGGCCCTGCAGCGGCGCAGTGAGGTCCTGAGCTCCCCGGGGAAGCCGAGACTCACCCACACGGAGATCAAGGTGGCTTTTGTGTCCACTGCCACTCCATTCTCCAACTGGGGCCACATTGGAAACCCAGAGTTAGGGTTGCAGCCTCAGCTTGAGCCAGGCCCCAGAGTGTGACCTCTGCCCTTTATGAATCCCTGCTTGACTCTGGGGACTAGATAAGTCCCGGATCATGTGGCCCATAAAATGCCCAAGGCCCTCCTAATAGCTGCTGAAGATGTCCGGGTAGACAGTCACCATGTGACTAGGACAGTTTTTGTGGACGGTCAAGCATGAAGATACTGGGAATGAATGAGGCAGCGCCTGCACCTGACAGGAGGTGGTGAGCAAAACAACATTTAACAGAAGTTCATTTGCTTTCAGGGGTGACTGGACACCTTTTGAAGGAGCCCTTTGTTAAAGGAGCGTGCAGCATCTGAGACATACGGATAGCTGGGGGAGGTCAGGGTGGGGACAGAGTGCTGAGCTCAAGTTCCTAGCGATTCCCATGGCCAGGGGGTCTATGACCCATGCACCGTCACCACCCATTGCTCTGAGGCGCCACAGTTCTCGGAGGGGATGGAGATGAGGACCTTGTGTGGAGCCCGAAAAAGACAAGATCAGCTTACATCAAAGAAAGCCTTGTCACTCGTGTGCTTCGGGGCCCCCATGCTGGGGCCCGCAGGGACGACCATTTCCACTTCAGCCAGATCGATGTGGCCCTTACAGCTGGTGTCCTCACCCGAGTCATAGTACCGCAGCTGGAACCAAAGATGCAGACTGGTGTGAGGGACACACAGAGGGAAAACGGTCTGGCTCTTCACACTCAACACTTCCCTCTGTAACTGTCTGAACTATGCCGAGAAGAATAGACAAAGAAAGAGTAGAGGGAAGGCAGGAGTGAGGGTGGGAAGAGATCAACCAAAGAACGTGTGTGCATATATGCATAACCCATGGAATCAGACAATAGGGAGGCGGGAGCACGCTAGAAGGGGGAAAAAAGAGGACATGGGTAATGCTTTCAATATAAAGTATATAAATAAAAAAGAATAGACAAAAAATGAAAAACACTGTTTGCCTTTAGGAAATAATACTAGGTGGACGGGAAAGAGAAATTTTTTTAAAAAAAATTTAAACAACTAAGTGAATTACATTATTAAAAAATAGAATTAAATGTCAACTAACAACTATAAAAACTATACATTACATAACATATAAAAAGGGATTAAAGTTTAGAATCAATACAGCATTTCTAGAAATTGATAAGAAAAAGATAACCTAGTACAGAAATGGTCAAAGGAGCTCAACAAGCAAGTCACAGAAGAAACACAAATGTCCTACAAACTCCTGCAAAGATGAGCAACTTCACTGGCCAAGGAACAGAAAGTGAATCAATGAGATTTCACTTGCACCTACATTAAGAAATGTTAAACATGGCTGATAATATCCAGTTGAATGTAAAGCACTACATACTCTTAGAGGGAAAATTAACTTGATAGAGATTTTTGGAGAACAATTTGGCATATCAACTAAAATATAAAGTGTCTGTGCTTACTGATACACCTTTCCCACCATTACGACTTATCCTATAGAAACACTCTTGCAACCGTGCCAAGACACACGTATAGAGGTGTGTTTTTATCAGCTAAAACGGAAAAGATGCATCTGTCTTTCAATGGGGTGTTGGTTAATTATAGGGCAGGACAGCAATAGATGAAGAGCATACAGTTTTTAAAAAATGATAAAGATCTGTATGAACTGGCCAGAAAATACATTCAAATATCCTATATAATAAAAGGCTAATATGCAAATTGTCCCCTTGGGAGTTTGACAGACTTGGGAGTTCGACCGCCTGCTATGATGTGCACTGACCACCAGGGGGTGGTGTGGAATGAAGGAAGGCCCTAGCCAGCAGCCAGCAGGAAGGAAGGCCCCAGCTGGCAGCTGGAAGGCTCTTATCAGTCCTGATTGTAGGCCAGACCTGGAAACTCTACCTGTGCACAAATTTTGTGTACCAGACCTCTAGTATTATATAAAAAAATGAGTTTCCAATTAGCATGTAGCTATAAAATAAGTTTGAAAAACAGAATAAGTAGCATAACATTTAATTGAGTAGTAACTTGTACCAGGACTGTCCTGCATACACTCATTTAACCTTCCTAGCAATTCAAACTACATATAACACATCTACACTGACACACAGATGTATAAAATTATTTCGAGAAATAGGTACCAAATTGTTAATAGTTACCTCTGGGAGTTGGGGGCTAGGGGGTTCTCCCATCTTTATGAGGTATTTGAGTTCAATACAACATGTATTACTTTTGGAATATGAAAAAAACGAGTAAAACTTTTTAAAATGAAAGATGGCAGTGAAAAGCCTTCCTGGCCCACAGTCAGGTTCCCGCTCTCGCTTCCCAGGAGGAGTGCCCGGAGCCTCGGCACTGAGGCCTGGCCTGGACTTTCCTGTCTCTCCCTCAGGCCTGGTGTAAGCAGGGAAATGGGAAACCTGTACACCTTTCATACTGAAGCAATCCTAAAGATTGGTAGGAATTACATTACTATATAATTTGACGTAATTGTAAATTACAGAAAGACTATGACATTCTGTGTTATATTTCGTGATTTAATGGAACTTTTATACATAGTGTAGACTTGATTTCAGAGCCTGTTAAGTGTAAAAAAGGCTTGATTGCATAACTGAAAAGAAATTCTCTACATTCTTCCCCAAACTGCACAGCCTATGGGATCCTTTGAACGGAGGGAAAGGTGATCTCTGCATAACATCTTCACCTGGAGGGAGTTTCCAGATGCGGGCCCAACCAGAGCACAGGGCTGAGGGTAACAGTTCTAATCGCTCTCCACAGGCTCCATTTAGAGACACGCACTGAGAATCAAATGTGCCCCAGGCCTCCAGGCAGCCCAGTCAGCTCCAGCGCCACAGGAGGCCACGGACTCTCACTGGTGAGGGTGCAGAGGGGCGGGGGTTTGGCTAGGGGTCCCTCTCCCCTGGCATCGCTGAAGCCAAGCTTATGACACTAAGGATGTGTGGGCTTCAATGGCAGTAGCTACGAACTTAACAACAGGCAAGACTTCCCGACATGCCAGTGAGGTCGGTCTCGCGCTTGCCCGCTGTGGGTTCCAGTGTGGGCGGCCCGTCCACCTGCCTGTTCCGGGGCCTCCCCTGCTGCTGCCGTCTGAGGAAGAAGCATGCCTTCTTTGGGACCCTGTGCATGGCGGGCACAGGGGAGGTGTGCAATCCCATTTGTCGAATCAGTGAGTGCCCTCAGTTGTACATGGATGCTTTAAGCTGCCGGCGAAGGTAATGTGTATTCTGGAGCGCTCACAGGCTCCATATGTGCACACAACACACAACACGCTAGAAACCTCAGGGCTTCCCGGTGTGGGTTTACGAGCAGAAGATATTGAGCATTAAAAAGCAGAATTTGCCCGGCTGGTGTTGCTCAGTGGTTGAGAATTGATCTATGGACCAGATCACAGGTTCAATTCCCAGTCAGGGCACATACCCGGGCTACGGGCTGGATCCCCAGTGTGGGGTGTGGGGGGGCAGCCAATCAATGATTCTCATCATTGATGTTTCTATCTCCCCCTCCCTTTCTGTTCCTTTCTGAAATCAATTTTTTTTTTATTTTTTTTTTATTTTTTTTTTAAAGCAGTCTATTGCTCTTAATGCTCTGGCCCCGCTGTCACTGTCTCCGCCAGCATACCCAGGCAGAGCCACCGGGAGCCTGCCTCAGAAGGCCCCGCCCTCGTGCAGGGACATGCCGACGTCAGGAGGGACGCCCCCTGCACACGGGGCACCAGCGGGCCTGAGCGCAGCCAGAGGGCTCCTGCAGGCCGTGGCGTTACCTGGTGTTTCGTCACATCCAGAACGAACCAGCGGGGCTTCCACCCCTTCAGCAAGGCCCCTCTTTTGTAAAGCGTTCCTTCAAAGGACCTAGGAGAAATGACAACAGGGCAGTTCATTCTGACTTTTCACTAAAAAAATTGTGTAAAGGGATGTCGGCAAATTTTGTTTGTTAAATCTCTATTTCCCTCAAATGATCCCCAAAAAAGAAAAAAACCAACCCAATCAGAGTTCTCCCTAGAATGTTTCTCCTGGGCCTTTGGGGAAAGACTGCCGCTTTCTGCTGGAATGACCGAACTGGTGGGGCTCGGCGCCCGTGGTGGCCCCCTCGGTGCCATGCTGGGACTGACGCCTCCCCGGAGCCGGCAGAGCTGGCCAGGGCAGAAGCCTCCCCGTTTCCGCGAGTCAATTCCTGTGCGAGCTGGAGGAACTGGGTTTCTGTTTGCCCCCGAAGAAGCGCTGACTACCACAGACTCCCCTAGGAGAGCTGGCAGACAGGAGGTAACAAGAACCGGGACTCAACCGGATAACTACAACCTCTTGGCATATTCTAGTTGTAATTTTAATCTTTCCTCTTCAAAGAACCATCTAACACATTGAAAACAGAAACAAAGACAGACTCAAAGCAAATCTGTTTTCAGGCTCCAGAAAGCCGTGCTGACTGGCCCGGCTGTTAAAGGGCCGGGGTGCGGCACGTCACCTGTTCTCGTCGTTCTTGGACGTGTACTGGCTGTACAGCGTGGCGGCCCTGCGGTCCACGCCGTTGGCCGGGGAGGCGCTGGTGCCCTGCTCCTCGGCCACGCTGTCCGGGAGGTGCAGCAGGGACCTCTTCTGATAGGAAGGGAGGTTGGTGGACACAATCCCTGGGGAGCTGGGAGGGTGTCTCTGAGGCTGAAACAGAAAGAACGGGAGCGAGGAAAGCTTTCACAGACTGAAAGCTGCTCATCTAGTAATTTCCTTCCTAAAAATGATCTCAAGGGAAAAAATGGAACCAAGAAGCAAAATGTGCATAAAAAGATGTTTATCCTGGAGTTGTTTATAATAGTAAGAGACTGGAAATAAGCTAAATGTCTATCATTGGGGGACTGACTAAAAAAACATTTCCGTACGGTGGGATTCTAGACAGCCGTTAAAATCGATGCCTCCGGTTTATTATATAGTGACAAATGGGAGGCCATGTGTGCCACATGTTACGTAAAAAAAAAAGAAAGCAGGCTTTAAAATAGAATGTGTAATAAATCCCTTCTGCACGTGTACCTAGAACAAGTTTGACAGCACTGTTCTTTATTTCTATGTTATAAATTATGGATGATTTCTATCTTCTATTTATAACTTTCTGTGTATTCTTATTTAAAAGAATAAATATATCACACTTACATAATCAGAAAAAAAAAGGACAAAAAAGCCTATATTTTTCCTGAGAAAAGAAGAAGTTAAGTGGCCTGAGAACAACTCCTGACTTGCCATTTGAGGCAACAGACAGTCCCCTTCCATGTCACACAGGCTTCCTGCTCCCCTTCTCCCTCAACCCACTGTGACTCTGACCTGCTGACCTCCCTGCTCCCCGAAGTGCTCTGCAGAACCCTGTCCCAGCTCCCGGGGTTGCCCTGCAGCCAATCTGACATGGGCTTGCCTGGTGGCCGCACCGAGTAGCAGCTGGGCGACCCCTGTGCCTGTCCTCACGTCTGAGCTGGACCCACGCCCGCACTGTGCGCATGGGTCCCTGCACAGGCCCTTGCCCATGCTATGTGCCTGATAAAAGTTTCTTATGTCAGAAACAGGAAATGGGGCATGAGAAGCAGAAAACGGAATATTTGGTTTTAAAGTATTTTGATAAATGTTTCTTAACTCAGAAACAGAAAATGTGTGTGTGTGTGCTCCACAGAAAAGAGCATCTTTTTTCTTTTTAAAATGCTTTCTTTTCCCTATTATTCCTCTGGAGCAAACCTGGTCTTGGCACTCCCCTCCTCCCTCATGTGGTAGAAGATCAGCTGAAACCACAGAGGCTCTGAGATAATTTCCCGCGGACTGGGCCCTGAAACATGAGTGTTATGTCACTGTGGTGAGGCGAGGCACTCGGGAAGTATTCGGTTCAGTGATTTGGAACCTTCTGCCCTGTAACTCCAGGGCACGTGTCTCCCCCCCTCCCCGCTTACCCATACCCTTTGGCCACGAGCCCACAGGGTTACCTGGCAGCGGCCCCCCTGACCTAGCGCCTTCGCAGAGCTCAGCAGTAGCTCCTCAGGGGACTGTGCCAACTCACGTGGTCTGCTCTGGGCTCTTCTTTTAGGTCCACGGCTACCCTTTCCCACAACTGCTGCCACTTCTCGGGGGTTTGGTTCAATTTATGCTCCAATCTTTCAATTTCCTGTAAAGCAATTAAAGGGGTTTTTGGACAGATCAGTATTTCATAGAAGCCACGTCTCTGCACTGGCACCGACGAGTGGTGGGGCCCCGGGCAGCTGACGGCAGCGGTAAGCACGGCCTCGGCCTCCCGAGCCAGGGACGCACGGAGCTGCAGCTGATGGGAGGCACGAGGCAGGGTGATTTATGAGGATCCGTAATCAGGACCGTTTATACAGAACTGCTTCAACACGGAGAAGAAATATGCATCCCAGACACCCTGGCCAGCACACTGGAAATCTGATGGCCACAGCAAAAGGTCAAGCACTGGGCCAGTGTCCAAACCCTAATAGCTGAGGTGGATGGGAAGTCTGTCCTTGACAGAGGACCCTCAGCTCTGATGACTGAAACCAGATGTGGAAAGAACAAGTCAAGAAATTCCTCAGGAGCAGTTTCCTGGGGCAGGAGAGCTGCGGTCAGCACAGCACCTCGCCAGCTCTCCCAGCACGCTCCTGGTCGGGACTCCGACTGAGACTCTTCAGCAGCTGCCTGGCCCCCTCTCCTCGGGGCTGCTGTTCTCACCAGGTGGCTACTGCCAGGACGGTTTCTCTCTAGAACATTCCTTGTGGAAGACACTGGCAGTACTCCCACCGGGCCATCAGCTGCCCACACTTGTGACCAGAGGAAGCGGAGCACCACAGAAGCCATAACCCAGGCCTGACTCAGTCAGGCTGCCTGGGCAGCTAACACAGCTGGGAAGCTGAAAATTGCTGCATTTGCTTGATTGCTTCCTCGAAATACTAGATAACTCATTTTTGTTTATAGTTTAAAAAATATATTAAAAAAAACAACCTGATTTCAGAGAAAGGAAAAGAGAAGGAGAGGGAGAGGGAGAGGGAAAGAGAGAGAAACATCAATGATTAGAGAGAATCAGTGATGGGCTGCCTCCTGCACACCCCCTACTGGGGTGTGCCCTTGACCAGAATTGAACCCAGAACCCTTCAGTTCACAGGCTGATGCTTTATCCACTGAGCCAACCCAGCCAGGGCTGGAAAGCTCATTTTTATTGAAACTCTTTTCCCCAGCGGAGCCTGGTCCCCCACTGCTGCTGGGGAGCAAGTTTGGTTTCCTCCTCCCCTTGGAGCTATCTCGACCAGAAGTCTATGAGCCAGTCTTTCCTAACCAGTCGGGTTTCCAGGCCTCCTTGCCTCCGAGGAGCCCCCGGTGCGTCTGCACACTGCTCACACTGAGGCTGGTCAGAGCCCCCATGGAGCCCCCGGTGTGTGTGCACACTGCTCGCTCACACTGAGGAGGCTGGTCAGAGCCCCCATGGAGCCCCTGGTGCCTACACACTGCTCGCTCACACTGAGGAGGCTGGTCAGAGCCCCCATAGAGCCCCCGGTGCCTGCACACTGCTCACTTACACTGAGGAGGCTGGTCAGAGCCCCTGCGGAGCCCCCGGTGTGTGTGCACACTGCTCACTTACACTGAGGAGGCTGGTCAGAGCGTCGGGCTGTGTGCAGCCGACGTCGTCATAGCACGGCCACACTGTCCTCCTCTGGCTCTGCGGTCCCGCACTCCCAGCCAGTTCACTGTCCTCCGTGGGGAACTGCTTGGGGGTCAGCATCATCCAGTCGTATGAGGGCCCCGTGGAGAGGGTCTCCTCGATGTAGTAATCCCACTTCTTGAGGCTGGAGACATTTACGTTGGGCTTCAGGGCCTGTTTAGAGAAATTTGTAAAATATAGTTTCATCTTGCTCCAAGGCTTACTTGTAGGCCAGCCCTTAGAGTAGGGGTGTCGAACTCAATCAGAGAAGGGGCCAAAATCTAAAATCCAGCCTAAATCGCGGGCCGAATGGTTTACTGAACAGTCATAAACTGACAATGTCATAAACTGACAGCGGAGTGCAGTGATGACAGCGCGGTGCGGGCCACATTGAAAGGCCTGGCGGGCTGGATTTGGCCCGCGGGCCTTGTGTTGGACACATGTGCCTTAGAGTTTGCAGGGTCTGGGGCAAGAGTATGAATAGAGGTTATACTTAGACAAAATGTACATCACATGTCTAAGTGTTTAAATGTACACATCATGTAAAATAAATGATTAAATAAAATATATTCTATCCTCCTACTTTGAAAAATATAACTCCATAATGACCTGGAAGGCCAGGATCAAATCTGGGGCTCCTAGAATTCTACACCGGAAAGTGTGTGGCTATGAGGAGCTGGTCCTGCCCCAGTCCTCAGCCTGACCCCCTGCTCCTCCCACCCATCTCTCTCCTATAGTCTGAGGGCCTTATGTGAACATGTGTATATGTATACTCCAGCCCAGCAGCTAAAATCTCTGCACTTCCTACCAAAAAGTTACGTCGTAGCTGCCTTTTGGGCCTAGGGCGACATGCACTGGCTGGGGAGACAGACTTGTAGAAGTGGGCTGGAGTTTGGGTAATAAATTTTGAGGCACCAGAGGATGGTTTAGATGAAGGAGGGGCATCTAAGAATGTTCGCTTGGTTTCTCATACCCCTCAACCCATGAGGAAGGGGCAGCTGGAGAAAGGCCAGCTGGGGCCCTAATGCATGGGGCTGGGCAGGGGCCTCCTTGCCCCTCAGTGAGGTGCTACTGCTCATCAAACTGGCCCATCAAACCATCTCAGAGCCTCGTTCACAGAGTGTGCATGGCAGAGTGTGGCTGCCCTGGGAATCAGCCTTCCTGAACCGGCTCCAAACACCCCTGCTTCCCACAGGGTTCCCCACGACTTTGGCGCAGACAGACTTAGAGAACTCTTCCCCAAAGTATTTTAGATTTTCCAGTTTAGACCTGTTGAGGTTTCCAGTTTTGTTTGTCCTTCCTCCCTGGGGAAAGCTGACTTGCTGTGATATTCCTGACATTATCCCTGGGTTCTGAGGCCAGGTCCCAATTTTTTTTGTGGTCAAGACTCTGGTGAACAGTCTCCATTCCATCATAACCCTAGCCCATAGTCTATCAAACTTGTGAATAGCTTCTGGTATGAAACCTAATCAAACATTTATAAAAAGTGTACAAACATTTATGTACACTCCAAATAAGGAACACTTTGACATGAAATATTCAGAAAATGTAACATAAATGCTTTTTACCTCAACTTCCACTGGTGAATATAAATAATTAAAGAAAATGGGACTCCTCTTGTGCATTCTGTCAACACATTCCCAAATACAAATTCCTTTTTTGGCATGCTTATCTCCTTTGTCATCAAATAAAGTTCCTGTAGGTCCAAAGACATTCAACAAAACTCATATAAATCAACAGTTTGCCTAAAAGCATGATGTGTGTAGCAGATGAAAACTGGAACATTTCTTATGGCTCCACAAACAGCAATGTACATGCAGAAACCTTAGGAAATAACTGCAAAGCTAAAGATAGGAATGAACTTCACAGTCACATGGACACAGATCCAAATGGAAGGGAAGCAGCTGACAAGGTTTCCAGCATTTCCCGGACATCACCACTCTCTTCCAATCTTCTACATTCTACATCTACACCGAGACCTCGGAGGCTAGCCAGGAAACATTCTACACATTCTTCCAGAGAAAATGGAAGGACTTAGAGTTGATTTGATGAAACTCAGTTAAAAACATAATTTTATGTTTCTTTTTCAAGCCATTGGATGTTTATTATGAAGCCGTTTCAAGTGTTTTCTTGTTTAGTAGTTTATATACACCGCAAATCATGGTCATGGAGACTTGGATGACAGAAGGGTGTGGTCTGGACTCTGGGTGACTTAAAAATAAAAGCTGAATGTAGGGGGGACCTTTCAGGGATTTTCTGACATTATTTTTGTACTTTTTAAAATTTTTTTATTTTTTAAATATATTTTATTGATTTTTTTACAGAGAGGAAGGGAGAGAAATAGAAAATTAGAAACATGGATCACATGCCTCCTGCACACCCACCACTGGGGATGTGCCCACACAGTACATGCCCTTGACCAGAATCAAATCTGGGACCCTTCAGTCCACAGGCTGATGCTCTATCCACTGAGCCAAATCAGTTTCGGCTATTTTTGTACCTTTTAAAAGTCAGTCTTTTTCTTATATGAGTCTACTTTGTTTTATTTTTATTTTCTATTTTTAAAAAATATATTTTTATTGATTTCAGAGAGGAAGGAAGGAGAGACAGAAATATCAGTGATGAAAAAGAATCACTGATTGGCTGCCTGGTATGCCCTCTACTGGGGATCAAGCCCAAAACCCAGGCATGTGCCCTGAGAATCGAACCGTGACCTTCTGGTTCACAGGTTGATACTCAACCACTGGGCCGCACAAGCCGGGCCCCACTTTGTTTTTAATTGAGAGGACTATGTGTTGGGATGAGGCAGGAGGTATTTTTTTTTAAAGGCCAGGATGAGTGCCTCTCTTCGTAATGCTGTCTTGCTTTGAATGAAATGACTCAGTCAAAAATCAATAAACATTTTACCAGTTTATCAAAAAGGAATGTCTTAAGACCAAGGCTGCGCAAAATCCTGAGGCCCCCCCAAGACTAATTAATGTTTTCTTCTCTATCTTTGAAGCACAGAGCCCAGTACAGGAGTTCTCAATGTTGGCCAGATGTTAATAATACTAAGGGCTTTAATATCTAAGGATGGCCCCAGAGATTAGATATTTTAAAAGTTCTCCAAGTAATTCCAGCATCCAATGTAACCAGCTCTATTTAATGCCTTTTCAACACATGGGTGCATAAAAAATTAAGGTTTCTGATTAAGATGTGTGGGATGGCAATTCTATGAGTCAACAAAGGTCTGGAAGTACTAACAGGGTGGGAATGGTCTCACCGGTGTTGTCTCCCTTACCAAAAGTAAGAAATATCTTACTAGACAATTTTTCTAATCCTTTCTCAAGGATATCTTTTTATTAAATTTAGACAGAGAAGAAGGGAGGAGGAGAGAGAGAAACAGCAATGTGAAAGAGAAACATCAATCAGTTGTCACCCATATGCACCCCAACCTGGGTATGTGCCCTGACTGTTGGATGGGATGAGGCTCTAACCAACTGAGCCACATCGGCCAGGGTTATTAGCGATTTTAATAGCATGCATTGGAAAGCAATATTTCCTGATTTCATATTTTAAATTGAGATCATCAGTAAATATGTCAGCCACTAAAAGAGTCCTTGTTATGAATATACAGGTACATATAATACGTATTCTGAAAATTGCTGATTTTTAAAAAATGTGCCTGTCTTCTCAGCCATGTGTATCCTCCCCTTCCCTCTCCCTACAACAATAAAAGAATGTAAAACCCTCCTGGAAAATGTTTGCACAAGGGCCGATGAGTTTCAGCATTCACTCTTTACAACTATTACTGCTGTGAAAAATTATAATAACAAATAATGATGGTATACCTAAAATTTATTGAGTGCTTACTATGTGCTATCAATGGTGCAAAGAAATTTACAAATATTTCCTACTGTGCTAATCATGGCTCAAAGGGCCATTTTGATGAGGAAATGGAAGAAACTCAGAGAAGTACTTAAAGAACTTGGTGCTGGCGTGTAACCTAGGTCTGTTTCTGCCAGAGCCCATGGCATTAAAAAAAAAAGTTTGTTTTTTTTTTTAAATTGATTTCAGAGAGGAAGGGAGAGGGAGAGAGAGATAGAGAAACATCAATGAGAGAGAATCATTGACTGGCTGCCTCCTGCCCCCATTGGGAATCCACCCTGTAACCCAAGCATGTGCCCTTAACCAGAATTGAACCCAGGATCCTTCAGTCCACAGGCTGACACTCTATCCACTGAGCCAGACCAGCTAGGCTGAGCACATGGCATTTATTGCTACTCAAATACTCAAATGCCTCCAAGGGCAGTGCCTTTTCTGCGGGAGTGTGCCAGGGTGGAAAAACAGTCAAATGCTTCTTCTCAAACAGGGATGTCACTTTGAGATACTAAAGTAGTAAGCAGATTTCACTTTTCAGAGGTGCCTCAGGGATGACCACTTGCAGGGCCTGAGGGCTAACACACACATCATCTCAGAATCTGGGCCTGTGTTCACATCCACTCTGCTTCCCTTGTTCAGGCCGAAAGCCTACAATGGCCTTGCCATACCTGAGGCAGTTATGTTAGTAGAGGTTTTAATAAAAAACACACGAAAGTAACAAAAAAGATAAAACAAGAGCATGCAAACACATACCGTGCTCTAATCTTTCATAGTCTGAATCCAGGAGAAATGTTTTAAAGCGATTAGATACGTAGTGGAAAGCCAAGAACTTTAAGTAATAGAGGTTGAATTCAAACTCGGTTGGATACTGGTTGTGAACCTGAAACACACAAGGCAAAGAAAAGAGTAAGAATCAAACCAGACAAAATGTGGAGGCAGTGCCTCTGAGCGCTGACCGAGGTGTGCAGGACACCGTGTGGCCACTTAACTGCATCCCCGCCATGAGTAAGGGTGGGAGGGAACCAGCCTTTCTGCACCTTGCACGTGCCAGACGCCTTGCGAGAGTTTGTTATAACAATCTCATTTACTCTCCACACTGCTAACATAATCTCACTTAATCTGCATAACAACACTGCAGGATTAACATTGTTTTTCTGACTTTACAGAGACATACAACACTGTGTAAGTTTAAGGTATACTTGTGATAATTTGATATGCATATCTCTTGTAAAATGATTACCACAGTAGGGTTATAGTTAGCAACTTTCAAGTATTGTATTATTACCTACTGGTGTACGAATTCATGCACCAGTGGGCTTTGGCCAGGCCTGAGGGATCGGGCTGAAACTGGCTCTCCGACATCCTCCGAGGGTTCCCTGATTGTGAGAGGGCACAGGCCAGGCCGAGGTTACCCCATCAGTGCATGATTGGGGCTAGGGAGGGACCGTGAGAGGGCTCCAGGTCATGTCTGGCCTGTCTCGCTCAATCCTGATCAGCCAGACCCCAGGAGCAAGCTAACCTACCAGTCAGAGCGTCTGCCCCTGGTGGTCAGTGCACATCATAGCGAGCGGTAGAGTGGCCTTAGCATATTATTAGTTTGGTTGAACCGACCAGATGACCAGACACTTAGCATATTAGGCTTAATTTTTTTTTTTATTGTTTGAAGGATTACAAATGGTAGTACCTATGTCTCCTTTCTTTCCACCTTGACCTCCCCCTAAGCCTCCCCTACCCCTCTATCCCCATATGCCTTTACCCCCGCCCCCCGCCCATGTCTTATATCCATTGGTTATGTTTATATGCATGCATACAAGTCCTTCGGTTCATCTCTTACAGCCCCCCTATCCCCAACCTTCCTTGCCTTCCCGCTATAGTTTGACAGTCTGTTCAATGGTTCTTTATCTCTATAACTATTTTTCCCCCCAATTCTTTTCTTTGAAAAATCTTGCAACTGCAGACTAGAAATAAACATATAATAACAAAAAACGTTTGAGTCCCAATTTCAGTGTCTAGCAGTTCTGAGACCCAGTTTCTTAAATATATTTTATTGATTTTTTTTTTACAGAAAGGAAGAGAGAGGGATAGAGAGTTAGAAACATCGATGAGAGACATTGATCAGCTGCCTCTTGCAGACCCCTACTGGGGATGTGCCCGCAACCAAGGTACATGCCCTTGACCGGAATCAAACCTGGGACCTTTCAGTCCGCAGGTTGATACTCTATCCCACATGTGTCAAACACAAGGCCCGCGGGCCAAATCCAGCCCGCCAGGCCTTGCAATGTGGCCCGCACCGCGCTGTCATCACTGCACTCCGCTGTCAGTTTATGACATTGTCAGTTTATGACTGTTCAGTAAACCATTCGGCCCGCGATTTAGGCTGGATTTTAGATTTTGGCCCCTTCTCTGATTGAGTTCGACACCCCTACTCTATCCACTGAGCCAAACCAGTTTTGGCTAGGCTTTTATTATATAGAACTATGTTCACAGTTGATCAGGGGAAGGCGCCACCCCCATCATCCCGCTGTTGCTGCCACTACCGGCTGTGGCGGCTGCGAGGCCAGAGGCCCCGGCCTCGCAGCGCTGTGGCTTTGTCCAGATGTACGTCCACCAATTAGTATATTACCCTTTTATTAGTATAGTCAGTCACCATGCTGTGCATTGGGTTCTCAGAACTTCTTATCATCGGAAGTGTTTACCCCTTGACCCACATCTCCTTATGACCCTCACCCCCCAGACGCTGGCAACTACCATTCTGCCCCGTTTCTATGAGTTTGGCCTTTTCAGATTCCACATCCAAGTGAATGAATATATTGTAGTATTCATCTTTCTATGATTTATTTCATTTAGCATAATGCACTCAAGTTGTTGCAAATGGAAAAATTTCCTGATTTCCTCATGGCTGAATAATATTTCTTTATCCATTCACCTGCAGGTGGGCACAGGTTGTCTCCATGTTTTGGCTACTGTGAAAAATATCGCAGTGAACAGGGGAGTGCCAATCTCTCTTTGAGATTGTGATGGCATTCCCTCAAGTATATATCCAGAAGTGGGACTCTGTGTCATATGGGAGTTTTATTTTCAGTCTGTTTGAGAAACCTCTATACTGTTTCCATAGTGGCTGTACCAATTTACATTCCCACTAACAGCAAACACGGGTTCCCTTTTCTCTGCATCCTCAACAATTTTTACCTCTTGTCACTTAGATAATAGCCATCTTAACAGGTATGGCGTGATATTTCATTGTGGTTTTGATTTGCATTTTCCTTCTGATTAGTGACGCTGAGAACTTTTTCATATATCTAGCGGCCATTTGTATGTCTTCTTTGGAAAAATGTCTATTCAGTTCCTCTAAATATAGGCTGAGGATGAGCAAGATTAAGCAGTTTATCCAACATCATTCAGCAGGAACCAGTGAGCCCAAATGTCAACTCTGGCTTTTTTGGCTCCAAATCTGTGCCCCATTCACTGCTTTACACTGTGCAAGGCACTTGACAGGTAGAAATGAACATGAATTATGATTCTTGTTTTTCAGGCACGTGTGGTGAGTTAGTATATAATGTAACAAAAAAAGTTGTACTTACATAGTTTGGTGGTTAAAGGAATGAGGAGTGAAGGTCATTTAGGGAGATAAAGAGCGGTTTTCTGGACAAAAGAAATGTGTGCCTGCCTGAAGGCAATGTAGACGGAGCCATCCGGAGAGAACAAATCCTACAGAAAGAACTGATAACTGAGAGAACAAGGCCCTGGGAAAACAAGAATGAACAAGGCAAAGGGCCCAGAAATAGGGAACAGTCTTGGAAGTGAGAAGGGACAGAGGAGTAGATAAAATAGATATATTCAAGTGCCAAGGGAAGGCGGAGGAGTTCCTGCCTTTAACCCTACATTTTCATCAGTAGATAGGCAGCGAGATCACTGGACACAGCCATAAAGATAAGGGAATGCCATGGGAGGGAGGGAGCGAGGCTCCCCTGGGACCAGTCCCTGGATCCAGCATACTTCAGGAGGCTTCGTGCAGACTCTGTGGAACCATCTTCTGTTGGCAGAGGGTAGGCTGATGACATCGTGACACTCTCCGACCCACCCAGCAAGCTCACCTCTGCATTCTTCAAACAATCTCTCGGGACTAGTTAGAGAATTTTGTTTGCTTGAGATAAGTTCCAATCATAGTTGTCCTTGCTTGAAAGCTGTTTTAAATGAACACTGCTGGCAGGCTGTCCAAGAGCCAGCTTTTCTCTCCATGTTTAACTTGGCAACGTGAACCCATACTTGTCAGCCAAAGTGAGCAGGCATGTGGATAATATGCCAATTGCCCAGTAGATCAATGGGAATTTAAAGTCATAATCCGATATCCTGATTTATCAACTGGGTAGAAACCTAGTTTTCTATGATGATGAAAAGTTTTTCCTTTCTCCAGCATGTTCTTACTGGCTTTTAAATTGAACTACAATTTTAGCTCAAAGCAGTACAAAATAATTTTAGGAAGACTTAAGAGAGTTGTACTCCCATGCAGTGGAGCTGCGCTCCTGCCCTGAGCCACTGCCCCTCCTGTTGCATCAGGCTCCATGGACAGGAGAGCCCCGGGCAGCTGTGACAAGGCTCTGAAGGGCTAGGGAGTGCGCCATGTGCCAGGTTTTTTAGGACTGTAAGCTTATGTATTATGTATGAATTTCCTCGTCAGTGAAAAAGAAAGGAATACACAGGAGTTTCCTGTGATTACTAGGGTATGTTATATGAGCAACAAATTATAAAGCTTAAGCATTCTTGAAGAGTTAATACTTATAATTAAATAAAATGTAAGTTAATCTAATACATACTAATGATCAATATTATTTTGCAGCATAAACATAAGTTCATATAAAGTGGTTATTATAATTAGTAATACTTCCTTCTATTTCTAAAATGAAAAATACAATTTTAAAAAACAGCTTTCTTTCCTTGCTTTGTTAGCCTACTATGTCTTTGGCTCAAATATTAACCATATCCTCTAGTGCAACCATCCTTTTTCAGACACTGTCCCTCTGGATGCAAACGCACACCAGAAGACGCGGACCCTGGGTGTGGCGTTCCACTAGGGGTGGGTTCCCGGCTCCTTTCTGAAGCATCGTGCAGATCTACAGTTCCCTTCCTGACCTGGCGATTTAGTGCTACAGCTCCTGGCTCCTGGCTCTGGTTCAGAATCAACAGCACCACTCCAAGGGACCAGCGTGTGCATGATGGAGAGGGAGTGCAGACAGAAGGAGACAGGCCTAGGAGGATGGAACTTGGTTCCCTACCATCTGAGAGTCTCAGGGAAGAGAAACCTGCAACGTGCTTAGGCAGCATGAGCTCCAAGAACAACTGTGTCCCAACAGCCCTTGAATTAAGCCTCAGGAGTCACAGGCCAGGCCCCGGGCTCACTGTGTTCAGGGAAGAAGAGTCAGAGCTAGAGTATTTCCACGGACCCCAACCACAACAGGCCCTAAAAACTCTTAAAACACTTTTATTAAATAAAGCCCCAGAAAAACAACACATTTCCCTCATGACCATTCACCACAGAAACCACTCGCCTCATACACATCGTATTTTTCCTGGATTATTCTGATATTTAATACCCTGAGGAATATAATTTTGAAGACCCACTTCTGATGTAAAGTAGCATGGAAATGATAGTGAATATGACCTTAAGTTGAACTTACAGGCATGTCACATGTTGGGACTCGAAGCAAAACATTGTACTGAGTGACTGGCCTCACCACAGACCCTGAACTTGGGAGCACTCATGTGTGTGTGTGTGTGTGTGTGTGTGTGTGTGTGTGTGTCCGTAGCTGTGTGCCACACCGACACCTGTAGGTGCTAATGCTTGGATCAGAAATAACAGTCTGCCCCCAATCTGGGGTCAATTATCAGGTCTATTGGAAGAGGAAGCAAAGATGCTGAGCAATTTGTTGTTTTTTGTTTGCTTGTTTTTTTTTTTTACTCTTTAGTAACAGTTTAAACAACAAGCATGCAAGAATTTCTCAATGAAAAATTGGATTGACCTGAACTCTCCGATACTATAATACTTAAATACCACATTTGAAATCTGACATTAAAAAACAAGGAATTTTCTGAAATGTCTTTCTACCACAATAATAAAGACGTAATGCATTCATAAGACAAAATACAGTGATTAGATTTCCAGACAGAAAGAAAAATGACACTTCCTCCATTAGTCATACATCCCAGGGCCTCATTGCTTTCTTTTCCTCCTTTAAATGGGACACTGGACTCTTCTACAGGACACACAACAGGGTCTCCCACAGGCAGTCCTCATGCGCCCCATGAGCTATAAGCAACATACAACAAATTGCACATATTTAAAGTGTACAATTTTTAAGTTCTGACATATCTATACACCTTTGAAACCATCACCACAATCAAGATGATGAACCTTTCTGCCTCCTCCTGCACATTTCTCCCTAAGCAACCACTGATTTGCTTTTACTTTATATGAATGAAATCATAAGTATGTTCTTCTTTTGTCTGCCTTTTTCCACTAAGTGCAATTATTTGAGATATATGCATGTTATCAGTAATTAATTTCTTTTTATAGTTAAGTAGTATTCCATTGTATGGATATTACTACAATTTGTTTAGTCCTCCTGTGTACAGACATTGAGTTGCTTCTAGATTTTTGGTTATCCTGTATAATAAAAGGCTAATATGCAAATTGTCCCTATGGGTGGGAGTTTAACCGACCTGGATTTAGATGTGTGCTGACTACCAGGGGGTGGCAGCGGCAGGCATCGGGGGAAGGGAGGCCCTGGCCAGCAGCCGACCCTACCCACACATGAATTTTATACACTGGGCCTCTAGTTACATATATAGCTGTTATGAACAGTTATGCACAAGTCTTTGTAAGACATAAGCTTTCATTTATCTTGCATAACCATCTAGTAATGAAATGCAGAGTCATATGGGAACAGGTATGTTTAGCTTTGTAAGAAATGACCAATCGGTTTTCCCAAATGGTTTTACAACTGTATATTCCCATCAGCAGTGTTGGGAGTCCCAGTTCCTCCACATCCTTGTCCACATTGGAGGTAGTCAGTCTAAAAATGTCAGCCGTTGAAATAGGTATGTAGTGGAATCTCATTGTGATTTTAATTTGCATTTCATAATGACGTATAATGTCAAGTATCATTTCATTTGCTTATTTGCCAGCTGTATATCTTTGGTGAAATACAAATGTTTTGCCCATAAAAAAAGTAAGTTGTTAGTTTTCTTATTATTAAGTTTTGCATGTATCATTTACAAATATTTTCTTCCACTCTGTGATTTTTCTTTCCACTTTCTTAAGTGATTTTAAAAAATTTTTAATTTTGAAAAAGTCTAATTTATCAATCTGTTCTTTTATGAGTCATGCTTTTGGTGTTGAATCTAAGATATCCTTGCCTAACCCAAGGTCACAAAGATTTCTTCCTATGCTTTCCTTTAAAAGTTTTATAGTATTAGGTCTTATACTTAGGTTTATGATCCCTTTTGAGTTAATTTTTATATTGGTGCTAAGAATGAATTAAATTTTTTTTGGTATATCGGACATATGTCAAATTAGCATCATTTGTTGAAAAGTCTATCCTTTCTCTACTGATTGCTTTGCATTTTCATAAAAAAAACAAATTTCCATATGTCACATATGTGTGGTACTATAGACTTTATTCTATTTCATTGATTTGTCTAACTTTACATCAATTATTAGTCTTGATTACTATAGCTTTAGAGTAAGTCTTGAAGTCAAATAATGCTATTCCTTCATTGTTTTTTCTTTTTTCAAAGTTGTTTTGAATATCCTAGATCCTTTGCACTGCCATATGGATTTTAGAGTTAGCTTGTTAGTTTCTACAAAATAGCACCCTGGGCTTTTGATTGTGACTTCAATGAGTCTTATTTGGGGAGAGTGGCATTTTAACAATATTAAGTCTTTTGACCCATGAACAAGAGGTATCTCCTGATTCATTTAAGTCTTTACTTTCAGTAATGTTTTCTAGTTTTCAGTGTCCAGATCTTTAACAAATATTGTTAGATTTCTTTTATGTTTTTATAGTACTACTGTAAATGGTAATGATTTTTAAATCTCAATATTCCAATTGTTAATTTTTCATAGAGTCCATAAAAATTATGTTGCTTCTGAATAAGATAGTTGTACTTCTTCCTTTCTAATGTGGATGTCTCTATTGTTATTATTTTCTTGCCTTATTGCATTGTGAGGACTGTTAGTACAACATTAGGAAGTGGTGAAGCAGACATCCATGTCTTGCTCCTAATTGTAGGGGTACAGTATTTCATCTATTAAGTATGATGCTAGCTGTAGGGTTTTAAAATAAATATAATCTATAGTTTGAGCAAGTTCCCTTCTATTTTTGGTATTCTGAGAATTTTTACAGGGAATAAATATATTTTGTCAAATCCTTTTGTTGCATTTATTGAGATGACCATTTGGTTTTTATTTTTTAATTTCTTAATACGGTGAATTACACTGATTGATTTCAAATGTGAAACCAATCATGCATTCCTGGGACAAATCTTGCTTAACCATGGTATATTATTTTTAAAATATATTGATGTAAATGGCTTTGATTTGCTAACTTTTTGTTTAGAAGATTTGAATCTATGATCATCAGGGTTACTGGTATATAGTTTTCTTTTACTGTCTTCATCAGGCCAAGATAACGCTGGGCTCACAGATTGAATTGAATATATTCTCTTGGTATCAATTTTCTGGATGAGTTTTTTTGTAGAATTGCTATTATTTTTTCCTTAAGTACTTGGTAGAATTTACCAGTAAAATCACTTGGGCTTGAAGTTGTCAGCATGGAAATGTTTTAACTACAATTTAAATTTCCTTAATATGCCTATTCAAATTATGTATTTTTTCTTGAGTATGATAGTTTGTTTTTCAAGGAATTTGTTCACTTCACCTAATTGTTGATTCCTTTGGTACAAACTTTTATAATATTCCCTTATGGTCATTTTAATACCTATAGAATCTGTAGTGATGTAATTTTTCTCATTTCTAATATTGATAATTTGTGTCTTCTTTCTTTGATGAGTCTGGCTAGAAGTTTATCTATTTTATTAATCTTTACAAGTTGGCACAGAGATTTTTGGGCCCTACAGGCAAGTCTGTTTCAAATAAAGTTAGCCTTATTATATTATATAAAATGATAAGCATCTCAGCCAATAAATTAATCCTATATAAGCATTTCCCAAAATATGTTGATAGAGTTACGCTTATCTTAGGCATCATCTGAATTCTGTTATTCAAAGTAATTTTGTATGTATCTTTTTTTCCCTATTAAAAAAAACACACAAAAATCCACTTCATTGTTGACAGTATTATAGATGTCCTCCCACTCCTGTCCCCCCTCCCCCAATAACTCCCCTCTATCCCAGGTCTTCACCGCCCTACGGTCTGTATCCGTGGATAATGCATACATGCACAGAAGTTCTTTGGTTAATCTCTTCCCGTCCACCTTTTGAGAATTTTGTATGCATCTTGATGAAGATAAAAAATAAACAGATTTAAAAGTCTAAGCTATGTGAAGCATTTTAGTTTTGTTTTCCATTATGGAGTGAAATCTGCCAATTTCACTTATTTATGAGAAGAGAATCTGAAATGGAATTTGAAGAAACATGAATTTATAGAGTCTTATTTTTTGCCATGGGCCATTCAGTACTTTGTAAAATTTAAAGGCTCATAAAAATAAGCTATGACTCAAATCCCAGAAAAGATCAACACGTTGGGAATAAAATATAATAAATTAAAATTGGATTTGATTTCAGGAACTACAAATATTAAGCCACAAAAGATCCTATAGAGAATGGTATCAACATTCGAGACACATCCTAGAAAAATGAGTAACTAATATTAGTTTTTGTTATTTCACAAAGATTAAGTTTAACAAACATTGTGTACCTTGTACTGTGCTAATCACTTTACATAGATTTTAAATCCTTTATACATATACAAAAAATGAAGCACAGAGAGGTTTAAAATTTGTTAAAGATCAAAAATTAGTAAGTGAGAATGATTACAAACTCAAGATTTACTTTATGGCTCATATAGTAAAAGCTTTAATGCAGATACCAAATTCTTGAGTTTGACATGAACCCATTAGCTGCAGCTATTTTGCCAATATTACTGGATTCATTTTAAAGATACCAACCCGTGTAAGGGCAGCTTAGCTCCTCACGCATATGCTCACAAGGGAAGCTCAAATCTTCAAAGGTAAAATAGCTTTTGCCTTTGAAATGGGACTGATCATAGTACTGGCATACAGTAACTGTGAGGAGAATCACTACAAAGCCAGACCACAATGAGTCAATTTACAACCCGAATAAACTTCAAAGGCAAAATTATAACTGTTATTTGTTTTTCTCAAAGTGGGAAATAATAAAAAAGTTCTAAGACATCCTCAAAGACTTACTGCAATGCTCAAATAAAGGAGCTACTCTCTCGTGCTTTATCTTTTCATTGACATTACACACATTTTCCCCGTGGTGTTATATTTTTAAAAGAAATTTTAGGCAAAGATTTCATTTTTGTGCTTTGGATGTATTTTCCTTTTGAATGTGGTTCAACTATTTTAAGAAAAGGAAGCAGCCTGTAATGATATCATTTGAGCTAAGCCAATTTCTTTTAGAAGTAACAAAAAAATCTGCCAGATGTTGCTATTATGAAATAGTGATCTAGCATTTATAATTCATCTGACACCTGGATATACTGGCGTAAACAATGGCTTTTTATATGATGAGGCAGTTCTAATTTAAGATCAATGCTTCATCTGTTTTCTTTGTAACTCTTACTAGTATTAGCACTAATGCACAAGTCTGGGCATATTTCCATGGACTGCCTTTTGGCCTTCGGCATGTTAGAAATGGTGAACAGCAGCGAACATATTCCACCTGGGGAAGTTTCGCCTGCTGCTGCGTAATTTTGCACTTATTTTTAAAATGTTGTTGGGCCTGTCTTTGCTTTGTGCTGCTGAGAGACTGAGAACAGCACTAATTTGAATTGTCTGGCAAAAGCAGAGTCATGTCAGTGCCAGTATTCACTCGAAAGGCATTCAGAGACGGCAGTTTCTAATGCCCAGGCTCAGTGCGAAGGAGATGATGACACACTGCCTTATAATTAAGTCAGTGGGAGTCAGAAGCACTATTTGTTAACCATAGTCTTCTAGAGTCTCCAGTTTTTCAATGAATAAACAATCCCCTTTCCGCACAAAATAATTTGCTTTACCAAAGCTGATACCTATCATAGCCAACCACCCATGAAATCCTACAATTAAGGTCACATGCTCGCTCTGTCACGACTTGTCTGCACTCAGGTGATTATGTATGGGGTTCTAGGTCAAAGCAGGGTTCAGATAAATTTTAACGTGGTACAGCCAGATCTGACATCATACAAAAGGGGTCTTTAGACCCAGAACAATATTATTTTCTACAGTCTGCGAAGCATTCACTTAGAAATAACTGAGCTTTCATTAAAAGTCAAACGGGTTTCCAAGTCAGAACTAACTGGTTTACATAGAATATTTGAATTTTAAGTCCTTATTTAAAATAAAGTTACCAGAAATTAAACATACACCTCAAGTTAGTTTATAGAACTTAACGTGATGCAATTTTAGCATCTACTAAATAATCAAATTTTCAATCTTTCACAACATACTAACAAAGGTACTAGAAAAACTGGACTACCACACCAATTTTGTTACAGATGCACAAAATTCTGACAGGGCGAGCCCAGATCAGGAGTGGTTTTCTTTAGGAAACAATGTTACCAAAAATATGGGGACAGAAGTAATTTAAAATGTTCAAGATACAGCAAATGGACAACTGACTCCAAATTGCCATTTAGTATGCTTTGTATTATAGGATATAAAAACTACTCTCATCTATAAAATGTTTAGCTGACATCCAAGGCAATCAAAGCCTCCCATAATTAATATCCCACTCTTTTCTGGTTGTACCAAAAAATGAACTAACAGCAAATGATTTCACTTTAAAAAAAGCACTGACACAAAAAAATGGGATGTTGTAAAATTTCCTCCTTCTTAAAAATGTTTCTAGAGCTACTAAAAATTTACAGAAGGCAAATTCAGGTGTATTCATACACAGAAATACTACTCAGCAAGCAAAAGGAATCAAATAATAATATATACAAAAACATGGCAGCCCATGCTGATAAAAATATTCCTCCGGATTGTACAAGAAGGGAGACAGGGACCACAGCTAAGACATGGTCTATGATATTTCAGACTTGGCTTTCTCTCTTGCTTCATCTGAGGCTGGCCTCCCCTGGATTTGAATTTCTCCCTTTTCTGCAGGTAGAAAATCTTCGTTAGGTTCCTGGTCAGCCACTTTGGCCTGCTTTCCCTTTGCTCCCCTTTTCTTTTTTGCTTGCACCTTTTTTGTCTGCAGATCATTTCTTTTGCTGCCTTTTTTGGTTTTGTTTCCACTTTTGAAGGAGCAGGTTTGGCTGACAACCTTGCTGACTTCCTCTTGGGCTCCTCCTTGGCAGAGCGAGCCTTTCTCTTGGGTTTCCTGGTGTTGGGGTGGGGTGGCGCGTGCTGGGCGCCTGAGGGCCATGGGTGCCTAGTGGCTTCTCGGACCTGGGCTGCCTGGCTGCTGCCACTTCTCTCCCTCCCAAGCTTCTTGGACCTGTGGGAGCTTTGCCTGGCTTCTTTCACAACCAAAGTGATTTTAAGATTCACCATGTTTTTGTGTATATTATTATTTGATTCCTTTTGCTTGCTGAGTAGTATGTCTGTATATGAATACACCTGAATTTGTTCATCTGCTCACCAACTGATGGGCATGCTACCCTTTCCTAGTCACACCCATTCCCTTCCTTTCACGCTCTCTAAGCCCTGGCAACCATTTATTCTCTAGCTTGACGTTCTTGTCTTTTTGAAAATGTTATGTAGAAATGGAATCATAGTGTGTGACCATTTGAGATGGCTTTTTTTCCTTCTCTCAACACAATGCTCTTGAGATCCATTCACGTTGCTGCATGTATCAACAGTTCATTCCTTCTTTATTGCTGAGGCGTATGCCATGGCATGGATGGAACAGTTTGCTTAGCCTTCACCTATTATAGGACACCTTGTCCCTTCCTGCCTCCAGTTCTTGGCTATTATAAATAAAACTTGTATAAATAAGACTTTTATATTTGGGGTGAGTTTCTTATAAGTAGCATATAGTTAGGTCATAATATATTTAGACATTTCCAGTTAATGTGATTATTGCTATGTTAGAACTTAAATCTGTCATTTTTGTTTTCAGTACGTTCTAATTTTTATTTTTTTAGACTTTATAAAGTATTTTTATTATTTTTTTTAACTTGGTTATAGTGTAATACATCATGATACTAAAATCTTTGTTTTCTTTTTCCTGACTTCTGTGGATCACCTGACTACTTCTTAAAATTCCATTTTGATTTATCTATAGTGTTTTGGGTGTACAGCTTAGTAGTTAGACAGTCATATACTTTACATATTTTTCCACCAATATTTCCAGTACCCAGCTTTATATGCTTTCTTAGTGGTTGTATTATATTCTATATTTTACCACACTTTACTGACATTTTACTGCTCTCAGTGACGTGTAGAAACCTTATTTCCCTTTATGTTCTCCCATCCTATATAATAAAGAGCTAATATGCAAATGGTCATCATGCTCTCATGCTATCACAATCCATCACCAGGAGGCTGTGTGTGCAGGGAGGCGTGCACAGGTGGGCGGGGACTTGATATGACATGCGTGGTGTGGAGGTGAGACCCCTGGCTCTGGCCGACCTCTTTGGGGAAATCCATCAAGGAGCCCTGGATGGGTGGGCTGGGCCTACCTCTTTGGGGGTGATCGATTGTGGGGCTCCTGCACTGTGAGAGGGTACAGACCAGGCTGGGGGGGTCCCCTTCCCCAGAGTGAAAGCATTTTGTGCACTGGGTCTCTAGTTTAAAATATAATGGCCTTGCCCTGGCCAGTGTGGTTCAATTGGTTGGATATCATCCTATACACCAAAAGGTGGTAGGTTTGGATTCCTGGTCTGGGCACATACCCAGGTTCTGGGTTCGATCCCCAATTGGAGTGCATGCAGGAGGCAACCAATCAGTTTTTCTTTCTCACATCAATGTTATACTCTCTCTCTCTCTCTTTGTCTTTCTAAAACAAAACAAAATAAAACAATTGTTTTAACTATTTCTTCCACATATATTGAGAACCACATCAACCATTAAGCAATTTAGAAAACTAAAGAGAAGTCTACTGTATTTACTCATATTTTCTGCTATTCCAAGATTCCTTCTCTTATAATTTATTTTCTTTTTAAGTATATTTTTATTGATTTCAGAGAGGAAGGGAGAGGGAGAGAGAGAGAATCATCAATGATGACAAGGAATCATTGATTGGCTGCCTCCTTCATGTCCCACACTGGGGAATCAAGCCTGCAACCCAGGCATGTATCCCAACAGGGAATCCAACACTCAACCACTGAGCCACACTGGCAGGGCCTATCATTTATTTTCTGTTTGAAAATTTTCCTTCAGTCATTTAGAAGACTACAGGCTGGATTTCAGGCCCTGCCAGTACCTACTCTAGGTTAAACCTTCTTGGAGAACAAGCCCAAGTTAGCTCATCTTCTTGGGAGATGGTAATTTAGAGCCTGGCCACTTCACATGGGGGGCCCAGCCAACAGCCAGGTAAGCTGTCCTAGTTTCAGAAACCAAGTAGGTTTCTCCTCCATTCCCAGGAATCCACTGCTGAGACCTCAGGAAGTCTTAGGGCTGAATCCATCACTTATGGCATGAAGTCATCTGGCACAGCTCTGCAATGCTCAACAAATGCTAGTTCTTTTCTTTCCTCATATCAAGTCAATTGAAGAATGCTCTACTCACCTGGTGCACACAGTCTAAGAACTGCAGGAAGACTGGAGTAAAACCACTACCCTGACAGTTGAGGGTCAAGCTGCTCCGCTGATTGAATTTATGACCAAAAGAGAGCCACTCTTTTTCAACCAACATCCGGAAGCCTTCAAGTGTCCTATAAAAGGGGTCACTGAGTAACTGCACCAGGGATGTCACCTAAGACACAAGCAGATGGACACTTGTTATTTTCAGTCTGAAAAAAACCCTCTTGCTGAGTCAAAGCACTTCCTCTTGATGATAGCTAACTCACCAACAAAGTTACCCGGGCAGCAAACTTGTTCACTAACTGCTCCAGGACAGCCAATTAAATTAATCCCACAAACTTTCCAGTAAAAATGAAAAGTCAAATGCATTTTGGGCCGGGACCGGTTTGGCTCAATGGATAGAGCGTCGGCTTGGGGACTGAAGGGTCCCGGGTTCGATTCCGGTCAAGGGCATGTACCTTGGTTGCGGGCATATCCCCAGTAGGGGGTGTGCAAGAGGCAGCTGATCGATGTGTCTCTCTCATCGATGTTTCTAACTCTCTATCTCTCTCCCTTCCTCTCTGTATAAAATCAATAAAATATATATATATATAAAAAAAATGCATTTTGGCTACACGTTTTCTTTCAGAAAATCCGGACTTTAATCCTTACCTGGCTAGTCTGCCGACTGTGACTTTCTTCTAGGTTAATTAATGAGACCAGGGGATCAGTTCAAACCTACAGATACTTTCTGGCAGGAGTAGATTAATGTCTTACTATAGCTCACATTCAGACCTTTCCTTTTCACTCTGCAGTAAGTAAGGGAAGCAGGGAAAGGACTGACAAAATCTGGGAAGGACGGCCCATGTCCCACTCTACAGGCCAAAGAGCACCACGCACATGCCTGCCCGGTGCACCTGTGGTATGGCACCAGACGCCCGAGCCAGAACTGCAGGCTATGTGAGGCCTGGGAACCCACGGCACTGAGCTTTCTGATGGACACCAGGGGGGTGTTTCACACAGGACTTTTTCTGTCCATACAAATTAGTCAGAATTTAAAAACAAATGAACTGAAATACATATTCATACATGTACAACCAAATATATGAGAATATGTGTAAGAGTTTACTTGTGCTGTGACGTCCCAGCCTTCTTCCAAACAGACCAACACAGAGGAACCATTCTCCAGTACCTCGGACACCACCACGGCCAGCTGCATTATCCTGTGAAGCTGAGATGGGGAAGGAGCCCCGGTTAGAGCCAGGGCTTTCTGAGCACCCACAACGGACAGACTTGCTATCAGCCTTAGATAACCAAAAAGTTAGGGATAAAGTATTTGACCTAAACACGAATTTTAAATACTTAAAGTTATTTGTAAAAATAAAGATTAAGCAATGTGTTCAAGGGATAAATGATGAAATAAATTTATCTTAAGTAATTTCCCCTGAAGTGGAATATCTTTAATTCCATAAAGTACAATAGAAAAGTCAGAGATTCTAAGCAGCCTCCCAACAGTTATTGGACTTAACATTTGTTTTTCTAGGATGACATAGTAAGTTCTATGAAGATGTAGTAAGTTCTATTTTGGTTACTCTTAATTTTTCTGGAATTAGATAGTGGGGATGTTTGCACAACTTAGTTATTATTCTAAAAAACACTGAATTGTACACTTTAAAGAATGAATTTTATGATGAATGAATTAAATCTTTAAAAAGGACACACTTATTTGTCTGTATGGGAAGAAAACTTATGCTTAGCTTTTAAAGCCAAGCCACTGACTCACAGTCTGAGCACAGCATATAGATTTCAAAGCCAAACATGCAACATTCTAGTTTTAAAAAATATTTTAATCACACTTGACATAATTTGCAGAACAAATCCAACTTTGAACTGAAGTAGAAAACTCCATATTTTAAATAGAGCTAGCTATTTTATTTATTTAGTAAAGGCCCAATGCACAAAATTTGTGCAAGGGGGTTGGCCCTCACAGCCCTGGCTTTGTTCAGAAGGTCGCCTGGAAGGTCATTCGGATGTCTGGTCTAATTAGCATATTATGATTTTATTATTATAGATTTTTATTATTTTTATTTTTTTTGAGCAAGCTATTTTAAACACAGGAATAAGACACACATCCTCTCCAGCGCTGGGAAGCTCCTCACCCACTGTTCCTGTAGACAGCTATTTCCAGGCCTGAATTCTCTTGCTCTTCGCTCTTGCTCTGAGTTAACTTCTGACATGCCAATATCTCAAGTAGAGCAATACTTTTACTGTTTTTTTTTTTTTTTTGTGTGTGTGTGTGTGGGGGGCACTAACTTCTGGTATGGATCTACTTTCGAATAAGGACCAAAACACAGAATGTACCAGAAACACAGATAGGCTGGGTGGTGGGACCAGTTTGGGGCTGGGCTCATAACTTAGGGACAGAAGGGAGTATTGATCAGCTCCTTTCGTGGGTTCTCAAAGGATCTGGTATAGCATTCCTAGTAACATACACTGATACAGATTTATGTATTATGTTTTTATTAAAAATTTTTAACTTGGGGGGGAGGGGAAAGAGAGGAACATTGATGCATTCATTGGTTGTTTCTTTTATGTGCCCTGACTGGGAATGGAATCCATAACCTTGGCGTATTGGGACAAAGCTCTAACCTGCTGTAACCAGGTTCATACCCTGATACAGGTTTATATGTGGCTGTTTTTTTATAGTTTAAGTACCTTAAAATAGTTACTGCTTTGGGTACTCACATTATTTTCTGGCTTTTTTTTTTTTTGCCTTTTAGTCCAACTTATTGTGGGAAACAACTATTTTTCCTCCTCAAGGGAGGCAGGAGACTTGGAGGCAGAGGGGCCAGGTGATAGAGGAACTCATGCGGGGGGAAGAAGCAATGGCCACAGCATCAAGGGCCTAAAGACAAGGCGGAGGGAGTAGTGCAGATATGTTCTTGGCCCAATGTCTGCATCAGTGTCTAAAACATGCATGTCATAAATGTCTTTACGTGTGCTGGCATACCTACTTCTCCCTAATTTTGCAATAAGAGTTCAATGAAAACATCCCAAGCTTGACTTAGCTGAAGGAAGGATAAGTGGTTTTTCCTTAACCTTGGGGAGGCCTGAGGGCACCCAAAGTGCCTGCGGTGGCTGTTTTGGGAGGTTAATCTAAAATCTAGAGACTTGGGCCAGGCAGAGACAAATGCAAGGTCAGACAGTAAGAGAGAAGGGCTCTTAGAGTTCTGGGCCCAGTCTGTTGACAACAGAGCAGGAGGCCTAAAAACATATGCTGATTAAATTTATTACATATAAAGAAGTTGCCATCTAAAAATAATGACCTCCTCCTTAGCACCCTATGGAGACCAAGTTTTCAATTCCAGAGAGATAAGAACCTGGGATGAAGAAGTCTACCTCTCATCTCCAATAGCATATGGGTTTCTTGAACTGAGAGGCTTTTATGGAGGTACCCAGTAAAGACAGATGGTGGGGCGTGGGGGAACACAATATTTCCCTCAAATATCAACTCTGTACATCCTTGAGGTCAAAGGCAAGTGGAGCCAGACATTACCTGTGGAAACCACTCGGAGTCTCCCAGAGCTTTCAGGAAGGTCACGTCTGAGTCAGTAGGAATGGTGCTTGGGACACAGGCCCTCATCAACTTTTTGAAACTGGCTTTCACTTGTCGGATGTCATGAAATTCAACGGGAACAAACTCACAATTTAAAGCAAATTCTAACTTAAAGTTCTGTGGATAAAGATGCAGAGAATTAGGCAAATGAAGTGTTATGGTAAAAGAACAATGATTTCAACAGGGCAGTGCTTCAATGATATACAGTTATGGAGGCCAAGTAGTTGCAGAGGCTGCAATGGGTCAGAAAAATCAATCTGTGTGGCTAGGTATCTAGATTGCTGGAAAGTCATTCAGTGAGGCCTCCTGGTTTCACTTAGCTTGCTGTCATTCTGAGACCCTAAAGAGACTACTGGTAGGTGGGAACCTGATGGGCGCTTATACTAGTAACATCACAGATAAGCCATTATAAAGCCATGAATATGGAAGTCTGGAGAGGACCAGTGATATATGGACAGCATGGTTAATACAAAACTGCAAAGGAAGTCTCCTGAGATGCACTGTGATGAAAAGGCAATATGCTGCTGAGGTTCCAGAACTCTACATATTTAAGTTTGCAGAAATACGCATATTTGTTTCTTATTAAGCTAGTAAAATAGTCATTGGAAAAATGAAAAGAAAAAAAAGTGAAGATAAACATTGAGAAGGAAATAAAAATTAGGCACTTTTTTAAAGTCATGTAGGTACTCCTTTAAAAGCAAAATAAAAAATTCTACACAGGCCGAAACCAGTTTGGCTCAGTGGATAGAGCATCAATCTGCAGACTGAAGGTTCCCCGGTTCGATTCGGGTCAAGGGCATGTACCTTGGTTGATGGCACAT
Source organism: Pipistrellus hanaki (assembly GCF_964339955.1). Classification (NCBI taxonomy): domain Eukaryota; kingdom Metazoa; phylum Chordata; class Mammalia; order Chiroptera; family Vespertilionidae; genus Pipistrellus; species Pipistrellus hanaki. The sequence goes on from NC_140511.1 coordinate 48,447,054, forward strand.
CCCCAGCAGGAGGTGTGCAGGAGGCAGCTGATCAATGTTTCTCTCTCATTGTGTTTCTAACTCTCTATCTCTCTCTGTAAAAAATCAGTAAAATATATTTAAAAAATTCTACACAGTAAAACATGAAAGGCTTTGTTGATTTCTAGCTTTGGGACAATATTTTTTCACGCATGACACGTGTCAAGCTATATTTATCATTTAAACCTTTAATCCACGTGGAATTTATCTTATGTGAGGTTGCATTGTAGTTAAAGAATGCTTACCTGATGCACAATTGTATATTTTATTTTGATAACCTAGTCACCTAATTTTGAAGATTTTAAAATTCTAATTTCTTTTGCTAAAGAATGAATTAATTTTCTCATATCCTTCCCGCTTTACTCACATTCTACCCAAATGACACTATTGGGTCATCTGCTTTCTTAAGAGTAAAACTGCTTTCTGGATGCTGGTTGTACAACATGTGAATGTGTGTGACACTATGGACAAGAGGATAAGTGTTATGTTATCTGTATTTACCAAAATTAAAAAAAAAAAAGCTGCAAGGATTTATTATAGGACCCATGTTATATTTTGTATTGGTTATTTGAGAATACTTTTAAAACGACCTATTAAAGTTTTAAAGTAAAAAGCAAAAACTTCTAAATTAAAAAAATAGCATTTCTAATATGTATCAAGAAAAAAAGTTTCTTTATCTCAGTAATTCCATTTTTAGGAGTAATCTAAATTGTAGAGAAAAAACCCTATTGAATCATATCTCAGTTAAAAATAATAATAAGCTATATGCTTGAAAATGTAACTGTAGTTTTATATATAGAAGATAAAGAAATGGAAACATTCAACAATATGTAATATTACATAGTGATTAAAATAATTTATAAAGAATATTATACAACATGGAAACATGCTATGGTTAGAATAAAGAACTTGGCTTATGCATGAGTTCTTTTCTATTAGTTATTTTTTTAAAAGTTAAAATAGATAGCAAATAGTTTACTTTTTGGGAGAACTACTTTCCTTTCCAACTATAAAGGAGGTAGGTATGCCTATCTTATAAACCAGGAGTTACCAGCCATAGTGTTGAGACACTGTTACGTCATAGGAACTTATTAGTAAGTATAAAGTACAATATAAGAATTAGTAAATGAGACCAAGTCAAGATTATTTAGAGGAAGCCACTTTCATTTGCTTTCCTTGGGGTTTCCTCATTGGGAGGCAAGGAGTGGAGCTGCAGCTAGAGAGCACTGTGCTGGCCTGAACGTGGCTCAGGTTGGACAGATATGGACAGTGCTCTACAGACAGAATTACATAAACAAAAAGCAAAACCTGAATGGGACGTACAAAAACCCTAATAACTACTGTGCAAGGATGATGAGATTATGTTTTTAAAACTTTAATTCTTGCCGAAACTGGTTTGGCTCATTGGTAGAGCGTCGGTCTGCGGACTGAAAGGTCCCAGGTTCGATTCCGGTCAGGGGCATGTACCTTGGTTGCGGGCACATCCCCGGTGGGGGGTGTGCAAGAGGCAGCTGGTCAATGTTTCTCTCTCATTGACGTTTCTAGCTCTCTATCTCTCTCCCTTCCTCTCTGTAAAAACATCAATAAAATATATTTAAAAATAAAATAAAGTAAAATAAAACTTTAATTCTTTATTAACAAAAGAAAGATCAGAAAGGAAAAAGAAAGACAGAAAGAAGTGAAGGAGGAAGGAGAATAGGGTCCCAGTGGCCAGTCTTTCTTAGTCATATGTGCACAGCCACCCAGCTAATCTGAGGACTGATGTGCAGAGGATATGGCAGAGGTGAGCATTCAGGAGACAACCTTGGGGAGTGACTCCAATCATGAGTACGTGGTGTGCTGAAGGGCAGGGTGTGTACTCTGGGAGACACTGGTGCCAAGGGGCTGTGCTGGATGCAACCCTGGGTTGCTGTTGAAAGGCGTCCTGTTTTCTGGAGAGAAAGTACCTGCTGTGTCAGAAGACACGTGTGCATATTTAAACACTGAGTATTACCCAGCAGTTTCACGCCTCCCACCCTACAGGCTGATGGCTGCAGCAGCCTCGGCAGTGGGAGAAGAGCTTGCCACCGAAAGGATGACTCAGCCACTGGCATCTTGAGGACCCAGCATGTGGGATCCTGCCCACAGCCTCGGTCCACAGTTCAAACAAAGGTCTGTCTGACTGAGGCGCTGGACTAAACTCTGGGCGATTTTCTGAATTAACCAATACTTTTATTTCCCCTACATCTGTCAATAGCAATGAACTTTATTTTGTGCTGGGTAAATAAAGGACTGAGGTACAGAGGATAAGGCAGAGATGAGCACACAACCTTGGGGAGTGACTCCAGTTATGAGTATGTGGTGTGCTGAAGTGCAGAATGTGTAGTCTGGGAGACACTGGTGCCAAGGGGACTGTGCTGGTTGCAAAATTGCAAAAACATTATTTGCTTTTGGAGATAGAGACTATCTTTATAATTTATAGGACCTGACATTGTGAAGCTCTTTAGCATAATAATTAAAAAAATAAAGGGGAGCCCAGCTTGGCTTGGCTCAGTGGTTGAGCATCAACCTATGAACCAGGAGGTCACGGTTTGATTCCCAGTCTGGGCACATGCCTGGGTTGTGGGCTTGATTCCTAGTGTAGGGTGGGCAGGAGGCTGCCGATCAATGATTCTCTCTCATTATTGATGTTTTTATGTCTCTCTCCCTCTCCCTTCCTCTCTGAAATCAATAAAAATATATTTTAAAAAAATTAAAGGGGCTTAGCATCTAACAGTTTGAATGCTCTGACATATCTCAGGACATGTGCCTCTGTCTATACAGCTTTGTGAAGTTTCAAAAAAGGCAACTTAGAGAACACAGCCTGGCCTTCCCTCACTCCAGTGCATCGAGTGCCACCATCTTCTTCCCACTCTTCTGCCTCCTGGCAGCTTTCTTTGTCAACAGGTTTTCAATAGCAAAACCTTTTGTTTTGCCGTAGACACAGACTCCTGCAGGAAGCTGAACTAAGATAGTGGAAAAACAGCCTGGATAAGCCTAATTACTTCTTTTTTTGTAGGTACACTTCCTAATATTCCTGATGTTTATGCTGATCTAGTTATGATTATGAAAAATACTTCTTTTCATAGCTAATAAACATGCAAAGTATATATACGTACCTATCTAAGTTCATGTAGACATACATACATATATAATGAGCTAAGTGTTTTTAATATTATTAACTCCAGGTTAAGAATCCATGCTATAAAAAAAAATCCTAGAAAAGCTGATTTATGAGATGAGTTAAAACTGCCTCCAATTATCTATAAGGTTTCTAAGTGAGAAAAAGAAATCTTACCCTTAGCTGTGACTTTTCGCCAAATATATATAGGGCTGGTTGGCGTTTCAAGAGCTGGTTTTGCAGGTAGGCGCTGTTACTATAGGAGGCCGAGTGATCCTTGCCTGCCAGCCGGGCACCAACATCAATGAAGGATGTTGGAGAGCTGATGAGGCGAGTGCTAGAGCGAAGACTTGCCCATACACCTTTACAAAAGCCAAAATAACTGAGTGAGGTAATCTGATGTGGGAATGCCACTGAGCTGGGAAAAAGACACATGCTCTGTAGGTATCATTTTTGACATAACAGCAAGTTAATTAATCTAGGTAATCATGGATCCTACTGGTCATTTGTCATTTACCTTTGCAATGTATAAGCACTATTCAATACAGCATCAAGATTAGGCGTGGAAGGACTAAGCAGTCACCCATGTCACTCCTATTACTGTATTTTGATGTAAAGTTAGTGTTTATGAGTAAAAACTTGAATTATAAATAAAAAAGAGCGCAGGCACTGGGCAACAAAAGTACAAGCAGGGGCAACGAGGAAGCCTGGGCAGGAGAACGTGATTCCATTTCTCTGGGCTTCATGCAATAACAACATGCTTTAGTCAATCAATTCAACAACAAATCTAGATTAAGAATGACTTTAGAACTTTACTAAACCTACTAAAATCTCAGGATGGATTTGGAATTAATATGTGTGCATCATGCCAAAATGATGTAATTTAAAGTTAGTAAAGATTATATTACACTTTCCCCACAGTACACTTAGTAATGCACATTGTACTGAATCATAACTTAGGAGGCTTTATATAAATTTTTAGTCAGAGGCAGATGTCTTCTCCGGGAAAGGCCAAGCTGAGCTGATAGAGGAATCTCATATTGTAAGTTGACCTTAGTTACATTCATTAGAAAAATCAAGGATTCCTATATGCAACAAGACTGTTGGATACTAAATATCCAAACCCTAAAGCACAGCTAAGTCTGACATGTGACTGGCAACGCAGCATCTTTACATTGTAGCCCCTTACAAAACCTATAAACTATGGGGTTCCCGTTGGTCAGTGGCCAGCAAACTCCTTAGTCAACAGAGCCAAATATTAATAGTACAACGATTGAAATTTCTTTTGAGAGCCAAATTTTTTAAACTTAAACTATATAGCCAAAACTGGTTTGGCTCAGTGGATAGAGCGTCGGTCTGCGGACTGAAGGGTCCCGGGTTTGATTCCAGTCAAGGGCATGTACCTTGGTTGCAGGCACATCCCCAGAGGGAAGCATTCAAGAGGCAGCCGATCGATGACTCTCTCATCGATGTTTCTAACTCTCTATCTCTCTCCCTTCCTCTCTGTAAAAAATCAATAAAATATATTAAAACAAAACAAAACAAAACAAAAACAACTTAAACTATATAGATAGGTACATTGTTATTAACTTAATTAGGGTACTCCTAAGCTGTCCTTTGCTAAAAACTCAAGGGGCCAAAGAGCCTCATGTGGCTCGTGAGCCGCAGTTTGCTGACCACTGCCCTTGGGGATGTGTTGTGGTACAAGACACTGCAGCTGCTTCCCCTGCGTGGGCTTCCTCTCCAGGTTTGGAAAGGCTCTTTGAGAGGCTTCCCTCTTTGCCTACTGTTAAATCAAGCCCTGTTTCTGGTGCCCAGAAGTCACCGCGATAATGTCACACTGGCTTCTCTCTTTATGAGCGATTATAGGGTCAGGAGACCAGTTCCTAAGAAAAGGTTTTATAGGTGATTCTACTTAATGTAGATGATTTGTCCTATGTAACCCCTGAACTTATCTATTAGCTATTATGGCTAATTTTTGTAAATGAAATCACAAAGGACATTCAGAATGTGGGTGGGAGTAGGGTAATTTGACAGACAAATGTGATAAACATCACTGGTAACACACGTTTTCATATGAAGGTGGTTAAAAAGAATGACACATCAGGACCGGAATACAGTACCTTGGTTATGGACTCTTCCCTTAGTTGAAGATTTGGGATCTGACTGAGTAAAACATGTATCTCTGTGCCCATGCACTGGGAGGTGAGAATAAAGGCAGAAAGAGGATAAAATACACAGAGCAGCAAACATCAGAGCAAATCGAGTAAGAGAAGAGTAGGTTATTTAATTTTTAAAATCAAGTTAACAGAAGAAAAGATGCAAATATAATAAAAGTAGATTTGATTAACAAATAAAAGCTGCACAGTCACACAGAAACGATGAACTGAGCACCTGCTACATGAAATGCCAGCACCTGCTTATAAATGTGAGCGCAGTGAAATGAACACACAGCGGAGAGTGCCACGGACAATTATACCAAATGGAACCAGCTTTTGAAGACTGTCATCGGGTGACAATAATGAAGTCAAGGAATTTAGCAACTACATTGGCCCTAGTGTTTGCGGAGGCTGATTGACGGGAAGTGCTACGTGCTGTACAACACATCTGCTCCTTGAGCAAGGCCACCGCATCAGGAATGAAGCTCTAGCAACCATTTGGAATAACTAAGAGCATGTTTTTGCAACAGAGCACTAAGCATTGCCACACTATCTTCTTTTTTCATCTGGAAATTAGTTATTTTCCATAAACAAATAGTTGTGAGCAGCAAAACATCATGATCCTGTGACAATACCTAATGCCACTAAGAATATAGCTTGTGATGATTGAGGTAATGACTTCTTCTGAAATCCCTACTTGCACCAAAATGATAGGCAGTATTAGAGATAAAACTTTGTAATTTGAGTAATATTGTGGGTTGTTTTCTTTTTCCGACAGAAAGAAAGCACTTTGCGACGATGGCAAATTTTGACCTGGTAATAATAAAAATAATGAGCAGAAGTTACAGTGTATCCTGAGCAAAGGAAATGCTCAAATCAAGTAAGGAAAATGATCTGCATTCATTCAGGATTGAAAACTGTCACAGCAGTATTATTAAGCTGCATAAAGTATGACACAACTTAATGAAGAAAAATCATTAGAAATAACTTTTATTGCTGCCTCGCTCCTCTAGAAGCAGGAAAGAAAAGGCACTGATGGCTTCAGTGGCCAAAGGAGGGGAGAGAGCGGAGGCTGCAGTGGTGCAGGCTGACTGCACAGAGAATGCTGCTGCGAGACAGAATGGAGGCGGGATGCTGGCGGGACACCTGGTCTCCTATGTGCTAGCGGCCTCTCCTTTCTGTAAGGTTTGAGCTTTCCTACCGCGCATGGGACCCTAAAGGCTTACAATGAAGTCTGAGTTGTTGGCTCCTGATTCTGAAATACTGTTCCTTAAACTTATCACACTTTCTTATGCTAGTGCCTCTACCTGGAATGATTTCTCCCATTTTTTTTTTTTTTCCACCTAACAAACTCTTTATTCCTTAAGATCCAGAAACAATGAAACTTTTCTGAAAACCATCCCAGACTATCCCAGAGCTGTGGAGAGCTCTATTGGAATACTGATTACACTTCATTGGGATTATGTGCACATTTGATCCTACTCGATTGTGTGCTCCAAAGGGCAGGGACCTAACCATATTTATTCTCGTATCTATATATATATATATATATATATATATATATATATATATATATATATATATATATGTAATGTTTGATTATCTTCTTTATGAAAAGTGATGCACTGTGAACTACTGTGGTCTTCTACTCTTGCACAAATTTCACGCATCGGGTCTCTAGCATACATAGAAATAGAAAATGTATTTCTTACTGTGAGTCATGATAAAAAATGTTTGAAAGCTACTGGCAGATACTGAGAGCATATGCCCTCTCTCTTCCAATCTGGCTTAGGGCAAGTGAAATGCAAATGTAGGCTTTCCTCCCATGCCAGTGGAGTATTAGGCAATACAGTGAAGTATTAGGCAATAATGATAATAACCACAACAATGATAATAGAACTAACATTTATTGAGCTCTTACTGTGAGCCAGTTACTAGGTTAAGTGCTTTAGATAAATTATTTAATTTATTCCTTATAAATACTCTAAAGCAAGATATTATTTACCATCTCCATTTTACAGATGAAGAAACAGAGAATTAAGAGGTTTCCTAAATTGCTCAATATCATACACTAATTGGTAGGGCTGCAGTTTGAATTTGAATGTAACTGAACTAGACTCCTTGTGTCTTGTCACCTAGGCAACCCTGTGAGCCTGGATCTGTCCTCAGGGTCTGGCTAAGGGATTGCTTCAGGGAAAAAGTGATGTAGTTCATCCCCCATGGGAATGGATTGTTGTTCAGAGCATGAGTGTTTCATAAGCACTAGGTTTGGTCTCTCTATTCTGTTTAGACAAAACAAAAATAGAAGAAAAAAGATGTTGGGTTGGATGTGGGAATGAAGTCCTGTACTTATTTATGCATGAGACACAAACTAGTCAGTGAATGCTGCACTGAAATGCTGCCTGGTCCCAGATATGCTGCTATTTGCTAAGTGACCTTGACACTTCCTATCTCAGAGCCTCTTAAAATATATATTCTGGAGGTTATTTCAAGGATAGAATAACACTTGTAGAGGAACTTATAGAGTCATGGAAATGTAAAGAAACCTCCAGCACCTGGCCAGGTGGCTCAGTTGGTTGGAACATTGTCCAAAGGGTCATGGGTTTGATTCTCGATCAGGACACATACAAGGCAACCAATGGATGTTTATCTCTCTCATTGATGTCTTTCTCTGTGTGTTTTTCTTTCTCTTTTTCTCTCTAAAAGTCAATAAGCATATCCTTGCACGAGGATTCAAAAAAAACTGCCTCCATATGGCTAATTCTCAATACACATAACTATTATATTTGTATTTAAGAGGTAGTACCAATTTTCTCATGGCATTTTTCTACTCAACGAAGTAATTTGTCCAAGTTGTGAGTTAATGCATTTTTCCTCCATGGGGCTCAAAAGCTATTTTAATTACAAATGAAAAGCAATGTGATCTAGTCACATCTTCATTTTTCTTAAAGATTCTTATGTAAAAAAGTCTGCTTCCCCTGACTTACCAGCTCATCAACGTGCACACTGAATGCAAAGTGATTACTGACAGAAAAAAGGCGAAGGAGACGGTGGAGGCCAATCTGTGCAGAGCAGAAAGGCACACAGGGAAATAACATAAGAAGGAAACCAGAAACTAAGAGTCTATGACAGTGAAGGAAATGAAAAAACAAAAACAAAAAACAACACCCCATACAGTGAAAATACACAGGAGAGAAGAATGGAGAAGGTTTGAGGATGATTTTAGAGACAGGAAACTCTTCCCACGCAGGATAAATGAGAAACGTCTGGAGCAGGGTACCTCGCTCTCTGAAGACTGAAGAGACTGTCCCTGAGGGCAGGTTAAAAAAACGGACCAAGTGCAGGGCGTGCAGGCCTAGTTTTGCCCTGAGTATATGCTTGCCTGCCATGTTCATAATAAGGAATCTACTGGGACTTCCCAAACTTGCTTGCCCCAGTCTATTCCGCTACTCTCTGTGAGGAGGAAGGACACTATCAGAAGAGACAGAAGAAGCAGATCTAAGGATCAGAGATGTTGAAAGTATCTCATCTTTCAATGAATCACTGGGATCCTCGAAGATCTAGGAGGCTTTAAGAGTAAAATTATTTAGGAGGGCTGCCAGAAATAATAATTAGGGCCTAGAAGACATAGGATGGATCAGAAAGAAAGAAATAGGAGATTTTAACTCTAAAAGGTAAATACAGACTTCCAGGTACTCTTGAGAAGAACAAAGAAGGAACTCATAATGAGAATGTAAACACTAGTGGGGATCCCCTGTTATAAAACAGCCAGAGTCTGAGGCCAATATAAAAATAAATAAGTAAAGGAGATAATGTAGTTGAAACAGATTGACGAATATCCATGAGTCTTAAGTACCAACATAGAAGGAGAGACAGTTTTGTAGCTAAAATGTACATTGCAGGTCACTTGGCCCAGTGGGGGAATAGATAATGTGTTCTTGATGAAGTTTACAAAAGCAAGACACAAGAGCCAGGCGTGGGGCTCCAACCAACCAGACATGTGCTGGAAATGGAACTCTGTTGAATGGAAAAACTGCTGACATGCCTTGCTGACAATATAAACTTTCAGATAGTGACTTTTAAAGTAGTTAGAGGAATAGCAACCTTGAACCAAATTCGACAGGAGAGCTTGGCAACAGAAATACCAGGAACTTTAGGAGAAAGGCACTGTACTATTCTTAGTTCAATTTTACCAAGAAAGAAATGATGAGACAAATGAAGTCTGTATCTTAAACTTTGAAACAATAGTATTTTTAAAGTTGAGAAAAAAAGCTATATATAACCCTATGGGTTGAACTGTGTCTCTTCCAAATTCATATAGTGTAGTCGTAACCCCTCTACTTCAGAACTTGACCTCAGTTAGAAATATGACCTCGCTGCAGATGTAATTAGCTAAGAAGAGACCAGACAGGAATGTGGTGGGCCCCTAATTCAATATGATGGGTGTCTCTCTAGAAAGAGGACATTTGGAGACAGACACACAGGGAGAATATCACGTGATGACGGCAGAGATCTGGGTGGTGCTTGTACAGGCCCAGGAGGAGGTGGCCAGCAAATACCGGGTGCTAGGCAAAGGCCTGGCACAGATCATTCCTCACAGCCTCAGAGGGCACCAGCCTGACATCGTGATTCTGGACGTCTAGCCACTAGGACTGTGAAGCAATAATGAAGTCACACAGTCTGTGGCCCTGTTTTATAGTAGCGCTAGCAAACTAATACAATGACCGTGAGATCTAATTAAGAAGGTGACTGAAGAAGACCGAACGCTCTTAGGAAATCCTACAATAGCAGAAAGTTCTGATGAGGTTAAAAAACAAGCATCCAAAGCACCAGTATGGCTGCCAGGAGATGTCCACACCAGTCTTGGTTTTCAAAAGGAAACAAATTTTATAAACTAGAGCCTTGATGTTGATTCTGAACCAAATTCTGGAACAGATTATTAATGAATTATTTCAGATTACTTAGAAAAAGCACTAATTTCTACAATGAGTCATGTTAAATTAACCATAAACTCATTAGTGCTGCAGTTATCAGTTTGAAAGATTGGCAAATACTGGATTAAAAAGATGGGCAGATTTAGGAATATGGGCCAGGTGAGTTTCAGTAGGAGGACTCATATCCAGTATAGATGAGTAGATTAATCTCTTTCTTCAGAGAGGCCTCTAAATTATGTTGCTGAAGACTTCTGTCCTCATCTCTGGTTTGTTTAACATCTTTTTAAACAACAAATCACAAATCATGAGAACAGTGATCAAGTCTACGAATGACAAGAGGCTTGGAAAAACAGCTAATAAAGTAGTGGACAGAATTAAGATACAAATGTCTAAAACAATAATCCATTATAAAAAAAATTAAATTTTGTAGGTATAGTACACAGTATATTTAGGTTCAAAGACTAACCCTCAAGACTAGTATATTGTTAAGAACTACAGTTCATGTGAAGCAGACAAACAGATTTAAAATGATACTAATCTCCATATGGACCAGCCTAGTGATGAGCTGTCCCTAATGTAATCTTAGGCTCCATGAGTTCAATTCCATGGAGAACCTACAGGATGAAGAAGATAGTGAACTGGACTGGAACCATCTGAGTTGGGGGTATTAAGAAGTAACGAAAGTTCTCAGTTTTAAATCTGAAGGGCTACAGTGCGGGAGATCTGATTTAGAATTTTCTAACCTTAGAGGGAAGAGTGAGGATCATTATGTAAAAGTTACATGGTGGTAGCTTTTTAGATCAATATAAGAAGAAATTTCTAACAGTTGCTTACAAATGCAAAAGACTACTTTTGGGAAGAATGAGTTTCCCGTTACTGATGATCAAGCAGAACCACGATAACAAACTTGGTATGTTTTCAATGACTCAGCATTGCACGGAAGTGAGAAGAAGAATCTAAGATTCTACTAATTCCATTGTGAAGTGATACTTACTTACAATCAAGATACCTGGTCTGGAAATGCCTCTGAAAAGTAAAATAATCTAACACAAACCTCCAGAGAATAAAGTAGATCTCCCTTTGGAGCTAAACAAGCCAATACTCAGCCTTTCTCCTATTCCTGATGCCAGCAGCTATAGCCCAGAGGGGGAAAAAAGGTAACCTGAATATCATTCTCCCTTATTCCTCAAACTAACATTTCAGAGAACAGGAGTAAAAAATCCCAGGCATTGGAGGCACAGCCCTTGGGGTTCAGATCACTTCTCCCAAGCTGGTTATGCTTTTGTGGTCAGTCTTTCTACCCTGCAAACTTGAAGCATCTTGGAGTCTTCTGAGGGCTGACTCACCATTTAGACATGTTCCCATCACCTCCCAATGCCTCCAAACCCATCAATATGTAAGATTTCAGCAATTAATATACCCTATCCCAGTATTAGAAATAAGTTTGATCATTCATTGAGAAAAGGGTAATTGCTAGAAATAAATTTGATCATTCATTGAGAAAAGGGTAATTAAAAACAATTTGAACCATAATTAGTTGATTTAAAGAATCACTATCTAAAAAAATTTTTTTTTTGCTTTTAAGATTGTATCAGTGCTGTTATAAAATCAATCTTACTAACCTCCTCGAGCAAAGCTATTGGATGGGTTAACATCCAAATGTCCTGGCACTACCTGCTTAAGCACAGTGGGCTTTCTTGAAGTTCTCCTTTCAGTCCCTAAAGTCAGCCAAAAAAGAAGAACAAAAACCATGTCGTTTGGGTTAACATTACTCAAATGACAAAAAGTTATCTTCATGTGTAGCATGTCTAATTGCTGCCAAACATTGTACTTTTTAAGTACCCAGAGCTTCAATAGAGATAACAAGGCACTGTTACTATTTCCTCAGAGATACACACATTTGCAAGATTATAGGGAGTTAGGTTTGGCAAGTGCAATCAGAGAATTTAATGATAAATGAAGCAAGGCATGCATGGTGTTACTTTACAAGAAAAGCCACTTTCTGCTTATGTTGAGCTAATTCAAATAGCTGATTAAGCCAAGAAGACCAACTTTTCAAGTCACATGCTCCTGTGTCTAACACGTTAGGGTTACCTCTACATGAACCCTTTGGGTTCCATCACATGATAACTGAAACAAAATATTAGTACAAGTCTTAATGGCTTCATCCAAATCTAGTGAAAACAAACTGTATTGCAAATCATAAAAGGATGCAGAAATTTCAGGAATTTTAAACATGTTTATTTTAATAATTATACATTTAATAAAGAGATGTTCACTTTATACACTTAACTTTGTAATACCATTTTAAAGTCAATGTAAAATAGATTCTAGGAAAAAAAACCAACCCCACATGACTTTATTTATGTTTCCCACCTCCTCTTCCATTATTACTCTTTTAAAAAGGAAATAATTGAATCTCTAAATGTGGTTACTATTCACTGAAATTAACAATGGTGCCCTGAGTTCTAAGTAAAAGGAGCTAAAGTTACAGCTCCTTTAGGTAAAATTTTAAGGGGTCATATTGAACAAACTGTGCAAATAAGTAAAGGGACTAATCCTCGGAAAGAATCTGACATTTCAGAGCTGTCAAGAAGAAAAGGATGATCAAATCTTACCTGGAGGCAGAGCAAGTGCCGGCCTGACCGTGAGGGTGTTGTTGCCACGGAGTTTCTGATGGACAGAAACTGCACTCAGAATGGCTTGCAAGTACTTTTCTTGTTCTATGCTGCTGGAAGATTCTAAAGAGGAGGCAGGGGCTATAAAAGAAAAATATACTGAATAAAACAACCAGTTTCTATGTTAATAAAAAAGGCATATAGATATTTTTTCTTTTTATAGTCTTTAAGCTACCACACCCAAATGCAGAAACCAGCCCCACTAAAAGCTCCAAACTATCAGATGGCTAATCCTCCTATATTGGTTTCACCACACCCATTTCTTGATTGCTTCCTCCTCCCAGAAAGAGCTTAAATTTGGAAAACCACACAGCCCTGACTTGCCAAGAGCAGGTGCGGTTTCTCATTATCCAAGCAACTCAAAGCGAAGATTCACACAAGACAACATCTCCGTTATGGACCCCCCAACCTTCCTGCTCATGCTGTTTGAAAGCAGAGGCTGGAGGGGGTTCCCCGGCATCCTGGAACGGGCAGTAAAAATTTCCCAATACCAGTAGCTTTATTCCAGTTTTGCCGCATTGGCTTAACAGGGGATCTGAATTTGCAGGGGTTATTTGTGGAAGAACAGAGGAAGTTGGGGAGAAGACAGCAGCAACTACTGTGAGATTTCTGTCCTAAAAGATGGGCGAAAAGTAGGCACAAATGAAACAACTGTGAGAACAATTCTGGGTGGGAGTGAGTCTGGGCCTGGGGTGTATGGAGTGAAACAAAAATCAGTGAACTTGGCTCAGACACTTTACAGAGCATCAGAGGGGACTTACTAGAAGGACAGTAGATATTAGCAAATTCTCTTACAAACTGAATGGGAAATAATTAGAATTTTATCAATTTTGAGATGACATTACTATATTTTATTATAAAATGCACCATTATTTTATGTATTAAGAATCATAACTGTCATTTAAACTAGAACACACCTCTTTCTGATCACTTCCATTTTAAGATGCATCCCTATTTCAAAGATACTAAAATGGGAGCAAATGTATAAGCTCAAAAATAAAAAAATTAGTAAATTAATATTAGATTTATAGTGGAATAAAATAGTTTCAGTTTCTTCCATTTAAAAGCTCAGTAATATGCTCATCGGTGCTCCTGAAATAATTCGCTCATTTTATTTAACCTACATATACTGTGTTCTATTATACCCACTGTAGAGCTGGGGAGGATTCATCAGGGTGGAAACAATTAAAAGCTAACTGCCTTCAAATATACCTATGTGCGACTTCAAGCCAGGTAAAATTAATAAAATAATAATAATAATATAATGTTGTTTGTGTGTTTCCCTCAAGTCAACTGAATGATCAAAGACACACTGGCCAACTTTCAACTTTCAGGAGGGAAATAGGTGAGAATAAAGAGAGATATCAAAAAGCACATGGTTTTACCAGATGGACCACAGAATCTAACTTACCTCATCTTGAAAAAGGAAAAAATGCTGCCACCCTAAACTGGATCTGAGTGGCCCATTGTTTAATTTTATTGAGTATTCTATATAATAAAACCCTAATATGCAAATTGACTGAACGGCAGAATGACCAATTGCTATGACATGCACTGGTCACCAGGAGGTAGATGCTCAACGCAGGAGGCTCATGGCCAGCGAGCGCAGCGGCAGTGGTAGGAACCTCTCCTGACCCCAGGGCCGTGCTAAGGAGCAGCGAGCAGGTGGGCAGTAAGGAGTAAGGGGTCCCAGATTGCGAGAGGGATGTCCAACTGCAGGCTTAGGCCTGAATTTCATGCTCCGAGCCTCTAGTCTATTATAAGCTGAAAGTTAGGAGAAAGGTCAGCAACGATAGCTCCTGACTGCCTTCAAGGCCTCAGATTTATTGCTCAGAAATATCCCTATAAAAGAGAGACAGTAGCACTCTATTTTCTCAAGTTGGCCATCTTCTAGCTTCTAAAAACCCCTATTCTTGAGAGCTCCTAAAGCAGCATTTTGGTCACTGGTTTGCTAACTTGTTTTTGTGTGTGGGAGTGTCTTGTAGGATTGAGATAGGGTATCTCATACCACATGGACCAGGATCCCTACCTGCCTCTGAAGCTACTAAATATATTTGAATACTTACCAGAAGAAAAAAAGAATAGCATAATCTAGTTCCTAACTATATAGATATTCTTGTCTGCTGAAATGAAAGTAGCCTAAAACCAAGGACTTTATTATGTTAATTTCTATTAAAAACCAAATATAAATAGGCATATCAAGACCCCAAATTTCAGGTGGAGCCCCACATGTCAAGTATAGATAGTGTTTAAGTTGTTCATGTTGTATATAGCAGAGTGGGAAAGTCTATGTGTGAGAGGCATAGTGACAGGGAACAACTGGCATTCTCAGATTTTATTTCGTTTATTTTAGGAATGCTCTGAAGTGAAAGGATCATCATTGTGCTGTGGAGATGCTTACCTGCTTGAGGGGAGTTCTGAGATTTGAAAAGACCAACGACTCCCTTCCCATGGAATCCTCCAGCTCGGAGGAGCAGAGTACCGCTTCTTGAGTTCTTCCAACATACAACAGGTAGGCGATTGTGTCGGTAGCAGCGGGCTACTCTTGGTAAACTACTGTCCTGTACAGCTTGAGGTACAACTAAAAGGCCAGGGTAGCTTCAGAGACAAGGAAGGAGAAAGAGAATGGTTTGGGTGGGTGAGGGTGAGGGTTGGGGGGAAGAGAAGGGGAGGGAGGAAAGGGTAGAAAGAGAGAGAGAATATAAGAACATGAATATCATAATGCCATAGTCATTTTCCAAGACTCAGAAACACTGGTTGAGGGTAAGACTTATTTCAAACATGGAACTCAATTTCAACTCACTTCTGGGATTAAGCAGAAAAGGCCTACATGGTGGAAACAGCTATCTCATCCACTAATCTGTTGTTTTCTTACTTTCTTCTTTGGAAATAAACTCCTTTCAGTCCGCAGGCCGATGTTTTACCGCTGAGCCAAGGAAATAAACTCCTTTCATTGGCACTGTATACTTTTGCTGAATAACCTTAGCTTACAAAATAAAAGTGTTATGTAGAAGTATTTAAAAGACTCCTGTTAAACTGATATCTCCTTTGCTTTATACACAACTTTTCATCAACTTGAAATTAAGATTAATACATCAATGTCAACTTTATAAGAATGACAAGTCAAACTGTCACCTCATTAGACTGCTGAAATGATGAGAAAGTAGAGTACACTAATATTAGACTGCCTGATATGGTGAAAGGATTAAAAATAAAACCAAGTGATTTCTGGTATGAGAACAATATGTTCAAATGTCAAAACAAGTTTAAATATTTTACCAACACTACAGGTTAATAATGTTTTAAAAAGATTAGCTCATATACTAGCAATTATAAAATATGATATTGGGAAAATATACAGAGAAGAGTACCCTGCTTTTATAAGTAAGTATAAGAAGAGAGGCAGGTTTCAGAGTCATTTCTTTTCTTAGATTATTTAGAAACTAGAGGCCCAGTGCATGAAATTCATGCATGGGTAGGGTCCTTAGGCCTGGCAGGCAATCAGGGACTATTGGGCATCTTTCCCAGTCCCCATTGGGGCCAGGCCAGCCAGAGCCTGCTGGATGGGGCCTGCTGGATGGGGGGAGGGACCACGGTGGTTTTCTGGCTAGGGGTAGGGACTGGGGAGGTTGGTCAGTCATGGGAGGCTGGCCATGGGAGCACACTAACCACCAGGGGGCAGCTACTGCATTGAGTATCTACCTCCTGATGGTCAGTGTGTGTCATACTGACTGGTTGACCAGTTGTTCGGGTCATTTGGTCATAAAGGACACTTAGGCTTTTATATGTATAGATATTACACTAGAGAGATTTCTTTCTTTTAAATTTTAATTAATTAATTAATTAATTTATTGATTATGGTATCACATAATTGTCCTCATCCCCCAATTCCCATCCCAAACCCCTCCCACATATGCCCCTACCCCCCCTGTTGTCCATGGCCACTGGCTAGGCCCATATGCATGCACACAAGTCCTTTGGTTGATCTCTTTTCTTTACCCCCACCCTCCCCTACTTTCCCTCTCAGGTTTGAGAGTCTAATCATTGCTTTTCTTTCTCTGGGTCTGTTTTTGTTCATCAGTTTATGTTGTTCATTATTTCCTCTAGTAGTGTGAGATCATGTGATCCAAGAAATACCCTTGTAAGAACCTAAACTGCGACAAGCCATAATGGTTATGCTGAGAGCAAATGAATCAGTCTGTAGTGAGTTCCTTTCTGGGCCAACAGTTCTTTTAAGTCCCAATTTCAATGTCAAATGGTTCCTTATGTGTACATGTCAGCCATGATATTTCAGATCTGGTTGGTGGACAAATGGTGGTGATGCACACTAGAGAGATTTCTTATTAATAACATCCCAACCTCTAATTCTATATCTTTCTTTTCTTTTTTTTATTGTGTTAAAATATACCTAACATAACATTTAACATATTAACCATTGTAAGAGTATAAATCATTGACATTAAGTACATTTACAATATTGTGCAACCACTACAACTATCTATTTCTAGAACTTTTAATCACTTATCTTGATATAAACCAGTGCTGAGAGGAGGGAGAGGAAATCCGGTTATAGTCATGTAAATCATAACCTTCAATGACTTCAGTGAAAGCCAGATTAACTTTCCATATTTGACGAGATAACCTGGGAGCATTCTGAAGTTTCAGGCTGTGCTCTCTAACCCACAAACTGATGAAGAGATCTGGCTGTGGACAGAATCATCCATGAAGACTGGAAAGGCAGTTCCATCATTAGGGCCCCTAATTCTAACTCCACTTTAACATCTGTCCCCCCATCCCCCAACCCCCAGTTGTTTCTAGACACATTGATTTTGTGTATTAGATAAGGGAGTATTACTTAATGGCTTTGGGGCTATTTCTAACTGGGAAAGAACCAGTGCACCCCTTCCCTCCTCACCCCTGTTGTGGACTATCCCCTTCTTCCATGGGACATGAGCACCACATACCAAGCTCCACTACACATAGGTCTAAACTCCCCTGCTCCCAGGCCTGGATACCTACTAGGGCTGAGGCAAATATTGCTGAGCCTGAAGCCCGGCAGAGGTACTCAGTGCCAGGCCCATTTAGCAGTGAAAGATACATCCATTTACCCTGCAACTCCGCCTACCCACTACCCAGAGCCACCAGCTCTGCACTTCAGAGTAAGCCTCAAGGAATCAATCTCGGGACCCCTCAGTCTGCAGGCCAATGCTCTATCACTGGGCCAAACCAGCTAGGGCATCTTTTAATTTTAATTGGAGCATTTAGTCAATTTAAAAGTAAAATAGCTAAAGCCGGTTTGGCTCAGTGGGAGGGCATCGGTCTGCGGACTGAAAGGTCCCAGGTTCGATTCAGGTCAAGGGCATGTACCTTGGTTGCGGGCACATCCCCGGTAGGGGGTGTGCAAGAGGCAGCTGGTCAATGTTTCCCTCTCATTGACATTTCTAGCTCTCTATCTTTCTCCCTTTCTCTCTGTTAAAAATCAATAAAATATATTTTTTAAAAAATAAAAAAATAAAAGTAAAATAATTACAAATATATTTGAATTTAAACTTAACACCTTACTATTTGTTCCATCTGTTCTATGTTTTCTTTTCTCTCCTTTCTTGCCTTCTTTTGGATTATTGTTTTTATCATTCCATTTTCTTCTTTCTAATAGTGTGAGGTTTATATATTGTTTTATATCAATTAAAATATAAATGCTTTATAGCAAGTGTCCTAACAAATGGTCTATTAAAATTTTATTTCATTTCTGACAGACGGAAATGATAAATGAGAGCTGTTTTCTCACTGGCAGGCCTAAGTTTGATAGCAAGCTTCCCCAACAGCAGGACACCACACCCTGACGGTATCACTTACACTTATCTACAAAGGGAATTTAGTTAGAAGGACAAAGTACTCAGGAAAATTATTGCATACTTAACAGAATCACAACCTACCAGCACTTAATGCAGTTTTTTCTATTTGGCCCAAATTGTAAACCATATTCTCAACTTGTTTTTCAAGTTTCACACTGGTAGTATTTGTAAACTTAAATTGTCATTTAAAATGAGATATTTATAGTCCAGCCGGTGTGGCTCAGTGGTCAAGCATCAACCCATGAACCAACAGGTTGCTGGTTTGATTCCTAGTCAGGGCACGTGCCTGAGAAGGGGGTGTCCAGGAGACAGCCGATTGATGATGCTTTATCATCATTGATGCTTCTCTCTCTTCAACCTCTCCATTCCTCTCTCTGAAATCAATAAAAAGATATTAAAAAATAAAAATATATAAAATAAGAATTTATAGTTCTTCAAGAACAGTAGGGTTGCAACTAATACTAACATTAAGACAACTTTCTAAAATATGTACAAGGCTTACAATTTACAAAGTGCTTTTACAGAATTATTCTATTTAATCAAACCAGGAATTTATAGATGCCAAGAAAAGAACTTACTTGGAGATGAGAATGATTTAATTTGTGGATGGTGGAAATATAGTTTTAAAAATTATAAAGCATGGCGCAGGGCTTAACAGATATACAAAATAGCAAGAGGTAAGAATAGAAAAAAATAAAATGTACTTATTTACATTCTTTAAGTAATATCCCTTGAAAATATTCTAATTAGACAGCATGAGAAAGCCCTGTCTACTCTTGGGTCAGCAAATTACAGCCTGTGGGCCAAAACTGGCTCCGTCCATTCATTCACTCACTCACTGTCTATGCTGCCTTTGTGGCAGTTGAGAAGTTGCAATCAGAGAATATACAGCCTGCAAAACTGAAACTATGTATATCTGGTCTTTTAAAGAAAAAGTTTGCAGACTCCTGGCCAATATCAGACTTTCATCTTTCCTATCTGCCTGGGCACATCCTATTCTTACTTCAAGTCATCTTCTGGCATGCTAGAAGAGAGGCAACTAGGAAAGACAAATACGGAAAATTCATGAACTACTGTTTCCATTTATTTCTGATCTGATATAGGCATAGCTCAGTGGTGTAACTGCACTTCTGAGAATGCCAATGAGGTGCTTGCTCATGCTTCATAAAGTGTCCCCTTATCACACATTTCTCTCTCTCTGGGCTATGAGGCAATTAGCCCATTAAAGACTCAAATGGAAGAAAAGAAAGGTCTCCTTTTGGAGCGCAGGGACACACTTACCTCCGGCAGAGTGAATACATCCTGTTACAGGCTGTGATTCGAAAATACTCTGGTTTTGAGCGAGAAGAGCTGCCACTTATGGTTCCCAAACCTAAACGCTGATAGTCTCTGAAACAGGCTTTTTCCACCAACTGTTCCATTGTAGACTTCTCAGAGGCCTTCAGAGTGGTACTCGTGGGGAGTTCGCTCTCATCTGAAACTGTGAGGGCAGAAACCGGTTTTGAAAAAAATGATATAACTCCAAGGAGAAGAGAATCCTTAAACCAAGGGATGTTTATATTAAGGCTATCGATCTATGCATATCACCAAACATGTAACTTCTAAGGGGGAATCATTATGGTCAAACAAATTTGAACAGTAATGAATAGTCACAAAATAAATTACCAGGTGCTCAACTGACTCAAAATGTCAGCAGAATTAACTCAAAGTGTCTAAAAATAATACAATTTTGAATTCGTTACTATAGTTTTGTTTCAGTCAGGCTTGCTTATTAATGCCAATGTGTAGTGATTTCTATTTAGGACTCTATAGAATAAACACTCAACTTTGCCAGAGGCCAACCAATCAGTAAAATTAATCTTTAATATGAGCACAATATAAATTCATCATCAAGGTTTCAGTTAACTTTTCAAAGCATAAACCTTTATTAAAAGTTTCTAGAGTAAGCAGAAGTTCACTATTGGGAAAAGACCTTTCTTAGAGAGCTATGAAGAAATTATACATTTTTTGGGAAATATTTTTGTCAGAGGATGTGGTATACATGGGAAACTCCCTCACAATTTTACAATCACGGGTTACAGAATCCTTTAAGATTTTAGATGTGGAAGAAGTTACCCAATAATCAAGTATTTTAGGGAGGATTAAAACACACACACACGCACACACACACACACACCCCAACATTGCTAATTGGTACTGCATGTTCTAACTAAAAAATAAAAAATAAAAAATAAAGAATTCCATTGTTAAAAACTCTGAATTTACTTTCTTATTTATTTTTAAAGTAAGAAAAGTCAAATTAAAGCTTTCAAAGTTTTTGGAAATGTACTCAAAGTTATAATGTCAAAGGGAACACTATGGCTATCTTCCATTAAAAGAAAAAAACCTAAGCTCATCCGTATAAATACTAAGATATTAGTTTGTGAACTTCACAATGCAAAAATATTGTCAGGTATCAGTTTTGTGTTGCTTTTTATTTTTAGAGGAGCAAAAGACCAATATGTAATTTGGTCTTTTGGTGGAATATCATCTATAATCACAAAAGCATAATATGCTAATTAGATTGGACAGCCAAACTATCTTCTGGATGTCACTCAGGACGGCACGGCAGGGGCCGAGGCAGAGGTGGTGAGGGGCGATGAGGCAGGCAGGCAAAGTGGTTAGAGGCGATTAGGCAGGCAGGCAGAGTGGTTAGAGGTGAACAGGCAGGCAGGCGAGTGGTTAGGGGTGATCAGGCAGGCAGGCAGAGGCAGTTAGGGGCAATCACACAGGCAAGCAGGCAGGTGAGCGGTTAAGAGCCAGCGGTTCCTGATTGCAAGAGGGATGTCCGATTGCTGCTTTAGGCCTGATCTCTGACATTCCCTGAGGGGTCCTGGATTGTGAGGTGCAGGCTGGGCTGAGGGACCCCTAGTAGAATAATAGTTTTTGTTCCATGAAATCATAAAATCTTTGAATTAGAAGAGTCAATAGTGATGAGAAGCAATAATTTTATAGGGCTTTCCATGTGCCTGTGTAGAGGCCAGGATTCCAACAAATGGTCACTTGAGTAATAGTGAGCCTTCTCATTGCCCCCAGAGGCAAGCTTATAGGTATCCACACTAAAATGGAGACGCTTAGCCAGTGATCTCTCTCAAGATGAGGCCTCCTCCTCCTCCTTTTTTTTTTTTTAAATTTATTTTTTATTAAATTATTATCTGTGTACATATTTTAACATTGCCCCCCCCATGCATACCCCCCCTCCCCAGAGTTTTGTGTCCATTGGTTGTACTTATATGCATGTATACAAGTCCTTCGGTTGATCTCTTATCTCCCCCAGATCTCTCTACTCTCCCCGCTGTAATTTTACAGTCTGCTTATTGCTTTACTGTCTTTATATCTGACTTTTGGTTTGTCAGTTTATAATGTTCTTTAATATCTCCTCCTCCTCCTTTTTATCCTTCTTCTTCTTTTTCTTCCTCCTCCTCATCATTATTATTATTGTTATATAAGCATGGGTGATTGATTCTATTCCGGAGAAAGAAAAGGGTGCAATGGTATCCTGCCTCTCTATTAGATCAAATTATCTCTAGTGTTAACACCATAAGCATATTTGATTCTGGGTTAAGGAACAGAAAAGAGTCACTGGTTTGCTACTGGTTTTCTGCATCTACATTCTTTTTTAAAAATCCTCATCTGAGGGTATTTTTTCCATTGATTTCTAGAAAGAGTAGAAGGGAGAGAGAGAAAGGGAGGGAGGGAGAGAGGGAAGAAGAGAGGGAGGGAAGGAGGGAGAGAAAGAGAGGGAGAGAGATAGAGAGAGAGAGAGAGAATTGACATGAGAGAGACACATTAATTGGCTGCCTTCCACACACATGAGATCCTACCAGGGCCAGGGAAACTGCAACCAAGATACATGCCTTTGATCGAGAATCAAACCTAAGGGCCAATGCTCTAATCACTGAACTAAACTGGCCAGGGCTGCCTCGATATTCTTGACCAAGAGGTATCTCAGCTTCTCAGATTTTGCCCTTTTAAATATTTAGCAGTCACTTTTTAAAAAAATCATCTAAGAGTCCCTTTATCTTAGGTCCTCCATTAAAATAATTTAAAAAAAAATTTACTATCAGAGAGGAAGGCACAGGGAGAAATATCAATAATGAGAGAGGATTATTGATTGGCTACCACCAAACACCCCATTCTGGGGATCAAGCCCGCAACCTGGGCACGTGCCTTGACCAGGAATCGAGCAATGACCTCCTGGTTCAGAGGTTGATGCTCAACCACTGAGCAACACCAGGGATAGGTCATCCATTTTGATTAAAAGCATTCACAATATACTCACTACAACTCAAAATCTTCAACTTCAAATATCTAATGTCCTTATCTTATTATTCTTATTCCATAACAATGAGGTACAGGGACTACTTTATAACTAAATTTCCTATGCAGTGGGGTTTCTTTCTTTCTCCCTTTAGTGAGACACACATTACCATGGCCAATCAGAGCCACAGATTTAGTAAAGGAGAAGCATAATTTAACAAATCTTAAATGAGTAATGGAATATTGGGCAAATATATATATTTTTTTCAGTTCTAAGAAACTGGTAAGTACCTCCAATCTTCCAATGAGATCTTCCAGTTTTTGTGAGTCAGGTTTACTAGTAAGTGCAACTATGTCTTAGTCTCTTATTCTTATTCGTATACAGAGAAAGAATAAAACTGATTCATGAAGGAAAACCAGGTTCTCACATACCAGATATGTCATCTTCCTCATTCCACCCAGGGCGACTCACTCTCTCTTCCATGATGGTCCCTGTTCTCTTCTTCAATAAATACTGACGCCCAATTGTCATCTTCCCTGCCCTTTTGGCACCTTTCACAATCGTTTTGGAGAAGGTCCTACAAGTCATAAAATGAAAGAGAATGTCAATTCAAGCTGAAGACACCACTTATAATTTTGATACCTGCGTAGCTCTTATCTTCTTCATTCCCACAGCTACTAGTTTTGTCCAGACCCTCATTAAGCCTCTCCTCCTTAAGATTCCTTTTTACATGTAGCAGACTAATTTCCAATAAAACACCCTGTCATCAGGACACTGTTTTAGGCAAAAGTGCAAGAACCTACAGTGGGACACCAACTCCTTACCACCCTTAATCTAAATTCTTCCATTTGGTGTTTTGGTCAAGCATGCCCCCAACCCACCCTGGCTGCCCACCCACTGTCTCCACCATTCCCACAAACGATGCCTGTGGAGTCCTGGAGGAAAGCCGGCCTGCGTCCCCTATAGACCCAAACTCTCTGCTAACTCACAGGCTTTTCTTTGGGACAGATGACAGTTATAGTTGATGACATCTTACTTCTTAAATGTTTTAAGTGCTGACTGGTGTCCTACCTTCTGATGCTGTAAACCTTTTCAGATATAAAAGAGTAATACTATTCCCCTTTTTGAGAGGAGAAAAAAAAAATAAGAAATCAGACATTTGAGCATTCTTTTGAGAATTGGCTTTAATTACTGGGAAACTAGTATGCAAGTCACATGGAGCTAAAAGTACTTTATTTATTTTTCTGTTGATAGAAAAATATGAGTACAGAGTATTTACAATATAGGGAATTGAACACATAACTTGCTTCCTAAATAATCACATTGAGGTGAAGGCTTCAAATATGGCTGTTTTTTGTTACCTTCTTCTCTACCACAAAGAACACAACTCTTTTTGTGTTTTCTTGCCATTCAGTGAAAAGTGGTAAGGATTCTTTTATTGTCAAATAGTTTTATTAGACCCTGTCTTTTGTCATTTGGAATGTAAACCTGAGGGTTATGAAACATATCTTAGATAATTGTTAGAAATCACAAAATACTGGTATTTCCTAAATTAAAGCCAATTGTGAATCACTCCAGGTATAACTTAAACTCAATGGGAGTTTTGAATTTTTTTTCCAATTAGAGCTATGTTTTTGTTTCATATAGTCAAAATAATTCTAAAATATTAAAAAAAATTAAATTGCTGTGTCTCTTTTTATAGCTGGATAATACAAACTTGATATAATAAACTTAACTTTTCATATAGATGTATGTTTTATGTAAACATAAAACACCATAAAAACTTCGTTTCTTCCAATGAGGGCTAGGGTAGTGAATATCAAAGGCTCCTCTGTGACTCTACAGTGCTAAGACAGGATGCCTGTTTCACCTTCAGATACTCAGGAAGCTGTTCATGCTTCAGCATATTATACCTGGATATGTGTGGTCTCCTTCACTTATCCCGTCAAGTGGTACCAGTGGCTAGCTATGCAACTGAGAAGTGATTCACTGTCGAACCTCAACTCTTCTATAATGCCCAGCCTACCTCACTTTCAGGCAAAGGTAAAGCTTTCTTCTCCAAAGTCTGCCGAGTAGCCCCTAATATGTAATTTTTATTGACAGAAACCCAAATTCCAGATAATTAATGATGAAAGCCCCTGTATTAAAGAGAATTTAAAAGCAATTGCTATTTGGTCATAACTGATATTTAAGTTTCAACATAAATTCCTAAAATTTTCAACAGAAAATAAGGGTTCCTACTAAAGAACCATGACAACTAAAATATAATGCTGGATCCTGGATTGGATCCTGTACCAGCCAGGAAAAATGAGCAGTTAGAAAGGATCACCAGCAAAATTTGAATTAATTTTACTGCATGGACTCTGGGTTAAATAAAAGTTTTACACCAATTAAATTTCCTGGTTGTGATTACTGTACAGTAGTTATATGAGATAATGTCTTTATTCTTAGGGAAGACAGACTGATATGTTTAAGAATAAAGAGGCATTAAGTATGTAACTCAAATGGTTTAGAAAAATATATATGAGAGAGAAAAAGATAAAAAAAATGGAGCAAAGTATAAATAATTGTGAATCTGGCTAAAGGGTATACAGGAATTCTTTGTACTAGGCTGTAATTTTTCTGTAACTTTTGAAATTGTATCAAAACAAAAAGTTACAAAAAAAAAAAAAAAAAAGAAAAAGAAAAAATAAAGGCTCCCATCTTTAGATCAAAGCAAAAACAGTTTACTAAGCCTGGATAGTAATGAAAACTGAATGGATTGCTCAAAGGCAGTTAGAAAGTGGTCAATATGGAAAAAAGGGGAAAAAGAATTTCACATTCTAAAACTGCAGCATGAGCAACAGACATGAGGGTCAAGTCTCTTGCAGCTGTTAGTTTTTGAAACTTGTTACATATACCACGGCTGCTTTTTGAGCTTGGTCCAATGGGCTTGACACAATAGCAAATGGAAAGAGCAGTCTTAACCTAAAGGACAAGCCACTTCCCCAACGACCAATGAGAGGAGGCTGAAATGAGGAAACCAGGCTGTCTTCTTACCGAAAGGAAGTGTTCTTTTCCTTCTGTTTGGGTAAAATTATTTGCGGGGTAGTCTGTCCAGTAGCAAAAGCAAAGGTGGTGAAAATGGACTGAGGATATCGGAACTTCATCAGCTGCTTCTTAAAGATCTCTACTACTTCGGGACTCACTTCTTCATCAAATGCTACTTTAATCAACTGGAGACAAAAGAGATTAAATGCATCAGAAGCACTAAAAATTTCCAGTTAATTTCCCCCCAAATTACTTAACAGTAAATAGTAATATTAAATGGCAAGAATTTGGAGGTTGAAGAGACCTCAGATATCATGTAATACAATTAAATATTAAATAAATAAATTAAATATTGATTTCAGAGAGGAAGGGAGAGGGAGAGAGAGATAGAAACATCAATGATGAGAGAGAATCACTGATTGGCTGCTTCCTGCACACCTTCTACTGGAGCCCATAACCAGAGCATGTGCCCTGCCTGGGAACTGAACCGTGACCTCCTCCCTGGGTTCATAGGTCAACCACTGAACCACATCAGCTGGAAAATTTGTTTAATTTTAAAAATAAAAATTATGGCACAGAGAGGCTTAATTGACATAGATGGTTAATTGGCAAGAAAAATCATGTATCGTGAAGTTGGGTTGCTTTCAGACTACCTTTTCTATGATGAGATAGGGAGATTAACTTTTAGTGGCTGAAGTAGAAACATGCCCTTTTCTATGACCTATCCAGGTCTCTCTATACACAGATACAATAAACCTAATAAAAAACTCAGTGTGACTAGAATCCCAACTAGTATAGCCTGGCAACATTCTAATATAGAGCCCTTTAGCTGCTGGAGGAGTGAAGAAATCCCAGGAAGTCACAATCTCGGGTGATGGGAAAAGGTCTGGAGCCTAGAGATCTTCGGCTTCATATTTCACATGAAGGAATAGGGAGGGCTTCTTGACTGGAAGAAATGAGGGAAGAATTGGATCCCTTGGAAATTTGAGACAAAGCATGAAGAATTGCAATGGGAAAAAAATAAGGAAAGACCACTCTTCCACTGTTTGGTCTGCATCAGTACTCTGCAAGTTCTGAGCACCCTGGAAAAACCTACGCTTTATTAGGGGTGACTTAGTACCAATAGTACTTCAGCCCTAGCCGTAATTATCAGAATTTTACTTCTTTCACAGAAGAGCCATAAAGCATTTCCTTCTGAAACAGATGCCAAGAGAATTGCTTTCTATATGAAGGCTTTATCACACACAAACTGAGGCATGACTTGGCAGAGAACAAAAGTCAATTGTGTGTCTGAATTTCTAAGATCACTAAATATTGACAGATAATCTGCTGGTACTCTGAGTTGGCCACTGGGCTCAGGAAATGAGGGATTAAATCCAAGATGATTCATGTGTTTGCAGACTTGAAGATTACCCTCTCGGACCTTCTGATCCTCCTCATCCACTAGCCGCTGACCACATGACCACAGAAAGTGGTCATGACATCATTTGCAGAAAACTTTTAAATAGAAGGGCTCCCTTTCTTAATACCTGAAAAGATGCGGACGTGATCTGCAGTCCTTCTTGCATGTTCTGCTGCAGCTGGTTCTGCACTGTGATCTTCTTCTCCTTGGTAATGGAGGCGATCGGGAAACTTCGCATAACTGTCTGCTCACCAACTACAGGAAGACAAGGCCTGGGCTCAGCAACAGCACATTACCACTCAAGCCTAGAGTCCTGCTGCTCACCTTACCAGACTCTGCTGGGGAAATGTCTCTGGAGAGCACAGAGCCCAGGAATGCAGTGAGAGAAACACCATGATGCAGAATCACATTCAGTAATGTTACTGTGTGGCCCTGACTCCCGGGACATAATCCTTCCCCAGAAGAAACTGGCACAGCATGCCTGCCTTCAGTCCGGTTCCCCAGCCTTTGCATGCCACACAAGATCATTGGTTTAAGGCAATCTTATAGGAAGGGTAGGTTTTACACAGAAAAACGGAAGTATCTTTAGTATTGAAAAGGCATCTATAATTTAATGTAAGAATAAAGCAAAAGAGAAAAGGTTTTATGGGTGCATCTGTAGGTGGTCAAAGGAGCCGTAGGAGACCATGGAAGGGTTTAGGACCAAGCTTTTTAGGAGTTTACTTATTAAAACAAAAAAAGGGAAAATATAAATAACTACCAACTATCTGAAGTTACGGAGATGAGGCTCTAAGGAAGTGTGCCACGTGAGCGTCCCCTGGAGAGCTCACAGTTCCCATGGGACAGAGTCACACACAGAATACAACATGCAATTGGCTCCTACGTGCGAGGGAGCAGGGCTTTCAATACTGCAGAGAGGGTGAAGATGTCTGCGTGCTGGGTGGCTAGAGAATGGTTCCTGGAGGAAGTGAGAGGGAAGGGGAGCTCAGAAGAGATTGTAGGTATGGATCTGAGACAGCCGCACCAGTAAGCACAGGAGCAGCAAGGCTTATCAGCGAGTGAGCCAGATGTGGTGAGAACTGAACTAGGTTTAAGGGACTTAAGTGTCCAGACACTTATCCACTCATTATCAGCAGAATTTCTCATTCCTTGGATCTGTCAATTCCAATCCTGGAAAATTCTGGTTATTCTTTTATGTTAAGCTCATACCCAGAGGCTAAACAAAATCTGGGTGTACATAGGATTTCAGTTCATGGATGTATTAGACAAACTTATATAACACATGCAAAATGATCAGAGATATCTGTGTGTCACTGAAGGAGACATATTAAGTTAGAAATTTAAAAAGAAATAAACTAAAAAAGGCAGATAAAAAAGTTTTCTCTGATAAGAATAATTTTCCTAAAATGTGAAATTAACCCCCAAATTGACAGGATAAAACAAGAGGACAATATAAGCTTTCACACTAAGTATGTCATTGATTTGTTTAAAATAAATAAATTAGAGCAATTTAAATGACCAACAGTCTCATATATTTATATGTCCAATATGTATGTTTATGGCCACTGAATGCACAAAAGTCATAATACAAAAAAATTATAAGTACTGATACTCAGATTCTTTTAAAAATACATATGCTTACAGATACAAATGTAATTTATGTATAATAATAATGACAAGAGAGGGCTGAGAAATTTTGCTCTATTTCCACTCTTTTTCAAAATGAGCATGACTATTCCTATTTCATTTCTTAAAATTTATGAGTTTTTTGCTTATTATATAGTAAACAATATTTTATGATCAAGATAATGAACCATCTTGATTCTATCCACTGTGAATTTTTAAAATTAAAAAAAAAATTGATTTCAAAGAGAGGAAAGGAGAGGGAGAGATAGAAACATCTATGATCAGAGAGAATCATCAATGAGCTGCCTTCTACATGCCCCATTTTGGGGATCAAACTGGCAACCTGGGCATGTGGCCTAACTGGGAATTGAACTGTGACCTCCTGGTTCATGGGTTTATGCTCAACCACTAAACTACACCAGCTGGGCCAACTGTGAGATTTTAAAGACGCTACATTTTATATGTCTGAATTCCACCATTTAACAAAATGCATAGCACATAGTAGGTACTCGTCAAATGCTGCTGGATGAATAACATCAGAAGAGGAAGGAACTTTAGTGACTATTTATCCCTATGGTTCCTAGTCCTCAGTAGGCAACACAAGATACTTCTGGGGCTTAAAAATACACAGAGGCCTATGTCTCCTATTCTTAGAATCCTAACTCAGATTTGAATTCAATGGTTGAGAGTTGGGTCCACAATTGTTTGTGTGTGTGTTTTCCCTAAGATTTCTAGATAATTCAAATTCATCATTCAAGGTTGTGAACCACTGCATCATCAGTAACCAAGCTCATTTCCCTCATTTTATAACAGGGGAAATTGAACCCTAGTGAGGCCAGGAGACTTAAGATATTAACATTGTCTACAGCAATTTAACCCTGAGCTTCTTGATTTGGAATCCAATTGTTTTACCTAAACCTAATATGCTTTTCCAGTTTAAGATGAAATACTGATTTCAAAAAGATGATTCAGACTTGATAGGACCTGCTATTCCTTTCTAATAAAGAAGATTGTGTAGGGAAGTAGAAAACAGAAGTTGAAGGAATTTAGTGGATAGAATAGAAGTTGTCTGCTAAGAGCCAAATGGGGTTAGTTGAAATGGGATGAGAGGGAGGTAGGGTTGGTTAATTAGTTGGTACAACCCTGGACTTTAGTACATTGTTCCAAAAAAGTTAGCTTTACAGTTAACTGTAGGGCTCAGAAAGATGGGGCCAATCAGCAGGGGGCATTGCTGGCAACCAGATACTGTGACTATACCTAGTCACAATATGCTGCCAATGAAATTATGATCATGTCAGTGAATTCACTGTTAAGAAGATACCCTTGGTTCTTCATGTAAGAATCTATGATCCAGAAGCAGAACAGACTGTTGGACCTCAGAGGGAAGGCAGGGGAGGGTGGGTGGGAAGAGATGAACCAATGAACTTGTATGCATAACCTGGGAACACAGACAAGGGGGTGGTAAGGGCCTAGAGGGTTGGCGGGGACAGGCAAGGGTTGGACGAGGTTAACGGGGAAAAAGGAGGACCTATGTAATACTTTCAACAATAAAGATTTAAAAAAAAAAAAGAATCTATGGTCCAAATTATCATTATCTGTGACAGACAAAAGTATTCTTAATAAACCCTTTGTGGCAAAATGCTTACTTTGAATCTGGAAAGGTCTGCAAATCAAACCCTCATACAGCACATACATATCCATGTTCTGATGGTATAACACCAGCCATACCTAGCTGATCGTGGGGCGTCCCCCTGAACAGAATTCTGTACGTGGTGAGGAACAAGGCCCCTTCGGCCGGCAGCAGCTGCGGGCCTCCCAGGAGGCCTCCAGTGGCTTCTTCTCTCCCATCAGGATCCAGAAGGACTCGAAGACCCTCACAAACAATTTCTTCTCCTGGCAGCAGGGCAGGTCTAAGAATCTTAGGCTAACAACAGAAAGAACATTTTAAACATAACTCTTGTGGGGTTTCCAACACTTAGACAAGGCTATCTCTCCCAGTTACAGATCTAAAAAACCTGAGCCAGACATTCCAAGCAGCCAATATTGACAAAACAGATTTGGAAGAGGCAGAAATATCATATCTCTGTGCAAATATGAGAAGATTCTTTGCAGCATTGTTTATTAAAAGGAAAATCACTGGAAATTACTAAAATGCTTCAAACATCTATTCAATGCAATCATTTAAAAAAATGACTTGAATCTATATGTGTTAATGTAGAATGATATCCAGGATACACTGTTAAGTAAAAATAACCAGTTGTAAATATATATATATTTACACAACAGTGTTTTTCAACCTTTTTTGGGCAAAGGCACACTTGTTTCATGAAAAAAATCACGAGGCACACCACCATTAGAAAATGTTAAAAAATTTAACTCTGTGCCTATATTGACTATATATAAAGTAATTCTCTTGAATAGGAATCAAATAAACACAAAGAAAGTATTTTATAATTACTTTATCATGAAATATTAAGTAAACAAAATAGTGAAAAATTATAAAATTCTTGTCTGCACCTACGGCACAACAGGCAACATCTCGCGGCACAGCGGTTGAAAAACGCTGGGTTATTTAACAAAAAGGGGATCATGATATATATATATATCATGACCCCCTTTTTCTTAAAAAAGAAAAAAAAAGAAAATTGTTAAGAATATGAGCCAACTGTTAAAGGTGGTGTTATTATGGTTAAGGGTAGTGGTGGGCAAGACAAGGGACTTGCATTTTGCACAATGTGTATTTCTTTAGTGCCTCAGTTTTATACAAAGAGCACTGTTACGTTTGCAAACTGAAGGAAAAAAAACTTAAAAAAATGGATGCATCTTTAAAAAGACCCACCCACCCTTCTTGGCTCTTAATGAAGATTCAGATAACAAATGGCCAAGTAATGAACATTTACACATCTTGGGAAATACAACACCACGAGATACACTCCTCTAAAGAGTTCAGTACAAGAAAAAAATCCATCTCTCTTGAACATCTCTTTTGCTTCTCTTTAAAGCAGTATAAACAAATAAATCAGCATGTTTCTTTTCTTGGCTCTAAGAAGCTCAGAGCTAAATGTAAAGCCAAAGCCCAATAACCACTGTGTCTCAGGTTTCTGGTGAAGTTATCTTTCTTACCCACGTGGTTTCGGATTTCTCCTCCGAATTTACTTTTAATGATTCTGTTGTATAGGTAAGAGGGTCCTGAACCCTAGTCCACAGGCTGGTGCCAGACGAGCTACAAAATCGTCAACTGGGAGGCTTGTTAGAGGACAGACCCCAGACCAAGTCCCAGGGAACTCCAGTTGGGAAATAAGGAACCAGGAGGCTGGGGTAGGGCTCGGGGCTCTCAATTTCTAATCGACTTCCCAGATTCTTGTGATATGTGCTCGCACTGTATAGAGATTAAAGTACCTGGTCTTTATACGGTACTTGACGTAAGTCATTTTTTTGTAAGTAGGCAGGGCATAAAATCCTGGCTTGGGTTTGGAAGTTAGAATGTTCATAATTTATGCCCTGCTTGTAAAAGCAACTCAATAAGAGGTTACTGTTGCTCTTTGCTGAACAGTATCCTTTTTATGAGGAGCTACGTGGTGGACTCTCTGGAAGTTTAATATATTACTAAAACTGGAGCTGGTCTCTGTAAAAGGTTAAGAGAAGGCACTTCCTGGGGCACAGCAGTATATTCTTGCCGTTTTTAAGAAGACGTGGTCTACCCCAGAAGCACGTGGCCTGACACATTACCTTCTGTATAGGTGGAAGTCTTCTACTCTCTCGATGCACAGCTTCCAGGGTCTCAATGTGCATAGCTACAATTCCTAGGATGCAAAAGAAAAGGGCACAAAGCAAGAAGAATTACAACAAATTCTGGATAATTTAGAACTGGATATTTAAAAACAAATATTTTGGTGGTTCCTCAAGGAGGTGAACATAGACCCAGCAACAACTCTTAGGGATACACCCAAAAGAACTGAAAATAAGGATTCACACAGATACTTGTGTGTTAATATTCACGGCAGCATTATTTGCAATAGCCAGAAGGTTGGAACAATGTAAGTGTCCATCAACAGATGAATGGATAAACAAAATGTGGTATACCCATACAATAAAATGGAATGAAGTTCTGATACTTGCTACAACATGAATGAACCTTGAAAACATATGCTAAGTAAAATAAGCCAGACACAAAAGGACAGATATTATGATTTCACTAATGCAAATACCATGCCATCTTATTTTTATTTATTTATTATTATTATTAAAAAAAAAAAAAAATATATATATATATATATATATATATATATTATTGATTTTTTACAGAGAGAAAGAGGAAGGGAGAGGGATAGAGAGTTAGAAATATTGATCAACTAGCTGCCTTCTGCACACCCCCTACTGGGGATGTGCCTGCAACCAAGGTACATGCCCTTGTCCAGAATTGAACCTGGGACCTTTCAGTCTGTAGGCCGAAGCTCTATCCAATAAGCCAAACTGGTTTCAGCTTATTATTATTTTTTTAAAAAAATGTTTATTGATTTCAAAGAAGGAGATAGAGATAGAAACATCAATGATGAGAGAGAATCATTGATCGGCTGCCTCCTGCACGTCCCCCAACTGGGGATGGAGCCCACAACCCGAGCATGTGCCCTGGACTGGAATTGAACGTGGGACCCTCCAGTCCGCAGGCTGATGCTCTATCCACTGAGCCAAATGAGCTAGGGCTAGTGTGCCATTTTATATAAGGGACTTGGGCATCCATAGATTTTTGGTATCGGTGAAGGGGTGGTGGTTTCCTGGAACCAATTCTCCATGGATACCAAGGGAGGACTGTAAACAGCATGGCTTAACTCCACGGAAGACAAGTATTACAGGTTGTTATGCTGGAAAAAGCAGACCTAAAACAATTCTTACTCAATTACCTACAATATTCTGGTTCTCTAATATCTGCAAAGTGATTACCTGGGATCATGCAATGAAGGCTCTTGATGTGGTCCTGAGTAACTCCACTCTCCGTACAAACTTTGTCAATAAAGCGGGTAATGAAACGCACAACAGAATTGGCAATGTCATTATTCTCTGAATCTTCAAACCCACTTTCCGTATCATAGCTCTCAGCTACACTTCCTGCAATACTAAGAAAGTCAAGGAAAGCAATCATGGTCAGTTCTCAAAATGTGACAAATTACTACCATATCACAGTCAATTTCCATGCAATTTAAACTTGCTCAGAGACATCTACCCAAGCAGAAGGCTCACTTACTCACAGCTCATTTATAAGTGACAACAGGGAAACATTCTACTGGCCTACATTTGGAAGCTACTGTCAGAGATTGTCCTTTGGACTAATTTTTTTTTTTTTTAAAGAATAAGGTACCTTCTGTGATTTTCCTAAAAGGAAACCAGGAACCACAGAAAATAAAGAAAAAAGAAAAAGAAAAAAAAAGGACCTTTTCACGTATTATCTGATACCTCAACCTTCTAGAAAAACTTTCCCTTCGAAGTTAATTGCCACATCGAGCCAAAGTAGCAGCTATCTTTGCCCTTTGGCAACTGGAGCACATGCCCCCTGATAGATAAAGTAAAAGATCATTTTTCAGCAAATAGCACATTATTCCTAATGGGAAACCAAGTTGTCCTATGAATCCTTTTCTTGTCGATATTTATCTCTCTCTGAGAGCATCACAACCCTTTTGGCCACGATAAAGCCCTCATTGTACCATAGGTGTTCCATTCACGTAGGGAAGGGAATAAATCTGAAGTGGAGCAGATATGAAACCTCAATCCCCGCGCTTGTTGCTTAGTCAATAGTTCCCACTTTGAACAAATGCTCGCCTCCTCTGCCTTCTTTTAGGTGTCTATTCTAACCTACTCAGTTCTCCTCCCAAACGCTAGCCCATTCAGTGTTAAAGTAAAGCTGAGCAATGAATATAGCATCATATCATTCCAAATTATTAAAGAACTTAGGTGCTTGAGCCCCTCACTATGTAAAAACCAGGTTGTAGAAAACTTCATGAATGCAAAAAAAAAAAAAAAAAGTGAGGTAGGAAAAAGAGTGCTAGTTAGGAAGGCCTCTGGGGAGGTGACATCTGAGCTGAGAACTAGATGAAGGGAAGGAGTGATTTATAGGACTCTTTCAGGGAAAGTGTTCCAGATTGCAGGACAAGCACTAAGGCCCTGAGGTGGCACTATGCTTAGAGTGCCTGACATTAGGCTTAGCAGGGAGATAAGTTTGGCCGACAGAAAAGTGATAGGAAATGAGGTCAGCGCAGTAGCCAGGGGCCAGATCCCTCCAGGCCTTGCAGTCCAAGGGTTTCATTCCCAGTGGTAGGAAAAGTTGTTGAGGGCTGAGAGGAAGGCATGGATGAGGACATGACTTCAGGCACATGCAAGGGATAATTGAGGAAAAGAGAGCCAAGAAACAAATAATCACTTTAGCAAGGAGGTCATTAGTAACTTTTCAAAGCACTTTCTGTAAACTGCTGTGGCAGGAAGGAGCTAAGGACTGAATAAGCAGCTGGTGAGATTGGAAAAAGCAGATCAGGAAAGAGAAGAGAGTATGAGAGGTGGTTAAGAAGTCAGAGAAGTGAGGGTCTCTTAGAAAAGAGCTGAGCAAGTTTGAAAATGGTTAATTTTTGAAATATTTGTCCCCAACAGCTTCCATTCTCTGCTAAGTCAAGAACAGGAGGGTCTGTGTGGCCACGTTTCGGTACCTGTTTGTGACAATGCTGTTGCTCCCACTCTCCCAGTCGCCTGGTGCTGAGGTCCTTAGGAGCTTGTTTTTACTTGTATCGAGTGGGACTAGCAGATTGACCATGAGGTTGGCAAAGTGGATGGCCTGACTGAAGACGATGCTCTCCTCCCGCTGCACCAGCTCCTGCTGCGTGGATTTACTCAGCGTCGGCCAGAGGCGGAGCTGCTCGGCAGCCAGGTCCATGGCTGTCTTCTCCTGATATTGATCATTAGGAATCTTGTCCTAAAAATAAAGCAACACATTCTCTGCTAATCCATCATGAGCTTCAGAAGCCATGGAAGATGTTTCCATACTTCATCTATTATATGCTTATATCAGCAAAGATGAAAACATATACACAAAACATAACAACAACAAAACCAAACCTCGTCTTCCTTTTTACCCAGATCCAGCAGGCCTTGAGTGGAATCACGTGACAAACCTGAGGAAGCAGTGGCAAAGCACAGATGGACAGATGGATACACTTCTCATTGCTGACATTTCATTGCATTTATTTACCTCCGTGGCTCCATCCCTTTTTAGTTGCACTAGTGGCCAGATGCACGAAATTTGTACATGTTAAAAGGGGATTAATTAGAGGAAATAATTTAATATTGATATTTGCCATTTCTCTTTAATAGAAGTGTCAGAGATGAAAGAAAATTAGTAAAATGTATATGAAAACCTTCCTCCTATCAGAGTCTGGGGCGCATCACACCCAGAGTCAAATCCCTGCCCACCCACATGCACCTCAAAATCGCATGAGACCCAAACTTGGCCCCATTGGGGTAGATCCAGACCTGGCCAGTCCCACCCTGTTAAGCCCCACCAGGCAGGGGACGTAGCCTCAGGTCCCCTGGCCTGGCACCAGGATGGGGGGCGTGGCCTGAGGTCTCCCAGCACAGACCAGAGTGGGGAGCATGCCTTGAGGTCCCCCATCAAGCCCCGTCAGGTGGGAGACAAGGCCTGAGATCCCCTGTCAAGCCCCACTGGGTGGGGTGTATGGCCTGAGGTCCCCCGTCAAGCCTCACCAGGTGGGGAGGGGGTGCAGCCTCAGGTGCCCTAACCCGGCACTGGGAGGTGGGGACAGCCTCAGGTCCCTGTCAAGCCCCACTGGGCAGGGGGCATGGCCTTTGGTCCCATGGCCTGGTGCTGGGGCTGGGGTAGGGGGTAAGGGGGCGTGGCTTGAGATCCCCAGCCTGATGCCAGGGTGTGGGGTGTGGCCTGAGGTTCCCTGTCAAGCCCTACTGGGGCAGGGGAGGGCATAGCCTCAGGTCCCTGCTGATAGCTCATTAAGGCTCTTTATGGGAACTTGGATTCAAGTATGGGTATAGCCATCTTTGTGATGGAGTCATAGTCAATTAGCATATTCCCTCTTTATAAGATAGGATTATTAACCTGAGTAACTATAAATGCTCAGGTATGATTACTCAAGTATCATTACTAATACCCTTATACGTTTCTCTTCTTCTGTTTTTTTGGAGAAGGAGATGGAATGATCAAAGTCACAATACAGAGCTAGATTTCCTTGTAAATGTGGGTGTCAAACATTATACATGAGGATATGGGTGCCTATGGAATTTTTAAGAGGAGTGTCCTGGTAGGGTTAAGAGTTAAACAGTAACATGAACTGACATTTGCATAGTATTTATAGTCGTGAACAGCTGGTCTACCTACAATCTCACTTGTATCTAACCTGGGACTCAGAGACGGACTTCTCTAGAATGCAGGACACAGAGCATGTGTTTGCTTTACGAATGCTTTTGAGAGATAACAATGTTAGCATTACAGCTGCTTAAAAAACTACCAAAAGCACTCCACCAGCCCAATTATTTCTGGACCATGACCTCAAACTAATAGTGTTTATCCTTACCCAAGTTCATTTGGTGTTATGAAAGAAAAATCAGAGTTTAAATTAAATTCACACCAACAGTGTACAACAATAATCTGGAGCATCAGCTAGATGCCAGATAGTGCTATTTGTTATTAAAAGTTCTGTTCTTACCATCTTCAATATCAGACCAAGAATATGTTTAAATTTACCAGGCAACGAATATTTGAATACTACTGTGTAGTTGGAAAGGGTCAGCAGCAAGTTATTAGCCCAGCTATAAAATGAAAAATTAGTCTTAAAGTGAATCCACATGGACAATTAGGCTTTAATTGGCCTCATTCAATTAATGAGGATGAAAAATTCTAACATTTATTATTTAATACATGCCAGGCACTCTTCACTGTGCTTTACTTGTATTAGACATTACAATCTCATACAGTCATATCTGTTCATCTTACCAATGAGGGAATTAGGCACAGAGGGTAATATGAATTGCCCAAGACCAGATAGCTAGTGAACATTTTAAAATTTCAGAAATATTTAAATTCCTTTTCAAATTAAAAACAAATTGTCTCTGTTCTAAAATATTTTTTAAAAATGTTATACTGATAAAATATATAGAGTATATAGAATATTACTAAAAGAAGACGGTGATTCATTGTTGGCATTGGCATTCTTCTGAGCAGGGCTAATGAATTTGCAATTAACTTGAATTTGACATTTCTTCAAGAAGTTAAGGGCACAAAGACATGTACCCAGGTATTTTAGGTGTGTTTGTTCTGTTCAATATCCTATAATTGTTTCCAGGGAATTCTTATTATTAAAATACTAGAGGCTTGGTGCACAGATTTGTGCACCGGAGGGGTCCCTCAGCCTAGCCTTGTGAGGATTGGGCAGAAACTAGCTCTCCAACATGCCTGCGGGGTCCCGAATTGCGAGAGGGTGGTTCTCAGGTGACGCACCCTGGAATCAGGCTTCCTCCTCTCTGGTTCCAGGTATGTCTCCCGAGTACTGCAGCTCAGCAGCTCCCTGGTGGTCAGTAAACATCATAGCTACCAGTAGGATGGCCGAACAGTCGGCCTTCCACTTAGGCTTTTACATATCTAGATAATAAAATAACTCTAATGCTAAAGAATTGTACTGAGAACTTATTACAGAAAAGAGAGAGAGAGAGAGAGAGAGAGAGAGAGAGAGAGAGAGAGAGAGAGAGAGAGAGAATGTTAGAAATCAACAAAAGAAAGATGCTCACCACAGCGCTCCCTAAGTAAACGCCAAACACATTGGTAGGAAAGTGACTAGATTTCCTTTTTCACCGGGGACATTTCAATACATTTTCCTTGAAGACAAGATCCCGACCCACACATGCACCTTCCTCCAACTCTCTTACCTTCTGCTTCAGATGCAGGGCATGATTGTCTTCCTTGGCTGAGAGATACAGGGAGCGAACTTGTTCCTGCACTGCATTGTAAAAAGTTGTCTCCCAAAATTGCTGATTTGTCCAAATGGGGTGGTCTTGCACACAGGTGTAAGCAAACTGGCTGACTCCGGGGGCCAGTTTCTGTGAGAACACAATATGAAATCTATCACCATGGGGCTGGCAGAGCTGTGACAGTTCTGAAGGTTACAGGGGCCACAGTTAACCACAGATGTGCTCAAATGACATATCTAAACAGTATCTTATGGCAGTATAAGCTTAGCAACTAGTAACTTACTTTAAAAAATGTTTTTATTGATTTCAGAGTGAGGAAGGGAGAAGGAGAGATAGAAACATCAATGATGAGAAAGAATCATTGATTGGCTGCCTCCTGCATGCCCCCTACTAAAGGTGGAATCCACAACCTGGGCATGTGCCCTGACTGGGAATTGAACTGCGTGACCTCCTGGTTCATGAGTTGATGCTCAACCACTGAGGCACACCTGGTGGACAACTCATTCATTTTTTAACTGGCAACTTTGGACTTACTAGAAAACCTTTTCAGATCTCAGTCACTTTATCTATCAAAATGAACATTTTAGCAAAAGCTAAAAAGGAAAGCTATTATGTGAATTAGAGACTAAGCACATAGTAGGCACTGTAGAGTTGGAAGCTTTATTATAATTAGAACACATAAAATCCATTGCAACCAAATTATAAGACTCCAGATAATTCAAAATTTCTTCTACTTGTTTTTAGAATACCTTTTTTTTGGGAGGGGGGGCGGGGAATGCAGGGGGAATGGCACTAATTGAAATGTGAGTAAGCATACAGCTTGGTCTTGCACACAGAATGAGGTCATGTCATGAACTTGGGACTCAGGAGTAATTGCACCCTCCCTACTGCTCACTCTAGCCCTTGACCTCACCACCAGGCTGTTGTCTGGCTCACATACTCCCTAGCGACTGTCCTGGCTTCAAGGGCATTTTCTGGTAACCGAGTCTGGGTACAGGAAGTTAATCTTGAACCAAACCTTCCTTTCCAGGACTTCCTGCTGGGCTTCAGAGTGGCAGTCAGCCTTATTCTGTGATTAACAACTGACGGAAGGAAAACTAACTCTTGCAGGCACTAGAGGAACTTCATAAATATTTATATATCTCATTTAATACTAAAAACCTTATAAGATGTGCATTATTATCGCCAATTTAAGGAAAACAGAAGTTCATGGAGGTTTAAGTAATTGCCCAAGGGCATATAACAATTACATAAGTGGTGGTTTCAAGGGCAGACTTGGCTGGTTCCAAAGCCCCTGCATTTATGATACCAAACCGTCTTGCAAAGGAACTGGAAGCAAATCACAAAACACATTAAATACCAATTAGCACTGCTGCTTGTTCCTTTTTCCTGCATTTTAAGATTTTGTTTCCCAAAGTAATATTCTGCCTTGACATCTTTGATACGATTTCAAATTGATAATGCATTTTATTATATGTGAATTTTTATGAGTTTATGTGAGTCAAAATGATGACATATGCCATGGAGCAAGATCTCAAATACTCCCTGCATTTAAATTTCACAGGTAATTTACATTGCTGAATTTCAGTTCATGATTTGAGTATCTTTTCACAGCTATTGTTTTCACCTCTAAAAGTTAAAAGATGTTTCAACATTTAAAAAATATATATATATTTTATTGATTTTTATACAGAGAGGAAGGGAGAGAGATAGAGAGTTAGAAACATCGATGAGAGAGAATCATCGATCAGCTGCCTCTTGCACACCCCCTACTGGGGATGTGCCCGCAACCAAGGTACATGCCCTTGACCGGAATCGAACAGGGACCCTTCAGTCCCCAAGCAGACGCTCTATCCATTGAGCCAAACCGGTCCCGGCTCAACATTTTTTATTCTATCATTTCTCAGCAAACAGCAGGTAGCATTCTCAATTGTTAGACACTTTTTGTCCATTTTATTCTCTGGAATTGAGTTCATCTTTTTTTCTGTCAGTAGAACTAAAGTTTCTGATAATGACAGTTTTCTTTTGAATCATTTTAATAAGCAGACTAAATCTAGAGCTGGAACAGGTACCAGGCATACCATGAAATGTAGTACCTGAGTAGTTAGCAATGGTGTGGCTAAATCAATTTGCCTATGAGAATCCATGTACTTCTCTATCCCACATTTAAGTCCCTTTCAAGATGGGATGTGGGTTACACCTTTTTTGCCCCTAAGCATTCTAAGAACTAACAATGACCTTATAGCAGCGCACAAGGCTATTTTGCAAGAGGAGATTAAAGGCACAAAATTCAAGATAAAAGCATAATTCTCAACTGTTTTTCCCATGAAGACAGTCAGAGGCAGCACCATTTCTTACAAATGCAAGGTCACATAAGCAGTTCTTAACATTTTAGAGTTCTAAAATTATGTTAGTATAGATAAGCTCAGAAAAAGCTCTTAACAAATCCGCATCAGGCTCTCATTTAAAGTGCTTTTAGAGTCTTCCACACACAGAAGTTATTAATTATAAATCTTATTACAAATTGGCACCTCTGCAGGAACCAGAGAGCACACCACAGCCCTGCCTTTCTCCTTCAGCATTTTTCTTACTGACGCTGCATATTCACTTTCCTTGGCACGGACCAGCTATTATCTTCCTGTTTATTTACAAACTAAAAGTGAACATGAAAAAACTTGCTTAAATCTTTTGAACAAGAGTGAACTGTATATGTTCCTAGGCGGAAACATGGTGTAAAAGAGAGTGACAGTGGCCCAAAGGGTCAGAACCCACAGTTTGTTTACTTGGGAAGAATTACAGCAGGGTGAAGTGGTTAAGGATAAACACTTGTTGGTGGCAAGACAGTCACAAATGACCATGGCATCTTAGACATGCACACAAATCATTAATTCCAAAATACTCAAAATATTATCATTTTTCCAAACATGAAATCTGCCTGTTTTCTTTGTGGTTTCCTGCTATGCCTTCTCAACTGCAAGCATGGAGGACTGTGTCCCCGGCCGTGAGAGGGGGCAGAGCCGCGGCACTGATGGGCAGGTGTGTTCTTCGGACCAGCAGAGGGCAGTGGCACCTTATTCTGCCTAGATTCCATCAGGGCTTCAGAAAGGAATGCAAAAATGGAACTTTGCAGTCTGGCTGGGCTAGAAAGTGGGTGGTGAGCTGAATGCTGCATGTCCTCACTGTACACTTGAGAGAACATATAAAGAAAATGGCTTTACCCAAGGTCACCCAGCAAGATGGGTAGAAGAGAAAGGAATAGAAATAAGGGATTCCATTATTCTCCATCATCTTTTTTTAAAGGTACAAAAATTAAGATATTTCACAAAATAAAGGCATGGTATAATTATCTAGAGAAAAATGCAATGAGCCTATTTAGGGTTTCAGATTCAGTATATCCTGTTATAGTAGTAGTTGTTTTAGGAAATAAAGAAAATAAGCTTCTGTGGATAAAACTATCTTCCAATTTTAATCACTTCTTTGGTTTGAAGAAAAAACTTTCCCAAGATGTTTCTCATAATGGCCCGCACTCCAGCTTCATGAGCTTTATTGCGTAAGGAGACTCAGTCTACATGCAGCGTGGGGAGCAATGGTGGTAGGGAATGCTGCTGTCAAATGACATCTCTCCCTCCAATGTTGGCAAAAGTATTTATCTTACATTTCATAATGATTCTTATGATTCTGTCCTAAAGAAAGAAGTAATATTTTGCCATGCAATTTTATGAAGTCAACACAGTCTTAAAAGAATGTTTAAGAATGTGTTAACTTCTTTCCTTATCTAGAAGAAATAGCTTCAAATGTACTAGATTAAGCAATGCCATTCATTTTCCACAGAACATTGAAAGGAAACCCAGCATGGGACAGGATATGGAGAATAAACTCATGGGCTCACCAACAAGCAGGCCAGATTCAAATCCAAATAAGTGGACACAAATAATCTCAGAGATGAGTTGGGCAAGGGAAAGGTTAACATATTGGTGTGAGAGGCCTGTCTACGGTAGACATGTTTGCTCTCCAGGCCCAAGGCTCCAATTAGGGAGCTCAGAGACAAATCAGGTTTCAGGGGGAAAAGCTAGCTGGTGGGATTGATTCCATCCCAATATATAAAAAGCCAGGGGCTGTTACGACGGAAACATCTGGATGGACGACTAAACACAGGCTTTGTGGGCAACAAGGCTGGCAGGGGGTTAGTGAAGGACGACCAAATAACTGAACAGCAGGCTGTGTGGGGTGACCAGGCCAGTGGGGTGGGGGACAGTTGGGGGTGACTAGGCCGGCAGGAGGGGCAATTGGGGGCAACCAGGGCAGCAGAGGGGAGAAGTTGGGGGCAACCAGGCTGCCAGGGGGGGCAATAAGGGGTGACCAAGCTAGAAGGGGGGGCAGTTGGGGGGGAGCGGGTCGGCAGGGGGGGCATTTAGGGGTGATCAGGCAGGCAGGCAGGTGAGCAGTTAGCAGCCAGCGGTTCCAGATTGTGAGAGGGATGTCCTAGATTAGAGAGGGCACAAATTTCATGCATTGGGCCTCTAGTAAATATACAATGTTCTTAAAGAATAACGCAGAATACAAAGATTCACTGTGTAAGTTGCTGAATATTTCCTATCCATTCTGGCTCTGGAATACACATGTACCTTATTGTATAGTTCAGGAGTAGTGCCAGCCATCCTTTATGATTCTACACTGGTCCGACCAAGTTTGGATGCTAAGTCACTTTAGGAATTAATTTCTGAGTAGTTTCTGATGAACATTGAAAAGTGCTTAGACTTGAGAGACAAACAAAAGGAAGAAAGAAATAGATACCAGACTGCAGGCACTCCTTGACAACTCCTCCTCTTCCAGACCATATATGCAAATGAGGAAGAGAGATGTGAAGACACAGCAAGAAGGTGGTTGCAAGCCAAGAAAGAGAGTCCTTACCAGAAACCAAGTTGGATGGAACACTGATCTTGGGTTTCTAGCCTCCGGAACCATGAGGAAATAAATGTCTGTTGTTAAGCTAGCCAATCTATGGAATTTTGTTATGGCAGCCCAAGCAGACTAAGGTACATCATATATAGGACTCTGTTTATGCTTCTTCAATAATTATTTCATTCTGTTTTTAAATTTAGGATTATGTTTGCTCACGAATGTGCTGAAATGACCTCTCAGAATTATATAAGATAGAGCAGCTTTGGATAGATTTCAGTTGCCAATGTGGTAAATATAACAGCAATAAAGGGATTTGTATTATAACAAAAGTGATCAAGGTAGAGAAGGGTTTTTAAAATAATATTATACTGTTATATAAGACATTGTATTATATTAAATTAGCTCCTATATTATTCCTATTTTTGCATGCTCATTAAGAGATGGTAATAAATACTTATTAAAAGACTAACAATTTATTAGGTTCTAAAAGTGAAGCATTAAAATATAATCAATTAAACATAAATAATTAATTTTTTTGTGTACATATACTCTCTCTCCTAATAGCCTTTGATGGCAGAGACCATGTCTGGCACATCTTGGCATCAACTCAAATGTCTGGAGTATCTTAAGTATGGATGATATTGGAGACACATAAAATGCTTGTTGAATTCTAAAATGGTTAATTGCATATTTTCCAAGGGTTTCCCTTCTAACATTACAATTTTTATTCTAATTTTATTAGCGGGAAACATCACCCAAGAGTATACTACAACAATCTCATTTCTCACAGTCATTCCAGATGGTTCTCTGACTCCTGGTAATCCCCTGCCATCAATACTGAAGCACTCCTCTGACAGAGGTCTCCCCCTCCCCTGCTTTCATTT
Source organism: Pipistrellus hanaki (assembly GCF_964339955.1). Lineage (NCBI taxonomy): Eukaryota > Metazoa > Chordata > Mammalia > Chiroptera > Vespertilionidae > Pipistrellus > Pipistrellus hanaki. Next base: position 48,491,956 of record NC_140511.1, read on the forward strand.
CCCCAATCCTTAAATCTCCCCTGAAAGTGATGTTCTTTATGTCTTGCACATCATGTGAAAATCTATCAGTGACAAACAGGGACAATGGCAAAGCTGCAGAAATTGAAAACAGACTTCATGAGTTAGGGACAAGATGTTTCCTTTAGACATAAAGGGAATTTGCTGAGTCACAGAGTCTAGTATTTATAGCACCACACAATTTATTTTCTGCTGTAATAACCTATTCTGTAATTCAGCAGCTCCTCCACAAGTCTCCATCAAAACCATGATTTATAAAAAATGCTAACAATGCTGACTAATAAGAAGGAAACAGCACTACCTAAGCAAAATGAAACTAGAAGAGTAATCTATTTATAAAGTGTTCTTTAGGGACAAGTTGTTAATAAAATCTTTGCTTTTGCTACCCATAAAGAGTCATGAGTTCGCATTTTCCATTCTTTCCTAAATATGTTATCAAGATGTATCTCACTGAAGGTTTTCTAAGTCCTATCCCTTAGGCCTTTCCCCACTATATCACACAATAAGAATTCACAACCAGAAGAAGCTAAAAGCTACAGCTTGTAAAGCTGGCATCCTATTCACTCCACCTGGCTGCAGATATGTTTTGTTTTGGTTGTCTAGGGTTTTTAAAAGATTAAGGCAACATTTAAAAATGAAGACATCCTATATAATAAAAGGCTAATATGCAAATTGTCCCTTTAGGAGTTCAATTGCTCACTTTGACGTGAGCTGACCACCAGGGGGTGGCGCAGAACATGGCAGGCAACCAGGGACAGTGGCGCTGAGGGAGTGAGGGAAGGAGAAGGTGGGGAGGCTAAGAGTCAGGGGACCTGATCAGCCCTGATTGCCCACCAGGGCTAAAGACCCTACCCATGCATGAATTTCATGTACTGGGCCTCTAGTCTATACTAATAAAAGGGTAATATGCTAATTAGACCGAGAGTCCTTCTGGATGTCCTTCTGAACAAAGCCATGGTGGTGGAGCAGAGGTAGAGGCAGTTAGGGTTGTTCAGGCCAGGAGGGGAGGGCAGGGCAGTTGGGAGTGATCAGGCCAGTGCGGGGCAGGGAGTGGCAGGCGAGCAGGCTGGCAGGGGGGGCAGTAAGGGACAATCAGGTTGGCAGGGGGGGGGCAGTGGGTGGATTGGGTGTGAGTAGGTTGGTGGGGGGGCAGTTAGGGGCAAGAAGGCTGGCAGGGGGACAGCTAGGGACAAGCAGGCTGGAAGGCAGAGTGTTTAGGGGTGATTAGGCAGTCAGACGAGAGGTTAGAAGCCAGCGGTTCTGGATTGTGAGAGGGATGTCCGACTGCCCACAGGAATCGGGCCTAAACCAGCAGTCAGAAATCCCCTGAGGGGTCCCAAGATTGGAGAGGGTACAGGCCAGGCTGAGGGAACCCCCCACCCCCGTGCACAAATTTCATGCAATGGGACACTACCATATAAAAGCTAAGTTTCCAGCTTCTCTGAAAAAATTGAGATGTGTTAACAGTATTCCTACATCCCTGCCTGGTGACCCCACCACATTGCTGCTCTTCGTTTGGCCTGCTTGGCTCATCTGCATTCTTTTGTTTGGGGTCAGTAGGCATTTAGTTTGTAACCCTTGCTAAAAGCAGATCATACTACAGATAACATTCTGTGTGGATCTCCTCTTGAGAACTTAAATCAACACCTGACTATTATGTTTGTCTACAAAGTGGCCTCTGTCCCTCCAACCTCTCAGTCCTCCCCAACATCTACCCTGCTGTATATTTCTGGAACATACTCACGTCACTGCTTGTTCCTACTGTATATTTCTGGAACATAATCACGTCACTGCCTGTTCCAGAATATGCTATTGCACGCTTGTGAGTGTTGAGAATAATATTAGTCTAAACTCCTTAACATGACTTCAAGGCATTCTGCAATTTGAATCTAAATTACCTTCCACAACTAAAGACTAAGTAGATTGAGACTATCCTAAAAGGAAGTGTCAAGGGGACTGCTAATGATGTTCTACCCTTTCCAACATTTTAATCAATGATGTGAATAATTTGTCTGATCCATCCTGTGAGAAGCTTGTCTTAATCCTTTTACCACCATTGGCAAGTGCTCACCAAGGAAACAAAAAGATCTGGGATCAATGGTGTTTTAAGATTATGCACATGTCAATCATAAGTAAACATAAAGATCCTAAAGTTCCGTTGCCTTTTATAGCATAGTAAGCATTCCTAAAACATTTTTGTATATAGAATCTCAGTTTTGCAAGACCAAGAAGAAAAACAGGATGATGGATAAAAGATATAAATGAATCAAAGCAATGTCAAAAATTTGAGGATTATTGAGATGAAAAAAATAGTTTAGCATTACAATTCTAATGCAAACAAAATTTGAGGGCTCTAGGTAGGAAACTATTAATGAATGAATTTGTGTTACTCCATGATTAAAAATACTTTCCTTTTAAAGAATTGCAGAATTGAATCACTGATTAAATAAAATAAGATCCACATTTGTAGAGGAGGCTCTCTGCACAGCACTGGCACCAAAAGATAAATTATACTATAACCACATTTTCCAGAGCACTGAGGTGTATTCGGCACGCTGCTGGGGGCTGGGTGGTAATTCTCAAATGTATGGTCACGTACAAGGTTTCAAAACACTGGGATGGAACCATTGAAACAGCATGTAGCTATGCTAGAAAACCAAGTAACTGCCAATTGTGACCCAGCATTCCACTAGAGAGAGAGTTATGCTGTAAAAAATGTAAAATGTACTAATTCCAAAAAAGGTGATATAGTCCAGATAACTTTTTTTTACTCAATCCTTCTAGAGGATTCACATTCCAGTCCTGGTGGACCCATCTCTCATGATAACACTTTGCATGGGCACGCCCAGATGTCAGCTGCAGTGTGCTTCCCAGAAGTCATGTCAGTTTCAGTTAACTTTTTTGGATGGGAAAGATAACAGATTTTAGCTTTGGCCAAATGTAGTCTCTGCTCACTGATTAAACAAATAAATTCATTTTGTAAGAAATAAAGACATAAAACAAAACGTGTTCTTTCCTATTGACACCATAGAACTTTATAAAATAATGAGTCAAGCCCTAACTGGTTTTGCTAAGTGGTTAGAGCATCAGCCGTTGGACTGAAGGGTCTCAGGTTTGATCCCAGTCAAGGGCATGTACCTGAATTGCAGGCTTGATCCTGGTCCCAATCAGGGCATGTTCGGGAAACAACTAATCAATGTATCTCTCACATATTGATATTTCTCTCTCTCTCTCTCCCCCCTCCTCCATTCTACTCTAAAAATCAATGAAAAATATGTCCTCGGGTGAGAATTAATTAAAAAAAAAAATGAGTCAAGTCATCAAACATGCAATTGGGAAATCAATCACTCACCACAGAGATAAAAACAACAGCCATCCCAATACAAATAAATATCTCCTTAACTCAAGAGACAGCAAAAATGTAAATGGCAGCCAGAGGACACTTAAGAAAGAGCAATCTAGGACTTGCTTGTGCAAAAACAAACCTCTTCATTATTTGTTAACCTATGAGAATTCTGAATTAGCACCTTTGTTATTTTATAGAAAATTTCCCACAAAATTCGCAGGTATTGGATGAAGTCAATAAAATTTTGATTGAAACTATGAGGAAGAACAAGAATTATGAATGGGGACACAGTATCTTGAATTGCAGAAGTTGTAAAATTGCATAACTTCAGATGTTGTAATATGTGAAGTAATTTAGCATGGCACCATTGATTAGCACTTCCAGATAGATGTCTTATTTTTGTGAAACTTTTAATACAGTTCTTTAAAAAAAAAAAAAATATATATATATATATATATATATATATATATATATATATATATATATATATATATATCAGAGAGGAAGATAGAAAGATCAATGGTGAAGAGAATCATTGATCGGTGGCCTCCTGTGAACCCCTCAGTAGGGACTGGGGCTTGTGCCCCACTGGGAATTGAACTGCAATCTCATGGTTTACAGGTCGATGCCACACTGGACAGGCTATAGTATTTATTTACTTACTTACTTACTTACTTACTTACTTACTTATATTTATTTATTTATTTATTTATTTATTTATTTATTTATTTATGAGAGGAAGAAGGAAGGAACAAAGAAAGAGAGAAATATCAATTTTATTGATTTTTAAAAGAGAGATAGGAAGGGAAAGAGATAGAAACATCATTTATGCATCATATAGCAACTCCCACTACCATCATCATCACTATCCTTGCAGCATCTTATACATAGTAAGTACTTAATAAATGATTGCTGAAGTAATTGACTCAAAATGAATTACAAATCTATTGGGAAAGATGTGCAGCTCCTTGCCTCTAAGAGTATGACCAGATCCAACTGTATAAAAATATAAGAACTCTTGCCACCCACTCCCTTTAAACAATAGGGGCTGCACTCACATAGCTGCGATTCCTTAAATGCCTTAAGTTAGACACTGGGCTCAATTTACTGCCACTTCCATTACTCCAGGACCAGAGTGAAGAGGGAGGTAAGGAGCCAATGTCGTCTCATGCCTTTGAGAACAGTCAAATTTTTTTTAAAATTTATGTATTTTTTATTGATTTCAGAGAGGAAGGGAGAGGGAGAGGACTGCAGCTCATGTGGTGGCACAAGCTCCCTATAAAAGGCACAGGGCCTCTTCCTCCCACAAGACTATTACACTCATTAGTTATTTAAAGAAGACAGAAATTTAATTGATCTCTATTTTAAAATGAGTATAATTAAAAATTTCCCTTAAATGTATCTTAAATATAAATCAGTGTTATTTGAATCATTCACAAAGTCTAGGAAGGTCAGTATTAAGTAGTTCTAGAAAAGTAGGTAAAGATTTGATTGCACTAAAATCAGTTAACTCCACACAAGAAAAATTTTATTTCATAACCTGAATTAATCATGAGGGGGACCTGGCATTAAACAATGGATGGCTCGGAACTCAGTTCCTCTTTGGAAATCAGCTCACAGTCTTGGTGATGCTTGTGGTGACTGGGCATCATCCATTACCCCAATATTCCTTATGAAGTACAGCTCAGCACATGTCAATAATGAAACATATTATTATATGTTACATCAGATATTACATATAATATATGATACTAATATATTATTAAAAAGAATGAAAAGGCTTTTGGAGGGTTAAGAAGTAAAAATGGATTTGAATATGGCTTACTTTTTTCACTCTGATAATATCTTTGGGGGTAAAAATGTTGTTTAAAAAATTTCATAGTGAATTCTGTATACAAATCGAAACTATAAAGTATTAGAAAATTCATGAGGGGAAAAGTTATTTCATGAGCTTGCACCTTGTTTTCTGAAGCCTAGATATCAGAGTTTTAGATGAGCTCAAATCTTAGATGAGAAGAAATCAGACCATATCTTAAGAACTAAAAAAAACCCCATGCTTATATCTAAAAAGTGTAAATAATAATAGTTATTAAACCATGCATATAAAGCATTTAGCATAGTTCTAGTATGTCAGATGTATTCAATAAAAGTATTATTATTAATTTCTTTCTATGGCAAATACCCATAATACCAAGCAGTTATTCTATCTAATAAGAGCTTAATATGCAAATTGATCATAACTCGAAGACACAAGATGGCCGACCCCATGTGGTCAAAGATGGTCACCCCCATGTGGACACAAGACGGCCACCTCAAGATGGCTGGCAGGGGAGGGAAGTTGGGAGGGACCAGGCCTCCAGGTGAGGTACAGCTGAGGGGAACCCAGGCCTGCAGGGGAAGGCAGTTGCAGGTGACCAGGCCAGCAGGGTAGGGCAGTTAGGGGCAACCAAGCCTGCAGAGGAGGTCAGTTAGGGTGACCAGGCCAGCAGGGGAGCAGATAGATGTTGATCAGGCTGGCAGGGAAGTGGTTAGGGGGTGATCAGGCTGGCAAGCTGAAATGGTTAGGGATAATCAGACAGACAGGCAGGCGAGTGGCTGGGAGCCAGCAGTTCTGGATTGTGAGAGGGATGTCAGACTGCCCGTTTAGGACTGATCCCACCAGGATGGGGCCTAAACGGGCAGTCAGATTTCCCTTGATTGGAGAGGATGCAGGCTGGGCTGAGGGACCCCCCATTCCACCCCGTGCATGAATTTTGTGCACCAGGCTTCTAGTATTAAAATAAACATTAATATATTAATAATTGTCATAGACATTGGGAAAATACAATTGCTTCTGTAGTTTGATCTATATCACATGCAACGTAAGAGGCTATATGTTACCTTTGGTTTGGTGTGAACCATATTAAACAAATTAGCCAGTATTAGTGGGGAAACTAAGTTGGGTAAAAGAAAGCAATTACACACCCTCATTATACAGGATCTTTTCAAGAATTTTTTTTAAATGGTGCTCAATCCATTCCACATACATATTTCAAATCTGCATTTATAAATCTTCTTTTAAAAATAGGCTGCTGCTCCAAACACTTATGAAAAATTTCTAGAATTTAGCTGAGGACTTTATGTAACCAAGATTCTGGTATTTTCTTAGTATATAAACCATCCTTTACAATAATTGTACTCATACCATGTTCTCTCAATTTCTTAGTATAGAGACACTATTTCCCCTTGAGGCATCAAATTCCAGAACACAAAAACAAATATTAAAAACTAAGAAGAGAGTGAAGTCAGACTATCTTCCTGTTCCCCAGCATCTGGTTTGATTGCCACATTGAATGGTAATTTGTCCTTCAAACTCCTTTCTGTTATACACTAATCTAGAAGAAATGGTAGGACCCTCCTCCAAGGTGGATATTTCTCAGAGAATAATTGGGGTTAACAGTTTTGATTGGAAATTGATAATAAATCTTGAGGTTGAAGGTTAATGGTTGGTAACAAATTATTTTTTGTGACTAACAATTTCCTTATAACATTAATAAATTGATTTGTGTAGTTTTCATGTATATTAATGTTGAAGGATGCTCTAAGACTGGCTGAAGCAGAAGAAATAACAGAAAGAGGGCTCTGAAAAGGAAGAAAAGAGGAGAGAACAAGAAATGAGCCCAGGAAAGCATGGAAAGTTGACAGTGTAATGGAGAAAGCTTTAAATATTAAGTATTACTAAATAGCCTGATGATAATTTATAAATCTTGTTTTTGCTATCTAAACCATCTTTTTTTTAAAAAAAGTATGAGTGTAGAAGTAAAAACCCTAGCTATATATACATTATTAAAATTCCTTAATGAGGCACACAATGTTATGCATGGTCTAGCCACATTCTACTTTTTTTTCCTGCCTCCGCCTCCAGCCACAATTCTAGATTCCTGGTGTCTTCTCTGTCTGGAATATATTTGCCTTCCCTGCCTACCCACTCCCCATCTCATCCCCCCTATAAGACAAATGCCTATTTATGTTTCAAGGCACAAATGTGACAATTTATTTGCAGTGTTCTTCGTTGTGCCAGGAATTAAAAATATATTATATCTGTTTTTGAACACTTTAAATTGTAATTTACTTTACTAAACTATCTTTTCTCTAAGTATGTGGACTCCTCAAGGGCAGAGACCCTGACTCGTTCAATGCCAATTGAACTGAATTATGCTAAGTTTCTTTTGGAATAGAGAATAGAGTTGGAATATTTTTGGAACAGAGTTGGAGTAGGCTGCCTTCTTTTCTGAAGGGCCCAAACCTTTGACCATAACATGAAAGAAGTTGAAAAGTCCAGAAAAATATTTAACAAATACTTGAATTCTTCACTGAAAAACACAATAATAGTTAATATCCATTCTAGAGCTTTGGAATAAATCACTTTATAGCTGCCTTATAGCACTAGTTTAAACAGTGAACACAAACTAATATTAATGATAACAGCAACTCTAAATCAATTATAATAATTCAGTTTCTCAGAAGCAGAGGGTTTCCAGGTATTAGAATGGAGCAGGCTCTAAAGCTGGAAAGAAAAAGCTAGGGAAGCAAGAAGAGGCTGTGATGAAACGGAGGAGGAGAAAGGAATGGAATGCTAAGTTGTACTAAAGAACAAGAAAATAAATGAAGGGAGGAAATAAAAGCAAGACGCTATTCCTCTGGCCATTCTAAAGTTCTGCTGTGCCAGAGGCATCTGCAAGAACAAGCACATTTATCTCTTTTCCAGGCCAAATCTGGATTCAGCCCAGTGTTGATGCCTGTCTTCACTCTCAAACATTTTTCTGCTGACTTATTTTTAAGATTAGTATTTGATTTTACAGCACACACACACAAAAAGATGAAAAAAGATTCTCCTTTTTTTGTGTGTGTGCCAAAAATGTAATCCTTTGAGACCTTTTGTAGCAAATACAATGTATCCAGATCATTAAGTCTAAGAACAATAAAATTCTTTTCCTATTCTGTGGAATTTTAGGAAACTCTCTTATTATTTATTACTAAGTAGCATTCACAATATCATAAATATGATACTAGCTATCATTATTTATTCCTATCACCTTCCTCTGGACTTTTCATACCATGTTCTGTTAGATACACAGGCTAACACAAGAAAGACACAGATAAATACTAGTAGATTTTAGTTTGCTCATTTTGGAGGGCAGGGCTGGGACAGAATTATTCTAGAGCCTGGTGGCAGGAAGGTCATCGCTCAGGAAATGGCTCAGGAAATCCTGTGGTTCTCCCTGCTTTAATGTTTACTTTCTACTTCTTTGATTAGCTAAGCTAATTTACACAAATGACTTTTTACAGGTAGTGACCAACTTATTTTCCTATTGTACCACCCTGAATATACAATAACCTGGTCTTAAGTTTTATTTACATGTAAAATATATATATTTCTTCAAACTGGAAATGCTTTACATTTCACATTTTTCCTAATGTAGTTATGAAAATACAATTAGTTTAATTATGTATTATATTTTGAATTAGATACAAGTTGAAACAAAACAGAAGGTGACCTAAGCACTCTTGGGGGTGGAAAATTCTTAATTAGTAATTAGTAGTTCTAAGGAAATTATCTACCAACAAGGCAAACATCAAATATATTATGCTCAGCCCTGGCCAGTGTAGCTCAGTTAGTTGGAGCATCATCCCATATACCAAAAGGTGGTATGTTTGATTCCTGATCAGGGCACATACCTACGTTGTGTATTTGATCTCTGGTCCAGGCACATATGGATGGTGACTAATCAATGTTCTCTCTCACATTGATGTTTTTCTCTTTCTCTCTCCCTCACCTCCCTCCAACACACCCACCTCCTCCTTTTAAAATCAATGGGTGTACCCTCGGGTGAGGAATAAAATACATATACTGCTAAGTAAAAGATGGCAGACATAAAGAAATGTTATATGATTCCATTTATATAAAATGTCCAGAAAAAGCAAATTTATAGAGACAAAAGGTATATTATATTAGTGGTTGCCTAGGAACAGGGAGTAATCCTGACAATTTGAAACTGGCTGTTAAGGCACCACCTTCAAGAAAGGCTTTATAGTTAAAGAAGCATGAATTATATACAACTTATTAAAAGTAGAGAAAAGTGAGAAGGAACAGTAGGGGAAAATACCATAACAAATTCCCAAGGATCTAAGATAGATCATGTTATAAGTGGAACATCTTTTATGATAAATAAATCTCTAAAAGATTTATGTCTCATCTGAGCCAATGAAATGGTCTGCTCGTATAAGAATGGAAAGGATATGTACATGATCTTTTCATTAAAAAGAAAATATACCCGCAGTCATTAAAAAGAAATAGGTATATGTGCTATGTACCTATTTAGGTATATGGAAAGGTCTACAAGATGTACTATTCAGTGAAAAAAGCAAGGTAGGAAAATGGTGTGAATGGTTTGATAACTCTAGTTTTAAAAAAATGTAATTTTTATCTGTATATTCTGGCAAAAATGCACAATTTTCCCCACCCAGGAAGAAATCAACCATCAGAGGAAATGGGACAGAAGTGGAAAAGGGAAATTTCATTTTGCACTTTGTATTATCTGAATTTTCTAACCATGTATATGTATTACTTTTATTTTAGAAAATGCCCATTTGGTTGATGTAATTACTTATTATATTAGAAAGAGTAATATAAGCTCCTACTGGCCATGAAAATAATTTATTGACTGCTGCTCACTATATATTGCCTGGCATAATAATTCTGTATGTTGAGATCCGTAATAAGCTTTTGCAACATTGAAAAAACATACTAATAAATGTTATTAAAATATTTTTAAAGTACGTTTTAAAAAGATAAGCAGCTGAGTCCAATCTCTGAAGTCAGGCTGAGCAGGAGCCAGTTATTGTTACTGGCTGAGCAGTATGCGAACGGCTCATTTGCAATTGGTGGCCAGGATAATGCATTTTACGTCTACAGATTTTCCTAAATTAAAAAATGCATATGACCCAAAAATAATTTCCCATAAGACAGAAATTTAAAAAGCATCTAAGAATCGGTATGATCCACCCATCCCTTCCCACACCCTCCTGTGTCAGTTATCAATGCAGAGCTCTTTTCTCCAAATCTATTGTACCTTTCTTTGCTCTTTGTGGTACAGGAGCGGGACCTGCCAACAGTCCTCCTTTGCCAGCGGTTCGCTTATGCCAGTACTGGGCAGTGAAGCGAAGTCTGAGTGGTGTGCTTTTTCCTTCTGGCTCCTCTGACATGCACCCAGAAGTGCTCTCCACTCAGCAAATTCCAATGGTATCCCAGAGAGTGGCTTCCTGTGAAGTCTCACTGGTACCCTACTCTGGATTCCTAGCAAGTCTTGCCAGAACTCCAGTAGGCAGTTTCCTGCTTGCCAGCCGTGGTCTGTGGCACCTCCAGGAATGTCCATGCCATCCACTGGCTGCAGTGGCACCTCTCCAACGGTGTCTGACTCTCAGGTTTGTGGGGGAAGGGCCCTCTTCCAAGTTTTCTCCTTCCGGGGGACTCTGCCTGAGCCTAGAGGTATCAGCTGCTCCCTTTACCTGCTATGCTTGTATTCTATAGAATTCTCTTTAATTCTTAGTAGTTAATCCTATTGCTACTTAATAAAATGTAATTTATTTAATTAAATTTTCCCTGCTCATTTTACTGATGTTTCTGATTCCTAACTGGACCTTAACTAATTCACACCTAAAACAAATCAAGCCAAACCAAACCAAACCAAACCAAACCAAACCAAATTAACCCAAGCCAACAACAAAGAATTAAATTGGTAAGCCCACTCTTAAAACATACATCTGTATGTTAGATTTGATAATACTGAGAAACACCATGGCATTTAGCCCAACTTGTTAACTGATTGCATTAACAACTCCCATAAAACTAAAAGAGACAGTGTTTTGTGATGTGTAAATGAAGCTAAGCTAAAACTGTATCGTCCAGAATTCTCTTCCCTCTATGGTTCCAGAGAAAGTTGTCCAAGATTGGGAAGGCAAAAATGAAGCAGCAGCCGGAGGTCAGTATAGGATGCAGGTGCTCTGTAGCTCACAGACTTTGTCACTGATCTGCTGGTTCATCTTGTGGAGAAGGAACTGAGCTCCTAGCTCTTCCAGTTCCTGCCTGACCTCTTCCTTCAGCCTCTCCTAGTCCAGGGCCAGGTGCATGCGCAGCTCCATGGCCAACAGTGCTACTTCTCTTGCAGGTCACCTGCACTGTCGAGGTGGGAGGAAGTAAGAGGTAGACACAGATTCCAGTCTGTCATGGCAAAAAAGTCCTGTGTCATGTCCAGCTGTTTTTCCTGACTGCTGCCCCGATGACCTATAGAGACATCAGGCCCAGAAGCAGTCCCTAATTCAAAGACTTCCATAAGCTCTTCCCACAGCTTCTGTGACACTGTAAGAGCTGGTCCCAATAATAAATTCCTTACTTCATACCACTATGGTGTTTCAGGGTCAAACCCTTACTAATATACATAATGAAACGGTTAAATAATTCAACCGAAAAAAAAATTGTGTCACTTGAGCAGTTGGGTTCCTACTATCAATTCTTATTTTCCCTAGGTTTCTCCTTATTTATTTATGTACAATATCTAGGTTATAAAATAGCTTAGATGTTGAAGTGGGAAATTTTTTAAAATGTCATTTTCTTTAACAAATGCCCATGTGAGCACTCCTAAATGCTATGAAGCTAATTAGATGTAGGATGAAGTGATCTAGGTACTCTGAGACACAGACGCAAATTTCCTAGGTGGCTTAGGATGCAGGAGAACCTAGCCTATTTTTGTGACAGTGTTCTCCATGCCAGCAGAGGAATGAGATAAAAAACTAAGAACTTAAGCTGAGCAAAAGGTGATGTCCAAATTCCAGCAATGTCATTAGTTCCACACCCACATTCATTTGTTGACATTTTTGCGGTTTAGCCTTGTTTCCTGATCATGCTCAGTGTGACTTCCCAGTTCTCAGAAGTGTGAACTTCATAAATTCCACTTTCAGTTTTAGAAGAGGGCAAGTAGGAAAAAGAGAGATAGATATTCCGTGCTTGGCAGCAGAGAAAGAGCTCTTGATTAGGGAGAACTTTGGGTTAAGACCTTTCACTCCAAGACTGTGGACATACTATTTGAAATAGTTTTTAGAAAACTGGTCTTATCAATAAATATTTTTTAAGCACCTACTAGCTACTAGGAAAGTAGCTAGGCCTCATCAGTTAGAAATGGTGGAGGAAACAGAAAGGACAGGCAGAACAAAAAGAGTAAGACTACTGCTAGCATCGAGGGGCATGATCATTTCATGGCGAGGACTCTACCTGAGGCCTCAATACCTGGATATTTAATAAACCCATGAAAATATGGAGTCCCTTAAGCTGGAAGTCCTTCCATGTTCCCTGTCGAAGTCCCAAAGCTATTGTGTACGGCTTAGCAGTGAGTCAGCCTGGAGGCTACAGGCATGCTGTTTTCCACTGCACATCTCAGAAGGATGTATCACATGCGCTGTGCAGAGTGTAACTATTTAAATTCTTTTTTAAAAAACTCTATTTTACTGATTTTTTACAGAGAGGATGAGAGAGGGATAGAGAGTTAGAAACATCGATGAGACAGAAACATCGATCAGCTGCCTCTTGCACACCTCCTACTGGGGGATGCACACCCCCTACTGGGGATGTGCTCGCAACCAAGGTACATGCCCTTGACCGGAATCGAACCTGGGACCTTTCTGTCCGCAGGCCGACGCTCTATCCACTGAGCCAAACCAGTTTCGGCTATTTAAATTCTTATAGGTTCTCCACAGGAAAAGAGAGAATAAAAAGAACTTGCTGAATTTATTTGCCATAAAACTAACTTCTTTATAAAAAGACATGAATAGGAGAAATGTAATAAATGTAAATGGCAGAATCATGAGATTCACTAAACATTCCAGAAAATTCTCAGAAGGTTCATAGAAATTGCCAATGAAATTAAACTCTAATTTCTATCCCTATAGATTTAGTTCATTCGTTCATTTGTTCATTTATTCATTCAACAAATATTTACTGATTGACATTAGACTATTACATCAGGTAAGACAGATAATATCCCAACCTCAGGGAATTTACTTTCTGTGGTAGGGGAAAACACTCAAAAGTAAACAATTACATACATAATTTCAGTTGTTATTAAGTGCTATAAAAAGTGAAGCAAGGATGAAATGGGTGGTTCTGTTTTAGATGATTTAGTATTATAGATTAAAATTTCTATAAATAGTATACAATAAATGTTATAACAATTATAACCACAGATATGTCTTAGACATACTGGATTCATGTACTGAATTCCTTTATATAAATCATAGTGAGCTTACATATATATAAATCATAGTGAAACTTACCCTATAGAAAGCACTGGTCAAAGGGAGCAATGCTGCAGCAATGTTATACTCTTCTAAACTCGAACAATCCTTAGACAAAACAAAGAGAAATAAGTGTTAATTAGCACATTATTGGGAATTATAAACATATGGAAACAAAAATCTGGGATATATTGTTTACTATCCTATGGGGTTCTTTTATTCCAAATCCTTACTAAGATGTACTAAGGTAAGTTTTTTTTTTTTTTTTTTTTTGGGGGGGGTACTGTCTCTGAAGCATACTCTTTTAGAAATGAGATAAAAATACATTTGAGAAAGATATTTTGATATGCTCATGATGAATAGCTACTTTTACTTACCTGTTTTCCAAAAACTGTGGAGAAGTATGTAATTCATAGAGAACAGTTTTTGGAGGAGGTTTTGATACAATATACTTCGCATTTCACTGAATCTAAGATACACTTTTTTCATATTTTAACTTCTCTGAAACTGGAATGTATTTTATAATTAATTGGAATTTTTTTTCTCTGAAGAAAAAATACAAACGGTATTTTCTTATTGATCAGGCAAGAAATACAACTAATGCTAAAATCCATTGGATGGAATGTTGTTGGAATAGTCAGAAAATCTTAGTGATAATGTGAAATGGTATAAAAATAGTATGGTAATTTCTCAAAATTGAAAAATAGAATTATCATATGATCCAACAACTCTACTTCTGAGTATATACCCCAAATAGTGGTGACTTGAACAGATATTTGTATATTCATGCTCATAACGGCACTATTTAGAATATCCAATATGTGAAAACAATCCAACAGAAGAATGAATAAACAAAATGTGTGCATGCAATGTGTGCATTCCAATAAGAGGAATATTATTCAGCCTTAAAAAGGAAGGAAATTCCAACACACACTACAACATGGATGAACCTTGAGGACATTATGCTAAGTAAAATAAGTCATACTGTATGATCCAAACTAAGATCTGCACAGCAAAGAAAACCATCAACAAAATGAAAAGGAAGCTTACTAAAAGGAAGAACATATTTGCAAACCACTTTTCCAGTAAGAGATTAATGTCCAATATATTCAAGGAATTCATATAAGTCAATAGCAAAAATACAAATAACCCAATTAAAAAACGAGCTAAGAAACTAAATAGACATTTTTCCAAAGAAGACATACAAATGGCTATCAGGTATATGAAAAGGTACTCAACATAATTAACCATCAGGGTATATGAATGCAAATTAAGATCACAATATATTACCTCACATCTGTTAGAATTGCTATTATCAAACAGACAAAAAATTGCAAGTGCTAACAAGGATGTGGAGAATAGAGAACCCTGTAAACTGGTACAGGCACTATGAAAAACAGTATGAAGGTTCTTCAAGAAATTAAAAAATAGAACTACTATATGATCCAGTAACCCCATTTCTGAGTATATATCCAAAGAAAATGAAATCATTATTTTTTAAAAAATCCTTACACAGGATATATTTCCATTGGTTCTTAGAGAGAGACGAAGGGAGAAACATTGAATGGTTGCCTTCTACCCATATAGGCCCAAATCGAGGATTGAACCTCAATGAGAGGACACTCAATAAACTGAGCCACCCTGCTAGGGCTGAAATCATTATCTTGAAGACATTACCTGTACTCCCATGTTCACTGAGGCATTATTTACAATAGTTAAGGTATGGAAACAAATTAAGGATCCATTAATGAATGAATCATAAAGAAAATGTGGTTTATATTCACAATGGAATATTATTCAGCCTTAAAAAGGAAGGAAATCCTGACATTTGCAACAATATCGATGAACCTGGAGGGCATTTTGTTAAGTGAAATAAATCAAACAAAGAAAAACAAACAGTTCATATTATCTATAGGTGGAATAAAAAAAAAAAATTAAACTCAGAAATAGTAAAATGGTGGCTGCCAGGGGCTGGGGCATGGAGTGTATGGGGAGATGCTGGGAAAAGAGAACAAAGTTTGAATTATAAGATGAATAAGCTCTAAGGATATAATGTATAACATGGTGACTAGTTGATAATACTATATCGTATAATTGAAATTTGCTAAAGGAATAGAACGTAAGTATTCTCACCAAAAAAAGGGTGAATATGTGAGGTGATGGATATATTAACTCAATTTTTGAAATCCTTTCACACTATATACATCAAATTATCATACTATTCCCTATATATATACTACAATTTTACTTGTCAATTTTACCTCTCTTAATAAAACTGGAACATAATATACTGTCAGGCCCTGTAGGAAAACAGCACACCTTTCCCTATTTGGTATCACAGTATGTTCTCTATCATCTCCATGGATTTTATAAAATAATCCCAGAACACGGCAAAAGCGTGAATCATCTTTTTTTTTTTTTTTTCATGACTTATTCCTCACCCCTTTAGTTAGGACACTGCTATGCACAAGAATGTCATCCCCTGTGTCCCAGCACATCTGAGTTTCTTTAACAGAAATGCCTTGCATGTTTCTGAAGACTGTCATGAGGCCCAAGGCAATAAAGTTCAACAGACTTGAGCTGTAATCTTCTCCCAAGGAAATGGTTGGGATGCCAAGATGCCTTTTGACTTTGATTTCACAGCAGGGCTTCATTTGTAATAATTCTATCCAAACTTTAAATGACAACAGCTGTGATATGAAGTCCAACACACTCATTTATAAAAATTTCCCACAAATTAAAAAAAATTAAACAATGGGGAATTTCAATCCATGACCAATTAGCAGGGAACAGGCAATCATAAAACATTTAGGAGCTATTTATTATCTTACAAAATGTTTACACATTTTAGTGCATGTCTCAAACCTGAGCGCCAGTCAAATGCTGATTGCAAAATATAAATATAAAATTCTTTGCAAGTCACGTTAGAGACATTCTAAGTTAATTAGGTTGAAAAATGGAAAAATTTTAAAACAATAAGTCTACAACTATTGACATAGCAATAGCATTCCGGAATAGTGCAGTTATCTATTGGGGAATCAGTCCATAAATACACATCCTGAACTCCCCGGTGCTTTCGCCACATAATAGCAATGTAGTTACAGACATACCAGACAATTTATAAACTTGCAAGAACTTGAATACTTATACACGTTTTATTCTGAACTTTGCGATGTAGTTTTCCTTTAATTTTCCTGCTACAATTGAAGAGTGAGCCCTGCAATCTTAATTTCCCATTACCCTCAATTACTTCATACTTTCGATCTGCATACATTTGAACTGCCATGGCCAGAATTCCTGTTTCATAAAACTCTGGAATTTATCAAAAGTGATATATTTAAACATTAAAGAAAAAGAGATTGAAAGACACAACTGTGTTTTGCACAAATGTCATATAAATGACTTTTCTTTAGAGTTTAGTTGATGTAGCTCAAGAAATTTTTTTTGAGTTTTCCAAACACTGAAAACATTTGCATCTTCTACACAGGGACAAAAATTAAAACTACCTTTCTCCTTGGTAGCCTATGCCCTCATGGGCTCCATGCCCAGCACCTGACTCGGGAACCTCTCACCTGCTGGCAAGGCCTGGGTGCTGATTCATATTTTTGGGAATCCATATTTCTTCTCCAGAGAGGGCCCAGCTCACCCCACTGGGCGAGAGAGAGTGTTAACAAAAATTTTTATTGGCAGAGCATCTCATGGTAAAATTGCATAACATGTTATGAACCTAAAGCAGTCATAGTTTAGCGCAAATAATTAAATTGTAAAAGATATAAAGACTACATTATAAAATTCTAAAAGTCTCCTATTATTTAAACTAAAAAAGGGGGTGACAGTGGAAGAATATCATGTAAGGAAAAATATCCTGCAAATAATTTACATCTAAAAAATTTGTACTTTAGAAAATTAACCTTCATTCGAAATGCTAACAGCAAAATACTCATGAAAATACACACATGGTGTCAAAACAAGCCAGAGGAAAATCATTTGGGGGGATAAAAATGAAAAAGGATCCCAAGTCAGATTTATAGAAAATATCCTTTTATTAACTTTTGGTCGAGAATATGTTTGTATATTTTCAGAAAACAACTCCGAGACCATCTGGAATCCTGTAACAGAGAGGAATAGACAGAAGTGCTCCAGCCATGAAGACCGAAGAGAAACAATTCAGAGATGGAAGATGCTGATGACGCCTCGCCATACCAGCAGACAGCAGGTGTGTGTCGCTGAAGGATGCCTAGGACCAAACCAGAGATGGTCGGACCTGCATCATCACCATTTGTCCACCAACCAGATCTGAAATAGCATTGCTGACACTGAAATTGGGACTCAAAAAAACTGTTGGCCCAGAAAGGAACTCAATACAGACTGATTCATTTGCCTCTCAGCAATGGCTTGTCTCAGCTTAGGTTCTTACAAGGGTATTTCTTAGATCACATGATCTCACACATCTACAGGAAATAATGAATAACATAAACTGATGAACAAAAACAGACCCAGAGAAAGAGAAGCAGCGATCAGACTCTCAAACCTCAGAGGGAAGGTAGGGGAAGGTGGGGGTAAGGGGAAGAGATCAACCAAAGGACTTGTGTGCATGCATAGGGGCGTAGCCAGTGGCCATGGACAACAGGGGTGTGGGGACATATCTAGGGAGGGGTTTGGGATGGGAATTGGGGGATGAGGACAATTATGTGATACCATAATCAATAAAAAAATTTAAAAAAAAATTATACTACCAAAGCCAAAAATACCTCTTTATATCATACTAGAGGCCCAGTGCATGAAATTTGTGCACTTGAAGATGGGGTGTCGTTCAGCCAGGCCTGCACCCTCTTGCAGTCTGGGAGCCCTCGGGGGATGTCCGACTAAGGGCCTAAGCGGGCCTGAGCCCTCAGTTAGACATGCTTAGCACTGCTGCAGAGGGAGGAGAGGCTCCCACCACTGTCACTGTGCTCGCCAGCCGTGAAGCCGGCTTCTTGCTGAACCAAATCTTCCTGATTAACATTAGCTCTACCTCTATTTATCTCATCAAAGCGCATAAAAATCTACCACAGTGATGCCAAAAAATTGCTTAAATTATACTGACAAAGAAGAACCCAACAAAGTTAGATCAGGTAAACAGAGAGAAGATAATCAGTTAAGCTGATTTCATTGTAAGTGCTTTAAAACAAAATCATTTGCTGTCAAGGGATTAAGGGAGTCACTTGGGAAAAATAATGAAGGCTTTAAATATTTTTGTAAAAATGACTCATGTGATACTTTAAACAATAATTTTTAAAAATGATTATCTTTAGGATAGTGCTGTAAAAGCCAAACAAGGTAAGATATCATGCAATTTTGTTAGAAGAATTATTTTAGCCAGACTGTTTTGGCTCAATGGATTGAGCATTGTCCAATGGACCGAGGTCCTGGGTGCAATTCTAGTCAGGGCACATGCCCGGGTTTCAGACTCGATCCGCAATAGGGGGTGTGAGATCAATGATTCTTTCTCATCACTGACGTTTCTATCTCTCCCTCCCTCTTCCTTCCTCTCTGAAATAAAAATAAAAATGTATTTAAAATACTCTTCTCTCCCACAAACAAAAATCAGATTCATATCTGGGTTCTAGGAAGATGAGCACAAAGTAAATATCATAACATAAATTTTAATTAAAATAAAATTTTATAATTTCTTCATTTAAATATAATGTAACAAACACTTTCCCCACTATTTGGTATGAAATTTTAGTCCCTATTTTACATGGATTTACAGCTGGTGATAGTAAAACTATCCACTCTTAAGGATGTAAAGGATACAGGAGTGATCATCTCTGTCATATCCCTATATGAAATTCTCCAGTCTGGTGTCTGCAGAAACCAGATAGATCCTGGAGAATGAAAGTATTCCAAAGCAAATTCAAACAAGAAGTAGCTCCAACTGCATTTATATAACAAAGATGTGTTGCCTTTGCAAAAGCAAATGATCATGGCTTCAGGTATATAGTATGCAACCACTGATACGGTGAATACATTCTTCTCTATCCCCTCTTTCCCCATCGAGGAGGAACATCTGAAACAGTCTTCATTAATATGAAATGGGGAATGGTAAACATTTACAATTTTGCCTAAAGTATATGTTAACTAAACTCCTCCCATCCAAGGTACTTTAGACTCCTAATGTAGATAAGAAAAGAGATAGCGTTTTGGCAGAGATAACTAAATCTGGATGCCAGGTGGAGGTAGGGTTTATGTTACACAATGGGAGCAAGGAGGAGTGTGTCTGTCACCTAGGTAAGTCCCTGGGTACATTTTGGCTCTTCCTTGCCAAATTCTGATGGAAAATGAACAAGTGAGTGACTCTGAGCTAAGAAAGACATGTGACCAGGGACCAAGATTCCTCTTCAAGGAAGCCACTGAAAACAACAGGAGAAGGGAATGAGGAAAGGGAGGTAGAAGGAAGGTAACATTTACAACCCCATGATCAGATACAGCAACAGAGGCTACTGTTTTTTCTATTTACCCTTTTCTAAGCTTCCCCCAGCTAGAGAGGCACACTAGAATTCCGCGGGAACTGTTCCTGAATACACAGGAAGAAATGAAGCTGAGTAGCACAAGGGGTAGCCATGGCAATGTCTTATTCAGATTTCTTGAAGAAAAGACTTGTTGCCCCCAGGACTAGGAGTGCTGTCAACAGCCCTTACTGGGGGTGGCAGCCAATGTTCAATGACTGATCAAGATGTGGGTATAAAGACTGAACCATTTCAGCTTAATGTGGGACAACTCCAGCTGGGAAACTCTGTGTGGGCGTAGCTAAGGTTCACAATATTGCTTGGCTTCTCCTTTTGCCCAGTTCAACTTCTTTCCCTTTCCTTCCATAGGTATTGATCCCAACAGTACTAAACAAATATCTCTGTGCTTCACTCCGCCTCAGAATCTATTTCCAATCCGAAACAACTTCCCAATGAAATAGGAGTACACATTTTTGCCTGGGGTTCCGTTTTCTGGGGAATCCAGGCTAGGGAAGATCAGTATGGATAATAAATGTGTTTTAAAGGGAACTAGAATGAACATCGAATGAACGCTTAAAAGGGCAATACCAGTCTAGGTGGGCTAATGATAGCTTTGATTAGGGTATAAGAGGTGGAGGTGAGCGAAGTAGATGGAGTTGAAAGAATTTTACAGGGTAAAAATCAATATAACTTGGTGGTAGGGTTGAGGCAGAAGGATTTCTTAGGTTTGTTTTTTGTTTGTTTGTTTGTTTTGCATAACTAATCAATGATGATGCCATTTGCCAACATTAGAAGCAATGGAAGGGGTCAGAGGAGATGGATATCACGAGATCAGTTTGTAACTATTAAAGGTGAAGCATCTTTGAGACATGAAAATAAAATATCAGGTAACTAGTATAGATGGTAATTCAAGATGTGGGTGTGGAAGAGATCAGCCTTGAGGAGGATATAAGATGTGATAAAAACAACTATGTTTTGAAAAATTAAAGGCTGAGTGGAGAAGAATGAGCTTTCAAAGATGGAGAAGGAATGGCCAGGCGGATGGAGGAAATGTAGGAAATGTTCATCATGGCAGGCAAGGAAAGAGTGCTTCCGAAAGAACCTCTGACTGATAAACTGCTTCCTCTACCTTCAAAGCAAGGAAAAGCTGGTGGACTTAATCATGAAGAGATAACAGTAATAATTTATATAGCTTACATAGTTTCAAAGTAGCTCCTATATTGTATATTTTGTTTGCTTTCCTTTGCAGAACCTACCCCCAAAAGAGTACAATTTAAGTTCCTGTGAGGAAAAAAGAGAATGAATTATAAATCTGCCACATTTAGAAGGACTAACAAATAAATAAGCCTTTTGCATTACAAAGCCTTCATGTGTATAAGTCAGGTTATATAGAAACACAGTTCTTTTTAGCATTTTAAATTGATGTTATTACTATACTGCTTTTATAATATTAGCAAATGATAAAATAATCAAGTATGTAAATAACAAATTATCACAAATAACTAGAGACAATTTTCTTCATGATTCATATTGTAAAATGAATGACAGCATAAAAGCAGAGAAAAACTTAGCTAGCTCTTAGTTGCAAAAAGAATTTTCTGGAATGCCATTGTAAATAGTTAAAACTGGACATTGGCAGAAAAAAATTTAAATTCTAAGACTATAATTATCAGCAATATAATTTATGAAAATCTTTTTTGAAAGTTAAATTACAAAGAACAAAATACAAAAAAGCGAGACTCAACCACATCTAACCATCCTTAAAGATAAACAGGCAAGGAATTATCAACCTTGTGGCTAAATATATTTTTTTCTGAAGCACTGATAAGAAAGACACTCAGTAAAATGTGAAGTGTTGCATAAGGTCAGGGTAATAACATGAAAGCAGTCTTGGGAATCCTAAGAAAACAATGTGCAAGTTCTGAACTTTTCCTTTAAAAAAAAAAAAAAAAATTGAACTGGTATTTAAAAAAAAATTTTATTGCCCTGACCAGGGCGGCTCAGTTGGTTAGTGTTCTCCAGTACACCAAAAGGACACATACATAGGTTGCAGGTTCTACCCACGTTCAGTCAGAGTGCATGTGGGAGGCAACCAATTCATGTTTTGCTCTCTCACATCCATCTCTCTCTCCCTTCCTCTCTTTAAAACAAAATAAAAATAACTTTTTATTGGGATTGCACTGGTTAATAAAATTAAGTAAGTTTCAAGTTGAACTTACTTCCTAATGGCATATAAAACTAGACAATGATCAGAAGATTAACCCACTCTAGATTGGTTTTGGCCTTCTGAAACCCCCAACCCCATTTTCACTGCCAAAAGTCATTACCAAGGACTTCTTACTTGCCAACCAAATGGATAATGTTTAGACATTTAACTTCCATACTATTCTACTATTCGTTATGCTGCTTCTTCTCCCTCTCTTCTTTCCTGTCTCCCCCTTCTTCTCCTTCTCTTCCTCCTCTCTTCTACTTATTCTCCTCTCTCTCTCTTAAAAACTCACAAACTTCTTATAAAATAAAATATAGGTAAACAAAAATGTAATTGTGTGGTGATGGATGATAACTAGATCTACTGTGATGGCCAATTTTCTGAAACAAAAGTGGTTGGCTGGTGAAGAATGAGTTTGGCCCTAACTGGTTTTGCTCAGTGGATAGAGCACTGGCCCAAGGACTGAAGACTCCTGGGTTTGATTCCGGTCAAGGGTATGTACTTCAATTTCAGGTTCCCAGGTCCTGGTTGGGGTGCATGCAGAAGGCAACCAATCAATGTGTCTCTCTCACATTAATGTTTCTCTCTTTTCTCTCTTCCCCTTCCACTCTTTAAAAATCAATGAGAAAATATCCTTGGGTGTTGATTAACCAAAAAGGGGGGAAAAAGAGTGAATTTGGCTGTGGAAACCAGTACCTTTATTTCAGAATGCCAGGGAAATATGAAATGGAGGGAGACCATGTCTTTCTAATCTTGGTGTTCTGTCTAGGGCTTAATCTTCCCACTCACTGTGCACATCGACCCAGTGCCTTCTTTTTCTTCTCCAGTTGGCCTCTCTTCTCTTCTTAATCTATGTGCCTATCACAGTTAACAAAATGTGGTCCCTGGACCAGCAGCATGAGTTTGACCTGAGGACTTGTTCAATATGCAAATTCTCAGGTTCCACTCCATTTCTACTGAATCAAAAATCAGGCATAGGGACCAGCAATCTGTGTTTTCACTAGCTCTCCAGTTACTGCAATGCATGTTAAGCTTGCAGAATCACTAGCCTATAGGGTATCATGATTGTCTTTTCTGATATGACTTTGAACCATTTTGGAAAAAATGACCAAAATTTGACTTGATTTCAGATTCAGATAAATGTGTGAAATATTTTGTTTTATTCAAATTACTCTATATTTGTTTAAAGTAATGCTTAAAGTAACTAGCACTGGATTCTTTAAACCAAAATCTAAGTGTTTAAAAAAATAAGTTTATCTTAAGTTAATATTACTAGAGGCCTGGTGCATGAAATTCATGATGGGGTAAGGGGGTGTCCCTCAGCCCAGCCTGCACCCTCTCCGATCTGGGACCCCGAGAGGGATACCCGAATGCCCTCTCACAATCCAGGACTGCTGGCTTCCAACCACTTGCCTGCCTGATTGCCTGATTGTCCCTAACCACTTCTGTTTGCCAGCCTTATCACCTTCTAACCACTCCCCTACTAGCCTGATCGATACCTAACTGCCTCCCTGCCAGCCCGATTGCCCCTAACTGCCCTCCATTGCTGGCCCGTCCACCCCTAACTGCCCTCCCCTGAAGGCCTGGTCCCTCCCAACTGCCCTCCCCTGCTGGCCATCTTGTGGTGGCCATCTTGTGTCCACATGGGGGCAGCCATCTTTGACCACATGGGGATGGCCTTCTTGATGGTTGGAGTGATGGCCAATTTTGATATTACTCTTTTAGTAGATAGGATATGTCTTTATCCTTTCAACCAAAAAATATGGACCTACAAAATGAAAACTTGTATATGGCCCTTCAATTGCAGTCACTCTATCTTCAAAGGGTTCATCAGCTAGGGAAACAAAGAGGCAGGCCCCACAAAAGCTAATGCAAATCAGTGTGTTTAACATGCCACACCAGAAGTAGGAGGTGTTATAGGAACATATATGAGGAAGTGAGTTCATCATAGCAATCTGAAAAGACTTAATGAATGAGAGGCATTTAAACTGGACTAGAAGCTGAAAAGGCTATTAAGATTCAATTATTTTCTTTCACATCATTTCTCTCTTATATGCTGGTACGTAATGGCTGTACTTTGAAGAAATATTATTATAGTTATAGACTGAACACTATTTTATTGTTTAAACACTACAAGTATACTGGAAAAAGCACAGGACTGAACATCATCAAGATTTACTCTTATCTATACTATGTCACTATTTGGGTCAGTGATCTTGAGCAAATTACTTCATATTTCTGGATCTTAAGTTTCTTCATCTAGGAAAGAGCTTGAACTTAATGATCTCAAATGACCGTTATTTTTACTTCTTATTTATCTAAACCCTTTTAAACTCCATTTATGACTTGAACTGGTTCAATTACTAAAATATTCATCAAGAAAAGGAATACTTTTTTTGTGTGTGTAGCTATCTAGGCAAACAGTCTCTGTAAATACTTTAGCTACAGGATAGATTCCAGAAGCTAGTTGCATGAAGTTTATAGAACAGTGTTAGGCTTGAAATGTGCTCATGACAGACCACATTAGGAAAGCGTGTCTTTAAAATTACTTTACTTCATCTGTAATGAGAAGTGTTTCACGAGGCCATGGCAAGTGGTCTAAACCTTGGCTGACCAACTTTCTGATGCGTTGATAGAAAGGTCATTCCTCAAACTGCAAAACCTGCTCTGAAGCAAATCCTAATTAAAACAATAACAACAAAACACATAAGACCATAATTGCATTCCACAATGGAGAGCTTCAGAAGTTTAAATTAAGTGGAAGAATTTTTGCTTTAGTGAGACAGACTTTAGGGGGAGATTAGACTCTGAAAACATGTCTAGAGTATTTCAGACTAAATATAATTCTTAGTGCACAGGAACACAAGGAAAACTATTTACTATGGTTGTGAAAATTTGAACTTATCAAAAGTTGAGTAACCTTTTTAAAAAAATACCTCACCCAAGGATATGTGGTTTTAAAAAAATTTTTCTTTATTGAAAATATTACAGATGTCCCCTTTGTTCTCCCTATTGGCCCCCTCTTTCCTACTATCGCTCCCTCTCCCTCACCAGAATATATGAGAGAGAAACATTGATCAATTAATTCCCATAATCGAACCCACAATCTTTTGGTGTATGGACGATGCTCCAACCAACTGATCTTATTCTTTAAAGAATTAAGTTATATGAAAAGGGGCATTATTTTTTTAATTCTAAAACAGGATGTAGATCTTCTCCATTGTCTAGTCTGGCTCCTCCTGGTACATGGAGACTATGCTGTGAACTACAGAAAAAGGAATTTAGCAGAAGCCTTTGGAATGTACCATCTTACTGGCCAAGTATCTGTATCTAATTGACTTTCCTCACCCTTTTAAAAGGGCATCTCTAATTCATGGCCCCAAGTGGGTGCCTAAACTTCAGTCAAATGTTGCATCAAGATCCAAGCTAAGATTTCACTAAAGGCTGAAAGAGTTATAGACCAGAAGTTTTAGTTACTTGGATTGAATTGAATGCTAGCACCATTATTAAAAAGTGATATTTGCTAAATCTCTGGTAGGTCTTTGTTGGTCTCAACTGTTGTTGTTGTTTTTTTCTAACCAGTCTTCTATTACTAGGGTCAAAGGAAAATGAAGACAGGTAAAGTGAAGAAGACCAACTTCAATGGGGTTTGAGCATGTAATTCTAGAACAATAACATCTAACAGAAATATTATGTGACCCATAAGTATAATTAAAATTTTTGAGTAGTGTGATTAAAAAACATAGGAATAATTATGTGATAACACATTTTTCTAAATAAATACATTTGAAATATAATCATTTCAACTTGTAATCAATATAAAAATAATTAATGAGATATTTATAGTCTTTTTTTTTTCTGACTAAGTCTTCAAATTCCAATATGTATTGCACACTTATAGCCCATCTATTTGGACTAGGTACATTTCATGTACTTGGTATATAGTTCCACATGTCACCTTAATGCTGCTGCATTAGTGTGTAATACCCTTAATATCTAAGTTTTATAGACCCAAAGTTATGGGAACTATGATTTTCCCTCTTCATTTATTTTTCTCCTTTCACAACAGCTCTTCCTTTGGCTTTTAATTTCTATTTTGGAATATAACTTAGAATATTTATGGTAGGAGATATCAAGCTAGAGACTAAATGTCTTATGGGACAACTAAGAAATGTCAATTTCTGCACGCAAAGAAATAAGGAGGATTGGATTTAGGTAATAAAGTGCTTTTCATAAAATTAGTCATAGATAAAAGAGAGGAGAGATCAGTCTGAACTTCAAAGGATAATAAAGCCAGGCAGATTCAAGGCTAAGATGTGGATCTTTTCCGTTTGACCTTGTTATTAAACTGAGTTCTCTGTTGTAAACTCTATAATCTTGAGTTGTATTTATAAAAAAGTGTTTCATCTTCTTTGTTTTTTCCTCTTTTCACAGTGAGACTTGTTCATTTCTGTGCTGAATAAATAGAAAAGCATTGATTTTCCTATAACAGACACTTGTCAATTTCTGACATTGGTGAACTTTTACACGTAGGCTTGAGAATTAGAAAAGTTTTGCCTTTTTACTTTTTTACAACAAACTACCACTGCAAAGATCTTACATGGGGTTGAGGGAATAGGGAGGGGTGACTCAAAATGTCACGATGCTGTAACTATTGAGATTCATGTACTAGAATACATGTTCCTTTCCAATGGACAAATTATATTTACCAATACAGATCATATACTAGACCACAAAATAAATTTAAAAGGACTCAAATAATATAAATTGTCTTTTCTGACCACAATATAATCAAATTAGCATGATATCACAAAGAAACTCCTGAAAGATTCACATACATGTTTACTATATAATCTAATTCTAAATAATCTGAGGCTTCAAGAAGAAATTAAAAGAGGATGAGACAGAATTTGAAATAAATGAAAATGATGATATATATATTATAAAAATCTGTTAGCTACTGCTAAGGTAGTACGTACTCGAAAAAGAACAGTCTCAAATCAATCACCTCAGTTTCTACCTTAAAAAAATGGAAAAAGAGTCAATTATACATGAAGAAGAAGAAAGAAAATATTAGATCAGGATTCAATAATAGAACACAAAGGCAATTAAGAAATCTATGAAAACAATAATTGATTTATTGAGAAATTCTATAAAATAGACAAATCTCTAGATAGACTAACCAGAGGAAAAAAGAGTAGACAACATATGATTGCTATGAAAAATGACATTACTACAGATGCTATAGCTATTAAAAGAATAAGGAAATATTAGAATATTTTTGCTTATAAATGAACAACTTTGATAACACAAATTCCTTCCAAGCACAATATGCCAAAACTCTTTAAAAAAAAAAAAAGTAACCTGAATAAAACTACATCTATGAAATAATTAAACTTATTGTTAAAACCTTCCCATACGAAAAACCCAGGGATGTATAGCTTAATTGGTGAATTCTACCAAATATTGAAGGAAGAAATAATTGCAATTCCAGACAAACTCTACCAGAAAATTAAATAGAAGATACACTTGCCAACTCATTTTATGAGGCTAGCAATACCCTGCTTCCAAACCACAGAAAAACATTGAAAGAAAACTATGGATTAATTTCCTCATAAACATAGACAGAAAAATTCTAAACATAGTTAATGCATCATGACCAAGTAGAATGGAAAGCTGGTTTTACATTAGAAAAATCACCTAATTCATCGTGTTTAAAAAAAAAATAGAACATATGACCACCTTAACAGACACAGAAAAAAGCATTTTGCATTACCCAATATCTACTCTTGCATTTAATTTATGTGTTAATTTGGGGAAAATTACTATCTTATTACATTAAATTTCCCATCCAATAACTGGCCCATTTCCCCATTTTTGCTTTATGCTTTTCAATAGGCATTCTTAACCAAAACTCTTACCACTCTAGGTATCAAAAGATATTTCCAGAAACATACAGTATCTATGAACAACCTAGGTTCTGGCAAATATATAAATATTGTAAACATTGGCAAAGACAGGTAAAACTATCTTTTGGAGGGTGGGGGACTGGTACTATTTATTGTATGCTTAGAAACCCAAGACACTTTAATAGAAAACTAAAGCTTCTAACAGTATTTGGTAAAATGGAAAAGATATGCAATATACAAAGTCAATAGCTTTGAGTTATTTTAGGAAAAAGTAACTAGAATTGGAAGTGGGAAAAGTTTTCCATTCATAATAGCAATGCAAACTATAAAGTACTAGGAAATACATTTAACAAAGCAAAACACTTAAGAAAAGTTTAGAGGCTTATTGAACTTAGTTGGTGGTAATTCGTTTCAGTATTAGATTGTGCACTGGTATAATCTTCAGTGGTTGCAGTGATTTAGTCAAGTACTATGCTTACAGCAAGCACAGTACACAGGAATTGTAGGTGTTTTGAGCAGCTGTGCAATACTGTACAGGAGCACACAACCCATTAGTAAACAATTGCAGTTACTTAAAAAATGAAATCAAGTATTACTTTTCTTCAATTTAGGTGATTTTTTTTTTTAAAACGGTTAGTCAGGTGTAAGGACATAAATACACATTACGTTGGCTCTACCTACTTAGTAAGCGAAGCTGTTTGGTATTTATTTTGGTCCAGGGAGCACCAAGAAATAATTGCTGAGAACTAAAGACTCCGAACTCAGACTTTAAGAACTTCTCAAACTTTTAGCTTCAGAAGTTTAAAATAAGAAAAGAAAAAAAGACTAGGCAAAAGTAAATAATAAAATAGAGCAGAAATCAAACAGTAAAAGATTCAAAGGCAGAGGGTTTTAGAGTAATAAAACTGGCAAAACTGATTTTTTAAAAATCTTCTTAAAAAAGAACATATCAACAATAGACAAATGCCTAAGAAAAAATTACCAAATTCATGGAAAATCTGAATAGTCTATAATCAGATATTTGAAATATGCTGCAAGGAAACACTAAGTTCAGATGGCTTCACTAGTGAGTTCTTCTAAGGATCACACTAGTTCATCCAACATGCATTTTTCAGAGAAGAGATGCAGAGAACACGTCCTACTTCATTTCCTGACACTAAGTATAACCCTGCTCCCATACCAGTCAAGAACAATATGAGAAATTATACGCTTAATCTCAATCATGGAAACAATCAAGGGAAAAATTCCTAACACATCAAGTTCAACAACTTACGGAAACAACTGATAGTTGCAGAAAAAGCACTTCACAAAATTCAACACCTTTCAATATTAAAACTTCAACACTTTTTTGTATTACTTTCAGCTGTACCACATAGCAGATAGACATTCATATAGGTTACAAAGTGTTCCCTCCGATAATTCAAGTGTCCACGTGGTAGTTATTACAATTTTGTTAACTATATTCCCTATGCTTTGCTTTACACACCATGCCTATTTTGTAACTATCAATTATAGAAAGAGGACTTTTTAACCTGATATAGAATATCTATAAAAAATATTTTAGCAAATATAAAGTTCAAATATTAAACTTTAAAAGAAAGGCATTATCATTTTTATTAAATGTTATATTACAAATTCTTGACAGACAATAAATAAAGTTTGGAAAATAAAAAGCATGACTATTACTGGATGATATGACTTTCAACATAAAAAGAATATGTAGATAAATCATTAGAATAAAGGAAGTTTGCAGCATTAATAAATTTACTATCTTTCTATATGTCAGAAAAAAGCAATGAGACATATATTGGCTCTCTTTTATAAGAATAACATTTATAGTAACAATAGTAACAACAAAAAATAGGGTAGCCAGAAATAGACCTAAGAAAAGATATATATGACCTGCATAGAGAAAATCATATTGTTACAAAAGACATTAAAGGCTTATATACATTAAGAAATACACCATATTTACAGATAGGAAGATCTGCAAAAATGTCACTTTCCCCTAAATTAGTCTGTGGAGTCAACATAATTTTATTCATAACCCAACAGAGTTGCTAATGGAATTCAAAAAGGTGATTCTAAAGTTCTATAGAAAAGCAAATATTTCCTAGGAGACTGGTCTTGCAGGTATTAAGATTTATTATAAAACTTTAAGACTATGTGATGCTTTTGTGAAAACAGGCAGAGAGATTAACAGAACAGAAATCCTGACAGACCCACATATTTACAGAAATGTGATATATGAAAAGGGGGCCACAGCAAAATTGGAGAAAGGTTATGACATTAAATAAATTGTTCTGGCAGGCAATTGGTTATACATTTAGAAAAAAATTAACTGGGTCTCTAACTCATACAATCCACACAAATCAATTTCAAATAGGTCAAGGACTTAAATATAAAAGGCAAAATTATTAAACTTTTAAAGAGAATATGAGAAATCTTTTGGACCTCATGGTAAAGAAGACATAAAAAAAAAAAAAAAAAGTACAAACCAACCCTAACCGGTGTGGCTCATTGGATAGAGCGTCAGCCTGCGGACTGAAGGGTCTCGGATTTGATTCCGGTCAAGGGCATGTACCTTGGTTGCGGGCACATCCCCAGTAGGGGGTGTGCAGGAGGCAGCTGATCGATGATTCTTTCTCATTGATGCTTCCAACTCTCTCTCCCTCTCCCTTCCTCTCTGTAAAAAATCAATAAAAAATATATTAAAAAAAAAAAAGTACAAACCATACAGAAAATGACCAATGAAATTGATTGACTACATTAAAATTATAAACTTACATTTATCAAAAGATCATAAAGACAAGGAAAAGACAACCACAACCTAGTAAGAAATGCCTGAAATATACAAGATTTGGTGTTCAGGACATATTAAGAACTTTATAAATCAATGAGAAAAAACAAATGCAAAAAAAGGCAAAAGTAACAAATAGTATTTCCTTACATAGAAAAGATGCAAAGCCAATAAACAAGAAAAAGTGTTCCATTTTATTAGTTTTAAGGGAATTGGAAATTTTATATGATATACCCTTTTACAGTCACTAAACTGGCAGATTTCAAAAATTAAGACTTTTTAATAGCAAAAGTTGGCAAGGATGTGAATAAGAACTCTCACACATTGCTGTTAAGACTGAATTTGTAAAGCTATTTTAGAACATTTGTCATAATCTAGTAAACTGAAGTTTCACAAACTCTATGACTGAAGGATGACAAAATAAAAACAATGTGTCATGGTGAAGCTTATTGCCGGTAAGCTTCATTATAGCTTGACCTAGTTGAGCTATTCTGTTGAGAAACTCCTAATTTAGGATCTTTAGTAAAATCTTTTGCTTTTTGGCTGGCCGCATTTCCCCGAGAATTGCTTTCCGATGTCTTCCTTGAGGTCAGGCTTCCAGAGTTCCGGGAGCTGAAGGGAATGTGGACTGGTATTCTCAATATTTGGCATTCACTTACCCCCCCTTGCTTGTAACAAAACAGAATTTCACTCAGCCAGACCTAGTGTCTCCCAGGCTAGTGATGTCCTCTCTAAGAATAAATACACAAACAAACCTCTAATCTTCTGGGTAAAGGAGAGGCTCCTGGCAGTTTACACAGAACCAGAAAAGGATCGGGGAGGGGAATGCAACTGTTAGGAAACTTCCATCCAAACCTCTTTTTAATGTTTTGGCCCCCCATAACCTCCTGCTTTCAGAGATAACTTGTCCCTAATTACTGAGCCTTTTGCAGTTCTGCAAATTGGGTTGCTTCAAGGGTTTTACAACTGTCTGTTAGGAAAAAAGTTTCTTGGGTCTGCTGAGTCACTCATCCACAAGCTTTCTAGTTTCCAAAATGTTGTTCTTGTCTCCTGTTTTGCCTGTGGGTTTATGTATTTTTAAAAATCCTTTACTTTAGTTTTAGTAGAGTTTTGGGTGGTAGCTTGGATTAAATATACATATTCAATCTTTTCACTTTAACCAGAAGTGACTTTATTTACTTCTCTCATCTCCCACCACCTTTCTACAATACACACAATAGAAATATTTTCCAATTTTCAAAAATACAGGCCTTCCACATACTTCTTTTTTTCTACTGGAAATGTCCTCTGTCTGGAATACTCTCCCTCCCAATCCTGACTGGCAAATGCCTTCTGTGATCATCTCATTCTAAGTCCAACAACCTTACAATAGCATTCATAGT
The DNA here is from genome assembly GCF_964339955.1 of Pipistrellus hanaki. Classification (NCBI taxonomy): domain Eukaryota; kingdom Metazoa; phylum Chordata; class Mammalia; order Chiroptera; family Vespertilionidae; genus Pipistrellus; species Pipistrellus hanaki. The sequence goes on from NC_140511.1 coordinate 48,524,434, forward strand.
ACTTTTTCACACATCTCTCTGAGCGCACCTCTCACTATATTATGAAGACTGGTTTACCTGTGAATTTCTCCTTCTAGACTCCTTAAGAACCAGAATAATACCTTAATCATATCAGTGTGTCCAGTACTTAGTACCTAGTACAGAGACTAGAACCTGGTAAAAATAAGTTGATGTTTGGGGGAAGAATAAAGAGAAAATATATGCCCTCATTAATACAGATGCATTCAATATAATTTTGATGTGTAGTCTGTACTGGGCTGCTGTAACAAAATGCCACTGGATGTTTTATAAACAATAGAAATTCACTTCTCACAGTTCTAGAGATTGGCAGTCCAAGACCAGGGTGCCAGCATGGTTGGGTGAAGGCCCTCTTTGGGGCTGTAGCCTTCTCACTGTACCCTTACTTACCAATGCCATGGTTGAAAGGGCTAGGGAGTTCAGCTGGCTCTCTTTCATAAGAGCATTGACTTCATTCGGAGGATTTGCCTTTAGGACGTAATCACCTCCCCACAGCCCCATCTCCTAATATCATCACCTTGGGGGTCAGGTACCGAATTTATGAATCTGGAAGGGCATATTCAGACCACAGCACCAAAAAAGCTCAAATCTGCTACCTCATACTTACAAACTGGCCATCAGCAGTACTTAATGTCCTTAAAAACGTCTAGATTAAGTCAATCTGATGTGAAAAGTTTGGGATTCCAGAAGAGATGTCTTTTTTCTCATACTTTAAAACCTCTCTCTGGCTTCCTATATTACTCAGACTCCTTAGCCTAAGAAGCTCAATGTAAGAATTTATGTAGCGACAATGAGTTGTGGGAATGGCTGGTGAGGGAACTGTCAACTGTGACAAAGCCTGAGGCTTGGCTTTGGAGCCTCTCTTCTTTAAGAAGGCAGTTCCTGGTTACTTTAGAGCAGTGGTTCTCAACCTTTCTAATGCCGCGATCCTTTAATACAGTTCCTCAGGTTGTAGTGACCTCCAACCATAAAATTATTTTTGTTGCTACTTCATAACTGTAATTTTGCTACTGTTAATGAATCATAATGTAAATACCTGTTTCCATCTACTTGTCTCAATTGCTCCATCATGTGTAATTGCTTCAGGCGTGTATTCCCATTCACTATATAACTTTTTCATGGTGTCAAGTCTGATGTTTCACCTAATCCTTGAGTTTTTTGTAATTAAGTAATTTATTTCTTTATTTACTTATTTTATGCTCAAAATTTCAAACATAAATCAAACTTGAAAGAAGTTTACATGGAATACCTCCTCTATATTTACTATTTAGATTGTGTCCCTGAAATTTTACTATGCTTTGTTTATCATTTATCTGTCCATCTATTTATCCACTAATCCATCTTAATTTGAGTGCTTTTAAAAGTAAATTGCAAACATCAATTATACTTGCCCCTAAGTGTATGTATATTATTAGAGTTCATTATTTGTTTATAGGTTTTACTTTTGCTGCACAATTACGTACACTTCATTATATAAACCTTAAGTGTATATTCTCTGAGTTTTGACAAATGTCATAATATTTATAAGATTAATCCAAATGGTTGCATGTATCATTAGTTTGTTTATATTTATTGCCTAATAGCATTACACTGTCTAAATATCTACATGATAGTTAAAAATAATCTATTCTCTGATTGATGGCCTTCTGGGCTGTTTCCAGTTTTAGGTTATTATGAATAAAACTCCTATACATATTTTTGTATCAATATTTTTTAAGATGTTTTAATTTCTTTTTTAGAAGACCCAGGAGTGAAGGTGTTAGCTCACAGGATGGTCTATGCTTAGTTTTATAAGAATTTCTTACAGTTTTCTCTGAAGTGATTGTACCAGTTTACATTCCCAGTTATTTTATCACCAAGCCAAAACTTGTCAGTCTTTCTAATTTTAAGGTCCACTTATATGCTGATTTTATTTTCAATAGAAAAACACCAGTATTGTTTTCAATCTGTGATTGGGAGTCCACAGATGCAGAGAACTTACTGTATGCAGAGGGGGTCCCTGGGGTAGGGAAAGGATTGGTTTTCTAACTCCTGCATTGTTCAAGGGTCAACTGTAGCATCTCATAATGGTTTTATTCTTATATATATATATATATATATATATATATATATATATATATATATATCTTGATTTCAGAGAGGAAGGGAGAGGGAGAAAGAAAAATCAATGATGAGAGAGAATCATTGATCAGCTGCCTCCTGTATGCCCCTCACTGGGCATGTGTCCTTGACTGGAACTGAACCTGAGACCCTTCAGTCCACAGGCTCTATCCACTGAGCCAAACCAGCTTGGGCTCATAATGGTTTTAATTTGCATTTCTCATATTTTTATTGATTATCACATATCTGATTTGTGAAGGGTCTGTTCAAATTGTCCATTTAAAAAATTGGTTTGTTTGGCTTCTTCAATTGTAAGCTCTCTGTATAAACATAACACCAGTTTTTTGCCACATATATATTTTAGAAATATTTTTTCCCAGTCTTACGTATTAATTTTCTTAATAGTGTCTTCAGATAAGCATAAGTTTAAATTTTGATGAAGTATAATGATCAATTTTTTCTTTTTTGATTAACATTTTTTGTATCCTAAGGAATTGTTGCCCATTCCCAAGTCATGAAACTATTCTATGTTTTCTCCTAAAAGTTTCCTGATTTTACTTATTTATTTACTTACATTTATTGGAGTGACATTGGTCAACATGAACATATAGGTTTCAGGTTTGGGATTCTATGTTACAAGAGCTGTATATTGAGGTGGTTCCTAATATGGTGATAAGAGAAGATTTGACTTTGGGTGGTAGACACATGGTTTTATTTTTTATATTTAAGTCTATGTTCTATTTCAAATGAATTTTTATGTTTGATGTGAGGTAGAAATTGAGATTCACTTTTTTTCTATATGGATAGTCAGTTATTTCAGCACTGTTTGTGGGGAAAAAAAAACTTCTTTCCCTATTGGACTGCTTTGGTGTCTTTGTCAAAAATCCCCCAAATGTGGGTCCATTTCTGGGTGCTCTTTCCCACTGACCTATATGTTGATGCTATGACAGTATACCATCTTGAATTCTGCAGGTTTGTAAACCAGTCCTTTAAGAATTTATCTTGGCATTGAAAGAACCTGATAAACATAATAGCCCCTTGCAGTACTCATGTTCCATTTCTTTTTCCCTTGAGGATAGGAAAGACAAAATAACTTTAAGATCACGAAAAGCAAAAATTACTAAAGTTTTTGAATCACTACCTAAAATTAGTTTATTTAAAGTTTCTTTTTAAAACAACAACACAGATGTTTGGCCTCTCTGCCTTGAAACTCTATGTTTTTGTAAAAAAATGTTCAGAATGTCATGTTAAATCCCCACAAGTAACGTTGTGGCAACAGGAACACAAATACTGATAAATCCCAAATTGGTAATAAATAAGCCATTGAAAAAAAATACCACATGTGAGCCTATTTATAACTCAGAAGAGCCTCTCTATAATGTTAAACAACCCTGTGCACTGGGATGAAGATGGGATCTAGTTTTACGTATTTATGAAATACTGATATAGTAAGTGCCCATCAGTCTAGATATATTTGAGGGAAGCAAAAAAAAAAAATCGATATCTTATTTCTTTTACAATAGATGGATAAGTATTCAAAGAAAAATATTTATAGCCCAAGGTAAATAGCTATTCTAAAGTGGGTTACTAACTACTAGTATATGCTAAAATTAAGTTTAGTGAAGGCCTAAAATTTAGTTCTTCAGTTAGTAAACAGCACAGAAAGTACTAATGGGAGAAAGGAACCTGGGGATGTGCCCTGACAGGGAATCAAACCATGACCTCCAGCTTCATAGGTCGATGCTCAACCACTGAGCCACGCTGGATTAGCTTCAATTGGGATTTTGATGGGAACTGCAGTGACTCTTCTTTTGAGAAAAACTGATTGTTATAATTTTATAATTCTGAATCTTCAAGTCTATGAACATGATGTATGTTTCCATTTATTTAGGCCTTCTTTCATCCATTAATTAATATACTTAATTTTATTATTATGACCTACAATTATCACTTTCCAGAATTTAACGTGCATTTTGTTTAGATTCTCTTTAGTCCCACAGCTAGTCTTTAAAATATTAATATTTAATTACACTTTTTCTGCTTGTGGAAAAAGTTTGAGAAGGTTTTGTATCACTTGCAAAACATATGATGCCAATGTAACAGACTATCTAACAAGCAAGTCAGAATGGGGAAATCGGATTATTTGCTCCTGCTAATTATGTCTTCATGATTTTGTGGGAAGTTTATCTCAGTAAATTCATACACATCTTTTGAAACCAACTAGAAATATATTTTTGTGCTTCACACACACAAAGTGCTTAATACTTAACTGAGTAATTCATTTATCATTTGGATAATCAACTATTCATTGCCCTCTGCTCTAATGATATAATTGAAAATTGTCTAAAAAGGGCTGGAATGAATATACACATTAAGTAAAATATAACCAAATATTTTCAAGATAGGTGTTTGGTTTCAGAAAGCTTGCAAATAAAACCAATAAGATAACCTAGTATTTTTTTTTCCCAAAAGAAAACAAAGAATAAAATACTCTCAATATTTATGCCAAGTAATAAATGAGTGTTTCTGTCAGAATTGGGATAGATATTAGCTCTTCATCCTATAAGCTGTAGGAGGCTTTAAAGACCTTGCTCTATCAGCAATTACTGAATTTCCGGGAAAAGGAAAAGTATTCACAGATAAGAAAAATAATCTGAAAAGACTAAAAGTTACCTGCAGAGTACAATTCATCATCCTTATTATATAGTCAAACTGCTGATGGTCTAGTATTGCCCGGTTTTGCTGGACGTGCAAACCCAGCTCATCAGTGAGACACCGTCTTGCTGCCTTTCCTTTAAGGGCTCTCAATGCCGCGGGAAGGGTCTGAGGACAACAGAGGCAGACGTGAACAACAGGTACCACTGGAAAAATTAACTCATAATTTCACTGAAAGTTCAAGTGCATCCTGTAAGACATTTAACAGTTATCAGTAAAATTAAACTCCTGGAAAAAAGTAGCTTTGCTACTGAGGACAATTATAAAATAGAGGAATTTTTAGTTATTTTTATGAATAGGAAGCAAGCATGAAAATAAGCAAATTAATTTATGTATAATCTAAAAAAAAACATTAACAACACTTAAAACAACTCATCAAAACTCTAGTCACCAAATAATTGTTGCTTCAGATCACAAGTCAAAGCCACACTTAGATACCTTCTTTCATTTACTGTCCATGTATCCACAGCAAGAATAGAAATAAAAATTAAAATTACAAGAAATACAGGTGATTTGCTACTTTTAAACAGGGCAGCTATTTAGTCACTAGTTTTAGTTTATGACTGCAAAATTCTACAATCTCTTCTCACTTCAATATCATAATTCAAAAAAAAGGAAAAAGGACTCAAAGCAACACATATATATCTTTAGGTTTATTCATTAAAAATCATTCAATTCACTATTCATTAGAATGCCTTTTCCAGTTTACCACTTAAAGCCTAGAAAATATGCTTTACATAAAATAAGAAAAGCTTTACTTAACTTTGAAAACCTAAAAACCAGAACAAAAGAGCAAATAAGAAGAAGCCGAAGAGTAGGAGGGTATGGCATTTTTAGAGGCAGGTATAAGAAACAGGATGGGACAGCTGGAAGAACAAAAGAAAATCTGTAACACTTCAACCATAGGAAAAAGGGGAAACTGAACAACATCAAAACAGAAAGAGGCTTGGGGTCATTTGTTGTAAGGGTCAAAACCTTACATGCTTTACTAGCTCTTTGTAACAGATGTTCAGTAATTTCAGTATGACGAAATTACTAAGAAAAGTTTACATTATGTTTAGCATGTTTTATTAAAGAAGGCAAGAAAATCTGCTTTAACGAGGCACATTTAAGTTGAATACCACTTATCTACTGGATTCTTTGCCAGAAATATAATTATATTTAAAATGTTAATCATGTATGGCGTCAGATGGATAATAGACTTATCAGGGTGATCACTTTGTAAATTACAGAAATGCCTAATCACTATGTTTTACACCTGAAATTAATGTAATGTTGTATGTGAACTGTAACTGAAAAATTAAAATGTTAAATTCCTAGGTAATATGCCAAAATAGGATTTAGTGAACAATGTTAAAAGTTTGAGGGAAATGATGACTATCAATATTTGTCTGGTAGCCATGGAATTAGGCTTGGCTAAGAGTTTACATTCTAGACACTATTCATCAAAACACTTGATATAGAAAAAGGATGAAATTAGAGAGATAAGTTAGCAATTTAAACATGTAAATCTGAAAGGGAAATAATGAATTCTTATGTCACAAAGATAGCATTTTATTACCTTTTCAGTCTCCAATGTTTTATTTTCAAATATGAATGAGATGCAGTTTCTAACAACTTCCAATCTCTGTGCACTGTTGAAAACTGTTTTCACCTTATCCATTATCGAAACTAGAAAAGGAATATAAAGAAAACAAGTAAATTAAACTCCTCTGGCAATTACAAAAGCAAGGGGAATAGTACTGGTTTGAGTTTATATGGCTGTAACTGTTTTCATGATTGACACTTAAGAATTATTTGTTTCCTTTCTTACGTGGCATTGAAGGTATTCCATTTCATTATTTTTATTGTATTTTCACGTTTTAAAGTGTCAAGCTCGTCAATGGCTTACTAAGGATAATTTCACAGGATAGATTCCAATGATACACTTAACTTATGCAAATCAATTAATATTTCATAGTAAAAATCACATTAAGCTAAAGTAAACATCTATTTTAACTTTAATTGTAAACAAACTGATATGTGCTTGGGATACAAGAGCATGACAAAAGTAGCTACTGTAAGAGAATTACTAATGAAAAAAAAGAAGTTGATATTTCTATGATTACCAAAGAAAAATCACATGCCCCCCAAAATTATATTCTCAGAATGGGAAAGAATATTTGCAAATCATGTGTCTGATAAAGGACTTGTATACAGAATATACAGAGAACACTTAACTCGGCAATAAAAAGACAAATAGCCCAATTTAAAAATGGGTCAAGGATCTCAACAGACATTTCTCCAGAGAAGATATAGTAATGGCCAATAAGCAAATGAAAAGATGCTCTGCACCATTAGTGAATGTGGAGAAACTGGAACACCCATACATTGCTGGTGGGAATGTTAACTGGGACAGCTGCTTTGGAAAACAATCTGGCACAACATTGGACATAGATTTATATGAAGCAATTCCACACCAAGGTATATACCTAGGAGAACTGAAGAGATATGTCCACACAAAAACTTGCACAAGAATGCTCACAGTAGCATTACTAATAGTAACAAAAGGAGAAACAACCCAAATATCCATTAACTGATGAATGAATAACAAAATGTGACATACAGATGGTCCTCGACTTAGGAAAATGGTTCAAGTTATGATTTTCCACTTGATGATGGTGCAAAAGCAGTGAGCATTCAGTAGAAACTGTACTTCAAATTCTGAATTTTTACCTTTCCCAAGCTTGCTATGTGTGGTAGGATACTCTCTCCTAATTCTGGGTAGCGGCAATGAGCCACAGTGATCATGAGGGTAAACAACTAATACTCTACAGTGCACTCTGTTGTCAGTGGTTTTGGATGCTGTGTTCTAAGCATGTTTAAGGTAGGCTAGGCTAACATGATGGTCAATAGGTTAGGGGTACTAAGTGGCCAAAGATGGCTGTCTCCATGTGGACACAAAATGGCCGCCACAAGATGGCCAGCAGGGGAGAGCAGTTGTGGGGGACCCAGGCTTGCAGGAAAGGGCAGTTGGGGGGGGGTGGGGGGAGGGAACCAGGCCTGCATGGGAGGACAGATGGGGGGAATCAGGCCTACAGGGTAGGGCAGTTGGGAACGACCAGGCCTACAGGGGAGGGCAGTTGGTGGGAATGTTAACTGGGACAGCTGCTTTGGAAAACAATCTGGCAGTTTTTCACAACATTGGACATAGATTGGTTGTCAGGGGAGGACAGTTGGGGGGAAACAGGCCTGCAGGGGAGAGCAGCTGGGGACAACCAAGCTGGCAAGGGAGAGCAATTGTGGGTGACCGGGTCAGCAGGGGAGGGCAGTGGGGACCAGGCCTTCGGGGGAGGACAGCTGGGGGTGGGGGGGAGGAATCAGGCCTGTAGGGGAGAGCAGTTGGAGACGACAAGGTCTGCAGGGGAGGGTAGTTAGGGGCAACCAGGCCTGCAGGGGAGAGAAATTGGGGGGGACGAGGCCTGCAGGGGGCAGTTGGAGGAGACCAGGCCAGCAGGGGAGGGCAGTTAGGGGCAACCAGGCTGGCAAGGGAGGGCAGTTGTGGGTGACTGAGTCGGCAGAGAGGGCAGTTGGGGGACAACCAGGACTGCAGGGGAGGACAGTTAGGGGCAACTAGGCTGGCAAAGGAAGACAGGGGTGACTGGGCCTGCAGGGAAGGACAGTTAGGGGCTACCAGGCAGGCAGGGTAGGGCAGTTAGGTGTGACCAAGTTGGCAGGAGAGGGTAGTTAGGGGCAATCAGGCAGACAGGGGAGCAGTTAGGCTTCGATCAGACTGGCAGGGGAATGATTAGGGGGTGATCAGGCAGGCAGGCAGGCTAGTGGTTGGAAGCCAGCAGTCCTGGATTGTGAGAGGGACTGCCCATTTAGGCCCGAACACTCGAGGTGTCCCAGATTAGAGAGTGTGCAGGCTGGGCTGAGGGACACACACACACACACACACACACACACACACCCCTGTGCATGAATTTCATGCATCGGACCTTTAGTATTATGATAAATGAAAAAAGCCAGTCACAAAAAAAGATCACATATTATATAACTCCATTTATATAAAATATCCAGAATAGGCAAATCTATAAAGACAGGAAGTAGATTAATGCCTAAAGCTAGGGAAAGAGTGATTTTTAGGGGAAAATTATACCCTACTAATGGACATGGGTATATTTATTTGAGATAATGAAAATGTTCTGAAATTAGAGAAAATGGTTGTACGACTGTGAATATACTAAAAGCCACTAAACTATACACTTCAAATGGGTGAATTTTAAGTATGTGGATTGTATCTCGATATAGCTCTTTTAAAAAAGGATTCTATAGTAGTGGCAGTGAATGGCTACCCTTTGTGACAGGCAGTGAATAGGACAGTACTTCTGAGTGTTGGTAATACTCTGATTCTGGTTACTTGAATTTTTGTGTCTCCTGTCTCAATAAGAAGTTTACTTTTAAACACACGAACAAATACATACCAACAGGTGGGCCTGCTGGCACAACACATTTCTTGTCCACTCGTGAGGCAGGAGGTGCATTCTGGTTCTTAGCAAGATTCTCCTGTATCAATTCCTGTACCCGGGCTTCATTAATCTTTGGGAAAGGAAGAATATGAACTCGCAAGTGGGATCCTTCTGTGGGTCGTGGAACTTTCTGAAATGCCATATGAGGGTTTGGGTTCTCCTGCAATATCAAACACAGTAAGATTATGCAGAAGTTAAGATTGTCAGGAAGGGAATGGAAGCTGAGAGGGAACAAGCTGCAGTCAGATGAGTGTGAGTACCTGTACACTCAGATACATGCCGTAGAACAGAGCCCCAGAGTCTTACTTCAGCAGCATCAGAAACAGCTGACCCTCCTTCTTCCACTTCCATGAACATGTTTTCACTTGATTTCTAGGTCTTCTTGCTACGTCTTTATTTTTTATCTCCCTAATCTCTTAACTATGTGAATATCCCAGGGCTCAGACCTTGGGCTTCTCTTCTATTTATATTTACTTCCTTGGTGATAATTTCCAGCTTCATGTCTTTAAACCACAAAACACCAAGAACTCACACGATTTTATCTCCACCTGAGCTTTCTCTTGAACTCCATGCCCATATATTCAATATAAGTATTTCCATCTGGATTTAAATATCATCTTATATGTCCAAAGTGGAGATTTAATCTCCACCTTTCCAAATCTGTTTTCTGCAGTCTTCACCTCTTGTGTATATGGCATGTTTATTCCAATTACTCAGGTGAAAAGCTGAGTCACCTTTAATGCCTTTTTTCCAACACTCAGTTATCCATTCCTCTGCAAACCTCTGCACGCTGCCTTTGGAGCATGATTAAATCTGACCACTTTTCAACACCGGGGTCAAGCCATATCTCTCCTCTACTACAAAACACGTCTCCTCAGTGATCTCCCTGCTCCCACCATTGGTCCCTCGCTCCTCCATTCTTAGCACCACAGACAGAATGAACCAAAGTTAAATCACCACCAACCACCCTATTCATTCAAACAGCTCTTTATCTCAGAGTAAAACCCAAAGTTTTCACAATAATTTGCAAGGCCCCACAAGATAGGACTTTTCTATGAGGCCCTGTCCTACTGCTGTCTCTTCCTTCATTCTGCCTGACATTCAGGCCTTCTTGCTCCTGACCCAGGCCTTCGCATTTAACTCTCACCTCTTTAGAATCCCTGCTCCCACACCAATTTACTGAGCCTTCTCTCCCTTTCTGCATTTCTTTCCTCAAATGCCACCTTTCTTGGTCACCCTATGTAACTTTACCTCCCCAACACATACCCTATCCCCTTGTTATATTTTCTTTCTTAGCACCTATCAACATTCTCACATACTCTAAGTCTTATTAAACTTGACTGTCTATCCTTCTCTCAGTAACACGAAGCTCCACGTGGGTAGACTTCTCAGTCAATTAAAAAAAAATGTTTTTATCCTCTCCATCTATTATAGAAATTGCCAGGCATGTAGCAGGCACCCTAGGCTACTTCCTACTGTATCCTAACAAATGGAATACTATGTTGAGCACATATTAGGATTGTCATAATTAAACTAAATGTGTTATGGATTTTTATTCAGTCACCTAGTTAAGTAGAATTATATTTCAAATACTACAGGCAGAGTGAAATCCACCCTCTTTATCAAGTTCTCTAGGGAAGGCTACTCTTCAACCATTTAAGACAAATTCTAGTATTTATTATCCTGTGTAACCAGAAAATTCTTCCTCCCCCAAAAGAACCTATGTTATTCATGTTGTGGATTAAGCTCATCACTACTCTATGCATTTTCTGAACAGTTAAAGTGGCCACTGTCATCGTGTATTAGAGTTGCTCCCCACAATTTTTTTCATTTTATTTTATTTTATTTTATTTATTTTGTTTTGTTTTGTTATTTGGCCCAGACCCAGGAAAAAAGAAAGGTTGGGCTACAGCAGATGATGTAGTGAGCACAGCTCAGCAATACAAAGGAAATAATAGTCTTTTAAAGTGTACAAAGCTTCGGTTCTCGTTTTTTGCTCTGCTCACTATGAAATACCGGATAAGTAACTCTGCCTCAGCTACACATTCATTCTTCCCTTAAGAGGTTCCTGATAAGCTGAAATTAGATAGAAAACTGTTCTGGCCAGAGCAGCCCTCATGCACCCTTTGTATTCCCCTCTGATGTCATTAGCAAGGGCAGGGAAGAATAAATAGGTAAGTTCCTACGCCAAGACTTCATGATCACCCCTTTCCAAACTATATGGTAACATATTCCTCTTCTAAAATTATTCCTGGATTAACCCAACATCATTGGACTATAGTTTATAAAATGAGTCTTTTCAAATAGCATATTTGTTTTTCTCTGTTCTTTAGACTCAAGTTTAAGGTATGTTTTTAAAAGTTATACATATAAATATTCTAGCCCTGTCTGGTTTGGCTCAGTGGATAGAGAGTCAGCCTGGGGATTGAAAGGTCCCAAGTTCGATTCCAGTCAAGGGCATGTACCTTGGTTGCAGCACATCCCCAGTAGGGGGTGTGCAGGAAGCGGCTGATCAACGTTTCTAACTATCTTTCTCTCTTCCTCTCTGTAAAAAAAAATCAATAAAATATATTTAAAAATATTCTAAAATCCTTTGGGAAGGTATCTTTTTTCAGGATGGGGAGGTAATTCACATGGATTTTAAGGTTTAAATCAGAATCATTTAAAATAAAGTCTTCACTACTTTTGTTACTATTGACACTTGTTTTTTAATAATAAAAATTATGACTTTAAATATATTTCCATGATGTAAGTAATATTCATTATAAAAAAGTTCAAAACATGAAAAATTAAAGTAGAAAAGAAATCTTCTTAGTGATGTCAGATTTTCTAGATATATTTTATCTTTTTCTCTCTTACTATATGTGCTTCTACCTTGGTCCAAAAATGACTTAAGGTGGGTTTAAAAAAGGAGGATACACATATTGCTCAAAATTCTATAATGTGCTAAGTTAATACTAAACTTTATAAAGCAGAACTAAGATCCAAAAATAGTCAAGGCTATTCTGAAGAAGAAAATGAGGGGAAATAAAACTTTCTAGATATCAAAACTCATATAAATCTTTAATAATATAGTATGTTGATTGGTATTAGTGAAGGCCTTAAAAAAACTAATGGAAGAGAGAACCCATAAATAGGACTATGTGTGAAAACATGATAGAGATAGGAGGCACTATAATTCAGATGAAAAGGCTAGACAATTCAATGAGAGAGGGAGTATAAGAAGTACTTTTAATTCATGGTCTCTGATGTTGAACCACCTGGGTCAAATCCCAGTTTAGCACTGTGACATGGTGCAGTTTATTTTAGTTTCCTCATGTGTAATAAAGATAATAATATGGTACCTACTTCATAAGGTTCTTGTGAGGATAGAATGAGTTGTCAAAGAACAGCTTTTAGAACGAACATGTGCATGCGCACATACACACACACTTACTTGCCCAGAATAATTCTCAAAGCTGTTTTCCAAAAGTCTAGGACACATTCATTTGAATAAATATTTAGTCACTTCATATTCTTTGGCATGCCACCAGGCCTCTAAAATATTTTCCCCAGGACTCACATATCACCAGCTACTTGTATTCTAACAGTAATAAAAATAGTACTAAAAAACAGTTTAAATAGAAATCACTAATTAAAGAAAATATATTGCTTTTAGTCATTAATAGTGTTTTTTCTTCATAAGCAATTTGAAATGTCATAAAACAAATGCATACACAATTCAGAATAACAAGCATGTTTTAAAGCAAAGTTCAAAGATGAGGCTATCCTGTAATTCAGTGTTTCTCAAAGTGTGATACGCGTACCCCCAGGGGTACAGGAAGAGTTTGGGGGGGGAGGGGTTACGCGTTGCACAGGAGTTTGGTGGGGATATGCACTGCACCGTGCTTAGCTGCGCCTAATTCTACATTCTCTTGAGTACGAGGGGTACTCAGCGTTATGAAAATTATAGAAGGGGTACACATATGTCAAAAGTTTGGGAAACACTGCAGTGTAATTGAATAGATAGTTTACATAAAAATTCAGGCAATGGGTTAAAGTTACCCATTGTGCTTAGAAGATTCAAAGAGGCTCATGCCCCCAAATCTAGCATGGTTGGTTCTTTGGCTGCTGTGTCTGTGCATTGCTGCCCCCTAATGGTCAGTGTGGTAAACATAAAGGACCACATTCACCCGGCTTTGTCACATTATGACTTCTGAGAAAATAGCAGAAATGATGAGAAGTTTAAGGGTCATTAAACAGTACATATTCTTAGAAACATCTGTTCTTACTCAAAACTCCAAATGCATGTGGGCAAGTCCCTTGAAGATTACTGAGCTCATTAAAAATTGCAGCCCAATTTTGTGTTTGAAACAAGAAAATTCATTATTTTCCAATAGAACAAAAAAGCAGCCAAATTGTCAGGTTTAATTGCAGGGAAATGCAAATGCAAAATAATAATCAAGGAGTTACACAACTGAGCATTTATAGTGACCATGGAAACAATTTTGTCCAAAGCATCTAAGATGAACTGCCCAAGAAAGCTGGCAATTTTGAAGAGGGAATTTTGAAGTTGGATAATGATTTTCAAGAAATGTCTTCATATTCCTGCTGTAAGGGCACACTATAGTAATGGGAGGTACGATTTTCTCAGACTTAAAAAAATGACATACATACCATCTGGTATGGAAACATGGATTTTTCTCCTTTCTTGTAAAGCTAAATGAGAATATGCCTAGGGCCTAAAGAAAACGAGGCTGAGAACAACTTCAAACAAAAGCACAGCAAAGCAAAACAAAACAAAAACCCCAACCCCTACTGGAAATTCAAAGTAGGCAACCACTGCAATAGGGGCGGGGGGGGGGGGGGGGGGGGGGGGGGGGGGGAGAATTTCCTCCTTCACATTGGTCTCAGCAGTGAATGACAAATCAATGTGACCTTGTTAGAGGTACCAAGTTTTCCATATTAATTTAGACATTTAGTAATTATTTAATATGTACCAGTTGTACCTAGAGCTATGTAGAATAGCGAGTTACACAAATTCATTTAAATACCATTGAAACCAATCCTATCACTGGACTAAGTTAAACACTGACAAAATGTAGCTAAACATTTTAGAGTTTCCTGGCTGTGAACACGGTATTGATGGAATGAAACATTCTCAATTTCTCATCTTCATAAGCATTTTAATGATCATCTAATTGAATTAATGTCTCATCCTTAATATCAATACAAATAAATTTGGTGTATGACTTGAATATCTAATGTGCTGGTTGCCTAATAGAGGGTTTTCAACATTTTGGGCTGAATAATTTTTTGGAGGGGGAGTGTCTTGTATATTGTAAGATGTTTAGAAGCATCCCTAACCTCTACCTATCAGAGTCAGTAGTACACCCTCTCCAGTTAGGCCAACAAAAAATGTCTCTAGATACTGCCAACTTTCTGGGGGAAGGGATTGTCCCTGCTGAGAAACAGTGTTCTAATTCATGTCCCTGCTGAGAAGCACTGTTCTAATTTTAGCTGAAAACTTCATATTCTTTTTTTTAAAAAATAAATCTTTATTGTTCATATTATTACAAATGTTTCTTCATTCCCCGCCCCCCCCCCCCATTGCTCCCCTCCACCAGGTTCCCACCCCACCCTCTGCCCTTTCCCCATCCCCCATTGTCCTCATCCATAGGTGCACAGTTTATGTTCAGTCTCTTCCCACACTCCCCTCTCCCCTTTTCCCTGAGAATTGTCAGTTCACTCCCCTTCCATACCTCTGATTCTGTTATATTCACCAGTTAATATTGTTCATCAGATTTTTTTTTAATTCCCTTGGTTTTTAGATTCACTTGTTCATAGTCAGGTATTTGTTGTTCATAGTTTTTATCTTTATTTACTTTCTCTTCCGAAAGAACCTCCTTCAGCAATTCATATAATTCTGGTTTGGGGTGATGAACTCCTTTAGCTTTTTATTTTATTTTATTAGTGAAGCTCTTTATCTGGCCTTCGATTCTGAATGATAGCTTTGCTGGATAGATTATCTTTGGCTGTAGGTTCTTACTATTCATCACCTTGAATATTTCTTGCCATTCCCGTCTGGCCTGCATGGTTTCTGTTGAGAAATCAGCTGACAATCGTATAGGTGCTCCTTTATAGGTAACTACCTGCTTTGCTCTTGTTGCTTTTAATATTCTCTCTTTGTCTTTTGCTCTTGGATTTTTAATTATGATTTGTCTGGTGCGGTCCTCTTTGGATTCCTTTTGTTTGGAGTTCTGTGCGCTTCTTGGACTTGTAAGTCTAATTCTCTCACCAGATGGGGGAAGTTTTCTGTCACTATTTCTTTCAGTATGTTTTCGATATCTTGCTCTCTCTCATCTTCTGGGACCCCCATAATTCTGGTGTTGGTTCGCTTGAAGATGTCCCAGAGGTTTCTTACATTATCTTCAACTTTCTGGATTCTCTTGTCTTCTTGCTTCTGCGGAGAAGTGTCTTCTGGCTCTTTATGTTCCAAATCTTTGACTTGATTCTTGCAATCTTCCATTCTGTTTTTAGGACTCTGTATAATATTTTTTATTTCAGACAATGTATTCTTTATTTCTTGTTGATCCCTTATTATTTCTTGTTGATCCCTTATTATTTCTAGTTGATCCCTTTTCATATCCTCATAGGTCTTATCGACCTTTTCTAGGACATTCTTGAAAAACCTTATAAGCATGGTTTTGAACTCTATATCCAGTCGCTTCTTTTCCTCCATTTCTTTTGTTTGTGAACTGTTTCCTTGTTTCGGCATTTTCACAGCTTCCCTGAGTTGGTAGGGTGCTAAGGTGTCCTATATAGTTCAGTGAGTCAGCCTCCCAGTTACCTGAGGTGGACAGTCTTGGTTTAGCCCTTTGTGGGCTGTGTGTGCAGTCTTGTTGTTAAGCCTTGCTTGTTGTTGGTATCACTGGGAAGCGTTGATCTCCAAGCCAATTGGCTATGAGGATCAGAAGTGTCTCAGCTAAGAGGGTTTCTGTATTCCGCTTGAATGGGGTGGAGTCTCGGGGTGGCACAGATAAGCTTTGTTGAATCCCGCACAATTAGTTGCAGGCGCACGCACCTCTTTGGTATAGGCGCAGACAAGCTTTAGATTCCTGTCTGTCACTCCCTAGGAGAGTCCCATTCACTACGAACGAGAAAGCTAGCTACTGGAAGGGCTTCCGTGCTCTGCTTGGATGGGGTGGAGTCTCAGGTAGTGCAGACAAGCTTTATTCAGCCCCTCCCAACGAGGGTCTGGTTTCTGAGTCCCGCAGTAATGGCCGCTGGCTTCACACACCTCCGAGAGATCTCTGCCCATTGCCTGACAGTCTGGCCTCTCCCTGTCTGGGGCCGTCTATCAGAGCAATAGGGCGGTTCTGTTTTCCTCCCGAACAAGAAAACCAGCCACGCGTTAGCGCGCAGGGAGTAAGCCAGCAGCGAACTCGGCCCGCCCTCTCCGCTCCACAAACAAGCCGGCAGCGAAGTCGGGTGGCCGCCTTTTCGAGCGCAGTTCTCCGCACCTTCTCAGTTCCTGAGGTTCAGCGTGTCTTCTCTCTCCTTCCCAGATGGTAGAGCCTCCTTTCAGCCAGCTGTCCGGCGCTTCAGGGTGATGTTTCCCTTGTTTTTCAGTTCTAAATTCAAATTTGTTGTGGTAGGCTGCATTCGGGTGTCTACCTTATCCTGCCATCTTGGTTTCTCCTCGAAAACTTCATATTCTAATCCAAATACTATTTTTGTTGCTATTAATCCTCATTTGCAGATGTTTTTTCCATAGATTCTCAAAGACAAAAAAAGGAGATGGGGAGGGAAAGAGACAGAAAAGAGAGAGAGAGAAGGAAAGAAACTTCGATGTGAGAGACACATTGATTGGTTGCCTCCCACAGGCACCCTGAGGAAGCTGGGGATTAAACCTGCAACCCAGGTATGTGCCCCTGTCTGGAATCAAACTCAAGACCCTCCAGTTCGAGGATTGACACTTTAACCACCACTTCAGCCTGGACTAAGATAAGTACTGTTTTTATAAGTACTCAGGAAGCAAATAGTGACTAGTTAAGAGACCTATATTCTCACCTATTGATATGCAAATTAAAACCATAATAAGATACCACCACACAACTATTTCAATGGCTAAAAACAAAAAACTAAGGATACAAAGTGTTGCTGAAGATATGGAGCAAATGGAACTCTCATCTATTGCTGGAGGAAATGCAAAATGATACAGACACCAGGGAAGTATTTCAGTTCTTTAAAAAAAAAAAAATATATATATATATATATATTTTAATTGATTTCAGAGAGAAAGGGAAAGGGAAAGATAGAAACATCAAGGATGAGAGAGAATCATTGATCAACTGCCTCCTGTATGCCCCACACTGGGGATCTAGCCTCCAACACAGACCAGGAATTGAGCCATGACCTCCTGGTTCATAGGTTGCTGCTCAATCACTGTGCCACACTGGTTGGGCTCCTAGTTTTTATAGAGTTAACATTCTGTTACCAGTATCCTACTCCTAAATATTTACCCAAGAGAAGTTAAAAATTACGTACATACAAAAACCTATGCAAATGTTTAGGGTGGTTTTATTCATAATTTCCAAAACTGTCCTTCATTAGTCAACATATAAATAAAACTTTGGTACATCCATGCAATGGCATGCTATTCAACAATCAAAAGGAATTAACAACAGATTTAAGTAGTGACATGGGTGAATCTAAAATGCATTTTGCTAAGTGAAAGAAATCAAACTAAAAAAACTACGTAACGACAGACAGACAGCGTATTAGTTATGAAGAGTTTGGGGTGGTGGGAGAACATGTCAATAAGGGCACATTAGGGAAAATTTTCGAGTAAAATAATGGCAAATATTCTGTTCTCACTATGGTGGTGGTAGTTGTGTACTTCACTCATTTGTCATAGAACAGTAAATTTAAAAAGTGCAAATTTTGCTATATGAAAATTTATCATTGTAAAGCTGACTTAAAAATCACAAACAAACCAGACAGCATAGGAAAAAGAGTTTGGTTTTTATGTTTTTGGTTAGGGGCCTCATTTTCTCATAATAATCTAAACAAGTTGTTTATGTTTTGATTCCTTAAGACTAAGATGATTACAATGTTTTACCCCTTTACTTTTAAGAAAACTGTCAGACAAATTATACCATCTAGCTAATATTTATGTACTATTGCAGATGCAAAACAAGTTAAAAAAAAACCTGCACTATATAAAACAGTAAAACACATGTCCACCTAATTAATTACCTGATGCTGTGAAATGGAGGTTTTATAAAATTCTTGTCCTATCTTAAAATTCTCATGTTGTGTGCAGTTAGTGGTCCTTTATGAGTGTATGTCAAAAATCATAGGGATAGAGTGGTAAGTAGCTAAATGTGCTGTCATTCAGACACTGAAGATTCTGAAAGCCAAGGTGGGTGGACCCAGTATTATCAACTGGGCAAGGAAAGAAAAGCTGTAAAAATATATAGCCAATAATCTTCATCTTATAAACCTTATTAATGCTTACGGTACCCAATTTGTCTGTACTGGAGTTATTCCTTTTCTTCTCCTTCATTCCACTTTCCTATTCCCCTCCTCCACCAGTCACCAAATATATTTTTTAATTATTTAGAGAGCTCCAGAAAGTCAAAATAGTAGCTAAACCCAGTTACAATTTATCCTATTCACATTTGCTCACAATCCTACAATCCATTCCTACTCACGAGGAATATAGAGGAGTGGCAAGAAGAAACTGAAAAAGGTCGGTCCACTTTTGAGGTATTTCAAAGGGAAGTAAAGGAGAGACGCTAGATACACATATCAGACCTCAGTGCAATAAAATATTTACAATCATCGAATGAAACCACCAGGTCCCAATTATAACCCAATAATAAGAAAACAATCAAATTATATGGTTGTCTCTTGCTTACCAGAGGAAATTCTAGAAATTTGATTTAAGAAAACTGACTACAAAAATGGAACTATCTGGGTGATTTTCCTTGCATCGAGACCATCCTCCCTCCCTCCCTTCAACTTCCTGCATGACCATCATGCTCTCCTTTCTAACTTGGTCAAGTATTTACTTCAGGAATGTTGGGGCCATCAAGAACTTTAAATTCTTAAAACTAGAAAGAGTTATAGGAAGTCTGATGACAATCCATTGGTTAAGTCTCAAATTCTCACTTATCGTGTATCCTCCTCTCAAGGATATTCGGGGAATCATGTATCTAGAAAATGCTGGCAATAGTAGGTGCCGAACAAACACATACTGAATAAATGGAATTAAATAAAATGAAATAGAATTGGATTGTGGAAGGAAAAAAGTCCAATAAGGGCTCAAGAATGTAGAGTTCATTTGAAGGGCGATTCCACCTCCTACTAGTCAAACAGTCCCTCGTGATGACCTCTTAACAGTGTTAAAGAACAGGGGTTGTTCATGCTTTGCATTCACCTTTAAGTATATAATTAGTAGATATTTATTTTACTGCAGTTTTCTTTTTTGTGTTAGCTTAGTGTTAGCTATGTATCACAAATTTAAGGTCTAGAATGGCAAAAAAATTTTATTTATTTATTTTTTATTTTTTTATTTATTTTTTTTTAATTTTTATTTTTAATATATTTTATTGATTTTTTTTTTTACCCCCTCCCTCCCTCCCACACAACCCTTCCCTCCCCAGAGTTTTGTGTCCATTGGTTGCACTTATATGCATGTATACAAGTCCTTCAGTTGATTTATTATCTCCCCCAGATCTTCCTCCCGTCCCCGCTGTAACTTGACAGTCTACTTGTTGATATACTGTCTCTATATCTATCTTATGGTTCACCAGATTATAATGTTCTTTATTATCCACAAATGAGTGAGGTCATGTGGTATTTCTCTTTCATTGATTGGCTTATTTCACTCAGCATGATGGTCTCCAATTCCATCCAGGATGCTGCAAATGATGAGAAATCCTTCTTTTTTATGGCAGCATAGTATTCCATTGTGTAGATGTACCATAGTTTTTGGATCCAATCATCTGCTGACGGACACTTAGGCTGTTTCCAAATTCTGGCTATTGTAGATTGTGCTGCTATGAACATAGGGGTGCATATATCCTTTCTGATTGGTGTTTCAAGTTTCTTGGGATATATTCCTAGAAGTGGGATTACTGGGTCAAATGGGAGTTCCATTTTCAGTTTTTTGAGGAAACTCCACACTGTTCTCCACAGTGGTTGCACCAGTCTACATTCCCACCAGCAGTGCACGAGGGTTCCTTTTTCTCCGCAACCTCGCCAACACTTGTCGTTTGTTGATTTGTTGATGTTGGCCATTCTGACAGGTGTGAGATGGTACCGCATTGTTGTTTTGATTTGCATCTCTCGGATAATTAGTGACTTTGAGCATGTTTTCATGTGCTTTTTGGCCTTCCTTCTGTCTTCTTTTGAAAATATTCTATTTAGGTCCATTGCCCATTTTTTAATTGGATCATTCATCTTCCTTTTATTTAGTTGTATAAGCTGTTTGTAGATGTTGGAGATTAAACCTTTATCAGTGGTAACATTTGCAAATATGTTCTCCCACACAGTGGACTTTCTTGTTGTTTTGTTGATGGTTTCTTTTGCTGTAAAGAAGCTTTTTATTTTGATGAAGTCCCATTTGTTTATTTTCTCTTTAGCTTGCATTGCACTAGGGGTAGTATCAGTGAAGAAGTTTTTTTGGCATACGTCTGAGATTTTGTTGCCTGTGGATGCTTCAAGTATTTTTATGGTTTCCCGTCTGATGTTTAAGTCCTGTATCCATTTTGAGTTTATTTTTGTGTATGGTGTAAGTTGGTGATCTAGTTTCATTCTTTTGCATGTATCTGTCCAATTTTCCCAACACCATTTATTGAAGAGACTGTCTTGACTCCATTGTATATTAGTGCCTCCTTTGTCAAATATTAATTGAGCATAGTGATTTGGGTTGATATCTGGGTTCTCGATTCGATTCCATTGATCTATATGTCTGTTTTTGTGCCAGTACCAGGCTGTTTTGAGAACAGTGGCTTTGTAATACAGTTTGAAGTCTGGTATTGAGATACCTCCTACTTTACTCTTCTTTCTCAGGATTGCTGTGGCTATTCGGGGTCTTTTATTGTTCCAAATGAACTTTTGGAGAGTTCTTTCTAGGTCAGTGAAATATGCCGTTGGTATTTTAATGGGGAGTGCATTGAACTTATAGATTGCTTTAGGAAGTATGGACATTTTGATGATGTTGATTCTACCAATCCATGAACATGGTATGTTCTTCCATCTGTTTACATCTTCCTCTATTTCTTTTTTCAGTGTCGTGTAGTTTTCCGCGTATAGGTCCTTTACTTCCTTAGTTAAGTTTATTCCTAGGTATCTTAATTTTTTTGGTGCGATCGTAAATGGAATTGCTTTTTTAGTCTCTGTTTCTATAAACTCACTGTTGGTGTATAGAAATGCCATAGATTTCTTAGTGTTAATTTTGTATCCTGCTACATTGCCAAATTCATTTATTAAGCCAATTAGTTTTTTAATGGAGTCTTTTGGGTTTTTTATATACAATATCATGTCGTCTGCAAATAAGGATAACTTTACTTCTTCTTTTCCAATTTGGATGCCTTTTATTTCCTCCTCTTGTCTAATTGCAATGGCTAGTACTTCCAGTACTATGTCAAAGAGGAGTGGCGATAGTGGGCATCCCTGTCTTGTTCCTGTTCTTAGAGGGAATGGTTTTAGTTTTTGCCCATTGAGTATGATGTTGGCTGTGGGTTTATCATATATAGCTTTTATTACGTTGAGGTATGATCCATGTACTCCCACCTTGTTAAGAGTTTTTATCAGGAAAGGGTGTTGGATTTTATCAAATGCTTTTTCTGCATCAATTGATATGACTATATGATTTTTATCTTTCAACTTGTTTATGTGATGTATCACGTTTATTGATTTGCGGATATTGTACCAACCTTGCATTCCTGGTATAAATCCTACTTGGTCATGGTGTATGATCTTTGTGATGCTCTGCTGGAGCCGATTTGCTAGAATTTTGTTGAGGATTTTGGCATCTATGTTCATGAGGGATATTGGCCTGTAATTCTCTTTCATTGAGTTGTCTTTATCGGGTTTTGGTATTAGGGTGATGCTGGCTTCATAGAAGGAGTTTGGAAGTGTTCCTTCCTCTTGAATTTTTTGGAATAGTCTGAGGAGGATAGGTTTTAGTTCTTCCTTGAATGTTTGGTAAAACTCTCCTGTGAAGCCATCTGGCCCTGGGCTTTTGTTTGCTGGAAGCTTTTTGATGACTGTTTCAATTTCTTCCCAAGTCACTGGTCTATTGAGATTTTTAGATTCTTCCTGATTGAGTTTTGGAAGTTTGTATTTTTCTAGGAATATGTCCATTTCCTCCAGGTTGTTCAGTTTGTTGGAATAGAGTTGTTCGTAGTATTTTGTAACAATCCGTTGTATTTCGGTGGGGTCTGTTGTTATTTCACCTCTTTCATTTCTGATTTTGTTTATTTGGGTCCTCTCTCTTTGTTTCTTGGTTAGCCTGGCTAGAGGTCCATCTATCTTGTTTATTCTTTCAAAGAACCAGCTCTTGGTTTTGTTGATCTTATGTATTGTTTTTTTGGTCTCTATGTCGTTTATCTCTGCTCTGATTTTTGTTATTTCCTTCCTTCTGCTTACACTGGGTTTTTCTTGTTGCTCCTTTTCTAACTCCTTGAGTTGTAGAGTTAGATCATCTGTTACTATTTTTTCTAGTTTTTTGCAATAGGCTTGTAAGGATATGAACTTCCCTCTCAAAACTGCTTTTGCTGTGTCCCAAAGATTTTGGATTGTTGTGCTTTCATTGTCATTTGTTTCCAGGATGTTTTTAATTTCTTCCTTGATTTCTCTGGTAACCCAGTCCTTGTTTAATAGCAAGCTGTTTAGTCTCCATGTGTTTGATTTCTTTGGATTATTTTTATTGTAGTTAATTTCCAGTTTTATGCCATTATGGTCTGAGAAGATACTTGATATGATTTCTATCTTCTTGAATTTGAAGAGACTTTGCCTATGTCCCAAAATGTGGTCTATCTTTGAGAATGTCCCATGTGCACTTGAGAAGAATGTATATTCTGTGGCTTTGGGGTGGAGTGTCCTGAAGATGTCAATTAATTCCATCTGGTCTAGTGAGTCATTTAGGATTGATATTTCTTTGCTGATTTTTTGTTTAGATGATTTGTCGAAGGGTGACAGTGGGGTATTAAAATCTCCTACTATGATTGTATTGCTATTAATCTCTCCCTTAATGTCCTCTAGCAGTTTTTTAATGTATTTGGTTGCTCCTGTATTGGGTGCATATATATTTACCAGGGTTATTTCTTCTTGTTGGATTGTTCCCTTTAGTATTATGAAGTGACCTTCATTATCTCTTGTTATGTCCTTCACTCTGAGATCTAATTTGTCAGATATAAGTATTGCTACCCCAGCTTTTTTTTCATTTCCATTTGCCTGGAAAACTTTTTTCCATCCCTTCACCCTCAGTCTGTGTGCATCTCTTTTTCTGAGGTGGGTTTCTTGTAGACAACAGATGTATGGGTCTTGTTTTCTTATCCAATCTGTTACCCTATGTCTTTTGATTGGAGCATTTAATCCATTTACATTTAAGGTTATTATTGATAGGTACTCATTTGACGCCATTTTTATTCTATACCCGTGTTCTTTCTTCACTTCTTATTTCTTTATTTTTACAGTAGACCCTTTAGCATTTCTTGCATTGCTGGTTTGGTGGAGATAAATTCCTTCAGTCTTTTTTTGTCTGTGAAGCTCCTGATTTCCCCTTCAATTTTGATTGATAGCCTTGCTGGGTACAGTATTCTTGGATTCAGACCCTTCCTTTGCATGACTTTGTATATTTCATCCCATTCCCTTCTGGCCTGATAAGTTTCTGTTGAGAAATCAGTTGCTAGTCTGATGGGGGTTCCTTTGTATGTAACTTTCTGTCTCTCTCTGGCTGCTTTTAAGATTCTTACTTTGTCGTTGTTGTTTGCCAATTTAATTATAATGTGCCTTGGAGTCTGTCTTCTGGGATTCATTTTGCTTGGGACTCTGCGGGCATCTTGTATTTGTGTGGGTTTTTTCTTTTCTATTTCAGGAAAGTTTTCTGTCATTATTTCTTGAAATACTTTTTCCATGTCTACCTCAGTTTCCTTTCCTTCTGGAACCCCTATTATTCGAATATTATTTTGTTTTGTTTTGTCCCAAAGCTCCCGTAGGCTCTCCTCCTGCTTTTTAATCTTTTTTTCTAGAAGTTGCTCTACTAGAATGGCAAAAAAATTTTTTTTAATTTCTTCACTAATGTGGCTTGGCATACTCCCTAACATGCATTGTGTACTCAGTCTTGTAACAGGACAAATGCGTGTCAGAAACCCAGCTCTGGTCACTTACTGGCTATAAAATTTTGCAGTTCTGGAATAGGTTTGCAAAAATCTAAGAAATAAACATTCAGTATTAAAGGAATCAGTCCCAGAGTATCAAATACTGACCCCCAGTTATTATTATTTTTTTTTTTTTTACTTTTCAAAATATATCAATAAATCATTCCAAGTGGGCAAGGAAAAAAGCTTTTTGATATTCAGTTTTCTCACTTATCAACATCAATATCACTATCTATCTCAAAGGATATAGGATAACTTCCAAGATCATATGTTAAAATACGTTAAAGTGCTTTAAAAACCAACTATAAAATCAGCCATTGGAAGTACCACATTTTTTTCCAGCTGAAGATGAGCCAGCCTAATGGAAGTGAATGAACATCAACTTAGGAATTGGATAGATAAAAATTCCTGGATTTAAAATCTGGATTCAATTATTTAATAGGCATTTACAATCCTGAGCCAATTATCCCCAGTAAAATGTAGGTAATGACACCTATATCTTATATAATTATATGAGGATTAGAGATGATATACTATGTACAGTGCTTAACCCCATTCCTGGCATGTTGCTTTAAACATTCAATATTTATTATTATTAATACAATAAGTCAAAAGAACTGTCCCATGTGTTCATGCTATACATTAGTTGTACACAGCCATCATAAATGGCAAAGACCAGCACAGAACACAAGTTTTCCTTCTGGCAGATTACCCCTCCAAGTTCCATCATACTGATCAAGAAATAGATTTATTACAGTATTGGACAGTTATATATGGAGTTTAGGGTATCTGCCTAAAGTATATACTTTAAAGTAACTTCAGAAATAAAATTCATAAATAATTGAATAAAGAAACACAACTTGGTTCTCAGATTTTGAAGGAATGTGACTAACAATGACCCAAAATCCAAAAACGTGCACCTATGCAAATCATTACGTTAAACAATACCAGGATATGGGTTCCTCATTCTTCTTAACTATTCTTCTGAGAAATATTTCCACCCTACCTAGTTTGGCTCAGTGGATAGAGTGTCATCCTGTGGATTGAAGGGTCCCGAGTTGGGGGCTCGATCCCCAGTGTGGGGCATGCAGGAGGCAGCTGATCAACGATTCTTTCTCATCACTGATATTTCTATCCCTCTCCTTCTCCCTTCCTCTCTGGGGTTGGGGAAGGAAAAATACTTCCCTCAAATTTCCTCTTACTTTCCTTTTTTTTTTTTTAGTAAAAGGATTCGACTCTGTAAAAGCTTTATAAGCAGAGGAAGGAGTTGTAATCATTAGCCATTTTTCCACATGCACATAACCACCCTATCATTTTAGGTTATCTTCTTTCTTGGTACCCAAATTATTACTTCACACCTTACCAGTGTGAAACATCAATCTTTTACACTTATGGCATTTCTGTTATATGGAGAATATTTTCACCCTTGAGTTTTTGTAGTTGGTGACTGGGCAATCTTCTGTCTTCTAGCTTTTCATGCCCTGTTTGTTCAAAACAATTCAACTCAAATCATTTTCCTGATCCAGTGGACCCTCACTAAAGCGTGGGACAGGGACAGTTGTGTCTGAGGTAGTTTTGGTCTCCAATGGGTATAATACTTATGTCTTAAAATGCCCAATATACTTTTAAGAAGTTAGAAACCTAAATGAAAATCACAATGAGGGCAAATGACAAATGGTAAATTGTAACTAAGAAGTTTTCATAATGCAATAATTGACAGGAACATTGTTAAAAAAAAATAATAAGATCTATTTTGATACATAGTAGCAACCATAATATCTTGTTAACTTATAGTCCCAAAGGTCTGAAGTTAGAACAAGAAGATTATCACTGGATAGATGAAGCTTTTCAGTTTCTCAAACAAAATAATTTATTAGCACTTTAAAAATTAATGACTATCTAAATAAATATACTTACTTACATTTTTGAACAGTTGCTCAGCAAGTTCTCTGACATGCTTTATCATCTTCAGTGGGTTATTTTCTTCAACTTTAATTCGCTCTACCTCAAAAGCTACCAGCTTGAAAAAAGAATGAAATGGCAAAACATCAATTCTAAGATATGCTGAATTAGAAAACTGTGATAATTTCTTATCATTACAAACCAAGAAGATTCCAAAATATATACTATTACTAAAATAATATTTTAGATTTTTGCTGGGCTTCACCACTATTCTAGATGCATGGAGTCTATCCAGTCATTGGATAGTTCAGTGGTCTCCCCCTGATGATTTAGGGCCCTATTTCCTCTTGGAAAAGTCATTTCTGGATCTCAGAGACCCTTTCATTCTCCAGGCCTCACTTAGACATTTCTCATTTTGAGAAGTGTGGGTGGTCAGAACATGTCCCTAACTCACAAAACACGAACCAAATGTTTAAGTCAGGTCATTCAGATGCTGGTTCCAGCTCTGCTAACAGTGAAATTTGGAAAAACTCCTAAGCTCCAGTTTCTTCATCTCTAATGTAAGATGGAGGAACAAGACGATCTTTAGGCTCCTTCCAGTTCCCAAGTTATATAAACTCTAATCCATGTCCCTACTAAATAACTAGCTGGGAGAACTGGGAGAGTGTATATACTTGGAGTAGAGAGAAGAGTACTTACAGGAAAAAAATGAATAAGGAGGAGTGGGAAGATGGATGAATTTTTTAAAAAGGTTATAAGACATTTTCTTCTAGGAACTATTAGATTTACTGGAATAGACAGACATTTAAAACCACGACTTCACCTATTCTAGGCCAGGATTCAGAAAGACTGTCAAACAAGGGCAAACACTTTTCCTTCTAACAGGCCTATTTGATGGAGTGTGGGAATAAGCTCCATAATCCTTTGTGGGGTAGGCTGCCCAAGCTAAATGAGAACAAGGATCCCGTTCCCAGAAGCACACAACTTTCCTACAAAGCACACTCTAATGCAAACCAACTAAGCGGCCAAAGATGACAGACAAGAAATTACTTAGGTCTGATGTCTCATTGCTTTTAGGCACTTGACAAGGATACATATGAACTGGTTTTCAAGTAATATCAACAAGATGTCAAAAATCATCATTGCTGGCAGAACCTAGAACAGGATGAACACTAAGAGACGCAATAGGAATCTTGGACAAGGTCCTTGCCTTATCATTGTTTCTAATCTAAAGGATATATGTATCTTATGTCTATAAAAGCACATAATCTTCCTGAATAATAGACAAACATGTAAATTGACCATACATCCACTATGCCCACAGCCAATCAGAGTAAGTATGCAAATTAGAAGGCCAAAGATGGCAGCCGCCCAGGAGTGGCCAGGCGGGGCAGGACGCTTGCTATGAGAGGGAGGGCAGGAGGCAAAGAAGAGAAATGCTGCAGCAAAGACAAGACTGCAGATTCCAGAGTCTGCAGCAAAGGCGAAGATGGCAGACTCTGGCTAGAGTCTGCAGCGAAGACAAAGATGGCAGACTCCGGCTGGAGCGAATGCCTGGGTCCCAGATGCCGGAGGAAAACCAGTGCTGGCAGCCAAGGAAAGGAAGGCCTATTGCACAAATCTCTTCGTGTAACCAGCCTCTAGTAAAAGATAAGCTGCCAGATGAAGTTAGAGATACAAAATTAAGCTCAATGTAGACTAGTAGACCTCCAATGTACTCTGGGGAGGTGGTAAAATAAGAGCAAAGTATGAAGAATGGCTGGTCAATCAGACTGAAAGGTAGAGGGAGAGCACTCCAGGCAAGGGAAGGATGTACAAAAATAGTCAGAGGCTGTAGCAAGCAAGTTTTTTTTTTTTAATTAATTTATATAAATTATTAGTTGTGACGAAACTGCCAGAAGGGAGAATTTGGATAGAAAAGAAAGGGGATATATAAACAAATATTACTATTCAAAATGCTTCAGAGACTAATAAAATGAGCTAGAAAAGAGTATGAAGAGCATATAATTTAACTCCAAAAACATTATGTCTCAATTACTTAGGATCTATACCAGGGGTCCTCAAACTTTTTAAAGTGGGGGCCAGATCACGGTCCCTCAGAGAGCTGGAGGGCCGGACTATATGAACTACTAATTCCTACTGTAACACCTTGGCTGCGCTCACTGCCCAAAAAACCTGGCGGGCAGGATCAGACTCCCCTGGGGGCTGCATGTGGCCCGCGGGCCGTAGTTTGAAGACCCCCTGATCTATACTAATATACTAAAGGCTGATATCTATACTAATAAAAGGGTAATATGCTAATTAGACTGGGTCAACCGGACATCTTCCAGATGTCTGGTCCTCCTTCCGGACAAAGCCACAGTAGTGGGGGCCGAGGTAGAGACGGTTAGGGGTGATCAGGCCAGCAGGGGAGCAGTTAGGGGCGATCAGGTCAGTCGGTTAGGGGTGATCAGGCAGACAGGCAAAGTGATTATGGGTGATCAGGCAGGCAGGTGAGTGGTTAGGAGCCAGCAGTCCAGGATTGCAAGAGGGATGTCCGACTGCTGGTTTAGGCCCAATCCTACAGAGGGGTCCTGGACTGGAGAGGGTGCAGGCCAGGGTGAGGGACTCCCCCACAAACAAATTTCATGCAACAGACCTCTAGTATGTTAATATTAGATAACCAATGACCAATCATATTTAATGTTGGTATTAGAACTGTAAGAAATAATAGTCCACCTCAGGGCAATTGCTCCTAAGTCCTCATATAATTTTTTCTACTATTAATTAAAGCATTTGGTGCAATTCTCCATACTCAGAATTAAAACATGTGCCTCTTCTTTCAATCTCACCTGTGAATACTTAATTATCTCTATATAAGAAAAATAAAAGATCCTTTTCTGAACCAAGGATCTTTAAAACCTTGAGTCCTACCTTCTTTACATAAAATAAAATCAGCAACTCCAAAATATGATCACTATTATTATTCTCCACTAGCTTGGGTGCTAGGAATGTTTTCTTTTACAGACTTCAAGTAACTTTACATTTATTGGTTCAAGCACAGTGCTCTTTCAGAAACTGAAATTGGAATAACATTTTTCATTCTATCTACCAGAATGGACTTCTATGAAAATAGTTTAATGGTAAATGGAAAGATGCATTAAAATAAGAGAAATCAGAATGAACACAAAATAGCATCTGTATTTTAACTCACATCTATTCTAACTTTCCCTTTCTAAGGCCAATTCCTTGGTGATAGAGACTTAAACCTGTCTTTTATATAGTTAATATCTCCCAAGGGAGCTATTATGGATATCAGGAAGAATGCTACTAAGCTAAATTATGTCTCTAGGACCCTGAGAGACAATATATAACTGCTTAAAGTCATATATCTACTCATTAAACTTTGACTTTTTCTCTATGAAACCAATAAAGGAATTGTGTTATTACCTTCAAAAATAAATGTTCTACTTACACAATCACTGTCAATTTTTTCAAAAAGATTTTAATCAACAATTTAAAATTAAGTTTTCAAGATTTTATGTATGTCTGAGATATCCTATAGTTCTATTTTTTATAATTATATTTTCACATTTTAAATATCAAGATCTGATAAGCATAATAGTAATAATATTTGGATTATTTTATATTTAATGTATAACATAGTTATAATTTTGATTAAAAGTTTAAAATATTACTTCTCTACTTTGTACCATTTTAATTTTGTCTGTAAATAATGTATTCATTTGATAAAAACTATACCTCGTCAAAGAGATCACAGGATCTATAGGGAGGGCCTCTTTCTGAAACAAAACCTGCAAATGCCATTCCATTGAGAACTTTAGTGAGGAAATCATTTTCAATCAAACCACGCTGCCCCAAGAAAGCTGTCTGTAAAGAAAGAAAATGTGAAATGAATAATTTATCACTGAGTAATGAATGGAACACAAAACAAAATAAATCTATCTATATGTATAAAAGCCTAAGCGACCATCAACAGTTTGACCGGTTGACTGTTCGCCTGGCAGCTATGACGCAAAATGACTACCAGGGGGCAGACGGTCTGACCAGTAGAGGAGGAGGAAGGAGCTTGATTCCTCGTGAAATTGGCCATGGGTTGGGTTGCTGCTGGGGGGAGGGCGGAAAGAGAGTAACCAAAGATCTTATATAAATACTAGAGGCCCAGTGCACGGGATTTGTGCACTAATGGGGTCCCTAAGCATGGCCTGCGGGAATCAGGGCTGAAACTGGCTCTCTGACATCTCCTGAGAGGTCCCAAATTGCAAGAGGGTGCAAGCTAGGCCAAGGGACCCAACAAGCACCAGGGCTCTAGTAGAAAGATAAAGCTTGAATAAGTGTCTTCATGCAAAAATGTGTTACTATAAATTACACTTCTCTTAAAAAGGTTTTTGATACCTGAGATACTATAGGTATTAGAAAGAATAAAAATGAATCTGTCTGTAAAGCAGGAGGAAAAATAAAAAATTAATACTCAATTTTAAAAGAAAACCAATTTAAAGTTAACATTATAGACTTGGTGTCGCTGACTACACTCTTCCTTGGGGACTAGCATGGCTCCAACAATGACAGAACAGCTGTGGCTCCTTCTGTTGTGAGCGGCCTAAGTATGGGCAGCCGGGCCCAGGACTGAGCTTCTAAAGTTAACATTATAGCTGAAACCGGTTTGGCTCAGTGGAGAGAGCATCAGCTTGCGGACTGAAGTGTCCCGGGTTCGATTCCGGTCAAGGGCATGTACCTTGGTTGCAGGCACATCCCTGGTAGGGCGTGTGCAGGAGGCAGCTGGTCAATGTTTCTCTCTCATCGACGTTTCTAGCTCTCTATCCCTCTCCCTTCCTCTCTGTGGAAAATCAATAAAATACATTTTAAAAAATAAATAAATAAAGTTAACATTATACTTTGAATGAAAACATGTTAGTTCCATAATATTATTAAAAATTATCAATACAGATGTGTTGTAGAATTGTGCATCTGAATAGATTCTACTTTGTACTAGCCTAATTTTGTCTGTAAATAATGCATTCATTTGATAAAAAGTATACCTCATCCAAGAAGTATCACCCCAATAAATTCAATAAAAAAAGGAAAAAAATCATCATATAACAACACAAAGCAAATATTTTAAATAACCCCATTTGATAAATTAAGGGGAAAATACATGGCCAGAAAAGGACAACCAAGTTGTTTTATTTAATGGGAGTCTACATTTTGAACAGATTCTATATAGTTCTGTACCTTACCTTGTGAAAATGTATCACTGGTTCTGCATGAATTCTTATGAGCTGTAGGCATGATCTATATCCTTGGAAAAGTTGTGCAAATAATCTAAGAAAAACTGCACGTACTTCTTTATCCTGCAAATATAAGAAGAAACGTGTTAGGTAATTGAATTTCTTAAAAAATAAAATGAATTATCACAAAATCAAATAGTTGTAAAAAAGTTGAGGGATTATTAAATCAATCTGTATGTCTGTGCTTCCTACACATCAGTCTCATTTGTGGCAATCCTGAGTGATCGGCATCTAGTCTGTTCCACTGTTGGCAGCATAGGCTGTTCAACAGTTCTTTTTAAAACTGAACCAAACAAAACTTGCTTCCAGCACATTCAATTTTCCTATCAGAAAAAACACAAGTCACAGTCTCCCCTTTCACCATGCTCAAGAAGGACATATTTCCCAAGTCATTTGCTTTTTATAGCCATCAAAAGAATATCACAAATACAAAGGAAAAAAAGACTTTTTAAAGCTTATAAAATTCTCCCAAAATTTATCCAACTTATAAAAATGTATTCTCATATTAATAAGGTCTGACTTCAACTCTGTTTTAATAATTCAGGCTTTTATATAAATCATAGTTTTAGAATAGGGAGAACACTTAGAAATTTATTTAGTCAACCCTTCTTTAATTAATGGAAATAGTCAAGAACTCTTAATGAACTTGTCAAAGGTATCCAGCTCTATGAAGATCCTGATTGGCCACAAAGCTCATCTATAAGAAATGCACTGAGCAAAATTAAAAAGGGATCCCTGTTATATCTTCTGTTGGGACTATTTTCACCATTCACTCCTCAAACTTGATTCTCTTCTATTATTTACAATACTGTTTCCATTTTTTGTAAGCTTCCCTCTCCCTACTTTTTTTATCCTTGCCTGGCCTTTTTATTTGCTGCTTGACACGATTTTCCAGGCTGTAGCCTAGGTTCTGATTTTTTTGTCTGCTACTTACTATGCTTCCTCAGGACAACAGCTTTAGCCCTTCTCCCCACTGGTCAGTGTGCTGCCCTGGGATTCCTCCTTGAGCAGGTCATGAGGTGAGTCAGTAGCAATTCTCTTGATTTCTAATTTGGTGCTCCGTTTACTTGGCTGTCCACGTAACTCATTTTTACTAGGTTGTACATGTAATTCAGCTTCTTTAACAATTGTACAAATAAAAGTACAGTTCTCTTTAAAAGCATAAAACTTAAATCTTAAACTTCTTACCAGCATTTTTGAGTGGGATAAAGCTGTTCGTGGAGGGGGGAAAGCATGATCGGCCACTTCCAAATCTGGGTGTAGAATCTAAAGCAAAGAAGTTTTGTTATATAGAAGATCTTAATATCAATAAAACCTATTATTTAATCTACTTGAAGCATTATATGAAAAAGTGTCAGTATATAAATTA
This sequence comes from Pipistrellus hanaki, assembly GCF_964339955.1. Classification (NCBI taxonomy): domain Eukaryota; kingdom Metazoa; phylum Chordata; class Mammalia; order Chiroptera; family Vespertilionidae; genus Pipistrellus; species Pipistrellus hanaki. Next base: position 48,557,714 of record NC_140511.1, read on the forward strand.
CAATATATTTTTTCCATGAACTACAATGCAGTTAGCTGAGGCAATTCTGTATATATTATTGTGAAATGACCTCCAAGAGAAAATATTTAATGAAAAACCATGCTCCAGAAAAATTTACATATGTAAGTCTATATATGTATACGCATTATGTACATATAAATGAAAATGCAAAGTTCTGAAAGACTATACAATAAGCTATAAAACAGTAGTTACCTCTGGGAAGGGAATGGTCTAGTGCAGATCTATTTCTCTATAGTGGAAAATTTTAAACAAGCATTTATTTTTATGTTTCTTAGTATAATTAAGAATTAATTAACAGAAATATTGAGGAGAATATGAAGGCTTCAGTTCTAGTAATGACTTAAAATGCAGAATTTCTAAGTTTGAATTTTCTGATGATGGATCAATGGGCACCTAAAAATGTTGTCAGTAAAATAAAATACTGTGCTTTTACAAATCAAATAAGGTAAAATAACTACAAAAAATTAAATTCATCCCAATGAGAAACATACAGGCCACTGATTTCTTAAAACTTCACTACACAGAATGCTGGACATTTAATCTGTCTATAAGTAACATCTTCCTGCAGTAATTTGAAAACAACATCCCACTGTTTTGCAAGTAGCACACCTATCATGGAGGAATGAGATGTCAGTAGGAGGTTGAAGGAGAAGGAAAAAGTGCTGACTTCTAATGGGGGTTTAGAATTACTTCAAGGCAGAGTCTAGTCTTGTTTTCACACGTGTGTTTCCAATACCTATGACATTATTCAGTTCTAAGTGAATAAGATGAGTGAAAAAAAATGAATGTATAACAAATATTCAGTTAGGATTCAAAGTATATTCTTTAAATAATATTTAGTAAATACTCCATGAGACTATATTCATGTTTGAAGACCTTTTTTAAAAGTAATTACATTGCTAATGATAGCAATTTTCTCTTGATTTAAATCTAAACTAAGATAATTATAATTAAATATTAAAAAAAAATGGCATACCAAAGAAAGAGCTGCTTGAGTCTGATGTAGAAGTGGTTCCGGGAGGGAGGAGAGGTGAATACATTCAGGAATTTTAATAGTTCCTCCATCCAAATCTGCTATGATTACATCTAACTGAAAGAGATAAAAATTAATATAATTAATACAATATATTTGTTGTTGAGCAAATTAATTTGACCTTCACTAATTCAAAATAAGAAGAACCAGGTATGGAAGAGCATCTTCTTTTTTTGGTAAATCCTCACTTGAGGATATTTAATATATTGATTTTTAGAGAGAGTATAAGGGAGAGAGGGAAGGAGGGAGAGAAACAGAAGGGGAGAGAGAGAGGGAAACAGAGAGAGAGAGAAAGAGGATCATAGATGTTAGGGAGATACATCAATTATAATAGTTGCCACCCACATTGGGTCTAGGATTGACTGGCAATCCAGGTACATGCCCTTAACCAGGAATTGAACCCGAGACCCTTTAGTGTGCAGGCTGACACTTCACCACTGAGCAACACTAGCCAGGGCTGGAAGAGCCTGTTGATTGTCCATAGTAATAGAACGCTATTCTATTGGCTTCTGAGCTTCTGTCTAGAGTAGTTCCCCCTTATCTATGATTATGCTTTCTGAGGTCTCAGCTACCTGCAGTCAAATGGTCTGAAAATATCAAAAGGAAAATTCCAGAAATAAACAATTCATCAGTTTTAAATGCAATGCCATTATGAACAGTGTATTGAAATCTTGGGCCAGCCCACTGGCCTGCCTGGGACGTGAATCATCCCTTTGTGTAGCATCCACAATGTATTATGTTATCCACCCACTATGATTAGCGATTTTCAATTGGTGTGCCGAAAGAGGCACACTGGTATGCCACAAGAATTTTTTTATTTTTATTTTTATTATTTATTTTTTTATTGATGAAGGTATTACAAATGTGTCCTTATCCCCCCATTGTCCGCTCATCCCCCCAGTCCTGTCCTCACTCTCACCCTCTGATGTCTGCGTTCATCACTTATGCTTATATGCATGCATACAAGTCCTTTGGTTATGCCACAAGAATTTTTAAAACATGCAATACCTGACTATTTAGTCAGGGACACTGACCTAATTTCCCTTATATTGTAAAAAAAAAAAAAAAAAAAAAAAAATGGTGACAGTCAACACAATAGCCATCTGGTGTGAATGAATCAAAATTATATCTATTTTTTTTGTCAGATCGGCAAAAAATATACTTTTTGGTGTTCTGCAGAATTTTAATGTAATTATTGTAGTTTATATGTACCATGAGATGAAAAATGTTGAAAATCACTGATATAGACTGTGGCATTATTGCAGTGCATGTTGTCACATAGCCTTATTTTACCTAACAATGATCCCAAAGTGCAAGTGTAGTTATACTGGCAATTTGGATATGCCAAAGAGAAGCTGTAAAGTGCTTCCTTTAAGTGGAGAGCTATGTATGTATAAGAAAAGAGATAGTATATATAAAGTTCAGGACTACCTCTGGCTTCAGGCATCCATTGTGGGTCTTTTAATGTATCTCTTATGGATAAGGGGGAATTACCATATTTTCCAGCTTCCTTTGACATTAGGTATGTAAGTGACTAAATCTCTGCCAATGAAAAGTGAAAATCAATGTGTATACTTTCAAGTACTCAAAATAGAGGCGACCTGAGGTTCTCTTTCCTCTTTCCATAGCTGAAGCTATGAACTAGCAGCAACCCAACCCTGAATGCTCAGATGATGACAATACATGAGAGGATCCTGGTGGAGGGATAAGCAGGAAATAAGTTTGGACTTTCAATGATATCATGGAGCAAACTGGGCTGGTATAAGGAACCCCTTTACGGATCGCTGCATGAGTGTTAAATAAAATTCCATTTGTCTGGGCCATTGCATTTTGGATGCTTTATTATAGCAGTGTAGCCATAACCTAAATAACACATTACATAAGTTAACAATCAAAACAATTATTATATATCAAAATGGTACTGTTTAGGTGCTCAAGAAAGAAAATAACTTTTAGCATTTTACAAGTTTATTTACAAATAACTTAAATACAAATGTAAGAGAAACTTGCCAAGATTGCTGAAGTTATTACTTATAGGATTAAAATTCATTGATTACAGGATTAAAATTCATTCTAATGTATTCATCAAAAAATTTGAAAATTTACTTTAGGCAATACTTGGTTTGTCCTACCACCAGAGAAAAAAAAATTACTGAAAAAAATTACCTATAAAGTACAATAGATGGACATATTTCTAACTAGAGGACCATTGCACGAAGATTTGTGCAATAGGCCTTCCTTCCCCTGGCTGCTGGTACTGGTTTCCCTCTAGAACCCAGGATGCAGGCCTTCGCTCTGGCCACTGCCTTCTGTCTTCGCTTCAGCTGGAGCCCTTAATCTTCACTCCGGCTGGAACCTTCAGTTTTTGCTCCAATTGAAGTGCCACTCCACTAGCTTCCTCTGCCTCTCTGTCTTCCCCCTCATAGCAGGCATCCTACCTGCCCTGCCTGGCCACTTCATGCCTGCATATGTGCTGCCCAGAGGCCTGGAAATGGCTGGGAGGCCGGGCCACCTGCATTTTTGTCAGGTTAATTTGCATATCCACTTCTAATTGGCTAGTGGGTGCTGTGAAGTGACAGTCAATTTGTATATTTCTCTTTTATTAATGTAATTAGTACTAACTAGGTTTTACTGAATGTTTATTGATTTATACATATTTTATACAATGATATCAAAATTAAAAAGGAACTAGATAGATGTGTTGGCTGTTGTCATTTTTTTATTTGAAAACTAGAGGCCCAGTGCATGAATTCGTGCATGGGTGGGGTCTGGCCAGCTAGCACCAATCAGGATGAATTGGGGCTGGGCCTGTAAGGAGGAGGAGATAGCAGGAGGTTGGCTGGCTGGCCTGCCCTGATTGGGGCCCAATCAGGGCTGGGCCAGCTTTGGGGAGGGGCCACAGGTGATTGGCCAATGAGCTCTGCCCCCAATTGGAGTGGAGGGGGCCAATTAGGGGCCATCAGCATGGGGAAGGTGCCATGGGTGTTGGCCAGCCTGCACTGCCCCTGATTGGAGTTGGGGAGCAAAAAGGGGGTGGAGCTGACTGGGGGTTGGGGCCGTGGGTCAGTTGAAGGGAGGGGCTGCAGGTTGGAGGCAGGGCCAGCCATGGGGAGGAGTTGTGGGCCAATTGAGGTAGCGGGGGCCCATCTGGGGTAAGGCCGGCTGGGGTAAGGTGCTGTAGGAAGTTGGCTGGCTGGTCCCACCCCCCGTTTGGACCAGTTCACTGGCCACAGTCAGCGTCATAGCGACCAGTCGTTCTGGTTGGTCACTGGCTTTTTATATACATAGATATATGGGAAAAGAGGTCAGTGTTCCTGATCAAACATTCACGTGTTGTATGTTTTAAAAATTGTTATGGCACACTGGTTAAAAATCATTGATGTGGAGTATTACTTTTCTTATTTGGTATTTCTTTCTATTCCTGTGGCATAAAAAGAATAATCTTTCTTCTTACCCAACGATACACTTTTTATTGGTTTTAGAGAGAGGGAGTGGGTCAGAGAGAGAGAGAGAGAGAGAGAGAGAAACATCAATGTGAGAAATTATATATCTTCTGCCTCCCCTATGTGCCCTGACCTACAATTGAATCAGCCACCTTTCGGTATATGGGATAACGCTCCAACCAACAGAGCCACTCTGGCCAAGGAAAGAAATAGAATAATTTGGTGGGGCTCATACTGAACCTGCATTCCACTAAAATCCTTCACTCTTTTTGCAAATGATTTTTGCTGTTTAATTATCCACCATTCAGCATTAATACAGGCCTACTTTCAAAATGTGAATAAATTAAAGTAGTCATAACAAAAGTATAAATAGAATGCTATTATATATAGATTACTTTATCTTCCTTTCCCATAGACAGGATGAAGCATACAGAAAGATAAACTTAAAATGCCAAAGGTGAGGGCATCAGTGAATTTATTTTGTAAATCTCTCATACTTGCTAAAGAAAAATTAATATGTTTAGGTTTTTCAATTATGCTTTTCTTCCAGCCAATCTTTTCTGTAGGGAATGCAATAGAGCTGAAAATAGTAATAAGTTGAAATGTTATAAAACTCAAAAGTAATAAGATAAACTTCTGGCCTCAAACTGGCAATTTGAAGTTAAATACTTACAAGTTCATGGACATCAGTTTTAAAGATGGAATGTACTCCAATAATGAATGGTGTTGGCGAACTTAGAACTTCTAGTAACTGAGCCGGGAGGATGGGAATATAAGGATAACTGGAAATAATGAAAACATGTGTGAAATATATTTGTTTCTCCATAATATAAACATTTTTCTTTCATCTTTATGCTATGAAATTTCAAGATTACCTATGTTTTGAATTATCGACAATATTTTCATGGTTATTAATACTTAATTTTGAAAAGGACAGACTTAAAAAAAATCTTCATGTGAAAGATACAATCAGCTATAATAAGTTCTAAATAAGTGGAATCCAGGGTAGCATCCTTATCCCTTACGCCTTCTACACAAGCAGTCTCTTTGGGTGTTTAATCTGGCTTTGAAGCATTTATAACATCAGAGAGTGACACTGACTCCCTGATGAACCCTTCCCATCAACACTGGTAATTTGTCTACATAAAACAATCATTCAAATACCATTTTTCTATACTTGACTTTGCATTCAATAAGAGTGCTAACATACAAAAAGCAAGATCTAGACATATCTAAGGGTTAAGAAAAGCACATAGGTAAAATTTTTTAAAAGTTTTAAAATAAATATAAATATAAATAGTCTACTTTTTTTCTAGTTTGTATGGACTTACAAAAGCTGCATGTATCCAATCCAGATATGATAATTACTAATACCAAATCACATTTATATTTCTACCTACTTTTGTTCTCTTCCCTACTGTATTATTTGAAGCAAATCCAGATATCTTATCATTTACATACAAATTCTTTAGTAGGGATCTAAAAAAGATAAGGATTCTTTTTTTAATACAACAATAATACCAAAATACCCCTAAAATTAATGATTCTTCAATATTAAAAAAATCACAGCACTAACTTAATTTTATTACCAACCATATTCAAAGAGAAGTAAATGCTACTGATAATACTATTCAAATTAATTTTCACTAAATTAATCAACACTCAGTAATGGACGGCTTGCAAAAGTTCCAAGTTCTAGGCTAGATTTCAATCAGAATCATGATTTTGTAAAATACAACCTTATAGTTCAAACTATTGTGCCATGATGTTTTGACTAATCATTAATAACTAATGCATAATTTGAGAATAATAAGAGAACAAGTAAAAAAGCTCACCTATATTTAAGAGGAAACATTAAAGATTCCAGGGCTCTGCACGCATCACTGAGTCTCTGGAAACTTGCGGAATGGAAGAGAACCTTATTTTCCGTGAGGACTGCACAAAAGAGGCTGAGGACATTTTGAATTCCTGAAAAACACAAGAGTAAATGTTTACCAAATGCACTTAATTTTATATGTGTTGCCAACAAACACAGACTTAGAATGACATGGAGTGAAAAAGCCAGTATTTTTGAAATCTCTGAAGAAAAATATTTGGTTAAACTATAAATTCCACACAACTTATGGGATTTGTTTTCCCAAACTTTGTCTTTACTCTTCAAATCAGTTTAACACTAATTGAGCATAGTTTGGAAACATGCTATTACCTTCTTTTCAACTAAATCTCCAAAGTCTGTACTTAAATTCCTATTTTAGACACTGCCATTGCTCTAATAATTTTTTCCCTCTTTAAAGAGCATTTGTCTAATGTTAATGTAACCACACCAGCTTTGCTGTTGCAATTTTCCTGGCATATCTTTTTCCATATTTTATGTCAATCTTTTACTTCTTTTTTATTTTTATTTTAATCTTCTATTCCTTGTAAATAGCATGTAGTAGAAATTTTTTAAAAGTCCAGTCTGACAATATATATACATATATATACATACATATATATATATATATATATATATATATATATATATAGTGCCTTACTTTATATATTTATTTGTTGTACCTCTCCCCACCCTCCCCCCTTTTTTTTTTTTATAATTTCTATTTATCCTGGATCTTCTTTTATCCCTTTACCAGTATGGAATCCATAAGCTGGTTCCTTTATTATATTTTTAGTGGCAACTCTAGAAAATACAGCATGCATATTTATCAAGTTCAAGTTAAGTAGGTATATAATTTCTTAATTTCTCTGTTGTTATGAATCATCTTTTTTTTTTAATATCTGTTCAACCTTAATTATATGGACACACTAAATCAAGAGACCCCATTAGTTTTCTCAAGGTAAAATACTTTCTGTATTTCCCTTAACCAATGTGACACATGCAGATTTCTTCTTGGCCCATTTTTATTTGCTATACTCTTTTCTTTTTAAATCCTCACCCAAGAATATTTTCCCATTGAGTTTTAGAGAGAGTGGAAGAGAGAGGAAGACAGAAATATCGATGTGAGAGAAACACATTGATTGGTTGCTTCCTGCACATGCCCCGACCAGAGTCTGGCCCGGGGAGAAGCCTGCAACCAAGATACATGCCCTTGACTGGAATCTAACCCAGGACCCTTCAGTCCTTGGGTCAATGCTCTATCCCCTGAGCCAAATTGGCTAGGCCTGCCATATTATTTTCTCATTTCCAACTTATTCCATAAGACATATCTAAACTTATGAGCTCAACTTTTTAATCTTTTCTCATTTGGACTAATGTTAGAGTTTCATAACTGGTTTCCCTAATCCAGTCCATATTAATTTCAAATCTATCCTCCAGACAGTTTCTAGCATCATGGACATCTATAAAGAGCCAGGGTCCATAATGTCCAAAATGACCAAACCGACAATCGAACACTGTAAGTCAGTCCTGCAGTCAGTGCTGGGTCACCGCAGAGACCCAGCATTGACTGCCGAGGGGGCTGTGGGTGAGGCAAACTTCACTGTTGTATTACTTTAAGAAATCACAATAACCACTTCAACCTTCAGCAATCGCCACACTGATCAATCAGCAAGCAGCCTTCAACAAGACCCTTCATCAGCAAAAGGATTATGACTAACTGAGGCTCAGAGGATGGGTATCATTTTTTAGCAATAAAGTGAAGAAAAAAAACATGCATTTGTAAGTAACTCTATCCTACCTGTATCATTAAAAAAATTTACAATATCAAAGGGGGGGAAACAGTACACTAAACTTATTAAGAAATTAAATTTATGACTAAATAAATTACGTAGCTATTCTAGTGCTTAAAGGGTAGGGTTTTTGTTATCCAGAAAGGTTATATGGTGTAATACAAAATAATTTACCCATACCTAATTTACTCATGCCATAACCATACCTTAAATATTTTAAGAAATTACATTAATGTTTTTATTTCTTACTAGCAATGCTTGTTGCTGTATTCATAGCTACATAGTTATTCATAAATCTAATTTCTTTCATCTACAAGTAGAAATGTTTTCTATGTAACCTTGAATTGTTAGCCAGAATCCATCCAAAGCTGCACAATAACAGCAGAGAAGATAATATGAAAAACAAACATTCCAGTGATAATTACTACTGATTTCAGTACAATGGTACAAACACATCCTGTTGATTACTCAAATAGTAAAACATTCTGAAAAATTACTTCCTGATTTTAACTTTTCTTTAGGGTTAAAGTTCTAAAATTCATAACATAAACATTAACAAATGCATTTGTTTCCCATTTTAAAGAAACAATACCAAGAACTTTTCTCCAGAATCCTCCCTTTTCTGAATAATAATAGAACATTATGTCTCAGCTTTCAAATGGGAAAACTGAGGAAATAAAAGGCACTGTATCAAGACAGGATATATTTTAGAAGCCGTAAACAATTTATTATAGTTCTTCCTGATCAAGCCATAATGGAGAGAATATAATAATGGTCATGGCTTGACACAAGGTACGAAAAGGGAGATTTATCAGTCATTCGATCAATATTTGTTGAGTACCTACTATGTTCCATGCACCAGATAACAGCAATAAAGAAAAACAAGATCCCTACTTTCACAAATTCAAGCTTTATATATTTTATAGTTTAGTTTTGTAACTATCACTGAGAGGCAATTTTAATATTTGTTACAAATTCACAATATTATTTCCAAATGTTAGAAATGGAAATCTTCTAAGTAAGAAATAGTTAAGAAATGTAATTGAATTGGGCAATTGTACATGGGTATATTTGGTTTTCTAGGTCTAGGATAATCACATCAGATTATTCCAACACTAAATGGCCTAGATTCCTAGTCTGTGCCTGTTCTGATCAGTCAGATTAAAATCTACTGTAAACACTGGAATAAGTATTCTAAAACTAGTGTGTTTCCAGTTAAAATCCAAATTTTATAAATAGGAATGACAACAGATATTATGAGAATTTCACAAAATTATTTGGGGCAAGGAGAGACACCTGAGTTAAACAGCTATGGATTCAATTAAAAAATCGGAGGGGCTATAAAAGCCAACTCCTATGAATACAATCTTATTAACATAATAAAAACTATAGCTTTCTATACTTATTGCACAAATCTTCAGGTAAATAAAAATAGTTCACATGAGCTGCAACAAGAAACAAACAAAAAAAGATGGCAAGTAAGAAATGAAAGTAACTAACAAGAAATCATGGGGAATAAATGAGATGCGTGATGGTGGAAGTCCATGTGAAGACTTCAGGCAAACCCAGAGAACTCTCAAAATGTAGAAAATAAATTTATTGTCATAAAAATCCTTAGAGAAAAGAAGCAAGGAAATGTTATCATACAACGAGACATTTCACAGGAAAACTAGTCAAGGCTACAAAATAATCCTATAGTCCTATCTGCTTCCTGTCAGTGCTTTGTAAAATCCACCCCCACTACCCACTCTCAACCCAGATAATGAACTCTGATAATGGTCTAACATTGGCTTTCAACAACAGTCCAGCTGAAATGACTGGTGATAAGAACATGCCTTTAGACACAATAATCAGTACCACATACTCTAGAAACTACAACTCTGCGTCCAGCACTGTTTCAGAGGCAGCTTTCTTTCCCCTTATCTGCCTTATCTTTTCCTCAGTCTTTCCCTGAAAAATCAACTTTTGAATATGTAAGCAAAAGATAATTAAACTCAAAATACTTAAGAGTAAAAGAATGAAATTTGATCTTCAAATGACTAATCATCATGTGTTTTGGCACACTTCGTCCATTCACAGAATATCTCCTAATGAATGAAAATTGCCATTTTCTTCATGGCTAGCACATTCATTCATTTACTCAACAAACACTGATGCCTTCTGTACCCAAAGCACTATGCCAGACATATGGGACACAAATAAGTTCTAGTTATTCTTTGATTATTCTCTTATCATAAAGGCAGTTCTTAAAGCTCATAGCCTAGTAAGGGAAAACTCCATATTAATAAGTAGGGGAAACATATAGAGAAGAATTTCTATACAATCCCTGGAAATACCTGGAAATCAATATGTCAACCCTTTACTGCCTATCTCTAGACATTTTGTTAATTTAAAAGAATAAAACCTCTAATTTGTTCAAGCATTGCACTTAAAAAATATTTATATCTATAAAGAGTTAATATAGTTTTACAAGTTTTGAAAAGTACTTTTATTGCAGATAAAACACAAATATAGAAAACCGTAGAAATCAAATGCACAGATTAGTGAATATGTTATAAACTCTCCTAGATCAAAAAAAACTTTGCCCTTCTTTTTCCAGCTATATTTGAATTATAAAACAAGCAAACTTACTGTTGGCATTGGCTTACTATCTCACTGTACCCATATCAAAGGATAATTAAAGATTATAGAATTCTAATTTTTCTAAAAATTAGAATTGGTTTTGTTTAATCCTAATGAATCAATGCATGAAAAGGAAATGATTGATAAAGCAAATTAAAAAAAAATCTTTATAAAATTATTTTTTCCTTAAATATTGGGTGCTGTATTTAATAATTACCATTTTATCTGTGTAGCTTGTCTCCTTCAAAGTTCTTAGATGTTCCTGGAGACTATTATTACTAAATGCTACCAGTAAAGTCTTTATAATGGATCAGCAAAATAGGAAAATATACCTTTGATTCTATTTAATAAAACAGATTCCAACTTCCAACACACTCTGTAGTAAATCAAAGATTACTACTTTCAGGGGGAAAGAAAAGAAGAGTTTAGAGTTTGAACTATTGAGGGGAGGCAGATGTAAAGGGGAAGAGCCATGCTTTGGGGTTGGTATCTCCAGCCATCTTTATTAGAATTCTAGAAAACTCTACTTATGTTTAATTTTCTTCTAAGGCTTTCTATATTTGACTGATTGAAATAGCAGCAGAAGAATAAGGATGGAGTCACTAGTAAAAAAGAAGTGAAAAGGTACAGAGCTGAACAAGGAGCAAAATTTGTGCAAGGAACTAAGAATTCAGTGGAGAAGCAGAGTATGAAATCCAGGGAAGGAAAGGTTAAAACTGGAAAAAGACAAACAGAGATGGAGAACAATGACAAAGGCTGAATCAAAGAGAGTGGGGCACACATGGGCAGTCATATATAAAGGGCAATTAAGTGGTAAAATAAATGGGAATCTCTGACATGCTTACTGTTAAGTTACATCACTCCTTTAATGAAGCACAGAGCTGTCCAATGTACGGAGAGGACTTCTAATGCCTCTCCCCCAATTCTCTATCCTAGCCATTGGTGGGATAAGGATGACAAGATTTTTAGTTTCATAGGACAAGATTCTATAAAACTAATTTATCTAAGGAAAAACAAAATACACTATCTTTTCGTCTTTTAAAGTATAAAGAAAATGTCTACTTTTGAAAAGTCTATGATAGACTCCAAAGCAAAATGGGCCTGAGTTAAAGTGTTTTGTGTGTTTTCTTTTTAAAAAAAAGAATATTACCTATGTAATTATATATTTTACATATCTGGTATTTAATGGTTTCCTTTTTATTTTCTTGATTCATGTCAGGTCATGTGAGCTTAAAATAAATCGTTTTTTTTTTTTTTTTTGTAGGCTTCCACAGGAGGAGTTTGAATATCAGAGAGCATACCCAACTGCTGGAACAAGAGAGCCACACTAGTGCCTGTGACAGGAAGACTATCATGCAAAGGGGTCTGGATCAGCTGTCTATCTCCTGCTCCCAAGGAAAACAGCTTCTGCAGAACAGGGAAAACACACAAACACATAAATGATTTATTTTCAGATATTTTATTTTTTCTTAAGGTAAAAAAACAAACAAAAAAAAAACCCCTTTGTTCAGATTTCAAGCCAATGATGAGCATATTAAGATCCAATTAACAGATGCAAAGGGTGATAACATAATCCAAAACAGTTCAGTTACTTTGTGCCCAAGTGAATATGGTATAAGAAAATTCAGTTGTTGAAAATTGAAAATTTAGTATCAATGAAATACAAAATAATTGACAATCATACTTACCTGAAAAATAACAAAATATTAAAGTCAACATTTATATGCCAATTATATCTCAATAAAACTGGGGGAAATAAGATAAATAGTATATGAACCACATATTTAATTTTAAAATTTCTACAGCCATAATAAACATTTTTATATTCAAAATAAAATCAACAAAAATACCATTAAAATAAAGACCCATAGAACAATTACACTGCTTTAAAGCTTAGGTCCAATTGTGACTAAACTCACACTTCAAATTCTACCCTTGGAGCAGAGCTAGAAGAGTAAAAAAGGCAAAAAGTGGGATAAAAACTTAAAATAACAAAAGACAGTGGGATACACAGAAGACAGTTACAAAGGTAAAAGACAATGAAAAAAAATGGTTATTTCTTTGTAAATAATCTTGGTCAGACTGAGGTTAAACCATGTAATTTACATAAGAATAAACAAAATAAGTGATCAGCTAATCAATTCTTAAAAAGAGTCTGAAAGACTCTTAAGAAGAGTCTTTAAAATAAAGTATGGTGCCTTAGAAACATTAAATCATAGAGCTGAGGTTCTTATTTTTCTATTTCAGATACAGATATGATAATCTTAAGACATACAGAAGATGAAAATCACATGACCACTTTGAGAAAGTTTTATGTCAGTAAAAGAGCTTAATTAAGTTTCTCATGTGAGGCTCAATCTATAGCAAAATCCTGAGAAAACTTCAGATATATATTATACTTTCCAAAGATCTGTGAATGTGGACCAAGGTCAATATTGTTTATTAAAGATAGCAAACTGAAATAAGAAAAATAAACCCTTTCAAATTTAAATGTATGCTATTCTATTAAAGATTGCACACAACACACAAAATAGCTTTAGGACCACATGTAATTATTGTTATTCAGGGAAATGAATTAATGAATCTATTCAGAAATAATTGTAAGATTACAAAAAACTGTTTTGAGAATTTTCTTAATGTTATCTAATTTTTTCACTCAAAAATTTTCTGATTTAAGTTAATTAAATGAGGTATAACAATATAGAGGAATAAAAAGGGTGTAAAGAACACATTTTAAAAGTTCCACTTTAAAAAGTATATTCCCAAGAAAATGTAAACTGGAGTTCAAATTACACAAAATATGACTTCTAATTATGCTATGTGAAAGGTGACCCCTGTGTTAAAATTAACCTCATGACCTAAGAAAAGAATGGAATCTTGGGTCTCTAGAAAGCAGACCACAGGGACAACGCTTAACTAAACTAAAATCCTCTTTAAAATGAAAACATTTAAAGAATTCTTCTTTCCCCCTTTTCTTCACAAATTAAATTAACTGGGAGAGAGGATAAGAGAAACAGGCCCTCATCACTACTTTTTTTATTCAATTTACCTGAGACCCTCCAGCCGCTGGGACAAGGCACGCACACAGGTTTGCAATGAGACTTTCCAAAGAGACATTCAGACTGTCCACATATACAGTGTAGATCAAACCCAGGCAAGCCTGCAAAGGGAGATGCATGTAGTTAGCTCATGAAAAGAATAGGCACTAAAAATAAATTGTTGTGACATCTGCCCCTTGGAAAATTTCTCTTTGAACCTAGCAGAGTACATTGGACAGTGACTATGAAATAAATTTTAAGCAGCAAATGTTATTAAGTTTATTAAGTTTTCCTCTGGATCAGAAGCTCTAAATGAGTTTTTGAGAGGAGTTTATAAAAAGCAGAAATCCATAATTTGTAAAACAGGTGTTTGTACTGAGATAACCACTCTAGCAAATTTGTGGGTCTTAAAACTGTTGTTATTATGTGTGGTTGTTTTTTTGTGGTGTTTTTTTTTGTATCAGCTTACTTTGCAAAACACCAAATTTCAAGATAAACATTTAGAAATTTTATCTTTTGTGATTCTTATAAATTCAGAACATTTATTCTACATAAAAATTTAACATATAAATTATTACAAAAGGAAAAAAATAGGAACAAGATATGATTAATACTTTAAACTCAGAAGTTGGTGATAAAAAAAAAAAGACAAAATGCAATCTTTATGAATCTTTCAGTTTATTAAATTTTGTAACTCCAAAAGATTTTTATTTGTTAGGAATGTCACTGGCACTGAAATATTGACACCCAATTAATTTTTCTAAATACATATAACCTCAATAATATGGAAAAGTGTGCCAGAAATTATGATTAATTTCCCAAATCCTTGGGAACTTTTTAGGTATAATTTATATTTCCAAAGAACTATAATTTTGGACCATGGTAACATTACTAAAACTAAAGGTAGCAACTGAAATAAGAAAAAAATAAGCCCTCTTTTTTCAAGTCCTATATATATTTATATCTAAATTAAAATTTGTTCTTATATTTGAAAATTTGTTCTTATATTTGAAATATTTTGTCTAGAAACAAAACATCTAAAAGTAAAAAATATTCTAAAGTTGTGTTGGCAGGAGTAGTATCAGAACTATTTGAAAATACAAATACCCATCTTCTTTATTTCAACCCCGATTGAACAAAAGAAAGTGAATAAAAATACACAAAGCAGTTATATCACTAATGTATTTTAAATATGCTACAGGCAATCAAATTATTTCTTTAAGATACATACATTTTGGAGTCAGAAAAAATGTTTTGGAAAAAAAACACTACATTCTTAAAATTTAAATAGTCACATTAACTTACTCAGGTATTTATTTCATCCAATATGAAAATACGTCTGCTGTTAACAGTAACTTTATTGATAAATTCCCAAATTAATTTATTTTAGATATAAAGATGTTTTAAATACTAAGAACTTGTTACCATGGTTCACTCAAAACAGATTTATACAATAATATATGTCAATGATGACAATGAGGAGTTCTTTACCCTAAAAATTTCTGGATAATACAATCTGGATACCAGCACCAGGCTTTTGGGAGCAAACACTTCTGCAGGCTGAATTAAACCAGTCACTTCCACTTCACCTTCAATCTCTTCCTTTTTTGTTCCCTAGAAAAGGAGATACAGTAACCAACACAGAATTCCCT
Source organism: Pipistrellus hanaki (assembly GCF_964339955.1). Taxonomy (NCBI): domain Eukaryota; kingdom Metazoa; phylum Chordata; class Mammalia; order Chiroptera; family Vespertilionidae; genus Pipistrellus; species Pipistrellus hanaki. Next base: position 48,573,189 of record NC_140511.1, read on the forward strand.
ATGTTTATAACTCACAAAAGAAAGACATATCATACTTCCATATAATTTACAAAATCCAAATTTAATTACAAAATGTAATTTATAATACAGTTTACAGAACTGAAACTAAAAATAAAGAGCATACTTTGAAAGTCATCAAAATTATAAATCAGGATACACTTATTTCATTTTTTTAAAAGCTCCTGAAGCTCCAAATATATACCACAGCTTTATTTGAGCATCTGGTGTCTTTGTGAGGTACAGTAATAAAAGGTAACTTAGTCAACTTATTTTAAATAGCAATCCCCAAAATAAAAAGCACACTCATTTAAATGGAAAGTCAGCATAATGTTCTCCAATTATATTCATTCTATTGCAAATGGTAAGAATTCCTTTTTTTTTTTTTTTTTTTTTTAACCACAGTGTAGTATTCCATTGTGTAGATGTACCACAGTTTTTTATTCCACTCATCTGCTGATGGGCACTTAGGCTATTTCCAAATCTTAACTATGGTAAATTTGCTGCTATGAACAGAGCTAAATAAGCCAATCAGAGAAAGATAAATATCACATGATCTCACTCATTTGTGGAATATAATGAACAACATAAACTGATGAACAAAAACAGATCCAGAGACAGAGAAGCATTGATCAGACAATCAAACCTCAAAGGGAAGTTAGGGGAGGGGGGCGGTAAGGGGGAGAGATCAGCCAAAGGACTTGTATGCATGCACATAAGTCTAACCAATGGACACCAGGGGGTGAGGGCATGAGTGGGGAGGTGAGGGGACAATGGGGGGGTGGGGAGAATAAGGACACATATGTAATACCTTAATCAATAAAAAAAAAAAAAATTTTTTTAATGGAAAGTCAATTTTCAAGATGGTACTATAAGATGTAAGGACATTTTTTTTCTAACTAGAATCCTCTTTTCTTTCCTTTCCAATAATTAAAGGTCAGCTTAAAATGTATCTTCTTCCTGAAGCCTTCCCTTGACTAATTTTGTTCTTACTCTCAATCCTGGCACAGTTCAGCAACATATCACATTTGCTTCTACTTATTCCTCCTGTCAAATCTCTCCCCAAAATGCCATATCCAACATGACATCTCCACTTAAATGACTAACAGGTATCTCAAACATGTCCAAATCATAGCTTCAATCTCTCTCTCCCCCTGTCCTCAAGTTCTACTCCTCCTGCAGTTTTTCCCTATCTCAGTTAGTGAAAATCCTATTCTTCCATTTAGCAAGTCAAAAATTCTGATTCCCCTTTCTTTCATATCCCATATCCAAACTACTAGCAAACCTGATTTCTCACCCTCTTCACTGCTACACAATACTGTGAGCCACCATCACTGCTAGCCGGGATTATTGTAACAGCCTCCCTCTTTAGCTCCACTTTGCTTCCCTCTGCTCCTTAAACATGCTGGGCATCCTCCCAACTATGGGTCCTAAGCATTTGTTCATTGTTCCTTTGCTTGGAATACTCTTTCCACCGATATGCTAATGACTAATTCTGTCATCTCCATTAGGTCTTTATTGAAGGGACATCTGTTCTTTAAGCCTTTAGTGGCACCCTGTTTGAAATTGCTAGGCCCTAACACTCCCTTATCCACTTTCCTTGCTTTATTTTCATCCATGGCACTTTTAACCATCCACTATATTATCCATTTCACTTATCTTGTGTTTTGCTCCATGCAGACCAGGATTTCTGTCTAGTTTCTTCCCTGGTAATTTCCCACTTCCTAAAACAAGAGCTGAGCACATAGTTGATGCTTATTTACTTGCTGCATATATCCAAAGGGGAACTATCCATTTAGTTTTTATATGTGTGATATGGTCCATATGCTTTTGAAAGATTTTCATTTGTTACAAAGCAAAAGCTAAAATTAGGTTGCTTGCTTTCTGGAATCCTTATAAATAATAAAAATGTGATGAATATAAATTTACCAAAGATTTCCACACCTAATGAATCATATTCTTCATGGATTACTAATAAATTTGAAATGACAAAAGAATGACTGAAATTCTTAAAAGAGATAAAGCTATCCACATTTTTATGAGATTGTGATAAATGCCCTAGAGTAACATTAGAAGTCAGCTTGAGTAAGTAGATAACCACTTCAGTAAGCTACTTTCACCAAAACACAAAATAGAATGCATCGGTCATTTCTTAAAGCTTAATTTAGTTCTTTAAATAGAATAGTTATTAATAAGAAAGATGATCCAATATAATTTAAATCAGTGTTTATATCCTTTAATTACAGATGTTGACCTTTAATTTGTCAGTGGACCATAAATCATAAGATGTTGTTATTCTAAATTCCAATATCTCTCATACAAGAATAAATCTTAAGTTCGGAAAAAAAATTCATATTTCTTTTCTCAAAGCAAAATGTACTGCAATGATAAAAAAGATTTAAACCTCTAAACAGTTGATCAAAATAAGATTTGTTTTAGATGATAACATGGTGTTTTTTTAATCAGATTTTTCTATTAACTTATCACGTGAGGCAGGGGTGGGGTACCTTTTTTCTGCCAATGGCCATTTGGATATTATAACATCATTTTCAAGCCATACAAATTATCAAATTAAAAATTAGCCTGCTATATTTGGTCAAACATTTAATTAACTCACCCCTAATGCCTTGGTAGGGCCAGACCAAATGATTTCACTGGCCTTATGTAGCCTGTGGTCGGATGTTCCCTATTCCTGATGTAAGGGATATTGCCTCTTCTCTATACCCATTAGAGTATGTTTTGTGTAATAATTATGTAATTATATTGGCTTTATTTGGTTTGTGTTTTACAATGAGAGATTTCCACATATTGAAAATATCTGTAAAATTAATAAGCAATAAATTAAAAATAGGTTTTGAATGTAATAGATGCTATAATAATGCCCTGCAATTTAATTTTCTATTGTATAAAAATTTTCACATATTTTATTTCATTGGACTATATTTGCAAGTGTTTTAGCCTAAGATTATTCCTTGGCTTAAATAGGTCTTCTTAAAGATACAAATTTTCTTTAAACACTGTTTACTGACTTGTCTCACAATGACTGCAAGATCACCTGACTCTAATATGTATCACAAGCACAAGTTATAACTTGCCTATTTATAGATGTTTCTCTACCTATTATTATTATGGACTATATTTGCTGGTGGGATTCCCAACTTCTATGCAGTTTACATTCTTATAATTCATAGTTTCTCTACTTCAATAATATGGGATAAATTAGTATCCACCATATAAATTTGCCCCCAAAATGCTACTGCCCTTTAAACATAACCAGTGACAAAGATGCTAATAATTTCTAGATTATTGGTTTTATGGAATGTATCCATACAGTAGACGGGCACAATCTTTAGAAAGTTTATCCTATCACTCAGGCTAAGCACTTCAACCTCATCTTTATTGCACTTCTAATACTTGATTTCTGTTTCTTCTACCTGGAAAGATCTGTTTCATTCAAAATCCTCTGTGTACTAAGTTCATTTTCAATAAGACCATTTCACACTAAAACCTTCCTACAGACTTTTTAAAAACACAGTTTAAAAAGGACAAAAGGAATTATGCAAATAACAAACTTTCGGTTCTATATTTCTTTTTTTAAATGTTAGTAATTTGTTACAGTATACCATCACCTAGAATTGCCTGTGTAAAGCAATTTAAGGACTTAAAATTTTTTCAAAATTGAAACTAAAGGAGTTTAAGTAGTTGCAACATCCTGTAATGTCTACAATTCCCTCTGACAAGCATCTTTATTTCTTGCCAAATAATCTGTTATTATCTTACATGTCCACATAATAAAACCTAGTTGACCCTGCATTGGTCTGGAAAGCGATGACTATGTGAGAAATACACTTTTTAGGATAAAAGGGCTTTATACAAATTAGGTTACTAGTCTTCGATCAGAATCTAGTCTACCTCTAGCAAAAAACAAACAAAATATGCTAGTATTTCTCCTTCAGTAGCTCCTGGCTTTACAGTATCTTGAAGGTAGAACAAATTGGTTTATGGGGTTACTATATACTAGTATTCACCTTAGAAAGCTTCCTATTTTTGAGTGGCACAAAGCCCACAAGTATTTTGGCTTGTTTGTTTTTTAATATACTCATAAGGCAGCATTTTCCAAAGAGTCTTTTATTGGAAGCAAATAGATATTTCTTAGGAAATGGTCTACTAATCAAGAATTTTGGAAACAGTAAAATAAAGCCAAGTTAAAAAGATTTCTTTGCTGCAGAATTTCTCAGACTTTGATATGGAAATTTTGTTTGTACAATGCCAAGCAAAGGAGATAAAATACAAAGGAATTCTCAACTTTTTCTTGTAAAAGGTGAGGGTATTAAGAAGTACAAACTGGTAGTTACAAAATAGGTACAGGTATGTAAGGTAAAGCACAGGGAATTTAGTTAACAATACTGGAATAACTATCCATAACACCCTGGAATTATCAGTGGGAGCAGTTGGTAACCTATATGAATGCTTACCCTCTGTGCTGTACACCTGAAACTAATACAAAAAAAAAAGGGGGGGCTGAATGCAAATTATAATAGAAAAATCTCTTAAGTTTCAAAAAGATGAGCTGTTTTTATTGCAGAGCATCTAGTGAAACTAGTGCCCTATGGGACACGTGTTGAAAATACTGTCATAAGCCATTTTAGGATACAAAATGTGTGAAATTGAAATATCTGTATGTTCGGATATTCTGTATCCTTAGAAGGCTGGGTAAGTATAGTGCTGATTTCATAAGTAGATAATTCTATTTGATACTAATTTCATTAATTCTTATCCTATATAATAAAAAGGTAATATGCAAATTGACCATCACTCCAACACACAAGATGGCTGCCCCCATGTGGTCAAAGATGGCTGCCCCAATGTGGACACAAGATAGCCACTATAAGATGGTGGGGGCAACCAGGCCTGCAGGGGAGGGCAGTTGGGAACAATCAGGCCTGCAGGGAAGGAGGGCAGTGGGGGGAACCAGGCCTGCAGGGGAGGGCAGTTGGGGATGATCAGGCCTGCAGAGGAGGGTAGTTGGGGATGACCGAGCCAGCAGGGGAGGGCGATTAGGGGGAACCAGCCCAGCAGGGGAGAGAAGTTAGGAACGACCGGGCCATAAGGGGAGGGCATTTAGGGGTGACCCAGTTGGCAGAGGAGGGCAGTTCAGGGAGAGGGGGGGAGGGAGAGAGACCAGGCCTATAGGGGAGAAGAGTTAATGGCGACCATCCTGGCAGGGGAGGGCAGTTAGGGGAAATCGGGCTGGAAAAGGAGCAGTTAGGCATTGATCATGCTGGCAGGGGAGTGATATGGGGGTGATCAGGCTGTCAGGCAGGCAGCTGAGCAGTTGGGAGCCAGCTGTCCTGGACTGTGAGAGGTGTGTTAGACTGTCCATTTAGGCCCATCCCACCAGTGGGATCAGGTCTAAACAGGCAGTTGAACATCCCTCCAGGGATTCGCAATTGGAGATGGTGCAGACTGGGCTAAGGGACACACACCCCATGCATGATTTCCGTGCACTGGGCCTCTAGTAAACTATAAAAGATGATTAGTGATTTGTAAACTCATTTATGCACTTAACATATTTTACTTGGTGTCTACTAGTACCAAGCACCAAGGCTACAGTGGTGACAGAACCCCTGTATGTATGTATGTATGTATGTATGTATTGATTTTAGAGAAGAGAGAGGGAATAGGAGATAAAAGCATCTACAATGAGAATCATTGATCAGCTGCCTCTTGAACAACCCCTATTGGAAATGGAGCCGAATCCCCGGAATGTTCCTTGACCAGGAATTGAACCCATGACCCCCTGGTTCCAGGGTCGATGCTCTACTTCTGAGCCACATCCACAGAGTTCCTGCTCTTAAAATCATACCTTCATGTGGAGGAAACCAAATGAAAGTTAAACAAACAAATGAGCAAAATAATTTGTTGTAGTAAGTCCAATGAAGGTGAAAAAAAAAAAAAAGAGGAAGAGCTAGAGAGGGGAGAGAACAAATAATGTGAGGAAAGTCAGATAAGACCTCTCAGTGAAGATGAAGCTAAAGCTGACATCTGCAAGACAATAAGCAACTAATCTTTTGAAAATCTAAGGGCAGAAAAGAAGGTAAGAAGGTAGGAAGGATTTTAAGAAACAAAATAGCAGCCAGATACTGTATGAAACCTAAGTAGCTGGGGGAAAACTATAGCAGAAGAAACTGGATAGTTAAGTAAAGGTTAAATTATTTAAGGCCTTGAGGCCAAGGTAGGGAGTTTGGACTTTTATACTAAATGCCTTGGGAATCTGTGGAAGGGAGGGCTTTAAGCAAGGAGGATAGTCTCAATTCTGTTTTTTAAAAATCACCCTGATGCTGAATGGAAAATAGCTTGTAAAGAGGCAAAAACAAGCTAGGTTGGAGGTCTCTTTGATAGTTCAGGCAAGATATATGGTGAAGTGGTAAGAAGAGAGGCCAAAAAAAGTAGACGATTTATTTTGGAAGTAGGATTTATTTTGGAAATAAAATTGACCTGATTTGCTGGTGGCTATCCTTAATGTGAAAGATGAAAGGAAGGGAGGATAAGTGTTAACACTACATTTTTTGTTTGAACATCTGGATGGATAGCATGCTAAATTGAGATTAGAAAAATTAAGAAGAAACAGACAGAGGCTGGGATTGGAGAAAGGAATGGGGAGTAATCAGGAGGCAATGAGCCTTGCATATATTAAAGGCTCAATAAATGTGAATTCCATCCCTCTTCCAAACTCTGTTTTATCCATTATAGAAAATCTGGACACCAAAATGCTGAAACTGTTAAGAAATAATAGCATAGTCAATTACATCTCAACTTAAAAAAGAAATATATACCAATAATCGAAAAAAATATGCAAATTAGCCAGGATGTCATAACATCATGACCAAACAGTAGGGACTTGAGGCTGCATGCCGCCTGGGTGGGGTGGGGGTCTCAGGCCATGCCCCCCCCCAAACGGGGCTTGATGGGGGACCTCAGGCTGTGCCCCCTGCCCCAGTGCTAGGCGGGTAGACCTCAGGCCATGTCCCCGCCACAGCACCAGGCCAGAGGACCTCAGGCTGCACCCCTCCCCTCGGGGGGGCTTGATGAGGGACTTCAGACTGTATCTCTTGCCCTGGCATCAGGCCAGGAGACCTCAGGCCATGCCCCCTGCCCGATGGAGATTAACAGGTACCTCAGGCCGTGCCCTCCCCCCGCCCCAGTGCCAGGCTAGGGGACCTGAGGCTGTGTCCCCCACTCAGCACTAGGCCGGGGGACCTGAAGCTGCACTCCTTGCCCATAGGGGCTTGATGAGGGTGGGGCAGGCCTGGTCTGAGTCTCCTGTGTTTTCGAAGCACATGCAGGTGGTGGGCGAGGTCTTGACTCTAGGTCCCATAGCACATACTCTGACAGGAGGGAAATTTTCATATGCATTTTACTAATTTTCTTTCATCTCTGACATTTCTATTATAGAGAAAGGGCAAAAAGCAATATTAAAATATTTCCTCTAATAATTCCCTTTTAATGTGCATGAATTTCATGCACTGGGCCTCTAGTAATGGCTATAAAACAATTTAAAGGTAATCATAAATATAATCATAATGCTTTATTTATATTGACATGAATATATGGATGGATGGATATACATATATATATATATATATATATATATATATATATATATATATATGCCTAATATGCAAAGTGGCCCCTCTGGAGTTCAACTGAGTTAGATCACTTGCTATGACGTGTACTGACCACCAAGGGGCAGCACAGAACAAAGGAAGGCCCTGGTTGACAGCCTGGCTGCCGCTACCGTGTTTCCCCGAAAATAAGACATCCTCCGAAAATAAGACCCAGCGCATGGAAAGATAAGACATCCCCTGAAAATAAGACCTAGCGCAACTTTGGGAGAAAAAATTAATATAAGACACTGTCTTATTTTCGGGGAAACAGGGTAGGGACCCTACCTGTGCACGCACTGGGCCTCTATTATCAATATAAATGAAACAAGATTTTTTTAAAAGTACTTATATGGTATGTATGTGTTTTTCCATATGTATTTTTTTTTTATTAAATATGTTTACATTTTTAATTTGTAGGAGAAAGGCCTGGAAGGTTATATACTCCAAAAGATTAGCAGTTGTACTCTGGCTGGTGTGGCTCATTTGGTTGGAGCTTTGTTGCATACACCAAATGGTGGCATGTTTTCTTTCCAGTCAGGGCACAATACCCAGGTTGGGGATTAGATCCACAGTCAAAGTGCATGTGGGAGGCAACCCATCAGTATTTCTCTCTCACCTCATGTTTCTCCTTCTGTTCTCTCTCTGAAATAAAAAATTTTAAAAAATGATTAGCAGTTAGTTGTCTTTGAGTCATGGGATTATTGTTGATATATATCACATAAAAATACAATACACATTTCCAGAGAAAAATAATTTTGTAAAATGTTTATATTTGTATTATTATCTTTATTGTAAAAATTTTAAAGTTATAAAAAGTAAACAGAAATGTATCAGTATGTGTTTATTTATTAAACACTGACTACAAAGTTGGCCACATAGTGGGTGCCACAGAAGGATAGGTACAGTCTTTATGTCAGGAAATTTATAATTGAGCTTAAATGCTAAAACCAACACAGATGAAATAACATTAATCAGTACAAAACAATACTATAACATTTTGAAAATTCATATTTAAAGTGCTCAAGAAACTCTGAGAAGAGATGAGGCCTTACAGCAGCGAGCTAGGATTTAAAGAATGAATACAATAGAGGGAAAAGTAAAGGAAAAAGGAGACTCAATTCTACAACGAAGCAAATCAAAACATTCAAAGTGAGGTTGGGCTGAAGCCGGTTTGGCTCAGTGGTAGAGCGTCGGTCTGCAGACTGAAAGGTCCCAGGTTCGATTCCGGTCAAGGGCATGTACATTGGTTGTGGGCATATCCCCGGTAGGGGGTGTGCAGGAGGCAGCTGGTCGATGTTTCTCTCTCATCGACGTTTCTAGCTCTCTATCTCTCTCCCTTCCTCTCTGTAAAAAGTCAATAAAATATATTTATAAAAAAACAAAAAGCAAAAACAAAGTGAGGTTGGCAAGTTTAATTATAATTTTCATTTCATTTTCCTAATTTTAGTCCTTATATACCTTTTAAAAACCAGGATAAACTAAACACTAAAATTTTATGATAGACACATTTAAAATTCCTTGCCTACGTTGATATTATTAGTTGATAAAATGGATTAACTTACAATACATTTTATAAAATAAGAAACATAACAATGGTAATTTGTTGAATGTTTCACTTTGGGGCATTACTTTGATAATTCTTTTTTTAAAATATTTTTATTGCATTCAGAGAGGAAGGGAGAGGGATAGAGAGATAGAAACATCAATATAAGAAAGAATAATTGACTGGCTGTCTCCTGAACGGGGGGAATTGAGCCTGCAACGTGGGCATGTGCCCTTGACCAGAATCAAACCTGGGGCCCTTCAATCTGCAGGCTGATGCTCTCTCCTTGAGCTAAACCAGCTAGAGCTCAATAATTCTTAATGCATATTCCCCCCTCCAAATTAATGTCAAGTGTATGAATCAGAATTAGTTATTATAAACTAAAGAATATAGTCATTGACACTGAGGTATGTTCCTGCTCATCATTTATTCCTAAGATATAATTGATTCAAGTTGCGAGACTTAATTCTAGCTACCCAGTCTTCAATTATTAACTCTTTCATTGAACTGGTTCTAGCATATGGTACTTTGGAATATCTTTACACTTAAGTTTTTGGTTTTGCCTCCCAAGCTAGATTTGAAGCAAATTGAGATAAAGAAACATATCTTATGCCTGCTAAGCATCTCCCTCTTTATTACTTATTTACTTCCCCAAAGTATACTCATTCATTCCCACCTCTTTCTTTGATATTTTGTTTCCTAATATACCAAATGTCTTTATTGCAAATTTAATTAGTATTGGTTCATAAACATTTTTAAAATGCATTTAAAAACTTGGAAGTGATACAACTAAATAAAAAATTTAGATAGGTCTATCAATTTATAAAATCCTATATAATAAAACCCTAATATGCAAATCACCTGAACAGCAGAATGACTGGTTGTTGTGATGCATACTGACCACCAGGGGGCAGACGCTCAACTAGGAGCTGCAACCTGGTGGTCAGTGTGCTCCCACTGGGAGAGCACTGCTCAAGCAGAAGCCAGGCTTACAGCTGGTGAGCGCAGTGGTAGGAGCCTCTCCTGACTCCACAGCAGGCAGACATCCCCCGAGGGGTCCCGGACTGCAAGAGGGTTCAGAATGGGCTGAGGAAACCTCCCACCCCTAGTGCATGAATGCCATGCACCAGGCCTCTAGTATGGCGATAAAAAGCAATCTCACATCTATCATAATTTACTGATTACTTTTAAAAAATTTACAATCACATTGCCTGGTTGAATAATTCCAGAAATATATTATCCAAAGTTTTATATAAAAGATTTGCTGGTGATTGTGAGAGTGCACTGTATCATGGAGAGATAAAAGACAACATTGTAAAAGTTGCACAATTATATTTTGGATGGTGTGTGTCTCTAAGTTCCTCCTTCACTTAGGCTTCCAAATAATGTGTCATACTATATTTGCTATTAAGCAATTCACACCAAAACAATTAAAAGATCTATTTTTGAACTGGTGATATGATCCAAAAATAAAAGAAAAACAATTTTTAAACAAACAAGTTGCATGTTCACACTAAAAATGGGAACATTACTGATGACCTATAAAGGAACATCATCTGGGTTTTTATTTTTTCTTTCAAATTCTACTTTCTTGGTTTGTACCATTTTTTGGAATCAATTCCAAAATTCATTAACTTTCTGTTCTGAGCACATGAAAGCTGTCATACAATTCTGGTTAGTACACATTACCCTAGCACAATTATACAGGAGCCAGAATTTTTATAATTTACTTATATTTTCAGAATCGTGGGAAAACTTATAAGAAGCAGCTTCTAACCTTCTACTAATTGACTATAAAAACTAAATAAATTAGCCCTAGCTGGTTTGAGCATTGGCCCGCAGACTGAAGGGTCCTGGGTTCAATTCCAGTCAAGGGCACATAACCTAGGTTGCTGGCTCCTCCCCACAGGGCATGTGCAGAAAGCAACCAATCAATGTGTTTCTCTCATATCAATATTTCTCTCTGACTTTCCCTTCTCTTCCACTCTCTACAAAAATCAATGGAAAAATATCATCAGGTGAGATTTAAAAAAATAAAATTAAAATAAATAAATTATATTTTTGGTCAACTTAAAATGGCAAATGGTAAAATATCTGAGCTAAAAGCAATAATTTTTTTAAACACTGATTTCAAATATTCAAGAGCCCAGATCTTAGTTTTTTAATATTCTGTACTCAAATGTGCCAGGGCTGCTTGGAGAAATGGCTGATTTCAAGGCTGAGGAATGGAAAGAATAAAATGAGCCTGGATCAACATGTCATAACATAAAATAAAACAAGCTTTAAAAAAAAAAAATGATGGGGCCAAGTGAAAATAATATTGGAACAAGTCTGAAGGAGTACCTGTTGGTCAGATCCAGGATAATTTGTGCATGAACATAAGTAAAATCATTAACTACATACTATCGAAGAAAACAGGAAATTGGAACACATGATTTTATATCTCAGACAGACGAGGTGAGAATGCTCTTTGTTTATAATAAAATGTCAACTACTGACTGGTTAAAGGTAGAGGGTGTATGAAGTTAGAAAAACATTATTTTAGACCATCATAATAAAAGTTGTCACAGTCATGATTCACAACTAAATGCTAAGTCTAGAGGGAGCATGATAAATGAGTAATAGAATATTTGTACTGTCTTACTTATTAATTACAAGAAAAAAAAATAGCAACTAAATAGTAGAGATATCTGACAATCACTTGACAAGGTACCCAAAATTACTATGATCAATGGAAGCAGATAGATAGATAGATATTGTGTACTGCCAGATGTGTTCCCTTAGAGCAAAGCTTGTGGGCACTATAAAGCTTATGAAATCTTTTAGTATGGCCCTGCTAAGACAACTACAGGTGGGATCTGAAATTCAATAAATCTATTTTTTTTTCATAGCAGCATAATGCATATTAAGTGAATTATATTAAGTGAATGATGTTATAAATATCCAAATGGCCCTTGGCAGAAAAAAGGTTCCCCAACCCTACCTTACAAGGTACTCTTATGAAGAACATACTTAGTATCCCAAATGTCAGTAGTATTCCAACTGTTGATGTATAACCTGAATCTAAAGATGAGAGACATCAGAAAAACACAAAACAATAGCATTTTATCAAAAGGGGTATGGGGACCTGCCTTATTTGCAAATGTCAATGTCATAGAAAAGGAAATGCTGTGCAACTATTCCAGATGAAAAGAGACAGAAGAGGATTATATTAAATGCAATACATGATTTTAAACTGCATCCTGACTGGGGGACATAAAAAAGAGCAGTAAAGGACACAGAACAAATAAAAAAACTGAAATATGGATGTTGTGTTAGATAAAAGTATAATGCTGATGTTAAATTTCCCAAGATTGATAACCATACTATGTTTATGTAAGAAATCATACTTATTCTATTAAAAATAATAAAAATTATTCATTATAATAAAAAGGGTTAATGTATTAAAAACAGGTGAATATTGGAAAAGGATATATAGATATTTGTAATATACTTTTAACTTTTCTGTAAGTTTAAAATTATTTCCATATTAAAAGTTTGAAAAATATCCAAGAATACCTAGAACCTCTTTATACCTGCAACACTGTTTGCTTTTTTCTTTCTTCTATATAATAAAAGAGGTAATATGCAAATTGACCGTCACCCCAACACACAAAATGGCCACCCCCATGTGGACACAAGATGGCCACCACAACGGTCGGCAGGGAAGGGCAGTTGTGGTCAATCAGGCCAGCAGGGGAGGGCAGTTGGGAGGGACCAGGCCTGCAAGGGAGAGCAGTTTGAGGCAATCAGGCCTGCAGAGGAGGGCAATTAGGAATGACCGAGCCGGCAGGGGAGGGCAGTTGGGGGGGGGGGGGACCTTCAGGGGAGGGCAGTTGGGAGAGACAAGGCCTGCAGGGAAGGGCACTTAGGGTGACCAGGCTGGCAAGAAAGGGCAGTCAGGGGCAATCGGGCAGGTAGGCGTCAATCAGGCTGGCAGGGGAGTGGTTAGAGGATGATCAGGCTGGCAGGCAGAAGTGGTTAGGGGCAATCAGGTAGGCAGGCAGGTAAGTGGTTTGGGAGCCAGCAGTCCTGGATTGTGAGATCAGGCCTAAACAGGCAGTAGGACATCCCTCAAGAGGTCCCAGATTGCAGAGGGTCCAGGCATGGGCTACCCCCATGCACGAATTTCATGCACCAGGCCTCTAGTTAAGGTATAATTGAGAAAATTATAAAATTTTTAGAGTTGGTGATTTGATATACAGATATATTATGAAAATGATTTCCCCTACCTAGTTAACTAACACATCCATCACCTTACATATTTACCTTTTGTTATGAGAACATTTATGAAGCACTCTCTTAGTAAACATCAATTATTCATGTTATCACTAGAGTCACCATATTTTACTACAAATCCTCAGATCATAATTTTCTTATAGCTGAAAGTTTCTATCCCTTTACCAACCTCTCCCTATTTCCCCAAATCCCCAGTCCTTGAGACCATGTGTGATGATTTCAACTTTATTATTCTTTCTCAAGATTACTTTGGCTATTTGGAGTCTTTTATGGTTCCAGGGTTGGGGTTTATGGTGAGACATTGTCTTAGGCTTTTCTAATCATTTCAGTGTGGGTATTTTCTTATTTGCTGCTTGCATGGGACTTGCTCAGCAACTTCTGAATTTCTTTTGGTGGTAATTGCTTCATGCGTAGCTGTAGAATCAATGTATCCATGGAAGGAAGTGAGTTCAGAAGCTTCCCTATGTCACCCTCTTGGACAATGTCTTCCTAGTGTATTACTTTTCGGGCAGTTTATTAGGGGGCGGGGGGAAGAAAGGTTGATAGTAAAGGAGAAAGAAGGGAGAACATAAATAATCACAGCTAATTTCATTACATAATTCTAAAAAGTTATGAAGAGACTCCTCAAGAATATGAAAATAAAAGGAACTTCTGCATTCTCAGCACTGACTTAAATTCTAAAGATCAACATGGATAAAAACGAAAGGTAATCTAAAGAAAAGGAAAAAGAAACTCTTGACTAGAGAACACTCTTATTTAGACTTAATTGATCAAAATAGAAATTTGATTAGTTATTTGTTGGCAACACCCACCCAAACATTATTCAGGCTAGAGATAACTATAGTCATAGACTTCAAATTTTTCTTTATTCATTGACCATAGAATTATTCATTTCAAATATAAACAACAGATTATGTTAGTCTGACAGTTGTTAAATATTTGACATTAACTGTTCTTTAGTTTGATTCCATAATCAAAATGCTTCTGATTTTGATACAGCTTCACACAAAGATCTGACAAGAAGAGAATGTGTTGATGGTGCTTGTTCTATATAACCTTTTAACTTATCATTGTAAATTAATAAACTAGCATGCTGGTTTTAATAAATCAGTATAATCAACTTAGATAATGTAACTCTGCATCATAAAAAGTGATTTGTATCCCCTTGTAGAAATCAGATTTCTACATCTAGAAAATTCATATCTTGGAATTTAATTAAAGTAACCAAAACAACAAATGCTCCTTTGTGAGGCCATTTCAGAAAGAAAGCCAACCTTTCCCCTGGTGGTAATACTCATTCATTTGTATATAATAGACAGTACAGCAAAAATGCAAATTTACTTTCTCAATATCCTCCAAATTCTTTTATAATTACAAATTCTTTCTTGTATTACAGAACCCTGAAAGCAAAACAAATAACCATAAGAAAAATATTTTCTTATTCCTTTTCAAGAGGAGTGGGATTTGCATGCAATCTGACTTTCTCAAGGAATCAACCCGTATGAGACTTAAAGAAGAAATCAACAAGTTGAGAATACGCTGCACATGGGTTTTTCAGGGCACCTATTATGAAAATTATATTGCATAATGCCCAACATCATAAGTGCCAAATGGTATAAGGTAGGGAAAGTATGGTTTCTACTACAATTGCCCCAAGCTAGATAGTTCCTAGTACCCAGAACTCATTTCTTGTTTACTCTTCAGTCATGAAATTACATAAGCTGCCCAATACGTTGTCATAAATCCTTTCTTTCATAGAGGATATATATCCAGTTGGCTGGAACTAAGAACCCCAATTAATACACTGAAAAATCAAGGATTTTCAATTTCTGTAGTTGTAGCTTATAAATTTCAGTTCCACCATCTTTCAACTACCACCACTAATCATAATGAAGTATATTTACCTAGGTTCTTCAAAAATAATATCAAGAATTGTGATAAGTCAGAGAGAAATCAAGATGGCGGCATAGGAAAACGCCTAAACTGCAGCCTCACACAACAATTTCAAAAATACAACTAAAAGACAAAACGGGCATCATCCAGAACCACAGGAAAGCTGGCTGACTGGAAATTCTACAATTAGAAGGAAAGAAAAAACCACAAGGAAAATCAGAGGAGCTGTAAAAGCCTGAGGTACAGAGACACAGGCACATGCGTGCAGAGAGGACGGAGCCGGAGAGGAGGGGGCAGCTGAGTGCCTGGCTGGCGTTTTCTAGCAGAAAGGAGATAAAAGCTCCGGACTGTATGGAACCCCAGTTCCAACTGCACTGAACCCCAGTTCTGGGCGAAACCCTGGGGACCCAGGCTTATACTGGGGGAATCTGGGCTGTAAGGCGGAAACTTAGGGAAGCAGCAAAAGGCAGAACTCCGGAGGTGCACATGTGAATGCGCACAGAGGATGGACTGACTGTGCCACAGTATTGCCATAGCGGGAAGGAGACAAAAGCTCTGGACTGCACTGAGCCCCAGTTCCGACTGCATTGAACCCCAGTTCTGGGTGAGAATCTGGGAATCCAGATTAATTGGGGGAGAGACTAGACTGTCTGGCAATGGGTGAAACTCGAGGGCGCCTTTCTCTCAGAGGTGCTTGCAGCGAGTACTGAGGGACACTGAGGGACACTGAGACTCAGGAACTTCATAGGGTGGGGCTGACAGGAAGCCAAGGCCGTAGGCTCCACCCTGAAATTCCGCCCCATCCAAGCTGAGCACAGAGGCTTTTGCAATTTTGCAAGTCTAGTCGAATAAGGCTGTCTCCTGGCACAGACACAGCTGATCCTCACAGCCAATTGGCTTGGAGGTCAACTCCTCCCATCGATACCAACAACAATCAAGATTTAACTACAACAAGGCTGTACACACAGTCCACAAAGGGATGCATCAAGAGTGCCCAACTCAGGTAACTGGGAAGGCTGAGCCACTGGCCCATATGGGACACCAAACATATAAAACTACCCTACTAACTCAGGGAAGCAGTGAAAATGCAGAGACAAAGAAACAGATCACAAATGAAAGAAATGGAGGAAAACAAACGACTGGAGATAGAGTTCAAAACCACGGTTATAAGGTTTTTCAAGAATTTCCTAGAAAAGGCTGATAAATTTAGCGAAACCCTCAAGGACATGAAACAGTCCCTTGAGGATATGGAAAAGGACCAACTAAAAATTAAACATACACTGATTGAAATAAAAAATATTATAGACACCCAACAGCAGACTAGAGGAATGCAAGAATCAAGTCAAAGATTTGAAACACACAGAAGCAAAAATCACTCAACTGGAAAAGCTAAAAGAAAAAAGAATCCAAAAATTTGAAGATAGTGTAAGAAGCCTCTAGGACATCAGAATTATGGGGATGTCAGAAGAAGAGAGAGAGCAAGATACTGAAAACCTATTTGAAGTAATATTGACTGAAAACTTCCCCCATCTGGTGAAAGAAATAGACTTACAAGTCCAGAAAGTGCACAGAATCCCAAACAAAAGGAATCCAAACAGGACCACACCAAGACACATCATAATTAAAATGCCAAGAGCAAAAGACAAAGAGAATATTAAAAGCAGCAAGAGAGAACAGTAATTACCTATAAGGAAGCACCCATACGATTGTCAGCTGATTTCTCAACAGAAACTATGCAGGCCAGAAGGGAGCGGCAAGAAATAGTCAAAGTGAAGAATATAAAGAACCTACAACCAAAAGTAGACTACCCAGCCAAGCTGACATTTAGAATCAAAGGTCAGCTAAAGAGCTTCACAGATAAGAAAAGGCTCAAGGAGTTCATCACCACCAAACCAGTATTTTATGAAATGCTGAAAGGTATTCTCTAAGAAGAGGAAGAAGAAGAAAAAGGTAAAGATAAAAATTATGAACAACAAATACATATCTATCAACAAGTGAATCTAAAAATCAAGTGAATTAAAAACATGATGTACAAAATAAACTGGTGAATGTAATAGATAGAATCAGGGGCATAGAAAGGGAGTGGACTGACAACTCTCAGGGGGAAAGGGATATGGGGGGGATGCGGGAAGAGCCTGGACAAAAATCGTACACATGTGGATGAGGACAATGGGGGGAGATAAGGGAAGAGGGTGGGATGGGAAACAGGTGGAGGGGAGATATTGGGGGGGGGGGGGAGAGGAACAACTGTAATAATCTGAACAATAAAGATTCATGAAATTTTAAAAAAATAAAGAATTGTGGTAAGTAATCTATAGATATTCTGATTAAATACTCTATATATATTCTGTGAAAGATCCCCTCAGGAGAAGGACTGATAAAGGAAAATGGCAAGTTCACCATGAGAGGATACAAAACTTAAATTCACACATATGCTGTTCTTAGAAGCATTCAGATGATTTTTATTTTAAAAGAGAACAATTAAACTTAGATGTAATTATTGTTGTTGCTTTCAACAGTATAGTAATGTATTCTTTTTAAAGTAGCCCAAAGAACTCAAGCTGGCAGTTCTAACAAATATGGCATAAACAAAATCCTATATGTAGTCGTTTTGACTATACTTTGGCTAGAAAAGTTGTCATACCTGAAGATTGATCTCCGCCTCATAGAAGGTTAGGCACGAGCAGTAATGTCGATCTGAGTCAATATCTGTCAGGACCACCACAAAAAACGTTGGCTGCTTCCTCTCTCTGGACAGCTGCCACCCACTGGGCTGACAAAACTAAATGGGATAGAAAAATATTGTCACATTATAATGAAAATTTATTATTTACAGATCTCTGAAAAATGTTAAATGTCCCCAAATTTTTAAAAATTTCCAGCTGCTGTGATAATACCTCAACCAATATAAAAATTTAAAAATGTACAGATTCATTATGTAAAATACTTTCACTAATGTGCATTTACATTTTTTGAGAACAGCCTAGATATTCCACAGATGCAACTAGGTTGGCATACATAGGAAAATAGCACCAAAATAAGAGACTTTCCCCCATTGGAACAGATCATAAAGAAAGTTGAAGATAAAGTGCCAAGTCCCTGTCACTGATGGAAAACATAATTATTTTTAAATGTCTTCATTAACCTAAGTGACTTCAATTCAGTACAATAAAAGAGATATCTTATTCATCAAGACAGACCACATTTTGGGCTATAAAACACTCTTTAACATATTAAAAAGAATAGAAATTATACAAAGACCACAGTAGAAGTAAATGTTTTAAAAAAAAAATAGTAAAGGAATATTATGCATAACCTCATGCCCACAAATTTGATAACCTAGATGAAATACATAATCTGATAAAATTTACAAAAGAAATAAATAATTTGAATAAGCCAGTATCTATTAAAGAAATTGATTCTATAATTATTAACCATCTAAGACAAAGTATCAGGCCCAAATGGATTTACTGATAATTCTACCAAGTATCTGAGGAAGAAATTAGACCACTCTATACAAACTCTTCCAGAAGATAGAAGCAAGGGAAATACCTTTCTAACTCATTCTATGAATCCAGCATTACCCTAAATATAAAAACCAGGAAAATAAATTATAAGAAAAAAGTAGACCAATATTTCTCATTAACATAGATGCAAAAAAATCTTCAAAATACTTGCAAGTCAAATCCAACTCTCTATGAAAAAATTACATACCACAGTCAAGTAAGATTTATTCTAGGTATGCAAGGTGGTTCAACATTTAAAAACCAACTAGCCCTGGTCAGTGTGGCTCAACCTAGCTTGAGCATCGACCTATGAGCCAGGAGGTCATCCAGGTCAGGGCACATGCCTGGGTTGTAGTCTCAGTCTCCAGTGTGGGCGTGAAGGAGGTGGCTGATCAATGATACTCTCAACACGGATGATTCTGTCTCTCTCTCCTTCTCCCTTTCTCTCTGAAATCAATAAAAATATAAAAGCCTAGGTGAAGTCACGCCCTCATACTACACCGCCAAAAGATGACTGCCCTCATGTCGCCACAAAATGGCCGGCAAGGAAGGGCAATTGGGGGCAATCGGGCCAGCGAGGAAAGGCAGTTAGGGGTGACCAGGCCTGCAGGGGAGGGCAGTTAGGGGAGACCAGATCAGCATGGGAGGGCAGCTGGGGGTGACCTGGCTGGCAGTGGAGGGCAGTTAGGGAGAACCAGGCCTGTAGGGGAGGGTGGTTGGGGCATCAGGTTGGCAGGGGAGGGCAGTTGGGAGCGATCAGACCAGCAGGGGAGCGGTTTGGGGGCGATCAGGTTGGCAGGCAGAAGTGACTAGGGGCAATCAGGCAGGCAAGCAGGTGAGGCGTTAGGAGCCATTGGTCCTGGATTGTGAGAGGGATGTTCCAGATTGGAGAAGTTGCAGGCCGGGCTGAAGGACACCCCACCCCCATGCACGAATTTCATGCCCTGGCCTCTAATATTTAAATAAATAAAAACCAACTATTCACATCAATAAGCTAACCCCCTTCAAGCACATGATCACATCAATAGATGCAGAAAAAGCATTTAAAAATTCAACATCTATTAATGACAGAAACTCTCAGCACACTAAGAATATGAAGTTTCTTAACTTTAATGTACAGATTAGAAAGAAGGACATGTAACTATCTTTGTTCTCAGATAACATGATTGTATATGTATAAAATCTGAAAAGGTCAACAAATAGTAACTGACATGGAATAAGCAATTATAGCAAGGTTCCAGTTCACAAGGTTAATATACAAAAGTCAACTGCTTTTCTACGTACCCAATAATGAACAAGTGTTATTTGAAATTAAAAATGCATCCTGGCTGGCTTGGCTCACAGTGAATAGAGTGTTGGCTTACGGACTAAATGTTCCCAGGTTTGATTCCAGTCAAGGGCACATGTCTGGGTTGCAGGCTTGATCCCCAGCGTGGGGGGTGCAGGAGGCAGCCAATCAATGATTCTCTCTCATCATTGATGTTTCTCTCCCCCTCTCCCTTACTCTCTAAAATCAATAAAAAATATATTTTTAAAAATGTAATACCGTTTATATTAGCATCCCCCCCTAAAATAAAATGAAATACATTAGCACATCAAGAAATAAAATATAAATCTAACAAAATAAATAAAAGATCTATATGTGAAAAACTACAAAACTTTGATGAAAATAAAAAAGAATTAATTAGATTCCATGTTCATGGATAGGAACACAATATTGTCAAATGCAATCCCAAACAAAATCTCAGGAAGTCATTTTATGGGTACCGACAACCAGATTTTAAAGCTTACAGGGAGAGGCAAAAGATGCAGAATGGCCAACAAAATCCTGAAAGAAGAAAACAAAGTCAGAAGAATGGCACTATCCAACTTCAAAACTTACCATAAAGCTACAATAAGTAAGGCTGTGTGGTATTGGTGAAAAAAGAGAGAGAGATATAGAGAGACAAATACATCAGTCACACAAAATGGAGACCCCAGAAACAAACCATACAAATATAATCAACCAAACTTGATAAAGAAGCAAAGACAATGCAGTAGAGAAAAAATAAGCAATCTTTTCAACAAATGATGCTGGAATAACTAGATAATTTATATATAAGAAAATAAATCAAGACACAGATTTTACACCCTTCACAAAAATTAACTCAAAGTGTAACACCGAAATGTAAAACACAAAACTAAAATCCCAGCAGATGACATAGGAGAAAATCTATATGACTCTGTTCAAATGACATTTTAGATATGACCCCAAAAGCATGAACAATGAAATCATCATTGAAAAGCTAGACTTCATTAAAATTATAAACTTATGCTCTGTGAAAGAAACTGTCAAGAAAACAGGAAGATAAGCCAAGGACTGGGAGAAAATATTTGCAATAGACATATCTGATAATGTGCTATCATTTATCAGTGTTTCCCAAACCTTTGCCATATGTGTACCCCTTCTATAATTTTTGTAACGCTGAGTACCCCTCATACTCAGGAGAACGTAGAATTAGGTGCAGCTAAGCACGGTGCAGTGCATATCCCCACCAAACTCCGGTGCAACACGTACCCCCACCAAACTCTTCCCGTACCCCTGGGGGTATACGTACCACACTTTGGGAAACACTGATTTAAAATATACAAAGAATTCTTAAAACTCAATAATAAAAATATGAATAACCCAATTTTAGAAAGGGGTAAATACTCTGAACAGATACCTCAGCAAAGATTTATAGAAGGCAATAAGCATATGAAAAGATGTCCAACATCATAAGTCATTAAGAAATTATAAATAAAAACAAAATACTATTACACACCTATAGTAATGGCTGAAATCCAAAACACTGACAATACTAAATTGTCAAGGATGTGAAGCAACAGGAACTGGAAAAATAAACTGTGGCACAACCACACAAATATTATTCAACATTAAAAAGAAATAAACTATCAAGCCACTGAAGGCATGGAGAAACCTTAAATGCATACTACTAAGTGAAAGACACCAATTTAAAAAGGCTATATAGGGTATGATTTCAACTCTATGACATCATGGAAAATGCAGAATTATGGAGGTAGTAGGAATATTAGTAGTTGCCTGGGGAAGGTGATGGTAGAGAACAGATAGAACACAGGACTTTTAGGGCAGTGAAACTATTCTGTACGATTCTGTAACAATGGATACAACACAAGAGTGAATTCTATTATAAACTATGGACTTGAGTGATAATGATGTATCAAATCAATGTAGATTCACCCATCGACTGTAACAAATATACCACTGTGTGGGGAATGCTGACAGTGTGACAAGCTGTGTGGGGGCAGGAAGTGTATGGAAATTCTACATACTTTCTGTTCAATTTTGCTGTGAATCTCAAACTGCTCTAAGAAGCAAAACCTTTTTTACAAAGATATCTTGAAGAAGAAAAGATATCATGATTAGCAGTATTGTTTAAGAGATAAAACACCAACAGTAATGAGCTCACAATATAGCAGTATTCTATGCCATATTATCTTCTCATACTCTGCTTAATAACTGTGAAATCTGGCACAATTTATGTAATCTCTCAGAGCCTCAATTTCCTCATTTATAAAAGGTAGAATATTAGTACTCACCTGCTACTAATCTTGGTAAATTTACATAAATTTACATATGTGAAGTGGTCAGTCAGAATAGCCTCTGGCATATAATTCAATGAAGTAAATGTTAGATTACTATGGTTATTACCTCCTTGGTTCCACTCTCTGTTTCTATCATCATATCTATAAAACTTTCTCATTATGTATCAAATTTTTGCAAAACCTGTCTCTCCTTTCATTACCTCGTTTACTCAATCTAGAAAGACATCCAAAAGGATGATTTAGATGATTTCCTACATTTGGATAGAGATGTTAATTACATTCACAACTTCTTTGCAGAATGAAAAATTCTGCTAGACCAATAGATTTTAATGTAACAAAGTATAAAAAGTTTACTGATGTGTTTACAGATTCCATACTGCAACTAACCTTTAAGAAATGACAATTTATTAAATTTTGGTGTGGTATTCAAATAAGAGTCCCATAATTATCTGAAAAGGTTATTAAAATAATACTCCTCTCTTTCCAAGTACATATTTGTGAGACCTGATTTTCTTCATATACTTTAACCAAAACAAAATATGGCAAGAGCTTGAAAACAGAAGCAGGTATAAGAAGCCAGCTGTCTTTTATTAAGCCAGTATTAATGATATTTACAAAAATATAAAACAATAGCACACTTTTCCCTCTTTTTTGTTTTGAAAATTAGTTTTCTTTTTCATAAAAATATGCTATTTAATGTGCACTGGTTTATTGTTATTTTTAAATGGATAAATTGCTTTATAAGATTTTTCTAGTTGTAATTTCTAATACATAAATGAATAGATAAAACTACATGAACAAAACTCCATGAGGATCATCAATAAGTTGAGAAACTCAAAAGTATGAAGCCTGTTATTCAAGGGAAATGTAGTATGTTAACTTGTAACTAGCCTTGGCTTAAGCTACTTGGGTAGCAGAAAGGTATAAGCCTGGTAGAACTGGGGAGTTTTATCAGGTAACAACAAAACTCAGAAGTTTCTTTCAAAATCTTCTTTCTCTCAACAAATATCTTTCCTGAATTAAATATATTTTTCTAAAATGAGTTTCAACCAGTTTCAAAATCAGGAAACAGGTGTCTGTGCTTGGGTTGTAAAATAATATAATGACTTATACAGCCTACATCATCAAGTCACCTGTACAACCAAAGACTCTTCTGATAACAAAGTGAATCCACTCTGTAAATTAATAGCAAATAACCTTATTCTCTTAGAGGTCGCCATTCATTATTATTAGCTGCTCATTAGGCTTTGAAAACGGTACAAAAGGTATTTCACAAAATTTAAATAAAACTATGTAGGTTTTCAATAAGGATGAAAATAAATCTATGTTAGTTCCAATTCTATCAAATATACACACTTCTTAAATCAAGGGTACCAGCCACAGAGTTCACAAATAGAATAACTTTTACAAGCACATAGATCTATCACTTAGATAAGTAATCAGATATTTTGCTGCTTAAAACTGGAAAAAGCAACTCTTAATGTACTCAAAATTTTCTCAAATGGTTTATACAAACACAAAATATAATTAAAAATTACAGAATAGCTAAAAATTCCCATAGCAATTTTGTGACAAATTTAAATGATCTCTCAAACATAAAATATTGTAGAAGGTTCTCTGGGTTACAGTCACTCTTAACATTTCTGAAGACCTTCATCTACATCTATAAATTTACAGCTTACTGAAACACATTTTATTGGCCCATTTTTATGTAAAAATTAAAGGTGTCCCTTGTTTATATATTAAAAAAAAAGCCTATGGGGCGGAGGAAGGGTAGGAGAGATATGTTCTACCATATGTAATACCTTAAACAATAAAATAAAATTTAAAAAAAGAAACTGGGGGGAAAAAAGAATATTCCCTCTTTCTATCAATAGTAGAAAATAATCTACATTAATAGAAGGAAAAGATGCAAATTGACAGTACCATCATAACACCTACCAGCCAATCAGGAGTGAGTATGCAAAGTAACACAACAAAGATTGCAGGTTAATTTGCTTATTCAGGCGCAAGAGGCCAGGGGTAGGGCACTTGCATCATCACCATCGTAATGACGCACGTGGTCCACAAGGCCCCAGCTACTCTGGACCTCAGGGCAGTGTGGGAAGGTGGAAAGGCGGCTCTGGCCGGAGAGAAGGTGGTGCCAGCAGCCAGGGGAAGGAAGGCCCATTCTTGTATGAATCTTCATGCATCGGGCCTCTAGTAAATACATAACATCCACAAGGAGAATTTGAGTCTAGATAGTAAGGCCTCCTTAGTTACTTAAGTGGCCTCATTTCCCTAAGTTTATAATATAACAGGGATTCTTTTAAATTCTGATTTTTTTTTTTAAGTCTAACAGTAAAACTTTTGGGAAATTCCACAGATCATTTTTCAGATTCAGTAAGTACTTCTTCAAAACTAAACTTAATGTGACCACAACTAAGATAGTAATGGTAATTCATGATAAGCTTGGCCAGATATTTTTCACTAAATTTTTCACAAAGAGGTGTCAAGACAGTCATCAGCTAGACATTAGTTACATGAGATCTCTTATAGGATACTTAAATTACAGTTATAAAAAGGAATTGTTTTATACTCTACACAAAAGTATGATTGTAATCATACTCCATAGGAAATTTTGATACTGTATTCTCAAATGAGAATATTAACACAGATATCCAGAAAATAAAAGATAGCTCTTAAAATTGAGTCTACACAAAGGTTCCTCAAAGGATGAAAATAGTGAAATGTCGACCTTTCAAAATTATTGTATCATTAGGTTAAGTAATAACAGAATTTGGGGTATCAGGAGATGTTCTCGCTATTTAATGAGATGTACTACTCATAGGATTAGACTTGAAGTATTAAAATGCTAGCTGGTTAAACTATTTCAAATCTTAACTAAAAGTATGCTGAGGAAGTAATAAACAATGAGGGAGTGGACACAACAACTCTTGAACCTGAGCTCAAGTCACATTTCTGACAAGAAGGTATGAGAATGTTTAGACAGCTGGAAACAGAGTAGTCACTAAAAGATAGTAAGCAGAGTCTAACAAACAGGGTAAAAACAGGATTTTTGGCTCCCCAGTGTCTTCATTGGCAAACGGGGAGAAAAATGCTATTACAGGTGCAAAAGTGTTTAGACTTGACTGTCATAACTGATTGGCCTACACTTTGCCCTTCTTTTTCAAGTTACGGGGGAAATACATCTATTTGGAGTGATATTATCTTTGAACACGATGACAAATAATATGGTTTTCAAACATCCATGTGTCTCCTATTTATGAGTACTCCCATCTACCTGAATCTCATCATTTCACACAAAACAGGCTCATAAAAATTTTACAGCATATCTGGGAACAGTCAATATGGAGATTCCTTTTCAGGATGCTATTTCTCTTTGTTCAGCTTCAATTTTCTATAAGACCCTGGCATACCCTAGAAACAAATGATACTTCAAGTTTGCAAAGATAGGACTGACAGACACTGCTAGACTCCACACATTAATTCATTAAAAATACCAACATTGTTTACTTGCTTGTTTCTTTAGTTGTCCAAATGTATGAAAAAGATTATTTACCCAATAGGCCACTCATCTGCAAACAAACGTCCAATATTCCATCATATTTATAAGACACATTATACACACACACACACACACACACACACACACACTCACACACACACACACACATATCTCACAAGATTCATTTACAATGATGAAACCAATGCTATGAGATGTTAAGATCATATAGCTAGTATGCAATAAAGGCAGGACTAAAATTCAAGTCTCTGTATCTCTAGGAACTATCTTCTCACTGAATTACCTTTACCAACCACCTTATGGATATTATTTTATATTAATAGTAGAGGCCAGGTGCACAAAATTTGTACATAGTGGATGTGTCCCTCAACCCATCCTGCACCCTCCCCAATCTGGGACCACTCGAGGGATGGCTGACTGCCTGTTCAAGTCCAATCCTGGTAGGATCGGGCCTAAACGGGCAGTTGGACATCCCTCTCACGATCCAGGACTGCTGTCTCCCAACTGCTTGCCTGCCTGCCTTCCTGATTACCCATAACCGCTTCTGCCTGCCAACCTGATCACCCCCTAACCATTCCCTTGCCAGACTGATTGATGCCTAACTGCTCCCCTTCCAGCCTGATTGTCCCCAACTGCCCTCCCCTGCATTCCTGGTCCCCTCCAACTGCTCTCCCTTGCATATCTGGGTCCCACCCAACTGCCTTTCCCTGCAGGCCCAGTCTCCCCCAACTTCCCTCCTCTGCCAGCCTGGTCAACCCTAATTTCCCTCTCCTGCAGGATTGATCGCCCCCAACTGCCCTCTCTTGCAGGCCTGGTCCCTCCCAACTGTCTCCCCTGCTGGCCTGATTGCCCACAACTGCCCTCCCTTGCAGGTCTGGTCCCTCCCATCTGCCCTCCCCTGCTGGCCATCTTGTGACAGCCATCTTGTGTCCACATAGGGGCAGCCATCTTGTGTGTTGGAGTGATAGTCAATTTGTATATTACTCTTTTATTAGATAGGATAAATTCATGGTAGACAAATTTTAGAAGAAAAATGAAATAAAAACCAAGTTCTTTTTTCTCTAAAAACTAAGTTCTTTAATATGCAACCTTTCCTTGAAGCATTTATTTCTGAATGTATGTAATCTACCTAATAAAAGAGTAACATGCTAATTGACCGTACCTTCACAATGTCCACGAGTCAATCAGGAGCATGCAAATTAACCCAACTAAGATGGCGGGTTAATTTGCATATGCAGGCACTGAGCAGTAGGGGGCCGGGCACTTGTGTCGTTGCTATGGCAATGATGCAGGTATTCTGCACTACACCAGCTGACTGCCTCTGGGCAGCATGGGAAGGCAGAAAGACGACTCTGGGTCAAAATGGAAAGGCAGCTTCAGCCAGAGTGAAGGCGGTGCCAGCAGCCAGGGAAAAAAGGAAGGCCCATTC
Source organism: Pipistrellus hanaki (assembly GCF_964339955.1). Classification (NCBI taxonomy): domain Eukaryota; kingdom Metazoa; phylum Chordata; class Mammalia; order Chiroptera; family Vespertilionidae; genus Pipistrellus; species Pipistrellus hanaki. The sequence continues at coordinate 48,600,634 of NC_140511.1, forward strand.
TTGCATGAATCTTCATGCATCAGAACTCTAGTACTGATATAAAAAGGGAACATACATACACAGTTATGAGTTCTGTTTTTCTCCACCTTCTATAACATCTACATTTTCTTATTTACTTTACTATTTTGAAGAAAATTATTTTTGAGGACCAATATTATAACATCATATAGGTATACAAAAGTATCATAATTTAGCCAATCTATTATTGCTGGTTGAGTAAGGTGCTTATAGTTTTTAAAATAACTAATGCTGGGTTAATCATGACATTTTATAAATCTTTCCAGGCATGTCTCATTATTTTCATAGGAAAGGAGAAGTGGTTTTGTAAAGCACAACCAAAATGAGCACAAAAATGTTTAATTACCCTTGAATTCCTTTTAAAGGTTAGGCAAACCCTAAATTATTTTGTTTTGCTGATAGATTTCTAAAGAGGACAGAAAAGAAATGACAACAAAGAACTGTTGTCATGAGCAATATTCTGACCAAAGAATAACTAATTTGTAAAATAAAGTAACAGAAACATTAGGAGACTGAAATCTGTTGCCAAGCTAGGCCATGGCAATGTCAGGTGTGTGCTGGTATTACCATATACAGATATTTTCAAAAGTTCAAAGAAAACATAGTGGTCATAAGCCTTTGGAAGAGAAGCCAATTTAAGATTTGGGAAACTCTCCAATGTTCTGTTGCCATAAAATAATAGGTATTATATATATGCCTATTTTTAATGGACAGGGTTTTGAAGAAGTATACTTAAAAAAAGACTAAGACAATTTGCTTTAAATGAAGCTTAATTTAAATAGGTCATCTTTATTGTGTTGTTTTTTTTTTTTTTAACAATCAGATAGTTTATTACAACTACAGAACATTATATTGTCCTCATCAGTACAATAAAACTTTTACTATGCATTGTTTGCCTAGAGTAGGGGTGTCGAACTCAATCAGAGAAGGGGCCAAAATCTAAAATCCAGCCTAAATCACGGGCCGAATGGTTTACTGAACAGTCATAAACTGACAATGTCATAAACTGACAGCGGAGTGCAGTGATGACAGCGCGGTGCGGGCCACATTGCAAGGCCTGGCGGGCTGGATTTGGCCCGCGGGCCTTGTGTTTGACACATGTGGCCTAGAGAATCCAAGCAAATGGTTATAGTTATGTAGGCAGATATCTTATCTAATAAAGAGGGAACATGCTAATAATTGACCATCACACCTTCACAAAGATGGGCGCCCACAGCCACAAGATGGCAGCACCCAGTCCCCTCAGCCCCACCGGGGCGGCAGTTGCGTGGCATGACCAGGCCCACCCCAAGGTGGGTCCGGCTGCTCTACACACCTGCCTCCGGAGTCCCCCCAGTCCCTCCAACCCCCAGCTGCCCAGGGCCGGCCGGAGGAACAGGCAAGCTTTGAATGGCGGCTGCCCAGACAATGTCTGGGGTGCAGTCAAACTTCAGATGGCAGCTGCCCAGCTACCCAGGGCCACCCGAGGCTCAGGTAACCAGGGCCGCCCGAGGCTTGTGCTGCTGGCCATGGCAGCAGCAGAGGTGTGATGGGGACATCGCCATCTCCTAATCGCTGGGTCACCTCCCAGTACTACTGTTCTCTCCATTTACACCCCCTAACTTTGTACTATTATTGACAATACTGTATGGTTCATATACTATAAGGAAGGTGGTATAGAATCTCTTGAAGGCAGAGTGTGGTAATTTGAACACAGCATAAGTTAAAGATGTATAAGCCCGAAAAATGACAAAAGAGTTAAAGATCCTAAGCCAACAAAGGAAATAAAGTGAAATAATACTTGATTAAATCTAGAAAGAAAGAAAAAAAAGCAGAACATAAAGGGGGAAAAGACCAATGAGATAATTAGAAAACAAAAATCAAAGTAATAGACTAAAGCTTAACCATATTAATAATCACATTAATGGCAGAGATAATGAGAATGGATAAAAAGGCAAGACCTAACTATATGCCGCCTACAACAAACACTTTAAATATAAAGACCTGAAGAAGAAGAAAAAGGGTGAAAAACAGATACCCTATGCTAATATTTTCAGAAGAAAGCTGGTTGCTATATTAATATCAATGTAGAGAACAAAAAGTGTTAGGGGGAAAAAAGCATTTTAAATGATAATATGGGCCAATTCATCAATAAACAAATAGTTATGTCCCTAATGAATTGAATATACAAAACAAATCTGATAGAAGTGCAGGGGGAAAAAATAAACTAATTTATTCTGTTTTAGTTCAAAATCTCTCTTTCAATAAATAATAGAACAAGTAGACAAATTAGCAAGGACATGGAAGACTGAACAATACCATCAATCAACTTAACGTAATTGATGTTTATAGAACACTACACTACAGCAGAAATACGCATTCTTTTCTAGCACACTTGGAACATTTACCAAGATAAGAGTATATTCTGAGCCATAAAATAAGTTGCAATAAATTTTAAAAGATTCTAATAATAAGAAGTATGTTCTCATACCACAAGGGAATTAAATTAGAACTCAAAAACAGAAAGGCCTCTGGAAAATGAACAATATTTGGAAGCTAAATAACACGTTTCTAAATAAATCATGTATTGAAGAAGAACTCCAAAGGGAAATTAGAAAGTATATGAACTAAATGAAAATGAAAAAAATTATCAGAATTTGTGAGATGCTACTAAACAGGACATAAAGGGAAAGTTATAGCATTCAACACACACAAAAAGAAAGGTCTCAATCAATGAACTCATATTCTAGCTTAAGAAACTAGATAAGAAAAAAAATGAATTCAAAGTAAACAGAAATAAGAAATAATAGGAATCAAAACAGAAATCAATGGAAAAGAGAACAGACAAAATGGAAAAAAATAATCAAAGCAAAAGTTGGCTCTTTCAGAAGATTAAAAAAACAAACAAAAAACCGGATAATCCTCTGACAAGACAGGAGAGGGAGGAAGGGAGGGAGGGAGGGAGGGAGGGAGGTTGGTTATGAGAATGAGAGAATGAGAATGAATGAGGACTAACTCTGAAACCAGAGAAGACAAATTGCCTATATCTGGAAAGACAGAGATGCCATTACTAAAGAGTCTACAAACACTAAAAGGGTCAAAAGGGAATATTATGAATAAATTTTTGCAAATAAACATGACAATTAGATGAATCAGACAAATTCTCTGAAAGACACAAACTACCCAAGCTCACACATAAAGAAACAGCCAAAATAACCCTATATTTATCAACAAAATTGAAACTGTTGTTAAAAACCTTCCCATAAAGAAAACTACAGTCCCAGATGGCTTGCTTCATTGGTGAATTCTACTAAACATTTAAGGAATCAATAAAAATAACAATTCTACACAAAAGCTTTCAAAAACTTGAAAAGGACAGAATACTTCCCAACTCATTCTACGAGACCTGTATTACAATGATATCAAAACCTCTCAAAGGCATTATAAGAAAACTATAGAAAACTATGCTTTAGGAAAATAGTTACAAAAATTATTTTTAAAATATTTTTTAGCAACCTGAATCCAACAAGGCAAATACATAATGACCAAGTGGAAGCTATCCAAGAAATACAGCTTAGTTTATATTTGAAAAGCAATTGATGAAATTCAACATTTTAACATGTTTGCATAAGAAAATATAACAAACTAAAAAATAAAAATGAAAGAATAATTTCAATAGAAGCAGAAAATGCATTTGACAAAATTCACCATCATTTACTGTTATAAGTTCAGAATATGCTAGGAATAAGCTCATTGCCCTTTGAAGAGTTAGAAATATTCATATGTAATGACTTTTAATTGAAAATAAAAATTTAAAATAGTGATAAGAATTCCTCTTTTTTTTTAAAAAAAAAAAAGAAATGCAAAAATTAATTCTTAAAGAGAAGAAATAAGGTGAGTTCCAATTCCTCTTCCTTTCTGGTTTATAAACATTGGAATTTTACTAATTTTCTGGATAATAAATGAAAGCACTGTTATCATTTGGGGCTTTTCCATTACCATAATCTCAAAAGAGCAAACAACCCAAGGAATCTTGATTTCAACTGATTTCTTAGAAAGCCTATGCATACTATGACTGATATTACATAAAACTTAAACCTGAGAGTTACAGTTTGTGTAACATTAATTTGCATTCTTGTCCTTTAAAGTGCTTCTTAATTGTCCAAGAAAGAAGGTAAACATGAGAGTTGCTGGTTTTCTACTTAAAGAAACAGAATTCAAGGGTCTGCAATTCCCTAAAACAAGTTCAGATAAAGAGCAAAAGGGGATGAATGATACCAGAGGTATTATTATGTTTAAGGAAAAAGTTTACAAATAAATGAAAAAAGCAGATATTACCTACCCAAGGAGAAAGGATTTAATAGAAAGTCTGAACAGGAAAAAAAACACACAAAAGCACAAAATGAAAACTTTCATGACTTAAAGTTACATACTATACCCTGGATGAGTAGCTCAGTTGGTTAAAGCATCGCCCTGGAATACCAAGGTTGCAGGTCCCATCCCTGGTCAGGGCACATGCAAGTATCAACCAATGAATGTATAAATGAGTGGAACAACAAATAGGCGCCCCCCCTCAAATAAATAAATAAATAAATAAATAAATAAATAAATAAATTTTTAAAATTATATATGGTATATTAAGTTCAGTATAGGTATATTAAGTTCAGTATACTAAAAACTGGCTTCAAAACAGTATATGCAAAAAGTCTCAACAATATATTGACAAATCAAATTCTGTAATATATAAAAAGAATACTAAACCCAAAAAAGTGGGGTTTATCCAGGGAACTTAAGTAAGACTGGTTCAATATTAAAAAACAAATCAATATATAATCTATCATATTAACAGTCTAAAGAAGAAAAATTACATCACAACATCAGTAGATCAGAGAAAGCATTTAACAAAAGTTCAGGATAAAAATCTTCAGCAATCTAGAAATACAAGGGAAGTTCTTCAACCTGATAAATGACATGCACAATAAACCTACAGCTAACATCATGGTAAATGAAAAAGGAATGCTTTCCTATGGATTGGAATAATGTAAGGATATCTACCGTGTTTCTCCGAAAATAAGATCTAGCGCATGGAAAGATAAGACATCCCCTGAAAATAAGACCTAGCACAGCTTTGGGAGAAAAAATTAATATAAGACACTGTCTTGTTTTCGGGGAAACAGGGTACATTCACCATTCTGACAAGAAAGAAAAAAAGATATATAGACCAGAAAAGAAGAAATAAAACTGTCCCAATTTGCATGTGATAAGAATGTCTTCATAGAAAACCTCAGGGAGTCTACAAAATCATTCCTAGAACTAATATGAAGAAAAATGTAGCATATAGGATCAACACTTGAACAGCACTTAAATATCTATATATAAACAATATAAAACCAAAGTTTTTACAAAAACAGTAACATAATATCTCCAATAAAATGGAAATATTTGGGCATAAATCTAACAAATCATGGCACTGATAAAGAAATCAAAGACCTAAAATAATGGAGACATGCAATGTAATAAGACTCACCATATTAACAATGTCAATTTTCACCAAAATGACCTACAAATTTAATACAATATCAATCAAAGTCCAAGCAGAGCTTTTTATTGTAGATGTAGATAAGCTCATTCTTAAACATTACATGGTAAAAAAAAAAGTACCAGAATAGCTAAAAGAATTTTGCAAAAGAAAATTAAGCTGGAGAAATCACCCTAATAAATTTCACTTACTATAAATCTACAGTAATCAAGAGAGTATGGTATTGGTGAAGATACACAGAGGTCAATGGAACAGAATAAGTAGTCCAGAAATAAAGTCACATAAATATGGCCATCCAATCTTTGACAATAGTTGCAAAAGCAATTCAATTGAGAAAGAATAGTTATCAACAAATGGTGTTGAGACAACGGGTCATTTATATACATGTATAAGAAAAATCAATCTCAATCTAAATTTCATATCTTATACAATATTAACTTCAAATAGATCACAGATCTAAATATAAAGCACAAAACCATAAAACTTTGTAGAAAAAAAATACAAGAGAATACCTTCATGACCTGAGGTTAGGCAAAGAGTTCTTAAAACTTTTATAATAACATCAAAAGCAGGATCCATTAAGAAGAATAAATTAGACTTAAAAACTTTGCCTCTAAGAAAGACACTGTTAAAATGAAAACCCAAGTCTCCAAAAGATATAAAGAATTCTCAAACTCAAAGTAAAAATATAAGCAATCCCATTAGAAAATGTGCAAGACTTTTGAATATAATACATATTTCTCCAAAAAAGATACAAGTTGCTAGAAATCCATTAGTCGTTAGAGAAATGCAAATAAAATACATAGTGAGACAGTACTTCACATCCATTAGGATGGGTATAATCAAAAGACTGATAAAAGTGTTGGGACGATGTGGAGAAACTAGGGCCCTCAGACACTGCTTGTGAGAATGTAAATAGTGTTACCACTTTTGAAAAACAGTCTGGCAGTTAAACACAGAGCTACCAAATGACCCACTATATTCCTAGGTATATACCAAAAGAAAAATGGAAATGAGCTCACACACAAAAAAACTTATGTATGAATGTTCACAGTATGTTATTCATAACAGTAAAAAAAATGGAAACAACCCAAATGCTCTTCAATAGATGAATGGATAAACTATCATACAACCACATAATGGAATAATAAATAATAAAAAGGATAAACTACCAATACATGCAACAACTTGGATGAATCTCAAATACATTACACTAACTGAAAGAAAATAGGACCTAACAGTTATAAAATGTATGATTCCATTTAAACTGCATTCTCCAAAAGATAATGGAGAACAATATCAGTGGTTGCCAAGGGTTACGGGTGGTAGGAGGCTTGATAATAAAGGGAGAGCATGAGGGAATTGGCTGGAGTAATGTAACTGTAATGGATGGTGGTGGTTACAAGGATCTAAATGGTCAATTTTACAGTCAATAATTTAAACAAAAACTTATCTATATATATAAAACCCTAATATGCAAATAGACTGAACAGCGGAACAACTACCGTATTTTTCGGACCATAAGACGCACTTTTTCCCCCCAGAAGTGGGGGGAAAAAGTCCCTGCGTCTTATGGTCCAAATATAGCCTACACATATACTTTAAAAAAAAAGTTTTTTTACTTGCCAGGCTCTGTGTGCTTGCTGCAGCCACTGTCCATTCCTCCGTGCCCAGAGTGTCTGCCCCGCTCTGTAAACCCCGAGTGGTAGAGGAGTTCCCATGTATGGTAGTCAGCCTCCATGCCCTCGCTGCAGCCATATCTCCATGTCAGCCCAGGTGCGGTGTACGGTAATTGCGTAATCCAAACCGTAATCATCGCCTGTACCCCTTGCTGGCCCGTACTCCGTGCCCAGAAGAATGCCACGTCTATTCCCCCAATCATTCCTCTCCGCCCTCTGTTGCCGTGCTTGACAACTGGGTAGGCGTACTGTAGATCTCAGCAGAACTTTTACCATAAATCTTCAACTTTATTCTAATTTATTACTGAAGTCTCTCGTTATTGTGTTTTACAGTACATTTTGTCTTTTGCTGACTGTATTTGTTAATAATGGTTCTAAATGGTTCTAAATGCTGCTGTTTACTTTACAGGGTTGATTACATGTGTTTATGACTGTGATGTTGGGTTTTAATGCACATAAAATATTTTAGGACACTATTTGTTTCAGAATCTTTTTTTCTTCATTTCCCTTCTCTAAAAACTGGTGCATCTTATGGTCCGAAAAATACGGTAATCACTATGATATACATTATCCATCAAGGACTACACACAAAACATGATGAGCATTGGCAGCAGGCAGCAGAGTGCAGAATGAGATGGTGAAGCAGGTAAGCGGGGTGCCAGACCAAGGCGGGGCACTGGTCGCTGTCATTGGGGGGAGCCTCTAGTGGTTACTGAAAATTCTTTGCCACGTGCACCAAAGTCCTTCCCCTTGCTCACACCTGCTGCTGGCGCTGGCCCCACTCGCACCCGTTGCCTGTGCCAGAGCTACTGTTCACACCTGCTGCTAGTGCTCGGCGCCATCAGCAGGTACGAACAGTGGCTACTGGCCCCCCGAACACCCCTCAGGGCTTCTCCACCTCCCCCTGCACCTGAGGAGTGATCAGGGCAACAGCTGCTGCTTGCTTCTGCTGACAGCACCAGCCCTGCCATCAGCATGTGGGAGCTGCAATGGCAGGAGTGGGGCTGCTGGCAGACAGGAACCAGACAGGGAATGAGGCTGCTGGGGAAGGGAGCAGGTTGGGGCGTGGAGGATGGGCCAAGACCTGCCCCTGTGCCCACCGCAGCCTTGCAACCCACAGTTATTTTCAAGGTGCACAAATTTGTGCACTGGGCCCCTAATCATAGAATAACATAAAATTCTATAATATTAATCCCAGCAGCTTCCTCTGAGAAATAAAACAATAAACATGGCCAAATTGGAGTGTTAAAGAGCAAATAAACAGAATTTTTTAGGGTTTTTTTTTTTATTATTTATGGGGAGAAAGGTGGATGTCAAGTGTGGCACAATTTATATTATGATTTTACTACAAGCAGCCTCTGTAATAATGATATCGGTGCAAGTAGTTTATTTGGGATATAATCCCAAGAGTAGGAAAGAAAAGACCGTCACACTATACAATAAAATGAGCAGGCTACAACTGGAGCTCAGCCATGCTGAGGAATTCTGAAACACAACGTAGGACATGCATTAGAGTTATGACACACAAAGGGTGAAGGAACTAGAGGTTTCCCCTCAGTTTCTGTAAGTCATCAGTGGAAGGCTGCCCCGGGAAGCAAAAACCACCCAGAATGACTGGCTTGCCAAAGGGCAGGGCAGAGGAGACTCCAGGGAACAAAGAATGCCCTCAGCTAAAAGACATAAGTGCTGACAGTCAGATGTCAGGACAATGTGGGTGGATTTGGAAGATGCTCATAAAATATGGGGAGGGCACTGAGGAAAATGGACCAGGCACAGACAGTGTGTGTTCTAGATGGGTAAACATGTGTGGTTGGATGTGCATAGAATTATCCTATATAATAAAGATGTAACTTATATAATAATCCTATATAATAAAGAGGTAATATGCAAATGGTCGTTACACCATGATGGTAACAAACGATCAGCAGAATGGCAGGGCAGCGAGCTATGAGCGATGGCGGGTGGGAGAGCCAGCTAAAGGCAAGCAGCAGCAAGCTACTTGTGCATGGATTCATGCACAGGGCCACTAGTCTCTATAATAAAACTTAAGACACCATCTCTGGAGGGTCAGAACAGAGAGGATATTTTAGTTTTATTCTTTCTAAATTTTCACCATAAACATAAATACTATATTCTCAAGGTTTAACTGTGATTATCAAAGAAAGAACAATGGCAGGTGGGGCTGTCCTCATAGTGCAAAGGATGAGGAAGAATTAATGTATTATTTTAACAGTATAGTTAATGTAATGAATGTGGTATGTGAGGAGAAGAGAAGAACCCTGAATGAGATTTAGGTTTTTGGGATCTGAGCAACTATAAGTATTATTAAATGGGAGCAGTAACAGTTCCTCTGTTTTTGCAAGATTGTTATGAATATGAATGTGCTTAGAACAGTGCCTACTATGTAATAAATACTCAATAAAGGTTCCATTAAGAAAAATAAAGTAGGCTTGTACACACACTGAATTATATTTACATGTTCCCCATGTTCTTCATGAACCTGAAATAAAATTAGTTTAATTTTTAAAAAATATTTTTTATTGATTTCAGAGAGGAAGGAAAAGGGAGAAAGAGTTAGAAACATCAATGAGGAAAGAGAATCATTGATCAGCTGCTTCCTGCACGCCCCTGACTGAGGATTGAGTCCGCTACCCAGGCATGTGCCCTTGATGGGAATCAAACCTGGGTTCCTTCAGTCCGCAGGTCGATGCTCTATCCATTGAGCCAAATCAGCTAGGGCAGTTTAATTTTTAAATTATTAACTCCCTTATTCAATTTAAATTAAGGGACTGCAATTTCTTTAACAAATGACTTGCAAGAAAAATCAGGGAGTGAAGAAAATGATCAACTAAGACAAACTGGTACTCAGATATATTGTATTAGCAATCAATATCACCTTTATTGCTACTGCTATTGCAATCCTATCCTATATAATAGCAGCCTAATATGCAAATTGTCCTCTTGACCTGGAGTATGACTAGGGGATGGGACAGGGCCAGACAGCCAACTGCCCGCAGCCCCTCCCCGCAGCCAGCCTGGCCCAATTGGTCCCAATTGGGATGGGCTAGCCAGACCCCACCCATGCCCGAATTTGTGCACCAGGCCTCTAGTTATTACATTAGGAATCGTAAGTGACTGATGATTGAAACAGAGGAAACCTCTCCCCTGAGACATAAGAGATATGATAGTATAGAGAACAAAAGACCATTGTTGGAGGATAGGATCTAGGTCCTATGTGTCAGTATTGCTATAAGCCATAGTTGCAGTGATAGTGACCCTGAAGCTGGTGGCAATTAATTCAATTCATTTATTGAACTATAGTATGTGTCCAGCACTGAAAACAGAGTAACAGAATAAAATCCCGGTCCTATGGGAGTTTACTTTCCAGTGTTTCTAGTAATTTCAATAACGTACTGTTATTACTTAAACATAAAGTAATTCAAAAAACACCTGGCCCTGGCCCCATGGCTCAGTTGGAACATCATTCTGTAGGCCAAAAGGTTGCAGGTTCAATCCCCATGTGGGGTGTGTATGGGAGGCAATCAATCGATGTTTCTTTCTCACACTGTTTCTCTTTCCCTCCCTCTCTCTCTAAAATTAATAAAAACATATTTTTAAGCCTTAGGTAAGGCTTAAAAAATAGGTAGATGATAGATAGATAGATAGATAGATAGATAGATAGATAGATAGATAGATAGAATACCTGAACCTGAAATATGCATACAGAGGTGGGGAAAAGTGGGTTTACAATTGTTCATACTGAAAATAATATAATAATTAATAAATAATAATACAAGAATAAACTGTGTTTCATGTACTCTCAAATGTAAACCTACTTTTACCCATTCCTGTATAAGTACTTGTCTGTTTTCTGAACCCAGGCAAGGGTAGTGAAAATGGCTATAATTGCTGGTACTATAATATTTGCAAAGGATTAACAATTCAAATTACAGTGGTACCTGACATAGAAATCACCAAATATTAAGTATGGAGACTTCACAAAACACATTTGGCAGCCAAGGATCAAATGAAATATGTTTCCATGTATCAATTTGATACATAGCTAAGATTTCAATGGCAAAACAACCAAAGTTTTACTGTAAATGGTGACTAACTGGAACCCTGCACAAAAGCCATCATTCTTCAAAACACAAGATACAGGATAACTTGTAATTTGGAAGTAAATCAAAATATTCATCAAAGGAAACTAATGAAATATGATCCAAGCAATTCAAAATTTGTCAGTTTTAGCTGCATGAGCTTTATAAAAATATGTTTGGTATGAAATGCTAACACTTTTTTTGATAAGACTTGTCTAAACAAGATGAGCATTATTTGACAAAACAGAAGTACAATGTCCCAGCCTGATATGGACAGTTGGCTATCATCTATCAGTCACCCAGAATATTTATTGCTTGTTTACTTAGCACAGCCTTTCTGAGCAAGGCACTTACAGAATACTCACTGGCTGCTAAATATTATTATTAAAAGCAGCAAGCAGAGATGGTTATCTGTTTAAGCTGTTTATCTTTGTCCCTAGGAAAAAAATTACAGCAAATAGAACAAATTGTACTACAGCAAAAACTTAGTCTAAATGTATCTGGATAGTAGCAAAATGGGTGTTCCCTGGGAACTTCAGAGGTAACAATTTTTGAAAAGCAGCTCTGAAGGGGAAAACCTTCTTTTCAACAATAACATTATAAAAGATAAAACACATAAAGAGAACTTTTCCCTTTGAGAACCACATCTCAATCAGTAATTCACACAAGAAAGATTGCCATATCACAAGAGTGTGCCCACACACACAAGCCTCAGGACCAAGAAGAGTGAAGATTTAATAGTAAGATCTGACCTACACAGCAAACGAAAAAAGAAGAAATAGCAAAGTGATCTCCAATCAGATTAGATCATGGGAAAAGAAAATTACAGCACGTCTTATGTTCACATAGCACTTTGGCACGTTAAAATCGGGGCTTTTAGACCAAAGATAGCTTAGTCAGGGAAGATTTTTAGCTTACTCAGGGAAGTTTCTACTCCTTTCCTGAAGCAAAATAGCTTTTTCAGGGATGGGGCTCTTAATCTGTTGTTTAGTAGACTACCGTATATTACAACTGGTTATAAAACAAGATGTATATCCCATTATATTTAAACTAGGGGCCCAGTGCATGAATTCATGCATCTTGAAAGGAACTGTGGGCCACAAGGCTGCGGAAGACACAGCGGCAGGTCTCTGCCCATCCTCTGCACCCCCACCTGGCCCCTGGCCCCTTGTCTGATGGCAGCCCCGCTCCTGCTTCCGCCAATCCCATGCACTGATGGTGCTGGCCCCGCTTACACCTATTGATGGTGGGTACAAGGGGGCTGGTGCTGTTAGCAAATGGGAGCAGCGGCTGCTGCCCTAATTGCTCCGCAGAAGCAGGGGGGCGGAGAAGCCCCAAGGTTCAATCAGGGCCAGCAGCCACTGCTCACACCCACTGATATGAGTTGAAGAAAAAAAGACAAAAATAAGTGGTGAAGAAACAATAGTTTCTGAAAACTTGAAACAAAATAAAAATCTATCCTCAAATTCATAATGAAACTAGACATTTGGAGTCAGCATCAAGAGAACATTTTGAGGCTATTTCTTAATCTAAGATTTTTCTGAGAAATCACAGATTTCTCTCTCTCCTTTCTCAATATCCTACCAGTCTATCAAATTACACATTATTATAAAAAATAAAGGAAAACTAGACAAGCTGGGTCAGATGATGCCTGCTGGGGTAAGCAGGGAAGTTCCAGTAATGCAGCTGTAAGGTCTAAAGTTGTCGGATAAGAATGGAATAAGAATTCTATTACCAGGGCTCCAGAAAGCGTTCATTTGATAGGCAGGGGAAGTGCAGTCAGATGGTGATGTTTCTTTTCTGTTTTATCTCTCTCTTCCATACAATTCAAGTAAACTCAAGTAATAAATCAAACTCACAAAAAACACTGAGTACAATGCCCTATACTACATACTAGAAAGGGTAGAAAGCTTGAGTTTACAATTATATAAGACAAGATAAAAAACTGAAACGTGATAGGACAAGATGGAATAACAGGGAATAGATTTAATCTCCTGCCAGAAACAAATTTCCTAAAAATAAAAAAAATGTATAAAATCTATGAAATAGTTTCAAGACACTGGACATCAGGTTGTCTGTGATCTGTGATAGATGAGGTGACTCCTCGGACTGCCCATGCTTCCACATTGAGTTTCCAGGTTGCAGCACAGAGAAGGATAAAATCCAACAGACAACCTGAGTTGAGAATTCAGAGCAAATATCCAGAAAGTCTCAGGGAGCCAGAGTTTGCAGAGCAGAGTACCACAGCAGAGAGAAATGCTCAGAGGGAAAACAGAATTTTGCAGAGGGTTCTCCTGCTCTAAAGTATTTAAGAGTATAGTTAAGAAGAAAAAGAAGAGAAAAAATAATGATGAGAGAGTGTGAGAGAGAGAGGGAAATAGAAAAATCAATGAGCAAGACAAATATTACATGATCTCACTTATTTGTGGAATCTAATTAACAAAATTAATTGACCAACAAAATAAGACCCAAAGCATGGAGGTATGGAACAGACTGACATACCTTGCCTGATGTGGGGATGGGGAGATAAGAAAAGATAAACCAAAGAATTTATACACTTACTAGAGGCCTGATGCGTGAAATTTGTGCAAGGGCCTTGGCCCGTGCACCCACTGCCGCCTCTGTTGCAGTCCCCGCCTGCTGCAGCTTTGTCCCGTCTAATTAGCATATTACCCTTTTATTATTATAGATATGCATAGCCCATGGACACGGGCAATAGGGTGTGAAGACCTGGTGGGGGAGGGGAGGGTCTGGAAAGAGGAAGGAAAGGGGAGGGGGAAATGGGAGGCATCTGTAATGCTGTCAACAATTTAAAATATATATATTTTTAAAATCACTGAAAGCAGAAGTTGGTTCTCTGAAAAGTTCAATAAAATTTATAAACTTTTAACCAGAATGACCAAAGAAAAAAGAGAAGACACAAATTATCTATATCAAGAATAAAAATGTAATTACTACAAATCCAACAAAAATAATATTACAATAAGGGAATATTTCAAAACTTTATGCCCATAAACTTAATAACTCAAATGAAAATAAAATTTTAAAAATACACAAAATTTTAAAGAAGCTCAAGAATAAATATACTGAATAGTCCCAAATCTTTGAAGTTCTAGTTTAAAACCTTCCAACAAAAAATGTCCAAAGCCTTATAGCTTCATGAATAAATTCAAATAAACATTTCAGGAAGATATAAAATTAATTCTACATTAAACTTTTCTGGAAATAGAGAAGGAAGAAATGCATTAAAACCTTTCATTGAGTTCAGATAGGGCCTCAGTTGGTTGAAGGGAGAGGGAAAGAGTTATTGATAGAAACATCAATGAGAGAAACATCGATCAGTTGCCTCTTGCACTACTGGGGATGCATTCACAACTAATGTACATGTCCTTGATCGGAACTGAACCTGAGACCTTTCAGTCCATAGGCCAACGCTCTATCCACTGGGCCAAACCAGTTAGGGCTATTTGGCATATTCTGTAATGAAATTAAAAACAAAACAAAACCCAAAAACATATTTTATTGATTTTTCACAGAAAGGAAGGGAGAGAGAGTTAGAAACATCAATGAGAGAGAAACATTGATCCTGCACACCTCCCCACTGGGGATGTGCCTGCAACCAGGGTACATGCCCTTGACCGAAATTGAACCCGGGACCCTTCAGGTCCGCAGGCCAATGCTCTATCTACTGATCCAAACCAGTTAGGGCTGTATTGAAATTTTTATAAGCAGGCTTATCACCCCAACAATTATGCACCAACAAAAAGTATCCATATTGCTTAGCATAATTCAATACATAAAGGGCCCCACAATGGAATACTACGCTGCAGTAAAAAAAGAGTTCTTTCCATTTGCAACAGCTTGGATGAAACTGGAGAGCATTATGCTAAGTGAAATAAGCCAGTCAGAGAAAGGTAAATATTGTATCACATGATTTCACTCATTTATGGAATATAATGAACAACATAAACTGATGAAAATAGACCCAGAGACAGAGAAACATCTATCAGACCATCAAATCTCAGTGGGAAGGTAGGGGAGGGTGGGGGTTAGGATGGAGAGATCAAGCAAAGGACACATAAGCATATAAGCCTAACCAATGGACACAGACAACGGCGGGGGGGGGGGGGGACGGGGGACGGGGGACGGGGACACACGGACACGGGACAGTTTAAGGGCTTGAGTGGGGGGATGGGAGAGGTAATGGGGGAATAAGGACATATAACACCTTAATCAATAAAAAAAAATTTAAAAGTGTCCTATAAAGACTCAATCACTAAAATAATGCCTATTGTACATAATAAATGCAAATAATTTATGTTTAATGTTTGCAATACATGCCACTTTGGGGTGGAGGGGGTGCAGAGATAAGGACCTATATTTTATCCTTTTGTTCCTTTCAAAAAGTATTAGCACCATAGAGATGGAAGGCTTTTAACAATTCCTTTTATTTCAAGATAATTTTATACTTTCTAGGTGACCCAGTGCATATTTTTGTGGTTTGCTACAGGAGATATATTTAATGAAGCATGAAATGATCTAATGCCAAGAAAATTCTCAGTTAACAATGAAGCTTCAGTTCCCAGTAGATTTTTAGGGAGTTTTTGGGTTTTGCTTCCATGTTTCTCTTACTTGGAAGAGGACCAGAGGGTATTGGCCCAATTTAGAATACTAAAGTAAATGGTTCATTCAATTTATTTGTAATGCAAAATTTGATCATCCTAAATTAATTTACAAGGAATTTAATGTTAAAAATTTCAAGACTACCAGGGATAATTAAACTCATTTATAGAGGAAAAATTATGTCAATCATGATCTTTAAATATTATTTTAAAAAATAACTTTTTGAATCACATAAAAAAGCAGAGCAAAAGCAAAGATAGTAATTTTAAGAAACAGAAACTAAAATAAGAACTCTCAAGAGAACAATTAAGTGTATAGGGTCCTTGAAAGATGCATAATTTGGCAACCAAAATATAACTAATGCTCTATTTTTTTCTTAGCGATAATGTACACAAAGTAGTTTTATTTCTTCCTAGAAAATGAATAATTTTTATTGCTATATTGCTTTAAAATATCTTAATCTAAAAAGTTGAGATCTGGCCCAGCCAGCATGGTTCAGTGGTTGACCACTGATCTATGAACCAGGAGGTCACGGTTTGACTCCCGCCAGGGCACATGCTGGGTTGCAGGTTCAATCTCCTGTGTGAAGCATGCAGGAGGCAGGTGATCAATGATTCTCTCTCATCATTGATTCTCTCTCATCTTTCTCTTCCTCTCAGAAAACAACAAATAAATATATATATTTTAAAGTAAAGATCTTTGAGTATAGGACTTAAGTTGCCATTTATGCAACTGATGTATAGCTATGATGGGCTGAAGTATGAAGTTTTAAATGAAAAACTTTGGCCTGCTCTAAAATAGACCCTAACTTTCCCACAGAAATAGGAGAAAGAGATATATCATAAGTCATTTCCAGTGCTACCTTGTAATCATGTAATATATTATTTATTACATATCTGTTTTCTCTAATGTTTAGAGCAAAAAATATTTCTGGCAATTTAAATAAACTTGCTGTCTGTACCAAGGCCACAATTTCTGTGATAGGAATGAAAGAGGGTATGAATTAGGAATACAAAATAACCATTAAAGATTAGAATAAGGTAATGAATAAGGGGATGACACATATACATGCATTTAAATACAGGAATTAAACTATATAAGCTTGACCAACACCAGCATGTGTGTGTGTGTGTGTGTGTGTGTGTGTGTGTGTGTGTGTGTAGTGAGAGAGAGAGAGAGGGAGAGAGAGAGAGAGAGAGAGATAGATATTATGAATGACCATGAATGTATGAACAATTCTGTATATTATTATACTCAGTGAGATTATACATTAGAAAGAGTATAAGATCAGAAACAAAAACCTGTTTTCCAAATAGTTGACTTAATTCAAGAAGGCCTTTTAGGGGAAAAAATATTTATAATGTGCATGATTCAAGTATTTAAGCCACAATCATAATTTTCAATCAACACAAACCCATATTACACTAACAATGTGAAAAAAATGGTTATTTTCTCCCAACTGCTTTAGATGGAAGGTTTCATTTTATGTCAGTTCTGTACTATACATATTTACCAAACATAATAAGACACTTGTCAATTAAATACTTTTTTCCCTGAACTAACTTTAGAACCTAATTCTCATATATGTAGTAGTATTATGCATATGAGTTAACATAAATTAAATATTTTCCAGTGTTATTTTTAAAACGAATAAATAATAGGTATATAATTTCTATTCTCTTACTAAATTATAAATTGTTATAACTGCTTAGAAAAGCATGATTTTTTAGTATGTTTTCTATTTTCTAAAAAGAAAAAATTCACCAAAATACTTGTAAATATTCAATAAATGCTAATGTGTTATGTGTTAAAAGAGCCATGTAGAGTTGAGAGAGGAGGAAAAAAAGAAGTAGATGCTAGGATGAACACATATCTTAACAAACAAATGTTATCCTTATTTCAACCTGCCATTCCTTAAGCTTCTTTAAATAGTTCAAAATATTTTTAAATTTCTCTTGAGATTTCTTCTTTGACCCATGTGTTATTTAGAAATGTGTTGTTTAATCTCTAAGCATATTGGAATTTTCCAACTACTTTCTAATATTGATTTCTAGTTTAATTCCATTGCGTTCTGAGAACAGACACTGTATGATTTCCACTCTTTTAAATTCGTTAGGTGTGTATTAAGACCCATAATGTGGTATAACTTTCCTTCCTCTGAAGCCGTATCTGTCTCAAATAACTACTATTTCTGCGTTTTCTTCATTAGTGTTAGCTTGGTATATCTTTCTGCATAATTTTCTTTTCTTTTTTTTTTAAATCCTCACCTGAGGATATGTTTATTGATTTGAGAGAAGAAGAAAAAAACATCTATGGGCTGCCTCTTGAATGCACTTTGACCAGGAATCAAACCAGTAACCTCTAGATATGTGCCCTGACCAAGAATCAAAACTTCTACCCTATGGTGCATAGGACAATGCTCCAACCAAATGAGCCACCATCCAGGCTGCATCATGTACTTTTATCAATCTGTATCTTTATATTTTAAAGTGGGCTTCTTGTATTGCTTTTTGATCCTATATAATAATCTGTGTCGTTTAATTAATGCAGATAACAACACCTTCAAAAACAGTTGTTTTTTCATTCATCTCCGAAGGATATGTTTTTTATTGCTAGAGAGAGGGGGAGGATCATTTGCTTCCTGTATGCACCCCAAGAGGGGATCAATACTGAAACTTGTTGGTGTATGGGATAATGCTCCAACCAAGTCATCTGGCCCTGCAAAGGCAGTATATATATATTTGATTGATTTTTTTACAGAAAGGAAGGGAGAGGTATAGAGTTAGAAATAACAATGAGAAAAACATCAATCAGCTGCCTCCTGCACACTCTCTACTAGGTATGTGCCCACAACCAAGGTACAAGCCCTTAACCGGATCAAACCTGGGACCCTTGAGTCTGCAGGCCGATGCTCTATCCACTGAGCCTAACTGGTTAGGGCCCAAAGGCAGTTTGTATGGCCTGCTCTTTTCCTCTGTATTGGCCATATGTTCCTGTTTCTTTGCATATCTCATAATTTTTGGTTTATACTGTACATTATAGGTAATATATTTGTTAAATCTGGATTCTGATCTCCTACCCATCCAGGGATTGTTGTTGTGGCTTGTTTATTTCTTTAATGACATGGCTGGACTATTTAGTGAAGTCTGTATCCCTCACAGCGTGCAGCCTCGGATGCTGGTCCTCAAAGGGCACAGCCTAGCAAGCAGACAAATACTCTGGGATGACAAGGGTTTGGGCAGGGCTCTCCTAATCTCTTTCCCTGATCTCTCTGCTGTCTGTCTCTGGTGGTATCAAACCCAGCTGTTAGCCTCCGCTAACTGCCAGCTCACTGCTTTATTGTTTTCAAGAGTGAACTGGGCATAAATTGCTCTCCAGTTTTATTCAATTAAATGCAGTCTAGCTGGTCTACAATTTATCTGGTTTGACTCCCAGAGCTATGAGTCTTCTCTTAATTGCCTACCCTCAAAATTACCATTGTTTTTTGAGCACACCCTTAGGTTTGAACTTTCCCATACCATCCCAAATAAAGTCAGTTCCTTTGGAAACAGTTTGAGTTTGCTCTTATGACCTGTCTCTCTCTGCTATGCAAAATTTTTATACCACTTCCCTGGAGCTGGCAGTAGAAACAGTGGCCAGCTTCTGTCAGAGTGATACCTCTATTTATGAGAATTAGGGTGCTGGATGGAGGCAGTCATTTCTAGTCTTCACATCTTCCCCTACAAATATGTGAAATCATACAGTATTTACCTTTCTCTTTCTGATTTTTTAAACTTAGTATAATACCCTCAAGTCCAGTAATGCTGTCACAAATGGCAAGATTTCTTACTTTTTATGCTGAGTACTATTCTACTGTATAACATACGCCATAATTTTCTTATCCATTCATCCATCAAATAACACTTAAATTGTGCCCATTATTTGGCTACTATAAATAGTGCCGTAATGAATACAGGGGTGCATATTTCTTTTTGAATTAGTGTTTTTATTTTCTTTGGGTAAATACTTAGAAGTGGAATAGCGGCATTTCTACATTTAATCTTTTGAACCTCCATACTGTTTTCCATAGTGGCTATACCAATTTACATTTGCACCAACAAGGATTCCCGTTTGTTCACAGCCCCCCAGCTCCCTCCACAACCTAGTTCTTTTTCATAGCCAAGCAGCATTCCATTGCATAAAGGTAGCACAGCTTTTTTATCCACTCATCTACTGAAAGGCATCTGGGTTGCTTTCGTAGCTTGGCTATTGTAAATAATGCTGCAATGAACATAGGGGTGCATATATTCTTTCAAATTAGTGATTCAGGTTTCTTCAAATAAATTCCCAATAAAAAAGTTCTTGTTTTGTTGATGATCACCATTCTAATAGGTATGAGGTGTTATCTCGTTGTGGTTTTCTCTTGCATTTCCTTGGTGATTAGTGATGTTGAGCATCAATCATTCCATGTACCTGTTGGCCATCTGTATGTCTTCTTTGGGAAAATGTCTATTCATATCTTCTAACCATTTCTTAATCAGGTTGTCTGATCTTATGCTATTAACTTGTTAATATTCTTCATATATTTTGGATATTAACCTCTTATTGAATATATGATTTGTAAGTATTTTCTCCCATTTGGTAGGTTCCTTTTAATTTTGTTAATGGTTTGCTTTTCTGTACAGAAGCCTTCTAGTTTGATGTAATCCCACTTGCTTGTTTTGCCTCAGTTACCTTTGTCAAATCCAAAAAGTCATCACCAAGACTAAAAACCAACAATATTAATGTTGGTGAGGATGTGAAAGAGTTGGAGTTCACATGGTGAAAATATAAAACAATATAACCACTTTGGGAAAAGGTTTAGACATTTTTTTGAAAGTTAAACATACACCTATCATTTGATCCAGCCATTCCACTGCCGACATTTTACCCAAGAGAAAAAGACAGCATCTGTCCAAAGAATTTTAAATGTTCATGGCAGTTCTATTTGTAATAGCCAAACACTAAAAACAACGCAAAGATAAAGCAACAGTTAAATGGATAAATAAATTACAGTATTTCTGTAAAATGTCATATTGCTCAAAAGGGGGGGGGAGCAGACTTTTAATACATGATATAAAATGATGAATCTCAAAATAATTGTGTTGACTGAAATAAGCCAGACAAAACAAAATACAATATATAGTATATGATTCCAATCTATATAAAACTCTAGAAACTGCAATCTAAATCTGTAGTGACAGAAAGCAGATAAGTGACAGAGAGAAGGAGGGAGGTGGTTGGAGAAGGGTGGAGGGAAGAAATACAAAGGGGCAATAGGAAATTCTTAGGGATTATAAATACAGTCATTATTCCATTGTGGTGTTTTCATTATATATATGTCAAACTTTTCAAATGTGTAGTTTATTATGTGTATTTTAAACTTTAGTAAGCCTAGTGAAATAAAAAAGGAAAAAAAATCTTTTGTTACATTGATTAGATAATGATGTCTGAGATCCACCGCACAAAAGAGCACAGTTAATTTAAAAATTCATAAAACTGAACTTTATTAAAATTAAAATTTTCTGCTTTTGAAAGATACTTATAATGGAATAAAAACACAAGACACAGAAAAAAAAATATTTACAAATGATATACATACTGAAGGACTTGTATCAATATAGTTTTTTTTAAATTTCTATACTCAATAAAACAAAAAACACAATTTTAAAAAGTGAGCTAAGATCTGAACACATACTTTATCAAAACAGATACACAGATGGCAAAATGGCACATGAATAATTGCTTAACATTATGTCATTAGGGAAATGAAAATTAAAATCACAATGATTAAACTTCAAAAGACTGACCCTACATCAAGAGTTGGCCAGGGGTGGCAGCACTGGGACTTTGATATACTAAATGAAAGAATGTTAAGTGGTACATTTTCAAAGAACACTTTGTCAGTTTCTCCAAAATGTTAAATAAATACATATACATAGTTAATATAGTTAAATTCAACCTCTACAAAGTAAAATTTATCAAGAGAATGAAAATATAAGTCCACACAATGACTTGATACAAATGTTCATTGCAACTTTACTTAAAACTAGAGGCCCGGTGCACAAAATTCATGCACGGGTAAGGCCCTAGGCCTGGCAGGCGATCAGAGCCGATCAGGTTGCTTGCCTCCCTGCTTCCTTGCCTCCTCCATCCCTCACTCCTTCAGCATCCCACTGCCGCTGCTGGTTGGCCATGTTCCATGCCACCCCCTGGTGGTCAGCACACATCACTTTGCATATTAGTCTTTTATATATATATATAGATAGTCCAAATTTGGATAAGCATTGTTCATCTACAAGTGAATGAATAAACAAATTGCGTAATGTACATGCCATGGAATACTACTCTGCAATAAAAGGTAAATTATTAATGCATGCAACAATAAAGATGGAACTCAAAATAAATATGCTGAATGAAAGAATCCAGATTAAAAAAGCATACTCACTCCATTTACATAAAACTCAAGAAAATAAAAACTTATCTTACATCCATTTCACTGAGCTGCTATGACATATTACCATAAATGTGGTGGCTTAGCACAACAAATTTATTATCTCAGTTCTGAAGGTCAAAAGTCCAAAGCAAGATGTTGGAAGAGCTGGATCCTTCTGTGGGCTCTGAAGAACAATCTACTCTATGTCTCTTGCCTAGCTTCTGGTGGCTGCCAGTAATACTTCATAAGCTTTGGCTTATAGACCCATCACTCCAATTTCTACCACCGTTGCATCACCTCCTCTCTATGTCTCCACTCTTTCCCTTATAAGGACCCTTGTCATTGGATTGAGGACACACCCTATTCCAGAATGAGCTCATCTCCAAATCCTAATCATCTTCCAAATAAGGTCAAATTCACAGGTTCCAAGAGGATATATCTTTGGGAAGTCTACCATTTGACCCACTACAAATGTATAGTGATTGTCTGGGAATGGGGAGAGATGAGAACAAAGGATTACAAAGGAGAATGAAAAAAAATTTTGAGGTGATGGATATGTCCACTATCTTCATTGTGGTAAAGGCTTCATGGATATGTTAAAACTTACTAAAGTATACTTTTTGCAATAACAGCATCATTTCACATGTTTGAGTCTCAAAATACAACCATCAAGTGTTATTGGTCAAAGTAAATGATGACAAATTTAAAGTAACATAAAGGAGAAAGGTTATGAAAAAATATGAAACTGAGAAAGAACTGAGCTGTAAATTTAATGAATAAGAGAGGCTAAGGAGGGAGTTCCATTGCTTGAAAGAAAGGTCAAAACTTAAAAAGTTTAAAATTAGTAACCTGAAAAATGCCTGCTACAAAGACACTCAAAAAATACTTTGGAAAATTAAATATTTGCAGCTTGTTTTACATGTTATACCATAAGAAAGCTGATTTTTAAAACAATTTATAGATTTATATATATAATTTATAGGTGTATATATATATATATATATATATAAATTATTAAAAATGTATCTCTAAATTATTAACACATGAAAAAAAATCAAAAATCAATGAACCCTTCATTCAGAGTTCCCTGTAGTGGTTAATCATATGGTAGTATTCATAGGCCAATTGAACTAAAAGTAGAGAGCACAGAACATCAAAGAAAAAGTAGGGAGCAAAGAAAGTTGCAAAAGCATGTGGTAATAGATAATTTTAAGGGGGTTGTATGTGCCAATACAGCAAACCAGATTTTCTAACAGTAACACTAATATAAGTATGATAAAAAAAAATTAATGTTTCCATCTTAATTCTCATTTGCCCAAAACAAAATTTTATATTACAAAGACTAAAGTGGGATGAAAAGTTAAAAGAAGGAATAAAAGTGGAAAGAAGTAGGGACCCTCAAGGACTGGATCCTTCCAAGACTCAATACAATACCTACAATTTGGTGATGTACTGGAAAATCTGCTGAAACATAAAAATTCTTGCCATATTGTTTAGAAACCACTAAATTAGACACATATGCAAAATGCATTTTTCTTTTCCACAGAAAGTTCAAAGTTAAAAAACATAGAAAAGCAAATAGCTATAGATTTATCTACAAATAAACTTTATTATATTATATATGGAAACTATATCACATGCCTAAAGACCAAATAATGATTGAAAAATACCAAATACCCTCCTTAATGAGCAACCCCATTTGTTCTAGTGTACCAAGTTTAATTCATATGACTAGCAGCTTGGTTTGGCAGTATCAATGCATAAAGCAAATAATCCATAAAAGTTTGACAATAATATTTTTAGCTCACATGATTCTTGGATTGAGCTCTTAAACGCTTCTATTTTATGCTACTCTAGGGACTCCATTCAGACACAAATACATTTGTTAGTCATTGTCAGATTGAGGGAGGAACTCAGTACACCATTATATTCTGAGAATCCAAACTTCTAAATCCCATTTGGTCAGACAACAGCAATTAAAAAAATAATTATTGTTGCTTCTAAATGAAGTCAATAAGTCATACATTATAACTGAGAGTACATAATATTATATACGAGAATATATTTCTACAAATGGTTAGGATCATCAATGATCATGACTTTATGAGTTTAACAATTTAATCGATCTCTCAAAAAACTTTCATAAACATTGTTTGAGAATGATTACACAAAACATCTTGTTAGATGTAAACAGTGTTTACAAGTAACTTGATTATATTATGAAGCACAAAACATTTTTTTATTTTTAATGAGGGAGAAATATATCTAAAATTAGAACTTAACACAAACATCTGAATCAATTGTTTCCCCAACTACTTGCAAACAAAATATTTCAAATTCCACACAAGATTCTGCAAACCCATGAGTACAAACTCTAATCTTGACACTGAAATTTGGATCATCTCCATGGAGGAAATCCATGAACCAGATGTGAATTTATTCTTCCAGATGTATTTTATATGTTTGAGGAAAAATAAAACATTTCTTCACTGCTTTTATTTGAGGCCACTTAAAAATGCACTCAGATCGCAATAGCAAAAAGGAAAGCTACAAATGAGTCGTCCTCTACCCTAAAGCAGTCATTTATTGAATTACTAAATTAATAAAATTACATATACAGTTGCTACATTATCAATCAACATTAAAGTAACTAGTAATTCAGAATCAATTTAACATTTATAATTCACCAATTTTCTCAGTGTTTGTTTTAAACAATTTTTGCTTTTACATTATATGGAATTAAAGAGAAAAATATAAATACAGTTTTAACTAAAATAACATGACTTCAATAGCTTAAGTCAAATTTCTACACAGAAATAAATGAATCGCAGCAAAATTTAATAAAATTAGTAATACACCTAAATCATATTACATGATCCCAAAGTTTGATATCATTTTATAATACAATGATACAAGTTCAATAATTAAGAAATTTAATATCACAAAAAAGAACCTCCAACATATTAATATCTCAAATAACTATAAACAAAAGAATGATTCCTCTGACACATTTCCTTTTCCCTCCACCAGAGATTTTTTTTGAATACTTAAAAATATTTAAATATTTTTTAAAAATCTAACCAGGAAAATGAGTGATCCTGTTAAAGTGTTTAAATTTACAAGGAAAAGGATGTGCACAAATATTAATTAGTTATGACAGTTGTAAGTGGGTGTAACTTTAACAAATACTTTTATGAACTTTGCTTAATACATTAAAAAGTAGCAACTAATCATGGATAAATGCAAATTATAGTATATACTAGTATAAACACAAGTACATTAAAATAACTTAATTCTTATACATATTGTTTTCAATCATTTAATAAGAATGCCAAAGTTATGATATCCTAGCATATTAATATTTTAATGTATTAACCATTTTAATTTAAATAAAAATATAATTTTAGATGATTTCACAGAAACACTTATGGTTATTTCAAGAATTTAAATTCTAAACTAAAAGAAAAACTTTTCCAGTAGGATATATTATTAAATAATCACTAATCTAAGGGATGGGATGATTCCTATATGCATTAAAAATAAGTGTAAAGTAGTAAACAAGAATATATTTATTACAGGCTTCAGTGAAAATATGCAATAACTCAAATCGGAAAAACAGTGTTTCTTTTCCAAAATTATAAAATACCAGAAATGAGTCTCTTTACACCCACACATTTACTTAATGCACAGTTTTGGTGGTGTGCCAATAACTCAGCTTCACTAAGAATTCCTCTCTGTAAGTAACTGTGGTTGGAGTTTAAATACAAATAAATTAAGAACAAATTCTAACAAGTGTTTTGTTACAGGTGTTTTCTTTTCACATTAAAAACAATCTATGAACACAAAAAGTTTTATTTGTTTGAGAAAACACCATTTCTAATTTTTATTTAAACCTCACATTTGAATTTGAACAACATAAAAGTTACTCTAAATTGCAGAAAAATGAAACTCTCATTCTGTCTTCCATTTTCTTAACATTTATTTTATTTTTTCTTTATATATCTGTGCTGTTTTCTAGGTGATATCCTCAAATCCTTCTTCAAATTGATTATTAACAATACTATAGTCAGAAATGTTATGGCACAGAGAAAAAACCAAAAGTTTGTTGAATGAAAATCAATGACATTTTAATTTCAATTACTGTATTTTTTCATTTATAGGCATTGTTTGGTCTCTTCAAAACTTCCTGTTCCTCTATCATGTTGCAAAAGTTCTCTGTTTTTCCTATTCCTTCTTTTAATCTCTAATCATTTTTAAATAAATTTGTTTTATAGCCTCTTTAAGGGTTTTTAATTATATCAACTTTTTGTTGTATTTACAGTCATGTGCTGCATAACAGCATTTTGTCAATAATGGACTGCATATATGACAGTTGTCTCAGAAGATTATAATGGAACTGAAAAATTCCTATCACCTAGTGACACAGTAGCCATCATAATGTCTGGTGTAAATAAACATACTGTGCTGTTAGTCATATAAAAGTATAGCACATATAATTAAGTTTAGTACATACTACTTGATAATGACAATGAACAACTGGTATTGGTTTATATGTTTATGATACTATACTTTTATTATTATTTTAGAATGTACTGTTCTTAATTATTTAAAAAAGTTTGCCATAAAACAGAATACTGTGTTCTGCCAGCAGCAGACTCATACATCCTGTGTTTATTGCATCTCTTTATTGCACCCTTTTCTCTTGTGCTTGATTTAACCTCATGCTGTTCTATAATTTAGTGCAGCATAAGTGTACACTGTTTATAAGTCTACAATGATGTACAGTAATGTCCTAGGTCTTCATATTCCCTCACTGACTCACCAAAGCAACTTCCAGTCCTGCAAGCTCCATTAATATTAAGTGTCATGATATAGGTGTACCATTTTTTATCTTTTATACCATATTTTTACTATACCTTTTATGTTTAGATATGTTTAGATACACAAATACTTACCATTACTCTACAATTGCCTACAGCACATGTGTCAAACACAAGGCCCGCGGGCCAAATCCAGCCCGCCAGGCCTTGCAATGTGGCCCGCACCGCGCTGTCATCACTGCACTCCGCTGTCAGTTTATGACATTGTCAGTTTATGACTGTTCAGTAAACCATTCGGCCCGCGATTTAGGCTGGATTTTAGATTTTGGCCCCTTCTCTGATTGAGTTCGACACCCCTAGCCTACAGTATTCAGTACAATAACTTCTGTACAGGTTTGTAGCTTGGGAGTAATAGGCTATACCATCTAGGTTTGTGTAAGTACACTCCATGATCTTTGGAGGACAATGAAATCACCTAACAACACATTTCCCAGAATGTATCCCCCTCGTTAAGCAGTGCATGACTGTATTCTCTTTCTTATTATGGCTACTCATTCTCTGCCTGGTAGTTTGTTTCCCCCACAGGTTTACAATGTCTACCACCTTCAGCTAAGGTTACTGTATTCTGTGGGATCCTTGTGTATCATGAGCTAGGAAATCACATCCAAAGGACAGGTACATTTATTTGTTCATTTGCTTTTGCTAGACCCCAAGTAATTTCATTGGTCCCTGACAGGGAGATGGGAAAGAAGTTCATCTGCACACTGGGGTTTGTATGGACAATTTACATATAGATACCCTTTTGTTTGTTTTATGTTATTCTTTAATTATGATATGGATGACTTCACCATTGTTACAGAAATTCCTAGCTTCAGTAAACGAATAAATATGACATTATGTTAGATGCCTTTCCCTGAAATAATAATATATTCAAATCATACTAGAAATGTATATTCCTATTCCAAGTACTGGCAGTCGTAATCTTTTCCATAAATCACCTTTTTAAAAATTGATTTTTAGAGAGAGATAATAAGAGAGAAAGAGAGAGTAAGAGAGGAAGACGGATGGGGAGAGAGAGAGAGAGAGAGAGAGAGAGAGAGAGAGAGAGAGAGAGAGAGAGAGACAGACAATGTTTTTCTACCCATTCATGCATTCATTGGCTGATTCCTGTATGTGCCTGACACAGTATCAAACCCCAAACCCTGGAGCATTAGGATGATGCTCCAACCAACTGAGCTACCCAGCCTATATATCACTTTTTTAATAAAGAACTGCAATATATTGCCTTGCATTTTTAGAATAGTGATTATTATGATAATAAATACATTTGAGCCGTACGTTAAAGAGTTTACATAATCCTTCTAGTAAATTTAAAAGTAACTTTTATTTGTTCCCATAACCACCCTGAGAAGAAGATAAGGAAGAATACACTACTCCCATTTTAGACATAAAGAACTGAGGTCCAAAGCTGTTGGCTTGTACACACACACACACAGAAGTATACCACACCCTCACCATTCATTAATAGTACACTAATGTGATTTTTTATTATTTGTAATTATTCTTTTTTGTTTCCTGATAATTCTGGATATTAAATCCTACAGCTCTCCTCACCTATTTTATTGCTTCAAGTATAGTATGTAATACTAATTGAGATTCCAATTGAGACACTTAATATTGCTGTAGGGATTATGAAAATACCATATAACCTCTATTCTAAGACATCTCTTTCTCTTTTTTTAAAATATATTTTTTATTGATTTTGTACAGAGAGGAAGGGAGAGAGATAGAGAGCTAGAAACATCAATGAGAGTCATCGATCAGCTGCCTCTTGCACACCCCCTACTGGGGATATGTCCGCAACCAAGGTACATGCCCTTGACCGGAATCGAACCTGGATCCCTTCAATCCCCAAGTCGAAGCTCTATCCATTGAGCCAAACCGGTTTCGGCTAAGACATCTCTTTCACACTTCAATATTTCTATTGGGTCGGCAGCTAAGTAATTGCGGGTTTCACACATATATGGCTTCAGTTGAATTTTTAGGTTTGCAGACGTAGTACAAATGTAAAACACATTTTGTATTTGATAGTTGGCTATTCATCTGTTAATCAGTAAAAAAAGTTTTTTGATCTGTTTTGTAGTTTTCGTTTGGCGTTCGTTGAAAAATGGAAAATCAAAAGGAACATTTTCGTCATATTTTGCTTTTTTATTTCTGCAAAGGGAAAACGCATCGCAAGCTCATAAAAAGTTATGTGCTGTTTATGGTGACGAAGCCTTAAAAGAACGGCAGTGTCAAAATTGGTTTGCCAAATTTCGTTCTGGTGATTTTTCACTCAAAGATGAAAAACGCTCTGGTCGTCCAGTTGAAGTTGATGACGCCCTAATCAAAGCAATAATCAATTCAGACTGTCACAGTACAACACGTGAGATTGCAGAGAAGCTTCATGTATCACATACATGCATTGAAAATCACTTAAAACAACTTGGCTATGTTCAAAAACTCGATACATGGGTTCCTCACGAACTGAAAGAATCACAGTTAACGCAACGCATTAGCAGCTGCGATTTGCTAAAGAAACGTAATGAAAATGATCCATTTTTAAAACGACTGATAACTGGCGATGAAAAATGGGTTGTTTACAACAATATCAAGCGGAAAAGATCGTGGAGCAGGCCAGGTGAACCAACTCAAACAACATCAAAAGCTGATATTCATCAAAAGAAGGTTTTGTTATCAGTTTGGTGGGATTACAAAGGAATTGTCTACTTTGAACTCTTACCACCCAACCGAACGATCAATTCTGATGTCTACATTGAACAGCTAACGAAATTAAACAATGCAGTTGAAGAAAAGCGGCCCGAATTGACAAATCGAAAAGGTGTTGTATTCCATCATGACAATGCAAGGCCACACACATCTTTGGTCACTCGGCAAAAATTAATGGAGCTTGGTTGGGATGTTTTGCCACATCCACCATATAGTCCTGACCTTGCACCATCTGATTACTTTTTGTTTCGATCTTTACAAAACTCCTTGAATGGTAAAAATTTCAATAATGATGATGATGTCAAATCGTACCTGATTCAGTTTTTTGCTAATAAAAACCAGAAGTTTTTTGAACGTGGGATTATGATGCTGCCTGAAAGATGGCAAAAGGTCATTGATCAAAATGGGCAATACATTACAGAATAAAGTTATTTAGTTCCATGAAAAAATTGTCTTTGATTTTCTTTAAAAAATCCGCAATTATTTAGCTGCCGACCCAATACAACCAGGATGGGTCTTCCAATTAATGTCACAAAAAATCTATTGGTGATTATGCAGAAAAGTCATGACACTTTTACAAACATAAACACATAAAATATATATCTGTTCAAGTGAATATTATTTTTGTTGAGGTATGTGCATTTGTAGATTCAAATGTTACTGATTTTTTAAAATATGTTTTTATTGATTGTAGAGAGGAAGGAACAGGGAGAGATGGAAACATCAATGAGAGAGAAACATAGATTGGCTGCCTCCTGCATGCCCCCCACTGGAGATCGAGCCCACAACCTAGGCATGTGCCCTGACTAGAAATCAAATGGGTGATCTCTTGATTCATGGTTCCATGCTCAACCACTGAGCTACACTGGCCAAGCAAATGTGCCTGAATTTTAATTCAAATTTAAATCTCTAGATGTCTGGTAATTTTTTAAGATTATACTGTGATAATATTCTAAAAGAGAAACTAGGAATATATATATATATATATATATATATATATATATATATATATATATATATTCCTAGATAATCAAGTCTATATATATATAGACTTGATTATCACATACCTGATAAGATCATTAAATAAAATTGAAAAATAAATCTTTAGAATTGGTTGAATTCCGATTCCAGAACAGAATTTATGCATCAGGAGAAATTTAGATATTCTCTTCCAAAAATAATTCCAATGAAACACTAATTGACTTACTTTCTAAAACATTGCTTTTGTCGTGTAGCTCTCCTGTTATGAATCTAATGGCTTTCTATTGCCTCCCTGTTCAAACACAAACTTCTACATAACTTCAGGGGCATCCATTATCTGGCCTCATAAATTTACACAATTTTAATAAGCTTTCTTCTCCATTTCTACCTTCCAGTCTCTGCTTCAGGAAGTCTCTTAAAGGAAGTCCCTATCTTTCTTAGAACCCTGCCTTGATCTGTTCACTTCACTCATCCTCCTTCTTCTTACCCAATAAAATCTGACCATCTTTCCATCACAATTCAAGTCTTGATCTACCTAATTTTGAGCACCCGTGATAGCCAGAGACACTGTTAGTTACCAATGGCAGTTATGTATTTATTTGTTTCTTAACTATTCCTTTTTCCATATCTTGGAAATATGGAAAACATCATCCATCCTTTCTCTTTTCCAAAGAAAAGAAGGACTTAAAAGACAAGAAACTAAATCTCAGCGAAATTAAATGAAGGGCTAGATCGAAGAGCTAACTAGTTCAACTTAGTCAAAACCCCAGTTTAGTGATCATTTCCTTCTACATAGTGTCAACATACGATGTAAGGAGCAAAATAAAAGATATGTATTAAACCCAGGTCTTCTTTTGCTTAATATATAAAATAAGATCACAAACAGGGCCCATTATACGTTAACCTACTAAAATTCCTATTTCCCAATTAAACTAAAAGTTTATAAATTTTGAATTAAAGAGTCAATACAAATTGAGAGGGGAGCAGAGAAAGGATTAGTTATGGACTTAGTTAGCAACACAAAGCTTTATTTAAACTTGGTAAAGCAGTCATAAGAGTCTCTCTTGGGTGCTATTTATACATTATTTTTTTATGATTACAATCATGCAATATGATTCCATTTGGGATTTCAAGTAAAGTTGGAATGCTGTATTCCCTAAAGAATGAATAGTGTTTGGTTTAAGGAGGGGGTAAAAGGAATGTGATACTTCTGGTCAAAAGTTCTCTTTCTGGAATTCATGATAAATGAAAAGAATTTTGGCAGTTCCTATGTCATTCTACATCTCACAAGCAACGTGCAATTCCTCATGTTACTACAACTTGGTTATTCACTGAAACAACTGATCTTATTTCAAAACAAGTTAAACAAACAAACAAAGCCTCCTTCAGTTCCTGTGTTAATTCATTATTAGTATTCACCTTTCCTTTTGCCTCCCCCACATCCCAGATATTGAATATCAAATGTTGGTCTCACCAAAGGGCAGGACATTAGACAATTAGACAATTTAAACATCAATGAAATTGAATTCAGCTCTCCTTAGTCACTGACTGATGACTCTATTTCTATTTGTACATTTTTTAAGTAATACTACGTCCTTCCTGGAAGTTCATTTTGCATTACAGATTACAGCAGGGACTGAAGTACAAAAAAGGAAAATTGCAAAAAGTCAAGTGCCAGGGCAAGTTAGAAGCACACACATATGCAGGTAAGTCTGATTCACATTCCTTCTCAGTAAGATATTAATCCTTATGAAAATTTTAAAGAAATATCACTTAATTTAGTCTAAAGAAACTTAATTCTGCCTTAGTATCAAATTTAAAATGTGATCAGAGAGTGTACTTAGATTCTAACATGTATGAGGGAAATTTACAAAGCATTTTACAACTCTGTAATAATATGAATTGAAACACACATCCTGTTATTCCAATGTCATGTGATAATTGGATATAAAAAATATTTCCATCCATTTTCACCTCCCATTATAGAACATAAACTAAATATATCTATCTGCCCCATCTCAAATCAGAGATGATATGACTGCAGTAATTAAAATTTATTTCTAAAGTTTACCTTAGAGGAGTTCAAAAAATAATTCTAGAAGAACACATTTAGACAGCTATTCACACTCTTTATTTAAAGTGATCAAAGTTCATATAATAAATGATGCCTCTCTTTATTTCTACTGCTGATTACCTGCTGGAGCACCAAAAAAAAGTACCTTCCTCTGAGAGAGTCACATCTGCAGGAAGAGAGCTACTAAAAAAAGAACCATCTGCTGTTCCAAGTTCATATCCTGCCAGTGGATATTTTGTAATGGTCAGGGCTGAAAAAACATTTTGAAAGAAATAATTTTATATTCTCATATAGTTAAGGCCGAAATTCCAGCCTCAGAAAATTAAAATGGCAATTGTGTTTATTATTAATATATTTCACTGAATAAGTCTGACATTGTGTGTGTCTGATTTGTGCCCTATTTTCTAAAACCCTACGATAACAAAAATTTTCTCAGTATTCCCTGTTCCCCTTGCCTTTTGCATCAAATATATTTACCATTTATGATCCTCATATGTAAATAGTAGTATCAATAACAAACTAGAGACAAATTTCATTTTGAAAAATCCAGAAAGTGAGAATTTGAATATATGTACAGATTAAAATGTTAGTTATACCACAACAAACATGATTTATTTTAGCTGAGTTTAATCTTTCAAATAAAGCAAAAGTTTATGTTAAATAAATATTATTTAATTGTTATGTTTGTCACTGCAAAGTTATAAGCAGATTTAAAAATTCTTGCCCTGGTCAGTGTGGTTCAATGGTTATAAACATTGGCCAGCACACCACAAGGGTCTCGGTTTCAATTCCCAATCAGGAGCATGTATCTAGGTTGCAGTTTCAATCCCAGGCTCTGGTCAGGGCATGAGGGGTAGGCAACCAATCAATGTGTCTCTCACATTTCTCTCTCTCTCTTTCTCTCTCTTTCTCTCTCTCTCTCCCCTGCCTCCCCCTCTTTCTTGCAACCTTCTACTTTCTATAAAAAAGTCAATGGAAAAAAATATCATCAGGTGAGGATTAACAAAAACAATTCTTAACCAAGTGATGTGCTATTATCTTGTAGGGCCTACAAGATAATAGCACATCACTTGGTTACAATGTAGGCATTGGTGAAAACCATTCATAAGACAGTCTAATACATTTGTTTTCACAAGGGTTCTCTGATTTCAACTGACAGTTAAATTATTGGGTCGGCAGCTAAGTAATTGCGGATTTATTAAAGAAAATCAAAGACAATTTTTTCATGGAACTAAATAACTTTATTCTGTAATGTATTGCCCATTTTGATCAATGACCTTTTGCCATCTTTCAGGCAGCATCATAATCCCACGTTCAAAAAACTTCTGGTTTTTATTAGCAAAAAACTGAATCAGGTACGATTTGACATCATCATCATTATTGAAATTTTTACCATTCAAGGAGTTTTGTAAAGATCGAAACAAAAAGTAATCAGATGGTGCAAGGTCAGGACTATATGGTGGATGTGGCAAAACATCCCAACCAAGCTCCATTAATTTTTGCCGAGTGACCAAAGATGTGTGTGGCCTTGCATTGTCATGATAGAATACAACACCTTTTCCATTTGTCAATTCGGGCCGCTTTTCTTCAACTGCATTGTTTAATTTCGTTAGTTGTTCAATGTAGACATCAGAATTGATCGTTCGGTTGGGTGGTAAGAGTTCAAAGTAGACAATTCCTTTGTAATCCCACCAAACTGATAACAAAACCTTCTTTTGATGAATATCAGCTTTTGATGTTGTTTGAGTTGGTTCACCTGGCCTGCTCCACGATCTTTTCCGCTTGATATTGTTGTAAACAACCCATTTTTCATCGCCAGTTATCAGTCGTTTTAAAAATGGATCATTTTCATTACGTTTCTTTAGCAAATCGCAGCTGCTAATGCGTTGCGTTAACTGTGATTCTTTCAGTTCGTGAGGAACCCATGTATCGAGTTTTTGAACATAGCCAAGTTGTTTTAAGTGATTTTCAATGCATGTATGTGATACATGAAGCTTCTCTGCAATCTCACGTGTTGTACTGTGACAGTCCGAATTGATTATTGCTTTGATTAGGGCGTCATCAACTTCAACTGGACGACCAGAGCGTCTTTCATCTTTGAGTGAAAAATCACCAGAACGAAATTTGGCAAACCAATTTTGACACTGCCGTTCTTTTAAGGCTTCGTCACCATAAACAGCACATAACTTTTTATGAGCTTGCGATGCGTTTTTCCCTTGCGGAAATAAAAAAGCAAAATATGACGAAAATGTTCCTTTTGATTTTCCATTTTTCAACGAACGCCAAACAAAAACTACAAAACAGATCAAAAAACTTTTTTTACTGATTAACAGCTGAATAGCCAACTATCAAATACAAAATGTGTTTTACATTTGTACTACGTCTGCAAACCTAAAAATTCAACTGAAGCCATATATGTGTGAAACCCGCAATTACTTAGCTGCCGACCCAATAATAAATGATTGCTTAGTAAATGAGAATTTAATAGTATATAAATCAAAGAATATTTAATTTCCTGGGGTGAAATTATTCCAGGAATAATCATGTGACATCAAAATCACATGATATTTACCTGGTAGCTTGTCTTACAATTCCTTATGTTTTTATGTTTATTTCAGTGCTTCTCAAACTTGACTGTACTATGTAATCACCGGGAGGCTTTTTAAATTTTTTCAGTGCCAGGACCCATCCTACACCACATAAATCAGAATATCTTGGCAGTTAGGTCTCAATATCAAATTGTTTTCTTTTTAATTGTGGTAAACACACATAACATAAAATTTACCATTTTAACTATTTTTAAGTGTACAGTTCAATAGTGTTGACTGTATTCACACTGTCATACAACTAGATCTTTAAAATATGTTGCATGACTGAAACTCTATATCCATTGAATATCTCCCCAGCTCCTGGCAAACACCATTCTACTTTGTTTCTAACAGTGTGACTACTATAGAGATCTCATATAAGAGAAATCATAAATAAACCTCAAGATTCTTCCACGTTGTTTTGTGTGACGGTATTTTCTTCATTTTTAAAGCCAATACATACACATTTTCTTTATGCATTCGTTAGTCAATGGACACTTACATCACTTTCACATTTTAACTATTGTGAATACTGCTACAAACATTATTGCAAATGTCTTTTTAAAACTCTGCTTTCAATTATTTTTAGTATATACCCAGAAGTGAAATTGCAGAATCATATAGAAATTATATTTTTAATTTTTTGAGGGACCGCCATACTGTTTTCCACATCAATTGCACCATTTTGCATTACGACCAACAGGGCACTGGGGTTTCAAAATTCTCCACATTGCTGTTAACAGTTTCTACTTTGTTTGTTTGTTTCTTTGTTTTCCACAGTAGTCATCCTAATGGGTGAGAGGTGGTAGCTCATTGTGGTTTTGATTTGCATTTCTCTATTAGTGATGGATGGTTGGCAATATTCAAGGAATAACCTTTGGAGCCAGAGATGTGGAACTGACATTCAGAAGAGAAAATAACCATGCAACACTGGTAATGGTTGAAATACACCTAGATAGTAGTAAAAACTTTCAGGTAAGACTGGTTTGCTTCCTCCACCCACTCAGACTGCTTCCTCCTGTGAACCTCCCCAGTCTCTCCTTTTTCCACAGAGCATTCTCTCTTTCAATCCAATTCTGTTCTGAAGAAAGAGTTTAGTATGAATTTGGGAATGTGTCTGATTGCTCACTGAGATATCCTTCCTATATAATAGAAGGGTAATTTGCAAATCAACTGAACGATGGAACAACCAGTTGCTATGATGCGTACTGACGACCAGGGGGCAGCCGCTCAATGCAAGAGCAGCCCCTTCCGCTCCCCCCTCCCGCCCCCCGCTCCCCCCCCCCCCCGCCCCTCGCAGCCCACAGTTCCTGATCGCCAATGGCAAACAGGAAAACTGGGGGTGGGTGGCAGTGGGTGGTGAGGCCACTGCAGGCAGCTGGGAAAGATGGCCCTGATCACAGCCAGTCCTAGGGAGTGCACCTGTGCATGAATTTCATGCGCTGAGCTTCTAATTTACATATAAAGCCTTAACACTAATTTAAGAATATACTTTAGTACACACCAAGTACTTACTTGGAAACCTGTATAATAAACTATGTATATCTTAGTTATCATAGAGTGTGTAGTTATACCTCAAGTCCTGAAAATCTAATTAATATACAAGTCCTGAATCATGAGAATTTTCCAACATCTCATTTGCTCAACACCCTCAATTATGCAGAATACAGCCTAGATCCTAAAAGCAAACCAAACAAGCAAATACTTAAACAGTAAAATTAGATACAATTCTTTGTTAAAAGGAACATTATTTTTCTCATAGAAGAATCCTTTGACTTTCACTGAGTTATAAGATACTAACAGTTTTAGCAAATTTAATTATATGATTTTCCAATCTATAACAAATGCATCCATACTAACAGGTGAAGATAGAAACATAAAAGTATGAATAAGCACAAGTCTACGTTCACACTGCATATTATTTGCAAGCATCACTTATTATAGCACTTTATGAGAACTGATACTCATATTGAGTGGCTTACTCAAAGATTAAACTACATGGATATGCAGTCTTGGAAAGATAACTAGTTTGTAAGTTATGCAGCTGTAGGGCACACACGCACAAACACCTTGTCTATACACCTTTCTTCTGCTTTCAAATCTTGACTCTTTCATGAGTCATCACATAAGCAGTTTATTACTTTGTCTGAACCCCTCCCTGCCTAAGGTACTCTCACCATCATTCTAACCACCTAAGTTAACTAGGGAAAACCCTCCCCCTATTTTTCCTACTAGAAGTGAAGAATGCATAAGGGTTAAAGTGTCACAAAAAACAACAACATATAAACACATTACAAAATTGAATCCAAGAACGTTCACCTTTGAAAGAGAAAGGCTGGAAGAAGAGTATTGAAGAAAAGAAAATGGAAGTAAGAAGTGAGACATGAGGCTTAGCTCATAAATACTTGTAATTTATTTGAGCAAAAATATTCATTGCTCATCTCTCAGTAGTTTACTTACAACAGACACTTTCAGGTATTACATACTATTAATATTTGTTCTGCTTTCTTCCTGTTTAGTATCAGTAGGAAAAAAACTGAAGGATTTCTTTATTATCTTGGTAGTTTTATAAAACCCCACAACAGGAAATCTCCCAAAGAATGAGATATTTAAATGTTTGTATTTATATTTTTAAAATTCCTTAAAGTACACAAGAATTAAACTATATCCCTACTTGAAAATAAAGTAAAAACTTTTCTTCACTAAGGTAAATAAATTTTCCTATATTGCTTTAGATCTAGCTATACATATACACATTTAACAGTTTTTTAGATAAAAAATTATATCTGTCCACATCTTCCTTTTCTCAAATATGTGTGTCATGGTTACTTGATTTATTAACCTAACCATTACACTATTATTGAGATAGTTTTAAGTATTTTATTACTATAAGAAAGATCAATGAACATGCTTGTTGTAACAAATCAGAATCTCAGCATGCTTTGTCATTTTCATTGTACAAGTCTTTCACTTCCTTGGTTAAATTAATTCCTTAGCATTATATTCTCATTTCCAATTTGAATGCCTGTATTTTATTCTTTTTTAATTGCTCTGGATACAACTTCCAGTACTAACAAAAGTGACAGGACTGGCATCCTTGCCTTCTTAGAAGAAAGTTTTGTCTTTCTCCATTGAGTATGATCTGTTCACATAAGGCTCTTATTATCCTAATGTAGTTTCCTTCTATTCCAAGTTAATTGAGTATTTTTATCATAAAATGGTATTAAATTTTGTCAAAGACTTTTCTGAATCAATGAAATGATTATGTGGTGTTTTCCCCCCCACTTCATTCTGTTAATGTGGTTCATCGATTTATTTCATATATTAAAAGATCCTTGCATTTCAGAAATAAATCCTATTTGGTCATCATGTATAAACCTTTTAATATGTTGTGAATTCAGTTTGCTAGTATTTTGCTGAGGGTCTTTACATCAGTGTTCAGAAGGGATATTGGTCTGCAGTCATTTGTAGTCTCTTTGTCTGGCTTTGGTTATCAGAGCAATGCTGGCCTCTAAATACACTAGGAAGTGCTTCCTCCTCTTCAAATATTTGGAAAAATTTTAAAAGTAGTTTCAGTTCTTCTTTAAATGTTTGATATAATTCACCAATGAAAGCATGAGGTCCAGGGGTTTTCTTTTCCAGAAGATTTTTGGTTACTGATTCAATCTACTTACTAGTTATAAATCTATTTAAATTTTCTATTTCTTTGTGAATTAGTCTTAGTAAATTTTTTGTTTCTAGAAATGTGTCTATCTCATCTAGGTTACCCATGTGTTTAGCATACAATAGTACTGTTTACAGTACTTACTATTTTATTTTATTTTATTTTATTTTATTTTATTTTTATATCTGTATAGTTGTTAGTAATGTCCCTACTTTCTAACTAGTAATTTGAGTCTTCTCTCTTATCAATTAAGACCATCTAGCTAAAAGTTTACCAATTTTGTCAATCTTTTCAAAGAACAACTTTCATTGATTTTTCTCTTGTTTTCAACTCTATTTTGTTTACCTGTAATCTTTAATATTTCCTTCCTTCTGCTAAGTTTGGGTTTAATTTGTTCTTTTATCTAGTTCCTTCAGTTGTAAAGTTATGTATATTTTACCATAGTAAAACAAAATCTTTTTACATGTTTTTCACTTAGTATAACTATGATAACTTGCACTTAGTATAACTTTGATAACTTGTCTGGCTCTCAAAAAATACATTTTTAAAGAACAAATTAACAAGAGAACTAGAAGACAAGCCACAGACTGGGAGAAAATATTTGCAATCACACATCAATTAAAGGATTATTATCCAAAGTATACATAAGATTCTTAAACTCAAAAGTAAGAAAACAAACAACTGACTTAAAAAATGGAACAAAGACCTTAACAGATACCTCATCAATGAAGATATGGCAAATAAGTATATAAAAAGATATTCCACTTCATATGTCATCAGGGAAATGCAAATTAACACAACAATCTGATATCACTACACATCTGTTACAACAGCCAGAATCCAGAACACTGACAAAACCAAATGCTGGCAAGGATGTGTGGACCAATGGGAACTTTCATCCACTGCTAGTGGGTATACAAAGTGGTAAAAATGGTACAAACACTGTGAAAGACAGTTTAGTGGTTTCTTATAAAACAAGATATATACTCTTACCGTACAAGGAAGCAATCACCTCCCTTGCTATTTACTCACAAGATTGATAATTTTATATCCATGTAAAATCCTGCAGATTGATGTTTATAGGAGCATTATTCATAATTGCCAAAACTTGGACGCAACCAAGATGTTTTTTAGTAGGGGATAAATAAACTGCTGTACATCCAGACAACAAAATATTATTCATCACTGAGAAGAGAGGAGCTACCAAACCATGAAAAGACATAGGTAAACCTTAAATGCACATTACCAAGTGAAAGAAGCCAATCTGAAATGGCAACATATATAGGATTCCAACTATAT
Source organism: Pipistrellus hanaki (assembly GCF_964339955.1). NCBI lineage: Eukaryota > Metazoa > Chordata > Mammalia > Chiroptera > Vespertilionidae > Pipistrellus > Pipistrellus hanaki. The sequence continues at coordinate 48,641,221 of NC_140511.1, forward strand.
GACATTCCGGAAGAGGCAAAACCATGAGACAATAAAAAGATCAGTGACTGCTATGGGGTTTGTGGGCAGAGGGATAATAGAGCACAGAGGATTTTTTAGGGCAATAAAAATAATCTGTATGATATTGTAATGATGGAGATCTGTCTTTGAATATTTGTCCAAATCCATAGAATGTCCAACACCAAGAGTGAACCCTAAGGTAAACCACAGACTTTAAGTAATTATGTGTCGTCCTTGGTAAAAAGTGTACCATTCTGGTGAGTGGTGCTGATAATAGGTGAGGCAATGCATGTGTGCGGACAAGGGACATATGGAAAATCTCAGTGCCTCCATCTCAATTGTGTTGTAAACATCGATATGTGAGCACATCTATGGGTTGCCTCCCACATGCCCCTGACCTGGGATAGAGTCCACAACCCGGGCATGAGCCCTTGACTGGACTACCCCTCCTGCCCCTGTGCCTAAGCAACTGAGCCACACCAGCCAGGTTCCTTATATATCCAGTTTCTTATACACTGAGTGGCCAGATAATATTATGATCTCTGAATACATAGAGAGAGAGAGAGAGAGAGAGAGAGAGAGAGAGAGAGAGAGAGAGAGGGAGGGGGGCCCGGAGCATGAATTTGTGTATGGGTGGGGTCAGGCCAGCCTGGGACATGAGCAGTTGGCTGGCCTGCCTGCTGATTGAACTCCTGCTTGAGGGTACAATTTGCATATTAGTTTTTTTATTATATAGGCTATACACTGAGTATATACATTCAGAGATCATAATAATTTGGCTACACAGTGTATACCCCTACATAGCCTATTACAGTTCTAAATAAAAGGGAATAGAGCCTTAGTCGGTTTGGCTCAGTGCCTAAAGGTCGGCCTGCAGACCAAAGGATCCTAGGTTCAATTCTGATCACGAGCACATACTTTGGTTGCAGGCTGCGCCCTGGCCCATACCCTAGTCCAGGCACATGCAAGAGGCAACCAATCAATGTGTTTCTCTCACATCGATGTTCCTCTCTGTCTTCTCCCTCTCTGTCCCACTCTCTCTAAAAGATCAATGGAAAAATATTCTTAGGTGAGGATTAACAAATTAATAATAATAATAATAATAATAATAATAATAATGGGGAATATAAAACAAAAACAAGAGTTCAAGCTTCAATGTTTCGAAGTAAATGCAAAAACCAGTTGTACCACTTACAAGCTTGTGTGATGTGAAACAATTTACTTAATTTCTATGAACTTCACTTTTATCTTTTGTAAAATGGTAAGAATAAAAGTATCTACATTTTAAAACATTATGTGAAGATTAAATTAAATAACAGATACAAGCACTCAATAAAGGTCAGCTTTTAGAATTACTATTAGGAAGTAACTGATAGTATTTAGTAAAATTGATGGTTAGCAAATTTCTCAGTTTAATTATAAATAAAACTTTCAAATTATGGTAAATCTACAAAACTTTAGAAAATAACATGATAAAGCACATATTTATTTGTGAGATCATTATCTATCTTTCTAACTACACTAGCTCCATGCAGTCAAGGATGAAGTCTCTTTTACATACTACAATAGACAAAGCAGCAATCAAACTGTCAGTGAAGCACACTGTACATGAATTCAAATAACTATTGAATAAATTAATGTAATGTCTAATATTTTATAGTCCAAAATTTATACATATGCTTATATCATTAACAAAAACCCTTCTCCCCTTCTAACCAATTGATTCTGCCATCCTGAAAACTAAAAGCAAACATTAATATTTTTACAAGTATCACCACAGAATATCGATTTTTTCAGCAGCCACCTACCCTACAACATATTCTAATTCCAAGAACATATGTCATGTAAAAGCTCTGTGGTGGAAAATCACACATTGTTAAAGATACTGATGACTGTGGAATTAGATGAAAGAATAGTACTTCAAAGTCCTAAACAAACTGTTTTAGACTACAAGTGAGAAATGATATATTTTGTCACTTTTATTAATTTATAAAAATTTATAGGAAAAAATTCTCAACAAAATAAAAGGTAGTGAATTTATAGTTGTAAATCTTTTATCAGTTTAAAACAGTTAGGGGAAATAGCTGTGTTTTCTTTCAAACTATATGTCCTAATAACTTTATTTGAATAAATGTTTATTATTTCTGCTTGTTTTCTTATCAAGTTTAACTCAGCTATGAAAACAGGAATTCCTGTCCACCTGAACCAACGCAGACAGTAACCAAACAAGTTGACCACAGGCTCAAAGAGTCATGTCTCCCACAAAATACTATTTCTTGCTCCTTTGCTCTTATTTCCTTGGTGGTAAGCAGCCTTAAGAAATTGGTTTTGTTGTTACCTGCATGTATTATAATTTCTCTCCTCAAAGCAATCAGTGGCTATTTTATTAAATGCACTCACCTGCCTGCCTGCCTAATACCCCCAACTGCCAGCCTGGTCGCCCCCAACTGCCCTCCCCTGCTGGCCTGGTCGCTCCCAACTACCCTCCTCTACCGGCCTGATCACCCTTAACCCCCTACCAGCCTGATCTCGCCCCTAACAGCTGTCCCCTACCGGCCTGATCACCCTAAGTGCCTCTGCCTCGGCCCCTAACACTATGGCTTTGTCCAGAAGGAAGTTGGACATCCAAAAGATGGCCAGTCGACCCGTCTAATTAGCATATTACCCTTTTATTAGCCCTTTGCACTCCGAACCATTCTGGACATTGGCTACCAGCTACTCGACGCTACTTTGAGGCGGAGTGCGTTGAAATAACTCAATTCCCCGTAATCACTAATAAACTGCAATGTCCCCTGAGAGGGGACATCCAAGTGATATGCTAGAATTGCGATGTCCCCTGAGAGGGGACAGTGGAGTGCAAAGGGTTAGTGTAGGTAGCTATGCACTGTGCTTAAACCTTGAGGAATCTAAGATGCTCTCTTGTATCAGCTTACAACCGTATCAGATCCTCCTATAATTTTTATAAATTTATCTATTACCCTTGATGCTCACTTTACCTTGACCACCTAAAAATCCTCAGCAATGAGAGGTTCAATCTGTGAAATATATTGCACCTCCATCCACTGCCATTGCCCTGGTTTGATTTTTCAGTAGAGATATTGTAATAACTAGCTAACTACCTGATCTCTTGTTCCCACCCTTGTTCAGGTATAGGCTAGTTTGTAAGCTTTCTAAACCCCATACTACATTTCTATACTTTTTTCACTAAGTATAAAAAATTTATGAAATTTTTCAAATTGTAAAAAATAATTGAATAAAATGTGCAAATACGCATAATCCACACTTAACTATTAAAACTGTGTCACAATACTTCTTTTTTAAAAATTGAGGAATAATTGATGTATAACATTATATTTGTTTCAGATATACAATACAGTGATTCAATATTTGTATGAAAATGTGAAATAGCCCTGGTCAGTTTGGCTCAGTGGATAGAGCGTCGGCCTGTAAACTGAAGGGTCCCAAGTTCGATTCTGATCAAGGGCATGTACCTTGGTTGCGGGCACATCCCCAGTGGGGTGTGTGCAGGAGGTGGCTGATATATATTTCTCTCTCATCGATATTTCTAACTCTCTATCTCTCTCCCTTCCTCTCTTTAAAAAAATCAATAAAATATATTTTTTTTAAATGTGAAATGATCAGGTCCTCCTCTAATTTTGTTGAAATCAATTACAAATCATCTAACTTCCCAAAGGATTTGAATCCTTATATAAGGATGATTTTCTAATTTTTTGAAAGTATACAAAATGACTTCTCAAAAAAATTATCTTATAAATATTAATTATACATGTAGCTAGAGATAGCTTCATTTTTAAAAAATATATTTTATTGATTTTTTACAGAGAGAAAGGGAGAGAGTTAGAGAGCTAGAAACGTCGATGAGAGAGAAACATCGACCAGCTGCCACTTGCACACGCCCTACCATGGATGTGCCCGCAACCAATGTACATCCCCTTGACCGGAATCGAACCTGGGACCTTTCAATCCACAGAGCCAAACCAATTTCGGCTAGAGATAGCTTCTTAATCAGATATATTTAAAAGGGATTGGCAAAATACTCCAAAATTTCAATATACCGCTGACAGAACAATATTTTTTAACTTTTTATTTTGAAATAACTTATAATCTAAGCAAGTTGCAAAGATAGAGAGAGGCTTCTTGTACTCTTCACCCAGTCTCCCCCAATGGTTACTTCTTATACAACTACAATGCAATATCAAAACCAGAAACCAAAATTGGTACAAATGTGTGTGCACAGTTCTGTCATTTTATCACTTGTATATATTTGAGTAATCACCGTCACAAACAAGAAAGAAAACCATTCCATCACCACAAAGCTCTCCCTCAGGCTACACTTTCCTTCATAGCTCCACCCAACTTCCTCACCCACCTCAATGTCCTGGCAACCACTAATTTGTTCATGGCCTCTATAATTTTGTTATTTTGAGAATGTTATATAAATGGAATCGTATGCTATGAATCTTTCTCAGATTGGCTTTCTTCACTCAGCATAATGCCCTTAAGACCTATTCAAGTTGTCTATCAATAGTTTGTTATATTTTACTGCTCATTAGTATGCCATTGTATATTACATATAAACTAGAGAGGCCTGGTGCACGAAATTGGTGCACTGGGGTGGGAGGGTTCCCTAAGCCTGGCCTATGCCCTCTCACAGTCTGGGACCCCTCACTCCTTTCTGCCTGGCTCTCTGCTCCTTAGCACTGCTGCTGCCACACAGGCTCCCACTATTGCCACTGCGCTCGCCACCTGTGAGCCCAGCTTCTAGCTGAGCAGTGCTCCCCCCGTGGGAGCTCACTGACCACTAGGGGGCAACTCCTGAGTTGAGTATCTGCCCCCTGGTGGTCAGTGCACATCATAGCGACTGGTCGTTCTGTTATTCAGTCAATTTGCATAGTATTAGATTTTTATTATATAACATACATAGGTAAGTAGATAGATCAGGGGTCTTCAAACTACGGCCCACGGGCCACATGCAGCCCCCAGGGGAGTCTGATCCTGCCCGCCAGGTTTTTTGGGCAGTGAGCGCAGCCAAGGTGTTACAGTAGGGATTAGTGGTTCATATAGTCCGGCCCTCCAGTTCTCTGAGGGACCGTGATCTGGCCCCCACTTTAAAAAGTTTGAGGACCCCTGAGATAGATAAATAGACCATTGTCAGATATGTGTTTTGCCAATATTTTATCCCAGTCTTATTTTCAATATAGGGTATTTTGCCCAGCAATAGTTCTTAATTTTAATAAATTATAATTTATAAATTTTTCTTTTATAGATCATGCCTTTTGCATCATGTCTAAGAAATCTTCAAGTCGGTTTCCAAAGATATTCTATGTTTTCTTTTAAAATTTTTATTGCTTTACATTTTAAACTTAAATCTATGATCGATTTTGAATTATTTTAATATAATTTGTGAGTTCTGGGTCAAGATTAATTTTTTTCTATAAGTATCCAATTCATCTCACCATTTGTTGAAAAAACACTGAATTGCTTTTGCAAAGATCTTTGTCAAAGATCTGGTAGCTTTTACCATAAGGAGCTATTTCCGTGCTCACTATTCTGTGCCACTTATCTATGAATGTATGCTTCTACCAATACCACACAGGCTTCTAATGAGGTGCATTGCTTGATAAAATATTAGTCATCTTTTTGTCTTGAGATAAGATCATTGTTTCCCAGCTTTATTCATAAATACCATTAAATGTAGGACTAGAAATCCCATCATGAAGCAAATTATGATGAAACATCTATCCAGTTTTCCTCTAAGACTCCTGACTAACATGTCCACTCAAAAATAACATTAATAACAGTCACCACCAACTTTATACAAAACTGATATTCATCAAAAAACATTGCCACCCTAGCCAGATAGGGCATCGGCCTGCAGACTAAAGAGTCCCGGGTTCGATTCCAGTCAAAGGCACATGCCTGGGGTTGCAGGCTCGATCCCCAGTAAGGGCCATGTAGGAGGCAGCCAATCAGTAATACTCTCTCTTTTCCTCCCTGAAATCAATAAAACATTTAAAAGAAAGAAGAAGAAAAAAAAAGAAACAATGCCATGAAGTTCCTAAGCCTGAAGGTGCTCACATAAGACTTCTTCACTATTTGATGTAAGGTTCAGATTAGTAAAAACAGAAGTAAAAGTGTCATAAAGTTGTACACTTGAAACCTGGATGGTTTTTTATTAATCAATGTTATTCCAATAAATAAATAAATAAATAAATAAATAAATAAATAAATAAATAAATCCTACACTGCAAAGTAGTCACGGGATGTGAAGTACAGCATAGGGCATATAGTTAATAATCCTATCTAATAAAAGAGTAATATGCAAATTGACTGTCACACCAACATACAAGATGGCCGTCCCATGTGGTCAAAGATGGCCACCCCCATGGAGACACAAGATGGCCAGCAGGGGAGGGCAGTTGGGAGCAATCAGGCCTGCAGGGGAGGGCAGTTAGAGATGAGAAAAAAGTAAAGATAAAAATTATGATCAACAAATACATATATATCAACAAGTGAATCTAAAAATCAAGTGAATTAAAAATCTGAGGAACAGAATAAACTGGTGAATATAATAGAACCAGGGGCAAAGAAAGGGAGTGGATTGATAATTATCAGGGGAAAAGGGGTGTGGGGTGCAGGAAGAGACTGGTCTAAAATCGTACACCTATGGATGAGGACAATTGGAGGGGAGGTAAGGTCAGAGGGTAGGGTGGGAACCAGGTGGAAGGGAACTATGGGGGGGGGGGAGAAAATTGCAATAATCTGAGCAATAAAGATTTATTAAATAAAAAAAAATCTGATGAACAGAATAAACTGGTAAATATAATAGAATCAGGGGCATAGAAAGGGAGTAGACTGAATTCTCGAGGGTAAGGGGTATGGGAAATGTGTGAAGAGACTGGACAAAAATTGTACACCTATGGACGAGGACAGTGAGTGGGGGGTGGTAAGGGCAGGGGGTCAGGTGGGAACTGGGTGGAAGAGAGCAACGGGGGGGGGGGGACAACTGTAATAATCTGAACAATAAAGATTTATTTTTTTAAAAAAAAGACTGGTATTTTCTGAAGAATAGGACTACTGATGGAAGCAGTGATGTTTAAAAAATGTAATGATTTAACATTTTACACCTGAATAAAACAGTTCAGACTTAACAAATACTTCAAAGAAAATCATTTGTAAATATGATAGGTATAAGATGGAGACAATTAGTTGTTGGTATTCATCCCCACACCCAAGTGTGTATAAAAAGGTCAAGCCCTAAGTAAAAACAAGAACAGACATGAAATGGGAGGATAAATAACCAAATAAGGATAAAGCCAGAACTGGAGCAATTACCTAATATATTAAATTCACAATCAAACATGACTTAAACCTTCTGGAATTGGGGTGTAATCATTATAGAAACACCAGTCAGCATTTCTTCTAAGACTCCTAGATAACTAAAAGGCTCCTCCCAACTTTCTATGCTAAAGGTTGAGATGTATCTCCTGGGAGAACACATTTATATTACCAAATTTTATATACTTACATACTTTGTTGTGTAAGTATTGCTACTTATTGTTAACTTTTATTAATGTTGTTTTTTATTCTGTTAGCTTTGTTTAATGTAGTTTAATGGAGGTTTTATTTTTGTGTGTGTTTTTTTATGTTGCTATGTATAAATGTTTTTCTTGACCTCTAATCTTCAAGGATTCAATGACATTTGAAAATGTCTATATTCAGCTATGCATACACCTACCACACCTCTAAAAATGCCCGTAATATTGTTCAAGTAATCCAATTCTAAAGAGGTTCTGTAATGCCGGTATTTCTTGGTTCACCTAGCCTTTTCTCCCCTGTATCCTTCGTTCACTGATTAGGTAGAATGACCACCAAAGATTGATGTCTTTAACTAAAATTTCCATTGATGCCTTTCACTAAAATTCCTTTCCCCCAAGAAACAGCATACCTGACAAAGCCCTGAAAACAGTAAAGTGCTATTTAAACATCATTACTGTACAGAGCTTATTTTCTTCACTATAAGAACAACTCCCATTCACACAATTCAAAATTTAGTTTTAAGTTATGATAAAACAGAAAAAATATCCTTCAATTAATCATAATTCTACTAAATTATAATTGAAGGATATCTAAAATTTTCAATTCTATCTTATCCTAAAATAGAATAACTTTTTAATTGCCCCCCTAAGTTTATTCTTCCATGCTTACCAGTGTTTTCACATTACAGAAACAATTACAAATGAGGAAAACTGCCAAGCATTTTAAACTGTTTATATCTTTAAAAGATACAACTTGTCAAGCTATCAGATCATTTGCTTTACTAAACGTGACTGATTGTCACAATTGGCGAAATAAAACTCATTTCTATATAGAGTTCACTCTTATAATTGCCATGGTAAAGTAGGCTTTTCTAATGTTAAAAATTCCTTGTCACAAAAAAAAAAAACACACAAAAAACCACACAGTATTTTCCTTATATTTATCTAAATGTTTTCAGACATAGCCAAAACCCGTCCCGCTCAGTGGATAAAGCATCGGCCTGCGGCCTGCGGAGTGAAAGGGCATGTACCTTGGTAGCGGGCACATCCCCAGTAGGGGGTGTGCAGGAGGCAGCCTATCAATGATTCTCTTCCACTCCCTTCCTCTCTGAAATCAATAAAAATTAATTTTTAAAAAATCAGTTGTATAGCATATGGGGGAAATATATCTTGGTAAACTTTCATGTAAATAAAACCCATAGGAGAGCAGGTGTGGAATAGTAACTAAAAGTCAATATGTATGTTTGGGCAATGTAATATAAATAGTTGTTTTTTCTCTGCATTGCAATATCTACATATAGTTATATAAGGCACAGTTAGTTTTAAAAGGATCACTGTCAATGCAGAGATTTCCAGAGAAAAGCAACCAAGAAATAAGGCATACTCAATATCACAAAAGAATATATGACTAGATATATTGGAAACATTAACTCTTATGACTTTAATGTTCTCCTGTGTGATGACTTCTGAATCTATATCCCCAAGTCTTACCTATCCCCTGGATTTCAAATGCATACCCACATGCTGAATGAATATACTTACCTGACTGTTTCACATATATTTTGGCCTCAACCAGAGAGGTAGCATAGTATGAAGAGCCTGACTACTGGAAGCCATGATTCAATCCAGAGCCTAGATTCTAGGCCCTACTAGTTAGCAGCTATATAGACCTTGAAAAAATTACTTAACCTCTTTGTGTCTCAACTTCCTCATCTACAAAATAAAAACAATAATACTTACCTTGTAGGGTTGTCATAAGATTTAAAGACCTATATAATTTTTTTTCTTAAATATATTTTTTACAGAGAGGAAGAAAGAGGGAGAGAGAGTTAGAAACATTGATCAGCTGCCTCTTGCACACCCCCTACTTGGGATGTGCCCGCTACTGAGATACATGCCCTTGACCAGAATCGAACCCGGAACCCTTCAGTCCGCAAGCCGATGCTCTATCCACTGAGCCAAACCGGTTTCGGTAGACCTCTATAATTTTTGAAAGCTCTTCAGATAGAATTGGACACATCCTAACTGATAGGTGATTGTGAAATTTTTTAAAAACATACCTAATAACCAAATTTAAAGTCTCCATCCCCAAAACTGTGCCTCCTTGTATATTTTATAAAATGACTCCAACCAAAAAAGTGGCCTCTTTCCATACCCTAACCTCTTTTTTTCAGTGAGTCCTTAAAAGTTCTTGTCATAAGAATCAATAAGGATAAAGATCATGCTCAGCAATCAGACTGCTGACAATCCTGGCGAAAATGTCGCCATCACTCTGAAGGAATGCACAGTTATTGTGAAGGGCTCAGGGGCACTCTGAGAAAGGACTTCAATCACATCAGTATAGAACTTCATCTCCTTAAAAGAAAAAGGAGAGGCTTCAGGTTGACAAATGGTGTGGAAATTAAAGGAACTAACTATTGTTCACACCATCTGTAGTCATGTACAAAACATGATCAAGGGTGTTGCACTGGGCTTCTGTTACAAGATGAGGCCTGTGTAAGCTTAGTTCCTCATCAACAGTGTTATTCAGGAGAATGGTTCTCTTGTTGAAATCAGAAGTATCTTAGGCAAAATATGTATCCACAGGATTCGGATGAGGTCAGGCATTGCTTGTTCAGCATCTCAAGTCTCCCACCTCCCCCCGCCAAAAAAAATGAATTAATTCTTGAGGAAATGTCATTGAACTTGTATTAACTTCAGCTGCTTTGATTCAGCAAGCCACAACAGATAAAAATAAGGCTATTAGAAAAATTTTGGATGGTTATCTATGTTTCTGAAAAAGGAACAGTTTAGCAGGATGATGAATAAGATCTAAGTTGTCCAGCTACAGAAACGCAAGATGCCAGGTGACTCCTCAGACTTATTTGTGATATTTTAAAGATGCAATAAAAGCTGTGTATGGATTTGGGGGGAGGGGTCAGGAAGAGGGGGAAGGAGAGAGAGCATGCAATCTTGCCAGAGAAGGGGAAAGGAGAAGAGGAAAGAAAGAATTAAAAAAAAAAAAAAAAAATGAAAGGAAGAAAGAGAGAAGGGAGAGAAATTGAGGAATTATGGCAGGAATTAAAAATTTTGATAGGGCTATCTCTGGTTGAAGAGATTATAAGCAATCATACTCTTTATATACTTTTCTGTATTTCTGAGATCTTCTAAAAATTAGAAATGTGCTTTCCTTTTCATCAGAGAGGGGAAAAATGCTGTTTTGAAAATATATTTAATGATATTCTGGATAAAGTCTAAGTCCTTCCTTACTTGATTCCTTCCACTTCCCCCATCTTTCATGACCTCTCATATCTGTACCTCTGCACAAGTAGCTATCTGTACTAGACCATAATCCCCATTCACCTTCACCGGGCTAATTCTTATGCATCTTTCAAAACCACTCATAGATACTATCTCTTCTGAAAAGTGTTCTTAGACCACAACCCTGCTCTCTCCAAAACCACTCTACCAATCTAGGTTAAATACCCCTTCTACATTCACCTTTATTTATTTTTACTTTTTTAAACCTCACCGAGGATATTTTTCCATTGATTTTTAGAGAGAGTGGGAGAGGGAAAGACAGAGAGAAATTGATTGGTTGCCTCCTGTATGAGCCCCAACCTGCAACTGAGATACATGCCCTGGACCAGAATCAAATCTGGGATCCTTTGGTTTGCAGGCTGAAGCTCTATCCACTGAGCAAACCGGCTAGGGCTACATTCACCTTTAGAATCTAGTGTACACATATGGCACTTACCGCAGTAAGTTTAATAATTAAAGTATTCTAGACGTATTTCCCTCTTTCATTGAGATAATACACTTGTTTTCCTACCCCAGCATCTAACACAATACCTGACACATAGTAGGAAATAAAAAAAAGTTGTTCAAATGGCTTCAAAGTCATTATTTCTATTCTCTTATGTTGCCTCTCTAGACATGTATAAAAGTTGGTAAAGTGAATGCATAAAATCTGGGAGTATTCAAAGTGAAACCGAATGTTATCATTACTTGTTCCTTCAATCATTTATTCACCAAATATTTATTTAGTACCTCATACACGTCACACATTGGGAACACAAAAGATTTCTTCTCTTATGACACTTTGGGGTGGGGAGAGGAGAAGGCAAACATTGGCTCCATACTCAAAGCTACTAATTAAACCCTAGTGACTTATCCCTAACATTAAGGAATATATTTAGAGTGAAGGCAGAGGGGCAGGGGGGTTAAAAGATAAACCAAAGGACTTGTATGCATATATATAAGCATAACCAATGGACACAGACATTGTAGGAAGAGTGAGGGCATTTGCTGGGGGGGGATAGGAGAGCAACTGGGAAGAGGCCAATGGGTGGAAAGGGAGATGTATTTAAACAATAAAGAATTTAAATTAAAAATAAATAAATAAATAAATAAATAAATGTCAAAAAATACATTTGATATAGACCTTATAATGAAAGACAGCATCATGTTTAGAAAGGTAAAAGATTTTGAATTAGAAATGAGATCAGGTTACTTGAAGACAGCAATTTTCAATCTTTTTTTCTGGCTCCCACATACATGGGCATATCCAGAGTTATGCATTCTTTCCACAACATGCTAAATAACTCTATAACTCTACTAATGAATATGGCATGAAGCTTCACAATGCTTACCAGTTACACTATCTCTTCTTAAAAAAAAAAAAAAAAAAAAAAAGCCAAAGCAGTTCTTTATGACTTGCAAAGCCAGAACTTCAAGGGAAACCAATCCTAATTTTCCTGGCCACAATGATTAGTCCCAGGAGGACCACCTGAAGGCTGCCTTCTAAGGTCTCTCTATACTGGAGAATGTAGCAGACTCCTAGCTGCCCTCCCAATATCTATTTTTCCTTTTTTCCCATACTTGGAGATTTTATTGGGGATGGCAATATCGCCAGCTCAAAAACAAACAAAAAAGCCCACTAAATTTTTCCTCTCTTTTAGTCAGGTATAGTTATATACTAGTTCTGGCCAAAGAGATACAAATGAAAGTCATTAGGAGCACTTCTGAGAAAGCTTTTTTTTTTTTTTCTTCATATGTTCTATTTAAATTTATTGGAGTAATATTGGTTAATAATATTATCTAAGTTTCAGGAGTAAAACTTTATAATCCATTATCTGTATATACCATTGTGTGTTCACCACCCAAAGTCTGGTCTCCTTTCATCATCATATATTTGATCCCCTTTATTCTCTTTATTTTCCCCCATCCCCTTTCCCCTCTGGTAACTACCATACTGTTCTCTGTGTCTATGAGTTTGTTTGTTGTTTTTTGTTTTATGTACCACATATGAATAAAATCATATGGTTCTTGTCCTTTTTCATCTGACTTATTTCACTTAGCATCATACTCAAGATCAATCCATGTTGCTGCAAATGGCAATTTTTCATCTTTTAATGACTGAGTAGTTTCCACTATATATGTATACTCCTTTTAAAAAATAAATAAATAAAAGTGTCACAAATTTTGGGCCTATCAATATCAAATTGCCAGGCTCTCTTCAAATTCTAAACACTTTTCTGATATGCAATTAAACAGACAGGCTCATTAAACATTTACGAGAAATTGACAAGAATGGGTATGCATTGCTTGTTTAAACTGTGGTGGGTAGAGGGAAATCAGAGAGAAGGAAATCCAAGACCATGTGATTTCCACAGATCTAAGAATAACTAGGGACAGTCCTGTTTATATATGGGACTTCCTCCAGCCTAAGAGCTTTCCTCCCACTGTCCCTTTCATCTGTAATTTCTGAAAGACAGTCTTTCCAGATAGGCCTTTAGGCTAGTTTTAGTTTCTCTGAGAAAGCAAACTGCTTCCTAGAGGATCCACGAGAATATTAGAAAGTATATGAGGGTAAATGTAAGCAAAACTGTGTAGGAGAATCCAAAGAACCATATAAATTCACTAAAGGAAAATGCTAATGTCATACAGTGAGGTCTAGTAGAAGAATAAAATCTGACATCAGAGCTTTGAAATTAATTGAACTAAAACAGTGTCTAGATGAGGATGAGAAAAGAAATATTTTCAATTTTAAGAGAATTAAAAAGATCAGGCAAGGGAAACAAAAGAAAAAATATACAAATGGTACTAAATCAAAACTAAAAAGTTTTTGCACAGCAAAGGAAACATCAATAAAACAAAAAGACAACCTACTGAATGGGAGAAGATATTCACCAATGACATATCTGATAAGGGGTTAATATCCAAAATATAAGGTGGGGCAAAAATAGGTTTACAGTTTAAGTATGCAAACCACAGAGTTTATTCTTATATTACAATATTATTATTATTATTATATATTTTCATATGAACAACTATAAACCTATTTTTGCCCTACTCTGTATTTAAGTATCTATATATATAAAAGGCTAATATGCTAAGTCTCCGACTGTTAGTTCAACCATTCAACCAGTAGCTATGATGTGCACTGACCACCAAGGGGCAGATGATTAATGCATGAAACATGAAACAGACTGATGAATCTCAGAGGAAAGAGGGGTGGGGGAGAGCAGGAAAAGATTAACCAAAGATTTTATATGGATACTAGAGGCTCAGTGCATGGATTTGTGCACTGGTGGGATCCCTTGGTCAGGCTGTGCCCTCTGGCAATCTGGGACCCCTCAGGGGATGTAAGACTGCTGGTTTCAGCCCAATCCCCATAGGCCAGGCCAAGGGACCCCACCGGTGCACAATTCCAAGCACCAGACCAGTTTCGGCCCAATCCCCGCAAGCCAGGCCAAGGGACCCCACCCATGCACGAATCTGTGCACCAGGCCTTTAGTATTTAATATGTTGTTCTCAGCTGCATTCACATATCCTTGAATGGAAGAGAAAGCAATACCATTTTAGTTAATGCTTTGTTCAGTTCCAAGGAAGAGACTTGCTTAGATAGCTTTAATCCCTGAATTCTTATTTCAAGCAGCTCTGATTTTGGCATTCAGTGTTAGGGGTGTGTCTTTACACTCTTGGCCATGCATGTTATTGTGAATTATATTCTTCCATTAACCCATAAGACAGAGTTTTAATTTAGTTCCATTAGTTATCATCAGCATTCATTAGGCTAGAATATATTTTTCTTCCTTATTACATAAAAAAATCCAGAGGTAGGTGATTTGGTGCTGGTGTTTCAATTTTGTGATTTTATTTAAGACTAAGGCTCTAATTTTCTATCCCTCCACTTATGGGATGTCCCCTTATTTTCGTGTTCTTATTCTAGGCAGAAAGAAGGGGAAAGGATGAGAGGGTTAAAAATGTGACCCCATCTTCCTCCTTTTAAAAAGAACCTTTGTGCTTCTGGTTGGAAAATTGCAAAGTCACATGCAAAAGAATAAAACTAGACTGCTCTTTGACACCATACACAAAAATTAACTCAAAATAAATTAAAGACTTGAATACAATACTCAATATAATGCATAGAAAAAAAAATAAACTATGGACCTTGATCTCAGAGGGGGTTTTGTGAACTTGACTCCAAAGTCCAGGGAAATAAAAAACAAAAATAAATGAATGGGACTCTATTAAATTAAAAAGCTTCTGCACAGCAAAAGAAAGTTACCAAAAAACAAAAAGGCGCCCAACCAAATGGGAGAAGATATTTGCAAGCCATACCTCCATAAAGGGGATATTATCCAAAAATATATGAAGAACTCATACAACTCAAAAACAAGGTACAAGCAATTCAATTAAAAAATGGGCAGAGGACCTGAACAGATACTTTTTCCTAGTAGACATACAGATGGCTGACAGACATACTAAAAGATGCTCAGTTTCGGTTTTTACAAGGATATTTCTTGGATCACATGATCTCACACATCTAGAGGAAATAATGAATAACATAAACTGATAAACAAAAACAGACCCAGAGAAAGAGAAGCAGCAATTAGACTCTCAAACCTCAGAGGGAAGGTAGGGAAAGGTGGGGGTAAGGGGGGAGAGATCAACCAAAGGTCTTGTATGCATGCATATGGGCCTAGCCAGTGGCCATGAACAACAGGGTGGTGGGGACATATGTGGGGAAGGGTTTGGGATGGGAATGGGGGGATAAGGACAATTATGTGATACCATAATCAATAAATTAAAAAAATAAAATAAAATAAAGATGCTCAACTTCACTGGTTATAAGGAAAATGCAAATCAAAACCAGGAGATACCATCTCACACCTGTTAGAATAGCTATGGTCAATAATAACAAGTGTTAGAGAGAACATGGAGAAAAGGGAAGCTTTGTACACTGCTGATAGGAATGCAAACTGGTAAAGCCTTTATGGAAAACAGTATGGAGGTTCCTCAAAAAATGAAGAATACAGCTATCATATGATGCAGCAGTCCCTTTCTAGGGATCTACCTGAAAAAAATGAAAAACTACTTATTTGGCCCAGCCAGCATGGCTCAGTGGTTGAGCATCAACCTATGAACCAGGAGGTCATGGTTTGATCCCTGGTTGGGCACATGCCTGAGGATACAGCTCGATCCCCAGTGGGGGTGTGCATGAGGCAGCCAATCAATGATTCTCTCTCACCATTGATGTTTCTCACTCTTTCTCTCTCCCTCTCCCATCCTCTCTGAAATCAATAAATATTTTTTTAAAAGCACTACTTATTTATAAAGACATATGTACCTTTTTTTTTTCCAGCATTATTCACAATAGCCAAGATTGGAAACAAAGGAAGTATCATTCATTGAATGACTGACCAAAGAAGAAGTGGTACATACACAGTATATAAGAAACTCCACAACTTAACACCCCCCAAAACAAACAATCTGATTTAAAAATGGGCAGAAACCCTAAATAGATATTGCTCCAAAAGAGACATGTAGATGGCCAACAGACATATAAAAAGCTCAATGTCACTAATCATCAGAGAAATGCAAATTAAAACCACAATGAGATACCCTGAGACCCGTAAAGATGGTTATCATCAATACATCAACCAATAAAAAGTGTTGGTAAGAACATAAAGAAAATGGAACCCTCATGGTGGGAATGTAGATTGATGCATGTACCCCTATTTTCACTGCAGCATCACTTACAATAGCCAAGATACGTGTCCATCAATAGATAAATGTATTTTAAAAATGCAGTACACATAAATACAAGGGACTTTACTCAGCCATAAAAAAGAATGAAATCTTGCCATGTGGGACAACATGGATGAACCTAATGGATATTATACTAAGTGAAATAAGTGAAACAGAGAAAGACAAATACCATACGATTTCACTTATACGTGCAATCTAAAAACAAAATGAATGAATAAACAAAACAGAAACAAATTCATAGAGAGAACGAATTGATTGTCACCAGATGGGAGAGAAGTTGGGAAAATGGGTGAAGAAGGTAAAAAGGATTTAAGAAGAATAAATTGCCAGTTTAAAAATAGTCACAGGGATGTAGTAGTAAAGTACGTATAGGGAATGAATATCACCAATAATATTGAAATAACTATATATGAGTTGGCCACTTCATAAGGTATATAAATGTCTAGTCAATATGTTGTACACCAGAAACATAATATATGTCAGTTGGAAAATGAATAAGTTATTGAAAAAATAAAATATTTTAAAGAATTTTAATTACAAATAATTACAAATAAGTTATTGAAAAAATAAAATATTTTAAAGAATTGTAATTATAGTAATAAAACATTTTCAAAGAACTTTTCCGTTTCCCACATCTCTAAAATAAACAATAAAACTAACATAATTTAATAATTAAAACTGCACAACAAATTTTATATATTTTGTTTCTACAAAGTTGAGAGGATATAGAGGATGGGGGAAGAAGGAAAATGGAATGTTCTGGGATTGCTCCAAATGAAAAAAATCCTTTATATATCACTTTTATACCAAAATCACAGAAAACATATCCTAATAATGACAATGACAGCTAACACATAATAATTATTATGTAACCAGGCACTGTTCTAAATCTTTATGTATATTAATTCATTTGCTTCTTATAATATTTTTTTCCTATTAGATTGATGAAAAAGACACAGAGTCTTTATATAATTCACTCAATGTCATAGGTTACTCTGGAGTTATGCTCTCTCTCAATCACTTACCAAAATGTATTTCTAAATGTTTCACCTTAAAGTCATTTGGAGGGTCAAACAGGACAGAGCTGAAATTATTTCCTTCTTACTATCCTGTCAAGGTACTTCTACTCTCCCAGTCACCCAAATTTGAATCTGTGAGATAACTTTTAGCCACACAGTACAATCCATATTCAATTAGTCATACAACCAAAACCCTATCAAGTAATCCCTTTCCAGTCTAATTGTCATCATCCTGAAATTCCACAGCCAAAAACTGCATCTATAATACTTTTCAGGAAGCCAATAGCTCATGCTAACCTTACAAATGAAACATTAATGAACTGCAAGTCTCTAGTAGCAATTTTATAGATTATACTTATAATAAAATATTTATATTCTTCCATAAAAGTTCTCCTTATTAACTTTAGTCCATCATTCTAGCCTGTATATTAACTTTTCCTTTGAGATATATGCCAAACACTAATTGGATAAGCAAAATTTTAAATTAAAATGTATCAATCACATTCCCTATTCAAATGGCACATAAAGGCTTTGAAGTTTTAGTACTGGAAATAAATTCTACAGGAAAGTGAGTTTTTTAACTCTGAAATTACACTTGTGGGTAGGGTGCTCTCACTTTAATTACCAGAACCACAACTTATGAGACCCTTAAGCGCTTTCTTTAACCCATTTTGGTTCCAATGAGTATCAGTGAGACTTTAAAAGGGCTTTCCCATATAGGGAGAGGCAAACAGAAATAGGGGCCAAAATTAAAAACAGTCTGCAGCATAATATAAATCACAGTATTCTTGAACCGTTTTTACTTCCTGAAACATAGATGTTATTTACACAGTATACCATGGTAAATAACAAGATTCTCAATAGTCTCAATATCTCAACACAATGATGGCCCAGCCAAGTTGCACAATGCCACACTCAGCTATCACAGCATATTTATCCTCAGCATTCATCAATCCTAATCTTTTCCAAACCAGAGAATCATACAAAGTTCTGAAACCTCTGTGAAGTTCCCTCATAAGGATCCCTTGATTCCCAACTCCCTTTATGCCAGGATGTGGGAAATACTATCTTCACTTCCTCTTGGGGGGCGTAAATAAAGAATAATTCATTCTGTCCTATACCTCAACTCCTCCTATTCTGTTTTAAATCTAGGGGGTGGGGGGGATGACTCTTCTATTTGCTTGGTAACTGACAATAGAAATGACTTTAGTCAATTACTGTACTCTTAACCTCCACATATCAAGAAGTAGCTACCTGAACCAAAAGGCTAAGATGACCTGAGATTATAAGATACACCACTACTGGTATCTGAAATGTGCCACAGATATAAATTTAGTGTGACGTGGATTAGATTAACTTCACATTATTCAATACCTTGTCATATTTCCAAACCCTTGTTGGCACTGCAGCTAACACCTCTGAAAATGACTGCCAGAGCGGTAGCAAGAGCTCATGGCTCCACTAGCAGAGCTGGCACTAGTCTCCAGTCTCCAATAGGGTATGATGCAAAGTTAGCCAAAAATAATGTCCAAAGATTTGCCAGAGATGGAGTTTCTTTATGAAAAGCAGAAGGCAAGTTAATTAAATCGTAAACATACACTGACATAGTATAACATCCAGTATTACATGGAACCAAATCCCCATCTCAGTTACTTCCTAGATTATGTTAAGTGTCTGTAATCTCACCCGGAGCATAATACAATTAAATAAGATGGTAAGATTCCATATTCTGCCCTGCATATGTTGTAGGAAATACAACTTTATTACAGGTTAAGAGTTCTTTATTTTTAATTTAATAACACATCTAAATTTGATAAAACTTTCAACTTTTGAAAAAATTGAGTATGTATATACATATATATTTGTTGTTGTTGTGTTGTTAAGCGTTACCCAAGGATATGTTTCCCATTGATTTTATTTGTAAAGAGAGTGAAAGGGATAGGGAGAAACACAGAGAGAGAAACATCAATGTTAGAGAAACAAAACTGGTTGTCTCCCATACACATCCCAATCAAGCCTGTAATCAAGATTAGTGCCCTTGACCAGAATAGAACCTGGGATCCTTCAGTCTGTGGACTGACACTCTAATCACTAAACCAAACCAACTAGGGCCAATAGGTATACATTTTAATACAAATTTAGCCAACAAGCTTTTGAGGGAGAAAAAGCATAGTTTTTCCAAGTACAGTAACAACTGGAATATTAACCTAACAAGGTCAGGTTAATATTGTTACACACTTGTAAAAAAGGATAAGACCATTGAGGACGATGTGTGTATCAGATTCTGAAGGTGAAGTCCATCATCACCATCAAAATGCTACTAGACTAAATAAGACACCTGTCTTATTTACCACTGTATTCCTGACAACCAACACATTGTCTAGTACCCAACAGGCACTAAGAAAATACTTAAGGATGAATAACTGGAAGTATTCAATATTAGCTAAAACTACATGAACCCTTGGCAAGAGTACTATATACAAATTAATTTAACCAAAAGGGGGTGGGATTTGACCAGAGAAACTTTAAGGTTCCTTTTCCAAACCCTAAGATTCCATAGCATTTTAATCAGTACATTAGTGAAGATTTTAAATGAGCATCACATTCCATTACAGGAAAGACCTTTAGATAAATTCCTACCAATAACTAGAGGCTGCATCACAAACTACCAGTCAGTCTTTTTATACAAATCTTCGTCAAGCAGGAGAGAGAAAAAGAAAGAAAAAGAAAGAAAAGAGCAAAAGAGAATCATTAAACTAGACAATTAAACCAAGTCTAGGAGTTGTATTAAAATAAATCCTTAAATGTTGCATTATGTATGCTAAGAAATAATTAGGAGAAAAAAAAGGCCTTGGTATAAAAAGAACACAGAATCATCTTTTTCCTTTGCAACCCCAAATTATAAAGTCCTATATCAATTAAGCAATGGCTCAGTTACAGGACTTAGAAATACACAGGATTTTGCCGAAACCGGTTTGGCTCAGTGGATAGAGCATTGGCCTGTGGACTAAAAGGTCCCAGGTTTGATTCCGGACAAGGGCATGTACCTTGGTTGCGGGCACGTCCCCAGTAGGGGGTGTGCAAGAGGCAGCTGATTGATCATTCTCTCTCATTGATGTTTCTAACTCTCTATCCCTCTCTCTTCCTCTCTGTAAAAAAATCAATAAAATATATTTTTTTAAAAAGAAAGGAATACATAGGATTTTTATACTTGAACTTAATCTGCTTTAATGACAAACTGTAAATGTGTGATCCCAAATTTTTCTACCCTTTTCTTTGTCCTTGTATGGAATACATTAAATGTGTAACTTATTTGATTACAGGTAGTTATAATTACAGTCATGTATTACTCATAATTATAATCTCAGTCATGTATAACTCATGTTCTGAATAAGTCTTAGCTAGTATCAGCCAAGAAATTAATATCCATCACTCTTCATATTATATATATACTTTTTTATTATTTGGTAAGGTTCTAGTTATAATGTTTATAACATCAAAAATATACAAATTATAGCAATGATTTTACTTAGTTCATTTGCTTTCCTTAGACTATTCGGCCAGTAGCAATATGTAACTGGTTGCCTTGATTATTTACAAACTATGGGTCACCATTGTTCCTCTCTCTGCTTTATTATTTTTTAATAGTATGTATCACTTCACATGTACCATATAATTTACTTATTCATTATGGTTAGTGCCAGTCTCTCTCCACCAGAACTTTAAATTCCAAGAGAGGGATTTTAGCTGATTCACCACCATATCTTTAATACCCATCTCTTTACTTGACACAGTAAGCATTCTATAAATACCTGTTAAATCAATAAACCGGTATTAAATCATTGCTAAATTTTTAAATAGCTATAAATTTTAAAGCAAAATGGTTATAAAACTTAAAGCAAATATGAGCAACCTACCCAAAAAAGTTTTATTTCCGTAAGTACTCACAATCCAGCTCTTTAATTATCATTTTTAATCACCAATCATCTGTATCTAAGTTATTAATTTCTGTACTCCACCTCTGTCCCTTTTTCAGGTTTAGAAACAATTCTTCACTTTTAGTAATAGCATCACATCATTCTGCTTAAAGTTGTCTCTGTCACCAACAGGCAACAAACAAGTTGTTCTATGATCTAACACTATGGATAACACCTAAGTAGAATAATATTAATATAAATAAATATTCATGTAAAATTGAAAAGTGTTTTCCAGAAATTTTAAAGAGGCTACATTAAGTTTAAAAGAATCTCTAGTTGATGAAATGAGTGAAAAATGCTATTATGAGCACAGAGCCTTCTTTTCAACATAGAACACGTCTCTTCCTCCATTAAACTTGTCTGAAAGTAAAATATTTAAAACCAGAATCTGGGTTTCTACCTCATCTTGCTTATCAGTACTCAGAAGTCTCGGGAAAAGCAGTCGTTTTCTGGGTCAAGAGCCCAATGAACTTCAAACAATGGAAACCACAATTAATTCACAAAATTATAATAGTTCTAGTCTAAGTTTTATAGCAGTTTAAAAGTAAGTCCATAGTACTCAATTCGAGAAAAATACTGAAGATCTTACTACTCTTGATGAAATCTTTTAGTCAGTTATGAATCTAATAGCAGAATCTAACTTTTTCATTAGAACACTATGGCTATTATAATCAAAACTATTCTTGAGTTCACACATACCATAGGTGGTTCTTATAAACAGAGTTGACCCTCAGTGTCCTTGAGGGATTGGCTCCAGGTCTCCCAAGGACACGAAAATCCTCAAATGCTCGAATCTCTTATATATAATGGTGTTATATCTTATATAATACAAGGCTAATATGCAAATAGACCGAACAGCCAAATGACTGGTTGCTATGACGCGCACTGACCACCAGGGGGCAGGTGCTCAATGCAGGAGCTTCCCCTTAGTGGTCAGTGCACTCCAATAGGGAGAGTGCCGCTCAGCCAGAAGCCGGGCTCATGGCTGGTGATCACAGTGGTGGTAGTAGGCGCCCCTCCACCTCAGTGGCAGTGCTAAGGATGTCCAACTGACGGCTTAGGCCAGCTCCCAGACTGTAAGAGGGCACAGGCGGGCTGAGGGATCCCGCCCCCAGGTGCACGAATCTCGTGCACTGGTCCTCTAGTTTGTATATAATATCCACACATTCTCTTCATACTGAATTACATATAATACATAACAGTGAAAATGCTGTGTAAATACTAGTTATACTGTATTGTTTAGCGAAAATGAAAAAAAAAAAACAATGTGTACAGGTTCAGTACAGACACAATCATCACAGTCCTAACCACATAGTACACATCAACAACAACCTAATGTTTTTTATCAAATATTTTTCATTATGGTTGATTGAATTCGGGGATACAGAAACCGTGGACATGGAACCTGCAGACAAAGAGGGCTAACTGTATGGTCTAGCTTTGAAAGAAATAAAACCTGCAGACTCCTTAATTACCACAGATTTGTGCTATTAGACCATTCTGATTTCAGTGTTAAAACACTTCTAGTCATGTCTTTCTATTGTCAGTTAAGCCTTCCTAACTAGAATAAGACTTGTTAATTTTTTAACTTTAAAAAGAAGAAAAAACATTTTAAAAAAATCAACTTGCCCCATCTAACACAAAGAGTAGAGCGTTATATTAGAGTAAAAACAAACAAACAAACAAACAAACAAACTTTAGCAGAAAGTCAAAAGAACAGGATTTTATTATCATCTCAGCGAATAGTAAATAGGTTTATGACTGTGGGCAAGTTATTGAATACCTATATTTCAATACCTAATTTTTTAGCATAAATGAAAATTAATGAGTACTTAAAATAAATTTAATTTGCCTAAAACTGTCTGTTTTCTCTTTAGCTTTCCAAATCTTGAATTTACATAAATTTTCCAAATTTTTGAAATGATCTGTCTAAATTTCCACATATATTTCACATTTTGAATAATTACTGGCCTAACCTGAAGTATCTTTAAGCTAGCCAAAATTAGCCTTTTAAAGAAATAAACCTTACTATAAGGATTTATTTTTTTTTAACTTATGAAATATTGATCCTATCTTTATCTTTCATTATATTTAAGGAGATATCAGAAATCATTCCTGCTACCCCAGTTCATGGACACATTTCAGTACAATGCAACTGTAAACTATTGCTGACATAAGTACAAGCAATATAGAAATACTTCCAATTAAGGCAGTGGTTCTCAATCTTTCTAATGCCGCGACCCTTTAATACAGTTCCTCATGTTGTGGTGTCCCCCGACCATAAAATTATTTTCGTTGCTACTTCGTAACTGTAATTTTGCTACTGTTATGAATCGTAATGTAAATATCTGTGTTTTCAGATGGTCTTAGGCGACCCACAGGTTGAGAACCGCTGCTGTCCGATAGTCTTAGGCGACCCACAGGTTGAGAACCGCTGCTGTCCGATAGTCTTAGGCGACCCACAGGTTGAGAACCGCTGCTGTAGAGCCTAAGACCATCAGAAAACACAGATATTTACATTACGATTCATAACAGTAGCAAAATTACAGTTACGAAGTAGCAACGAAAATAATTTTATGGTTGGGGGACACCACAACATGAGGAACTGTATTAAAGGGTCCCAGCATTAGAAAGGTTGAGAACCACTGATTCAGGCATACATATATAACTTCAAGGCATTACTTAAAATAAGGAGTCTGGTAATGATAAAAATTTGCTATAATAGTAGGCACAGCCACATCACTGATAAATTCATGACTGATTAATAAACTTTTAATTCTCAAACTTTAAAAGCTTTTCTTTAATAAATATACACATTAGTAATGCTATCTACTAAATCTTTGTTACTGGTGATATTAGTGACATTTTATAGACACATTAGTACCACTAGAGGCCACTAAATACTTCACTTTTTATTTAAAAGGTACATATTTATAAGTTATACAGAGATGACAATGCACAGTAATATTCATAACTGGGAAAGCTGCACATGAATACTCAAGGCACAATACAAACTCAAACAAAAGATGTGGACATATTTCATGCAGTAATCAGGATTTCTGGATCATCAGAGACCTTGATTGATTAGATCAGGAACTTGAGTATGAGAGGATAGATAATATCAAAATATCATTCCTTATATACCTTTGAAAATAGATTATATAATCTAGAAAGTTGGTGCTCTCTCTAAATAGCGGTTGCCTTTTATACTCAATCTATATACCTATACACAGGTGTATTTACTGATATAGATAAAATCCCAGAGTTCAGTATTCTTTCTAAAATTTCACAAAGTCTATAACATATAATAATGTTTTCATATCTAATGTTGCCTACCATCTATATCAATTAAATCTTTAATAGCCTAGCTGGTGTAGTTCAATGGTTGAGTGTCAACCCAGAAATCAAGAGGCCACTAGTTCGATTCTCGGTCAGGGCACATGCCCAGGTTGTGGGCTCAATCCCCTGTGGGAGGCATGCAGGAGGTATTGATGATGTTTCTCTCTCATTAACTTTTCTCTCTCTTTATCCCTTTCCCTTCCTTTCTCTCTTAAAAAACAAAACAAAACAAAACAAAAACAATAGAAACATATTAAAAGAAAAAAACTTCAATAACGAAGATCTACCCCACAGATATGAATATACCCAAAATTCTGGCTTAAAGAGGAAAACCTGGCTCAGCAGAATAGATAACACCTGAGAAAACTCTGCTCAGTGCCTCCCATGTCCCCTCATTTCTTCCAGGGTCCTCCTCCTCACTGAAGTTAAATATCTAAAAATAAAGGGCTCAAGTAGCATCAAGAGATTCTGCAGAGCCAAGTGAAATCTATGAAACAAAATGGGACTACTTGCTATCTGACTATCCACCCTTTTTGCATGGTGATGTACTATTTTTCAAGAGTTTTCAAACATTCCAGGAAACCTTTATTCAGTCATGCTTTTGGCTTAACTGAAGGTCACATAGATGTACTCCTAAGTTTTCTTTTAAAATCTTTATCATTTTAGTTTCCACATTTAGTCTATAATCCATCTCAGATTAATTTAATGTATGGTGTAAGTTAAGGTCAAGCCTAATTTTTTCCCTAATGGATATTCAATTGTCCTGACACCATTTATTGAAAACCCTATCTTTTCCACAACTGAATTGCCTTAGCAACTCTACTGAAAATCAACTTATCATATATGTGGGCTTGCTTCTATATTTTTGCATGAACCTACATGTCTATCCTTAAGTCAATGCCACACTGTCTTGCATATTGAACTTTACAATAAATAGGTCTTTAAACCAGGTAGTGCAAGTCCTCCAACTTTGTTCTTTCTTGTTCAAATTGTTTGGCTATTTGCTACACAATATGTCTTAGAGATTTGTTCATGTCACTGTATAAAGTTCTATCTCACCTCAAAAATATTTTAGTAATAAAATATACATAACATAAAATTTATTATCTTAACCATTTTTAAGTGTACAGTTCAGTAGTGTTAAATACATTCACATTTTTCTGCAACCAATCTCCAGAAATCTTTCCTCTTGCGAAACTGAAAATCTATATCCATTACACAACTCCTCATGTCTCCCTCCACAACCCCTGGGCAAGCACTAGGAGCCGAGAAATTTGACTGCTGTCTGTCTCTATTTTACTTTTTTTTTACTATTCTAGGAACTTCACATAAATGGAATTATGCAGTATTTGTCTTTTAGTAACTGGCTTATTTCACTTAGCATAATGTCCTCAAGGTTTATCCATGTTGTAGTATATGTCAGAATTTCCTTCTTTTTTAATTCTGAATAAAATTTCATTATGTGTACATACCACAATCTGTTTATCCAATCATCTGTCAATGAATACTTGGGTTGCTTCCACCGTTGGCCTATTAATGCTACTAGGGCTGTATGTACAGTTATCTGGTTCAAGTCCCTATTTTCAGTTCTTTTGGGTGTATACTCAGAAGTGAAATTACTGGATCATATAATAATTATATGTTCAACTTTTTGAGGAAGCACCATACAGTTTTCCATTGCATCTCCACAATTTTATATTACAGGAACAGTGCAAAAGGATCTTAATTTTTCCATATGTTTGCCAACACTTGCTATTTATTGTTGTTTTTAATGGTAGTCATCACAATAGGTGTAAAGTGATATCTCACTGTGGTTGTGATTTGCATTTTCCTAAAGATTAGTGAGGTTAGCATCATTTATGTGTTTGTTAGCCATTTGTACACCTTCTACTTCATACCTTTTAAAAGTTGCATTATATTCTGATGAGTAAATGTGGTACCACTAATCCAGTGGTTGGCAAATCACGGCTCGAAAGCCACATGCAGCTCTTTGGCCCCTTGAATGTTCTAACACCACTTCTTCAAAATAGACTTGCCCAGGCCAAAAACCGACTTCTGCACCTGGGCCACAAAGTTTCAATCACACTGTACATGAGCGCCCATATGTGGTATTTTGTGGAAGAGCCACACTCAAGGGGCCAAAGAGCCGCATGTGGCTCGTGAGCCACGGTTTGCCGACCACTGCACTAATCCAATCAGTCTCCTACTGATGGACATTTAGGTAGTTTCCAATCTTCTGCCATGAATAACCTTACACATGTATATCTATAAGTAACCATCAAATCAGTTTGTTCAAGAATAGTTTCAGTTTATGTGTATTTTCCAATATATGACCTTTCACTCTCAAAAGCATTCTGATAAATATATTACATGAGATGAGTAGCAACATTCCATGTGTTAATAGAGCCAAGTTATTTGCAAACAACATGATTTTGTGCTAGGTTAGACCTGAGCAGTTTCTACATCTTCCTCAGGAAGTGCTTATGGCCCCAGAGCACCAGGTTTAGCAGAACCCCAGCATGGCAAGAAAACCTTGTCTAAGGTGGTACTGAAGTAGCACAGCATGGAGACAGGGGAGGTGAAAGATTCTGTAGCATAACTGAGGCTATCGATGCACTAGTAAAATAAGCACAATTGTAAGTAACTGAAAGTCTAGTATATAAGAACAAACCATTTTGGTGAGCACTGAGGAATATGAGAAAAATAGCACCAAGATTGACTATCCTCTACTGCAGAGACGTAAGAGAATCTACTGTCTCAAAAGTATCCTCTAGACTCATCAGATTCCAACTTGCCATATGATTTTATTACTTCAAAGAGACAATTGTCTAGAAGTCAGAAACTAAAATGTGAGCTCAAATCACCACTTTCCAGCTTAAACCCCATTTATATCCACTTGCTTTGTTATGAACAGAACTTAAAATTCCTTTTTGTAGTCCTTAGTATATTTTAAAAGCCATGCCTTCATACTTCATAGCAGTATTCTTATGTTTTCAGCCTCAACGCTACATAAAATCAAGGGTCCTTTCACATATCCTTTACACCGTCTTTAAAATTGAATTCATCAACAAGTGCCCTACCGCAGCACAGAGGGTTTAGATGCTACCTAAGTGACTTTTATAAGTATATATTTTTTACTTTTAGCTCTCTTCTTGTTTTTCTCAAATCTCTCTAGCTGGCAAATTATCCCATCTACCTTTATTCTAAATGATTACTTACACAGCTGACTTATATATACTCACATGCAAGAACTAATGTTTTTACCTATTATATTTCATCTTCTCAATAAAGGGCCTATAATTCCAACCATTTAAAATATTTGTGCCTCTGATTCTGTTATCCAATATGTTTACTACCTTTCTCATTCTCTTTTCATGCATTTTTTTGTACAAAGAGGGAGAAAAGTCTCTTCCACCCTTCTACACTCAGTTCTCTGACCAAACAGTATCTATATCCAGGCCAGAATGACAACTACTATCCCATTTGTATTCAATGCATTCTAAACAGCTTAAAGAATAAAAGTATACATGGTACTTACCTATACTTCTCTGCCCACAAATAGCCTCCTATACTAAAGCTACTTCTCCTATGAGACAACTGCAAAACGCTGAATACAAGATTCCCTCCCCCTTATCTGCAATCTATATTTACAACTATAGAAAAATGGATTCATATTGAAGATAGTCAAATCACTATTCTATAATTTAAATAATGAAACTAATTTCTTAAGAACCTCAAATTTAGAAACTCTAACTAAACGTTTATTCTTCTTTTATTCAAGTCACAGCATTTTTTTTTTTAACATAGTACCTTCGCTTTCTAAAAAAATTAGACAGTTCTGGTGAGTTTTGCTCAGTGGTTAGAGTGTGGGCCTACAGTCCAAATGGGTTCAATTCCCAGTCAAGAGCACATACCTCAGCCCTGACTGGTTTGGCTCAGTGGATAGAGCGTCAGCCTGCGGACTCAAGAGCCCCAGGTTCGATTCTGGTCAAGGGCATGTACCTCAGTTGTGGGCACATACCCAGTAGGGAGTGTACAGGAGGGCAGCTGATTGGTGTTTCTCTCTCATTGATGTATCGATGTTTCTGACTCTCTATTTCTCTCCCTTCCTCTCTGTAAAAAAATCAATAAATTAAAAAAAAAAAAAAAAAGAGCACATACCTCAGTTGCAGGTTTGATCCCCAGCCCTAGTCTGGGTGCATATGGGAGACAACCAATCGATGTCTCTCACACATTGATGTTTCTCTCTCTTCCACACCTCCCATCCACTCTGTCTGAAAATCAATGGAAAAAATATCCTCAGGTGAGGATTAAAAGAAAACAATTAGATCTACAAATGTCCCAGTGCAGACAGTTCCGAGTAAAAATATGGTACTATTTTCTGAATTATAATATTAAAACAATTAGGGTATCTTTAAAAATTAAAAAAAAGCTACTGCCAAAACAATACTCGTTTGTTGATATCTAAAAGCTAGCCAAGCCTAGCTGATTTGGCTCAATAGATAGAGCATCGGCCTATGAACTGAAAGGTCCTGGGTTCGATTCCGGTCAAGAGCACATTCCCGGGTTGTGGGCTTGATACCCAGTAGGGGCATGCAAGAGGCGGCTGATCAATGATTCTCTCTCATCATTGATGTTTCTATTACTCTCGCTCTCTCTCTGAAATCAATAAAAATGTATTTAAAAAATAAAACCCAAAAGCTAGCCAATAAAAACATTTGTTTCCATAGTCCAAAATAGATTGTTAGCCATAGAATGCCTCTGCAAAACAATTCTTAAATTTTCTTTGAAATATTGTCACTAAAATTAACTGAAACTTTATTTTTATGACTGTCTGTGGTTTCCTTGTATGCTTAAAAAACACAAGAAAAAGATAAAAATATCCCAGAATTGGAAAAGTAGTCATTATGTTTGGTTTAGCTTATTTTCATATTTTTATTTTTAAAATCCATCCAAATTAAAGTTCAGCATTTCCCAATAGAAGAAAAGAAAAAGAAGGCAATTTCTTTACATAAAAGCCCAAAGAATAAATTCAATATCCTCTAAATTAAATTTGGGATTTGACTTTTTAGGGACTGAATGCATAAAATCCTTTCCTACTAGTCATAAAGTTTAGTCATCAGACTGAACACAATTATCTTTCCTTTAGACTTTAAACAACTCAAATTTATGCAGTCTGAGAAGAAGAGGTGGAAATAGAAAATAATTTCAATATAATACTGTGCTCTGAACACAGACATGTCCTCAGATAAAGTAAGTGAAGTTGGTATCCATCTAATATGCATCATTCTTTTAACATTTCTAAACCTAAGTTCTTCCAAATCATATAACCCTGTTTTCAGATCCTACATTTACAAATGCTAACCATAATTTAAAGTATCACTTTCAGAACATTCTCAGATCTTAGCTCACACTAAGAATCAAAAGACCTGGATTGAATCCTAACTCTGCTGCATCTCAGCCGTTAGCTCCTAATAAAATTGTTTAAACTCCCTGATCTTTAACTTACTTATCTGTAAATTAGATGCACTCCCGTGTATCATCTAATTTATGAAAGTTCATCACAGTCTATCAATCCTATGCAACTGTTAAATGTTAACATTAATATTATATGCTAAAAGTTGTTCTACTACCTTGGAAAGGGTAAGATTTTTTCCCTCTCTGTAAATCATCACAGAAGGGCCATTACCACCCTGAAATCAACAAACCATTTAGGGACCAAGCCAGATCACCTTCAATTAGTCTAAGATTTTATTAGGCTTATTTCTGGTCCTGAAGCTACAGGAGTTATTCTAGTTACACAGTATTTCACAATTATTCAAATTACTGCTATTCATATGAAGAACAGTTATACTGTTCCCTACTATACAAAGTATAGCTCACAGCAATAAGAACAGTTATACTGTTCCCTACTATACAAAGTATAGCTCACAGCAATAAATAAAAACACAATGAAAAATTAATTTAATGATTCTATTGTTTTTATATGAATTTTGACATATGTTAGGTAAGTTAATGTTTTACTTGACACAGCACAGTAGACATTAGAGGATTAGAATTGTTATCAATTATAGAAAAAGAAAAAATAAATTTCTAATGTACGGTAATCCAGCAGCTCAAATACTGTTGGTTAATTTATTGGGGTGACATTGGTTAATAAGATCAAATAGGTTTCAGTGTACATATCTATGATACATGATCTGTATATTGCATTGTGTGCCCACCATCCAAAGACCAATCATCTTCCATCACCATATATTTGGCCCCCTTTACCCTTTATATTTCTAAATAAAATCTAGCCAAAAAAAAATCTTGAAATGCTTTGCTAAGAATCAGACAAGAAGTCATCTAGGAAAATGTCAGGTGAGAAAAAATTCTCTCTACTTATTATCACCTCCATTCTATCAATTAACAGCATATAACTCTACTTGTTACTGGAGAGCCACTGATAGCACTTGAACACAGGAGTCTGTCATACAAAGAAAAGAAAAAAACATTTACTAAATAGTAAAATCAGTAACTGTCCCTCCCTCACTACTAGAGAAACATCACACCATCTATTATTCCCTTAAATTTCAAAACACAATTCATCCCTTGTCAATCATAGCTAAATAGCTAGTGTCAGTCCAGCTGGCGTTGCTCAGTGAGCTTCAACCTATGAACCAGGAGGTCAGGTTTCGCTTCCCCATCAGGGCATATGCCTAAGTTATGTATGGGCTTGATCCCCATTGTGGGGCTTGCAGGAGACAGCCTATCAATGATTCTCTCTCATCATTGATGTTTCTCTCTCTCCCTCTCACGTCCTCTCTGAAATCAAGAAATATATATTTTAAAAAACATCTAGTATCAAATCATATCTCTTGAAACTTATGAAGGTAGTTCACTGTTCAAATTGTCAAACTGTTGTAGTTTATATCCCTCCATGCTTTGATGTGAGAGAAGGTAGGAGTTCACAAAAAGTTCAAAAAAGGTCCAGAGAGCGTGGCTCAGCAGTTGAGCATTGATCCATGAACCAGGAGGTCATGGTTTGATTCCTTGTCAAGGCACATGCCCGGGTTGTGAGCTCCATCCCCAGTTCGGGGAGTGCAGGAGGCAGCTGATCAATGATTCTCTCTCATCATTGATGTTTTTACCTCTCTATTCCTCTCCCTCTCTCAAAAATCAATAAAAACATATTTTTTTAAAAGTTCAAAATGGTCCAGCAACAATAATTTCCCCTTTCAATCATCACTGAAAGGATGCTTAATAGTACCAATAAATACCTAGTTATTCACATAGGAAAGCCAATTATTAGTACTTGTAGGCATGTGGGAGGAGGAAGAATAGAAGGGGCCTTCGAAAAAGTTACTTTTCCTATGATCCTCACATTCTTTCCTCATTTTTAATAACAAAATACAAAATTTACCTTTTATGAATATCTACAGAATATGCTGCCTTCTTTATACTAGGTGTACCGGTTAACAATGCGGGTATTTTTCCATAGATGGAGTTACATATATGTTGATATATATGCAATTTGATATGTATGCTATTTTGTTGTATTGACAACAAGCTTCAAAACTTTATATGTCAAATTTTCTGAAGGTGTAACATCATAGATATTTTTACGCTTAAAAATGTCAAAATTTGTGCCAAAAATTTGTGAGAAGAGCATTTGTGGGAACTTTTAATTAATTATTTTGAAGAAGAGTACTGCTGAAAATTATCATATGCTTCGGGAAGCTTATGATGAACATACTCCATCGCAAGATATTTGTGAACGCTGGTTTAAACACTTTAAAAGTGATTATTTTGATGTAAAAGACAAACGTCCAGGTCAACCGAAAAAATTTGAAGACAATTACAAGCATTCCTGGATGAAGATGCATGTCAAACTCAAAAACAACTTGCAGAAAGATTAAACGTTGCTCAGCAAACAATTTCCGATCATTTACAAGCAATGGGAAATATTTTAAAGGAAGGAAAATGGGTGCCACATCAACTGAAGGAAAGACAAATGGAAAACAGAAAAGTCATTGGTAAAACATTGCTTCAATGGCACAAAAAAAGGGGGTTTTTTTGCATCAAATTGTGACTAGCAATGAAAAGTGGATTTATTCTGAGAATCCCAGACCCACAAAATCATGGGTTGATCTAGGTCAACAATCAACATTGACTGCAAGGCCAAATCACTTCGGGAAGAAGACAAGGCTCTGCGTTTGGTGGGATCAGGAAGGTGTGGTGTATTATGACCTTCTAAAACCAGATGGAACCATTAATACTGGTCACTACCGACAACAAATAATCCATTTGAACCACGCTTTGATCATAAAATGACCAAAATGGGCCAGAAAACATGGCAAATTAATTTTGCTTCATGATAATGCACCATCACACACTTCAAAACTAGTTAAAGACACGTTAAAAGACCTTGCCTGGGAAGGTTTAACCCTCCCGTTGTATTCACCAGACCTTGCTCTTCCAGATTACCACTTGTTGAAATCAATGGAACACACACTTTCTGAGCAGCACTTTAAAACATATGAAGAAGTGGAAAATTGGGTCTCCGATCCATATTATTAACCAGTTAATAGTTAATCTGCAAAATTAACCAGTTAATAGTTTATCTGTTTTATTAACCAGTTAATAGTTAATTCATATTATTAACCGGTTAACCGTTAATCTGCAATATTAACCAGTTAATGGTTAATCCGCATTATTAACCGGTTAATAGTTAATCCACATTAACTGGTCAAGACGGATTTTGCAATCAAAGAAAACACGATAATTTCAAGAGAAGCATCGAAAGTGCTTTATTCAAAGTAATGTCCATCGCTAGCTACACATTTCCCCCATCTTTTAAGTAATTTGTGAATACCGTCCCAATAGAACTTTTCTTGTTTTGAAGCAAACCATTCAGAGACTCAATTTTCCACTTCATACATTTTGAAGTGCTGCTCAGAAAGTGTGTGCGCCATCAATCGGAACAAGTGGAAATCTAAAGGAGCAATACAACAAAATAACATACATATCAAATCGCATATATAGCCACATATGTGTAACTCCAGCTATTAAAAAAATCCACATTATTAACTGGTATATCTAGTAAATAATCAAAATTAGGCATTCAGCAATGTATTTTTTATCTTTAGTGAAGAAGAAATGAATAGTCATTAGCAAAAATTTTAAAATTCACATTTTTTTCTTTTTTTCTTTTTTTTTTTTTTTTTTTAAATATTTGCCTCTTTTTTTTTTTAAATATTTTATTGATTTTGTACAGAGAAGAAGGGAGAGAGATAGAGAGCTAGAAACATCGATGAGAGAGAAACATGGATGAGAGAGAGTCATCGATCAGCTGCCTCTTGCAAACCCCCTACCGGAGACATGCCCGCAACCAAGGTACATGCCCTTGACCAGAATCGAACCCGGACCCTTCAGTCCCCAAGCCGACGCTTCATCCATTGAGCCAAACCGGTCTCGGCAAAATTCACATTTTTTTCAACATCAGTTTTATCCTAATTGATATTTCTGATCCATGCTAACAGATGAATAATTCTTCTGGGGCAGGTGTTGCAAGATGTTAAACAAACAGCAGCAACAACAACAATAAACTATCTACCTCATTTAATGAGCACTTACTTTATGGAATAAATTGTTCTAAGCATTTTATGTGCATTTTTAACCCATTTTATCTTACAAAAACCCTATATGATTAGTATTGTCATTATCCTCATTTTGTAAATGAGGATTCTGCTGCTCAAAGAAGTTAGCTTGTCAAAAGTCAAACCATACAGCTGAGATCTGTAGTCCTCTCCAGAGCCTGCACACTTCACTATCATACCAAATGCTCTCACAGCAAAATCTGCTTTGAAGAACACTTCTCATTAAATTTGTATGTGTATACACACAAACAACATAAATACATATAGGCAAACACATATATACATACTACAGTATGTTTGAGAACCAGATTGTATAGTCATATTGCAAAATACTTTAGTGATCATCTTTCTAGTCCTCACTTAACCATCATAAAATAGCCACCAGATAGGATGTCCTAGCTATCATTAATTATGCACAACCATTACATTCCTTTAAAATGGCTGACAAAAATTAAAGCAGCTGAACTGTAGCATGATAAAACAACCTAAAGATCCTATATCTAAAAAGGCAATTTGGATTTGTGAATTCAACATGACTGGTCACCATCAAACTAACTTTTCCTTTTCTTTCTTTTTTTTTTTTTTTTTTTTTTTTTAGTTTTCATCCAAATAATCTGGAAATTTTCCAAAAAAAAAAAATAAACATTTGTGTAGTAACACACTATCACTAAAGCTACTAGGCTAACATTTTGACTGAAGAGTCAATGGAATTTTTCAGCTCCCAAGTACATAAAGATCATCAATTTCATCTTTAATATTAGAGAGGTTTAAATGGGAAAATGGACAGCAAAACACATTCCAGAATCAATACATTCAAAGGTTACTGTACCTGGGGTACTGAAATGAAGGATTATTTCTAGAGACATGTTACAGTAAAATCACCAAATTATTAACAGTAACTATAACATAAATATAATAATAGCATAAAAAGTATCATTATAAAAGTACAATAATGCACCATCTACTTACCAATTCAATTCCCTGTGGAAAAGGTGTATCATCCCAGTCCTTCTGTGGAAATCTCTGGATTATTTTCCCCAGACCTGCTCCTGACCCTATTAATAAAGTCAAAATAAATGGAATACTATAAAATCTTAATACTCATTATATTAATACTTTTTTATAAATGAATGTTCATTGAATAAATTGATATACTGGTTAAATATTTTTCAAGATTTAAAGGACACAAAAATTACAAACACAATACTGAAATGACAGACTATTATATCCAACAGACTCTCAAAATTTACATACATATGAAAAGCTAAAAAATAAATAGTCAGAAACATTAAAATCTAGAGTTTCTATCACACCATGGGAATAACTGCCTTTGTTCCCAATAAGGAAAGCAATCTTCTCAGTATCTCAAGTTCAAACTTTAAAAGAACTTTTCAATGGAGGCAAAGTACTTTTAAGTGACAAAATGGCAGTTAGCACTAAGCTTCAGTTGTGGGTTATAACAGTGTTATGAGTAAAATAAAGACTTTTACCGTGGCCTGGGAACTTGACTACTACCATGTTTCCCCGAAAATAAGACATCCTCCGAAAATAAGACCTAGCGCATGGAAAGATAAGACATCCCCTGAAAATAAGACCTAGCGCAACTTTGGGAGAAAAAGTTAATATAAGACACTGTCTTATTTTCGGGAAACAGGATATCTAGGCAGAGTTTCTCAACATCAGCATTACTGACATTTTGGGCCGGATTGTGTGTTTATGGGAAGGTTGGGTGGAAAGGATCTAAGTCCTGTGCATTGTAGGATGTTTAGCAGCATCCTTAGCCTGAACCCACTAGTAGTACCCTACCACCACCAAGTCATTACAATAAAAAAATCTCCAAATACTGCCAATGTCCTCTGATGGGGGCAAAACTGTCCCTGGTTGAAAACCACTTGTCTGTGTCATTATTGTTATAAAATTATCCTGGGACACTAAAGAATGGATTGATTTATTCTTGAACCCTGGGGATGTAATCTGTGAGTAGTTTGGGAATGGAAAGTATATTGTTAGCCCTAGCTGGTTTGGCTCAGTGGATAGAGCATTGGCATGTGGACTGAGAGGTCCTGGGTTCGTCAATTGGCTGTGGGGACCCGCTGTATTTATAATAGAAGAACTGCTGGGCTGGAGACACGCTTATGGTGCAAGCCTTGTTTCAGTGGGACTTTGGTGCTCACTGACTCCGCCTCCCGAATGTGTCACTTATGGATGTGAGGAGTTGAAATCTGGTCTCACACTGACCACTAGATACACTGGCTTCTGGATCTCCAATGAGGTGCAGTTTAGCTATTGTCTGAGGCCACCCGGCAGGAGCTACAGCCAGAACGACAGTCCTCTCCTCCCTGCTTGGAGCTTGGAGGCTTTGGAGCTGTCTGCACCAGGTTGCAAGTTTGCTAGGTTAAACTGCAATGGAGAAGTCCATTCATATGCAAAAGCCACTGCTTGGAGCTTGGGTGTGTTTGTAGATTGTGCAGGGTGGAGTATCAGGGTGTCACTAGGCTAGAGTGTGGCAAACAGCCATGGCTGCCAGTGAGCCATCTCTGCCTCTCTGCCCACGTCCCCATGTCTCACGCCCCAGCACAGCAAACAATTATTCTTGCGCACAGCTCTGCAAGCAAGCCACGCTCACTTTCCGACCGATGGCAGATAGTCCAGCTTCTCCCCAGAAACTGGATTTCAAAGAGATTGGGAGTTTGTCTCTCTTCCGGTTGAAGAAAACAACGCCCTCTGCCAGCCGGGATCCACCGCCAGCAGGGACCCGCCGCCAGCGCCACATGTGCCCCCAGTTTTGCAGCACTTGTATCCTGAATGCTCTTTTCTCTTTCAGTCTAGTTGTAGAGCTTCCATTCAACCAGCTTTCCCGTGATTCTGGGTGATAGACGTTCTGTCTTTTAGTTGTAGTATTGAAATGGTTGGGCACGGCAGCAGTTTAGATGTTTACCTAAGCCACCATTTTGGATCTCCTCTTAAATGTTTATTTTAATAAATTCATTACTACTGACACAAATAGTTTTAAGCTTACATCTCCCTGTCTTTTTAAACAGAAATAAATGCATGTTATTTAGCTCATCATATTTAATCAGGTGTTCCTATATTGTTTGTTTAATTCTAAAAGCCATAGCTAATATATTTTAGGTTTTTAAAATAGTTTATCATACTAATTTTTACTAAAGATAAAAATACATGTTAACTGAAATTTTTTTCAAATATATAAAAATATAAAAAAGAAATCACTCACATTCCCACACCTGAGGAGAATTACTGTTAACATTTTGGACTATTTTATCCTAGGGATGAAATACGGAGATTTTGTAAACATGTGCTTTTTCTACAGAATTGAGATCATATTAAACCTAGCTTTATATATTGGTGTAGCACTTAATATTTTACAATGGGCCTTTACTGTAGTATGTACATTTTCTAGTTTCTCACTATTATAAATAATGCTACATAAGGCCCTTTCTATATAAATATTCATCCTCATCTCACTTTTCCACAAGGGGAAAAAAAGAATTCTTAGAAATACAACTACTAGGTTAAAGAATATGAAAATTTTGAAAAATCACACAAACCCAAAGGGCCCACCAGAAAGACACTTAATTATTTTTTTTAATATTCTATCTATAAGAATGACATTGGCATTTTCACTATAGCCTTACCAACAACTGTTATTTTAAATTTTTACTTGTTTTAATTATTGCAAATTTGACAAATAAAAAATTCCTCTCTGGCAGGAGCATAACTTTCAAAAGTCTCTAGAAGCAACATATTATTATTGATTTCACAATACTATGCAGAGTTTCAAAAACATGAAAGTTTATTTTGAAATGGAGATATAATATTTATAAATACACACAGAAATATGATTCATGGTGGTAAGACTTTCTGTTATATGAAAATGGAAATTAGGTTAGAAAAAAGGCAACAATAAAAATGGTAGATTGGTATTTCACCGCAAATAAAATGTAGAGAGAGTCACAATAATTTGTTTTGCAAATATGTAAATTGCTGGAGCTAACAACTGTTGAGGAGCTTATAAAAGTACCCTGCAAAGAGTAAACAAATATTTTCTGCATATTGCTTCTTGATTTGTAAGCATTTAGTCTCAATGTTTAAACATTTCCCAAGTTTATATATTTCATATGATAACTATTTTTAAGGCAATACTGATTGTATTTAAAAATTCTGAGATTCTTTTTTGTATTGAAGAACAAGCAACAGTGAGGGAAAACTGTTCTATAGTCAAGTGTCTAGACTAGGGGTGTCGAACTCAATCAGAGAAGGGGCCAAAATCTAAAATCCAGCCTAAATCGCGGGCCGAATGGTTTACTGAACAGTCATAAACTGACAATGTCATAAACTGACAGCGGAGTGCAGTGATGACAGCGCGGTGCGGGCCACATTGCAAGGCCTGGCGGGCTGGATTTGGCCCGCGGGCCTTGTGTTTGACATATGTGGTCTAGACACCTGCACACTGATCCTTATGTCCGGAGGAGAAGCTGTGTGGGAAACTGCCTATTGTCTTCACTAGCAGAGAGGTGTGGACAAGGAGCCTGGAATGCTGGTGACCCTTGAGCCCTGGCAAAGGTCAGAGCTATACACCCACTGTTTAGTTGAGACAATGGTAGCTGAAGCAACTTCCACACCAGAGAGTCATCAAATCCTTACTGATAAGATACTCTATTACTGGAAATTGCCTGCCTAAGGACTATAAGTGTATCCCAAGTTGAATAAAAGGATGGCAAGGCCTGAGTCCAATCAGAGTCCTTCCTCTTGAGTTGTGCTCCCATCTGGTCCCCCAATATTTCCAAATTATTATTTTTTGTCTCTTCTCTTTCATTTGCATGCGGCCCCTCTCCCAGAACCCAAACCCTGAACAATGCGGGATGTGGGTCTTCACAAAGCAGGTCATGTCAATCAGCTTTTATTTGTATTACATAGGTAGGGGAAAGGAAAAATTGCTCAAAAGAAAGGGGACCACTTCCTAGAAAGGAGGAGTGCTAGGCTGCAAAAGACTGTCCCCTGCATTTTTTGCTGCTGACTTGAAAGAAGAAGGGAGCGACCGAAACCGGTTTGGCTCAGTGGATAGAGCGTTGGCCTGCGGACTGAAAGGTCCCAGGTTCGATTCCAGTCAAGGGCATGTACCTTGGTTGCGGGTACATCCCCAGTAGGGGGTGTGCAAGAGGCAGCTGATCGATGACTCTCTCTCATCGATGTTTCTGACTCTCTGTCCCTCTCTCTTCCTCTCTGTAAAAAATCAAAAAATATATTTAAAAAATAAATAAATATATATATATATATATAAAAGAAAGAAGGAGGGTAGCGGTTATGAGTCAGTGCCTTCCTTCCTATTGTTATTTTTCGGGCCCTACTCTCCTACCGCATTATAAAATCAAGAAATATAATGGCCAAATGGAGTTACTATATTAAAAGGGGGCAGGGAGAACAATCCTTGGCACGATACCAGAACATTTGGAAATGGCTTTCTTTAAAAAAAAAAAAAAAAAAAAAAAAAGTAGACATGCTAGACAAGCTGCCCAAAGCAAATTTAGACAGGATGAGGAAATACTGGTGTGGTCAGGCACACTTTTCCCTCCTTTACATTTGGTAACCCACTTTCCCTTGGGCCCTGGAAGAGCTATCAGGCTACCCAGGCCAGTCACCAGGATTAGCAATTGACCTAGGATGAGCCAGCCAGCCATTACCCCCCTGGCAGGTCTTCTAGCCTTGGCCAATGACTCCAGAAGAGTCAAAAAGTATTCTCAGGGTTGCTAACCAGTATACTGTTGGTGTGAAGTTGCC
The DNA here is from genome assembly GCF_964339955.1 of Pipistrellus hanaki. NCBI lineage: Eukaryota > Metazoa > Chordata > Mammalia > Chiroptera > Vespertilionidae > Pipistrellus > Pipistrellus hanaki. Next base: position 48,681,591 of record NC_140511.1, read on the forward strand.
AGTAGCTAGGAGGAAGAAGTAAATCTGCAGAAGAACTAAGAATATTATAAAAAGGTACACTTAAAACCTATTTGATCCTATTAACCAATGTCACCCCAATAAATTTAATTTAAAAAAAATAATAAGTAGGGGTGAATTAGGGAATAAAATATAGTACTCTGCTCTACACAAAACAGAGTATGTGTTGTGTGATGGCAGACACGTTATGGAATCTAGACACTAGAGCAAAGTGAGCCTGGAGCAAGTTGGTTATGGAATCTAGACACTAGAGCAAAGTGAGCCTGGAGCAAGTTGATTGTATTTAAAAATTCTGAGATGATTTTTTGTATTGAAGAACAAGCAACAGTGAGGGAAAACTGTTCTATAGTCAAGTGTCTAGACACCTGCACACTGATCCTTATGTCCGGAGGTGAAGCTGTGTGGGAAACTGCCTATTGTCTTCACTAGCAGAGAGGTGTGGACAAGGAGCCTGGAATGAAGAGCCTGTATTGAAGAACAAGCAACAGTGAGGGAAAACTGTTCTATAGTCAAGTGTCTAGACACCTGACTAGACACCACCACACAACACACACTCTGCTCTACACAACACATACTTCATATGTGTTGAACATATAATTGACAAAAATTATTTGATTGACCTCTATGTGTATTACAGTGTAGATATGCCAAGTATAATATATACAGGGGTAGGCAAAAGTGGGTTTACAGTTGTGAGTGTGAAAGTTTATTCTTGTGGTATTATTTACTAGGGGCCTGGTGCATGAAGATTCGTGCACAGGGGGTGGGTCCCTCAGCCTGACCTGCACCCTCTCCAACCTGTGAGCCATCAGGGAAGCCCTGTCCAATCTGGGAGTTTCTGTCTGTCTTTGCAGTCATTGAGTGAATTGTCTGAGACCCCAACCCAGTTTGGTTTGGTACTCACAGAATAATAGAGATCCTTTTTTTTTCTTTGCTCCATTGGTGTAGATTTCCTAGAAATTGCAAAGTATCTTCCCTTTAATTTTTCCTCAACACTCTGATTTTACTTATGTTTTTCACCTTTGCTTTCCCTCCATCCCCCACCCAAAACAGTAACTTGCTCCAGGCTCACTTTGCTCTAGTGTCTAGATTCCATAACGTGTCTGCCACCAGAACTATGATTCCCAGGATTCCTAGTGCTCCCCACACTCTTGGTTTCCACTTCTGGTCCAGGGGCTGGAGAAACCAAAAGGACTGAGAACTCCAGCTGCCCCAGGCCGGGCTGACAGGACTGGACACTCCAGTGGCATCCCCAGGACCCCGGACACTCAGCACCGGTACACGTGCATGCTGGCCAGAGGCTCGGAGCAGGCGGGGTCCCAGGGACACCCGCTGTGTCATCCCACCTCGCCCCCAGCCAATCGGAGCCCACGTGTGTGCACTGCCAGAGTCTGCCACCTTTGTTGAGTTAATTTGCATACTCATTCCTGATTGGTTGTGGGTGTTGCAGAGGTATGTTCAATTTACATATTTGTCTATTATTAGTATAGACTGACTATTGTGTCATTTATTTGCATTACAACTGTAAAACCACTTTTGCCCACCCTGATGCAGAAAGTTTGTTTAAATATAGACTCTAAACTTCAAGAAATGCTACTATAATACATAATTCACTAAATATTTTTCCATGGTATGTTTACCTAAGCAACTAGTTGAGAGATTATCTACATTCGACTTGTCTTATGATGTCCATCTGCCCACACCCCTCTAACAAAATGGCACTGCCCACAGTTCAAGGAAGGGCAGCAGCCATGCTCATACCCCTTCCACCAGCCAGAGAGAATTACTAAATCACTTATTTGGTATTACATTTACTGTTGTTTGTCTGTCTCACTTCACTGGAAAGAAAACAATAAATTTTGGCCTGCTTTGTTTACTGATGTGTTCTACCCAGACACTTAGAATAATTCCTAGTATATATGAGATACTTAGTAGCATGGTGTTGAACAAATGAATGGGTCTATAAGGTGGGTAAGGACATCTATAAACTGGCAAGCAACTTATGACCAGAGTGACCTAGACAAATCAAATTCCTCTGCTAAGGAATTCTGAATTTATTTTAAAAAGGAAGAGACTGAATAAAGCAGCCAAAAAGATGTATAAAGACTTGCTGTGATGACAGAAAAGAGTCATGTGTAAAACCAAACTTACAGAGCAGCAGAAACTCCAGGCCAAGACTTGTCAGTAGAAACAAGCTAACTGTATACACATGTAGAAAGAAGCAAAGGTACCACATGAAAGAAGCTGTGCAGCTGCCTAGGTCCTACCTCCAGTTCACTCTAGTAGTATTATAGTGTCTGTCATCAAACTTCCTATGACATTCCTTCCTCTGAAACTGGGATGTGTCTGTATTCCTTGTCACTAAAGAGTCCAAACTGGAGAGCACTGTAAGAAGTATAATCACTGGTAGAGGGTCAGGACACAATTACATAAAATAATAATAATAATAATAATAATAATAATAATAATAAAGGTTTAGTCAGAAAACTTACATTAATGAGAACGTTCTCCAAATATCTGAAGAGCTATTATACAGAAGATAGTGTGGAGCAGACTAGAGCCAAAGAAATAATTCAGATGTATTTTGATTCAGTATAAAGGAAGAACCATCTGAGAAGGAGAAGAATCAAAAAATGAAATGGACTTAGCTGGTTTGGCTCAGTGGATAGAATGTTGGCCTGCGGACTGAAGGGTTCCAGGGTGCAATTCTGGTCAAGCACACATGCCTGGGTTGTGGGCTCAGTCCCCGGGTAGGGGGCATGCAGAAGGCAGCCAATCAATCATTTTCTCTCATCATGAATGTTTCTAACTCTCTCTCCCTCTCCCTTCCTCTCTGAAATCAATAAAAATACTTTTTTTTAATAGAATGAATTGCCACAGAAAACAATGATCAGACTGAAGCTTCAGTACAAGATACACATTTCTGTGGTCCGAAAAACCAAGCCAAATTTAGAAAGTCTGACAATTAGATTATTACATAATTCACTTACTCAACAATAACACTATGTGAGGCCTTGTATTAGGTGCCAAGGAGAGAAGCATAAAGCTTGTTTTAAGGATATTTAGGACTTGAACTGAGTTTTTTAAGTGCAAATACAAGGGCAGATACAGCACAGTATCTTGACAGTAAAGCTTAGTAAAGAAAACAATATTGTTTAGAAATCAGGCCATAAGTTTAATAAAATCAGAAATAGAAAAACTTTTAAAAATCCACCTGTCAGAATGGCTATAATCAACAAATCAACAAACGACAACTGCTGGTGAGGATGTGGAAAAAAAGGAACCCTCTTGCACTGCTGGTGGGAATGCAGACTGGTATAGCCACTGTAGAGAACAGTATGGAGTTTCCTCAAAAAATTAAAAATGGGCCCGAATTGGTTTGGCTCGGTGGATGGAGTGTCGGCCTGTGGACATCAGGGTCCTGGGTTCAATTCTGGTCAAGGGCATGTACCTTGGTTGCAGGCACATCCCCAGTAGGGGGTGTGCAGGAGGTGGCTGATCAATGTTTCTCTCTCATTGATGTTTCTTACGATCCCTCTCCTTTCCTCTCTGTAAAAAAATCAATAATATATATATATTTTAGAAAACAAGACTAAAAATGGAACTTCCATTTGACCCAGTAATCCCACTTCTAGGAATATGTCCCAAGAAAACAGTAACAGCAATCAGAAAGAATATATGCACCCCTATGTTCAAAGCAGCACAATTTAAAATAGCTAAAATTTGGAAACAGCCTAAGTGCCCATCAGCAGATGAGTGGATTGGAAAACTGTGGTACATCTACACAATGGAATACTACGCTGACGTAAAAAAGGAGGAATTCTTACCATTTGCAACAGCATGGATGGAACTGGAGAACATTACGCTAAACGAAATAAGCCAGTCAGAGAAAGATAAATATCACCTGATCTCACTCATTTGTGGTATATAATGAACAACATACACTGTTGAACAAAAACAGAACCAGAGTCATAGAAGCATCAAACATACTGTCCAACCTACGAGGGAAGGTGGGGGGTGAGGGAGGTAAGAAATCAACCAAAGGACTTGTATATATGCATATGAGCATAATCAATGGATACAGAGAGTAGGGGCATGTGCTGGGGAATGTGGGTGGCCGGGGAGAGGTCAACGAGGGGAAAAGGAGATTTATATAATACTTTAAACAATAAAGAATTTTAAAAAAAGAATATCCGCTAGAGAGAAGGTGGGAGTGGGTGGTTGGCTGAGGAGTGATAAACTGGGGAACTTATATGCATATATGGATACACACAATAGAGTGTGAAGGCCTGGGAGGGGCAAGTGTGAGGTAGAAGGGGTCAATGGGGGAAAACAAATGAAGTGGACATCTGTAATACTTTCAACAGTAAAGAAAAAAATTGTGCACTATCATGACTTCAATTCAGCATTGTACTGTAAGTTCTAACCACTGCAATAAAGAGGAAAAAAATACATAAATGCTATACAGATAAAAGCACTAATAAATAAGCTTAGCAAGGCCTTAAAGGATCAATATAAAAAATGATTGTATTTCTATATCTAGCAATAAAAGTTAAAAATATCATATGCCATAGCATCAAAAATCCATGAAATAGGACTGTTAACAGGTAAATGTAGAAATAAATTGTGATGTGTCCATGCAATGGAATATTACTCAGCACTAAAAAAGAAAAAAACTGCTGATATTCGTAACATGGATACATTTCAAAATAATTATGTTGAGCAAAAGAAGCTGAATGTAAACATGTACATACCACAGGATTCCATTCATATGAAATTTCAGAAAAGACAAATCTAATCTATAGTTATAGAAAGCAGATCACTGTTGCCCAGGGCTAAGGATGTTACCTCCCCCACATGCTCCTACCAGGGATAGAACCTGAAACCTTTTAGCACACTCCAACCAACTGAGCCACACTGACCGGGGCAAAAAAAATTTTACTTTTATTGCAGTGGTTTTTATATGAGTAAATAATTGTACTACTGGAAAAGGCAATCTGGGAGAGATACATCTGCGAATTTTGGTTATAGTTAGAATGGAATCTATCATAATCAATGAAAAAATGAAAGAGTCCTGGCATAACTCATCTGTAATGTATACTTTACTCTTGTAGTAGTTCATTCTATATTTGAACATACTTTTCTAGTCTTTGTTTGGATAGGTACTGTGACAAAAATGTGCAATATCTCAAGCAACCTATTCAACTGTTATTATCACAGAAGATCTTTGAGAGAAATTTATATAGAAAACTTTTAATTATGCCATGTGTGCTATCAAAATCAATCAAATTCTTTTTATTTCAAAAATTGCACTAAAGATATGACTATAATATAAACTGAGAAGGCAATGGTGTCTGTTAAAAATTAAGTAACATAACCTTACCACTCCCGCCACTGCCACTGCGCTCTCCAGCTGTGAACCCAGCTTCTGGCTGAGAGGTGCTCCCCCTTTGGGAGTGCACTGATCACCAAGGGGAGCTCCTGAGTTGAGTATCTGCCCCCTGGTGCTCAGTGCATATCATAGCACCGGTCATTCTGATTGTTCCACCATAATGGTCACTTAGCTTTTATTATATAGATTCGTATCACTGTAGTACTAGAAGGAGAAGAGAGAGTGGAACTGAACAAATATTTTAAAAATAATAGCTGAAATATTCTCAAATTTGGCAAAGCACCAAAAAAAATTCTAGTTGACTGAACCTCAAACAGGATAAACTCAAAGAAATTTACACCAAGATACATATCATTACTGAACTTCTGAAAACTAAAAGAAAAATAAATCTTGAAAGAAGCCAAGAGAAACAACATATTGCCCACAGGATAACACCAATTCAAATGAAAGCAAATTTCTCCCTAAAAACCATGAAGGTAAGAAGAAAGTGGCCTACCACTTTTCAAGTACTGAAAAAAAGAGCTGTCAAGTATAAATTTTATTTACAGCAAAACTATCTTTTAGAAATTAAGAGAAAATATAGACATTCTCAGATTAAGATAAACTAACAGAATGTGCCACTAGCAGACCCATTCTTAAAGAGTAGCTGAAGGAAAAATGTTCAAACAGAAAAGAAATGCTAAAATAAACAAAGCATTCCTAGAGCATCAGGAAGGAAAACAAAGACAGCAAAAACATCTAAACCAATAAAAGGGTAATATGCCAATTAGGCCAGGAGACCTTCCAGATGTCCTTCCTGACAAAGCCACGATGGCGATGGCAGGCCAAGCAGAGGTGGTTAGGGGCGGGGCCAGAAGGATCAGAGAGAAGTTTGGGGTGAGTAGGCTGGTTGGGGTGGGGGGCAGTTGGGAGTGATCAGGCCAGCAGGGGGGCAGTTGGGGGCGAGCAGGCCAGTGGGAGGGGGGGCAGTTGGAGGTGGGCAGGCAGGCAGGGAAGCTGAGGGTGATCAGGCCAGCGGGGGGGGGGGAGGGGGGTTCGTTGGAGGCAAGCAGGCCAGTTGGGGGGCAGTTGGGGGTGAGCAGGCTGGTGAGGGGTGGGAGGGAAGTTGGGGCTGAGCAGGCCACTGGGGGGGGGGGGCAGTTGGGGGCAAGAAGGCTGGTGGGGGGATAGTTGGAGGCAAGCAGGCTGGTGGGGGGGATAGTTGGGGGTGGTCAGGTCAGCAGGGGGGGCAGTTGGGGTGAGAAGGCCGGCGGGGGGAGCAGTTGGGGGCAATGAGACCAGCAGTGGGGGGCAGTTGGAGGTAAGAAGGCTGATGGGGTTGGGAGGCAGTTGGGACCGAGCAGGCAAGCAGGCAGAGTGGTTAGGGGTGATCAGGCAGGCAGGCAGGTGAGTGGTTAGGAGCCAGCAGTCCCAAATTGCGAGAAGGATGCCTGACTGCCGGTTTAGTAAAGAGTCTGGGCCTAGAATGAAACATATTTATTACAGTCATAAACCGGCAGTTGGGCATCCCCTGAGGGATCCCAGATTAGAGAGGGTAAAGGCCGGGCTGAGCGACACACACACACACACACACACACACACACACACACAGACACACACCGGTGCACAAATTTCATGCACCAGGCCACTAGTAGGTACATAAAATAAAATAAATTAATTCTCCTCATGAGTTTTATATTTCAATCTGATTATTAAGACAAAAATTATAACCAATTCAATGTTTTAATACTTTCCACATTATCCCCAAACAACTGTTCATCCACTGCTCTAAATATAAATGAAATAACTGCTTCCCAAAGTATTAGAAAGTTATTCTGCATGTTGAAATACTTGTCCAGAATCCAACTCTCCACAGGACTGGGGTTTTATTTTTGCTCAGGTCAGTCCCTCAGATCTAGACCCAATCAACATGTACTGTGAAGTTATTATACATGAGTCATTTAATCCTAACAACCTATAAGATAAAAGTATTAATCTCAGTTTTACACATAAAGAAATAAACTTACATATCAAATATAATGTTTCCCAAAGTCACACTGTATAAATAAGTGGCAGACCACATATGTAAATCCAAGTCACCCTAAATCTAGTCCTCAAATGCTTCTCAGCCAATAGCTAGTGTCATGATGTCAACTGGCTCTTAAACCTCCCCTAAGGGCAATATCCTCTCCTCTATTCTAATTCCAACAACCTTTGTAATCACTTACAATGTCTCTATCTACCCTTGAAGCTTACTACTTGCCTGACTTGCAATCGGTAGTTGCTGTACTGTGACAGGGCAGATAGGGAGAACTGCCAAAATTAACTCTTAACACAGAACTTAATCTGGGTATGACTGTAATAAATATGTTTAGTGCAAGGCCCGGACTCTCTACTATTCCTCCTATTCTACTGAAAGAAACTTGACCATCCCAGGGCAAGCACAGAGATACAATTCTGTTCTCAATGTAACAAGCTAAAAATAAGTTCTCAACCCTCTCCCAAAATAATGCTTCAAGTGCTTAAACACAATTATTGTATCTTCTCAGAGTTAAATATGATTTCCATTTCCCTGACCATCTCAGTCAATCTACTAAGTCCAATGGTCTTTTTATTTCTCAAAACACCACTACATTAAAGACATCAACAGTAATTATGAATGAATAGAAATAATCCAAAATATAACTATTTTCCCACAGTAAATATCTTAAAATTATTCTAAGCAAATCCTCAGATATACATATACACCACTGAGTCTTGTTTTAAAAAGAACACTACACTGATAATCAGGAGATATTAGGCTTGTCTTAGCTCTATCTCTAACTAACAACCTTATGCAAATCCTCTAACATCTCTGAGCTAGTCTCTCACCTATAAAGTCAACTTAGGTCTTCTGGGCTCTGAAATTCTATGCATCAAAAGCACCAGAAAATGTGAAATGCAAACATCTTACCACTAGAGGGCATAAAACTGGTTGTCAACCTAAAAAGTAGACAAAAATCTCCAGATAGTGTATCAGGTAAACTATAGTCATTTAAATTATATGAATTTAAATTAAACCTCAATAATTTGTCTGCTGGAAAAGAACTCCAAGCTACTGCTCAAACACTGTTATCTTTTGGGCTGATTTAAGTTTTCTTAAACCAAGCTGATTATCACAAAGACATGCTTACTGTGTAAAACTGAGGAAGAGGCATGAAGAATTAGAGCAGAAAGAACATAGGTGGAGGGAAAGTAGAAGGGAGGAGAAGAAAAAGAAACAGAGTTTTGTTTTTGTTTGGTGGGGAAGAAGGCTGGGGATTATGATGTTAAATTTTTGCAGTATATCTGGACTTTCAAAGTATTATAGAAATATATTACCATTTTACCACAGAATATTTAGCCCCTGTTGATAGTTTAGCAGAAAATAATATTCCCACATAAAAACTTCGGACAAGTTTCATAGGAACAGCTTTAAAATACCAATATGTTAGTAGTAACTATAACATCAATCCTTTCAAAATTTAAAAAAAAAATGCAAATATAGAAAACAATTCTTCTGTGACTGTATCACTTTCACTGTTTTTTAAGTATCCCTCTAATTAAGAAAAGATTATTATAAACAAGTGCTTAGTTTTAGCATAAAAGTTTTAAAATAGAAAATTTTTTAACTGGGGAAAAAAGTTACTGATTAAACAACAGCAAAGGTCATCATGTCCATTTTCCTTAAACAAAGATTCCTATTTGTTGTATAATGCAACCAGGCATGATGCACATACCTTTCTCATTAAAACTCACTCAATGTGTCCCTATCTATGGAGTCACTAACCATCAATAAAAAAGGCAGAAAAATCTCTAAGTTTTAAAGTGTCTCTAGCGACCTGTGCTGTGCCTTGCAAATCAATCAGACCTTTAAAGAACACAGATGCCAAATTTCTTATTCCCAAAGAGTTTAAAAATGTGTCATCTATCTACAACGTTCTCTCCTTCACAAATTCATATTTTCTGCATCTCTAATTTCCTATCCCCAACTTAAAGTCCACCTTTGAGCAGAACTAAAGTAAAAACAATCCAAGCCTTGTTTTCTGCTCAACTCTTCTCAAAAAATCAAACTTTCTTTCCTATAAAAAGCATTAAACAAGTGAAAAGGTGGTTAAAATATACATTACTGCAGGTTGTTTTTCCTGAGAATTCATTTTCCTGAAAACAAACACTGCCTTCTCCTACAAAATTGATCTTTCTCAAGCACCCAATGCCATCTATATCCCCTATCGAGCCTTTACACAGACATAGCAAATTAATCATGACCAAAATGAGATTTCCCATCATTTCTTCTCCTCCTGCATTCCCTGTTTCAAAGTGTGGCATCTTATCCACGTAGGCCAGTGGTCAGCAAACTGCGGCTCTCGAGCCACATGCGGCTCTTTGACCTCTTGAGTTTTTAGCAAAGGCCAGCTTAGGAGTACCCTAATTAAGTTAATAACAATGTACCTACCTATATATTTTAAGTTTAAAAATTTTGACTCTCAAAAGAAATTTCAATCATTGTACTGTTGATATTTGGCTCTGTTGACGAATGAGTTTGCCAACCACTGACCTAGGCATTCAGTCTCTCATTTAGGATTAGGTTCATCATCATATGACAGAAAACCTAAAATAGAAGTTTAAGCAAGATAGGAGTTTATTTTATTTCATATAAAAGAAGTCTAGAAGTAGGAGTCCAGAACTAATGCCAGAGCTATAGGCTCAGGATCCAGCTTCTTCAGGTTCACCACTCTGCTATCTACTGGGTTTAGGCCTCTTGTTTTAGTATGTCTGTTAGAGCTCCAAAGAACATGTCCATGTTTCAATTAGAAATTGACGGAGCACAGATTATTGGAGGAGAATTCCTAGAAGGAAAATTTCATTTATGCATCATTGGCAAAAACCTAGTCACATAGACATGCCCAACTGAAAGGGAGTCTTAGCTCAGTGACAATTACATCACTAGAGAGAGATTGGGAAGCATGATGTCATCACTGGAGGGGGCCAGTGCCATGCACTTTGAGATGGCAAAATGAAGAAAATCTCTACAGACTAAACTATGGCACAGAGTAAAAAGGTGACCTATTCATGGAGATAATGGTGACAGTATACTACATTGTAAGCTATTTATAATGTTTTCTGGTGGGGTTTTTGGTTGTTGTTTTGTGGGTTTTTTTTTTTTTTTTGGTTTGTTTGTTTTGTGTGTGTGTATTTATTTATTTATTTTTAAGGCATTTGATAGATCAGTAGTTAACCACCAGGTATCAGGGTCTGCTTCTAGTAAAGAGATCACATGTGAAGCATGACTCTACAAGGTGAAGTCATAACACCTTTAAGCAAAGCAGGTCCACTTCAACAGCCAAGGACAGAGGAGTTGCGTATGTTTGCAAGAGAAACATAAAAATTATAGGATAAGGATACCTAGAATCATCCAAATATTCTTAGTGTCACCATTCCAATATTGGACTCATACTCTTTCCCAATCAGTGCCCCAGCTTACACTTAAGAGATCTGATTAAGCTGTGGCTTCAACCTATATGTAGTTCAACAACTTGTTGGATTGGACTGGAAGGCACAAGAAAGGCTCTTTTGCTCTAGCTGGTTTGGCTCAGTGGATGGAGCATCAACCTGCAGACCAAAGGGTCCCAGGTTTGATCCAGATCAAGGGCACATGCCCTTGGTTGTGGGCTCAATCCCCAGTGGGGGGCGTACAGGAGGCAGCCAACCAATGATTCTCTCATCTTTGTGTTTCTACCTCTCTCTCCCTCTCCCTTCCTCTCTGAAATAAAAAAATAATAAAAAAATAAAAATAAATAAAAAAGGAAGTCTCTTTTTCTACAGGATTCAGGTTAGGTTGGGGATGCCAATGTGTATTTGCCTTATTGTGTTTTGTGAGTATTTCTAAATATTGAACAGAGGCTAAGAAAGTGAAAAACTGAAGAGAGTGACAGAGCTTTGAAAATATATTTAACTTCTTATTCCAGCTATTCCTTAAAGCCAAAAGATCTTTTTAAAAATTAGTTTAGAGGTAGATTGCTCAACTCTCTTCAAGAAAGATTGTGTCAATTTATACTTGCATTCCCATTTCCTTCAGGGGGATTTTATTTAGGGGGAAAATCATTTAATAAAAGTTATGGCTTACGCAACAACAGAGGAAACTGCATAGCTTCACAAGGGTGAGAATTCTAAGGGACTGGATCAGGAAAATCAGGCCATATACTTAATCCCAGTCATCTCTCTGAAAATAACAAATTGCTACTTGTCTTTGGCCTTTATTATATCCTAAGAATACTTAAAACTAGGAATCTGAGTTCTGAAAATCCAAGGACTTACCTTTTTGTATTTGTCTGATTTACTGAGGTTGAAAGAGGGCCTTGAGGACATAGTTTAAACACATCTTAGTATTCTATGAGTAGAGAACTCTTTGAAATTGAGAAAAAGTCCTTTCAGCAGAGGTAATTCTTTTATTTTAGCAGACTACCTAATAGGAGATGAATAATAATTTACTGAATATTGAGTAGTCAGATTTGTAGGGCTTTCTTTTCATGATTTTCCTAATAGACTATAGTTAGGAAAAATAATTTACTAGTATATACTAGGATTCCTTTGAAAGGCCCTTTTCCCACTGATGAGACCAGTTTGTACATTTCCTTTTCCTGGATTCATTGTAACTCTGTGTACTTTATTAATTTATAAGGACAATTACTACCATGGTTTGAATAAAACAATTAACTTGTTTGGAAACTTGATATTTCAAGTTTTCTCCTTCAAGCAAGTATTCTATTGTTCTAGTTTATTTTAGATTTTTTTTTAAAATATATTTTTATTGATTCTTACACAGAGAGGAATTGAGAGGGATAGAGTTAGAAACGTCGATGAGAGAGATACATTGACCAGCTGCCTCTTGCACACCCCCCACTGGGGATACGCCCGCAAATAAGGTACGTGCCCTTGACCGGAATGGAACCCGGGACCTAACAGTCCGCAGGCCAATGCTCTATCCACTGAGCCAAACCAGTTTCGGCTATTCTAGTTTATTTTAAATATAACATTTAGCCCTGGCCAGTGTGGCTCAGTTAGCTGGGTGTCATCCCGTATACCATTCTCGGTCAGGGCACATGCCGCAGTTTGCCTCTCCATAGAGAGTGTGCAGAAGGCAGACACTTGCAAGTGTCTGCCAGTGTAAATTTTCCATTCAATATGGCATATTTTTCTTTACATTTCCCTCACATTAATGTTTCTCTTCCTTTTCACTCTATAAAGAAAAAAAAATCAATTAAAAATTTAAAATGTAAGATTTAAAAATTTGAAATGGAAGATTCTTGTTTAAAGAAAATAGCTATCTTTTGGTCAATTTTTAAGTGAAAAAAATCTCTTTATAGTTAATGCCATCTGCTTGTAGGTAAAAATATGTCCGAGTTATTTTTTCCAACTTACTAGTAAGCTAAGTTAGATGAGAAATTAAGTGTCAGAATAAACTTGGAAAATAATAGCATGAAAATTAATTTGCAATGGAAAGTAGCAGTTGGGACTGGAGTGAATTTTACAAATGCTTTATATAATTGTCCCACACAGTTATATGGAATTTGAAAAGAATGTTACTTGTTTTTCTTTTGAAACATGTTTTACCAAATAATTTTAGCCTAAGTAAACTAAAATCTACACAGGCCTAATTTAATGAAATTTATTTTTTAGAGAAAAGAAATGAGAGGGAACAACAGTAAGGATTCATTCAGAGTAGTGGAAAACTGAAGATTTTTAAAAATACAAGTTAACTATATTACTAGAAAACTATATTGTCCTCCTCTCCTCCCCCAAAGTCCCTTTCAGTGCTATTGTTCAGATTGTGTGCTTGAGGAATGTGGTTGTAGAAGAATGAAGGATGTTTGAAAATACTACAGCATTTGATAAAGTTATCATAATGCTTCAGAAGATCTTACCCAATAGACAAACACGTAAACTGACTGTACCTCCGCTATGCCACCAGCCAAACAGGAGTGATATGCAAATTAACTCAACAAAGATGGTGGTTAATTTGCAAAAACAGGCAGAGTGATGGGGTAGGACGCAGGCATTCTGCCCCATCCCCAGTCTCTCGGGGCCTCTGGGGCAGGAGCAGAAAAAGGCGTCTTCGGGGCCTGAACGGAAAGGGGCTGGGCCGGAACGGAAAGGCGATGCCGGCAGCCAGGGAAAGGAAAGCCCATTCTAGCACAAGTCTTCGTGCATCAGGCTTCTAGTGTATGATAACAGTCTCTGGACTTTTTCAATTGTGTGAAAGATAGGACACATAATTTTTATTAATGGCTGCCATTTATCAAATATTATATGCAAAGCTTTATTTCACTTCACTAATATCACAGAACAAATATATAAAATAGATTAAGTTACCAAGATTTGGAGACATTAAGTAATTTGTCCAAGGTTATACAGCTGAAACTGGTGGTATCTATTGTATATCTGAATCCTGGGGTTTTTTTAGTCTGAGGCTCATATTTTTAAACTGTGCACAAATTCTCTGTAGAAATTGGGGAGATCCCCAGGTAAGTATGTTATTTAATTATTCAAGAAATGCTTATTGACTATTATGTACCAGGCATGATACTACAAGCCAGATAACTAAATACTAGATATAAAATGCTCTTTTATAGGTTAGACCAGTGATTTTCTTTCTTTTCTTTCTTTTATTGATTTGAGAGAAAGGGAGAGAGAAAAAGAAAAACAGGAACAGAAACATCAATTTTAGAGAGAAACGATCTGCTGCCTCCTGCACGCAGCCCAACAGGAGATGGAACCTGCAACCTGGGTATGTGCCTTCACCAGGAATTAAACTCATTATCTTCCGGCGTACAAGCAGGCTACTTTCAGCTAGCTGAGCCACACTGCGCAGGGCTAGACCAGTAATTTTACCTATGTGCCGCAAGAATTTTTAAAACATGCAATAACCTCTTTCCTTAAGATTGTCAAAAAAAAAAAAAAAATGACAACAGTCAACCCAATAACTATCCAGTGTGAATGAATCAAAATTATACCTTTTTTATCATAGAGGCAAAAAAAAAAAATTTATGTGCTGCTAAATTTTAGTAATTACTTTATGTGTGCCATGAGATGAAAAAGGTTGAAAATCACTGGGTTAGACTAATAAAAGAACATTTATGAAAAAGCTGGACTCTTCTGCTTTAAAGAAAGGTTTGCAGCCTTTCATAAGTAGAGTGCCAAATGGCTTCCTTTCAGCCATTCTGTCAAGTGTCTGCCAGAGTAAAGTTTCCATTCACTGTGGCATATTTTTCTTTATATTTAGAAAATGTAGTTAAATATTCTCTAATTTGGTCAAGACTATGTTCTCAAGCCCAACTCTGAGGGTTTTTTGTTTTTTTTTAATATATTTTATTGATTTTTTTACAGAGAGGAAGAGAGAGGGATAGAGAGTTAGAAACATCAATGATAGAGAATCATCAATCAGCTGCCTCTTGCACACTCCCTACTGGGGATGTGCCCGCAACCAAAGTACATGCCCTTGACCGGAATTGAACCTGGGACCCTTCAGTCCGCAGGCTGACGCTCTATCCACTGAGCAAAACCGGTTTCGGCTCTGAGGTTTTGTACAAACTCTTCTCTTGAAATGAGGAATCTAAAGCCTATATATTTAGGTGCTTATTCTAGTTTATAAATCAGATTAGTAGTAAAAGTTTCTTGCTTATTTAAAGTATGTAGTTTTATCCAGTAGAACTTACTGCATTTCTTTTGATATTAGTAATTAACATTTATATAGTTTTAATTAACCATAGTTATTAATATTTTAAGAATACAATAATCATTATCTTGGTCATTCATACAGGGTCTGAGCACTTTAAACAGGAAATTGTAAATTCTTTCAGAGTATGTCATGACAATCCAGGTAAAAACAAAACAAAAAAGTGTGTTTGAGTATTTGCTATATCTGATATTTTTAGCTTTATGGTTTTTCTTTGGAGGATACAAATATAGAATCATTAAAATTACTATGAATATGAATGATATATGTGCTTAACTTACTTTTGTCCATCCATATCTCTGTGAGCATTAGTTACAAAATATAACTTGTATTTTAAAAAATATATCAGCATAAAAAATGAGGATAACAGAAGATTCTTAAATGTTTTATTTTGGACCTTTAAAAAGAATAGAAAGAAGATATCTATAAATTGACAGGACACTATATACGGTCCTATATATGTGTATTCTGCATAATTTTTGAAACAAGAAAATAGTAAAACTTCTTTAGGATTAATTAAATGTTTTACTGAACAATGAGAATATGTTGATCAGTTTTAAAGAATGTCATCACTTTTTATAGAAGAGTCTTATATGGTAATAAAATTATAAACTGCATGTAATTCTGTGAAGATAAGCTTGATCCTCAGATAAAGATCTAAGATCTCTAGTGCCATACCTCTTCAGAGAATATCTTGAGAAAGCACCAACCAATTCTGTTTACACAAGTGAATTCATTAGTTAAGTTCAGTAAGTATAGAATATCCTATATAATAAAAGGCTAATATGCAAATTGTCCCCTGGACTGGGAATTCAACCGGGAGTTCTACCAGCCCGCGGCCCCTCCCCTCGGCTGGCCAGACTGGACTGTCCCAATTGGGGCAGGCCGGCTGGACCCCACCCATATACATATTCATGCACTGGTTTTAATAATAAAGAACTTAAACAATCAAGGGCACTGAGTTAAAAGTTACGGTTTTATTTTCGTTTTCAGTATGTATATTTGTGTGTTGTGTATGCATATACATGTATATATCTGTATCTTAGTTGACAGACAGGTTTGTTGTCTTTTGGACATTATAGCTTGTAAGAGAATTTATACTTACATACAAAACATAAACAATAGATTACTACAGTCTTATCTGTCCCCACTATCAAGCAGCAGCTCCCGGAGGCTTACCCTCTATTTCACTGAAATGAACTAAACTTTCCTCCTTTCAATTTAAATAAGACTGGTTGCAAGGAAAAAAAAGAGTAACTCAAATTAGTCCAATCAAAAGGGGATACAATGAACATCTCATAGAAATCCAAGGGCTTGGTTCACAGAAGCTGGAACTAGCCCCCAAATGCAGGCCCCGTTGCTTATCTCTGTGAGTGTTCTTTGCTCCACTACCCTTTTTTCTTTGGCCAGTTCCTTTGCTCTATAGTAGTTTCCTATTCCTTTGGGATTTGTACTGGCTGTCTACTGCTGCTGTGTGGCTCATCCAGTCCCCTTGCTTTATAGCTTGTCTCCCATTTCCTGGGATAAATTATATTATCCCATCTCACCTTTTTGAGGGAGACCACATAAGTGAATAGGTTGTTCATTGGTACCTATTCTATCTAGTCATCATTTCTGAACAGAGGTAAAGTCACATGATCTGAAACAGTCACGACCTCAGCATGGCATTTTCACTTATAAGTGGGATATGGGTCAGCAAGTATCATAAGATTTACTGAAAACTGACCTAGTTTAGGTGATACTATCCAAAAAAAAAAAAAAAAAAGATAGTCATGAGAAATTTTTTACTAAATATTTTCTTTATTTTTTTTTTAATCCTCACCCGAAAATATTTTCCCATTGATTTTTAGAGAGAGTGGAAGAGAGACAGAGAGAAACACCGATGTGAGAGAAACACATCGATTGGTTGCCTCCCATATGACCCTGACCAGGGCTGGGAGCTTGCAACCCAGGGCATGTCCTTAACCGGAATCGAACTCAGGACTCTTCAGTCTATAGGCTGACACTCTATCCACTGAAACAAACTTCCTAGAGCTAGATAAACATTTTCTAAGGTACATTCCACAAAATATTAGTTCCAGGCCTACGAAGAGTGGTAACTTTGGCTAGTTATATATGGGAAACTCTGCTCAATGCATTTACATGTTGGAGATTCACAGTATGATGGCATATTAAAAATTCTGAAAATTCCTGCAATATACAGTGTTTCCCCGAAAATAAGACATCCTCCGAAAATAAGACCTACTTACAGATTTCCTTCTAAGTGAAATATAAGGCATCCCCCAGAAAATAAGGCTCCCCCAGGCTAAACATGAGAGATTTGGTCCACTGATTCTGAAAGAAATGGAGTCACAAGAAATTCACCAGGAAATTCAGGAATTGGATTGTTATGATGATGTTCCAGAAGATGATGACATGATTGTCATTGAATAAATGAGTAAATTCTTGATACTGTAGGATTCACAGTTTGTCTGGTTTGTGTTGACAACTACCATATTACCGTACCGTATACAGGTAATAAATTTCCTTTATTTTCATTTAACAATAAATGTGTACAGTATTCTTCTTCATGGAAAAATAAGACATCCCCTGAAAATAAGACCTAGTGCATCTTTGGGAGCAAAAATTAATATAAGACAATGTCTTATTTTCGGGGAAACAGGGTAGAAATTTGGTAAGCTCTTTTTAATATAAGATTTCCTACACTACTGGGTCATAAAACTCTTACTGTATGATCAATATCTCACTAAGCAGTGTTTTGGGAAGCATTGCATTAGAGGGTTTCTTTTCTTTTTGGGGGAATGGTAGGATAAGTGTTATAATCTACTGGTAATTCTATTTGGCAATCGTTGACAGTAGAGGATACCTGTTAAAACACAGGCTTTGGCATTACATAGATAGGATTCTAATTTTAACTCTGCTATTTATTAGATGTGATTTTGGATAAGAACTTAAGCTTTCTGGGCCTGTTTGATAATCTGTGGTATTTCCTGTCAGGTGCATACCTTAGTGCCTGTCACGGTAAATACTTAATAAGTGGTGATCTATAAAATTACCTGTGCTTCTGCTAGAAAATGTTTGGGTGCACCAGTCAGGAAAATTATTCTTCTATAATCTTTCAACTGAACAATTCTATCTATATAATTATGTGTCAGACTTCATTTTAGGATAAATATGGAATAAATATAGGTTCAAAGAAGACTCTCAATTAAGAAAAAAATACTGCCCGAGCTGGTTTGGCTCAGTGGATAGAACATCAGCCTGTGGACTGAAGAATCCAGGGTTCAATTCCACTCAAGGGCATATGCCCAGTTGTGGGCTTGATCCCCAGTAGGGGGGGAGGGGTGCAGGAGGCAGCCAATCAATGATTCTCTCTCATCATTGATGTTTCTCTCTCTCCCTCTCTGAAGTCAATAAAAAATATTTTTTTTAAAAAAAGAGAAAAATATTGATGGGTGAGAGGCTATTACATTTTCTACACTTAGAAGTAGAAATAATGGGGGTTGGTGAGAGGTCAAGTTACTGTTTGAGAACTGCTGTGTAGGAGTATGTGTGCTGGGGGTACGATATGATGAGAGAGTATATACATATGCTCTGGAGATGGTTGGCCAGGTTTTGAAGTCTCAATTTTCCTAATGATGTCTTGATTTATAAACCAAATATATATAGACAAACGAAATGCTCTGAGTATGAGCAACAGCCACAGATCATTTCTGGGGAAAAAACAGCTGCAAGGATTTGCATCAGTCATTAGGCTTTGTATCATCAGCCCCCTCCACTTTGCTACACTTAACTGGACCAGGAACTGGCATCAGTGATGTATATGTAGGTCAATAGCTTATAAATAACGTGACCCAAGAACTGTCCAGTAGTTTTGTCTTACAAAATGATGAATTAATTCAGTCTGATCCATTCTTAGGGAATTTGAATATGAGATGGCAAAGAAGGTAGTAAGCAGAAGCTGCAGGACCTGTATTAGAAACCATATATGAGAGCACTGATGATGGAGAGGAAACAAAACCACAGTCACATAAGAGGTAGAGTTAGGAAACTGAATTATGACAGTGATCAATCAAGTTCCTATTGGTGTACCCATTTTATTTTCTTCTGACCAGTGTTCCAGCTTTCAATGAGGCCTCATTGTAGACTTTTCTTGTGCTTCCACACTACCCAAATATTCTTATAGTAAACTCTCATTATGAAGTAACAAATGAATCTGCATATAGTTTTGGCAATCCACATTCTTTAAGGAAAGCACAATAATTACCCGGGTTGGTGTAAATGGCAGTGATTAGTTGGGTGGTAGGAACGGGGACTTTGCTTGTGGCATTACTGCCAGGGAAGATGTGTTTCTTTCATTTTTTGACACAGTTGCCTCAGTTACTGGGATAAGGAGACCTGGTTTTATAGCTCTACCCATTAGCTATGTGTGATCTTAGATAACTCTCTTAATTTAGTGGGCCAGAGTTTTCTTCTGTAATTTGAATTAGTCAAACTTTTCTTTTGTGGCCCAGAAAAGAAGCTTTTAAGAAAATTGGTCATTATTTATAGCACTTAGAAATGGTTGAAGATGGCAATAAATATGAAAAATGAAAGGAAATGATGAGGTCAATCTAAGTAAACATTAAAATATTGATACAGCTTAACTAGGAAAGTCTAGTAGTATTCAGTGTTCTATTTTTGTTTATGAAAAAGGAACGTCTGCGGGATATATCTTCACAGATGTGGCATTAACTTATCTACTTTTGCTACCATGTATTTGTTTTTGTTTTTTTTCCCCTCTTTTATTTATATTTCAAATATTTATAACCATTTCCTCCAAAGAATGTGACAAACAGGTAGATTTGTTTTTCAAACAGTGCTTTCCTAGGCTTTTCATCCAGAGTCAACCTGATAAGGGGATAAAAGACCAACTACCTTATTTTTGTTGGAGAACTTTAACCTGATGAATTGTCTTACACTATTGATGAATTAAATTATACTATGATTTACTAGTATTATAGTAATATCTTAGTCAGTAGTCTTTTTTTTCTTTTTTTTCTAGTCACGCTTTATTGTTAAAAGTATTACATATGTCCTCTTTCCCCCAATGACCCTCCCCGCCCCCACTCCCTGCCCCAGGTCCTCATACCAAGTACTAACTCTTAACCTCTGAGAGGTTCTCTTCTTTCTGGGATTCCTCTTACTTTTCAGCATCTGTGGTCTCCCTGAACTCTGTCCTCTAGTTCCTCAAGACAGTAAGGTTGTAAGGTTTATATTAGAGTTTTAGGTACCCTCATGGTACTGAATGGACCTGCCCTCAGGCAAGAGTTGTGAGAAATAATCTAATAATAAATTCCAAGCATTGACTCCCCTTTAATATGTCTTCTTTTGATCACTTTTTAGTGTCTTTAGGTAGTTTTGTTGTTGTTGTTGTTTTACAATTTACAGTTATAGTTACCTATGGAAGATCTAATCTGTTAGGTGTTATGCAGTCATACGAGAAACAGAACTCTCTCTCATTCCTTTTTGTGTGGGGAAATTCCCTTCATGATTATGTTCCCTACTACAGATACAAGCTTTTATATATATCATGTGCTAATTACTTAAGAAATTGTCATTTTGAATAGTGCCTTTTTTAAATTGCCTGACTCAAAGACAAAAGTCATAATACCTGATCTTAAGAAATAATTTAATGGGGAAGACAATTGGGTAAACAGAAAATAGTAATATAAATAAAAGGAAGCATGACACAGGGACAAACAAGATACTATGAAGAGCACAGAGGTAGGTAAGCAATGAGACACAAGAAAACTTTTGGGAGGATGCAATTTCTTTGTTGTATCTGATAAATAAGGGTGTGCCAGCTGAAGAACAGAAAAAGGAACTTTCTAGAAAGAAGAGTGAAGCACATAAGTAAATATGTGAAGCTAGAAATGAATAACTCTATGGGAGAATTACAGAAAGTCCTGGTGTGGCCAGAGTTGTAGGATATAGATGAGGATGTGTGAAAATATGAAGTCAGAGAGACTGGACTGGAGCCAGATCATTAAATGCCTTAAATGACATGCACAGGACTTTGTACTTTAAATTATAGATAGTGGGAAGCCACTGACATGTTTTAAGTGTGGGTGTGACAGAAATCAAATTTGCATGCTAGAATGATCATTCTGATATTAGTGCACAGAGTGGGGAGCAATGGGAGATATGGATACCAATTTAAGGCAAAAAATTATGAAGGCAAAGGGAGTGGTGGTAGAGAGGAGGGAGTGAATGCAAGTGAGAATTTAGGAGAAGCAGTGGGGGTTGTTAACAGGTTTGCTATATATATATGTTGTATTCGTGAACGAGAAGTCTACGTAGATGTTTGGAACTTATCCTTCCTCTTAAGAGATTAGAAAGTACAGTGACATCTCTGTAGGGCTCAGAGTTTCCCCACTCATAAGGATGATCAGGAAGCAGCAGCACATTTCGGCCTCTGATAGAGGCTTTACAGTCTATGACTTGTAGCAGTAAGCATTTTATGATTTTACAGTAGTGATACTTTCAGAGTAATAAATAGAAGAAACTAAAGTTGTCAGTAATCATTTCATTTGCTCTTTATTTTCTTGAGCATGTAATAACAGATTTTACTACTTATTCCCCTCCCCGCCTCATGTTATATAAAGTGGTAACTTTTATTTTTAGCTGATTGTTTTTGCTTTATTTTTAAAACAGTAAATAAATGGAAGAATATAAATTAAAAGGTCTCCCTAACAATGCTCACTCTCATTCCTGCTTCTTAAAGACCTCTTATCAATTTGTTTATTTTGGTGTTGTTGGTGGACACATTATAGAGTAATGAATATATTGAACAACTTCATTTTTTAAAATATATTTTTCCTTATTTCAGAGAGGAAGGGAGAGGAAAAGAGAAATAGAAACATCAATGATGAGAATCATTGATAGGCTGCCTCCTGCACGCCCCCATTGGGGACTGAGCCTGCAAACCAGCATGTGCCCTTGACAGGAATCAAACCTGGAACCCTTCAGTCCACAGGCTGACACTCTATCCATTGAGCCAAACCAGCTAGGGCTATATTGGACAACTTTATAGGCAGCATAAATTGTTCTCCACAATGTGAAAGATGGGGAATTTTGTAAACCAAAAAATTCCCTCTACCTTCTATTTGTTTGGTGTGTTAATATTATTAGTCTAAAGGATACTTTGTTACTTTAAATATTATTAAATTTTTGTTGAATTATCACATGTATAGTGTCTGCTGATTAGTTACTATGAAAGATAAATTAGTATTCTTTCTACCTATCTTGAGCTCGTATTATTTGTTGTGACTTTTTAGAATACTCATTTAGACATTAATTTATTTACAAATTTAAATATTTGCTTTCTCCTAAGATGAATTTTCTCTTTGTTAGAGCTAAACTTTCTAGTTTTTAATCCATTAGATGTTTTTATTTTGAGCTAATTATTCTTCCACATTCCTTAAGTTATTTAACTCTAATTGGACACTATGTAATAAGGTTCAGAGAAAGTTCTGATGGGAAAATTACTCAGTTCCATTGGAGGAAATAGGAGAGAAAGATGGAAGAATTATGGCTATGGTCTTCAAACACTGAAGAGGAGTCATGTTAAAGAAGGAATAGATATATTCTCTGTAATTCCAGGTGACATCAATTGGTGAAAATGCTTGGAGATTTTGAGATGTGAAGAAAAAACGTTTTAAAATAATTTAGATATTTACAACAAAAGTGACAATCTCTCAGCCCCCTTTTAGCATCATCTGCCCCCCACCCCCACCCCCACCCATTTCCTATTTAGAATTCCATAGCTTTCCACTTCAACTTTGGTCTAATCGACCCTCAGCTTTCTTATACTAATCGTTCAGTGTAATAATTTCAGCACTGAATGAGCCTAAAAATTCATTTTTCTCTCTTA
Source organism: Pipistrellus hanaki (assembly GCF_964339955.1). Classification (NCBI taxonomy): domain Eukaryota; kingdom Metazoa; phylum Chordata; class Mammalia; order Chiroptera; family Vespertilionidae; genus Pipistrellus; species Pipistrellus hanaki. The sequence continues at coordinate 48,704,649 of NC_140511.1, forward strand.
TGTTTTATAGCTATTAAATCCTGCTGGAATTACATAACCATTTGACTTTGCCCCCTTAAAGATGAGAATAAGGTATTACAGAAGTGCATAAAAGGAACACTTAGTCTTGGGACACAAGGTGTCATAAAACATTTCTAAAAGGAGATGGCACTTGAAGTTAATCTTGTAAAGTGTGAAAGAGTTAACCTGACAATGAGGGAAAAGGAGATGGGATTAAAGAGGGAGAGCTTCTGGCCGAAGGGACAATATATTCAAAAGCAGATAGGTGAATGTGAATGGACCTGAGTTGTTTGGGATGCTGTTAAATAGGTTGTTGAAACTAGAGTGCTCATGAATCAAACATGAATCAAAGTTAGGTGAGTTTTAGATTAATAGAAATTTTACCATTATCCTAATTATGGTGAGAAGTCAGTTAAATGGAAGTAACATGCAATACAAATTCTGGCAGCATGATTCGGAGTGGGCAGCAGTGAAGTCAGGGAGAGCAGTAGGAAGCTGTTACAATAGTCCATGCAAGAAAGGAAGAGGACCCAAACAAAACTGTTGTAGTGGTGGGCATGGGAGAATGTTGCAGTTCAAAATCATAAGAGGTTCACACTCATATTGATACAGGGAATTCTTTATGGAAACCCAGATGATCACACACAGAGGTACCTATAAGATGGCATTTACCTAGTTTGCAGGTTCAGGAAACTGCATTATTGATAGGTTAAAACTCCGTTTGTCTCCTGGAGCATACCACTTTTTAAAATGACAATGAGAGAGTAACTTTCAGAACGAGAGTACTTAATAGTCTTTCTGACCAGTACCTTCTTTCCCTATAGGCTACTTTGTTTCTGGACATGATTTAGGTTCCACCCTTCAGATACATTTTGATTTGGAACTGAACCACGTGGATATAGAGGTGGACTTGAACTTTGCTGGCATGGATTTCGAGAGTAAGAGAATGATTGGTTCTGAGCTGGCAGTTTGTGGGGTACGGTAGCTTCCTAATTTAGTGAGTGGTTTTCTATTTCTAGGAAGCTTCCTTATTTGCCAGATTCCTGCAGTGATGGTGACAGCATTCCTGATGTGGCCAAAGCAGAGTGGTTCTGTGGGTTAGGAGTCGTTTCTGGGAGCTCTGTCGTTCTAGAACCTGCCTCTTCATTTTTCCCGTTATTTTGTGATAATATTTGATACTTGTATTAAATCCTTTTTTGCTTAAACTACCTAGACTGGACTATGATCCTGGACCAACATGACAATTGGTACTAAAAGTGTTATAGGTAGCAGTTCCTCAAGGAATATGGAAGGTTCATTGGTACTCAGTTCATGGCACCTAGCCGTGAAGGTTACTTGTTTTCTTGTAATTAAATACCTATTGAAAGCAAAGCTGTGGTGCACATCTAAGCGAGGAGAATGGCACCAGGTGTCTGACCAGTAGGGTTCATACCTGGGTTCTGCAACCTCGGTACTTGGGTTCTGGTTACAAAAGAATTCAGAGCCAAGACCCAGACTGTAAGAGAACATTAACAGTATTTGTTAAATTACAGAAGTAGCAGAAGTAATTCCCAAAAGAAATGGGCTTAAACATGAGTTATGGTGGTAAAGGAAAGGCCCTGGGAGCTGGGAAGTGAGGAAGCTAATGGTAAGACACCTGGACCCAGGAGGGGGAGAGAAGTGGAAAGGGAAGGGAAGGAAAAGGCAAGGCAGGGCATGCTCCCAGGAGGGAAAGAGCACTGGGTCCTCCTTCAAGAATTTTAAGATTTTAGGGGAGGTCTCAGAACACTCAGTAGTTTTCCCGTATGTCCTTTCAGGGTTGTGGTCTCCACTGATTAACTGGAGGCATCAGGGCAGGGGGTCATTATTCCATGCAGTCTGTCCTGATGTCAGCCAGTGGCCAGTTTATTTTGCTTATTTGGGCCAGGAACTGAAATACAACTGAGGCATAGATGTTATCTAGATGTTATCTCTAGAGAGGAATAGTCAGGGAATCCAAACCACATGACCAGCAATATGCTGGGGGAGGAAAAGTCACCTGCTCATGTCTGTCTAACTGCCTACAACAAACTTAGTGGTGATGTACAGGAGACAAAGTGATATAAGGATTATATGAGGATTGGATGATGTCTAACTCTACTGCAGAATTTGAAGGAGTGCATTTTAGCCTGGGGTGATTTTGCCCTCCTACAGCTATTTAGCAACTTGTGGAGATATTCTGGTTGTCATAGCTGGTGGAGGAAGATGCTACTGGTATCTAGTGGACACACACCAGGGATGCTGCAATAGAGGACTGCTTCCTCCCCACCATAACAGCAAAGAGTTATCTAGACCAAAATGTCAATAGTGCTGAGTTTTAGAAACTCTGATTTAAAGAAAATGGCAGGGATAGAGTCTTAGAGAGAGATGGCAGGGATAGAGTTTTAAAGTCTTGTTTAAGTTTTAACATTTAAAGTTATGGTTAGAGAATTAAAGAGTTTGTGATTGTCTTAAAATAATCTTTTACATCTTTTTTTAAAGATTTTTAAAATTTTTATTTTTAGAGAGGAAAGAAGAGAGAGAGAGAGAGAAACACTGATGTGATAGGCTGCCTCCTATATACCCCCTACTAAGGATCAAGCCCACAACCTGCGTGTGTGCCCTGGGAATCCAACTGGCAACCTTTCTGTGCACGGGACAATGCCCAACCAACTGAGCCACACCAGCTAGGGCCCTCTTACATTTTTTAAAAAATATATTTTATTGATTTTTTACAGAGAGGAAGGGAGAGAGAGATAGAGAGCTAGAAATGTCGATGAGAGAGAAACATCGACCAGCTGGAGGTAAAGGAAAGGCTGGCAGGGGCATGCTCCCAGGAGGTACACGCCCTTGACCGGAATCGAACCTGGGACCTTTTAGTCCGCAGACTGATGCTCTACCACTGAGCCAAACCGGTTTCGGCGGCCCTCTTACATTTTTTAATGCCAGGACTGTCAGAGCCAAAATCAGGTGCCCATCAGCACTGCCCTAAGAGGCCTGGGTCTCAGTGTCCCTTGGTACTCACTGCAAGCACCTCTGAGAGAAGCCAGACAACCCTCCTAATCCTCCTCCCTCCCTGCCCCCCTAAGTCTGGGTCCCCAGAGTCTTGACCAGAACTGAAGTTCAGTGCAGTCAAGAGCTTGTGTCTCCCTCCGGATTGAAAAAGACAACCGAGTCTTCAGTGGCCAGCCCTTTCCTCTTGCGCATCTCCGTACCTTTGCACTTTACTTCCGCACCTCCTCTGAGTCTCAGTGTGCTTTTCTCTTCCCTTCTAGTTGTAGAATTTCCACTCAGCCAGCCTTTCCGTGGTTCTAGATGATATCTGTTTTGTCTTTTAGTTGTAGTTTTGAAGTGGTTGTGCGAGGCAGCAAGTTCAGGTGTTTATCTATGTCGCTATCTTGGTTTCTAGTACAAATAACTCTTGACAGTATGCTGATTTCACCATACCATTTCTTTAAAATTATCCATTAAAAAATAAACAATCCCCACTGAGCCTCTATATATTATGTTCATAGGAGGATAGACCAGTTATGCTGTTTTGTTTTGGCTTTTAAATTAGATGCTCTGGTGAGTAATTATTATTTAATCATTAGTAGGTAAAAAACAGAACCATTATTCAAGAGAATAGAAAGAAAACAATAGGACAGATAGCCTTCAGAAATCACTCCTTCAATTTAACTGTACAAATTAAATCAGTCCAGGATTTAGATGTTTTGAGGCTTCAACTATTTTGTTTTTTAAAACTGCTTCAACTAACATTCATGCCTGTTGAGTAATAAAAATGGTATCATTATTTGTTCAGATTAAAATCAAACAGGAAAGATTACAAAGCACTAATTAAATATATATGAACACATAGTTCTACAAAACTTATTTTTCTTTTAAAAGTTACAAAAACATGATGCTTGTTTAGCTGTGCTTTGATTTGTACATGAATGCTATGACCATGTTTCTGGGCAACAATGCTTTGTCAATGTTGGGAAAATGGCTGGAAAACAGTTACAAATACAAAGACGCCCTCTTCCCACACTTCCCTATGTGTATCTCCTTTTCTTGTGTGAATTCTAATATAGCAGACCAGTTGACATTGTAATTAAGGCCTGTAGGTAAGGAATGGAATATCCTCTGACGCACAGTTCTCGCATAATCATCCAGAAAAGGTAGATCCTTGGACAGTAAATTAGAATTGAGTAAAGTGGACCTCAGTTAGAATGTTGGTGGTGGTGAGAATGTAACCAGTAGTTAGATATGTGGGGTCAGTCAGGACTGGGTTCAGCAACCTCAGTATTTGAGTTTTGGCAAAGAAAGAATTCAGAGCCAAGACTCAAACTATAAGAGTAAGTTTATATACAAATCACAGAGGTGGAAGAAGTGAGTGGTAGAAGAAATGGGCTCAGGAAACAAGTTACAAAGGCAAAAGAAGGGCCCTTGGAGCTTAGGAGAAAGGCAAGTACTAGAAACATGCCTGAGGGGGCAGGGGAAAGGCAAAAGTGTGCTCCCGGGAGGGAGAGCACACCGGGTCCTCCTTAGTCCTGTCCTAGAAGCTTTTAAGGGTGGAGATCTCAGGAGATCCCAGGGTAGGATCTCAATAGAATATTCATCAGCTTTTCAGGTGGGTCCTTTCAGTGGTCTCCACTGATCAGTTGGCTCTAGGGCTGGGGTCATTAGTCAATGCAGCAGGTGCCATGGGGTTGCCTGTCTGGTTTTGCAGCTTTTCTGGGCCTGGAGCTCAAATAAAACTGAGGCCTAGAAGTTACCTCTAGGGAGGAAAGGTCAGGGGGTCTAAGCGGCATGACCAGCATCAGTTATGTTGTTGCAAATGGTACGATTTCATTCTTTTTTATGCGGAGTAATAGGAGAAGGTGTCCCAGGGAAAGTGTTACCCTGGGGGGAGGAAGGGCCTTTGCTAGGCACCTGGAGCTCTTTGCCCTGTAACCTTTTGTACCTGGCTTATGGTCCTTGCTCTGCCCATATCTGTCTAATTGCCTACCATTGATAGATCTGACAGGAATGGACTGTCTGTTGGCCCCCATCTAAGTCCTAGACTTAAAGAGACATGTTGAAAGGAAAGATAACGTACATCATATGGCAGACCAAAAATGAGGTAGGATAATACTCCTGTATGAGACCACAGACAGAAAAGGAGCAAACTCTCTTTAGACCTCACTATTTCTGCAATTCAATCGAAACATGTCTTATTAAGCACTAATTGACCAGGTAACTCTGCAGTATAAAAAATTAAAGTCTTTTTAATTTTTTTAAATATATTTTTATTGATTTCAGAGAGAAAGGAAGAGAGAGATAGAAACATCAGTGATGACAGAGAATCACTGATCAGCTGCCTTCTGCATGCCCCCTACTGGGGTTCAAACCTGCAACTGGACATGTGCCCTTGCCCAGAATAGATCCTGGGACCCTTCAGTCCACAGGTCCACGCTCTAGCCACTGAGCCAAACCGGTTAGGGCTAAAGTCTTTATACTAAAGACAAAGCATTCAAAATTTCCCAATCTGATACTTTTTTTTAAAATTTATTATTGATCTTTAGAAAGAGAGAAAGAGAGAGAAACATTAATGTGAAAGAGCGAAACATTGATCTACAGCCTCCTTCATGCCCTTACTGGGATAGAGCCCACAACTAAGGCATGTACCCTGCCCAGGAATCCAACTAGCAACCTTTCAGTGCACAGGACAACGTCCAACCGAGCCACACCAGTCAGGGCTCCAACCAGATATTCTTACCTCTCAATATCAGATGATTCAAACAAATGGTCTTAATCTGCTGCCTCCACTTCCTATCCTTTTTCCTGCTTAAAGTTTTGCAACTTGATTTAACAAAAGAACAATTCCACTGAAACAATTCTGGAGTAAAATTATCCTTGATAAAAATTATGAAAAGACAGAATGCTGTACTGGAATACAGACATGAAGAAGTTTCTAGTCCAAGATTTGCCACTCAACAGTTGAGTAACTACTCACAAGTAACAATGGAGGGTAAGGGAATCAATAGGCGTATTGGTTCTTTACCCATAAATTGGATTAAATTAGATGATCATTACAATTAACTTTCAACTCTAACATTTTATGAAATACAAAGATCTTCATTAACTCCATCATTCACTGATCTCTATCTGACACTGAGAAATATTTCCTCACTTTTTCTGACTTTGAATTTCTGAAACAGAAAATTCTAATTTATAGTGATTATGTCTTTCATGTAAACATATGAAGTTAGCCTTTCATGCAAAAAATAATAATAATCTGGGAGGCAATTATGAAAATCCCTCTATAAGTCATTAGAGACCCAGATTCTCTCTAGGGTGCAGGCCCTTAGTTATATGGTCCAGATTGACTGTTGAAGCTCCGTTCTTTCTATCAGCATGCTAGTCTCAGAAAAGAGAAAAGCTAAGAAGGCAGACCCTCATCTTTAGTAACATTTTTGGGATACTGCTTACATCCTACTTCTGCTTACATCCTACTGGCCAGAACTTACAATGGCAAATAAGTAGCCAAAAAAAAATCAGAGGTTCAATCACCACTGAAGAGAATAGCCATTGGCGAAAATTAAATGTCTTTCCCAACACCTTTTTCTATGGTTCCTTTTCTTTTTCATCCTCTTAGCAATAGTGTTCCCCCAAGCTCAGTCCTTGGTCCTCTATTCCTATCTCTACACCTACTTTCTGAGGTTACTCACACAGTGTCATAGCTCCATCTACTCTAATGACTCTCAAATCTTTGTGTCCAGCCCCTTCCTGTCCCATCTTTTGAAGTCTCCATTCAGATAGTATCTGGAGGTGGGGTCATAGTGATGGTATTTGAAAGTGACTAGGTCATGATGACAGAGCCCTCATGAATGGGATCAATGTCCTTATAATAGAGATCCTAGAGAGCTTTCTTGACCCTTCCACCATGTGACAATGTGGTAAAAAGAGGACCATCTATGAGTCAGGAAGCAGGCCCTCATGATACCCTGAATATGCCTGTGCCTTGATCTGGGACTTCCCAGACTCCAGAACGATGAGAAATAAATGTTGGTTAAGCCACTCAATCTATGATAATTTGTTATAGCAGTCCAAATGGACTAGGATATTATTTTTAGTCATCATTACGCATGACATCTTCAAAGCTTTTGATACTTACTCATCATTTCCTCTTCTTCAAAATTCTCTACACCTAGGATTTCCATGATACCACACTACCTCAATTCTCTTGCATTTGCACTGACCACTCCTATTCAGTTTCCTAACAGCTATGTTCTATCTACCACTTAAATATTGAATTTTCTCTGGGTTTAATTCTTTGCGCACTCTTCTTTTCACTTTATACACATTTCCTGAACATTTTCCCTTTATATATGAAAATCAGCTGGCTGTAAGTAATTGCAACTTAAATCTCTAATCTTGACTTCTCACCTCACCTCCACCCATATACCTCAATACCTAAATACATCTCTACCTTGATTATAGGGAGGTACCTTTAGTTCAACATATCCAAAGCTAAGCTCAGCAGCCTTCCTTCATCCAAATTCATTTCTTCTCTTCAATTCCCTATTTGCATTCACAGCATTATCTCCCACCCAATTACCCAGCCTAGAACTTTTGTTACCCTCAATTATTCCTTCTTTTCTACAGCTCACCTCCATTCATTACTAAATTTGATAATTTTAGTTTTCCAGTTCTAAAATCCATACCTCCCTTTCCATTCCTACTGTAAAAGCTCCTGAGTTTTCTCACATTTGTCTTTCTTACTTCAGTGCATCGCCATCTGAACTACATTTCTATGTTTTTTCCTGCTTTTCAAGAACCCCTACTTCTCAATAGGCCTCACTACCTACAGAGGCAAGGCTAACTTTCATAGTCAGATATACAGAACTTTTCCAAATCTTATCTCAACCCACTCCAATATCCTAGCGTACCTAAGTTCTCATCTACACTATACTTCTTTCCATCGCTGGAACAAGGCATTCACATATTTACATGTTTTTCTCTCTGCCTGTAATCTCCTCTACCCTCCTTTCTGCAGGGCAAATATTTACTCATCCCACATAACTTGGTTTAAACATGACCTCTCATAATTCTTCTTTTTCCCTCAGCAAAGTGGATCCATATTCTTCATTTATCATTAGTTATTTCAAGGCTGTCTCCATTAATGACTGTTAGGAACAGAGTCTTACTCTTACTCATGTATTTTTGTTTCAACATTAGCACAATGCCTAGAAAGCAATAAATACTTGTCAAAGCAATGAATCCCAAATGGTTCTTGACAGTTGACAACAAATAGCAACAAAGATATACCAACTATTTCAATACAAAATGAGGGAGAGGGAGGAAACCCGGGCTGACTGTAAATTGCAAACTATATATATGTGTGTGTGTATATATATATATATATATATATATATATATATATAATCTAATAAAAGAGTAATATGCAAATTGATCATACCTCCTGCTACACCCACAAGCCACGACCACTAGGCAATTAGAGCAAGTATGCAAATTAACCCTAACCAAAATGGCTGTGGCCACAGAGAGCAGGAGGGAGACTTGGGTTTCCCAAGCAATGAAAGAATCCAAGCTTTCCACCTGCCCTTGCTGGCCTACGCCTCCACTCAAGGTTATAAAGTTTCAAATTATAGAAGGTAAACAAATCCACACAGAAATGGTGGCAGCCATGGAGCAAGCAGAAAGCTTGGCTCCACTCCAGACTACAAAGTTTCAATTTTGGAAGGTAAATAAATTCCAGATACCAGGGCCTCTGCTTGGGTCGCTGGGGGGGGGGGGGGGGCATGGCTGGCCTGAAAACCACCACAGGCCCTTTATCCAGGCTGCTCCATGCCCCAAGGGAACTCCCACCCTGATCTGGGACACCCTTCAGGGCAAACCAGCTGGCCCCTACCTATGCACCAGGCCTCTATCCTACCTAATAAAAAGAATAATGTGCAGATTGACCATTACTCCAACACACAAAATGGCTGCCTCCATGTGGTCAAAGATCCTTCCCCAATGTGGACTCAAGATAGCCACCACAAGATGGCCAGCAGGGGAGGGCAGTTGGGAGGGACCAGGCTGGTAAGGCAAGGCAATTGTGGGTGATCAGGCAAGCAAGGGAGGACAGTTGGGAGGCACCAGGCCTGCAAGGGAAGGCAGTTGGGGGTGACCAGAGGAAGAAAGTTGAGGGCAAACAGGTTGGCAGGGGAACAGTTAGACATCAATCAGGCTAGCATGGGAATGGTTAGGGGGTGATCAGGCTGGCAGGCAGAAGTGGTTAGGGACAATCAGGAAAGCAGGCAAGTAAGCAGTTGGAAGCCAATAGTCCTGGATTGTGAGAGGGATGTCCAACTGCCCATTTAGGCCCAATCTGGTGGGATCGGGCCTAAACAGGCAATAGGACATCCCTCGAGGGGTCCCAGATTGGAGAGGGTGCAAGCTGGGCTGAGGGACACCACCATTCCCTCCCCACTGTGCACGAATTTCATGCACTGAGCCAGGGTCCATAACACCCAAAACGACTGAGTGGACAACCAAATACCGGAAGTCAGTCTGACCCAGCACTGATTGTCGAGGGGGCCATGGATCAGGCCCAGAGAGAGAAGCAGGGTCTGATCTGCAGCCTCCATGGCAGCTATTGAGCCAGCTCTTGCCTCTCTGATCAGGTCCAGGGACACTGGCTGGCATATAAACTGACCAATCAGAACCAAATCTGGGTGAACTGCGAGGAGCCAAAGGCTAACTAGGAGGTGGAGCTTTTAACACTGACTGGCATAGAAACTAACCAATCAGAACCTAATCTTGGTGAACTGTGAAGGAAGAACCTAAGGTGGGGGCTGAGAAGGGGTTTTAAGGGCAACAAGCGGTCCCCAATTGGGGAGGGTGCAGGCTGGGTTGAAGGAACTCCGTCCCACCAGTGTATGAGTTTCATGCACTGGGCCACTAATAGTTCAATAATAACCAATTAATTTAAAAAATGTCTCAAACTATGATATTTCGGGTATTGTATTGGGTCGGCAACTAAGTAATTGCGGGTTTCACACATATATGGCTTCAGTTGAATTTTTAGGTTTGCAGACGTAGTACAAATGTAAAACACATTTTGTATTTGATAGTTGGCTATTCAGCTGTTAATCAGTAAAAAAAGTTTTTTGATCTGTTTTGTAGTTTTTGTTTGGTGTTCGTTGAAAAATGGAAAATCAAAACGAACATTTTCGTCATATTTTGCTTTTTTATTTCCGCAAAGGGAAAAACGCATCGCAAGCTCATAAAAAGTTATGTGCTGTTTATGGTGACGAAGCCTTAAAAGAACGGCAGTGTCAAAATTGGTTTGCCAAATTTCGTTCTGGTGATTTTTCACTCAAAGATGAAAGACGCTCTGGTCGTCCAGTTGAAGTTGATGACGCCCTAATCAAAGCAATAATCAATTCGGACTGTCACAGTACAACACGTGAGATTGCAGAGAAGCTTCATGTATCACATACATGCATTGAAAATCACTTAAAACAACTTGGCTATGTTCAAAAACTCGATACATGGGTTCCTCACGAACTGAAAGAATCACAGTTAACGCAACGCATTAGCAGCTGCGATTTGCTAAAGAAACGTAATGAAAATGATCCATTTTTAAAACGACTGATAACTGGCAATGAAAAATGGGTTGTTTACAACAATATCAAGCGGAAAAGATCCTGGAGCAGGCCAGGTGAACCAACTCAAACAACATCAAAAGCTGATATTCATCAAAAGAAGGTTTTGTTATCAGTTTGGTGGGATTACAAAGGAATTGTCTACTTTGAACTCTTACCACCCAACCGAACGATCAATTCTGATGTCTACATTGAACAACTAACGAAATTAAACAATGCAGTTGAAGAAAAGCGGCCCAAATTGACAAATCGAAAAGGTGGTGTATTCCATCATGACAATGCAAGGCCACACACATCTTTGGTCACTCGGCAAAAATTAATGGAGCTTGGTTGGGATGTTTTGCCACATCCACCATATAGTCCTGACCTTGCACCATCTGATTACTTTTTGTTTCGATCTTTACAAAACTCCTTGAATGGTAAAAATTTCAATAATGATGATGATGTCAAATCGTACCTGATTCAGTTTTTTGCTAATAAAAACCAGAAGTTTTTTGAACGTGGGATTATGATGCTGCCTGAAAGATGGCAAAAGGTCATTGATCAAAATGGGCAATACATTACAGAATAAAGTTATTTAGTTCCATGAAAAAATTGTCTTTGATTTTCTTTAAAAAATCCGCAATTACTTAGCTGCCGACCCAATACATAAATTTACCTTTTAGTTTACCTCACTTAGTTTAAATAAAACTAATGAAATATCTAAGAAATATTTCAAATGCTTTCTCTACTATACATAAGCAGATTGATATGAAAATATAGTTGATTATGATATTTGACTAAGTTAAATACCATCTAGATAAATGGATGAAATTCTAAATATATTAATGGGCTGCAAAAGTAAACAAAAAAAGGAAAAAGAAAAGTCTTATCAAAGACTTAACCCACATGGTCATTATCAATTTTTCTTGGACAAATCTCAGTAAAAGAAAGGAGGGGGAAAAAAAAGAAAAAGATAGCTGGATAAATAACTTCACCTATCAGAAACAAATGATATTTCCTAATTATTGTGCCACTGTACAAATACAAAATCAGGAAAATGAAGTCCTGATTTCAAATTATCAAAATTGTCATCCTGTATAACAAAAAGTTGTCGGTTTGATTCCCAGTCAGGGCACATATCAATGTTTCTCACATCAATGTTTCTTTCTCTCTCTCTCAGTCTCTCTCTTTCCCCTCCTCTCTCTAAGCATATCCTCAGGTGAGGATTAAAAAAAATGAAATTAAACTGTCATAAAAATCAGTGGTTTTCAAGCTATACTCTCAGCATGGAATATAATATTCTCAGCAGGAGAGTAGTTTAATACAGTAGTATTATAAGAGCACAAAACTGGAAACAAGTTAAATATACAGGAATATTAAACAAATAAATATATTAAGGATAACAGAAGCTGGGTTTTTCACTAACAGAGAAGAATGTTACAAATATGAAATTGAATGGATCCTGGAATGTTGAACTGAAATTGGAGGTATTGATGTGAACTCATTGCTTTCAATATATAAGCAAAAAAATTTAGGTGTGAATGTGCATGTGAGTGTGTATACATACATATATTTCCCAGCTCCGTTTACTGGGACAGGGTAACAACCCAACAGCAAAAAACACACTGGCTTCTAAATGTCATTCTCTCCTAAAAGGATCCAGGGTTTCCTAGAGAAATAAATAGCTGATTCCAGAACTAAGGCAAGGTCAATACAAGAAAAGCCCAGAACATATTCTTGTGCCAAAAAGTAAAGACACTCTCAAAGAATGATGGGACATGCCGTAACAACACAGTAGCCAGCTTGAATAGGCTCTCACTGGCTAGATGGGAAACAATTTGAACATTCAAATAAATAGTAACAGAATACAATCCACATAAAATACAAAAAAAAAAAAAAAAAAAAAAAAAAAAAAAAAACAAGCCATAGAGATATCATGAAATGCCTTAAAAGTTGGATGTGGTTCAAGACATTTACATAGTTTCCAAGTAATCCTCACAAAAACTCTTTACATATTAACTTTATAGTGGAGAACCCTCTCAGGCATTGCTTTATATCAAGTAATCAAAGTGAAATTGCACACCAACTTAGAGGATGCGATGTGCATCCTGTCTATGATATCCCTGCCCAAGTACATAACCTGGATGTGTCTAATCGTAACAGAACAGTGTTCTACAGATAACTACAAAATAACTTCCCTGTAAACTGCGTAAATTTCAAGATTATGAAAATCAAAGATAAAGGCGTTGTGCCAGATTAAAGAAGATTAAAGAAACATACCCTGTTTCCCCGAAAATAAGACAGTGTCTTATATTAATTTTTTCTCCCAAAGTTGCGCTAGGTCTTATTTTCAGGGGACGTATTATCTTTCCATGCACTAGGTCTTATTTTCGGAGGATGTCTTATTTTTGGGGAAACACGGGTAACAAATAAATGCCACACATAAAGTGGACCCTTCTGCCAGAAATGGCACAATCAGCAAACAAAACTTAAACCACTTCGAGAACTGTGTGGAGGAACATATTGGTGTCCATTTCCTGGTTTTGATGAGTGTACTGTGACTTTGTAGAAGAATATGCTTGTTTGTAGGAACAAGTGTAAGCATTCTGAGGTGACAGGACATCAACAAGGTCAGCAGCTTCAGGGGATAAAGTCTTTGCACCATACTTGCAAGTTTTCTGCAAGTTTGTGATCGTTTCATTTTTTTTTTTGAGATAAGAACAATGTCGCTAAAAATGAAATCATGTTAAAAATCATCTGTGATTCTTCATATTGTTGATCTTCCTGAGAAAGAGACACCAGACTATGCAAAATTACTAGGAAATAATACATAAAATTTTGGATCCAGAAGACAATTTAAACATAGTCCAACCCCTTTTTTCTTAATAGTTGTCCTTAATCAAGTCATGAGCAGGTGAAAGATTAAAGAAGGTAAAGGGTTCCCACTAAAGGTTATTAGGAGAGGAACAGGGAAAGGAACAGTGGACTAAGAGTGGGTAGAACAATGGTATTTTGACGCTACAAATGACTTGTAAACATCAGCAAAACGCAGTCTCAACACTTCCTCCGAAAAATAAAGCGACTGTCTAGTTGAAATCTAAATAAAATTCCTTGCAAATGTGCAACCAGATTTACCCAGAAATAGATGTGTCCCCCCAGGCCAAGTGATTCCAGGATGCTTTAGCTACACAGTAGCACGAAGGGATACAGATACAAAATAAAGGCGCGTGCTGCCCTGAATCCGAAGCAGAAACTTCATCAATGAAGTTAACACGCAATGCGTTTGCCAGATTGCTCCTTAGGAGTAACGTTTTGAGACGAGGGAAAAAGACTCCTGCACGTGCAACAAGATCACCTCCACGCGATCTACTCCAAAGATAGCGTCCAGAATCATTCTCAAGTGACCAGGTCACACTTGTCTTGAAGTAACAGGGCGCGATTCCTAGAAATGTTGGAGCGTGCAAGGATCCTCTTCTCCCTTCCCCCAGGAGGACCACGCGTTCCTTCCCTGGGCCAGCGGCTCGCCCGGCCCCCGGGAGCAAGAAGGGGCGAGGGAGCACGGGACTCCGGGCACTTCCTTTCGGAGAGGACAGCCCCCCGCGTCACGCGTCACTCCCTCAGGATGCAGGGCAGCCGTGGGTCCCGGAGGAACTCGGCACAGTTGGCTCCCGCCCTCCCAGCCTTGCGGTCGTCCCGGCCCAATCCCGCCCGCCCCTGGGCGCTGCTGCCCTTGGTCCTCGGGCCCCCTCCCTCCCTCCCGAGCATCCAGGCGCGGGCCTCGCCCCCAGCCCGCCCCGCGGAGCCAGGATGGCCGGAGGGACGCGCGCGGCCTCCTCCCCTCCCCCGCCCTCGTGCCGGCCGCACACGCCCACCGCGAGGCTCCGCGGGGCCCGGAAGGCCGGACGCCGATCCCCCCCCCCTCTCCTCAGCTCCGACGCCGCGGCCCGCCGGGCCCTTCCCGCCTCCCGACCGCGACCGACGCCCGGCCCCGCGCTGCCCACTGGCCAGCCGCCGGGAGGGAGGCGGGGGCGACGCCCACCCCGAGCCTTACCTGGCTTCTCGTGGTCGTAGCCCACGACGATGAAGTAATCGGCCAGCCGCGCCATGGCCGCCGCCGCCGCCGCCCCGCCCGAGAAGCGGGTGCCCGTCGCCGCCCTCGCCGCCGCCGCCCACCGGGCCCGGGAGGGCTCAGCATTTTCCCTGCAGCAGCAGCGGCGGCAGCGGCGACACTTCGGCCATGTTTGACAACCGGGGCGCGCTCTGCGCCTGCGCCGCGGCCGCGCCGCCCCTCCCCCGCCCCCGCCCGCCGGCCCCGGGGAGCCCACCCCCACCCTCCAGGGGCGGCCGGCGCCCGCGGGCGGGGACCGCGGTCAGCCCCAGGTATGCCCGCCACGTGCGGCCGCCGCCGCAGCGCGAGGTGGTTCGCTTTTTGGGAACCGGATGGCTCTTTAGTAGTGGCTCATTTCCACCTCCCCCTCCCCTATTTTTCCTAAAAGCAGGGTGTCCTTCCTTCCTTCCGCCTTGCCTATTCTTTCTGGATTTGGTAAGAAGAGACCAGGGATGGTGAATGGGGTCCCCTGGAAAGTTTGGCTGCTTCCCTTCGAACCCCCACCCCCAACTCCCAAGATGAGATTCTCCCGCCCTCAGCTGGAAGCGTGGAATTTGCACCGCCAGGGCTTTTGCTGCACGTTTCCTGTTTATGTTGTGTAGATGGGAATTTTAGGAGCATGCCACCCAGCAGGCGGGGGAGCTGGAGGCTTTTGCGCAATCCTCCTGAAGGCTGTCTGAATATCTTCAATGCAGGGTGGGCTGGGGGGCGGCTGGCCTGGGCTTCCCCCAGGAGGTCCCGGGCGGGGCTGGACTCGGCCGTGGAATGCGGCATCCCCGCGATCCTCCTGACCTGGCTGCGTCCCACAGAGTCCAAAGGGAGGAGGAGGTTCTTCTCTCCCGGGGAGCTCCTCCCGCATTGCTTTCTCCCCTTGCTCCAGTCACAGCTCTGGTAGCTGGATCAAAGGATGACTTCCAACTTCTTTGTTAAACACGCAATAAAAATGAATTGATGAATCTCATCATTTAATCTTAAGAATTTATCTAGGCTACTTTCTTTTTTGTTGCACCTCTTCCTGATCATCTTGAATTTGGCTGGTGAGACACCCAGAGATGCCTTTGTCATCTGTTTCTACCTCGTGAAGTTTTAGTAGCAGGGTATGTTACAAGCGGTAGACTGACGTTTGGGAGCCTTCCATAGTTTGCAAATCTGATCATCTTGCTTACTTCGCTACTCCTTACTGAGTATTGAACCCTTACTACCATTTACATGGAAGATGTCTTAGCAAACTGTCTGGTAAGCGCTTAACACATACTTTTTAGGAAGTGAATGTCCAGTTTCTCCAGCTACCAGGAGGAAGCTGCAAGGGCTGATACGCTGAACAGGGCGTCCTGAGAGATAGTGTCTCAACTCCTTCGAAAGTTTACTGTAACTGACCGTTTCCTCTTTCTGTGTCACATTTTCTTCCTCTGCAGATTGAGAGGGTTGGGCTGCCCTGGAAGAACTTAAACTCCCAGGAAGGACTATTTGGACTCTAGGAGTGTGCTTGCAGATCGCATGTTGTCACACTGATTCAGCTTTATTGCCCGGGTGGAGGTAACATAACAGATTCATCTTGGAAGTAATTAAACAACAACAACAAAAAAGCTTTAATCGCTCCTCATGTAAGAATCCTCCCTGTAACTTCCCTGAAAGCTCATCATCCACTTTCAGTAAAGAGCCATGTTACTTCCTTGTGAGGCAACGAGTTCCACTGTTTAACAGACCTTTTGTTGGTTCTTCCACAGTAAGTGCTTCCTTGTTAAGTCATAGTTGTCCTGTAACTTCCCCTGATTTTGCTCTCTGGAACTACCCAGAAAAAACACCCTAAAAATCCCTATCTTTGTATGATAGCCTTTCAAATTTTTAAGGCAGCTCTCAAGTTCCTTCCCCATTTTACTTTTTTCAGAATTAAGGTGAAATTCATGTATAAAATTAACCATTTTAATGTGTACAATGCAGAGGTGTTTAGTACACCACCAATATTGTACAACTATCACCTCTATCTAGTCCCAAAATGTTTTCATCATCCAAAAGAAAATCCCACACCCATTAAGCAGTCACTCCCATTTCCCCTTTCCCAAGTCCCTGGTAACCACCAATTTGCTCTCTGTGTCTGTGGATTTACCTATGCAAAGAAAAAAACCACAGCCTTAGTCAGTTTGGCTCAGTGGATAGAGCGTCAACCAACGGACTGTAAGGGCCCGGGTTCAATTTCCATCAAGGGCATATGCCAGGGTTGCTGGCTCATTCCCCAGTAAAGGGCATGTAGGAGGCAGCGATCAATGATTCTCTCTCATCATTGATGTTTCTCTCTCCCTTCCTCTCTGAAATCAATAAAAATAGTTTTTAAAAGAAAAGAAAACCACAGGCCCAAAATGGGGTCACTCATGCTAAAAGCCCATGATACCAAACCTAGATTTAATACCTGATCTAACTGCATTTTCAACTTCTCCCAGAAACATAATCTTAATGGACCAATATGGAATTGTCTGGTAAGTACCAGTAAGGCAATCTGTCACATGCATCCTCTCCATTGCCCAAAGAGAGAAGTAATCAATATGAAAAAAACCTTATTTTATTCTTCCCTCAAAGAAAATATGTCCTTTATTTTCTTTTGTTTATAGCTCTCTTGCCTCAGCCTCTTCTCTATAAAAACCTACCATTTGTGTAACCCCTCAGAGCACCCTTCTGGTTGCTAAATGGGATGCTGCTTAATTCATGAATCAATTAAAGCCAATTAGATTTTTAAATTCACTTGGTTGGATTTTGTTTTCTAACACCTATTATATTCATTACAAATTCCATCATATAATACAATGAGTGGCCAGATTATTATGATCTCTGAACGCATAATAATCTGGCCACTCAGTGTATAGCATATATAATAAAAGGCTAATATGCAAATTGTCCCCTCGACCAGGAGTTCAACCAGCAGGCAGGCTGGACATACCCCACCCATGCACAATGAAGATTCCTGCAATAGGGCTTCCAGCTGCTGTCGGTCACTGCCCTGCCTGCTTCCCTTCCTTCTCCCTGCCCCGCCTGTTTGCCTTCCTTCTCTGCCTCCTTACTTGTTTGCTTCTCTGCCGCTTCACTCCCTTCTGCAGTGCTTGTCTTCAGTCTTCACTTTGGCCTAGATGCAAATTAACTGCCATATTGATTTGGTTAATTTGCATACTCACCCTGATTGGTTGGGAGGGCTTGTGGTGTAGCGAAGGTGCTGTCAATTTGCATGTTTCTCTTTTATTAGGTAGGATATTATACTGAGTGGCCAGATTATTATGCATTCAGAGATCATAATAATCTGGCCACTTAGTGTATATGACTTTTTTTTCTTTCATTTAGTATAATATTTTCAAGCTTTATCCACATTTTAGCATGTATCTGTACTCCATTCTTTCATGGCTGAATAATGATACTCCATTGTATATATATATGCCATATAAAGACCAGTTTCTCTATTTTTATTACCTGTGTTTTTGGTGTCATATCTAAGAATCCATTGCCAAATCCAATGTCATTTATTCTTATGTTTTCTTCCAACAGTATCGTAGTGTGTGGGTCCAAAATGAGTCACCCCAAGATGTGCCTCTATGGTATGCAGATTGTTTTGAGCTACAGGTAACTTTACCCCACACTCAAGAGAAACTTTTGCCCCTAACCCTAAAAACTTAGAAGATCTTGAATTAGAGGCCTTGTCCATAGAGATTATAAGAGATAACTTCTTAGCCCTGGCTGGATAGCTCAGTTGGTTAGAGTGTTGTCCTGATAAACCAAGGTTGTAGGTTCAATCCCCAGTCAGGGCACATAAAAGAATCAGCCAATGAATGTATCAATAAGAGGAATAACAAATCTCTCTCCTTTCCTCTTACACTCTAAAATCAATAAAATTTTTAATTTTTTTTAAATAATAAAAAAGAACTTCTTTCGACCTATCTATAGGGCAGGGCAAACTTCTGTTTGCTAATGATCTGCTCCTTTTGAAATCCCCAAGGCACCTTATTTCACCGATCCCTCGTATTCCCCTTCTGTCTCTGAAACGCTCCTGCGTGTGGGATCTCTGACTCTCTCATGTATGTGGAGTTCCCATACAAATGTATATATTAAATTTGGTTATTTTCTACTGTTAATCTGTCACATGTCTACTTAATTATTAAATCAACCAGAAGAACCTTGAGGGTAGAGGAAAGTTTGTTCATACCCTGCAATAGTTTAACTCTTATATTGATCTATTTTGAATTAATTTTTAAATATGACATGAGGAAGGACTCCCATTTTACTTATTTTTGTGAGGGGGAGGATTTTTGTTGGTAAATGGATTACAGTGATGGTTTGTTGGGGATAAAAACTCCAACAGAATTTTAGTTTCTTGAACCGGTTTGGTTCAGTGGTAGAGTGTTGTCTGCAGACTGAAAGGTTCGATTCCGGTCAAGGGCATGTACATTGGTTGTGGGCACATCCCCAGGATGTGCAGGAGACAGCTGGTCGATGTTTCTAGTTCTCTATCCCTCTCCCTTCCTCTCTGTAAAAAAATTAATAAAATATATTTAAAAAAGAAAGAAAAAAAGAAAGAAATCTTAGTTTCTATCCATCCTGCCTCTAGCTCTTGGCTTCTGTATTCTTACTGGCCCCTTTGGATGATCAGGACTTGGTGGCATGGCAGGCCTACTTGGGTCATTGAGATCTCTGTTTCCCCGAAAATAAGACAGTGTCTTATATTAATTTTTTCTCCCAAAGTTGCACTAGGTCTTATTTTCGGGGAAACACGGTAGTAGTTGGACCCACTGTTTAGGTGAAGAAGGGTTTTGGGCCCTTCCCCAGCTCCCTAAGCAGCAGACTCTTTAGGGACCTTGTTCCTAGTCTTAGCACCATTCTCCCCTTGGTCTGTCTCTCCAGGAAAGACCATGCCATAGTTACAGAATAGTCACGGAGATGTAAAGTATAGCATATAGAATACAGTCAATAATAATGTAATAACTATGGTGTCAGGTACTAGATTGTAAATTATATATACATATCTCATCATTAAGCTGCACACCTGAAACTAATATAATATTGTACCTCAACTATAATTGAAAAGTAAAAAATTATTTTTAAAGTGTTTGGCGTAAAGATTTTGACATATCCCAGGTATACGTAGAAAGGCACTGCGTGTTTGTATGCACACATGAACATATTTAGCATACATTAGAGCTATGCTTTGCTTTTCAGCCAACAGCTAGCAGTTTGCTGAAGCTGATAAGCCCTGGCAAGGCAGCATGATTACTGAAGTTGGCTGAAGGTCAGACTATCCCCTGAGATACGCACCAACATCTTTCATCAAAGAGTGAGGACGTCCCGGGCTGGGTGTCTTCATTGGCTGGAGTATCTGTCATCCCGTGCACCAAAAGTTTGCAGGCTCAATTGCAGGTCAGGGCATATAACTAGGTTACAGATTCCATTCCTGCACTTACTGGAGGTAACCGATCGATGTTTCAGATTGATGTTTCTCTCTCACCCTTCCTCACTCTCTAAAATCAATAAAAAACATATCCTTGGGTGGAGGTGTTTTTTTTCTTTTTTTTTTTTTAAGTGAGGATATAGAGCAAGCCCAGACAGTTTACAGAAGGCTGGTAGGAGCAGGAAGGGAGGAAGACTGTAGCATGACGATGTGTACAGAGCAGATGCCTTTCTTCTACTAGTATGCTTTGGAAGATAAAAAGGAGGCTATTACCAGTGAGTAAGAGTTATCAGTCCATTGCTCCTACAGTTGACTGTTGCGGAGTAAGTGGTTAATCTGTACAGTCATTTCAAGTGCTTCCTGTGGTTAGCCACTACACTTCAGAATGGTGGTATGAGAGTGTGACTTGACTAAACGTCCACAGGCAGGGCTGGGGCCTCTTCAAATGGCCTCTTCCAGCCAGTAACAAGTGAGACTAAGTAGCTGTGGCAGAAAATTCCTTGATTCATTGCCACATCTCCATTCACTCAGTTGACTAAGTGAGAGACTTAGTGGTTGTTACTCTTGACACCTGCCTCTCAGCCTCAACATTCATCACTTGGTCCTATTGATCCTACTTCCCACTTCCCAACTATATGCACTCTTACTGCCACACCCCACCAGCCAGAGCCACTATCACCTCCCACCATTACTATTGCAATAGCTTCCTAACTGGCTTCCCTGCTCTACTGGTGGTTCCAGGCTTTCCATTTAGGTAAAACTTAAGGACAGCAAGTGAGTTATAAACACTTGGTTCAAATTAAATTTTTATAGTAAACACACTGTTTACCTTGGCTGTGCGTTTGGGGTGTAGGAAGGTGGCGTCAGAGGTGGCTATTAGAAATTCTCCAGCTGTTGCTTTCGCATGTGTAATTATATGACTAGTCGAATCTTGACACTCATGTGAAGTACCCCTGATGTTAGCAGCTACAGTATAAATCGATGCTGTGCAAGATGGTAGAGCGTTTACTTAGAGTGCATGTGTATCTAGTAAGCAGGATTGGCTGCATGTTTTGCAGAGCCCAATGCAAAATGAAAGTGGAGGAAGCTCTATTCAGAAACTTTTAAAAATTTCAAAACAGTACCAAGCAGAGCATTAAACCAAGTGCAGGGAGGGCCCTGTGCAACTGAACAGGCTGCATGTCCCATGGCGCAAACTGGCTCTGTTAGTGAAGCTTAGAGTGTGTGTGTGTGTGTGTGTGTGTGTGTGTGTGCACAGAGGAGCAAGGGTAAATTAATAGAGATTATGGGGGAACTGGGATCTCTCTACTCCAGGGCAGCACCAATGCTTCTGTTCTTGCTCCTCCCTAATCCATCCACCATATTTGATAGCCAAAATGATCTTTTAAGTAAATGTATATCAGGTCATGTCTCTCCCCTCTTCACGCCTATCAATATCTTCCCACATCACTATAAATAAAGTGCATGATTTTCAACATGTCCCAAAATGTGCTGTTTATTCTGATCCTGATGACCTATTTAATCTCATTTCACATCACTCTTCTTCACTTGAAACATTCCAATTACACTGGCCTCCTTTCATTTTTCTCTAATGTACCAAATTCTTTCTCATCTCTAAGCCTTTGTACATGCCATTTCCTCCATTTGGAACATTAGATCCCGCTAGTCTTGCTTTTCTTTCAGAACTCGTACCATAGTTTATTACCATATATTTATTCCTATGAGGATTTATTTATAACTGACCACCCCACCATGACTTAAGCATGTTGAAGGTAAGAATGATGTTTGCATTTATGATTACTTTGTGCTCAGTACTTAGCCCAGAGCTAGACAAGTAATACAGACTCAGTAATGGACCTGCATGCAGTATGGACCTGCATGACTTGAAAGTTCCTTCATTCCTTTAACAAATAGGAATGAAGGAACTTTTAAGTCATGCAAGTCATGCTTCATTCCAATGGCTCTAATCTGATAGTGCAGGATCCCTACCTGGATGCGGGTAGCCATTCTCATTGCCTAGGGATGACCCCAAATGGTCCAATAATCTCTTTTATAATCAACTTATGAATGCCACTCATTGTTCCATCAATGGTAAATTTATCTCAAAGTCATTTCATCTTGTTCTATTATAGCTTGTTATAGCTGTTAGTATAACCAGCTTCTATATGTTAACCATCTTCTCTGTGTTCTCTTTTATCTATCCTATATCAACTCACATTCTTTTCATTTTTTGTGCAGGATTACAAAAATGAAGCAGCGAAAGCATTACTTTTCTTTATGCTGATGCTCTGGAAAATATTATGCCCTAAAGAGAGATGTTAACTGCCCTTTAATACTCCATCACTCCAATTAATGCTATAAAAACAGTGATCTTTATTCTGTGTCAGCATTCTTAGCTTGGTCAACCTCCTGAAACTGTATGCCTAATTTAAATTGGTTTGTGTACATGTGAATTTTTTTTTTTTTCTGGAAAGGACCTATATTTTATTAGCTCCTTGAAGAAGTTAAAGACCCCTCAAAAGTGCCTTGAGCTTTGTTTTGTGTCCTTCTTTGCTTCTCCCTGTGAGTGAGCAAATCCACAAGGCTGATTGTGTCCTTTCTCTCACCCCACTTTGTGTTTTCAAATGAACTTGGTAAGCAAGCACCCAGGTTAGCAGAGGCATTCTGAACCAGATGAATAGTAAGTGCATCATAAAATGTCTTGTTTGAAAAAAGAAGCATCAGAAATAATTATGCAATGCATTTAGCTACTCACTTTTGTTCTTATTAATGTCATTAATATCATTTACTGCTTCTCATTACTTTTCTATATGACCTGAGCGTGGTCCCACTGGCTTTAGGAATTGTGTCCATGTTAGCTGAGAAACCACCACCACAAACATTTAAAATTCCAAACATTACTAAGAATAAAGCTTGGACCGAGGGCCTAAAAATAATTCAGTTGGAAGGTGAAGAAAAGTTAAGACATCATTATACAACAAGCCTTCAGCATGTTTGTACGTCTGTATATATGATAACAGGATACACACATTTATTACAGTGGGTTGGCGTTTATTTAAAAATTCTTGGGCACACACAAAAAATGTGGGTTATTAACCAGAATTTCTTTTCTCTCTCTCTCTCTCTCTCTCTCTCTCTCTCTCTCTCTCTCACTCGTCAGTGAGATTTTAAAGACCTACCTTCCTTCCTTCCTTCCTTCCTTCCTTCCCTCCTTCCTTCCTTCCTTCCTTGTACTCAGTGTGAATCTGTAATCACTGTAACTTGGATAGATGAAACTCCATGTTAACAAATCAGCAGAAGCAAAACTCCCACTTTCTAGATCTGACCATTTAACTGAAATGCATTCTAGTAATATCTTTTTTTTTTCTATAGTAATATCTTTTTTTTTTCTATGATGATTAAATAAGCAAACCCACGGTTCCAAGGAAATTAAATAGATGCCAATATTTGGCAAATGTTATAGCTTTTTTCTTCTTATATCCCACGACCTTCTCTTCTCTTCTCTTCTCTTCTCTTCTCTTCTCTTCTCTTCTCTTCTCTTCTCTTCTCTTCTCTTCTCTTCTCTTCTCTTCTCTTCTCTTCTCTTCTCTTCTCTTCTCTTCCCTCCCCTCCCCTCCCCACCCTCTCTCTCCAGTCAGATACAAATGGGGTAGCAAATTCCGGAGCTGCCAAAGAGAACTTTAAAGAAAGAATTGTCAGGGTTATCGAGCATGGGATTTCTTCGTGCCTGAGCTATATCGCGCACCTTGGCTGATAAGGAGCGTGCCTAGGCTCTCTAGTGAGAATTTCTGGCTCGGACCAAGCTGCTGGAGGGAGAAGGAGGAGGTGGGGAGGGGAAGGGGGACGGGGGGGGGGGGGGGGGGTGGAGACACACAGATCCGCCTCTGCAGTCTGCACTCCTGGGTTTGCTTTGCTCGGTCAAGCCGCCCAAAGCTCGGAGCGAAGTTTACAACTAGAGCACGCTTCCTGATCCTGCAGCCAGAGCTAGAGCTGGTTCCCCTCCATGGGATTAGAGGCTTTCCTAAAGGACACAGGACACAGCGAGGTACAGCAGCAGAGTCCTCTGCAGACCAAACCTCCCAGGGCTGGTGGGAACTGGAAGGGACGAATCTAGACTTTCCCTGGCTCTAGGCCGGCGCCCAGCTGTCCTTGACCTCCCCCCAGTAGTCAGAGGCGCGCGCAGGGGAAATGAAAGTAAAACCTTGTTTTGGCGCGGACCCAGCTGAAAGCTGGCGACAAATGAGTCGCATCCCCAGACATGACAGACAGCCAGACCTGGACAGGGTCTGTGCGATGAGCTTGACTTACAGGGAAAGGAAGAGATGGGGAATGAGAGACAAGCAAGAAAAAACCTGCAGGATGGGAGGCTCCTGGAAACAAAGCAGACTTGAGTGTTACCTGCTGCCTGCGGTGTGGACAGACTAACCGCCTGCCCCGGCCTGCGGCGGCGGCTGCCCTGCGGCCAAGCCAGGAGGCCCGGACCCAGCCAGTGCGCTGCGTTGCCCCGCTCTGACCCTCCAGGGCCAGGAATCTGCCCCTACCCTCAGCTGAAACTCAGGTGGTCCGCTCAGGTGACTCGAGGAAGAGTCCTCAGACGAAATTACGCCTTTGGCATGCAAGCCCTTACGTTCCCCAGGTGCAATGTCCACCGCTCTGGGAAATGAAAAGGGCATCTGAGCCAGCGGCGCGCGCGGCCCAGTCCAGGCAAGGTCCGCGTGACCCGGCGCCCAGGAGCCTGTCCATGTAAGGCAGAACCAGCGGGCAGAGCGGGCAAGAAGCTGAGCGATCTGCTGGCGGCATGGTCCTGGTGGGGAAACCAGGGCGAGGAACGTGACTTGCTCACGTTCACACCGCGAAATGCCACAGAGCCCTGGGCCTCCCTCCCAGGCTGGGCACTGCGCTTCAGGACCTGCGGCTGGGGCAGTGATGGCGTGATAGGTCAGCACAGGCTCGCATTCAAGAAGGAGGGAGCTTTTCTTGGGGCTGAGTTCCCTCCCCAAGGTGGTCCCCAAAAGACAAATAAAAAAGTAGAGTCAATAGGAGTGTATTTCTTGTAGCACACGAGCTCACCCATCTAGGGGAAATAATGAGCAACAATAAACTGATGAACAAAAACAGACCCGGAGACAGGGAAGCATGGATCAGACTCTCAAACCACAGAGGAATGGTAGGGGAGGGTGGGGGAAAGGGGAAGAGATCAACCAAAGGACTTGTGTGCATGCATATAAGCCTAACCAGGGGTCACGGACAACAGGGGGGTGGGGGCATAGGTGGGGAGGGGTTTGGGGTGGGAATGGGGGGGATGAGGACAATTATGTGATACCATAATCAAAAATAAAAAATAAAAAAAAAGAAAGTAGAGTCAAGAAGCAGTGATGGGAGAGTACAAAGGGGTGACAAACGTGCTTGGGGGTGAATCATCACGAACAGGCATACGTGCTTGGGCGGGGGCTCTTGCTCTCCGCTCCCCTTTGAGGAGAGGATGACCCGAGCTTGGAAAAATCCACGCCGCGCCCCAGGTTCCCGAGCTCGCTTGCCAGCAGAGGTAGGACTCTACTGCTGACTGCCTTTGCTGTGACTTTGGACACATACATCCTCCCTCTGAACTTCAGTTTTCCACGCAGTGAAATGAGGAAAGGAATGCCACCTTCCTCGCTCAATCCAAGCGGAGTTGAGATGTGAGGTGTGAGGCTCAAAGGGGATCCAGACGAGGCTGTGCTTTGTGGGCTGGAGCCAGGAGCTGTGCTCCCTGGCAGTGAATCCGCACCTTCAGAATGGGTGAAGGGAGGTTTTGAGGCAGCCGGGCAAACTCAGGTTGTAACCTTATAAGGAATAATTCGATTACAAGGGGGGGGGGGGTGAGGGAACCCGGGATGGTATCGTTTTCCCTATTTTTTGGTTATTCCCGTATTTCCAAACAGGCACGGGAATGCTGAGACCTAAAATACCCTCCCCACCCCAATTCTCCAACTGGCCGTTCTGAGCCTTGCCCTATTGTGAAATCTTACCAGCCCATTCCAGAACCCCGGAGTCTCCGCCGCTCTGGGGGTAGGGTGGGCGATGGGGTGGGTGTTGGCGAGACCCTCTCCTCTAGGCTATGCTTCGTGCCCTGTGCCTTCTGCTCTGATGGAGTCTGGGGTCGCGGCCAGCTCAGCCTCGGAGCCGGCAGAGGGCGCGGTCCCCTGGAGACAGCAGCTCCCGAGAGCCGGGCTTTGGCCCATCAGCGGGGTAACCCTGCTAGCTCCAGCACTTCCACGCCAGGAGGCCCCCGGCACAGCAGGCTACAGACATACTCGGTGAAGACCCCAAGAGGTTGCACCGGCCCTGCTTTGCCTGGGCTTACAGTGTGAATCCTGTGCCCAGAGTCGGGACTGTGGAAATGGCCTGCACCCATCTCCTGAGGCTCATCCCTTAAGCCCTCTGGGCATAAGGATACCCCTACCCTTTACCCCCTAAACTCCATACCCCACACCCACAGGCAGGCGATGAGCGCGCCGGATGAAGGAGCGCGCACGCTGGGAGGAAGAGAGGGAGGGCGGGCGGAGGGCAGCCTAGGCCCCGCCCCCTGCGCCTATAAAGCCGGGGAGCCGGCGCTGGCCACTCAGAGGTTTCTTGGTGACACTAGACGCAATAGTTGGATCCTCACCACCTCTGGTTTCTTCGCTGCAGCTTGAACGTTGGGGGTTTTTGCCACAGCCGGAGCTCCAGTCTCGAACTTTCTCCTCCCAGATCTTGGCAGATCACGCGCTCAGCAGGTAGGTGCGGCAGGCGGGGCGTGCGAAGAAGGAGCCCTTACCCAGGCGGGAGCCCGGGAGCCCTGGGTGGAGCAGTCCTTTGGCGAGGGTGCGCCCCACTTTCTGGGCCCGGCTCGTGCACACCCATGGAACTCCAGACCCCTCTGCCTGTCAGCCAAAACTCCCAAGAGTTGAGCAGGAACCTGGCCCTGAGAAGGGGCCTCCCCTGCGGGGCCTGTGTCACCCGCTCGGCGAGTGCAAATGCCGCCGCCGCCGGCGCCTCTGTGCGCCCCGGGGAGATAAGCGTCGGAGCCGGGCCGGCGCGGGCTGAGGCTGCCTGCCCTCGATGCCCCCAGCCAGGGCGCTGCGGCAGGTCCCGGAGCTCACACTCCTCTCTCTCCCCCTCCCCAGGGGTCTGCGCATCGCTGCCGGGATGAAGCTGGTTCCCGTCGCCCTCCTGTACCTGAGCTCGCTCGCCTTCCTGGGCGCCGACAGCGCGCAGCTCGACGTGGCGGCGGAGTTCCGAAAGAAGTGAGTCGCGGGCAGAGCTTTTCCCCAATCCTCGCCAAAGTGGCCAAGGGTCCCCAGGGCCCCAAGGGAACGCCGGTGGCGACGGGCCGGGACCTCGCCTCCCGGACCCACGCGAATCGAGCCTATCTATTTGTGTTTTCTAGATGGAACAAATGGGCGCTGAGCCGTGGGAAGAGGGAACTTCGAGTGTCCAGCAGCTCTCCCACGGGGCTCGCGGACCTGAAGGCCGTGCTTGCCGAAACCATCGTGCAGCCGCAGGACGTGAAGGGGCCCTCCCGCGGCGCCCAGGCCAGGTAACCATGCCCGGCACTGCAGCAGCAGGGGGGTGGGCGAGGGGAGTTCTTCGATGCCCCGGATCTGGGGTGGTCAGTGTCCAGTCCCCTCTGGTCCTAGAAGGCTCCTGTGCCTGGTGGCGGGGGGGAGGGAGAGGGCTGAGCCCTGCTGGAAGAGGGGGTTCTCATGTGCCTTCCTTTCCCTCTCCAGCAGCCCGGACACCGCCCGCATCCGCGTCAGGCGCTACCGCCAGAGTATGAACCGATACCAGGGTCTGCGGAGCTCCGGCTGCCGCTTCGGGACGTGCAGCGTGCAGAAGCTGGCCCACCAGATCTACCAGCTGACAGACAAGGACAAGGACGGCGTCGCCCCCAGGAACAAGATCAGCCCCCAGGGCTACGGCCGCCGGCGCCGGCGCTCCCTGCCCCAGGCCGGCCCGGGCCGGACTCTGCTGTCCCCTCCAGCCTCCCGCTCCGATCAAGTGCTCGCCGCCCTCTTTAGGATTTAGCTGCGGCGGCAGCTTCCAGTCGCCTATGCATTCGGAGGGGACCTCCCGAGGCGGAGGACTTCCCGATCCGAGCTTCTCAGCGCTTGGGGACCCGGCGGAGCCAGCCCCGCACAGACCTGGAGTCCCGGAGGCACCTTCCCTCGGCGAGCCCTGGGCTCTGCAGGGGTCTCTCCTGCTCAGAGGCGGCGTTTGGTCTGGGTGCCCCGGGGAGAGGCGGGGAGGTGGCAGAGGAATCCCACGGAGTATCTGCTGGCTCACGGAGAAAAACTGAGACTAAAATGCTGAGACCCCCGCCGGTGCAAGGGTCTGAGCCACTGCCTTGCCTTCCTCCCCCCCCAAAAAAACTGATTTCTCACGGGGTGTCGTCGCCCCACACCGGGGCGCGCAAGCCCCCCACTATTACTTGAACCTTCCAAAAACCTAGAGAGGAAAAGTGCAATGCGTGTTGTCTTTATACAGAGGTAACTATCGATATTTAAGTGTGTTGTTGTCAAGATTTCTTTTGTAACTTCAAATCATAGAGCTATTTTTGTACATTATTATATTGTATTAAGGGCATTTTAAAAGCAATTGTATGGTCCCCCCCTTCAGTTATTTTAATACGTGAATGTCTCAGCGAGGTGTAACGTTGTTTTTTGCTGCGTGGGACGAGTGCGAGTTCGTGTGTGTGTGGAAGAGACTGATGTACCTCTTGTGGAAGAAGGAACCACCGCGTCTCTGTATAATCTATTTACATTAAATGGGTGATATTGCGAACTAGCAAACCAATAAACTGCCTCGATGCTGATTCATTCTCGGGTCACGCGTCGTGGCGGGGAGGGAGGGAGGGTGCCCCTGGCCCCGGGCTGCCTGGGAGCCTTGGGGTCGCGCTGCCGGGCGTGGGGAGGTGGGAGAGCGGCGCGGGTGAGCGCTGGCTGAGCTGTCAGGGGCTCCTCTCTTCCTGGCGGGGCGCCTCGAGCCTCCCACAAACGGCCCCGGGCTTTGCAGGGACGCCGAGGCGCTGCCTAGATTCTCCGGGTTGCGCGCCCCAGGTTTTACGCAGTGGCTCGCTGCCCTGCGCGAAAGCGCGCCTCGGCTGGTTGGGGTGGTCCCCAGAGCCCGCTAAGGGAGGGGAGTTCCCCAGGGCTACCGCGATGTTCAAGGGAGAGGACACACCAGCAAAAACGTTCAGACTCCTCCGGGGAAACTGGCTGCGGGGCGAGACACCTCGGTCCTCTCCCGGCCGGGTCCCCCAGCGTGCGGCGGTCTCATACGCGAGGCTATGGCGCCCCCAGCCGGCCGCCTCGGACCAGCGCGAGAGCAGTCAGGCAGTACGTGCGGCTTAATAAGTTCTCCTACGTGGGAGTCAGCACATAGCCTTCATGAAAGAGGAAAAAAAAAAAAAAAAAGGTTCGCAGATGCCAAGCAGGGCCAGCCCCCCAGACCTGCGCGGCGGCTCCCGGTCCGGGGACGGTGACTCAGCGGCCACACGCTGCGCGCTGTGCAGCTGCGGGCCGAGGCGCGGGGACGGACGTGCGGCAGGAACCGTGCGCCTCCGACAGCCTCAGACCTTCATTGTTCCACCGCCCCTGGCTGCTCTCCTCTTCCTTCCTCCTTCCCAAACCTTTTGGATTTTTTTCCCCCCTCACTTCTCTCCAGCCTTCCTTTCTCTCCTTCCTTCCTCTTTGCTTTCTTTAGGCTTCATCATCTTAGAAGTTGACCCCAGTTCCGGTGATAGAAGCCGGGGAGGACGCTAAGCCCCCACTGAGCAGGGCAAGGGGACATGGGACTAGGGCAGAAGGGGAAGAAAAGAGGAGACACCCCTGATTTTGATTTTCCTGCCCCATTCGTCCCCGGCAGTATCCTGGAGACCCAGACTCCTGGGAAAGGAGAGACCGACTGCTTGTCCTTTCCGGAAAGTTTCTCCGGCCTTTCTACTTCGAGGCGTGGCTGAAGTGTGGGTGCTTATAGGTGATCTCAGAAATCTTCCTGGCGAAGGAAGTCGGAGGGTGAGTTTGGAGAATGGAAATGTGTCCAGTATCCAACCTTCTCTCCTGGGCCTTTTGTATCAATTGCATACCACAAGGCCTCTTCTGAGGGCATAGAATAGTTCCTTTCAGAAAAGTCTTCATATACATTGCAAGAGATAAACTTATATGCTGACCCGGGGACACAGACAGTAGTGTGGTAAGAGCGTGGGGGAGGGCAGGTGCAGGGTGGAGGAGGTCAATGGCGGGAAAAAGTGGGACATAAAGAATACTTTCAACAAAAAGGATAAATTTTTTAAAAAGAAAGAAAGGTAGGTCTTAAGTCTGAGATCCAAAGCAACCTGCTTCTGAAGCATTTCAACTTAGAAGAAACTCCAGCATATGGAATATTCCAGCACATGGAATTTCCTTCAGCCCAGACAAGGCCTCAGTACTGGGCACGTGGCTATCTACGGTGTCAATCTCCATGGGGTTCATTTTCCTATTTGATGTCAATTTTGTGCGTTTCATTAGAATTGAGGGGGCTGCAAATAGAGCCACAGACCATCCTTGTTCCCAAGGGCCTTTCAATAAAACACCCGTTTGGAGGGAACTCTGTGCCAGGCATTGCAAAAGGTACAGGGCACGTATGAATGAACGAGTGGCTAAAACTTACAGTCACGGAACTGCTGGGCCAGTGAGCGTTCTGGGTGGTCTGAAGGGGCTACAGAAACTGCAGAGAGCGGCAGACACCTCAGTCTCGCAGACAGCGGCGTGGGATGAAATGCTCGCCCTTTTCCTTGCGCCAAGGATTGTCCCATCACCACAGAGCCCTCCAGCCAGACCGCAGCCTGGCAGAGCTTCAGCCAGCAGAAAAAACTGCCAAAGGCAGGTTGGGCACAGCTTAGGGCTGTCCTGAGCAAGGAACAGGCACCTCGCCTTCTGCCCAGGGAGTCTTATGACTCCCTTCTGGGAATCCGAGGCAAGTGAAGGGGATGGTTTAGCTCTGAGCTGAATAAGGCAGCTGCTCAGCTGGAGGTTTCTTTTTTTTTTTTTCAGCTGAAAATCTTGTGACTGGAGACATGTCTGAAGAGACAGACTCTCTTTAAGACCAGGCGGGAACAAGTTCAGGATTGACTGAGATCACCATCCACCTTGGGGACCTACTCTGGGAGCCATGCAATCTACCTTCTGCTTTTTTTTTTTTTTTTTTTTCCACAAGGTGTTGAAGCCTGTCAGGATAAGGCCTTCTGATGCCAAGAACACATCGTTTATCAGCCATGATGAATCATTTGTGAGCTGATTCGACCTGTCTGCAGCTAAGGAGTACACACAGCTTTTATCTATAGCTACTGTTGCTGGCTGTGGGAATGGTACCATACATTTGTAATCAAACAGGGTGCCGGGCGATTTCTTAAAAATCTAACACCTTGGCTGCACAGCTAAGGGTGGAAGTGGAAGGGAGTGATGGCGGGGAGGGGGTCTGGGGGGCAGATGGAAACGGGTTCTTTCTTTCTTCTTTATTTTTTTTTTTTTAGCACCTACTTTGTATCAGACATTCTCCTGGCCACTTTATACACCTTATCTCATTTAATTCTTCTAGCAGCCTTGTGAAGTAGGTGTTATTATCTCGGGTTGTTAGATAAAGAAACCGAACCTCAGAGACATAGAGTAACTAGCCAAGGTCACACAGTGAGTACTTAAGTGCTGGAGTTTGGATTTGCACCCAAGGGCTACAGGCTATTTTGATGTTATGAAGACAGAGAGAATAAAGTGGGATAATTTTAACATTTGGATTCTCAAGCCAAATGTCCCCAAATGTCCTCTAATCCGGGGATGGCTTGGGTAGGTGATTTACACCTGTGGTTCTGAAGGATTTACACGCGGCTGGTTGGACTGGGAAGAACAGCTTCAGTGGTATGCTCGGTGAGGGCAAAATAAATAAATGAAGTGAGTTTTAAAATTCTTGGTCTTGGTTTGAAGTAGGGATTATAAATCAGGACTAGTCTTCTTCCCCTGCCCCCCCTTAAGCTAAACCACTGACCTCTTTGGTTTTCATTGCCAAATATAGTTAGAACAGACACTGAAGGCCTCAGGAGCTGGCTTCTGAGGGGAAGGCTTTCTGAGCTATTCCTGGCCAAACACAGTCCAGCACTGTAGGTCTTGAGTCTCCTGGAGGAACACCTGTGTCTACAAAGCTGCAAATAGAGTTTCCACCCTTGAGGTGGGACCTTTTGTCTTTGGCAACTGTTGCCCAAGGCAGCTTTTCAGACGCTGTTGCAAACTGACTGAGAGAGACCTATGAGTGCTGCCCTTCCTTCCTTCAGCCAAGAAGGAGAGGGCCTTGTTATCCTGCGTCCCATGGAGGCTTCTGCCAAAGCTGGACTGGAGGCTTGGTCTTCATTTGCATGGGAACAAGGGTGAGGCTAGATAGCTATCTGGTGGTCCCACTGGTCTTGTTCCAGAGCTATTTTGGAACATTCTGGAAAAACAATAAAAGGATTGTGGCCACACAGGCAGCAGAATTTAGTGGGTTATTGAACATTTATCCAACAGCAGGAAAGTTGTTCTGAATATTAAGAAGACTTCTTGAAACATAACAAGTGTGTTTTACTTATTACACAATATTTATTCAGTGTAGAAAAAAAAAACAACTCTTTCATACCACTCCCAGAGATAACCTGTATTAATATTTTAGTATATACCCTTTCAGACATCCTATCTAATAAAAGAGAAACATGCCAAATGACCGTATTTCACTATGCCTACAAGTCACGCCCACCAAATTAGCAAATTAGCCCAACCAAGATGGTGGTTAATTTGCGTATCCAGCTGCAGAGAGAAGACTGAAGGTAGCTAGAAAGAAGCCAAGCACTGCAGAAGGGAGCGAAGCTGTGGAGAAGCAAGCAAGTGGGGTGGTGGAGAAGGGAGAAAAGCAGGTAGGGCAGTGAAGACCACAGCAGGAAGCCGTATAGCAGGAATCTTCCTGCAATGGGCCTCTAGTTTGTACATAATACACATACACATATATGCATACTTTTAAAAATGGAATTTAATACAGAGAGGCGAATGAAACATATTCCTTCATTTACAGGAAATTGTCATTATCAGTCTATACAAGGCTTCTCTCTTGTTTTAATTATTTTATATTTTCTCCTTTAATTTCCATACCCCTTTCCATCTCCTTCATAGGGACCCGCTTTAACATGTTTGATAACTGCACTGTTAAATGTTATAAAATCTGTTATGCTGTTTTGTGATTATGTATTTTTAACATATATATATATATTGATATATATTTTAAATTAGCCCCTTTTATTGAATTTATTGGGGTGACATCTATATATATATATATATATATATATATATATATATATATATATATATATATAAGTCTAAGTGACCCTTAAGACTGAATGACTGGAACAACCAGTTGACCAGTTGCTATGAGGTGCACTGACTATCAGAGAGCAAATTCTCAAAGTATGAGCTATTCCCGGTAGTCAGTGCATTTCCACAGTCATCCTCCTGTGGCTCCTCCCCCTGGCCAGCCACCCTCCTGTGACCCTTTCTCCTCTCCCCCCCAGCCTCCTGTGACCCCTTCCCCCCACCCCCATAGGCCTACCTCCCACGGCTCCTCCCCCCAGATGGCCAGCCCCCTGATAGGCCTCCATCTCCAGCCAGGAGAATTCATGCACTGGGCCTCTAGTTGGTTAATAAAATTATGTAGGTTTAGTGTACAATTCTATAA
This sequence comes from Pipistrellus hanaki, assembly GCF_964339955.1. Classification (NCBI taxonomy): domain Eukaryota; kingdom Metazoa; phylum Chordata; class Mammalia; order Chiroptera; family Vespertilionidae; genus Pipistrellus; species Pipistrellus hanaki. The sequence continues at coordinate 48,738,538 of NC_140511.1, forward strand.
TACATTATCTGTATATTGTATTATGTTCACCACCCCAAGTCAAGCCTCTTTCTATCACCATTTAGCCCCCCTTTACTCTCTCCTACTCCCCTTTCCCTATTCTATCTCCCCCCACCCGTTTTTCACTCTGGTAATCACCATACTGTTGTCTGTCTATGAGGTGTTTTTTGCTTAATCCCTTTACCTTTTTCATTCAGATTCCAACCTCTTCTCCTCTGATAGTTGTTCTCTGTATCTATGAGTCTTTTCTATTTTTTTAAAATATATTTTATTGATTTTTTACAGAGAGGAAGGGAAAGAGATAGAGAGCTAGAAACGTTGATGAGAGAGAAACATCGACCAGCTGACTCTTGCACACCCCCTACCAGGGATGTGCCTGCAACCAATGTACATGCCCTTGACCAGAATCGAACCTGGGACCTTTCAGTCCGCAGACCAACACTCTACCACTGAGCCGAACCGGCTTCAGCGAGTCTTTTCTATTTTATTTGTTAGTTTATTTTGTTCATTAGATTCCACATATAAGTGAAATAATATTGTACTTGTCTTTCTCTGACTGTCCTATGTCACTTAGCATAATACTCTCCAAGTCCATCCATGCTGCCACAAAGGGTAAAATTTCCTTCTTTTTTATTTATTTATTTATTTTTTTACAATCCAGTGTAAATGTACTACAGCATTTTAAAATAATGTATTTTAATTGATTTTTAAAGAGAGAGCAAGAAAGAGGGAGAAAGAAATGTGAGCATGGCTGCCTCCTACACACTCCTACTGGGGATCAAGCTGAAAGCTTGGCATTGTGCCCTGATGGGGAATCAAACCTGCAACCTTTTGGTACATAGGATGATACCCAACCAACTGAGCCACAGTGGCCAGGGCTATCCTAAGCATTTTAATCTACTTGTTTATTGATGGGCACTTGGGCATTTCTAGAGCTTAGCTATTATAAATAGTGCTTCACTGAACATAGAGGTGCATATATTCTTTCAAATTAGTGTTTGGAGTTTCTTCAGATATATTGCCAAAGTGGAATTGCTGGGTCATAAGACAATTCCATTTTTAGTTTTTTGAGATAATTCCATACTGCATTCCACAGTGGCTGCACCAATCTACATTCCAACCAACAGTGTACAAAGGGTTCCCTCTTCTCCACAACCTCACTAATACCTGTTTGTTGATTTATTGATGACTAGAGGCCTGGTGCATGAATTTATGCATGGATGGGGTCCCTCAGCCTGGCGGGCAATCAGGGCCATCTTGGGACCGGCTTGCAGGGGGCAGCAGTGGGGAGGACCACAGGAGGTTGGCCAGGTGGGGGGTGGAACCAGGGGAGGTTGGCTGGCCCAGGCCACAGGAGGTTGGCTGTGGTAGTGCACTGACCACCAAGGAACAGCTCCTGTGTTGAGTATCTGTCCCCTGGTGGTCAGTGCACATCATAGCTACTGGTCGACCAGTTGTTCCGTTTTAATGGTCGCTTAGGCTTTTATGTATATAGATAGGCATTCTGACAGTTGCAAGGTAATATCTCATTGCAGTTTCAATTTGCATTTCTGTGATGATTAGTGAGTGACATTGAGCATCTTTTCATTTGTCTATTGGCCCTTTGTATGTCTTTTTTGGAGAAGTGTATTCAGTTTATTTGCTCATTTTCTAATTGGACTCTTTGTTTTTTGTTTTTGTTTTTTTTTTTGGTGTTTTTATAAGTTCTTTATAAATTTTGGATATTACCCCTTATCAGTTATAACATTGGTGAATATATTCTTCCATTTACTGGGTTGTCTTTTCATTTTATTGATGGTTTTCTTTGCTGTACAAAACCCTTTTAGTTTGATATAGTAACATATAAATATATTGACTTAAAAATTTTCCTGCTTTTCTCATTGAACATGTGCAAAACAATTATCCAGCCCTGGCTGGTGTTTCCAAGTGGTTAGAGCATTGGTCCACACACTATAGGGTCAAGGATTTGATTTCCAGCCAAGGGCCCGTACCTGTGTTGCAGGTTTAATCCCAGCCCTGATTGGGGTGTGTGAAAGGCAACCAATCAATGTGTCTCTCACATTGATGTTTTTCTCTTTCTCTCTTTCTCTCTCCCTCCCTCCCTTCCACTCTCCTAAAAATTATCAGAAAAATATCCTAGGGCCCACCAGTGTGGCTCAGTGGTTGAGTGTTGACCTATGAACCAGTAGGGAATGGTTCAATTTCTGTCAGGGCACATTCCCAGTCAGGGCACATGCCCGGATTGTAGGCTTAATCCCCAGTTGGGGGTGTGCAGGAGGCAGCCAATCAATGATTCTCTCAAAACATTTGTTTCTCTCTCCCTCTCCTTTCTTCTTTGAAATCAATACAGATTTTTTAAAACTTTAAAATATCCTTGGGTGAGGTTAACAAAAAACAAAACAAAACAAAACAAAAACAATTATCCACATAGACTGTTTCTTCTTACTGCTACATACTATGCCATAATATGTATCTTCCACTTTTTACTTTCCTTATTTTTTAATGAGGGACACTTGGATTACCTCCAGCACTCCTTGGCCACAAATAAGATGAACATCCTATTTGCTGTCCTCTTATAGATGGGAGTGAGAATTTATTGAGATGACATCACTTGGTCAAAAAGCTTCTAATACAGATTATGCTAAATTCAGTGAGAGTGCCTGGTTGTGTTTCCATCAGCACGGCCTGAGAGTTCCCACCCTCCCAAGTCCTTGCCAGCCTCCTCATGGATCCACTTTTCTGATGTTTGCCATCCTGATGAGGATAAAGCAATATGCCACTATTGTTTCAATTTCCACTACTGATTACTTGTGAATTTTAGCATATCTTTTATTGATCATTTGAGTTTTTCCTAATGAGCCACACAATTTTTTTAAAAGTTGAATCTTATTTATCTATAACTTGCTTTTTGTCACTCATCTGCATATTTTGGACATCTTTCCATGTCAATAAATCTATCTATACAACATCATTTTTATTGCCTGCATAGTATTTCAATCAGATGAAAATGTCATAAATTGTGTGACCATTCCCCTTCTATCGGACATTGAGAGTTTCCCTCCCTACATTTTTACCATACAAAATGTACCAATAAACATATTTGTGCGTTTGTCTTTGGGTAATATCATGAATTATTTTAAGGATAAATTCTTAGAAGTAAAATTACTCGGTCAAAGGATATGTACTTTTTTGTTGTTGCTAAATCTTTTGATATACTGCCAAATCGCCCTCTAGAATTATGAGTTTTTACTTCTACTAACAGTGTATAAATGCAATTTTTCTATATTCTTAGCAACACTGACCATTGTTTTTTTATCCTTTTCTAATATTTGTCATTCAATAGGCAACAATGGTATTTCTTACTAGTTTGTAGAAAGCTTTATTCTTTTCCTATGTTTCTGAGACAGCATTTTGATTCTTAATAATTCTTTTTTAAAAACATGCTTTTATTGGTTTCAGAGAGAGGAAGCAGAAGGTAGGGAGAGATAGAAACATGGATGAGAGAGATACATGCCCCCTACTGGAGGTCATCCACAACCTGGGCATGTGCCCTGACAGGGAATCCAACCAGCAACCTGCTGCTGCATGGGATGAGGTTCAGCTAACTTTAGTAATTCTTAAATATATTTAACTTATTAGTTTTATTTGAGCAACTCTATTATTTTTATCAGCTGACTCCTGATCATTGTGATTTGTTTCCTCCTATCTTCTGTAATTTTGGGTTCTTAGCTTTTCTTACTAAAGCTTAGTCTATGGTGATTCTGTATAGCCTGGGTTGAGATGAAACTGTCCAGGGAAATTTATGTTTGTTTATTCTTTTTTAAAAAGAAGTATATATTTTATGGAGTTTTGTTTTGTTTTGTTTTACAGAGAGGAAGGGAGAGGGATAGAGAGTTAGAAACATCGATGAGAAACATTGATCAGTTGCCTCCTCCACGCCCCTTACGGGGGATGTGTCTACAATCAAGGTACATGCCCTTGACCAGGATCAAACCTGGGACCCTTGAGTCCGCAGGCCGACGCTCTAGCCACTGAGCCAAACTGGTTAGGGCTATGTTTGCTTATTCTTATTGTCCTAGAGTTATTTCCGCTCTGGAACCATTCTTAACATGAATTTCTTGATTTGGGGTTCCTAACCCACGCACATGTGCATTTGTGCTGGAGATGTGGGGTGCGGCCTTTTGAGAATTCTGGATTTACCTGAGTGTCACGGTTCCTTTTCTTCTGTTCCTAAGTAAGTCTGTGCTACCAAGAAGAGGACAACCCTCCTCCAAACCCAGGCAACTACTTTTCGGCTCAAGTTTTCCATTCTGACTTTTAGTGTTCTTGGTTTGCTCTCTTGTGCAGTGCCTGCATTCGGTTATGCATTAAAAATGAAATTAAGTATATTTTACTTAGCATTTCTAGATGTTTAATAGCAGAATTTCCAGCTTATCAAGTATGCCATATTGAACTAGGAGTTGGCATTAACTATTCTCATTATTACTTTAATTTACAGTATTTCTCTGATCAATAGTGAGATTAAATACTTTTTTTATATCTTTATGATAATTTATATTTCCTTATATGATTTTTTTTTTTTTTTTTAGTATTTGGTCCTTTTATTTTACTGGAGTGTTTGTTTCTTTGCTATCGTTTTTGAAATACTGCCTAATGGTAAAAAATATGAAAGGTTTGTCAGATACATTATTTTTATCCTTTTTGTGGAGTATGGTTTATTCTTTGTCATATAAACCTTATAGATATTTATATCACCAAAGACATCAATTTTTCCTTTATTATTTCTGTCTTTGATGACTTCCTTAGAAAGCCCTTCTCTGTGTCAATATTTTATAATATCCACCTATTTTTTCTAATACTTTTATGACTTCACTTTGTACTTTAAACACGTTTTAATGTCAACTGAGCTTTATTTTTGGTATGCAATATTTTATTTTGTTCTCCCATATTGTTAGCCAGTTGTCTAATGCAAGCATTAAGTAGTATATATTTTCTGCAGGGTTTGAGAGGCTTTCTTCATCATATACTACATGGATTTTCAAGTTGAGTTCTGCAGAGCCAGAGGGTTTCCCTGGTTACTTTTGCAGTTTCCTGGGGAGACAAGGAGGCAGCAAATGAGCTAGATTCTTTCTCCAGCTTCTAGTAGACCAGGTCTACTTTTTTTGTTTTATACATTAGGGGATCCATGTCAGATTTTACCTGAAATTCACCTGCCTTCAAACCAGAAATATAACAAATTCTTTTTTAAAAAAATATATATTTTATTGATTTTTTTTTACAGAGAGGAAGGGAGAGAGATAGCTAGAAACGTAGATGAGAGAGAAACATAGACCAGCTGCCTCTTGCACACCCCCCACTGGGGATGTGCCCGCAACCAAGGTACATGCCCCCGACCGGAATCGAACCTGGGACCCTTCAGTCCGCAGACCGACGCTCTACCTCTGAGCCAAACCGGCTTCGGCAAGAAATATAACAAATTCTTAAACAGTAAATATATGAAACTGTTTCTGGTCCTTTTATTCTTTTCCATTGCTCAATCTGTCATTTCTTGCATAGGTTTCACAGTTTAAAGCATTATTATGAAACTTTGCAAACTTACGCAAAAATAGAGATAATAACATAATGAATGATTCCCCATGTACCTATCATTAATATCCAACAGTTGTTAAGGTTTTGCCACACTTAATTAATATTGCTTTTTCTTTTCTGTTTGTTTTGTTTTGTTTCTTGCCAAAGTATCTGGTTTTCTTTCCCTCCCTTCCTCCCTCTTTTCCTCCCTCCCTCCCCTCCTTCCTTTCTGCCCTCTCTCTTTTTCTCTCTTTTTTCCTTCCTTGCTTTCTTCTTCTTTCCTGTCTTACTCTCCTCTCTTTTCCCCAGACACCATGTCATCTCACCCATACTTCAGTATGCATGTGTTTAAAAAAAGAAAAAATAATAATATTTCATTACGTACCCAAATCCTATTGTCACATTTAACTTAATAATTTTGTGGTATCATCTCATACCCAGTCCATAATCAAATTTGCCTTATTGTCTCAAAAATGGTTTTTGACAGTGGTTTGTTCAAAACACACTCCAAACAAGATTGTTATATTGCTAGCGTTTCTTTGAATCTAGATTTGCCTCCCTTTTTGTTTTCATGCCATTGACTTGTTGAGGAAAATAATGTTTTAATAATTGTCATTTAGAATTTGTATTATCAAGATGAATCTTGATTCTCTACTTTACTTTGTCTGTGGCCAGCTCACTTGTTAGGGTGGAAATGAGGGGACTGGTGTGGTCACTTGCAATATTCCTCACGGAGAGAAAGAATGTTGAAATGGCAATCCTTGTACTTTTCTTTGCTACACTTTTTTCACTTGACCTTTCTCGTAGTAAATCAGAGGCATTGCCTCGAGGAGAAAGGATTGGTACAACCGGAATGCAGAGAAAGGAACAGAACAAAACAATGTTCAGTTTTCTGACTTTTAAAATAGCCTCTTGAAGCCCACATAAAAAACAATAGTTTTGAAAGCCAAAGTCTTTTATTTGCTGAGAACCAGGTTTTATTGAGAGAAGAAAAGGCCCTTGAGAATCAAAAGGAAAGTCCCGGAAGCATGAGGGATTGAGCTTTGCCCAAGGAACACATTGGAAAGAGACTAGAGGGAGAGCCTGACCAAGTCCCTTCACCCGGAGCCTTCTGGACTGGGGGAGGGGAGGGATGTAGAGGGAACATAGGAGGCTGGAGGAAGACTTGTGTGTGTGTGTGTGGGAGGGGAGGGTGTGAGATTCCCACTATAGGACAGCAGTGGGGGGCTACAGATCAGCCCCAGGAAGCCAGGGAGGTCTGCCAATGTCCAGAGCTCATCGGCCATTTGAGTGAGCCCCAGGTTAGCTGTTCTTTTTAACACTGCCCTGTCTTTCAACAGCCTGCAGGATATCATCAGTTGGCCCAGCAGAAGTGATACTTGCCTGTATCCAGTCATTTTTGAGCCCCATCCAGATTGCTCTGCATGGCAGAGGGCACTAATAAGTTACCTGCAACTTCTCAGATCAAAGAATAGGGGCATTTTATACCAAAGGAGTAGTGGGGCTGAAGGCAGAGCCACCCACCTCTGTATTGGGTGGCATTCACAAGTCACATATGGGATACTTTAGAGCTTCCAGCCTAGTTTTGCACATGTTCTAGTCTGATTTTTGTCTCAATCTGATTGGTTTGTTCTACCAGTTAGAGATCTTTAACCACCTGTTTTTAAAAAAATAGATGTCAGACTCCATCCCAAATAAATTGACCTAGATTCTCTGTAAGTAGGGCATAATATCATTGTGTAATTATGAGTAAATTTTATCTTTGCGAGGCCACTTAACTTTGTTCAGTTAGGCATTATCATTCTTCAGATATTTAAAAAATGTACCCCAGTGATCATAACAGACTGAGACCAAGAGTGAGTGAATGTATGTGTGTATGTGTGTGTGTGTATGTATGTATGTATGTATGCATGCAGTTTTAGATTTAGGGTTGTATCAGTAACACAGTCAGATCTAGAAAGTTTAAGTGCAGCCTGCAGGGGCAAGTGTTTGGAGAAGACCTGCTGCAGGTGATGGAAGAATGCCAGCTCAGGCGAGGCAACAGAAAACAGGGGGGCTCTACTGTAAGGAGGTGGCATCAAGGAGAAATAGCAGGAAGCAACAGGACATCAAAAATGGCAGAGAGCACAGCAGTGGGCATTCTAGGAGCAAGCTGAATAGGCAAGACCAAGAGGAATCCAGCTGTAGGAGACAGAGAGAGGATTCTGCTTGTGACAGCTCACTATGGGCTGAATTGTGTCTCTACTCCTCAAATTCATATATTGAAGGCCTAACCCAGAGAACTTCTGGATGTGAGTGTAGTTGGAGATAAGACTTTTAAAGAAGTAATTAAGGAAAAGTAAGGTCTAAGTGTGGGCCCTAGTCCAATATGACTAGTACATTTATAAAAAGAGGAGACCAGGACACAGACTACCCCCAGATGGAGGGATGACTACATGGGCACACGAAGAGATGGAGGCCACCTGCAAGTCAAGAACAAGGTATCAGGAGAAACCAAAACTGATATTAGACTTTTAGCCTCCAGAACTGTGAGGAAAAAATTTCTGTTGTTTAAGCTACCCAACCTATTTTTATTTTGTTGTAGCAGTCCCAGTAGACTAATACTCTGCTGTCAAAAGGACTGGTGAGAACAGGGCAGGGCTGGTGCCTTAGAGTTAGGGTATCATGTCTAGTTCTCAGCAGCAGCAGGCACACAACAAGGGTCAGAGAACCAGGATGGAATCACTGATTCAGAGCAAGCAGGATCTTATTCATTCAATAATATTTTATTAAGCTCCTAGTTTGTGCTGGCCCTTATTCCAGATACAGGGTATATTATTATTGTTAGAGTTGTTGTTGGCTTGTATTAGGAGGGTTAATAGGTGATTTGAGAGTGTTAGATGAGACAAGGTCTCAAGGTCTGGGTGGTTTTTTACTAAATGCTATTCCTGCTAAATGTTAATATATAGCACAGTATTTTACAGACCAGCTATAAGCAGGATGAACTTGACAGGAACCCAACAGGTAACTATAGCCAACAGCAAAGAAGAAATCAACATGAATTGACTAACTAGTGTATACAAAAGCAATGGCTGAACTTCCCTTCTGGCAGAGGAAGCTTTGAATGCGAACCCCTTGACTCCTTTACTTGCTGCAAGTAAATAAAAGTACCCTGCTGCAACCATGTCTTGTTTTTGAAAAGAAAAACCCACCCTAGCTGGTTTGGCTCAGTGTCTAGAGGGTGGTCCTGTGACTGAAGGGTCTCGGGCGTCAAGGGCACATGTCTGGGTTGCCGGCTCCATCCCCAGTAGGGGTCGTGCAAGAGGCAGCCAATCAATGATTCACTTTCATCATTGATGTTTCTATCTCCCTCTCCCTCTCCCTTCCTCTTTGAAATTAATAAAAAAAAATTTTCTTAAAAAGGAAAACCCCAAGTGGGTGAACCCCTTGAGTTTGATAACAATTTAGTGACTCCAGATAGGACACACTTAAAAGTTTGGTCTGGTGGGGGCATTGGCAAAGTAGTTGGTAGCAGGAGCTGATCCATGGCTTGGTTGCCTGCATCTCCACTGGATAATCTGCTCTATAGGAAACTCCACTCGGTGCTGACCACCCACCAGAACAGCTGTGTGGCCTTCTTCTACAGCAAAGTAGAGTGGCCACTTGAATCTGTTTTGTTTAGCACTTCAGAAGGGAGCTGGGTGGGTCATCCCCTGTGTTCGCTTAAAGTAGTGTTTCTATTCCTGTTTGGGGTATTGGAAAGGTAGTTTCAGTCTGGCTCATGCTTGGCTTCAGGTTGGTGGGGCAGGAACTGTCGCCAGAATGTCGGTGTTAGGGCTCAGCCTAGGTCTAAATCTGGAGGGTTGAGGAACACCAACAGGTAATCAAAAAAAAAAAAAAAAAAAAAAAAAAAAATCAACTGCGATGATCTCTGGTTCCATCATCCTAGATGTCCTCGAGTGACAGCTCTGGCGTGGTTGTCTGTCATGCAGGACTTGGATTTTGCTCTTTGTGCATATGTTTGCATTTACCTTGTTTATCTTACAATAAATGTGCTAGCATGGGAAACTCAAATTTGATCCTTGAATGCAGCCCCAAAAGAAAGTTATTTGTTTGAATTTAAGAAATGAAGTGCTTATACAAATTAAGAAATGTAAGAAATGGGGCAGTGGTAATGTAACCAAATAACCCTGCCCCCTGCCTCCCCTGTCCCCCAAATGGAGGTTTGGCTTCTGGCTGCAATGAAAGCAAAACTTGTGAGGCAGATACTGGAACAAAAGGAAAGAGGTTCAATTCCAGAGCCACAAAACCTAGGAGAATGGCAGACTCCCATCTCAGAGTCCAATCCCCAATACCCTCTTCCTGCTCAAGTGCATTGTTCTTTCTTTCTTTTTTTTTTTTTTGTTTTGGACAGTATTACAGATATCTCCTGTTATCTTACCCTTTGCCTCCCTCCACCCAGCCTCTGTCCCATCCCAATCTTTCCCCACACTATTCTGTGTCTATGGGCTTTGCATATATGTAAATACATTCTTTAGTTAATCTCTTCCTGTCTGCCCCAACTCCCTACCCTCTGAGCTCTGGTATTTTTTTTTTTTTTAATATATTTTTTTATTGATTTTCTACAGAGAGGAAGAAAGATGGACAGAGAGCTAGAAACATCGATGAGAGAGAATCATCGACCCAGCTGCCTCTTGCACACCCCCTACTGGGGACGTGCCCGCAACCAAGGTACATTCCCTTGACCAGAACCAAACCGGGGACCTTTCAGTCCGCAGGCTGATGCTCTATCCATTGAGCCAAACAGGTTTCGGCTGAGCTCTGGTATTTTGTTCCATGCATCCACTCCTCTGGACCTATTTCATTTGTCAGTTTATTTTGTTCATTGGATTCCACATGTAAGTGAGATCATGTGATATTTGTCTTTCTCTAACTGGCTTATTTTGCTCAGCATAATAATTTCCAGGTCTGTCCATGCTGCTACCAAGCATAAGAGCTCTTTTTTTTTTTTTTTTTTTTTTTTTTTTTACATCTTCATAGTATTCCATTATGTACCACAGCTTTTTTTTTTTTTATCCACTGATCTACTGATGGGCATTTGAGCTGTTTCCAGATCTTAGCTATTGTAAATAATGCTGCTATAAACACAGGCGTGTATATATTCTTTCTGATTGGTATTTCAGGATTCTTGGGATATATTCTCAGAATTGTGATTAATGGCAGTTCCATTGTTAATTTTTTGAGGAAACTTCATACTGTGTTCCACAGTGGCTGCACCTGTCTGCATGCCTACCAGCAGTGCACTAGGGTTCCCTTTTCCCACATCTATGCCAGCACTTGTTGTTTGTTGATTTATTTATGGGAGCCATTCTGGCAGGTGAACATAACAAAGGGAGTCGCATGGGCTCTCAAATTAGCTGGGCCGTACATTCTTTGGGCAGATTACAGTCCCCAGGAAAAACAGAACAATGTAATCAAACGCTCAAAAAGACCTTGGCCAAGTTGTGCCAGGAAACCCATGACACCTGGCTTAAATTACTACCAACTGCCCTGACCCTTCAGGGAAGCACCTAGGAATGCCTATATTAAGTCCTTTTGAACTTATGTAAGGTATGCCTTTGGGGGCTCCTCTCAAATTTTAGAATGCCCAGGCCCATTTATAAAACAGGCTGTTAAACAGATTATTCAGGTAGGAAAAGTAACTGAAAACAAATAAGTATGCGAATCTGATTTCACCCACACCAACAGACACTACGCTACATCCATATGATCCAGGGAACTAGGGGTATTTAAAAGGTTGGAAATCAGGATCCTTGCAAGATCAACTGAATCCAACATGGACAGGTCCCCATTTGGTGCTATTAACAACTCATTCTTCTCTTAAACTACAAGATACCCCTTCCTGCATATATCACTGTCAAGTGAAGCCAGCTGTATCACCCAGTGACAACAAAGAACCAGACCCACAGTATTCCTGCACACTCTGGTCTGACCTCAAGCTGCTCTGAAAAGGCAAATGAATCATGGCTATTACACCCTCCTGTTCCCAGTAACCCCAGAACCTAGGGGACCCCAAGGCTTTCATAAGTCAGGCATAGAATTTCACGCCTTTAACTCAAAAAGAGTTACTTTGTCCATGTTCAGCAGGAAGCAGTTACAGAAGGATGACCCTTGTCCCCATTACCTCAAAAAACGAGTGAAAAATCTCAGGAGGGAATTTTTAGATAGGACAAGGGTCTCCAAGTCTGGGTGGTTCTTACTAAATGCTGTTCTTGCTAAATGATAAAATGTAACACAGTATTTTACAGAGCAGCTGTAAACGGGATGAGCTTGACAAGAACGCAACCAGGTAAGTGTAGCCAACTGCAAAGAAGAAATCAATGTGTAATTGGCCGAATAGTGTATATAAGCAATGACTAAGCCTCCATTGTGGGAGACAAAGCTTTGGGCGTAAATCCCATTTCTTTTATTTGCTGCAAGTAAATAAAACTACTTTGCAACGATGACAACCATATCTCGTTCTTGAATAGAGCACTCCAATAACCAAACTACCCAATATGGAGGCTATGCTCCTTTAGTCTTCCTGACCAGGCATATACCTACCGGCAGATGGGTTTGAGCAACCTCATTTTCAGAGAGAAGGAACTGTGGAAAAGGGGTCAGGTGTTTTTTTTTTTTTGTTTGTTTGTTTTTTCCTTCTTCTTTTCATTTATAGTTGACATACATTATTATATAGTAAACCTCAGTGATTAAATAGTATACAACTTACTAAGTGATCATCCCAATAAATCTGTACCCATCAGACACCATATATAGTTATTATAATATTATTGCATATATCCTCTATACTATCTTTTACATCCCAATGAATATTCTATAATAAACAACTTGTACTTTTTAATCCCTTTACCTTTCCCACTCATCTCCCCACACCCCCTCCCATCTGGCAACCATAAAAATATTCTCTGCGTCTGTGAGTCTGTTTGTGTTCTGTTTGTTCATTTTGCTTTTTAAATTCAATTGTTGATAGATATGCATTTATTGCCATTTTATTGTTCATGTTTTTTTTTTTAATCTTTCTATCCCCCTTCTTTTTCTTAAAGAAGACCCTTTAACATTTAGTATAATACTGGTTTGGTGGTGATGAAGTCCTTTAGCTTTTTCTTATCTGCAAAGCTCTCTATCTATCCTTTGATTCTAAATGATAGGTTACTAGGCGGAGTAATGTTGCTTGCAGGTCCTTGCTTTTCCTCACCTTGAGTATTTCTTGTCAATCTCTATGGCCAGCAAAGTCGCCCTTGAGAGATCAGCTGACAGTCACATGGGCACTCCCTTGTGGCCGTTAAGATTTTCTCTTTGTCTTTAACCTTTGACATTTAGTTATGATGTGTCTGGTGCAGTCCTCTTTGTGTTCACTTTGTTCCCCAAGTTAGGGAAGTTTTCTGTTATTATTTTTTCAAATAGCTTTTCTTTTCTTTTTTTCTCCTTTTTTTTTTTTTAAAATAAATCTTTATTGTTTAGATTATTACAAATGTGTTCCTCTCTCCACCCCCCCCCCCTTAATTGCTCCCCTCCACCAGGTTCCCATCCCACCCTCTGTCCTTTTCCCACCCCCCATTGTTCTCATCCATAGGTGCACAGTTTATGTTTAGTCTCGTCCCGCACCCCCACTCCCCTTTTCCTCGAGAATCATCAGTCCACTCCCCTTCCATACCTCTGATTCTATTATATTCACCAGTTAATATTGTTCATCAGATTTTTTAATTCCCTTGGTTTTTAGTTTCACTTGTTGATAGTTACATATTTTTTGTTCATAATTTTTATCTTTATCTTCTTCCTCTTCCTAAATAACCCCCTTCAGCAATTCATATAATTCTGGTTTGGCGGTGATGAACTCCTTTAGCTTTTTTTTATTTGTGAAGCTCTTTATCTGGACTTCAATTCTGAGTGATAGCTTTGCTGAGTACAGTATTTTTGGCTGTAGGCTCTTGCTATTCATCACCTTAAATATTTCTTGCCATTCCCCTTAAATATTTCTTGCCATTCCCTTCTGGCCTGCATGGTTTCTGTTGAGAAATCAGCTGACAATTGTATGGGTGCTCCTTTATAGGTAACTACCTGCTTTTTTCTTGCTGCTTTTAATATTCTCTCTTTGTCTTTTGCTCTTGGAATTTTAATTATGATGTGTCTTGGTGTGGTCCTCCTTAGATTCCTTTTGTTTGGGGTTCTGTGCGCTTCCTAGACTAGTAAGTCTATTGCTTATCTCCATTTTAATTCTTTTTCTGGAGTTGGGACATGTTCTTTTTTTCCTCATTTGGCAGTCTCCCTGTGTTTCTATGTATTAGGTAGAGCTGCTGTGTCTCCTGGGCTTGGTAGAATGGCCTTGTGTAGTAAGTGTTCTGTAGGGTCCAGAGACACAGCTTCCTTGATTACCCAAATTTGGCACTCAAGGTGTGTCCCCTGTATGAGCTGTGTACACGCTCCTCTTGTAGTTTGGCCTTGATTACTGTTGGCATGTCAATGGGAGGGATTTATCTCCAAGACGATCAACTGCAAGCACTGGCTGCTACCATCCACCACTGTGGAGGATTAGCTATGCAGGGCCCAACCAACACAGCAGGACTTCAGCAGGGCTCTGGTGCCCACTGAGCATATCCTTTGAATGTGTCTCTCATGGAGCAAGTTGGAAGGTGGTGCTTTGCTGTGGTCTGAAGCTGTCCATTGGGTGCACTAGCTCTGGGACTTCCAAGGAGATACAGGTCAAGGTCAGCCATTGCCTGTATTCTGCCAGGGGTCACCTGGCATGAGCTACAAAGCAATATACAGATGGTTGCTACTTGTATTGGGTTTGGAGGTGCCCAGGTAAAGCTAAGCTGTGAACCAAGGCCAGCTGCTGCTAGTGCCTGGCCCAGAGCCACTTAGGGAAATGTACGGGGCACTCTGAGGCTGTTTGTTTGAGAGATTTTAGGAAAATCTGAAGCATGAGTTAAGACAGGGCATTCGTATGGAAAAGACACTGGATACTCATTTTGGGTTAGCCAGAAAGTTGGGTGGGGTGGGGCTCAGGGAACCACGAGGATGGGTAAACAGTGAGAGTTAGGTTGATGGAGTCTCAAATATGGCACCTGCCTATATGCTTTGTTGGAGGAGGGCTCAGAAAAGTAACAGTGGCCTCTGCCAGCACTTCTGTCCAAGAGAATGATTCCCTTCCAGCTCTCTCTCTGATGCCAGGCAAATCAGGTATTGTCTGTATGTCTCTAGTGCCTTTCAACCTGTTGCCCCATTACTGAAGCTCAGAGGGAGTGTGTTTGAATAATTCTACGTATGGGCCCTTTAAGAGGAACCACCTGAAACTCCACAGTCCTCTGTCTCCCTCAGACTCAATTTCTACTAGTTTTTAAAAAAATTTTATTGATTTTTTTACAGAGAGGAAGGGAGAGGAGAGAGATAGAGAGCTAGAAACATCAATGAGAGGGAGACATCAGCCAGCCGCCTTCTGCATACCCGCTACTGGGGATGTGCCCGCAACCAAGGTACATGCCCTTGACCGAAATCAAACCTGGGACCTTTCAGTACGCAGGCCTATGCTCTATCCACTGAGCCAAACTAGTTCCGGCCCTACTAGTTTTTACAGCCAGAAGTTATAGGCACTGGGACTTTGAGCTGGGGGACCTGTTGAGGACTGGGACCCCTTGCTCCTCAGAGGGGATCTCTAGAGCCAAGATATCCCTCCTGATTTTTATCTGCCACATGTGACTTATGGGGCCAGCCCATCCACATCTCTGCTTCCTCTACTAGTCTTGATGTGGCCTCTTCTTTAATTCCCTTGTAGGGTTTCCATTCAGCCAGATTTCAGGCATTTCTGAATGAAGGTTGCTCTGTAGTGTAGTTGTGGATGTGGGAAGAGGTGAGTACCGTATTTACTTACATTGCCATCTTGACCGGAAGTCCTAGATGGGTTAGTAATCAGGTATATGATTTTTATCTTTAAGAGAAAGTAAAATTTCTTTTTGTAGAAAGTTTTCACTGGCACCTGTTAACAAACTTGGATATTTCCCTTGAATGTCTCCAACTCATGTTCTTTAATATGTAACATTCCAACTTTATCTTGATTTGACTTCATTCGTTTTTCTAAAATGTCACAAGTTATTTCCCAAACTATGTCTTAATAGAAAACTCAAGTATTTCCAGGCAATAACTAGATCATCTGTGTCAATGTAGGCAACCATTGGATAAACTTCCCTAATTCATACCACATCTGCTCTCCAAATCCTGCATGACCTTGAGCATAAAAAAAATCTCCAAATTATTTTCTCCTCAAAATAACCATGCATCCCAAATTCTCCCCTTTCCAATTTTCTATTAAATGAAAGACATATTGTCAACACCGAATCAGCCAACTTTTGTTAAAATCCGGGAAGTCTTTCAAAAGCTTTCAGAGTAAACTGTCCTTGTTAAATATGACATTGATAATGGGAAATATTTGCATCTACGTGGTCCCTTTTGATCTCTTTACCAGTTCTGGTAACTGGGGACTGCTTGGACACAGGTATCCTTCTCTACTTATCACTGTGGGAGACTCTTTCCTCACTCCATTATTTGAAAAATTAAAGTGATGTGAAAGCCCAACTCTGGGTTCTTTCATTGGAAGGCAGCATGGAGGAACAGTCAAGGACATAGGCTTTGAAGTCAGGCAGCCTTGAGCTTGTCATGATTCTTCCACCTCCTAGCCTTGTAATTGTGGGCACATCACTTACTCAAAGTTTTAGTTTTATTAGCTATAAAGTGGGGATAATAATATTTACCTTATAGGCTTGTTGTGAGGATTAATGGTTCAAGTATGAAAGCATCAACTCAGTACCTGGCAGTGCAGTAAATGCTCATTAAACGGCAACTCTTTAATTGTAACAACTGAGGATGCCCCAATTAAAAAAAGAAAAGAAAGAGAAAGACAGGTACCTACTTTTTCTGCATGCCAGAACCCAAAGACACCATTTCACCTTGTATTAATCACTTTTACTTTTTCCTTTCAGAGTTCAGCTTTTTTCTGAATGTGTCACAAAAGAGGTTTAGTTAAAAAAGACCCATGTCCATGTCATCATCAGACTCCAAAGATTCTTCTTTCTTTGCTTCCACGTTCTTTTCCTGCTCTGGGGCAGCACAGGTGGAGGGGGCTGGACCTGCAGTTGAGGCTCCAGATGTTGATGTTGACCAGAGCCTTTACAACCAGCCCTGGCCAGAAAGGTTTACACTGGCTGCGTTAATGAGGGCATTGCTTTTATCCCTTTTGACTGCAGGATGAGGGCCGAGATCGATCCCTGAGATAGAGGTCCTGGTGCGGGTGACTGGGGGACACGCGCTGTAGGGGCACGGTGCTAGTTGCTGGATAAAGTGAGGGCCTCACTTGAAAATGGCCTTAGCTTCCTCAAAGGACAGAGCACCTTATTGTTGTGAGGATTAATGGTTCAAGTATGAAAGCATCAACTCAGTACCTGGCAGTGAGGATTAATGGTTCAATTAATCTGCTGAGAGGCAGATCAATGATCATTAAAATGAGGAGATGGAATCAATGATTTCTATTTCCTTCCTTATAGTTCCAAAATTCTAAGATCTTATATGGAGGGTGGGGGTGGGGGGAGGAGATAAACATTGATGAGCAAAAGAAATGTATTTCTTGGCTAATTCCATGGGAGGCTCAAGCTATGCTTCACCAATACGAACATTTCCAAAGCTTATAGGGTTATGTCTTTTCAAGAGACGAGAGCTTGGAGGAGGAAGTCTGGTTGTACTATACCAGGGAACTTTGTGGCTGCAAAAGCAATCATTTCTTCAGGGTAATAGAATGAAAGCAAAGGGACTTTAGGCCTTTTTAAGATGTGTGTTGTTGTTGTTGTTGTTTTAAATCTAAAATACAAGGTTTGCACATAATCTTGTTTTCTGAAGATACTTTAGAAAAATGTGGCATATTAATGACTCCACTTAAAAGGACTGAAAATGGGAGCCAGAAGGAAACTTTTTTCTCTGAACAATGACTGAGGAGAGAATGCTAACGAACATTCTGGCACACATATCTCATTCTCTGGCTGCTTCAGGACCCAAGAGCCAGTAGGTCATAATTAAAGCCAATAATGGCAACTCCAGACAGTTATCCAAATATTTTCCTGGTGCTGTCAATTCTCCACATTAAATGATTTAACATCATATTTGGGGAGTGTAGAACATACATGCAGAGAGGGAATTAAATGTTGACAGGAGTTTTGGAACATTTGCTGCAAGTTGCCCCCAAAGATATTGTTTATTACATTCAAAGGAATCGTAGAATATTTTCTTCAGTAGATAATTTTAAAGGACCCTTTCCATGCAGAGAGCTCCAAGGTTTGTCCTTAAGTCCTCAGGACAAGATCACATTTTCTGCAGGAAAGAAATCGTGTGTTTGGGGTTAAAGCCTCATGTTGTGTCAATAAGTGAACTTCTCCTACCTCCACTGTACCTTTCTGGAATGTTCTCTTGGATCACCAGGAGCTGCTGCAGAGCTACAGTTACGTAACTTACAAAAGACCAAAGCTGCTCATTTTTCTGTCACTACCACTTCCAAAAAGACAACCCACAAATACATCTGTCTGTAAAATCTGGGTAGGATCTTGGGACCAAGGTTTTCAATTCTGCCTTTTTTTCTTCTTCTTCATACAAGTTTTGTATCTTTAAAAACAATTAGTATGCAAAATCCTCCACCCCCACCCTTCATGCCTACTTTAAAACAATTAGAGTTTTCTCCCGGATGAAAATTAAGCAGCTCAATCTAAAGAGCGTTCGAGAGAGTTCCAAAGTACCATTGTGAGTTGAAATAAACTGGCCATCTGTCACTTTTTAAAAATAATTTTTAAACCCTCACCTGAGACTATGTTTTTATTGATTTTAGAGAAAGTGGGAAGGAGATGGAGAGAAAGAAACACTGATGTGGGAGAGAAACATCCCGTACACACCTCGACCAGGAATCAAACCCAGAATCTGGGTATGTGCCCAGGACCAGGAATCGAACCCATCACCTTTTGGTGTAAGAAATGATGCTTCAACCAACTGAGCCACAGGCCAGGGCCCAATCACTTCTTAATGGCAAAACGGGATTTGCTCTGTAAAACAATTCAGCAAAAACTAGGGTTCCAAACTCCAGTACTGCGTGCACCGTGGCAATGGAAACATTCCAGCCACAAGTTGAAGTTGGGAGCCAAACACAATTGCTAAGGCAAGGAAGACATCCGAGGCCAAACCAGACAGTGATCTTGGCACTGCCTGCCTCTGAGCCCAGAGCTTCAGCAGCTGAGGGTTGCTGATGTACCCTTTCGCGGTCTCAAAGTCTCTAAGTACACCAGAGCCCAGATTTAAAACACCCCCTGTCTCCCTGATCTTTCTCTACCCACACATTTCACCCCACGGTTACATCATAATAGATGGTGAAAATACTGTGATGTGTATACAAAATCTTAGGCATGCTTCCATTTAATCATACTTGGGTTTCTTTGAGGACCGCCCCCTTGTGAACAAGCACCTCCTTGACACTGGGTAAGAAAACCTCAGATTTGTGGCCACAGCCTCTGCTCTGTGATCGGGGTCACTCTGTGGCCGTCAGCTTCCTGCTTGGCTGGCAGAACCAGGCAGGCCTCTCGCCTGAGGGTGAGGGGAGACTTTCTTTGGATTCTCTTGTCAAAATGCACAGAGCCCACTCAAGAAAGCTGTATTTTCTACATTACAAGATGGCAGTGTGCCAGTTTCTGGGCCAGTTGGCTGACTCAGAGATGAGATTATTCCATGACACTGTTTGCATTCCAGGCCTAAGGGTAAAAGAATGTAAAACTTTGCTGCCACCTGCTGTTTCCTTAGGAATAAATTCTTGAAATGATCCTAGGATGGCTGTGCATTGGTTTATTTTAGCAGTGTCTTAAAGAATTTGGGGGATTTCAGAAAAGATGTTTGCATAGTTGGCTATCAGCAGGCCTGTCATTTCCCAGGATGGATTGTTGGCCACATGGGCGGCTTCCTTCTTTCAGGTCATGAAGTCCTGTGGCCCCATCCTTTGGTATAAGCTTGCAGACTGGGGCAGGGGTAAGAGGTCAAAGCCAACCCCCTGACCTCAGTCAACTTTGCAAGGGAGCCCATGCAGGGTTCTGGCCAATGAGATGTGGGTTTGGAAGTTCTTTCCTCCTGGGCCAAAGATGCCATGGAAGCCATAACGAAAGACAAATTCCCAGTGACCAACCTTTCCTCAGGGGTATGTTGGTGGGTAGTGTTTCCTGGAAGTGCCCCTCAGAAGCACTCTCCTCATCCGAGGTGGCTGTAAATCTTGGGTTGTGATTTCTTCAGATGCTTTATTTTTGTCTTCCTTGGTTAAGGAGGAGAGCTTCCAAGGAAAATGAAGGCTAGCCCAATGGTTGGCAAATTCATTAGTCAACAGAGCCAAATATCAACAGTACAACGATAGAAATTTCTTTTGAGAGCCGAAAACTTCGCATGGGCCACGAAGTTTCAATTGCATTGTACCTGTGCACCAGCACGTGGTATTTTGTGGAAGAGCCACACTCAAGGGGCCAAAGAGCCACTTGTGGCTCATGAGCCCCAGTTTGCAGACCACTGGGCTAGACCAATTTGCATTGCTCCCAGGTGAGAATGTATGGGCTCTAGTTGGATGATAAGAAGGGGGAGGAAAGCACAGTTCAAGAGCACGGGGAAAGTTGATAGTCACAAAAGCTTAGATGGGCTTGAAAAGGGACCTTAGTCATCTTATTGGAGGCCCCCAGGGCACAGAGACCTCCTAGTCTTGACTAATTGGCAGCTGGTTGATGTTCCAAATCAGAATGTGGGGTTTTCCTCTTTGCAGTCTCCGGGAAGATCTATTTGTATGCAAATGAGCTGCTATCCCTTGTTCCTTTGAGAATTCTTCCAACCAAGAAGTTTTTATTGGCAGAGAATAATGAATTTATTAATGGTGCTTTTGTATGATTCTGAGTGCCTTTTCTTCTTTTTTTAATTAGAAAAATAAGATCTGGGACTTTGTAGATGGACATAGGATGAAGTTTTGCTATCAAAAAGTTCACAAGGTGAATAATCTGTGTGTAGAGTAAGTCACAGGAGCTAGAATGCTATGGTAGGACCAGAAATAATACTGTATGAGCTTCAAGGTGTAGGCGTATTACTTATAAATTAAATATAATTCTTGGGGGCAAAAATGAAAGAACAAGGAGATTATAATGCATAAAATTCCTCCTTCCGTGTCTCATTCCCTAAACAAGACCATTGTTAACATCTTGCACAAGCTCGCCGGTGTTTATGCTGCATGTCTTTTCTTGTTTATGCCCCCATCGCTCTCTCTTAGAATTTTGTAAAGGCTTTGGACAAGTTCCACTCTGTCTCAGCTCTGTAAAGAAGAGCCCCGGGGAGAGGTTTGTAGTCTACTAAGGAAATATCCATATCTCCCCTGGGGGCTACTGTGATGATGCCAATGGGGGATGAAGTGGGAGGCCCTAAGAGGGAAGGAAAACTCATGAGGGCTGATAAGGGCAGTGGGTCCAGTGACCCTCCCTTCCCAGAGAGCCTTTCTTCATTTGTTAGGTTTAATTTTCCCTCCCCCCAGCTTTACTGAGGTACAACTGACAAAAAGATTTGTATATATTCAATGTGTTCAATGTGACGATCTGATAAACATACATTGCAAAATGATTACCACAGGTAATTAACAAATCCATCACCTCACAGTTCTACCTTTGTGTGTGTGCATGGACGGTGAGAATGCTTAAGATCTACCCTTTTAGTAAATATGAAGAATACAATACAGTATTGGTAAGTGTAGTCCCAGAATGTTTTCATCTTATAATGGAAAGCTTGTACCCTTTCACCAACAAGCTACTATTCCCCCGCCCCCACCCCCTGACCACCAGCGTTCTACTTTTTGTTTCTATGAATTCAGTGGTTTTATTATTTATTTATTTATATTTATTTATTTTTTGTTTTTTAGAGTTTACATAGGAGTGAGATCATACAGTACTATTTGTCTTCTGGAGATTCTTGGTAGTGCACAGACCTCCAAGGTTCTGATTTTTTTTTTTTTCCAGGAGGATAATGAGGTTGGTGCTTATTTGTGTGCTTGATTTTAATAGCATGGGAGCCCCCATCCCAAGTGTCTGTTGATCCTTTGGTGATCCTGGGGAAGAGAGTGTAGTCATTGTAAAGAGAACTGAAGACAACCCTAAGGTAAGACAGGTGACTGGTGTTGGATAAGCTCTTCCCCTCACAAGACTATCTGAGTTCTATCCTGACAAAGGCTATTTTGCAAGGGTATTTCTGAGGATTCCTGGTGACTAGATGAACGAAACCATCACTATATCTGCAGACCTGTCCTCTGATGAACACATACTCCTCCTGGATGGTGTCAGCACCTAGTCGTTTCAGGTACCGGCTTTTGCCCCTCCTGTTGTGCTTGGTAACGAGGATGCTGTCAAGAAAATACAGCAGGGCTTCCATGGACTTAAAAAGAGCATTCCAAAATATTGCATTAGTCTTTTGTCCCTTCAGTCTGTTTTTCCTAGAACAAATGTAATCTTAGTTGCTACAGATTCTGTTTAAAATAGCTCTTCTGGTGAGTCACCTAAAGTGAAGCTGCAGAAATGGTTTTGTTTTAGCCACGTCAAGCTTGAAATGTTAGCCAACTTCTAGTAACTGCTCATTGGGGGGAGCTGATGGAGTGCTCTCACATGTGTTTTGGGAAAGATTCTAAAATGTCCAGAGAGAAAGACATGCCTCAGATGAGCCAGTCAGTATTAGGCATCTAAGAATAGGCTGCGAGATGTCTTAAGGCTACAAGACGTGTTAAAGGATGGTCTCTGCAGGCTCAGACGCTCCTCATGGCTGGAGACACTGTGAAGGTCAAGTCCCCATCCCTGCAAATGGACAGAAACTCAGGGAAATCTCCAAGAGGCATGCAGCGGGATCAGAGGACCTTGCAGATGCCCCGAGGAAGAAATTAAAGCTTTAAACGGAACATTAAGGCATGACTTTAAAGGTCATTATCTAGTTCACACTTACATCAGACTCTAAATATTGTCAGAAAGCGGGTAACTTTGCCAGGACCACGAACAGTAAAATCACTCAAAATAGACCTCTGAAATCTTCAAGGCCAGGGCGGCTGTGGCAGGCCATGAAGCTCAAACTGATGCAGCCTCCCGAGAGACCTGGACAGAAATGAGAAACCCCAGCTGCTTAAAGGAAACTTTATACACACGGACTCCAAAACTCGAAAAAGCCTTTCAAACCTTGTCTTTCCCTCTTCCACCAAGGGGAGACTCGCACTCCCTAAACGAAGTCCCTTGTTAGAGGCCAGCTGTACTAATGGCTCTGAATGTTCTGCTCTTCTCCTTCCCTACGGTGTAGCTTATTGCCCAGTTATCACTGAGCAGTAGCTATCAGCTTTACCCACTGGCTGGCCCCACCCTCTGCTGGCCAAAGCCAAGTCACCTCCTGCCAGGCAGCTGCTGGGTGAAAGTCCAGAGCTGCTCTCCTGAATAAACAAGTTGAAGAAAGGCAGTTCCCAGGGGTGGATGGGGCTGTGCTCCAGAAGTCTACTTGAAAACTTGTCCTTTGGAACTTGGAAGACATTCCCCAGGATGAGCCATATTATGCATGGTGGCAAGGTTCCCGGGCCCTGATTTAGCCCAAGATGGACTTGGAAAGTAGAGCTCTAGAACTTACCATCATGGGTCATAGATTTGTAATCGCCTCTGGGGAGTTTATAGACATTTTCTGAGCTGGGCATGCCTCTGGGTGGTGGGGTGGGTTGATTTGGTGCCTCTGGGTGCCAATGCAGTGGCTGAGGTCTTCCCTGTCTCTTGGAATCCTCACTCCCTTTTTCTCCACCCACACGGTTTAGGTTGAAGGTAAAGGGATGACTACTCCAGCTTTTCTTTAGTTTGGTTCTTCAAGCATCCTGGTATTGGGCCAGACAGGCTTGGGTAGGAATCCTGGCTCTTCCGCTTACTCAGTTGCATAGCCTCTCTGAGCTTCAGTTTTTCTTCAGCAGAATTGGGATCATGATGACTAGGAGAGACTTGGGTTTGCTTTTCCAACACGTGTTCTCCTTCTCTTGGTAATCATGACTTTTGTTAGGGTATTCACATCTCCCCCCTCTACCCTCCTCCCTGTCCATAGACCACTCCATTCCTGAAGGCTTAGGTAGGCCTAGTGTAATTTCATTTCAAGGCCTTTATTATAGATCTAGTGGTGGGTGCTGACCTAATTTAGTCCAATGAGCTTACAGAAGCTTACTGGTTCCTTCCAGAAAAAAAAAAAGTTTCCTTTATCCTTTTTGTAAGAATAGGGGGTATATGTGGTCCCAGTAGCAATAAAAGGCCACCTCAAGACTGTAACAGGGGCCAGCCCCAGATAGAAGCTCTCATGTGGGTGGTAGGGTAGAGAGATAGAAAACAGAGGTCTCCTTGATAAAATTGCTGAATTCCTAAATCAACCCATCCTGAAGCCTGTTCTACTTCTGTTGTTTCAAGTGTGTGAACCAATAATTTCTTTCACATTATGCCATTTTGAATTGAGCTTTCCGTTCATTCAATGGAAGACATGTTAATCAATCCATCACAGCACAGGATTTTCCATGGTTATTCACTGAGATATTTAGCACAGAGCCTGACTCAAATCAGAACTCCCACTCCTCTAGCCCAAGAGCTTTAATAGGAAAGACCACAGTTTCTCGGGCCTTACCCTGTTTGGTTTGAGAGGTGGCCCCTGCTGGACAGGTTCTAGTTTTAGGATCTACGCTTAGGAATGAGCAGGTCTTATAAGCCTGGGGGTCCCCTAAGCCCGTGGTCGGCAAACTGTGGCTCACAACGAGCCACATGCAGGTCTTTGGCCCCTTGAGTGTGCCTCTTCCACAAAATACCACGGCCTGGGCGAGTCTATTTTGAAGAAGTGGCATTAGAAGAAGTTTAAGTTTGAAAAATTTGGCTCTCAAAAGAAATTTCAATCATTGTACTATTGATATTTGGCTCTGTTGACTAATGGGTTTGCCGACCACTGCCCTAGGCCCCTACATCATTTGGTCTGGCCCTGCAGAGGCATTAAGGGTGAGTTAGTTAAATGTTTGACCAAATGTAGCAGGCTAATTTTTAAGTTGATAGGTTTGTATGGCCCACAAATGATGTTATAAATATCCAAAAGGTCCTTGGCAGATAAAAGGCCCTGGGCAGGTATGTTCAGTGAGGAGGGTTGGAGGACAAAGAGGGAAGAAAGCAGAGAACTATCACTTGCTGCAGCAATAACAAAGGACCTATCTTTGGGGTCAGTTCTAATCTCCTATCTTTTTCTTTCTTTCCTTCTTTCTGTTCTCCTCTCTTCCTTACATGTTTTCACACCCCCAATTCTCACCAGGCCTGGGGAGTAGGGAAAGTCAGAGTTAAGATGGACCTCTGGTAAGGGAGGGGAAGGATTTTTTGGAAAGGGAAGTAAGAACTTCCATCTACTTCTGAGATTTATTTGCATTTAAGAGTAGCAGGGTCTTAGTTTTAGCATACCATTTTCCGGCATATAAGACGACTTTTGAAACGGAAAAAAAGTCAACCGAAAATCAGGGGCAAAAGACCAAAATTGCACAAAAATTACCTGCAGATCTTGACGGCAAAGTAAGTCTTTTCTTTGAAGTGGGGGGTAGTCTTATACAGCGAATATAGGCCTAAACCTATGTTTTAACTGTAAAATTAGGGGGTTGTCTTATACGCTGGAAAATACGGTAGATGGTGGCTTTAAACTCCTCCAGGAAGGTGGCAAGGCTGGTCTCTTGGAGCCTTTGCATGAGAAGTAAGAATCTAGGCAGCATAGCCTGGTTCAAGGAAAAAGGGTTGTGTTATGATTGTGGGAGGAGAGAGGATCATATGGAGTCCGAGTAATGGCTGTCAGTCAGATTTCTGGTCATTTCATTATCCCCAGCTTAGGCTTGTGTCCCTCGCGAGAGGAAACCACAATAAAAGACTAAGCCCGCATACAGCTGGCACAACTGAAATCTGTGCAAGGAACCTGGTCCACGTGACATTCCTGCTTTGCATAAGGAGGTGAGCTCATTTGTTCCATGCCAGCACACTGCTCTTGGAGACAGAGTGTAAGAAAACATATCTTCACAGAAACGGGTCAAGGGTGCCATGTTCCAACGGTGGAATGGATGCCTGAAAGTGCAAATAGAACTCCAGTGTGATCCAACTAGAACAGGATTGAGCTGCCAGCCTCTTATCGGGACACTAGATTTATGACTGCGGTCAAGAACTGCCCTCACCTTTGTTTTTATCAGTCACATTCCATTAATGCCTCATAATGAATCTGTGGCCAATAAAAAACCCTAATTGTTTTTTTTGTTTTGTTTTGTTTTGTTTTTACATAAACTGCCACCAAGCCAGGAACCCCCGTGAATTTATTTGTACTGTTGACTTAAAAACAAAACAAAACAGAACTTAACAATGATCCTTATTGAATGTCATGCTGCATCTTGCTTCTTTTCTCTCATGTCATAGGTAAAGACGTTAACTAGGACAGACTATAAGAAGCGTGCTTGGGACTCTGCATGGGAAACTTCCTGCTGATAGACACTCAGTTATTTATCAACCTTTTGTGTACAAAGCTATGAAGTCAGCGGCAAAAACCATGTCACAGTACTTTTATACCGCTCATCCTCCTGACCTTTTTATTAATCATTGGATTGTTAGAGACTTACTGAAACCAAGCTACATGACCTTTGGCATTTTGACCCCAGCAGTCTGGCACTTGTCCAATACCTTGTACATGGTGGTAGCACCATAAAGGTTTGTTGAATTAAATTGCATTTCCTGAATCATCAGCTTGAAGACAACATATTTTTAAAAGGAGAAATAGGGCATGATTAATTGATGAGATACTTGACTTCTTAGTGCTCTTTATATTCCTTTCCATTGTCTTAAATACAAATATGAAAAATGTCACACATTATAGAAAAATAAAATGTAGGCTATGGTTGACAATACTATTATGCCAATTATCATGATGAATATCCATTACTGTAATTTTTTTCTTTTTTAAAAAACTGAGCCATGTAAAATTGCATTTTTCATTTAATCTATTTTGGCCATCTTTCTATAACTGAGTAGCATTCTCTTGTATGGATCTCATGCTTTTCTAAGTGTTTAACCAATTATCTGTGTAAATTCTTTAAGTTCTGCCCTGGCTGGGTGGCTCAGTTGGTTGGAGCATTGTCCTATGTACCAAAAAAATTGCCAGTTACATACCACAGTTGCGGTTTTGATCCCCGGTTGGGGCATGTATGGGAAGCAACTGTTTTTGTTTCACATTCCTCTCTCTCTCTCTCTCTCTCTCTCTCTCTCTCTCTCTCTCTCTCTCTCTCTCTCTCTCTCCTTCTCTCTCTCAAATCAATTTAACTTCCCCCATTACCACATATCCTCAGGTGAGAATTAAAAAAAAAATCTTTAGAATAACATTATAATCATTTGTCTTTAAATTATGCAGTTAATTGCCGAAACCAATTTGGCTCAATGGTAGAGCGTTGGTCTGCGGACTGAAAGGTCCCAGGTTTGATTCTGGTCAGGGGCATGTACATTGGTTGCGGGCCCATCCCCGGTAGGGGGTGTGCAAGAGGCAGCTGGTCAATGTTTCTCTCTCATCGATGTTTTTAGCTCTCTATCCCTCTCTCATCCTCTCTGTAAAAAATCAATAAAATGTATTTAAAAAAATAAATTATGCAGTTAATTCATTCTTCTTAAAGAATATTGAGCACCTACCATATACCAGATTTTGGGTCAGAACAGATAATTAAAAAGAAAAATGGGCAAGGTCCTGACCCCTCAGAGTGATTTTTACTATGTAATCCAGGTAGAAGATAAGAGGGGCCTGATTTCGAGGGGAAAAGAGCAGATTAGAGAACATAGATGTGGCAGAATTGGTAGACTGTTGATGATTGGATATATGAAAAGGAATGAGTACAGTTACAAGATTAGTTTGCATGACTTGATCACTGGACTTGACCATTCACTGAAATGGGGAATGTGGGAGTTTGGAGGAGAACATCATGAGATCACGATGACATTCCAAGTTTGATTTGCTTGTGGGACACTGAGATGCTTTCGTCCAGCAGGCAGTTGGAAATGATGAGTCTTAAGTTTAGGAGGGAGATTGGAACAAGACTGCCAAACAAGAGATTGTGGTGGGGGTTCTGACTATTAATTCAACTGGGATAAACCCAAGGGTCATATTTGCAGTAATTCAAGCCCTTGGCAACACGTAGTTTAATGTGAACTCCAGGTCAGCAGAGAAATTAAATTTATTTTGGAGACTATCAGGCAAAAGGAGGCCAGGACTTTAGGGAGGGTTTTGTGGTCATTCCACTTGCTAGTTTTAGGCTAATGACTGCTTCTTTTCTACTGGGATGAAACTTTAGGAATTGAAATGGCTGCTGGATTAACTAATTAATATAGCCTCAGAAAAACGAGCGGAGAAGTGTAGGGTGTGGAGCGAGTTATAGGAGTGAGGCATAAAAGCTTATGATGAAATCGCTCCCAAGTATGCTATTTC
This sequence comes from Pipistrellus hanaki, assembly GCF_964339955.1. NCBI lineage: Eukaryota > Metazoa > Chordata > Mammalia > Chiroptera > Vespertilionidae > Pipistrellus > Pipistrellus hanaki. Next base: position 48,766,684 of record NC_140511.1, read on the forward strand.
CTTGTAGTCTTTATCCCACAATACTTACATTAAAAGAAAATTACAAAAGTAGTACATTTGTAAAAGTAGTACATTTCTGCTTTGCAAATACTGTATGTTGGCTCATTCACTAGCCATTCTAACCAACTTCTCTCTTGTCTTCTATTCTAGAGGCTGGAAAACAACATACACAAATTCCAACACCTCATTACAACCCGAGTTGGCTAGGAAATATAGTTCGGGCTAATGAGAAGTTCCCAGAAGTCCCTGAGGTGGGCTTCCATTTCTGAATAGAAAGGCAAAGATTTGTAGGGAGAAGTCTGCTCACCTTTCTACCATCTTCCAATAAGGAGCTTTGCTACAATATGAAAATGGCAGCAATCATATTACCAAGAGACTGAAAGCTGCAAGCTTAGGAGGATAAAGGAACCGGATTGCTAGTGCTATCCTTTAGCAACTATGCTGGCTCAGATCCACCCACTTCTGGATTTTGTGTTATGTGGGGCAAAAAGCCTTACTTTTTTATCCGGGTGTACTGGCTCTCAAACTTAGCTGCCCATTAGAGCCACCTGTGGAGACTTAAAGGTTCCCAGTGCTTAAAGTGCCCCGTATCCCACCAATTGAATAGGACTTTCTGAAGCTGGGACCAAAGCCTCAGTAACTTTTAAACCTCCCCAGGTGATTCCAATGCGTGGCCAAGTTTGAGAGTCAGTGGTTTAAACTACTGATTTTTGTTTTTGCTTTTGTTGTTGTTGTTATGTCCAGTGGATGCTATTGTTACAGTACAGATGTGGAAACCATATTTAAACAACCAAACCATATAAGATCCCCTGTCTCCAATCAGCTCTGTCTTTGCTATCATTCCTGGGAGGATCATGGTTTTAGTGTTGTGCCTCCTTTAAATTTTCCTCTCTGCACATACAAAAGCGTATTAGTTTGCAATTACAAAAGTTTGTCTGGGAGTAGTTTGTGTGGGACCTGAGAAGTGACATTGCCAACAGCCTACAGAAATACAGGACAATGGGGACTTCAAGTTTTCTGTCTTCATAAACTGTTGGAACTCCTGGGAAATGTCAGTATTTTAGCATCCAAACCACCTCTCCCAGACTGCCTTTAACATCCTATATAATAAAAGCCTAATATGGTAAGTGTTGGCTGTTCAATCAATCAAAGTATAATATGCTAATGATATGTTAAGACCATTCAACTGCTTGCTATGATGTGCACTGACCACCAGGTGGAAGATGCTCCGACCAGTAGGTGAGCTTGCTGTTGGCATCCAGCCAGTCAGGACTGAGAAAGAGGGGCTGGACATGCCCTGGAGCCCTCCCTCAGTCCTTCCCTGGCTGACCCAAACTCCTGTATCCCTCCCGGCCCTGGCATCAGTGGGGTCTCTGGGCCTGGCCTCCACCCTCTCACAATCTGAGACCCCTCAGGGGATGTTGGAGAGCCAGTTTTGGCCTGATCCTGCAGGCCAGGCCCAGGAACCCCACTAGTGCATGAATTTGTGCACCAGGTCTCTAGTTCTAAAATAAAAGAAAATAATATTTTGTTGATAGTCTAACCTTCTAATTTAGAAGTCTTAAGAATGGTTCCCAACTTTCTGTCTAAGATTAAGTAAAGTATGATGACCAGAATGATGGAATGATGGGAATGACTGGAATGTCTGGTCACTATGACGTACACTGCAGTGGCTAACTGGCCAATCAGGACCCTGATTGGTGTCCCCCAATCTCCCTCGGCCCCTCCCCCAAGCCAGCCCTGCTCGACTGGCCCCCATCTGGGCAGGCCAGCTGGACCCCACTGGTGCAGGAATTCATATAACTCTAGTATAACTATGAGTCACTTAAAGTGTTCTGGGCAAACCTTCAGTTTTTCTGTAAACAAATCCTCTTTTTTGGGTTCTCGCCTCAGGTTTCAGTTCTTTTGAAGAAATAACTTTTTTGTTGTTATTGTTCATGTTTTTCTTTTAAGTTGTATATCTCTTTGAGATGCAGGAGAGGTGGAAATTTGCATCTGATAGCATTTGCAGCAGCTTTGTTTCTTGAGAGCTTATCTAAAAATGTACATAAAAATATTCTTCCAAGAAAATACCCAACTCTGAGTGAGGATTCCTGTAGCAACAGAGTGTTAATGCTGTCTATTTACATGTAACTTGTGAAATACATGCTAATTTCTTCCTCATGGGAGGCAGCATTGCACAGCAGGCTCTGGAATGAGAAGCTATGGGTTCAAATTCCAACTCTGCCTCTAATGGCTACGTGATGATGTGGGGCACGTTACTAATTCCCTATGCTCCACGTTCCTCATCTATACAACGGGGATATTGTTGTAAAGATCACGGAGATGAAACGAGTTAATACACACAAATCATTAGAAATGTGTCCAGTACATATTAAATCTCCAATAAATATCACTATTATGGTTATCTGTATTAACTTGAACACATCATCATGAATATTTATGCTCAGAAGTGAATTCCCCTTTTGTGGAATTTCTCTCCCCACCCCGGTCCCCTCCACCAGACCTTCAACTGTCATGGGTTACAACCCCTACACTCTCCTCCCACACCAATGTCTATTCAATGCCCTGTTGGAATTTTACCATTAACATCTTGTTTTCCTCTTATCTTCTCACTCTACACTAGGGGTGTCGAACTCAATCAGAGAAGGGGCCAAAATCTAAAATCCAGCCTAAATCGCGGGCCGAATGGTTTACTGAACAGTCATAAACTGACAATGTCATAAACTGACAGCGGAGTGCAGTGATGACAGCGCGGTGCGGGCCACATTGCAAGGCCTGGCGGGCTGGATTTGGCCCGCGGGCCTTGTGTTTGACACATGTGCTCTACACATTCTTCCTGAGTTCTAGTTATCACCATGCGCTGAATGGCTCCCACATATGAAGTTCCATCTAATTTTTTTTTTTTTTTTTTGCATATTCTCCAGACTCCTGTGTCCTTGCAGACATTACCACTTAAATGTTGCATAACATTTTATCCTTTACACTGTATTCCCTATTGCAGAGAATGGCATCATAATTCACAGGCAATTGCCCAATATCTGGATGTCATCCTCCTCCTTCTTACTTCTTCAAACAGTCTATCAATTATGTCTCCAATCCATCCACTTTTTTCTAACTCTCCTTGCTACAGTTCTAGTTTAGGGAATTGTCCTCTCTTTCAACTTCTGTAGCCTTCCCATTCTTCAGCCTTCAGTCTGTAGGTTTAGTATTGTTTCTAAAAAATAAAACTGCAAGGCTATCCCTCTACTTAAAACTCTTCAGTGGCTCCCTATTGTTCTTAGGGTAAAATACAAACTCCTTAACAAAGTTTTTAAGTCTTTCATGGCCTGGCCCAGGCTTAGTCTTCCAGCCTCATATTTTCTCTTCTTTAGATTCCAAGGTCTAGATGTGCATTTGCCATAAATCCAATGTTCATCTGCCATCTCAGAGCCTTGGAACTTGCTGCTCCTTCTTCTAGTTTCTTCTCCTTGCCCCAACCCTTTGTCTTGCCCCATTTTGTCTGCCTAACTCCTTCTGATTCTTCACATCTCAGTTTAAGTATCACATTCTCTCAAAAAACTTAGCTTTACTCTTACATTTGGGTTAAGGTACCTCCTATGTCTCCTTCAGGACCAATTCTTCTTATTATTGCACTTAATCATGCTATTCTAGAGGCCCGATGCACGAAAATTTGTTTAAGAGTATGCCTTTCTTCCTCTGGCTGCCAGCACTGGCTTACCTTGGGCCAGCTTTATTAGGAAGGATGTCCGGATGTCCAGAAGGTCATTCAGCTGTCCAGTCTAATGACCATATTACCCTTTCATTATTATAGATTGTAATAATCTACTAATCTGTATAACTTAGTGTAGATATAGACAGATAAAGCTTGATAAAATTTGTGTACTAATACCTATTACTCACTTCCTCCACATCTTCTGAGAACAGCATACCTTTTCTGGGAACAAATTCTCTTGTAGTTTCTGGAGGGTTTGGTATGTCTTTACATGACTTAGATCAAAGATGAGAGCCTAGTTCAAGTGGGAGCAATCATGGTATAAAGGCTATGGTAAGAACATAATAGATTCTGAATTCAAATCCCAATTTTTCCCTTCAATAGGGTGTGAACATTTTTGTGGCTTTATCTTTATCTGTAAATGTGTATATTATCTACCTTATGACAGATGCACCTTGAAAAATGGCAGTGAATTAATTGTAAATCTGATCAGGTGGAGGTTACAGATATAGTTTCATTGTTGGAACAAGTCAACACACCTAGTATGTGACCATTTCTCTGAATGCTTCTTTGTCTCTACATGTTGGAAAAGAGCATCAGGAGCAGTTTGCTTTTGGTTGGTAAGACCAACAATATACCCTCACTATCCTCCCTCGGAAGTATATTGTTGTGGGTTCAAAATAAGACCATGGGAGGCTGATGATTGATTAAAAAAAGCAGGCAAGGATTTATTTAATTGGCCAGGAGGCCTGCGAGAACACCAAACGCAGGTGGAGTCCACGCGACTATGCTGTTTCAGGTGTAAGCAGTACTTTTAAAGGTCTAAACCACAAGAATTTTCCTTTGTTCTGAATTCTAAATTCTAAATGCTGGGAACAACCCGCAGGGTCGTTTCCAGCCACATTTTGCTGGACATTGAAATGTGGCCCTATCTTGCGATAGCAGATAGTACAGAAGCAGACCTGAGCGGTTAATCTCTACAGGTTATCTACAGTTTCTACTCTTGGAGCAACTGAGTCAGTGGGAATCAATCTCCTGTGGTCCTGGTCCACGGGCACAGGAAAACTACCTTAGCTTCCAGGTCTCAATCTGGAAGCTGAGGCAACTACCCTATTGTTTAAGCAAGTAAGCGAGTGCTGAAGCCAGAATAGCAGGGTTAAAATTCAAACAGCAGTTTTAGTATGGTTGCTACCATATTTCATATATCAACTCTCTAGCCCTATATCATAATTTTGTTCCAAGGAACATTAATTACATTTGTATTCTGAATCATCGTGGTTCATCACCTTGATAATGTCATGGTGATGCTATTAATCATGCTTCCTGGTAAGCAGGAAGTAGCAACCACTGTAGATACATTGGAAAAACAGATGCACGCAGGTGCAAAATAACTTCCACAGAAATGCAGGGGCTTGCCGAGACCGGTTTGGCTCAATGGATAGAGCGTCGGCTTGGGGACTGAAGGGTCCCGGGTTCGATTCCGGTCAAGGGCATGTACCTTGGTTGCGGGCATATCCCCAGTAGGGGTGTGCAAGAGGCAGCTGATCAATGACTCTCTCTCATCGATATTTCTAACTCTCTATCTCTCTCTCTTCCTCTCTGTACAAAATCAATAAAATATATTTTTTTAAAAAAGAAGTGCAGGGGCTTGCCACCCTGGTAAAATTCCTAACAGCCCAGTGAGAAACCTTTTCCAAAGTGAAGAAAAAGTTAATGCATCTGGCTGCTCCTGCCACAAAGAAAGAGGTACAATACCCATTGGATCGCTTTAGATTTTAGTAAAGGCAACATAAAAGTCATTTGGACACGCAACTCTCACTGATTTACTGAGAATATTGAAAAGGGGTCGGTTTCAGCACCTGAAAAGTGCCAAACAGAAGGCTCCACATCAGGTCCAGACTGCCATGTTAACCACTCTACCACTCAGGCTTTCTATGTGGCACATCAATGGTTCTTGATGCCTGTGGCAGATCAGGACACTATATGGGGATGTTAGCAGGCTCAGATAGGTAAATCACAGCCTAGACCTTTAGGATTTTGGAGCAAAGCTTTACCATCTTCTGAAGACAACTATTCTCTGAAGAAACAGCTTCTAGATTGTAACTGAGCTCTAGTAGAGACCGAATGCTTGACTATGAATCACCAAGCTACCACGCAACATCCTGAACTAGACATTGTCTGACCCTCCAAGCCATAAAATTGTGATTCACAGCAATATTCCATCATTAAATGGAAGTTGTATATTTGAGATCAGGCTCAAGCAAGTCCTGAAGGCACACATGAGTTGCATGCGCCAATGGCCCCATGCTCCTATCACATAGCCTCTTCCCGCTCAGCTTGAATCTGTGGCCTCATGGGGAGTTCCCTATGACAAGTCAAATGAGGGGGGAAATTGCATGCCTGGTTTAAGTATGGGCCCATATAATATGCTGGTGCTGCCCAAAGTGGATGGTTATAGTATTGTAGTCCCACCATGAGGAATGGCTTTGAAAGGTAGGTAGGAAGGAAAATCCTCTCATTGGGCAGATATATGGATTTATATTGACTGAAGAGGAGCAGCTAATGGTTTGGCTGGATGTTCAAGACTCAGAAGGATCATGATTAGAAAATTGGTGGCGACAAGAAGATCTGAGAAAGAGTTTTGTATGTGGAACTCTCTGAATATGAACAGAGTGTTAAGACAGTGTGTCCCAGTGAATGATCACCACACAGAAATCTCATCAGAAGAGAATCTTACTAAGCAGGTGGATGAGATGATCTGTGTGTGGGCATCGGTTAGCCCATTTCCTCAGCTACTTCTGTCTTATTCCAATGAAAACCAAGCAAAGTGTTTTTCATTGTCTCAGCAACATGACTTCTGAGCACCGCTGCTGAATGTCCCACCTGCCAATAGCAAGGCTGGACAATAAACATGCAACAAAAAGGCTTAGGCAGCCTGGTGGAAGGTTGATTACAAAAGACCACTTCCATCATGGAAAGGGCAGAACTTTGTTCTTAATGAAATCGACACTTACTTTGGATACAGATTTGCCTTCCCCATTCACAATGCTTCTACCAAAACCACCACCTGGGAGTTTACAGAATGTGTTAATCACATGGTATTTCATGGAGCATTGTTTCTGACCATACTTGTAAGTGTGGGATTAGGCAAGTGACGGGGAGAGGTGGAGGGGATTTTAAGAAGTTGCTTGTATGGGAAAGAAGAGAGAGAAAGAGAATGAAAGAGAGGAGAGAGGGAACACTCTGCCACAGGGAAGTTACAGAGACTGGGAAAAGAGAAGAGGGGGGGAGACAGATGGAGGTATTGGGTTAAGATTTGCTAGTGGTCTGCAGTGTAAATGTCCCTTCTCTGTCCCCGTGGAATCTGGTAAAATCTATATTACTCCCTAATTGCTTCAGAGGTGAACTTATCAACTGCTGGCCTTAAGGTGGGCTCGGGGTGATGGCATGGACTGACTACATACAAGTTACAATTCAATAAGGCAAGTGAAAGCTCTGGCCCAGCATCTGGCTGGCCCATGGAAGTCACTTAGTGAATGTATATTTTCCTTAGGGCCATGACCTTGGCTGACTGCCTGCATCTCCCTGACCACAGCACAGGGCCTGACATGCCGAGACTCCTCAGAATCTGCCTCCCTGCCAAGTGGATTTGATAGCATTTAAAAGTACTGAGTTATGGAGGCTTCTGTGCCATTTCCCTCTATGCAGAGTTCTCACACGCCCCGTGAGGTGGGGGCACAGCTGACACACACATTCACGAAAGAAAACGCTCTTTAGCCTGGTTGGGAGAGTCCTGGTAAGCACTGATGTAATTTGTTTTCACAAAAAAAAAGATAACAGGCTTCTGAGTTAAGCATTTGCTCAGCTGGTCTTCGCCAAAGAGACGGTTGCTTTGTGTCATTGCCTGTTGACAACGATCACAGTTACGCGTTGTACCTCAGAGCCAAAACATTCCAGAGTAAAATAATTCTGAGAGAGGTGAGCTGCTCTGCATTTCCGGAGGGATCACATTGGCTGCCTCGCCAGGGCTCTACTCGGGAATTCTACTCCAGGTGACAAAGGAAATGACAGCCTGTTCAGGCCCCCTGCTGTCCGTGGGTACAAATACTCAGAGTATTTGTCACGGGTTTTAACCAGGATGTTCCTTTCATTGGAATCAGAGGAATGCAAGTTTTGCATTCACTTCTTTGCCCCCTTTATCTGATTGTGGCAGGAGCTGACTCTTTGTATTGTCACAGGCCTGCTGTTTAAAACAAAGCCGGGCTCAACGGCACACACTTAGCGAAAGTTTGTGGATGGAAGAATGAATGTAGCATCGTCCTTTGGGTCCTCTGTTTTCAGGCTCTTCTTTAGGCCCCTTCTTTGGCATGGGTCCCTGCTCACTGCAGGTGTCTCCTAAGAGCTCATGTCCCTGTGTTTCCTTCTCATCCTGGAAACGGAAGTTCATTTTGAAGGCTGCTCTATTGTTTGTCTTGCTTGTAATCCCGGGCTGAGTGGGACTGATTTTGTTGCATGCTTGGCTGGTCTTCACACAGCATGTTTTTGTGCTGTGTAACGTTTCCTTTCAGTCCAAGTGTGGCCCGGTAGAGTGGCAGAACCAGAACACCCATTGCTGCTGCTGGTGTTCTGCATTTCAGCTTTCCCACTTTCTCACTGTGCCTTTCAGGCAAGTTACTGGATTTCATGGAACCTCAGTTTCCTCTGTCCATAAAGTGAGTATAGCTAAGTGAACTTGGCTGAGATTGTACCCAAAGAGTTTTGGATTTCTTGATAATCAGAGGCAGAAAAGAATTGTCATTTATAATTTGCAAGTAGCCCTAGCTGGTTTGACTCAGTGGATAGAGCATCAGCCCACAGACTGAAGGGTCTTAGATTTGATTCCACTCAAGGGCACGTACCTTGGTTGCAGGCTCCATAGCCAGCCATTGTCAAGGCTCGTGTGGGTGGCAACCAATCGATGTGTCTCTCACACCAATGTTTCTCTATTTCTGTCTCTCCCCGTCCCTTCCACTCTCTCTAAAAGTCAATGAATAGCCTTACCAGTGTGGCTCAGTGGTTGAGTATCGACCTATGAACCAGGAGGTTACGGTTCGATTCCTGTTCGATTCCTGTTCAGGGCACATGCCTAGGTTGTGAGTTCGATTCCCAGTGTGGGATGTGCAGGAGGCAGCCAATCAATGATTCTCTCTCATCATTGATGTTCCTCTCTCTCCCTCTCTCTTCCTCTCCGAAATCAATAAAAATGTGTTTTAAAATCTATCCTAAAAAGGATAGAATAAAAAAAAAATGGCAAGCTGTTTTATGTCTCCTAACAGGGTAAATGTCTAGGAAAATGTTTCCTAGAGATAAAAATATTCTTCTGGAATGGAAAGGGTCTGGTATTCTGTGGCTCCAAGAAACTGAAATGCTTAGCAAAATTGTATACAATATTATTACTATGCTGGGCAAAGCTGAGCCCTCCAAATTGTTTCCTCTGGAACAGTGTTTATTTCCTAGGTGCGCATTACTCGGGGAAAACATGAGCCATTTTCAACCGTCAATCACAGAATCTTGGGAGCTAAGACACTAAAGATGGCTGGGAGATTGCGTCACCCTGCTCATAAATCAATGCCTGAGGAGAGAATGTGAAATGGGACTTAACTGGGCTTTCTGGGGCTCAGTGTTGGCTGGACTCCTTGTGTTATACACGTGGTGTTCTGTGGTCAGAATGCTTGCTTTATTATTGTTTAAAAGTTGGAGTTCTCCCTGAAATGGACTCTTGTATTCTCTGGCCTTCTGGACCAAGATCAATCCCAGTGCAGGAAGTAAAGACAAAAGAGATGGGCCTTAGATTAAAGTTAGAGAAACAGCTGCCTCCTTTATGTGGGCCTCACGGGGTTGGGGACTCCATTAGGATATTTGTCCCGAGGGAGGCAGGCTGGTCTTTACTCCATGGCAGCAGCAGAGAGGAGCTTAGAAGACACACCTGGAACCTGGGAAATCTGAGCAAAAGTCCTGGGTTTTCAGTTTCTCTCTTTTGTTATTCTCTTCTGTTCTCTCCAAGTCCGTTTGAACACAATGGGAAAATGGGGCAAGGGTCTGCAGGGCTCATGCTGGGCCAGAGCACAGGCTTAGGAGAGTCAGACCCTGAGGAGAGCTCATACTCAGACCCAGGAGTCCTCCAGGTGGAAAAGGCTGGCCGAGGTGGAAAGTAAGGGTGAAATGATGGGCCACGTAGGCATTCCCTAAGTCAGTGGTCGGCAAACTCAAATATCAACAGTACAATGATTAAAATTTATTTTGAGAGCCAAATTTTTTAAACTTAAACTTCTTCTAACACTACTTCTTCAAAATAGACTCGCCCAGGCCATGGTATTTTGTGGAAGAGCCACACTCAAGGAGCCAAAGAGTCACATGTGGCTCGAGAGCAGCAGTTTGCCGACCACAGTCCTAGGTTAACTTGGTAAAAGCCTGGATTTCTTCTTCTTCTTCCCTTCTTCTTCTTCTTCTTCTTCTTCTTCTTCTTCTTCTTCTTCTTCTTCTTCTTCTTCTTCTTCAATATATTTTATTGATATTTTACAGAGGAAGGGAGAGGGATAGAGAGCTAGAAACATCGATGAGAGAGAAACATCGACCAACTGCGTCCTGCACAGCCCCCACCGGAGATGTGCCTGCAACCAAGGTACATGCCCTTGACCAGAATCGAACCTAGGACCTTCCAGTCTGCAGGCCGACCCTCTATCCACCGGTTCCGGCAAAAGCTTGGATTGCTTAAAGACAAGTGGGATAGGGCTTAAGCTACAGTGTGATGGGGCATTCAGTGGAAGCCTGAGTTTACGTACTGGTGAAGGCTGACATAGCTGAGTGATATCGAATACCAGTTGGACTTTATTCAGCTGTCGGGGGGTTGCTATTTCAGTCAGGCTTTACTAAGTGCAACTACGATCATTACTAGTGTAACCGATGGAGCTCTCAGATGCCCTCCTGCGCAGCAGTTCTGTGAGTCTGCATGGTGTGGGAAGTACCATGAGGTCAGCCTGCTGGAGTGTCCATTGGTTCTCCCCATGACTTCCTCCCCACTCACCGTCTGGCTTCCACTCACCTGGCATGGCGTGTGGGCCAACACCAGGATGTTTCCCAACACGGAGCGAGGGGCAGTGTTGTAACTCCTTTGGAGTCATTCTTAAGTGGAGAGAAGCTTGTACTTCAGCTAATCAGTCCCATTCTTGGAAGTCATGGTTCTGAGGTCTCCCTGGTTGCAAGAGAGCCAATTCCCATTTATCTTGTGACTTGCTGAGATATTATTTGAGCATTTCTTAAAAGCAGAGGAGACATTACAGAAGGAGTACAAACAAATCCCTGATTTCAAAATAGCAAAACAACACAAATCTTTCTTAAAATGGACACGTGAGTAAGTCAGGCCGTGCTTTGGGACAAGGCCAAAAAACCATGTGGCAAATTGTGTTTTCCAAAGATGGACACAACACCATCTCTCTTCCCACGTGCTATTCCTATGGTGATAATTTGACATTCCTCCTTTTGGGAGATGGGATCTATGTTCCCAGGGGCAGGCTAGTGACTTTGGGGAAGTAATTGCTATGCGACTGAGCCTAAGTCATAGGAAGGGATGCTTTTTCTGCCTGGTTCTTTTAAAAAAAAAAAAAAAAAAAAAAAAAAAAATATATATATATATATATATATATATATATATATATATATATATTTATTGATTTCAGAGAGGAAGGAAGAAGGAGAGAGAGATAGAAACATCCATGATGAGAGAGAATCATGGATCGGCTGCCTCCTGCAAGACCCTCACAGAGGATTGAGCCCACAACCCAGGCATGTGCCCTTGTGCCCTTGACAGGAATCGAACGTGGGACCTTTCAGTTCACAGGCCAACACTCTATCCACTGAGTCAAACCAGCTAGGTTCTTGTGGGATGCTCACTGTGGAACCTTTATTAGATATCTATGGCTGTGTAACATATCACCCCCAAAATTAGCAGTTTAAGACAAGACACATTTGTTATCTAGTTCACAGTGTTTCCGAGTGAGGAATCTGACCATGGCTTGGCTTGTTCCTTTGCTGTCGGATTTCCCACAAGGCGACAATCAGTTCTTCGAGGATTATTGGACTGATATCCTTGGTTCCTCACTGGCTGTTGGCCAGGCTAACCCTCAATCCCTTGCCATATGGGCCTCTCCAGATTGGCAGCTTGCTTCATCATAGAGGGAGAGAGAGAGAGAGATAAAGGAGAGAGAGAGAGAGAGAGAGAGAGAGAGAGAGAGAGAGAGAGAGAGAGAGAGAGAGAGAGAGAGAGAGAGAGAGAGAAAGAGAGGGAGAGAGAGAGAGAGAGAGAGAGAGAGAGAGAGAGAGAGAGAGAGAGAGAGAAAGAGAGGGAGAGAGAGAGAGAGAGAGAGAGAGAGAGAGAGAGAGAGAGAGAGAGAGAGAGAGAGAGACTGGTAATAAGACAGAAGTCACAATGTTTCGTAACCTAATCATAAAAGAAATACCCCCCTCAATGTTACCATATTTTATTGGCTAGCGGCAAGTTTTACTCAAGGGAATAGGATTGCACAAGGCTGTGAATACCAGGTGGTAGGGATCATTGGGGGCCATCCTAGAAGCCTCTTACCCCAGGACCTAACCACCATGTTATGAGAAAGCCCAGATGGGGCAGCCACATGTGGATGCTCTAGAATTAAACACACGCATGAAAGAGCCTTCAGAAAATTCAGGGCCCGGCTATTGCGTAAACTCCCCAGCCTTTCACACTTCCTATCTACGGCTCCAGACATCGTGGAGCAGATAGAAACAGCTCTTGCTGTGCCCTTCCCAAATTCCTGACGCATGTAATCGTTGAGAATAATGGACTAGTTGTTGTTTTACAGCACTTGGTAGTAACTAAAGCAAGCCACGTATCTTAAAACTTAATTGCTCACTTGGTTTGAAATGCCCATTGCAATATATATATATTGCAATATATTGCAACTAGATTGATATCACTTTTCAGTCCAAAGTTTGCAGCCTATGAATACTGTAAGAGTCCTTGCAGGTTTCAAAAACCTTGAAACTTTCTGCTTGCCATAGGCACTACTAACTATTTGGCTTATCTAAAAAAAAAAATGTAGCCTCCTACTTTGGGTGTCTTTTCTGTAGATTGTAAAATGCCTTCATAAGGGGCCCAAGACAAACAGTTTTCTCAGGCTCGGTTCTGGATTCAACAGAGCTTTCATGGCCAAGGGCACACTTCTGAACCAGACAAGAGGTTCTAATCTTTCTTATCAATCCGGGTTGTGCTGGGACAATAAGACAATCGTAGTGCTGGGTCTGGCATAAACTGCGCATCAGAATAATTCTGTATACTTTTTATTTACACACGTGTGCTAAATTACCTTAGCTAGAATTCCTCTAGGAGAGGAAAGTGACTTTTTTTTTTTTGAAGAAAGAGTTTGGTCAAGAAGCAGTAGGAGTGCAAGTATGTTCTCCCTCCCCCCAGCCTCTCTGCATGAGATAATGAAAGGAATTTGTTCCTGACTTCGGAGAGATGGCGGGAAGAGGAAAGGTCAGAGGACAGAGCAGGCAGAAGGAAGACAGAGGAACGGAGGAGCATGTGAGGGTGGGCACAGTGAGGGCAGGTGTAGCTTTGTAGAGGAAATCATTGCAAGGGAGTGGCTAGCAAGGGCCGAGGAGAGCAGGGATGTACAATGAGGACTTCCAGGTTGCCTGTTGTACAGTGGATGATGGGACGCCCTCTCTATGACCCCCAACATTTTCAGCAAGTCTATTAATCTCATCAATGGTGTATCTAAAAAAAAATTTTTTTTTTTAATGAAAAAGCTAAATGCTGTCCGTGGAATGATGTGGTGCTGGACAAATAATTTTACTACTGAGAGAGCAGGACATGAGATATATGCATCCTGGGCATTTATAGACATCCTGGAGAAAGCTTGGACTTCCATAGGCTTTGGGAAGGTCCCAGAGGGCATGTGGGCTAGCTGAGCATCTACATGTGTCAATCCTAGCCCAGTTCCTCGCCCCTATGTCCTTCCTCAGTTTCCCACCCTTTCTTTTCCCTTGGCCTCTGTATATGACACCCTGATCTACACTTATAGGCTCAGTCCTGCTCCAGGTCCTGGGACATTCTAGAGAGACAAGAGGCATTTAACTAGATCCAGCCTGATGGTCTAGGCTCCACATAAAGTCAGCTTCGCTGCCCATACTTTGTGGCTTCACAAACTGGAACCTATCTTATTCTCAAATCCTGGGGCCTTTTCTCTTTGCCCACCCTGGGAGGTGGTGGGTCTCAGGACTTGTCATTGAACTTCTGCTTTGGAATCTATTTCTAAATTTCTTTTCTGGTTATTTTACCTATTCTTTATCTCTCAGGGCTGAGAAACCTTGGTCTCTGGGCCTACATCTGATACAAAATTGCTATCTGACTCTTGCAAAGTCACTTTTACTCTCTGGCTCTTGGGTTCCTCCCCAGTAAAACATTGTGGTGGGGAAGGTGATTACTAACTCGGCAGGTTTGGACATGCATCATATAGTCCATTGTGTAATGGACTAGCTGGGACAGGTCCTGGGAGTCAACTGTTCCTGGCAGGGACCGTCAAGTTGTGGCGAAGTCTAGGTTTGTGATTACAGGGCTCCATCAAGTGTTGGGATGCAGCCATGGAGCATAAAATAGAGACGGGCACACAATCTTGGTCTTCAATATCCAGGCCACTAAACACACAAACTCAATCAGTGGCTGGGGCTTTAGGAGCAGGGTCCAGCCCCGCTGTGAGAGGATGCTGGCCAGGAGAGACAGGGACTCAGAACTATGACCAGAACCTAAGCCAGAGGACTTGAGTTCAGGGCAAGACTCAGTTTTCAGGGAACAATGGAAAGACAGGGAAACAGGCTGAAAGTCAGTTATAAGGACCTTATCCATATAGCTGGCAAATTGTTAACAGGAAACCTTGAGGGTTATTTCTAACTTACCCGTTTTGGGATATAAAAATAACAAGATTATTTTTGGGGGGCAACTATATTAGCTAATGCAGTTGAAATTTCCTAGCTCCTCCCTGTTTTACTCAAGGATGCCCTTGAATGGGGCTAAAGCTGTCTATGGAGGAAGATGGATTGCTGATACTAGATCTCTCCAGGCAGAAGAATCTAGGATTCCTTGAACAGTCTTAGACACATTAAGAGGAGTCAGGAAGGCAACCACAGCACCCTTCACGCGTGCAGAGAGTACAGGCCAGTGCACGCCTGGATTGGGCCATTTCCATCCCGGGTGTTGGATCAGTCCTTGGGCAGAACACCACACATACTTGTGGGGCTCACTCCACTGTGGGGGAGATAAATCACAGTGTCTGATGCATAGTAACCCCTTAATATATGCTGGTTAAATAAATGTAAAATTAAAGTTGACTAAATGAACAGGAAAGACTGATGGCTAGGAGAAAGGACAGAACAGCAATGATCCTGGGAAATAGTCCTATTTCCCCTCATGTGATCCTTACCATCAACAGCTGAGCCTTAACCTTTCCCCTGTAATAAGAAAAATAATTCTCAAAACACAGTTTCAGGTTATACATTGCCAGAACCAGGGAGATAGTCCTACCCTTAGCCCAATAACCTCACTCTTGGGATTCCACCATAAGGAAGTAATTCAACAACAACAGAAAAGCTAAATGCACAAATATATTCATGATAGCATCATCCGAGGATAGCAGAAAAATGGGAACAGCCCACATGTCCAGTAATAAGGGACAGGCGGAGTAAATTTTGTTGTCTCCACTCAATATTCTCAATATTGTGAAACTATCAAAAAGATCACCACAAATATTATATACTGAACATGAAAAACAAGCAATCAATAATTTCATAAAAATGGTATACAAAATGCTCCATACAGTATTAGTGCAGATGTGTTGGGTGCTCTTTCTCGTCTTAACCATTTGATGTGTCCTACGTAGTTCCTATTGCTGTGGTTAAGATCCAAAAGAAATGTAAAAGGTACTTCAGATATTTAATGCCTTTGCCCCCAGCTCTGATTTAGAAAATGACACATATTGGAGTCCTGGGAGCATGGCAGGAGTGGGGAAATGTAGTTTTTGAATCTTTTTGAGTCACCATATAAATCATAGACCAAAAAACTAGATAACAATATTAAAGACCGAAGGACAACATTTATAACAAAGCTAGGTGACAAAGTACGAACACCAACAACCATGCTGTGTTATGGGCATCTGTGAGGGAGAGAGCAGAGGGAAGCCTCAGGGTGGCTGATGGACCTGACTCAGACCTAATGGAATTTGAGAGCAGTGGCTAAAACTGGAAGGGGTTTGTCCACCCCAATGATGGGTGAGAACTTGCTTGTGATAAGGCCTAAAGTGACTGGGGCACTTGAGTCTCTTTGAACATGAACTCCTGAAACTGAGTAGCCCGTGCGCCATTTAAAGATAGGGCCCTACACTAAGGGAGACTTCCAAGGGGGGATAAATATTGATAACAGAGAGACCAACATCCTTCTCCCCCTAAAAAAATCCCAAGCCAAACCCAACCTAAAGAAAGCGAAGGTTCAGATGGAGAAAAGAAACAGACAATCTCAGAAATAAAATCCACAGTTTTATTTTAAACTTTAAAATATATATACATTGATCTCAGAGAGGAAGGGAGAGGGAGGATAGAAACATCAATGATGAGGAGAATCATTGATTGGCTGCCTCCTGCAGGTCCCACACTGGGAATGAAGCCCACAACCTGGGCCTGTGTCCTTGATTGGAACTGAACCTGGGACTCTTCAGTTCGCAGACTGATGCTCCATCCACTGAACAAAACCAGGTAGGGCGAAAACCCAGTTTTGAAAATAGACTTTTATGTCAGTGGAGGTGATAAAGCTAGGCCAGCAAAGAAAAGAAACCAAAATCCAGCCAAAAAGTGGTCGTGGAGGAAACTAGGCTGCTACTCAGGGAAGAGTCCCCTGTGTAGGCTGACACCGAATTCATGCCGGAAAACCCAGTGGACAAAAGCACGGAGTATAGAAGGAAAATGGAAAGTCACTGGAACAGCTATGCACAAGCAAGTGGCGAGAGCCTATGAATGAGATTCAAACGCGCCTCCAAACATGCAAAGCAAGTTTGGAGCTGGAAAGTCAGGTCTTGGGGAAGGAGGAGATGGACTCTGGTGAAAAGCAGCCATTGGCGGTAGTGAGGGATGTTTCCCTAGCAAAGGCGAGAAACCGGACAGAGAGATGCAGACATTACCGGAGGAGCTAAAAAAAGCTGGAGCTGAGAGGGCTGCAAGGGCCCACGCCGGTGCCTCCAGGAAAAAGCATTCCTGGAGAAGCAACTGAGCGAGCCAGCCCAGCCTGTAGGGAAAGAGAAAGAAAGGCGCGGAAGAGGAAGGCCAGGCCTCGGAGGTGGCGGCAGAGAGGTGACCTCCTCACAGAGAGCCAGGGGTCGCACAAGGGGTCAGGGCAGCAGCCTCTGCCTGCAGTGCCAGAGGCTCAGCCACCCAAAGCCCCTTCCAAAGCCAGCAGCAGCAGCAGCAGCAGCCACCGCAGCGGGAGCGTTGGTCTATGGAGCACTTAATCCAGGGAGGCAAGGACTGCAGGGTGCTGCAGAGACCACAAGAACCCCTCCCCTGGGCACCAGACGAAGGACTAATCCAGGAATTCCTCCACGGTCCCTGACTCAGTGAGGCCTGGAACAAGTGTTTTCAGGTGCTCCATAAACCTGGTTAGGAGGGCTTAGGGATCTCACTGCTGCTGTAAAATACCCCAAAAGACGTGTTAGTGTGCAGGATCGGGTGCTTTCCCCCGCCCTAATGCTAGGTGTTTGTGTGACCAGCTTTCCTGAATGAGCTTTTTCTTTAATTAGCTCTTGTCAATAAACAGGATGTTCCTCAAACCTCCAGATAACCTAACACCATTTGCCAAACACTCAGGCGTGAAACCAGTCCAGAAAGCCACTCTGAGAAAGTGAAAGGACAACAGTCCTGTGACTTATTTCATCCGAGTCAGTTTTTTTTTGTTTGTTTTTACAGAAAAAGCACCTTTAAGGTTAGTATCTCAGGTTGGCTTTCTATAGTGCTTTCTGCTTTTTAAACAACCAACATCAGTTTATCTTATTTCTTTTGGCCAACACAACACAAAGGCAACATGTTTTTAAAAAAAATATATTTTATTGATTTTTTTACAGAGAGGGAGAGGGATAGAGAGTTAGAAACATCAATGAGAGAGAATCATCGATCAGCTGCCTCTTGCACACCCCCTACTGGGGATGTGCCCGCAACCTATATACATGCCCTTGACCGGAATCGAACCTGGAACCCCTCAGTCCGCAGGCCGACGCTCTATCCACTGAGCCAAACCAGTTTTGGCCCAAAGGCAACATGTTTTTAAGCTTCTTTAAAAGTTCCTGCCAGTGTACTACCAGGCAGCCCCCTCCCTAGTGTTCTCGTGAGTGAGAAAGTGCTCTAACAACAGCAAGACCAGCAAACACCAGGCATCTGTCTCATGTAGCCCTTCCAGTGTTGCTTTCAGTAAATTGAGACTGGAGGACATTAAACGGGAAGTATATTATGTCAAATCTTTAAAAAATGTTGTGAGGAAATACCTCTAGAATCAGTGAGGTGGCCGGATGCCTCTGTTTGTTTTAGGAAAATGCATAAAAAACGTTTTAAAATATCTGGATGACTTTTTAAAGAGTCTTGTGCCATCCATTTCCCTAGCAACATCTTAAATTCTAAGTAGATAAGATTACTTACTGTCAAATACAGTAAGTACTTTATTTTTAGGTCTCCTATTACATTTTCTTACTATATGAGCTATTAATAGTACATGAAATGCCTGTTGTCATTAGTATGTGCTATATATTTATGCCTAGTGGAGCTGAGAATAGTATTTTAAATTAGTACAGACTTTTGGGGTAGTTTTCCTCCCCGTTTATGACAATGATGGTTAGACCAGTGATGTTTTTGAATGCCAAATCCTAGAGTACCCCATATTTTCACATTGTTCCACAATGAGCAAATATAATCAACTTTGCTTTCTAAAAGTTGTCAGGAAAGAAAAATTTCAAAACAAAACAAAACAAAAAAAGTCCTCTCCTGCAGGCCTTGTAACCCCTACCTGCCCTCCCCTGCAGGCATGGGTCCCCCCAAACTGCCCTTCCCTGCAGGCCTGGTCACCCCTAACTGCCCTCCCCTGCAAGCTTGATTGCCCCCAACTGCCTTTCCTTGTGGGCCTGGTCCCACCCAACTGCCCTCCCCTGCTGGCCATCTTGTGGTGGCCATCTTGTGTGTTGGAGTGATGGTCAATTTGCATATTATTCTTTTATTAGATAGGATTATTATCTTAATCCTCCTCTGAGGATATATTTTTATTGATTTTTGGAGAAAGAGAAAGGGAGAGAAAGAGAGAGAGAGAGAAACATCCATGTGAGAGAGAAAAACCAATCAGTTGCCTCCTGCAGGCACCCAGCCAGGGATGAAACCTGCAGCCTAGGTATGTGCCCTGACTGGGAATCAAATTCATAACCTTTTGGTGTACAAGATGATGCTCCAACCAAGTGGGCCACCTGGCAGGACTGGAGTAGCTATCTTAATATCAAACAAAGTAAACACCATGACAAGAAATATTACCAAAGATAATGAGGGACATTTCCCATAATGAAAGGGTCATTTCCTCCAGAAGATAAAATTCTAAATGTATACACACCTAATAACAGAGCTTCAAAACGTATGAAACAAAAATCGACAATCATAAAGGAGAAATAGACAAACCCATAATTATAGTTGGAGAATTCAACACTCTATTCTCATTAATTGGTAAAACAGTCAGATAATCAGTAAAAGTAAAGAAGACTTGACCACCATCTATCGACTTGACCTAACTGACATTTATTGAACATGAATGCACAGCAACAGCAGAACACACACATTCTTTGCTCTCCCTGGGGGCTATACCAGTATATAATACCATCAGCAATTATGTGTGCCTATCTACCTGCATTCTCCCAATGTTTTAAATTTTTTTTATAACATTCTAAGGGGTAAAAAACAACAAACTTACACTGCCTATTATTTTAATTCACATTTCTTTAGTTATGAATTATTCTTAACCTTTTTTTTACTATTACTTTATTCTTGGAAGTTATCTTTGAATTTTAATACAGAGCTTGGGTAGGTAAGATATAGCATTGATAAATGATAATTTTGTCTGAACTCCACTTGTTCCTGTTTTATTCCCCCCCCCCCCCCCCCCCCCGCCACACACACACACACACACACACACACTTGTTTCTGTTTTACGCCCTTTTTTATTGCATTGGCCTTAACTTAGAACATATTAAATAATAATGGTGAGACTGATTACCCTTTTTTGGTTACTGATTTTTTATGGAACAGTCAATAGATTTCAACTTTAAGGAAGATATTGCTACTTTTTATGTGAAGAGAATATCCTACTCTTCCTAAAATTTTAAAAGTTAAAAAAAATACACAACAGAAATGACTGTGGATTTTTAGCATATATATTTCAGAATCTGGATTTGAATGATTTATTTTCTTTATTGATGACATATAATTTAACACATTTTTTATTGTTAAACATTTTTACATTGCTAGACTAAACCTTGCTTGGCTATAATGAATGATTTTTTAATCCAGTTTGTTAATTATTTTTAAATTTTCTATTCATATTTAACTGTGAGACTTGTATTTGAGGTTTATTTGGTATTTTTGTACTTTGTATTTTTGAGTATGTACTGTTCTTGACAGGTTTTGTTATCAGGGTTATGATGACCTCATAAAATAAACCACGCAGCTTTTCTTCTTTGCTTTTTGGCCTAAATTCCTCCCTGTTCTCCTGGCCCAGGGAGAGCAGGGCTGGCCCACACTCAGAGCTACTCCAGGACTCTGGTGACCTCCAGCTCGTTCCGGTTCTCCTCTGACTCTGTGGTGTTGTCTCTGGCATCTCTCTACTTCTTCTGGTCTGACTTCCCAACGTGCTCCCCAGCATCAGCGCTTCCACCTGGCCTCTGGGTGACCCCAGGGGAGGGGATTTCCTTGGCAGATGGAGGTTCTCCATGTGCCCCGCCCACTTCCTCCTGGAGCTCTCCCAGCTGTGGTCACTGGCGCTCTCCTTGGGCGTTTCTCCTAGCTCTCTGCTGCCCTCCCCTGCCCCCTGGCCACCACGTCTGCCCTTGTGATGGCTTCCTGCAGCCAGAGCCATCGAAAATGGGACTCCCTTACACGGGTTCAGGGTTTATGGGTGTCTGGACGTCCCTGGGAGGTCTCTGAGCAGCTGTTTTGAAGGGGGAGCTGCCGTGAGGCAATGGCTGCCTCTGGAGAAAGAGAGCAGAACAAACCAAAACAGGCTCTGCCCTTCAGAGGGAGAACACACATCACCTTTCTGCCAAAGGGCCCCTCTGAGAAAGCCTTGTGTGCTTGGGCGGGACAACTCTGTGAGCCCCAGAGTGGGGAAGGTGAACCCAGAGACAGCTGTGTTCCATGACTTCCACCTCTATTCCCCCACCCCACCCCAAGCTCCTTTCCTGCTACCTGAGACAATTTGTATGTCCAGCCTTTCTGTTCAGCTGTCAGCTGTGAAGGACACCAGATGTTAGGCCTGAGCTATGCAATGAATTGTCTGGCTCAGGCTGACACTTTCCTTGCCATCTCCCCTGAAGCCATCTAAGGCCAAGGCCACGGGGAAGCAGTTTCGTAAGTATGTTGTTTATCACTATTTTTAAAAATTTCTCTTCATTGTTGAAAGTATTACAGATGTCCCCTTCTCCCTCCGCCCTCCTCACCATTGGCCCCCTCCACCCTGCTCTAACCCCTTCCCCAAGCCTTCCCCACACCACTATTTGTCCATGGTTTTGCATACATGCATATAAATTAATTGGTTAATCTCTTCCAGGCCCCACCCCTCTTTTCCTCTGAAAAGGGTCAGTCTATTGAATGCTTCAATGTCTTTGGGTCAGTTTATTTTCCTTGTTAGATTCCACATATGAGTAAAATCATGTGATACTTGTCATTCTTTATCTGGCTTATTTTGGTTAGCATACTACTCTCCAGGTCCCTCCATGTTGTCTCAAAGGGTAAGAGACCCTTCTTTTTTATAGCTGCATAGTATTCCATTGTGTAAGTATATCACTTTTTTTTCTTTTAATTCATTCACTTGGGCTATTTCCAGATCTTAGCTATTGTAAATAATGCTTCTATGAACACATGGGTGCATATTTCTGATTGGTGTTTCTGGCTTTCTGGGATCTATTCTAAGAAATGGGATCACTGTGTCAAATGGCAGTTCCACTTCTTTTTTTTTTTTTAAATCCTTACCAGAGGATATTTTTCTATTGCTTTTCAGAGAGAGTGGGAGGAAGGAAAGAGCGGGAGGGAGAGAGACAGACAGACATGGATGTGAGACAGACACATCGACTGATTGCCTCCTGCATACCCTTGGCCGGGGGTAGGGAATGAACCCACAACTCAGGAATCTGCACCTGACCTGGAATTGAACTCTCGACCCTTCACTGCATGGGCTGATGCTCTAGCCACTGAACACACCATTTAGGGCCCATTTTTAATTTTTTTGAGGAAACTCCACACTATTTTCCATAGTAGTTATACCAGCCTGCATTACCACCGGCAGTGTACTAAGGTACTTTTATCTCCACATCCTTGCCAGCATTTGTTTGTTGGTTTATTGATAGTAGTCATTCGGGCAGGTGTGAGTTGGTATCTCTCACTGTCATTTTAATTTGCATCTCTCTTATAATTAGTGATGTTGAGAATTTTTTCATATATCTGTTGGCCATTTGTATGTCCTCTTTGGAAAAGTGTCTATTTGGGTCCTCTGCTCATTTTTAAATTGGATTGTTTGTCTTCCTTTTGTTGAGTTGAATGAATACTTTATATATTTTGGAAATTATATATTTATATATATAATTAACCCCTTATCAGGTATATCATTGGTAAATATGTTCTCCCATACAGTGGGTTCCCTTTTCATTTTGATGCTGGTTTCTTTTGCTGTGCAGAAGCTTTTTATTTTGATGAGGTAGCAAAGGATGAACCGAACCCAGGAGTGACGGAGTAACCAGCAGAGAGCCTTTTAGAGCAGAGCCTGGAAAAGCCTCATTTTGCACAAAACCAGGCCCAAGGATTCAGCCCTAGCCTCTTCCCCACCTTTTGCTTATGAAAAACTTATACTTCTCTTAGACTTCCAGAAATCATTAGTGCCGTTTGCCAAATATTCCCAGTTCTCTCTTCCAGGCACGTGATAAGATTATACTTCTGGGCACCCTCATGGCTGGCTGGAGCCAAAGTGGCCATTTGTGGCCAATGGGCTGTGAGAGGAAGAGACATGAATCATTGCTGGACCAGAGGACTTTATTGCCAACACAAGACCCCCCAGAGCTCACTTTCTGCCAATGGCTTGGGCAATGTATCAGCCTGGGTTCCCAAGTGAAAAAGTGTGGAGCAGAGCCTCCAGCCATGGAGAGGTGGCAAGATGGAAATAGACCTTTGTTGTTATAAATATCTTAGGTCTATCAACTTCACCTCACTGAAGATGCAGGTCTCCTGTGGATTCCCAGGTTTACTGTCCCACAATATTGGAAGACATATTCTTTATCACTCAAGACTTTGAGCCCCCTGATTTACTTCTGCCCTCCTCTTTCTTTTCCTGGTTCCTGACTTTCACACACATGTGCTGGAGGCTAAGTCCAGCATGTCATAAATGCAAGAAGTTTCATCAAAAGGTTTATGGAACTAGGGGCTTATTCAGCAGGGCTGAATATCTCCATGTGATTGCCTGCAGCTGGCCAAACAGCTGAACAGCTTTAGGCATTTCCCCAAAACTAAAGATTTGCATATATTATTGCCTGCTACCTGACAGCCGAAGGCAGTTCCCCCAAACCTGACAATGCCTACTGTATATGTTGTGCCCAGATTCCGTGATCCCCAAGGACCATCAGGGAGCCGAGTCCGATTCAATTAACAAGAGAGCCTCTTCCATGCTAGCATGGGCTCTGTCCCACTCATGCTGACAGCATGGCAGACGAGAGCACGAACTTCAACAAGTCAAGGGGTTTTATACAGGTGGTGAAGTCACTGCTTTGGCTAACCCTGATTGGTTGGGTGAGGGCTAGGGTCCAGTTACACAAAATGGAGGATTGCTCCACTCATATACCAAACCTTAACCTTTTATATGTACATCTGCTTTGCCTTAGGATAACTTGTGTCAATAAAGAAGAGGGGTCCGGACATTCAGAGAACTTGGCTACTACAGCTAAGCTTCCTCTAGATCCCCAAAATGTATTACAAATTTATATTGTATTTCTAGCCTCTTTATTAATTTACACACAGCACCTTCTCCAGATTCCTGAATCCTAGATGCTGGGAAAGACCCCCAGCAATCTATCCCCGGGGCACAGTATTACCTTGTCATTGCTGAGCTCCATTTCAGGGGCTTCCAAAGTCTCCTCTTTGATCATGAAGACAGATGATACCCCTCAGGCAAGATTGTAGAGGCTGAGGCAGGAGAGAGCAGAGGGTGTGTTAGAGCTTCCAAAATGGCCCTGATGACCTCCACTTCCTGGTATATTCACACCTTTGTGTAGCGCCTCCCACCTTATACTAGTGTAGGTCTGTGTGATCAGTAGGATGTGGCAAAACTATATGTTATTTCCAAGACTAGCTTATAAAGAATTGCAGTTTTTGTCTTACTCATTCTTTCTCTCTTGACAATTCACTTGGGGAAACCCTGAGATGCTATGGAGGGGTCCATGTGACAAGAAACCAAAGCCTCTTGCCAATTGCCCTGTGAGTGAATTGGAAGCAAGTGCTCCAGACCCAACCAAGCCTCAGATAACTGCAGCCCTGGCTGATACTTCGACTGTGGCCTCACAAGAGACCCAGAGCTAGAACCCCCTTGCTAAGCCAACCTCAAATTCCTGACTCCATAACACATGTTTGTTGTTTTAAGCTGCTAAGCATGGAAGAACTCATTATGCAATGAGTAAGCAATAAGTAACTAATACAGAGCTGGTGCTGGGGTGACTGGATTTGGGATGTCAAAGCCCAGTATGATGATGATGATGGAGCTCCACTTGGCCAGGCTGTGCCCCTTGGGCATGATGGCAGAAGGACCTCTCAGGACAGCACTCAAACACAGGAGAGCAGGGACAGGAAATATGAACACAGCTTGGTGTCTATCCCTTAGAAATGGCTCTTAACTCGGTCCCAAGAGACTCACTCAAGCCTGTTTGTGATGAACAGGGAGTTCTAAACAAACACTGAAACAACTTTATGAAGACTGTAACAGTGACACATTATCCACATTCCTTTGGAACATCCTTGTTGAGTGTGACAGAGAGAGAGAGAGAGAGAGAGAGAGAGAGAGAGAGAGAGAGAGAGAGAGAGAGAGAGAGAGAGAGAAAGAGAGAGAAAGAGAGAGAGAACGGGAGAGAGAGAGAGATGGGAGAGGCTGTGTGACACTGTATGAATGCCAGCACAACTGTGGTGATGCTGAGTGCGAGGAGCAGCCTCAGAAACTAGAGCTGAGGCCTAGTTTGGATGCCCCACAGGCAAGTGAGCAATGAGATCCCCGCTAGGGACACATTGGATAAGAGTGAGGATCTAAGTTATTGAGAGGGAGTAATCAGCTGGTAAAATAAGAACTATTGCTGTTAAAGCATCTTCACTCATGCTTATAGCCTTGTAGGGCTTGGAAAAACATGGGGTTCAAAGATTAAAAAAAAACACCCCACACCAAATACTGTCCTGCTCATTAAACATTTGCTATGACTAATTTCAAAACAAATAGTTCATGCACATCTTATTTTTCAAGTTTTGAAACAATTTATAAGGTAGATATTATACCCACTTTACAGATGAAGCAACTGACATTATAAACCTGCTTCTTCCAAGTGCTTTCTCCAAAAGTCAAAGCAGGGGCCACTTGAGCAGGCATCTTCCACTCTTAAAGACACAGTCTTCTGGTTCCCCTATCTGACGTGGAGGACCCAATCCTGGTTGTGTTCTAAGCACATATAGATCTGGCCTCTTGGTGAGACAGGTCCCGTGGAAGAGAGCCCATGCCATGCCCAGCCCAAGGCTCTTGGCTGCAGGGAACTGAGCTATTTTTTCCATGGAGTCAGCAGAATGTGCAGATAACTTATAATAGCCATTGGCAGAGTGCCCTTGAGGTGAAGTATGAACCTCCTACACAGATCTGTGTAGGAGCCAAGAGGAGGCAACCCTTGGAAGCAATCTAGTTACAATGACCAAGGACTCTGAGACTGAGTTTTAGGCAATTTCCAAAGAAGGGATGGAGTACACCAATGTGACTATACTTAACACTATTGAACTGTACACTGAAAAAGGGTAAAGAAAGCAAATTCTGCGTTAATGTTTCTACCACAATTAAGAATAGAAGATCTGGGGAATTACCACCATTCAGTAAGTGGGATCTGATAGCAGGAAGTGACGGGTCTAACGAGGTTTAGCGTGAATCTGTACACAATGTAGATCAACAAGTTGCAAAAGTGAGTGAGCAGGTGGTAAACTGTCAGGTCATGGGTAGGAAGCTAGATAAAACCATCACACACACAAAAAAAATACCTGGAACCCTAGGACAAAGAAAACTAAAGCAAAAATAAACAAATGGAACTACATCAAAATAAAAAGCTTCTGCACAGCAAAGGAAACCATCAACAACACGAAGAGAAAGTATGGGAGAACATATTTAGCAATGATACATCTGATAAAGGGTTAATATCCAGCTAGAGGTACCCAGATGCTCCTCTCAAGAGTACTATCTTCTCTTTGCCTTACAAACCAATCCATGTGGCTGTATAACTCGATACTGCCAGCCAAAGGTCTTAAAATGCAGTTCATTTTGTCTGTGGTCTCCAGATTCTTGCCTGATTCATGTCTCTGGAAATCTCCCAGGTAAATCACAGCCAGTCATACCAGTGCTACACATCTTCTCGGAATAGCCAGCAGGAGAGTTATCCAGGCCTTGAGAGAGCATCCAGGGAGCCATAGTACTGTAGATGGGAAAACAAACCACCTGAAAGAAAAAGGGACTTGCCCAAGGTCATGGTTTTGAGTTAGGGTCAGAAGTCAGCTCTCTGGCCTCCCAGGGTCGCCAGGTCTCAGAATGCTGGACTGGTGACCGTTTTCTTTATGCTGCCTGAGGTTTTGAAAGATACTTTCTCTGGCCCTCACCTTTCAGGCAGGTGGATAGCTCAGCCAGGCCAAGAGCATCTGCTCTAGGAGAGAACAAGTGCTCAGAGCCCACCAAAAAAGAGCTGGCCCAAGGGAGGGAACACAATATCCAGTGGCCCTTAACATTCTCTTCATGAAATGATTTCTTTTGTCAAAGGGTAGTGTGACAGTGAACCCAATAAACAATCTGTCTTGCTGGAATTCAACCTGAACATAAGCTTGGTAAAGCATTCACAGCCATTGGAACTCCCCACCTACCCCATTTAATTTTCTCCTGGCTGAAGGACTGTGTTGTTTCTGTGGCTTTGCGGTAATGTTTTTCTTATCAGCAGAGGCTGATTCCTGCCTAAATCCTGACCAAGGTTGTCGGCTACATGCCATGCTGAGTTCTGGAGAAAGTGATAACACCACTTTACAAAGCTCTTTTCCAGGCACTGCTCACTCGATCCCCAGGGAAGCCATGGTGATAGACAGGGAAGTCTTTATTTGCCTTAAGTTTGTAGATGATACTAGCTCAAAAAGGATGCGTGCCTGACCCAAGCCCACACAGCTAGTGAGTTACCAAGATTGGGGAAACTGTTCAAATCCCAGCTCTGCTATTTACAATGAAGGCCACTTGAACTTAGAATCCCTTACTCACTAGTTGTGGAATCTCGAGCATTACTTAATCACCTTGCCTCAGTTTCCTCATTTTTAAAATGAAGAATATAGCATGACCCTCATTGAAACCTTGGGAGATTAAATGAACTGATAGATGTAAAGTACTTAACCTGTACCGAGCAGTCACTAGGCGCTGAGTAATATTAGAAATTGTTATTCTCATCAAGTCTGGCTTTGCTCTGAGACAAGACAAGTCTCCTCTGAGCTCAGCTGTGGATCTTTTTGGGCAAAAGTCATAGTGCAGCAGAAGCCTTAGAGGATAATCCAGTTTGTCCACTAATTTAGTTTTATTATTATTTAAAAATATGACATTTGGAGATAATCTGTGATGCATAATAAGGTCAGTGGCACACAAGGTCAATGGTTCACAAAAATGGTTAAAATTCTTCTTACATTTATATAGCTGAAAAAATGTTAATTTTCCTCTTTTTTGTTATTCTTTGTGTCTATAATAGATATCCATGTCATCACATTTCTCCATTACATGCCCCACTTAATCATGATTGTTTGCACTGACAATGACTCACATTAAGAGACAAAAATAGAAAAAAAAAATACCCCAGGACTACTCATAATATTTAGGTAGTTGGGGGATGGGAAATGGGAGGAAGTATAAGAATGTTAATTACTTTATCTTTCATAGCAGATAGTCAACTGATGCTGTCTAAAGTTGAAGCATGTCAAAAAATAATGATTCCAGTATCTTAATATTTTTCATAATTATTTTCTCAATGTTAGAGGTATCCTTGAAAAATAATATATCTTGTGGAGAATAAACAAAGTTAAGCAATTTCATTAGCTTCATTTTTTTAGTGTCTTTGTCTTTTAAATTCAAGGAAAATTAAATTGTATACCTTTTTATTAAACAGCAAGTGAAGTATGATCCCCTTTAATGAACGATTTCTTTGTATTCATCCATCTATCCATCCCACCCACTACCCTTCTTAGTTACTTGCTTATTTATTCTTCTCAGTATATACAATGAGAGAAGTAGCTGCATGATGTTCACTTGCATTAGCAACAGGGCCACTAGGCCATGGGGCCATGATTGTTTTGAGGTGGCAGGATTTGGAAGATTTTAAAATATCTTGGATTCTTTATAAGTATGCATCATTTTAATAAAAATAAATTATCATCTTTAAAAAAGAGAGAGACCATGCTTTTAAATTTTCTTTAACATTTGGGGTCTCCTTACTCTTGCCACCCTTCCCCACTCCCTATACCCCAAGCCAAGGCTTTCAAGCTCATCTAGTATCCATGGTGGCCCTACCCTAGGCCCCTGCACACAGAGATAACATCAGAAGTCCTGAGTGGCAGAAAGTCTCTGTATAGAGACTGTGAATAGCCTGGCAGGGAGACATGCCTGGAGGAAGATGGCCAGAGGACAGGGAGATATGAAAGGGCTCTGAGTCCCTGGTATTTCCTCGTCTCACAAATATGAGAAGGCCAAGCCTGGAGGGGAAGAGTGACTTGTTCAGAGTCACCAGCATGCTACACCCATCCAAGGCAATCAACTGTCCCTTCAAAGGCAATCAGTATTTTTCTCCAAGCACCAGTAAGAAAAGTGCTCCTTATTCTTGGTGTGGAAAATGGTGAAGGAAGGGGCATGTCATGGTGTGGGAGAGGAATTGGGGCCACAACTCCCCCTCTCCAGTAACTAGTTTGGTTTTCCTATTAGGTTTGCAGTATTAGCATCTCTACAGACTATAAGGCTCACAGGAGGCATCTAGGGCACGCACTATACTGAATGTTTAGTATCAGAGAAAAAGGGGTTCTGGGCAGATATTGTGTCTGGATTTGAGCAAAGTGGAGAAGATTCAGAAGCCTTTGCCAACAAATTATTGTCTTCCCCGCTCCAACCTGGAGACATGGCCTAAGTTTCCAGAATATTTTATATTTCTTTGGGAATGGGTGGTGGTAGGGGTGTAGAACGGCTCTTGTCACAACTTGAGGAGGACAGCCCCTTTCTAACTCCAGGATATTGTCAGCACCTCCATGGTGGACAGCTCCATAGCAACCATCAGAGTCTTCCTATCCACAGGGCCCCTAGGCCACTGGACCATTAGTTCTATGAACAATGTTTTCTTTTTCTTTCTCACTCTCTTTCTTTTCCTTTTCTTTCTTAAAAATAAATTACTTTGTTGTAAGGGAGCTTCAACTCAAGAGGTTTTATTCTTTAAATTATTTAAGGCAATGTATAAAAGGAACATCAAATTGTTCTGAACAAAGAATTCCTTTGGGTAAATATTAAAACCTGAGAAATTGAGTGAGGAACAGCTCGGGGATGTGTGTGTCATAGCTCAAGAATCTTCTTTAACAGGATTTTCAAGTCCAAATCAAGGATACATCATCTTACAAAAATTGTTTTGGGTTACTTCCCAGTATTAATGCAATATGGGAGAGGTTAGTTGGATACTGAAATCTTGGAATCTTAATGTTTTATCACTAAAATTCGGAATATTTGAGATATGGGCTGTTTCAGAAAATCTAAAATTATAATGATCATGTCCATAACTGGTGGTCCCAGGATGATTCAGGTAGAAGAGAGAAGTCTAACTGGAAATGGAGATCCTGGAATTTAAGAACATCCTGCATATTAAAATACTCGAGGGGTTTGGCAACTGTGACTCAATGGTTGAGCATCAACCTATGAACCAGGAGGTCACCATTTGATTCCCAGTCAGGGCATATGTTGGGATTGTGGGCTTGATTCCCAGTGCAGGGCGGGCAGAAGGCAGCCAATCAATGATTCTCTCTCATCATTGATGTCTCTCTCTGTGTGTATCTCTCTCCCTTCCTCTCTGAAATCAATAAAAGTATATTTTAAAAAATAAAATAAAATGCTTGATGGTGCACAGAAATTTTCAGGCTAAGAGTGGGTGGAAAACTTTGAAAAAAAATCTGATTTCATCTCTGCTAATCTAAGTGAAACACTGCCACTGAGGCCTGTAAAAAGATGTGTGGCCAGGTCAGGTGCTGACAGGAGATGCTGGTTGGCTTACATTAGGCTTTTTATAAATCAGCCTTTACCTGGGGAAGTGCCTTGGCCCAGAGTTATCCATACTGAGAGCGGGTCCATCTCACTCAGAGCAGGGTCTCACTGCCCAAGTTCACAAGAGCATGTTGTGTAAACTACTCGCCAGGTATTCACTGCCAGTGAGAAAACAGAATTTGGGGACTAGACATTTGCTGCTTCTAGTCACTACTTCCTCTTTCTTTCTTTCTTTCTTTCTTTCTTTCTTTCTTTCTTTCTTTCTTTCTTTCTTTCTTTCTTTCTTTCTTTCTCTCTCTCTCTCTCTCTCTCTCTCTCTCTCTCTCTCTCTCTCTCTCTCTCTCTCTCTCTCTCTCTCTCTTTTCCTCCCTCCCTTCTTCCCTTCCTTCCTTCCTTTTCTTTACAGAAAAACCATAAGGTTACTTGGTGAGCTTGGACAATAAGGGGAGAGAGTTTTAGGATAGCGGGGTTTGATGGAGCAGGCTCTGATCAGTCATTCCCCTCACGTCCAGGATAGGGGAAGACCTGCCACCGAAGCTGAATAGGTCAAGGCCTTGGGTCAAGGAACTGACAATGTTTGGGTCATTCCAAAAGCAAACCCTGAAACAAGGATCTAGTGCAAAGAGTTTATTTGGGAGGTGATCCTGGGAAACAATGATAGCAGAGCGAGACAGGAAAGGGAAGGAAGCTAATACAGGTGTGTTATCACCGTGAGCAATTGGACCTTAATCTCACTGGGGCTCTGAGAAACAGTGCACAATATGCAGCTCAATGTTAAGCCACTCTAGGGGCAAGAGATATGAACTCTTTCTCCATCAACTCTCATAAATCATTGTTTTAGTGATGCTCTGAACCACAGGCTGGGGTTGGTTGGTTAATCTGCCGACATATCTAGCCTACTGGACATGTGGATTGAATGAGGTCTGGTTGCCAGGGAAAGACTTCAGATCAAGATATATAGGTGTGACAATTAGAAGACAGCCTGGCGAGCACCAAAATATATAGTACTGAAAGGATATAAGTGGGGGCACAGGTAGCATATGCTACACCTTATCCCCATCACCATGTTGTGACCAGTCGTGAATTGGGTGCTGTCTCTGCTTCCTTTCATGCTCATGCTTTCTGACTGTCCTTGTATGACTGACCACTATCCTTTGTGATTGGTCCATTCTTTCTATTTTAAAAATAAATTTGTTTAATCCAATCACTTAGATTTTACTCTTCCTACTTCTGATCTCAGGATTCTCATTTTAGTTTTATTTAGAATGTGAGGCATTTAATAGCTTATTTCTTAGAATTTTGGGAGTGCCTTGCTGATGACCATATATATGGCTCCCAGGAGGTGGAGGAAGGAAGGAGAAACACATCAGTAATTAGAAAAGGAGGAACATTTAGAAACAGAGTATTTTATCTGTCCAGAACATCTTATGCAACTTGACTGCTGATTCTTGAGTTCATCTGGAAGAGAAAAGATGCAAGCTTAGCCAAGAACATTTTGAAAAAGAACAATGGTGAAGAATATGTTCTATAAAATATCAAAATATACTATAAAGCTACAGTGACTAAAACATTATGGTTTTGGCATAGGAATAGACAAATGATCCAACGGAAAAGAATAGTGTTCAGAAACAGACCCATCTATATGTGGGAGTTTAGTATGTTATAGGTATTTCAAGTAAGAGGATAAAGTGAGGGGGGTGAGGGTGAGTTATATAATAAGAGGTATTATTAGGTATCCGTTTGGGAAATATTAAGTTAGATTCCTACTCTACACATAAACAAAAATAAAACTCAAAAGAGGAAGTAATACTAAAGAACAAAACTAAAACATTTTAGAACAAAATATATAAGAGGGTTTTTTTTTTTTTTTTTTTTTTTTTTTAATTTGGGGTGGTGAAGACCATTTGAAAGAAGATACAAAAATTTATAAGCCTGAAAGAGACTGGCAGATTTAACTCATAAAAGTGAACACTTTTGTGCAAGCTAAGATAAATCAGTTATGAACACAAAAGAAACTCTCTAGTTCCTTTCTCTGTATGACTCTCCTATTCCCCAGTCACTGTCTGCCTCGCTCAGTTTCTGCTCCTCTCTCTTTGGGTTTTCCCCTAACTCGCCTCTACCTGGTTCTTGATGAGTTTGTCTAACAGTTTTTTTTTTCTTCTTGGAGAAAAGCTGACTGGTCTCAGATAGACAAACAGTGAACTTATACATAGATTGAGGAAGCAATAAGAAAAATAAATGACACAGTAGGGCACATATGTCAAACACAAGGCCCGCGGGCCAAATCCAGCCCGCCAGGCCTTGCAATGTGGCCCGCACCGCGCTGTCATCACTGCACTCCGCTGTCAGTTTATGACATTGTCAGTTTATGACTGTTCAGTAAACCATTCGGCCCGCGATTTAGGCTGGATTTTAGATTTTGGCCCCTTCTCTGATTGAGTTCGACACCCCTACAGTAGGGGGAAAGACTTGTAGTATATAGAGTGTCCCAAAAAATGTATACATACTTTAACAGCTGATAGCTCAATTTTGAAAATGAAATGTATTTTAATAAACACTGCCTTTAAAATTATTCAATATGTGTATATACATTTTTTGGGACATGCTATGTATAATAAAATTTGAAGACTTATAAAAATATGTAGCAACTATAAATCTATAAAAAGGCAAAAGTGCTATTAGAACATTGGGTCAAAAATATACACAGGCAATTTGAAGATGTTGTAATGTGACTTAGTGGTGCTCTGGCATACCCCTCAGATTCCCTCTTTCAGAACTGGGTCCCCATTATCAGATTCTGGAGGTCTTGGAATCTCGTAGCTCTCAATTGAGTGCCTTCACAGTACTTGTCATTCATTTAGAACAAAAGGAAACTCTGCCATTCCTGGGAGGCAGTCATACAGAAGTCTGAAACACGCTAAAAATGACGGTGGTGTCTGTCTTTTATAAATAAAAATGGTCTTTACAGCTATCTCTGTAATAATTGTGCTGATTTCCTAATGTAACTTCAGGTTTTATTTTATTTTTATTTTTATTTTTTAAAATATATATTTTATTGAGTTTTTACAGAGAGGAAGAGAGAGGGATAGAAAGCTAGAAACATCGATGAGAGAGAAGCATCGATCAGCTGCCTCCTGCACACCCCATACTGGGGATATGCCCGCAACCGAGGTACAGGCCCTTGACCAGAATCGAACCCAGGACCTTTCAGTCCGGAGGCCGATGCTCTATCCACTGAGCCAAACCAGTTTCGGCTGTAACTTTAGGTTTTAAAATAGATTTTTTTTTTGTTGAATTTTAGAGAGAGAAGAAGGGAGAGGGGGAGAGAGAGAGAAACATTGATGTGAAGGGGAAATATTAATCGGCTGCCTCCTGCACCCAACCAACAGAGACACACCATACAGGGTCATAACTTCAGTCTTTTTAATTAAAACACAATTCTCTTCCCACAGGAAAAAAAAGTGAATGACCAGTTACATAGATTACATTTTATTGTCTAAATCAAGCCTATTTTTGGAATTTTTGAGGTTACTGAGGAATCTGCTCCACCCTTCCTATTCCCCTGGAAGGCGATCTGACCTCTGTCCAGGCTACCCTAATGACACACCGATCAGCCCCAGACGGCCAGGACAGGGGGCAGCGCTGAATGCTTCGCTAGTATCTGTCCTCAGAACACAGAAACACCACGTGGTCTGGAGCAGACTTGCGGTGATGTGATTCGGTGGAAGGGAAATGTCCCCGACAACAACAGCTGGGGTTGTAATTGCTATTTCCCTGGCAGTTCTGCGAATCCATGTGCTCATCCTCTCTCATCTCTTTCACATGCACAATGTGATAGGATGTTTACTGCCTACCTTGAGCATTTGAGGTCCCGAAAGGCCAAGCATATAAACAAGGAGCAGCATGGCAGGACTTGAACCCAGGTGCCAGACTGCATATCTTCCTCAGGGAAGGCATGGCTCCCCTTCCCTGTATGCTCCTTATACAGTCCTGATTATGCCAGAGCAGAAGTATCTGTAAATCTTGGCCTGTTCTTGTAACACTCGGGTGAGGGAAAGGGGCTGGTATAGTCCACCACGTGAATCATCTCTTACTGTCAGGGATTCATATATACGTGAAACATGAAACATCTCTTACTGTCAGGGATTCATATATACCTGGGGAGTCCAGAGGATGCAACGAAGTTATTTAATTTTCCCATCAGATCATTCATGGGTGCACTAGAAGTATCCTTAGATAGCAAATGGAAAATCCCATTGTTCTTCTCACCTGTCTTATAATCCCCTGCTTCTTTTTTTACTTTGAGCTTTTGCCAGGGTGTCAGCTACATCCTTGAGTTATAGCATCATGCCATGAGGTCTTCAGATCTTAATGTCTTTCAAAGTCATCAAAAAGAGGTACCCATAAAACAGACAATCCTCTTTTTAATATAGATTACCTGGGTTTTCTATGCTAACAGAGTTTCTATGTTAGACCAGGTATCCCATCAACAAAAAGGATTTATTTATGAAAAAGAAAAGATTGCCATCCAGTACATGTAGCCATGTAGAGCCATGTGGAGGGAGAGAAAGAAGCAGGAGGCCCCTTGTACAGAGGGGAAAAGGAAGAGAGGGGGAGGGATTATTACAACCATACAGCTCTGTTGCAAACTGAGTTCTTCCTGTGGGAGTGTGGGGATAGCATAGGGTGTGCTAACTCTTCCCACAGGCTCTCCCAACTTCTGTCCAGGTTAAGCCTCTGTCATAAATGTCTAGGGACAAGCCTTCCTCACAAGAGATGGTGGACTCATGTGTGGAAAAAAGTGGGCAATGGGGAAAGAATATCTTACACTGCTGTTGTGTCTGACTCCTCTACCAGGTGGTGGGTCCTTGAGGGTAGGAATGCACCATTGTCCTTCCTGTCCCCACACCAGGCACAGGGTCGATTGCAAAATAAAAGCTCAATGAACATTGCACAAGTCAGTCAGTGAAAACATTTGGGCCAGAGAAAAGCAGACCTCAACAACATTCCTGAAGCCCATATCTCTTCCACGTGTGCAGCTCTCTTTCTCTCCCCACTCCCTTTTGTTCATTCATTCAGTGACATTGCAACTATCCTCACCAGCTCTGGCCGGAGAGAACAGGCTGGTTTTCCTCACCTCAAGGAGCTTCTGAGCTGTTCTGGAGGAACCAGACGAGCCAAGCAATTGGAATCCAGTCTTATCACTGCTAAACCTGGGATGAACAAGGGCACAGTGGGAGCTCAGAGGAAGGGCCTTCATCCAGACAGGGGAGTCAGGGAAGGCTTGAGTTCTTTCTAGAAGCTATTAAATTCCTGGCCAGAGTAGCAGAGAGGGCTAAGGGAGCCAGCAGAGCAGGAGCTGGCCTGCAGTGGGGCCAGCAAAACACTTGGCTATGATCACCACCCTCTGGCCAGGAAGAGGAGTGAGAAGCTTCAAATGTAGCTTTCACACTGTTTTTCTTTCTTCTGGAGAGCTGCCACGTGCCGCCACAGAGAGCATTTCACGAGTAGATGCATATTATTGCAATGTGTTTATCTAGGAAACCAGAGCCCAGCTCCAGCATCTGGTTTTCAGCACAATCCTGAATGAAGTCCAACTTTCCAGTTGGGTTAATAAAAATAAAACTTGGGAAGTTGTGGGCTGGCTGCATCAGGGGTTGAGTCCTGGGCTCATGCAGGGTCACAGATAGCGGGGCCGGAAGGGCTTGAAGGGGTCATAGCTTCATTGTGGACTGACCATGAGGCTGGAACCAAAGACAACCTTGCACAGGGGAGGGAGAGCTGCCCTGGCCAGCTCTGAGGAACACGCCTCACGGAGGAATGGTTGTCTTGGGATTCTGTCTCAATCTGACAAAAGTTGACCAAACACCTACTGTGGCCAAAGCCCTGGGCTGGGTCGTGCTGTGGGGGGTGAGATGCAGATGTGAACCGGCGCCTGTCCCTCGCCTGCCAGGACCCAGAGCAGTGGGGGAGAGGCCCAACCAGATAATCTAACTGGTGAGTGGGACCCATGACAGCCCCTGTCAGCGCTTACTACTTTGAAGCTATCAGGGGACTTGGGATCAAAGGGGGACCCATTTTGTTAAGCCAGCTTAACAAACGATACAGCTGGGCTTCGGGGAGACCTGGAATCTAGGACAAAATGTCCATGGCTCTCTTTGCCCCTCACATCGCCAGTCTTGCATATTTGTTTCATCCTCCTCTCTTCATTGCAGACTGGGTCTCTCTGCTCTCCCGATTGCATGGCAAGAAAACACGATTGCCCCACTGCTCCTGAGTTCACATGAGCCCATTTTCTCTCTCTTCCTCCCCCAATTCCAAATTCCTTAGGGAAAGGAATTTATTGGTCTTGGAAGGTGACAGGCTCACTCTTGGTAAGCTCAGCTATGGCTATGGATCAGAGTCACATGTGTAAATGTGGTTAAGGGGGCTCCCCTGCCCCCCCCACCCCCCTGCAGAGATCCTATTCCTGTGGGCTCGTCTTCATATAAGGTGCTTACTTACAGTATGATGCAAATCCCTCTGGTCCAGACCCTACCTTTGTGAGAGAGACAGGGCGAGGATGTGGGGGGCTCGCCTGTTAGTGTTAGGCAGGGCTGGACCCAGAGCTCCTAGCTCCCAGCCCAGTGCTCTTTCCAATACACCCTGTTCCTTTGGTCCTGATGTAAGATAACAATTGCGAAATAGATCTGCCTATGCAGTTCCCCTTTGGGAGCAGCTGCAGGATGAGCAGTGTTGATTGAAGGGAATTTTGTTGGTGGGCTTTGGAGCGAGCTGGAGTCAACACCAGTGTGTGGCTGGTTGGGAGCCTTGGGGAGCTACCAGAAGGTGTGTGTCCTAGGTCCCGGGGGAACGAGGGCCTTATTCTTATCTTCTTTACCTGGAAATTGCTTCAAGACAGAATATAGGGAAGGCCAGGCCAGGGCAGGGAGGAGATGCCTCTTTCTCTTGAGTCCCTGCTCAGACCAGGGAATCAGAGAGTCATAAAATGGCCTTTTGTGGAGAGGCTTTCCCCTGAGGCTTGAGAGGAGAAATCTGGTATCTCTTGGTTATTCTTCAACTCTCCTGGCAATGATGTTTTTCTTTCATTCTACCATCTTGATGTGGCAAGTGTAAGCTGATGTTTCCCAGGATGCTGCCAGGTTTGTGTGCACCTTGCTGCTTCTGCTTCTATGTCTCTGGCACCTCTTGACTGCAGTCATTTT
Organism: Pipistrellus hanaki; assembly: GCF_964339955.1. Lineage (NCBI taxonomy): Eukaryota > Metazoa > Chordata > Mammalia > Chiroptera > Vespertilionidae > Pipistrellus > Pipistrellus hanaki. Next base: position 48,804,473 of record NC_140511.1, read on the forward strand.
GATTCCCATTTCTAGGCCTGAGCCCATTTCCGGGCCTGAGCCAATCCTGACAGTAGCCTCAGTTCCCGTTCTATGGGGTATGGAATCATTTTCCTACCTGAAGGCTGGCATGGGGAACCCTAGGCTGGGCCCCTGGTTCAGGATTCATGTGGAGGCTTTCTCCATTTTCTCTTGTTCTTCCCTTGGTCCTGCATACTTCTTCCATGTGCCCATTCTAATGACACCGCATGGGTTGTACTTCCTGTCCCACTGGAACCTGCACTGGAGTCTTCTCTCCTTTCCATTTGCCTTTCTTCTATTGGTTGCAAATGTTGTTGGGAGTCAATGGGTAGCATCCTTCCCTGCCAGAAACAGATCCCCTAGTGTACCAATGAGGCATCCTTACATTTTAGAATCAACTCTGTCATGTAAACATGCCCTAGATTTTATGAATCATCCTACATCAGCTCATCAACCTGAACCCAACAACTCTGCCCTAGGAGAAGAAGGAGAAAAGAAGACTATATTCCTCATTCCTTTGATTTTAATTCTTCCTCCCGTAATGCAGGCAGGTATCACCTGGTACACTCAAGGCTGACCTTTACTAGTCTCCTTCTTAATCCAGATACTGAAATGACATTGTTTACATCTCTGCACTTGGGTCTATATTATAGACTCTATAAGGTTCTGCAGGTGCAGGGGCTGTTCTCTCTAATCAACTCCCCTTCCTTGGACATGGTTTCTACAGCTTTTGTCCAAGGCTGAAATGTCCTCCTCCACCTACCTACCCATCACCAACCTACCATCCATCCAGTCAGTCTGTAAGTACTTCTGCCAGGTTCTGTGCCAGGCAATGAGAATACAGCAATAAACAAGTCCAACTTGAGTTCTTCCCTCAGGGAAACTGTCCTGCCTCCATCTCCCTGGAATCATCTCTCAGCTGGAGTCAGTGATGTGTCCACCCCTAGGCCTGGCTCATCCTTGTGGGGATGACAGAAAAAAAATGAGGGTGGGCGATGATGATAATCATATAATGACATGCTTATCATCATGCTAATGGACTAAATGTTATATAGGAAACCAAAATGAGTAACAAGAAATTGGGGGAGCTATTTAGAAAGGATGTTGGGAGTAGGCTTTCTGAGGAAGTGGCCTTCCAGCTGAGATCTGAAGGATGTGGTGGAGGGACAAAATGTACAAACAGCAGGAAATAAAGCATGCTAAGGTCCTGAGAGGGGAAAGAAAATGTGTTCCAGGAATGGAAAGGCAGCGTGGCTGAAGTACAGCAGACAAGAAAGTGGCCGGAAATGAGACCAGGGAGGTAGGCAGGAGACATTCATGCACAGCTTTTGGGCGATGGTGAGAACATTGAAAAGGGATAAGGTTTAAGCAAGGACTGATGTGATCTGATTTATATTTTTAAAGGTTACTCCAGCTGCCATGTCGAACATAGTTTGGAGAGGGACCACGTGGGAGCAGGGAGACCCAGTGGAACTACAGCAGACTTTCAGTTGAGAGGTGATGGTGGTTTGATCAGAGGTCATGGCACTGGAGACATATTTTGTACCTAAAATGGGAAGATTAGAAGTGGTAGGTGAGAAAGGCTCCATGAATGACGCCCACATTTCTGGTTTGAGTGGTGGTGCCATTTACTGAGAGATGTGGAGACTGCAAGTAAAGAAGCTTTGGAGTTTGGGGGAGGAAGTCCAGAGTGCAGACCTGAGCATGTTAAAATCTCTATTAGCTATGAACATAGGGGTGCATATATATCCTTTCTGATCGGTGTTTCTAGTTTCTTGGAATATAATCCTAGGAGTGGGATTACTGGGTCAAATGGGAGTTCCATTTTCAGTTTTTTGAGGAAACTCCATACTGTTCTCCACAGTGGTTGCACCAGTCTGCATTCCCACCAGCAGTGCACGAGGGTTCCTTTTTCTCTGCAACCTCGCCAACACTTGTCGTTTGTTGATTTTTTGATGTTGGCCATTCTGAAAGGTGTGAGATGGTTAAAAAACTATGGTACATCTACACAGTGGAATACTATGCTGCCATAAAAAAAGAAGGAATTCTCATCATTTGCAGCAACCTGGATAGAATTGGAGAACATTATGCTGAGTGAAATAAGCCAGTCAATGAAAGAGAAACACCACATGACCCCACTCATTTATGGATAATAAAGAACATTATAAACTGATGAACCAAAAGATAAATATAGAGACAGTAAAGCAACAATCAGACTGTCAAATTACAGCGGGGAGGGTAGGGAGATCTGGGGGAGATAATAGATCAACCGAAGGACTTGTATACATGCATATAAGTACAACCAATGGACACAAAACTCTGGGGAGAAAGGGTATGTATGGGGGGCGGGCAATGGTAAGATATGTACACAGATAATAATTTAAGAGAAAAAAACAAAGGAAGAAAAAAAAAATCTCTATTAGCTAGACATCCAAGTGGGTCAAGGAGATAGTTGGAGAAATGAGACTGGAACTCAGCAAAAAGGTTTGGGCTGAAGTTAACTAAATCTGAATATTCAGCACATGGAGAATAGATGATTTTTCTTATCTGTTTCCCTGGGGGCTCTGCACCAGAGCGAAGGTCTCTTATGCTGTCCTGAGGACAAAGGTCAGGGGTGAGGGTGCTGGGACACCCTTCCAATAAGAGCAAGGGGTCTTGGGCTCCTGCGGGACCAGGATTGTGATTCAATTTGGGGCAGGAAAACTTGCTCTTCTTCAGTGGGACCAGCCTTTCCTAAGATTGTTCTAAATTCCATTGATTATTTTTTGCTTTGCCCTGGAAACAACTATTTTTTTTAAGACAAGTCCTCTCAGAAAGTGACAAATCATGGAAAAATTCTCTTGGAATTGGGTTCAGCAAAGGCAGAGATGGCACATCTTGCTCTGCGGTGTGGAGGTCATCTTTGAGGTCACGCCGCAGGCACTGGGCTGGAAAATGGATGCAGGTGGCCAGGCTGAGTCATCGCCATTCTTCACTCCCGATAAACCCCAGCATAGCTTCACGCGATGTGGAGGGAGGGCAGAGCGGGGCACTCGGATGTGTCTGTTACTCAAGGCAGGAAGGGAAGAAATTGGAAAAGAAGGAGAAAACATTTCTGTGGTGTAGGAGAACACAGTGTGCTTCCAGGAGGAATGTTTTCTGCCTGGGGCTCTGGTCTCTCCCTATGGTTGAGTTATCTGGGATGGAACACTGTTACTTGACCAGGGACCCTCCAATGGGGGTTTCTGCTGCCATCTTCTTGACTGTTGAGGACACGTTTGGGGAAGTGGAGTCCTCCCTGCTCCCCACCAGCAGAGGTTCCTGAGCTACATCCTCAGAGATCGTGCTTCTGCTCCTCACTTTTTTGATATACTTCTCCCCCTCTTTTTCTCTGCTCATCCTTTCTCATATCTTTATTTCTGGATTCTCTCTCACAATGGAATGATGCAGTGGGTAGGGGGATGACCACGTTGGCCATAGAAGTAGAATGGTGGTGGGAACAGAAAGTAATGAGGAAAGAACAGAGAAGCTTCTACATGCATTGACCCCAGGAGGTACTTCTTCAAGCCACACACTATGATCCTCAGTAATCCAGGCGGAAGTACAGGTTGAGATGGACACCGGGTGGGTAAAGAGAAGGGGAACAGAGGTCTCCATGGGCTCATTTCTTAGAAGACAATTTTTAAGGTGATATCTTGACATGACAGTTGTTAAGATTATAATGAAAGAGGATTAGAGAAGCAATGCTAAAAGCACAAGCATACACTTGCAGAGCTGGAAGTCAAATTGTGGTCCTTGATGGTCTTTCTCCCTCACGGCCCTTCTCTCATGTTCAGGTGCCTCTCCCTAAGGTTAAAACCTGCTCCTCCTGTGGGCATGAGACAATGCAATGGGCGGGCAAGGCAATGACTGTTGAAAATGCAACCATGGAGGTCTCTCTGGGGCGTGCTGTGGCTCAGAAAGGCTGGCACAAAAGCTCTGGACAGTATAGCCACACCTTCCCTCTTTTTTCCTCCACCTTTTATGAGTTTTATTGAGTTCATACTCCAACCCTGGAAAAACATGCTAATGGCTTCTCACCTTTCTCAGAGTAAAATCCAAAGTTCTTAGCATGGACTTAAGACCCCACATGACTTTCTCCTACTACACTCTCCCTCGTTCACTCCATTCCACACTGGCCTCCTTGCTGTTCCTGGAAAATGCCAGCACGTCCCATTTCAGGGTATCAGCCTTTGGTGCTCCCTCTGCTACGAAGCTCTTCTCTCACAGTCCTACCTAGCTCACTTCAGGCTTCTGTTCAGATGCTACCTTAACAAAAAAGCTTTCTCCAGCCATCTACCTCCCTCATTCAACTCTCCTCTCTCCATCTTACCATGACAATTTTTTCTTCATAACTCTTTATAACATATTACATAACTACCTATTTATTTATTTATTTTGTCTGTCTGTCCTTGTTTGGATGTAACTGTTTTGTTCACTACTGCATTCCCAAAAGCCTAAAACAGTGTCTGGCACATGAAAGAATTCAATAAATACTTGTTGAGTGACGGACTGACTGAGTAAATCTGGTGAGAATAGAGATTTTGGTGACTCTTTAGGATTGATATGTAATTTGCAGAGTAAATGTTTGTCACATTTATCAACATTTTTATTTCAAATAAATCCTTTTTCTAATAATCTCATTGGTGCAAGGAGTCCTCAGTGTTAGGCCATGAGTCAGATTATTACTGGAAGGATTGCAAGGAGCAGCACAGGCCATCATGGAGATGCTCAAGCTGGGCCCTTGGTGCCTGAAAAGAGGCCATAGCATGCCCAGGACTCCCACAGTGATCTCACACTACTTGAATTTCCCCAGAAGGAAGCCTGGACTATGTCCCTCTCTGAGAATTAAGCAGAGGACGGAGTGTATTAGTTGAGATTCTTCAAAGAAAGAATCTCTCTCTCTCTCTCTCTCTCTCTCTCTCTCTCTCTCTCTCTCACACACACACACACACACACACACACATTCATCTATCTATCATCTATCCATATCTATCTATCTATCTATCTATCTATCTATCTATCTATCTATCTATCTATCATCAGCTATCAGTATCAGAAAGCTGGTTGGAGCATGGACAGGAGATGGGTAAGACAGAAGAGGGGGAGGAAAGAATGGGAGATGAGAGAGAGACAGATTTGAAGGAAGAGATATTGAGGAAGTGTCAGCTGAAAGACCACTGCCTCAGTAGGGTAGATGGAGAAGCTATTCTGAAAATTCTGAGGCAGGCAGAGGAAGATCTGAGGGCTTGAAGGGGGAAGAGAAGGGAGACCAGAGAAGCAAGGAGACACCATGGCTGAATGAGGGTCTACTGGAAAGTCCCTGATAGAGGAAGAGTGTGATTCTGTAGTGGGGCCAAGCTTCTCTTGGAAATGACCCTCCTGTACTCCTCACAGGCAAAGGGTTTGTGGTTCAGGGAAGAAGAGACCGGAAGTCAGGGAGGCCAGAGGGTTTATGGCTGACCTGCACTGGGAGAACTGGAACAGATGGGGAGCCTGAAGGTCATTTGAAGGTCAAGAGGAGGCTAGGCAGAAACAGACAAATAAGAGGTAAGACTTGAGGCTGTGCTTTCAAAGGGGGATTCCAGAGCCAGTGGAAGTGGCAGATGGTTCCTCATGTTGACCATGTCCCTGTGCCCCTGTATATGCTCTTTCCTGGGGCAAAACACCCCTGCCTTAGACACACCCTGGCAGTGGCAGCCCCAGGCTCATCTTCCTTAACCTCTCAAGTGGAGATCATCACTTCCTCCGCTCCTAGTGGCACCCTATAAGAGGCAGGGAGCTCTGGGCTTTGCAGGGCAGGAGTTGTTGTAGAGTTTGGCTGGACTTACCCAGAGCAAAGTGTAGTTGAGTTTGGAGCTGGGTCTCTCTTTCTCGCTCTCAGAGAACTTAGTCTCAATTCCCTGGTCTCTTTAGGCGTCAGCTTGAGCCTCCCTGAAATGTTCCAGTTACTGGTTCTCTCTGACTCTCTCTGTTTCTAATCCCCAGGCTCCTGCATTTTCTTGACACTCAGCAGCCCAGGTCTAGAGCCCTGAGAAGTGAAACCATGACTGGTGATCCTCAGGATTCTCAAATAGCCCTGCTGAGAAGGAAGCAGCCTGGGCCCCAGCATGGGCATAGGAGGCCTGGAGCTTGGTACTGCTGCTCCTATTTGTTTGCTGTGTGATGTAGGGCAAGTCACTCGCCATCTCTGGGCTCAGCTTTCTTTCTTTTAAAAAATATATTTTATTGATTTTTTACAGAGAGGAAGAGAGAGGGATAGAGATTTAGAAACATAGATGATAGAGAAACATCGATTAGCTGCCTCTTGCACACCCCCTACTGGGCATGTGCCCACAACCAAGGTACATGCCCTTGACTGGAATCCAACCTGGGATCTTTCAGTCCTCAGGCTGATGCTCTATCCACTAGCCAAACCCGTTTTGGCTGGGCTCGGGTTTCTTGTTCATCTATCACTTATCCACCCAACAGGCTTTTTTTAAAAAGATATTTTTTTAATTCAATTATTATTTGTGTACATATTTTAACATTGCCCCCCCTCCCATACATACCATCCCTCCCCAGAGTTTTGTGTCCATTGGTTGTACTTATATGCATGTATACAAGTCCTTCGGTTGATCTATAATCTCCCCCAGATCTCCCTCCCCTCCCCGCTGTAATCTGACAGTCTGCTTGTTGCTTTACTGTCTTTATATCTGACTTTTGGTTCATCAGTTTATAATATTCTTTAATATCCATAAATGAGTGAGGTCATGTGGTATTTCTCTTTCATTGACTGGCTTATTTCACTCAGCATGATGTTCTCTAGTTCTATCCAGGTTGCTGCAAATGATGAGAATTCCTTATTCCACCCAACAGGCTTTTTGATGACTCTCTATTTCCTAAGGCTGGTGGATAAAGCCTCAGTTGCTCAGCATGGCATTGCAGGCCCTTCACCATCTGAGCTGTTAAGGAGGGATCAGGATGAGAAGCTTTGCTTCTGACCACTTTTATTCTGCCCTGGCTTCCCAGTCCTTCACATACTAGTGCAGCTGGTCTCCCGTGCCAGCAGGATGGCAGGGGCATGCCAGGGCACCTCAGTGCAGAGAATTTCTTGGGAATCCTGGTGCTAAAAGACCCAAGGATTTTGAAAGAAGCTCTCCCAGCCCCTGAATTCAGGCCTAAACTCAGAGATGGGAGGGGGCATGGGGAAGCAAGTTATAAGGAGGGCTAGCTGACTGGGAGGGGCTCAGTGGGTAGGCCTCTGGGTAGACAGCCCAAGGGAGAGAAGCAAAGGTGTGAGGACAAGGAGTTCTGGAGAAGCCGAAACCAGAAGAGAACAGAAAATGGTCCTGGGTGGGTTTGTTTGACTCAAAAATGGGGACCTAAGTTTGCTGATGTCCTGGCGGCCAGACTTTAGGAGAGAGGACAGGCTGGATATATTGAGCATGAGTCCTGCTCTGTCACTTGACTACAGTGCTTAGTTCAGGGGTTAGCATATGGCTCAAGAGCCGTCTACCAGGGTGAATTCTGGGACTGGAGCAGGAGTTTTGGAGAAGAGACTTATTCTTTTCCCACTGGACTGTACCCTGGAAGATGAAGGCTTAGAGTTACTGATAGTCATTCTCCCTTAGATGTGACGTCTGAGATTGAACAGAGAGGAGAGCAGAGCCAGACTGGGTGATATCATATTTGAGCCCACATGATGCTTTGCCTGAGGCTAGCCATCGCAGGACTTTGTAGTTTCATGGGCCATTTTGTGTGTGTGTGTGTGTGTGGTCCAGCTAGAGTTGTAAGAATCACTTGCAGCCGAGAGTCCTCCCCAACATAGAGCCCATGATACATTTTGTCTTCAGGAAGACCAGCGTGATAGGGGAAGATTCCTCAAGAGATCATTAGAGCTCAGTCCTAGAATGACTCCAGAGAGCTCCTCTGCTGATGGCTGCTGTGTTGTGCAGGGTCCAGTGGGGCCCCACTGATCCAGAGATGGCAGCCTGGAGTGGGGGCAAGCGAGGCATGCCCAGAGCTTGTACTACTGAATACCATTGAGCCTGCCTTGTTATGTCCCATGTATCTGTGACTCGGAAGAGATTGAACTGATTACTGTTAACCTCTGCCGCCCAAGCTAAGTCCAGTCACATAGTCCAGAGAAAAGGTATAAATTCGACACCAAGACTGGGGCTTACTCTCCTGGCAAGCACATGTGGGGAGGGTGTGTGCGCCTCTGAAGGGCCCACTTAGAAACAAAGGTGAGGAGAGAAATTCTGTGTCCTTCTGATGTCCTTCATCACAGCAGTCATGAAGTTGCTATTCCCTGTTGTGTCTTAACCTTATCACAGCTCTTTCTCAATGGATTTCTGGGTCTCGACCTGGAAAAGTGGGGGCTTCACAGGGAGCCAGGGCCTCTGGCCTGCAGAGGTCTCCAAATGAGGAGGATAACAAGGATGAAGATGCGATAGAGTGAATACTAAAACACTATAGAGAATTGGTAGTTTTCTGGATTTATACTCAGAGCGGAACTGAAAGTACCTCAATAATAAATGGTCATTTTAGATGAGAACTCTGTTATCCTTCCACATTTTTTTCTGCCTGCATAAATGATCCCCAATGTTTATAAGTTCCAATTGTTATGTAACTATCGCTTATGTACCTAAACATTGATACCTTCAAACTGGTACTACACCTGTCAGCTGTAGGATGATGATTTTGTGATCTCTCTTGGCCACTTGTTATCAGCAGCTTCTAGGGGGTAAAAGGCTAGGTCTCTATGGTGTGGAGTTCAAGAAATGTTTGTGGTAGAGCTGGTCCCTTTTCCCTCAGTCTGAGGGAACCCCCTTGGATGCCTGAGGACTGGAGCTTGTCTATTGATGTCAGATTGGTGAACAGGGTGGGCGCTTCCCTCTTCCTCTCTCCCCAGTCCTTGCATCTGGTGGGGATGAGGAAGGGGTTTGATGGCTGGTGGGTCTAGGTGATGGCAAGGATGGTCTTCTAGCTGGTATGGTGGAGACTTTGCCCATGCTGTAGTAGTGGAGACGGTTTGGGCGGAGAGAGGAAAAGTGGGGGCTTCATAGGGAGCCAGGGCCTCTGGCCTGCAGAGGTCTCAAAATGACGAGGATGACAAGGGTGACAGAATACAAGCCATAGTCTTGGCCTCCCCAGGCGTCCTCAAAAGGGGGATGCCCATAAAGTTTTTTTACCTGCAGGCATAATTCCTGAGTAATAGGGGTGATATTTTTGTAAATATAAAACTGATGTATTGAATTACCATTTACTAGTACGTCACTGTTTTTCTGCCGAGACCCAGCTACAAAGATTGTCACTAGAGGGCAGGAAAGACTTCTTTAGAAGACAACAGGTCCCAGCCCGGCCACCGCTTCCCCATTGTCTGGGCGGTGCTGCCTGATCTTCCCCCATCATAGCACATGGAGGACGAGAATGTGTGACTGGCACCCTGGGGGAAATGGAAGGGGACCGGGGACATTTGCTCATGTTATGTAATTATAGTAAAGCACAGAGGAAAACGTAAATGCTGAATTTGTATAACATTCTGAATACAATTATTTCAACCATGTTATTGTTACACATGATCTTGCTTCCATGAAGATAACTTTTTATATCTAATTTCAGGCTGATAAAATTTCTGATAAACAATTTTAATGTTTTATTCAAATTCTTGATGGTCCTCATAGACGGGAAATTTTGTTTGTACAAATTGGTGATACAAAAAAAGAAAAAAAGAAAAAGAAAACAGCTTTATAACCACTCAAAAATTATAGCAGTTGAAATTCCATTTAAGGAATATAAGCCTTTTCTCTTCTTCCATTGACAAAGGTAGGGTTGATGTTTTTGTGACAAGGCATTGGGTTTAGAATCTAGCAAATCTTTCCGACTTGAGTGGACTGGAATAGCAACGAAGCATTAGCCACAAACCACACATGCATTCTGACAGCAGCCAGCCTGCAGCCAGCTTGGATGTGACAACAAAATCTCAGCTGCTGCAAAGGATAGCAACAGCCCATGTACACAGAGTGAACGTTCCCTGAGAGGTTCTGATTGACATGACTATTCAGAGCATCTCCTTTCACACACACACACACACACACACACACACACACACACACAAAGTGCATCAGTTTGGTATTGATGGCAACATAACATGGATGAATCTCACACACATTATTTTGAGTGAAAGAAGCCAGAAACACACAAAAGTACATGCTGTGGGATTGATTTCATTTCTTTGAAATTCTAGAACAGGCTCAACTAGTGATGAGTGACGGGTGAGTAGTTGTCTAGCCAGCAGTTGAGAGTTCTGGGGGATGACTGTAAAGGGGTACAGGAGAACTTTGGGGGTAATGGCAAGGTTTTCTATCTTGGTTGAGGCAGTGCTTACACTGGTAGATCACCCACATGTGCATTTGTCAGAACTCATACTATTATATCGTTAACATGGATGCCTTTTATTGCATATAAATTATATCTTACTAAAGTTGATTTCAAAAGAAGAAAGTACACCAATTTGGGCCATGAATAATGTGGTTTCTGTGTGTATGTGGGAAGAGAGAGATTCAGGGCTGCCCTCTGATGCTGTGCCCGCCAGGACCTCCCTCCTGCTCTCCTTGCCCCTACCCTCACCCCTTTGGCCTTTGCTCCATGCTCCCCAGGCTCACGAGACACACTCTCCTCCTTGTCCACGACTGCCCAAAAACATGCCCAGGTGGCAGAGGATGCTGGGGGATGATCAGTGTCCTTGCTGCCTGAGGGGGCCTGCTTGAGAGGGCGGTCCTTTAAGAAGTTGTAGGTGAGCCGAAACCGGTTTGGCTCAGTGGTAGAGCGTCGGTATGTGGACTGAAAGGTTCCAGGTTCGATTCCGGTCAAGGGCATGTACATTGGTTGCGGGCACATTCCCGGTAGGGGGTGTGCAAGAGGCAGCTGGTCGATGTTTCTCTCTCATCGATGTTTCTAACTCTCTCTCCCTCTCCCTTCCTCTCTGTAAAAAATCAAAAAATATATATTAAAAAAAAAAGATTAAAACGACTTAAAAAAAAAAGTTGTAGGTGAGGCTCTCCCCAGGAATAACCAGCCCACATGCTCCAGCTGCCCACCTGCTCCCCCTGAGGGCTGACACCTTGGCCAGTCACCACACCACATGCTGCACACCCATGGCCCATTGGAGGCACTCCCACCAGAAAGCTCCGGCTTCCCTTAGAACAGGTACCTATGCTTGTCCCTAAGTCTTACTCACAAGGCTGAGATCAGAACGGGGAAGATTATGTAAAAGAAAAAAATATATCCCTACTTCTTGGTCCCAGCCAAATGTGGGAGGAAGGAGAGGGAAAGTCAGAGCGGGAAGGAGGACAGAAGGAAGAGCAGCCAGACCCATGCATATTAAATTCCTTTTCTGGACTTTGGTCTAGAGCAGGAGCCCACACCCTTTACTGTGAAGGTCTAGATAGTAAATATTTTAGGCTTGGGGGAGGGAGGAGGTCTTCTGGTCTCCATGGCAACTACGTAACTCTGCACTGTAGTACAGAAACAGCTGTGGACAATACAGACGTGGATGAACGTGGTTGTGTTTCAATACAACTTGTTTATGGGTGATAGAATTTGAATTATTGTAATTTCCCTGCGTCACAAAATATAATTTTTCTTTGGATTTTTTTCACAACCATTAAAAAAATGTAAAAACCATTCTTAGCTCATAGGTTTTACAAAATAATTGGACTGTTTTTAGCTGCCCGGCCTAGCTTGCCAACTCCTTGTGTGTGCAGTGGGGGGATCCTGAGGCTTCTGGAAAGGGATGCCCCTTGGGTTTCTGGGTTTCGACATAGTTAAAGAAGCATGACCTTGGGCTTCGCTGGAATGTCCTCAGTTCCTCTTTGTTTTGCATGGAACCCAGTTCTTTCAGCCCCTGAAGGAGCCAATGCATTTTAACTTCCTGAGTACGTCCCTCATCCCTAATATACAAATGTATCATTTGGCTTTCAGTCATTTCAATTTGACTTTCAAATAAGTTTTCAGCAATCATTAGACATGACATACATAGAATAATAAAAGAGGGCCATAAATTGACATAAAAATGCATTAGGAACCAAAGGCTATGAGTAATCAAATTCTGTGTCTTTTCGGTCTATGAAAGGGTGTGTATGAGGTGGCTACCTGAATAAATCCAGTGTGGGACCCCCTTGAGGTACCATTATAGGGAACTAATTGGACACTGGCCCAGGAGTCCATTGCAGGACCCAAGGCCCCAAGTTTGCAGGCCGGGTACGCAGTGCCCCCCTGTGGGAAGGGCTGGAATAGCTCAAACTGCATTCACAGGCAACTCTGCTTGCTTCCTGTGTCCTCCCTCCTCCACCCACATCTCACGCATTCTGCACCCCTGAATCCTTCCTTTCTTCACTCCTCTCCTCTTCCTTGTCTCCTTGTCACGGCAGTCTTCTGGTTTTGCTCTTGGGAGTTTTGCTGAAATGAGGAATTGGCACCTCAAGGTGGTGCTGTTGCACAGCTCTGGGCCTTCCACCTCAGTCCCTGGGGGCTATCTTGGACCCATGTTTGTGGATTGATGAGAGAAAATGGCAGTTTTGCTCAGGAAGAGTGAAGCTGGACATTCTTGTCCCCACACCCATCAGCCTTTAGAGTCCTGCCCCTGGGGTGCTGAAGCCATAGGAAGGCTGGCCACCCTGATTTCTTCTCTGCTGCCTTCCCTCACTCCCTCTACCCTTCCCTTTCCCTGGGCAGCTTCTCTGTGTAGTCAGCAGATTGTAACTGTGGTCCTTAGGTCTGCCCACCCCTCCCCCCTTAGGGCCTGGGTTGGGCTGTGTGTCCCTCCAGGACCTAGAACAGGGTTGGGCCCAGAGTGGGCCTTGATCATGTTTATTGGCTGGAACTGAGTTAGCAATTCACTAGCAGAATCTTCCCATCCTGGTTGAAAACTGCTGACACGTCCTCAAGGGCCATCAGCCACTGAGGATGCCTGCCAGTCACAGTATTTCAGAACATGCTGTCTTGTTTACTGACATAGCCCTCAGGGGTGGGGACTGACAGGGACCAACGAGGGTGTCCTGAAACACCACAGGGGGAGAGGGATGGAGATAGGGGCAGGGACATGGTCAGGGTTATAGAAAGAGACTGTGGCAGGAAGGTTGACATGGTACAGGGGCAGAGGGAGCAGGAAGCAGAGTGCAGCGGGAGTGTGCCCCAGCTTCGGTCCTGGGTGTCCCGCTGGGCCCTGCCTCTCCCAGGGAGAACCAGGCATAGCAGGCAGGGACAGGCCTGCTAGAGCTCCTTCAGCATCCCTGGCTCTAATTGTGGAGGCCGAGAGAGGTCTTACTCTCTGGGGTGTTGTGAGAGGAAGTTTCAACTCTCAGGTTTCCTCTGCTGAGGACTCCAGAGGAAAATTGCTGTGGGAAAGGGCAGTTTGGGTGGCAGGAAGGGATTTCTCTGGGGCCCAGTACTTTGTGGATTGAATGAGGCGCCAGGGAGGCCCTGGAGACTTGGTGGGCGGGACTCCACGGCTCAGCCCTCTGTGGCAGTGGCCTGAGTTGCTGCTGCTGCTGTTGCTGTCATCTTTAGCAGGTTTGTTTTTTCCTCCACAGAAGACATACATTCAAAGGAGACCCAGCATGAGGCTCTGTCTCAGGCACTGATACCGTGTTTCCCCGAAAATAAGACATCCTCTGAAAATAAGACCTAGCGCATGGAAAGATAAGACATCCCCTGAAAATAAGACCTAGCACAACCTTGGGAGAAAGAATTAATATAAGACACTGTCTTATTTTCGGGGAAACAGGGGTAGGAAGCGCCAAGCCTGCGGCGTGGAAGAGGAAATGCAGGAGAAAGTAGAGGACTGTCAGGGGGCAGCTGCTCTAACAGGGAACTGTACACAGTGATGAGGAGGGGCTCCGAAGAGGTTGTCCAGCTCTGCCTGGAGGAGGGGCTCTTGAGGACACCCTCCCAGAGTAAAGGGCACTTTTGCAGATGGGAAGAGGGGAGATAGGAGGGTGGTAATTCCAAGCAAAGGGAACAGCATTTGCAAAGGCATGGAGGTGTGTGTGTGTGTGTGTGTGTGTGTGTGTGTGTGTGTGTGAGAGAGAGAGAGAGAGAGAGAGAGAGGGAGAGAGAGGGAGAGAGAGCGAGCGAGCTCTGGACTATCTCTTTGGGCAGTTGGGAAGGTTTGACACCAGGGCTTGGGAGGGTAACCCAGAATGAGCTCCTCCCAACACAGTCTTACACACACACACACACACACACATGCCTCTGTAAAAACTCCCAATGGACCTACTATATGGGATACAGTAGCATTGGGGGAGGGTGTCTGAAAGGGTTAAGTATGGTCAGTTTTCACTAAAGTCTCCAGGAGGTCAGACGTCTGGCTGCCATGCCCAGGCATGCATTCTGTTCTTCCAGGCTAAGGGACTCTGCATTTCCCCCAACCCTGTCTCTACCTCCCCTCAGCTCCCACTGGAGCACCTCCAGAAAGTCTCTGAGAGAGAGGCTCAAAGCCAAGCTCCGGGTGTGACAGCCGAGGTGTGGCTGCCACCTGCGTTGGATGGTGGCTGTCTGGACAGAGACCATGTGGCCTCAAAGCCTACCATAGCTACTATCTGGATCTTTTCAGGAAAAGTTTACTGACCCATGACCTAATTCCACATGTAGTTTAACACTTGGATCATTTAAAATTTGGTGATGGGCGTATATGGTCAGCAGGTGTTTTACTTGTGAGAATTAAGAAATTCTCCAAAGTATTTCATTGGTTGAAAAACTCTTCGCACCATGATTCTAAATAAAAAAGCAAACAGAGTCTTCCACCGCATTTGAAATTGAAGAGCCAAGATGTAATAATTATCAAAAGTTACTTTAAAGTTTAGTCAAAATCAGACTTAGGAGTGGAGTGAATAACTGCCAAGCCTTTCTTGCAAGCACGTTCTTAATTGAGAAATTAGCTGCACACTAGCAAAATCAAACATAAAAGAGGGTTTGTATTTTTATTTTTTAAAAAATATATATTTTATTGAGTTTTTTACAGAGAGGAAGGGAGAGAGATTGAGAGCTAGAAAAGTCGATGAGATGAGAGAGAAACATCGACCAGCTGCCTCTTACACACACCCCCACCGGGGATGTGCCCGCAACCAATGTACATGCCCTTGACCGGAATTGAACCTGGGACCTTTCAGTCCGCAGACCGACGCTCTACCACTGAGCCAAACCGGCTTCAGCATGAGGGGTTTGTATTTTTAAACAAGTCTATCAGGTCATGCCATTCCCTTGTTTAAGATTCCCCAGCGATTTCCTGATGTCTTTAAAATAAAACCCACGCTCCTTATCAAGGCGTCTCCTCTTCTGCAGACTCCTTTCCCCACCCTCCCTTGTTTTCCAGGCTTTGGCTACACTGGCCTTTCCATTGTTGCTCTCCTTACTCTGCCCTAGGACCTTCCCACTTGCTTTTGCTCCTGCCCAGAATGTTCATTGCAGTCACGTGTAAGCTCATACTTACCTCTCTAGGAAAGTTTCCCTATTCTGTTTTATCTATTATAGAGTGGGCAGCCCTTTCCCCAGATCATTCTCCTTGGGCAGTTGGGAACTGTGATTGTCAACAGGTGTGCCAAATAGTCATGCAATACCTGACTATTTGGTCAGGGGCACTGACCTCTTTTCCATTAGATTGTCAAATAAGAAAATGTCAAAAACCAACACAACAATAGCCATCTGGTGTGAATGAATCAAAATTATACCTTTTTTTTTGGTCAGATCAGCAAAAAAATAAAATGTATTTTTTGGTGTGCTGCAGAATTTTAGTAATTGGTTTATGTGTGCCATGAGATAATAAAGGTTAAAATAGTTGCTGTAGAACATCACTTTGCTTTGTTTGTGTTTTTAGAAATCCATAGCAATTATCATTATCCAAAATTATCATCATCTTGTCCATTTACTTGTTTGCTTGCATATCATCGAATTCTTCCCATTAAAAAAAATTAACTCTGTAAGGAAGGGCCCTTATCTGCCTTGTTCATATTTTGTATCTTTACCTACCATAGTGCTTGGAATACATTAGATGCTCAATAAGTATCTGTGCAATAATTGAATGAATAACCAGCTAAGCTAAAGGCCTAGCAGCAGGAACAATTCCCAGAGAAGAGATGTAAGCTGAACAGGCACATCTACATGTGTCTCTTGAACTTTTACTTCCTTTCATCACTCTGAGCCGGAGTACTACATGAGGTCTGGCAATTTTATAAAGGGTCAGCAAGCAACACAGTTTTCCATTGTGACTTTATGTAACTTTCCGAGCAGCTTTCTTTCATCGCTTCTTCCTGGTAATTTTCCATGTGGCCAGTCGGCTCCATCAAATGCAACTGTGGGATTCAGAGTGACTGCGAGGGCCTGAGGGAGGATGTGGTGCGTTCTTTGCACCCATAGTGATCCCAGCTCTCCTGTGCTGGACAGTCCAGGAGTCTGACCCACGCGATGTTCCGTTGGGGCTCTTTTTATACAGAATGGCCCAAACAAGCCCATTTTGCCTCCAAGTTAAAACTGAAATCTGTGTTCTGCTGCTCAGAGCAGATGTTAGGACACAAATTCTCTGCAGGAGTTTGGGCTGTTGTCTGGGAAGTGACTATTGATCACAGTTTCCTTTCCTCTGTGTTTCTCTGTGGTGAATGAAGGCAAAGAGGGAAGCCAGGGACCTGAGCACATCTCCAGAGGGGTCACAGCACTCCTACAGAATTTCACAGAACGAAGGGAGGGGTGGAGCCAAGCTTTCGAAACCTCTGCATCCTCCTCTGTGGAGAACACACGCCACCCCTGCAGCCCTGCCCCGCCCCAACCAGGGGTGGAGAGAGGAGGCAAGTGCTTCTGCAGTCCTGGGGTTGTGATTGACACTCCTTTAGCCACAGCTCAGGGAAGAGGCATCACGGAAAATGCTCAGTCATATTGCAGAGATGGGGCATCTCTCAGCAATGCATTCTTTTTGACTTACCAGGACAGCTGGTGGACACGTTTCTGTGTCATGTTCTCGGTGATATGAGTCCTTGTTGTTTCTTGGGCACCTTCCTGTCTGACCCAGTTCTTAGTCTAAACCTTGCTTCTCAATTTACCCAAGTACTTACGAAACACGAGGCACACCCACAGAGGCCTGTTCAGGCTTTGTTCTCTAACATTTTGGCTAGTTCTATAGTTTCTAAGGATGTGAGTGGGGACAGTGGTTGCCCAATCTGGGCAGCAGGGTCTAAGCAGTGACTGTCTGTTGGAATCCAGCTGGCCGAGGTGTCGTTCCATAATAACAGGTGTTTCTTATTACCGTATCTGGAGAAGGAACTCCAATGACCATGCAAAGGTTGGTCTAGGCTGAATGATTCGCTGGCACTAGGAGCTGGGAACTATACAAGTGGATTTCAGCAAATGTATATACACACATGTAACCACAAAGAAGATGGAGTGCTGTTCAGTACTTCTGCTCACCCCTCTTCACTAGGGGCCTTGGACACGCAGAGCCAGATTGGCGGAGGAATGAATGCATCTCTGTCCTGATCCTGTCAGCATCCTGTTCTTCTGTTGTCTTAGCCCAGTTTCACTTCATAATCCTATTTTGTTTGCAATGAAATTATTTACCTCCTTGAAATGGGGATTACTGTCAAGAGCAGACAATTCCCAGCCTGTCCAATAGTGGTTGCTCCAAGTTCACAGTAAAAGAGAAAACGTATGCTTTTGAGGAGGGTTGTTTTCACCCAGTGTGTCGGCTCCCCACGGACTCCTCAAGGTACCAGAGGCTGCCTTTGGCCCACAGAGTCAGCATGACATTAAAACTGGCCCCAAATGCCCTCTGATTCATAGCTATGAGCCAGAACCTCTCCTGGCAGCTCCATACACTGTGCTCGGGCTTACTCCTGATCCCTGCTGCTCCTGACCAGTCATCTTTTCATCTTTGGATTCACTTTACCTTTTGCACTTGACATTTGGTTCATGCTTCTGGTACCACTTTGTCTGTGGCCATCTAGATAAAAACTCTCTCTCCAGCCTTGCTCCCAAAGCTCTTCCCTGGCCCAGATGCCTTTAGGCGGCTTCTGCCAGCCTTGTCTGGTTGAAGAGAAGCTCTAGACCTCTCTGATTGGCTCTGACAGCCTTCAGCTGTGCCCAAGACTGGCATCTACTACTTTGTGCCTTGTGCTGGGCCTGCCATGAGCATGGGGCTGGTTGAGAAGGGTAGCTGCTGACTTGTAGAAGGCTCCTTACTGCCAAAGTCATTGATTCTCCATCCTGTGGTCTCCTTCCATTAAACATCCCCCTTCTGTAACCACTTACGGTTTTGGTGTTTAACTTTTTCACGACCACATACGTGGACCACGCACATACCTGCCTGAGAGCACCTTGTTAGTAAATGAATAGTCCTTACATTAGTTCAGTGACTTACGGTCAACAGAGTACTTTAGAAAATTCACATATATTATCTCATTTCCATGCTTTATTCTACTTTCTTTTGCAAACAAGACTCAGGGTCAACTTATCCTTTAGGCTCAATAGGGCCAAGGACCCATGAAAATGTTTTAATTTTTTTTTCAAAACAGGACAAAAATAATTTTAAAATAATTTAATAATAATGAACCCAGTGAGGACTATAGTTGTCTTCATATAAATACATTAAAAATATCATTTTATGGAGGAAGGAGCTCATGAAAGAAAAAGTGTCTGGGGCTCATGAAAATCATAAAACAGCCCTGACAGAACTGGTGCTCTTCATTTGGCACCAACACTGACTTGCTGTGCAAATTGGATACATTTCTTAACATATTAGGTGGTGTGTGTGTGTTTTTCTACCTGAAAAATGGAAATAAAATTTTCAGCACCCATTCATTTCTCAGAGCTTTTATTAAGACCTAAAGTACCCAAACTTCTTAGAAGAAAGGCTTATATAAAGTGTAGGACTATTTCTATTGCAAATAACAGGTATCCATTTCAAATTAGCCTAGACGAAAATGAGAACGTATTGGATCTCATAACTGAAAACTGAACCAAGAAACCAAAAAATTTTTGCCAGCAATCTGTTTCTCTAGTTTCTTCTGTCCCTTGGGATGACTTTTGTTGTCTACATTGAATTTTTTTTCTAGCACATTTTCTCTCCATATTGAAAGAACCCCAGAAACACTAGGCCTTTTAGGATCCTTACGCTGGCGAATTTAGATGATGAGACTGCTAGTCACACAACCAATTCCTCAGAGGGCTCCATTGGCCCTTGCTTACATGTCCTGTGTTTCCTTGTGTCCAGGGGATGGGATGCTCTGTCTGGCCAGCTTGATCATTGGCCCCACGTCCTCCCCAGGACTTGACTCCCTTAGAAGAGGGCAGGGCAGTTTCTAAATGAGGAAACACAAACAGACAAAATTACAGTTTAACTCCCAGACTGCAGTCTGAGGCATTGTTGACATTATCTCTGTTGCAGGACATCAGAACAGGTTGAGATTCGCTCAGATCCTCTACCTCACTTTCCAGACTTGTATGGAAATCGTCAGAGTTTAGTAGAGACTACATAGATTCATTTAATTTTCACAAACTCTGTGAGACAATTATTATGTCTACTTTTTTCCCCACTTAAAAAAATTAGTAAACTTCATTATAATTTGCATACCATGAAGTATCCAGAGCTGGGATGAAAGTAACCCATGTGGATGGAAAGGGGCCACAT
Source organism: Pipistrellus hanaki (assembly GCF_964339955.1). Lineage (NCBI taxonomy): Eukaryota > Metazoa > Chordata > Mammalia > Chiroptera > Vespertilionidae > Pipistrellus > Pipistrellus hanaki. The sequence continues at coordinate 48,824,148 of NC_140511.1, forward strand.
GCTGACCTGACTAGCTCAGGAAAGGTCTGTCTGGAGACCTTGCAAACTCAGAGACCTAAAGTAACCACAAAGGATGATAGGAAATTAAAACTTTTAAATTAAAAAGCAGTCTATGGTGGTTAGTCATGTCCAGTTAGCTGGCATCTTCCTTTTTGTATCTAAGATAACATACTTTTGTAATCTCAGGGTAACTTGTAACTTCCCTTTTTCCAGACCCCTCAGGGCACAACCCATATGCCAGGGCAATAGGGCAGAGACCACAAATTTCCTCATTGTTATTGTTATCATGTTAATTGTTGACTGTTAACTATCCTGTACCCAGCTATGTAAAAGGAGCATGTATCTATCATTTTACTTTTTGTGTAACCAGAAGTTTCCCCTGCTTTGCTTTTTCCCACCTTCCTAATCTATCACCAATGGATTTCATGTAACCCACTCACGTCTCCTCCTTTGATGGTAATTTATAAAAATGGGTGAAAAACCACCATTCTCCCGGGAGCATTGTCTCAATGCATTGAGATACTGCTTCCTGGCAATTGTCGACAGTTTGGCTCAAATAAACTCACAGAAATTCTTTACTGGTTTGAATGTGTCATATGTTAACACCCAGGAGCATGAGATGGAAGGAAATACATACAGTATCAAGATTTTACCCTCCTTTCATCTGCCCATTTCTTGGACACAACTGGAAGGCAGAGGGCATGTAGAGAAGGGTGGAGAGTGGACCTGGAGGGGCAAACAGAAAGCAGTCAACACAATTATGGAAATTCAGCTGATGGATGAAGACTCTTCAGTTTGGAGGAGTTAGCCAACCGGTTCAGATTCAGTTAATTCAGGGGAAGTGCTGGGGTTTGTACTCAGTTGGTCTAACCCCAGAACCTGTGTTTTTACTTATTTTTTTTTTTAAAAAAACACATTTTATTTTTTATAGAGAGGAAGGGAGAGTGATAGAGAGCTAGAAACATCAATGAGAGAGAAACATCGATCAGCTGCCTCCTGCACACCCCCAACTAGGGATGTGCCCGCAACCAACGTACACACCCTTGACCGGATATTCTATCCACTGGACCAAACCGGTTTCGGCGAACCATTGCTTTTAATGAATATGCTCTGTCATCTCTAAGATGAAGACCTGAATTCAAACACTGGTTTGACCACCCATAGCTCAGGTGAGAACTGTATCTCACTGGTCCCCTTCCTTGCAATGTTACCTCTTAGCTGCAGCAGCAACCAGAGCCCATAATCCAGCCACTCCGAGTCATACTGATACACTCAACCTTGCTGATTTCACTCCAGCCCCTCATCCTGCGCTTGTAGGGCCATGTGATTTGGAATATCAGGACAAAGTGCAGTCCGAGCTTCCTGCCAGGAGGCAGGATTGTGATTGAGATTTACATTGCACTCCAATGAAGCCTCTCCTCTCCAAGTCCTCAGGGGGACATTCTCAGACAGGGATCATGCACTCCTAAGAGCTAATACATTTTCATCTCACATAAACAGGTCCATTAGCACCTCATCTATCTGACTATGCACGTCTCTGCCACTGCTTGGGGCTCCCAGATAAGCCCATTTCCAATCAGGCGTGCAAAAGGAATATCATTACCAGCAATAACATCCACTGCATGGTTTTCTTTCCTGACCCATTATTTCCCAGCTCTTCAATTAATATTACATAACGTCTGTTATACACTTCCTGGGTTGCTAGGCACTGCACTGTTTTCACATGGGTTGTCTCATTCCATCTTTTTTCAGTTGTTGTTAATCCTCACCTAGGGATATTTTTAAATGATTTTTAGAGAGAGCAGACGAGAGAGGGGAAAGACAAAGAGAAACACCGAATTGAGAGAAACACTCACATTGAGAGGTTGCTTCTTGCATGAGCCCGGACCAGAGCCCGGGAGAGTAGCCTGCAACCAAGGTATGTGCCTTTGACTGGAATGGAACCCGGGACCACAGGCTGAAGCTCTATCCACTGAGCCAAACTGGGTAGGGCTGTCTCATTTCATCTTGACAATAAACCTAGGAAATTGGTTTTACTTAATCTCTACTTGACAGGAGAGGAAAACTGAAGCTTACAGGGGTTAAGTATGGTTATCTTAGGTGCATAGTTATTAAGTAGTAGATCCAAGATTTGAACCCAGACAGCCTGGCTCCAGAGCCCATACCACTTAACCATGACGTCTACTCCTGTTTGGGGGGGTGGGGGGGAGGGGGAGAAAAGAAAAGAAAAAAAAAGAAAAAGCCACATACCAAACCTAGAAAATTCAGGTGAGCCTTACAAACTTAGACTCCACATTGGATGTTCTGAACATAAAAATTTCCTAACTAAAAGCAAGCTATGACTGGTAGTCATGATCTAGGCTTGCATCTTCCTTGGCAAAGATCAATCTTTACCTTAAGCGAGCCCATTTTGCATTTAAGATAATATACTTTTAAATTTCAGTGTATTTTCATTTTCCCAGACCCTTCAGAGCCCAACCTTTGTACTTCCTAGAGCACAAGACCACATTGTTATGTTGTTTCTACATACTCTCTCTATGTGCTATAAATGTTAATTATTAACTTACCAGAACTCACCAGCGTGAAAGTATATGTCTCTCTGATTTACTTTTTATTCAATCCTAGAGATTTACTTGCTTTGCTTTCTCCCACCCCCTTATTCTACCACCAGTGGATTTCATGTAGCCCTCCTTACATCTCCTCCTTTTATTCTAATGTATAAAATAAACTGAAAAACTGCCATTCTCGGAGCATTTTCTCAATTCATTGAGATTTTGCCTCCTGGCAATTGTCATCAACGTGACTCAAATAAACTCACAAATATTATCTACAGACTTGGAGTTACGTGAACATGTTGTACAACTTTGTGAGTATATTCAAAACCACTGAAGTATACATCTTAAGAGGGTGAATTATTATGGCATGCAAATTAGATCTCAATTTAAAAATAAGAACAGAGGCACAATAACTTGGAGCCCCTTCCCTTAACAATAAGATTCACAATCCTGGTACATAATATACTAATATTCTACATGGATAGTGGACAATTTGTTAGAGTGCATAGCTTTGGCTATTTTCTTTTTCTAAAAAAATATATTTTATTGATATTTTTCAGAGAGGAGGAAGGGAGAGAGAGAGCTAGAAACGTCGATGAGAGAGAAACATCGACCAGCTGCCTCTTGCATACCCCCTACCGGGGATGTGCCCGCAACCAATGTACATGCCCTTGACCGGAATCGAATCTGGGACCTTTCAGTCCGCAGACCGACACTCTACCACTGAGCCAAACTGGCCTGGGTGCTTTGGCTATTTTCTATTCATTTGGACCAGTTTAAATAATTTTGGTTCTAACTAAAAGCAGATCTTGAGATAAAGATTTAGGTACAACTAGTTTATCTGGGGATTGGATAATTAATAAAGGGAAATGGAAACATTCAATGAAGGGTGAATTAATAAGCGAGTCACTTCTTTGGGCATTTGGGGCTCAATCTTACCCGGGCCCTTCTGTGAGACTATTTTAAAAATACATCAAAATTTCTTCCCAGGAGGTGAGTAGCTAGAGAATTTATGTCACTGCTGGAGGTTCATCCCTGGGTCACTGGTCCCTTCCTTCTGGTCTTCTCTGTGTTCATTTTACTGAGTAAGGTCTCATCCCAGAAAGGCTACAGTTTTCTTTATGTGAAGAGTTTTAATTTCAAATTCAATTTTTAAAATACATATAAGACAACTGGCATTTTGATTTTTTGGTGGAAATTTTGTAAACTGTATTTTAAAAAACATGTATATTTTACCTAAAATTTCCAATATAATGACCAAAATGGTGAGCAGAGGGGTCACTCACTGCTTCTGCAGGTACACAACAGCCTAATGTGTCAGTGAAATGTCAGGTTTGCTCTGGAAGGAAAGGGTCACTGAATTTCATTTGAGTTGCTCAACTACCTGAAAGTGTGTTTCTTGCACAGACTCAGCTGGAATCACACCACATCTTTGGATATACATGAGGCATATGCACAGAGGGGCCATATAAGAAATTATTCCAGCCAAAACCCATTTGGCTCAGTGGATAGAGTGTCAGCCTGTGGACTGAAGGGTCCTGGGTTCGATTCCGATCAAGGCATGTATCTTGGTTGCGGCCACATCCCCTGTAGGGGGTGTGCAGAAGGCAGCTGATCGATGTTTCTGTCTCATGGATGTTTCTAGTTCTCTATTCCTCTCTCTTCCTCTCTGTAAAAAATCAATAAAATATGTTTTTTTAAAAAAACCATAGTGTTTGGGGAAAAAAGCAAGAAATTATTCCAGCTTTTCAAAACAAACAAACAAAAATAGAATTGGATGTTTTGCCAATATAAATGAAATGGAATAGACAAAATCCAGAATATTGAGGCCTGCAGAATTAGAAAAGTTGACTGCTTCTCATTCTCAAAAATAGTAACAGATGGGGATTTAAAAGACTTGGAGTGACAAAGGCCCAAGAATACACCCCAGTGGATTCAAGTGAACCATGAGCAATAGCTGGTAAAGGTGTTTTGATCCTCTGGTCTAGCTAGAAATCACTATCACTTGGGTAAGAAGAAAGCACCTTTGAAAACTCTGTCTTACCAAAGGTACGTTGAGTGTGGATGTTGGCAAACCAAATGGTCTGGATGCAAATAGATCAGAGGCTTTCCAAATTTTGGAGGAAACTGTATTGTCAAAAAAAACCACAAGCCTGTGTAAAAAGCACGAGTCTGTTGGTTTAGCTTTGAAACAACCTCTGTCAGGAAGTTGCTCAGCCCGTGAGGAGAGCATTCTCAACTCCGTCTTTAGATGTGGCCAAGGAGAGGAAGGGTCCAGGGGAAGCCCCTCAGAGGGTGGTGCCAAGGATGACAGAGAACAGTGGATGAGAGAGTTCCTGCCCGGGATAGGCATCCTTTGTACTATCTGCCCATTGGTATCTCAGCATTGCAATTCTAGTGTTACCTGCAGACCAGTGGCTGCGGTGGGTCTCTCACTCTTCTCTTCTCCCAATGGGAGTGTTTGGTGAAGTTATCCTGTTCCTGTCCCGTCATTGGATAGTTGTATGTTGGTCTGAGTAGGAGGCAGACTCCTTGCCCTTTGAGTTCTCAGGCCTTAGGTCTAAGAGAAGTCACTGTGAAAGGCAATGCCAGCTGGGCTCTGGGTTGTCCTCCGTGAGGAGCGGGTGAGGTGTTCTACTTGTGGGAGGAGAACAAAAGGTCCTTAAAGACCAGAAGAGAATGCTGTGGTGGAGATGGCTATTGCTCACCCAGTAGGCTCATGTGTGCTCCTCTAAATTCCCCGGCCTAAGATGTTGGCCAGTCATTTTCCTTTCTTGTAATGTCTTTCTGAGCTTGCAGCATCAAGGTTTTGCAAGCTTTAAAAAATGGTCCTGGCACATACAATGGATGTTTCCCCTTTTCCTCTAGTCTCCAAATGCACTTGTTTAGGTCAACATTATTTATTCCTTAACTTTTTGGGAATACATTTGAGGCTACAGTTTTCTTTATGTGAAGAGTTTTAATTTCAAATTCAATTTTTAAAATACATATAAGACTACTGGCATTTTGATTTTTTGGTGGAAATTTTGTAAACTGTATTTTAAAAAACATGTATATTTTACCTAAAATTTCCAATATAATGGCATAAATATTGGCATATAAAATGTTAATTTATTAACTTAAGTTTTATCATATCCTCATTATCCTTTTTATGTATTTAATGTCTGTGGCAATATTCCACTCTTATTACTGATTTTGGTATTGATGTTCTTGCTTTCTCTTTTCCTTTAGGGAAAGGCTCCAGCCTCTGCATGTCATCCATGTTACTCTGGCGCAGCCTCAGAGGGAGGGGCTGTAATGGAAGGTGAATAAAAACAGGGCTGTTACACTGAAATGTCTGTGGGAGTATTAGGCCCTCTTGCGTTGTGTTCTCCACAGTAGTGACCCCTGGAAGACAGGCAGGGGCTGGTGGGAGGGGTCTTCCCCCTCCTGGTGGATAACCCTGGGAAGCAGATTGGACACGGTCTAAAAAGGAGGGTCAGAGTACTCCACATCAGGCTGCCATGACTTCAATGGTCATGACTTCAATGGTCATGACTTCAATGGTCAGCCTGATTGGGCACCAGTCACCAGCTAACAAAAAGGAAAGGGAGGTGAGGGGGCCAAGGTAGTGACTCTTGGTACTGCTTCCAGATCCTCCACTGAGAAGGAGAGATGCTACAGGGACAGGTGAGTTGGCCAGGTGCCTGCAGTCATCAGGTTCATGGGGAGGTCTGCAGGCCAGGTGAGAGGAGGGAAAACCATTTGCTCCAGAGTGACTCCTGCATGGGAACTCAGTGAGATCTTGTGAGGGGTCTGGAGATGGAAGGCTGGGCTGTGAGGAAGAGAGCTTACCAGGACCAAAGAGTTGACTTGGTCACGAGGTCATGACAGGTCACAAGAGACAAGTAAGATAACTTGGAATCTGGTTCTATTGGAAGCCTGAATGGAATCAATGCTCTTTCACCTTCCCTCTGGGGGCCACAGAGGTAACACCTGATTTCACTAGCCCTGGTGTGTTGTACAAATCCTCATGGCTTCCTATACCCTTCCTACATCTTTGCAGTTCCTCTATTAAATCAATCATTCTAATCTGTCTCTCCATTAAATTATCTACCACTGTCTAATATTCCTTAATCCCTCTATTAAATCAATTATCCTGCCCTGGCTGATGTGTTCAGTGGTTAGAGCACCAGCCTGCGCACCAAAGGGTTTCAGGTTTGATTCCTGGTCAAGGACACATTACCTGAGTTGTGGTTCACTCCCCATCCCGGGTTAGGGCATGTGCGGGAGGCAACTGATCAACGTGTCTCTCTCACATCCATGTTTCTCTCCCTCTCCCTCTCCCTCCCTCCCTCGCTTCTACTCTCTATGAAAAAGCAATGGGGAAAATATCTTCAGGGGAGGATTAACATAAACAAACAAGCAATCCTAATAAGAATGATGTACCATCTCTTTGCTGCTGGGACTTTACTGATATAGAGGCCATTCTGTTGATAGTCCTGAGAGGCCCCTTGAGATTGGCTCTCAGCTATCAGTTCTGGAGATGAGGATGGAGATAGAGGCTTAAATGGTGGACTCCTGCCGGGGAGGTGAACAAGGAAACCATTGAAGGTAAGGCTAGAAATTATGACTTCATTAACATACTTCAGAGATCCCTGGTAGGAATGAAATTTGGCCATGCATTTAGGCTTGCCACATTGGGATAGATATCGATGAGGTAGATCTGATTTGAAGTAGGGGTGGTGGTGGGGGTAGCTTTAGGAGGCAGGAAGGCTAGAGTGATTCTATAGCCCAGGACCCTTGACATCACTCTGATTCTATTTCACTTGCTCTCTGGAGAAGAACTGAAGAGAAGGCCAGACTCTGGAGGAAGAGGAGTGATGAAAGTTAGAGCCCACTGAAGAAGGAGCGGGTGTGTGGGTGAGGTGGGGCTGGCACTGGAGTACCTGCACAGGGTCTGCACTAGTGTGCTCCTCTATAACTTTGGCAAAAGGAATGAAGATTCTAAAATATTTTATTGATTTTTTACAGAGAGGAAGGGAGAGAGATAGAGAGCTAGAAACGTCAATGAGAGAGAAACATCGACCAGCTGCCTCTTGCACACCCCTCACCGGGGATGCGCCCGCAACCAATGTACATGCCCCCGACCGGAATCGAACCCGGCACCTTTCAGTCCGCAGACCGACGCTCTACCACTGAGCCAAACCGGTTTCGGCAGGAATGAAGATTCTAGATGTTTACAAAACAGCATGGGGAGAAGGACATTTTCCCCCACTGACTTTCAGCATACACTCACAGGGAAGGAATGTTTGACACAGACAGATCTGGAAATACTCAGAACACATAAGAGGTTGGGGAGTATGGGCATGAGGAAACATGTTTGTTATATGTTTAATAAATGCTGGGAGTGACTGGACTTGGAAACGTTAATTTAAAAACAATATTACCCTGGAGCACTAAATCTGGCTTTATTTACTCATAAAATAAGAACTTTGTACACAATGGAAATTGAGCTTTTATAGTGTAAACATAACAGAATGTTCAATCATGAATACATAACAGAAATAAAGTTTTATTTCTGAGTAGTGGGAGGGAATGACTTGGGTATTGCTTCCCTGAATTCTCTCAGGGCCTTTGCACATGATATCCCAATGTTTACCAATGTCTAGAACCTTCTCCTTGCTCATACCCAGAAGGAGGTCAGAACTTCCTTGTTCTTCTCTCATACAACTCTTGTATTTTCCTTTTACAGCACCATCAGTTGTATTTTCGTGGGATCATTTGATCAAGGCTCCTTGGCTGAAGGCACGAACTATGTTCTAGACCACCAATGTTCTAGGACCTTTCCTTCCTTCCTTCCTTCCTTCCTTCCTTCCTTCCTTCCTTCCTTCCTTCCTTCCTTCCTTCGTCTTTCTTTTGTGGTAAAAACACTTACCATGGGATCTACCCTCTTAACAGGTTAAGTGTACAAGACAGTATTGTTATCTATAGACACAAAACATAACAGCAGATCTCTAGAACTTATTCATTTTTGCATAGCTGAGATTTTATGAATTTTGGTTAGGAACTTCCCATTGTTCTCTCTTCTTCCCCCAAGTCCCTGACAACCATCATTCTATTCTTTGTTTCTATGGGTTTTGCTGTTTTAGATAACATATATGTGGAATCATGCAGCACTTCCCTTCTGTGACTGGCTTATTTCACTTAGCATAATGTCCTTAAGATTCATCCATTCCTTTTTTTTTTTTAAGATTGAATAATATACCACTGTATGTATAGGTCACAATTTCTTTATCCAACATTAGGTTGCATCCACACCTTGGCTATTGTGAATAGCCCTAAAGTGAACACAAGAGTGATACTCTCTCTTTGAGATGCTGATTTAAACTCTTTTTGCTAAATATACAGAAATGAGATTGATGGACCATATAGTAATAAAACTCATTAGCAAATAATAATAATAATAATAATAATAATAATAATAACCTAGTTTAAAATGGGCTAAATGAATAGACATTTTTCCAAAGCAGATATAAAAAAGCCCAACAAGCATATGACAAGATGCTTAACACCACTAATCATTAGGGAAATGCAAATCAAAACCACAATGAGCTACCACCTCACACCCATTACAATGGCTATTACCAAGAAAATAAGACTACAAATATTGTCCAGCATGTGGAAAAATTAGAATCCTTGTACATGGTGAGAATGCAAAATGATGCAGCTGTTATAAAAAGTAATATGGAGATTCCTCAAAAAAATAAAAAATAGAAATATCATATAGTCCTTCCTTTTCTTTGCTCCATAAAGCATGGAAACAATGGCTAAAACTAAACTCTAGCTGTGGTCTTCTCTTAGCAAAGGAAGGTACACTGCTAATTCCCACAAGGATGAGGGCCAAACTCGAAGGATAGTAGAATGGTGGCTGGAAGGAGCCTGAGGATTTGTGGAGTGCCCATAAATTCCAACTCTGGACTATTTACTGAAAGAGAGAAAGAGAGAAAGAGAGAAAGAGAGAAAGAAAGAAAGAAAGAAAGGAGGGAGGGAAGAAAGAAAGATAGGAAGGAAGAAACTTTTATTTATCTCACTGTTGTTTTGGGTCTCTATTACCCTCAGTTGAACCTAATTCCAACAAATACATTTGGGAATACTAAATTATTGGTAAATCAGCAGCTTTCACCCTTTATTTAGAAAAGATAAGAACTTTGATGAAGGTAACTAGAAACTGATCTGGTCTAAGTGAGGATTACCTGCAGGTGATGTAGATATGAAATATACAGATAGGCCAGTGACTGGAGCTTACCTTTTGGGAACCATTGACAGGTGACTTCCAACTGATTTCTTTCTTTTTCTCAAAGACTCACCCTTTGTACAAATCATGAGCTATGGGAACCTTTGCCCATCCTGAGGTGATTGGGACTTGTCCGGTGATTTCTGTAAGATTTCTGAGGATTCCTGGATGGAGCTGGTGGAGTGACCTCTGGGTCATCATTCCTTGTTAAGTGTTCCAGCAGCTGTTGTTTCTTTCCTGGATCCATCCTAAACAGAACATGACTCTTCCTTCTTTGTTCCCTCAGAGCACTTCTTAAACCACCCTTCCTAAAGGTTTGGGGATAGCTGGAGAGTTGGTGAAGAGCCATTTGTTCTGTTCACACCTATGATGCAAAGAAACAGAGGAGCCATGAAATAACTGTTTCTTTTTTAAAAATTCATTTTAAAAAATTTTGTGTGCTTTCAACAATTTTTTAAACTTTAGTAAAACATAGAACATAAAATTTGGCCCTGGCTGGGTAGCTCAGTTGGATAGAGTGTCATCTGTATATTCCAAGATTGCAAGTTATATTTCCGGTCAGGGCACATACCCGTGTTTCCCCGAAAATAAGACATCCCCTGAAAATAAGACCTAGCGCAACTTTGGGAGAAAAAATTAATATAAGACACTGTCTTATTTTCGGGGAAACAGGGTAGAAGAATCAACCAACGAATGTATAAATAAGTGAAATAACAGATTGATGTTTTGAAAGAGGGCAGAAATAGAATTTTGAGGAACCAGTTAGTATTGTAAGAAATACCCAACATGCTCTGTTCAACCATGATTGTTTATTCTGATTAAAGAAGGCACTTCCATCTGGCTGGAGCTGACCTACAGATGCAGCCCTTCCTCCCCATCATGGATTGAACCTGCAGCCTATTGTCGGAAAGATTAACAAAGATTTGTTACAGAAAGATCCCAGTCTTCTGCTTACCTGATAATTACCCATTTGGTCTACCCTTTGGCTAGTTCCCTATGTAACCCCAACCCTAGCGTATCATTAAGCCCTTTGAAGATCCCCTGTCCTTTTGCATATCTGTAAACTGCCCTTTGCTATATAAGCAGCTGGCTATGGGGGGCTGCAGAGCAGATTTTTGTGGATGACCTGCTGCTCTCCCATACTGCCAGCAATATTGGAATAAACACTCATATATGATTCAACCCTGTCTCTGCTTAATTGGCTTGAGTAGTGATAATCAGCAAGGACCCATTGTTTGTCTGGTTACATTTTCTCTCTCTCCTTCCCTTCCGCTCTCTCTAAGAGGAAAAATAAAAAATAAAAATAACCCATAAATTTTGCTCTTTTCACACGTACAATTTTACATAACATTTTATAATTCAGTGGCATTAATTATGTTGTGCAACCATTACATTATGTAGTACAACCATCACAATTTTAAATTTATTTTTATTCTCACTGGAGGATATGCTTACTGACTTTAGAGAGAAAAGAAGTGTGTATGGGGAGGTGGGGGGGAGAGATCAATCTATTGCCTCCCAAACAGGCCCCAATCAGGAATTGAATCCACAACCTAGGTATGGGCTTTAAAAGAATTATATTATCACGAAAGTACTTAGAAATTGATGTTTTGAACTGTCAAAATTATCATGTATTTTAATACAAAAATGAAGTGTCATTGTCACCTATAAGACTATCATAGCCATAGTCTTCAAAATCAAGAAGTATACTTCCAAATTAAGAGTTTCAGGAATTAAAAAAAAAAAATCCCATTGTATTTGTAAGAACAATTGATGCTTTATCATTATTATTATCATTATCACTGAGGATATTAGTTTCATGGAAAAAGTTTTCTGGTATAATTTCACATTTTTAAAATTGATAGGTGGGTTTTAAACAGTGAGAATTGTCCTATATAATAAAGAGGTAATATGCAAATTGCATATTACCTCTTTATTAATTGGTTAAGAGCCATCACTCAACACACAAGATGGCTGCCACAAGATGACCAGCAGGGGAGGGCAGCTGTGGGCTATCAGGCCAGCAGGGGAAAGCACTTGGGAGAGGTCAGGCCTGCAGGGGAGGGCAGTTAGGAGAAACCAGGCCTGAAGGGGAGGGCAGTTGGGGGTTGGGGGCTAGGCCTGCAAGGGAGGACAGTTGGGAGGGACCGGGCCTGCAGGGGAGGGCAGCTAGGGGTGACCAGGCTGGCAAGGGAGGGCAGTTAGGGATGACCGGATTAGCAAGAGAGGGCAGTTGGGGGCAACCAGGCCTGCAGGGGAGGACAGTTAAGGGTGACCAGGTTGGCAGGAGAGGGCAGTTAGGAGTGACCAGGCTGGCAGGGAGAGCAGTTAGGGGTAATTGGGCCATTAGGGAAGAGCAGTTAGGGGTGACCGAGCTGGCAAGGGAGGGCAGTTGGGGGTGACTAGGCCAGCAGGGGAAAGCACACTGGCCTTGTGGAAAACTATGTGTTAGGACACAAAGGGCTGGAGCACATATGCCTTTTAAGCAAAACCCTATGGGATAATGGTCAGTAGGAATCATAATTGTCTTTTTCCTGAATGCCAGAGGTTATAAATTAACACCCAATAATGTTGTTTGCAACTGAAGTTCACACATTTCAGTGTATGTATTTAGAAAGGAAATGCCCGTTATAGATTGGAAAGATGTTGGAAAATGGGAAAAAGTCTTAAGTTGGACAAAAATAGATTTTTCAATGAGAATTTGTTACCATCCAATGAAATATGATACAAGTGCCTTGGTTACTTTTCTGGACATTTATTGATAAAAGGTAACCATGACAATAGAAAATTAGATCACAAGAATCCTAGCCAGTCTGGCCTAATTAGTGGCAATCAGGCCAGCAGGGGAGCAGTTAGATGTCCATCAAGCTGGTAAGGGAGTGGTTAGGGGGTGATCAAGCTGGCAGGAAGAGGTGGTTAGGGGCAATCAGGTAGGCAGCAGGGAATTGGTTAAGAGCCAGCAATCCTGGATTGTGAGAGGGATGTCCAACTGCCCTTTTAGGCCCTATCCCACTGGACATCCCTCAAGGGGTCCCAGATTGGAGAGGGTTCAGGCTGGGCTGAGGGACACCCCCTTCTCCCCCACACCCCTTGCATGAATTTTGTGCACCAGGCCTCTAGTGATTTAATAAGAGTAGTCAAGATATAATTCTTTTATTTGGGTCTATTTCTTTGTGAGATCTTGTTGTGTCGATAACAGCCATTAGGGCAAAGTACTGACAGGAACGGAACTTAAAAGCATGCCTTCTAGTCTCATAAAATATTGAGCTAAGGTTTATTAAACCCATTTTTTAAACATGTTGCTCTCACCAAACAGATTTTTGCTAATACCTTTAAAGTGAAAAGAAAAAGATATATTTACCATTCGTTAAAAATGAAGTAATTTAAAATTGTTTCATTTTTACCACTTACTTTAAAGGTTTTTAGTGTGCTTTATAATACCTATTAATACAGTTGTAGGTGCGCATCATTTATAAATAAATAAATTGTAAATATCAGGCTACCGGTAGAAGGAATAAAACTCAGTGCTCAAATGAGACACCAGTGAGGACACATAAAGGGTGCTCACCAATGAGTAGTTTCGTTTCCTCCCTCGATAACAATTGATGCGAGAGACAAAAAGGAGAAAGTCAAGATGTCCCACGCGTGGCCTGGGGAGAGGGGCTGGCGCTACCACCCGCCGAGAAGGGGAGTTCTGGCATACTTCTGGGAGGAAATGAAGAGTTTGAGTTTGGATAGGTTTCCATGGGCCTAAGAACCCCACGGAGAGGTGCCCCAGGAGCATCTGGGCTGGAGTTGAGGTTCACGAGTCATTAGCAGCCAGAAGGTTGTTAAAACCATGGGAGTGAGTGATCTCCAAAGGGGGCCAGCAGAATGAGAGAGGAGAGCCCCACTGGGGAGGCTCAGTGCTTGAGCCTCGACCGATGAACCAGGCGGTCACTATTGGATCACCAGAGGGGGCACATGCCAGGGATGCGGGCTTGGTCCCCAGTGTGGGGCGAGCAAGAGGCAGCCAATCCACGATTCTCCTATCATTGATGTTTCTATCTCTCTCCCCCTCTCCCTTCCTCTCTGAAAGCAATACAAATATATTTATTTTAAAAAAAAAAAGAGTGAGAGAGAGAGGACAGGCAGCTGGCCTTCTAGAGGAGGCATGTGCAAAATTTGGAATGCGGGGAGGTGGCGCCAACTATGGAAACTGTACTCAAACAGTCAAGGAAGGCGTGGTCAGCAGGTTCAAACACGGGGGAGCAGCGAGTAAGGGAGCTGCAGAGCATTCACTGGCCTTGGCAACTAGGAGGTCAGCGCGGACTTGGGGGGCGGTGTATAAGCCAGAAGGTTGTGTGTGTGTCTGTCTGTGTGTGTCTGTGTGTGTGTGTGTGTGTGTGTGTGTGTGTGTGTGTGTGTGTGTGTGTGTTCAGCTCCAGCGAGCGAGTCACCTGTCTGACAGCCGTGACCCCAGAGTCTCACCTTGGGAAGAGTCTGGGCGGGGGAGGAGGTCGGGGCGGATCCGCACGCCGTGGGGAGCGGCCTCGGGCCCGTGGGTGGCAGCGGAGGCGAGGTCGGGGAGCCTGGCCGCTGCTGGCCGAGGACAGAGCTCAGGTTCCCGCGGGCGGCGCTCAGGTGGCTGCGGGCCTGCGGGCGGCGGGCAGGGCTGACTGAGCGGCCCTGGGCAGCGGCTCCTCGCCTCTCCTCGCCCCGGCGCCAGGTAGGGCCCCGACTAGGGTAGGCGCCCGGCTCCCGGGCTTCTTCCTCCTCCCTCGGGCAGGCCCGGGGGTCTGGGGCCGGGCCCCGGGGAAGGCTGGGCTCCTGCCCGGCCGCAGGCTGCACAGGCGGGTGGGGCTGGGGGTGGAGGGGAGTGGGACGCGGCCTGGCCCGGATCCCGCCTGGCTGGCAGCCGTGCGGGGCAGCCCCCGCCGCGGTGCCCACGGTGCGCTCTGCCCGGCGCTGCCACCTGCGCTCCAGCCCCGCGGGCCGCCCCCTTCCGGCCGGGCACGGTCCCGGGCGCCGAACCCGGTGAGTGCGCGCCGCTGCGCTGTTGACCTTGGGTGGGGACCTTGGGTGGGGACCTGGGCTCCGGGCCGCCCAGCTGACCGCCCGGCTCCTCCCCTGCTGGGGTCCTCGCTAGGCTCCGCCTGTGCTCCTGGTCCTGTCCCTGCGGTGGCCTGGGCTTCTGAGGCCTCAGGTGAGCCAGCCGCATCTCGGCTCCCCGGCGGCCTACACCGGGTTCACAGGGTTTAGAATAATTAAATTTGCCGCCACTTAAGCGCCGGGGACACGTTTGTAGGTGCTTGCGGACGGACCTGATGCTCACTGCGGAGGTGGCCTTCCACCTGGAGCCAGGGGGGAGGAAGGCAGGATGACGTGGTGATGAGGTCGGTTCAGGCCTTCACCCTTACCTCTTCGGTCCTCTCCCTGTAAGGGGTGTGTATTGTGTTCTGGCTGTCTGCTGTCTGCCCTTGAACTTTCCCGTAGCTGCTCTGCAGGGGGAGCTGCTAATGGCTTGTCTGGGCTGGCCACAGGCTCTGGGTGACTTTTGAGAGGCCCCGGAGTAGGAGAGGCTTGCTAACCCGAGTGTCATTCCCCCAGAGCCTTCAGTCCTTGTATGTGCGTGGAAGCTCAGTGATAACAAATTAGCAAAGGAGCTAAGGGGAAAGCTGGAAGCACTGGGGGGAATTTTAGCGTGGTCCTCAGCCCTTCCTGGCTCTCCCCCTGGATGTGGTGACCAGCGTGTGTCCATCTTCAGGGAAAAGCTGGCTGCAGCTGGAAACCTCATGGGAGAAATTCCTCCCCTGTCTGTGAAGCATTAATGCCCAAGGTCCTGAAGCCATGGAGCCAGGCAGACAGAGCCCCATCAGCTCTCACCTCCTGAGGGCTGTCTTGGAATCTTTAGTTAGTCTGGCCTGGCTGCAACTCTGAGGATGGTGGTAGGAGGCTGCCCTGTCTCAAAATCATAGGGCTTGCATAGGTGGGCTTCTGGAAGATTCTTGGGCCTCTCATTCCACCTTCAGCCTACCTCAGTCCTTCTGAGATCCTGGATAGGGGGTGAGTGCCTCTCAGCTCGGTTAAGAAATGGTGCAAGATGAGGCCTATTTCCTTTGTCCTTACACTATGCCAGTGGTCGGCAAACTGCAGCTCTTTGGCCCCTTGAGTGTGGCTCTTCCACAATATACCACGTCCTGGGTAAGTCTATTTTGAAGAAGTGGTGTTAGAAGAAGTTTAAGTTTTAAAAATTTGGCTCTCAAAAGAAATTTCAATTGTTGATATTTGGTTCTGTTGACTAATGAGTTTGCCAACCACTGCACTAGGTGAATTAATCTTCAGATGGCCTCAAAATCAATCCCAGATAATGGGAGGATAAAACAGTAGCCTGAGAGAAAAAGCAGGAAGATACCATTTCTTCCCTAGAGCTGCTCACTGGCCTTCCTGGCTCTTCCCCCCAAATATTAATCTCTTCCTTCTTTTGTGTGCTGGCTCCCTACCTAGGACAGGAGACCATGGCTTTGGGCTTTGATATATGAGGATCTAGGGCGTAAGAGGATGGGCTCAGGGTGGAGTGCTGGCCATGCAAACTCAGCAAGAAGTATCCTTCATAGAGAATGCTATTTCTCCTGATCAGATTTCACATCTAAACATGGTTTCCTTTCCCTTGTACCTAAGTAGAGGGAGCTTGAGAGAGAGCCAGGCACACAATAATACTCCATAAATATTGTTGAATAAAGGAACACAATGTCCAGATGAAAATTCATGTTCATGTTCTCAGTTGGATTCTCCCGTGCCTGACGTCTTGGTGACAATGATGTTGCCAGATAACACTTGTAAAAGCACGTGATAACTAATTTGATTGTCATAGTGACTTATGAGGTCAGTACTATTATTAATCCCATTTTATAGGGAATAAAACTGAGCCAGAGAAGTTTAGTCACTTGCCCAAGGTCATGGAACAGGATTCAAACCTAGTCAGTCTGGCTAGAGTCCATATTTTGAAACACTTATTGTAATGACTCTGAGCATGCTATAAGTAGATTAATTATGAGCTCATTCACTTATTTATTTTATGTCTTCACTCATCATATTTACTGATGCCCACTATATTTCAGGTATAGGAACACAGTAGTGAATGAGATGGTCATGGAGCCGATAGTTAGCAGGTGAAACCCCTCTAGCCAACTCCCATGTAAGTGAGTCATGTACAGTAAAGACAACAGAAAATGAACCCCCATAGGCAAACCCACACCATTCTTTTAGGGGAGGGGACATAATTTGATTCTAGCCTTTCCTGTTCCTGGGTGTTTGTAAGGGGCACTTAAGTGATCAAAGAGAATGTTTTCTGGTCTCCTGGGCAGGACATTCAGGTCCTGGGCCTGGTTATCATAGGTTGTCTTAATGTTTCTTCAGAAGGGAAATAAGGCTTTGAGCTTGGCACCTGTGCTTCTCAGCCCAAGGGGACCTCTGGGCCAAGAGGAGCACTGACCTGTTAGGCTCAGGGTGGAACTGGGAGGGCCTTGGGAGCTTGCCCCCCTGAGACAGAGCCAGTGTCCTCTTTTTTTTTTTTTTTTTTTTTTTAAATATATATATATATTTTATTGATTTTTTTACAGAGAGGAAGAGAGAGGGATAGAGAGTTAGAAACATCCATGAGAGAGAATCATCGATCAGCTGCCTCTTGCACACCCCCTACTGGGGATGTGCCCGCAATGTACATGCCCTTAACCGGAATCAAACCTGGGACATTTCAGTCCGCAGGCTGACGCTCTATCTGTTGAGCCAAACCAGTTTTGGCAGAGCCAGTTGTTCCATCCTGTGTCACGTTAGTGAGGGTGGTGCCTATCTCCAACGGGACCCGAAGGAATGGGTCTCACACCCACAGCTGGGCCCGGGAAGATGGCTCTCTCGAGGTTGGGGGAATGAAGGCTCCTAGGCGAAGGCATTTTCCAAAGCCCGGGCCACGGGATATTAATAGGTACTTTTTCCTTTGCCGGCAGGGGTGGGAGGGCCAAATAAGCCTGTTGGGTTAAATGAAGGTAAGCAGCTTTCTTTACTGCAGGGTTTCTCAGATGTTTAGAATCCGCTAGTAGGAATTGTGCACGACTCCCCATAAGGGACAATGGAATGCAGTATTTTCCAAGCCTTCCAACCTTTTATGTTCTGTAGACCACAGTTTGGCGCATGCGTGTGGAGGCTAAGGCTAGCCATAGTTTGGTTCAGGGTGCAGATGAAATTCCCTGCATGCATTGGGTCTAGGTAGTTTCTCAGATGCATGGGCTGGGATGCTCCCCTAGTAGCCTCCCCCCTCAGGCCTCCCCTCCCCCAAACACAGCAGCAGACGATATCATTTGCCTCTTCTCCCTCTGGCAGACCAGGACTAAGAGATTGGATTCGTTTTCTTCGTGAGTTCAGGGCATTTAATTATTTAATGAATACATATTACCCTCCCTCTAGGTGGATGGCAGCCTGCTGGGTGCGCTGTTTATGAAACAGCTGTGAGGACAGGTGGGACCTAATCCCTGGGTAGCTAAAGCTCAGCAGTGGCCCAAGGATCGTGTGTCAACCATGTAATCCTGCTCTGTCCGCACCGGAGCTATTATGTGGGCTCAGGGAGGCACAACCTCACGATTGGACACGAGAAGGTGACTCAGGCCCAAACGAGGGCCACGGCCAGCCTCCCGGTAAACAACTGGGCTCTTCTCCCCAGGATTTCAACAGCACCACAGAAATAGCCATTTTGCTCACGGTTATTTCCCTGACCCACGCCACTTATCTAAGTCCCTGGGAGGCCGGGTCTGTTCTGAGCCTTCCCACCCAGCACTGTCTTTCTAAAGGGCAGATGGAGAGTGGAACTTGGCGTCCTGATTCTGCTGTAAGCCGCCACCCTGGTTGCTTTAAGAGGACTGCTCTGTGGGTCCCTGGAGGCATCCCCACCTTCCCAGCTGCTGACTCCAGCCAGGGCTCTGGAGGCTTCTCAGAGCTGGAGGCCCACGTGGGAGCCGGGAGCGGCAGTAAGGAGAGGGTGGGGAAGTTGGGCTCAGGTGGGTGGAGTGGGACATACTTTGTGTGTGTGTGTGTGTGTGTGTGTGTGTACGTGCGCACAGTCACACTCTGGTGGAGCTTGTCATGCTGCCCACTCACCTGTGATACGCAGGCTCCCTGGGGTGAGAAAGGAAGGGCTGGAATAAGATCTGCCAGCTTTTCATCTCAGCTTGCTCCTGCTTGTTTCCCCTCTGAGTCTCTGTCCTTCCCTGGGAAAGGCTGGAGCAGTTGATAGAGCTTCCCTCTTTCAGAGGAGGCTCAGTGCTGGGGTGCCCCCAATAGGTTGTTTTGATGGGCCTTCTTTTTTTAAAAATATATTTTTATTGATTTTTTACAGAGAGGAAGAGAGAGGGATAGAGAGTTTGAAATATCGATAAGCTGCCTCTTGCCTTCTGAGGGGAGGCAGCAAAGGTGATGTACTGCAGGGCACTGCTCCGCTGTCAGGAGGCCTCTGGATGCTAGAGGGAGGTGGTGCTCACCTTCTGTGGTGGGTCAGGGAGGCTGGGCCGTGGCTTGCGTTGCTGGCTCCGGAGGGCTGTGAACAGGGCCAGGGCACTGCGTTCAGGGTACAGCAGCCGTGGATGATTGGCATGACCTGAGCCCGTTAGGGCTCTTGGAAATTTTCCACTTCCATTTCATCTTCACGGGAGAATTTCCAGCTCTCGCTCAAGGCTGCTCTCAGATATGCAAAGCAGAGCCCTCCCACCCCAGCAGCTGCAGATAGGAGCCGGCAGCTGCTGCGCAGACACTGACTCAGCTCAGCCGCCCGCCCAGCCCAGCCTGCAGCCCTGGCCCGAGTGCGTCGCCTGTGTGGCATCCCCAGGAGCAGCCATGGAGACTCCAGTGCCGGGATCAGGTCTGTGTCGCGGGTGCCGACGGTGGGGTTCAGGCGAGAGCAGGAAGCAGCTTCATTTGTTTACATACAGGGCACGGTGTGCTTTCTTTCTGGAGGGACCGTGGTGCCAAGAACAGTTCCTGTTTGTTGAAATGGGTGGCATTTTACAGTTTTCTAACTCCGGGCCGCGTCTACAGATTCATGGCAGGGTGTTGTATGCGAGGGTGAGATAAGCTGGATCGTGAGCCCCTGGCGGCGAATTCGGCGGCGCCTCCCACGCCTGCTGGCTCCGGCTGACAGAAAGTTGAACGCCAGCTTTGAACAAGCAGCTGGAGCTGAAGCTCCGCGTTGCACCTGCAGAGCGGGCTTTCCTCCCCCCGTGGCCCGAGTCTGTGGGGCTGAGGACACAGACGAGCCATGGAGGAGGGGCTGGTATGTGGGGACTGTCTGCCAAGGATGCCCAGGAGGCAGCAAGGATACAGGAGGCGCCTGAGGCCCACTGCAGGGGATTAATATGGTTCTGTAAAAAAAAAAAAGGGGGGGGGGGAGGGCAGGGTGTCTGTGGGGAAATGGAACTCTGTGATCCTTGAGTCTTTGATGTGCCTTGTGAATCTGGGTTGAGGGGCCAGGGGATATAGCATCTCCCTCATACGTAACTATAGGACCTGTTCTACCAGCAATAGGTATGGGCATCTTAAGGGACCCGGTTTGAGAAAGGCTGGTTTAAGCTAAAGGAAGAGGGGGATCTTTTCTAGGAAGGTGCATCCTGAAAATGATGTTTTGTTGACTTGAGCACGCTAAAAATGCTTCATGGGAAAGCATGGCAGGATTGGGCATCAGAGCCCTCAGGCACTAAGGACCCTCCTCCCCCAAATGCCCATTTCTGAGGGGGCCTGGGTATGTGGCTGGTGTGTGTTTGTGGGATTGGGCGTAGGGGATGAGAAGGTGGTGGTGGGAAGCTTCTGTCCAGGGTGAGAGCTAATGCAGAGATGGGTCTCAGTGGTGTGATTCCTTTGGGGCTGGCCTGCCTGGGGTGGGTTGTGGTGGGGGGGACGGGGGAGGACCCTAAAGGTCAAAACCTGCAATGTTGAAGTTTGTTTTTCTATTTTATCTTTTATATTAGCTCTTCAGTCTTCATTTCCTTCCTATCTCCTTTGTGTTTGTTAAAATGACAGTATAACAGTATTAATGGTCAAAATCAGACATTGCCTCTCGCAACGGAAGTCCTGCCTTATGGCCATCTGAGCGCATGTCTCTCTTACAGCCCTTGTCCACCAGGGGATACATTTTCATGTCTTTGCAACCAAGCCTGGGTATCATTTTATGTATCCCCCACCACCACCACCACCACTTACTGTTATTTTGTGTGGCTGCATTGTCCTCTTCATGACAATTTTGGTTGCTTAGCAATTTTTTCAAGGGAGTCTGCTCTAATGCAGACATGTTAAAGCTGTGCCTGTAAACCTCCTGTGTATTTTCCTTCCTTCAGATCCTTTTCTTAGAAGTAGTTTCTAGGGGGTGTTCAGTGGTGTGGGTGCTTCCTGGCTTTGGCTGCTCCTTGCCTGGGGCCCAGGGAATGTCTCCTTCTGAGATGTGACGTTTTGAGACGTTGCCCCTGACCTGTGGCGTTAGACTGGGGAGGTGAAGGTCCATCCAGATTTGTTCTGACCTAACAGCTCCTTCTGGATCTGGTTCTCTGTCTCTCTTTCCATTTCTCTGCCCTGTCACCGTCTCTCAGCCTCTGCTCTGATGGCTTCCAGCTTCCCCTTCTCTCTCTGTAGGACATGGTGATCTCCAGTCAGCTCTGCTCTTCCTCTTTGCAGGCCAGGCCTTTGCTGTTGTCCTGATCTCTGCCACCACAGACAAGCAGTGGTGTGTGTTGGGGTTCCTCTGTCCTAACCAGCTCCCTCCCACTCAACCCCCTACCGGTGAGAGAGGCCCAGGAAAGGCAGGGTGCTGGTGTGGAGGGAAGGAGGAAATTGATTTCACACTTAAGGGGCCCACAGATGTTCTTTACTGCCCGTTACTAGCATGCTCGTCTCCTTCCTGTCTGGGTCATGAATGAGACCCAGGTGCCGCAGAGAAGAACTTGGAGACTGTTTAGTCTAGCTCCTTTTTCTCAAGCTGAGAAACTGGGCAGATGCGGAGAATGTCTGTCCCCAGGTTGCTCAGTGAGTCCCTCCTCCCCATATTTGCTTCCTCTCCCTGCCAGACACCAACTGGGCACCGTCTCACCTTCATCCTCATCTGTTGGGCGACAATGCCACTTCTCTCTTTAAACCTTCCCAGAAGAAACCATGGTGATAGGGGACAGGAAGCTCTTCTCCCAGAGCCACTCCCTGTTGGAAGGATGCAGTATTCACCCATTCCATAAGTGTGACGCTGCGTGTCCACCTGACACCCAGATGGACAAAGAGAAGCAGCACAGCGTAGCAGGTGAAGAGTACAAATGGAACCAGGTTCTGGGTTCGAATCCCCGAGCAGAGGCTCAGAGAGGAACAGGACAGGGGAGCCGCGGCTGAGAACAGCATAGGTCTCTGCTCACTGGCCAATGAGCTCTCTGTGCTTTCATGGTGTCATCTGTAAAATGGCAATGATAGGATTAACAGACTTAATAAATATAAAGGCAGAATGTACTTAATCAATGCTATCTAAGTGTTGAGAAAAAAAAAAAAAAAGACAGAAAGGCAGAAAAACAGAAAAGAAAGGAACTAACCAGGTGCTGTAGGCCAGCCACTGCCAGTAAGGAACGGAATACAGGGAGGTGGATAAGGGCACGCTGCTTACAGGAAGTGACTTTTCAGCTGGGCTGCAAAAGGTAAAAAGTATTCCTGAATCCAAATCTTTACAATAGTCCCCCTTTATCCATAGTTTTACCTCCTGTGATTGTAGTTACTCATGGTTAACTGTGGCATGGAGATATAAAATAGAAAGTTCCGGAAATAAACAATTCGTATGCTTTAAATTGCATGCTGCTCTGAGCAGCGTGATGAAATCCCGGGTGGGCCTGCTCTGTCTTTCCCGTGAGGTGAGTCATCCCTGTGGCCGGCGTCCCCACGCTGTAGATGCTTCCCACCCGTTCGTCACTGAGCTGTCTCCGTCTAAGACCAACTATGTCACAGGGCTTGTGTTCAAGGAACCCTTATTTTACTTAATGACAGCCCCAAAGCCATTCTCATAACTTTTATTCACATAACTTTCATGACAGTATATGGCTATAATTTTTCTATACTTCTATTTTCAATGTTAGTTATTGTTGTTAACCTCCCACTGTGCCTTATTTATAAATTAAACTTTATCATAGGTATACACGTATAAAAAAGTCATAGTATATTACCCAGCTGTGAGGTTCAGTGGTTGAGCATCGACCTATGAACCAAGAGGTCATAGTTCTATTCCCAGGCAGGGCATATGCCTGGGTTTTGGGCTCGATCCCAGTAGGGGGCATATAGGAGGCAGCCTATCAGTGATTCTCTCTCATCATTGATGTTTCTATCTCTCTTCCTCTCCCTTCCTCTCTGAAATCAATAAAAATATATTTTTAAAAAATTGGTAGTGAATATAGGGTTCAATATTATCTGGGGTTTTAGGCTTCCCCTGAGGGTCTTGCAACGTATTTCCCATAGATAAGAGCCGGGGAGGGAGGCAATGCATTTTATTTGTTGTGTCTTATTAGAAGTTCCAGAGGACTTCAAAGACTGGAACTGTGATTGAAAATTCTCTTTTCAGCAAACGGCCTTGTTTCATGAGAAGAGGAATGCAGCCTGGGGTTCCCCTGGGCTCTGCTGTCCTCCTGTGGGGCCTTATGATCATCATCAAACCCTTTGGGCTTCCCCTCGGTGCAGTGGGGATGAGGTTTGGTCACTGGTGCACCTGGAATGGCCTCCTCAGTCTGCGGGAAGAACATCTCCCTTCTCCTCCACGGAAACAGAGCAGGGAAAGGCAGGGAAAGGTGTGCTCCAGATCCTGAGTTCAGACCAGTGGACAGTTCATTCTTTGACTTCCGGTCACTTGCTTTCCTCCACTCTTCACATCCAGTTTCTTGTTGAGCTAGTTCTAGACATTGGCATGCTGGGTTTTGTCAGGGGGAAATCCTGAGTAGGCAGCTGACCCCAAGGATTGGGAGCCTGGCCCTTATTTCAGTACCTTCTTGTCCCCCCACGGTGACTCCGGCCACCCAATAATCCGTGAAGGTTAACGCTTGTTCTTTCTCTGTTAGCCGAGATGCCGCGCCAGTTCCCCAAGCTGAACATCTCTGAGGTGGACGAGCAAGTCCGGCTCCTGGCTGAGAAGGTGTTCGCCAAAGTGCTCCGAGAAGAGGACAGCAAAGATGCCCTGTCCCTCTTCACCGTCCCCGAGGACTGCCCCATCGGCCAGAAGGAGGCCAAGGAGAGGGAGCTGCAGAAGGAGCTGGCAGAGCAGGAGTCGGTGGAGACCGTGAAAAGGTTTGTCCTCGTGGCTCAGCTGTCGTGTGCACAGTTATGCAGACCCAGGACCCAGGCGGCCTGTGGATGTTCGTCCTGAGGTGGCTCCTGGGAACTGGCCTGGCCCTGGGAACTGAGCTTATTTCTTAGCCAAAACCGCTTGACCATCACTTATTCCACAAAGGACATTTCGGTGTGTCTGTTTAGTTGAAAAGATAAAAAAACCGCTCTCTGCTGTTGTTTTAATAATGAACCAAGTACATAAATGCACACTATTTCCACATGAAATTTCTATTTTCTTTTTGTAAATTTTAGGATTTCCTGGGAAATACCAATTTTACTTCTTTTCATCACTTAGAAAGTACTTTGCATTATTAATTAACTCAGTTCATTATTTACTGGGTCCTATGCTGGGCAACAGGAATGTAATAAAGAACAAGACAGATGTAGTCCCTCCCTGTAGAGTTTGCAGTGGTCTGGACAATAATTAAGTAAGTGCACAAATTAATTTTAAAAATGACAAATTATGTGCACTATTAGTCAGGTCTAATCAGAAAAACAGAAACCACTCGAGTACTGGAAATAGAATTTAAAGCAGGGAGTTGGTTACAGAGGTGTTAGAGAACTGAGAACACAAGCAGAGGGGAGGAGGGCCGCTCAGAGACTGGACACAGTAGGAAGCAGCTACCGCCGTCAGCTGGAAAGGCAGTGGAAAGAGGGAGCATTGCTGGAGTCTGGGGTGGAAAAGCTGTGGCCTTCCACATGAACACTGGAGCCAACGAGGGAAAGCAACAGCTGCAGAGAAGCCTCCCAAGGCAGAGATAGACGCAGGAGACACGTGGCTTTAATCCTTATGGCACCTGCCAGTTTCCCCCAATGGTTGCCATTGGCCAAACCTAGCCAGAAGGCAGTTGATGCACACATAGCTGGAAACACAGGGGAGGGGAGGACCTGAGGACAAACAGTCCAGGCCCAGCCCAGGCCAGGGGCTCTGAAGGAGATGAACGGGAGTTGAGAGGAAGTAAAGGGGTGTGTGCATGGGTGGGGTGGGGTGGGGGACAGCCTTATTCAGAAGGGGTCGTTAGGGAAGGTTTCTTGGAGGAGGTGACATTGTAGCTGTAAAGGGTGTAAAGGTATAAAGGGCCCAGCGATGCTCAGAGCTGGTTAGAGGCCCTCTATCTTCAAGGCCCATGTGGGGCGGAGGTGTGGCTAAAGGGGTAAGCCAGCGCCAGGACAGGCATCGGACCAGACTGGCCTTATGCTCCCTGATAAGAAGCTTAGATCTTGGTCCAAGTACAGTGAGAAGCCCTCACCCTACCACGGTTTATCTCACCTGGGAGGGCAGAATTAAAGAGTAAAAACCTTGGATGGAGTGTCCAGGGGGGCTCTGGCTGGATGCCCGCCTGGCCAGCATTCTGTAGACTTCAATAGCTAATATAATGGAATTGGGGTCTCTACTGCAACCTAGTCGGTGATCAGGTTCTTCCTAATGCACCTCCTTATTTTGAAAGGCAAGCCCTTTCCTTTCTTGGTGGTGTAGAAGCTCAGTCTTTCCTTAACTTTTTTTTTTTTTTTTTTTTGAAAGAAGTAAAATGTCTAGTATTGGTACAAAGGCAAGAACAGAACTTCACCCAGAAAATAAATGCTCTCCCTCCTCAGAGGGGCTGTGAGCCCATGAAATGAAGGGGTTGTTGGTGCAACTCTGAGTACCAGCCTTGTATTGGGAGGGGAGGGGCTCAGCAGCATGGTCATCCCTGATGGGCAAAGAAGGGCCTGACTGTAGAGACCCTCATCCCCGCCGCCCTGCTTCTCAGATGGCGACTTCATGGGCTGATTGGTCTGTAGGCCTTCTGTGTCTTTTGAATGAGCCTTTAGATCATTAGTAAAGAGGAGTCCTGGCATTTTTTATTTTATTTTTTTATTACCGGGAATAAGAGGTTTCTGACTCCAGTTTCCATTACAGAGCGACACTGGGCCAGGCGTCTGTAAAAAGAGATTGTTTCCTATCACTGCCTCCTTCTTCCAAGTCCAAATGGTGCTCTGTGAGTCCAGAAATTCCTCTGCGAAATCCTCTCCAGAAATGTTGTTCTGTCCCTACGTCCTAGGTGGCGGTGGTCTGGCTGTGCCTCCCTTTAGACTGGAAGCTCCTTGCGGAGTGTATCTGGCTCCCACTGCACCCGGGGATCCAGCCCGGGACTCGGCCTGTGTTGGTGAGCAGTGGGTGTGTAGCAGAGGAAAGAGGTCCTGTTTCCCCCGTTTCGCCACAGATACTGCATCGGGGGTGGACACAGCTCCCGGGACCATGGTGTTCTGCCACTCAGCAGTGTGCTCTGTGACCAGGGGCAAATTAAGAAACCTCTCTGCGCCCTGTGTCTTCCTCATCTGTAAAATGAGGATGGTAATAGTAGTTGCTTTCAGGAGGTATGCTGAGGGGTGAGGGAGTTCACATCTGTTAAAGGCTCAGGACAGGGCCCGGGTCACAGGAAACCCCGTGCATATGTCCCCTGTCCAACTTCCTGCTGCTGAGATGGCGATGGGCCGCAATAGCAGCTGCTTCTCGCCGTGGGGTAAGCGCCTGGCTGCACAGTTTACCTTCCTTCCGTAATCCCCACATCTCAGTAAGTGGATATTCTATGACCTTGATTTTGCAGATTAGGAGGAAGCTAAGGCACAGAGAAGTTCATTTGCACAAGGGCACGTAGCAAGTAAATGACAGAGCAGGGACCAAGACTCATGTCCTTTGCTGTGGAAACAAAGATAGAGGTTTGGGATAAGCATGGTCAAATGTGCATACGTATATCAGAGTGAAATATGTAAAAAGATTGTCAAGAAGTAAACACTTTTATTATGGGGTTGTCAATATATGTGAATTGTAAAACAACAGGAAAGTCAGCAGTCAATGAAAGAAATTTAAAAAGGAAGAGTTAAAAACAACAACGCGTGCATTTTGAATGCAGAACCCCACACTTTGTCCACGAGGCTCTCCCACTGTTAGTCAGGAAGGGGTGGGGTCCTTGGCTCGTCGTAGGCACTGGAGTGACATGGGTGTGGCTCCCCAATATATAATTGGCGGCTTCTGAATGACGTGGAGAGAAACTGGGCTGAAGCTCTTACCCTACCTACTGGCTTTTTTTCTGTCAATCACAGTCTGGTCCCTAAACTACCTGGCCAATGTCGCAGTGTCCTCTGGGTCTGTGCCACCCCCTCCCCCCAATTTTGTTTTTCTGTTTCACTGCTCAGCAGAGGTACCGTTATGCAAATGTTCAGGTGTGACCAGTTTGGAGGAGGAACCCTTTCCCCAGTCCCCTCTTCATCTCTAGCTCCTCCCTGACATTCTGAGTGCAAACGGAGCCTCCCTGTAAGGAGCCCACCGGCCTCCAAGTTCCGCAGTCAGTGGATTTGTTTCAAACTGTGACATGAGATGGGGCTTCCAGTTTGGGACAAGCCCTCCCTCGCTCTGGCTCCTCTGGTAAGCTTGAATACTCCTGGTGCTTGGAGAAGGCTTTTTACATTTTTTTATGTTTACAACCATCTTTTTCTCTTGTATAAAATAAAAGAGAAAGAGAGAGAGAGAGAGAGAGAGAGAGAGAGAGAGAGAGAGAGAGAGAGAGAGAGAGAGGAGAGAGAGAGACTCTTCTAGGTCTACTATAAAAGCATAAGACAGACTAGGAAGTAAAACAGCTTCTTACAAAAAAGAAAAACTTGGTCCGTGAATAGGAAGGATGAGCGCCTAGAGTGCAGCGGCTTGCTGTGTAGGATTCCCGTGGCTGTAAGAACTGAACTGGGCTCAGACGTCTCTCTTCCAGCAAAGCGGGGGGAGGGGAGCCTGAGTCCAGAAAGCCAGTGCCCCAGGCTGCTGGGAGAACCACTTGTCTTTACAGGGGAGGCCCAATCTGGAGGCCTGCAGGGACGGCTTGCTGCAGGGCCCGCCTCCTTAGGAAGTTGGCATTGTCTGGGTCTCCACTGGGAGGGGAGTGGTGGGGAGGGCTCACGGTGAGAGGGAGGGGTAGACAACCTATGGACTCAAAGTCAGGAGGCAAAGACAAGAAGACGGGAAAAGCCATGTGGTACCCAGAAGCTATCTTTTGTTCACTTTGAATTTCTTCATATTACCTAGCCTGAGTTCACCTGCCCCACACAAGTACATAGTTGGAATTTAGCCAACACTGACAACACAAGGAATTTCTGAGCAACCAAAATGCACATTTAGTGCTCTCCGGCCTCTCCTATTTCTCCTTTTTAAATAACTTTATTGGGATGTAATCCATAGAACACACTGTCCACCCATTTAAAATATATAATTCAATGGTTTTTATTACATTTGCATAGTTGTGCAACCATCACCACAATCAATTTTGGAATACTTTTATCATCCTCCAAAAAAACAAAACAAAACCAAAAACCTATACCCTTTAGCTATCATCCTCCCAATATTTCCATCCCATCTCCTATTTATTATTATGCTGCACAGATTCTAATAAGCTGATTATCTTGTTTCTTACCCCGTGACAATTTTTTAAAAAATTATTACTGACACTATTACAGATGTCCCTCATCCTCCCCTCCCCATTTTTACTTTACCCATCTCTACCCAGCCCCTGTCCCCACTCCCTCTGACCATCACCACACTGTTGTCTGTGTCCATGTTTTTTGGCTAATCCCTTCACCTTCTTTCGTCCTCTCTGCCCCACCCATCTCCCTCTGACGCCTGCCAGTCTGTTCCATGTATCCATGCCTCTGGTTCTATTTTGTTCATTAGAGTCCACATTTAAGTGAGATCATGTGGTATCAAATTTAAGGAAGCAAATTAGAAGTGAGAGAAGGATTTCCAGAGACAGGGCCGCAGAAGTGATGTGTAGTGATTATGAGCCCAGGCTTTGGATCCAGTCCACTGGGTTCGAATGACAGCCCTGTCTTTTATTGGGTCTGGCATTGGGTGAGTCTTCTAACCGCAGGAGAACCATTCTCAATCTGTGCAATGCGTGTAATTAAAGGACCCGTCCTGTGAGAATTAAATGAGCTAATACGCATGGCTGCTTAGCACAGCGCCGGAACATTATTAATGTTCCTGTTTTTTGTTGTTGTTAGTGTTAGACAGGCAACAGTGAGGGAGGAAACGGAATAATTGTGAAAGGCAGATGAAGGATTAGAAGCACTGCAGGCTCAGAGCAAAACGCCTCGAAGATGGTGACTGGATCGTACAATGATGACCCTGAGTCACTGAGAAAACTTTAGATTACGTGCAGCACGCTCTGACCAAGACCCAGGAGTATGATTTCCATTGCAAAAAGCCACACCAAAGTTGGTATTTTTAAAAATTAGGGGACAGACTTGACCTGAAAAATGTAGCTCTCCAAAACAGCAACTTCCTCAAGAATGTACTGAGTAAAGCAGATAAAGAGATACTTGTTATGAACTGAGGGGAGCCCACAGAAAGTGCTGTTACATCATTTTATTTTATGAAACGTCTTCAGTCAGGGGGGAGGTAGCTTGTTCATTCATGGCCATTGATAAAGGAGCTTCATTTGAAACAGCCAATTCATCTGCTTTTCAAGTTGAGAACGGAGCATTTAAAACTTAATTTAAAAGGTAGTTAAGATTGTACTTCATTTTGACCTCTGGGATCTTTCTGGAAAAGGGCAGCTGGGAAGCCCTGGCAAAGGGGAGCTAGGGAGGAGGCAGGTGAATGGAGACCTGCCCTTGGTCAGGAGGGAGGGTAGGAGCAGGAACAGTCATAGGTGAGGGCTGGTTCTCTCAGAAGGAAGTGATGCAGGGAGTCTTCTCTGATCTGCTGCTCTGCTGCACCTGCCTCCAGTCTGGATCAGGTGTCTCCCTTGGGATCTCCAGCAACCAAGAGTTTCTCACCACTCCAGCCACATTGTATGATGACAATGAGAACAGTCCGTTGAACTGTCAATCATCAGTACCATTACCAGTCAGCCCCTGGAGTCAGGGGTTATATGTCATCATTCCGTCTACCCCCCAGGGCCTGGCACACGGTAGATTATTCATTGGAGAAGGGTCCTACATAACCGAGAGCCTTTGGGGAAAGGTTTGCTCTAGTGCTGCTCCCTGCCTAGCAGACTGCACAGGGCGGTGGGCTGCAAAGGCCCCTGGGAAGATGCCAGCTGTTCTCTAGAAGAGCAAGAGGGGCCCTGGTTTTTACCTTGGGCTTAGCATATAAATCAATCAAATGTTATGACCAAAGATTCTGGGGCATCTGGTTCCCAGGAGCTGAGGAGGGCTGGGGAGTGGGGCAGGGAAAGGGTTGGGACAACATGAATGGCAGAGGCAGCCAAGGGCCCTACCTAGAGCATGCTGGTGCAGATGTCAGAATAACAGAGAGAAGCTGTCCACCATCTTGTGTTGACAAGCTGGTCAGGCAAGAAGGTCCCTGTGGCCCAGGAGGACAAAGCTGCTTCCTGGCCTGTGGGCTCTCTCCCCGCCAGATTTTTGGCAGGAGTGTGTGTCTGCCAGGGGGATATGTGGGCAGGGAAGGAGGGGGTGTGCCAGCTGTGGCAGAGTGAGCTGGCTTCCTCTGGTGCCCCAGGGGTAGCCCGAGGTGCAGCAGGTGCGCCTGTGGACAGACAGATCTTGGCCCATCATAAGGAAGTGCTTTCTAACAAATGGCAATGGGTCGTGCTTTGTTCACCTTGTGTTTACGTGCCTAACACTGGCCTGGCCCAGAGCAGGTGCTTGGCAAATGGCTTTCTGAATACGATTGAATGCTGATGGATTACTCAGAAATGTAGTGAGCTCTCTGTCACTGGAGATATGCAAGCAAAAGCTCCTTTGTGAAAGGGTTGGAGTGTATTATCTTTAAAGTCCTTTCCAGTTAGGAGACCCCTATGGTTCTAAAATTCACAGAAAAGTTATGGTAAGCCTTTATTGTTGTGACACATATGGGGAGCTTCAGGTAGTCTTGAGAGGGGCAGAAGGATGTGTGTGTGCGTGCATACACACACACCCACACACACACAGCTACTGTTCTCATTTTTGTTGGCTGAGCCTCAGTTGTATGGAATGGACACTAGATATGGGCTTATGATGTCCCTCCCTAATCTCTAGACCCTTTGAGTATCATGAAACATCACTCCTGTGATTATGCTGTGGTGTGTGCACAGTGGGCCTGAAGGTAGGGACATGACCAGGCGGGCATCACAGGCTGGTCGTAGAGGGGGGAGTCAGAGATTCGAAGCACCAGAACCAAGGTCATGTCTGGCTTTGAAGATGGAGGATGTCTGTGTGCAAGAAAGCGGGTGACACCTGCCCAGGAGCCAGCAAGGAACTAGGGGCCTCTGTCTGTGGTCCCATGGAACTGGATTCTGCCAATACCCTAAATCTGTGGTCGGCAAACTGCGGCTCTCAAGCTATATGCGGCTCTTGGGCCCCTTGAGTGTGGCTCTTCCACAAAATACCACGCCTGGGTGAATCTATTTTGAAGAAGTGGTGTTAGAAGAAATTTAAGTTTAAAAAATTTGGCTCTCAAAAGAAATTTCAATTGTTGTACTGTTGATATTTCGCTCTGTTGACTAATGAGTTTGCAGACCACTGCCCTAAATGAGCTTGGGAGTGGGTTTCCTTCTGGAGTCTCCAGATAGGAGCTCAGTGTGACCATCATCTTGATTTTGCCCTTTGATACCCTGAGCATTAAGCCCAGGCATGCCCACCCAGACTTCTCAGCTGTAGATCTGTGTAGTGTGTTGTTGAAGCCATCTGGCTGTGGCAACTTGTCACATAGCAAGAGAAGATGAACACCGGGCCCTCTCCGTGGACTCCATTGGGCTTTCCCAGTTATCTGAGCACAAACTTAGTGGTTAGCTCCAGTTACTCCAAGCCCTTTCCTAAGGTGAGTGGGCCCTGAGGAGGAGTTGACCCATCTGGTGGTAAACTTTGTGTCTGCAAAGTCTGAACTCCAGCCCGTGGATTTCACATGTGACATCTGGGTCTCACCTGAAGACCAAGGCTGGAGCCATAATGGACGTCTTCAAGAAGGAGAATTCTTTGGATGCTCGCATGTGGACACTGGCTTCCTCAATGGGCAGAAGGACATGGACATTTCTAGGACACGCCTGGTGGGGTGTTGGCTTAGCCAGCCTCCCGGCTCTCCGATCATGGGGTGCTTTTTTACTGTTCTTACCTTACACGTCACCTTGCTTCTCCTTGGCTGGACCAGCCATCAGGTGGCACTGGCTGAAGCATGTGTGGCACTTGGCTTAGAGATTAACAGCAGTGACCTGGCAGGCATGTGAGTGACACCGAAGCCAGTCTCACGGGACTCGAGGGAGCCTGTCAGAATGTGAGAGGGAGCCCAAGGCATGGCTCTTCCTCTCCATGCGAATGTCCAAACAATGCCAAAGCGAGAACCTCATTACTCAGGGTGCTGATGGACTGACATGAACTGGCATCGCCCTCGGCTCAGCTCTGTGTGATGAATGGGTGGCAGGCTGGGGAGGCCTGGGCCGAGGCTCCTGGCGTTCCTTCAGGCTGAGTTTCCCAAACAACGCAGTGCACCTGCTATGCAGGGCCAGGGGCTGGGCAAAGATGGACTCTGGGAAAGGGGCTGCCTCCACTTTTCGGGTGTGAACAGCCTGTCCCCACAGAGGTGATGAGGACCAGCAAGCCATGGCAAGCGGTGGGTGTGTACACAAGGGGAGGAACTGTGGTTCCTAAAAAGTCACCAGAGGGTCTGTGAGGAAATCTGGCCAAGAACCAAGAGGAAGTCAGCTGCTTCCTGTGAGCCATGAAACTCGTTTAGAGATTAACCGATTTCTCCATACCCTATAGGTGTCATTGGTGCCTAGAGAAGAGGAGGGGTTCTGTGGACTCTGGAGGGTCCTGGTTGTCACCCTGTCCTTTGCTGGTGGCTGTAGGCTCTGACACCACGGGGTGGCAATGCTAAGGGGCTGGGCTCCACTGGAGGCAGAGAGAGACCAGAGAGAGCGGAGTGTTCAGGGCCTCACCTCACTGCTGTTAATTCCCTTCCTGGGATCCTAGGACTTAGGGTGATGCCATTGGAAACATTACTATTTAGTTAATGAGGAAGGTGAGTATTCACAAATCAGCATTGCAAATAAGCATGAGATGTAGCATTTAAAAAATATATATTTTTAGTTGATTTCAGAGAGTGAGCGTGAGATAGAAACATTGATGATGAGAGAGAATCATTGATTGGCTGCCTCCTGCATGCCCCACTGGGGATTGAGCCCACAACCCTGGCATGAGTTCCTGGTGAATAGGTTGATGCTCAACCACTGAGCCACGTTGGGTGTGCGAGTGAGATGTAGCATTTTAAACTGACCTTGCTGTGCCCACTTCTCCAAGGGTTTGTGAAATCATCTATCGGTGCCAACGTGACAGGCCCAGAGCGACCTGAAATTGATGCTGATGAATCAGTTTTCCATAACGGAGACCCAGGTCTGTGCCTGCCAGGCAGAAGCAGCTAAGAAGGCACATGGCAGCCTTGAGGGAGGAGCAGCAGGGGAACGGGGTAGAGCAAGTACCAGGGAGGGAGGAGGTCCAGGGCTAGCTGCCACCTTGCCTCGTGACTTTGAGTAAGCCCTTTCCCATCTCTGGGTCCCTGACTTTTATTTTATGAAACCAAAAGATGTGACTGGTCTATGGTCTTGATGTCTTCTGGCACCAATTCTCCAAATTTCCAACTCCGGGAAACAGTGTCACTTTTCTCTGTGACCCTGCTCATAGTCCTTCCTGAGACTGCCAGACACTGGGACTTAGACTTTGGGTTGTCTGAAAACAGCATGCTGGTTGACTTGGCATTGTCCTTCCCCCTCTGTCCTCGGGGTTAGACCCCTGCAGGGTGGTCTGTCCTCCTCTTAACAGAGCAAACAGCCCATGACCGTTCTTAGTGACCACAGTGATGGGTGTCTGGATGGCTGTTCTGTATCTTGCGCAGGTGTGTTTAAGAGGAAAGTATAACTAATTAGATCTTAACAGTAAGGCCAGCATCAGTGATTAATCAGAGTAAAATTCTCCTGCCACCGGTATAACAAGACTCTTTATCATTTGCCCTAATTAGCTACTGATTAATTTTTCCTTGTGCTTGGCTTTTAGAAAGAAAAGTTTCAAGATGATTCGATCCCAGTCCCTGTCTCTGCAAATGCCAACGCAGCCAGATTGGAAGGGCCCCCCGACCACCACTCCAGCCATGACTCCTGCAACACCTGTGCTCCCTGGAGCCACTTGCCCGCTCGCACCAGCACCTTTTTGTATGCCCGAGTACCAGCGGGTGACCATCAGCGGAGATTACTGTGCCGGGGTAAGGTGTCTTCCTCTCTCCCTCTCCGTGGATTCCCCTGGGGGCTGTGTGAGGGTGGTATGTGCCTTGTGCAGAGGCCAGAGCCCATTGGGCCATTGGGTTATGCCCAGCCCTGAAGCCTGGCCCAGTCTGTAGGTGTCTGGAGTGGGCAGGAGGTATACGAATTAGAAAAAGAGGGTCCTGCAGAGGTTGTGGGGTATGGGTGTCTAGGGTGCTGTCCATTCCTGTGAGGAGGGCCTGGGGCTGTGAGCCGGCACGCTGTGCCCATGGCCTATCAGTTCCCTGTGTTCTCTGCCCTGAAGCCCATTGAGGAAGGTGGCCCTTTAGTGTTCCCAGATATTTTTTAAAAATATATTTTATTGATTTTTTTACAGAGAGGAAGAGAGAGGGATAGAGAGTTAGAAACATCGATGAGAGAGAAATATCAATCAGCTGCCTCCTACACACTCCCTGCTGGAGATGTGCCCGCAACCAAGGTACATGCCCTTGACTGGAATTGAACCTGGAACCTTTCAGTCTGCAGGCAGACACTCTATCCACTGAGGCAAACCGGTTTTGGCTAGTGTTCCCAGATATTGAATGGATTCAAAGTCCTGTTGTGGATTGGTTTGCTGATTCCGCTCTCTCAGCATCCTTAGATATAGGTTAGCCCTCCAGCCAGGAAGAGAGGGTGTTGATGAGGAAGGGAATGAGCTGATGTACACACCAAGTCAGTTAACTCAGTCACTGAAAATGTGTGCATTTCACTTGTAGGAGGATGCATTTTTATTGCTCACTCAGAAAGAGAAATATCACTAAAGTTAGTGGCAGGGTTAAGTTTGGTCCTATCTACCTGGTCCTCAACCTACTATTTGTGCCTCGTTGACCGTGTTATTATCTTTCTCTTTCCTTTTTCACGGTTGTTTTAGAATATACCAGAGAAAGCTAAGTGGCTTACAACTCTTACACATTTTCCCCTAGCCATAACAACATATATTATTTTGGGGGCAATAGAGAATCCTTGCATATGGTACAAAATATAAAAGAAACAAAAACTATATAGTTCTCCAGCACCCAGTTCTCTTTCTCAGAGGCAGTCCTTGGCTAGGTTTCTTGTGTGTTCTCACAAAGCTGGCCTGTGTACCTGCAATTAATTATATACACATGGTTCGTTTATTTGTACACAAACAGTAGTTTACTATACACATGACATAACTGAGCCTCGCTTTTTTTTCACTTAACAGTACCTCTTGGAGATAATGTCATATCATTAAAGAACTTCCTTGTTCTTTTTAACGAACATAGTATTCCACTGTGTGAATATCCGCTATCTTATTTTAGTGTCCATGGATGGGGATTTTGGTTGGTTGGAAGCAATACAGGCCTTGCCTGAAGATGCAGCTTCCTGCCTTGGTGTCCCCCCAGCCTCTGGCCTGTGGGCAGAGCAGTGGAAAGGGAGAGTCGAGGTGGGCTGACAGCTAGCTGAATGGAAGGACATTGGCCTGGGGCACTAACTAGTTTCTTTCAGTCAGTCTCCTGGCTGGCTTGTCGAAGGGCACGGAGCCCCTGAACTGGGCAGTTGGTCCCAGAGAGCTACAGATCTGTGTCAGGTAGGCTGACCTTGCAGATCTCCTTGGCCCCCCTGGGTCTGATGTCAGGCATGAGTCCTGTGGCCTGGGCTCCTGGCTGTGCTGAGTCCATTGGTTCTGCAGACAGTGTGTTTGCCTTTGGGTGTTGTGTCTGCTCACCTGTTTATTTCTACCGCTCTCAGAAGCCATCCGGAAGGGCTAAAATGGAATTAACACCTTCCTGGGGACACCTGGAGTCAGGAAAGGAGAAGCCACTTCCTTAGCCAAAAGCAAGGAGTAATATTTAGTAAAAGGATAAAAACATGCCAGTTTTGGTCCTCTGAGGACCGAGCGGAGTGGGGGAGGGTGGAGGGTGGATGGTGGAGTTTTAGCTGCCTCTGTGATGATTTATTTATTCAAACCTGTAAGAGATCTGAAATCATGATGAAAAAATATTAAAATGGTTAGCTCTGGGTGTCTGCCGGTGCTTGTTGTAGGTTTAAAATGTTTCAAAACTGAAGTGATTTTTTAATTAAAGCAGAGGAGGACCCTTTCAGGCCTCAGCCCTCCCCCATTCCTCTCCCCCGCATCTTGTCCGCCCCTGGCTGCGTCACATGTCCGCTGTTATGACAGTTTAGCTGCTTGTCTCCCGAGCACATTCAGACTCTGCCCCACACATCCTTCCCAAATTGACTAAGACTGATGAGTGCACTGGGAGGTGGGAGTTAATCTCATTTGTCTTTGAACACGAAGCAGCTCTGGGAATGCAGAACATCCCTGGGCTGTGGGAATCAGTCAGATCAGGCTCTGCGGTTTGATGTTGTGACTTCCTGGCGAGTGATTTACCCTCGCTGGACCTCGGTTCCCCAATCTGTAAAACAGGTTGCAGTGAGGACCCAATGCAATCTATGGAGAGGGTCTAGCCCACAACACCTGCCCCTAAGCGCTTGTGGCTGGGTGAATTTGGGTGGGTGCCGATGAATCAGAGCCCGGGGGTGGCAAAGCAGCAGAGTGAGCATGCAGATGTTTTTATTATTATCCTATTATCCAAAGGACCCATCAGTTGAGAGCGATGATGCTCACCCTCTTGAGGAACGAGGTCCAGGCTTTGCCTCTGTGTGCGGGGTGCAGCCTCAGGCCTGTGCTTTAATCAGCAGCACTGGAGGGGCTGGCTGGGGGTGTGCAGGCAGAGTACCTGCCTCCCTACCTAACTCTCCTCCTGTGTGGGCCCTTGAGACTGTCCTCAGGTCAGGGATCTGCTAGGACTCCTAGGGCTCAGCACATAGCTGTGCTCTGACTAGGATTTATTACAGTGAAAGGATACAGAGCAAAACCAGTCCAGGGGGCAGGTTCCCGGGACAGAGTTTAGGGGAGGTCCTCTCCCAGTGGAGTCACCATAACACACTTAGTTCGGAGGGTGGCAACACATGTGACGTGTCATCTATCACGGAAGCTCATGAGAGGCTCAGTGCCCAAGGCTTTTAGTCTCACATCTGCACAGCACGTCCCCACATTCCAGACTCCCAGAAGGAAACCAGGTGTTCGGCATACACTTGTTGGTGCCAGCAGCGTAGGCACAATGAGCCACTCTTCCAAGTCAGGGAGTGGTGGGAATATTCACAGAACCCAAGTTCCCAGCTGCCAGCCGAGGGCCAGCCTTGCAGCAGATCTTGCTAAGGACAGCGATCTCAGGCCGGCCACATGCACTCTTTCTGTACACCTTCCTCCGCAGATCACCGTGGAGGACTATGAGCAGGCCGCCAAGAGCCTGGCCAAGGCCCTGATGATCCGGGAGAAGTATGCCCGGCTTGCCTACCACCGTTTCCCACGGACCACCGCCCAGTACTTGGGTCTTTCACGGGTGGACACAGCACCTCCGGGGGAGGGCCTCCCAGGTACGGTGCGGTGGCTGCAGGTGGGGCTCCAAGTGGACATGGTCCAAGAGTTGGTGGGGCTTTTGACTGGCTGGATGTATTCCCCCCGGATGGTGTTGTAAGGGCAGGGTGCCGGCTTCACCCCCACAGAACTGAGCTCTGGAAGTTAGGAGAGAGATGAAAGTCTGGATCTTGGGAGTTTTCCAGGGAGTCAGGCAGTCTCATGTGGGGTATTTAAAAAAAAAACATGATCAGACATGGGGTGGGATTTAAGTATAGCAGGCATGTTCCGGGATAGGATAGGGGAGGATAGGGGAGGTAGGATAGGGGTTTAAACATACCTGTATTCTGATCTAAGCTCTGCCACTTTCTTGGGCAAAGATTTCTCCAAACCTCAGTTTCCCAGTCTGTAAAATGGGAACACTAATATTACCTGTCACCTGGGCCTGCTGAGAGGATTGCATGAAGGAATGAATGTGAAGCAGTGAGTACAGTTCTGGAATCCAGTGAGTGTTCAGTAAATGGAAGCTGGTTTACGCAGTGGGGTTGAGGGCAGGATCATTTCTGGTGGGCTCTGTTTGGCCAAGGGAAGACCCAGGAGCAGTAGAAACTGTAAGATGAACGAGCACCACAGGAAACCTCCATATTGAAAGGTGGTGGTGGGGGACCCAGTAAGGGCTGATGATCAGTGCCAGTGCCCATGACCCAGGCTGCCCCCTGGGTGTAGTTGGTGCCATTTCTGGCCTCCTTGAAGCTCTGAGACCTGGACTTTGAGTATCTGTTACCACCAGGGGCCCTGGGTAAATCTCAGCCCTTCTCACCCACTTCCCTGTTTGTCTGAGGGAAGTTGATCCCACCTGCCCCATTCTTGGCAAAGGCCGGCAGGAATGACTGTCAAATGGGTACTTTCTGCAGAGCAGAGCACCCAGGGGTCCTGGCATGAGTGTGGTGGGTGGAGCTGTGGCTTCTCTCAGGCCTTTGTACTGCTGGCATCTCACAGGCCACTGGCACATGTTAGCAGAGCAGAAGCCCCCAGTCCCACTGCTATAAAGCATAACCTGTTCCTTGGCCAGAGATAGAGCTTAGCAAGAGTCAGGAGAAGTCATTATGAGAATAATGCCCAGTAACTTACATGTCGGGCATTGCTATTTACAAAGCATTTTCCTATACCCACGCTTGCAGCCCTCACGATGGGCTGTTAAGGCAAAGTGTGTAATCCTCAGATGAGCAGACAGAATGGGAGGTAAAGTGGTTTGCCCAATGTCCCATAGCTGGGCAATAGCCAAGAGTAGTTTTCTGCCCACCATGGGCTAACTCAACCCATAGCGGTTGGCATTCCTTGCTCCATGGGAGACCAGCCTTTTTCTGTGCTCATCTGGGGGTGGGGCCGGCTTAGCCCCTCGGCTGCCCTGGGCTCAGAAAGCCATGGGAGAACAGGGATAGTTGTGCCTACCGGTGCTGTCTGTTCTTAGGAGAGGACAGAGCTGCCCTTTTTAGTGCCCCTGGTGGCCCTAAAGTGCTCAGGAGGCTTCGGCTCATTTCAGTTAAATTTTAAAAACTTGCCAACCACGTCCCAGGGATTATTCTAATAGGAAATGGGGGTGCAGAAGCGAACCAGAAAGCATGTCCCACCCAGGATAACGGAGTGAACTTATTTCACTTAGTAGTAGGTGCTAAGGAAACAAAGTCAAGCCGGGAAGGGGGTGTGAAATATCTGGGTGGGGGATTCGTGGGGGAGAAGGGGGAAATGATTTTTATATGGGATGACCAGAACAAGCCTCACTGAGAATGTGCCTTTGGAGGCCACGTGAGCTCATGAGGTCAAGGGCTCTTTGCCATCACTCAATCCTGTTTTGCAGACTTCCACCCTCCCCCGCTGCCCCAGGAAGACCCTTACTGTACAGATGACGCTCCCCCCAACCTGGGCTACCTGGTCCGCATGCAGGGCGGCATCCTCTTCGTGTACGACGATGAGAAGATGCTGGAGAGCCAGGAGCCCCACAGCCTGCCCTACCCCGACCTGGAGACCTACACGGTGGACATGAGCCACATCCTGGCCCTCATCACCGATGGCCCCACGTAAGCCGGCGGCCCCCAGTCTGCCTCTCCTTGCGGAGGTGCTATTCTGTAGGGAGGGGGCTGGGAAAAGCCATCTAGGTCACCCCTTTGCTCTGGGTTTTCTCCCACTTAAACCACCCCAGAAAGAGAGTGGTTTCCCCCCTGCCCTGTGCCCTGTGCCCTGTGGGTTTTTGCAACAGTTCATCCCAGGCTGGGGTATTAGAGTTGGTATTTCTGTCCTGCATGCGTAGGTGTGGGCTTCTGTTTGCTGGTGGCCACCTGTGCACCTGAGAATGGCTGTCACTCTTCTCCCCAGGCATGATGACTGCCTGCACAGTCACCAGCCCCGGGCATTCCTGTAGATGGTGGAGGAGCCATCAAGGCTGTTGCTTCAGGTGTTGGGTTTTCTGTGTTTCTGGAGGGGAGAGTGCAGGGAGCCTGGGAATTTTATGCCACGACCCCCATGATGCTTGTGGGCTTGGCTCTTGTTAACTTGGCAGGCTTTTGTCTTCTTGACTTTGGCCCCTCACTTCTTGGTGAGCACTTCAGCTATCAGCAATGGAAGTGCAGCATGACTGGACCTTGGGTGGCTGTGCTGGGTGTGCCCAGGGGAGGGAGAGGGTGCTGGTCACCACTGAGGAACTTCTTTTTTGCCCTGTCTTTTGGGTTTTACTGGGAATGAGTGTGAGGCCAGTCTCCAAGGGAGGAGAGTGGGCCCGAGGGGGATGGGCAGGTGGCTCTTGATCCTTATTGATCTGAGGGCAGATAAGACCTGGAAGAGGGAGGGACAGTTCCTGGGAGGCTCACCTCAGCCAAAGTGAGGAGTTTTGAGGGAAAGCCTTGGGAGAGAGGGGAAGAGGGTCAAGGGGTGTGGCTGTCCTGTCTGGGAGGCTGTGAAGGTGAATCCTACTGGGGAGAGAAAGGGACTGCGTGAGATGATCTTTGAAATCTCTGGTGACCCGAGATACCCCTGCGCTCCTCTCTGGGGCTCATCTCGACTGGCAGATGACCATGCACAGCTGCTCTTTATGAAAGTCTGAGTAATTGCGTGCTAAAGGAGCTGCTGTTTGTGGGGGGCACAAGGAAGCATGTGGCATGAACTGTGGCTGAAGGTTCCGTGTGGCTGTGGGCACAGGCGTGTGGCCAGGCATCTGGGCTAGGTGTGGGCTGGCAACTGGCCTTGAGCAGTGGGCTCCCCCATTCACCCCTAATGGCTTTTTAAATTGTCAGCCGGTGGGGGCATCAGTCAGAGTAGAGATTTCTGTCCTAGTAACAGACATCTCTACATTCCTCATCTGCCCACAATGAACCTCAGAGCTGAGAGGTCCTTGGGTCTCGGGTTGGGAGCAGGCCAAGGTGGGCAGGTCATGCGTGAGAGTTTGACTGTATGACCAATCTCCTAGGAAGAAGTTAAACTCCTTTCAAAGAATTAAAGGTGGCTGAGGATAGATGGGCGGAAAAGAAAAGGAAGCAGTCAAGGAGGGAGACTTATTGAGAATCCACTTCACACGCATAAACCAGTTTCACCCTCCCATTAGTCCTGGGCATTGCCAGCTTTTTACTTGTTCATGGGAAATAGAGGCTCAAGATCAATTGCCTAAGGACATAGAGCTAGAAGTCAAAGAACCTGTATGAGGTTGCAAAGTCAGCTCTACTGCCCTGTATCAGCTGCTCACTTATTCCAGAGCACACGAATGTGCTTACTCAGCTCCTTCAGCTGGGTCTGTAGAGAGCTGGAACCTCCCCCTCCCCGCTCCATCCTGACGTTTCCACTCGAGGGTCGGTCCCTGCAGACCCTGGAGGTCTCCAAACCAGAGAGGTCGACGAGACTTCTCAACTCTGGTTTCTCTCCCTTTCCAACCTGCAGGAAGACATATTGTCACCGGCGATTGAACTTTCTGGAATCCAAGTTCAGCCTTCATGAGATGTTAAATGAGATGTCTGAGTTCAAAGAGTTGAAGAGTAACCCCCACCGAGACTTCTATAATGTGAGAAA
This sequence comes from Pipistrellus hanaki, assembly GCF_964339955.1. Taxonomy (NCBI): domain Eukaryota; kingdom Metazoa; phylum Chordata; class Mammalia; order Chiroptera; family Vespertilionidae; genus Pipistrellus; species Pipistrellus hanaki. The sequence goes on from NC_140511.1 coordinate 48,866,022, forward strand.
GGTGCGTTCCTCAGCCAGTGCTTAGATCCCTCTCCATTGCCTTCCAACCTACAGGGATGCCCTGAGCTGGTCTGGGGCTGGCCTCCTTGTGTGGCCTTCCTTGGCCAGAGCAGGTGATGTGTATATGCAGAAGAAAGACCAGCATATTGCCTTCTGTGAGTCATCAGGCCCAAGATGGTTCATGTTGTATATCTGTCGAATCAGTTCTCTTCCTTGGAAAACAGGCATGACCTATATTCATCAGTCATGAGTTGAGGCTAGGTTATTTTTAAGGTAGAGGACGTATTAAATTCATCATGGAGAGAAAAGGATGTTAAGACCTCTTTGGACTTAGGAGTTTGAAATTTTGCTTCCTTTGGGATCAGAGAAAAGTGTGTGCTCCCTCTCTGCCTAGAGTGGATGAGAGAGCTTGGCCAGGACTCAAGTGGCAAATGTCTAAATTTCTGGCTTCTCCATTTTCTTTCATTTAATTAATATACAGTGAAGCAAGGGAGTAGTGCTAAGCATGGGGCATTTGATGTTGAACAAGAGTCACTTCCTATCTGCAAGAAGTTCCAAGTATTGTGACAGGAGTGGCTTTTGGAAGAGGCTGGAACTGAGCTGCTTTATAGAGTAGGATTTAGCTAGGAAGAGGATGGGTGGGGTAGAGGGATGAAATGATCGCGTTCCAGGCAGAGTTAACAACATATGCACAGGAGGGAGCGAGTGGTCTTAAAGGAGAGAGACTCAGTTCTGTGCTGGCATAACTGCAAACAGAGAAGTGTGGCTGGAACTCAGGTGTCGGGGAGAGTAGTGGTGGGCTGTGGAGGGAGGGAGGCTGCAGAGGTGTGTGGGGGTTCTGAATTATGCAAGGGGTTTCTCAGAGGAAGCAGGGAGATGGCAGGGGTTTGGTAATGAGCTGGGAGAGAAGCTCATGGGGAAAGGTGAGGATTAAGCTGTCTGCCTGGAGAGGAATGGCCACACTTGAGTCACGGTAAGGTCCTCACCTCCGTAGGGGCCTCTGTCCCAGATGGGACCTCTGGGTCTGCTTCGATAAGGTAGGGGGCCCAGGGAGGATGTGGCTCCTCTGGGAAAGCCCAGCTCAGGTGGGCAGCACTCAGCAAAGGGAGATGTAAGGCTTCCCCTGGGGAAGCCCAGGTCCTGTCTGTGAAGCATCATGGAGCCTGCATGGACTCCCACTTGGATGGGATCCTTAAGAAATGAGAGCTTGGCTTCAGCTCCTGGGCTGGGAGGCTTCTGGAAGTGTTTGGGGATTTCCAGACAGAGGTGGGAGGATGTACGTAGACACCACCTCCCTGGCATTTTTACCTTCAAGCACCGTTTGTTCCTTCTCTGTGAACCTTAGGTTCATACAGATGGGTGCCTCCATGACTCTTCCAGCTCCTCTCAGCCCTGCCCAGATGCACCTACATGTCCAGCACTGGCCCAGATGAGTGGCCAAGCTCAATGCAGCCCTGCCCTCTGTATGTGTGTGTTCTGGGCCTGACGGCTTCCTGTTGCCTGAGGCTGAGGTGGCCTTGCTGACAGCACTGGTTCCCACACTGTTGGTTTCTGAGGTGGGGCCCAGTGGGTATTCATGGGCCAATCAGCTGCTCTATAGCCCAATGTGGGAGAGTCCTTGTGGGGCTGTGTTACATACCAGAGCCCATCCTCAGGGTTCCCTTTCTCTCTGGGGTTACTGAGCTGTCTGGACAGAGATGGCCTTGACCCCTGCGCACAGTCACTTGTTCTCTGGCCCCACAGTCAGTCCATAAATCCAGGTCTGCTCTGAGTTCAGGCCTGTGCCTGCCCCTCCACATCTCCTGGCAGCTGACTATTTTACCCTGGAAGCATCTACTATGGAGGAGAGAGATGGCTTTCTGAAATCCAGGCTGGGCTGGGAGGGTGGCCTCCACATTCCTGAGGTGGCTGTCAGTGTCCTGGGGCACGATAGGGCCGGGCTCTGAGGAGCTGTGTGTGGCCATGGTGTGGGCAGTGTTTGTGAAAGTACCTGCCACATTGCAGCAGGTCATGGGTTATGACATCATGAGGCCAGCAGCTGTGTAACTGAGACAGTTGGTATCTGCTCAGAGCTAAGAATGAGAGGCTGAGTGTGTTTGCTGCTTAGGAGTTGGGTAGAATGAGGTCATATCCACTCTGGCTTAAGTGTCATATCAAGAGTAGCAAATGGGTTTCATCTTCTGTGCCAAACAGCCAACGGTGAGTGGCTACCTCAGGCTGCTCCCAAAGCTTAGTGCAAAGAGTGCTGTGGTTGATGATTGGTGTCCGCCGTGGGTGTGGAATGGTCAGTGTTAGCTCAGGAGCCAGGCTTGGCCGGCCCTGTTTGGAAACTCTAATGTTTGCTTAGACCTGGGTGTTGTTAGATGAAAGAAGGAATGCATTCGGATCTTACGATTAATTGAAAACACTAACATCTTTTACTTGTTCCAAAAACAATTGTCCTGGAGATTTTGAAGTGTGGATGCTTCCTGGGTGGTCCGGTTGTTTTGCTTCCTCATCCTGCGACTCAGGGGGGCCAAGACAGACTATACCCCCTGCAGTGTGTCCCTGGTAAGCTGGAGGACACGACCAGAAACCCCCAAATGTGCCGAGTCATGCTGAGGTGGTGGAACCCAGCTGTGTCTGGCTGGACTGAGCCAAGCTGACCTTCTTTTGTGCCTCCACATGAGCCCAACTCAGCCTGAGGTGTCTGAGCCTTTACACTGTGCATTTGGTGCTATGACTGGCTGCATTTCTCTGATGTCTAGTGGTCTGTCTTTCTGGATTAATGGTACGAAGGGCCTTGATGAGTGAGTGACGTGGCCAACAACATGGGCTGCCTGGTATCATGCCCAGAGAGGTCAGTGGATCAAATGTCTGATTTGGCATAACTTGGAGATGCCCGGCCAGCAGGACAGCATTCCCAGGCCTGAGGTCAGCTGCCTCCTCACCCCAGCCCTGGCAGAGTGCCCAGTCAGCCACAGCAGTAACTGCAGAGTGTGGCGTGGCAGCCAGCCGCACTCTGGCCTGGGAGGCTGCTGCCACCCTCCTCTCGAACCTCCCTTAGGTCATTTGGGCTCTTGGAAGGGGGACCAGGATGCCCACTGTGGTCTCAGGTTAGCCTCAGCTTAGCCTGGGCTCTGTTTCTTTGGAGCTGGCATCTGAATGGAAGGCTCAAGAGAGGTCAATGGGAAGAGTGGGATTTTTGTGGAATGGTTGGTGGGCCTTGAGAATATATGAGAATACGGACATCATCAAAATTACCGGAACCTATTATACCGGTTCATTTGTTTATCTGGCCATTCCCCAATTTAAGTAATACAGTGTCCCAGGCTCTGGAGACTTTTATGCATTGGACATGGTCCCTGTCCTGTTTAGTGAAAGAGGAGCCAGGAAAATATTGGCGCGGATCAGAGGACATGTACAGTACAGGGAGAGTCTGTGCCTGCTCCCCTGGTTGCGTAAGGGACACTCATCAGCTATGCTTAGGGCAGTGGTCAGCAAACTCAGTCAACAGAGCCAAATACCAACGATTGAAATTTCTTTTGAGAGCCAACTTTTTTAAATTTAAACTTCTAACACCACTTCTTCAAAATAGACTCACCAGGCCGTGGTATTTTGTGGAAGAGCCACACTCAAGGGGCCAAAGAGCCGCATGTGGCTCGCGAGCCGCAGTTTGCCCACCCCGGGCTTAGGGGATCAGGACTAGCTTTCAAATGGAGGAGGTCTTAGGAAGTTTTCAGGTGGCTGAGGTTGATGAGGAAAAAAGAAGGAATTCCAGGCTGAGGACACGCATGGGTAAAGATGTGGTGTGGAATAGCATGGTGCCAGGGGCACCTGCCACTGGTACGGCATGGCTGGAGCATAAAGCAGCGCCATGGCAGGGTAAGGCTTGATATAAGCCTGGAATCCCAGACTAAGGTGCTTGAGCTTAATCTTGAGTATGAGACATGGAGTCAGGCAGGTCCCAGTTCTATTTCCACTTCGGTCACTTAGCAGTTTTGTGCGCCTAAGCCACTCAGTTAAGCTTTAATTTCCTTGCCTATAAAATGCTTCATGCAACATGCCTACTGACATTTCAAAGTTATTAAAATACTAATACAAAATGTGGTATTGATGGTTTGTTAACAGAAGTAGCCGGATCCAATCTGGAGCTTAAAAAGATTTCTAGATGCTGGGAGGAGGTGAACTGGGCAGCAAGGCTGGAGGGAGACCAGTTCCAAAGTCTAGAGAAGGAGTGGGGAGCGGGCATCCAGGCATTGGTGGGGGCTCTGTGTGGCACACTGAGGGCTGAGGAGGCGGCCCGGCTCATGAGTTGGCGCGTGCCATGTTGCAGGTGGACACGCACATCCACGCGGCCGCCTGCATGAATCAGAAGCACTTGCTGCGCTTCATCAAGCACACGTACCAGACGGAGCCTGACAGGATTGTGTGTGAGAAGCAGGGCCAGAAGATCACCCTGCGGCAGGTGTTCGACAGCCTGCACATGGACCCTTACGACCTCACTGTGGACTCGCTGGACGTCCATGCGGTGAGTGAGCTTTCGCCCCGGGGCCTCAGGCAGTCCTGGCTGGGGAGTCAGCCACCTGACAAGAAGCCATGATTGTGCTGGGAGAGAGGCTGGCTGTGCAAGCAGCTCTTTCTCTTCTAGCCATGGCGACCGTGAGAGATAATTTGGCCTCAGAATAGCTGGCTGGGAGTAGCCCTGGGCCAGAGGACAAGAGTATGTGACAAGGAGTCAGGCAGGTCCCAGTTCTATTTCCACTTCGGTCACTTAGCAGTTGTGTGCCCCTAAGCCACACTTTAACTTCCTTGCCTATAAAATGCTAAATGCAACATGCCTATTGACATTTCAAAGTTATTAAAATACTAAGTGATGGTGCAGCTACATAGTAATGGAGTTTCCTCAGCAATTCCACTCCTAAGTATGTACCCAAAAGAACTGAAAGCAGAGATTAAAATAGATACTTACATATCAATGCAGCATTAATCACTATGCCTGAAAGGTAGAAGCAACCCAAGGATTCATCAATAAATGAATGAAAAAAACAAGATGTGGTATATCCATACAATGGAATATTTTTCAGCCTTAAAAAAGAATAAAGTGCTGACATCTGCCATAATGTGGACAATACTTGAAAACATTATGCTAAGTCAAAGAAATCATATACCAAAGGACAAGTAGTATATGATTTCACTTGTGTGAGGGTCCTAGGATATGTAAATTCATCGAGACAGAAAGGAGAATAGAGATTGCTAGGGACTGGGGGAAGAGAGAATGGTGAGTTACTGTTTAACTAGAGGCCTGGTGCATGACATTCATGCACTGGAGGGAGAGGGTCCCTCAGCCCAGCCTGCGCCCTCTCACAGTCTGGGACCTTCAGGGGATGTCCAACTGCCAGCTTAGGTCCGCTCCCTGCAGCAGTCAGACATCCCCCAAGGGGTCCTTAGCGCTGCTGCAAAGGTGGGAGAGACTCCCGCCACCGCCACTGCACTCACCACCCCTGAGTCTGGCTTCTGGCTGAGAGGCACTTCCCCTGTGGGAGCACATTGACCACCAGGGGGGCAGTTCCTGTGTTGAACATCTGCCTCCTGGTGGTCAGTGAGTGTCATAGCAACTGGTCATTCTGCCATATGGTCAATTTGCATATTAGCCTTTTATTATATAGGATAGGTACAGAATTTCAGTTTTACAAGATAAAAAGAGTTCTGGAGATGGATGGTGGTGATGGTTGTACAACAATATGAATATACTTAATACCATTGAACTATACACTTAAAAATGGCTATGATGGTAAATGTTGTGTTATGAATATTTTACCACAATAAAAAAAATCTGTTGAATAAACAAACAAAACACTGAATGCAATAAGGTGGAGAAAGTGCCTTATGAAATTTAAGTAGTAATAGGACATACCTGATTTTTATTATTTTTTAAGATATATTTGTATTGATTTCAGAGAGGAAGGGAGAGGGAGAGATAGAAACATCAATGATGAGAGAGAATGATTGATCGGCTGCCTCCTGTATGCCCCACACAGGGAATTGAGCTGCAACCCCAGCATATGACCTCCTGGTTCATAGGTCAACATTCAACCACTGAGCTACCCTGGCTGGGCAGGGCACACTTTTTGATTATTCAATAGTTTTTAATCATCTGCTCACTCAGCCAGTCATGCTTTTAGCCACAGCAGCTTGGAGCACAATGTCCCTGGTCCTCCTTCACCAGGGTCCCCCACAAAAGGACCCCAAGGGTGACAGAGTGAGGATGCATGGTCCTGGCCCCAAGACATTTTGATTTTATGAAAGAACTGACAGAGAAGGCCTTTCAGTGTGGCCCTGTGTCAGACCACCTTGTAAAGGCCTGGGGAGGGGGATGGGTATGGTGGCTGCAGGACAATGCGGTGAATCTGGCTGTGGCCCCCTCCCTCTCTCCAGGGCCGGCAGACATTCCACCGCTTCGACAAGTTCAACTCTAAATACAATCCTGTGGGGGCCTGTGAGCTGCGTGACCTGTATTTGAAAACGGAAAACTATTTGGGAGGAGAGTACTTTGCTCGGATGGTCAAGGTGAGTGGGCCCTCAGCCTCGCCAAGCCCTCCTCAGACACCTGCCGGCATCTGCCCTCAGCAGGGGCTGCGTGTGGCCTCGTTGTCATCTCCTTCCCGAATCCCTGCCCAGCCACCATCCAGCTCCGGAGAGCTCGGGTGCTTAGGGGCCCAGTGCTCTGGCCCCGGCTGTCGGCTCCGAGTGTGGACAGGCTGGTGCTGAATGTGTCCGCTGTGTGGACTGTGGGGAAGAGGAGGGGGAGGGCGTCCATTCTGAGAGCACTCACAGCGTCCAGTCTTGCTGCCCTGTCTATTTGCAGCCTGAGCTTGGCTGGGAGCAGCTGAGCTCCATGGGGAGCCGTGTCTGCTGCCTGGCCTGGTTATGCTGTGATGGTGCAGACCCAAGGCCTTTCTCTCCGGGAAGGAGCCTCTGCTGAGGCGAGTGAGTACTTGCTTGGCAGCCAGGTGATGTAGAGGAGGCCGCCCCAGCCTGGGAGCAGGTGGCTGAGGGAACTGCAGGATCCGGCAGCCGGGGTGCTCGTGGCCTGACCTGAGGTCTTCTTGGTGCCCAGGAGGTGGCCCGGGAGCTGGAGGAGAGCAAGTACCAGTACTCAGAGCCGAGGCTCTCCATCTACGGCCGCTGTCCCGATGAGTGGCTCAACCTGGCCCACTGGTTCATCCAGCACAAGGTCTACTCTCCTAACATGCGCTGGATCATCCAGGTGCCCCGGATCTAGTAAGTGAGGAGGCCCCCGGTCTGCCTGTGCCCCCTGGGGCCCCTACCTGTCTCACCTGGCCACTGAGTCTGCAGTACTGAGACCTGTTCCAGTGCCCGCTTAGGCCTCTTCTCAGGGATTTTCCCATAGGAAAGGGCGGTCAGCAGGGATGTCTGTGTGACACACGCTTACTCCTTAAAGAACATGTGTGTGCCAACGCCTGGTGGGAACTGCTGCCTGTCTTCTCACTGCAGGATGCGGAGGTCCTTTTGGGGGAGCAGCAGGGTGTGGGGCACCCGGTGGTGGCCTGCATTGCCGGCCCTCCCCTGGCTCTGACTCAGAGACCACCGCTGTCCTCTCCAGCTGTCTGGCTGATGTGGGGGTTCATGGCCCCTGGGCGGACTGGGGCCTGTGGTTTAGGGGAACCAAGCTGAGTGGCAGAGAGTTTGGATCACTGGGGAATAGGAAGAATCCTCTCCTTGGTCACTCTGAATCCCTCCACCCTTCTCTCAGCGTGGCCTCTGGCTTGAGAAAACTCTTAGAGGGGCTTGGGTCAGTGCTGACTTTGCCAACGCGAGTGGTGCAGACGTTGCTGGGAGCTGGAGAGGAGGGGAAGGGCCATGTTGAAGCCACATCTCTGCCTCCACTCAGGGGGTTCTGTCTGAATGGGAAGTGTCTGAGGTCGATCTCAGACAGGCCCAGGGGGCTGTTGGGTGCACCTTGATCATCGCCTTCGCTTTCCCCAGTGACATATTTAGGTCGAAGAAGCTGCTGCCAAGCTTCGGGAAGATGCTGGAGAACATCTTCCTGCCCATTTTTGAGGCCACAATCAACCCCCAAGATCACCGAGAGCTTCACCTCTTCCTCAAATATGTAAGTGGGGGTGGCGCCCAGGTGACGGGCACGGAGGTGGAGAGAGGAGAGGATTCCCTGTGGGCCGATCAGGCTTCCCTTCTCAGGCCTGTCACTCCTGTGCCCAGGCCTGGGGTTGCCAGCCTCCCCTACGCGCCTAAGGGGCACCCTGGGGCTTGGGTGGGTGCTGGGGTGGGCAGCATGGGGAAAGACTGAGGAGTCAGTGCCCGCCAGGTGGGCTGCAAAGACTGGGTCCTGCCCCAGCAGCACCAAGCAGCACCCAGCAGCAGCCTCTGGTTTCTTTAAAGATGCAGACATTTCATCTCTCCTGCTTTCAGCTAGAAAGACGGTGCTCACACCTTAGGCACACAAGCCAGCCCCACACGATGTATTTATCTTCCATGTCTGTTCAGTTCCATGCAAGAGGGAGAGAAGGGGCGTAGGAGAACCAGAAAGGGCCTAGTGGGGCAGGAGCACTGGTCGCTTGCTCTGTGTGCCTGGCATAGAGGTAGCTGATGGCAGTGAGAAGCAAGGTCAGGATCTGGTGGAGGTTCTGGGGAAGGTTTCTGACAAGGAGGGAGGCAGGGGAGATTCCAGAGGGCTGGGGTCATGGGGTAGAGGTGGTTGAGTTTGTGAATGTGTGTGAGTGTCTGTGTGGGGGGATAGAGGGCCGGGACCTACCAGGAAAGGGTTTGAATAAGCTGAGGGACATTACTGAATCTGTTTTAGGCAAACACCACCCTGGCTGCTGTGTGGGGAGTAGCTTGGAACAGAAGGTGGCTGGAGGTGGGGGAAAGGGTCCAGATGAGTCAGGGGCCAGTCCCAGCAGTCAGGCAGACGGGGGCTAGAACTAGCCGTACAGCTGCTGCCTGCTCCGGGGTCTGCACGTGATGCGACCATGCGTCAGCCTCATGGCTGCCCTACTTTACACTATGGTTGGAATTAACAATGAGAGTGTTATGTACTAGCCGTGTGATGGACTCTGTGTTAACAATAAGCAGCATTATGTGCTTGCTGTGCGCCAGGCCCTGTGCTAGGTGCTCTCCAGGGACTGCCTCATTTAATCCTTACACCAGCCCTACGGAGCTACTAGCTCCAGCTTACACATGAGGAGATAAAAACGGAAAAGTGGCAGAACTGGGATTCATATCCAGGTGTTGTTACCCCCATCCCAGGCGGCCTCCTAAGTAAGAAAAGTGTGGCGTATGCGGGAGGCAGGCAGGGCTCCGGGCAGCGTGCTGGGCATGGGTGTAGATTGAGGGACCTGAGTGGAGACTGAAGGTGGGCTCCAAGGAGAGGTCCAGGGGGCCTCCTGGTGCCTGGGGTTTTGGGGGGGGGGCGGTGGACAGTGTGCCTGTCAGGGGCCATTGCTGACAATGGGGAAGAGCAGACTTGAGCAGGAGGAGGAGTTAAGGTATGCATATGTTTTGTGCTTGAGACCTGTGGGAGGTCCAGTTCCAGGCCCTGCATCCGTTGGTACAGAGTTCAGCAGAGGGGCCCCATGTTACCCCCATGCCGAGCCTTGAGAGTCCTGGTGAAGCTGGAGCTCGTGGGGACAGAGCAGAACTTGAGTCCTCCCCGGTCCCCCATGCCCGTCAGGTCACACTGAGAGCTGTAGTGGGGGCCTTGTCCCTGACACATAGGGCTCTGTGACGGGGAAGATTCGCCCACCCCCTCGTGGTCCCTTGCTCCTTTGGGAGAGGCTGGCAGACCCAGCTGGGGGCATGTGGAGCGAAGTGGGCAGTCCTTCAGGGGCCCTTCCTAGAGCTCCACTCCGGTTGAGCATTAAGGAGGGACACATGTTAGCAAAACTGCCCCACATGCTGGCTAAGAGGCTGCGTCCTCACAGGTACATTTGTGGTCAGGGCCTGACCTGTGGGAGCAGGTGCCTAGAGGGGAGCCCCAGGGCACAGTCTGGACCCCAGCGGAGGTGTAACTGGGGTGGAAGGTGGGAGTCTCCAGAGCTTCTCTGACCCGGCTCGGAGGGCAGCTCCCGGGGAGGAGGTGGTGCGGAGAGCCACCTCCTCCCAGAGCCATGGCTCAGCCCTCCAAGGCGGCCGGTTTGTGAAGCATCCCAGCTGGTTTTATGTGATTCCACCTGGGACATGCCCTTGGGCACGCTCCACTGACAGCCCAGGAGTCCAGATGTTGAGCCCATTTAGACTCAGAGCCTGTGGTCTCTGGCTAATCGCCTTGGCTCTCCCTCCCAGGGCCACTGAGTATTAAATCACTTGATGTGTGGTAAGTGCGTCAAGCAGGGCCTGATGTATAGTAGGTGCATGGGACATGCTTCTCCCCTCCCCCCTGAGCTGCTGTCCCTGCTGCTGATGGCAGGACTGCTGGCTACCCCACAGCGCCGGCCTCCTCCTTGGCACAGCAGAGGGGTGAGCAGTGGGTAAGGCTGCCTCACTGTTCACCTGGCCCGTGTGTCCCCTCACCATCGCCGCCACCACACAGGGCTTAGCACTCTCCAGTCTGGCCCTCCGGGTGCCGCTGGAAGCCCAGGAGGAAAGAGGGTGGCATTGTGCCCACTCCCCATCCCTGGGGGCACTGTGCCTCAGGCTGGCCCTGGGGTCCCCAGCTGAGGCATGGACCCGAGAGGCCCGGCCTCTAAGGCCTTGGCTTGATGTAGGGCCCCTCGTCCCACCCAGGTGACAGGGTTCGACAGTGTGGATGATGAGTCCAAGCACAGCGACCACATGTTCTCGGACAAGAGCCCCAACCCGGACATCTGGACCAGTGAGCAGAACCCGCCCTACAGCTACTACCTGTACTACATGTATGCCAACATCATGGTGCTCAACAACCTCCGCAGGTGGGTGAGCTGCCTGCACCCACGGCCATGGGCCCTCACACTTCAACCCCGAGGACGTGTCCCAGCCTCTCACACAAGGCCAGGTACACAGGCTGTCACACCCACTACAACAGACACAATCAATTATACATGCCATGAGGCCAGATGCAAAGCCTCCGCGCATGCACACACACACTCACACACGCACACTAACACCTACATGTGTAACTGCCTGTACCTGATATGATACAGACATAGGGTGTGCTAACACACATGCAAGTGTTCACATGTGCAATCATTCATGCAACAAATTATTGCACCTGCTACATGACACATGATAGGGAACAAAGCAGACTAAGCCCATGCCCTCATGAAGCCTATACCCAATGGTTTTACAGGCCAGGCTCCCACCAGGGCACACAAGCAGATGAGGCACACATGGCAGGAGTCAGGTGCCCAGCACACAGGACACTGAGCCGTCCATGCCCCTCTCTGCGCCCCTCCCGCCCCTGCTGGGCATGGGGCCTCGCTGGTTTGTGGGTTGGAGGTTTTGAATGAGACGGATGGAAAGAAGATGGCCTGGTGTTGGGTGGGGGCAGTCTGGGCTGAGCTTTTGGACATTGGGCTCTAGTTCTAGTTCTGCCACTGACCTGCTCAGTGGCCTATCTAATGTCTCACTCCACCTTCAGGGTTCTCTGGGTTTGTCCGTTTGTGTAACAGAGAAGTTGGACTCCATGATTTCTCATGGCTTTTCCTGCTCTGAAGGTCTATGAATCTGGGCTACAGGCCCGGTGAGGAAGGGAGGGGAGGAGTGGGTGGAGGACAGGCCAGTCTCCTTCTACCATGAGGCTCCCTCTGTTCCCCAGGGATAGCCTGGCCGCTGCATTTTCGGAGGGGCAGTTTCCAGGGTGCCCTGTGTCAGCTGGGTTACTGTCTCCCCTGGAGTAGGCCCTGAGCTAGGGGTGCAGGCCTAGCCTGTGGGGTCCTGCGCAGTGTGGACCAGGGGTCCTTGCTGACCAAGGGGTCCGTGCTGCCTCACTTGTTCTGCAGGGAACGAGGCCTGAGCACGTTCCTGTTCCGGCCTCACTGCGGCGAGGCTGGGTCCATCACCCACCTGGTGTCTGCTTTCCTGACTGCCGACAACATTTCCCACGGGCTGCTCCTCAAGAAGGTAACGAGCCATCACTGACACCGGCCTTCAGCCACCGTCCTGCTCTGGGCTCCCCTGGGGAGGAGTGGGGTCTCCGGGCTCCTGTTTGCCCCTGGGAGCCTCTGGGCCTTTTCCTGGGCAGGGCTGTCTGTAGTCATTTTGGTTTCATATTTAATTGTGAAGGTGGTATTATAAATATAACACAATTTGGATTTCCAATGAATGGAGAAATGGGAAGGAAAAACCCCCACCCTTGTTGCTATTGCTTTAATAGAAATAGCCATTTATAGCTTTTTAGTTTTCCTATTCCATTTTTTTTTCTTCTTCCAGAGCATATTTCTAAATGCTTATTATAATAACCAGGAGCCCGATGCACGAAGATTTGTGCTAGAATGGGCTTTCCTTTCCCTGGCTGCTGGCACCATCTTTCCACTCTGGCCCAGCCCCTTTCCACTCAGGCCCCGGAGTTGCCTCTTTCTGCTCCAGCCCTGCCTTCCCATACCGCCCAAAGGCCCTGAGAGAATGGGGGGGGGGGGGGGGGAGGAGCAGAACTCTTCCTGCCCCAGACACTCAGTGCCTGTGTATGCAAATCAACCGCAATATTTGTTGGGTTAATTTGCATATCACTCCTGATTGGCTGGTGGTCTATTTACATGTTTGTCTATTATTAGATAAGACGAACAGAAGTTTTTGTTCCTTCATTGTCCCTTAACTTTATTTAACAAGCATTTTTCTGTGCTGCAACATGTGTATGCTCCTCATTGTAAAGGCTGTTGGATGGGCGGCCTGCCATTTGGATGGTCCATCTTTGATTCAACCATCTCTAGTTGCTGGGCAGAGAACCAGTTTTTGCTGGTGTAAATAATGCTCCTATGAACTCTGTGCATGTGGTCTGCTCCATCGCTTGGATGGCTCCCATAGGGATGATGTTTACCCAAACTGCTCCCCTGCTGTGGTCCTGGGAGGTCTCACCACCTGTCACATTTCTGTGTGGGGTGGGTACTGTATCAAAGAAACCACTCTGGCCCAATTAGGTCTGCCCCTTCCCATCTGCTGGAGTGTTTATAGCCTCAACCTGAGTGTTTGCAGTCAAAGCAACAAAACCACCAAGTGGGGCATCCACTTGAGGTCAGCACCTCGGGAGGGGAGCTAAGCATGCAGGTTGGAGTCAGCTGGGGCATGCAGCTGCCCTGAGCTATGCCTCCACAGAAGGAGCACCTCCAAGTAGCGGGCAGGAGGGCAGACCCAGGGAGAGATGGGCATGTGATGTAGGAATGAGGTGAATGTTGAGGTCGGGTTAAAGGAGGGGAGATGGGAGGTCCTGGCTTTGGGGAACTCGGGCGTGGCTGGGGACTTGCACAGGCACTGCTCAGACCCCTGCCTTCCACTGATGAGGCTTTTCCCCTCCCTTCCTCCCTGTTCACCCTTTCCCTCCCCACCCTCCCCTCTCTGGCCCTTGTCACCTGAGTTCGGTGGTTCTTTCGCAGAGTCCGGTGTTGCAGTATCTCTACTACCTGGCTCAGATCCCCATTGCCATGTCTCCTCTGAGCAACAACAGTCTGTTCCTCGAATATTCCAAAAACCCTCTGAGGGAATTCCTGCACAAGGGGCTGCATGTTTCCCTCTCCACCGACGACCCCATGCAGTTCCACTACACGAAGGTGAGGACCTGAAGGGAGGCGAGGGCTGCAGGGGTCCCAGCAGGCACTGGTCCTGGCCTGGCCTCCCAGGGCAGCACCTGAGCGCATGGCTCAGTGCTGCTGTCAGGGTGAGGGCGGTGGCCCCGTGAAGACAGCAGGTCGGCTCCTGGTGAGAGATGTAAGTGTTCTTCCAGGAGCCCTCTTTTGGGGTCTTTGAAATCTTGAAGGTACAATTTTATTTCCTTGCCTTTCTCTGGTTTACTAGCTCCGTGATGCTGGTAAAGTTACTTGATGTTCTGTAACTTATTCTTCTTCGTGTGTAAAATAGGGAAACAATTGCCTCACATCTACCTATCAACTGCAGTGTGAGGAGGCTTCGTTAAGATGGTGAAGAGCCTAACAGAGCATCTGCGTAGCTTGCATTCAAAATGTTGGCTACCGTTTTTCTTAATAATGTTATTATTATTATTATTTTTTAAATATATTTTATTGATTTTTTTACAGAGAGGAAAGGAAAGGGATAGAGAGCTAGAAACATCGATGAGAGAGAAACATCAACCAGCTGCCTCCTGTACACCCCCTACCAGGGGATGTGCCCGCAACCAAGGTACATGCCCTTGACCGGAATCGAACCTGGGACCTTTCAGTCTGCAGGCCGACAGACACTCTATCCATTGAGCCAAACCGGTTTCGGCAATAATGTTATTCTTCTTACACTTTGGATCTCTGGGGAAAGGGAAGAAGAAGAAGGGAAAGGCGACGTCATGCCTGGGGACCAGTCATGAACGAGCCAAGCACATTGTGATGGTTATTGATACGACAGCCACCAATTAGTGAAAACAGAAGTCCCAGAGTCTTTCGGGACAGGCTCTCTAAGCTTTGGTCTAAGATCCCTTTATACTCTCCAGAATGGAGGCCCTCAGAGAGCATGAGTTATATCTAGTGATAAACCTATTAAAGGTTAACATAAATAGCTATTTTTATGAAAAAAACAAAACAAAACTGTATTTCCTAAAATAAAAAAAATATACTGAGAATGGCCCTGTTTTACATTTTTGCAAATCTCCTTTAATAGAAGACAGCTGGATTCTCATATCCGTTTTGATAAATTATTTCTACCAAAGTATAGGAAGAAAACCTTCCCCTTTCCAACTACATATTTTTGGAAAAGGGAGGACCTTTTAAAAGGCCTTGGGGACCCGCAGGGATCCTGGGACCACATCTTAAGAACCGCTGCTCCGAGATAGAGAGGCAGTGGGTAATGGAAGGGCTTGGGTTAATTAGACATTTCACATCCCAGAAGACAAAGTGATAGCACAGCCCAAACCCAAATCCTTTGGGGATTACACTGTCTCACTGCTGATACTGATCATTTCCCCTCCTTATTTAAGGTTCCATCTCTGCTCTTTGTAGTGTACTCAGATTACCTTAGACTTTTGGAGAATCTTAAGGAAATGGTCCGTTGAATAAATAACAAAGCTGTGAGCAGGTACTGAAGGAGTGCCTGACCTGGGAGACTGTCCCAGGAGAGCAGGCTGATGTCCCCATGACCAGCACAGGGCTTCAGACATGTGCTGTTAACAAACACCTGCGTGGGTGTTCTTCGATCTATCTCTCCTTGGTACCCTAAGATTTCACACACAAAAAGATCTTAGGGGGAGGAGGCTGTTTGATTATCCAGGTGCCAGACATGAAAGAAAAATTAGATCTGCAGCGTCTGATGTTTCTAGCTTTGGAAATCTGTGCAGCATTGAAATGGATATTCTGCCATCTAATACATTCACTTTTGGGGGACTCTAGGAAGCACTTATGGAAGAATATGCGATTGCTGCTCAAGTGTGGAAGCTGAGCACGTGTGACCTGTGTGAGATCGCCAGGAACAGCGTGCTGCAGAGCGGCCTCTCACATCAGGTATGTGTGGCGGCGCTGTCCCTGCTGGCCTTTCGACACCTGCACAGGGAATGCCTGCTGACCCGGTACTTCCTAGGCTCTGGGTTCAGCGATGAAGGGGACAGGCAGGGTCTCTGTCACATGTTCTGGGGGAGAACCCCGGGGAGGAGACTTTCAAATTTTCCTGGTTGCTCTGTCACCATTTCCTCTACTCAAACGTCACCTCCTCAGAGGCCTTCCTTGGCCACCCATTCTGCAATAGACACACTTAGCTTTCTCTATCCATTTTCTCTTTCCTTCATGTTATTATTACTGATGTTGTAATATGTAGTTATGTGTTTTTCTGTCTTTCCCTCTGGAATGTAAGTTCCATTATAGCAGATGCTGTTTGTTCAGCATTATATCCCTAGATTTAGGATAGCCCCTGGCACATACATGCCCTTGGTATTTTTTGACTAAAGGAGCACCTAGGTTGAATAAAAACTCTAGGGATGGGACCTGGACATCAGTAGCTTTTTACAGCCTCCTAGGTGATTCTGACGTGCAGGGTTGAGAACTATTGCTCTAGATGGTGTCACAGGTCCCAGGTACCTCCTCTGGGTGATGTCACTGGTACAGGAATAGGGCTGCATCAGTGCTTCTTCTTTTTTAAAAAAATATGTTTTATTGATTTTTTTTTTTTTTTACAGAGAGGAAGGGAGAGGGATAGAGAGTTTGAAGCATTGATGAGAGAAACATCGATCAGCTGTCTCCTGCACACCCCTACTGGGGCTGTGCCCGCAACCAAGGTACATGCCCTTGACTGGAATCAAACCTGGGACCTTTCAGTCCACAGGCAGACGCTCTATCCACTGAGCCAAACCTGTCCCAGCGGTGCTGCTCTTTTGATGCTGATGCAGAGGAGTTAAAGGGTGCAGATTCAGTGTGTGCCTTTGGTTCCTTGGACTGGCTTTCCCCAAACTCCCAACTGTTTGCCTTTGTCAGCTCTCAGGAGGGACTTCTTAAAGAGTCTTTACCTTGCCATTTCCTCACCAGCAGGAATCGTTCCTTTCTGATCAAGTAAGGCATAGGCAGAGATGAAGGGAATGAATATGGTTGTCAGGGTGACATCCCTGAGGACCTGGGGGCCAGGAGGAAATTACTGACCCCCATGGGGAAAGATGCCCTGATGGGGGACCTGCTTCAGGGGCACGTCTGATTTGGTGTGGCTGAATGCCAGAGCCGCAGTGGGGACAGAGAACATGAATCTAAGGTGTACTGATTGATTTGTATTTCTCTTGGGCCACAGGAAAAGCAGAAGTTCCTGGGACAAAATTATTATAAAGAAGGACCTGAAGGAAATGATATTCGAAAGACAAATGTTGCTCAGATCCGGATGGCATTCCGATACGAGACCTTATGCAACGAGCTCAGCTTCCTGTCTGATGCCATGAAGTCAGATCAGATCACAGCCCTGACCAAGTAGGTCTAGCACTGGACATGCATTGTAACGTCCTGGTTTAATCTCACGTCTGCTGTGATTGCCAGTGGTCAGGATACCACACTGGGACTTTCCTCCCGGGAGAGAATGCCTCTGAAGAACCTTCTAACCTAGTGATTTTGGTTGCACTGTTCACTTTAAGACCTGACATGTCCACTTCTGTTAGTATTTCAGAGTAATACGTGGCGACTGCTCCTTGGGGATCTGGGAGATAGACAGTTGTCTGTACTCATTCCTAATTTTCCAAATATCTCTCTTCAAACCACTAGTGCTTGCATTGTTAGGGCCAGGATCTTCCACGGTTCAAGTGGCTACTGACATGGGGTCCATGTGGTTTTCTGCCACAGTCCACTATAGGCCCTCCAGTCTTTGTGGTAGGTGGCTGCCTTAAACAAAATCAATTTCAAAGCTCCCTTTCATAAAGGAGCTACTTTGAGAGAATTAAAATAGACAACTTCTGCCCTGGCCGGTGTGCTCAGTGGTTAGAGTGTTGGCCCCTAAACTGAAGGGTTGTGGGATCGATTCCGGTCAAGGGCATGTACTTGCTCCAAGTTCAGTGTGCAGGAGGCAATCAATGGATGTGTCTCTCTCACATCGATGTTTCTATCCCCTCTCTCCCCCCGTAACCCCCCCCCCCGCTCTTTTTCTACTCTAAAATCAATGGGGAAAAATATCCTCATATTAACCTCCCCTCTCCCCCCCCCCCAAAAAGACTTCTTTCTTTGCATTTTTGATGAATTTCTTAAACTATTTTATTTAGACCACCTCTCTCTTTTCTACTTAGGAAGCCAAATGTGCACATCGCAACAGTCCCTTCTGGCCTGTGTCTTGGTTTCCTCATTTGAAACATGAGGGTTTGGACTAGATGAGAGATTTTCAAATAGAGGTCTTGCATCCCCCTCCCAATTTCAGGGTGGGAGAGGGGAGGGGAAGGAGGTTCTGGGCGTTGCTTTTGCTTCTTCTTTGGGACTTGTACATATTTCATTTGAAGTAAGGATTTTGAAAAGCACCAGACTAGATCATCTCTGTTCCCTTTTGGCTCTAATATTCTACGAATGATTGTAGCCCAATTATCATTTTGCTTATGAAGAATTAGGGCCAGAGAAGTGAGATTTATTTAAGGTCACACAGCTAATAAGTAATAGGACTAGAACTAGTCCTTTCTCCTAATCCAGTCCTTTCTCCACTATTCCACAAGGCCTCACAGAAGTTCTTTT
Organism: Pipistrellus hanaki; assembly: GCF_964339955.1. NCBI lineage: Eukaryota > Metazoa > Chordata > Mammalia > Chiroptera > Vespertilionidae > Pipistrellus > Pipistrellus hanaki. The sequence goes on from NC_140511.1 coordinate 48,884,288, forward strand.
ATCACTGTAACCCGATGCATTTATTTTTCTTCCCTTACCTAACACATGGACTTCCCCCCAATATATAAGTGGTCCCAGGGGTCAGGTAGAAAAGTATTTTTTAAGTCCAGTATGAATTTAAGCTTTACCAATGTACTCTTCATCTGTGTTACTTGTGCCTGGTACATAGTAGGTGCTCAATAAGTGTATGTTGAATAAATGACTTTCTCTTTTGGCAACCTTTTAAGAATATATGCTCCTAGTACAAGCTGCTCAAGGACCTTCTTGTTTATTTCTGTGAGCAAATACAGACTATGGGAAGTCCTGAATCATGTGATTGGAAGAACCCTATTTTTGCCTGTGAAAGTGCTTATTTGACTTTAGATTTTCCTGTCCTGTGACTTTGATTTTATAATGCATGTCCCCTCCACTGGTCTACAGAACAATAAATGTAGTGTTTTTTTTTTAACTTATATGTTACTTATAACTTATATGACAAACATATATTCTATCTTATCACTAATCAAGAAATTGAGTGAAAACCCGGCATTTATCTTAGGCATTTGTTATTTTTGAAAAGCCCCCATTTATATACATTTGCCCTATCATTGCAAGCATTGTACAGTTTTTTTTTCATTGTCATTTTATCTGTATCAAGTGTTTGTTTGTAATTATTAAATAAAGTCTGTTAGGACTATGGCTCCATAATTTAAAACTATTTCAACTTAATAGCGTTTAAAGCAAATGTTTAAGTCTTTTACTGTAAGAAAAGACTGGCTATCAGGGAAAACTATCAATAACTACTAATTCATTTTGAACCTAAGACTGAGACATAAATGACATTCACTAGGAAAAAAAATTTTCAAACTAGAGCTCACTAGCCCAGAAAGTAAACCTTTGCTATCTTCCTCTCTAACTTCTTCCAGGCATGTTCGTTTCCCTTTCCACAGATATTACTTTCATCTGTTCAGCCGGCACTTACTGCAAAAATTTTACCTGTCCTGTGAACTTTTCAGACACCTTCCTTTTTCCTATAGTACTTTGTACTTTTATTATATTATTGTATATATAACTGGCCTTTTCTTGGGGGAGGAGGTGTGAATCCGACTTTCACGTTTACAGCTGGAATCAAAGGTAATTGTATATTATCCCATGTTTTTAAAATAACAGTGTTTGAGTATGTTATCTCTTACTCTAAAAGGCTCAACTTCACATTATGTGTTAAACTGCATTGCTGAAATTATCATTGTTGTTGCCTTTTGTCTCATAAAAACAAATCACAACTCCTCCTAGGTTGGCATTTACCTAGGCCTGTCCTGGGCCTTTATTCCTCATCCTGGATTAAAGCAGAATTGCAAACCACCCCTCTGAGTGCTGTGTAGGTGAAACAATATTCATCTTTTTCTGGATTTTTAGGCACAGCTGAAGAGCTATGTTGATAATATACCTAAGTATTCTATACCTGAACAATGACCATTATAAAGAACAAGTGTAATACTATGCTGCAGTAAAAAAGGAGTTCTTACCATTTGCAACAGCATGGATGGAGCTGGAGAGCATTATGCTAAGTGAAATATGCCAGTCAGAGAAAGATGATCATCACATGATCTCACTCATTTTTTGAATATAATGAACATAAACTGATGAACAAAAATAGATCCAGAGACAGAGAAACATCGATCAGACCATCAAACCTCAGAGGGAAGGTGGGGGAGGGTGGGAGTGAGGGGGAGACATCAACCAAAGGACTGTATGCATTCATATAAACCTAACCACCAATGGACACAGACAACAGAGGGGTTAGGGCATGAGTGGGAGGGATGGGGGAGGGAGGGTAATGTGGGAATAAGAACACATATGTAACACCTTAATAAATAAATTTAAAAAAATAAGTGAAACTAACTACAATAAAAAGGAACACTAATCAGGCAGATATAGTTCCTTAGTAATTTTTATTCCCTAAATCTCTAAATAAATATCTTAATAGAAAGAGAGAGGGTGCCAGAGAGTAAGAATATACACAGTTGCAAGATTAACTGTATCTGAAGGCTTTTATGTCTTTTGAGACCAAAATGTGTTCTCCATGATTACATATATTAGTAAATTTAATTATAAACTACCACTTCTTATAAATGACTTTTCTCTTCTCAGCACTAAAATTCTACTATGCTGCTCAAATTACATTAATTTTATCTTAAAAATGATTTTATAAGTAAACATCAAAACTGTCATAGGGCCAAAACCCGTTTGGCTCAATGGATAGAGTGTTGGCCTGCGGACTGAATGGTCCCAGGTTCGATTCCAGTCAGGGGCATGTGCCTTGGTTATGGGTACATCCCCAGTAGGGGGTGAGCAAGAGGCAGCTGGTCAATGATTCTCTCTCATCGATGTTTCTAACTCTCTATCCCTCTCTCTTCCTCTCTGTAAAAAAATCAATAAAATATGTTAAAAAAAAAAACAAAAAAAAAAACTGTCATAGGATCTGGCTGGCATGGCTCAGCGGTTGAGAGTCGACCTATGAACCAGGAGGTCATGGTTTGATTCCCGGTCAGGGCACATGCCTGTGTTGTGGGCTCGATCCTGTGTGGGGCGTGGAGGAGGCAGCCGGTCAATGACTCTCTCTCTTAAAAAACAAACAAAAACTGTCATAGTATGAAATATTTTATCAATTATTTTTAAAAGATAAGAAAGAAAAATGAAAATCTGCTGTAAACTGTGTTATACTGTCATTGTGTTGTCCAGCATAAAAATGGTCGATCAGCTGATTTCCCTGACTCCAAGTAGTTTTCTTATTCCTGGATAAGCCTGACTTAATGAAGAAGAAACCAGTAAAATGCAAATTCTTCAGACTTCCTTTTAATAAATCACTGAACCAAGAGGTACTTTCAAGAAGGCTTATTACTCAGGTATATATTAGGTATAAGAAAATTGAATCCAATTTGAAATGAATTTTAAAACATAGTACACAAACATCACAATCCCCCAGAGCACAACACAAAACAGTCCTGTAAGGAATATAAGCATTTGGCACATGAGAATGTGAAACTACATGATAAGAAAAAATCTCTTCAATGTAAAATTTATTTGTTAAAGATTATTTATTGCACAATATATCAGTTTATCCTAAGAATAAAACAGATACTGTTATTCTCCACTTCTAAATTCAGTACATAGTCAAATCTGTTTTCTTAAACTAAAGTTCTATAGCACTGTAATATAAGTCAAACCTTTGCTATTGAATTAGGAGAGGGAAAACTTTACAACATAAAATAAAGGCACACATTATACTTCCTATCATAGTAAGTGCATTTAAGTACTTCATAATTAAAAAAGACAAAGCTGTACAGAATACAAAAAGTGTACATTTCATCCATTAACACATTTACAACTTTTTATGAGTAGTTATTATAACATACCTAATATTCACATCTAAAGAATTATCACCCAGTTTAGTGGAGTGAGCAAAAACTGCTCATTTAGTAGATAAGGCTAATAAAAACATTTGTTTCACAGTAGATCAGTTAGTGTCTTGGAGCTCATATTGAAAAGTAAAAAGGTTTGGGCAATATCAAGTTTCTGTTCTCACTGTTAAATAATTCCTTGAAAGGTGAAGGATTCTGAGGGATAAAATCACTAGCTCTACCTGGGAAAGATCCAGAAATCTGTAAAGCAACTGCTCATTTTCAGAAACATTCTTAAATTAGGCAATCTGAACTGGATCCAGTAAGTCTAATCCAAAGGATTTAAAATCTTAGAGTTGAAAAAGATATCAGGGGGTCATCTATCCCAACGTTTTCAAAATATGTTCCATAGAATACTAACAATCATGGAGGAAAATCAGGGTTCTGCAAATTTGACCTGAATTTAATTTAAAAAAATTTTGGGGGAAAATTTAAAAAATAAGTCCCATCATACAACTCTGCTACTCACCAAATTCTCATACATTGGATATCACCAATGCATTCATACATATTTTCATTGATTGGCTTTATAATATTTAGTATTGTAGAATATGGAATTTACATAAGGAAATTTATATTAATAAAATATGATTTATAAAGTGGTGTACGGTGTGTGCGTACATGTGTGCACATACAGCACATGGAGCTAGAGGTTCGAGTAAGATTTTACTCTGGGGGGAAAAAAGATTCTACTGCTGAAATAAAAGTGTGAAAACCACAAATAGAGTCTCAGTTTCTAAAGTATGAGCCTACAAACCAGAGGAAGGGACTGTCTCAAGGTCACATGACCATAAAAGGCATTGCCAGGTCGATGTGACAGAGCCCTCAGTACTCTGCACAAATATCCAGTGAGTGTTTAGCTATTTGGTACTGACCTGCCCCCATCATGAATGTCAACCAGTTCATTATCAGTATTTTGGGGGTAAAAATCAAGCCATATTTAGTTAGACATTTTGCTTAGAAATGAATTTTTTAATTTGCATGCCTATTAAAAAAAATCCTAGTATCCAAAAATTTTGCCATCAATATGAAGCAACTTAAAATTGTATACTTTGGTACTTCACAATATATTTGTAACTTACCAACAAGTCAGAAAAGTTACATGGAATGTTAACATTATTTTAAAAGGAGACATCAGGCCCTGATTTTATTATATGCTGATATCATAATGTTTAACATAAAACAAAAATTTACTTTTTAAGTAAAAATTTAAAAAATGGTTGAAATGCCACTGAACATTATAATTCTTTCAAAGTATTTCAAAGGAAGTGGAATGAACGATAAGAAAACCAAATTATCTCCTAATTTTCAGAGGTGTTTTATGTACTTATTGTTAAAAGGTTTCATCCTATTTTCTTCTTTCTTAATCTAAGAAGTCTGAGATGACCTCAGTAAGATGCTTTCAAGTTAAAATAAAAGCACCATAAACTAATATTGAATGATTCGCCATAATTTGGACATATAACATTTAAAATCTGTGATAAAAATTTCCTTCTGAAACTCCAAGACACATGAGCTTTATCAAAAGCGATTTAGAACAGTTCCCCAGCTGTGGAAAAGCATTTCTAGAAGATTCCCCAGCAGAAATCCATTTACAAGGCAAAATCACACCCAACTTTTAGTCTTCACCCAAATTATACAACGTGAGGGGGGGAAAAGGCTTTTAAGTAAAAAATATGTAGTTTCAAATGCACAGCTAAAGTTATGAAATAACTGTGGATCATTTCAAGTAATAATTATTAAAGGAGCAATAATTAACCACAAGGGGGCATACATACTCCTTAGATTCCAGCAGAAAAACTAATTTAAGTAGTAACATGCACTTTGACGTATTCTACATTTTCAGTCTTATAAAATTTTCTCTCAGATGGCTACAACTTTTTAACATTCATGGTTTATTTTATTTTATTTATTTAAACCTCATGCGAGGATACATTTTTCATTGATTCAAGAGAGAGAAAGAGAAAGGAAGAGGGAGATAAACATCGATGTGAGAAACATCGACCAGTTGCCTCCCATATGTGCCCTGACTGAGGATCAAACCCGCAACCTGGGTATGTGCCCTGACTGGGAATCAAACCTGAGACCCCTTGGTGCATGGGACACTCTAACCACTGAACCACTTTGGCCAGGGTTATAGTTTATTCCAGAATGCTCCTACCCTGAAAAATAGTAGTGTTTCAGAAGCCTCTGGAAATGTTGCTGTTACTGCAGCAAAGGATTCAAGAGCAATTAGTTCTAATAAGTTATATTAGAACAGATAAATAATAGGAAAATAATGGTCTAGAACAGTAGCAAATTTTAATTTACCATAAATGGAAGACATAAAACGTTTATCAAAAGAAATGGAACAAACTATCAGGAAAGCGAAAATAAGAGGGTGGAGAAAAGTGAGTTCTCGCTGACTGCGCCACAACATCCCTGCATTCTTTCCCCATGACCCAAGTGTTTGTAGCTCACAATAGCAACAAAACACTTCTCTCAAGGTCACGGTCTGTGGGGCTGGCCTGCCTCATCAGCCATGTTAAGAATATAGTTAGCCATATCATCTTCAGTGGGCGCCTCTGACACCACCCAAGATTCATTTGCTCCAGTCATCTGCAGGCGACAAATAGGGCAATTCCTGTGTCGATCACTCCTGTTAGAGAAGTCAATTAAAGAATAGTTCTTTTTCTTCTTTTTTAAAAACAGGTTTGTTTGAAAAGTAATACATATACATGTTTTTTTGAAAAGTAAAAAGCATAAAAGTATACAGTGAAAAATAAATCTCTCCCTCCAGCCCAATCTTTAATTCTTATCCCCAGGGGCAACCACTACCAGTTTGTCAGTATGTCCTGTAGGCCATTATGTATCAGTGCACGTTAGAGCTGTCTATTCTTTTAAACATGCATTGTATGAAAAGGCCACCTTTTATTTAATTAGTCTCCCACAGAAGAACATTTAGGGTTTTCCCTTTCTTTTGCCACTACAAACAACAAAATGGAAGAATTCAAGATTTAAAATAAAAGATAACTTTACATGCAGAATAATTTTCCTGATGGAAAAAGAGCTTATATATGATCACTTAAATAAGATTGTGTTTTTCAAAGGGTTGTTTTTTGTCTTGTCAAACATAAATTTGGAAATTTCAAAACTACCGTATTTGAGCCAGAAACATGTCATGCAGGGAGAATGCTTTTCTCTTCATCTCTCACTGAAATCTGAGACTAAAGTAATTAAATTATATCAATTGCTCTTTGGCCGTTGTGCAAAACTAAGAGATCTGTTTCAAAACTAAATGTGAAAGCTAGAGCTGGCATATATTATTCAGATTCCTTTCGGGTTCCTCAGAGAGAGATACTTTACAAAGATAATTATGTGTGCTCTTCTGTGCACAAGTCACAACTTTAAAACAGTCAACTTCTGCTTCTGGCAATAGGGACCAGACAAAACAGGACAGTAATTCCTGAGAGGTGGGAAGCAGAGAAGGTAAGCCCTACAACTGCCCCAGCTTACTGCCTTGAGAGTTTCTAGGCCACAGAGTAAGCTGGGAACCCAGATGGAACTTGGCAGGCTCCTCCCCTAGTTGAAGGAACAGAGCTGAGAGTCTCAGGAGGTTAAGGCAGCTCCGAGTTACAGAGCAGAGAACTGGTGTGGAGAAAGCTGCACAAAGGGAGAATTCCCGAATCTACAGAGGGTCCCCCTCTTCAGCAGAGTGTATGCATGTGAGGAAACTACTCCAGGCTGAAGAATCACCCAGAAATATTTGAGAGGCCAGTACTCAAAGCTCACAAAGGGCCTGGGATATTGCCTGTTCCCACCAGCCAGACTGGAAAACCTCATAATTCACAGAGCATGGAGTACTCTGAAAGGTCTTGCCTCATTAGTGGGACATAATGTGTTCTAAGTTAAACACTGTTCTAGTCCTGCCTAACAAATTATCAAAGCAAGATCCAAAAGGATTAAATTGTTTCCAACTAACTATATCCCAGAACAAAGCTCAAGAATATTTATAGGAATATAAAAATATCCAGCACCCAAAAAGGTAAAAATCACAATGTCTGGCACCCAATCAAGAACTACCAGGCAAAAAAAGAAGCGGAAAAATGCAACCCAAAATGAAGAAAAAAATCAGTCAAAATCAATTAGGAATTGACACAGATGTTAGAATTAGCAGAGAAGAAAAGGAAAGGTTATGATAATCATATTCCATATATTTTAAAAAGAACTAGAAGAAGGACCAAACACATTAAGTAGAGACATAGAAGATATTAAAAAACTTTTAGAAATGAAAACTACAATATCTGAAGTAATAAATTTACTGGATGCAAATTAATGGCAAGCTAGACACTGTAGGAAAAAAAGATAAGTAATTTGAAAAGGCATCCAATCAGAAAAAATGACTAAAATTAGAAAGAAAAAAAAAGAGCATCAGTGAACTGTAGGACAACTTCAAATGGTCTAACATATGTGTAGCTGCAGTCCCAGAAGGAGAGTGGAAAGAACAGAAAAAAATATTTGAGAAATAATGGCTGAAACATTTCCAAAATTGATGATACCACAAACCTACAAATCTAAAAAACCCAATGAACCCAAAGCTCAAGGAATGGGAAGAAGACTAATCTAAGGCACATTATAATCAAACTGCTCAAAACCAGTGATAATGAAAAACAATCTTAAAAACAACCAGAGGGGGGAAGTACAATACTCACATAGGAAAAAAGGATGATAGAGATTTCTCATAGGTGACAATGCAAGAAAAATGAGAATAAAGCAACATCATTAAAGTACTGAAAAAAAAATACTATCAGTCTAGAATTCTCTATCCAGAAAAAATACTTTTAAAATGATGTTTAAATAGACATTCAAGAAAATCCTATAAACCTACAAAAAAAACATGAAAACTAATGAGTTTAATAAGGTTGCAGAATACGCGACTGATATACAAAAATCGATTGTATTTCTAAATACTAATGAACAATTATAAACTGAAACTTAAAAATATCATTTGAAATGGTATAAGAAACAAAAGTACTTAGGGATAAATCTGTCAAAGATATGCAACAATGAAGACTACAAAAATCGATAAGAAAAATTAAACAAGACTAAGTAAATGGAGAAATAAACTGTTTTGTTTTTGTGTGGATTGGATATTATTAAGTCAAGTCTCTGAATTGCTATAACGCAATCCCAATCAAAATCCTTACAACTTCTTTTGTAGAAATTGACAGTTGATTCTAAAACTCACATTGAAATTCAAAAGACTTAGCATAGTCAAAATAATCTTAAAAAGGAAGGAAGTTTGAGAACTAACACTTCCTGATTTTAAGTCTTAATAGAAGCTAGATAATAATCAAGGTATTACAATAATGGTGTGAAATAGGTGAATAGATCAGTGGACCAGAATAGAACCTAGAAATATACTCACATGTATTTGAACAATTGCTTTTCAACAAAGATGCAGAGGCAATATAGTGAAGATAGTCTTTTCAACAAAATGTGATGGAGCAACTGGAGCCATACGTAAAAAGAGAATTTTGATAGAAACCTCAAACCATATTAAAAAAAATAACTCAAAATGGATCATAGTCCCAAATGTAAACCTAAAAACTATAAAATTTTCAGAAGATAGACAAAGATTTCTTAAATATGACACTAAAATTACTATCCATAAATCACAAACTGATATACTGGATCTTGTCAAAATTAAGAACTTCTACTCTTTGAAAGATATTCTTAAGAGAATGAAAAGGCAAATCACAAAATGGGAGAAAATTTTTTCAAATCATATATTTGATAAAGGATATCTATCTATGTATATAAAAGCCTAATATGTACGGTAATTTGTCCCCTCGGGAGTTCAACTGGGAGTTTGATCACTTGCTATGACATGTGCTGACCACCAGGGGGTGGTGTGAAATGAAGGAAGGCCACAGCTGGCAGCTGGAAAGCTCTAATCGGCCCTGATCGCTGGCCAGGCCTAGGGACCTGAAATTCGTGCACAGACCTCTAGTATAGCAGTTGCCACCCAGTGGTCTGTGGACACTTCACCGAAGAAGATATATGGATGGTAAATAAGCACATGAAAGATGCTCAAAATTGTCGATACAGAAATGTAAATTAAAATCACAACGAGAAAACACTATACAACAACAGAATGGCTAAAATGAAAAGACTGATCAAACTAAGTATTGACAAGGTTGTGGAGCAATTGCAGCTCTCATAGACTGCTGGTGAAAGTGTAAAAAGGTACAACCACTTAGGAAAACAGTTGGCAGTTTCTTAAAAATTTAAACATATACCTACCATATGATCTAGCCATTCCACTCTTGGTTTTTATACAAGAAAAAAAAAACACACCCAAATATATGTTCATAAAATGTCTTGCCCACAAATATATAGAAAGCTTTATTTGTAAAGCTAGTGAGTCTGAAAATTGACATGATTTTAAAGTAGTGAAGAGAGATAAGAAAGTATCTGTGACTTCCATATCACCATAATATAAGCAAAAATCTCTGATTCCTATTATTGACTTTGTCACAGGCACTAAACTTTTTTGGGAAAGGGAAGTTTTATATCATTTTAAAATATATATTTTGATTTTTTACAGAGAGGAAGAGAGAGGAATAGAGAGTTAGAAACATTGATGAGAGAGACTCATCGATCAGCTGCCTCTTGCACACCCCTTACTGGGGATGTGCCAGCTGCCTTGACCGGAATCGAACCTGGGACCTTTCAGTTCGCAGGCCGACGCTCTATCCACGGAGCCAAACCGGTTTTGGAATGAAGTTTTATATCTTGATTGTCATGCTAGTTACATGGTTGTAAAAATTTGTTAAAATGTAAATATATATGTAAAATGGGCAATTTTATTGTGTGCGTATTATGCTTCAATAAAGTAGCTTTTAAAGGTTAAAATATATTAATTTAACAGATATTGCCAAAATGTCCTCCAAAGCAGTTGTACCTAATTTATATACTGAACAATAATATATAAAAATGCATTTCTCCACAAGCTTGCCAAGACTGTATGTGCTAAAACCTTGTCCTTCTTATAAGCGAAAGTGGTTTTGTAATATTATTTTATTTTTTATTTATATAATGATAAAGGTAAATGTCTTTCAGATGATAATTGAAGAGATCTAGATTTCATACTTTTGGATAGATAGGCAGGTTTGGGGGGGGGGGAGGGGGGAAAGTAGTGCTTTTAGCTCCTAAATTTGGAGATTGCATTTTCATTTATTTTAGAAAAAAAAAAAAAAAGCTTTATTTGTAATAGCCAAAAATTGGAAACCACCCAATGTCCATCAACAAGTAAATGGATAAATAAACTCTGGTATCCATACAATGAATACTATTCAGCAATAAAAAGGAACTACTGACACATACTACAACATAGGTAAATCTTAAAATAATTATACTGAATGAAAGAAGGCAGACAAAAATAGGTTATATATGATTTCAGTTATAAAAATTTTAGAAAATCCAAATTATTTTATAGTGACTGAGAGCAGAGTAGTGGTTGTCTGGGCACTGGAAGGAAGGGGTGGGAAGGAGATTTTAGAATGGGACACAAAGGAACTTTTTGGGGTGATGGACTACTTCATTATCTGTATGTGAAGATGTGCATGTGTACACATGTCACAACATCAAACTGTACCTGAAGTATAATTAATTTTATATCAAATATAAATTCTCCTAAATGAGATTCTTATTTATAAAATACTAATGAGCTTGACCAGCTGATCTCTCAAGTTCCCTCCAGGTCCAATTATTATTTCTTCTAATCTCACATAAAGGAACAATGCAGAAATAAGAAAAAGGGAAGTATATGATTCTGGCTCAAGTCAAGCACAAATCTCCTTACAAGGAAAAGTAAACTGCCAAAACTAAAATACACCCCCACATTTTATAAACTTTAGGTATAAAAATATTTTAACCATTAGGAGGCGTGTCATAAAGTCCGAAGTGCTAAAGAACAAAATCTTATACTTAACTACAATATTTTTATATTTTTTTGAAGTTTATTCATATACATGTTCCCATTTGACCTTTGCCTATTCCATGAAGACACCAGATAACTTACCATTTATCAATGCACTTCTGACAAAAGTTGTGAGCACAAGGCAGGATGAGGTCAGCTCGACCATCCATGCAGATACAACACTCCTCCTCATCAGTCAGCTGCTTCACCCTGCAATGTGAAAGCAAAGTTAGAACAATGATGTTCTCTGCTGTCACTGGTGGTCCATGAGGTCCGAAAGGTTGATGACTATTGGTTTAAACTGTTTCCATCACCTGAAAAAGCAGTATCAAACATCTATGTGCCTTCAGTATAAAGCAAATGACTCATGCAATATCACACTAACTCAACATACTTTTTATGGAAGGCATTATATTAGAGAAGTACTAAGAGGTGCATATTTTATAAAGAAAGACTGAATAAAAGATAAATTCTGCAGTGATTAAAAGGAAAATATGGGGGGGGGGGGGGACCTGGAAATATTCAGGTCTTTCTGCAAATAGCTTAACCCATTTAAATCATATTAAATTTATATAAGTGAATTCAACCAATACATGATTCACTATACAGGATAAAAAAGCATTCTAAAATATGAATCTTGCCATTAGGGTCTTCCTTTGCTGATGCTGATAATGAGCATATAAATGAAAAAATAGCTTAGTCTTAAGTATCGGGTGCTACAGTAAATACAAAAGATATAGAAAGCACAGTCTTGGTCCTCAAGGAGCTCTCTCATCTTGGGAAGGAAAGAGATGCTGAATCCTCTACTCCAGACACCATTTAGAGTGCCCTGAATGGGCCAAGTGCCTATACATATGGTATTTTCCTTTCTTGGAATACTTTTGTGAGTTTGGTAAATTCCAACATCAGTAACTCAGCTCAAAATATCACCTGCCTGTTCCCAAAATCAATGTGTGCCTTAATTAAAGTACTTACATGTTGCATTTCAACTGGCTGTTTACTGGCTATCTATAAACTTAAATTTTTTTGAATAAAGGGAGTTTATTTTAGGTTCTCAATAAATGTTTCTTGAAGTGATTTTAATTTGTTTTTTATCCTTTTTGCTGTCTATTACTATTAGGTTTTGTTCATCAGGCATGTATTACTTTTTTTAAAGATTGAATGTTTCAATGTATAGCCACTAGACTATAAGTTTAAAAGGAGAAGCTACTAGTAACATGTTTTTAATCCTCTGCTGTGCTTATACAAGTGTATGAATATAATATTGAGATGTTAGTTTAAAATTCATCAATTTGAATGTAAAACATAATATAAGCAAATATCAAATGTGCATTACATGTAGTAAGATCAAAGCAAAGGAGGAAATGAGTGTATTTTAAACTTATTAGAAAGATTAGATAAAGAAATGATAGGGTTTTGTCAGAGAACATGCTAGGTGAATAAACAAAGCTGCGAAGGTAGAAAAAAACCTGTGTACGCATACACGCATGCAACAAGGAGCCTGGTGTGATGCTCTGGGAAGAAAACTGAGAGAACAGATTGCTTAAATACCAGTAATAGCAAGGAGAATCTGATCCCTGAATATCAAAATGAAAAGTTTAAACTTGTTCTGACTGGCAAACTACAAATCAGAGTTTTATCAAGAGGAAAGTAACTCCACTGAAATAATACTTTAGGAAAATGAATTGGGAGTGCAGTATGAGGGACAGTATAGAGGGAGGAAACCCAATTAGATTATTTCAGCAATTCACTTGGAAGATAATTAGGGCCTGGTCTAAGGATCATTATAAAAAACAAATCATCAGGATGTGGTAATAGATTAAATGTTATGCTTTAGTATTGGGCAAAATAGGGTGGCCACTGAATTGAAATGGGGAAATGGAATAAAAATCTAGATGGTTGTGGATCTAATGTATTTTTTTTTTTTTTTTTACATATGTTCATTTCAATGTTTAGGTGCTTTTTAGGTGCTATATATAGTGCCAGACCCAAATGACTTAAGAGTCTGCTTTTGAGTAGCTTACAATTTACATCTAAGGATGTAGACGTGGGTGTCAATAGCAGAGAATATAATTGAATCTATAGAGTGACAGGTTAGAATTTAAAAGTGAGGAACTGAGGGCTATGAAGAACAGCATTCTGGATAGGGGTAAAAGAAAGAACAGGAGACACAAAAGCAGCCAGTGGATCCTGTATAATGTTCACCTGATTTTTTGCTACCTCCCAAGCAGTGAAGTGACCAGAAGAGCTTTGCTCTATTTAACTTGTTAGATCACTTAAAGAGCATTCGGTTCTATGCTATCTACCCTGAAAGACACATTGAGAGATAAAGGATTATCTAGGAAAGCCTCCAGGACATAGAAGAGACTCCTATAAACAAATCAGAAGGAACTGGGGATGCTCATCCTAGAGAACAGAGGCTTAGTGTGGATTTGATTACTGTTTTTCAAATATGTGAAAGGCTGGAGAAGAGAACAGACTTTTTTTGGTAGGATTCCAAAAGGCACTGCTACTGAAATAAGTAGACTACAGTAATAATTTAAGTGATAATTAATGCTAGTTAGCTCTTACATATTATTATGGGCCAGGTACTATTCTAAGCATTTTACATATATTAACTCACTTAACTCTCTCAAGAGTCCTAGGAAACAGATATTATAGTTTCAAAGGAGCTATATTATAGGAAGAATTCATAGTGATTAGAACCATCAGTATATGAAAAGACTTGCTTTTCTGAGGCTATGAGCCCCATTTAACTGCAGGTGTTCAAGTACAAGTTGCACTTTCACTTGGCTAAATGTCATCAGCAGAATCTTAATATTCAAAGTGTTATCCCTGGATCTGCAGCAGTGATATTACCTGCCAGCTTGCTAGAATCTTAAGCTCCTCCTCAAAACCACTGAATGTCAAAAGTTAGGGAGCACTGTAGTATAGGATCTTTATGCACCAGAGAATAACAATGCAGGCTGGAAGCACAGCTGTATTGCCAGACAGGCCTGAATGTGAATCTCAGCTTGGCCATGTCTATCTATGTCATTTATTTGTCTAAACTCAGTTTCTTCATCTGAAATAGGCCAATAATTGTATTTCTATAGGGTTGTTGTGAGGATTTAATGAGTCTATACATGTAAAGCGCTCATCACAATGCTTACTATCCTAAAATACTCAATAAATGTAAGCCACTAATAGAAATATGCATGAGATGTAAGACTGAAGCAAATAAATACCTCTTAAGATTCCCTTCAACTTAGAAAGTCTGGTTTTCTATGAACTAGTGTATCAGGGTGTATCTGAAAACCAAAAAGCACACAGAAGCAAAAAGCAGCCTTAACCTACTGATATGGCATTAAATTTTCTAGTCTGGAGGGCACATGAAAAGAAATAATATCCTATCTCCTTCATTAAGACGATTGCAATAAGGAGAAAGTATTACTTTCATTTCATTGATTACCATAGAGCTTAAATATAGTAAATACTATTCTTGGCTTTTAAAATACTATGTATAAAATTTTGAAGGAGAAAAGGCAAAAAATCAGATAGTTGTCTTTGAAAGATTTTACAAAATACAGGAAAGATAAGCCTTAATGCTGCCTATTCTATATAATAAAAGCCTAATATGCTAAGTGTCCACTTGTCAGTTCAACCAATCAAAGCATAATATGCTAATGATATGCTAAGGCCGTTCAACTGATCACTCTGACATGCACTGACCGCCAGAAGGCAGACAGTCAATTGGTCGATCAGTTGCTATGACATGCACTGACCACCAGGGAGCAGAGGCTCGGACCAGTAGGTTAGCTTGCTGCTGGGGTCAGGCAGAGCCAGATAAGACAGATATGACCTGGAGCCCTCCCATAGTCAACTCCCACTGGCCAACCTCCCACATCCCTCCTTGCCCCCAATTGGGTACCGGTGGGATCCCTCGGCCTGGCCTGTGCTTTCTTGCAATCTGGGACCCCTTGAGGGATGTTGGAGAGCTGGTTTTGGTCTGATCATGCAGGCCAGGCCAAGGGACCCCACTGGTGCACAAATTCATGCACTGGGCCTCTAGTAATGCTATAAAACTCATTTGGAATTTCAGTAACACTTGTACAGCCAAACCTAGAAAATATAAACAGAAAATGATAAATGGAATATACAATTTTACTATAACATAGTATTTGGAGAGCAGCTGGTTAAGAATAGACCAGAAAATGCAACTAGAGAAATAGAAGAGAAATTGTTGTTAATCATATTTTTAACTTTAAGGTAAAAGGAACTGTCAGTACAGGTTTCTGCTGTCTTCTCTGTATGACAATAACAGGATATCAACATGTCTGGACCCAGGGAAGACTTTCCAATGAGGTGTTTACAAATTTAAATTATGTTCATAGTTGTCAAATGGCAACAGGTGGGAGCTTTCACATGCCAAAAACATTATAGAGAAGGAAAAGAAAGTTTAGATAGAACAATAACGTATTAGGCCTGAGTAAACAAGGACCATCATATAAAACTCTGGCTGACTTCATTTCCTTCTGGCACATGCAATATGTACACCAACTACTTGTTCATTCCTGAATGCACTGCCAAGTCCTGGAGCCAATATTTACAATTTTAATGCTCCAATTAAAAAACTGGAATGGTTCTGCCATTCTTGGACCTAATTTCCTGAAGGGCTTTGATGTAAGAACCTAAATATCTATTATAAGAGGGGTATTAACTATAACTCTTTTGTTATTAAATGCAAGCATGTAGAGTGGATTATGGAAATGAAGTTGAAAGAAATATAAGCTGGCGTAAGCCACTTCAACTTTTCTTCAATTGGGCCCTCTAACAATGTCCTTAAGTACAGAATGACCCCAAAAAGCTGATCTGAGATATAATATCAATTGAGACAAAAAGTAATGTGATTTAAGATCTCACAAAGAGCACCAGCAAAAATATTAATGAGATTTCAGTAACTTGCATATTGGAAAATAAGAGAAACATGATTCTTATGTATTGCGTACCTTCCCATCCAAAGACTAGCCTGACAAGATGTTACAGATGACGAGTTTTCACCAGGGTCTTCAGAGGTAGAGCTCTGTGCCAACACTTCTGCTGCTTGACTTGTGATATCTTTATAAAGCTGAATAAACTGGTACAAATTCATGATCCGTGATGCTTCTACAATGCCTCGGCTTTTGTTAATCTAAAAATACAAAGAAAATGGAAAAAACCAATAACAATACACACATATGACTCCCCCCAAAACAAACAAAACAAAACAAAACATTGATAATTTCTCTGGTCAATTTTTCCCCAAAAAAGGGGAACAAATACTAAGTCAAACATCCTAGGAAAGAGAAGTTTGCCAGGTTTCCAACAAGAGAACAAGAATTCTTCTACATTTGTGGGGTTCACAGGAGCTACACAAATTTATCTAATTTGATGTTCACAATAACTCTGTAGGGTTGATTAGGCATTATCTTATTTAGATTTGTGAGGTCAGGCAACTTTCCCAGACTTAAAAAATGAATTTTAGAGATCAGTACCGTATTGACAATTCTCTTCATTTTAATTTCTTAAATGGTATATTAATTAAATGCATTTATTTAAATTCAACAACCACATGCCATTCTACTATAATTGAAACAACAGATTGTTTTCTTGAATATCTTAAGTTCTACTTTATACCCAAACTCCCAAACTAAAGTGAGAAAATTATATTGAAGTAAATCCTAACAAAAAGTGGTTGAGTTTTTCTCAGAAGCCATTTTGAGGTATAGTAAAAACTCATTTTAAATGAAATGAACCAGTGTCTACAGGTTGTACTCAGCTTTGCTCTAGCTTACATTATAATGTGAGGATATATTTGGGGCAAGTGTGAGGGAACAGGTAAGGAGGGATAATATTGCTTTCAGGTTTGAGGACTCATGGATTGGGGCATATCTTCACTTTTGAAACGAGCAAAGCCAGTGGGATTGAGGGCAAAGAACACGAATGAATCAGCATTACATAAGAGATATAAAAGACGCCCTTTCAGCACAAATGATAAGGAAGACTGTGGGGACAGAAGTAAGCAATGAAACCTATTAAGTACATATCAAAATAAATAGAACAAAATCAAAATACTTAGAAAGAAATGAAGAATGCAGGGAGAAATATAGAGAGAGGGCATTAAAATTGTGAATGAAGTAGGTGTTGATGGAACTGGGGATATGAGAAAATGAAGTGTGAGGTTACATATTAAAAAAAACATTATTATAGCAACATTTCCATATCTGGAATGAAAATAATAATAGTTGCAACTAATATCTATTGTTTACTACTTGAGAAGACAATGAGAAGAAAAACTGAGAATCAAGTATGAATCAGATTCCACGTGTAAAAATAGCAGAACCACTGCTAATTTTAAAAAATTTAATTAAATTTTGGGATGGTAAGATCTTAATGGAAATGGAAATATGTAATATTCTTTGTAATAACAGACTATATGTGCGGTTGAGAACAAATAGAAATAAAAGTGATAAGAATTTATAAATTATAAAATAGATTTTCAGAGCTAAAGAAACTGGGCCAAATTTCCTTTAAAACTGTGTAATTTAGAAGAAATCAGGGAATAATTCACATAGACATAGTATTTAACAGCAAAGTTTATCAAACTGCAACACATTTTTTTTTTTCAATCCTCACCTGAAGATATTTTTTTTTTCCTTTGATATATATTTTTTAGAGTGAAAGGGAGGGAGACAGAGAAACATAGATGTGAGAGAGACACATCATTTGGCTGCTTCCTCCATGTGCCCTGACCAGGGCCAGAGACTGAACCTGCAATCCAGGTACATGCCCTTGAATGAGAATTGAACCCACGACTCTTCAGTGTGTGGGCTGATGTTCTATGCTCTAACCACTAACCCACACTGGTCAGGGCACAACAAGTATTTATTAAGTACACATTACTATTATAGGTAATATGTGCACTGCACTAGGCACTGGTGACATAGTGTGTATAAAAAGCAAAACCCCTGACCTCATGGAATTTATACTATAGGTAGGAGACAGACAATAAAATTCAGATTAGATAAAAATAAGTGTTCTGGAGAATATGAAATGCTAAAGGGTTGGCCTCACAGAGAAGGTGACATTTCAGAACTGAAAGGGGTACAAGAATGAATCACATCAACATCTGGGGGAAAGATCATTCCAGGCTGAGAGAATAGGAAGTGCAAAGCCTGTTAGGCAGAAGTGTACCTGGCCAGGAGCACAAGGAGACCAGCAAGGAGCCGGGGGTGGTTGGAATAGAATGAGGGAGGGAGGAATTGGGAAAAATAAGATTAGGGGGTGAGGTGGGTACAGAATGTATAGCCTTTGCTGATTGTGACACAAAAGCAAAACATCTCCTTACCCACGAGTTCTTTATGGATTGGTCAGGAATGGACTTCAGGGCACTCATGAATGCCCAGTTTACTGTTTATATGCACATGGATGATTTCACATTTGTTTGTTGTAGAGTAGGAGCTGGGATATGAGAAGGCCTAATAAAATTTGTTCTTTCATTTTCACCAAAAGTTCTGTGGCCTCACAAAGGTTAAAAACCATCTATTCAAATCTACCCATTGGTGGCTGAGGCTTCTTAATACTCTATGACAGCAGTTATTATATTTTTCAACACAGTTGATATACTCAATTATCTAAAATTTAAAGATGAACTAAGACAGTGTATTAATGGTAAAAAATTCATTCTATAATTAAAAATTACTAAAACAAACAAAAACACACACACACACACAAACCTTTTTAATGGATTTAAGAGTTATTAAGTAAATAAAACCCAGTGTTCTTAAAAGAAATGATCTCCTAAGATAACTAGTTTTTAAGGAGTCATCTTAGAGTTATGCAGGTGTCGCTTTAAGATTACATAACTAGCTAAATATAAAAAGAGAGGTAGAGGGTTTACTACCACTTTTCTTGATTATAAAAATCTCTGCTATATAGTAATTATACAATCAGTGAGATTCCGTTAACCTGGAAGGTTATAGCAGTACCAAAACTATGTTTTAAATAGTTAATTATAATCAAATTAACATTTATTTTTTATATTACACAATTAAATGTGGTTCTACCACCAAAATAATTCAAGTTCTGCATTAGAAGTCTCCATCACTCTCACCTTGGTACAGACCACCCGTACAACCACTTTCCAAAAGGCAGAGGCATCAGACCCTGGTTGTACCTCAAAGAGAAGATGTTTATCCTGGCCAGAAGCCACTTTAGCGGTTCTGAAAAGAAACAAACACATTTATTTTATGAAAAGTCATATAAAATAAATGAATCATAAAACTAGATTCAAGAAATACTTTAAATCAGAGAAAAATTGTGAAGAAAAAACACGAAGTCAAATAACAATAATGATCGTAATAATTAGATTCTTAAAACACAGGGATAGAGAAAGTTTTGATTAAGCATACAACTTAATTTCCAAGGGTTTTAAAGTCAACAAGCATAGTGGAGTGATATTTATAAATCTGTTTGTCATATCTAATATCTTAATGGTCTTTAAATTTTTAACAAAGACATCCATGAAAAACATATCCAAGGAAACAGATATTGAAAAGAAAAAATAAGCTGGTTTCACTTGTCCAAATTTGATTACTGCCTCAATGTACATAAAGTGTGAAAAAAAAATCTTGTTTTTGGTTGAGTACTTATTTAAGCAACAATACTAACACATCACTTTTGGGGGAAAGTTTTTAGGTAATGTGGACTGGATCAAGCAAATGCTTTTCAGACACTTTAAAATAGCTTCCCAGGGCAGAGCAATTTTCATCTAGAGAGCCACAGGATTCTAACATAAAAATATGACTTTTAGAGAATAATATCGCCATCAATGCTAATTTAAATCAGTTCAAAGTCATACTTAAATATTACTGCTTCCTTCTATCATTAGTCACATTTCTGTCTGTGCCTCAATGGGGATATCACACCCAGAACTAAGTGACTTACAGCTAAATAAATTGAGGCCACTGAAATAAAGCAACTAGCCTGAGGTAACAAAATCTGCCAGGGAATGTAATTCGTTCCCAGTTGTTTTCTAGCTATCAAGCCATGCTTCATCTGTATAGGTTTAGCTTTATTTCTCAGATAGCACTGCACTTATAAATGCCCAACTCCGACCGTGAAAATTGGTTTTATGAACCAAATCCAGTCAGAAAATTTCTGTGCTAAATAAATGAGAAGATACTCTTTACCATTACCTCTGTATTACACAGTAAACTTAGCTTGTGGATGCTTTCACAGGACACATTTTATTCAGTATCTTTAGATGAAAAGGCAAAATTTTGTTATAATAGACTAGGTTTACATAAGTTCCGATACTCGTAGGGGTGTCGAACTCAATCAGAGAAGGGGCCAAAATCTAAAATCCAGCCTAAATCGCGGGCCGAATGGTTTACTGAACAGTCATAAACTGACAATGTCATAAACTGACAGCGGAGTGCAGTGATGACAGCACGGTGCGGGCCACATTGCAAGGCCTGGCGGGCTGGATTTGGCCTGCGGGCCTTGTGTTTGACACATGTGCAAAGGGATGCTAAAGTTTTAAAAACTGTGGCTACATTTTTATTATGAAAGATCAGACAATACACCAGCACACAGTAAAATGTAAAATCTCCCTTGATGCCCCCCTCCCTGTTTCCACTGACTCCCCAGAGACCCAGTATTCAGCCTCCTAGCTCTTCTTCTATGTATTTACATATATGACAATACAGGATCCAGCATATGAATATACAGGACTTTAAGAACAAAACAAAATCCAGTGCTCTTAAAAGAAATGATCTTCTAAAACAACTTTAACTTCTAAGACATTCTTTATTCGTCATGACTGGCTAATAACAGTAGACTCTAGTCATGTCCATAAAAAGACTGTATTTCCTTTTCTTTATCTAAATGTGTTCCACATAGCCCAGTATGTTTCTTATCAACCAATACAGCCATCACAAAGCTAGGGAGCAGGTTCATGTACTAAACTATGAATAGGACTGTAAATAGTTTATATTTAGACTAAGTGGGTCCAGACTGCCTGGTGATTTTGATTGGCTTTTTCAGGGTTTAAAGAGAGGTTAAAGTGAGATAGTTAAGGTGGGTTAATGAAAAAAACTTCAGACGTAGGGAGAGCTGGATCTGCCATTAATCCTTGGGCAATCATTTTAGGCTTCAGTTAAAATGTCCAACCCTTAGCACAGTGCCTTATACACAACTATGGGTTCAGTGAATGTTAGCTAAATTGAATAGACTTAAGAGAGAACTTTTAAGATCTTATTTAAAAGGCAATTTCATAATTATATGCCAAGAGATACAGAAAATATATATATATATATATATATATATATATATATATATATATATATATATTTATAGGTGCTGCCACAAAAAGACTTAATAGAAGGAAGTGACATCTGCTCATCTGTCACTAGGGGAGAAAACATAGAAAGAAAAAGCAACATTTTAAAAGCATAACAATCTGGGGCCATTTCGGGACAAAGAGCCCTGTGTATGCTCATCTGTCACTAGGGGAGAAAATACACAAAGAAAAAGTAATATTTTAAAAGCATAATAATCTGGGGCCATTTAGGGACAAAGAAAGATCCCTGTGTATTTTAATAACTGCTATAACAGATTGGTATAAATATTGATATAATAAAGAATAAATTCACAAACAAAAGACTAAATTATATTAAATATGCTCATTAAGGTAGAAAAATGTATATTCCATTTAAAACATTAATCTATTCAAGAGTTAAATAGAGATTTGAAGATGTTAGCTGATTAGAAAGTATTAATAACCAAAATATCTTATTCTCCTGTGATGATAAATGAATTATTACTATATGTGTATTTCTCTGGTAAAACAATAGCTCTGTGAACAAACACGGAAGATTTATTTATTAACCAGATGAACTGGCTGATATACAGAAACCTGAGTGCTATCCTGGAAGCCTTTCTCCAGAGTGACTAATTGGCATACTCTCGTTATGTACCTCTTTAGTGCTTTCAAACAAGAACAATTTATATGTGTTTAAAATTTAATTTTATGTTCCTTCGATCTCTTTTGTTCTTATTACATATTTTAAAATAGCCACATAGAAAGTCTTATAATATGTATTCAATAAATATTTGCTAACTGCTACTGAAAGCATTAAGTCATCAATACTTCTGATTATGTCTCATAGGCAGTCATGACATGTGGGCCATACATAAGCAGGAAAATAAAATGAAAAAGAGCAAGCCTTACACATCATTAAGTTCAGCTACTCTCCCAAGAAATTCTTCGTAAGTTAAGGAGCCGCTTTCTCGAACCAATGTGACATGTTTTGCTACTTTTTCTGGTAACTTGTTAAGAACCAACTGCGTCTGATCCGAAATCTGTTGTCCCATGATGAAATGATATCTTCTGAAATCCAGAAAGAGTGTTGTTTCACATAGTTTCTGTAAATATATGTATATAAAAGTTACATGTAATATAAAAACAGCAATATATCCACCCCTTCAAGAAAATAAAACTAGAAATACATTTGAGTTCAGGAGCTAATATCATTTTGCTATTAGCCTTCCTGCTAGCTCAGGGATGGGGAACGTCGGGCCCCAGGACTGTATAAGGCCCCCAAAATCACTTGGTTTGGTCCTGCCAAGGCATTAGGGGTGAGTTAATTAAATGTTTGACCAAATATAGCAGGCTAATTTTTAAGTTGATAATTTTGTATGACCCTTGATGATGTTATAAGTATCCAAATGGCCCCTGGCAGAAAAAAGGTTACCCACCCCTATTCTGGATCATGGAACAGTAGTATTGCATGGGAACATAATTTGCAAACCACCTGGCATAGAATTCAGCAAAAGACAAATCTCTGGTCAAGATTTCTCAAAGAACTAGCAGCTCTCATACTACTGTGCCACCTATAATTTAGTCCTCGATAGCAGAATAATGGGCTTTCAAAAAAACATTTGGAAGATTTTAAAAATAAAAAACAACTGTTATTCTGAAATACAAGAATATCAAGGATTCCAAAAATGCCACATTCTTTAGTGGGAGGTAATATACACTTGATCACTTCTTTTTCTAACAAGTGCATTGTTGTAGTTCAAATATCCTTTATAAAGATATAAAATCACATCATGGGCAATTGGCAAAACCAACAAACCAACCCCCAAGCCCAAACCCAGCCCAACCCAAAAACATCCGGTAAAATTTAAACCATATCCATTCATAAAAGGGTTAAAGAAAAGTTGAAAATCCTGAAAGTACAAGAAAATTACTAATCCACAAATACTATACTATTTAGAAAATACCTATATGTAATTGAAATAATTATTTTCATCATGAGGTCAGTAATAAAAAAAACACATCAATGATAAAAACTAAGCACTAAAAACTAGGTCCCTAAGGATACACTTTTATTACTCATTCCTTACTCAACCTCTGTATCTGCAAGCTGTTCTGCAAGATAAGAAATTAACAGCAGTTACAACAGATATGCAGTGAAACAAATTAGTCACTATAGAGTCTGACATGCCTGTTCTGAAGAAAATTTTTTATAGAAAGAAAAACTACAAAAGGAGAGTACTTGGAGATTAAGAATACTGATTTCTGCCGAAACCGGATTGGCTCAATGGATAGAGCGTCAGCTTGGGGACTGAAGGGTCCCGGGTTCGATTCTGGTCAAGGGCATGTACCTTGGTTGCAGGCATATCCCCAGTGGGGGGTGTGCAAGAGGCAGCTGATCAATGACTCTCTCTCATCGATGTTTCTAACTCTCTATCTCTCTCCCTTCCTCTCTGTACAAAATCAATAAAATATTTTTTTTTAAAAGAATACTGATTCTGAGAGTATCAGTATGTTTACTAAATACATTACATACCTATTTGGAATAATACACTAACTAGACTTGTAAGAATCCTCTCTGGACCTTACCTGTTTTGGCTGACGGGTAAGGTTAAATGCACTAGGTGTTTGTAAGTGAACTAAGTAAGATGGGGCTACACACATCAAATACAAAGTTCAGTTACAAGAAATGACAAAGAAAGTATTTTTGGAAATCTACAATTATACTAAGGAGGAAATAATTTAGAAATGACAGCCAGGCAGCATCAAAGGGGAAAAAAAAAAAAAAATCCACACTATTTTTGAGTTCAGAAAGAATCACTTCTCAGAGAGGTGACTTCAATATAGCAGGAACTAATTTAGGGAACTAATTTATGCCCCAGATGAAATTCTGAATGGGGGGAGCTCTCTTCATAGCAGTAAGAACGGACGGAGGGGAGTGGAAAAGAATAACTTTATGCAGGGTCAGCATATGGGCGTACACTGCAATTAAAATAAAGGGGCTGGTGATGGATTTGAATAATAACAGTAGGTCCACATTTTGCAGCAAACATACAAAAAACAATTATTATTAGCAAGGAAACGTTTCGTCTTAGCCGGGTCTCAAGGTAGTTGGCTCAACCAGGTCAGACCTTTGGGAAGAGCAGCAGCCTAAACTAATTTGGAAATGGAAGGCCAGCTACGCTAAGTGGATCGGCTTGGCCGTGTGAGTTAGGGTCACAAGGCAGAGGGATTTTAATCTGGGATGTCCGGGGCGGCGGGGCACACGTGGTTTTCCACATTATCGGTGTGTTTACCAAACACGCCGGCCGCCCCCGCCGCCTCGGCCCCTCCTCAAGCGCACTTGAACTTGGAGCTTTTAACCAACAGCCACGTCCGCTACCCGACAGACTGCGCAGGCGGCAATATTCAAAAGCGGCTCCGGGCTCGAGAAGGAAAAGCTCTCTCTCCAGTTCCCCCAGATCCTCTCCCCAAAACGGGACAAACCACCTCCCCACACCAGGCCATCGGAAACGGCCGGAATGGAGCCGGTGCATCGCCCCAGGGCCTCCCAGGCCGGCTCCGCGCCCTCCGCCGGACCTGGAAGGGCGGCTCCCCCTGGAGCCCGGCTCGGCAGTCGAGGCCTGGCCGGGTTTCCAGTCTCAGCCCCAGGTTCGCGGAGCAGGCGGACGGGATACGACGACGAAAGGAAGGCGCTGCGGAGCTCACCCAGGTTCAAGGCATCACGCTTCCGGGGGCACAGGTGCCGCCCCGGCCCGTCACTCAGGTCCGGAGGCGGCGGCGGCGGCGGCGTCGGGCTGCGGCGGCCGCTCGGCACGCGACCGTCGCATTTCAGTGACGTAACGCCCGTTGCCAGGAGACGGCGCCCATCCTTCCTCGGGGCTTGGCCTTGGCTCACGTGCCCTGCTGCTCCGGGCGACCTGAGAGGGAAGGTGGTGGCGAAGGCCTCGCCGGGCAGGCTCCTCGAGGTAGGGGCTCCATGGGGCGGCCATGGCTACGGCCTGGCCGACTGCTGCCTCTCCCGGCGCCATCTGCGAGAGGCGGAGGGCCCCCTGGTGACAGAGGCCACTTGGAACCCTGGTTTGGTCAGGGGTTGGATTCCAAGCCACCACTTACTAGGCCTCCAACCTCCCGCTGGTCACAGTTACACACAGATGATCTGGTTCCTTACCACGAAGTGGTGTTGATGATGCTTGCCTCACTAGATTAAGAAACATAAAAGAGAACATTTGGACAGTAATAAAGAGCAGCTGTTATTATTGTGATGAACAGGGGTTGGCGATGTTACGGCTTTTCAGAACATACATAGTCAATAATTGTGGTCCATTAAGTATCCTGTGTGCCAAAAAAACGATGCTAAACACCTTACGGGCGTGGCTCCAAGCACTGGGCCAGTACACAACAGAACAAGGTTTTAACCTAGGTTTGCTGGCACTAGGGCCTCTGTGCTTAGTCGCTAAATTAAACTACTTCTCATGCTTGTTAATGTTTCCTTCCCAATCATTTGTGGATTTACCCTGTGAAGAACTAATCCTGCCCTCTAATAATAAATAGCTCACATTTATTGATCATTTACTATGTGCCAAGCCCTGTTATAAGGACTAAAGGTATTAATTCATTTAATTCTCACAGCAATCTTATGAGGTATCTATTAATATCTCATTTTACAGATGAAGAAATAGGCTTAGGAAAGTTAATGAAGTTTTCCAAGGTCTGCCGACAGGTCAGGAGCAGAGCCAGATTCAAATCCAAGCTTATAGAACCCTGAGCCTATGCTTTTAACTCTTGTACTAAAATACCTCAGTAAGATGATAAAACTTTAGCAGGGTCAGGTCCATGTCTGTGTACTTTTTAAAATATATTTTTATTGATGTCAGAGAGAAAGAGAGAGAAAAACATCAATAATGAGATAGAATCATTGATCGGCTGCCTCCTACAGGCCCCACACTGGGGACTGAGCCTGCAACTCGGGCATTTGCCCTTGACAGAAATCATTTCTGGGACCCTGCAGTCCAAAGGTTGACGCTATATCCACTTAGCCAAACCAGCTATACTCCTTTAGAGCATACTGAGGATCCTCTTCCTAAGGGCCAGCACAGAACCTGGCATGCAATAGTTGTTCAATTTTTGAACACTTGATGAACATTTAAATGCTGCAAAAACAGCCGAACCGGTTTGGCTCAGTGGATAGAGTGTCGGCCTGCGCACTGAAAGGTCCCAGGTTCGATTCTGGTCAAGGGCATGTACCTGGGTTGTGGGCACATCCCCAGTAGTCAGTGTGCAAGAGGCAGCTGATTGATGATTTTCTCTCATCAATGTTTCTAACTATCCCTCTCTCTTCCTCTCTGTAAAAAAAATCAATAAAATATATATATATTTTTTTAAATGCTGCAAAAACGAAGCTCCATCATGTATGAAAGCAGTTAAACTTCAAAGAAATATTTGAAGAACCCCATGCTCACTGCCTATATGATAAAAGGCTAATATGCAAATCAATTGAATGGCAGAACAACCAGTAGCTATGACATGCACTGATCACCAGGGGGCAGATGCTGAACACAAGAGCTGCCCCCTGGTGGTCAGTGTGCTCCCACAGGGGGAGGGTCGCTCAGCCAGGAGCCAGGCTTATGGCTGGTCAGTGCAGCAGTGGTGGCAGGAGCCTCTCCTGCCTCCAGGGCAGCATTAAGGATATTCGACTGCTGACTGACAGCATGTTGGGAATGTAAAATGATACAACTACAATACTTTGAAAAACAACTACTTTAGTTTTTTTAAAAAGCCATTTTTTAAAAAGCTAAACATATACCCACTATATGATCCAGCCATTCATTCCACTAATAGGTATTTGCCCACAAAGACTGTACGTGAACAGTCATAGTAGAATGAGAGAAAGGATTTCTATTTCAACCTAACCTTGGATTCAGGAAAATTACTGTACAGATTTCCTTCAATTTTGTAAAGTGGGGTCATTACTCCTTTTTATACCTCATGAAGTGAGTAATGAGGAATGAACTGTAGAAGAGACTGTAAGACTATTTTAGTTAATCTAATTATTGATATCTCTAGGTAATTCCTTCCATTTACGGTATACAACTTTTTTCTTACATTTGCACAAGCATAATGAATTAATTAGAATGTAAAGCAGTAAGACAGTAATAAGGATTATCTTAAAAAACCATAGTAGAAGAGATTAAAAATTCTCTCTGGAATTCTTCTTACGAAGTTATTTTGTAGCAGGGTAAGGAAACCTTTATTTTTTTATGTATTGAAAAATGTAGGAAAAAAGTTTGTAGGGTACCATAAATATAAATATCATAGTAAGAGTTGTGAAAGAAGGAACCTCTAAGTTAATTGTTTTGTAAGAAGGATCCTTTTATAATGAATTTTGCAATTTGTAATGTGTATTCAGTTTACATAGGTATTTTCCAATGAAAGTGCAGAGGCTTCAATAAAATTGTAGTAAACATAGTTCTGTAATGAAGACCAGGAAAATCTGAGAGACGTTTGAAATATTTTTCTAGGAAAGTATGTCCAATGCCTCCTGCTTTTTGTAAGGTCACTAAACATCTGTGACAGGACTGTGGGAATGCATGAGGAGGCTGTTAGTGGTTATGGATTGTAAACATTTTTAACTTCCTGATGTAAAAATCATAAAGTTGAAAGAACTGTCTAATAAATCATCTAGTCCAACATTCTTTTATAGATGAAGCTGAGATCCAAAGATGGGACGTAGTTCACCTAAAGACAACAGAGCAAGTTAACTAAACTGGGTTAGGATCCTGATTTCCTGGCCATGAGTCTGGTACTTTTCCTCAGTACGTTATTGTTCTATTTGTGTAGAATATGAGGGAACAGCTGTCATTTATAGTGAAGGTTAAGTGACATCATCTTCCAGAATTCTCCTTTCTGGCTGCTTCTACTCAAGATCTGTCCTCCGTCCTCTGCTTTTATTTATACATTTTGGAGAGCTCATGTACTCAGAACTTCGGTTATCACCTGTATTCAGATGATTCCCAAATCAGCATTGCCAATTGTTATCTTCCACTGGTGTTCCAGTCCTGTATTTTCATACTTCCATAGAATATCTCCCATAGGAATGAATGTGTCACAGTAATGACACCTGAATTCCACCATTTCCATATCATAGTGACTTCAGTGTTCTTCTGGCCTCCCAGGCTAAATCATGAAGAAATTTCTGTCTCCTCAAGCATTCTGTCATGGTGTCCTATACTTCCTTTAAAATTTCTCCTTGTTTAATTTTTTAAATTATTTTTAAAATTTTCTTAGTGTGTGCTAGGCACTGTTAAGTGTTCTATACTTATTATATTTTGTAAGCCTCACCCTGGTCCTAGAAGATAGGTGTTAAAAACAGATACTAATATCTTAATTTTACAGAAGAGAAAGCAGAAGTTCTAGAGAGTTGAAATAATTTGCCTAGGTTCACATACCCTGTTTCCCCGAAAATAAGACAGTATCTTATATTAATTTTTGCTCCCAAAGATGCGCTAGATTTTATTTTCAGGGGATGTCTTATTTTTCCATGTGCTAGGTCTTATTTTCGGAGGATGCCTTATTTTCGGGGAAACACGGTAGTTCATAAACTACAGAGGAGGGACTCAAATCCACTGTCTGACTTCAGAACCTACCTCAGTTTTTAGTTACTGCACTATATTTCTACTATGGGGTTCAACCCATTCTTGTCCATTCCATACTGTTATCTCAGCCCAAGTTCCATGTTACTTCATAGATAGGTTAGTATAATAACATCTTAGCTGATCAACTTATCCTGAAACATATTTATTCATTTTATCTTGTATTTTGCTGTCTGACCAAACAACTTAAAATATTTTCATTAAATCTACACTGTAAAGGTGCTGGTGTTCAATATTAGGCCAGAGCAGGTAAACAGACTGGATCCCAGTCTTTGAGAACCCATTTTAAATGAATGATTTGACCACACCATTTTCCCAAAGATGTATCTGGATCTTAGAGAGAGTGGGTTCTGTATATTACCTACCCTCATTGTTATCATCAGTTCAGGCCAGCCCCTAACAATCCTTCATTGATATGTTCTATGGCAGTGGTCGGCAAACCACGGCTCGCGAGCCACATGCGGCTCTTTGGCCCCTTGAATGTGGCTCTTCCACAAAATACCGTGCACGTACAGTGCGATTGAAACTCCATGGCCCATGCGCAGAAGTTGGTTTTCGGCCTCGGCAAGTCTATTTTGAAGAAGTGGTACTAACGCCCCGCCACACTCAAGGGCCCAAAGAGCCCATGTGGTTTGCGAGCTGCGGTTTGCTGACCACTGTTCTATGGTCACTGATCTCAGCACAACTCTTTATGGCCCAGTTTTCTTTCTCATCTTCACCCACATTAGGCTAGCTTCCTCCCTGCCTTAGCCATCTCAGCTGACCTCAGGAATTCCCATATTCCTGTCAACAACTCTGCTGCTATTGTCTGATTTTCCTTTGAACACTTTCTACCTTGCTGAATCCAGAGGAATCCGCTTCTCTGATGACCTTTTTTGGCTAGGAGACAAGTTAACATTCTTTCTTCTAGCTGTCACACTAATGTTTAATTACTATCAATTAGCCATCTCTGCTCCTTTGAACACTTCCATCTGGCAGTCTGTTTTTTCCTAAGCCAGCTAGGTCTAATAACTACAGATCAAAGAAGTCATGTTTCTCCTCATGCAAATACAAGACTCAGACCTTACCATTACTACCCTGTTTCCCCGAAAATAAGACAGTGTCTTATATTAATTTTTTCTCCCAAAGTTGCACTAGGTCTTATTTTCAGGGGATGCCTTATCTTTCCATGCGCTAGGTCTTATTTTCGGAGGATGTCTTATTTTTGGGGAAACACTATGTATAATGTAAAGAAAGATCAATGCCATGAGTACTAACAGGGCCAGAGGAAATGAAGTGAGAAAGCTCAAGAACACAGAGAGTACATACTTGCTCCAATCCTGGGGGCTATCCACCAGTTCCCAGATGGATGGGTCAATGGGAAATGGTCACTACCACAAGAGAGCAAAACCTAGGTCAGTTTCTCCCTCTGCTACATGGAAAACAAAGGCTAGAAGCAGTCAATCCATAATTATATTTCCAAGATTATCTAAAGATCATCTTTTTATAGGTAATTTGTAATAATTTGATTTGAATTAGGATCCAAACAAGATCCTCCCATTGCATTTGTTATATTTCAAGTCTTTCATTTCAGAGCAGTACTCCTCTCCTCCTTTTTTCATGCTATTAACTTGTAGAAATTTGGGCACGTTAGAGTTCAACCAGACAAACAGATAAATAGCAAACATATACTAAGACATTTATTGCAAGGAGTTGGTTTACTCAGTGTGGGGGCTGCAAGGCAAATTGGGAATCTGTAGGGCAAGCCATCAGGAAGGGCAGGCTGGAACTCTTGGGCCTGAATGGAAACTGCTTTGCACAGGTAAAATTTCTTCTGGGAAGCCTCAATTCTACTCTTAAATTCTTTCAGCTGAATGTATCAGACCCACCTGGATTATCTAAGATAATCTCTCTTACTTGAAGTCAATTGTTTACGGACTTTAATTACATTTACAAAATACCTTCACCAGCGACACTTAGTCTTTGATTAAATAACTAGAGGCTAAAATCTAGCCACAGTGACACATAAAGACTATCATACTGTGTCAGTTGCTATATAGACAGTCTACTATTAGGTAAATCCCACATTCTTTATCTGTTTTCTTCCTTGTGGTGTCATTCCTTTCCATAGTTCCTATAAATTCAGTTTGGCTTTGGAGGCTTGATTATATTCTTAGTGCCACGAATGGGTACCGAGTTTTAAGATAGAAAAACTTCACCCACCAGTAATATGTAGTCCAGTAGAGGTCTTGGCCTTTATCAGTGAAGTTAGCAATCCCTCTCCTAAGGGGATGTAATGAAGGGGTTATTAGTAAGAGGACATGTAGAGCTGGGAGAAAGGTAGGAATATTCTCTTACTTACATTAAAGTTTGAAGTGTTCCTCTGCTCTGGTTGCCACCTCATGACTGTTTCCCTCCATGCAGATGCAGGCTTCCCAGCTTACTTACTGAAGTGGTATTGTGAGTAAGATGGGTAGCCTGCATTTTGACTGACATCGTATACTCTAATCTACCTGCATTGGGGTTTCAGACACAAGGCTAAGATCCCCTGTAGACAAAGCCATATTTTAGTTTAATTTAGGATCATGTTTGCCTCTGCCCAGACACTAAATACCAGTGATGAGTTTACATCATTTCTGATGTCTCCTAGCAGCATATAACTCATCCCACATTCCTTTCCAGATGTATTGCCCAGACATATTTTCCAAGCTGGATCTTCAGATTTAGACATCTCTTCCTTATATCTCTACTATATTGAAGTTTCTGCTGTGTTCTTCTACTTATAGTATATCTTTAACAAGTTTATATATATATATATATATATATATATATATATATATATGAGAAAACAACATGATTTTAAAATATTTTGTTATGACACTATATTTTATGAAGTAATAACGTGTTTGTTATTACTATTATTTGTGATGTTGACTTTTGCTGAAACTATAATCTTCATAGGTAAAGTAATATACACAAAGGAGTATTCTGTTTGGTCTTTTGATATTCATAGCGATTTTACTTTTAATTTTGTCTTATTTTGATCACAGAAAAATGTCTTCAACTTAGATAAAGACTAAACCCAAATAAAATAACAATTTGAATAGTAATAAATAAAAGTCTTAGAAATGTCCCCAAAGGGTTCTGATTTCTAGATAATTATATTATTTGGTATGCAGAAGTCCACATTGCCAAGAAACCACCATAGATTTTGAAGATTAAAATAAAAATTCAAAGACTAAGGAACTAAAATTTTTGCCAACATTTATTGACTTTGTGGTTGCTGAGTGACTCAACTTTCTTTGACTTGACCACAATCCAAAACACACTGAAGTTTTAGTGTTAAAACAAATACTAATATGAGATTGCTCACAGAGGTGAGTCGATGGCCACCTCAGAGACTAAAGTTCAAGTACAATAGCCTTTGCACATTCTTCTGGCTTGTTCACTGCTACAATCTATACCCAAAGAAAGTCATCAAGAAAAAACAGTGTTTAAAATTTTTAAATTCTTGATTTTTAATTCTTGGCAATTAAACCAAAAACTAAGATACTACTCTGTGGGCCAACCAAAAAAGATTGTGCCAACCAGTTATGGCATCGAGATAAAAGGATCATGACGCTATGGTGTCACTTGTGAGGGGAAGAAATTAATAGCAGTCTCAAAAGGGAAAGCTAGAGAGGGGAAGACATAAAACTAGAGAAAAAAAGACAAATGGGCTATCTTGAATCTCCCACTTCCTATGAACTCTGAGATGGATTGAAATGTAGAATCTGAATCACAATAAAAGGGCGTGTGTGTGTGTGTGTGTGTGTGTGTGTGTGTGTGTGTGTGTACTTGATCAACTTAAAATTAAGCTGATATCACCCTGTCTAGGTAGCTCAATTGGTTAGTAGGGGTGTCGAACTCAATCAGAGAAGGGGCCAAAATCTAAAATCCAGCCTAAATCGCGGGCCGAATGGTTTACTGAACAGTCATAAACTGACAATGTCATAAACTGACAGCGGAGTGCAGTGATGACAGCGCGGTGCGGGCCACATTGCAAGGCCTGGCGGGCTGGATTTGGCCCGCGGGCCTTGTGTTTGACACATGTGGGTTAGAGCATTGTCATGATATGCCAAGGTTGCAGGTTCAAGCCCTGGTCAGGACATATACAAGAAGCAACAAATGAATGCATAAATGAGTGGAACAACAAATCCATGTCTTTCTCTCTCTCCCTTCCTCTTTCTCAAATCAATCAATAAAAACTTTAAAAATTAAGACCATATGAAGCAAGAATAGCCCCTCATGGTGAAATATATACTATTGGGGTTTATAACTGTTTATAGTTCAACAACCATAGTTGTCTCTTACTTTTGCAAACAACAGACAGCTTTTACTTTGCATGAAAGTTAAAATACATCTATGTAAATAAGAGAGCAAAGAAGTTTTCTAAATACTTTTATTTTGGGCACAAATATTTATAAATTTTTGTTCTTGCTGGAAAATGGAGAGCTAGTGATACATTTGTTAATGACATTAAAATGTGTATTGTTGTATAAAGGTAATGTTCATTTTAGGTATGTTAATAATAAATTAAGGTCCTAATTATTAAAGAAAATAATTAATAGATTAGTCTCAGCAGAAAAATTAGTTTTAAAAGAGGATAAGCTAGGGATATCAAAACAAAACAACTAGCTCCAGACATTTTTATACTGTGCAATCTTTTGATAAATAATGTTCAATTACAGAATGTAATACCTTGCACATCTGATATATAGTAGATATTCAGCAAATGTTTGTTAAACTTCATTGCTTTTTAACACAGTAATTTTCCTCAGTAATAATATCTATAACTCAGATAAAAATAGAAATTTCTAAGAGATTTTTTTTGTTTCTTGCAAAAGTATATTTTTCTACAGAAAATAGCATCAGAAGAGAAAGAAAAGAAAATGTGTGTATGTTCTAAAAGGCAATTCCAACTCCAGTTATTCAGTTATTGACCCTCTCTGAATTTGTAGTATCTGCTGATGATATGCTGTAAATATCCTCAGCCTCATTATTTTTCTGTTTATTTTGGCTTTACAGAGATCAGGTCTCAAGTCACGGGAATCTCTATGGCCTTCAGTTACTAAACGTTTCCTTCCCTCTTTTGCTCTTGCCTGGATCAGAAGGATATGCCAGGTGGTATAAATGTTTCCTTTTCAGAGCTGAGAAAGAGATCTGGGCTGTGGAGTCAATAGAGAAAGCCTTGGTTTTGGTGGTTTCTTGGCTCTCAACTCACCTGTTCTCAGGCAGCCTCAAGATCTCTTTACAAATGTTTGGATTAGATGTTTTAGATCCTTGTGCTTTGTTTGTTCCTTTCTCCCCCTGGGAAATTATTAGGACATAACAAAGCTAGAAAAGCTGTGGGAAGCTTTGGAGGCAGGAGGATAGGGTCCAGCGAGGATTACAGTAAAACAGGAATTCACTTTGGTTTCGTTACCTACATAGTCCAAAGATAGCCCTGAGTTGATTCTAGTTAGGAAGCAAGGCTGGACTTTCTTGACTGTTCCTTTGGCCCTTTTAGTTTCCCCATTTGGGGCCAGGATATGTGTCAAGAAAGAAATCAGCCTCAGGTGTGTGCTCTCATTTTTTTCTCTTCTAAACTTCAGCTTCCATGCACCGAACTGTAGTTTTGGGTGGACTGTTAGGCTCTTCTGGCTTTTTATCTGTTTTCTTTGAGTCCTCACCAGAATTGCCATCGTCAGCCTTTTCCTCCTTCACTAATTTGGTTTCAATCATTTCCTTCTGCTCATTCTTGTTTGTAAAAGGGAAGCCCTTTACATACCTGTAGGCATAAGCATGAAAATAAAGTGAGAGGCTTCTCTGTAACACCTATAATGATAAATAACACTTTGCCTGTGATGGCCATATTGGCACAACACACTGGGTACTTTATTTCTGAGAGATGCTAACACATGCACGCTCAAATACATGAACACATCCCCCCATCCTAATGGATTCACTTAGATTGGATAGAAATCGGACAGGCCAAATTTTGGGCTGACCTCACCACTCTCCCACCATAAGCAAATAATTGAAAATAAAATAAAGCATATATATTTTCTCCTAGATGTCAATCTTTTATTTATTTCTTTTCAAAGGGACAGCCAATGACCTATATTTAAAGGCTGGCTGATATGCCTGATGTGCTGATATAGTAGGAAAGACGGTGTGGTAGCGGGGAGCGGGGAGGTGAAGGAGAAAATATGCAGTCTTAGAGAACTGCCATCTCCATAAGTTTGGAAAAACACAAGATAGGGACACACCAAAGGTTACAAGGTAAATGATATTCTGACAACTCCACCTTTTGATGTAGCAAATGGCGAGACCAGCTGCAGCAGCAAAGAAGAGGAGTGCAAGCACTAGCAGAGCCGTGGGGACACCTGGAGGAAACAGAAACATGGCTTGTTCGTCCTTCACTTTTACATTGTTGCGCACTGCTCTTCTAACATGCATCTTTACCTGTGGCCGAGACACAGATAGTGAAGGAGAAAAGCCTTCTCTGACCACACAGGGGCCACTTAGGATGTTGGGTCCACATCTACTTCTTTGCTTCTCACCTATAGAACCCTTGGCCCTGCCTCTCATACTCTTTCTATTCTATAAGTTGCAATATGACAGAAAGAGTCCATTTTTCTCTGTGGCCTTGAGATGGCAAGTTTGGAGCTAATTAAGTATAAGACCCTTACTTTTAAATAAGAAAACCAAATCTCTGATAATATGCTATTAAGGAATATATTTTAAAAAGAACTTATACACATTCATAGATAGTAATTTATTTTTTAAAGTTGAGTTTGAAAAGAAACTATTTCATACTCATGATTTTTTAGTTTAATCATTATAGTTTTTTAGAGCTCTCAAGTTCTATATATATGAAAGTTGAGTTTGCATTAAGCTTTTATTTGTATTTGGCAGGTCCTGAGTGACTGATCTAGAGACAGCTAGTTTCTATGTATTATCTGTTAAAAATACACATACACATACACACATTGCAGACACAGAAGGCTTTACCTCCAAATCCAACATCTTCATTCTTGAATGCTGTTTCAATAGGTGATTCAGTTTCTGTAGATGTGGTAGTTTCTATAAAAACTTCTGTTATGCAAATTAATTTTGTTTTTCGTGGAGAAGCGGGAGCCAGAGTCCGAGTACGGGCAGGAGGAGGAGGAGTTGTAGTAGAGTAAGGTGTATCAGTAGTTAATGCTGAGTGTATTGTGTTACTATCAGTCATTTCTGTTATGTATGCTTCAGTTTGAGTGTTGAATATGGGATCTTTGGTGGTGGTAATTTTTGGAAAGCATGAGTTAATCCAAGTATCTGTAGGGAAGAAGAAATGAAATAAGAAGTAAATATTGTATTAGCCTCCTATCTGGTCTTCCTGCCTCTAGTCTTACTCATCTCCAGACTACTTAGACAATAGCTGGAATGGTTTTCCAAATATGCAAATCTAATTATATCACTTGCTTAGAATCCTTCATGGCCTGTAAGGCCCTCCATGATTTGGTTCTGCTCATCTGATCAGTCTTTCCGTCATTCCTCCTATCATACTGAAATTCCTTCAGTTCTTTGATATGCTTTCTCTCACATTCCTTACAAGCCTTAGACCTTGATGCTTTCTTCAACCGTAGGACTCATGACCCTTCTTTACTTAGCTATCTTTTACTTGTCCATCAGGTCTCAGATTGAACACTTTCTTAGGGAGACTTGATGACTAGATTGGGTCCTTAGGCATATGTTCCTGTGCTTTTGTCATGGTTCTCGTTACACTCCTCCCCACTGGTCTGTCTTGGTCAGCATTATAGGCACACTGTGCCTGTCAATAATACATGGTTAATATTGGATGAATAAAGCAAGGAAGGAAAAGCAAAAGGAAGGAGTAGATAGGGAGACCACTTAAGAACAAAGATCTATTAAAACCAGATTTCTCTGTGCTCATCAAAAAGCGGGAGGGGCCTGGGTGTCATGGCTCAGTGGTTGAGCATCAACCTATGAACCAGGAGGTCATGGTTGGATTCCCAGTCAGGACATATACCTGGATTGTGGACTTACTCGCCAGTGTGGGACATAGAGGAGGCAGCTGATCAATGTTTCTTTCTCAACATTGATGTCTCTATCTCTCCCTCTCCTTTCCTCTCTGAAATCAATAAAAAATATATTTTATAAAGGGGGGAAGAGAAGAGAAAAGGGAGAGAGAGGTTGCTTTTCAATCTGTTGAATGTGGTAGATATGAAACTACATTTATTAATCATTTTGCTCTGAGTCCCATAGCACTTCATTTAAAAATTTTATCAAACCATCATTTATATAGGAGGAAACTGAAGTTCAGAGAAACTGAATGACTTGCCCAGAGTCACAGAGTTAGTAAATGGCAGAGCCGTGAACATATATTTAGTATGAATTTGCCCCTATTTAAAACCTCTAGTTATTTGTGGCAGGAAGTAGCATTAGCTAGAATGCTAACTATGAAGAAAAGTCATCCCATTCATTTTTGAAAATTAAATAATTTATCTGTCAAGGTCATGGATACTATAGTACTGATAAAACATTGGATTACACATGCATTCAGGCAGGATTTTATGCTATTCATTTATTTTCCTTTGAAAAGACCTCTGTTCACATAGACATCATCCTTGACTTTCTCTGCCCTGAACTTTTAGCTATATTTTTCATTTTTGAGCAATGCTGAGTTCTTCCCTCAGAAACTGAATATTTTTGAAAATATCAAGGGTAAAAAACTACTGAGCACAATATACTGTGTTGGGAACTGAAAATATAGACATAAATTTGGCATGGTTTTTGTTTTAGGGAGAACAGAGTATTTTGATAAGGATAGGGGGAGATCACTGGGGATTTACAAAAGGATATGGCATTTGGGCTGAGTTTTGAGGATTAATATGTTCATTCAACAAATATTTATTGAGCTTCAACTTTGTGCAGGCGCTATTCCAATTGCTAAGGACACGGTATAACAAAAAAGACAAAAATCCCTGCTTGTAAGGGGCTTATATGCTTTTGGAAGGATAGAGATAATAATTTTTAAAGCCAGCAATGTCAAAAGATGGTAAATGTTGAGGAGACAGTTGAACAGGATGAAGATTAAACTGAAAAGAGTGAGCGATGGGGGACAGATGCTCTGGATAGGATGATAAGAGAAATCCTCTCTGTGGAGGTGGTACTTAAGCTGAGACCTGAATGATGAAAAGTAACCAGTCCTTGAAGACCTAGGGCAAAAGATTTGCAAGTAAAGAGAACAGGAAGTTCAAGAGCCTGAAGTTGAGTGGACTCAGCATGTAGGGAGAAAAAAGCCAGAATGGCTGGAACTGAGGAGCAAACATCTAGTATGAAAGGGAGATTAGAATATCCCAGTCAATAGGAATGAGCATGATCTAAGAATCCAGAAATTTGAAAGTGTAGTTGTGTTAGAAAAAGGAGAAGGAGCACAGTGTGGCTGGAGCATAGGGTGTGTGTATGATTGGCATCATGGAATACTGCAAGCAAGAGATGAGTGTGGGAAGATAGTTTGGAGCCAGAGTATTGAGATTCATAATTGTCATGTTAAAGAATTGGAATTTATTCTTAGGAGCAGAATTTTTTACTGGGGCCTACAAACCTATATATAATAGTTCTCAACTGATATATGAGTTCTCATACATGTCCACTTTTATGTGCAAAAGGCTTTATAGTTTACATTGTATTCTCAAATAGGAAGTTATCCAAAGTTGTGGAGCAGAGGAGTAACATAATCATTAGTGGATGCAGTGGAGGATGAAATACAGAGAGCAGAGAGTACAATCTGGTAGCAAAGAAGGAATGCAATTGCATGGAAATAGGGAAATCCGAAAGTGTCTGGAATCCTCGAATTTAGATCTTAGAGACCTTCTAGGGAAAAGTGATTCTCACCCTGGCTGTGGGTTAGACTCATCTAGTGAGCTTCAAAAAAATATTGATGCCCAGGACCCACTCCAGGCCTGTGTTATTGATGTACCGTTATCACCATGGAAGGTGTTACAGGGACGTAACATTTGAGATTTAAATCCTTGCTCTTTCCCTTATTGACTGCCCACAGCATGGTGCACTCTCAGCATCAGTTACCTCCCCTGCAGAGGAGAAATAATACACTTGTCTTTTCACTGTGGATCAATGAGAGAGTAAATATGTAGGAGCTAGCACAGTGAGTGGACAAAATAGATCAGATCTGTAAGAATTAGTTTCCTTTGCCTCCTTCATTAAGTATAGTCAAGAAGGCCACAGTGTGAGGGAGTAACAGCAGTCTGGTTCTGTGATCCCTAACTGGTCAAGGACACAATATCTCATTTGGAAGTGCTAGGACCTGGCTCTCCTCCCCCTCAAGCCTATAAATATAATTTCTCTAGGATGTGCCAAGTGCGCTGGTAGATATTAAACACAGAATGGGGTTGGAGTACAAGAGGAAAGGTAGGAGTAAGGAGTACAGTAGGTCCTCAGATTACATTGGAGATAGTTCCTACGGTGTGACATAACGCGATTTTTGCCATAAGTCGGAACCCACCTACATAAGCACCTACATCATTCACATGGAGCACATACACAGCAGTAATGAAGTGAAACAGAAAAAAAAAATTAAAAGATAACAATTCCCGACCTTTACTTGTGGTAAATAAATAATGAAAAAACATAAAGCATATATGTACATATGTTGAAATGACAGAACTTTTTTTTATATATAAATAAATGAGAAATGGTGATATATATAAAGTCTAACGTAACCCAAGGACTGTCGGTATAGGAAGGATTCCTGGAAAAGATGGCACTTGAGATGTGAATAAAGAGGAGTTAGCCAAGTAGAAGAGGACAGACACTGTGGCAGAGGGAACAGTATGAAACACATGGTGCCCACAGAGCTTTCAAAGCACTTTGGTCTGATCTCCAAAGTTCACAAAGAGCAATAAGAAAGACAAATTAGGATAAGGTGGAGAATCAGGGTTAAAGTTTCCAGACCTCAGACCTGGACCTCACAAGGTAAAAATAAAAAAGTTAGAAAAATAAAGAAACATGGGGTAAGTTTGGGATTAACATTTGGATGAGGGTTTAGATAATTCTGATCCTCACAAACAGAAGCAGGTAAACCTGACTGTTAAAAATTATAATATAATCACACAGAGCAGTGAATTTTTTCAAGTTGCTTTTGTACACAATTCTCTGGCAGTACATCTTTAGAGGGATGTCTTCTAAGGACTAAAAGAAATGCAAAGAAACCTTAAATTGCACTCAGTCGGTTTATTCCTAATGTTGATTTTGTAATTTTGAAACAATTATAGAATAGGAAAGCATATTAATATTATTTATTGGGGACTAAGATGGTCCATATAAGAAAAAATAAATACAAGTCATGTATCAGAAATGTATACTTGAAACCTATATAATTTTATTAACCAATGTCATCCCAATATATTTAATTTAAAAATGAAAACGAAAACACATAAGAAAATAAATATTTTGCCCTCCTCTCCCATATAATAACCCATTCCAGCAAGGATCATCAATGGCTGTTTAAACTATTAGGTAAAAGATAGTTGGGGGAGGGGGGGGTCAGAATAGTTGTATGATACCAAAATATCACACTGTAGATTACCTACTCATTCCAAAGGGGAAAGTGTATTTTGGAGTTCATCAGAGAGGTCTGTCAGTCACCATCTTAGTAAAATGATCAAAAATTAGCATATTGAGCACTAACCAGTTTCGCTCAGTGGATAGAGCGAACTCAAGGGTCCCAAGTTTGATTCCGGTCAAGGGAATGTACCTTGGTTGCGGACACATCCCCAGTAGGGGGTGTGCAGGAGACAGCTGATTGATGTTTCTCTTTCATTGATGTTTCTAACTCTCCCTCTCTCCTTCCTCTCTGTAAAAAAAAATCAGTAAATATATTTTTTAAATTATCATTAAGTGCCTTTTTGATATTAAGTGCCTTTCGTTGGAATGTTATCCAAAGTACATAATATCATCTGTGAAAGATTTTTGCCAAAAATATCAATAAGCATCTAATTAAGCCTCTACACCTAACTTTAAGTTTACAGGAAGTACAGGGAATAGAAGTACAAGTTAAATAAAGCTGTGGGGAAACACAAATCCCTCTTCCTCTGGCTCCTTTTTGATGAGTCTCGAGCAAGCATGTCAAACTCAAAGGCTAACATGGGCCAAATAAACAAGGTTTAAGTTTATGTGGGCCGCAAAAAAACAAAAGCTTCAATTTTCTTAGAAACGTAGGTTTATTTTGATAGAGACATGCTGAATACAAAGAGCTTAAATAAATGAGTAATCTTTAACATAAAACAATAGAACATTTACTAAATTAATATTTTTTTCTTGAACATTAATTTCCCAGACGCTGGATAACAAATTAATAAACGTAATGCAAATAAACCTCATTTTCTTGTTCTCTGAAAGTGAATTATTTCCTGTTGCGCACACTAAACAAGTCAGTCCAAGACCAATAACGTGGTAAACGTCCGTGATGAGAGAATCATGGTTCGACTGTCTCCTGTGTGCTCCTCACTGCGGATCGAGCCCGCAAGCCAGGCATGTGTCCTTGACTGGAATAGAACCTGAGACCCTTCTATCTGTAAGCCGACGCTCTATCCAGTGAGCCAAACCAGCCAGGGCAAGTTAGAAAATTTTTATTAAAACATTTTTTACATACTGTTATATTATGCTGGGCCGCAAAAATATTGTTGTGAGCCACATGTGGTGTTTGACATGCTTGGTCTAGAGGGCTGGTTATCATATTATCACATTGACATCTGGCAGGACGGCCAGGCAGTTAAAAGTCTAGGCCATTTGACA
The DNA here is from genome assembly GCF_964339955.1 of Pipistrellus hanaki. NCBI lineage: Eukaryota > Metazoa > Chordata > Mammalia > Chiroptera > Vespertilionidae > Pipistrellus > Pipistrellus hanaki. The sequence continues at coordinate 48,926,504 of NC_140511.1, forward strand.
GGCATGGGCTGGCTATGAGATAAATAGGCATGTGAATCACCAATTCCCCAGCAAAAATGATAGGTTGAAGAGGCAGAGGAGAGAAGGATGGCGAAAAAAAAAATGTTGGAAGAAGCTTTATGTTCCAGTCATGACTGCAAATGACTGTAGGACTTTGAACAAACCGAATCTCCATTCTGAACTATAATAGTGTCATCTCTGGAGTGAGGGAAGTAGACAAATCATTTCCCAGGGTCCTTTCTATGCCAAAGCCTCCTGGTTCAGAGAACAGCTTGGACCCTCTGATGCCTTTGGGAAACATAATATTGTTGATGCACATTAATCTCTTGGATGTTGAAGAATGATTTTGGAATCGATCCTTGTGTATGACCATTCAGTTGTATGACCTTTAGAAGGTCAGGTTTTTTTAGTATGTGTTAAGAGTAATAAATCAGGAAGAGTTTCTTAAGACAAACTGAAAACTAGCATTTAGTAAAAGCAAAACCTTTCTGAGAAGGTAGTTAAACCTTTCTGGGAAGGTAAAGCACTAAGGCTAAGGTGACCAAGGTCTCCAAGGAGGTTAAAGGATGACTGTGTGTCCATCAGAAAATCAGTTCTACTTTCTAGATTCAACCCCTTCCTTCATAAAATGGAGATTGGGTCTTGTTATAAAAAATGTCAAATGTAGCATTTGAATTTTCTTTCCCGTGAAAGAATGTAGGATAACAGAAAGAGCACTATTTTAGAGTTAGCCTTGTGTTTGGGTCTTTAGAGTAATGAGATCTTAGACAACTGTAGTTACATCCTCTGAGCTAAGTTTTTTTTCTGCAAAATAGGGATGACAAAGCATACCTCATGGGGAGATTGTCAAGGTTCAGTGAGATAACTTAATACATTACTGTGTCTATAGTGATATTTCCTTCTCTTTTTCCTGTTAATTTTACGGGTGGAGTGGGGAAGTGGTAGAGCCTCCTGGGATGCCCTTTCCCTGATGCTGTCAATCATATTTTTCCTAACTTTTTTTCTCCTAGGGGCACTCTACCACTTCTAGTCTTGTCACAGAGTGAGTCTTTGGAGTGTTAAACAACCATTTCAATGATTGCTGCTGCTCAAGGTCACTCTTCTCCGACACATCATAGAGCTAGCAAAACCCAGAGAAGATAGCACATGGAGAGACTGCAGATCTGACTTACCAGATGAATTGTGACAATAGGTCCTGAACCTTTGTTGTGGTGAATTTCTCCAAACCAGGACACCCACCCCGTTCTTTCCACACTTTTGGTTTGGATGAATCCGAGGGATGACTAAGACCTGATCTGAAACCCATCCATAGCTGTAACAGAATACATATTAGTTGAATGGATACATTTGTCTCTATGGCTGAACAAGAACACAGAGCCAAAAGAGCTCCGACCATGTTTGTGAACCCAGCTGTTCCTTACCTGCAAGTCTCAAAGCCAGAATTCCATGCTGCTTCAACCTGACTTTTGCTGGCCAAAGTTAGTCCCATCAGCCCACAAGCCTCGTTGGCTTCTGTGAAATTCAGCTGCTCATTCGTATTTTTGGACAAAAGGGTGACTCCCATAATTCTGCAGTGCACTAAGAAGGAAAGCTCTGCAAAGGAATCACATACATCCTCAGTTTGCTGCTCTCCCTGTTCATAGCCCTTGGGCTCCTCGTCCCAGCACGGCATTATAGGCTTGATGCAGCAGTGAGGTCATTGTGGTTGGGACTGAAGTTTAGGAATGACAGGACACAGGCCAGACATTTCCCACAAGGACATCCTGCTGGGTTAGGTGGGTGCTTGGTCGGATCCAAGCTGTACCTCTCATTAGACCCGAGTCCACTCTATCACACTACATTAAGGTGCCTTGTCCATTACATGGAGGAGGCCTCAGCTACTAGTTCCTCGGCTGGGGTCTAGATGATGCTATTGCTACAGACCCTTTGGGAGTCTATTAAATGAAGAGTCTGAGAATTTGAGAAAGATAGAATTCAGGACTAATAGAATAGTGACACTCCAAATTAATGTGCTTTGGAGATACCACTATTTCTGAGATGGGCTGAAAAATGGTGCATTTGTTATATGAGCTTCCTCAGTCTCAAGTCTCCTCTGACCATTGGGGGGCAGACTTACTCAGAAGTTCCTGGAGCAGCTGGGCAGTAAACCTGGCATGGCAGAGAAACTAAATGATTGAGTTTTAGAATCAGACCTGGATTTGAGTCACCTATGTCACTTGTTAGTTCTGTGATCTTAGGCTAGTTATTTCATCTCAGCCTCAGTTCCCTTACTTATAAAACTGAGAGGGTAATAATATGAATTTTATAGGGCAGTGAGAGTTAAATGATTTAATAAAAAAAATTAGCATAGTGCTTGTTACACAGTAGTTACTCATTAAATCATAAATAGCATTATCATGTTATTTTCAAAGCAGTTGAATAGTTAACATGTGAATATTTTACTCAAAATTTAATGAATCTGATAGTTGTTTTGATGCCTTCCCTCGGAGTTCTAAGATTTATAGACTTAAAAAAAAAAGATTTATAGACTTGTACGAAATTGTGAGTTGCATTGCATTCAGGTATATTATTTCTATTCGGCTTAATCCACAAACGTTCATAAAAGAGCATTTCAATCTCCCAAGTAATTGCCTGTACACAGATCTGTGCATTGGATGCCCAGTCAAATGCTTTGAACACTTTCTAGGTTAGCATTTAAAGGAAGTTTCTTCTTGAAAACATGGAGGGAGCATTTCTAAGTCCTCCATGTGATCTTGCTCTGCTCTGGATCAGAGGACTGCAGGAAGGAAAACATATATTATGTACAACATTTGTGATGGCCTTTTTGCTGTCAGATCCTGCTCTCACCAAAAGAGAGACCTGAGAACCAACACTCCAATGTGAGTGTTGTGACAAAATAGCCTCTAATATTAATACCAATAAAACTCCAACTTCTATAATCTGTTGATGCTACTTGTGTCAAACCCTATCTCTTTAAAAAAAATTATTATTTATTTAATTAAATTTATTTATTTATTTACTTACCCAGTCTCTTTTTAACTAAAAATTGAGGCTCAGGGAGATTAAATAACTTTCCCACGCCCAAGGATACAGAACAACTAGGTGGCAAATTGAGGGCACAAACCCAATTATAACTGACTCTAAAACCCCAGTTCTTAACTCAGACACTGTTCTGCTTCTCACTGTGCTATGAGGAAAAGATGAACACACACATACACACACACACACACACACACACACACACACACAACTAGAACTGAAATTTTGGAACACACCATTTGTCCTAGAATTTGGCTCATTTAGCCCATGAGTGTGCTATTGCTCAAACCTCTTAGGGCTGTTTTCTTTGGTGGGGGATACTTGTAGGCTTATTAATTACACTATAAAGTAGTCTTGATACTCTTTCATCATACCTCATTTTTACTCTAAATAGTAGTAGTAGTAGTAGTAGTAGTAGTAGTAGTAGTAGTAGTAATGATAGGCCTATCTTGGCAATGGACCTAGCTTTGATTATTTCTTGTAATGTTAATTAGCTGTGGGACCTTGGACAAGTTAGCGTTCTCATCTATAAAATTCTTCTTCATAGAATTTGGTCAGAATTAATTTAGATAACGTGTACCTAGCAAAGACTGGGTCTATAGCAGGCAGTTAACAAATATTAGGCAAATTTAAGCTTTCTTATTTTATTAAAGATAAATCTAGGGAGCTGGTATTTAAGGGATATGCCAGTAATCTCTTAAGAGTTTTCAGGAGACAACAGGCATAATAGAAATAGTATATGTTTAGCAGACAGAGCTGAATTCAAACCCAAGCTTTCTTACTTACTACCTGTGTGACATTAGGCAAGTCACTTGGCCTCACCGAACCTGTTTCTTCATCTATAAAATGTCTTCTTGAGATATATTCTCAAGCATAGAACACATAATTTTCCTTTTAAAGTGCTCAGATTTTTATTTTCCCAGAGTTGTAATGAGTGATTTGTGTTTACAATTTTTTTTTGCCTAAAAGCAGAATGAGGTTACCATTTAGGCATCTCAAAAGCCCAGAAACCACTTCTAGTCATCCCTTTTTCATATATCGATATAATACACACACACACACACACACACACACACACACACACACACACACACTTAATTCTGAATCTCTACATAATAGGTCCTCAAGGATACTGTCTCCCATCCTCATCCACTCACCTTCATCAGCCACCTTTTCCTTAATCATGGTTCTGAATAACTCAGTTGTTTCCAACAATTTATTTTCCTTAGGAAATCTTTACCATTATTGGCAATGGTCCAAAGAGTGTGATAGAGTCATTGTCAAAGAACAATTTCCAAAATAGCTTGAGTAATGGCAACATTTTGGGGGAAAGTGAATAGTTTTCTCAGAGGGATTTCAAAGAGAACCAACTTATTTGACAGTAACAGTTCTGGTATTTGAAAAAAAAAATTATATAACTCTAGCCTCCTTTGTAATATTAAATACAACAATATGTGAATCAACTCTGGATGTCTGTTCCCAACATATTTTATATCTCAGGGCAGCTTCCAGCATAGGAATACTCAAATTTTCTTTTAATGTACTTAGAGTTTCATTTTGCCCAGAGCTGAAATGAGTGTTTTGTGGTTACAGTTTTTGCCTACAATGCAGAATGAGGTTACCATTTAGGCATCTCATAGCCCAGAAATCATTTCAAATCATCCCTTTTGTAGACAGCCGATGGCTAATTTTCAAACCTATATTTCACAATTTTTCCAGTTAATTTGCTATTTACTATATATTAAAAACATATGCATCCCATGATAATATAATAAAATTAAAATAATTATATTTCACTTTAAAATATATAAAACAGGCCAATATTCTGTAAAAGTTAGCTATTTTCCTTGGGCTTAAAGATTGCTTAAAAATGTTTACAATCATGATATGCTTCTTCAATGAAATATTTTTAAAACTAATGATCTCACCCTAGCTGGTTTGGGTCAATGGATAGAGTCAGCTTGTGGACTAAAGGGTCCCAGATTCAATTTTAATCAAGGGAAAAATCCTCGGTTGCAGGTGCAATCTCCAGCCCTTGTCAGGGTGCATGTGAGAGGCAATCAATTGATGTGTCTCTCTCACATAGATGCTTCTCTCTCTGCCTCTTCCTTTCCCTTTCACTCTCTACAAAAAATAAATAAATAAATAAATAAATAAATAAATAAATAAATAAAAATAAATCTGGAAAAATATCCTCTGGTGAGGATTAAAGAAATAAAATAAAAACAAATTATATATCCTTAATGTTTTGTTTTAAAATATTCTCAGTAAAAATAGCCCATAGCCACAAATAAAAGTAAAGATAACATAAAGGTAAAATATAAATAATTTTGGTGAAATTGACAATTTGGTGAAGATCTTCTATGTACATTCTCCCCACTCCCAGCAATCCACAGTAAAGAATTTGGTAGACTTAGGACAGGTTGTAAGATCTTGCCTTACCTCAGGTTGGCATTCTGCTAAGAAACCTACCTTGTGCCTGGAGAGAGCCTTGACCCAAGAGCCTTGTGGTCCAGATGGAGGCAAGAAGCAACACCAGACTGAAATACTTGATCATTGTGCCAAACCCTTCAGAGCCAGAGAAACACCTCAGACAGCCACTGGCAATAACTAAGGCATGCAATCACCAGTCTGGATGAAGACTTCTGGAAATATGTTGGGGGCCTCACTGCTCCACTTCATAATCGAGACATCCGGATTTCCCTGTTTTCAAGCTTCTGACTTGTCAAGGTCACTGGGGGAAATGAGTGACGCCCCTTGAATGCTCAGGCTGTACTTTGTGGATAGCTTTCTGGAAAATTTAGCTAATGCTGACTCAGAAAGCACAGAAATGAGGAAGGCAGATAGCACACTGTGAACTGCTGACGGTTTTCCCAATTCCCATATTCCCTGCCACTGCCCACCACCCCCACGAGGTCAGTTCTCACACATCCACTGCTATTGCCTGTGGAGCCCATTCATTTACTCCTAGGAATCTCTCTGTCTCTAAAGGAGATTGAGCATGGGTTGTGCTTTTCCTTTCATAATCAATCAGTGTGGGTTTTCCCAGTTGCACATTCTTCTGATCTGCAGGGGAATGGTGCTAATAGGCTCATGAAAGCAAATGCCCATTTAAATACCAAAGACAGAGTCTTCATGCCTCCCTTTGGGACTTCTTTTATACTTCTTAAAATTTTCTATACCACTATAGGTAATTCCTTTTTCAAAGAAACCAGGCACACACAAAAATCATATTTTAAAAATCCAAATAGGGGGACAGTGGGATCAGGCCTAAATGGGCAGTTGGACATACCTTGAAGGTCCCAGATTGGAGAGGGTGCAGGCTGGGCTGAGGGACACACACACACACACACGCACACACACACACACACACCCGTGCACAAATTTTGTGCACTGGGCCTCTAATCTCTAAATGTTAGCTTAAGTTCTAACACCAATTATCTGTGTGACTTTGAGCAAGCCACTTAACTTCCCTACGTCTCAGTTTTATCATCTACTAAATAAGGGAGTTGAATTATATGAATTTTAAAGTAATGTAGAAATATAATTATATGATACTGCTATTACAGGGACTAGTTGTTTTCTAACATATATAAATAGGCAAATAAATGTATTAGCCAGTGTAGTATATTATAACAACCCCAAATATTAATATCTTAGTAAAATAAAAGTTATTTCTCTCATGTTTCAATCCAGTAGCTGACAATAGTGGTGGCAGCAGTGGTGGTGGTAGTGATGGTTATAGAGATAGTAGTGTTGGTGTATATGTGTGGGAGGGATTTGGCCACACAATTATTCAGAGACTGTGTAGCTCTACCATCACTTAATACCTCAGTTCCCTCCTCCTCCTTATTGAACCAGTAACCAAGAGAAGGACATGTGTGGAAGGATGCTGGAGTTTACTATAGGGGTCAGGCCTGGGAAATGGCTATCTCACTTCCAACCATATCCCGTTGGACAGAACTTTGTCACATGTTCCCACCTCACTGCAAAAGGAGTCTGGAATGCAGTTTAGCTATGTGCCCGTGAGCAAAAGGAAAAGTGAATTGGCAAACACAGTTTCTGCCACAGTTTACCCTTTTGATCACCCTGTATAGGTTTCACTATTCTTATCAGTCACTCTGTTCTCACAAGAGAGAACTCCAGACCCCTTCCAGCTCAAAGTCCATGATCTCTAAGTTATGTTCAGCCATCCCTGTCAGGTCCAGCTGTGGTGCTTTGTGGTCTGGTAACATATGAACTAAAAATGTTGTATGCTGATCCCCAAATGTAATCTGGGGTTAAGCAGGATCTTGATAACCTCAGTAAAAACTTCCATGTACAAAGGAGAGGAATGGGTAACACAGCAGTCACCCGGCCGTAGGAATTCTGGAATACCAATGAAGATACATTATAAAGGCCACTAGATTAGCTTCCTTTGGCTGCATGATAAGAGGAAATGAAGATGAACCAAGAAGAAATAAAAAATGACATCGCTACATGAAGAACTCAATAGAAAGCATCAAGAGTAGACTAGAAGAAGCAGAGGACCGCATCAGTGAGCTAGAAGACAAGATGGAAAAAAAAGAGAGTATAAAGTATTGGGTAAGACAGTCGTGTTTCTAGGAAACTAGATCTGAAGGTCTACACTCCCCTTCACTTTCTTAGCTTCAAGAAAGACTGAAAGATGTAGTCTACCTAGGGAAATTAGATTGGTAAACACTCAGCAGTCTCGATCACAGCAAAATGTATTAATTACAAAAACCATGGGCAAAGAAGGTACTGGAGACTAGGATCAGGCATAGGGAAGAGGAGAAGAATTTATCCAGCTGCTGTGACTGGGGACTTCTGGCTTGCTTCTGGGAGACACTGATAGCCAATGGGGCAATATTGTTGGCTCGGCTCCACAAAATAAGGAGGCATTTAGCTATTGTCAAAGGTTTGGAAATGTGCTTTTATTTTCAAACTCAGGCATGTGACATGCTACAGTTCAATTTTAGCACACCTGTGTAAGGGTTAACAACATTTGGAACCAACAGCCAGTGCTACACAAATTCAGCCTCTCCCTCTTTGTTTACTCTGCAGGCTGTACAGCAATATATATTGGCTTTGTAGTAACTAGAAAGTGAAGTTCCTTTTAGGAATAGCACAAAACAACACATCACTCTGCAACTGAGCCTAGGCACCAGAGTCCTAGGGCTAAGCAGGAATGTCAGACTTCAGAGGCATTTTGAGGGGAATTTTTATTTCAGATCAATATTACTTTAGGAAATACAGGGCCTGTTTCTCTCCTTTTCACTGCTGCTTTGACAACAGTTCCATCCGCTTCAGGTCAATCTTTGCTTTTCAGAAAAAAATACTGGTAAGTACTTTTTTCAGGAATACTCATGGAAATGTGGTTACTCCTATGCCCCTTCTTTTTCTCAACCCCCTTTACTCTGAGTAGTTTGAGTGAGAACCTTGTCTGGGAGAATTCTTGCAGGTCTTCCTATGGAGCAGCTGGAGGTTCAGGAACTCACTGCAACCCCCTCTCCTGGCCTTTGTCTCAACTGGAAACAAAGGTTACAACCTTGTGGCCCAGTGGACAATGGATTCTCTTAGCCTGGTCTTTTAAGAGTGGCTGAGATTGGACATTGCCAGCTGAAAGCTCCATCTCACAGCCACTCTCTCAAGAGCTCTATTTGCATCCTGTCTTTGGGCTCTGAGGACCCAGACCTTTTTTAGTATGTCCAGCCTCCCTGGAAAGGGAAGGTAAACCATCCATCCATGCCCCCAAAGTCTGTCTACCTTGATCTGCACCTCTTTACCTAGTGGCACATCCGTGGTCCATCCTGGCTTGGGCATCTCTCACAGTGATCTGCTAGCCACTGTAAAGGACGTCCCTCTTAAATCAACATGCTGTTCCAAAGTGGGGCCTAATCTAGGTGGGTCTCCTGAAAGGGGTGGTTGCATTAAGCCTGGTTCTTGAGCTTGGGAATGATGTTGCTAGTCAATTCTGTTCCGTCTCAGAGCAGATTGAAAAATATTAGAGTAAGTTGAGGCTAATAAAGATGTTATTGTTCTTATAGAAATAGTGGTGGTGCTGGTGCTGGTATTGGGAAGTATGCAAAATGTCAGCTGTCCTCAAGCTGCTCTCCACCACCTTGAAGGTTCCCTTGTTCTTTTGATCAGCATTTAATGACAACCTCCCCAGCATTAGCCACCATGCTTAGCCCTTACCCAGAAAATGGGTAAGACATGGTTCTTGTCATTGAGGAAAATTTGCTAGGGGAGGAAGACATAGAAATAAGTTATTGTTATACATGGTCATAATGATCAAAAAAGAAGATGTTTAAAAAGTGCTAGAAAGCACAGAGAAGGATGGGTACTTCTATTGTGTGGTGTATAGTGGGGAGTCAGAGGAGGTATTTAAAGCCTAATATGGAGGGGATGGTTTTTGCACTTGGTCCTAAAGAGTGACTAGAAAAAAAATCGCAGGAAGAAAAACTAGTGGGTGGAGGAACAAAGCTGTGAGAGAAAACAGGTTAGTCTAGGCACCAGAAATAGTTTGGAGGTGCTGAAGGGTCTGGGCTGTAAGGTGTCCAATTAGGAGACCACTGGAAGAGGCCATTTAGTGCAGTGGTTAAGAGCACAGCCTCTGGGCCAGCCTGCTTAGCTTTGAGTTCTAGCCCCATGATTTACTAACTAGGTGTCCTCTGAGAGCTACTTGTATTTTTTTATGCTTCAGTTTCCTTAGCTGAAAATGAGAAGACTAGTACCCACCTCATAGTTTTTGTTTGTTTTCCTTGAGGACTAAATGAATTAATACCTACATAGTACCTAGAACAGTGTTTGTATCATAGTAAGTTTTATATTATTAGTATTAGCAACAAAAGCAAACAACTTTAACAACAAAACAAAAGCAAAACAACCACAACAAAACCCACACAGAAACCAATACCCCCCAAAACTGATGAGGGATGAATGAAGGCTGTGAAGGTAGAGCGAGAGGTCAAATTGAAGGTGAGGTATGCCCTATCAGTGTTCTACTAAACAGTTTGGGGATGCTCTGAAACACATGTTTGAGTTGAGAATTCCATTTGAACTGAAGCACTAGGTGTAATTGCACACTTATATGTGGGCACATGGATGCTAAAAGCACAAAGGGTCTCCTTATTCACCTGAGAGTCGAATTAACTTCTAATGGGGAGAGAACAAATAGGGAATAGACTGTGCTGTACAGCAGTTTGGAATTGTACTTGAAATGGAGACCAGCAAGTTCAATATTAAAGCCATGAGTTTGCAGTGTTTTTCAAACATCTTAAATCCACGTGGAGAGCTCTTGAACAGGTACCTGGTGACTGCCCCATACCTAGTGAATATCTGTGGGTTGGCTTTATCCAGAGCACCCATAGCACACGTTTTCGAGGCTTGTTGGCTTCATGCACATGTGTGCTGTGTGTATGTGTGTGTTGTTTGTGTGTACAGATGCATATATATTAATTCACATCTTCCCATTGCATTTCAAGCACAGAGCTAAACTCAGTCTAAATATTTTTCTGAGAAACCTTTTCTATTTCTGTAAAGATAAACTCTGTTCCAAAGGGGCAGAAAGAGAGTCAGTAAGAATGAGATAGGAAATGGGAAGATATTGACGTCGTGACTCCTAATTCCAGGCCTGTTCCTTGGAGTTGGAGTTGGCCTTTAGGCACAATTTTTCCTGATTTTCTGTTGCAAAGAGGAAATGGAAGAGTGAGCTTTTCACTGTTCCCTGCAGTGAGCCAAGGAAGGCGACCTTCCCTTCTATTTGAGTTCCTTGGTGAAGGTGACTTCTTCATCTACTGGCTGCTTTCCCAGGAAAGTTTTGTTGATCCTCCGAGAACATCAGTTGCTATGTATGAAGAGCTCCCACAGGGGAGCTGATTGTGAAAGAACCCCTGCTCATTCTGATGGACCGGTGGCAGCGTGCTCACACCTGGGGCTGACAGCACTATAACTTGGGGAAAGGGTGATGGGCTGTGTGCAGGAGCAGGCTATTGGCTGGATGTCAGGTTTCCTACTGCTCTGTAGGCTGCTCATGCTGGAGTCCTGAGCTCCACCAGGAGTCCCTCTGGGCTGCTGAGCAAGTGGATCTTCCAAGGGGCCCATCGGGCTGCTCCACACAAGAGTTATAGGAATTGTACAGCCCCAAGACTACAGTCAAGACCAGCATTGCTGCGGCCATCATCCAGATGACTTGCCAGTGCTGACACAGTTTGGGATATAGGACTTGTAAGAAATGAACCAATTCTTCAAGTTTGCTGTCAAATGAAAAAATAGATGGAGGGGTTAGTATGTTGAACACAAATATGATGCCCAGACCCATACTTCTCTGTCTGGAACACTTTCCATACTATCTAGAGTACTGGTTCTCAAACTCAGCAGTATATAGAGTCTTTTAGCAGCACTTATTCAAAATACCCAGGCCTTCTGAATAAGGCATGGTCTAGGTATCCATAGTTGAAATTTTCCTTCAAATGGTTTTGACGCCACCAATCCATAGCCTTGATGTTGGGAGCTACTGAGATAAAATACTCTATTTGCTTGTTTGATTCTTCACCCATGCACCCATGCTCACATCTGTTCATGAGGTGGACATAGATATCTGAACTCTCCCAAGCCCCAAGATACAAAGTTGGCTGACCACACTCCCACACATTCAGACAGGACCAGCATCTTTTCTGCATTTAGCGGTATTAGCGACCAGTTCCAAGTTCTAATCTTTGTCTGCCTTCATGTTCAGACACATAGTTTGTTGTCCTTTTTTCCACATCTGACTATATTCAGAGTGGGAGGATTATGCTAAACACATAAAAGACTTGATGTCAGTGATAAATGGCAAAGAACCAGATCAACCTCAAGAGTTCACTTTAAACCGTCCCAAGGCAACCAGAGGACTAGTAGCTCCAGCAACCTGTAGATGGCTTATTCAAGATGTTTTCTCAATCCTGTTAACTTTTATTCCCCAATCTTTCCCTCCTCTTTCTCTTCATACTCTTCTCTCCCCTTTTCACTCACTCTTTTCTCTCTTCCTTCCTTGCTTTTCATCTCAGTCCTCCACCATTTTTTGCCTGCTTCTCTCCTTTATTTCCAACTGCCTTTCAACTTTTCCACTCTTTATGGCCTAGTGAAAAGACATTCTGTCAGATGGCCCACTTTGAAGAGTTCATTCTTAGATCTCTCTGGAGAAGCCCTGGACACATCTATTTCTGAGTGTATATATATATATATATATATATATATATATATATATATATATATATATATATATATATATATGTATATATATATGAGTGTTTTATATATATATATTAAACATTAAAAACAAACAGACAAACAAGAATATTGAGGATTAACAAATGGAGAAGGTGAGAAAAGTGACAGGGCTTTCTGAAGATCTTGAAGCTCACATAGACACTGAAATATTCAGGCTACTTGCTGAGAAGTAAATAGCTTTACTTCTGAGTTAGTAGAAAAAAAGACACCATAACAATGGATAAAATGACTCAACAAATACTGTCTTTATAAAGGGACTAGATACTCAAGAGGGCCTGCCTCAGATGCTACACTAAGGCACTGATTATTTTCTTTTCCTTGTGGGAACCCTCTGATGATCATTTCAGGGACAATTAAGCAAAGCAAAATAATGGTCACATCAGCTGAGGTGAAAATCATCGACTATTTTTCAACTGTTGGGAAGGGAGAGCTTAGAAGTGGAAGCTTATTTTCTTTCAGCTCCATTTAAATTATTTCCTTTCTATTTAAATAGAATTGTATGCTAAAATGCAGCCTTTCTTTTTGGCTATATTTCCATGCCCAAAGCAAACTGCTACAGTGGGGAAAATGCCACTGTAGCCCCACCCTTATGTGGAACTGCAGAGGAGAAGGTCAAGATCTGGTTTCGTGACCCTCAGCTGGTCAGCTGTTTTCAGCCTATAAAAGAGGTTAGAAATAGAATTCCTTTGGAAATCAATTTTTGGTTGTACTGAGTTCTACCCATTCATCCATAGGTATGAATCTTTCTAGGTCCAGGAGATGCTTCCCCCTCTCCTGGACCTAGAGAAGGGCTTCGGGGATGCTGCTTGGAGAGTTCGATATGTTGCAATAAGAGGGAGACAGTGTACTATTGTGTGTGACTTGCATCTGAGAAATTTAAAGAGCAGGGATTTTGCTGAAGTGCTTTGTGGCATCAGAGAAGAGGGGACATGTTGGGGAAAACTATCCTCCCACCAATGGTGGGCCAAAGGTAGATGTTTCACCTCACCTGGATGTAATCTGGTGAAGGGAAGCTGGCATTGGATGTCATGGTTTCTGTCTGGAAATGCTACCTAGAAGCTGAACAATGAAGGTAGACTTCCAGATGTTCAAGGACCAAGAGACAGATTTTAAGTAACCAGGTGTTAGAGATGCATTCAACCTCATAAAGGGACCTGCAACTGAGAGAGCCTGGGCAATGGTTTGAATGTATGTGATACTGGGATGGGAGGAATGGTTTTCTCTGAAGGTCCCATAAAAGGCCACACTAAACAAAGTAAAAAAGTCAGCTTTAAATGCCTGCCAAAGCCTCAAGCCCAGTCACAATACCAGTCAAGTATTGCCTTTCTTACTTCTTAATCTAGATTCCCCTTCTCAGAGTTCATCCTGGAGAGGTCAGACAATGTAACAGCAAAGTGGGGGTGGAGGGTAGGAGTGTAACTAGGAGACTGAGAGAGAAGCCATGCTCCCCATCCCCGCTGCAGACTTCCTTCCTAAAGCAGGCCAGCGCTGGAGGAGGGGCGACACTTGAACTTTATAAGTTCAAGCTTTTCACTATTTCAGGGAACTGCCCATTTTAATTGCTGAAAGGAGGTTATCATTGGGATTTAAATTTGACCAGAGGACTTTAAAGGAATGTACTTAAAGCCATAGAGCAGGTCTGAACAGGCAGTAGGAGAAAATGTAAAAGTTTTCTGTTGCACCTTATGAGTCTTACTTGTTCAATGTAAATGTCAGAAGACTGTGTTCTCTGTTTTAGTATGGTTAAGATATTGGATTGATTCACTAAAATTCATTTAAGCTGATCCTCCAGATAATAATTTTTATATCAGATTACATTATTATATATTAAACATAGTAGACATTCAGTCAAAAAGACGTTGGTGTTTATTGTTGAATCTCTTATGTAAGGGATCAACTACTGGGGTTACTCCAGTGTTTTTTGTTTTGGAATTCACTAAGTAGGACATGGACTTTTAATGACTTCATACCTTGCTTGTTGGTGAGATGGCAAAATTTCATGGGGAATCACATTTGAATGCAGGTGCCTGCAGACACCTGTGTGTAAGGAACTCAGAAATGAATGGACTGCTTGGCATTGAAGGCAACAGCTCTCAGGGCTAGTCTGGCTTTGGTCACAGTTGAGGAAGGGAAACTACAACTTTGAGTGTGCAGTTTATATGATAGCAGTGTCTGTCATCATGCTGGCCCTGAAAAAGTGAAGTTATATCCCTTGTGCTGAAGGACAAGGACCCTTCTGAGGGCTGTGCTAATGTCTGGTATCCATCACCTGTGTACTCAAGACCAAATGTAAATCTGAAAGGGAGCCGAGGTGGGAGAGAGAACAAGTCCTCAGGATAGGCAGGACCAAGAGGACACTCTCAGATGATGGATGTATAGGGTGGCCATTTCTTTAGGCAGCTGATAGGAGCTGTACAGAGAGGGACCCAGGCTCAGCTTATTTTCTTCGGGGTTTCATGAAATGGGAGGAAGCCACCAATCTTCTGAAATCAAATTAGCTAGATAATCCCTGTGCCTTGTAAACCAGACTTTATATTCCATGCACTCTCTGTTTAGTTCTCTTTTGTTCTTTCTTGGTGTTTGGAAATGTTAGAAGTTCCAGCCTGTGTTAGCTGGATTGAAGGGAGTCAAAGGAGGAACTGTTGTCCAGGCCTGTGCCTGACTGCATTAAGGAGAGGAAAGCATTTTAAGAGCAGACGACCCCAAGAGAGAGAAGAGACATAAGGAGATCAGGATCCAACTGCTTGGGGTAGGGACTATACTTTCACTGTTGAAACTTGGGGGTTCTTTTAGTAAGAAAGGTGGTACATTCTAATAAAGTTGTTTTCACTGATGAAGCATTTTCTCCAGTTTTCCTAGATAACTCTTCCCTTGAACATTGGGGTGAATTCATATAGGCTAAGACATTTCACTCTGATTGAATCTTCCACTAACTGTACTCTATTGTCCCTCTGTGCTTTGAAGCATATGTATCTCATGTCTAATTTTCTTTTAAAAAAAAAAAAAAAAAAAAAAAAATATATATATATATATATATATATATATATATATATATATATATATATATTATTGAGTTTTTACAGAGAGGAAGAGAGAGGGATAGAAAGTTAGAAACATCGATGAGAGAGAAACATCGATCAGCTGCCTCTTGCACACCCCCTACTGGAGATATGCCCGCAACCAAGGTACATGGTCCTGACCGGAATCAAACCTGGGACCTTTCAGTCCACAGGCCGATGCTCTATCCACTGAGCCAAACTGGCTTCGGCCTCATATCTAATTTTCATTCTATTATCTTATTTGTTACATGCATGTGATTTCCAGAGTCTGTCAGCAATGAAGTATAGAAATATATCCTATCCGAAGTTTAGCAGCTAATTAGGTAATTAATCATTTTGGCTGGAGCCATTCTCAAACTTAGAATAGCCTGGGGGTCTAAACACAAAGTTTTGGAGAAGTGTTCCAAGTTTGCTGTAACTACGTTTTCAAACATCATAATTCAAGACTTCTGGTTTGAATGTACTAATAGAGACAAGAGGGTAGAATATGTATAGATGGAGCTATCATTGAAATCCAGGATGGTAGATAGGATAAGATGTAGGATCTATACTATCTTTATCTACATGTTATATATATTTTCCAGACTTAGAGAAAAATACACTTGAAATATACAGTATATATATATATAAACACAAGTATTTCCAATCCAAAGTGAAACCAATGTCCAGATAACCAAGCTTATTTGATCAGTTTGGAAGGGTCCTATTGGAAACTCACCTCTGTCACCAAGTTGAGTTTGTCCCTTGCACCCATCTATTCTCTCTGCCTTTGTTCTTGTAAGAAACCCCCTCTAGGCCAGGAGCAGCAGTGGCCAGACCAGCTGGATGTGGAGCGGACCAGAGCAACAGAGGCCAGGCCCAGAGCAGCCAGGCCCGGAACAGCTCGCTCCTCGCCTGCTCCCGCCCCAGGGCTGCCTCTCAGACATGGCTGGAAACTTTTGGGGGAACTTGAGGGTCTGCTGAATCAAGTGATGAAAGCTTAGATCTGGATGTGTTGAGTTAGTATAGCGCTGGGGTGTTGATCTGTGAGTGCCTTGTGTGGGGTCTGGATTAGGTTGGTTGATCCATTTGGAAATGTCAAAAAAAAAAAAAAAAAAAGAAAGAAAAGAAAAAGAAACCCCCTCTAGGGCTTTAGACCAGCTCCCTAGACCATGGTCAATTCATGGGGATACTAGTAGCTGGAAAATGAGCTAACTTTGCCTGGGCTAGGAGGGACTCCAGTCAGAGTCCCTCACAACTTAATTCTAGGTTCCTGATGATAGCTCTGCACCACCACTGCCATCACCTATGACCTCTTGGCTCTTGTAAATATCCCCTTGTTAACTAATTTGGCTCTTTGGAATTTCCTCTGCCTCCTTTCCCAACATGAGTGTCCTCTTGACTTCTGTTGGCTGCTCATTTGGGCCTTAGACCCACTGATGCCCTGGACTGGCACCTCCAGAGATATTGTGCAGTTAATGAATTATGACCCATTTTGGCAGTGGCAAGGGCTCCAACCTGCTTCTCTGGTCCTTTCCCTCTTCTTCACTTTCTTCTGCCTCTTCAGGTTCCTCAGGATCCTCACTCTTCTGTTCTTCTTCCTCCTCCTTTAGGCCTTTAAACTCTTTGATCTTCTTTAGATCTTCCTGGTATCTAGAAGGCAAAAAAGGAACAATAGAGTCTGGGAAGGCCAGGCACAGAGCATCCTTTTCTGAGGTCCGAGAGGAGAGGGCTTCAGCATCCCCAATAATTACGCACTTCCTGTGGTTCCACAAACAGGAAAAAGCTGGGGAGCTCCACTGAATCCCATGGCTCATGTCAGTACAATTTCCCCTCAATCTTCAGTCATCCTTCCTGTTTATGAAAGTGTGACAAAACTGACAGGGAAAAATGTGACCGGGTTCTTGCTCTACCAAACATTCAGTGGGGCTAAGATTACAACTGTTTCTATGTAACCTTGGTGAGTCAGCTCCTCACCTGTAAAATGGAGAGGGTGTCATTCATCTCACAGGGTGTGGGAATGTTCTGAGGAAGTACCAGGCATATGACATGATCTAGTGAGGGTGACACCTGTCACACGGGCTTGCTGGGAAGTTTCACCAAAGTGGCAGGCACACAGCTTGTCTTAGAGAGGTACTCAATAAATGTTTACAAAGCCAATGGAGTCATTTACCCTTGCACATTCTGAGTACAGAGAACAGCTGTGGGTTAAAAGTCAGGCTTTCTTAGAGAAACCCTTCTGATTTCCTTCTCCTGGGATCAGTATTACCCTGAATATACACTTTCTGCCTGTCCTACAGCTGAGTGTTTAAGGCCAGCACAGCTTGACTGAAGCAATCCCAGGATATCTGTGTGCATGGCTGCCCCACAAAAGCCCACAGATTTCACACCAGTGGGAAGCTGTGTCTCCCTAGGAGCACAGGAAACGAAGCTCAGGATGTGATGCCTGGTCAGAGGTAATTTTCTGTCAGGCCAACTCAGTACTCTGTCCCATCTGTGACTGACAAACCAGACTTGCTATTGAAGCTCAATTAGAGAAGAGGACAGTTGGAAGTTGAGGATACTCCAGTTAATGGGAAGAAGGAAAGGCTGAGATAATTGTAGCAAATGCAGTTGCCGCTACTCCTGGGCATTTTTGGCAGCAACATGACTGTTCTGGATGCTCAGGAAGCCTCAGGCACCATCAAGAAGAATCCACCCATAGCCCTTGATTTTCAGGTCATTCTGGGCAGTGACGTTCTGGTGGCATTTTGCCTTTAAAAAAAGGGCAGTCTTGTTATTGTCTGACCACACCCTCTCTCCCTGCTTCCTCCTGTCCTTCCTGTGGAACAGGACTGCTATTTTCTCCACTGAGGCAAGGAGGCCCTGGGGCCACTGGTTGCTTCCCTCAGTCCTCTAAGAGATGGGAAGGCATGTGGGAAAGTATCTTCTGAGATCTGCCAAGTGACCTCAGAGGGGTTGAAGTCTAACTCACCTCTTATTGTACACTTCTTCCTCCATCTTGGCCTTGGTCTCCTGGCTAATCTCCAGGCAGCTCTGGGTTGATGTGGGAGCAGAAGCTTCACAATCTGGGTCCCCATTTGTTTTTCCACTAATGAGAAGGAAGCACAGGGCGTCCTTTCAGGGACAGATTGGGCATCTGAAAACCAAACCACGTCTTTGGCCTGATTGCTTATCAGAATTGAGGAAACTCATTGCATTGAGTTAATTTTAATCCTTCTATCTTGAGACAAGATTTATAAAGGCACTAGTTCATGAATCCTCCCTGGACCCCCAAACATCTAATACTGCTTTAGTTCCCCTTTTCCTCATGCTCCAAAATCCACCTTTATTCTTTTTCTTCCCCGCCCCTCGCCCCCCACATTTATTCTTATCCCAGGAGATGCTGTGGGTGGACAGACAGCTATTGGCACAGATAGTACCAAGATGAGAAAGATGAAGGCAGACCAAAACATTCAGTGGCATTCCATTCCTATGTCCATCTTTTGCTTCATTCATGTTAATACCGAGTACTGACTGACAGGCATATTGTAATACTATCCTGAGGATACATCATAAAATAAATTATCTTTGCCAACACAGAGCTTAGAAGGAAAAAAATCCAAAAAAAAGGAAAGAAAAATCTATAATTCATTGCAAGTTGTGATAACTTTTATGATAGAAACAAACTCTGTACAGTGACAGAAAATAATGAGAGAATCTGCTTAGACAAAGTGGTCAGAAAAGGCCTGAGCTGGTGTAACTGAAGCACAGACTTAAAAGATGAGAAGTCATTAGTTGTATCTATAACCGGGAAGATCAGTCTAGATAGAGGATGCAGGATGTATGAAGACCACAAGACACAAAAGGCACAGAGATGCTCGAGGAACTGAAAGGAGACAGTAAGGCAGGAGTTACTAGTAACTTTTGGACAAGGAGCATCTAAGTGGAGATATCAAGTAGGTAGTTGGATATACCAAAAGCTGAATAAATTCATTTGGTATCATCATCAGATAGATGATATTTAAAGCCTAGGGAAATGATACGATGAAAGATGAAGACCCAGGACCAAGCCATAGACATCTTTGTCCTTAGCACAGGTGAAAAAGGAGCGACAGAGGAGATTGAAAAGTAGCAGTCAGAGAAGTAGGAGGAAAAAGCCAGGAAGCATGGAGTCCTGGGAGCGCAGAGAGGCAAGGATGCCAAGGAGGGAGATTTGTGTGTCATACACACACTTTGAGAGTCTGAGTCAGATAAGTATAAAGTGATTCTTAGATTTAATAATATGAAGATTAAGAGGAGTTTTGATGAAATGGCAGAAGCCAAAGGTAGATTAAAATGGGCTTAGTAAAGAATTGGAGGTGAGAAAGGGGAAGATATAAACACAACAATTTGACTAGGGAAAGGAATAGAAGAGTGTGTTGGGGGAATGCATATATAAAGAAATAGGTTAAAAGATGAAAGCACATTTGAATGTGGATAGAAATGATTCAGAAGAGGGGATGAGAGAAAGAGGATAACCAAAGGAACAAATTCTATGAAAAGGGAAGCAGAGACAGATCTTTAAAAAATTGAGAAACTTCTCCTTGGTTATAACAAAGAGAGGATGGTAGGCTGTAGGTTGGGATTTTGATGAAGGAAGATGAGAGGACTACTATCTAATAGCTTCAATTTTCTCTATAAGGTGAAAGACAAGGTCATCTACTGAGAGTGAATTATAGAGGCCTAGGAAGGCTTGAGGAGAGAAGAGAAGGCATAAAAGAGTCATGTGTGTGTAGGGGGAGACACAGACGTGCTAGAAAATTATAGTAGGATAGCTGGGCAGTGGTGGGAGCTTATTTGAGGTATGGGATCACAAGGTATAAGGAAGTATCCTGATGGCCATGCCTTCACTACAGTGTAGATTCTATAGCCCTCCTAGGTTACCAGAATCCCAACAGGAGTCATGTCAAGGAGGAACCCTCAAATAAGGCAGAAGAGTGAGCAGAGCTTTTCAGCCAGGACTCTGAAAGATCATAGCTGCCACCCTCTCCAGTCCCTCAGACAGACTCTATGAGTGAGGCTTATAAAAGGCTCATCTCTTAGTTTTCATCAGACCTTGTAAACTTTACATTTCATTAGGTTGGAAACCAAAACTCATTGTGAACAAGAAAAAGAAAACTCTAAAAATATCTATTCATAACATTTCTCCTTTTCCAAATTACATTATCCACTCCCTTCCATGTGACCTTTGTCTAATGTGCAGTTTCCTATTTGTCCAAACAATTGGAACAAGAGCAGAAAAAACATAGCTACAGCCAAAGGCCTGGAAAGTAATTATTTTATTAAATAAATTTCTATATTAGAAATAAAGTATTGGTATCAGATTTCTAATTTCTTTTATCTACAGCTGACAACCTTAGAGGTAAATGATAAACAGGTCTGAAGGAGATCATATAGTGTAGGAAGAAGAACTCTCCTGAGGCAAACATGGGTTCAAACCTCTGCTCTAACATGTGCAGATTACTTAACTATCCTGACCTTAGATCCCTCAACTGTCAAATGAGGATAATACTCTATACCTGAAGATGGTATTGTAAGAATTAATGAAAAAATATAAATTTCCTACAATATGGTACTCAACAAATGATACTATTTATTCTCAATTATACACTGAATTTATTGGTAGAGTTTGGTAGCAATCTGATGTTATTTCAAACCTGATGTAAAAAAAATCCAAGTTAATAAATTATCAGAGGATTATTTATATCTTCAAGAGAGAACTTGACATAGATTTCTCTGACACTTCGGAATCAGAGGAACCCTAAATGTGACTTTAAAGTATGGTAAAATTAACATAAAATTGTTTTAATAAATTTATCAAATGTGTGTATATTGTGTCATAAAACACTCAAGCACTTTCAAATTTTGTTGACCAAGTGATGGTAAACAAAACTTTCATTGCCTTCAGGATAGTGCTCTGTAGAGACTAAAACTTTCCCCTAATAGAGCTAGGAAGCCCATTTCAACAACTTTTGAACATGTGGATCTTCTGTCCAGGATCCAGATCTCCCAGGTTGAGTTGATCACCCTGTTCAACTCAACTCACCTATGGGGCTTTAGTTCTTAACAAGCTTTCATATATGTTCTCTCACTTGACCCTCCTGATGATAAGAAGAGCTAACATTTATCCTATGTGTCAGGCTATGTGATAAGGTCTCACTTAAGACAGTGACTCAATAAGGTAAATGACACTATTATTCTCAGTTTGACAGGCAAGAAAACCAAGACTCAGCAAAGTTGAATAACCAGCACAAGATCAAACAGTGTTTGATAGAGTTCAGATTTGATCCTATGCAGGCTGACATTTGCCCATTCTCTTGACTGCACTATATGCAACCTGTGTGGGGGATTTTCCCATATGCAAGATGAGAAACCAAATTCAAGTTGAGTGACTTGCCTACGTTGACATTACTGGTAGTTGTGGGCCTGGCTGGGACTCTCTCCTTAGTCTTCTAACTTCATGCCAAAGTACACTTTCCACAGCTCCATGAGCCCTCTGTTTAAACAGAAGCAGTCTTTTCCTGGGGCTCAGCAGTGTGAAGGGTTCCAGGAAACGGGCTGAATGAGGTCAGGCCTGCTCATAGGTTGAGCCATGCCTTATGATGGGGCCCTTCTTTTAAAAGTTGCTTGTTTAGAGTGAGAGATAGGATAGGATAGGAAAACCATGATTTAATACTGGGGAGGATGGAAAGTAGAGGGAACACACAATATGTGAAACGTTTGCAGTTATATTCTGACCTCTGGACTGAGCTTACAGTTTTTGAAATATCTTCTCCAACTACCTGGAAGTTTCTCCTTGTGTATCTTTTTAAAAAAATAGGAAGAAAGGTGAGTTGAGGAGATTTTCCTCAGAGATCCCAAAAGTTCAGAGGGGGGGAAAAAATCGACACTTACTTTTCCAAAAGTGCAGGCAGTGCTGAGGTGACAACAGGTAGATTGCCTTTCCCACTGGATGATTCTGACTGAACAGAGACAGAGAATTGAGGATTAGAGAGGAAGGAAGAAACTGAGGCTGCTGCGTGTCTGATGATACTGGGGGTAGAGGGGCTGTTGCTCCTCTTCTTTCCCTTTCCTCACTCCTGACACTCTCTAACCTTCATTTGATACTCTTTTCTCAGCCCTTCTCTGACCTCCTTTCTTAGGTGTTGTTTACCTCTGTGGCACATGCAACTTGTAACTTTTACTTTTCCTCTTCGAGTTTTGTTGAGTAAAGAGAGTTTCCATTTGAGGCTCTGTTCTGGAGGGAAACCATCCATTTTTCTCTGTCCCATTTACTGACTTGGATTAAATACCAGTGGGCCTCCTACTAAACACAGACCCCAAGGTCCCTGGTATAAATTCATGCAAGCCTATCACTGTCCTAGAGGTACAATTCTCAGGAGATGCCTGTCCATACCAAAAGCTCAAGCCATCATAAATTTTTTATGATAAATATCCAAGAATTATCACATTGTTTTGTTGCAATGGATTTGATTTAAGTCTGGCTGCACATCAAATCACCTGGGGGAGATTTTTGAAAGTACTGATTCAATCCAGAATCTTGGGGTGGGCCCCAGCATGGAATCTTTAGCCTATATTCTTCCTTCTTCCTTGCCTTGAAGTAACTTTAGTCCTTTATTTTTCATTGCTGTTAGAATAGTTTTGCCTGACCTGGTAAAAAATGTCATGTTGTGCTCCCTTGCAGTACAGACAAGGTCCCAAGATCCTCACCCCCAGACTTAGCAATGTTTTCCTCCCCTCTCAGTACATCAACCACAAAGCTATCCCTCCTCGACTCACCCCACATTAGTCTTAAAGTTTTCCCAGCATTTCCTCTTTTTGCCACCTAACCTCGCATAAGCTTACAGTTCCTTAATGTTGTATAGGGTATTTTTGTTTGTTTCTCTATTTTCCTGGTCACTAAAGGAAATTATAAAGGAATGACAAAGTAACAACCATGTGGAGGTAACCAAGTTTACAGAATCTTACCAAGTCCCTAGAGTCATAGTGTCTAGCCCATGGTCTCTGAATCTCTCCAGAAATAGTCATTTAAGCCCTGAATGAGAAGCACACTGAAATTCTCCCTTCCAATCCTGCCTTTAGATGCACCAACCCCTTTTCCAGGAAGGTTCCCAACATGGCCCTGTTTCCAACTCTTGGCCGGCAGAGCTAATAAGAGCAGAAGACTTTGTCCCCACTCTCCTCAAGGAACTGACAATGATAAGGCAGGGCTTGAACCCTATAGAACTAATGTGCAGGCCAGCTAAGAACTAGGAGGTCATAGTTCAATTCCCAGTCAGGGCACATGCCCAGGTTGCAGGCTCAATTCCTAGTGTGGGGCATGCAAGAGGCAGTTGATCAATAATTCTCTCTCATCATTGATGTTTCTCTCTCTCTCTCTCCCTCTCCTTTCCTCTCTGATATAAATAAAAATATATGTTTTTTTTTAAAGAATGAATTATAGGCATCTTTGTCACAACTGATGCTCATTCATTACCACTTCTAATTTGGGGCTGCTGCCTGTTGTCTCCAATTTTGCACTTCACTTTTTCCTACTAAGTTTACCTCAGGTTCTTGATGCTCCTCATTGCCTCACATGGACGTCCTTTTATTCTTGAAATATTAATGTTTATTGCATGTAACATTATTATATGTAAGATCCTTTTTCTTGAATAATTGGTGTTTATTGCATGTAAAATTATTTTTAAAATTGTTTTTCTTGAGATATTAATGTTTATTTCATGTATCACTATTATATTAAAGATCATTTTTCTTAAAATAAAAAAAAACCTGACAAAAAGAAGTTAAAAATGACCTGTCATTTTATCATTGCCTATAGATAACCATTATTAATAGTTTCACATATATGCTTTCAGAATTTTCTTTCTACACCTAGAAAACCACTTTTAAAAACTATAAAGCAGAATTATCTATATATACTGTTTTTGTATTTAACTCCTTTTTACTAATTTGAAAATTTTTTCATGTCAATAAATACAGGGTGGGGGAAAAGTAGGTTTATAATTGTTCATATGGAAAATAATACAATAATTAATAACAATAATATAATATTAAACTCTGTTTCATATACTCACAACTGTAAATCTACTTTTGCCCCACTCTGTATTTATATTCTAATCATAATTTTTTAGCAATTGCATATAGGAACTACTTATAGGGATGTCTGTAACTTATTTAATCAATCTCTTATTAATGGACATTTGAGTAGTCTCCATCTTTTTTGTTCTTATAAACAAGATTGCAAAGAATCAGGACAGAATAACATTTTGTTTAAGAATTCAAGCTTTGGAAAAAGTGAGGCAAAGAGAGATGAAATAACTTGCTTAATGTCACAAGCTAAAAAGGGGAAATCACAGTTGGTACTCAGATCTGGTGTTACTTTCTGTCCAAACTCTAAAGCATTGTGACATTCTTTAGCCAGTTCTGGAAGAAATTTTGTTCCTACCCCCAATTTTTTATATGCCAAAATTGCAACTTTGTAAAATTTGAATGTGTTTGAAAGTGACTGAAAGTATAAACGTTTTAAAATAAAATGAATTGTTGGTTTTTTAAAGAATACACACTTTAGAATCAGAGAGACTATGGTTCAAAGCTCAGCTCTACCACTACAAAATGTAGCTCAGGTGTTAAAGCCCATTGCAGAATGGGACAAAATCGTACCCACCTTGGATGGTGTAGTTTAAGCATAAAAAGGGATACCACTTACTATCTTCTTCCTCAGTGGAAGACATGGAGCCTGGTCTAAATTGGGCTTTTTAAGCCTATGGCCCAGAATCTGTGCTGGGAATGAACTCATCTTATTGTCTTTGCCCACACCATGGTCACCCACATAGTAGTGAGTTTGAGGGAGAGGTCAAATAGGGTCATCTGGCAAACATGATCATACTCACCAGGGCAGGTAAGGAAGGGATGGATGATGAGCTTGGAGGCTGACTGGGCAGGTTCAGGGCATTAAACTTGGGGACCACAGCAACGCTGACTCTCCGGCGGGGCATGTTCTATAGAAAAAGAAGTAACCAGGCTCAGTGTCATGAAGGGAGCAGCACCCACCACTCAGAAAGGTCCTGAATATGCCTACTCATTCCTACTGCTATAATAACATTCACTGGATAATTTTGCTTTGGGGTAATGACGGTGGTGGAAGTTGATATGGAGAGAGTAGCCAAAGTTGACACAACTTTTCTGTTAGTGGTAAGTTTTGTCTCAACATGTTTCTATTTTTGGTTATTAAATCCTGAAGAAATTAAACAGAAATGACCCCCAGTCTCTGGGTAACCTCCTTGATAGTGTATAAAACTATAGTAATACCAAGGTTTATGCATCGTCTCATGTTCATTTAAGGAATGTTACAGTCAGGAAAACTATGAGCAAGTGAAGGCTGGAGGATGAGCTAGAAGGTATGGGGAGCCAAATTAGAGACTGTCCAGAGGTTCTTTCCCCCACCCCTACACCCCATGGTCTCCTGGGTGACTGTGGAAACTTCTGTTGTACTTCCTCCAGGAGCCCTGGTATCCCTTGAACATGCATACCTTTCCCAGAGAGAGGGACATGGACCGCGCTGTGCGAGGGACCCCGTCTTCTGCAACAGGAGGGAACAGAGAGAAGAACTCAGGTAAGTTTTTCAGAGTAGCCTCCAGCAGGGAACAGTTAGTTAGAAACCAAACCATGGCATCCATGGGCCAGAGGCCTCATGCCATGCTCCTCTCAGATTCTCTGCATATTTCATCATCACTTCTGTAATGGCCTGTACTTTTGGAGCAGGCACTTTTCCTATGAGGAAGGAGAAAGTATTTTTTCCTACTAGTGCTCAGGGAAAAACAGACAAACTTCCTTGATTTCTTTCTCTGCTGCTTGGTGATTTTTTTTTTTCTGTCTAAGGATGCAGCCCTTGGAAAGTCTATAGGAGGCTCGGAGTCACGTCTGCCATGGGTGTTGAGGGCCTCATCTCAGATTGTGTGCAAGCGCAAAGCCCTGCGCCCAGATAACCGAGGCTGACTCTGGTTGCAAGGAGGCTGCAGGGTCAGCTTGGTTTCAGTTCTCCTTTCTTTTCTTGTATCTGAGTACTTCGATTTATGTTCTTGTAGATTCAGCTATTCTTTTAGACTAATGTTTGCTTTATCTTTTTCCAGCAAAAACTATTTGTGGTTAAAGGGTTTGAAGTGTCCTAGTCAGCCAAAATAGCAGAACCAGAAAAATATTCTTTATATATGAAGAGTTCATACAAATGAATAAAATACTAATCGTATAAGTGAGCAAAAATTATAATTAGAAAATTTGTGAAAGTGGAAGTACAAATGTCTAAGGAACATTTAAAAAGGTCAAAAAATACTAATTAATTGTATCTCATATGAGATGAGATACAATTTTGACCCATCAAAGTCAAAGATATTTTTTTAAAGGAAAGGGCAAGTGTCAATAGCACAATGAATTGAGCATTATTGTAACTCATTAAATGAAAGTATTAATGGGTTATTTGAAAATAATTTGCTTTAAGAGCCTTATAAGTATGTTTTTCCCATGACTAATAGTTATACTTCTAAAATCTATTTTAAGGAAAAAATCCAAAATGCAGACAATCTGCATGTTTCATATTTAGAAAAAAAACAGACGTCACATTTTTCTTTTTAAATAGATTTTAGAAGTAACACTGCTCTTGAAATCAGAGGTATTTTTATTTCACTGTAGTCTTTAGAGTCTCGGAAAAGACAAAGATTGCCAGAAACCATGTAAAGGCTTACAAACAAACACTGTATATTAGGGAATGGTCATAGAGTATCTGATGGACACACCTGTTGGGTGGGTGCTGGCCCCTCTGTATGAGCCAAGCTGAGGTATAAAACAGTGGAGTGGAAACCAATGTCTGAAACATTATTCACCATTCAAGACTCAGCTATCTGTTCCCTTCTTACTGTAGGCACTTTCTCACCACCCTCCAGACTGAAGCAGGGGCTGTGCAGTGTGCTCCCCATGGAAGTCTGCTTGCTTCACTGACTATACTGCCCTGCTCTCCCCACAGGTTTGGGAGCTCCTTTGAGTCAGGACTGTGTGCCCTTTACCTCTCTATCATGTGGTGCTAATAAATTTCTATAGAATGAATGGGTACCTTCTCATTTTATAAATCTTGGCTAAGGTGGTCCACAGGGAACACTGCACCTTGTAGGGTGATAATACAAGAGCCAGGTACTAGGGTTTCTTTGATGGCAACTTTCCCAACTTCCAGCACTGACAGGGAGTGGTTTGTTAGAGGCCCAGGCACATGTGGGTCAGGAACCTCGCTGCCAAGATCCAGAGCAGACATTCTGGAGCTGGGAAGCATCAGTGATATTTCCCAGGAAACTTGTGAAACCTCCTGTTTATAAAGGTTTCTCCATCTGTTAGTTTCTGTACTTTCCCTCCTCCCGCTCTTGGTAACACGGATGTTTGCATTCCACGGGGATTCCTGTCCCTAAAATGTCTGTTTTCTCCCACTGACACCATCGGCATCAGCCAGAGCCTAAACCCTGGCAGCCTAAGGAGACTTTCTGTCCCAAGGCACTGTCCTCTTCCTGCACTGCTCAGGAGCCTCTTAACCCGTCTCCATGCCTTAGCGTCTGCCCTTCCCTCAGGCATTACCCACCCTAAGTCAGATCTTCTCAAAACACAATATGACAATGTTGGGTGATGTCAACTCACCAGTGACTCCTTTATTGCCTAAGGGACAAAGGCCTGGAATGTGGGCCTGATGTACCAAGTCTCACCTTCACCCTGTCACTATCATACCTCATCCTGGCAACCACACACCTCTGTACATGCTGTTAATACCACCAGGATGTGTTTCTTCCTCTTTCCTGAAGAACTTCTATTTTTACTTTAAAATACTGCTCAGACACTTTCCTTGACTATCTCAGCCTGCCTCCCTCCTCTGTGCTCTGAGAGCAATTTTATAGAACCTTTTTAAAAAAGGATTTCTTTAAAACATTTGTCTTGCTCATGAGTCTGTTATTCATCTCAGCAGTGTCTCCATTGGCCAGGCTCTCACTCCCTCTTCACTACTCAGACTTCATCTTCCACCTGGGCTGTTGTAATAGCAGCTTCATGGCATTCCCCGGCTCTGGCTTTGCTCAAGAATGAGCCTTACAATAGTCAGAGGGACCCTTCTAAACTTCGCATATGATCATGTCATTTCCCTGACTGAAATCTTTGGTTGGATCCCTAAAGCTTTCCAGGATTCAGTCTAAAGTATATGTGAAAGCACAAAGGGTCTGGGGTCTCTCATTTCACAAAGTGGAGTGAGCGCTCACAAACTGTGGGCTTCAAGTCATAGTTAGCTGCTCTGGTTCTCTGTGCCACAGTTGCTTTGTGGCCATTCATGTTTGGCCCCTTTGGAGCAGCTGCTGGAAGCCTTTGTGGGCAGCATTTGGCAGGGGCAGTGAACCTTGCTCAATCTGAAATGTGTCCTGGGGCAGCCCTGTTAGGTGCAATTCCAGCCTGGAGACATCAGGGACCCACATTGCAGGCCCAAGATGAGGGCAGGATACTGGTTCCTTACCAGAGGGACCGCAGCTGCGGCTAGAATTCTGATTTGCCAGTTTTTTAAATTCCATGAGCTCTGCATGGTCCTTCTCATACGTCCTCTTCAGGTTCTCCACGTACTGCATCATCACCTCTGTTGCCTTTGACATGCGCTTTTCCTGCAGGAAAGGAGATCAGGAAACACAGGCATTTGGGGTAAAAGCTCATCAGCACTTGTTTGCACTGAATGAGGCTCTGGGCTGAGTGAATCAAAAGGATACATGGAGCAATTAGACAACCCTGCCCTCCAAGAGTTTGCTGCCCACCATGTGAGCTGAGACAGGTTGTAGGCACCTGCACTCAGAGGACAAGAATAAGCACAGGCATAATGCTTCAGGTGATGGCAGGTGGAAGAGGATCAGCTCTGCTCACAGAGAATGGGTCAGGGAGTTTCATGGAGATGGAGTGACGTGGCTGTAGGGTGTATGCAGAAACTGGGCATTTAGACATGGACACAAGGGACAATGAACATTCTGGACAGGGAATTCTAAGAGCAAAGGTACAGAGACAGGAAAACATAGGTCTTATATCTGGGTAAAGGATATACCCTCCAAAGAGAAGTCCTTTGAAAAGTGAAAGGGAGTGTTATTAAGAATTATGCTGAGATCAAAGACCTAAGTATAAGACCTGAAACAATAAATTACATAGAAGACAACATAGGTACTAAACTTATGGGCATTGGTATTAGAGAGGATATTATGAATTTTATCCCAAAGGCAAGGGAAGCAAAAGCAAAAATAAATGAATGAGACTATATCAAACTAAAAAAAAACGTCTGCAGAGCAAAAGAAACCATCAGCAAAACTAAAAGGCAAGTAGTCGAACGGAAGTGATACCTCCATTAAGGGGCTAATATCCAAAATATAGAGAGGACACATACAACTTAACAACAAAACAATCTAATAAAAAAAATGGGTAGAGGACCTGAACAGATACTTCTCCCAAGAAGGCATACAAATAGCCATCAGATGTATGAAAAGATGTTCACCTTCACTAGCTATTAAGGAAATGCAAATAAAAACCATAATGAAATACCACCTCACCCCTGTTATAATTGTTATTTTCAGCAAGACAAGAAATAACAAGTGTTGGAGAGGTTGTGGAGAAAAAGGAACCCTCTTTCATTTCTGGTGGGAATGTAAACTGGTACAGACGCTATGGAAAACAATATGGAGATTCCAAAATAAATTAAGAATAGAGCTACCATATGGTCTGGCAATACCACTGCTGGGCATCTACATGAAAATTTAAAAACATTTATTTGTAAATATTTATATGTACCTCTGTGTTCATTGCAGCATTATTCATGGTAGCTAAGACATGGAAACAACTTAAGTCTCCCTCAGTAGATGATTGGATAAAGAAGATGTGGTATATACATACAATGGAATACTGCTCAGCCATAAGAAAAGACAAAATACTGTCATTCATTACAAGATGTATGGATCTTGAGAATATCATGCTAAGTGAAACAAGTCAGACAAAAACCAAACAACCAAGAACCATATGATTTCATTCATATGTGGGATATAAAACAGAAAGCAATAAATGAACAAAAACAAACAAACACTCATAAATACAGATAATAGTATGGTGGTTACCAGAGGGAATGGGGTAGAGGGAGGTAGAAGAGAGCAAATGGGGTCAAATATATGGTAACAGAAGATTTGACTTTGGGTGTTGAGCACACAATGCAACATTCAGATGATGTGATATAGAATTGTACCCTTGAAACATATAATCTCATTAACTAATGTGTCATCCCAATAAATTTAATAAAACATTTTAAAAAGAATTATGCTAGGACAATAGGCAAATACTAGGACTGTCTGGAAGACTAGGGATGTACAGGCCATCCCACTTATGTAGGAAGCAGCAAGCAGTTGGGTTTGTTCACAGTAAAGGCAGTTAGAGCTGGGTTATGAAGGGCCTTGTCTTAATGTAAGGGAGTGACATACTCAGGCCACCCGTGGAAATTAGACTGATGGAGTGGGACTGGTGGCATTCTACAGTCTGGTAGAACTAGAGAGAGAGGTGAGGACTTAGACTCAGAAGCTAGGGGTAGAAAGCCATTTGGAGATGGGTAAAGACTGAAGTGAGCAACACACATGAGCCTAGAAACATGTTTGGGATAGCTGTATAGGTCAGAAAGATTTTTCTCTGCTTATACCCCTTGAATCCTCCAGAGTGCCTAGCCCAGGGTGTCTGCCTAATCATAGAGGATCATGCTCAGTGACTGTGCCCTAGAAAAGTTCCCTATATCTGTGAGCTGAGACCAGCCACTTCCTTTGAGCTCTTCCTTTTTGACTGCTCCCAGCTGGATTGACTTCCTGGGTACTGCTGCTGAGTCATGAGCTTTTTCCCCTGGAAGACAGAAAGATAGGACAGCCAGTGTCTTGCCCTTCCTTTGTTCTACAAGCACTGCCCCAGGAGCACCCTGCTGACGCAGTCAGTGCAGCAGGACATGGGTCCACGGTAATAGCAGCAGGTGTTTTACAAGTTTGTCAGCAACCCTATATGGCAGATACTACCAACAGCCACGTATTTTGTTGGAGAAGCTGAAACACAGAAAGCTCAGTAACTGGCCCAAGGCCACAAAGTGAACCCTGGTTGGGGCAAGATCAGATCTCAGGCAGCCTGATCCTACACACCAACCCGGATCAGGGCAGTCTCTGTGTGCTTCAGGACTGCCTTGTGGCTGAGAGGGAGCTCAACCAGGTCCCCAGCTCTGCCGCTATTCCTGCTGTTACTCTTCTGAGACTTCATGTCTTCATCGGGGGATAAGGATATTTACTTTAAAGGACTGCTGCGGGGATTAAATGAAACAGAGCTGTTTTTCCTAAAGCATGTTTTGCCAAATACTAGTTCCATGGGAGCTGAGTAGGTATATTTTATGAGACATATAAAAGAAGTGGTGTTGGTTCTTCAAATTTGAGAAATACAGAGGTAAACTTAAACAGGCTTCTTCACTATAAGACTTCTTAAAGGCTTGATTATTGCAATATGCTTTAGAAATCTCCAAGAAAAGAAGGGAGTGTGTATGTGCCCACAGAAACTTTTATAAGGAGCACTTGAGGGTTTAGTGGTCCACCAAAAAAACTCTGAAAAATACCGCAACAATGTACTGACACAGAGGAAGCCATCAATCAGTGGTATCTGAGTTGTCACTGCTTATATTATTGCTTTAGTTACTGTGGGCAGAGCAGAGCCAGTCAGCAGGGCTGGGAGCTGGCGAGGCTCACCTGGCGGACAGCCCCCACCATCTCAGCGCGGCTGGAGAGGCGGGCAGCCAGGCGGTGCAGGACAGCGATATCCTCCAGCAGCCTCTGGTAGGTCTCCCGGTGCTCACAGTGGTTCCAGAGTGAAGCTGAAGACTAAGGAGAGAGAAAGAAATCACCCGGGGTCCTCATAGGGTGAGCCCCGGTCCCTGTCCTGCCTGAGAGGAGTGGCCTCTGCAAGGCCGGGGCTACAGCTTCCTCTGGGCACTGGAGATGCCCCATGTGGACACACTATACTTGGCTGGCCTAAGAGAAGGGAATCACATCTGGGTCTCTGGTTCCCAGTCACCCAGCCCCCCTCCTGAGAAGATTCTAAGGGCTCAGTGGCCTTAGACACTTGCCCTTCAGGTCACCAGTCCTTCAGGATCTCGGCCTCAGCACACTCTGAGAAAGACTATCTGGCTCAGGGCCTGGGCCTGATTTCTCATTTCAGGAAACTATTTGGTGACTGAGAAAAGCAGGGTACTCAGCATGGCTCTTGTAGATAGTCCTAACTCCAAGGATTCCCCAGTCAGACTCCACAATTACCATAATGGAAGTTTTGAAGTTTTCCAGTTCCTTCTCAGTATCCTCTTCTGTCAGGTTGCGTTCCCTTTCAGCCTGGTTAATTCTAGATTCCAGGGTGTAGCTGTCATTTCTAAAGGCCAAGGACAGTTGTACAAACACGTTCTGTTGGGAACAAGAGCGTGGGAGAGGTGCTAGGAGGAGTTATTGCAGGGAACGTGGGCAGCTGCAGGTGTGTTTCTTGCATGAGCATTTTACATCAGCTCCTGGACCAGTCACCAAAGTAACAGTGCATCCATGAAACTCTCCCTTATGGTTAACTGCACCAAGAACGGTGAGCTAGTAACCCGAGGTCCATGCTAGGTCCTTCCCAGGACCAGAGACCAAATGCATTTTACTGAGGAATAATAAGAGAATAACACTTTGTTTTTCCCTGAACTTCAAGGAAATAACATCCTGTATTTAGGTTTAGATAAACTTGGACCAACACAGCTGATTATGTAAGCAGTTTGGATTCACGCTAGGATTTATTACATGTGGGTTTTTTGGAGGTTTCGCATGAAACCACTATAAAGATAATTTGAGATGTAAGCCTTGTTGACTTGAAGCAAACTTCAACTAGCATCTTGCCTGAGTATTCCAAATCCTTCACTGAAAGCAGCTATGAGCTGCCAGGAGATGGAGTAAGGCCAGGCATGATTCTGTCAGGAGAAACTTTCTGGAACAAATATTCCATGCCAAAAATGCAGCCCGCATGAACGAACTTTGAAAGGTGTACTGATCAGACATGGAATTCCTGGAATAATAGGAAACCCCTGGGGAGGAGAAGTAGACAGATGGACTACACAGGAAGGAAGCAATGGCCTTCGTTTTACAGCTTTCACTGCCCGGCCTGAGCCAGGTGGTAGCAGATTTACACCATTGGGGTGACAGAACTCTGCCTGAGCTTCTGAAGTTCATGTAACCAGGCCTCATTGACCATCTATTATATGCCAGCAATGCCATGAGTTTTATGTACCTCATTTACTCCCACAAAACCCTCTCTATGGGAACTATTATATCCCTTTATGGATAAAGAGACTAAGACCAGAGAGGTCATTAAGTTGTTCAAAGTGAGACAGTGTAGCAGAGCCAGGCTTCAACCATAGACTGATTCCAAAGCCTGTGATGCTTCCATCTTGCTGAGCACTGGTTGTGTCAGCATCCATCTGAGGACAGGAGCTGGCTCTTGTAAACTGCCATGGCCATCTTCACCAGTGTCAGCGGGTAGGATTCTCAGTCATGTTTATCAGTAATGCTCAATGTTAGATTCTCCATTCCTGGTTAGCCCTTCAATGAAAGTGTAAGTAAAGCCCAGTCAAGCCCAGGCTTCATAATTTCACAAAGCACTGGAGTTACTTACCTCAACTTCCTTTTCAGTGAGCGGAGGGGCACTGTGGGGGGAAAGAAAAGACACACAAATGAACGTTATCTAATTTATGAAAGAAAAAAAAGGTGACTTTGAACAACAAACAGACCATAGGTTTCCAGAAACTGAGTAAGGGGAGTTAATGAGACAGGAAAGATTCAGAGTATACTTCGTGTGAGCTCTGGAATCTGTGAGATATTCTATCAGACATTGACTCCTATAGAAGAAGTATGGTGGAAAATACTAGATCCTGGGGGCAGTCCTCCATCAGTGCCTCTACTAGACATGACTTTGGACGGGTTCTTTTAATCTCCCTCTGTTTGCTCATCTGTCAGATGGGAATATTTTATTTATCTTACAGGAGTCTTATAAGGAATATATGTATGCATATCCACATGTGTACAAGTGTGTGTATATGTGTGTTCACATATATGATATACGCAGGTATTTATGTATACATGTATATGTGTGTGTACACAGGTGTTTATACATGACATCCACACTCAGGAGGCACTCAGATGTTAGTTATCACAACTTATTCACGGCTGGTTTTGAAGATTTACTAAGAAAGTGCATGTGCTACATACTTTATATAATAGACTGCACACAATAGTTTTTTGGGTCTACCCAGGTCCGCAAAGCTTGATCCTCCTCCTATCTCTGAGGATTGTGACAAGGGTGCATGTGAGCCATAGAATAAAAGGTAGGAAAAAGTGGCCAGAGCTCTTCTTCACAGCTGGACTCAGACCCAGCAAGAAAGTCCTGTCTAGCACAGCCGTGTCATTCTGAGAGGTTCCTCATTGTGTGTGGTTCCCACAGCAAGCAGTCCTTTTGTCTGCATGCTTACTGTGTTGCTGCTGCCACCACTCTCCTGGTAACTAAAGCTAGCCTTGTTCTGAAACCCAGACAATGTAAATAATGCACAGGCCCTTTCCTGTGCTGGGGTGGGAGGACTGGGAGCGGTTCTATCAGCGTCATAGGACATGGCAACAGAGTGTGCCATTGATAAGACTCTCAGGAAACACAGCTTCCTCCCTTTGACAGGTGTGGAGGGACCCCAAGAGCAAAGGTAAGGGTCAGCTATCTCTGCAAGAGCTGGTTCTCACCCTGACAAGGAACTGTGAGAGTCTGCCTGTCAGGATGAGGCAGTAAGACCCCATGGCCAGCAAGTCAGCAGAGTACAGAGCATGGGATAAACAACTACAAAGATGGTTAATGCTTACAATTCTTGTCACAACCCCACCCATCATGCTCTTTCTGCTGTGGGCCAGCCAACATAATCTTCTAGAGCAGGTACATATTGCTTAAATGATTTATCAAAACTCATTAAGCTTGCTTTTGATTCCTGACTTTGGCTTTGTGTGAAATTTGCGTATTTTGTGACATATGAACCAAACTTATTTTTCTATTTTGAGGACTCATTTTCTGCTATTTTTATATTGAACACACTTTTTAAAAAAAAATGTACTAAGCCCTGAGGAGTCAGGGAAGTGTGATTTAGTTAAAGAAGCCATGTGACAGACATAGCCAGCTCTTGATGGAGCTATGCCTTATGAACTGGCATAAGCAAGTAAGGGGCAGAGCCTCGGGCCTCCAAAATGACAGAGGTTTGCAGGGGACATACAAGGAGATCCCTCTGGATGGCATTGCCTGCCTCGGAATTCAAACTCCCTTGATAGGCCTTAGAATAAAATCAAGGCCTTCTCTGAACCAGCCCCTACCACACTCTCCTCTTCCCACTCTCCAGCCACATTCATCAATCTGCTCCTCAAACACACTTACTCAGTGACCCAGGACCTTTACAGTTACTGTTCTTTCCTTTTTTTCACTCTCTTTTGTAACGACTTTATGAAATATAATTCACTTACTATAAAAGATACAATTCAGTTGTTTTTAGTATATCACAGAATTTTACAACCATCATTGCAGTCAATTTTAGAACATTTTCATCATCTAAAAAAGAAACCCTGTACCCACTAATTAATAGCCACTCTCCACCTTTCCAAACCCCTTACCCCACCACCAAGCAACCACTAATGTGCCTTTTTTCTCTATGGATCTCCCAACTCTGAATATTTCTTATAAATGGAACCAACATGTGGTCTTCTGTGACTGGCTTCTTTCACTTGGCATAATGTTTTCAAGGTTCAACCACATGTAGTATATATTAGTATATTATTTTTGTGTCTGAACAGTATTCCAATGTATAAATATATTACATTTTGTTTACCTGTTCATCAGTTGATGGACATTTGAGTTGATTCTATTTTTTTGGCTATTATGAAAATGCTGCTAGTAAACATTTAGGTACAAATTTTTGTGTGGACATATACTACAGTACTATTTTCATTTCTCTTTATGATATACCTAAGAATGGAACTTCTGGGCCATATGGTAACTATGTTTAAGTTTTTGAAGAACTGCCAAACTGTTATTCCAAAGTGGTTGCACAATTTAACTGAAGATTCCAAGTCCTCCACATTGACATTGTTAATCTTTTTTAGTATAACCATTCTAGTGGATGTAAATGGTATCTCATTATCATTTTGATTTGCATTTTCCCAATGACTAAAAATGTTGAGCATCTTTTCATATGCTTAATAACTCCTCATATATATTCTTTGAAGAAATGTCTACTTAAATCCTGTGGCCATTTAAAAAAATTAGTTGTCTTTTTATTGATTGATGAGTTTTTTTAATATATTCTATAAATAAGTCCCTTATCAGATACATGATTTGCAAATATTTTCTTCCATTTTCTGGGTTGTCCTCTCACTTTTTTGATAGTATTGTTTGTATCACAAAAGTTTGGTGAAATACTATTCACTTATTTTTTCTCTTGTTGTTTGTGCTTTTGGAGTCATATCTAAGAAACCATAGTCTAACCCAAGGTCTCACATATTTGCTCTTATATTTTTTTCTTTTAATACTTTAAAGCATTGGCTCTTATATTTAGGCCTGTGATCCATTTTGAAGTATTGTGTATTATGAAGTAATTTTACTCTTTTGTATGTGACTATCCAATTATCCAAGAATGATTTGTTGAAATTACTATGCTTTTTTGTCGGGAAATTTTTTCCCCTGAAATCTTCGCATGGGTAACTTTTTTTTTTTTTTTTTTTTGTCATTTGTATGTTTCAACTTAATTACTACTTTATCATAGAGACCTTCTTTGATCTTCTACCCAATGTTCCATTCTCTATGTGCCTATTTCATGGTCTTCCTAACAGCTTTGCTATCTGAAGTCATTCATTTGTTATTTGACCATTATTTGTCTCCCCAACCAGAATGTAAGTGCCATGAGAACAGGGTCTGTGTCTCCTTGTTCTCCATTTTAATGGCACATAATGGGCACTCAATGAATATTGGTTGATTAAATGCCTGTTTATTGCTCCTGCTGGTATTTGACCCTGGGATTCCTTACCCTGAGACATCTCCATTTTGCACTCTTATTATCCAACCATTGACCATGTTTCTAGTTTGGGTTCTAGACCTGGTTTTTCTACTGAAATTTTCTGACCCTATAAGTTCCTTCTTGTTAAGGGTCAATCCAAAATTATGTAGTTCACATAGAACATGAAACAAACTCCTTTTGCATATTAAACTCAAGTGTAATTTTTCCATAT
This sequence comes from Pipistrellus hanaki, assembly GCF_964339955.1. Lineage (NCBI taxonomy): Eukaryota > Metazoa > Chordata > Mammalia > Chiroptera > Vespertilionidae > Pipistrellus > Pipistrellus hanaki. The sequence goes on from NC_140511.1 coordinate 48,964,242, forward strand.
TTCTTCTGGGGAAAGGAATCTTGAAGCTCTGGCTTCCTTCTTCTGAATGACAGCATACATGACAGTTTGTCCATATCTCCTAAACCCTGAACCAGAGCTACAGAGTTCTAGGCTGAACCAAGGGCCCAATTTGGAAACAGCCTCTACTGAAGCCAGAAGCAGGGAAGCTGATTTAGTGGTTGGAGCAGGGAACTTGGGGTTGGGCAACATGGCTATTGACATAATGCATGAGAGATACTGACTTTAATCTGACAGCCTGAACCACATGCTTCAGAAGCTGAACTTTTTCATGGACCATGAAAACCCAGTTTGGCCTCATGTTTGGTGGCTAGTAACTGTTAACATTCTCAATGATGGTAGAACTGCTGAGTCTTCCCTTCCTGGGAAAGCTGGGAAATTTAATTCACTGGAGGAGTGCCCTAATCATACTATCTTCAACTTCACAAAGGAAAAAGAAGCCGTAGCACTCTTATTCCTTGAAGACTGACAAGCACTGATGATGGTTTCGGTACTTTGATAGGCCCCTGGTATAGCTGGAAAGGCAGATCAGTCCACCATGAATTCGATTCCTGACTTCATCACCTGCCAGTATGTTGCTTTGCTTCTCTGTTCTCTCACTGACAATGAACAAAAGAAAATCTTTATTTTCTGCCTCCCTGGGTTGTCACTAACACCAAAAGACACATAGCATGTAAACTTGTGCTCTGTAACCTGCAGTGCATTTGGGGTGCTTCTCCTTTGACTTCCTGTCTCTGGACACCTCTTCTGTGCCTTTCCACCAGGTGAACTGGCCTAACTCACGCCCTCCTCCAGCTGTGAATTCAGCCTGCTTCCAACTTGTTTCTAGCTCTTTTCTTAATGTTGATTTAGTTGCTAGGTCCCTCTGAGTATTGCCCTGATGGTTCTGTTTTAGGTCATTACAGTGTGGAATTTGAACACATAACACCCAATGGGCAAAATTTGTTTTCCTTTCATATTTACCCCTAAATTGGGAACCTCTGTTAGGTCTGGTGGCTCCTCCCAGTAGTTTTGTTCCCAACAGTTAGTCCCCAGGTTGCTGGGTTTGGTGGGAGGCCTCATTTGCAGGCACCCTCCCAATCCCTTTTGCTTAGTGGTACCCTATTTTCTCTCCTTTATACTCTAAACCAGGGGTCTTCAAACTACGGCCCGCGGGCCGCAGAGGAGTCTGATCCAGCCCGCCAGGTTTTTTGGGCAGTGAGCGCAGCCGAGGTGTGACAGTAGGAATTAGTAGTTCATATAGTCCGGCCCTCCTGCTCTCTGAGGGACCGTGATCTGGCCCCCACTTTAAAAAGTTTGAGGACCCCTGCTGTAAACTATTCACTTTTCAACCCAGGGCCTGCTATGTGCTGACAAAATGCTAAGCCATGACTCACACACCATCTCATGTAGCTACCAATGACAGATCCCTGTTGTGTAGGTGAGGAGACTGAGGCTTGGGAAGTAAAGTGACTTTCTCCCCATGTGTGGAAAAGAGCCTGGTAGGTTTTTCAAGCATCTTTCTTCATGTGGTTCCAAATGTTCTACATCTTTATGCAGATATGAGACCTAGAATCTCTCAGTTATTTTGTGCACTATGGGTGGAGGGGGGGTTGCAGGGGGTCCCTCAGCCTGGCCTGATCCCTCTTATTGTCTGGGGACCTCTCTTACTGCCTGCCTACAGCAGAGGCAGGAGAGGCTCCTGCCGCGGCCACTGCACTCACCAGTGGTGAGCCCAGCTTCTGGCTGAGCTGTGCTCCCCCTGTGGGAGCACACTGACCATCAGGGGGCAGCTCCTGCATTGAGCATCTGCCCCCTGGTGGTCAGTGCGCATCATAGTGATTGATTGTTCCATTGTTCAGTCGATTTGCATCTTAGGGTTGTTTTATATAGGATGGTAGAGCTGGGATTAAAACTATGTCTCCTGGCCCAAAGCCCACCACCCTCTGCTGCCATGAGCCTCTTAGTGACCCTTGTGCATGCCTAAGAACCTGGCCCTTTATTATTCTTTTTATTTTAGATTTGGACCATTAGTCTCTGATCCATCTGGGGTCCAAGATCAAGGCTGGTGCACTTCTTTGTCTCATCTAGACTCTAACACAGGCTGCATGATACAGGTCTTCTGCAACCCGCGCCCTGATCTTACCTTCCAGGGAGAGACTTGTGGACCCGCAGTTTGCGCAGCAGCACATCAGAAATATTGGGCATGACATCCAAGCCACTCTTTGACTCTTCTTCCTCAATAGCTGGAGAGAGTTCAGAATGGAGCCCTAAAAGAAAAAAAGTGCTTAGCTTATAAAATGTCTGTTTGTAATCGCAGTAGTACTGTTGCAACTTGCTTCAATGGATAGGAAGAGCTTTTACAGTTACAAGGACCTTTGTGGATTGAAGGGACCCTAGTTTGATTCCAGTCAATGGCACATGCCCAAATTGCGGCTTGATCCAGCATGGGGGGCGGGGGGGGGAGGGAGGGAGGCGTGCAGGACACAACTGATCAATGATTCTGATGTTTCTATCTATCTCTCCCTCTCCTTTCCTCTCTGCAATCAATAAAATACATATTTTTTTAAAGAACCTAATTATATTCTAGGGACTTCATAATTATTATTTTGACTCAAGAAGCCAAAACTTAATTTTCTCAATTTACAGGTAGGTAAACAAAAACTCAGCAAGTTGAAGAATTTGTTTAAGGTCACAGAATTAGTAACTAGCATAGGAAGACTTCAAACCAATTCTTTCTGCTCCAAATTCTATGCTTCCTATTGCTTTCCAAAGTATCAAGCAGGCTCTTATGTCTGGAGTCAAAGGTTTGTTTCTGGCAAATGGAAGCTGGTTGGCTATTTGGCATAATGTTTGCAAAGGTCCCCTCTCTTTAGCAGGTTTTCAAGAAGCCTGTTGCCGAATTATTCTTCCTCAACTGACTTCAACAGTTCAATCATCTGTGGTCTACCTCAAAATCAGTGTCTGGTTCCATATCCCCAAAGGCAGGAATATAATTAGGATTTTTTTCAAGGTAAATCTAAGGTCATTAAGTTTTGTGTTTTTTTTAATATCTCAGAAATAAATGCCTCATAGTCAACAAAATGAATGAACAGGCTTTTGTTTCTCCTAAAACTATCCAGAGTCTTGCTCTACAGGCAGAAAGAACAAATGAAATATTTTCTTTCCATAAGTCTTTCTCCTGTTTGAAGATAGGTATTTTATCTCTCCCAAAGTTTTCCTTCTCCAGGTACTAGCCCATTTTCCCAACTGCTCATTGTGGCCCACTGTGGCCATGGCTTCTAGACATGATCCCCTGCCTGCATGCATTCTGGTTGTTGCTGTCCTAGAGGCTCAGATGTACTCTTACATGCTCATAGCTGAGGAGGACATTGGCACATGTCCCTGACATTCACATTTGCTATTCACACAGCATAGACTTGGCGTGCCTTACTGTGGGCTCACAAGGCATTTAGAATTAAAAGCCTCAAATCTCTTTTACTTGAGCCAAAATAAGTATCGTCATCCCATACCATGGTAATTTTCCATTTGCAAGCAGAAGTTTATAGTTTTGTTTTACCATTTCAAGTGGATTTTGACCAAGGAGATTTCCAACCTGCTCAATCACTTTCCAGAATTGTAGGCCAGGCCAGAGACCAGGACTAAAGGCACTTTTGTGGTAGCCATGCAAATGGAACTGAGACTGGGAGTCATGTGAATCAGAAGCCTTAACAAGGGAGACCATGCAGAGAAGAGGGGGTGTAGTTTGGCTCCAGGTAAAGAATGCTTAAAATACTTTGAGCTTTCCACTCAATCATGTGGCTAAATGGTTGAGTGTCAACCTATGACCCAGAAGTCACAGTTTGATTCTTGGTCAAGGCACATGCCTGGGTTGCGGGCTCAATCCCCAAGTGGGGGACATGCAGGAGGCAGCCTATCAGTGATTCTCTATCATTGATGTTCCTATCTTTCTCTCCTTTCCTTACTCTAAAATTAATTTAACAAAAAACATATTTAAAAAAATACTTTAAGCTTTCCAATAACAGAATGGTGTTCATGAGTTTTTTGGTACTCAACGTATCCTGGCCAAGTCAGGAGACAGGATAGTCAGTGGTCCTCTTTTTAATATATGTTTGGACTAGACATTCTCTTAGCTATCTGTCACCTCTTGGGTTCTGTCCTGGCATTTACTATTCTCTGACATTTCGTGTGACAGATGGTAAATCCTGTGTTGCTTCTGGCATCAATCTGTCAATAACCAGCTGAAAGATAATTAAACAATGAGCTCCTGAGAAATCTGTGTGGTTGATTGAACCATAACAAAGTCTAATAATCAAGTGAAAGTCATACCAGGGATCTTTGCCAAGAAAAGTGCTCTAGGTTGAGCACCTCCCACTAAAATGGCTGTCTAAAGAGGGACCCTAGAACTGATAGATCCCCAAACCAGCCAACCTCTTCCTAAGCTCAACCAAATTAACTTAATAATGACAAATTTTTAAATCAGCCAAAAATATAGCCACCATTCTCAAATACAGAAAAAGGTAATGTCTTTCAACATGATGGCCGGAGAAAGACAAAAACTTATTAGAAATAAAAGTAGAGCTCCTGCCCTAACCGGTTTGGCTCAGTGGATAGAGCATCAGGTAAAGGAAGGAAAAGAGACAAATTCCAAGGAGTTTGGCCACTGTGCTATTTCTGTCTCCTGCATGTTTCCTTTCTTAGAGAACTCAAGGGTCCCAGGTTTGATTTTGATCAAGGGCATGTACCTTGGTTGTGGGCATATACTTAGTAGAGAGTGTGCAAGAGGCAGCTGATAGATGTTTCTCTTTCTCATCAATGTTTCTAACACTCTATCCCTCTCCCTCCTCTCTGTAAAAATTCAATAAAACATATATTTTTTAAAACTAAAAAAAAAATAAAAGTAGAGCTCACACCCTTGATAACCATCAAAGACTCAGTACTGAGAGGAAGATGTGAGGGGGAAATACGAAAAAGTGCAGACTGAGAGGCGAGCAGGCAGCCTGCAGAGGAGATTCAGAACATTTCTCTAGAGCAGAAAGGTCCCCATCCCACATAGCTGAAATCTCACCAGAGAAAAACTGCCTTGCTGCTGTTTGCTTTTTTTGACAAGTAGGAGAGGAAAGGAAAGACAGCACAGTAGTCTACTGGAGCTGATTGTGTAGGTTTACCAGAAAGGAAAATGAAGAGAAAATAGGGAAAACATGCTTCTCTGATGGAGTGAGACACATGGAATGCCCCAACTAAAGCTGTTCTCCCCCCTCCGATCACCCTCCCCTTGCCTCCGCCACTTCTGAGAAGTAGAACAGTGGCCAAACTCCTTAGAATTTGTCTCTTTTCCTTCCTTTACCTGACAAGATAATTGAAAATAGATGGCTCACATCTGGGAATAAATACCTAAGTAGATTTTTCTATGATTCTACCCTGAATTGGTGAAGTAATCCATAATCCACTACTCCCCATCTAAAGAAATAAGCCCCCACTTTGGTTTAATAAGCCAAGTATTGGGACTATGAACAAAGCTGAAAAAGAGCAGAAACCAATCCCACAAGCACCACTACACACAGCTCCCTCTGAACTTCCCCTTTCCCCACCATCCAAGCAGTAGCAAAGCAGACACAGAACACCCAGTCCCCAACTAAATGCTGCAGAGAGAACAGAGGTCTCAGATAAGGTGCAAAAGGCAGTGAAAATTGACCTACATAATTTATCTGGGTGAAGAGAGGATCCAGAATGCCCATGTAAAAAGGACATGAAATAAAAACAAATGTCATGGCAACTATTTCAAAATACTGGATAGTCAAAATAGGAAGAAAAAAGGAAGGAAGGTATAAAGGAAAGGAGAAAGGAAACATGCAGGAGACAGATGTCAGGATAAAAACAGAGGCAACAGCACCGCAAAAAAATGCACTTTTGTGCAAAATGTATACCACAAATTCTTTGACTCGTGGAAAATTAGAACCTGACAAAAATGAAAATAGGAAATCAGAGATGAGATGAGAGGATAACAGAAAGATGGAAGAAGATTACAATTAAGGAAATGAATTGAAGACCAAAATGATAGAACTAAGCAAGAAATTATAAAAAGATAGAACTAACCAATGTGTACTAGAAAATAGAAAGGATAAAACAGATACAACCTCAAACTGAATTAGTGAGGAGGATGGGAGAGACTGAGATGAGCACGAGGAATGTAAAAAAGGGAAGATTAAAGTATATGGAGATGGAATAATGGACTTGCACTTGAGACATTGATGAGAAATTTAGGGATTATGAAGTCTCTGAAGTAGTGAACAAAACAAAAGAAAGAACATATCCAAAGATAGAAGAGAAGAAAAAATTTGCCCAATTGAGATAAAAGCTGAACTTGCAGATTGCATTTTATATATGTACTAGTAGCCCATAGCATGATATCGCGTGCAGTAGGCCTCCTACCACTGCTGCAGGAGCTGGCGGGAACCACAGTGCGCTGCTGGCAGCCGCGCTGTTTCCACAGAAGCCGGGAGCCATGCTGCTTCCGTGGGAGGCGGGCCCGCCATCTCCTCTCCTGGCCTGCGCTTGGCTGCAGAGGCTGCAGGCTGGCCTCTTGTCCCCCAGAGGCCCTCCACAGCAACGAAGCAAACATTCCACCAGGCTGCTCACACTGCCCGATCTCAGCTCCCCCAAGACTGGGGGACTCTGGCAGGGCTGAGGGGACTGGGGGCTGCCATCTTGTGGCTATGGGCACTCCCATCTTTGTGATGGATGACAGTTAATTTGCATATTACTCTTTTATTAGATAGGACTAGAGGCCCAATGCATGAAATTCATTCAAGAGTAGGCCTGCCTTTCCCCTGCCCTCTGCAGGCACCTGGGACCTGGGCTTCCTTTACAGTCCAGAAGGACATCTGGTCTAATTAGCATATTATGCCTTTATTCTTACAGATAAAATTCTTCTCTAACACCCTCACAGGAGGATAAGCAATCTACAGGAAGAAGTTAAGGACTGGAGTGCTGGAAATCAGCTGGTCCCAGACTTCTCTACAACATTGAATACAGTGTAGCATTTACAAAGTCCTGAAGAAAAGAATGACCCCAAATTTATAACCAAGCTGTCCTTCGAGAATTAAAAACAACATTTTCAAACATGCTAGAATTCAGGGAACATAGCACCTCTGAGCCCTTCTCAGAAAACTATTGAATTATGAATTCCAGCTAAACGAGAGATAAATTAAAATCATAAAATTGGGGATGAGCAGCCATAGTAAAGGGATTAGTGATAAGCATTAAGTCATTTTACATATCAGTTTAAGGCTTAAGCAACTATGGAAATTATGGCTACAGAATGAATATGTAAAGGTTATAAAGTTAATATAAAAAAATCATTTGTCATTTGTATATGTGGAAGTAAAAGGTAGGAAGAAATAATAAAGGTGGGAAGAAATGCTACCATTTCACCTTTTCCTGTGGGAAGTCAATCCAAATTTGAAACATGTGATGTAAAATAAGTACCTCGATGACTTCAAACTCTAATGTATTTCATAATATATATTTTAAACTTTTAAAAACTAATCTCTTGCCCTTACTGGTTTGGCTCAATGGATAGAGTGTCAGCCTGCAAACTCACAGATTCCAGATTCGATTCCGGTCAAGGGCATGTGCCTTGGTTGTGGGCACATACCCAGTAGGGAGTGTGTAGGAGGCAGCTGATCTATGTTTCTCTCTCATTGATGTTTCTAACTCTCTATCCCTCTCCCTTCCTCTCTACAGGAAATCAATAGACTATATATATTTTAAAAACTCATCTCTTTTTTTTTCTGGAGGAAGCAATTACCAAAATTCAGCAAGTTCTATAGTTTCAATTCACTTTAATTGAAATTCAGTTAAATTTGAATACCTTGTATTTAAAAAAAAAAAAAGTATTTCTAGCAATCTAACATAATCTCTCTCCTTCCTCCCTTCCTCCTCCTATATTTATGGGGAAGGGAACATTTGGTGTAAGTTGTTTTTACTTTCTTGTTTGTATTCTTCACTATTACTTGAATCTTAAAATAATGAACATGAGGTTATTTTTAACAAAAACAGTAAAGTTATTTTTAAAATATCTGTCTATACTAGCTCATTCCAATGAAAACATTTGTTTCTGGCAATCTCAGGAACTTGGAAAAGTAACTTTTGGAAATTGTAGTTAAAGGTGCTCTGAGCTCCAGGATCACCCTCAAAAGGCCAAACCTTCTAGACTCTTATAAATACCAAATTCTAGTTGGGGATAAACTTTCTTCAGATCAGTCTTCTTAGGGAGCCTTTTCCTTCCCTAAGACAGAGGACTCAGAGCCCAGACTGGGGTGTCTGGAAGGACTGCCCGTTTAATGCATGTCTCTGCCTCAGCCCACACCTCTGTCAACATCCAGGTCGAGAAACCCACTCACTTCCTAAGCATTGCCACCTGATTCAGGATAATAAAAGCCAAGTCAACAGCTACTATTTATTGAACATCAACTAAGCATTAGGCACACATCCTCATTCTTCCTTACAACAGCTCTGCAAAGTAAATATTGCTAAGCTCATTTTCTGGGGAAACTGCAAGCTTAGTAAAAGGAAACTAAGGCTCAGCTAAGTTAAGTAGATTCCCCAGGGTCCCAACTACGTAGTTAGCTGAGAGCTAGGACGCAAAGCCAGGTCTGTCAGATTGTGGCATCCTATGGACATTCAACATGTCCAAACTCAAACTCACTGTCTTCATTCTCAAGGGAGTGTCTCTGCACTCCCAATCCTGATTAATGACCCCATCACTGCCTCAGCCATGCAGACAGATGTCTGGTGGTCTTCCTGGTCTCCCTCTCTACCTTATCTCCTCACCACGTCCTGTCAAGCTGACCTCCAAATAGCTCTCAAATCTGTCCTCACAACCCTACCTGTCCATCTCAGTCTACAGTCCCATCACCTCTTACCAGGCTGTTTCCACACCCTCTTATCTGGTCTCCCTGCGTTCAGACTCTTCTTTTATAAGCCAGTATTCATAATGTGTCCCAAATTATTCTCAAATTCAATTTTTATCCTGATGCTTCCTTACCTGCAGACTTCTCTGGTTTTACAAAAGGTCCTAAATAAAGTTCAAACTCATTAATTGCCCCTCAAAGCCTTCACTCTCCCTGAGTCCCACCCATGCTCCGCCCTTGCTGTCCATCTCTCTGGGACACATGGCCCATACTTGACTCAAATAGATTTCTTCTGTTCCTGGGACATGCCAAGCACTAGAAGATGCCTGCATTCCTTTGCTCCTGCTATTCCTTCTGCCTTCTCTTCCTTGTCTCAAAGCTCTCCTCCTGGAAACCTGTCCTGAATCACTGCCACTACTGAGTTGGTGGCTTCTTCCTCCAGGTTCTTGCCTCCGTGTACAGCAACACCTCCTTCTCCAAGGCTGGTAGGGGACAAGATGGATCTCAGAAGTCAAATTATCAGATAAATGAATTTGACTCTTATGAACACCAAGTTTTAAAAATGAAAATTAACCATGAAAGATGTTCAGTACATGCATCCTGCATCCTATTTTCTCTAATTTTGGTAAAGAACTTTAGCTTCACCCCTTGCCACCTGCATAGCCTTGGGCAAGTTTCTTGTTCTCTAGATACCTCAGTCTGCTCAGCTATAAAATGGATATGACAGTATCTACTTCACTCAGCTCATACAATGTTTTTATGTGATACTGGTCTTTATTCTAATCTAGCATAATCCTGAAACATATTTTAATTCCTACCATCAAGGTTGTGGAACTCTATCTTGCCAGCTAAGTGGGATGTTGTACTCTAGGACATTGCTGGAGACATGGTGGGCAACCACATGTGTTTTGATTGATATCTGCAGAGTTCTGACTTCTTTCCTACGTTCTGAAAGCCCTGTCAAAGAGCTGCATTCCTTCTGTACCCAGGACAAATGAATTTGGAGGCCTCCCTGAAAGCTGGAAAGGCTGACCCTTTAACAGGCTCTAAACACAGCAGTTTATATGAGCTCACAGAGTAAACGCGAGTCTCTTGTGATAGTTTGCTGTTCCTTTGGGAGATGGGGAAGATCCTTATCAGAACATTCCAGAGTCTTACAAACTTTGGCTCTTCTTTAGTTTCTGAGGACCATGGGGAGGAGAGAGGGCGGTTTTTGCATGTGGTCTCTCCAGTTCTCTTCACAGACACAACTTGTAGGATGTTTGAGTCTCATAGGATGTAGGATCATTTGGAGGTAATTTCAAGCCAAAGATGTAAGACTGACTGTGAGTGAGGCAGTTCCAGGGCTGACTGCTGGGGATGCAGAAATGAAAAGGGCTCAGGCCCTGCCACCACAGAGAAGGCCTTGTCTCACCTGTCGTAATCAGGTCCCCTGGCTATCTCAATAGCCTCCCATCTCTTCCCTCTGTCTGCACTCCTGAGTCCCTTCCCAGCTCAATCCACTGGCCACAAGCCAGAGAAATCTCTGAAATGCAAACCCAGTTCAGCTATTCTTAGGACAAGCATTGGAATCCATAGTAGGAACTACAACACCCTCTTAGTTAACCCTCTCCAGCATCTTGGGATATTCAACAACTCATTCCTCCTGCTTAGGCTCAGCACATGCTGTTGCCTCTACCTGGAGTGCCCTTGCCCCTCCCATTCATTCTTTATGTATCTACTCAAATGTCACTTTTCTAGGAAGGATTTTTCTAGCACCTTCAGATCCTTCTTCCTTATAAAATCTATCACAGTATGAAATGGAATGTTTGTTCCTCTAATCTCTGTTCCCCTAGATAACAAGAACTCTTCTTATACCAGACCCACAAGGGTTTATTTCTATATAGAAAAAATTATTCATTGATATATTAAATGACAAAATTACATTATTCTTTCAATACATATCCAAAGCAACCTGATAAAATTTAACACAAATCTTGAAACTTGCGAGAGAAGAATGTTTCCTTAAAATAAAAATAAAAGCAAACAATAAGAAATATATAGAATATAATATATAAAATGAAATGGAAAAATAAAATCCTATATAATAAGGATGTAATATGCAAATGGTTGTTACACTTCTGTTACGCCTTGAAGCCTAACAACCAACCATGTGATGACCAGATCATGAATCAGCAGGAGGGTGAGGCAGTGAGCTACAAGCAGGCGGCCAAGAGCTGCAGGAGGGGGCAAGGCAACAAGCTATGAGGGGGTTTGAGGGGAGCTACAGGAGGGCGGGGCAGCAAGTATATTCTTATTTAAGTAAGAAATAAAATTATTAAAATATGATTGAGGTAACAGGGTTTTAAATCTTCAAATATCTATGATAAAATAAATTTCAGAGATATTAGCAAAAGAATATAAATAGATCAAACTATAGACAAACTAGTAGAAAATAGATTTATTGTCCCAATTAAAGAGAAGTAATGGTTTTATAATGATTTAAATGAAATAATGGAAGACTTCTCAAAGGAAAAGATAGGCAAAAAATATTTTATAAAAATTGATTTCTCTTAAAGAACACAAAACTTGTTTAAAAGCAAAAAAAAAAAAAATGATAGAATGAAAAAATAGAAAAATACAGCCAACAAATGGTTATTATGTATAGAGTTTATATACATTACCAACAAAAACAAACAAACCAACAACAGAAAAACACCCAAGATTCAAATGGTAATTCACCCAATAAGGGGGAGGAGGAAATAAATTTAAAGTTTGAACTTGCTTGTTAGCAAATTAATTGAAGTAATAATGAAGTAGCATTTCACACTGATACTAATAATACATTATATTATAGTTGTTATTATTATGGATTATCTGGTTCTCACTGTATTCTGGCCAATAAGGAGAAACAGCAAAGCAAAGTTTAGTGCTGTTTGTTCTCAGGAAAAAGGCTCCTCGCTCAGCCTTTGCAGGCAGCTTTATATTTTGGAGGCAATTCGGTAAATGCAAATGTTTTTACACTTTGACCCAGTGACTCTCAAGCATGAGAATTTATCCCAAGGGGGTAAATTAAAGGAAGAAAAAAATAAACTACAAGTACAAAGCTGTTTATAATAGAGCTCTTCATCACAGTTAACTGTAAACATCTGAAATCCCTAACAATAGATACAGCCACACAAAAGGATAGTGTGTACCCATTAAATGATAAATATGAGAATGAGTCAAAATACATGAAATTCGTTATGAAATAACTTTTAAAAGTAGGAATAGGAAGTTATATCTACAGTCAAATTAATTGTGAAAAAAATTAAAAATATGTGTAAATACTGGGGGGAAAATAGAAATTGTTGCTTTTTCAGAATTTATGGTGAAACTTTAAGATAAATATTTTCCTAGTGTTTTGAATCTGCTTTAAAAAATTAAAAATTAGAAGTGGATCAGTATGTAATAGTCTTTTCATATTTCCTCTAAGGACGCATAATTTTTTTTTCTAAAATTAGTACTTTAAAAATTGTTGGCTTGGAATGGTATACATACAATATAATATAGAGATGATGTATTATACAATTATATACTTGAAACCTATATAATTTTATTTATTTATTTATTTATTTATTTATTTTAAAATATATTTTATTGATTTTATACAGAGAGGAAGGGAGAGAAATAGAGAGTTAGAAACATCGATGAGAGAGAGTCATCGATCAGCTGCCTCTTGCACACTCCCTACTGGGGATATGCCCGCAACCAAGGTACATGCCCTTGACCAGAATCGAACCCGGGTCCCTTCAGTCCCCAAGCCGACGCTCTATCCATTGAGCCAAACCGGTTTTGGCGAAACCTATATAATTTTATTAACCAATGTCACCCCAGTAAATTCAATAAAAAGGAAAGTAATACAATAATTAATAAATAAGAATAAAAAATAAGACATTGTTGGAAATCTTACTACTTGGAATCTTCTGTTAATATTGAATAGGTAAGTGTTAGTTACTATATTTCAGACCAGGGTCTTCCAACATGGTTGGTGGCACCCTGGACATGCCCATAAAACAATCCTTAAGCAGAAGGCTTCTATGCTGAGACTGACTACAGATAGCATGAGATATGAGATATCAGGAGAGGTGAGCCAGGGATGGGGGGTTAGAGAAAAAGACCCAAGAAGATGAGTCTGGCAGAGTGGCTGGGTGGGGACTTGCAGTCACTGGGAGGGAAGGGCTGGGGTTTGAACTTTGTGGTGGCAGCAAATTCGAAAGCAAGAGATGACTCTGGTGTCTTGAAAAGAGGAACTGTTCTATTTGGGTGGCTTCCTGGGTGTGAGAGGAAAAGAAAAAGGAAGCGTCAAAAGTTCAGGCCTGGGTCGCCCTTCCAGGCGTACTTGGTGCTGATAAGGCTCAAAGAAGAGTAGCAGGATCTAAGAGGAGGGTTGGTTGGAAGGAGACAAGTTTAGAGGTTCTCTGAGTGGGCAGGAAATACGATCTGATTAATTTATTCATCTGCAAATATTCACCAAGGGGTTGCTCACCACTGGGACAGACAAAGACTCTGACTCGAAGTCTAGTGTTTACACTTTGATCTGGCAAAAATGAGCCCCGCTCTGGCCTGAGGAGTGCCTCTGCCAGGCCCCACCTACCTTTTTCCTGCTCCGCCGCTTCACTAAGTTCTGGAAGCTTGAGCCCCACTAAGTTCTGGTTTCTCATCAGAATGTGCTCCTTTTTAGAAAAAGCAAAAGACAACATTTCAGATGAGGACATCAGACTGGACTATTTTCTCAGTTCTGTCTATGGCTCTGTGGCCACTCAGCTTACCGTGGGAGACACCAGGGACAGCCTCCAAAGTGGGCGGACAACCATGACCAGGTGGCATCTGAGGGGACCAGAAAGCCAGCCCTTCTCCCAGCCCACAAAGGTGCCTGAAACCCACAGTGGCACCACATTCTTTGAGTGAAGAACTGTTGCATTTTAAATAAGCCTGTGGGCCTCCGGGTGAATGAGCTGCCAGCCACACTGTGGCTGAGGCTGGAGAACAACAGAAGCGGAGCTCTGGGGAAGGGAGGGTCCCTGGGTGGGTATGTGGCTGCCCCTGGAAGCAGTCTTTGGTGAGCTCGTGGCTGTGCTCTGAGGGCTGGAGCTTCCTGCCCTATTGTGCTAGGCAGTGACCTCCCACTCCCAGGAGTTGTGGCCTGCCCCCGTTCATTCTCAGTGGCCTGTGTTACTAAATTCCACACAGATGAGGCCTGAAAAGAGCTGCCTCAAGGCAGCAGGCTCAGCAGCCAGTGTCCTGCCCGGGGCCTCAGAAGACAGAGCCGAGGGAGAGATGAGGATTCTGCTACATACTGTAGCAGACCTATGCTACAGTATGTAGCATAGGTCTGCTCACACCTGCTCCAGATCAGTGCCCCCACGTGGAAATGCCTGACCCAGCTCCTCACCTCTGTGGCTGGCACTAGTAAGAGATTTTCAGTGTGATGGAGGCCACTTGGATGGTTTGCCCCCTGGATAAAGCAGGAAAGGATGGAGCTTATGGCCCAAATAGGATAGAGCTTTTTACCTGTTTCCTTAGCAAGCCAGAAGCCCACAGTCAATCAGCTCTCAGCACACTGGATTGGGATGGGGATACTCAGCTGCCAGGGCAGAGGTTAGTGAGATAGGGCCTCAAGGTTCTTTGTGGCTTTCTTTGCTGCAGAGAAAAGCTTACAGGGGTGTTGGGCAGGAGTGGCCTGTTGTCTGGGACTTCTTCTCTTCATTGCCAGAGGTCCATGAAGGCAAATACCTGGCTACCTGGCCCCCTTGATGCCACCTTCCCCAGAGATCTGGGACTATGGCCCACCATAGGCAGCCCTTCCAGCCTGTGCTGACTAGTATGAAATGTTAACATCAGCAGCCAGGCCCCAGCGTCCCCTGAGCCTACAACTCAGCATCATGGAAGGTTTCTTTGGACACACTAGAGTGTGTCCTGCTAGCACAGAAACCTCCTCACTTGTGCTTGACTGCTACTGGGTGCCTCTATTCCTTCTCTGTCCCACACCCCTCTGTAAGGAGCCAGGAGAGTCTTATCCAGCTCAGGCAGTGGGGGTGCCAGGTCCTGCCCTGTGGAGTCCTGGTTGGCTGGCCTGTGGCCTGCGTTGGAAGGGGGGATTAGATAAAGACTCCTTTGTTCTGTTGACCCTCATATCCCAGTCTCTCTCTCCTCCAAATCTGGACACCCCCAATCACCCATGCATAGGGTAGCAGCCCACGAAAGACCACTGTGCCTGGTTTGATGGCCAGTGAAAGTTGGGGGACATCATGGATGCTGGAAGAAATTCACCAAGGAGGGAAGCAGCCCCTCATGGCCATTATTATACTTAGGGGTGGACTTGAGGCCCTTTGTTAAGAGACATCAGGAAGGAAAGCTTGGGGACATGATAAAGGAAAAGATATTTCATCCTTGCCTAACCCAGACTAAGGCATGACAAGGCACTCCATCAAGGGCTTCCTGTTTATGAGCCACCAGCTCCAGCTGGAAGGGGAAATAAGCCCAGGATTCAGGGCCCATGTACCTCCGCGCACCACCTCCCCCTGAATGTGGTGTTGTGCGGCAACTGTGTCCCACACTGACTTCACCTGAGCAAGTGGGGTAAAAGCACCTGAAGCTGGTGTTTATGAAGATGCTGCTCAGTGGACCTGATTTATCAGGGTGGGGGAGTTTAAGGCCCCATGAGGCCCATGTGCAGGCCAGAAGTGCCCTGCCCCAGGGTCCAACTCAGCCCACAGAGGTCTTCCTCCCAGAGGAGACCTGGAGTGCACACCCCACCCAGCTGCCCCTAGGAACTCACCTCACGGAGCTTGGTCAGTTTCTGCATCCGCACGGGCTGCACTTGTATCT
Organism: Pipistrellus hanaki; assembly: GCF_964339955.1. Taxonomy (NCBI): domain Eukaryota; kingdom Metazoa; phylum Chordata; class Mammalia; order Chiroptera; family Vespertilionidae; genus Pipistrellus; species Pipistrellus hanaki. The sequence goes on from NC_140511.1 coordinate 48,980,003, forward strand.
GTAAGTCTTTGAGTCCAGGCACCTTGGCCAGCTTGCTGCTAGCTTTGCCCGCAAAACGCTTCTCTTCCTCTGCTAGGGGCAGCTTGGCAAGCACTTGCTGCAGCCGGGGACCAGGCTCTTCGGGGCTGCTGTCCCAGGAAACCCCCCGAAGCAGGGGCGGCCGGGAAGGAGGGGGCCGAAGCTCGGCTTTGGAGCCAACCTTGGACCCTCCTGGCTCTCCAGCTGTGCCTTTTTCCTGGGGGGCCGGGTGAACTGCCCCTCCAGAGCCCTGGGCTGGACTTCTGGGCAGAGGGTTGCCCTCCCTGGCTGTCTTCGGGAGTGGCTTGTCCAGCTCATTCTCAGCAGGGCCAGGCTGGGGGCTGTTCAGGGCCATTTTCCCGACACTGCCTAAGCCAGAAGCTGGGCCCTTGGGTATGGCCTCAGGGCACTGGAGGGGATCAAAGTTTTCCTTTTGTTCTATTGCAATCTCTTTGGACTTCTCAACTGTGGGAGTGCGAGGAGTCAGCCTGCCCTGAGACACTTTCCTCTGGTCATTTTGCTTCCGGTCAGCTAGCCCTTTGGGGATATTCTGAAAGAGACAAGGTAGAATGGGGACCTTGGAGGCAGGTTGGGGAGCAGACATGTGGGACCAATAGACCATGCTAAGGGACATGTGAGAGTGTGAGATAGGTGGAAGACTGTACCAGTAAAGAGGACCCACAGACAAGCCTAAGGTTTGTAAAACACCCAGGACCAGGGACCTGCCATTCAGAACCTGCCAAGAACTCCCAAAGGCTAGGAGCCGGAGAGAAGAGTGGAACAGAGGGCAGCTCGGGGCAGTCACATGTTTTGGCCTTAACTCAGTTACCCCAGATTCTAGTCCTGGCTCTGCCTGGCAAAGCCCTTAACTTTTAGGGGCTTATATTTCCCATCAGGTTTGTGAACCCTCTGAAATTATATGTAAATATATATGCATGTGTGTGTGTGTGTGTGTGTGTGTGTGTGTGTGTGTGCTGTATGTATTTTTGTGGGAGATAATCCACAGCTTTTAACAATTTCTCAGAAAGTTCCATAATCTAAAAGAGGTTATGAATATTTAATGAGGCGATTCTTGTAAGGGTGACATCTCACTGCTCAGAAGTTCACTGTCCTTTCATTTCCCAGGGGAAGCTTGCTTTGTGAGGAGCATCTGGCTCTGTGTTTGGTCTTACATGTGTGCTGAAACTCCCCCAGAGGACTCTAACCCAGATCCTTTCTAGATGAGGCTGTAGTATATGCTGCCTTCAACATCCTCTCCAGCACTTTCCTCTGAGCAGGTGGGAGGAAACAATGAGGTTTCTCTGCTGCCCCAAGAAGAATTCCAACCAGGGGCTGGAGCCTTCCTGCAGTCTCACTACAACAAGTGTCTTGCCTGGCTCCTGCTGGGCCCCGAGGTCCCCCTGGTCTCTGGCCAGCAGCCTGGCTGGGGTTGCAGGGCTACAGGTAGGACCACCATGGAGGTCACCCCATGGAATCCTGCCTTCTCACCACCCCCACCTCAGATTTCCTGTCACAATGGGGCAAAGCAACGTTCTTGCTTCCCCAGCCTTGACCATCCACTCATGTCCACCCACTCATAGCTGCCTGGGGCCAGCCTAGGCTGCTAGCACACGGTTTCCCGCACCCAAACTGGGCAGAGCTCAAACTCACAGGCTCGCCAAGGTGATGTGAAGAGACTTCGGCCTCATCCCCTTTCTGCTGGAGAAATTAAACACAAGTCAGTCAGTGATGTGAAGGGACCTTATCTCCTCTTCGAATATCCACCACGAGGGGTATTCCTAGCAGTGGCATAGATGCCTCCCCCACCCATCACCCTCACTTCAGTGGGTTGTGAAAGGCCTCTCAAGGTTAATAAGTAAGAGGAGAGACAGGTTGGCATAGAAAACTCAAATGGGGCCCCTGTTACCTGTGCTGGTGCTCCGGGCAGAGGGGGCTGTGGGCCACTGCATGCATCCAAACCTGCAATAGTCCAGACACTACTGAGAGCTGTCCAGCACCCCACACCTCAGCTGTTCCTTTAGCAAAGCACATCTACCTCCCCAGAATGTCCTCCCCATCTCCCCCAGGTCTGGGAGCCAGTAACGCCACCATTTGTTGAATGCCTCTTACATGCCAGGTTCTGTGCTGAATCCTCATTTAGTCATCACAGAAACCACACAAGGCAAATGAGGCAGAGGGAGGTCTAACTCACACAGGAGGTCTAACTCACACTGGGATCTGAACCCAGGCAGCCTGGCCTGAGCCTGAGCTTGCCCCACAGCTCTGACATGAGCAGGGTGCTCTCCCTGGCACCCTTCTTCCCCTGCTGGTCTGAGGGTGTGGCCCAGAACACAGCCTAATGAAAGAAAAGAAACCAAAAGGCAAAGAGTGGCTCAAATAGAGGCCTTTCCAAATAAGCTCTGAAATGAACTCTCTCTCTGGCTTCTCTCTAGGCAAAGAATGCAAGCCACAGCCCCCTCCCACAACCTACCTCATCCTGGTCTAGATCTGGTCTCCTCACATTAGCTCAAAACCCCAACGTAACATATATCTCCCATGTCTGAGACAGCCCAGCCAGGCTCAGCTGGGAGCCCCTGGAGAGGGGGCCAAACAGAGGGTCTACCTGGAAGCCTGCAAGATGGTTGGCCTTGTGGTCAGGCCAAGGGAGGGGCTGAGCTGCCACCCAAAGGGAGAAACAGGGCAGGAACTGCCAAGAGGGCAGGACCTCACCAGGCAGCGTGGGGATGGTGAGTGAGTTGCTCCGCGAGGATGTAGGAGAAGCTCTGGGGCTGAGGTTTGGGGAAACAGCTGTTGAGACAGACACAAATTGGCCAGTTTTAGTGAAGGTTTAGGACTTTCGCTTAACACATACCGGTACATGCTTTCAGGTACCTCTGACCTCTGGGAACTCGTTGAGATCAGGAGCTGGTTCTGTACTGTCGTAAAAAGATCCTACCACAGCCCAATGCCTTCCTGCTGCCAGCTCAACAGAGGGGGCACTGGGTCACCCGCAGGGGTGAGGATTGGGGTCACACTCCTCAGCCTGCCTGGCCTGACCTGATCTCAAAAAACCTTTTAGAAACAGAGGACCTGCCATTGCTTGGCAGATATAGCTCCAAAAACTGTACCTCCCAGACTTGACAGGATGGCCCTGATTTCAGAGGCTCCCCTCACCTTCTAAGTACATTCAGGCTTGTCTAAAATTTGCCTCAACTCTGTGTTCAGGAAAAAGAGTGATTTTAGCCAAAGGTGTAGCAGGGTAAACTTTAGGCCCAGGAAAACCTTAGTTCTAGTCCAGAAATTCCATGAAGACACCAAAGATCACCTTCCCCTCCCCTTCCCCTTCCCCACAGTGCCTCAGATCCTTCCCAGGGGTTCCAGCTGGAAATCAGGGAGAGGGAGCCCATTGCTGGCCATTGCAGAGCTTTGCTGGGGAGGTGCCCATAGAACAGGACCTCCTGGGGAAGGTGTGGGAAGCCATGCAGCCTCTGTCCATGCAGGCTGACCCAGGAGTCTGCACACACAGGCCTCACACAGAGGATTTCTCTCCACGCAAAGATTCAGAGCTGGGGGAGCTAGGGTTAAGATCATGGGTTTCATATGGGCAGACATTTCTCATAGAAACCGGAAGCCACAATGATCACACACAGGCCCCAAAAAACAAAAAGCAGAGTTTTCTGGACTAGAGTTGGGTCAATATTTTGGAGCTTCTGAAATGGGGCCTCACTGGAACCTCTCCACAAGACTCAGTCCTATGCCTGAGGCTGGGGGCAGGCAAGTCAAAGCAGGGCTTCCAGTACAGCCAGGCTTGGCTGTCCCCTCCTCCCCCATCCCTCCTCAGAGGGGCTCAGCGGAGCCCATCCTACCTGACGGAGAGTCTCCGGGGCTGCTCCTGGACTTCCTCCCACGTCGGGTCAGGAATCGCTCACTCACCAACTTGGCTTCCTCCAGCAGCGCCAGGTTTTTCTTCTTGTCCTCCTCTGAGATGCTGATGTCTGGCAGCTGGTCATTTACCAGGTCAATGACATGCCCCGCAGGGTCTGCAGAGGGAGGGTGAGCACAGGATGAGAGTCCCTGCTACTCCAAGCCCAGCCCAGGGATGCTGCCCAGAGATGACTTGGCCAGCCAAACCTCGCATGGGCCCAGTACTCTGTGGGGACAGGCAGAACTTTCTCATTAGGTTTGGCCCCTGTGGCTTCTAGCCTGTGGCTGTAGCAGGTCCTCTGACACAAATGATAATGAAGCCACCTAGGTTCCCAGTACTATCCTAATCTCCACCATTAGGGGAGGCCAGCAGAAGCCCCACTTTGTGCTATCTGCCCTGCTAGCATGTTCTTCTTTCAGGTCTGTTTCTTCAACAAGCTAGTGAGCTCAAGGTGTGTGGATACAGGAAGTACTCAGAAGATCATGGGCCAAACACACAATCCCATGGCCACCTTCTCTCCTTTCTTTCCTCCACTCACACTGTTTACCTCCATTCTTGTTCAAAACTGTTTCTTCTCTGGGTGAATGACACCTAGCTGCTCAGAAATATGGGAGTCACTCCACAATCCTCCCTCTTCCTCAGTCCCCCCACATCCAACCAACTGGTCATCAAGTCCTGATCATTGTTTATGCTGTATGGGTACCTATCGCTAGAATGTGCCTCTCATCTCCATTCTTGCTCATGAGCTTTTACCTGTACAGTTATATCAAACATTTCATAGCCCCTGCCCCCACCTTCAGGCTATCACCTCCTTCTCATCCTCCAGTGCCTATCACGGTGATCTTGCTAAGAGCCATATCCGACCATGCCATGCTCCTGTCTCACCTCATCAGGATTCCTCACGGAATGATGTCTAATGCCAAACTGGGCCCAGCCACTTTTGCTGACCCCATGTACTCCTCCTGAGGCCACTCCCATTGTGACTCTCCAGCCTCCATTCCCCCCTCTGTCCATCTTCATATCAATTACGTCAGGAAGGAGCTAATCCTACCGCCCACCTCACTTCAAGTGCCAGGAATGGGACTGTGTACCATCCTCAGCCAGTCAGTGAATTCAATAGCCACAGTGATTGGTGCAGGGATAGCCATGGGAGTTCAATGAGAGGCAATCCTGGGAATTGTATTCGATAATGGGGAAGAGGAACTCTCTTTCCAATGATGGGAAATAAGCCTGGAGTTGTTGGTAGCCATTTCCCACGAAGAGAGGGGACTTGAGAGATGGGATGGGACAATTATTGATGATCCAACTTGAGCATCTAGATTCAGTGCTACCTGAAGCTACAAGCCCTAGCTTTTATTCATTTTCATTTCCTTTGGTTTAAGCTAGTTTGAGTTGGGTTTCTATCGCATGAGAGCCCTGACTGATACACACAGCTGAACATTCAGCTACTCTGTTATGGCTTCTGCTCCCCAGCGTGGTCCTTCAGTGCTACCAGCAACACCTTCCCTCCCTCTTGTCTGTCTCTCCAGCTTGCTAAGAGGTAACTCAAATATTCTCTCCTCTGAAATACCTACCCAAACTTCCCACCCCGGGGAGAATTGGGTTCCTTCCTGCCCCTGTTTCCTTAACACTTTTATAAAGGGCCTTAAAATACAGTGTCCTGATTATATTCACTTCTCAGCCTCTTCATAGACTCTGAACAATATGAAAGCAGGGACCAAATCTGCATCAAAACTGTGCTCTGGCCCTAACCTGTTTGGTTCAATGGATAGAGCATTGATGTGCAGACTGAAGGGTCCCAGATTTGATTCTGGTCAAGGGCATGTACCTTAGTAGTGGGCACATACCCAGTAGGCAGTGTGCTGGAGGCATCTGATCAATGTTTCTCTCCCATTGATGTTTCTAACTCTCTATCCATCTCTCTTCCTCTCTGTAAAAAAATCAATAAAATATTTAAAAAAACAACAACAACAACAACAACAAAAAACTGTGCTCTGATGGTCCATCGTAGGCTCTGAGGGACCATTTGAGGTAGGTAGCCTTGCATTCAGGTGCATGCCTACCTGAGGGGCAGAGAACTGTCCTCCCTGAGCCCTGAAATTGGGCCTCACACAGCTGTTCTATATCTCTTTGACTTTTTCTTTCCTCTTCACACCCTGGTCTTGTCTTTTTACCAAAAGAAACTGAGATGACACATCATACTTCTTTTGGGCACCAACACTGAGTGGCTGATTGACTTTGTCCTGTAGGACCCATAGGGATGGGCCTGCCTGAGGAGCAGAGAGGGCAAGGGGCCCAGCCCAGTCAAACTACCAGGCCTCATTCTTCTTGCTCCAACACACCTTCAGTTGGACCCCTATCTCTGGTTGCAGAAGTAAAGTAAGTTGGTCTAGCCCTTACCCACAGAAGTCAGCGGAGCAGTGGAAATCTTCAAGTGTCGGTGAGAAAGCCTCCGGTGGGGACTGTGAGCTCTGAAAGAATGGAGCCATCTTGTTAAGAAAACTGATCCACAGCTTGGAAACAGGCAAACAGGTGCCTGTATCTTTTTTCAAAGTCATATGAGTGCATCATCTTACAGGCTTTCTAAGTTTGAGAACTTGTTAGAAATGCAAATTCTCAGGCTCTTCCCCCCAGACCTACTGGATCAGAAACTCTGGGGGTGTGGTCCAGCCACCTGCAATTGACCAGGCTCCCCAGGGCACGCTGCTGCATGCTGAAGTTTCCAAACCACTGCCCTAATGATATATAACTTTGACTACTTGCTGTGGATAAGGGCTCTGACTGAATGGACATCTAACTCATAGAAAACTCATAAAATATAAGTAATTGTAGAGATGCATATGATTTCTGCTCAGGAGAAAAGATAAAAATAGGATTTCGTTGTCCAGTAGAGCATTAACCTGTTTCATATTTAACTTACCAAATTTATTCCAGCATTCTTTTCCTCCTCGCTGATTATAAATATATATATCCATTTCTTATATCCTCCTTTGAACTGGCTTTGTTACCCTGACTGGTCCTACATCCATGAGTTGAATATATCTTTGACACATGCTCACTATATATTTGTATGAAAATTATCTGTGTGACATTTTGTGAATTGTATGTAGACACTCATTCTAGCTAGATTAATGCATGGGCTAGTGCTGTGTAAAACTAAGACATTGACATCCCTGTGCATGTGAGCCAATGTCTCTTCCAAGAAATCTTTCTCCAGCACCCACCCTGGCCAGGGGAAGGATTCTATAGTCAGAGACTCACATCCTTCAGGTCTGTTTGCAAATATCTGGGCAGTTATATAGGAAACTCCTATGCTGTGATTCGTGCTTTTAAAAAAAAAAAAAAAAAAAAAAAAAAAAAAAGGATAGCAGGGTGCAAAGAGCCAAATCTAGGAGAAGAAAAATAATTTGGGGAGGGGGAAAAAAATGGAAAAATCCCAGTCTCTCTCTCACATTTTTGAAAACTTGCATGACTGTATTTTCATCAATAAAATGAATCAAGAAAGAAGGAAAGATTTATAAAAATATAGCTGTCTAATCCTGTGTGCTAGGAAATGTTCTTCACAGCACAAAGATGACACCTGAGATGTACCTGTTGGCCAGGTTTTTGTCAGTTTCTCCTTCCAGTGAACTGGCATCCCCAGTCAGGACGATCGTGGGTGGACTGCAAGATATCCCTGCGGTGGGAGAGCCCTGGTGGTTTAGAATGAAAACACAGATGGAGTTAGGCTTGGGAGGAAGCTACCAGGAGCTGGAGCTGGAGCCTGTATTCTAGCATCAGGATTCTCAGAGCCATCTTGATAAGGGGACAAATGCGGTGTATTTGGATTATTCAGAGATGGAAGGGGGGATATTTTTTTTTCTCCTTCATTCTCAGCAAGCATTCACCTGAGCTAACAAGGTCCACCTTTCATGCATTAAGATTAGGGAACCTCTAAGCCATCCCTAGTGACACTATAGGAAATCTCTGACAATCTAGGGAAAATGTGACAGAGTGCTCGGCTGTGGTCAACCTCATGGGGGGGGGGGGGGGGAATGGAGGTCAAGAGACGAGGTGGTGGTAACCACCCATTCCTGATATTCAGTGACAATCCTACATTTGGGTAAATGTGCTTAAAACCTCCTTCACCCATGCCATCTTTTTTCTTTTTAAACCACTTTATTAAGGTACAATCACTATACAAAAATCTGTACACTATACAAAAATCCTTACCACAACCTGTGACATAAACCTATTCATCACTTCCAAAAGTTTCCTCTTGCCTTTTATTTATGATGATCATGATGAGAAAAACATAAGATCTACTCCCTTAGCAAAGTTTTAGGTATAAGTACAGTATTGTTAATTCTAGGCACCTGGATCTCTAGGACCCACTCATCTTGTACAGCTCCCATATCATCTTGATGGAGCTTCTTTCCTATACAGCCTCATGGGTGACCACTGCCATAGGAATGTCAACCGAAACACTGACTGTGCTTGTAATATGTGTGAGGTTCCTTCCCTGGGTGGAGTTTATTTTGGTCATGAAAGTTTGAACTCTGCATATATTCATGTTTGTCATGTTTAGACCTTCTTCTTGTATAAATCCTTTGGTGAACAACAACAACAAAAAAAATGTCCTTTGTCTAAAATATCATGTTTATTCTAGTTATATCATAAGGTTTTGGCCAAATTTTATAAATTCCCAACATGCTTTAGTGCAGATTGGATAAATCTATGTAAAGGGGCAGGAGGGGCCAATCATTAATTTCTGCACGTTGTGTTCTGAAAAAGAAAAAATCATGGTGGTGGTGATGTGGTTATACTATACTAGAGGCCAGGCCAAGAAACCCCACCAGTGCATAATTGGAGCCAGGGAAGGATGTGGGAGGTTGGCCAGCCTGGGAGGGACTGTGGGGAGGGCTCCGGGACATGTCCATGTCCAGCCCATCTCACTCAGTCCCGATTGGCCAGATCCCAGCAACAAGCTAACCTACTGGTTGGAATGTCTGCCCCCTGGTGGTCAGTGCCCATCATCTCAAGTTGTTGAGCAGCTTTAGCATCCATTAGCATATTACCCTTTGATTGGTTGACTGACTGACCAGACAACCAGACACTTAGCATATTAGGCTTTTTTAAAAATAGGATACCCATGTCCAAGAGTTAAATGTATTCAGGCTACGAAGTAAGTAAAATATAGTTTGTTTTATTTTATTGACACACTAACTATTTTGTAAAACCATTTGAAGTAACCAACAATAAAATATAAGATAAACAAAACGTGAGTCTATAAAAATGAGGAATTATTTGGTAAATATAAACGTCCCTAGCAGATGAAGAGAAATGCATGCTCCTTCTAACCATCCAGGGTTTGACTCTGCAGTTCAACAATTTAACCTGAAATCTAATGAAGCTGTGATCCATGTGGTCCAGGATTTAAGAGGGAAGCTTTTAAGAATTGCTCAGCAGGCAAAACAATGCAAAAAGAACTTGTCTCTACTCTCACCTCTCAAAGGACATGAAAAGGGAATGAATCTTAACTCCTATCCTGGCCTGTCCCCTACCCTTGACTCTTCACTTGCTTACCACTCCCTTCTCTGTTTACTCATGCTCCACCCAATTACTTATTGTAATTGTAAAAATTGTAAAAATTGTAAAAAATAGATTATCTTAATATTTCTTTTTATGATTGACTCAAAAAAAATTTCAAAAGTCTTTGGGTATAAGACAAGGGTCAATCTGTAAACACACTCACACCATTATGCTTCATTCTGTCCATCTGGCAAACATTTACTGAATGCCTAATATGTGCTGGGGGTCTATGATAGGGCCTGGGAAGACAAAGATAAACCAAAGGTCTCTCAAATGCTTCCCAGTTAGTGCAATGCGATGGAAAATGGGGTGGAGTTATCCTCCCCCGACCCCCAACTCCAGGTAGCTCCCAGGGCCTGATGCTCTCCCTGTTGACACCTGAGGTAAATAGCCTGCAAGCTGTGGGGGGCTACTTCTGGTTGAAGGTCACTTGCAACAAAGCTCTCACTAAGAGGAGGGTTGGGACGAGGTGCCCACACAGAAAAACAGAAACAAATCATGGTAGCAAGTGCCAAGCATGTAACCACACATTTTTAAGCTGCTTAAAAGCCAGGAGGCATGTGCAATCAGAGAGAAATCCTTTATCCCTGATGGAATGTTCCCTACTCTCTCCTTCCAGTGTGTACAAAGTGCACAGTAATAAAATCAAAGTGTTCTTTTCCTAATCTGTTCATGAAATGGTTGAGCAAGATCTGTACAATTTCTAGTTTTTTTTCAGAACGAACTGTTTTGAGGGGAACATTCAGTCTTTTGTGGGCTGTGGTTCACCCTGGCAGGCACTGGGGAGACAGTGATCTAGGAGAGAGTGTGGGAAGAATCAGGCCCTCTGGGGTGCATCCTGCCAGGTGTTAATATGGTCTAAAGACCCATCTGGGCTCTCACTCTGAGCTGCCAAACAGAGGCATGACCTGAAGAAAGCTTGTGGGGCAGTGTGTTCAAATGCAGACCGCAGGTAAATTCCTGGTTTTAGGACTGCAGGGGCCTGGGCCTTGGGAGCCACACTAATTCATGATACACTAATTCTCATGTACTAGCTGTGTGAACTTGAACAAGTTCCCTTGACTCCCTGTGCCTTGGTTACCTTATCTGTAAAATAATTATGTCACAGGGTGGTTACAAGAACCAAATAGGTTGATATAGCAGTAGGATTGCCAGATAAAATACAGGATGCCCAATATTCAAATAAACACTGAATAATTTCTTAGTATTAAGTATTACCCCAAATATTGCATGGTCATAACTATATTTTCATTTGTTAAATCTGGCAGCTCCAGATGGAAAGCTTATGAGGACACCTGGCCCCTAGTAAATGCCCTACGAGTGTCAGGTGTTATTCTGTTATTGCTACTTTTGGAACTGACTTCATCGTTTTGGAATTGGGTTTTGAAGAGATTGTCCTTCTTGGTTTTGGGTCTGAACAACCATTTGGAGTTAAATTAGGGGGACCAGCCTGTCTGGTGGCACCACAGAGCATCTTCCCCAGACACCAGACCACATGGCCTGAGTAATCAATAACTCCCAGAGAAGAAGCCCACCTCCAAGGCCATATCCCCCTCTCTCACCATCTAGTTCTCAGACCAAAGACAGATGTCCTTTATGGGTGTCAGATGTCAGACATGGGAAGCAAAGGAACAATGTGAGTACAGGGAAGTGGCACTCGCAGACCTGCTGTGTGCCAGGCCCTCTCTCAGACACTTCCCGGTGCCTTCTCATTCAATCCTATCAGCAATTCTGTGCATGAACCTCAGAACACTCCCCGACAACTTGGGGCTGATAATACCTTCCTACCTCATAGAATCGCGAAGAGGAAATTAGAAAGTAAAGGACCTGAGCATGAAATAGGTGACAGGTACATTTCTTTTCTCTTCTCACTTTTTATCCCCTCCTTAAACAGACTTGTTCAGGGCTGGGCAGGTGGTAAATGGTGGAAGGGACTAAACACTAGGCCTGTTGACTTTTCCACTACACAAGCTATCCTTACAGTCATCTCCAGGTCTTTGGCCTCACTTCCTCATTCCTGGTGTCCATGGGTCTCCAACATCCTGTCTTATTCTTCCAAGCTGCACCCTCCCTCATAAGCCCTTTCTTCCAGGCAGCCCTCAAAGAGCAAGACTGGACACACAGCTGAGTAAGGATAGCAGAGGCACCCCTTACCCTTCCAGGAACCCAGCCTCCCCCTGGGTCCATTTCCCTCCCCTGGAGTCAGCTGAGTACTGGGGGGCTGGGCTATCCTGCAAGCTCACCCACCCTATAATAAGCCAGCAGGTCACATTTTGTTCTCCTTGAATAAACTTATAGAAACATTTAAATATTTATTTCACTCATAACTTCCCAGGAATGCACCACAGTTTCCTAAATGCCTGGGGTACAGGGATAAATATAGGCCAGTGTCATAGATGGGAATATTATCTTCCTTCCCCCAATGTCACGTGACTAGGCCGAGGCTAGGAAGCTCTAGCCGTAGCCCAGGGGGAGTGGTGAGTTTAGCTCCTGCACTAGGGCCCTGGCAGAGAGAAGGACCCTGCCAAAGGCAGTGTGGGTAGTGAATCAGGAGGCCTCGACTGGAATCCCACCTGGGTGACTGTGCCCAGGTTACTTAACTTCTCTGAGTTTCATGTTCTCAAACGTTGTATGGAGCTAATAATCCCCATTTTCCCAGGCTTGTTTTAAGGATTTGATGAGCTAAAGCAATAATAATAATGATGGTGTGGAGGGGGTAGAAGGGTGGACACTGTGGTGGCTGCATCACCAGGTCCCTCACAGCCTGAAGGGCAAACAGGGACTGCCTCTGGTAGAGGGGTCCTGGCTGCAAAGAGGAATTAGTGCTCTTGTGACAGGATAGAAAGACACTCTGGGGACTTGTGAGAACATGATTATTTTAGAGGCAAGTCCTAAGAGCACTGGAGAGAGCGGAAGTGCCTCTGTTGAGGTCTGCTGGATGTGGGCTCCTTCCTGCCGAGCTCTGGGGACCCGAGTCTGTGAAGGCTCCGAGTGCCCACCATGTAGGTTCCCCCTTCCTCATGCACCCTTGCCCTGCCATGTTTCTGGCGGGCCCTCTTTCCTGCCATTGCCCACCCTATTCCTAGAGGTCAGGGACCAATAATCACCAGGTTATCCTTCCTTTTTCATCACTCTTTTGGCTCTCATGCCATCAGACTTCAGGAATATAGACATGCACACAATGTCTATTAGTCTTACTGGATGGAGAGTATATCACCCAGCCAGCTAGTCACCCAACCATCTTTGTCTTCTACCCTCTCCTCCTTCCTCCATTTCTTCCTCCCTTCAGTCCAGAGATTTAATCATCCAGCCTGCCAATTATCCACCCAGCCTATCCCACATCCAGCCAGCCAGCCTCCTTCCACAAGCAAACACCGCAGCTCCAGCCTGTGCTGGGAACTGGAGAAACACTCAGGAAAGAAACAGCCCCTGACCTTTCCTAGTTCACATATAGGCTGACAGGGGAATCGGAGAAACAAAAAATGACCAGCTACTCCAAGGACAAATAATTGTAATATACATTCCTGACCATTGTAACATCCAACATTTCTAAAACAGGGTCTGCTTTGTCCTGGGCACAGCTCTCGCTGTGTGACCAGGACCATTAGAACCATCCTGGTAAAACTGATCTTTTGACCCTTTACAAGCTTCTTTTTTTTAATGGAGAACAGAGCATCAAGCACCTGCTGTCCAGGGCACTGGCTTTACTTCTGGGTGGGACCAGGGAGAGCACAAAGCTGGCAGGAACACCTCAGCAGAAACTTGGGTTTCAGTCTCCCTCAACATAACACAACTATGTGACATTGACAATTACATAACCTCTGATACCATTCCCTCTTCTATAAAATTGAGATAATAATATCTACCTTGGAGGGATGAGCACATAGTAGGTGCCCAATAGATGTCTCTGATATCTCATACAATAGATTCTAATGCTTTCCTGACCATTTATTTTATTTTTTAATATATTTTTTATTGATTTCAGAGAGGAATGGAGAGGGAGAGAAACATAGAAACATCAATGATGAGAGAGAATCTTTGATGGGCTTCCTCCTGCATGCCCCCCACTGGGGATCAAGTCCACAACCTGGGAATGTGCCCTTGACCCAGAATCGAACCCAGGACCCTTCAGTCTGCAGGCCAACGCTCTATCCACTGAGCCAAACCAGCTAGGGCTCCTGATCGTTTATTTAAAGCTATCTCATAGAGAATTCTATCAATAATAGAGGGCTGTTCTTGCAAAGGGTGTGATGAGACAAGTGGAAATAAGTTCAGGGAGGATGAATTCAAAATCCTCAGTTGGAGCTTTCAAGGGACCACCTGGTTTCTAATGACTGGTGTGTGCTTACCACGTTTTTCTCATCTGTAAATGGGATAATAATCACACCTACCTCCTAGAGCTGTGAAGTTACTTAGTATAGAGTTCTCAGAACAGTGTCTGTCACGTGGGAACCATGGCATGAGGGTCTTAGTGGATGAGCTGGGGAGGCGTCCCTGCTCTGCACGTCCTTGCCAGGTCCCATGTACATGTTTTACATGTAATATCTATTTTATCCTCACTTCGTTCCTGACAGAGAGAATCAGTTCTTTGGGTCCTTTTTGCCCCCTGAGGGAACACACATTTTCCAAGGGGTCTCCAGGGAGGTGACCTTCCCTGTTCAGAAAACAAGCTCAGGGCACAGCCTCACAGAGTGTACTGGCAGGAGGCTTCAGTTCTTTGTGGGTTTTGATGACAGCTTCTGATGAAGCTTCTAGTGTGTGTGTGTGTGTGTGTGTGTGTGTGTGTGTGTGTGGTGTGTGTTTATGTTCATGTGTATGTGTGAGAGTCTCTCTGTGAGTGTGTATCTATATTTGCATGTGTGTATGAGTCTCTCTCTGTGTCTATGTTTATATGTATGTCTGAGAGAGTGTGTGTGTGTGTGTGAGTGTATGTATGTCTATGTTCGTGTGTATGTGTGTGAGTCTGTGTGTAAGTGAATGTGTGTGTGCAGAAAGAAAAACAGGATCTGGGTCTACTAATTTATTGTTTTTGTGTGGGAAGGCCTCAACTAGTGCTCATGTCCATGATGGAAAATGGGGGCTGGGGCCTGAGGAGCCAGAAGTAGGGCTGGGCCCTGGGGAGTTGTAAACTCAGAAGGATGCTCCATTCTTTGCCTGCTTCACAGAGTGGGAATTCACACGCTACTGGGAGTTGCAGTGGAGCCCTCCTAGCCAGCCCTACTTCCCTGGCTGCCTGGTTTCTGCTGCTCCCAGGGACTCAGGCCCCCAACCTGGAGGCTCCAGCCTGGCTCATGGGCCTGACCCTACCCTGAGGCTATGGTTGCCTGACAAGGCTTGTCTGATGGGTGCAATAGAGGGAGATGCTCTTCACAGACAATGACTGTGGGCTTCCAGAGAACTCAAGGAGGCCCAGTGCCTGCCATAAGGGCAGAGAATAAAATAATACTGAAAGTGATGTGGTCTTTAGTCTGAGGTATAACCTGCCTTGGCTCTGTTGTTCCTCAGGCCAAAGAAGACACTCAAAGGCTGGCTGAACAGACAGAGTCTAGAAGCCAGCCACTAACAGTTGCCCTGCGGGGGAAATGAAGAACTGGAGACACAGAAATTTTAACAGACTCACACAAGATCTCTTGACCAGGATGTGGAAGAGCAGTGACTCCAGCCCAGGTTCCAGGGGCAGGAGCCTGAGTCCCTGGGAGCAGGGAAACCAGGCAGCAGTGACTCCAGAGTCCACATTCTTAAGTCCTGTGCTCATGGTCCTCCCTTATAAGACCCGAGCATGCTGGCTCTGCTTACCTGAATGGCAAGGCACAAACAGTCTATTTTCTTGACTTTTCAGAAGCACAGAGATAGAATCATGGCATTTGAAGGACCTTTAGAGACCACCCCCTCGTGTTATAGAAGTCTTTAGCTCAAGATCATAGGGAGAGTGAGCTATGGGGACCCAAAATCTGGAGCTTCAGCTATTCAACTAGGATTCTCTGTCCCTCAACTGAGTGGTGGGCTCCTGGAGCCCATCCCCTGCCTGGCCACCCCTAAACACTTGCCCTCACCTCTGACCCAACGCAGCTGCACGCATGTCTGGTTTGAAGCCATGAAAGTCAGAATGGCCAGCAAGCTTCTGTGCTGCCTGGTTTGGTGTCTCCTGAAAGGTGTGAAGAATCCTTTAGAGAAGTTGGGAACCAAGATGAGCTGAACTCAATGTAAAAGGATCTCCTCACTGAGGGTGGAATTGCATCTTTGCCCATCTCCTAATATTATATTTTAGGAATACCTGTATTCGTATTCTTGGGGAACACAGCATGGCAGCTGTTTGGGGAAGCTGCCCAGGATTCCAGAGCTAGGTTTCGCATCAAAATTTAGCTTACGGGCACTACCATTGTTAGTGAAGTGGAAGCAGTCAGGAATAGCGAAGGCAAGGAATCCAGGGCTGAGGAGTTGGAAGGCTAAGGGGACAAAACATTGGAAAATAGTGACCTAAAGACTGAAAATAGTCACATTTGACTACAGATGGAAATATTTTGTTCTTAGTAATCATTCCTTTCTTTAATCTCCAAGTTTTCAGTAGGTGAACACATTTTATGGTTGGTTAAACCTTTAGTCCTCTGTTGGCAACGCTTTGGGGGAATTGTCCACACTTGGTAGGAACTGCAGTAGGAGAGGAGCAGAGCACTGAGTTTCGGGAAGGCCAGCAGTCACGGCAGAGGAGCAGTCTGGAGCCACTGAGAGTAACTGAGGAGCAGCGCCCCCATGGTTCAAGACTTTCCTGAGAGAGGAGGGCTCAATAAAACCCTGAGCTGGCTGCCTTTTGCCAAAGACATGGGGGCTTGGCCCACTGTCATTTAAAAATTCAAGAATTCCCAAGGCTGCCAAGTTCTGAAACAGCATGAGCTTAGGACATGGAGATACAAAAGGCCATTCTTTTCTAAGTATTTATTATCTAAGTTCCCAGAGTTATGATGTGTAAGAAAACAAATGTCATCGTAACATGAAAACATTCACTAAGGATCTTGCCACTTGTCAAATGAATGCTCACTCGTACATTCTTCCCTCACTTAGCAAGTGTCTATCCCTTCTGGCTGAGGGCAGTTGGGATGACTGTCAGATATATAAGAATCATATAAGTTCAGTGCAAAGTCAAAGAAAACAAGGTTGGAGAACTTCACGTGCAAGGTCTTAGACCAATGAGGAACAAGTGGAGCTGGATTAGTTAACAAATGAAGAACAAAATTATGAAGAAATAGAAGATAGGTTCTTCATGAGGGAATAATTTGAATATTGAAGGATTGAAATAGGTCTTTGGAAAACAAATGAAGATCTCAAACAAGAAACAAACAGAATCTCCAAATGAAGGCATTGTACAACAAAATGTGAAGGAAGTGGTATCAAGTGAAAGATCGTCTTGTTGGTATAAAAGTAAATATGCCCACGCCAAAATCAACATACTTGATTAATTCTTTGTTCATTCTAAAAAGTGACATATAATCTATATTTCATAGTATATATTGCTAAAGATAAGTTGCTTTCATAATTTCATTTGTGCAATGCAATCTCAACTTATTTTCATAATTTCCCTTTTTTACAAAATACTTTTGCTGAAAATCTTGTTCACTATTTACTATGAAAATCTGACCTTTATTTTAAGTGACTCTTGCTGCTGCTCATGACCCTGCATGATGAGGTTCTCCTTCAAGTCTTTCTCTATTCTAGGAGGATGGTTTTACGTCCCAGGAGGCCTCAGACACAGCCTAGAAGGCTCCAGTCTAAGGGTATGTGGGAATCTCGAGCAATTCAAAGGAACTTTGTGTGTCTATTTCTCAGTGCGGACACTGTACACCTTTCCCAGCCTCCCAGTGCAGCCTGTGTGGGCTGTCTGCAAACCCTCTGACCAGACTAGACACTATGGCCTCAGCACAGGGTGCTTGGCGTGGCCCTGTCCAGGCTAGCTGCAGGCAGGGAGGGGGCACTTACTTGGCCGATGGGGCTCTGAGCTGCCTGTGGCTCTCCGGGGGGCTCCTCGTCCTCGGGAATGTGGGGCATGGCAGCCTTCTGGCAGGACTGGCCTCGGGTGCCCGGAACCTCTGCTGTGTCAGCCCCAAAGATGCTCCAAGAGGCCTGGGCTCCGCAGGCTGAGGAGATGCCAAAAGGACAAGTCAAATCCACTCATATCCCCGAGCCATGCTGGGTTCCATTTCCGGGGCTCATGAGCTGCAGAGAGAGCCTGCCTCAGTTTGCGTCAACACCAGAAGTGGGAATAGAGGGCTTTTGGAATTGCATTTCCTCCTGTTCACTAGCTCTGTTTACAAAGTCAGAGGTGGCCTTAGAGATTTTGCATCTAATTTGGTCTTTACAGTAAACACAGCTATCCTGGGAGGGAGAACTAATGGAGGACACTCCATAGGGATCCATCTACTTATCTACCATTTGAGCACCTACTGGGTGCCAGGCACTATCCTAGTAGCATTATCAGCATTGCCTAATTTAATCCTCACAATGACGGCTGATGAAGGCATCAAGATTCACATTTCACAGATGCAAAAACTGCTTCAGAGAGTGGCAGCCATTTGGTTCTCATGAAGAATCAAGCATCTGAATTCAGATCTTCCTGATTTTGAGGCCAGGGCTCTCTCCACTATACCACACAGCCTGCCTTGGCTGAGTGGGGGAAGAGGAAGGGAAGGTATTTCCTGACTTCCTGCCCAATAGCTCGCCTCACACCCTTTAGCAGTTCTTCTAACCCTCAATGGGGGTGCTCTGTCACTTGTGAACAGAATTCATTGGGCCTGTCAGCCCTGCTAAAGCCATGATTCTGGAGGCTTGGCCTGGGTGGATCTCATGTGCTTTGTGCAGTGTTCACCCCAGAAACCTTAGGTTGCCTCCCCCAAACCAAGCTTACCCCCTCCCCATGGAGTAGCAGCCTTGAGGTCCTGCTGAATTGATCCCAATTAGCATAATCCCACCAATCTTGCCACAGTGATTGGCTCAGGGACAGACAATAGATTTAGCCTAAGCCAATGAGCATGTGGCAGTGTTGAAGGGCCCAGATGTTTTCTCTTGCCCTGGGTGGTAGAGTGTGCAGATGTGAGCCTGGTGCTGCTGATGCCATTTTGCTTCCATGAGGAAGGCCAGACTGAGGATAAAACTGACACCCACAGAGCCCGGGGCAGAGCCAACAGACCTGCAGAGAAATGGATCTGGAGCCCTGATCAGAGTTCACCTGCAGGCTGAACTCTTTCTAAACTAGCCAGTTACACAAACAAATTTTTTAGTGTTTAAGTCAATTCAGGTTGGGTTTACTTATAACTGCTAACTTGTTGTAACTCCTATACTGTCACGTGTAACCACTAACTGCTCTTTCATGTTTCTTGCGAGTCAAGGGGCCTAGAACTATGATCTCTTGAACAGACCTGAGCCAGTGGGTCTGGCCCCTCTGCTTCCTCCTAGGAAAGGAGACCGGTGATGTCGGGCTCCATCTGGAGAGACAGGATAGCAAGATAGAAAGAACATAGGCTTTGAAACCAGATTCCTGGGTTTGAGACCCCTCAGTGGCTGTGTGGCCTTGAACATTGGTTTCACCTCTGAGCCTCAGAGAGCTCTGCCTGGCCTCTTCCCACCTCTAAATGGTACACTTGCAGAGAACAAAGGTCATTCTCATTTTCGAGCACCTACTATGTCCTGGGTCTTATGCAAGGTACAGACTGCTGGAGGCTGCAGAAGGAAGAAGTAGAAAGCCCTGCCACTTCCCATAATACTAGGTACTGACCAATGCCCACACCTGACACATGTGCCTCAGGCTGAGCTCCCAAATGTAGGCAAGAGGTCTGATTCTTCATGGGTAACCAAAAGATTTAGCCAAAATTTTTTGTTGCTTTGTATTTAAAGTCTAGAGAACTTCAACCCTTGGGTTGGTTGGTGTGACCATCATCTAGACTTGTCATTCTCTGCAGTGGAAAGGTAGTCCCATTCATCTCTGAAACAGTGTGGGTGACCCCTACTGGACAGCTCAAGAAATATCATCTCAAGTAGACTATGAACTGAGCATTCATTCATTCATTCATTCACTCAACACAAGCACTGACTTTACATCCACTCTACCAAGCCCTATGCCAGGTACTGGTGACATAAAGATGATAAAGCTGTGGTCTTGGCCTTCAAGAGGAACAGAGTCCAGTGGCAGGAGGCAGTTGGAAAACAGCATAATGGGATAAATAATTTGAAAGTGAGAAGTTGCAGGATCCCAGAAAAAGGTTTCGAACTATGATGGATGGAATTATGATGGATGGAATATAATGAAGATTCTACATTAGAAATGGTGTTTGAGCTGAGCCAGGGACACTGAAATACTGAATGGAATTTATCTGAACAAACTGGCTGGAGGCCTAGAGTGGGAGGTGAGTCAGGAAGGGAGAAGCCATGCTGGACAGATAGAACCTGCCTCTCAGCAATGAGAGCTATGGGGCCAGGTCATGCTGTCTCCATCTCAAATGCTGCCTCTCAGACCTGGTCACTATGGGAATAAATTGAGCTTTATAGTTGCCCAAAGATTAATTTCTATTACCTTTACTCAGACTTCAGCAGCAGCGATATTGGTGGTGCTGGTAGCAAGGTAGCAAGAGTACCCACAAACCCCAATTCTATCAGGGAAGTGGGCTGCACCTCCCAAGAAACCACTTAAAATGATACGTGATGTATGTGCAGGTCCAGGTCCAGGCTGTCTTAATAGGAGTATGATTTCTAAAACATGGGAGATGACAGTCTCACTTTTCCTTTATGTCTTAATCTGCACAAAGCATATTGTGCTCTGCATGCTGTGAAGGATTCAGATAAATTGGTAATATTTAAATTAAAAAGGGGGGGGGGGAGCAGGATGTAGGGAGACAAGAAGTCGTGTTTAAAGAACTAAAGATCTTTAGCCTGGAAAAGAGACAGTACGGGGAGAAATAAATCTCTTATCAGGCATTTGAAAGCCATTTGAGTAGTACTGTTGTTTCCAAAGGACAAGTTCATGAACAATGACTGAAAGGCCAGATCAACGCAAGGGAAAACTTTCTAGTGGTTGGCAATGGACTGCTCTTTAAGGTAGTAAGCTCTCTGTTCTGGGGAGAGTTTCAGCAAAGGCTGTGACAAGGGTCACAGGATTCCTACCTACTTCAGGGATCTTTTCCAATCTTTGATGCCCCTAAAATCCTGTACCCTTTCTAGTCACTATAAACCACAGATTTGATATTCCCATCCTATACTCCTTAAGCAACATCTTAATTCAGTTCCTGGGTCAGAAAGCAAAGTAAAACAGAAATAAATTAAGTCAGACAAGCCCTGAAAGGTGTCAGCTGCTGCAAGATAAAGCAGAGTAGAGGCTGGCTAGATCCCACACTTGACAAATCAGAACCCTGGGCCCTCAAGGGGAGTCTCAGCAACTGTGCCTGCCCAGGCCATTCCCACGCTGCTCCTGCCCCTTTGTTTTCTCTCCCTCCCATTATTATAAACTTGCTGCTTAAAATAGCAAGGTAAAAGCAGAGTCCCTCCCCCAGGGTGACATCTGGGTTCTGCTGGAGTTCGTGGGCACTCGGACCTCACATCCATCACAGCAAAGTTTAGAATACAATCTCCAGGAAGTGGTGATCTAGAGCACCAACCCATAAAAGGGAAAAATATTTAGTAATGTTTGGTCTCCAGCTGCTTCTTCTTTAATGCATTTTCAAGACTTTCCTTGCTGCATCTCAGGCTTGGTCAGTAAAGGGTTAGGTGAGTCATTAGCCAATCAGCTCTTTGGGTTCTACTCATTCTGGTCCCAGCCAGTGTTTAAGTTTAACCTGGCCCCCTTTACAGGAAGGAAAACTGAGGTGCAGAGAAGGGTAGCAACTTCACTGGGTACAGTTAGCTTTGTATTTGGTGCAAATTATCTACGAGCCTCTGTTGGTAAAAGTATCCAATCGTTTGTGTAACTGAAAAGGCCAACAATTTCTGAACCATATTTAAATGTTATCTGCACCCTGGACATGCTCATGGGAGAAAGCAAACTAGCATACTTTCTTTACTCATTCATTCATCAGGTATTTCAAGGTTGCCTACTGAGTATCTGACACCAAGAGTATGATTTCAAATGCTATGTTATTTAACCCCTGTGATATGGGTTTTATTGTTTCCATTGTATATATGAAGGGACTGAGAAACAGGGAGGTGCAGCGACTTGCTCAAGGTCACACAGCTAAGTGGCAGGCCAATGATTATAACCCAGGAGAGTCTGGTTCCAAGGCCCGTTATCTTTCCCCTCTTCTATTCCACCTCCTCCACCAGGAGTTCTGCTAAACCACAGCAGCGTGACTCAGTACTGAGCCCCATAAGAACTGGAGTGTGCATTCCCCGAGGGGCTAAGGATAGGTGAGGGGGCAGGGAAAGAAGCAGCAGGTGGTCAAGCCAGAGGTCTTATGTGGACAAAGCAGTGGGCCCAGAGGGACTGAGAGATGTGTGTGCAGCCACTCCAAACAATCCGCAAGGTAAAGTTTGAGGTTGTATGACCCACATTGTGGGGGTGCAAACCCATCTATTCATTCATCTGTCTGTCCATCCATTTACCTATTCTCCTGACTTTTCCATTTACACACGTGTCCGTTAGTTTTCCATCCAACCTTTCACCCCAGGAAGTCTCATGCCTGTGGCATCAGCAGCACAAGCTCTGACCCTGGGAATAGCCTCTGCAGGACCCCGTGGGCTGTGGGGAGAGGACATAGGGCGGGAGAAGGCTGCTCTGACAGAGGGGCTCTGCAGGCAGAGGCCTGCCCATCTAACCCTCCATTCTGCACACTTCAGCTGGGGGTTGGGCTGCCTGTGTCCCAGCAAGCATTGAGCCATCTTCTGGAGTCATGACTTAGCAAGGGCCAGTACAGAGACCACCCCCTCGGTGCTCTTGGCAACCCTGTGAGGTGGGTACCGTGAGTACTATTATTATTAACAGCATGATTAGTCCCATTTTACAGAAGAGGAAACAGGGGCCCAAAGACTTGCCCAGGAGTGGCTGTGCAGAAAGTCAGAGCAGGTTGTCCGCCTCCCCAGCCCCTTGTAGGGCCAAGCCCACCTGCTCATGGTGGCGTTCTTGACGAGCAGTGGCCTCTCACGATGGCCCCAAGGATGCCTCTCCCAGAGCCTTGCGGTCAGCCCAGAAGACACTAAACCCTCTCTGAAACCACAGTGGCCAGGAGCACAGCCCACAAGCTGAGTGTCCCTCCTATTCTCTCGTGAATCTCTGGGTGTCTGGGGAAGAGCCAAGGCCCTTCTGGTAAACAATGGGTTAACCCAGACTCAACTGACTTTTTTGGAATGACTCAGAATTCTCAGAAGGGAGTTTTTTTGTTCTTCCAGCTTTGAATTTTTGCTTTCATTTTAGCAACACAAAGAATTTGAAAGAGATTAGGTTGCTATTAATACCACTGGTCTATGTCTAGATGAAGAATTGGATGGAGCGAATTGTTTGGAGTGGCTGCACACACATCTCTCAGTCCCTCTGCAGCCTCAGGGATGACGGCTGGGCCAGTGGAGATGGGTCAGTCCTGCCCCTGCTCCCATCACACAGGTCCAGACAAAGGCAAGGACTTGACCAAAGCCATGCCTGTGGATGAGGGGCAGTCAGTAAACCCTGGGCCCAGGGGTTCCTTTTAGTAAATAATCAGTGAATGTGTCCATGCTGTGAAAGCAGGAGTCCTTGGGCAAAGCCTTCCAATTCTCTTTTCTCTCGTGGTCATTCTCATGGGAAAGAGAGAGTGCTCCCTGCTCCCTCTGCCCACCCCAGGGCCATCCTGTATAGATTTGGAGAATCTCCTGGGGCATCAATTATCAGTTCAAAGTGCTGAGAAGCACCTCTGTGGGTCCCTGGGCCTGGGCCAACTGCCAAGCTGGGTCCTGTACCCCTACGAGGCAGTCTGAATTGGGGTCCACTTCAGGATGGCCCCATCCTGCTTCCTAAAGTCAGTATGCTACGTGAGGGCTTTGGAGCTTGGCACAAGGGCTTCTAATTCTCCCTCTGCCTCTTTCTTGCTGAATCTGTCCTTCCCGGCCTCAGTTTCCTCACCTGTAAAATGGAGGTAATTGTACCTGTCTTTTAGGGTTGTCAGGATTAAGTTAGGAAATACTTGCAAGGTGCCAGCTTGTACTCGGTGAGTTCCATTCCCACTCTCTGAATGGGGCGGCTGAGTTCTCTTGGCCACAGCACCATCAAACCCAACCAGGCCCTGGTAGTCTGTGTTCCTCCTGGGTGGCGGGGCTCCTAGCTTTGCCTCTTGCAAGTAAAGGAGACATGGTCCAGGCCTGGCCAGGGCTTCTCCTCTGTACCAAGCAGTAGATAAAAGACCACCAGGCATGATTGGAACTGAGCTCACCAGTGGCCATGCATCTGGTGATGCTGACATCCTCTCTGCTGTTGGGCAGCGGTGGCTGCAGGTGGTGGGCTTAGCGAGAGAGGATACAGTGGTCAGTCCCAGGCCTGTGCTGCGGTCTGTCCTGGTGGAGCAAGGGTGGGGTGTAGAAGAGCAGAAGGAGGAAGGGGAACAGGAGGGAACAGAGGGACTTCCCTAAGGACTTCTCACTCTCCACACAACCCCTCTGGATCCAGGAGCTGGGAGCACTGGGGCTGTGGCCTGAGGGTGCTTCAGTGAGGCTGGCCTTGAGCATGCCACACACACACACACACACACACACACACCCCTCCCTCCTCCCTAACCCCCACCCCCACCCTCTGGAGTCTGCACCCTCTGGCCACGCTCACCAGCCCCAGGATCTCTTACAGGCTCTGCTGGCTGGGAGTGCCTTCCTCCCTGATTCAGAACCCGCTCTAGCCCTGGGAGGGAGCCAGCATCTCCTCAGGCAGGGCCGGGGCCACATTTAGGAGGAGAGGCCAGGCCGGCCAGCTCCCCGAGGAAGAGGTCAGGAGTTGGTTTGGTGCTCAGTGCGGGAGAGGGAAGGGGGGGGATAAGGGGGTAAGGGGAAGAGGGAGACATGACACATTTAAAATAGTAACACCCAACCCCCTGCCTTGCTCCGCCCCTCACACAAACAGAGAGACCATTCCGTACTCTCTGCCTTGGGAAGGGCTGGAGCAGCAGGAGGTAGAAAGGGAGTGTATCTCTGCCTTTTATGTCACCACAGAAAGTTCTCAGACACAGAAAACAGATTTGGGGGAAACATCCTAAGTAAGGGTAACTCCCCCGCCCCCACCCAAGACTAGTAAAGTATTATGGGGCAAGGGAGAGAAGGGAGAGGTGGAGGAGAAGCTGGGAGAGGCCACTCTGGCGAGTCCCTGAGAAAAGGGCCTGAGCCTGCTTCCCGGGGGAGAAGGTAAAGATCCCTAAATCGGAGAGCAGAGAGGGCCCGAGCCTGTTTCCCAAACAGGATCCAGAGGAGAAGGCCCAAAGAGAGGGAGAAATGGCTATTAGGTATGTCTTGATAGATAAGGCCTTTAGACAGCCTGGTTCTTGCACCCCGGGCAGGGGTGCGGGGAGCGAATAGCACAATCATTTCTGTGCAACCAGGAGCAGAGTTGCCAGAAAGGAAGGTGCTTTAAGAAGCTGATGCAGAGGTTACCTACCGACCAAGGACTGACGGAAAGTATGATGGACTTCTTGTCAAATGCCAGCCAGGACAGATGACATTTGGGCACTAGGTACCCGACACTCGGAACTTAAATGCCACAGTAGAGGAAGAGGAGGGTTAGAGAGACCCTGAAATGCCTGTGACCCAGGTTCAACACGCCCAAAAAATGGTCAAGCCAAGGCCAGACTTCCATCCACCCCACCCCGGCTTCCAGCCATAACCGGAAATAAGCCGGAACATCTCCCCAGGTTTCCTCTCCAGCTCCCTCACTTCAGCAATTCTTTTTTTAAAATAAGTCTACTTGAAAGATTTTTTTTTTGCTTCTTGCAAACATGTGCAGTTGCTCAATTGGAGGTGGTTCAAAGGCACGGGGAACAGCAGAACCTATCTGAGCTGCCCATTCAGCTCCCAGCAGAAAATAAATCTCATCCGGATCTCATCCGGTTCTCTTTGTTCCAGGCTGCCCAGCAGCCTCCTTTCTGAGTCACTCACTCCAGGGTGCCATGAGTCATCTTCCTGGGGTCAAGGACCACACGGTGTTCCTGGGTCTGAAAAGCCAGGCAGGGCTCCGAGGGGCCATCAGAAAGAGTGGGAGACTGAGGGCTGCCTGCTGGGTCCTGGAGCTGGCTCTGCCCTCCCTTGCGTGTGACCCTGGGCCTGCTGAGGAGGAGGGGCACTTCCAGGCCCTTCCAGCTTGCGCTGGTTTGGAGCCTCTCCAGGGATGTGCAGGAGCCTGCTCGCAGCAGCCCACGAGAGCCGAATGTAAATTTGTCAACAATATTGTGAGCTGGTCGTTAAACACAAACATCATTAAAAATTAAATTACAAGGAAGTTACATTAAATACGAAGGAAATAAATACCTCAAATAACCGTGCTCTGATTATGTGACTACATTTTACTATCATCTGTGCTCTTGAGATGATTTGTTTCTAATGGGCTTGTGGTGGAAGCACCATAAAATGATGTGCTACTGTGCGTCTTTTCCCCTCTCCGTGTTCAGTGATGTGGAGTTAATGCCTTGCAATGAGTCGTGACGGGAGTATTTATACAGTGGGAACCAGCAAATGCTACATATCATGGCCTTTTCTTCCCTCAGAGAGCTGGCTGTTAAACACATACTAGCACACCACTGAGCCTCTACTCGCTCTACAAGGATGCAGAAGGAAATCAGAAGACTTTATATATATATATATATATATATATAGAGAGAGAGAGAGAGAGAGAGAGAGAGAGAGAGAGAGAGATTTTTCACAGAGAGGAAGAGAGAGGAATAGAGAGATAGAAACATCGATGAGAGAATCATCGATCAGCTGTCTTCTGCACACCTCCCACTGGGGATGTGCCCGCAACCAAGGTACATGCCCTTGACCGGAATCGAACCCGGGACCTTTCAGTCCGCAGGCCGACGCTCTATCCACTGAGCCAAACCGGTTTTGGAGGAAATCAGAAGACTTTAATATTAACCCACGATAGTATAGTTATAGAGATTTGATTGCCAACTGCCTTTGGATAACTCTTTCTGAGTGTACAATGGGCCCCTCCAACTCACCAAGTTCTGGACAGAAACCACCATTCCTTCCCCTCCCCAGCTCTGCCTCCCCCACCTCCAAGTTCACTCTTCCTGGGCCCTTATGAATGACACCCAAGCTAAAAACCTGGACATCATTACCCTCCCTCTTATCACCCCTCCCCTCTTCAGTTAGACTCGGAGTCCTGCCAATCCTAGTCAGAAAGTCTTCGGCCACTTCCCACTTCCCATTGCCACACCCCGGTGTGTTCATAGCCTCATTGGTCTCCTCAGCTCTGGTCTAGGCCTTTCAACCACCCTCCACAAGACACCAGAGCAGTCTCTCTAAAACATAAATTGGATCCTCTATCCCTTCTTAAAATCTTTGAGGACTCTGTTTTTCCATGGAACTTGTTCTAAGTGAAGACCCTTGCCCTTCTCTCTGTCCTCATCTCCTATTTCAGCCTTGATACACCTTATGCTTCCACCACAATGGACCAACAACCAACCTCCAAACATGCCCTGCTTTTTCACGCTCTTTGCACATATCTTTTTGCCTATGCCTGGGCTCCCTTCCTTCCCCTTTCTATAACTGATTAACTCCTACTCAGCCAACAACCCGTTCAAAATATCCCCTTCCTCATAAACCCTTTCCACCTCTTCACCCCAGGAAAAGTTGCTTCCTTCCTGTTTCCTACGGCTGCTCTAACACATTATCACAAATTTGATGTCCTAAAACAGGGGTCTTCAAACTACGGCCCGCGGGCCACATGCGGCCCGCAGAGGAGTCTGATCCGGCCCGCCAGGTTTTTTGGGCAGTGAGCGCAGCCGAGGTGTTACAGTAGGAATTAGTAGTTCATATAGTCCGGCCCTCCAGCTCTCTGAGGGACCGTGATCTGGCCCCCACTTTAAAAAGTTTGAGGACCCCTGTCCTAAAAGAACATAAATTTATTATCTTACAATTCAGGCGTTTAGAATTCCAAAATCAGTCTCAGTGGGATGAAACCAGAGAATCAGTAGGGCTGTGTTCCCTCTGCGGCTCTAGGAGAGAATGTTTCCTGGCTTTTCCAAATTCTAGAGGCTGCCTACATTCCTTGCTCGTGGCCCTTTTTCCGTCATCAAAGAGGTGTAGTATCTTTTCTCCTCTCTGACCCCTGCTCCCATCCTCAGATTTCCTTCAAGTCTGGCTTTGACCAGTGTCTCTCAGAAGCCAACCGTGGGACCAAGTCTGAGCCAACAACCCTTCCTTGGATCTTCTGGCCTCTGCACTTGAAGATGTCCATTCCTTAGGATGGGCATGAGGATGGGGAAAGACAACCTGCTTTTTGTCCAGAACATGAGATCTGTCCAGGGCCAGCTAGCCCACCAGGAACAGCTTATCTGAAAAAGCCAGGATCAGCCTTCTATCACCTCGGGAGCTTTATTCCGAAGAAAAATAAAATACCTTCCTTGACTCAGCAACAGTCCTATCCCCCACAAAATAAAAATAAAAATAAATAAAAAATAAATGAACATCCAGTTCCCCTGTGCCTTTCTTTGTCATTCCTTCCTCTCCTTTTCGCCACCCCCCCCCACACCCTTCCCAGCTTTGTTCTGGGAGTGACCATCAAGGTCTATAAGCAGGAACTGGTTTGGGCAAGTCAGGAAAATTTGGCCTCCATAATGCCTTCCTAAATCCTTCACTCATTCAAGAATTGCTTCTGAGCGCCTGCTCAATGCCAGGTACTCTGGTAGATTGGGGTTCTGCAGTGTGTCCTTCAGGGCTGCCTCCCCAGATAGCCTTCCTGGCAACCCGGCACTTAGGATCTTTCTAACGTGCTGTGAGCTCTCTGGTCTATGATGGCACCGCACAGCTGCCCCCATCTGCCGGTGGTTTCTGTTTCCTCCACATTACTCACATTTGCCAAGCCTGAGAGCAGAGAGCTTTCTCCTGTGCCCCAGCTGTGGGAACACCGCACAGGTCTTGAGCAGTTGCTCAATGCCCGGTGCATCCCTTCTTTTGCCAGAAAGGACTCTAGGAATCAAACCTCACCTTCCTGTGTACATACCCAGCACAGCATGTACATATCAGCTCTTAAATCCTCTCAGCTCTGTGAGGGAGGCCTTAAAGCTCCATTTTTTACAGGTAAGGAAATTGAGCCTCAGAGAGGTATAGTGACTTGCTCTAGGTCACATAGTCAGGACTAAAACCTGGGCCTCCTGGGCCCAAAAAATGGAGTCTCAAGAAAGGGCTCATTCCCATTCTTCTCTGACCTCAGTAGAGACAGAACAGAGTATTGGGAGATGTTCCCTGGTGGGGATTTTGACTGTTAGGTCACAGCCCTGCCTCAGGCCAGCAAGGACAACTCCAGTTGAGGCACAGAACTGGAAACTGTTCTCGGCATTCCCAGGGGAGACAGAAAGCAGCTGCTTCATCTAAGACAAACAGAAGATGGCTCTTCCCTGCTGGGATGGAGTGCCCCCACCCCAAGTCCCACCCACTGTTGATCTCCACTCTGGGAGACCCGGTTCTTAGAAGCTATGAAAGTAGGCTCAGTAACCTGGCACTGGGCTGCAGGGCAGAATCTTGCCTAATATGTGCTTCAGGAGGCCAAAGAAGGATTGCAGCAGGCTCTGCGATGGGGCTTCTGGAGAGGGAAGAGCAGACTGCACCAACTACCTGTGTGGGGAGGAGATCCTTCACCACTTGGACCTCAATCTCCCTAAAACAGGGTTGCGCTAAGTTGCCAGTCATGCCCCAGTTTCTGCCCCAAGAGTTTGGGGTCCTCGTTGCCTATTGAAAGAAGACATGCAGTCAGTAGCAAAGGTCTGACTGGCAACCCCCGCTGTAGGCAGCCTTCGGACATTTTTGCATCACTCCCTCCAATCACAGTGATTGGTTCAAGAGTGAGCATGTGCTGAAACCGGTTTGGCTCAATGGTAGAGCGTCGGTCTGCGGACTGAAAGGTCTCGGGTTTGATTCTGGTCAAGGACATGTGTCTTGGTTGCAGGCACATCCCCTGTGGGGGGGGGGGGGGTGTGTGCAAGAGGCAGCTGGTCGATGTTTCTCTCTTATCGACGTTTCTAGCTCTCTATCTCTCTGCCTTTCTCTCTGTAAAAAATCAGTAAAATATATATATATAAAGAGTGAGCATGTGACCTGCCCAGAGTCCATTAGACATAATAAGATTTTACTGGGCATTCTGGGAAGAAGATTCTTTTTTTATTATTATTGTCTAAAATTTTACATATGTCTCCTTTTCTCCCAACAGACCCAACCCCCCAGCTATTCCCACTCTGGGCAAGCCCCCACTACCCCAGTGTCTGTGTCCATTGGTTATGCCAATATGAGTGCATACAAGTCCTTTGGTTGCTCTCTAACCTTCTGCTTCCCCTACCATTTGCCTCTGGATCTATTCTTGTTCATCAAATTATGTTGATCATTATATCCCACATATGAGTGAGATCATGTGATATTTATCTTTCTCCGATTGGCTTATTTTGCTTAGCATAATGCTCTCCAGTTCCATCCATGCTGTTGCAAATGCTAACAGTTCAGAAAGGAGATTCTTACTCTTTGTTGCAGGTCTTGAATATAAGAGGGTGAAAACAGAATCCTTCTTGTGATGGTGGAGAACTTGTCTAAGAAAGGAATCACTGGGAAAGAGTACAGCAAAGAGCCTGAAAGAAACTATGTCCTGAGCCTGTCATCTAAGGCCCTGATCAAGCTATGCCTGATATTCCTGGCCTTTTATGTTTCAAGAACCAATTAATATGCCTTTTTGCTTAAAGTAGCTTGTGTTGGCTTTTTTGGCTCTTGCAGTAAAGGGTTACAACTGGTACAAACAGCCTCAACACCAAAGGCTTCTCTGCTGCCTACTTCAGAGTTTTAACTAGAAAACACAGATCTAGAGCAAATGAGCTTGCCCTGAGTTATTCCCTAGTGAAACTTATCAACATGCCCCTTTCCTCAAAACCTCCTCTTCCTGCCTTCTCTGCCCCTGTTGCTGAGCTCAGCATCCTCCCAGAAACCACAGCCAAACCTCTGAATTCCCCACCCCACAATGCCTATCCCCTTTCTTCCCGCTACTACACACACATTTAAACTCAGGCTTCAGAGGCAGGACTAGGTTTGACCAGCTTCCATGTTCCTGTCTAAAAACATAATCCAGTGAACCTAAAGACAATTTTGTGGAGTCAAATTTCAACCCTCAAATGATGCCATTGCCTCCTTCCCAATAACCTTCAGGGACCTCCTCCACCTACTCCTTAGCTCAGAGTTGGATGGGATCAGACTCTCCCTGGAGAGTAGACCCCAAGACTTGGGCATTGAGAGCCTGTGTGAACAGGCTTGACCTTCTGCCCTGGACTCCAGTTTGCAGGACAAGGAAGAAGTGCAAACTTGCCCACCAAAGCCGATGGAGGGGGGAGAGCAATTGTGGATCTTGTCTCTTTTTTCACCAAAAATTCTGAGCTGAACTGCATTTGCAGTTTGGTCAACTCAAAAGATGCTCCTTGAACAGAGGCTGTGGCGACAAGAAGCCAAGCAAAAGTAAACAGAGCAGTTCCCTTGGTATCTAAATCTCTGCAAATAGCTGCAGGCTTTGAGTCTGTAGATACCACTTGAGAACAGGCTTTGGTAAACAGTGATGTGAAATGACCTGGGAGGGTAGGGGTTGAGAGGGGAGAAAGCAGGAGTTTGGGAATAGCTCTCCCAACCGCAAACTTTGGTGGCTTAGACACATGAATTTCATTGTATTGCTATGTAAACAGGCATGTGCTGCTGCTTAATGATATGAGACAGGAAGTAACCACAGAGGACTTCTCCCTGGAGGAGCTGTCATCTTTTCACAATGGAGAGACAGGGAACCCATGGAACAGCATCAGCAGAAGAGCACTGATACTTGTTGCACCAGGCTCTCTACCTGGCCCTTTATATCCTTGATGTAATTCATTCCTTACATGGCACTATTATTCTCATTTTACAGAAGAGAGAACTAACACTCAGGAAAGATTAAGTAATTCATTCAACCCACCACGGTGAGGCTTCTAGGGCAATACAGAACCCAGCAACAGTGTCACCAACCACCAGCACCGCCACCTCCTCTGTCACAAAAGAAATGATCAGGAGAGGGTTTTCTGGCTAAGGATTCACCAACTTGTCCTGGAGAAGGTGTTATCTTTAACATCAGATTCACAAATGTTCTGTCTGTTCAATTGTAGTTTGTTATTTGTAGAATATCTTCCTTAAGTTAACTGTTTGGTGAATAGCGAGTAGCATGAAGTTCAATCTAGTGTTTAAGCCTAGTCATTCTTAAGAAGCTTCTGGAAATTTTCACCTGCATTTCCAGATGAGAGAAGCAGATAACCAGAAAATAGACCCCTGGGAGGGTGGGTTCTTCTGATGAAGTCCTCCACCTTCCAAGTGGACGTGGCCTTCCTAACACATGACTTTGGTTCTATTCCTCCCTTGAGTAAAGCCTTCCAATGGCGCTCAATGCACTGATTTCCAAACCTGAGAAAGCATACTAGGATCTTCTGGGGAGTTTGATAAAATGCACACCCCTGGGCCCATCCCAGATCTACTGAATCCAAATGTTAGGGGAAAGGGTTCAGGAATGCGAAGGGTTGGCAGTCCCTCAGTGGAGTCTGCTGTGGCACATTCAGAATACCAGAACTGGAAATCCCAGTCCACAGAGTTCTGGTTCATTGGCATGATGACATGTTCTGCTCTGAGCTTACCAACCTCTCCTGTTTCTTCTACAGACTACCACCATGGTACCCCACACCCCAGCATCACCTCATGCCCCAGTTTCCAAAATATTCCACGTACTTTCAAGCCACCCTGGAACTCTTTATGCCTCAAAGGCTCATCTCACCCATCTTCCTCCATTCTTTGGACCTGAGGTTTTCCCTGCTGCCATATTCTGAGCCTATTCTCCATCCTAGGGAGATCAGCTCACTACCTCCCTGACCAAACTTCACTACCTGAACTTTGCAGTTGAAACACTTTTCCATGATGGAGAGGAGAGGAAAAGCCCCTTCTAGGAAATTCTCTTCCCATTATCCAAGAGGACATAAATGGTGGGTCTGACAACTTTCATGGTCCTTACATGGGCAATTTGCATATTAATTTTTTAAAATGTTTTTATTTCAGAGAGAGAAAGGGGGAGAGTGAGATAGAAACATCAATGATGAGAGAGAATCATCGATCAGCTGCCTCCTGCACACCCACTACTGAGGACCCAGCCTGCAACCCGGCATGTACCCTGACGAGGAATCAAACCATGACCTCCTGGTTCATAGATCAAAGCTCAACCATTGAGCCACGCCAGCTGAGCAATATACTCATTTTTTTAAAAACGAACTAAAATTAATAGTCTTACTCTGGAAATATATATATTTACTTTGACTTTCCATGAGCTAACATTTCCTGAGCAAAGTTCCTTTTGGAAAGAGAACTAGGATTTCAAAGCAGTGAGGCCTTTCTTTGTGGGCTGATTATGAAACCACTCTGTGACCTTGGGGCAGTCATGTCTTTCTATGGGCCCCGCTTTCAGCTTCTGCACAATGACTTTCAAACTTTTGGTTCCCTGGAGTTCTGGCCAGAGGGATGGCCTCCCCAGGCTCTGGGAGGAAAGCAATAGCCTGACTAAGACAGCTTAGTTGAGCTTCTCTTCTCTGCCATGCCTCTGTGCCACAGCAACACACTGCCCTGCCTTCCCCTTCCCCAGCCATGCATCCCTACTGCCCTTTCTTGAGGCTTACAGAGGAGCTCTGAGGGAGATCCTTGGGAGATAAGAAAATGCCACTGATGTGGTTGGAAAAATCTGAGCTGGATGAAGTGGAAACACAGAGCTCTCCCTTGAGGCCAGAAGAGAAGTGCATGGATGGAGGCCAAAGTCCATTCCTTCCTTGAGCCTCTGGGAGCCAGCAGCCCCCCTCTTTCAGAATGCACTACCCCTTGCCTTTCTCCCTCCTTGCAGATACCGCCGTGGGGCATAACTGCTGAGCCTGCAGGATCCTGGCTATCTGGGGGCAAATCAGTCTTACTGTGGATTGTACTGGTTTTTATTGATTGCCTTATAGGTGATTTATAACTGCCTGCTTTCTTTAAAAATGGTTTGTGGCCAAATGTCAGTAAAAACACTCAGAGGGCAAGAGAATTAAAAATAAAGCACTGAAAAAAGGGACCAGAGACTACACAGGAAAGGGGAAGATAACTCCAGCCAAGGTGGGATGACTCCTCAGCTCAGGTGACCTCGAGGGAAATCTTGATTTTCATTTTCTACTGACATAGCTCATTGGGATCAGCAGCAGCTTGCTTTTGGCTACTGTAAAAATAACAGAGCATCACTGAAACCGGTTTGGCTCAGTGGATAGAGCATCAGCCTGCGGACTGAAATGTCTCAGGTTCGATTCCGGTCAAGGGCATGTACCTTGGTTGCGGGCACATCCCCAGTAGGGGTGTGCAAGAGGCAGCTCATCGATGATTCTCTATCATCGATGTTTCGAACTCTCTATCCCTCTCTCTTCCTCTCTGTAAAAAAATCAATAAAATATATTTTAAAATAATAATAATAATTTAAAAATAGCAGAGCATGACTATTATATCTTGAGCTAACTCACTAAAATGGATCCGCCACTCAAAAGAGAACACAATTAGAGTGAGCTTTTGCATTGAAGAACATTAAGGTTCACAGGAGTCTTTGCATTTAACTTCAAATATCTACTTCACAGAAGGACTTCTCGTGTAAGTACATCACCATATTGTTTAACAGCAGGCCCTGGGATTACCTTTGGTTTTTTTTTTAAAGCAGGCAGTATTGAGGTTCTAGGTGTGATGTGCATGTCTGAGTCTGGTAGCTGGTCATTAACCCTTCTTGATGTGGCGATAGAGTAAACCTGATCAAATGAGCTCCCGGAACATGCAGAACCACACATGAGGATCCTTTAGCTCAGGGATGATTAGCAGTGCCTTTTAATTCTGACTATAGGTCACTCTCATTTGGTTGTCATGGTGAATGAGTTAATTAACGAATTCTGGCTTCGCTAGTTACAACTCACCAGAGATCATATCTTTTAGAGGAAAACCAAGAAGGGTAGTGTTGTGGGCTGACCTGTGTCCTCCCCAAATTCCTATATTTGGGACCTGAGGTCTTCCTTACAGTACCTCAGAATGTGACTGTATGTCGAGTTAGGGCCTTTAAAGAGATGTAAGCTAAAACAAAGCCGTTAGTGTGGGCCCCCAATTTAATCTGGCTGTCCTTATAAGAAGAGGAAATTTGGATA
Source organism: Pipistrellus hanaki (assembly GCF_964339955.1). Taxonomy (NCBI): domain Eukaryota; kingdom Metazoa; phylum Chordata; class Mammalia; order Chiroptera; family Vespertilionidae; genus Pipistrellus; species Pipistrellus hanaki. The sequence continues at coordinate 49,014,857 of NC_140511.1, forward strand.
CACAGACACCAGGGATGTGTGTGCACAGAGGAAAGGCTGTGTAAGGACATAATAAGAAGTTGGCCATCTGCAAGCTAAGGAAAGAGACCACAGGAGACACCTGATTGGTTACCTGCTGACACCTTGATCTTAGACTTCTCTAGAATGGTGAGAAAATACATTTCTGTTGTTTAAGCCACCCAGTCTGTGGTATTTTGTTATGATAGTTCTAGCAAACTAACACAGTTGATGATGGAATTCTTAGCCATATCAATTTTAAGTTCAATTCTGTTTCAAACATCTGATCTTTGGAATTAGGATCCATGAATTTTGGGAAATAACTACTTTAATATTTCTTTTCTAGGCCAATCACAAAGTTCCTTCTACTAAAATAAAAATCATCTGAACTAAGCCCCAAGATTCTGGTGGGATTTTTAAAAAATATATATTTTATTAATTTTTTTTACAGAGAGGACGGGAGAGGGATAGAGAGTTAGAAACATCAATGAGAGAGAAACATCGATCAGCTGCCTCCTGCACATTCCCTACTGGGTATGTGCCTACAACAAAGGTACATGCCTTTGACCAGAATCGAACCTGGGACCCTTGAATCTGCAGGTCAACACTCTATCCACTGAGCCAAACCGGTCAGGACAAGATTCTAGTTTTTTAAAAATTAACTATCTTTACTTACAGATGGCATGATCTTGTATATAGAAAATCTTGAAGACTACACTAAAAAGCTATTAGAATTATAAATGAGTTTAGAAAGGTTGCAGTATACAAGATTGATATATTAAAAATCATTTTGTTTCTATACACTAGCAAAGAACAATCTGAAATTAAGAAAGCAATTCCACTTACAATAGCATAAAAAAATCACAAATACTTAGGAATGTACTCAAAAAAAGAAACGTACTCTGAAAATGACAAAGTATCATTGATAGACATTTGAAAAGACCTAAATAGAGATAATGTCATCACATTTTCTAGGTCAGAATATTTAATATTGTTAATATGGAAATACTCCCCAAATTGACCTACAGGTTCAACACAATCCCTATCAAAATCCTAGCCATCTTTTGCAAAAATTGACAAGCACATCCTAAATTTCATAAAGACATTCAAGAGACCAAGAATAACCAAAACAGTCTGGAAAAGATAAGGGAAAGGGTGTTGATTCACACATCTCATTTCAAAATGTAATATAAAACTATAGTGAGACAGTCTGATACTGGATACTATACAAGGGCAAGCATAGACCCATAGAAAAGAATTGTGAGTCCATAAATAAACCCTTACATTTACAATCAATTGATTTAAATAATTCAATGAGGAAAGAATAACCTTTTTAATAAATAGTTCTGGAAAACTGGACATCACATGTAAAAGAATAAAGTTGAACCCCTTTCTTATACCATACACAAAATTTAACTCAAAATGAGTCAAACACCTAAAGGGAAGAGCTAAAACTATTAAAACTTTAGATGAAGACATAAGAGTATATCTTTGTGTCTTTGGGTAGGCAATTCCTTCTTAAAACACGAAAAGCATAGGGGAAAAAATGCATAAATTCAACTTCATCAAAATTAAAAACGTTTGCACTTGATACCAATGATACCACTAAGAAAGTAAAAACACAGCCAAATAGGAGAAAATATTTGCAAATAATATCTCTAATAAGGGACTTGTATCCCATAATATATAAAGAACTCTCACAAAATCAATAATAAAAAGACAACAACTTAAAGTAGGCAAAATATTTGAATAGACATTTCTCCAAAGAAAATATATAAATGGCCAATAAACACATGAAAAGATGCTCAACATTATTAACCATCAGGTAAATACAAATAAAAACAACGAGATACTACTTTATACCCATTAGGATTACTAAAATAAAAAGCAGAGAAGAACAAGTATTGGCAAAGATGAGAAGAAACTGGACCCCTTACTTGTTGCTGGTAGAAAAGTAAAATGACACAGCTACTTTGGAAAATAAATTGATAGTTCTTCAAAAGTTTAAACATAGATTTGCCATATGATCCACCAATGCTCTCCTAGGTATATACCAGAGAAATGAAAATGTATGTCCACACAAAATTGTGTACACAACGTTCATGACAGCCTTATTCATAATAGCCAAGAGGTATAAACAAACCAAATGTTCTTATAAATATCTTATTTTATTTGCCAATTACATCTTAATAAAGCTGGAAAAAGAAAGATTAACAGTTTCAACTAATTTTTCAATAGTTTCTTTTATTTAGAGGTAGATCACAACTAACTAATGGATGAATAAAAAGTGGTCTATTCATACAATGGAATATTATTCAGCCATAAAAAGGAATGAAGTATGGATATATGCTAAAATATGGATGGAACTTAAAAACTTTAGGCAAAGTGAAAAAGTTCGTCAAAAAAAGACCATATATTTTATGATTGTGTTTATATGAAATGTCTGGAATAGAGCAATATAGAGGCAGAAAGTAGATGAGTGATCCCTTAGGGAGGAATGGGGAAAGTGAGAAGTGACTATTAATAGGTACAGGGTTTCTTTCATGTTAAAAATATTCTAAAATTAAATAGTGAAAATGACTGTATACTTCTCTGAATATATTAAAAACCATTGAATTGTACATTTGAAATGGGTTCATTGTATAGTATGTAAATTCTTTCTTCTAAAATGTTTAAAAATAAAACTTCTGAAGAAGAAAAAGAGGAGGAGGAGCAGGAAGGGAGGGGAAAACTAGCGTTTGTCCTTAGTACATTGTGAGAAATCTGGACAGTTTCCTCAAACATAAAAGATGGAAATTAAGCTGAGCGATTTCTAGGTTTCCTCACATTTCATGTATATGTCATGTAAGAAAAGATATTTAGGAAAAGAGGTGGAGTACCTGTGAAAGTGTCTAGGACGAGGTTATGTGGTGATAACTGAAAGAGGAGACAACAATAGAGTAAAAGAAATAGAAAGAGATGCAGGGACAAGGGACATGAGCTCAGAGAGACAGACTCATGGAAACATGGAAACAAGATTCTGCCCAAAAGAAAGAGAAACTCACTGAGATGCACGTGCACATCACTTGTCCATTTTTTCATGTAGCAAATGTACTAAGTACCCACAAAGTGCCGAGTTCTATGTATGGCAGTAAATCAGGTGGGCCAGGCTGAGCTCAGTGATAGGAGACCTGGGCTGCAGTTGCTCAAGACTACACAGGGAACATGCATGCACACATACACACGCAATCCACACTCACACTGCACCACACTCAACATACAACATGCAAAAGTCCAATCATTTTTGCAGAGTGCATTATTTCTCATCTCAGGCAGTTAGAATTCTCCTAACAAAGACATTCAAATATATGTTGTGTTTTTACAAGTGTGGGCATGAATGGGAATGACACCTTTTATTCTTCCCCTGAAGTCTTTATGACACAAAGCTCAAGAGCAGGATTCGTTCCTAGTCTGGAAATGCCCCGTCCTCTTTCCTTTTTCTTCATCGGTGAGGAACGGGTTTGGAAACAGAGAACATGGCCTGTCACAAGCACACAACTTTCAGCTGGAAAGTTCCCAGAACACATTCTGTTCCAGTCTCCTCTCATCCCATTCCACTCTCATCTCAGCCCAATAAAGGCACGTGATGCCCATGTCCACTGTCTCGTGACCTCTCTACTGCTGCCAGGCATGTGCAAGGGACTCAGTTCAGCAGGAAAACTGACTCACTTCCCTGCTGTGCCTGCTCTTTCAATTGTCAACCACCTCTGAGAAGGGAAGGCCAAGGAAGTTTCTGGATGTCTGCTCTGATCCCTTGACTCCAGACTCAGCCAGAGGCCAAGCAGCACCATTTGCCGAAATAGCCTTTAGTCACATCCTAAGATGTTGGGCCATCCCCTTGTATTAGTAGGAAGGATGTTTGGAGGAGTTGGTGTTGGATGCTGTGTGCCCCCCACATAACTAGGAAATGCACAGCAGAGCCTGGGGGTAGGGGAGGGGACACTGGCCTGCAGATTCTGGACAGGCTGAACCAGATCTGTGCTGGGAAACGGCCCTCGGGCCCCTGAAGACCTCCCCAGCTGCCTACCATTTGGAGCAGTAGTGAATTAATGTGGTCCAAGCTCCAAAAATAGTAGTCAGAGCATCTAAACTTATCTTCCATCCTGGGCCCGGCCAGTCCCCTGGGAATGTCAGCATTTCTAAAACATCTCTATTTATCCAGAGTGCCTTGTGTTCGACCCCAATTTGGGTCTGGGCAACCATTAAACTCTCTTGTTCCTTCCACGCCTGCCCTGTCCTCTCAACTCTGCATCCCTCGCTCTGCACCCTAAACAGGAAATGCTCAAGATTTATGCTTGCTGCACCCAAGCCAAAGGCCTTTAACCTGGCGCATGGCTCCAGAGGGCAGAGAGGGCCCCTTGGAGAAGTGGTCTGGGCGCTCTCTGTCGTTAGTTGTGAATTAATTGCTAACCATGAGAACCGGGGAAGTGCAGTCACCTGGCGAGGCTTGGGCTCTGGCTTGCTGCGATGCCAAAAGAAGCCATTCCCACAGCAGTCTGTCTTTCTCTGACAAATTTATTCTGGGTTCTCAGGGAATTTTGCCGTCATGAAGACTGGCCGCTCCAGGCATGCCTCTGGCCTCTGTACATCCTGTGCTCTATGTGTGGAATGCCCTGTGTTCCCTCTGCCCTGCCTGACAAATGCCCCATTACCTTCTCCCTCGATGTCTTGCTAAGGGCAGGGACGCTGTGTTGTTCACAAAGTTTGTCTGCAGTGAATGCCTCCGAATGACCACCAGGTTACACCCCATACCTACCACTCCTGATCAACCAGGATTCCCAGCTGCTTACTCATGGAATGGGGATGATACAGGCCATGAGCATCTCCCCTGCCTCCTGGAGACTGACCTCTGATCGTCTAACAGTTCGTGGTCAGGATCTCCAACCACTGCATGGGCTGTGTGGTTGCAATGCAGTTTGAGTGTCCTTCAGTTTGAAGATCGTTTTTTGAGCTGTGACACCATCTGCCTCCCTCAGAGATGCCATGCAGCTCAGAACATAGGAAGTGCTTGAGGGGTGGGGAGTGAGGACGAGCTCCTCTACAGCCTCAGTTTCCACCTCTGAAAAAATGGAGATAATTGTTTCTATTTCAGGACAACTGAGAAGATGGAATAAGATGCATAAACTACTTGGCACAGAGTTGGTGCTTTGAGGGAACATCTGCAGTTTTTGCCCCTTTGGCACCCAGTCCTCCCTCTTCTAGTAACAGCAGCATCCTAATTGTCCCTGTCGTTGGAGTGGGCGTTGGCCCCACAGTAGGAGGGGGCCTGTCACACAGCCCTGGCTGCTCAGAACACCCCAGGCCCCTGGCCCTGGTGATTAACTGAGGCATAGACACATGATTCAGACAGGGCCGATAAATTCAAGTTGGCAACTTTTCTGAAATTTTGGGGGGAGTCTTGATACTGGGGGTTCTGAAAGGATAAATGTAAACTTGGAACTGCAAGTACCATGATGTCACCATGAGAAGAAGTCACCGGAGAAGAGAGATCCAGGGACGTGGGACATTTATTCTGTCTTTGAACGATAGAGGGAATGAGCCCCATGGCTCCAGCCATAACTGAACCTGCCCTAGACTTACTTCTCAAGTATGTGTTCCAGGAAAGTCTGGTTCTTATCTAATCAAATTTGGTTGTTTCTGTCCCAAGCAAATAAGAATCTTGGGTAATGCAAAGCTCAACAGATTTGGCCTACCTTCCCTCTTGCCGCTGACATTGCTCTGGGGGGACATCCATGATCCTTGTCATTTCCTTGTCTCTCTCCCTTTAGTCCATCTTCCACCAGAATGATCATTCTCAAACACAGGCTTAGTCATCTTACTCCCCATCTTAGAAGACTCCTTCACTCCTGCTGCCTGGAAACCGAGTTCCCACTCCCTCAGCCCCACCTTCAAAGCACTCCGCAATCGGACCCCAGTTCCCTCTCTTTTTCTCTTTTTTAAATTGAGATGCAATCGACATAAAACACTAGTTTTTGATGTACAGCTATTGATTTGTTAGTTAACATCCAACATCACATATAGTTACAAAAACTTTTTTTCTTGTGATGGAAACATTTAAGATTTACTATCTTCGCCATCCACCCTAATTCCCTTTTGAGCTAATCTCTCAGGACCCTCTTCCGTGGCACCACACGTACTGTGCACGATTTCTATCAACCCATTCCCACTCGGAAACGCTTCCCCACTCTCCCACCTGTGCTTCCTGCAGGAAATCCTTCCACTCCTAACCTGCCTGCCGAAATCCCACCTACGCCATTCGCCAAGACAGAATAAATGTCGCGCGTCCCTGAATTTACCCCCTTGTTATATATAGTCCCTTCACTCTGTCCTTCCGTGGGAATAACGTACTATATAGACATTTCAAGAGCAGAGAGCATGTCTGACTCAATTGTGAATCCCCTTGAGGGCTTCCAGAAGGTTTGCCAACATAGGCCCTTGGTCAGTTTGCTGACATAAGACCTCAGCTTTCAGTGACAAACTCTGAATCCCCTGACCCTTCCCTCAACTACACTCTAAGAGAGTGGATCCTGACCTTTGGGTCATATTTCTTCTTCATCAGAAAATTTTTTTCAAAAATTATGGTAAAATACACATAACATGAAATGCATCATTTTAACCATTTTAAAGTGTGCAGTTCGGTGGCATTAAGTGCATTCACAGTGTTATGCTCTTAATACCACTACTTATCTAGTTCCAGAGCTTTCTCATCACCCCAAAGGGAAAGCTCATACACATTCAGCAGTCACTTCCCATTCCTCCTTTCCCCCTACCCACAAGGCCCTGAAAATCACCCGTCTGCTTTCTGTCTCCATGAATTTTCTTATTCTGGACACTTCATATAAATGGAATCATACAACATGTGGTTTTGTGTCTGGCTTCTTTCACTTAGCATAATGTTTTCAAGATTCATCTGTGTTATAGCATGTATACATACTTCATTCCTTCCTATGACTGAATAATATCCCCTTACATGGATAAGACACATTTTGTTTATCCATTCATCTGCTGATGGACATTTTGGGTTGTTTCCCCTTTTTGACTCTTGTGAATAGTGCTGCTATAAACATTCTTGTACAAGTTTTTGTTTGAACACCTGTTTTCAGTTCTTTTGGTACGTACATACCTAGGAGAGGAATGGCTGGGTCATTAAAAAAATAATAATAATAACCTCCTGAAATGTGTTCTCAGACTCACCATTGCTTAGAATTCCTCTTGCTAGTCAATGCTGGCACAGACTTCCACTCACACTCTGCCAGTGGGATTTCATTTATAATCAGAACGTTTTCCTAGGGCAGATTCTGCCTGTACCTTTGCCTTTTCTGAGTCTTCTGTGAACTCCTGGAATCCTGGGTTAATGCTCCCTTTTTAGATATGTTTTTTAATTGATTTTAGAGAGAAAGTAGGGAAGGGAGAAAAAAACATCAATGAGTTTCTTTGCAAGTCCCTTACTGGGGATGGAGCCTGCAATCCTGGGGAACGTGCCCTGACAGGGAATCAAACTGGTGACCTCTTGGTACACAGGATACTCAACCAACTAAGGCATACTGGCTGGGCAATGCTCCTTTTTGATGACTCTGAGTGTGGCCCTCAAGCTGAACTTCAGTCTTGAAATTTCCACCCTATTTTTTTGTTCATCCAAGTTCAACAAGAGAGCACCTCCTTTCCCTTCTCTGGGGGAAACTATATCTTGGACTGGGAAGTCCCTGGACCTCTTTGGAGCAGAGAAGAGGCACAATGACCTCAGTGGAATTGGGTATGACACATGGAATTGGGCCCAGCTGCTGCTTAAAGCCTCCAACCCTAACACTTCCTACTTACACCTGGAATGCATAGGAGACTAAAAAATACGGCAAGCAAACTAGACAACAGATAACAACGACAACATTCACAATTCATCAAAGGCATACCATGTTCCTGACACTTTAGGCATATTCATCCCCTCAATCCCCCACCTACAGTATACTATGGTGAGTGCTAGCTTGCAAATAAGGAAACTGAGGCTCAGTGTGGTGCTGTGACTCTTCCAAAGTAACAGAGCTGATGGATAGCCAAGTGGGATTGTAAGCCAGCAGAATCCATGCTACCCCCACTGGTCACTGTCTGCATCCCAGGGAGATGCTTTTGAGCTGACCTGACCCACTTAGCACCTGCCTGGGGAGTTCTGCAAGCAGTGAGAGCTTTCCAGATGCTACATAATGCACCTGCTTCTTCTCAAACAAGAGTGTCCCTAGCCAGCTTTTCCCAAAGTCTGTTCTCTGCCACCGTTGTTCTCGGTGATGTTGTTAGGAGCTGTGAAAATACAGCCTTCTATGTTTCAATACATTTGGGGATATTAGTATGAGACAGGCTTCTGTCCTGCAAGCCTTTAATAAGAAAATACCTCCAAGAGGGAGAGAAAGTAGTACAGAATGTTTCTCAAACTTATTTTACCAGGGAATGGTTTTTCAAGGTCTCAATGTGACCTCCTCAAAGTGCTAGTCAGAGACCCTCTCCAATGAGTAAGTAGCCAGAGGTGAGAGAGCTGAGTGGCTGTGCACATGGACTCCTGAGCCAGGCTGCCTGAGGTCCTATCCCAACTGAGCCATGTGGCTGTGTGACCTTGGGCAAACTACTTCATCTATCTGTGCCTCAGTCTCCTCACTTGTTAATCATGGGTAAGGATATTCATGCAGATTATGTAACACACATAAATTCCTGAGAACAATGTTTAGCACATATTCAGAGCTCATTAAATGTTAGCTGGCATTTTAGCTCCTTCCAGAGCCTTGATGAAGGGGATATCCCACATCCATCAGAGACAGAGTCTGCACCTGGCACTCCCTTCCCCAGGCCACAGCAGCCACTTGTTCTATAAGACCTCTCTGGGAAGATAGAGCAAAGCAGATAAGCAGATTAAAGACTGCTGTTGTTCCCCAGGAGTAACCCTTCCAGCTCTTGATGGCTGGAGAAGACTTCTGTTTCATTTTTCTCCTCCTCACAGATGGGCACCTGAGAGTCAGAGACTGAGATTCTAAATCCAAGTTACTCTTCACTGGGGTCTTGCGTTTCCTTCCCTATACTGGAGAACAGAACAGGCCTCTGATCCAGGGACATGGTCCAGAGAAGGGTGGGGTTAGAGCTCTAAGCAGGCAGTAAGTGTCCTGCCCTTTGTGAGAAACAGGAGAGGGGGCCTAGGGCCAGAGCACTTGGGTATTAAATTGGGATCATTAACAGTAGTTGCTGCAATAGACGCAACATTTCAGTGGCGTTGAAAGTACATCTTGCTGACTTCGATCTAATCATATTAGAATGGCCACCTCTGCCCTATAGTGAGAAGTTCTGTAACAGACAACCCTGAGGGAACATATAGGCAGCAGTAAGTGGGATGCCAGGAATTCCTGGATGACCCTGCTTGCCAAAGTCTTTTTCCTCTGTTGGCCAACTGATGCTCCGCTCTGCCTTGTTGCAGATGTAAGACCCTGGTGGAGGGCGTGCCTTTGCTTCTGAATGAATCCTCCCAGTTTTTCTAGGTCTTCCTTAATGCCTCGCCCCCAGAAGGTCTCAGGCTCTGCAGGAGCTGGTATTGGCCTTACTAATTACCTGCCCGTGCAGAGATGGTTAGTGCTTCTTGAATCTTCCTGTGTTCTCTGCAGGTCCCAGACTCCCTTGCAGTTGGTTGGGGAGGGTCTGACTAGCTCTGGCCAACTGACTATGTGTCACCTCTGGGTTGAGGCATCTCTTGTGTCCACCTACAGCATCCATCTCTTCCTCTGCCAAGATGGCTCTGGAGGCCAAGTGCTCATGGGAAAGCTGGAAGAACTAACTCAGAAGCAGATGCAGCCCCTCTCCCACGTCTCACCTCTGCACTGAGTGGCAGAGAAAGCATTGGCTGGGCAAGGGAGGAGAGCGGCTTTGGCAGGCAGGGCCATCCAGGAATTGTTGGCATTTACATGGCCACTTAATGCCAGGTATTTCTTTCTTTTCTGTTATTAGACTTCTTGCTGTAATTTGGGATACAGTGTGCCCTGTGATTCAAATATTCCCAGGAGTACATGGCAACTGTGATAGGCAGCTTGCCTCAGCCTACAGCATGAACATGAATTACCTGGGGGTCTTGCTGAGCCTCAGATGCTGACTCCAGAGGCCTGAGTCTGTGTTTCTAACAAACTCCCAGGTGGTGCTGATGCTGTGGGTCCCTAGATCGTGTTCCGGATATAAGGTGATGGGGCAGGGTTAACCTCCAGAAAGTCTGGGAGGAACAGTGCCTAGTGCCCAAAAAATGTTCTCATTTTGCCCTAACCAGTTTTGCTCAGTGGTTAGAGTAGGGGTGTCGAACTCAATCAGAGAAGGGGCCAAAATCTAAAATCCAGCCTAAATCGCGGGCCGAATGGTTTACTGAACAGTCATAAACTGACAATGTCATAAACTGACAGCGGAGTGCAGTGATGACAGCGCGGTGCGGGCCACATTGCAAGACCTGGCGGGCTGGTTTTGGCCCGCGGGCCTTGTGTTTGACACATGTGGGTTAGAGCATCAGCCTGCAGACTCAAGGGTCCCAGGTTCAATTCCAGTCAAGGCCATGTACCTTGGTTGCAGGCACATACCCAGTAGGGAGTGTGCAAGAGGCAGCTGATCGATGTTTCTCTCTCATTGATGTTTCTAACTCTATCCCTCTCCCTTCCTCTCTGTAAAAAAAATCAATAAAATATATATATTTTTTAAATGTTCTCTTTTCTTTTCAAATCAGAAGACAACATGAACTATTTAGTCAAAGAAAATGTTTCCATAGATAACGTTGATATATTTATCTACACCGACAGAGTTATAAAATAACAGACCTACAGCCCCACCATGAACAGGCCCCGAAAAATCCTAACATGGCCTTGGTGGTGGGATGGGAGAGGCTATGCTACCCACAGGGCACAGAACTGTGAATTCATGAAGGTCACACAGGAAACACAAGAGATGCCATCTGAGGATGTGCCATGCACATGGTAGTTAGCTGCCAGACCATATCCTTGGGTCTCCTCACTTCCCAGACCTTCTCCACTTAGGGAACTTTTAAGGGTACTCCGTGTCTCCTGAAGGCCCCCCAAATTCTGGTGCCTGTGAGGTTCATCTCTTCCAAAGGATTGAAATCCAATTCTGTCCCTGCTCCCAGAGCTGGAGGGCCCGGTGCAGCTGGCCCTTTGGTGTAAGGGACGTGGGACCAGGCTCCAGAGGCAGCTTTTGTTAGTGACAAATGTAAGACTACTGTCTCTGACCTGAGCAGCAAATATCCAAAGCATGAGTCAAGTGCCTTTTTAACAAGAGAGTGAATAGGCATTCCCTTCAGCAGTGAGTGTTTTCTTAAAAACACATCCTTCCATTTACTTTGGACCTGGCTGGTTCTGACTGTCCCTAAAAGCACTGCCCGGGGCTTTTAGAGAATGAGCAATAACAGCTGAGTCTTCTAACACACCTGCAGCCCTCCCTGTCATAGACACAGTGTCTGACACCATTATTTCTCTGAGGTGGCTTCAAACATGAGCCTACAGGGATGAATCACTAGGCCTTGGGGGTAAGCAGTTCCCAGATGAGGAAGCCAAGGAATGGTAAGGAAGAAGTGATTTGCTCCAGGGCACAACATCTAAGAGACAGAGCCAAGCCTAGATCCCCGGAACCCTGCTGTCTTCATTTCAGCTTAAAAAGTGGGAACAGAAGTGGATACTGGAAGACTTTTCACTGTCTTTCCTCTTCCCTTTGTTAGGAATGAGCTGCCTGCTAGCAACACACATTCATTCTGCTCCAAGATTGAAAGGAACTTGCCTCCAGCAGAGGGCACTGCACAGGGCTGGGGGTAAGTCCGCTTCATTCAATATTAGAAAGCCTACTTGCCTGCAGGTGTCAACCACATTCTCCAATACCAGCTTTCTGCCACAGGATGATATTAAACTGACTTCTCAACAAGGCTTAGAACTTAACCAAAGGAGGGAGGTGATGCTCACTGGGCCTCCTTAATACCCCACCTGTCACCAATGGCCAATCATCTAAAGAATAAGTCTGCTACGCTCCTTGGGGTATTAAATGGAGGTGACAATGGGACCCAGGATTATGGGCAGTCAGAACCTCAAACCGAGTACAAAAGTCTCCTGGATGGAATCTGTGAAGGGGGACAGATAGAGACTAGGAACTGTCTCAGCTAATATTTACTGGGTGCCGAGAACAGACACTGGGCTAAGGAATTTAAGCCTGCAAAGTGGGCACTGCTTTATCTCCGTTTTACAAGAGGGGAAACTGAGGCTTGAGAGATTAGGTGTAGCTCAATGTGTACAGTGGGTCAGCAGTGGCACTGCACTGCCTCTAGCATGTGGCAGCCTCTCCCACTGTGACAATGAGGGGAGATTGGCCAACGCTCTTTTGACTATACCTGTATGAGCAAAGTCAAAGGTGTTTCCGGCTTTCTTCTCTTTCTGATGAACTAGGAAACATCCTCCCTATTAGCCTGTCAGTGGCAGAACTGCCTCTTGCCTCTGTGTGTCCTTTCCAGAGTGGCCACCGTGCCCTCTGCACCCGGTCCCAGACCTACAGCCCCATCATGAACAGTGTGTCTTCTCATCCTCTCAGGATCTCCTGCCAGCCCACAGGTTCCTAACTTTCCCTGGTTAGCCGGGGTGGCTCAGCTTCCCCACACCTGCACTCACAGTACCCCTGCTCATAGAACCCAGTTTCCTTTAAGCCAGCGTTTCCTAAACTTGAGTCATCTGCACACCATACTCATAGTTTCTGCCACCTCTGTGTGCCACTTATGCATCTATTGACTTAATATTCTTTAATTTGACTAGCAATGAGCCAGAAAGCCAGGGTTGAAATCCCAGCTCTGCCATTTACCAGCTCTGTGTTGTTGAGCAAGATATTTAATCTGTCTGTGCTTCAGTTACTCCATTTGTATAAGAGGGATAATACTGGTAACTACTTTAGGAGATTCCTATAAGGGTTAAATGAGATATTGCAGGTAAAGCACTAAAACAGTACCTAGCAACCCAGCCGATATGGCTCAGTGGTTGAGCATCAGCCCATGAACCAGGAGATCATGGCTTGATTTCTGGTCAAAGCACATGCCCTGGTTGTGGGCTCGATCCCAGTGGGGGGTGGGGTATACAGAAGGCAGCTGATCGATTATTCTCTCTCATCATTAATGTTTCCTCTCTCTCTAAAATTGATAAAAACTTCTATATATATAAAAGCCTAAGCAACCATTATGACCAGTCAACCTCTCAACCTGTCTACCGGTCGCTATGATGATGCCCTGGCCATCAGGAGACAGACAGTCAACACAGGAGCTACCCCTGATGGTCAGTGCAGCTTCCACAGCCAACATCCTGCAGTCCCTTTGCCTGACTAGCTGGCCCCATCAGTCTTAATTGGGCTTGATGGCCCCAATTGGCCCCAATCGCTGGCCAGGGTGAGAAATCCCATCTGTGAATGAATTCGTGCACCAGGCCTATACTACTTTTATAAAACAGTACCTACCACACACAAGCACTCTAAGTGTTAGCTACTCTTGTTGTTACATTTATTTTAAAAGGAAACTTCATATCTCTACTGAAAGTAGAAAAATCAGTACCACTTATACCACTAATAGAGAGGAATTGTAAAAGTGAATTAAAATGAAAACAGTTACTAAATTCTAGCAAAGGCTCTGGGCCTGAGGCTTGCTCTCATTTTGTCAAGAAGGGAGACGCACGAGTATCCAAAAGATGGAGAAAGTACTCCAGGCGCTGGCCAAGGGAACCCTTGTCCCGCCTGGCTGGAACTTCCCGCTGCAGCACTGGGAGTCCTGTGCCACCCCTCACTCCTGGGTGCCTCCGATGGAGGCTTTCTCCTTCAGCAAAGGACTGAAAAGAACTTAAAAAGGAACAACGTTCTTCTGATGTGAGTTTGCGTGCTTAGGCTGAGTCAGTATCCCACTTATCAGCATCTTGCAGCCCACGCCATGGGCCACACAGAAAAAGCTCATCTCTGAGAGCCAAGTTTCCAAATTCCATAAACATATGGAAAGGCCATCATGAGACTGTCCCCAAAGAAACATTTGTAAATGTCTAATGAGGGGAATGATGACTAACCTGTTCACAGCTAACATTACATTAGACAACCATTGAAAAATACTTTGAAGTATCTTTAATGACATGGAAAAATGATGGTGATAGCATGCTCACTTAGAAAGCAGACTAAGATGTCCTTCTTTAGATGAGTAGATAAACAAGCTGTGGTCCATCAGTCAATGGGATATTATTCAGTGCTAAAAAGAAATGAGCTATCAAGCCACGAAAAGAACCTGAAGTGCATATTACTACATGAAAGAAGCCATTCTGGAAAGGCTATACACTATAGGATGCCAATTATATGACATTTTGGAAAAGGAAAACTATGGAGGCAGTAAAATGATCAGTGCTTGCAACGGGTTAGGAGAAGAGAGCTGATTAGGTGGAGCACAGAGGATTTTTAAGGCAATGAAAATGCTCTATGATACTGTAATGGTATGTACATGTCTTTATACATGTGTCTAAACTCATAGAAGGTATAACACCAAGGATGGACCCTAGTGTAAGCTTTGGACTTTAGATAATAATGATGTGGCAGTGTAGGTTCATCAGTTGTAACAGAGGCACCTCTCTTGTGCAGGGTGTTGATAATGGGGAGGCTATGCATGAGTGGAAGCGAGGGAACTTGGCTGAGGGACAGCACAGGGAACCTCTGCACCTTCTATTCAATATTGTTGTGAACTTAAAACTGCTCTAAAAAATCAAGTCTTTTAAAAAAAAAAGTTTTTAAGCTGACTATAAAACAACATATAGTAAGATCCTAGTTTCATAAAATATAGAGACATATAAAGAAACATACCATATTATTAATAATGTATTTATCTCTTAGTAAAAGGATTTGAGAGGGATTTTTTAAAATTTTTCTTTGTATTTATTTTCAAGTTATTTATTTCCTACTTATACCACTTTCTATATTTTCCAAGAAAATTTAATAAGGAACATACGTTACTTTTATTACCAGGAAAATTCTTTTTTTTAAAATATATTTTATTGATTTTTTACAGAGAGGAAGGGAGAGAGTTAGAAACATCTATGAGTCATCGATCAGTTGCCTCTTGCACGCCCACTACTGAGAATGTGCCCGCAACCAAGGTACATGCCCTTGACCGGAATCGAACCTGGGACCCTTCAGTCCACAGGCTGACGCTCTATCCACTGAGCCAAACCAGTTTCAGCAGGAAAATTCTTGAGTAAAAATTATAAATAAAAAATTCTAGGGAGAAACTAACCAGAGCTAATTACACCCATTCTTCACAAATCCCCCACTTTGCATCCTCTGAAGCCAGACTAAAAGAATCTGATCATCATGGTTACATACATTATAATTCCTCAAGCTTACAAATATTATGACCCTGTTTAACCAGAATACATTGTATAAGCATTCTGTCCATTTCTACATAAGAAAGAGAAAAAAGATTCTGAGCATGGTACACTCCCAGCACCATTCTGGGTGCAGGATGCACAGGGGAGAATGAGACGTCCTCTGCCTTCATGGGGCTCAGTCTCCATTCCTACTGGAGATGTGGGTGCATCCATCCCCTATATTACCAAGACTGAAAGGAAAGGGTGGGGACAGTTTGGGAAGCTGAGAACCCTACGTGTAGTTAAGCCCACCATGCACGGAATGGAGCTTCCTCTCACAGTCACACGAAACCCCTCACCCTGAAACCATAAGCCCCCCCACCCCACCTAGCAACTAGTTTCAAACAGAAGGTATAACATGACCATCACTATCCTCATCTAAAATACGAAATCCCCCGCTCTGTGTCTGGGTGGCCTTGGGAAGTCATTTAACATCCCCTAGTACTTGTGTCCTCCCCAGTAAAACAAGAGTGAAGACAGGGGCCTCATAGTATTGAAGGAAAGTGCCCACAGGGACCCCACACGCAGGAAGTTGAAGGAAGGAGCCCATGACCCCGCAGGCAGGAAGCCTCAGGTGCAGTCCTGGAGGAGCCGGTGCTCCTCCAAATACCAACCAGAGAGGAACAGAGGGTGCTGCCTGTGAGCGGGGCCTCCAGAGATGGGCAGGCTGGGATCAAATGCCAGCTGTGCCACGTCTCTGTGCTAAAACGTCTGCAAGATGAGGGCAGTAGTAATGGCCCCTGCTTTGTGGGTTGTGGAAGCCTTAAACTCCTGCAGGGGAAAAGCTTAGAAGAGCATTTGATGCATAGTAAGAACAGTGTGCTTGCTTTTTTTTTCTCTTCCAGAAACATATTGATGGGAATCATTGATCATGTTGTAGCAACTGGCATATGATTACACCTCCCAGATGATCTTAGAGGGAAAACAGGAATGTCCTCCTTATCACCAAGCACACAGGAAGCCACACCAGCTGTGAACACACACACACACACACACACACACACACACACACACATCACTGAATCATGGACAGAACAAACATAATGATGACATCTGTTTTGTCCATTAGATCAAAACTCAGGAGACATATTCAAAGCAGAAGTGCTCCCTCCCATCTGGGATGAGGAGCAGGAGCACTGGAGTTAGAGCCACACAGACTTGGGTTAAAGCCCTAGCTCTGCTCTTCCTTAGCCTCTGACCTTAGGCAAGCCACTTAACCTGAGCTGCCTCCCCATAAAAATGGTGGGGTGAGGCTGGGGGAGTTAACTCCACTTGCTCCACCAGCCTGTCATTGCCCTCTGGTGGGGACAAGGGAACCCTTAGCAGGCTCTGACTCCCTTGTGCTACCAGCCTCACAGTTCTGGGGAGCTTCCTTCTTTTTCCTGCAGGAGACCCAGCTCAGACAAACCCATGGCCTGCTCTACTTCCCACTGAGACCCCAAAGAGCAGCCTGAAGAGTGTTAAGACGGCAGAGGCTGGGCTCTGAGGGGCAGGAGTGCTGGCCAGGGGTGCCAGACTCACACTGTTTACTCAGACTACGGAGCATCTCTAGGCCTGACAACTGGTTACTGGGCAGGAGGGAGCAGGCCAGCTGGGCCCCTCTGGCTCCCACCGGCCTTTCCTTTGGAGAAAGCCAGCCTCAGTGCCATGCTGCTCTCTCTAGGAATAGATTGACACTGAGCACCTGGAGGTGAGCAGGGCTTGGGGACAGACTGGGCACATGCACACACACCCTCTAGGGAGCAAGGTTAGGGCACAGGGGGCCAAAGCTGGAGATAGGAGAGTTGGGGACAGAGATAAAAATGAGCTGTAACCGAACCACAGGACAGGAGAGGCAGGAACAGAAACAGGGCAGGTGAAGGATGGAGACAGGGCTAGGCCAGCACAGGGACCAAGGAGGATGGGGGCCGTTGCACAAAGTGAGTGGTTGGGGGGCAGAGAGCGGCACAGTAAGCGGAGCCGGGATGGTAAAGGGGGCGCAGGCGGTACAGGCTCACATAATCTAGAGACACTTAATTGCCCCAAAGGGGCCCACAGGAAATTTGGGGGTGGAGACCTCCTATGAACCCACATTTTTACCATAACCTGTGCGTGCTCTCCAACAGCAAGCAAAAGCAGCACCATTTCTTTAAGTTAGGACCGGCCAAATTCCTTTCTTATTGAAAAATTAGGACATAAAAATAGTCAGCTGAAATGTCACCCAACAAAGCCAACCACCTTGGAAAGTTAAAGTCAGTGCCCCCCTCCCAGCACCCTGTACCTTTAAGGAGGAGAAGTTTCCCTCTGCTTCCCCGCTGAAGAGGCAGGTTATTCTTGGATATAGCAGGACTTACCTAAAACTGAGTTATTCCCCGTTCCTCCTCTGGCCAGCCTCTCTTCACTCTGGGGAGCTTTTACCATTTAAGGTCAATGTTACATCTGGCTCCAGAGCTCAGAGCTGAGAAGCCTCTGGCTGCGGAGCCTCAGCCTCCCGCCTCCTCCGAGGGGCTGGGACTTAGAGCCCAGAGCTCCTCCGGGAGTCCTCTCTGGCCCACTCCGGCCTGGCTCGGGGGGCTAAGGGCAGGGGAAGCTGGGCTCAGGGCAGGCTGGGCCTGCCAGGCAGCAACTGACCCTGCCCCCCCACCCCCCATCGGCACCCACACAGCACATGGCAAAACCCCTGGGCATCTCATGCCCCTGGGCACTGTCCTGGCCAGCTGGGGACCAAGGGAGCTCTGCAGATCTGCCTCCCAGCCTGGACTCCTCAGTGAGCATGGGAGCCTAGACAGGACTCTGGCCCCAAGCCAGGAGAAGCTGGGAACATTTCCTGTCCCAGGGACTTGTGGGTGGGGGCCGCCCCCACCTTAAACGCTTGGGATTACCAGAGAGAAGGGCCTGGGAGATTCCGCTAATCTGAGACCTGGCATCAGCCCCAGGGGCTTTGATCGCTGTGTCCCTGCTCCACAGCCTTATTGTCTTTACATCGTGCAGCCTCAGTCTCCTCACTTCTAACGTGGGAATAATAGTGATTGCACCTAACTCATGGCGTTGTAGGAGAATTAAATGAAATAATATTGGAAAGCTTAGCACAGTGCCAGCATCTCACAGGTGTCCATCAGCACAGGTTTATTTCCTGCTCCTTCACAGACACAGGTGAGGAAGGGCTGCCTCTCTCCTGGAAGTCCACACCCTGTCCTTATTCTTTCCTCACCTCCCTTGGGTGCGATGCCCACTCAGCCAAGATCATGGAGCCCAGGCTCCAGCCTTCGTCTGAGGTTGGAGGCAGCTCAGACCAGTGGTCACCAACCTTTCAGACCTCACAAACCACCGCTGGTTCACACAATCCCTGGGTAGAGTTGCCAGATAAATTACAGGACACTCACTTAAATATGAATTTCAGATAACAACACATAACTTTTTTAGTATAAGTATGTCCCAAATACTGCATGGGACATACTTATACTTAAAAAAATTGTTTTTTTAATCTAAAATTCTAATTTAACCGTACATCCTGTATTTTCATTTGCAAAATCTGGCAACTCTAGCCCTGGGCCATCTCATGTCACCCAGAATGTATTCACAGTCATGCTGAGAGCTCGACTGGTGCTTCAAGGCCTGTGGCCTCAAGCCCTCCTGGTGATGGCTCCCCAGCTCCTGGCCATGGGTCAGTCACCCCAGTCATGATGGGCTTTCTCTACCAACCCTGGCCCACTGTGCCTCCACCCCAGCCTGTCCACAGGCATCTAGTCCTGGACTCTCTCTCCTCCCTGATTACTATGAGAGAAATTCCTGAGGAATGCTGTCCGTGATACCTATAATTAATAGTATTTTTGCAGATGGAACCAGAGACTATCCTGGGTATTAATTATGCTTTTTCTCAAGTGACTATGTCAACCATCTACTAGGAATAGGCCCCACTGGCAAAGCCACACAGTGGTAACTGTTAATATTGCAGGTAGAGGTCTAAAAGAAATTTTCCAAACTCTTTAGATTGTTTCTCCAACTTCATTGTGAGTTAGAATCCCCAAGTACAAAGCTGCTTGGATTCCTCTCCCAAAAATGCTAATTCCACGGATCTAAAGTGGGACCCAGGAACCTGCATTTTAATTCATGCCCCGGGTGATGCTTATGCTATTGATCCTTGGGCTCTACTTGGCAAGTGATGCTCCAAAGACTGATCTTTGAATCCAGCAGGAGTTACCCAGAGAAAACTAGAAACAGCTCAAAATGGAATGATGGCTTTGTATGAATGCGAGGGAGGGAGTGTGTGTGTGTGTGTGTGTGTGTGTGTGTGTGTGTTTACAAACTGTATATTGAGCACCTGCTTTGTTCCAACCACTATATCAGATGCTCTGCATGGATGTGTGTACTGTATTTTCCGGCGTATAAGATGACCCCCTAAAACATAGTTAAAACATAGGTTTAGGCCTATATTCGCTGTATAAGACTACCCCCCACTTCCGAGGCAACACCAGTTCTTTTTTTAATAGACCACCTCTCTGACTCTGGCCAATCTGAGCAGGCTTTTTACTAGAACACATTGTCATCTTATACACTGGAAAATACGGTGTATATATGTGTCCTCACAAGTATCCTATGAAATTGAATTATTATATGCCTCCATTGAAAATAAAACTGAGCCCTTGCCTGGTGGCTCAGTTGGTTGGAGCATCATCCTGTACACCAAAAGGTTGTGGGTTTGGTTCCTGGTCAGAACACATACCTGGGCTGTGGTTGTGGATTCAATTCCCTGTTAGGCTTATACAAGAGACAACCAGATGATGTTTCTCTCTCTCTCTCTCTCTCTCTCTCTCTCTCTCTCTCTCTCTCTCCCTCTCTTTCAAAAAAAATCAATAAAACACATCCTAAGATGAGAGTGAAAATATATATATATATATATATATATATATATATATATATATATATATATATTTAAAAGCCTAAGCAACATCATTCGACTGTTGACCAATAGCTATGATGTGCAATCTCCACCAGGGAGCAGGCGCTCGACCAGTAGAGGAGGGAGCCTGATTTTTCTGGGAATTGGCCGTGAATTAGTTTGCTCCTCGGGCACTGTTGGCCCCAAATCTGCTTCACCTGCACCCCAGACCCAAAGAGGCCTCTCAGCCTGGCCTGGAGAGATTGGGCCAAAACAGGCTCTTTGACATCCCTCAAGGGGTTCCGGATTGTGAGAGGATGCAGGCCAGGCCAAAGGACCCCACGGGTGCACGAATCCGGTGCACTGGGCCTCTAGTAAATAAATAAAACTGAAAGTTGAAGAAGTGAAACAACTTGCCTGCTGTTCCACATCCTGTAAGTATGAATTTAGGCTGTTTGGCTCTAAAGCTCTTTCCCCTGTATCATACATCCTCCCATTCAATCAGGGTTATTAAAAACTAGGGTTCACGGATAGCCTTCAGGGGTCTCTGGACCAACTAAAACTGTCTTCAGAACACTGTGTGAGTTGTGTTTTTTCTTGTGTATAGGCCTATAGCTTTTACCAGACTCACAGATAGGTCACCAACTTTTAAAATCACGTCATTAACACGAGCATTTCTTAAACACATCATTAGTGGGTGTGTGGAATGAAACAAGCTCTATAGAAAGCAATTTGGCATCATCAAGATTGCAAGGCTGATATCCTTTGACCCAGTTCCACTTCTAAGAATTTACTCTACAAACACACTCCCACACTTGGGAAATGACAAATGAACAAGATTATTCATTACAGCTTTATCCTAAAAGCCAAAACATTGGAAACAACACAAATGTCCACCAATTGGGAGTCATAAAAGATGATGGGGTATAACCATAACAAAGGCTAAGGAAGCTCTTTGTGTGCTGATATGAAAACCCTCAAGCTATATGGTTAAGTCGGAAAAGTAAGATAACCTAATAGTATATAAATATACACATAAATACACTTATATTTACACATACACACTCAAAAGTGCATAAATGTATGTGCACACAATTTCATTAAAATTAACAAAATAAACAAATAACATTCAACACTAGTTACCCATGGGGAGGAAACCTAGTGGAGGGAAAGAGCATACAGTGTCTATTTATACATTTAAAGTTTTTAATAAGAAGAATAAATCATGCGTTTACATTCAAAGATAAATGATGAAACAAAACACTGCTGTGGACAGGAATTTCATTAATTCATCTTTCAGCACTGCTTCCTCCAAATGTCACAGAGGATTGGTGTGAGCCTGACTAAAGGTTACTTATTTTTTGTACTTTTTATTTTGGATTAATTACAGACATATGGGAAGTTGTAAAAATAGTCCCATGTACCCTTCACCCAGTTTCTTCCCAGCAGTGACATCTTACATGACTGTTGTATAGTATCAAAACCTGGAAGCTAACATTGGTCCATTACTGTTAACTAGGCTACAGATCTTATTCTAAAGTTATTTTTAAAATCTAGCTCCCTCGCTGCTCATTTATCCATTTAGAATGTTTACTGAACCCCTGTAGTGGGCCGGACATTGTGTTGGAGATTTAGAGATGAAACAACTAATGTTCCATAGCCAGTAAGTGTGAACTTGGGGTTTTTGGCCCTAAAGTTCTTTTCCCTTATGTGGTGGGGGATCCTCAGACACATCCCTGCCTTCATGGGGTGTAGACTAGAGAAGTGGGCCCCTTTGTTCAGTAGAAATCGCGTCACAGAGGTCCGGAATCCAGCAGTGCACAGGGGGGTGCTGACCACAGCTCTAAAAAAAGGAACTGTGTCCCTTGCTGTCCTGGTCATGGAGCTTCCCAGCTTGCTGAAGCTGACTTCTAGTCCTTAAAAGAGCATGAGCAGCTACTTGAGCTATATTTATCCCCATCCCTGGAGCCACACAGGGATTTGGCCTCACTCTACCCAAATCATCAGCTCATCATTCAGGCCCATCAGAGACAATCATGTGTCCTCAGCATAAAAACAGTGGGCTGGTGGAGGCACCACAGGCCATTTGACTCAAGGCCAGGGGAGAAATGTGCAAATCCAGGCCAAAAGCACATCCTGGGACCAAGAGAAGCCAAGCCAGGAGACGTAGCATCCTACAAAGGAACACTGTCAGCTCAGGGCTGATGCTGAGGTGACTGCTCCCTGCCCCATTTATGCTTAAGGGCTCTGGGATGCCCCTTTAATAGGCCCTAAGGGAATAACTAGACAAATCAGGGGCCAGATCAGCAGAATTTGCATCCAGGGGACAATACCAGGTGCCATTTACTAAACATGGTGCCAGACACTGTGTAAGCCACTTTACATATAATATCTAGTTCCATTCTCCCCAAACTCATGTGATGTAGTGTTCTCACCCCATTTCTTAGATGAGGAATCTGAGATTTGGAGAAGTCAAGAAGCTGACCATTGTCTCAGTTTGTAAACCCAGATCTTTCTGATTCTGGAGTCCTTGGGAATCAGGTTCAAGACAGCAGACTTGGAGCCTAAGTGTCTCCTTTCCTTCCTAGGATCCCATTAAAATGATAACAAAGGGCTCCTTCAGAGCGAAGGAACCCTTAGCCACAAAGAGACCTGGAGGAGGCAGGCATGAGTGAACACATTTCTGGAACAGGCAAGAGGAATGATGCCTAATGGAGCCAAGAGGAGGAGGCCTCAGCCTAGCCCTAGACAACCCAGAGAGGCCCTTCACTTGAACAGCCAGGTATGACAGGGACAGAAATGAGATATGGAGCAAACATAGAGGGTCCAATTGAAAGTCTATAGTCAGAAGGGGCTAAAAAGAAATTTGCTCAAATAGTTTTTGTATGCAGCACGTGGACTAAATACCTTTAGGCTAAAGGAATAAACAAACTATAAATGAATATTGAGTAGATTTTTTAATAGACATAGGGATTAGCAATTCTGAGTGCTCCTGAAAAAACCCATAGAAATGCGGCCCTCAAGAGAGAAAAAGATGTCAAGGATGGCCAGGCTGAACAACTGGGCTTATAATGAAGTCATTTATGGGGGTAACAGGATAATAGGCTCAAAAATTCCATTTTGGACACGTTAAGTTTTAGATGACTATGAAAAATCCCAATAGAGGTTGACACATGGGCATTTGGAGCTCTGCAGAGAAGTGGTAACAGCAGTAATGAGGGTGGGCAGGAACTTGTGACCAAACTGCATGTGGGGAGAGGAAATGAGAGTTTGGGAGATTCCAAACTTTTGATCCCTGGACAAGCACAGAGAATGTGAATGCCCAAGGAATCCAGGAGCAGCAATGCATTGGAAAGGAAGATATTAGTTCAGTTTGAGATGCTAGTGGAATACTCAGAAGGAAATACCCAGAAGATGGTTAGAAATACAGGATTGCAAGGATTGTTGTTTGAGTGATGTCCAGACTGGTGGAATAGATTTTAGAAAGATGGTCTCTAGAAGAGCTTTAAGTCACAGGTGAAGATGGTGAACAAGTTATTGGACCTTTGAGAGAGCTGTTTAAATAGACTGATGGGATCAAAAGCCAATTTGCAGAGGTTAGTTATGGGGTTTGGTAAGGTAGGTCTTAGATGTGGTCATTACTTGTGCTGACATGAGTGTGGTGTGTGGGAAGAGGGTAGAAGGATGTAGAAGGATGTGCTGTGATACTAGGGTGACCTTGGAAGTCCCATAAGGAGATGGAGGTCAGAGGAGGATGTCAAAGAAAGCAGTGCTGCTGTTGGAGAAGCATGAATGAGTTTTTCCCCTCTTCTGGGCTCCCCTGCACTCTGTATTTTCATGTCCCTGGTCTGCGAAGATGGGGTGGGGTGGGAGGGGTAGAAACGCTGTAGAAGCTCATGGGGAAGAGAGTCCTCTGGAACTGGTCTGGTTGGGAAGTGCTTCATGGGAGAGATAGGAACTTCAGCTTGGCTTTGAGTGCAGAGTAAAACAGGGAAAGTCAAGGAAAGAAGAAGGAATTCCAGGTTGGGCTGACAGATGAGCAAAACCTAATGGCCAGAAGGGATGTGGAAATTGTAGGGCATGTTTAGTTGCAAAGAACAGAAACCCACTCTGCTGGCTCAAGTGTAAAGGGGCTTGTGTCAATGATAACTGACCCCACAGAACTCAAGGATAGGAAAGTTGCAGAGCTGGCATGACCTGAGGCAGGATTTACTAGTGTATCTGTCCTAATGTCTGTATCCTTTTGTCTCCCAAAGGCCTCTCTCCTTCTCTCTGTGCATCTGCTTCTTCCTCATCCTTCTCTTCGCTCTACTCCTGCTTTTTCTGGACACATACCTTATTACGTCTCACATGGCCTCTCCGTTCCAGCTCTCTTCTCCCCTCAACCACCTGACAACTATATTGTTTCAGATTCTCAAAAGTATCTGTCCCAGCTTGACTGTTTAAATCGGGTCTCCTAAGTCACTAGCTACCTTAGATGCACTATCTCTCTCTGATGTAATAGTCCTAGCTAAAGCCATAAATATGGTGGCCAGCAACCTCAGATGCTGGTATCAGCCAACCGGAAGGCTCTTTATTCAGGGGATTCTGACTTCCTATGTTCAGGATAATAGATCTCTTTTAATTCAGCCTACAGTTATGATGGCTCTGTGGTGACATGTAGCAACCATGGCTCAAAGAAAACCTATGGTCCACTGAGACACCCAGACCTTTATCTCAAGAATTGAGCTCTTCCTACCTTGCCCTCCCTAAACTACCCTGAGTAACACTGTCATCTCAGCCTGTTCTCCAAACACAGGATTTCTGCGCTGGTGCCATGAAACAACAGATTGTTTATCTCACCAAAGGAAGAGTCAAACCTTTCTCAGATTCTCCCTTCTGGCTTCACATAGTTTTTCTTTTGGATGAAAAAGGGAAAGAGATGCGAAGCAGAAAAGGATTTTTGAGGTTTTCAAGTTGACATTCCACCATTAAATTAATGCTAACAAAAGCTCAATTTCACTAATTCTGAGAGGAACTTGATCTCCAGATGCACTGGACTTGCTGGTTCAATGCCTGCACCACGAGGCCTCTTCTACAGCCTGGAGTTGGGTGTGTTGTTTTTTGGTGTGTGTTTTTTCTTCTTAAAAGACTTTGAAGTTTCAAAGAGCATATATCACTTTTTAAAAGCAAGCCCAAAAAAATTTTGTAAGCAACTTTGTTCAAGTGAAGGCTAACTGAATTAAATAGAACAGTCCCCTTTCATAATGATAAAAGAAGAAGAAAGCAGAGGGGAGAGAAAAGGAGGGAGGGAGAAGAGGAGGTGGGGGATGAATTTGTTCCTCCTCATCTCCCGGATGTGTAGCACTGGGCTGTCCGAGGGCTTAGTTCTCAAACCTAGATTCTTTCTATCCTCACTCACTCCCAAGAGGATCTGATCTGAGTTCATGAATTTAAATACCATCTATACTCTAAAGATTCTCAAATGTTTATGTCCAGTCTCGGCCTCTCCCCAAACTCCAAAGTCATATATCAAACAGCCTACTCAACCCCTCCTCTTTAGTGTCTCATAGACAACTCCAACTTCCCCCAATATCTACTCTCCCCTCAGTCCTCTCTGTCTCTGTAAATGGCAAGTCCATCGTTTAAACTGCATAAGCATAAAACATGAGATATTCATGATTCTCCTCTTGCTCCCCAAATACCCCATAGGGAACCCATCAGAAAACTCTGTTATTCTATCTTCAAAATATGACCTCAATTGGACTGTTTCTTATTTTGGCACTCCTATCCTGGTTTAGGCTACCATAATTTCTTGCCATGTTATCCATGCAATCACCTCCTAACTTCTCTCCTGCCCCTCACAAAGAAGGCAGAGTGATTATTTTCATACATTATATCATATCTTACTTATTTTGCACTAGGTACCATACACAGCAATTTGTATACGTCACTCATTCTCAGAACTGATTTTCAAAAAATGTTTGGTCTGCATTTTCCAGCAAAGTGAATGAAACTTAGAGACATAAAATACCTAACTTATGTAAGAGCACGCAGCTGCTCTATGAAAGAGCTGGACCTGAACACCCCAAAATGCATGCTCTTTCTTTCAATCCAGTTGCTGAAGAAGAAGTCTATTTTTCTCCCCACATGACATCTCTTTCTGAAAGCTGCTTGATCAAGCCAATGCAATCTATTTATCTGTATATTTTTTAATATATTTTATTGATTTTTTACAGAGAGGAAGGGAGAGGGATAAAGAGCTAGAAACATCGATGAGAGAGAGACATCGACCAGCTGCCTCCTGCACACCCCTACCAGGGATGTGCCCGCAACCAATGTACATGCCCTTGACCGGAATCGAACCAGGGACCTTTCAGTCTGCAGACCGACACTCTATCCACTGAGCCAAACTGGTTTTGGCAAGCCAATGCAATCTAAAGTCAAATTCTTAAAGAGAGGTCTTAAAAAAATTAGGTAAGTAAGGATGAAGGGAGGAAAGCAGAAAGAACACTGCTGTAAGTCAGTCTTCTTGACAGCAGTTGACCTGCCCAATTTATTCCGTCCAATCAGTAACTTCATCCACCTTATGGTTTGGTATGGCGGAAAGAGGTTTTCCAATCAGGTGTCCTGGGGCCACATGAGGATAATACCAACCATACTTTCTCTCCTTTCCCTCCTTGGGATTCTGGGCCCTGTATCATCATTTATTTATTTTTTACACCATTCTGGGTGCAATGTTCCACAGCATCAGTAACTCTTTAAATTCAACAATGACAAAAAGTACACAAATATTTGAACACATTCTCCAAACATGGAGAAATGTCTACGCTTCCAAATTCACAAATGCCCCCATTCAATCCATTTGTTTTTGTAACCTTGAACTTTCACATTTAAAATAAACCATGTACTAGACAAAAGAATTCACTTTGGATCTGGACCTTCCTTTGTGATCTTCCTTCCTTCATCTGGATTAAAAGCAAAAGACATCTTGAAGCATCAAGGCCTGTTTGGGATTCTTCAAAAGCTAGTTTTGAGAGGTGCTAGGGAACTTCCTTGTCTTTTCTGCGTGAGAACAATGCCTTTTTTCCTGAATGGTAAAAGCGTTCTGGGAATGGAAAACTGCAAGGCAGAACCCTGGGGGTGGGGCACATGGGTGATGGGTTCCCCAAGAATAGCAAGAGCCTAAGCACAGAGGGTACCCTGTCACAGGTGCATGGCTTTAGCAGCCACCTTGGCTCTGTGTGTAAGCTGTCATCCCATGGCCCATGGGAACCCATTTGTGCTTTAAATGTGACTGTATGGGTTGGGATAGGGATGCTAGTGAGCTAAATATGTGATGTGAACCAGAAAGCCTTTAAGAAAAGATGTTAATAAATAAGACAGCTGTGACTACAAGAAGTGAAGAAGTAAAGCACACTAAAGTGCAGAACCAGACTGAATACCAGCTTGCAACCAAACCCCCTAAACACCAGAGAGCACAGAGGAAAACAGGATAGGATCTCAGGGGCTACAGCCAAAGGGACTTACCAGGAAGGGAGAGGATGCAGATCTGTAGGTCAGTAGAGGAGAGCAGGAAGGGAAGGTTTTACTCTTCCAGAAGTCTGAAAACCCACCAGAGTTCTTAAGGAACATGGTACGTACTACAGAGAATTGCCTCTGGCCAGAACAGGGACCCAAAGTCACAGCTTACTCTCCACAGCTTAATATTCATTTACTTATCCTATATAATAAAAGGCTAATACGCAAATTGAACAAGCGGTGGAACAGCCAGTCTCTATGAAGCATCTGCCCCCTGGTGGTCACTGTGTTCCCATAGGGGGAACACCTCTCAGCCAGAAGCCGGGCTCACACCGTGGCAGCACTAAGACTGTCCAACTGACAGCTTAGGCCCACTCCCCGCCATCAGTCGTACATCCCCCAAGGGCTCCTGGACTGCAAGAGGTCACAGGCCTGGCTGAGGAACACCCCTCTTCCCCAAGTGCATGAAATTCGTGCACTGGGTCTCTAGTCCATTCAATAAACATGCATTTTTTCTACTTCTTCCTAACTAGCTTATCTGAAATGAAAGTTTTAGAATCCCCCAAATACCTATAACTTCTCTCAAAAAAAAAAGTCCATCTTAAAAATAGTCTATGCAATTACTTTGCAATGATTGCTAGTTTGTTTTAAACAGAGAAACAAAATGAGAACAATAATTCCTCAAAACATGAGAATGTTTTGTTCCAGGAAGGAGATAGTGTGTCCTTGGTGCAGAAATGGTGAGAAAAACTTTAAGACAGAAATGTTCAGTACTGCCGAAACCGGTTTGGCTCAATGGATAGAGCGTCGGTCTGCGGACTGAAAGGTCCCAGGTTCGATTCCGGTCAAGGGCATGTACATTGGTTGCGGGCGCATTCCCATTAGGGGGTGTGCAGGAGGCAGCTGGTCGATGTCTCTCTCTCATCAATGTTTCTAGCTCTCTGTCCCTCTCCCTTCCTCTCTGTAAAAAAATCAATAAAATATGTATTTTTTAAAAAAGAAAAAGAAAAGAAAAGAAAGAAAGAAAAGAAAAAGAAATGTTCAGTGCTGGCTGGTGCCCCCTCTGGTTGACAGCTACAGGAATAGACTGAGGCTGGAGGAGCTAGCACAACCAGCCACAATACTGAGCTGGGAGACAGAACCACAGGAGTGCTGAAGGGGCACCCTTCCCGTACAGGTGTCCATCTCTGTCATTAAGCCTCATGCTTCAGTAGCCACTCACCACCCCCCATCACCAGGGATGGTTCCGGGTTAATTTAAGCCAATCACAGATCACTTTCTCCTTTCTAGATATGGCTTAAGCACATGATCAAACCTGGGCAAGGAGATGGGAAAGCAACTTCTGCTGAAGGGGTTCTGGGAACGGTCTCCTCCCTACAAAGGAAGAGATATAGGAAGAGGCCATCCCTTCTTGTTCTGTGCATTGTGTGGTCAGGCTATGATGCCTGAACTGCAGCAGCCTTTTTTTTTTTTTTTTAATATATTTTATTGATTTGTTTACAAAGAGGAAGGTAGAGGGACAGAGAGTTAGAAATATCGATGAGAGAGAAACATCGATCAGTTGCCTCCTGCACACCCCCTACTGGGGATGGGCCCGCAACCAAGGTACATGCCCTTGACCAGAATCGAACCTGGGACCTTTCAGTCCGCAGGCTGACGCTTTATCCACTGAGCCAAACCGGTTTCGGCTGCAGCAGCCTTTTTTACTACAGGTCTGAGGCCAAGCCTGAAATAGAACTAGGAGGCAGAGCGAGGACCCTGAAGATTGGAGCCAACCTGTCTCTGGGCTTCTAATTTTGTGAGATAATGATTTATCTTTATTGTTTGGGACACTTTGAATTGGGTTCCTATTAAATTGCATCAAAAACATTCTAATTACTAGAGGGAACTTCTTAAAACCCCCAACTCTGTGCGACAAAATGTGAAATCAGACAGAAAATTCTTTACTATAACAAGAGCTGACACTAGAAATCCTTCTAGGGAGAGAACTGCTTTATTTAAAAAAAAAAAAGCAAAAAAAAACAACTGACAATTGTTGGGGTAGAAAGCAGAGCTTTAAAGATCTGAGTGTTGGCTGGAAAAGAGGTATCAGATGGGGGACTGCTCTGCACAGTGAAGGAGAAAAGACACTTGTGGATACTGGGGAGGAAGATGTGACAGAAATAGGAAGGCTTTGGGGTGCATGATGTGACCCCTCTCCCTCTGCTAGGTCCACAAATACTCACCGTGAATATTTCTCATGCACACCAGTGAAGGCTGAATTGTACATTCAGATTGACATTCGAATCAGGATGACTCATGCAGTTGCCTAGGACAGTGGTGGGCAAACTCATTAGTCAACAGAGCTAAATATCAACAGTACAACGATTGAAATTTCTTTTGAGAGCTGAAAACTGACTTCTGCGCATGGGCCACGAAGTTTCGATCGCACTGTACATGCGTGCCTGCTCATGGTATTTTGTGAAAGAGCCACATTCAAGGGGCCAAAGAGCCGTATGTGGCTCACGAGCCGCAGTTTGCCGACCACTGGCCTAGAAGCAGAAGCACCAGAAGAATTTGCAGTAGACTTGGGGAGTGTTCTGGACTTGCCCAGACTGGACTTCAGGGTTGAAAGCAATCTTTTCCAGAGGTCAAATACTAAGAAGGCCCCAGATGACAACTGGATTACAAGGAGGAGCTTGTCACCCTGTTTGAGAAATAGGCCAAAGGCTTAATCAAGCCTTTCTATATTGCAGACCATCAGTAGAGATGCCATTTCCACTTGCTGTAGCCTGGTCAACTGGACGTGACCCATTAACCTGTTCCTTGTATTTGGGATATAACAAGGGATCTATTGAGTTTGTCCCAATCCGCTTACCATTCCCATTCCTGCTATTTCATGGGAAGAACAAGAGAATTATTAGAAGAGACCCAAGAAGCATTTCTAGGGATAACCAAAGACCCCAGAGAGCACAGAACCTGTTGGTACTTTCAAATGTCTCTTGCAACTGAAGCCTGGGTCTTGGAATATATGGGAGGTGTTGGGGGGTGTGGGGGGGAAAAACTCTGGCTACAGGAGCCAGGCTGGAGGATGGAATTCACAGTTCTTGGACTCTAGTACCTGAATAAGGGCACACCTGGAAAATTTGACCTGATCTGACCAAGAGGCCTGAGCATGGAGCAGAATGGAGAAAGTGTCCAATCAAAGCTGCACAACAGTCAGGATCCCTAACAGAACTCCTGGCTCTGGGTCACCTGCCTGAAATTCCAGCTGGTGTTGACTTGGGTGTCCCTGCCCTCATGTTGAACACTTGAAATGCATCGCTAACTTATTTTAGACCCATGCCATTGACGGTCATGATAGGCCTTTAACAGCTCTAGGCAGAACAGGCCTTCCCCGTTTCTCTTCTGATTCCAGACCCTGACTTCCTACCAGATAGCACCTCGGTGGACCCAGCAGACATGCCCAGACACTTCCTGAGTGTCTCTCAGCCACTATCAGCCGGACACCATTGCTTCCCCAGGGGTCTTGGATCTCCGATATGAGCGTGCAGGCTCACCAGACGGGAGCGCAGCCAGCCTTCAGGAAGTAACGGCAGGGGACTTGCTTCCCCTCTGGGCTCCGCTCACCCACCTTTCCACCACTCCAGGATTTTCTCAAGTGTTCAAATCTACCTTTGGTGGGACATGGATAAGCGTTTTAAGTGTCATCAGTTGTTTATTTTAATGCACATTTTGAAAAATTAAATTTGCCAGAAAAGGCAAAAATTTAGAATCCCATTTTAGATTAATGAGCCTATAGAAGGAAGGGCAAATATGTTTCATTCCAACCAGTTTGATTGGTAGTCGCTGTCTGGAGCACTGTGCTGACAGGAATTCTGAAGGAGCATCTGGGCTCAGCAGGAAAGAGTTCCATGATCAATAGGTCAATAAATGTATGAAGGTGGGGAGTGGGGCATGGGTGCCACACAACTTACTACTTCTGGCCTGTGGTTATTGCTCATGGCCACTCTTTGTTCGCCTGCCCTGAACCCACCTTGTCAGCACCTTGGGGCTTGGAGCTGAGGTGGATACCTGAGCCAGAATGTAGCACAGGCACTGCAACATAGCAAGCATCCACATTTATGTCAGACTTTGTGAAGATCATCTCAAGGGTCAGATTCTAGAAATATACATTATAAACTGGGGTTCCTTTCAATCTCACACACTGGGAAACATTATAAGTAACAGCATAATTCTTATAGCTCTTTAGGATAACAATTTAACAAACAAGGTCACAAAAACCATAGAGAAATTCTAACCCTTTGCCCCAGTAATACCATCCTTGCATTGTTATTCTAAGGAAACACTCAAGAGGTGGAGGATATATTCATTCATGAATTTAATAAACTCATGAAAGATGTGAGGATTGTACAGAGGGTAACTTAAAAGGTACTCATATTACATCTTGTCAGCAACCTCTTACTTCCCCATTCTCCCTGTCCCCTTTCACTTATCCACTCCAGATAAACTCAGAGGGAGGATCAGAGCCCCACCACTACCATACCCCCATTTTAAAGAGTAATTCAGCACTCCATAACTCCTTCCTCAACACTACCTCACCCAAGCCCCTCAGATGCTCCATTCAACACTCTTACCCCTCACTCCACAGAAGGCAGTGAAAAGTGGTTATTCTTATCATAATTATTTTTCTTCCTCTCACGTATACAATGGAATAGTAGACAGCTATTGGATTTAAAAATGTGTTAGCTCTGTTAGTACTGACATGCAAAAATATGTCAATGATCTTTCATCAAATGAGTAAAACAAACACACAAATTGCAGGGCAATATGTAACATGTGATACCTATATATCCATGAGGTTTGGCAGGTTACATGTCAAACTGTTAGTGGTAGCTACTCGGGGGGGAGGAATTGGGGTTGGTGGTAGGCTCTGAAGAACATTTGTTCTTTTACTTTAAAAAACTGAGTTGTTTGAACTTTGTTAATTTCACAGTGAAAATGTATTGATTGTATAAGTAAGAAAAGAAAAAAAAGGTGTAGGATTCCAGAATGGGGAAAGCAGGTCAAGAATTGCCAAAGCTCTGCCTTCTTGGAGAAGCAAATTTTTATCCTCATGCCGAAACCGGTTTGGCTCAGTGGATAGAGTGTCTGCCTGCGGACTGACACAGGTTCGATTCCTGTCAAGGGCATGTACGTTGGTTGCGGGCACATCCCCAATAGGGGGTGTGTAAGAGGCAGGTGATCAGTGATTCTCTCTCATCGATGTTTCTAACTATCCCTCTCTCTTCCTCTCTGTAAAAAAATCAATAAAAAATTTTTTTTTAATTTATCCTCAGCTGGTTTGCTTGGGGCCAACTGCTCATTTTCCCCAAATGCCTCAGGAAGCTGGTAAAGCGTGGGCACTCCTTTCCAATGCTTGGAAAGTCAAACTGGATGCCCTTGCATTACTGCTGCGTGACAACCCTTCTCTTTCCAAAACCATTCAATAACTCTCTAAACACAGGGAACTCCCAGCCTTAGTTCTACCCTCAATTCCTTCTTCTTTTGTCCACCATGGGTCAACTCATAGGAAACCAAGAGGATGAGTCAACAGACTGTGTTTTTCAATCATTTGAATGGATCAGGGGAGGCAAGAGCCTTAAAAAGTCCTCCCAGGTCAGTGGGGAGTTTCCCTTCTGGGAGAAGAAAACGCCTGGCAAGTTAGTGCTGGTTGTTGGCAGGAGGTCTCGGTTCCTCTCCACATGGACCTCTCCGTAGGCTGCTTGTGTGTCCTCCGACATGGCAGCTGGCACAAGTGACCAAGTCGTGTGCTTTATGATCTCGTCTGAGGAATCACATTCTGTTTATTAGCCCTGAGTCAGTAAGTCTAGCATGGTTTCAAAAGGCCCTACTTTTTTTAGTAAAAAAATTTTTGTTGATTTATTTGAAGAAGAGAGGGAGAGAGACAAACTTTTTTTTAAAAAAATCAATTGTCGTTCCATTTATTTATGCATTTATTTATTGCTTCTTTTTAAAAATATATTTTTTAATTGATTTCAGAGAGGAAGAAAGAGAGAGAGAGAGAGAGAGAGATAAACAACAATGATAAGAGAAAATCATTGATTGGCTGCCTCCTGCACACCCCCCACTGGGAATCAACCCCAGGCGTGTGCCCTAACTGGGAATTGAACTGTGACTGCCTGGTTCGTGGGTCGATGCTCAACCACTGAGCTATGTTGATGCTTCTTGTATATGCCATGACCTGGGATTGAACCCACAACCTTGGTGCATCAGGATGATTCTCTAACCAGCTCCTAGGCTCTACATTTTGAAGAGAGAAGTATCAAAGAGTTTGTGGGCATAATTTAAAGCCACCACAGTTAGTACCTATCAGAACTTGTATTGGTGCAAGGAACACAGACATGAGTCATACAAATCCCTATCCTAAAGAAACGTGTAGCTTAACAAAGGAGACTGATGTGTTTCACTGGATGACATAAGCATTGGGAACAGAGAACATTCTCTACTGGGGGAGAGGACACAGTGGGAGAGGAGCCTCTGAGAGGAGGTAGCATTTGATGTGGGCCTTGAAATAGGAGTAGGAATGTGTTAGATAAAGTGAACTGATGGTCAGCACTCTTTCTAACCTGCCTCTAGTGTGCCTTTCTGTGCTGCAGAAGCTGATAATATAAAACTACATTTCCCAGACTCCCTTGCAGGCAATACTCTGGCTAGGATTTAGGTTCTACCAGTAAGATGCACAAAAGAATTGGAGGGCAGACGTCAGGCATGAGTCAAGCTCCCATTTTGCTATCCCTGCTGACATGTCTGCCATGGAGGTGTCTGCTTTTTCTGCAGCACTGGTGGACATGGCCCCAGCATTCAGACACTGGCTCACGGGTGTCCAGAGAAAAAGTGGGACATCCTTTTGCTAGTAAGGCTGTGACTGGTATGGCGTGCAAATTGGTGAATGGCTCCCTGAGAGCAGAAAAGATGCAGGCCTTCCAGAACCTGTTCTAGAATTGGAGAAGGAAGACTCAGAGCACACAAACACCTTTCCGCAGACTCCTTCCCGTGTCTATTCCTCAAAGCTCTTCTGTCCTTAACTGAGTGGTCACCCACTTTCACAAGCACTCAAAGATGATCTTACTTTGGAAAATGCCAGGATCTTGGAGCCTTAGCTGCAACTGAGAACAAAGCAGTTTCATTTTAACAACCAATTATTCCAAGTTAAAAACCATAAAATGGCAACAAAAATTTAATCTTGCGCTCTCCAGTCTTCTCCTATCTCCCTCACTGAACCCATCCACACTTCACAGGCAAAGCTGTCAGCCAAATGGAGGTGCCACTAGATTCGTTTAAGAGATAAATATGGGAACTTAGGTTTATAAACTCTGCAGTTGTCAAGAACCAAGCTTTGCTTCGCTGGTGTTTGCCCAGGCTTTCTGGGCTAAGATGTGAAGGTTAGGACAGAGCTTATCCCCCACCAGCCCCAGGCGATGGAGACACTGAAGCCTGATGGGGTTTTTATTATCCTTGTTTTCTATGGCCAATGCATCAGTGTCACATGCCAGCCTCTGTGGGGCTCTCACACTCCCAGCACCCCCTGCACACACACGCTGCCCCAGACGCTCTTTGGAGACTGACATCCCCACACTCACTTGATAAATATTTATGGCTTAAAACATGACAGGCTGAAAAGCACGCAACAGCCATGGATCCCACCCAGGGTGGGACCTGCCTGGTGTCAGCTTGTCTTGTAAATCTTCCTGAGGGAAGGGCAAGGCGCCCTGGGGAAGAGGCTGTAAACATGCAGTGCTTGGCTGAGCTCCTAATGGACAGAATCTTGAAAGCAGAAAGCTGATCTAAGTGTCCTGCCCGGCCCATGAGCCTTCGCTCTCCAAGGTGCACAGCCTCTATGGAAGACAAGCATGAGGATGACATGGATTTGACTTTTGAAAGATGACTCTTTTTTGAATAGCAGCTAAATAAATAAATAAATAAATATTTTTAAAGAAAAACAAAACAAAACACAGTATCCAGATGTTCCTAAATAATACCTCCTTTTGCATCTTCTAAATATTTTCCAGGTCTTGGGTCCCTTGCAGAATATGATTAAAGCTTTGGGTACTCTCTCCAGAAAAATGCACACAGGCACAAACACAAACACTCTGCAGGTATTAACTTCAGGGTTAAAGATTAATTAGACCCAGGCCTTTGTCTTCCAGAAACTAACAATCTTACAGAGAAGGTAAAGAAACAAATAAAAATGCATATAAATATAAGTGAGAAAATGCCAGCACTCCGAAGGATTGTATTTTGAGAGTTCATGGGGAAGAGAGAATGAGAGTTGTAAGACAAAGAGCCAACAGATGTACAGTCCAATGTGCTATTCATGCGTGTTGCAGATGTCTGCTGAGGGCCTTGGATCCTTGATGTCCAAGGTGGCCTTGGGCTTCTGAGTCCCGTGGACTAGGGAGTGTAACATCCTCTCCAGTGTTCCTGCTGCTTCACTGTGGGGACCTTGGTCTCCTAGCCCTTCCACCTCTCAAATTTCTGGCTTCCTCAAACACCATTTCTGTCCTCAGACTGTGTCTTCCCACATGAAATTCAGTCACCCCTCTGGTTTCCACAACCACAACAAAAATCAATCAGACCGAGCATTTATACAGGTTTCATCTGCAAAATGAGGATATGGACTAGGTCAGTGGTTGGCAAACTGCGGCTCGAGAGCCACATGCGGTTCTTTGGTCCCTTGAGTGTGGCTCTTCCACAAAATACCACGGCCTGGACGAGTCTATTTTGAAGAAGTAGAGTTAGAAGAAGTTTAAGTTTAAAAAATTGGCTCTCAAAATAAATTTCAATCGTTGTCCTGTTGATATTTGGCTCTGTTGACTAATGAGTTTGCCGACCTCTGACTTAGGCCAATTGGAAGCTACCCCTGAAGCCAAGAGTTGATTTGATTGTAGACTTAAACCCCATTGTTGCTATACCAGTGGGATAGCTATTGGACAGGCAACCATAATACCCATTACAAAACCCTTTATCAGTGTGAGTGTGAGTGTGTTGTGCTGTGTGTCCCAGTGTGTGTGTGTGTAATGTGTTGGTGTGTGTGTGTATATATATGTATGTGATGTATCTACATGAGCATATGTGTGAGATGTGTGTACATAAGTATGAGAGTGTGTGTGTGTGTGTGTGTGTGTGTGTGTTGAGAAGACCGTGTTCTCAGACTAATGCTCCTTCCCTTTGGAGCCTTTCACCCTGACCTCTGCTGTTAGCACCTCGCTGGCCCCTAGGGGGCACTGTGCTTCCCCGCTGACCCTTAGCTACAGTGTGTACAAAAATCCCTTTTCCTTTAAGCACATATGATAGGTTGGAAATTTTTAAAGCAGCTTGACTGGCAAAAGGAGAACAGAAATTATATCAATGCAGAGTGTAAGAAACAAAGTTATTTCTGACAATGTATGTCGCTGAACCAATAATAACCTCCTATTTTCCCCAAAATGCTATCTTGCCTTTGAGCCTCCTTCCCTGCTCCTGCCTGGCTTTAACTGACCGACACCACCTTATTCCCTGGTTGGCAGGATAGTCTCCAAGAGACTTGTCCCTTGTAGCCAAGACCAAAAATTCCCATCTGTACTCGCCATGTCGCCTGGGCCTCCCCCTCTCCCCATCACTGTTCCGGGGGATTACTTTAGCCCTTTCCAACAAGAGACTCACAGTAAAACGGCTTCATTATACTCTTGGTGGTAAGAATCGGTACAATCTAAACACGAACAGAAAGGTGACCTCACGCTTTCCGTCAACGCATCTTAGATTCCTACAAAGGACTAGACAGAAGGTCGCCTTCTCCCCAAACTCGAGTCTCGTGCTGGTTCTAGCTGCCAGGCCTGCTTGCTGCCCGGCCCCTCCCTCTGCCTTCTCCTCCGCAATCACACACGCCCAATCCGTCCAGTGCAGCCCTCTGCTGCCCTCTGCTGCCCTCTGCTGGGGCCTTCCTTAAACAGCCCTGGAGTTCACCAGCAGCTGTGGAAGGGAGGCCCATGAGGTGTGCTCTCTTCCCTAAAGTCTTGCAGAGTTCCCCTTCAGTCTGGCCGCTGGAACAATATTTTAACCCCCTACTCAGGTACTTCAACACAAAATAAAATAAAAAATTTTTAAGGTGGGTGAAAGAATTTAAAACTCTCACTTCAAGGTGAAGATTAAAAGGGCTTATTCATTCATTAATCAAAAGTTTATTGCATGTCTGCTGTTTGTTAGACATCTGTACAAAAAGGAATGTTAAAAAACTATCTATACATATAAAAGGCTAAGTGTGCATCTGTCCAACCGGTAGCTATGATGCACACTGATCACCAGGGGCCAGATGCTCAAAGCAGGAGCTGCCATGATGCATACTGGCCATTTAAAAATAAATGGCACCACAGATCTGACACAGACAAACCAACACTTGGCTTCCCCCAAGTGGGACACAGGGCATGCCACCACCCCAGAGCGACACCCCACCAAATTGCAGCCAATGCTGCCAAGACCCCATGGCACAAAATGAGGCCCACAACCCAGCCCACCCCAGAAACCATGGCTGTGGGCTCCGGGTAATGATGTCACATAGCAACACCCAGCTTCCTTTTCCTGGCAACTAGCCTCCTTAGAGTTTCTTCAGCCCAGGAACCCAACTTGTTTTATAGCCAGGTGCAAACATTTTACAGTTTAAACTTTAAACAATTGTTTCTGAAGCGTTTTCCCATGCCAATAATTCTGTCTCTGCATGAGCCTTAAAATTCAAGTCCCTAATGCCCTATCCGGTTTGGCTCAGTGGACAGAGCATCAGCCTGCAGACTGAAAGATTTCAGGTTTGATACCTGTCAAGGGCATGTACCTTGATTATGGGCACATTCCCAGTAGGGGGTGTGCAGGAAGCTGATAGATGTTTCTTTCTCATTGGTGTTTGTAACTCTATCCCTCTCTCTTCATCTCTTTAAAGAGCCATATTTTTTTTTTTTAATTCAAGTCCCTGAAGTAGTGGAAAACAACATTCTGCTTGGACCCACCACTATCTGGATAGTCTTAGCATGGGCTTAAATTCCTGTCCAGATTATTAGATCTCTCAGCTATGCATTTACAAGTACATTTACTAAGTTGCTCTTATTTAGTGTTTATAGCAGGAGAATTTTGGGGTTACTCTAAATTGCCAGAACAAAGATTCCAATCACAATTATTTTATTGACAATCGAATTAAAACTTTTAACCTCTACCTTCCCAGTTTTTACATTAGGGAACATTTTATGCAGTTTTCAATTCCTGAAAATAGGCTGATGTTTTGAGATGAGTTTTTATTGAAAACCTAGAACAAACTATGGCATAAATTCTAAAACAGCTGCCCAGACAACTGTAACACCAAATTATTAGCCTAAAATGTTTTACTAGTTATCATATGTCCTAATTTCAGAGACAAGCCTTATTTTAATAATTGACAAAGAAAGCACAATTTAAAAATGCAGCTGCAAAAACATATTGTATTGATAGATGCTGTTAGGGCTGAATTATGTCCTCCCAAAATTTATATATTGTAGTCCTAACCCCCCAGTACCTCCAAATGTAACTGTATTTGGAGATAGAGTCTTAAAGAACCAATTAAGTTAAAATGAGATCATTAGGGTGGGGCCTCCTCCAATATGAATGGTATCCTTATAAGAAGAAGAAATTAGGACATAGTCACACAAGGGAAGACCATGTGCAAATGGCCATGTACAAGCCAAGGAGAGAGGCATCAGAAGAAATCAACTTTCTGCACATCTTGATCTCAAACTCCCAGCCTCCATAAGTGTGAGAAAACGAACTTCTGTTGTTTGAACCTCCCAGTCTGTGGGTACTTTATATGGTGGCCCTAGAAAATGAATGCAGCTTCCTATTATTTCTTAATAATGTATACAAACTATTTAAAGCACTTCCCACTGTGTCCTGCTATTTGAAAGTTATCTAATTTAAGATCTCAAATATTCTTTGTTAAGATTAAATATTCCTTATCCGTTTTAATAATTATCATATTTTATCAACATATTAAATAGCTCAGTCTTTGGACTGGCTAAATGCAGGTATTTATCAATAACATAACCCATCACAGTATCAACAACAGGAAACTAAAGAATCTTAGCTATTTTGTTTTTTATTTTTGTGGGTTTTTTTGTTAATTCTCACCAGAGGATATTTTTTCCATTGCTTTTCAGAGAGGGGGGAGAGGGGGGCGGCACGCGGAGAAAGAGAAACATCAATGTGAAAGAGTTAGTCAACCAGTTGCGATCCACATGTGCTGGGACCAGGGCAGGGCATGAACCTGAAACCCAGGTACATGGCACCCTGGACTCTGAATCAAACCCCTCAGCCCTTGGTGGGGATGGGGAAAGGGGACACACCGCCCGAGGGCCTAGCTACTTTGAATACTATTCAACAAAACCCACACTGACTAAATACACTAATTGCTTTACCTTGATCTGGTGCACTCAGGCCCATCATAGAACTTAGCAGTTTATGAACAGACATTGCCCAACCATAGCAGCTGAAATAAAATCTTTGTACTCATTCCAAATGTAATCTACAGCTTAAAAACGTCTAATTTAATCAGTCTTTGCTACAGTTAGGGAAAAACAAAAAACAAAGAGCTGACCTCTGGGCCCTGGGCAGCACCTGGGCCCCCCGGGTTCCCGAGCACTCCCTCTGCCTGAGTCACCACGGTGCCTGAGTCCCTCTGCAGAGATGCAGTGAGCACACTGGAGGGTTGAGCCACAGTATGGGCCTCTGGGCCATCCAGCAGCATCACCTGGAAGCACGCTCTCTCCCTTCGGGCCTCACAGACCTGCTCCTGAGCAAACCCGCAGGGAGCCTGACTGGCCCCTTTGGTCCTGGCAGCTGTGGCCTGGTTCACCCAGAAGCGGCCATGCGGGTCTGGGGCCTGGCACCTGAGTAGGGGGAGGAGGGCTTCCCCAGCCCTCGAGCCTTAGCATTCCAGGGGAAGGTACCAAGAAGAGTGGGAGCAAGCTCAGTGCACACCCTGCATTCTCAGCCACCTCCATCCCTATCACCCCCCACCCCCAGGTATCCAGTGAGAGGTCAAAGCCCCTGGCGCATCCCCCACTCCCTGTGGCCAGCGCATGCCATAGTGAGCAGTAGAAGTCTCAGTCTCCCAGTTGAACTCTCAGTCAAACAACTGCCCGAGGGAACAATTCGCATATTAGGCTTTTATTATATAGGATATAGGATTTATATGTATATGTATATGTATATGTATATGTATATGTATGTGTATATGTATATGTATATGTATATATGTACATGTACATGTATATATTTAACAAAGTTTCCACTTAAAGGCTTTGAGGGAGGTGGGAGGAAAAACAAATATCAAACTGTATTTTTAAAAGAGAAGTGTTTAACATGATGAAGCTGGACTGGAGTTTGAGGGCTGGGTGGATGAAGTATTGGTAAAACAGGCTATTACAGTAATACAGGTAGGAAAGCAAGGATAATGCTTTGGGCTAGAATGGAGGTGGTAATGAAGAGAAGATACATCTGAAAGACACTTTGGGATGTAAAAGCGTACTGTTGCCTGGCCAGTTTGGTTCAGTGGATAAAGTGTTGGCCTGTGGACTAAAAGGTCCCGGGTTTGATTACAGTCAAGGGCATGTACTTGGTTTTGGGCACATCCTCAATAGAAGGTGTGCAGGAGACAGCTGATCAATGTTTCTCTCTCATCGATGTTTCTAACTCTCTATCTCTCTCCCTTCGTTTCTGTAAAAAAATCAATAAAATATATATATTTTTGAAAAGTGTACTGTTTATAAATTTATTTAATTAGATTTTCTCTGGGAAATAAGGCTGTAGATTAAAAATGGTAGCAGAGTAAGTGATGCTGCACAGACATGCTCCCAGGAGCAAACTGGTATTGCAACTAAAATACAAAAAAATTTTCTTGAATAATCAACAGAAGACTTGCAGGAGAGAACCCTGATACCTGAGGACTGAAAGTGAAGACCATATGACACTGGTACAAGGGGTGGAGGCAAGAAGGGGCTGGCCAGGCGCCCACAGATAACAACTGATGCTCCTGGGATATATCTCAGCTATGGGGGATTGCCACCGAGAACTCTGGGGTCTAATCCCCAAGCTGGGTTGGGGTATCCATATAACATCTGGCTGTGAAAAGCAGCAGGGTTGCTCAAGTCTGTCAGAGAGAGACAGCTGGAAATTCAGGCACAAAATTCCCTGGGGAGCCACCCACCTTGTGCTCTGGTAGAGGGAGAGCACAGTGGACTGGAGCTGTGGGAGCAGAAGCCAGGATTGGGGACTCAGCGGATAGAGCTCAGAAGGCAGATATCTCCAGTTTCCTGTGCTAAGTCATTCCCTCATGCAGCGGAGGACATCTTTCCCACAGAGTTTTGTCTTGCCTAGGGGGAAGACAGTTGACCTACCAGTAGTCAGCAAACTCATTAGTCAACAGAGCCAAATATCAACAGTACAATGATTGAAATTTCTTTTGAGAGCCAAATTTTTTAAACTTAAACTTCTTCTAACGCCAATTCTTCAAAATAGAATCGCCCAGGCTGTGGTATTTTGTGGAAGAGCCACACTCAAAGAGCCGCATGTGGCTCGAGAACAGCAGTTTGCCGACCACAGACTTACCCTGTTGGGAAGCACCTTACCCTGAGGCTACTTAAGATATTAAAAGTAACAATTAGCCTCCAGACAGAAGCAAAACTGCTCCACTCTATTGAAAAAAATCTTTTGCCAGGCCTGAGGACGATTGCCTGGGGCCATTCAAGTGGGAATCCTATCAGTCTGTAGGCAATCTCTGGAGGCTTTGAGTCTTTGCCTGATCTGTTTAGTCAGAAACAACATTTGACACTGTCCTGCACTAGAGATGGAGAGGCCCAGAGGATCTACCTAATATATAGTCACAAACCCAGACAGCCAAAATGAGGAGACAAAGAAATAACCCCCAAGATTTTTCTCTGGTTTAATCAAAACATTGAGTACTGACTAATGTAATTATATCTTTAATTTAATTAAAACGATAATTAAGCCGGGACCGGTTTGGCTCAATGGATAGAGCGTCGGCTTGGGGACTGAAAGGTCCCGGGTTCGATTCCGGTCAAGGGCATGAACCTTGGTTGGGGGCATATCCCCAGTAGGGGGTGTGCAAGAAGCAGCTGATCGATGACTCTCTCTCATCGATATTTCTAACTCTCTATCTCTCTCCCTTCTTCTCTGTACAAAATCAATAAAATATATTTTTTTAAAAAAACGGTAATTAAAACATATTTGATCAAATTTATAAGTTAATCAAAACTTTTATTACAGGTTTAATAAATTCTTCAACAACTTTATCAAAGTCACAAATCTATTCTCATACGCTTCAAAGAACCGGGAAAAAAAATAAGCACAAAATACATGAACTATTGCAATGATTACAGAATCCAATCCAGCTCGGAGAATTAAAAGCATTGCCCTGAGGTCAGGGGCAGGCCCCGAGCCTGCGTCTCATTGGTCGCTCCGCTGGGCGGGGCGGGGCAGGGCGGGAGGCTCCGCCCCGGCGTACGTATTCTGATCCAGACCGGAAGTACGCACCAGGGAAGGAGAGCTTTGGGATCTGTAGTCCAATAGGCCCTGCTGCCAGGAGTGCTTC
Organism: Pipistrellus hanaki; assembly: GCF_964339955.1. Taxonomy (NCBI): domain Eukaryota; kingdom Metazoa; phylum Chordata; class Mammalia; order Chiroptera; family Vespertilionidae; genus Pipistrellus; species Pipistrellus hanaki. Next base: position 49,058,319 of record NC_140511.1, read on the forward strand.
CGGGACAGGGGGCCGGGCTGCCGGAAGTGGCGGGAGGCCGTCTGTTGCTCGTTGTTTAAGCGGCTGACGGGAAGGAGAAAGTGGAGCTCCGGCGGCGCCGCGGCGCGGCTGTGGGGACGACCAGACCCCGCACCACTGTCGACCTCCGGACGCGGCGGACCCCAAAAGCACCGGCTGCGGAGCGGCGGGGCAGGGCGCCCGCTCCCCTCTCGGTCTCATCATGTCGCGGGGCTCCATCGAGATTCCCCTCCGGGACACTGACGAGGTGAGTGTCCAGTATGGGGAGAGGAGGGTGGGGGCGGTGAACTCGCACGTTCCCTCGTCCCGCTCTCCCGGAGCCCAGGTCGGACACCCCTGCCGGCCGAAGCTCTGCGCGTCTCGGTGCCCATTCCCCCTGCGCCTTCCAGGCTGGGGACAGTGCGATCCTGCAGCCTAGGGCCCCCCGAGGAGGAATTCTTGAAAGTTCCTCTCCAGCCGGTTGGGTTCACAATACTCTGCTATTTTCCTAATTCACGATCGCAGGGAGGTGAGGGTGCTCAGTAAACTGGAAGACAGATCACAGAGATGGGTGATGTCTTGGTGGTCTCTGCGGCTCAAACCAAGTGTCTTTCCCTGGGAATAGGTAGGATGTGGTCCTTTCTCCCTTAGAAACTCGAGTCTGTCCCGGTGCACGAAATAGGAACCCCAAGATATAGCCGTTGCTATTTTCTGATAGAATTCACCCCCTTCCCTTCCCGACGCCTCATCCACGGGGGCCTGAGTAGAGCTTTCAGCATTGATGTTCTCTTATTTTCCTACTGCTGTGGTTGTACCCACATTCAGGTGTGTCTGTGGTACAGGTGATTATTGTGTACAGTGGCATTCACTTTGGCATTGCATTACCTCTGGGATGTTTATCTACATTCTGCCTGCAATTATATGTTAAGCAGGATTTTGTTTTGTAGTTTTTGAGTAAGTATTTTATATAAAAGCTTTTGTAGTATTTTATAGTTGTAGTGATTTGTGATTTGAAGAGAACTATAGGACTTGTTTGCTTCTCTATGCATTTTCTGTTGATATTACTTATAACCAACCTACTTGTATGCTCCTTAAACATTTCCTAATATATACTACTAGTACACTTGCTCAGCCTTTCGGAAAGTGAGCAGAAACTCTACATATATCCATATTGTTGTATATTCAAGAAAAGCAGCAAAGAAATGTGAATTGAAAAAGAAGAAAGGTTAAAAACCTGCATTTTGTGTTTTAGGTCATTGAACTTGACTTCGATCAGTTACCGGAGGGGGATGAAGTTATCAGTATTTTGAAGCAGGAACACACACAACTGCACATATGGATTGCTTTGGCGGTCAGTATTAATGAAACAAGTATTTTTTTATATGTTGACTGGGAAAACTGTTTTCAGATACAGTAATAGCCAGCTTGGGTGCATAAAGAACTTGTACCATGTGTATTGTAGTTAATTGTATTACCACTTATGAAACAAAAAAAGTATATATTGGTAAAGGCAAAATTCATTTAAGTTAAATAGTACTCTATATTAAATATTTGATTATTCAGAGATTGCTTAATGTTTAAGGATAAGCTAAGAAAAGACAAGATGTCAGGATGTAAACATTACTAGTTAACATTATTTCCCATAAAATAAAACATTGCCCATAAAAATACTCTAGAAAGTGATTCGTTTCCAGACTAACTCACAAAAGTCCTTATGGATGAAGCTTATTATGGGCTTAAGGTTTTTATCCTGTTTGGTCATCAGTACTACTGGAAATTCTCCGGAAAATCACCTCAGAGATCCTAAAATTCTACCACCCTCCACCTCGCCAGTACCAGTTGCATAACGATGTTTCCTTTTTTGTGGGAACATTATAGTAAGTGATTATTGTAATAAACACTATAAGCATTACTAGAGGCCTGGTGCACAAAATTTGTGCACGATGGGGGGGGGGGGGCGGGGGGGTTTTGTCCCTCAGCCCAGCCTGTACCCTCTCCAATCTGGGACCCCTTGAGGGATGTCTGACTGCCTGTTGGGGTGGTCTGGGCAGGCATCCCTCTCACAATACAGGACTGCTGGCTCCCAACCACCCACCTGCCTACCTAACTGCTTCTGCCTGCCAGCCTGATCACCCCCTAACCACTCCCCTGCAAGCCTGATTAATGCCTAACTGCTCCCCTTCCAGCCCATTTGCCCCCAGCTTCCCTTCTCTGCCAGCCTGATCACCCTTAACTGCCCTCCCATGCAGGCTTGATCGCACCCAACTGCACTCCCCTGCTGGCCATCTTGTGACCATCTTGTGTCCACATGGGGGCAGGATCTTTGACCATATGGGCCAGGATCTTGTGTGTTGGAGTAATGGTCAATTTGCATATTACTCTTTTTATTAGATAGGATAGAGGCCTGGTGCATGGGTGGGGGCCAGCTGGTTTTCCCTGAAGGATGTCCTGGATCAGGGTAGGGGTTCTCTTGGGGCGTGGGGAGGCCTGGGTGAGGCACTGTGGTGGTTTGCAGGCCAGCCACACCCCCTGGCAACCCAAGCGGAGGCCCTGGTATCTGTAATTTATTTATCTTCTACAATTGAAACTTTGTAGCCTAGAGTGGAGCCGAGCCTTCTGCTTGCGCCGTGACTGCCGCCATTTCTGGTGTGATATCTGTAACTTCTATAATTGAAACTTTGTAGCCTTAAGCGGAGGCCTGGGCTGGCCAGGGTATGCAGAAAGCTTGGCTTCCTACATTGCCGGGGAAATCCAAGCCTCCTTCCTGCTCTGCAGCTATCTAGCCACATATTTGCATATTTGTTCCTGATTGGCTGGTGGATGTGGTGGAGTGGTGGTTAATTTGCATATTACTCTTTTATTAGATAGGACTCCTAAGCAAGTGTGCCTCAGGCCACTTTTATGGAAAGATACATAGGCTCCTAATATTGTTGTTTTCTTTTTTTTCTTTTTTTTTAATATATATTTTATTGATTTTATACAGAGAGGAATTGAGAGGGACAGAGAGTTAGAAATGCCGATGAGAGAGAAACATTGACCAGCTGTCTCTTGCACACCCGCCACGGGGGATGTGCCCGCAACCAAGGTACATGCCCTTGACCGGAATCGAACCCGGGACCTTTCAGTCCGCAGGCCGACGCTCTATCCACTGAGCCAAACCGGTCCCGGCCTAATATTGTTGTTTTCATGGGTCAGAGGAGCAGGTCTGGAATTGGGCCTGTGCTCAGTGCTCAGCCTACCTTGTTTCTCCAAAAATAAGACAGTGTCTTATATTAATTTTTGCTCCCAAAGATGTGCTAGATCTTATTTTCAGGGGATGTCTTACTGTTCCATGCGCTAGGTCTTATTTTCGGAGGATGTCTTATTTTCGGGGAAACACAGTAACTCTTAGAGTTTCTTATGTATGAATGTACTAAGAAATGCTTTCAGTGGAAAGCAGTGCTTGAACTGCTAAGCTTTCTCGTCTATGCAGAACAAGCCATTAATGCTTGCCACACTTTTTTAAACCATAAAGTAATTTAGATTTTTTTTTTTTTTTTTTTTAGTGCAAATGTTTTCTTTAACAGCACTCATACAAAAATTGGAATAGTGAAGAATTAGCATGGCACGAGTGGTAAAATAAATTGGTGAAACATTGTTGGCTGTTGCTTGTTACATAGAAAAGAGTGTAGGCTTTGGGATTATAGAGTCCTTTGTTCAAATTGCAACATGGCTGCTAACTAGCTGTGTGATCCTGGACCAGCAATCTACCCCTGAGTCTGTTTCCTCACCTAAAATATGAGGATGTTAGTATTCACTTTGAGGGTGGTGTACAGATTAAATATAATATATATATGAAGCTCCTGGCATAGTATGTGGCCCATATTAGGTAGTTAATGAATGATTGATATTTCTTTTATTATTAATTAATAAACATGCCTAGGGAAGTTATTCAACAAGCCCCAAGTTATAGATAATTTTTGGTAGATCTAGAGCCAGAACCCAAGTTTTCTGTTTGGAGTTCTTTATATTTCTCATTATTGCTTTCTCTCTTGGGCTCTGATTTAGTTTGAAATCAATTATTGCTAGGTAAGAAGTAAATTGGAAACATTTGTAGTAAATTTTAATATTGATAGCTTTATAGATATAATTCACCTATAATAAACTGCATATATTTCTTGGGTACCATTTGAGAAGGTTTATCAAATATAAACACTTGTGAAATCATCACCACTACGGAGATAATGAATATGTCCATCCCCCCACCCCCTAAAACTTTCCTCCTAACTTTCCCCTGCCCCCTACAGTGCCCAAGTAACACCTGGTCTGCTTTTTGTTGCTAAAAAGTTTTCATTTTCTAGAGTCATATAAATGGAATCATATAATACGTATTCCTTTTTGTCTGGTTTCTTTTACTCAAAATAATTATTTTTAGATTTATTTATGTTATAATATGTATCAAAAATTCTTCCTTTTTACTACTGAACAGTAGCCATTGTACATATGAACCACAGTTTCTTTCTCCATTCACCTGTTGATCAACAACTGGGTTGTTTTCAGTTTTTGATTATTACAAATAAAACTGTTAGAAAGATTTGTGTACAACTTTTTGTATGGACATATGCGTTAGTAATTCTGATTTGATTCTTTATCTCATAGTTGGAATACTACAAACAAGGAAAAACAGAAGAGTTTGTGAAGTTGTTGGAAGCAGCACGAATAGATGGCAATTTGGACTATAGAGACCATGAAAAAGACCAGATGACTTGCTTGGATACATTGGCGGCCTACTATGTACAACAGGCACGGAAGGAAAAGAATAAGGACAACAAGAAAGATCTTATTACACAGGCAACCCTGTTATATACAATGGCTGATAAAATTATTATGTATGATCAGGTAAAATAAGTTGTATTTCTTTGAATTTATGAAAGGAAACAATATTACATGATAGGCAATAGATCTTTTTGAGAGAATTTTTCTTAAAATATCATGGTTAATATAAATGGTCAAAACAAAGAGGGGTTCCTTGATTTTTGTTTTTATTTTATTTGTATTTTCTTCTCCTTATTAAAATTGGAATTTCTTTGGTCCTTGTACTGTTGAAGTAATTTAGCATACAAAACTTATCCACATGTTTAGTCAGTAATTCCAACATCTCCAGCTGGATTTCAAGCATATTTTTTTTAAGTTTTAACTTTTCTTTATGTCATTGTTCCTAGCACCGGGGACTTGTTGCATTTCAGAATAATTCCTCAGTTTGTTATTAAGAATTGGTCATTACTAGTTTAAACACCTTACAGTTGATAGAGGAATTTGGGTGATGCTGCACCTCCTTTCTACATGGTTTTTGTTTTAGTGTTATACATTCATGTTAAATTGTGGTTAATCCTGGTAAAGAAGTCAAACATGATGCATTGCTTTTTCAGAACCATTTATTGGGAAGAGCTTGCTTCTGCCTACTTGAAGGTGACAAAATGGATCAGGCTGATGCACAGTTTCATTTTGTACTCAACCAGTCTCCAAATAATATCCCAGCCCTCCTTGGTAAGTCATTTTCGGCAAACATCTTACAAATCCATCTTTTTCAGCATATGCCTGAAATGTATCTCTTCATAATAGCTCCTTAGTAATGGGCTGGACACCAAAGTAGAGAGCTTCACCTTATTAAAAATAGAACTATCTGTGCGGCCAGGCCCGGAGCAGCAGCTGCCAGGCTGGGAGCGGCCAGGCCCGGAGCGGCCAGGCCCGGAGCGGCCGGGCCCGGAGCAACCGGGCCCAAAGCAGCCGGGTCGGGTGCAGCCAGGCCCGGAGCAGCAGCAGCCAGGTCCAGAGCAACTAGGTCGGGAGCGGCGGTGACCAGACCCGGAGCAGCTGGTTGTGGAACGAACCAGAGCAACAGAGGCCAGACCCAGAGCAGCCAGGCCCGGAACAGCTCGCTCCTCGCCTGCCCCTGCCCCACGGCTGCCTCTCAGACATGGCTGGAAACTTTTGTGGGCACTTGAGGGTCTGCTGAATCAAGTGATGAAGGCTTAGATCTGGATGTGTTGAGTTAGTATAGGGCTGGGGTGTTGATCTGTGAGTGCCTTGGATAGGGCCTGGATGAGGCTGGTTGACCTATTTGGAAATGTCTTTTGTGTGAAATGTATCATTGGGCATGTGGTGCTATTATTGATATGAGAAAATGCTAAATAACTGATTTACTATCTGAAAAGGGATTTACTATCGGGGAAAGGGAGGGAGGAAGAGACTGAACATAAACTGCACCTATGGACGAGGACAATGGGGGATGGGGAGGGGACGGAGGATGGGGTGGAAACCTGGTGGAGGGGGAAAGAAATGAGGAACCTTTGTAACAATATGAACAATAAAGATTGATTAAAAAAAAAAATAGAACTATCTGTAATAGATCATTGTTTCTGTTGAAATTATAGAACTAAAATATATACCAGTTAGAACAATTTTGTTATCCACTTCTAAAGAGTCAATAAACAATCTCTATTTGGACAACTTTAGGCTATTTTAATTATTGTTAACATTCAGTATAAAGACAGGACTGTTTTATTTATAGGCATAAATTAATATACCCTTATGGAAAACAAATTTTGATATGAAATCACTTTCACTATTTTCAAGTAGTATTTCTTACTGAGATGTATTTGATTTAGGTGAGTGTAGAGCATGTGAGACTTGTGTTCTTCAATTAGTGCATGTTTATTTTTTTAAAATCTTTACAGGTAAAGCTTGCATTTCATTCAACAAGAAGGATTACAGGGGAGCTCTTGCTTACTATAAGAAAGCATTGCGTACTAACCCAGGATGTCCAGGTAAGAGGAAAACCTTATTTTAAGTCTAAGCTGTGTTTGATCCAACTTAAAATATTAAGGATTTGGCAGTTGCTTATAAAGTTAGTTTTGAAAAGATTCTGTAGGTTTATTGAAATGACAAAATTGAGACTTTTACAAACACTATGTTTGATTCAAAAACTGAGTAGTAGCCGAAACCGGTTTGGCTCAGTGGATAGAGTGTCGACCTGTGGACTGAAAGGTACCGGGTTCGATTCCGGTCAAGGGCATGTACCTTGGTTGCGGGCACATCCCCAGTAGGGGGTGTGCAAGAGGCAGCTGATCGATGATTCTCTCCCATCGATGTTTCTAACTCTCTTTCCCTTTCTCTTCCTTTCTGTAAAAAAATAAAATAAAAAACCTGAGTAGTAGATATTATAATCTTTTTGCCCTATACTACTTTTATTTCCAAAGTCCTATTATTTTAGATCTAAAGTTTTGCTATTAAGGGAAGAATAGGAATGGGTTGATAAAGGAAAAGGGAAATGGAATCAAGAAGATTTTTTTTAAGATGGGAGAATATGTGTAGATAAGAATGATTTAGTAGAAAAGGAAAATTGGATGATATAGGAAAAATACCCTTACATAGATGTGAAGATTAGGATCTTGTGGCCAGTGGAGAGGTTCTTTAGTTAAGAGCATGGTTGTGTTTTGGCATGGCCTTAAAATCAAGCAGTGTGTATAAGCATAGCTATGAGCAGAGATGATATGTGCATGTAGTCAGTCACAAAAGGTCTTAATGAAGCTTTTTGTTATCTTTTAAAATTACTCTTCAAAAATTAGACATTGTAGAGATAGTGCAGCCAGGAATATTGGGAGACAAGAAAAACAGCAGTGTTTTAGGTGTTCTGTTCTATGGTGAGAAAGGTATCTATGGTGAAGGGGTCAGGGTTGGGGAGACAGGGAGAGAGTAGTATGATCTAACCTCATAAATAGAGAATGTTTAAGCATTTTTAAAATTTAAACCCTAAAATGCTCTAGCTTGACAGATTGAATGACTTTGTTTTTTTTAGCGGAAGTTCGTTTAGGAATGGGCCATTGCTTTGTGAAACTTAACAAACTGGAGAAAGCTCGTCTCGCATTCAGCAGAGCGCTGGAACTTAATTCCAAATGTGTGGGGGCATTGGTCGGACTAGCTGTTCTAGAGCTCAACAATAAAGAGGTATGTGAGTGAAAAAATCCTGGCCGATAGTCAGGCCCACAGTCCCTTATCTAAAACTCCTGAGGCCAGAGTGTTTCAGAAATCAAGATTTCAGATTATAGAAATGTAACAAGGTGCCTGCACTGCAATAATAAAGAAACCTGGTTATTAAGACTCAAGCCCAAATGTGAATTTATATTTCTATGGCAAAAGGAGTGGCCTTTCACACCAATAGGATAGCCTCACACTTCAGGTAAAGTCTGCCACCATATGAACTTGCTCCAAGATAATAAAAAACTTTTTTTTTAGAGTTTTTTGGATTTCATATTCTCAGTTATGAGATTATAGACTGTATATCAGTTTGGAGTGCTTTCAACAGCATGTAACAAACGAAGCACACACAAGTGACTTAAACATAGACTTTTCATTGTGTACTAAACCAACTAGACTTGGATTTGGTACCTCATTATCATCAAACCCAGGGTTTTATATCTTTCTGTCCTCCCTTACTATGTGGCCATTCCTCCTTATCTGTCACCTCATAGTTGTAAGATAGCTGCTACATCTCCAGGCATCTCATTATTATATCATCTGGATAAGAAGGGAGGAAAGGGAAAGGATTTGTTCTATCCTGCTTTCTGGCTGGAACCACCATCTTTCAAAAATTCACCAAAATGACTAACAAAGGGGAAGAGGAGAGCACCCGCTATATATTCTCTAGGCCTTTTAGAAAACATAGAGTTGTTCCTTTAGCCACATACATGCAAATCCACAAGAAAGGTGATATAGACATTGCGGGAACGGGCACTCTTCAAAAAGGAACGCCCCACAAATGTTGCCATGGCAAAACTGGGAGAGTCTACAATGTCACCAGCATGCAGCGGGCATTGCTGTGAACAAGCAAGTTAAGGGCAAGATTCTTGCCAAGAGAACGCATGTACATATTGAGTATATTAAGCACTCTAACAGCTGAGATAATTTCAAGAAATGTGTGAAGGAAAGTGATCAGAAAAAGAAGCCAAAGAGAAAGGTACATGGGTTCAATTGAAGTGTCAGCCTGCTCCACCCAGAGAAACACATGTTGTGAGAACCAGTGGAAAGGAGTCTAAGCTGCCTGAATCCTTTCCTATGAATTCCTAGCATGACAAATGTCAAAAAGTAAAATACCTCTGTACTGGTTTCGTAAAGTCCTATCCTGTATTGAGAAGGAAGCTCCCAGATGCTTCCCTGTGAAGTTGCCTAGACAGGGTTTTCAGTGGAGGTGCTTCTGCAATTAATTAAAAGAGAACTAAATTTTTACAATTTAATTCACTGTTTTATCTCTGAAGGTCAACTAAAACAAGAGCTATATTTTGGCATCTGAACTTAGATTTATGGAAACTTATTTCTTCAGACTATCAAGAAAACTGGAAAGTGCTAATTAGGTAATGTTTTCACTCAGCCCTGTCATCGTTTTTCTTTCAGGCTGATTCCATCAAAAATGGTGTCCAGCTTCTTTCCAGAGCTTATACCATTGATCCTAGCAACCCTATGGTATTAAACCACTTGGCAAATCACTTTTTCTTCAAAAAGGTAAGAGGAGTAATTTCTTAAAGTTCTTTGCTTTTAAAAAATAATTTTTTTTTTTAACTCATAGACACAGATAACAATATGGTGGTTTCCAGAGAGAAAGGCTGGGAGGGGATAATAAAGGGTAAAGGGAATCAAATGTATGGTGAGGGAAGGAGATTTGACATTAGGTGATAAACACAATGGAATATACAAATGATGTACTACAGAATTATACTCTTGGAACCTATATGATTTCGGTAATCAAAGCAAAAGTCAGGTCTGTCGTGAAGATCATGACCCAGGCATTCATATAGAGCTGAATTCTGTCTGGCAGTTGCTATTCTCGGGTGATACAACATTTCCCTGGAGTAAAAAAAAACACCTGAATTCAGCCCAGCCGGTGTGGCTCAGTGGTTGCTCGTCAACCCATGAACCAGGAGATCGCTATTTCGCCCAGTCCTGGGCTCAGTCCCCAATGTGGGGCGTGCAGGAAGTCAGCTGATCAATGATACTCTCTCATCATTGATGTTTCTATTTCTCTCTTCCTCGCCCTTCCTCTCTGAAATCAATAAAAATTTATTTTAAACAAACATACCTGAATTCAGAGTCTAGTTTTTCCACTTTAGACAATACTCTTTAAGCCTCCACTTACCCATCAGTAAAATGGTAATAATGACACTTTTGGCAGGATTTTGATTAAACTTGGAACTAATGCAAGTATCCCTAGCATAGTGTTTGGCACATAGTAGTTCTCAATAAATTGTGACTACTGCTGTCTCATATTAATAAGGGACTTAACCTCTCTTAGGTTTTTCTCATCACAAAAATAGGGCTGTTTACTGCAAAGGATTGTTGTCGGGATTAAGAAAGTAATACCATAGATATAACGGGCAAATGTTAGTTCCCATTTCCCCACACTTATCAGCAAGTGAAATGAGAAAAAATGATTAGTGATCTGTATACAGTGCTGTTATTGTTAGTTCAGTTAACATTTTAAAAGAAGCCTTTTAAAGTTGAGAGTGATAGAGTTTGAATTCACTCTGTTGATTTCGGATCTTCCTTGTTCAGGATTACAGTAAAGTCCAGCACTTGGCCCTCCATGCATTCCATAACACAGAAGTGGAGGCTATGCAAGCAGAAAGTTGCTACCAGCTGGCTAGATCATTCCATGTCCAGGTAAGATCATTTTCAGCCTTCTCTAAATATTAAATCCTTTTTTTTTTTCTTCTAGTTTTTCATGTCTTTGAAAAACTTCGTACATATTGTTGATCTTGTTTTACTTTCATTTTTCAGGAAGATTATGACCAAGCTTTCCAGTACTACTATCAAGCCACACAGTTTGCCTCATCCTCTTTTGTGCTGCCATTTTTTGGTTTGGGACAAATGTATATTTATCGAGGTGACAAAGAAAATGCATCTCAGTGCTTTGAGAAAGTTTTGAAAGCTTATCCTAATAATTATGAAACTATGAAAATTCTTGGCTCTCTGTATGCTGCCTCAGAAGATCAAGAAAAACGAGACATTGCCAAGGTACATTTTTTAAAAATCTTAGTTATTTTCAGTTATCTATTTCTCCCTAGACTCATTCCTTATTTCTTGTCATTGTTAGCTGAGCTCGCTCCAGTTGAAAGAACAATTGTAGAGTAGCCACCACTTCCTACTTGGACGGCTTGTGGTTGGAATGCTTTAGCTTACACTCTTTTTTTAAAAAAATATATATATATTTTATTGATTTTGTACAGAGAGGAAGGGAGAGAGATAGAGAGTTAGAAACATCGATGAGAGAGAGTCATCGATCAGCTGCCTCTTGCACACCTCCCACTGGGGATATGCCCGCAACCAAGGTACATGCCCTTGACCGGAATCGAACCCGAATTAGTCCCCAAGCTGACGCTCTATCCATTGAGCCAAACCGGTTTCGGCTAGCTTACACTCTTTTTCCCCAGGGCCATTTGAAGAAGGTCACAGAGCAGTACCCTGATGATGTTGAAGCTTGGATTGAATTGGCACAAATATTAGAACAGACTGATATCCAGGTATTTTCAAAATGCTCTTCATCTCCTACCTAATGTGTTTTTTGTAAGCCTGGTGGAGCGTATGTCTCACTCACTTTCATTTACATCTTATTCTGCTCACCTTGAAAATACAGGGTGCCCTCTCAGCCTATGGAACAGCAACACGGATCCTTCAGGAAAAAGTACAGGCCGATGTCCCCCCAGAGATTCTAAATAATGTGGGAGCCCTCCATTTTAGACTTGGAAATCTAGGGGAGGCAAAGGTAAGAAAATAGATATTCTCTTCTTCTATACCGTCACATTGAATGCATACTCTTTTAGCGATATCCACTAAGTCTTTTAACAAAGTAAGTTTCTTTTTTTTATAGAAATATTTTTTGGCATCACTGGATCGTGCAAAGGCTGAAGCTGAACATGACGAACATTATTATAATGCCATTTCTGTCACAACGTCCTACAATTTAGCCAGGCTGTATGAGGCGATGTGTGAATTCCATGAAGCAGAAAAGCTATATAAGAATATCCTACGGGAACATCCTAACTATGTTGATTGTAAGAATTTGAAACTCATTTTAATGTATTAAAATTCCCACAATGTCAACAGAAATTTAGCCTAAAAATAAAAAATCTTTCTTAAAACCAATAGTAAGGAATTGTTGAAGGTTACAATGTCCCCTTTTCTTCAAGGCAAATTCGTGGCCTTAAAAAAAATGCAGCTTCCCTGAAATTTATGCTAGAAACTGACACAACTAAAAATCAATTGGACCTATTTCATGGATGAGGCTATCTTACTGTACTTCCTTAAAAGAACCTAAAGCTATGGTGTTTTGACTGATCAAATCAGGAGCTATTAACTTGGCTCCTGACATGCTGTTATTGATGAGTTTAGTGGAATGCCAGACTGAATCTGAATTGATTTGATAAGCAATAGTCAGCCATGGTTGGTTTCTTGAGGAAAGTGAGGTTTTATGGAGAAAATAACTTATGTTTGTGTGGCACCTTTATTATTATTACGTAAGTGAAAAAGTCACAGTTAGAATATAGGTTTTCTAAGAAGTAACCCCTAGTCATCCATGCTTTCACTATTTGCTGTATGACAAGCAGCTTTGTAAGAAAAGTAACTTGACAGTAGCTTGAGAAATTGGAGGCAGAACAGCTCTAAGCATTTAGAAGAATTTAGCTTGAGATGAGGTCTTGGAACAGAGTGCTAGCATTGGAAATGGAGTGGGAGAGGTAAGACTTGATAGTGGCTGAGTTGCTTTAACTTGTTAGATTTTTAATTAGTTATGTTGATGCTTGATATTTTTTCACCTGTGGGTATTTTTCTGTTCATCATATGAATAAGTAAACAAAAACCAATTGTTTCAAATGTATGCCTTTAAAATTATAACCTTTATAGCTAATATTTTAAGCAAAAACTTTTAAATGTTCTTTTCCAGGCTATCTGCGCCTAGGAGCCATGGCTCGAGATAAAGGAAACTTTTATGAGGCTTCAGATTGGTTTAAGGAAGCGCTTCAGATTAACCAGGTTGGTAATACTAACACTTAGGTTTGAAAAGTAATTATTTCATCTTTTCCCCCTAGTAAATCAGTTTTTCCTTTTAATGGCTATCATATTTCTAGTATCTTCGCGTCTTCCTGTTTTTTGTTTTTGTTTTGTTTTGTTTTTTGTTAAGGATATTAAAGAGTATAGAATTTATCTTAACTTTTTTATATGGCCCACAGTAAGAAATAGGCTTCATGCCCTAGCTGATTTGGCTCAGTGGATGGAGTGTTGGCCTGCAGACTGAAGGGTCCCAAGTTCAATTCCAGTCAAGGGCTCATGCCTGGGTTGCGCCAGGCTTGATCCCCAGTAGGGGGCATGTAGGAGACAGCCGATTGATGATTCTCTCTCATCATGGATTTTTCTATCTCTCCCTCTCCCTTTCTCTCTAAAATCAATAAAAATATATTAAAAAAAAAAAGAAAAAGAAATAGGCTTCACATCTTAGCTTAGTACACACACGTATACCAACAGCTGAAATGAAATTTGCTAGTCATTGTGTGCTCTTGCCATGAGGGTGACACATATATTTACTGTATTATTCCATTCTACTGCACTTCTTTTGCTGATAATTACACACTAAATTGGTCTAACAACTCTCAGTTTGAAAACACTGTTGTAAATGTAACTTATAAACCTCTTCAGTAATCAGCTGTGTGGAAAGATAATTGATCTCTCTGAATCCAAATTAACAGATTTCACTAGTTTTTATATGTGTTTTAGGACCATCCAGATGCTTGGTCTTTGATTGGTAATCTTCATTTGGCGAAACAAGAATGGGGTCCAGGCCAGAAGAAATTTGAGAGGATATTAAAACAACCGGCTACACAGAGTGACACGTACTCTATGCTGGCCCTTGGCAATGTCTGGCTCCAAACTTTGCATCAGCCCACCCGAGATAGAGAAAAAGTAAATTTCTTTTTCCTCTTTAAAACAAAACTGATACTTGTTTCCTCTTGTTTGAATTTTTGTATAACATCTGGTGGTTGTTTTTATAGGAAAAGCGCCATCAAGATCGTGCTCTGGCCATCTACAAGCAAGTACTCAGAAATGATGCAAAGAATCTGTATGCTGCTAATGGAATAGGTGAATGTGAGACTTGAATCTCCATAATTGTGAAATGAGTGCTTTTGTAGGAATGTTGTAGATCAGAATTTTCTTCTAAGTGTAATGAAGTTAGTTGTTTTAAAATGGACTTTTACTTGTTTTTCCCGCCACAAATAGAAAATTCTGAACTGTGAACCTTTTTCTAACTTTAGGAGCTGTTTTGGCCCACAAGGGGTATTTCCGTGAAGCTCGTGACGTATTTGCCCAAGTAAGAGAAGCAACAGCAGATATCAGTGATGTGTGGCTAAACCTAGCACACATCTATGTGGAACAGAAACAATATATCAGTGCTGTCCAGATGGTAATGTCTTATCTTTCAAGATATTTTCATTTTGTGTTCATTGTTGAGCAGATGTTTTCTGAACCATTCTGGTCCTTCAGGGAGTTGCATGCTCTCTTGTGATACTGTGTCAATTCATCCTATATAATATAAGGGTAATATGCAAATCAACTGAATAGGGGAACAACAGGTCGCTCTGATGCACACTGACCACTAAGTCACTAATGGGTTAGGCCCACAAGAAGCAGTCAGACATCCTTAGATCTGCTGCAGAAGTGGGAGAGGCTCCTGCCATCACTGCTGCGCTCGCCAGCCCTCAGCGTGGTTTTTGGCTGATCATCCCTAACCCTTCTGCCTGCCTGCCTGATCACCCCCTAACCATTCCCATGCCAGCCTGATTGATGTCTAACTACTCCCCTGTCAGCCTGGTCACACCTAACTGCCCTCCCCTGCAGGATTGATCGCCTTCAATTGCCCTTCCTTGCAGGTCTGGTCCCTCTCAACCACCCTCCCTTGCTGGCCATCTTGTGTCCACATAGGGGCAGGATCTTTAACCACATGGGGGCAGCCATATTGTGTGTTAGTGTGATGGTCAATCTGCATATTGCTCTTTTATTAGATAGGATAGAGGCCTAGTGCACAGGTGGGATCCAGCTGGTTTGTCCTGAAGGGTGTCCTGGATCAGGGTGTGGGTTCCCTTGGGGCATGGGACAGCCTGAGAGAGAGGCCTGTGGTAGTTTGCAGGCCAGCCACACCCCCCAACGACCCAAGCAGAAGCCCTGGTATTTGGGATATATTTACTTTCTATAATTGAAACTTTATAGCTTGGAATGGAGCCAAGGCTCCTGTTCGCTCAGTGGTGGCAGCCGTTTCTGTTTGGATTTGTTTTCCTTCTATAATTGAAACTTTGTAGCCTTGAGTGGAGGCTTAGGCCAGCAAGGCAGGGGTAAAGCTTGGCTTCCTTCATTGCTAGAAAAATGCCTCCCTCCTGCTCTCTTATGCTATAGCCATCTTGGGTGGGTTTATTTGCATACTCACTCTGATTGGCTGGTGGGCTTGGCTTGTAGTGTGGAGTGGTGGTTAATTTGCATATTACTCTTTTATTAGGTAGGTTAAAGTGAAGGCCCGTCTTTGGTGTCCAGAGTTATGAGCCTTGGATCCACCAGTTGCTTCATATTTGTTGAGTACTTCAACTTGAAGTAAAAGAGTCATACGATAGTCCAAAAGTGGAAAGGTTCTTGGGCTCCAAGGGAAATACTAGGATAACAGAAAGCATGCTTCTTACTAAAGGTAGCAGCAAGAGCAGCCAGGCTCTGGAAAGTGGTTAACCTTTTTTCTAAGAAGGGTGGGCATTATTACTGTATTCAGAATATCAGAACGGCACTAGTCACAAGGACTTACAGAAGCCAGATTGCATAGGATAGTCTCAGAAGTTGTGTTTTTGGAGAGGTGTCTTCCTGATCTGCAGAATGATAACATCGCCTTTTAAAATGCCAATTGATTATTAGAGATAATCGGGAAAACTGTCTAAGGGTATTTCATGAAAAAGAACTTACCTATGACAAGATATATTTCATGATCAAAAAGTGGCATGCTCATAGCAAAAGTAATACCAGTATTGTCTTATTAGTGGTTTTCCAAAATGTTAACAGCCAAAAATATGAACCTTCTCATGCCCATTGCCAGTAGGTTCCACCAATCCTAAAGACAGGTGATAGAGAGTATAACCAGAAGGAGCGAGGTATGTGAGCAAGGTTGTCAGTAGCTGATTCTAAACAGTATTGCTAACGATGAAAATGGCCTTCCAATCTGCTTATCCTCTCTATGTTGGTCCAAATTTCAAATGGAAAAGCTATTTCTGGTAGTTTTTCTTTTGATCTGATTGTTTATGTTATAAAACTGTATCCTTGTGAAAGTCAGAAATCATTCTCAGATTCTTTGAAATTAACTACTTAAGGGATTGAATACATTTTTATATAGCGTTAAGATTGTTGAAATTTCATTACAGAATAACAGTATCACTTAATCCTTGTGGAGTTTTAACTTCCTCTTTTACTGTAGTATGAGAACTGCCTCAGAAAGTTCTACAAGCACCAGAATACTGAAGTTGTGCTCTATTTGGCCCGGGCCCTCTTCAAATGTGGCAAGTTACAGGAATGCAAACAGACTTTGCTGAAGGTAAAAATAACCCCTACATTTTATTCTGTCTTATGCATGTTCACATACCTGACACTCATATTGACTAAAATCTTTTTTTGTGTCATTAGAGCATGCGCAATATTTACTTTGTTTCTTACTTATAGGCTAGACATGTGGCACCCAGTGATACAGTTCTTATGTTTAATGTGGCCTTGGTCCTACAAAGGTTAGCTACCTCTGTCCTGAAAGATGAGAAGAGTAATCTAAAGGAAGTACTTAATGCTGTGAAAGAACTGGAGCTGGCACATAGGTAAGAGTTTGTAGACACAACCTTTGAAATGCTTTATTTCTTTAGACGCGTGTGTCTCGAAAAGTGCTGAAAATCACTTCTCTCGGGAATTTCTTAGAAAAAGAGAATCTTGAAAGGGAATCTATTCAAGTCATTCCAGCGATTTTTAAACCAAAGCAGATAGCTGCCACCAGGTGGCTGGGAGCCTGCCAGATTTGGATCACAGAGCCAGATCCCCAGAATTGGCTGGCTGCTAGCTTTGCAAGCTTTTCATTTTTAGATTTTTCATTAACCTGACAGTAATATGACCCCGCATTTTACACACTTGAAACTTTTAGATTCCACTTATGTTGGTTTTGTTATGCCAATGTGTCTTTTCATGGGATATTAATTTTCATTGAGTCAAGATTAAGGCCTTCACTCTTAAATAATGAATAGGTTTATTTAGCTTAAAATGTGTGTAACTTGATAGTATTTATTTGTAATTCAATGTGTGATAAAATTAAAACCTGACATCTTTTCAGATTATATCTACTGGTAACCTTATTTGAATTCTTATTTAAGCATTTCTTGCTTTGCTTGGTAGATTGTGTTTTCATGGCTTCAGACGCCTAACCTCCATGCTGACATTTTTAGTAAATTTAGTGTTTAGTAAATATTTATTGTTTGAACATATTTTTGGTTATTAATTTACTGATGACATTAAGTATAACTTGGCTTTTCTTAATGTACTTGGTTTTTTATTGAACAGATTGAGTGGCATATTTTTTTATATATATTTTATTGATTTTTTACAGAGTGGAAGGGAGAGGGAGAGAGTTAGAAACATTGATAAGAGAGAAACATCAATCAGCTGCCTTCTGCACAACTCCTAGTGGGGATGTGCCTGCAACCAAGCTACATGCCCTTGACCGGAATCCAACCTGGGACCCTTGAGTCCGCAGGCCGACACTCTATCCACTGAGACAAACCGGTTAGGGCTTGAGTGGCATATTGATGAGAGTCTTTTAAGTGGGTTGCATATATAATTTTCCTATTGAAATGCTAGCTTTTGATGTATTAAATATATGCATATAAGTCAGTTGATGTATAAATCTTTTTTTAGCCGAAGCCGGTTTGGCTCAGTGGTAGAGCATCGGTCTGTGGACTGAAGGGTCCCAGGTTCGATTCCGGTCAAGGGCATGTACCTGGGTTGCGGGCACATCCCCAGTAGGGGGTGAGCAAGAGGCAGCTGGTCGATGTTTCTCTCTCATCGACGTTTCTAGCTCTCTATCTCTCTCCCTTCCTCTCTGTAAAAAAATCAATAAAATATATTTAAAAAAATCTTTTTTTAGACTATTAAAAAATCTAAAGGGCCTATTTTATTAAAATTATTTTAAGTATTTTATTTTCTCATTTTGTTTAGATATTTCAGTTACTTGAGTAAAGTGGGAGATAAAATGAGATTCGATCTGGCCCTTGCTGCCACAGAAGCCAGGTAACTACAGTTTGTGAATGGTGACTTCAGGAAGAAGTGGTGATGGCAAGGTGGGCTGGGAGAGTGATACAGTGAGCAGGGTCCTGCTATGTCAAGGGTCAGTCTTTCCCATTCCTCTGGGACCCCCCGCCTGGACCAAAGCTTTTTTCTGAGGGTTCTTTCAGGGAATGTTACAACATTTGTTTAGTGCTTACATTGAAACTACATCAGCTGTGTCATCAGAACCAAGATATGATTCCTGATTCTTTGAGTCACATAAGATAATATTGAAGATAATATTGAAGACCTTTTTAGTTCTGCTTTGGGCAGACATTTAAAATTTGGAAACTTAACATAGTTGACAGTATTGGTTTATGGGAAATGAAGTTAATTTTGCTAATTAACACTTCCCATAGATATCAGCTAATGGTCCTGCTTCAGACTTCTTAATTTGTGTAAGGAAAACAGATGCTTTGATTTTTGAACAAAAAGTACATTGGCTGCACTCATGTTTCTCTAAATCTGAAATGTTCTAGGCAGTGCTCTGACTTACTGAGCCAGGCCCAATACCATGTGGCCCGGGCACGCAAGCAGGACGAAGAAGAGAGGGAGTTGCGGGCCAAACAAGAACAAGAAAAAGAACTGTTAAGGCAGAAACTTCTTAAAGAACAGGTATTTATTGTGGTTCATACTAGAATTAAAGAATTATGTGCACACATATACTTTGTATGATAAAAAGAAGTCCTTTTGATGGTAGCTATGATTTATTTCACCCTAAGAACATTTTGATGAGGTTTTTGTTCTACCCTTTTTTCCTCCTAGGAAGAGAAACGTCTGAGAGAGAAGGAAGAGCAAAAGAAACTATTAGAACAGCGGGCCCAGTATGTTGAGAAGACCAAAAATATTCTTATGTTTACTGGAGAGACTGAAGCAGCAAAAGAAAAGAAAAGAGGCAGTGGTGGCGGACGGGTAAGATATTCCTCCCACTAACACTGCTGGCCCCGGTCCCTGCCTTGACTTCCAGAAATGAAGATAAAAATGATTGCATTCACTCACTCTGTACTTAGTCCTTAGCTAAGGACAGTCTTCCCAGGCAGAGTGCTTTTATTTAGAAATGCCTTCCAGTGTTAGCTGAACACATTCTACCTTGTAGTGAACTGCCTAAGTTGCTCACAATTTTTGCACTTGAGGCATTTATCCTAATTAGAAGTCTTTAAAATATGGGCCTCACCGAGCACCTCTTCCAGGTGACTTGGTACAAAATCCTCCATTTGTCACATGACTGAGAGGACATGGCCTCTTTCTGTACCTTGGAATTCCAGCCACATTCCATGAGCCAGGAAAGAGCTGATTGTAGTCTTACTTGGATTTCAGCGTTCTAAGAAGGGAGAGTTTGATGAATTTGTCAATGATGACACCGATGAGGACCTGCCAGTATCCAAAAAGAAGAAGAGAAGAAAGGGCAGTGGGAGTGAACAAGAAGGCGAAGAAGAGGAGGGTGGAGAAAGAAAGAAGAAAAAGAGGAGAAGGTATTACCACTGTGTTATAAATAACCTCCTAAAAGTGGAAAAAAAAAACAACCTCATTTTCTGAACCAATCTTATGTATAGAATTTGCAAACACCCGGAAATCACTTGATCTTCCACGTAGTAAAGCCTCTTGATACCTCACTTCCTGTTTAATCCTTAGATCACTAAAGTCCCCTGAGTATTTGAATCACCTCACATCTTCACAACTTCCCTTCTGAGAGCCACAAGTTAGAACTAATTGCCTTTCTTGTATCTTTAAAATTGTCATATCTATTGGAGGATGTATGCAGTTTAGAATGAGAAAACCCCGTGTGTCCATTCTACTTGTCCCTGTGCAATCTTAGAATGAGTCACTGTGCCTCAGTTTCCTCCCTGTAAAATGGTAATAATGTTGCCCACTTCATGGTTTTGATGGATATTTTAAAAAGTGAATTCATGGGAAAGAAAGGTCTTTTAATCTGCCCAGTGCCCTCCACTTTGAGATAAGTGGTGCCCTGCCCATCTCTCACCTGGAGGTGCCTCTGAGGTGTCCCGTTTCTCTTCTCTGGTGCTTCCCTGTCCAGGAACCTTCAATGGGCTTTCTTACCTAGGCCTGTTCTTCCCAGCCCTTGGATGACTGTGTTTGGGGAAGAATCTGATTAAGTCATTCACACAGACCCATAGAATTGAAGCTGTAATAGCGTGAGTAGTTAGGAAGAAAGCACAGGAACCTGGGTCTTGTCGCACATCCTCTGTCACCGCCAAATGCCAGGTTCAGCCTCATTTTAGATCAGTAAGAGGCCCAAGAGTGACTTAATTGGCGAACATGAATATTTTGATGTAAGTAGACTTTATAGGCATGTATGAATCTTGACAGACTTTTTCTTGGTGTTCTCTACTTAAGACCTACAAAGGGAGAAGAAGGATCTGATGATGAAGACACAGAAAATGGCCCCAAACCAAAAAAGCGCCGCCCACCAAGAGCAGAGAAGAAGAAGGCGGTGAGTTTATAACACTGTGGTTCTCCACGAAGGCTTGTTGTACACTAAAATACATTCTTTCCCTGCCGTGTCTTCAAGCACTGACTCTTGATTTTGGAATTCATTGGTTGCTGTTTGAATGTATCATTATAGTACAAACCCAGTTGAACAAAATGTCCTGATGTGAGAGCCTTGACTGATCTGTTATGTTTGATCTTTCTTTAGCCCAAGCCAGAACGTCTGCCTCCTTCAATGAAGGGAAAAATTAAATCCAAAGCCATAATATCATCCAGTGATGATTCTTCAGATGAGGATAAACTGAAGATTGCTGATGAAGGGTAGGCATATTCTTTCAATGAAAGATAACTAAGCTCTTCCAGGGACGGTCTCCATAAGCATTCAGAATGGTGCAGCGTCTGACATACCATTATAGGCTGTCCTGCAGTACAGCCTCTAACAAAGCTAGGCCAGCCCGAATCCCTGAGAATAGAGTTGTTTACCTTTACACCAAAAAGGGTGGGAAAGTGCCAGAATCCATATGGGGGTGTGCCCAAGCACTCTCTTTGGAGTTAGTGTGTGAGACCAAGAGTCTACAATGAAAAAAGCATGTCAGTAGGGCCTATGGTGGGCCCATGTGTGTAAATTGTGCTGTGACAAGATCAGGCATGCTTTTCTTACTGAGGAGCACAAAATATTGTGAAAGTGTTAAATAAAGGAAGGAAGGAGGATGGAAGGAAGGAAAGAAACAGTGGTCACTGCCAAAATTCTCTTCCAACTTCTTAGAACCTTATAGTTGGAAGAAACCTTTGCACCTATCTTCTTCTAACCCATCATTTTGTCCCACTATGTGTTTGTCCCTTGGCAGAGAAAAACTATTTTGAAATCTTATTTCTTCATTGATATTAGCTGACATTTCCTGCATGCCATTTTCCTAAATGCATCATTTTTCTGTACTACCGTCGACTGGAGGGGCCTGATCCTGGTCACGTGGAGATAGGGACTGCTTGACCGTTTCCTCCCATGTTGAGGTGACTCAGCTCCACTCGCGTGGTGAGGGCTTATCCTAGACAGCTTGTCCAGTACTCTTTACCTCACAGCTCACCAGTGAAACAAGATTTGCTTTTACTTGTCTTGAACTTATCCTTCAAAATTGAGATGCCCGCCCACCCCACCCCCTACCCTCGATTTGAAATCTTAAGACCAGGACTTAGGATACTCTCCCATGTTCTTCTGATGGTCATCACATCATTTAGTCACTTAATAGAACATTGTAGGAGTTGGTGTGCTAAGTACTGGGCTATAGAGGAAAAAGATGTAGACCCCCCCCGCCCCCAAGGAATTTATGCTTTAGAAGCAGCAGAGAATCACAGATAAATAAAATACATTATAGTAGGTTAAGTGTTATCACTTAGGTTTTGCATTTCTTGTTTTCCAGGGACCATACCTAATCTGGAGTTGGGAAGCTGTAAGAGAGATTTCTTTGTGAAAGAGAGGTGGTTTGAGTTGAGTGTTAGAAAAAGAATAGCTGGTCCTGGTTGGTTAGAGATTGAGGAAGAGGTGAGAGGTTAGCTCAATGAGGAACCAGGAGTGCTGGTGTGAGCTGGCCTTCTAGGGTAGGGATCTGTAAGGAGCCGTCTGTGAAGATTGGCAATTCCCCTTTTCTCTGAAGACACTGGCTGACAAATTCGGGTTGCTTTCCCCTACGGCACTGTTTTTTTGCCTTTGCCCACAGTGTTGCCCTGACCCATTGGTTAGAGGCATGTGTGATCAGAACAATGAAGTGTGTGGTTTTGGAATGAGCACTGTTAAAATGCATAGCCCAGTGTGAGAGCTACTGCCATACCTACCCCTGAGGCCAAGGCCAAGTTGATTGGAGCCACTTGCGTCAGTTAGACTTTGTCCTAACCACCGTGACGTGCTTGCTTATTTGGCCAGAGGGAAAGGAGGGAATTGGATCTCACATGCCCACTGGCCTTTGGTGTCTATACAGAATGAGTATTTAGTGTCCTCTTGGTCACTCTTCATATTCTGTCAGAGTGACCTGAGTTATGTGTGTGCATGTAGGTTTCAGAAGAACGTAATATATTCACCTCCCTCACCTCTTAGACCGAACCCTGTAGGATTCAGTATTCCTTTCGTGGGATATCTGCAGTGGGAATCAAAACTGAGGAATATGCCAGATAAGTATGTCTTCTCTCCAAGGCTCTGGGGGGTGATGGTTAAAGGATATTCTTTCCTCCAGAGCCTTCAGGAAGCAGATTCCCTGGTGCCACCACCACTCCCAGCAGAGGCACAAACACCCTTGCTCTACCTCACAGCTGCTAATAAGCAAGCTGCAGAATCCCCCGAGCCCAGCTTCCCAGCTTGAGGAGGTATCTGGCTGGGGCACCAGTGCAGTAGCAGATCCAGGGGGAGAAAAGCTGGCTGCTCAGCACTGACAGCAGGTGGTGGCAGTACAGGAGGTGTCCCAGGCAAACAGCCTCAGGCCAGGGTTCACCTCCAGTTTTTACAGCCAAGTGAGATCCCGGGCTTTTCCTGGGCTGCTATGAATTTGCTTATAAAAATAAACTACCCTTTTTCATAATTTTATATATGAAATGTAATGCTCTGTTCTAATGAAAGGTGCCTAATAAAGCCAGTAAGGACCATCCTTCTCTGTTTATATTGCTTATCACTAAAGTGCCTGATTATTTTTTCCTTTTTAATTTTTTTTTATTGTGAAATATGTCACATTTATTAAGAAGTACCCAAAACATCCCAAATGAACATCTGTATAAACACCTTTCAAGTCAAGAAATAGAACATTAAATGCCCTCTTTTGCTGAAAGCACGTTCTCTATTTGTCAAGCTCTTGGTCGGCCAGAATCCTGGTGTCTGACAGTGTTTGTCTCTTTGCCAGACATCCTCGCAACAGCAATAGCGACTCGGACGAGGGTGAGCCGCGGAAGGACCGAGCCTCCTCCGAGAGCGATTCGGATGAGAACCAGAACCGGTCTGGCAGTGAGGCGGGCAGTCCCCGCGGGCCCCGGAGACAGCGGTCCGATGAGGACTCAGACAGCGACCAGCCGCCCAGGAAGAGGAGGCCCTCGGGGTCCGAACAGTCAGACAATGAGTCTCTGCAGTCTGGGAGGAGCCCCTCGGCCGGATCGGAGGGGGACTCTCGGCCGGCTTCCCCGAGTGCCGAGTCAGAGCGAGATTCAGAGAGAGGATCTGATAACGAGGGTTCTGGCCGAGGTTCCGGAAACGAGTCAGAACCAGAGGGATCCAACAACGAGGCCTCGGATCGGGGCTCAGAACATGGGTCAGATGATAGCGACTAGGTTTTATTTCATAAATAAGCATCTCTGGAGGAAACTTTTTAATATATGAAGCTGTGATAAAAGTGTTTCAAATGTTTAGTCAAACAGTTGTGAAATTTTTCCTAAGGCAATATTTTTTATCTGTATATTGCTAAGCCCCAGGCAACATTTCCTGTGTTAAGAGTCCAATATTTGAATCTCTTGTGCAAGTGAAGAATGTGACTATTCTTCATTGTGGTACAGTCCCACCTATCAGATGTGAAAACTGCAGTAAAGTAAACCCGATGCTACACCATTCCACCAAGGTTTGACTGAAACTGGCAGTCTCATGCTCTTTGTGTTAAGCAGCATCCAGTTTTGACTTTTATTGCAATCTTTTACCAAGTGGTGCGAGAAACTTGGCATTAATGTCTTTGTTCTGTTTTTATCTTAGATTAAGAATATTTTTATTTTCTGGGGGAAGAGGTGCCTGCTGTATAATTGTACCAGAGTACAAATGAAAGGAAGGTTTTCTTCAGAAGTGTAATACTGTAGTGATGTAGATAAAAATCACAAACCTATATATAATGCGTTAAGTTGAGTAAGATGTGGAAAATGCTTTTTTGTTAGAATACAGAGCTACCTAAGCTTCATAATAAAATTCTTTACAAACTTTTATGGGTAACTTTGTGTCTTTTTTATATGTGAAAGTTTAGCATAAATAGACTAGACAGGTATTTGGAAGAACCTGAACTAAGGCAAATGTTTATTCAAACTTTTGTAATTCTTTGTAGATTTGTGGAGGTGTTTTTTTTTAAGTTGCAGGGAAACTAAGGTACTAGTATGAGTTTTACTTTCAGTAAGTTATTCATTAACAATCTAAGAGCAGAATTTTTATTTAGTGCAGTACAGTTTGTAAAAACTATAATATATTCAACAAGTATTAGGTTTTGAGAATGGAGAGATTTTTTTTTTTAAGTCATTTCTGCCCTGAAAAATTTAATGGTGAAAGTTCATTGTCCCTGTGGTATGAAAAATGGGGTAATGTTGGACAGGTTGTGGGAGCAAAGGGAGGATGGAGTCTAGGCCCCTGATGGTTTCCTGATGGACATCTGCCAGGTGGAGAATTAAGGGCGGGCATTATAGGCTGTGGCAGGAACCAGAGTAACCAAAGGAGGTGAGGCTTTCAAAGGTGAAGAGCCTGAGATTGAGAAGTTCATGCAGCTCTCAAGGCGAGGTTCAAATCGCCTGCTTTTTCCAATGTCACACAACTGAGGTTAGTTAATCCCCGAATGACACAAGTCCATCTCAGTTAAAAAGCATTTCCCAACTGATAACTCTTGACTTCAAGCAGTACCTAACCAAAGTTCACCGGTAGGTGTCCCTGGAGTGCTGGTTATGTAGGGATTTAACCTGGTGCTGATGGTCATTCACTGCCTGCTCCAGGTGAGCCCTCAGATTAGCAGAACAGCAGTACTCTTCCCCAGTCACACTGCCCACTTTGGCTGCGTCAGAAGCCAGTTTGTTCAGGTGCAGCTCCCTTGGGACCTGGAGTGACAGAAATGGCAGATGTGTGGAATGCCCACAGAGGAAGGAGAAGGTCCCTCCTGCGACAAAGGAAACCCACCTGACCTGGTATCTGCTGCCACTGCCCTCGGGCCGAGCAGCTGCATTGTCCTGGAGCCTGCTTGTGAGGATTAGCCTCCCTTTTTGAAGTATATATTAGTTTCAGGTGTGCAACATAATGACTTGCTATTTGTATATACTGCATTAAGTCTAGTTGAAATCCACCACCATGCATAGATACAAAAGTAGAAAACAGTATGGAGGCTCCTCAGAAAATTAAAAATAGAACTATTATATGAGCCAGCAATTCCACTTCCCGGGATTTATCAGATTAAAAGAAAACACTAAAAATAAAAATATATATATTAAAAAAGAAAACAGGCAGCTGAAGCTGGTTTGGCTCAGTGGTAGAGCGTCGGTCTGCGGACTGAAAGGTCCCAGGTTCGATTCCAGTCAAGGGCATGTACATTGGTTGCGGGCACATCCCGGGTGGGGAGTGTGCAGGAGGCAGCTGATTGATGTTTCTCTCTCATCAACGTTTTGGCTCTCTCTCGCTCCCTTTCTCTCTGTAAAAAATCAATAAAATATATTTTTAAAAAGATAAGAAAAAAAAAAAAAACAGGCAAAAAGATACCTGTACCCCTGTGTTTATTGCAGCATTATTTACAACTAAACCTCCGTGTGTGTTTGTGTGTGTGTGTGTGGGGGGGGGGGGGGGGGTATGCTCCAGCCTCTGCTCTCAGAGAGCAGCTCCATGGATCCCTCCACGTGCAGCCAAAGCTCCCAGACCTGCAAATCAGCCTCTTTCACAGAAAGATGGGGCGGGGGTGGCACTGCTGTCTGTGCAGTGCCCAGGGGGTGCTGGCCTGCCCAGAACTGTCTCTGATGGTACAGCTCCATGGGATGGAGGAACACAAGCCCCTCTGGCCTTCCCTGTGGTGTCCCCTGGGCAGCAACCACAAAAACTGGGCCACCGGATGCAAACACCAGGGCACTGGCCACGCCTAGAAGCTCCCCGCCGAGAGACACTGGCCCTGAGGGCAGCGGAGGGAGGGCACGGAAGTGGCGAAGGCAGAGGGGGCGTGCAAAAATGTCACCCACCAAAAAATAAAAATAAAAAATAAGATGGTGCCTGCTAGCCTCTGCAAGGCAGAGCAGGGAGAGGGCACCGGAACAGAAAGACGACTTTCGGCTTTCGCACGGCTGAGGGAGCACAAGGATGGCACCCACCAGCTCCCGTTGGGCTAGAGTCCCATCAGGCCCTGCCCTCCTCCTGGGGCTTCCGCGGGCCGGTGAGCTCTTGCACCTGAGGGCGCGCTCTCCCGGGCTGAGTGGGTGCGGCCAGGCCTTGCTCAGTTCACCCCGGGCCCCGGGTCTTTGGGGCACCAGCCGGGATGGTTCTCAGCGGGGTGTCTGAGGCCCGTCTTCCAGGTGCGGATGTAGGATGTGCATCGCTCCTCGGAGAAGCTCTGGGTGGTGAGTTGCCTCCAGGTGGTGAGCGGGATGTAGGTGAGGTTATATCAGCCCTTCGAAGTGTTTTTTTTCTCCTTTGCCTGAACTGATGGAGTATTTTACTAGCTCCTAGGGGGGGTGTATTTTTTAGGAGAAACGGTCCCATGTGAGGCGGTGGTTTGGGTGCATCCTCGGCGGAGGAGGAGAGGTTGGGAGCTCCTGTGGAGCCTCCTTTTTTTTTTTTTTTAATATATTTTATTGATTTTTTTACAGAGAGGAAGGGAGAGGGATAGAGCGTTAGAAACATCAATGAGAGAGAAACATCAATCAGCTGCCTCTTGCACGCCCCCTATTGGGGATGTGCCCATAACCAAGGTACATGCCCTTGACCGGAATCGAACCTGGGACCTCTCTATCCACTGAGCCAAACCGGTTTCAGCTGTGGAGCGGACTTGAAGGGAAGCTCAGCCTCCCACGTGGCGGCAGCACGGGACTCGGTGGTAAGCGCGCACCTGTGGGCCCCGGGTTCTGCATTCATCGCCCCGAGACCTTGCTCGGTGTCCCTGACAAGCCCTGTGACCTTGGGCCAGTCACTTCCCCCGTGGACCACTTTGCTCACCTGAAACAAGCCGTTTCTCCCGCACGGTAAGTTTATTGCTCTTCCACCTTTATTTTGGGTTGGTTTCAGATGCATAGCATCACGGTGAGATGACCATGTCCTTGACATGGCATTCCCCTGGATATTTCCAGGAGCCCAACCGGCACCATATAGAGTTATCTCAATATTATTGACCGTATTTCCTAGGATGTGCTTACTTCCCGGTGACTACGTGGTAACTACCAATCTGTGCTTCTTACTAAAAATAGGGAACATGGCCGAAACCGATTTGGCTCAGTGGATAGGACGTTGGCCTGCGAACTGAGGGGTCCCAGGTTCGATTCCGGTCAAGGGCATGTACCTTGGTTGCGGG
Source organism: Pipistrellus hanaki (assembly GCF_964339955.1). Lineage (NCBI taxonomy): Eukaryota > Metazoa > Chordata > Mammalia > Chiroptera > Vespertilionidae > Pipistrellus > Pipistrellus hanaki. The sequence continues at coordinate 49,086,416 of NC_140511.1, forward strand.
CACATCCCCAGTAGTGGGTGTGCAAGAGGCAGCTGATCAATGTTTCTCTCTCATCGATGTTTCTAAGTCTCTATCCCTCTCTCTTCCTCTCTGTAAAAAATCAATAAGATATATTTTTTAAAAAATAAAAATAGGGAACGCAACGAATGTGCGCGTCAGGCTCGCGCAGGGGCTCTGCCATCTTCTCTGCCGCCCCAGGCTCCGCCCGCTGCTGCTGAAGGGAGCACCGCACTGCAGGCTTGGAAAGCCTCCTCTGGGTCTGTCCCGGTGAGAGAATGTGAATTGCATTGGCTCTGATGTCGATTCAGAGCTAGACCGAGTACCACAACCATAATTAGAGCTATTTAATTTTAAAGTAAATGTTGCCTAAATTTAGGCAGGAAAAAAAAAAAAAACACCCACATTGTTATTCTGACTCTGTTAACTAAATCACTTCCTCCGCCGACAGTGCTATTTTTATACCATGAGGTTTGCTAAGTGAGCAAGGATTCCATTAGAGCAGAAAACGAGGCCTAATTCATGAGATTGTTGCAGGGATTATGCAGGCAGGTTCAGGGGTGAGTGCCTGGTAAGTGCCCAGAGGAGCTACTCCTCCGGCCCCCCTCCGGCCCCCCAAGCAGAGCTGAACGCCTGGCAGGCATCAAGCTCACTGAGCCCTGTTCAGGCCAACTGCGGCCTGGGTCAGTTACTCTCCTTCATCGGACCTTCCTTTAAAGAATTCTGGCTCCTTTCTAGTTCTCCTTGAGAAAAAATGTTTACTCTCCAGACAATACGACTTCCCTGGAGCTCTCAAAGTATCGCTTGTTTTGATTCCACTCACGAGCAATTTCTTCCCTGGGAAAGTAAGTAGCCAACAGAGGCAAGAAAGACCTTTTCGAGGAACTGGAACGAGAATTTGGAGCCTAAGCCAGTACAGGTGGCTCCTAAAGGTGGCTATGGGCTCTGGTTTCCCGGATGTGTGGAGCAGGGCGGGTCCCTCACGATGCTTGCCGTGTCCATCAGCAGCACAGGACAGGGGGTGTGCCTCAGGTACATCAAGTTCATCGAGATCCGTGTGTCCTCAGACTGCAGCCTGTCATCCGGCTCAGTTTGCATCAGGCCCAGACAGTAGGAAAGCTGCCCGGGCCTCCAGCCCAACTCTGACACTGACATTGAGGTGACAAAATGCTTCAGGTCTCAGCCTCAGCATCCCCATCCATAAAATATGTTCGTTTGAGGCTCCTTTTAGGTTATACATTCCAGGGTCATTGCACAGTTTTATTTATTTATCGGAGTAAAAAAAAAAAAAAAAAAAAAAAAGGTTTCTTGATCAAGAAGGCACCAACTGAGAAGACAGTGCCTCAAATCCATCGTGCTTGCTTAACCCTAGGCTTAATCACACGGAGCAACAGCCTGTAATTAATTGGAATCCAGTGTCTAGGTTAAGGGTTCCTGAGGGCTTACGTGGATCAGGCAAGGGGAAGTGGGGGGATGGGGGGGTAAGTTTTACACGCAGGGCCCTGGGACTCAGCCAGGTGTGGTAAGGGGCTCAGCCAGATCTTCCTGGGCCACAGACTCTTCCCCACTGAACGGGTTCTGGGCTTCAGGTTTCCTCCACATCCCAGGCCTTTGGTCCCACGGGGGGCGTGGCATGGGGGTGAGGGCCTTTGGTAACGGTGCAGCTGGAGGTCATTCTCTCCTGAGCACCTGCCTCCTCTGAGGGCCTGTGGTTTGGGTCTGTTGTCTCCATTGCAGAGAGTTTTAAACAGATGGTGTGATCAGCCTCTGCTGCATTAGTAACTTGAGGTCTTCCTGTTTTAAGAAATTGAAAAACCATGTCTGCTATTTCGGACCTAATATTTCCAAAGGTACAGAAAAAGTTACCCTTTTTTTTTTTTGCTTATGGAATGTATGTATTTACTGCTGCCTTTTGCTTTTCTTTATTCTGCTTATTACAGCAAAAATGTTTTAGTAACATTTCCCATTTTGAAAATACTGAGTTTCAGAAAATATATCAACTTTGTATGCATTTTCCTTGACGTAGCTGAGTGAGTGGCTGTAGACTGCCGTTATGGCAACATTCGGGGGGCGAAGCCGTGTGTGTTCGTGCGGCCCACGCTGAGTGGGGAAGAGGACACCGAGGGGCAGGACATCTGGGCTGGATGGGCAAGTCTCTTATCCAGAAGTCACACACAGCGAATTCTTGTTGGTTCTGCCTCCTGACTAGATCGCTGATCCATGTGTCCCCCAGAATGTTTCCCATGAGACACCAGTCCCAGAAGATGCTCCTCGGGAAATAATGGGATCGGCAAATAAGTGAGGGAAACGCTGTATTCTACAGCCAATTGCAGTGAGGGTGCTTTGGATGACAGATCACAGCAAACAGTTTCAGACTGAGTTAATAATCAGGGAAGGTCCTGCCCTGAGCATTGGGGGGATGGGGGTGGGGGAGAGAAGGCACAGTTAAATCGGAAGACTCAGTATTGTCGGACTCCACTCCTTCCTTCCTTCTGTCAAGCACACAGGAGAACATGTAATGCAGTAAAATGTGAAGGCAATGCAATGCCTGCACCCCTAGAATCTTCCTGTGTACCCTTTCGTAGTTGCACCCCTCTCCATTCCCATATATGATACTTCTGAGTGAGATATCTAACCCTCTTGATGGTTCAGGTTCACAATTTGAACAGGTTATTGTTGTGTGCTCCTATAGAAAGGAGGTGTGAGCCCAGCTGGCATGGCTCCATGGTTGAGCGTTGACTTATGAACCAGAAGGCTACAGTTCAATTCCCAGTCAGGGCCCTTTCCCCAGGTGCAGGCTTGATCCCCAGTGTCTCTCTCATCATTGATGTGTCTGTCTCTCTCTCTCCCTCTTCCTTCCTCTGAAATCAATAAAAAAATATTTTTTTTAAAGAAAGAAGAAGTGTTAGGCTTCTCACCTCTGTCCTAAATCACCCAAGATCAGTGGTCGGCAAACACATTAGTCAACAGAGCGGCAAACCGCAACTTGCGAGCCACATGTGGCTCGAAAGCCGCAGTTTGCCGACCACTGCCCCATATAATTGATTGAAGTGATCGATTCAGATGTCCCCACCAGTCAGGGAGCTCAGGGACGTGGATTATATCTTTCCATTTATTTTCCAAGGGCCAACCATAGGCTTTGGCAAGAAGGAGGTGCTAAATTGATATTTTGTTCTTAAAAATCAATTTATTTTTTTTTTTTATCTAAAAATAGAGGTTGGGAAAAGGATTGGACTCCCCCGCTGTGGTCTCCGGTAGCTCCGTTCTGTCCTGCAATGTTTTAGCAAATTCTCTCTGTAGGAGCGATGTTTACACGTGGACTGTCAACGGCAGCCGTTTGCTCTGAGGCCAGGGGCCCCTGCACTCAGACGGTGACCCTCAGCTGAGCTGCTGGCTCTCCACGCGGCTGAGAGTGGTCAGGTTGCTGTTTCTTAGAAACCGTGCGCATTGCTCACCAGATTCTCTCATTCTGACAGCGGTGGCGGCACTGAGTGTGAGTCAAACGACCAGAGGACCACCACTCTTGAGCACGATCCTAATAAACTTCAGTCCCAAGCAGGCTGGGGTCATCTGAGTGGGGTGGAGCGTCCATCCGTGATAGCATCTTATCCAGAGGGGGATCCATGCCAAAGCCTTTGTTCTCTCCTGGCCTGTTCTGTGATCTGAAACAATGCTGCTTTGATTCCTCCAGTGGGAGCCAGTGCTTCCATTTCCTCCACTGGAAAGAAGCGGAGACTTCATTTCCTGCCTCAGCCTGCTGCTCAATTGTCTTGGCCCACATGTACGTTCCCCCTGCCTGTGTGCAGACACACTCCCCACTTATCTCTCCTCCTGCTGCTGAGAGTGGCAGCTGAAGCAATGCCAGGGACCACGCTGGGGCCAAGGAGTTAGGAGAAGGGAGCACCGCTATATTCCTTGGCTTTGAGCAATTGTGTGAGGGCCAGAAGTTTAATGGATGGTAAAACCTTGCTTCAGCAGCCTGCAGCTCTCTTGCTGGTCTAGTCTGAATGTTCTGGCATGGGAACCAGACATTCTTCTTTTCCATGGTTCACAGAAATCAAGTTTCCACTTTTCTGATCATGCAAGAGGACTCGGGGATTCTTCCTGCTGGAATCGCACATTGCAAACAGCTGATCTTCACAGCCCCTTTGCAAGGCAACCTTGAAGCTCTCCATTTTTACGTGAGCTGGCAGCGTGCTCCCAAGGGCCAGCATGCTTTGGCCAGTGGCCCCTTGTTCACTTCAGTGGGAATGGCATGTACCTTACAGTTATTTGGCCCCAGGGAGTGGGGTCTGAGAATGGGGAGAGGGTTTGGCCTTTGGAAAGAACTAAAACTTTTCATCCAGCCGAAACCGGCTTGGCTCAGTGGATAGAGTGTCGGCTTGCAGACTGAAAGATCCCAGGTTCGATTCCGGTCAAGGGCATGTACCTTGGTTGCGGGCACATCCCTGGTAGGGGGCGTGCAAGAGGCAGCTGACTGATGTTTCTAACTTTCTATCCAACTGAGCTACCCAGCTAGAGCTGATGCTGCTCCTTTAAAGCAATGTAATTAATGCAATTTCTACATTACACTGGTGACTTAGTATTCCCTACTCATCATTTCTAAAGACAAAGTGATAATTGTGTTTTGAGGCCTAAATATCATGTATGCCCCAATATATAGTGGCCTGAATATAATGTAATCAAAACCGCATTCTTGCCCTGGCTGGCTTGGCTCTAGAGTGTCGGCCTGTGAACTGAAGGGTTCTGGGTTTGATTCTGGTCATGGGGCACATACCCAGATCGCAGGCTCGGTCCCCGCAGGAGGCAGCCAATCAATGATTCTCTCTCATCATTGATGTTTCTATCTCCCTCTCTCTTCTCTGAAATCAATACAAAAATATTTTTTAAAAAAAGAGTTTCATTTACATTTCATAAAACAATGTGAAATTATATAAAAATGATTAAATAACTTTATTTAAATTCATGATGAAATCTTTGACCAGGGTCTTGACCTTGAACTGCTTTCCAACTCATCTACCATGGCTTCTGAGGGATCCTTGCCTTCCCTTCCATGGCAGTGCTTGAGATCCAGGCCTGCGATTTGACCATGTTCAGCTGGAAATACCCGCCTAGTTACAAGTGCTCATCTGGATCACTTCGGGACATTAGGCCTTTCATTTGTCCAGGAGGTAGGTGTTTTCAATCTCAATTGAATGTAGGATTTTTAAAGCAATCCTTAAGATGCTTGTTTATAACTTTCGTTAACTCTTTAGACTGTGTCAGCATGTCTCCAGGAATAATTGTTAAAACTGTGTTAAACTTCTTGGTGTTCTTTTTTGTATGGTTTGGTTTTGTACCAAGCCCCATCAGGGGGCCTTCATAAACATAGAAAACTAGCCACGATTGGGCCATGTCAGGTTAATGTGTTGTCAACTGGTGTTCGCTGGCTCCAGTTCATTGCCAACAAGAATCCCTAATTTGAGTGCAGTGAAGAAAGAAAACTATATTCAGTGTAAAGCAGCTCAGTTGTGATACGGCACAGTTGCCAAAACAGCCAGGCCTCTCTCTAGCTACACAGCTCGGAGCCTTGAGGGTTTGCTCTGTTCCATGCCAATCTGCTTTATGCTGTGCTGATCTGCTCTGGTGAGACATCTTCTGTGTTTCAACTCAGCTCAAAGAGACACAGTCCTGAATGTAAAAGGAGAGTGCACTCACCAGAGCCAGAGGCAACTGGCTTATATGGAGAGAAGTCCCTGCTCCTGTCTTTGATTGATCCATCCTCATGCAAATGAGGACTGCAAGACCTGGAAGTTTGATTGGTCCAAAAGGTGCTGTCCTGATTGGTCAGAATAGAGCCTCTCTGATTGGCTAGAGCTACGCAGTTCCTGTTGGATGGGGAAAGTTTCAGTCCTATTGGTCGAAATAGGATTCCAGAACTCCTTTAAAGGGCTGGCTCGGATGGCAGGAACAGTGCAGGCAGTTCTATACAGAAGCAGGCAGTCTGGTGCCGGCTTCTGCTGGGCCCGAGCCCTGGCTTTCCTCGGACCCCCTTTGGAAGGCTGTCTCTAAACCTGGTGAGATAAGTGGGAAAGAGTAAGTCCCTGTCCTCCTGGCCCCACTGCACAGCTGGTACCTGAAGCTGCTCTGCACAGCCACCTCCAAGAGAAGGTGAAGGATGCCCCTCATTCAGACTCCGGTCTTTCCGTTAGACTAATAGGGGTGTCGAACTCAATCAGAGAAGGGGCCAAAATCTAAAATCCAGCCTAAATCGCAGGCCGAATGGTTTACTGAACAGTCATAAACTGACAATGTCATAAACTGACAGCGGAGTGCAGTGATGACAGCGCGGTGCGGGCCACATTGCAAGGCCTGGCGGGCTGGATTTGGCCCACGGGCCTTGTGTTTGACACATGTGGACTAGAAGGAAGGCAGAGCTCTGTGGAGCCAGGAGAAAGCACAGTTGGGTCCTTGGCTCTGCCTACAAAACTCTTCCTTGAATGATTGCTGGGAAAGTGACTCTTCCTTGAAGTCTCAGTTGCCCAGGATGTTTCCTCTTCTCAGCATAGGTGACACCTTCCATCGGAGTGTGGCCCATCACCTGCCACCTATCCCCAAGTGCTCCTGGCTGTCTCCCCTGCTGACCAGGGGACTCCTTTGGGAGAGAGACACTGCCCTCGCCATGCTGTGTCCCAGACTTGGCACAAGGCAGGCAGTGATGAGACACTCACTTTTGATGCACAAGTGAATAACATAACGTAGGAAACGGGGGCTTTGTAACTGAATTGGAAGCACTGGGAAATGGGAAGGCTGGGGCAGCCACAAGTGAAAAATCTTAAGTCACTTCAGCAAGCACCCACTGAAATAACTGCTGTTTTTAGTTTCCATCCAGTGCACTGGTGCAGGCAGGTGCAAACATTTTCATACTGCAGTGTATCGACTACGGTCAGTCTTTCACAGTTACCATGAGGTCAGTAAAGTTTCAAAGGCCATCCTCTTACACAGGACTCTGGGGATCCTAAACCTAATTCTTTAAGAGGCACACCTTCTCCCCACAATTGTATCAAATTCAGGTTCCACAAAACCTGGACTTATCGTTGCATTCTAACTATTTATTGCATGGGGAGGGGTCGATTGGGAAAAAGGAGACATGGAATACTTTAAACAAAAGCAAAACCAAAAAAGAAACAAATAAATGATGGCTTCATTATAACACTATATTAATTTTAAGCAAAAAAAAAAAGCTGTCTTGATCTCTGTTATGTGCCCAACACTGTGCTAGGCACTGGGAAGAGAGCAGTGAATGAGAAAGACACCCCCGACCTTGACACTCTGCTCAGTACAGTGGAAAGACAGGCAGTAAGCCTGGGTCACAGTGCAGTAGCTGTATATGGGGGACAGTTACTATATATTTTTTTACTATCCACCCAGATTCCTTACGAAGTTTTTTGTTTTCCCCCATACTGTCAGTCGTGGTGGGAGTCAGGGCCTGCTTGACACAACAAGGGCCCAGGCGGCCAGTCCTTGTTTGCTAAAGAAAACCAAGGCAGTAAGGGGTGGACCCATGATCCAAGCTCAGTTAACTGTAGACCTCTGCCTGAGACTCTGAACCAGGACCAGACGTCCCTGGAGACTTCATTCCCATACTGGCCTGGGAAGCTCCAGGGTTTAATGGGGGTGGTTACACCACTGTCTTAGCCAGGTTCTCTCTGGTTTGTTCTATCCAGCTTCTCTTAGTCACCATTCATCTCCAAACCTGGTGGATCTCTTAAGTGGAGATAAACTCCCCTTTCTACTTAGTTTGTCCAATAAACTCCCCTTCTGCTTAGTTTGCCCACAGTGTTTCTCTTCTTTGCTACCAAGAACTCCCCCAATTCAACCTTGGCAGAGAAAGGCAGGCTTTCCAAATGTGGGATATCTATGCTAACACCTGGAGGAGAGGAAGACTAAGTTAGCTCAAGAGGGGTGACTAGTAGGGAGAGCAATGCTCCAGGCAGAGAAAATAGCCTTTACAAAGGCCCAGAGATTAGGAGAGATGAACAAATAACATGTAAAAAAAAAAAGGGGGGGGGGCGTGTTGGGGGGAAGAGAAACAGCAGATGACTCGAGGCCTTGTTCAATTAAGAAATTTGAGTTTTGCCGAGACCGGTTTGGCTCAGTGGATTGAGCGTCGGCCTGCGGACTGAAAGGTCCCAGGTTTGATTCCGGTCAAGGGCATGTACCTTGGTTGCGGGCACACCCTCAGTAGGGGTGTGCAAGAGGCAGCTGGTCGGTGACTCTCTCTCATCGATGTTTCTAACTCTATCCCTCTCTCTTCCCCTCTGTAAAAAATCAATAAAATATATATTAAAAAAAAAAAAAGAAATTTGAGTTTTATTCTGAGGAAAACTTGGAGCAAGGCCAAGGAAAGATGAGATGCTTATGGAAGACCACTCTGATTGTAATGTGGAGAGCAAGATGAGAGGCAGGAAGACCAAGTGGAAGTTTATTGCACGAGTTATTCAGGTGCTTGGACTAGGGTGATGCAGTAAAGAGATGGAGAAAGGTGGCTTCAAATAGCTATAATGTAAACAAAATTAACAGAATGCAGTGATTGGCTGAGCGGGAGGAGGGATCAAGGATGACTTATGGCCGAAGCCGGTTTGGCTCAGTGGATAGAGCGTCGGTCTGCGGACTGAAAGGTCCCAGGTTCAATTCCAGTCAAGGGCATGTACTTTGGTTGTGGGCACATCCCCGGTGGGGGGTGTGCAGGAGGCGGCTGGTTGATGTTTCTCTCTCATCGTTTCTGGCTCTCTATCTCTCTCCCTTCCTCTCTGTAAAAAATCAATAAAATATATTAAAAAAAAAAAAAAAAAGATGACTTATGTTCCAGTTAAAGTTCTTATGGCACTTCAGGTAATGTCTAGGATCTGGTTGGATGTGCAAGTCTGACATTCTGGAAAGACGTTTGATTCAAGACATACTAGATGCCATCAGCAGATAGATGGATGGTAATTAGAGCTACAAGAGCAAGTGATAAGAATTGAGAGAAGAAAGAGTATTCATGAGCCAGGCTAGAAAAGCCTAAAAAACCCTAACCGCAAGTTAGAGAGTCAGCCTGCAGACTGAAGGGTCCCAGGTTCAATCCTGGTCAAGGGCATGTACCTTGGTTGCGGGCACATCCCCAGTGGGGGGGCTTGCAGGAGGCAGCTGATCAATGTTTCTCTCTCATCGATGTTTCTAGCGCTCTATCCCTCTCCCTTCCTCTCTGAAAAATCAATAAAATATGTTAAAAAAAAAAAAAAAAAAGAGAGAGAGAGAGAGAGAGAGAGAGAGAAAAGAAAAGCCTAAAAAGGAATGGAGAAGCCTGAGAGGAAGACAAAGAGCAGTTGACTTTTTTTTATTTTTATTTTTTTTTATATTTGTTTTTTAATTGATTTCAGAGAGGGAGAGGGAGAAACATCAATGATGAGAATCATTGATCGGCTGCTTCCTGCATGCTCCCTATTGGGGATTGAGCCCACAACCTGGGCATGTGCCCTTGACTGGATGAACCTGGGACCTTTCAGTCCACAGGCTGACACTGCATTCACTGAGCCAAACCCTGTTGCTTTTGATAGTCAAATAAAACCAAGCAAGGCCCATTAGATTTTAGCTGGTGATTGCAAGCTCAGGATGGAAGTTCTTATGAGAGGTATTTTAGAAAAGCTACTGAGATCAGCCGAGACCGGTTTGGCTCAATGGATAGAGCGTCGGCTTGGGGACTGAAGGGTCCCGGGTTCGATTCCGGTCAAGGGCATGTACCTTGGTTGCGGGCATATCCCCAGTAGGGGGTGTGCAAGAGGCAGCTGATCGATGGCTCTCTCTCATCGCTGTTTCTGACTCTCTATCTGTCTCCCTTCCTCTCTGTACAAAATCAATAAAATATATTTAAAAAAAAAAAAAAGAAAGAAAAGCTACTGAGATCATTAAATATTTAAATAGAAAGAAAAAGCTACTGAGGTCAGACATGAATTCACATACAGGGTGGGAGTACATGAAACAGTTTATTCTTGTATGGAAAACAATACAACGGTTAATAACACAAGAATAAACTATTTTTTTATACTCACAACTAAACCTGCTTTTGCCCTACCCTATACATTGAAGGGCTTAGGTGCGGGGCTCTAAGCTGACTCACATACTTGGTATTATTTAGTTCTGACAATCCTTTCCACTCGCCTCATTATAAAAAATCAAAAGCTCAGAATTGAAATGTCCCTAACATCACACTGCTAGTAAGTGTAGGGATGAATCCTAAATCTATAACTTAAGTCTAAGTTCTTTCCACAACCTTTTTTTTTTTATGTCCAGTTTCTGCTGTGTAAAATAATTTTATTAATTTGTGATTTAGTTCAACAAATACTTGAGTTTACTGTGTGTTAGGCACTATTCTAGGTGTGGGGGATACAGTAAAGAACAAAACAGTTAAAAAGTTCAATCTCTTCACATTCTGTAAGGGGTCAGATATATTCAGTGTCATATAATGGCAGGCATGGAGTTACCTAAAGCAGGAAAGACATACCAGGTGTACCAGTTAATCGAATTTTATAATCAAAGAAAACAGGATAATTTCAAGAGAAACATCAAAAATGCTTTATTCAAAGTAATGTCCATTGCTAGCTACACATTTTCCCCATCTTTCAGGTAATTTGTGGATAACGTCCTAATAGAACTTTTCTTGTTTTGGGGCAGACTATTCAGAGACCCAATTTTCCACTTCTTCGTATGTTTTGAAGCGCTGCTCAGAAAGTGCGTGTATCATCGATCGGAACAAGTGGTAATCTGAAGGAGCAAGGTCTGGTGAATACAGCGGGTGGGTTAATACTTCTCAGGCAAGAACTTTTAACGAGTATTTAACTGGTTTTGAAGTGTGTGATGGTGCATCAGCATGAAGCAAAATTACTTTGCCGTATCTTCTGGCATTCTGGTCTTTTCACGATCGTGGTTCAAATTATTTGTTGACGGTAGCAATCAGTATTAATGACTTCACCTGGTTTTGGAAGCTCACAATACACACCTTCCTAATCCCACTAAACACAGAGCATTGTCCTTTCTGAAGTGATTTGGCCTTCCAGTCGATGTTGATGGTTGATCTGGATCAACCCATGATTTGGTCATTTGGGAATTCTCAAAATAAATCTTTTCATTGCCAGTCACAATTTGAAGCAAAAGAATTTCTTCTGTGCCCTTGCCCAACATTTTACTGATGACTTTTTCATTTGTCTTTCATTCAGTTGATGTGGCATCCCTTTTCCTTCAAAATCTTTCCTGTTGCTTGTAAATGATTGGAAATTGTTTGCTAAGCAGTTTAATCTTTCTGTAAGTTGTTCTTGAGTTGACATGCATCTCCATCCAATGCTTGTGAATGTTGGTCTTCACACTTTTTCGGTTGACCTGGACATTCACTGCCTTTCACATTGAAATTATAACTTTTAAAGCGTTTAAATCAGCATTCACAAGTATTTTGAGATGGAGCATGTTCACCATAAGCTTCCTGAAGTATTCAGCAGCACTTTTCTTCAAAATAATGAATTAAAACTTCCCACAAATCTTCTTTGGCACAAAATTATACATTTTAACTGTATGTGTAGTATCTATAACACCTTCAGAAATTTTTGACATGAAGTTTTGAAGCTTGCTGTCAATACAAAATAGCACTTATTATATATCAACATGACACCATCTATTGAAAAAAATGCGCATTAACTGGTACACCTGGTATGTGTGTAGGGTTACATTTTAAAGAGGTGGACAGTAGAGACCTTACTAATAAACTAATAAATGTGACATTTGAGCCAAGACCCGGTGAAGCTTGAGGTAGCCAGTCATCCAGTTATCTAAGCATTAAAAACCTCCAATGCCTGGCATGTCCCAGGAAAAAATGGAAGCCAGGCCAGAGGACCCAGTAAAGCTATTGGGGCATACAGAATAGAAATGAGTGGAGAGGTTAAGAAGCTATCCGATTCCTGTTTTGGAGGGAGAGTTGATTAGACACAGGGTTTGAAAGTTAAGCAGCTGAGGTACTTATGACACCAGGCATTTCCTACTGGAGACTGAGAAGGAACAGCCAACAAACGAGGTAGAAAGTTTGTTGACCTGAAAAGAAATTTCAAGGAATTTACTGTCCAATTCTGCCTATAGAATGAAAATTACTGAATATAGGTTATTTATCTTGAGAAAAGCTTCAGTGTATTTGAGTGCAGCCTGTTTGAGAATGGGAAAGGAACTGGCAAAATGAAGAGGTAACTCAAAGCAGTAAAAGATGTGGAATCCTATTTTTAAGGCAAGTCACTAAATTTGTATGCTGATACTAATGGCATTATTTATACAAGGTGCAAATGTCCCCTAGTATGGTAGGTTATACAATACTGTTTAATGTCTGGAGCAAGGGATCATCAGTATGAGTTCTTAAAGCATGGGAGGGGTGTGTGAAAGCCTGACTTCTGTAACCAATGACAACTGCACATCAGGCCTAAGACTTCCTTTGGTCCAGTCCCCTAGCTCAGTGGTCAGCAAACTCATTAGTCAACAGAGCCAAATATCAACGGTACAATGATTAAAATTTCTTTTGAGAGCCAAGTTTTTTAAACTTACACCTCCCCCAATGCCACTCCTTCAAAATAGACTTGCCCAGGCCATGGTATTTTGTGGAAGAGGGGCCTAAGAGCCGCGTGTGGCTCATGAGCCGCAGTTTGCGGACCACAGCCATAGCTGAATTAGAGGAATTCTGGTTGTAAATGGAAGCAAAGACCTAGTACTATACACATTTACCAGGTTAACTCCAATGTCCCCTTTAAGGGGAAGGTCGGGCAGGTGGCCAGCAATAATGCCATTTATAGCTCATTAATTCCATAGCTGTGTATTAAGACACTTTAGATTAAAAAAAAGTTCAGGAAGCTGACTTTTTTAAAATTTAGTGTCTGCAGGGAAGTCAGTTCCATTGCTGGTTAGAGTTGCAGGCTCTGATATATTATTCACTGATATTTCTAGAACTTTCCCTCTAAAATCAAAACACATTTAAAAAAGTCATCTGCATGTCTCTACTTAGCCTTAATTTCATTGTACTCAGGATATCCACCAGAAGCTCCAAGTCTATTATGTATGTTAGGAATGTCAGTGAAGAGGCCTGTCAAAACAGTTAAGAACAAGCTTCTCTGACTCCAATAGGACACAAACATTGGTTCTATCCACTACTACCTCTGAGTTTGCTGCTATGTATTCAAGACTTATGATCTCAGCACTGCCTTTGACAGGAATTGGTTACATGTTGGTTATTTCCAAACTTTTTTTTAAGTTGGTGGATGCTAATTTAAAAGTCACACACAATTGTATCAAGTATCACAATGTTTATTGATAGATACAAGTATATAAAATCAGGGCATGAACATGACTTGATAAATTAAGTAGACTTAATTTCAATACTATAATAAGAGGGACCAATTCAAATTCTCACCATTTGTTTCACACCCACAAAAACCACTTCAAGGGCATTAACGATCTCTCAAAACTGATCAGTTTTGTGCAAGTAAACCATGTTTCTTTTTTAAAAGACTTGTGCACTTGCCCAGGCTCAAGGATATTAAAATCTAGCACATAAAGCCCATTACTAGAGGTAGAAATACAGGCAATATACTATTACGGCAACAACCATCAATTACAGTTAAGAATTTTTCTGTAACAACCAAATGGATAATCAAATATTGCAACAACTCAAGTATTACTGAGCAAAGTGCATTTCTACAGTATTCAGTGTTGCTATTCAGTTTTCTAACTTAAAACAGCCTATGATAACTGGCAGCAAAGAAGATCCTTGCAATAGACTGCCTTCTGCTTGCGAACTTATGATGTAAGTATTGCATGCTGCTAATATACTATCTAAACATTAAAGATACTCCTAAAATATTTGATGGTAGACTATGATTAAGACATTACACTACAAAAAAACCTTATGCAGAAGAAAATCCTAACTGACGTGCTTCTGCTTTAAATATTGTGAAAACATTACAGCGGAATGAATTTTCGCAGTGGTTAGGTCAAATGCAGTTACATCATAGCAACAGTATGTTTTGCACAATTTAAGGCTTTGGCTGGTTCTTTTAGTCAGCTTCTTCCTCTGATTCTTCTTCTTCAGCAGTTTCTAGCCAGGTTAGCCACTGATTCACCTGTAAATTAATTTGTAATGTAAAAAAATAGATAGTACTGACAGAAAAACCCAAAACAGAAGCTTTGAAGACCAATTTAGGCCCCAACCAAGGACACAAGTTTTGTTTACCTTTTATAATTGTCTCTAGGACATAGAGCAAACATACTATTTATATTAGCTTTAAAGTTATTTTAAGTACTCATTATTTAGATTTTGGATATCATATAAACCAGCAGTCGCCAACCAGTGGTCAGTGGATCACTGGTGTCCACGAGGTTTGAAAAGTTGGTGATCACTGATACAAACTATTTATGGTAAATTAGCTCAGGTGTCATTTTTTGACACCGCTCCAGTTATATTTCAGGATCATTTTAGGAGACAGATGCTCTTTCCAAACCTAAATATTGGGTCTAGTAATAATTAATGTCGTTTTTAAACATTCGTTTAAAATCTTGCTTGGCGCTGACTTGTATTGACATAACCTTCAAACACGTGGTATCTACAGAACGTGTGAAGTGCAATTAACAAGTTTTGCTTGAAAAAGTTTGTGTTTGGTTTGGTTTTTGTTGCAGAACTAGGGCTAAGAAGATGGCGGATGAAGAGCATATTCGGCACTGCATGCTTTACGAGTTCCAATTAGGAAGAAAAGCAAGTGAGGCTGCAAAAAACATCTGTATTGCTCTTGGTCAAGATGCAGTTAGCGCCAGAAAATGCCAGCGTTGGTTTGAGAAATTTCGCGAGGGAAATTTTTCGTTAGATGACAAGAGTGGTCGAGGCCGTGTGTCCAATTTTGATCAAGAAGCTCTTCAAGCTCTTTTGGTGCAAAATCCTCAAATTACCCAACAAGAGCTTGCGACAACTTCAAATTGTTCACAAAAAACAATTTCCAATCAATTGCGTGCACTTGGCAAAGTCCAAAAGTTTGGAAAATGGGTTCCTCATGAGTTGACCGACAACAACCGTAATCAAAGAGTCACAATTTGCAGTTCGCTCCTCTCTCGTCAAAACCGTTTGCCGTTTTTAGAGCAAATTGTTACCAGAGATGAAGAATGGGTGCTGTATGTTAATTTGAAAAGGCGGCCTCAATGGTTGGACAAAAATGAGGCTCCGCAGCCCACGCCAAAACCTGACTTGCATGCGAAAAAAGTGATGTTGTGTGTTTGGTGGAATTTTAAAGGAATTCTTCATTATGAACTTTTACCATCTACCCAAACCATTACAAGTGCAGTGTATAGTGCCCAATTGGAAAGGTTAGCCCAAGCTTTAAGAGAAAAAGAACCCGCGCTGATTAATCGGAAGGGCGTAATTCTTCACCACGATAATGCACTACCACATACTGCAAGAATCACTGCTGAAAAACTGCGCCAGTTGGAATGGGAAGTTCTCCCTCAACCTGCATATTCTCCTGATATTGCCCCTTCCGATTACCATTTGTTTCGTTCTTTGCAAAACTTTCTTCTTGGAAAAAAATTTAATAATGAAGAATGCCTCAAAAATGCATTGACCGAATTTTTTGCATCAAAATCACAAGAATTTTACAACAGAGGGATTAAAATGCTTCCTGAGCGTTGGGCACAAGTAGTAGAAAACAACGGCAACTATATTGTTGATTAAATTTTGTTGTATTGTTTAAATAAATTCGATTAAAAAAAAAAGTATTAGAAAACGACATTAATTATTACTAGACATAATATGTTAAAGCTATACTGTGAAGGGGAAGCGGCAGAAGATTCCTAGCCCTGGCTGGTGTATTGCAATTGGTGTGTCTTCCTGTACACCCAAAGGTTGTGGGTCTGCTTCCAGGCCAGGACACGTTCCTGGGCTGTGAGTTCGATGCTGAGCCAGCTCGTGTGTGTGAGGCAACTGATGTTTTTCTCCCTTACTCCCCTTTAAAAAATGTCAAAGTAAGATTCCTGAATAGATTTCTAGCACCCCAAAATTGCTGGACCAGTCTCTCCAAGGGAAGAGCAAAGTGTAAATGCTGTAAGAATGATTGATCCTGCTGAAATTGGTTTGGCTCAGTGGTAGAGCATCGGTCTGCAGAATGAAAGGTCCCAGGTTCGATTCCATTCAAGGGCATGTACATTGGTTGCAGGCATATCCCCGGTAGGGGGTGTGCAAGAGGCAGCTGGTTGAGTTTCTCTCTCATGGCCGTTTCTAGCTCTCTCTCTCCCTTCCTCTCTGTAAAAAATCAATAAAATATATTAAAAAAAAAAAAAAAGAACAATTGATCCTCATAAAACTAGTTTGTGAATCTTAGGAGTACAGATAAGATACTATAAACCAGTGTTTCTCAAGGCTTGGCCCCTTGGAAAACTGGTCTATCAATCAATCACCTGGATTGTGTACCACAGACCTACCGGTATTAACTCAGAATCTCTGTGATCTGGCCTGGAACCTGCTGTCATTTTGAATCCCCTAGAGCTAGAATTTCATTCAGTAAGACTGAAAATCAAACTATGAGACGAAGCAATCATCTTTTTAATGACATTAAAAAAGGCTTAAACCCAACTTGCAATCTCACCCAATCTTTTTAAATGGCTTCACTTAAAATTAGCCAGTTCTAACCTAACATCTTACACAAAGGACTGAAGCCTTTTACTTCATAGTTCTACCTCATTTGGGGGGAACTACCTACTCTTATCTACTCTACCCACAGCATGACAGCGTAGAATACCTTTAAAACATTGACTATTTTGATTTTAAAGGCTTGTCATTAAAGTAAAACCAAGTAAACTGGAAAAAGCAGACCAAATTTCTCCAGCAAAACATTTACCTGGAACAAAGCCTTGCCTTTCCCTGGAAACTCTTGGGTTATATCTTCTTTCCAAGCCAAGAAAGCTTCTTCTTCAATAATTTCCATGTCATAGAAGTGAACAAAAAAGCGGAGTAACATGCCTAAAAGACAAAATGTAATCTCATTATTTAATTTCTTTTTAAAATATATTTTATTGCCAAAGCTGGTTTGGCTCAGTGGTAGAGCGTCAGTCTGCGGACTGAAAGATCCCAGGTTCGATTCCGGTCAAGGGTATGTACCTTGGTTATGGGCACATCCCCAGTAGGGGGCGTGCAAGAGGCAGCTGGTCAATGTTTCTCTCTCATTGACATTTCTAGCTCTCTCTCCCCCCCTTCCTCTCTATAAAAAAATCAATAAAAATATATTAAAAAATATATATGTTTTATTGATTTTTTACAGAAAGGAAGGGAGGCGAGTTAGAAACATTAATGAGAAACATCAATCAGCTGCCTCCTGCACACCCACTACTGGAGATGAGCCAGCAACCAACAGTCCACAGGCAGATGCTGTGTCCACTGGTTAGGGCTTAATGTGCTGTTGAAAAGTCGTCCCCCCATCTGCCCTTTTTCTGAGGCTGGTCCTCTCACCTTTTGGGAAGTTGCTATTGTAGCAGTGCACCTGAAGAGCATAGAGGGCACTGACTTGTAGATCAACATGATCGTGAAGGAATTTCTGCATCACTGGCTTGAAAGAAAGCAGCAGTTGTTTTTCCTGCTCTAACTGTTCTTTGGAAGGAGCAGAGGAAGAATCTGTTTCATCACTGGGTGGGTTTACTTCACTAGAAATATACTGTAAGAAGCTACAGAGAAAGAGATCTTATTAGAACCCCAAAACAAAGTTTCTAGCTAAAAACAGACAATTCTTAATCCCTTACCCCACAGATTTTTTGTAGGTGGCCAACATTTTCTTACCTAGTCATTAAGATGTTCACAAATCCTTTATCTACATGAAGTTTGGGAGAGATGTTATCTTTAATCCACTTATATATGGTTTGAGGGGATGGATCCAACTTTATTTGCTTCAATAGTTCCTTCTCCAATTTGAGAAGTGGGAATAAGAAACTCAGTCCCTTTCCTTCTAAAATCTCCAACATTCGATCCTTATTTTGATCAATTTCTGAAAGAAAAAGCCACTTTTGTATCAGGCAACAACCTCCCAAATATACAAAGTTCATAAAAAAGAATAAAAAGTTAACCCAGCAAAGAAAACTGTTGACATTTGAAGCAATTTAGTTAAAAATGACTTTTTAATAACAAAGTGAAATCTACTTGTGGGAGGTAATGCTTATTATCTGCACAGGACAAGCACACCATCTGACTTATACAAGTCCATTCAAGGTACTAAGGAATCTAGTCATAGCATTAAAAAAAAAAACAAACAAAAAAACAAAAAACAAAAAAACAACCCCAAAACCCTCCCCAGCATTCTTACCTGGGAGCATTTTCTGCATATTGACCTTGCTTTGTTGAAAAAGTTCTGTTAACCACTCTCGATCTTGTAATTTAGCTAGTTGCTGAAGACAAAGTAAGAAGAGAGGAAAATGGGTGCCACTTTCCAGTGGTTGAGCTAGTTCTGAAATGCTCACCAGCTCTGAAATGATGGCACGAGCTGCAAACTGTGCTAAATATGATTTCACCAAGGGGATGTCAACCTCCAGTTTGGGGCACTGGTCCAATACGTTCAGGAAAGCCTTAAAAAGAATATGTAGCAGTCAGTTTATCCGTTCTTAAATTTGAATGGAAAGAGTTCTCACAGAAACAGGAAAGTGTTCTACCTGCATGAAGTTGTCACTTGTGGCTATGCCTTCCTGTTTGAGTAAACTGATCAAAGAACTTGCTTTTTCTTTATCTTCATCACTTCTGTCTAGTGACAGGATGATTACTTTGCTTATCATCTCAGGAAGAAAGTGTTTAGGAGCCCTCATTTCTCTTACACCATTGACAGCTTCATTCGAATTTCCACTATTCAGATATTCAGTCACAACAGTTTCCTGAAAAGAATACAATCCAAATGTCTTCAGTGCTTTTTCTGAAAAAACCCAAATATACTTCATGACCTAGTCTATGAGAATATTTGAAACTTACAGTTAGTTTAAGTAGTTCTTCCTTTGAGGGTGGAGGCTTTTTACTGGTCTTGGCAGGCTTTTCCTGAATAAGTGGTGGATTAGTTTTGAGACCAAGCTGAGGTGTCTGAAAAACATAATAGGTATGACTGCTTAATAAAAAATTTTAAAATAAACGTGAATTTAGAGGGTGTATACAATAAGAAAATCTTTAGACATTTTCAGAAGTATCAAGTAGAAGTTGCTATACCTGTCCCAGAGGTGGTGTCTGAGTGCGTGGTGGTTGTGCACTAGGAGGGATCATAGTTATTTGGGGCTGAAGCTTTGGCACTTGATTTTTATTCATTAGGAACGACTGAGCAGGCCTCAGGCTAATCTAGAATGGAAAACAAATCAAAACAGATATCCAAGTTAACAACATGCAGTTGGTAAGATACCAAATGCAACATTCCAAAAATCCTAGGGCAGGAATTTAAGTTTCAACAATAACTAAAAAGGTACTCTTCCTTTATAGGTTCAATTTCTGTCAAGAACACTGAAGATTTTATCCATAGGAGAATCAGACACTGTTAATTCTTACACATATCAGAATTCTCCTAGGACTAGCATCACTAAAATAACCAGGAAATTTAATTAGGGTTTAGAAAATATCTTGCTTCATGTTTAGTTAAGCCATTCTAGTTAGAGTGAACTAATCAAAGAACTTGTTTTGATTGAAATCACAATCAAAATCTTGACAACCATTTTCCTTGTTCTCACTAAACACTTTAAGAAGCTTGCCCTCATATCTCATAATCTTCGCTCACAGGACGCTGGACATACAAAGAAAGAAAAAGTAGTACAGAAAAAGGAAGAAAGAAGATGAAGAAGTCCAGCATTTAAGTCCTCAACGCGTCTTTTTATAATCATTGGGCAATTTCTGAATTGACAAACTGTGGTATATCAAGTAACATAGGCAAATGTACCTCATCTGCATTAAGCTGTCCTTTCTTAGAAAACCGAGGTGGCATATCCTTCGACTGTCCTTGCAGCTGGGATAAGAGTCCCTGACTCTGGTTATGGTAGAGCTGGCTTAGCCCCTATTTCAGAAAGGGAGAAAGAAAGTCTAGATAAAAAGGGGTCCACAAATTATGGTAATAAAGTACCAAAGGAATGAGCCAAGCCATAAGGAAAGCTTAACTGAATTTGCCCAGAGAAAGTAAAAGATGAAACAGGGAAGAATAAAAATCTAACCCTAACAAGAAATAAAGAGATGTGATTTTACTAATACTTTACTAATCTTAAGGGTAAGTACTTCACCCAGTTTAAAACAACTGCCACAGATGTAGATTTGGTTTAGAAAAACACATATGACTCTAAAGCATTTGCATTTTTTTAAAAAGCAAAAAATCACGTTACAGGGTTTAATACTTGTTGCTTAAACATTCTTAAGTTCTTCTTACCTGGCTTTTCATAAACTTGCCTCCCATCTCTCCAAACTGCGATTGTGTGGGAGGCATGATGTGTCCCCCATGGCCATTGAAGAGCTGATTTGGGCGATGGCGCCCCATGGTGGGTGAAAATCTATCCTGGATAACTCCTGGACCAGTACCAATTCCACTACCTTGAAATACATACAGGGGACAACGTTTTACAATTCTACTATGTTATACTGATTTTTAAATTTAACCAAACCACCATTTTGTTTAAAATCACCTGGCATTTGTCCAAACATATCAGCAAGTCCTCCAAGTGGGTCCCTATCCATTTTCATCCTGGGTGGCATGAACGGTCCCTCCAGAAAAAAGTCACTTCTCATCCCTTGAGCCATAGGAGCTGGAATAAACACTCCTAGATCCTTTAGAAATAAAGTGAACAAAATACTTGTTTTGGACACTTAAATTCTTATTTTTGTGAAAAACAGAAAAATTATGGACTATCAGGGTGCTATTTATAATTCTGAGCTCCATTAGTAAGATGAGATAGTCTCAAACAGTCTTAAAGTTTTAAGAGGGTCCTTTGGTTATATTCTTAAAGCTCTGATAACAGAAAAATCTTACCTTTACTGCATCTTGACGGATTTGATTGATCGTCTTTGGTCCATTGTCAAGAAAAGCCTTGCGAGGAACCCAACGGTGTTCTCGCAACTCTACAGTATCCTTTAATTTAGAAATTTTAAATAAATTTCATTTTAATATTCTAAGCAGAAAAAGTGAGCTCATCGACATAATTAAAGGAACCAGTTTTACCTGCAGCAGGAAACGAATCCTCGCTGGCAATTCCTTACTTAACATCAAGGAGCACATTCGGGCAAAGTACTGATCCATTAAGGACTAATAAAATAAAATAAAAAAAATTGTTAAAAGTGTTATGGCAAATGTAAATTATTTAAGGCTTTTAAAGACTTCTAGATTCTAATCAAGGTTAATGATTAAACATGGCAACCCCCTATATCCGTGGTCGGCAAACTGCAGCTCTCGAACTACATGTGGCTCTTCCACAAAATACCACGGCCTGTTCGAGTCTACTTGGAAGAAGTAGTGGTTAGAAGAAGTTTAAGAAATTTGGCTCTCAAGACATTTCAATCATATTGTTATTTGGTTCTGTTGACTAATGAGTTTGCCGACCACTACCCTATATCATAAAAAGACATCGGATTTTAATAAAATTAAGACAAACTACCCATATTATTTGTTAGTGACACACATACCTTGGCTCGTTCATGGTCTAATCTAGGTCCCACTGTCCTCATTATCTGACAGAGGCACTCCAAATCCTCTCCCATATCTTTGAGTTGGACTCTCTTCTTCTTTTCCAAAAGCTGCGAGAAAAAATGACCCAGTTTGACAAAAATCTTTATATAGTATTTCCCCTTATGTTTGCATTGACTCAGAGTTCCTAATGTATTTAACAGTACTTCCTATTTGAACTGTGAAGGGATCCCCCAAATTAAGCAATTTAACATAGGTAACCAGTTTTACCCCTACCCTACTGCACTGCATACTTCCACATTCAGAATATGAAAGTTTTGCTGTTCATCAAAATAAAGTCTAAAATTCTCAGATGGCAGGAACAATTATAATTGACTCATTTCCCCCAAATAATTGTGATTATTTAAACCCAATTCTTAATCATACTTACTGTTTTGATGCACTTATGAAGGATAGATTCATGAATAAGATCAAGCTTTCCAAGTTCTCCAATGAATTTGATGTTCCCCAACATCTTGATCTTAGCAATGGCTCTCTGTTCCTCCTCCTCGGGGAGGAGGGGATTTTCACGCTTATCATAGACTGTGAAAAATAAAAGTCAACATTCAGGATTAAGTTGAAAATGCACAGTACACTACTTAATATCAAATATAAATAAATCCTCACCATCAACATTTCTGGTTCGATTTTCAAATTCATCTTGTAATTTGGAAATTAGGAGGCGTCTGAATGTCTATTAAAAACAAAAGACATTTGGAAAGTCTTATTAATGAGATCTTTCAAATCAACTTTAAAATAGGCAAAGTAAGCACTACCACTTACTGTGCTTTGCTTCTGTCCTGGTTGACCCTCTGCTGCTGGGCCATCAAAGTTTGGTGCATCCTCTGCCAATCGCAGACATAGCTGAGCATACAGTGAGCTATACTTTGGCTCTTCTAAGGCTTTGTCCACAATCTACAGGAAATGTCATTTTAAAAATACTAAATATAACACCGTATCCCCCCTTCCTTTATAACCTAATTCTTTGCATGCACTCTTAATCTTCTCAGATTTCTTACTGACAAATCCTCCATACCTCATTTGTAATTTTAGAAAAACCCCCCATTTTTGTAAGGTTTACAGAATAAACTAAATTAAACAATGCAAGTAAAGTGCTTAGCATACAGCCTGGAAAAACACATTTGTTAGCTGTTATAGTATATTAAAGCCCAGTTATACAGATTTCATACTAGTCACTACCCCCTCTCCCCCAGGTGTTGAAAATATGCTGAACACCAAAAGTGTAAACAGACACTGGAATGTTCTATCACTATTATGCAATTCACCCAAGATCAAAATTGTTATTTTCCACAGAATGAAAAACAAACAAACCCAAATAGCCTGTTTATGATAAGCCCATTAACTTTCCAAGCAACAATAGTATGAACAACTACAAAACCTGATGCCATTAAGTTGGTGGGTTTTTAAAAAAATCACCATTATTCAAAAACACATTTATCTAGCTCATACTCAGAGTTTTAAGCAATAATACAGTGTGAAAACACCAATGCTGGTTTAAGTATTTTTCTTTCCCTTTCAGTAACTTACCAGCAGTATGACCCCTTTTAGGATGAGTTTAGACTCTACACCCACATTGAGGAGCTCAAGGCATAGCTTGTCAAACTTCTCAGGAGTAAGCTTATTGAGTATGCTGGAAGGAAAAGGAATCATGTTAAGTGTCAGCTAACACACAAAGAATTATTAACTCGAAAAAACAGTTTTTAAATTATGTTCATTTTTTCTTCATCATTTCCCTTTAATATCAAGACCTTTTTTTGTCCCCATCTAACCAGAGAGACATTTAATAAACCTGTCACTGTAATTTAGATGATAATATCTGTACCTGATGGGGGTCCCCAGCTGTCTGACAAATCTCACTCATTCTCAAAAACCAGAGAAGAGCCTCCCTATTATCAAGGCAAGCGCAGGAGCTCACACTCACCTGTTCTGTGCACTTCACTGGGTCATACACCAGAAATGGGCAATGTCAGCACAACAGGCTGAAAGCAATTCTAAGCCCCTGAATACTGATCTTTAAGATGAACCATCCAACAGGCATTTGTTAAAACAGACCAAGTGGACCTATAAACTCACCCTCTTACTTTCCTGAAGATTGCATCATGTCGTTCTTTTTCATTTGCGGAGTTGTTTGCTGCGGAGTTGTCATCTCGTCTAGTGCTTCGTGCAGGAATCCATTTCTGAGCGTTTTGCCCTGGGGTTTTCCCCAGGAACTCGCTAATAAAAAATATTTCTAATTAAAATTAAGACAATTTAAAATGTAGCACCAGTCACATTTATTGTCTGTCATACCGATCAGAAATCCTAAATAAAACAAATTTAAATTTCAGTTTAGGGTTTCTCAACTTCTCTTACAACTAAAAATCTTAATCAGTCGAAACCGGTTGGCTCAGTGGATAGAGCGTCGGCCTGCAGACTGAAAGGTCCCGGGTTCGATTCCGGTCAAGGGCATGTACCTTGGTTGCGGGCACATCCCCAGTAGGGACTGTTCAAGAGGCAGCCGATTGATGATTCTCTCTTATTGATGTTTCTGACTCTCTGTCCCTCTCTCTTCCTCTCTGCGAAAAATCAATAAAATATATATTTAAAAATCTCAATCAATGGTTAAGTATGCATCGGAATCGCCTTTCGGGCTTTGGTTAGAACAAAAAAAGGCCCACTGTTTCCGCCTTGGTGGGCCCAGGCAGTGCCCATGATTTACATTTCTAATAGACTTCCTGGTGCTGCCCCACATTGGGAACCAACATTCTCTAAGTCTCATGAGCACGTGGCATGTATAACCTAAATTTAGGTTATTTTGCAGAAATCATGCCCAATCAGGTTGGGATTCCTAATGTCTAGTGCCCTAATTATTTTGTTATGCATAACAAAGGTTACTAATACAATGTTATTTGTAAAACTCGTTTTTGCATGTTTACCTGTTGCCAGCAGTCTTGGGATAGTGCTGAGGTGCACCCCTACTTCCTCCTCCGCCCGAAGAAGCACTAATTAAAAGAAAAACATTTTTTTAAAAAAACTAGACCCCAATTATGTTTCATACAGAGGGTAAAGATCTCTCTTAATTATTCTGTATTTTAGAAATTACACCACAGATGAAGACCGAACTTGGGCCAAATGGAAAGCCAAACAATTGATTACATTTATTTTCACATGGCAGTTAATAAAAGATAATGAACATTTAAGGACTTCAAAGAAAAATGAACGAGACACATTTTAAACTAAATGTACAGCACATTTATTCAGAATTACTTAGTGTGGTGATTCTTTTGGTTTTGGATTGGTCTTTTAACAATTGCCCAAAACAAATCCGCACATACATACCTGAAACGAGAAGCACCCCCTTCTGCAATCGCACTCTCCACTTTGGCGGCTTGACAATGAAGAATCTTCAAAAGAATAATATTAATGGATGGGGTGGGGAGGGATGGGGATGGGAGAAATGAAAAACCTAGAATGAGAAAGAGTACAAAATCAGCCACGGCTCACATACAAATCTGTAACCCCCCCCTTCAATGGTAATTTATTTCGGACCACGGCCCCGCAGTTGACCGAACTTTCCCTGCACTGCAGACCTCAGGAGGCACACAAAGGGGCAGTAAATTTTAGTTCTGTTTAGCCAATTGGAAATTCCTTTGTGTTCAAGGGTGCAAAGTGCCTTTCTATACATATAAAAAAAGTCTCAACTGGTGAATCTGGAAGGAAAAAAAAAGCCAATCTCCCTCCTTAAAAACCGAGCACCGAGATCAGTAGAAAAGCTAACCCTCCACCCGGGCGCATTACGTGGGGAAGATCCTGATAGTCCATGCCCCAACTAACGAGTCAAAGCCGGGAGCAGAGACAGCGGACTGTGTGGCGGTTCCTGTCCGTCCGCACATTAACTCCTCCGCGGAGGCCCCGGGGAGACGCCCGGGGTGCGCAGCGGCGGCACCACCAGGCGGGAGGCCAGGGCCGCAACATGGCAGCGGAGCCTCCGCCCGCCCCTTCCCTTCCTGGGAACAAAGAGCGCCGAGTCCGCCCGGCCGGCGGGAGGGAGGGAGGCGGGGAGCATTTCCGCCCGGCGCCCCGCGAAGCCGCCGGCGCAGCTCGGGAGGGGAGGCCGGCGGCGCCCGGCTCTTTGTTCTCCGCGGGAAGGCGGCCTCCTCCCCACCCGCCGCCCCGAAGGGCCCCACAGCCCACCCACCCCCAGGGGGCCGACACCGGCCTCCCCAACCGACAAAGAAAGAGACCCTCCTTTTCTCCTCTCCCCGGGCTCAGGGGGGCCGCCGGGACGCCCCCGCCCCCGAAGAGCCCCCTGGCTCCGGGCCGGCCCCGGGGGGACTCACACACCTCCCCGCCGGGAGGCCGGTCTGCGGGACTCCTGCGCCTCGGCTTGTCCCGCGCCAACGGCTGGGCCCCCCGCGGCCCGCGTCCTCCCCGCCGCGGCGCGTGCGGCCCCGCCACGCTCTCCCCTCCGAACGCACCCGCGCGGCGGCCCGCCCGGACCCCAGCCCCGCAGCCGCCGAGACGGCGCGGGCCGCAGGGGTTGCCGTCTTCCACTCAGTCGACAGCGCGAAGGGAGAACAAAGGAGAAGAATTCCCAGGGCCCCGAAGCGCGGAGGACGCGCTACGAAGGGCCGCCCCGCCCGAAGCCCGCGGCCGCCATTTTGTGCCGCCCGAGAAGAAGCGGACTGGGCGCGGCGGCCATTTTAGAGCGCTCCTCGCGGCGGCGGCGGCGCGGCACTCACCTTCACCCAGAACTCAGCAGCCGCGACTGCAGCTGCCGCCTCAGGATCAGGCCGTCGGGGACGGGGAAGGGGAGGGGAAGGGAACGGAAAACAAAAAAGGGGAAGGGAAGGGGGAGGAAGGAATCGGGGACCGGCTGGAAGCGCTCAGCTCAGAGAAGTCGCCGCTACGGCCACCACCCGGGACTCGCCGCCGCCTCCATAGAGCTCCGACTCACCGCTGGCGCCGAGGCGTGTCCGGAGCCGCACTTATCACTCTGGGGCGGCGAACCCGCCGGGGCCGCCCCGAATGGCTCCGACGCTACCCAATCAGCGGCCGGGCTGCCGTCCGCCGCCAATCCGCGCAGGACGCGGGCGGAGCCGCCGGCAAGCTCGGTTGCGGCGCAGCCCGCCGCAGTGCGCAAAGCCGTATTCGCGAAGGTTGCGGCCCGCCGGCGGCGTAGGGAGCGGGCACAGCCGGCGTGCGTCAAGTCGGCGCGTCCTCGGCGTCGGCGTGGCCGGCTCCTCTTCCTCCCGTCTTTGTTCCCGGCCGCACGCCGTGGAGTGCCGCCGCCCCCCTTCCCTTTCACCTTGTCTCCCCGGAGCGGGGAGAGGAAGCGCGGCTGTCAGCCCTACCCGACTCCTGCGCGGAGCCTGGTTTTCTCGGCGCCTCCTTGGAGCCGGAGCGGCCCCTCGCAGCCGGCTTCCCGGACGGGGCTGCAGGATGAAGCCTGGCGCCCGGTGCGCAGCGTCTGGACTCACTAGTCTCCCGGGCTAGGCTCCGGCTGCCTTGTGGGGAGACGGGGGGAGGAAAAGCGGGTAGTGGGGTACAGGAGCAGGACGGTGCACCCCAGAGCGTAAAGAAAGCTTCATTCCGCCCCTAGTTACTGCACCCCCTGCAGAGGGAACAGGGAGAGGTTATTGTTCCTGTTAACACCGCACACACAAACAGCTTTTCCCGGAGGAATGCCCGGCCAGCGGCCCCGGAGCAGCAAAGCCCGGAATGTGCAGGCCGGTTTGGAGGAAGTGTCTGCGGAACGCAGGCGCCGAGGAGTTTAACTGCTAGCTCCTGGGTTTTTGTTTTTGTTTTTTCGTGTTTTGTTTGCTTTTAAAGCATATTGAAGATTGTCAGCTGTGCATTTCCATTTTATGTAAGGCCCACCGTAACAAATAGGATTAGGCTTTTCAAAGCCGACAGGGTGAACTATTTATGGTTCTCAGGTAACATTTTACAGGAGAGGTACAGTAAAATGAAGTGTTACATCGTATGCGACATTTTAGCTATCCCAAAAACGGAGTCATATTTCCATATACTAAACAACCAACAGAAATTTCCCCATCTCCATTTTGGTTGTACAGTTCTTGATACAATGTGTAATCAGAAGAAAGTGTGTGTGTGTTTTAAGACGCATGGCTTTTTTAAAATGTTCAATAAAAGGATTTTCAAAGACCCAAACGTGTGTGTGTGTGTGTGTGTGTGTGTGTGTGTGTTTTAGGACGCATGGCTTTTTTAAAGTATTCAAAAAAGTGCAGGATTTTCAAAGACCCAAACTTACATTTGACGTCAAAACAGCTCTTGGGGTTGAAAGAACCTAGTCCTCAATCCAGTTTCACAGAGTTGCACTTTTTCCTAGGACATTTAAACCTGATCATGGGACTCCTACCTAGGCTGTGGTGTAATTCTGAAGGTTTGAAACACAATCCCAGCCTCTTGGCCATATATTAGACTGATCATTCCCCCTCATTATATTACCACAATTATTGCTATTAAGTCAACGTCACTTGAATTTATCTTCAACAACTGGAAAAGATTCTCACTCTTGGGAGTTACATGTAAAAAAAAAAAGAAAAAAAAAAGCTTTTTTGGGGGGAAAGGCATAAATTGCGTTTCAAATACAAAAGGTTTCACTTTATAACAAGTTATAAAGGACCCTTCTAGCTTCAAAATAACAATATTTCTTTCTAATTTTTGTAGGGTTTTATATATACTTCCATATATGTAATCTTTTATTTTTGCATAGTTCCTTTACATTATTAATGACTAATAATACATTAATCTGATAAATAGTGTTCAAAAACACTATTCTAGTCCAGACTTCAAAGATATTTAGGGGCGAAACCGGTTTGGCTCAGTGGTAGAGCATCGGTCTGCGGACTGAAGGGTCCCAGGGTCTGCGGACTGAAGGGTCCCAGGTTCGATTCTGGTCAGGGCCATGTACGTTGGTTGCGGGCACATCCCCGGTGGGGGGTGTGCAGGAGGCAGCTGGTCGATGTTTCTCTGTCATCGACGTTTCTAGCTCTCTATCTCTCTCCCTTCCTCTCTGTAAAAAAATCAATAAAATATATTTAAAAAAAAAAGATATTTAGGGGCCTGAAATTCCAATGGATTTTTAAGTTTAGCTGGTAACAATGGCCGCATCAAGGTGTGTTTTCCTTATTTCACTATAGTTAAATCTCACTTGGCTCATTTATGTTACCAAGCCCTAAAAACTATTAAAAGGATGGCCTTTTAATAATTGAAACAATTTTGATATATTTTCATCACATCATGGATGTATGAAAATTCAAGTTATTGTCTGGAATGTAGATTTTAGTTTCTAGAAAATAGAATTTTAAATACACCCACTTCAATCTGCTAGATTTAACACTTCTATTTTATGTCGTTTTCTCTTAAGATTGAAAACCTCTTAGAGTTCTGACTTGTTAACTGTCATATTTTTGTATTTTTTTTTAACTAATTATGTTAAATGCTGGCTAATATATATAGCTCCTGGAGCATCTGCTATCCTCTCTGAACTTAAGGATTCCCTAATCATACATCTCCAATCCAGACCTTGCACTAACTTCAATTCTCAATTTCCAATAGCCTATTCTTGATCAGAGATGTAAACTTGCAGCCATATTACTTTGGGCCACACCGTAATTTTAAACATTTGAATTAGTTGACATTCAAATTTTAGGAAATTTTACATACAAATCCAGATTTCCATCTTTCATGAACAATCCTAAAATATCAATAAGGGGCTTGAAATTCCAATGGATATTCTAGTATAGCTGAGTAGCAAAGACCTTATCTAGATGTTTTTCCTTATTCCACAATAGTTAAAGCTCACTTGGCTCACTCATTTATGTTGCAGTCTGACCTCTATGGCCATTTTGCTCTTGTGAATTATTCAAATTCAAAAGATTCAGTATGTAACTGATCACCTTTCTATTATAATGAAAAGAAATTAAACTAATTAGTTAAATATCTTCTCTACCACTTACTATGTAACTTTGAGCAAGTTATATAATTGCTCTCTTAGTTCCTGGGTCTGTAAAATAGGAATAACAGTGTTATAAGCATTAAATGTGATAATGTATGTGACGCACATAGCACAGTCCCTGACATAGAAATTACATGTCAATTATTATCAATAATATTGATTAATTACCAATTTCACAACTACTTTAGTTTTGCTAAGGATCCCACTACTCTTCTGTCCTAGAAACTTGACTCTACATTTTCTGTTTCATTTGATCAGGTTTAATATTTATTAAGTTACTGAGTCCTGATATTTCCTTGTAAATAAACTTCTTCCTACATTCATCTATCCCACAACATTATTGCACATATATTAATCTAGGCCTTAGTATAAAATTTTCTCCTGGATTATTGAAAAATTCCAGTTAAGTCTCCTATAATCTTTTCCCTCTACTCTGGGTACTCATATTAGTCTTCCTTAAAACACTTCCCTAACCCGAACATATCATTGCCATGTTTAAGATCTTAGTTAGCTTCACTATTTTCTACTATTTTCAAGATGGGGTTTATCTCAATCTTGGCTGCACAGTAAAATCACCTAGGGATCCTTTTTTTTTTTTTTTGTAAATATATTTTATTGAATTTTTTATAGAGAGGAAGAGAGAGGGATAGTGAGTTAGAAACATCGATGAGAGAGAAACGTCGATCAGCTGCCTCTTGCACACCCCCCACCGGGGATGTGCCCGCAATCAAGGTACATGCCCTTGACCAGAATCGAACCCGGGACTCTTCAGTCCGCAGGCCGATGCTCTATCCACTGAGCCAAACTTTTCTCGGCTCACCTCAGGATCTTTTAAAATTCTCAGTGCTCAAGCTTCAACCAAGACCAAGTATTGGGTCGGCAGCTAAGTAATTGCGGATTTTTTAAAGAAAATCAAAGACAATTTTTTCATGGAACTAAATAACTTTTTTCTTTAATGTATTGCCCATTTTGATCAATGACCTTTTGCCATCTTTCAGGCAGCATCATAATCCCACGTTCAAAAAACTTCTGTTTTTTATTAGCAAAAAACTGAATCAGGTACGATTTGACATCATCATCATTATTGAAATTTTTACCATTCAAGGAGTTTTGTAAAGATCGAAACAAAAAGTAATCAGATGGTGCAAGGTCAGGACTATATGGTGGATGTGGCAAAACATCCCAACCAAGCTCCATTAATTTTTGCCGAGTGACCAAAGATGTGTGTGGCCTTGCATTGTCATGATGGAATACAACACCTTTTCGATTTGTCAATTCGGGCCACTTTTCTTCAACTGCATTGTTTAATTTCGTTAGTTGTTCAATGTAGACATCAGAATTGATCGTTCGGTTGGGTGGTAAGAGTTCAAAGTAGACAATTCCTTTGTAATCCCACCAAACTGATAACAAAACCTTCTTTTGATGAATATCAGCTTTTGATGTTGTTTGAGTTGGTTCACCTGGCCTGCTCCACGATCTTTTCCGCTTGATATTGTTGTAAACAACCCATTTTTCATCACCAGTTATCAGTCGTTTTAAAAATGGATCATTTTCATTACGTTTCTTTAGCAAATTGCAGCTGCTAATGCGTTGCGTTAACTGTGATTCTTTCAGTTCGTGAGGAACCCATGTATCGAGTTTTTGAACATAGCCAAGTTGTTTTAAGTGATTTTCAATGCATGTATGTGATACATGAAGCTTCTCTGCAATCTCACGTGTTGTACTGTGACAGTCCGAATTGATTATTGCTTTGATTAGAGCGTCATCAACTTCAACTGGACGACCAGAGCATCTTTCATCTTTGAGTGAAAAATCACCAGAACGAAATTTGGCAAACCAATTTTGACACTGCCGTTCTTTTAAGGCTTCGTCACCATAAACAGCACATAACTTTTTATGAGCTTGTGATGCGTTTTTCCCTTGCGGAAATAAAAAAGCAAAATATGACGAAAATGTTCCTTTTGATTTTCCATTTTTCAACGAACGCCAAACAAAAACTACAAAACAGATCAAAAAACTTTTTTTACTGATTAACAGCTGAATAGCCAACTATCAAATACAAAATGTGTTTTACATTTGTACTACGTCTGCAAACCTAAAAATTCAACTGAAGCCATATGTGTGTGAAACCCGCAATTACTTAGTTGCCGACCCAATAAATCTGAATCTCTGAGAATGGGATCCAGACATCAATAGCTTTTAAAGCTCTTGTGATTCCAATGTGCAGTCAAGGTTTCAGAACCACTATAGCAGGTCAGAATTTTATAGAAAATGGTAACATTTACAGCTGGGGGAAAAACAAAAAACAAAAACAAAACAAAACAAAACAAAAACCCTAGGAAAAGGAAACTGGGTTCTAGAAAAGGAACTTTCCCCAAATAGGTTAACAGGCATTCGAACCCCGGGATCCTAGTTCATATGCTTTTGTCTGGCTCTCAAGCCCTTCATATTCTGGCCCTACCTTACCTCTTCTGTTGGTCGTATTTTTCACCACTCCCAGACACCCAGGCTTCTCTCAGAGAGCCAGTTAGGCTGGTATTGCTGCCTCAAAGAATTCACTCCCACTAATGTGTTATTGCTTGTAATTTTGAGGCCATCTCATTTATCCCCTCTACCTACTTATTCCTGAAGCACAGACATGAATATATAAATGCCCTGCTCAAAAATGTCAGCAGATGTCCCCTAACAGAATAATACCAGAACTCCTTAGTTTGGCCCTTTGTAATCAGGTTTGACTACTTCCCTGTTCCTAGCTACATCCCACCTCCAGTCCTACTTATCCATAACCTAGCTCTGTGGTACTCAAAATTTGCTCTGTTATAATAGCAGTGCTTTATATGACTAAAATTTAGTGATCTTTGTCAGAAATTTGGCAGAAAAAAATAAGGGTAATGAATTAATATACGAATGATTAGGCAAGGAGCTTGAGCTTAATCTCCGTTTTCAAGGAGCTCACAAAAGATACATACACCAATTACATACAAAGGCAGAAAAGGGTGCAATTAATGTTAAACTGAACAACCAAGAAAAAATGCTATGTTTCATAAGGGGGAAAAATGGATGAAGCTGTGCCCTTTAGTGCCAGAGTGATGATTTAAAACTGACTATAAGGGTGGAGATAGTTTTTAAGCTCATCAGATTCTGATGAATTTTAGTTTAAAGCTGATAGTATTAATTGACCAAAATGTTAAACACCTTTAGGAACAGTAACCTTTTGGCTTGTGTTAAATGGAATGAAAGAAACGTGGAGATAGGGTTATCCATTAGAAGGCTATATACTGTATTATTTTTATCGATCTATATAAAAGCCTAAGAGATTGTTACAACTAAATGACCAGTTGCTGTGACATGCACTGACCATCAGGGGGCAGACATTCAATGCAGGAGCTGCTCCCTAGCAGTCACTGCACTCCCACAACCAACCTCCGCAGCTGGCCAACCTCATGTGGTTCTTCACCTTGTCCCTCCCCACAGCTGGCTGGTTGACTGGCCCCAATCAGCCCTGATTGCCTGCCAGGCCTACGGACCTCACCTGTGCACAAATTTGTGCACCAGGCCTCTAGTGTACTATCTTATTTTTAAGGACCTAATGAGGTCCTTGAGATTGGGAACTTTTCTGCATTCTAGTAGAATTATTTGCACATAGCAGGAGCTGAGAAAATATTTGTGCATATTATTTTATTGATATTTATTTATTCATTTTTCTCTTGGTTTCCATGACTTTATACTTTCAAGATTTCCTTTTACCTGATTGGCTCTTTCACCACTACTTCAGCTATCTTTGCTGGCTTCTCCTTCTATTTTTGACCTCTAAATATTGATGTACCCTAGGACTTATGATGGACCTATTTCTCTTATCTCTGAACACCTAGGTATTTCATCTATCCCATGGCTTTAAGTACAGCTTATATGATGATAATTACAAAATTCCTTTCTCCATCTCTAATTCATCCCTGCCCGCATGCAAAATATTTTAAATATAAAATTGCCTACTGAAATTTCCCCTTGGATATCTAATAGGCATTTCAAGTTTATCATGTTTGAAATAGGTTTTCTTCCATTATTTACCATCAGCCAACTGCTATGGCCAAAACTTATGTATCATTCTTAATTATTTTCTGTCTCTCATCTCCCAAATTCAAGCCATCAGAAGTTCTATTGGCTCTATCTTTAAAATATATCTTAAACTGGTCCACTTCCCTTGATCTACAGGGGAGGGCAAAAGTAGGCTTAAAGTTGTTTGTATGGAAAATAGTACAATAATTAATAAATGATATAAGAATAAACTATGTGTTTCATGCACTCACACTGTAAACCTATTTTTACTCATCTAGTATATTGCTATCACTTTAATCTAACCATCATTATCTTTAGTCTGTATTATTGTAATAACCTCCTAACTGGTCTCTCAACTTCATTTCTTGCTCTCTAATATATTCTCTATACAGAAACCAGTCATCTTTTAAAAATGTAAATCAGATAACATCTTTACCATATTAAAATTGGTAATAAATATTACCTTTGATCATGAATATACATTATATCCACACCAAAATCCAATATTTTATTGTGGCCTACATGGCCTTATATGTTCCAGCCCTTGACTACCACTCTGACCTCATCTTCTACCATGTTCCTCCTTGACCTCTATAATTCAGTTGCACAGGTCCTTTTTTCTATTCTTCAAACATATCAAGTTCAAGCAAAGCTTTTTATTCCTCAAACATGCAAAGGGTATAGCTACTTCTTTTTCAAGCTCCACTACCCAAAAAGCTCTTATTCGTTTTTTACATGGCTGGCTCTTTTTCATAATTTAGGTCACAGCTTTATAAGCTTATGGTCACCTCTTTAAACAAAACTTCCCTGACCATCCTATCTAATAAAAGAGCAATATGCAAATTGACCGCACCTCTGCTACACCACAAGCCATGCCCACCAGCCAATCAGGAACAAGTATGCAAATTAACCCAACCAAGATGGCTGCGGCCACAGAGAGAGCAGGAGGCTTGGGCTTCCCTGGCAATGGAGGAAGCCAAGCTTTCTGTACCCTGGCCTGCCTGGGCCTCTGCTTAAGACTACAAAGTTTCAATTATAGAAGATAAATAAATCCAAACAAAAATGGCAGCAGCCACAGAGGTAGAGAGAGCAGGAGGCTTGAGTTGCCCCCAGTGATGGAGGAAGCCAAGTTTCCACAACTCTGGCCTGCCTTGGCCTCTGCTGAAGGCTACAAAGTTTCAATTATAGCAGATAGATAAATCCCAGATACCAGGTCCTCTGCTTGGGTTACCGGGGGGCGTGGCCAGCCTCATGGCCCCTCACCAAGACCCCTCACCAAGGCTGCCCCATGTCCCAAGGGGACCACCACACTGATCTGGGACATCTTTCAGGGCAAACCAGCCAGCCCCCACCCGTGCACCAGGCCTCTATCCTATCTAATCCTCAGCCCATCTGGGTTTCCAGATGACTTAATAAATTCATAATCCCTCACCACTTTTGGCCTCATGCATTCCTCCTTCAGCAACCCTAACTAATTCCAGATGGTGCACTGAAGCACTCCGAGGCCTATAATTAGGGTCTTCCCCCTGAAGTTGCACAAGGCAGGGTCTAGAAACCAGGATACCAACTTGCTGGCCAAATACCTTCCCTTCTTTTAAATTTGTTTGCCTCAGATGTTTCCTGGGCTGGGAATTCAAGATTTCTGATTTTCCTCCAGATTTAGGAAGTAAAACAGAATTGTACTTGCTGTGAAGTACCGAATACTTAACCTTTCCTTAGTTTAAATGCACTCTGGTTGACAGTTATATTTTATTGTGACTGATTAGATAAAGGGTGAAGTGAGAACATTTATGAACCACCAAGGAACTCAATACAGAAAACAAAGATATAAACCAATGCAGACCCAGTTACCCAAATGCTATCTCAGAGACTTTAATCTTTGTCCCAGAGAACTGCACATCTCCATTTTCACATCCGTACACTGAGCTCAGAGCCGGTCCATAACCCCTCCCCTCCCTTAGAAGAGAATGTATATAAATTAACAAAATGCCTTAGTTTCTAATGTAGAACGATAAACCAGAACAAAGGACTTGCCTTTAATTCATGATATGCTTTATTCTCTTCATGCATATTTATACTAGAACTTCATATTTTGTTTTAGAAAGGGTTCTTATTCTCTTCTGGACAGAACGTTTTAGAAGTTTGTCTCCTTTCTGCATTCTTTCACTATAATTGCAAGCCAGCGATAAATCCCAGCTGGATCTGGGAAATAACTGGTGAGAAAAAGACTTAAATATGTACTACATATATTCAATAGTAAATTCACTCATACCTTTCAGATTACAACTCACCTTTCCACAAAGGACAAACACAGTCATGCACTGCTTAGCCACAGGAATACATTCTGAGAAACATGTTGGTGGGTGATTTCATTATTGTGTGAATATCACAGAGTGTACTTACACAAACCTAGATGGTATAGCCTTCTACATACCTATTCTATATGGTATACCAACACCATATATGCGGACCATCATTGCCTGAAACATCATTATGTAGTGCATGACTGTGTAATGACATACCACCACATCAAAGGCATAGAGGGGAAAAGAAAAAAACAGTCATTTCAAGGTCTAAAGTTATCCCACTCATGTGCAATTTTCCTCAGGGCTTACATGTCTGAGATCTCAAGGAAGGAAGGGCACAAAGGAGGTGAGTGGAACCTACAAATCATTGTGAGTGAGTGGCACCCTCAAGTAGACTTACAAATAGATATCATGAGCCGAAGCATCAATCAGCCCATACAGAAGAATATAGTTTCTGAATTTGACTTTTCCTTTTTGTAGTTTCTTTCTTGAACTTCCTATTGAGCCTATTATGTTTTAATAAACTTCATTTTGAGAAAAAAAAATCATGAAAACCTCATATGTACTAATGACAAAGGAAATTACCTACTAGGTGCCAGACGTTGTGCTAAGGTACTGGGGATATTGTAATGAAAAAGGCAAAAATAGTCTTTGCCTTCATGTAGCTAAAAGTTTTTTTTTTGGAAGATAGAACTAAAAAAGAAATTAAGATGTGCTATATAATGAAAAAGAAAGTACAAGTTGCTATGGGTATTAGTGGAGAGAGCAATTAGACAGAAACAGAAGAGAAATTCTCTGGATAGAAATCAAAAGCCAAGATAAAAACTAAGAACTCTCAGGAATGAGTGGGAATAGACGGATATCATAAATCCATTTTATTTACTTAACTTCAAGATTTTATTTTAAATCCATTTTATTTACTTAACTTTAAGATTTTATTTACTTAACTTCAAGTGGGTTGAATATTTCAATTAGTTAAGAACTGTGTTCTTTTTCTTTCTTAGCCTTTGTCCAGAGAGTGGGAGCATTCTGTAAGATTTGGTCTGAATCCAGATTCTTTTATTATTTTTAGGAATTAATTTAAATTGTTATACACAACAGGGAGTTGGAGCTATTGTCTTGAAGAGTTTATAGCCTGGTTGGAGACACAACATATAACCAGAAGAAATAAAAGAGGGCCGTTAGGAGATTAAAATTGAATAAAGCTTTATAGGAGGTACAGGAAGAAGTTGATATGACCAGGAATGATAAGGGATGACATCATGATGGAAATGTCTTATTTTGGAACTTATTGGTGATTTACGGGCTGGGGTTTAAAATTAGACCAGGATTTATTAACACCATCACTATTGACATTTTGGGCCAAATAATTCTTTGTTGTTAGAGGCTGTCCTGTGCATGTTTAGCAGCATGCTTGGCCTCTACCCGCTATACCCAATAGCAACATTCTCCCCATTGTGACAACCAAAAATGTTTCCTACCATTACTAAATGTCCCCTGGGAGGCAAGAGTCCCCTTCAGTTGAGAACCACTGCAATAGACTCTGCCATCACATTAAGCCTGGCTGATGGCAGAGGGAGGTTTAGCAATATAGGAGAGATTCAGTAGCCAAAGATGAGTCAAGCTACAGTTATGATAAGATAAATAGTTGGCATCAACATTACTATATATTCTGGTGTCTAGAAGGGGGTTCTTGAATTTCAGATTGCCAGGTGAAAACTTCCCTTTTAGCATAAGACATAGGGGTAGGTTGTTAAGACTAACTGTCCAATATTCAGGACTAGGACTAGATAACTGTTTCTGGGACAACTGAACAGGGAAGATAATTCAATTCTATTCAAAGGGAACATAAAAATTTACCCAAAGAAGTATCTAATAGGAATCTAAGGTACAATTGTGTCAACATATAAAAGATGATCAGGTTAAGCCATGAAGATCCTGGGGTAGGTAAAACAGATGTGAAACTTCACTTTCTTTAGTTTTGGGCTTATTCATAGGTATTACGGAGCTGGACTAGATAATTCTTCTAACTCCAAAGTTATAGGTATAAGGGAAGACATTTTAATACTTTAATGAATACCACATATCCTAAACATGAATACAATTTTGTCCCTGTTCTTAAAGAACTCTCACTCTAATATAGCAAATACAACTAAAATTTCTACAGTATAATAATAATATATATCAATATTTTTTAAAAATTTAAATTAATATTAGAGAGAAAAATGGGGTGGGGAGAGAAAGAAACATTGATTTGTTGTTCCACTTATTTGTGCATTCTTTGGTTGCTTCTTGTATGTGCCCTGACTAGATGGAACCTGCTAGCTTGGTGTATTGGGACAATGCTCAAACCAACTGAGCTACCCGGCCACGACTACAGTGTAATAATAATATTTAATATAAACAAAATTATATAGGTGGTTGATGCTCAAACCCTTTCTAATCTGAAAAAGTTAAAAGGCTTATAAGTGATATTTCCCAGACTGCTTTTTAGTTAGGACTCCAGCTATAATTCAGTTTGATGAATATTGTGCTAAATTAGTAAAATGTAAGCCAGAGACCATCTCTACTATCACATGGAGCCTCCCTGGGAATAAAGACAACGGAGGAAGGTAGAGCTAAGAGATGACAAGGAATGGATTCTTATTTACATGGTTTGAGTCCGTGGATCCAGGTCTACCCATAGATTTTTCAGTTACATGAGAAAATATATCCCATTTTTGCTTTAAAAAATTATCATCTGGGGTAATCTGGAATAAAGTGCCTATTAAAAGTAAGACTTTGATGAACCAACTAGTCGCTGAATTAGACCAGTATAAGAGGCACAAGGAATGAATAAAAGTGCAGGTATTGTACTGGTTGTTTCTAACTGTGCTAGAAAACTGAAGAAAATTAAAGGTTCCAAATTTTTAGCATAGGGCATGTTTAAGGAAAAGCAGGGGTTTTCTATTATTGCCCCCAAAATATATTTTTTGTAGCCGTAGGTCTAACACACCAAAAATTAGAAGCAGAGCCCTAACAGGTTTGGCTCAGGGATAAAAGCGTTGGCCTACAGACTGAAGGGTCCCAGGTTCAATTCCAGTTGGGGGCATGTACCCAGATTGCGCACTCAATCCCAGAAGGGGGCATGCAGGAGGCAGTTGATGGATGTTTCTAGCTCGATTCCTCTCTCTCTATATATAAAAAAAATCAATAAAATTTAAAAAAATTAGAAGCAGAATCTTCTTTAGTAAAACACTGAACTATTAGAGGTAGAATTAACAGCCTCACTTGACCTCTGATGTGGAAATGAGGGTACTGACTGTAAAAGAATGATACAACAAAAATGGTGCCCTGTGCTGCCAAGCTCCAATGAATGGCCCTTGCCTGCAGAAGCAGCTCCCTTCTTCCCCTAATGAGGCTGATCTCGCCTTTCTTGAAAACACTATAGAAATCTTGTGGTAACCTATCTTTAAGAAGGCTCTTAGAAAACTAGTGATTTGCACCTCTTAGAGAACACTTACCAGATGTTTTGGACTTAGTGTATGAGTTTGGGTACCTAGGAGTGGTCTGATTACACTCACCTGGTGAATGGAGCTTTAATAAAGGTGGATTACCATACATTTCTTGATACAATGTTGAAGACAAGCTCCAAAGGTTTGTGAGAAAAGCAATACTGAAGGGGGTTGTTATTCAGATTGAATTTTCCACCAAAAGGGCCTAGAGCACACTTTCCATCACCCTATAGCACGAAGAAATTTATTGGTGAGAACAGCACAGCGTGCCTAAATATTATGGTAATGGTTGTCTTCTGGGGACAAAGGTTGCATATGTTGCCATTGAAATGGGCTTTCTAATTTCAATGATGTTGAAGGATCCTGAGATGCCAGATAACAGAACAACTGCCAAGGACTCGGCACAATTTCCGAATGGTAATTGAAATGTTTGACCTACAGAGATTTTTGGTGGCTAACTGATCTTAAGAGTTTCCAGTACTAAAATAGATGGGTTTCTCACTAAACTTACATTTTTATGTAACTGAACAAATTCTAGGTTTGAAAAAGAGAGACACTATTAAGAACAGCCTTCACTCATTTCCTAATCCTGGGAAGTTTGCAGACTCAGAGGCTCTTGAAAAAAGAAAGCAAAACTTTTCTCTCGGTACCTTTGAGAAAAGACCATGTGATAACACCAAAAGTATGTATAAATTACCCAGACAGAGTGACTCAGTGGGTGAGCTTTGACCTATGAACTAGCAGGTCATGGTTTGATTCCCATTCCCAGTCAGGGCATATGCCAGGATTGCTGGCTGGATCCCCAGTAGGAGGCATGCAGAAGGTAGCCAATCAATGATTCTCTCTCATCATTGATGTTTCTATCTCTCTTCCTCTCTGAAATAAGAAATATATATTAATAGAAAAGTATGTGTAAATCTTTCTTTCAACCTTTCCCCAAAGGGATATACAGCTATTTATGAGTGTAAAACTATGTAGGCGGGTGGAGATAGGTGGTATCTTGACGTTAGGGATTATCAGGCAATGGTGTTAATCCCTGTTGACCCAGAATAACAAGCAAACAAGACTCACTGGTTTTACTGTATAACCCCATCATCCAGTAGCAGCTGGCTTTTAGAACTCTGGAATGGTCTTTTGAAGACTCCATCCCAGTGCCAGCAGAGAGGTAACACTTTGCAAAATTAGAGTTTTATCCTATAGCAGGGATTGGCAAATACAGTTCGAGGGCCAAACCTGGCCTATATCCTGTTTCTGTATAGCCTTTAAGAATGGCTTTTATGCTTTCTAAGGGTTGTGAACCAAAACAGAGTATGTGGCAGATACCATATGTGGTCCTTAAAGACTGAAATATTTACTCTCTGGCCCTTTACAGAAAAGTTGCCAAACTCCTGTCTTATAGCATTACATGCTGTGAAATAGCAACTAATGTAAGAGTGCTGCTTCTCCTTTATTTACAATACTGGGGTGAGATAGAACTTCATTATACACAGAGATCTACCCCTAAAATGTTTTTGCTTTCTGTTTCCACAAGTTTGAGCTTTGCCAAATTAAACAGGGTGATCTACTCATAAAATGTTTTGCTTTCTAGTCCCACAGGTTTGAGCTTTGCCAATTTAAAGGTCCTAGTATCCTGCCGAAACCAGTTTGGCTCAGTGGATAGAGCGTCAGCCTGCGAACTGAATGGTCCCAGGTTTGATTCCGGTCAAGGGCATGTACCTTGTTTGCGGGCACATCCCCAGTGGGAGGTGTGCAAGAGGCAGCTCATCAATGTTTCTAACTCTCTATCCCTCTCCCTTCCTCTCTGTGAAAAATCAATAAAATATATTTTTAAAGGTCCTAGTATCCAAGGGAGAAATGCTCTTTCCAGAAAATTCAACAATGGTTCTATTTAACTGGAAGTTTATACTTTATTTTGGGCTCTTTGTAAATTGAAACCATAGGGAAAAAAGAGGTTACAGTGAAGGTTGGGAAGATTATTCCTTGATATCGAAGGAAAATCCGATTACTGCCACATAATGGAGCAAGGACGAGAATGTCTGAACCCAGGGGATGCTTTGGATCACCTCATAGTATTGCTATATACATGTGAAAACCTCAACCAGCTGTAGATGCTGGCAAAATGAAGATGGAATTAGATGATGATGGAAGGATGTTTTTGTTAAAAATGTATTTTATTGTTTTTTTTTTACAGAGAGGAAGGGAGAGGGATAGAGAGTTAGAAACATCGATGAAAGAGAAACATCGATCAGCTGCCTCCTGCACATTTCCTACTGAGTATGTGCCCGCAACCAAGGTACATGCCCTTGACCGGAATCAAACCTGGGACCTTTCAGTCTACAGGCTGATGCTCTGTCCACTGAACCAAATTGGTTAGGGCTGGAAGGATATTTTAAATAGAGCCTCAAGACCAGTTGTTGAAATAAGGATATAGTAGCTACCCATCTCCTTTGTTCTGTTTTGTACATACAAAATGGGGCAAAAATAGGTTTATAGCTCTGTATGGAAAATAATATAATCATTAATACTTTATAATACAAGAATAAATCCTGTGTTTTGCATATTTACAAGTGTATGCCTACTTTAAAAAATGTATATTTTTATTGATTTTAGAGAGAAAGGGAAGGGGGAGGGAGAGAAAGAGCAACATTGATCTGCTGCCTCCCCCTTCAGTCCGCTATTGGGAATTGAACCTGAAACCTGGGTATGTGCCCAGACCAGGAATCAAACCAGAGACCTCTTGGTGTATGGGACAATGCTCAACCGAGTTACACCAGCCAGGGCTGTAAACCTACTTTTGCTCCACCCTGTATCATTTCCACTGACTTGTTTTTCCTTCTAGTTTATATAAGGTATATTCATAGTTTAGTTAATAATATTGTACTAAAGTTAATTTATTAATTTTCTATGGTTATATGAAAGATTAACATAGGAAGCTAGGTGAAGAGCATTTGTATTATTTTTGCAACTTTTCTGTGTCTAAATTTCAAAATTAAAAGCTATTTTAGCCAGGACCTGTTTGGCTCAATGGATAGAGCGTCGGCTTGGGGACTGAAGGGTCCCGGGTTCGATTCCGGTCAAGGGCATGTACCTTGGTTGCGGGCATATCCCCAGTAGGGGGTGTGCAAGAGGCAGCTGATCGATGACTCTCTCTGATCGATGTTTCTAACTCTCTATCTCTCTCCCTTCCTCTCTATATAAAATCAATAAAATATATTTAAAAAAAACAAAAACAAAAAAACAAAATTAAAAGCTATTTTAAATTAAAATTATCATGAAAACATAAAAATATATAATTTAGAAATACATAAAATAAAGTGATGAAGTTTTAGATGCAACCAGACAATAAAAAATAAGATACATTTATATACTGTTTGATCTTTTTTTAAAAAATACAAATGACATTAAGAATTTTTTCTGAATTACACTAGTCCAGCAGTCAGCAAACTGCGGCTCTCGAGCCACATGCAGCTCTTTGGCCCCTTGAGTGTGACTCTTCCACAAAATACCACGTGCGGGCGCACACGTACAGTGCGATTGAAACTTTGTGGCCCATGCTCAGAAGTCGGTTTTCAGCTCTCAAAAGAAATTTCAATCGTTGTATTGTTGATATTTGGCTCTGTTGACTAATGAGTTTGCTGACCACTGCACTAGTCATAACAGTAATTTTTCTTCTATCATTTTATTTTCAATTTTGCTGCCCTAAAATTATCTCTTACCTCTTCCTTGGAACTATGAAAGAGATACTAAAATTTCTGAATTCATCTTGTTTCTTATATCACCCCCTCCCCCATATCTGTGTTCTTTTGGTATAATTCTTCAACTTATTCTTCCAGTTTCACTAATTTGCTATTCATCGAAGTCCACTTGCTGTTTAGACCATCTTTTAATTTGAATAATCTTCAACTCATCCTTTTATATAAAAGTTAGATGCAACATTCTCTCATATTCCTC
This sequence comes from Pipistrellus hanaki, assembly GCF_964339955.1. Taxonomy (NCBI): domain Eukaryota; kingdom Metazoa; phylum Chordata; class Mammalia; order Chiroptera; family Vespertilionidae; genus Pipistrellus; species Pipistrellus hanaki. The sequence goes on from NC_140511.1 coordinate 49,129,935, forward strand.
TGGAGGGATTCTGTATAAGAATTAAATTTAAAAAATACATGTAAGATGCTTAGAACAATGCCTAACACTACACCCAATATGCACTAAATAAATATTATAATTATTATTTCCAATATCCTCCTCTGTTTACTCTAATAATTATTTGCTTGGGCATTCTTTCTTTTGTTGATTGGTACCATCCTTTCATGGTATTGGTCTTTCTTGGGTATTTTGTGGTTTTTAATTTTGTTCTCACCTTGGTATTACTTGTTCTGTGCATGATGTTATTTCTATTATAGTTTTCTCTGGTGATTGTGAGGGAGGGATAATATGTAATCTTGAATAGGGCATGCCAGTGGCTAATATTCTGGGTGTGAAATTAGGCTTCCTTTCCTAGATGTAACTACCTGAGGTACTGCCTGATGGAAAACTGCCCCAAGTTTCCAGAGTCGCTATGTCAGCCTACGGACAAATATCATTCCAGGATACCCTTAGCTTTGAAGGGTGAGTGGAGGGAGAAGCTAACTCAACCAGAGGTTTCAGATTCCATTTCCAAGTTACCCTTTATGGTTGCTCTAAGTCTAAGACATTATGTCCTTCCCCTTCCCTGACTCTCCCAATTCCCTGTATCCATTGCCTCTTAGTTTGAAATCTGATTCTTGCTCTGCTAATCTGATCCTATCTGCCTTCTCACTTTCAGGGATTCTCAGTTCCACATCTGTTGGTAATCTTGGGCTCCAAAAATCTTGGGCCATGCTTTTAAAAGCAAAACAAAACAAAACTCTGTGCCTAGGTCATCTGGTAAATTCAGATTCATGCTTCAAGACTCAAAGAGTATTTTTTCCTCTTCTTTGATTCATAAGTAATCATATTTTTCTATGAGTTTACATAGCTCCTGTGTATACCTTTATTGTTCATTTACAAATGGCTATGTTCTCCCCTACTGAACTGTGAATAAATTAACAAGTGAAAGATATGCTTTCCAGGTTATTAGTAAAACTAATGTTATTTTTCTTATGGCCTTGCTGAGAGGTAATTTACATTTTATATGCTTTTTATTTTATTTATTATTTATTTGAGAGAGAGGAGGAGAGAAGTTGGGAGGGAGGAAGAGAGGAGAAACATTGAATTGTTCTTCCATTCATCTATGCATTCATTGGTTGATTTTTTAAAAAAAGTTTGTTTGTTTATTTATTTATTTATTTATTTATTTTTTATTTCAGAGGACAGGGAGAGATAGAAACATCAATGATGAGAATTATTGGTTGGCTGTCTCCTGCATGCTCCCTACTGGTAATCGAGCCCACAACCCGGGCATGTGTTCTGACTGGGAATCGAACGTGACCTCCTGGCTCATAGATTGATGCTCAACCAGTGAACCAGACTGGCTGGGCCATCAATTGACTCTTACATGTGCCCTGGCTGGGGCTGTATTCACAACCTTGGTATATTGGGACTACATTTTAACCAACTGAGTTACCTGTCCAGGGCAAATTTAAAAATAAAAATTCTGATATCATTAAAATTTGAAATTGATAGTACCATGGACCAAAAATGAAAAAGGTTTAACTTGTTCTATTGTTACCAGATAGGGGACCTGGCCCTAGGGTCAGGCCAGCCAGTAGTGTATGTGTAGGAAAGATTTCACAGCATGAATCTTTAGTAAAAGTACATTTACTAAAGCTGGGGGCAGTGAAACGAGGAAGGACTTAGCACAGAAGAAACAACAGGAGAGCCGATGCTGGGTTGCTTTAGCTCACTGGGAAGTCAGAGAAAAGGAAGCCTTGAAGACAGGTTCAGGGAATAGCCTGGGACAAGCTGCTGCTGCCCATTGCTACCCTGGTTGCAAGTCTTGTGATGACCTTTAGAGTTTAGGAGATGTGTGCTTGTTGGGGCAGAAGAGGGAGAAGGGGAAGGTGTGGGCTTGCTTCCCAGAGGGAAAGGGCATGAGCTGGCTCCTATATCTTGATGGTTTTTATCTGCCAGGCAGGAATTTTAGGGAGGGCTTCAGCAGGATATTCATCAGTTTTCCAGGTGTATCCTTTCAGGGTGGTGGTGGTCTCTACTGCTTGGTCAGTGCCAGGGCGGGAGGTATCTAGTCATTGCAGCTGGCCCACCTGGTTTTGCTGCTTTTCTGGGCCTGGAGCTGAAATATAACTGAAGCTTAGGAGATTACATTCTGTATCTGGCTGTAAATTGCTTGATCAGTTTTTTCAGCTAGCCGTCTGTTTCCCTATTCCACTGTCATTACAAAAATGATTGGGATGAATGATCCTAGGAAAAACAATTAAGAAGGAGATGGCTTTATTCCATCCTAGAGAACAATTAAAAAAAAAAAATCCTCACCCAAGGATATGTTTATTGATTTTAGAGAGAAAGAGGGGAGGAGGAGAAAGAAACATCAATGCGAGAGAAATATCAATTGGTTACCTTCCATACTCCCCTGACTGGGCATCAAACCTGCAACCTAGGTATGTGCCCTGACTGGGAATCAAACCCACAATCTTTTTGGTGTATGGGCGATGCTCCGACCAACTCAGTCACCCAGCCAGGACAAGAACAAAAAGACTTTTAACACTAGATTTATTCCAGACAAGTTTATGCTAATTTGACATTATTCCTATGTATGCATTGGGAAAGAGTAATAGGTAAAAACACTTTGGGCTTTGTAAGTCAGGCAGATGTGATTTTGAATTTCGGTTTGCTATTGTACATATTAGCTTTGTAAAACTGGATAAGCAACTTGAACACTCTGAGACTGCAGGAGGCAGGCAGCCTTCTAAAATGACTCACAGTGATGATCTCTGCTTCCTGGTATTCATACCTTTGTATTATACCCTCTCCTCCTGAGTGTGGGCTGGATCTAGCTATCCTTAAAAAATAAATAAATAAATAAATAAATAAATAAATAAATAAATAAACAGTTTATTTCTCTGTTCTTTTGGAGATTGAGAAGTCCAAGATCAAGGTGCCAGAAGACTTGATGTCTAGTGAGAGCCTGAATCCTGGTTCACTAAAGGGACCTGCTTTTATCTATCTATCTATCTATCTATCTATCTATCTATCTATCTATCTATCTATTTATTAAATGTTCTATTATTTTATGTTAACAATTACTCATTTCTTTTTTTAAAAAAAATATATTTGATTGATTTTTTACAGAGAGGAAGAGGGAGGGATAGAGAGTTAGAAACATCGATGAGAGAGAATCATCGATCAGCTGCCTCTTGCACACTCCCCACTGGAGACGTGCCCGCAGCCAAGGTACATACCCTTGACTGGAATCGAACCCGGGACCTTTCAGGCTGACGCTCTATCCACTGAGCCAAACCGGTTTCGGCAAGGGACCTGCTTTTAATTAACAGAACACAAGAAAACTGGTGGGATAATTCTTCCAAAATTAGGTTATAAAAGTTTGTGACTTCTCTCTTACTGGCACTCTCTGACTTGCTCACTTTGCTAAAGCCAGCTACCATGTTGTAGGCAGCCTCATAGAGGTCAGATCTATAGCATCTCAGACAGAGTAGCATAGGTGACGTGGTCTTGCTAATGTCATGTTAAGGAGGTAGAAGGAAGGTCACAGACATAACTTCATTCTCTTCTCAGTCTTGTAGGGCTGAGTCCTTAACCAGGTAGACAGTGTCAGAATTGAACTATAAATTGTAGGCCACCTGGTGATTGGAGGTGTTAAAAAAACACCCCCCCCCCCCCCCACTGGAAAAAGAGAATAAATTATTCCTCTTTTACAGATGAAGAAACTGAGGGCCAGAGAACTTACATACTTGTCCAATATTTCACAACTAGAAAATGTCAGCCTATATTCAAACCCAGTTCCCCCCATCATGACCATGTTAATAACAACCCTTATTTAATGAACAACTATTAGTTGTCAGGCATTACCCTAGGTCCTGAGAACACAAAGGTGGATAAATCAAGATCTCTGTTCTCATGGAGCTTATCCTCCCTCTTTCACTATAAAATTGGATATAAGAATTTAAACATTTTATTCTGGATTAATGTTTTTAATGTTTATTCTGGATTAATGTTTTTAATCTGACTGGGAAATGAAACATTTACTTTATCAACTTTGTCCTAATTTAAGTAAATTTTTCTATCAGTGATATAATAAAAGGCAGAGGCATGGTTATGTGTTTCAGTATTTGACTGGCTACTAGATAAATGATACAAATAATTTTTCATTGATTTTCATAACAGGGTTTGTGTCTTGAACTTCAGGCCTTTGTTTCATAAACTCTATTCATTTCTCATATTTTGGTATAAAGTTTAGTTTATGAAAGCCTACTTTTTATCTTGACTACAAAATTAAACAAAGATAGACTAGGTACAGTTTATTGCTGTTGCACAATTTAAGGAGTGCTGGACTTATTTGATGCTTGCAGGAATACTGTGAGAACCTAATTGGTTGTCAACTTATTGTGAAATTAGTAAGACTTAGAACTTCAAACCCACAACAGACCAGAACTCTATATTGTATCTGACTGAACACTGAAGCCATGAGAATAGCTTGTTTTATAGAACAAATATACATTTGACTGTCAGAAAAAAATGTTTCCAAAGCCCTCCTGAGAAGCGGTAGTGACTTAGTTCCTGATACAGCTGTGTGGTAGATTTATGGTGCATTGATATATTATTATACAGTAGTCCTCCTATCTGAGGTTTCACTTTCTGCAGTTTCAGTTACCCATGGCAAACCACGGTCCAAAAACATTAAATTTCTCCAACCATCAACATTGTCTGCTCCTGACATCTAACCATCAACATCAACCATGGCTCCATGATCCAAGATCACATGAAGATAATCTAATAATAATAGCCTAATGCTACATCACAATGCCAATGTCATTTACCTTACTTCATCACATATATGCATTCTCTCTCTCTCTCTCTCTCTCTCTCTCTCTCTCTCTCTCTCTCTAAGAATTGACTTTAAAAAACTATATATTTTATTGATTTTTTTAGAGGAAGGGAGAGGGATAGAGAGCTAGAAACATCAATGAGAGAGAAACATGGACCAGCTGCCTCCTGCACACCCCCCACGGGGGATGTGCCCGCAACCAAGGTACATGCCCTTGACTGGAATTGAACCTGGGACCTTTCAGTCTGCAGACCGATGCTCTATCCACTGAGCCAAATTGGTTTCGGCTACATATGCGTTTTATTACTGCATATCATAAGGTGAGAACAGTACAGTATTTTGAATGAACACAATTAACTTTTCCTACCGTTGTTATAATTGTTCTACTTTATAGTTAACATCTTGTTATAATTGTTCTACTTTATTATATAGTTAACCTCTTGTTATGCCAAATTTATAAATTAAACTTTAACCAGTATATATAGGGTTCAGTGCTACATATAGGATTCCAGGTATCCTCTGGAATACTTAAAATGTATCTCCCTTGGATGAGGAGAGGGGGGACTACTGTATGGATATTTAATACAAGCTGTGGCAGGTACTTGAAAAATGAATTGGTGTTAATATAGGTGTATTCTAAAGTGCTTCTTGAAATAGGTGCTAGGTTGGGGAAAAAATGGTGAGTGAATGTTGCTGAGTGAAACTGGGAGCCTTTTAAGAGCTCTAAAAGCATGTGAGGCTTTGACAATATACCAGGACATTTTACTTATTATAAGATAAATCTAACCTTTTCATTCTTAGATGTAGAAAAACAAAAGTAACATTTTATATTTCAAAGGTCCTTTTCTAAACCCTAAGCAGTTCTTAAGAGTTAAGCAATTAATTCTTCCATAGCTGTGAACATGGTTATATCGATATAACCTACTGCAGAATTGACTGACACCTTCGCAGTGCTCTGGAAATGGACATTCACAGTGATTTTTAAGATACTGTTTTAGTAGCAAGGAGAAAAGCCTTGGAATAAAATCATTATCATTCTAAGTCAACCCACTGTTGTAGTATTCAGACACTATTCTTACGTATTTAGGGCAGTGAGCTAGGGTTACTTCTTTACATGAAATCTTGAAATCACCTGGTGGAGGAAGTTGAACAATTAAGTGAAAAATAATTCCAACAGTGAAATTTCCCACTCACTAAGAATCAAGGGATTCTCTTTGTTGAGGGACAGGGGAAGGATGGGAAAAAGTTATGGCAGCAAAAAGAACATGATGGAGCAGTCAACTTGAAGGATTACTAAAAGAGGCTTGGAGACTCAACATTCATCCCTTTACTTAATAAAAACACACTGAAAGTCAATCTGGGATTTTTATAGATCATGGGCCTTTGTTTAATTAATGTAATAATTTCCTTATGTCAAAAGATAAATGCCATTAAATTTTGCATGCTCCCAAATTGATTTTTTCTTTTTTTTTTCCTCCCAAATTTAAATGGTTGTCAAATTTGTGCAACAAAGCAGTGCCACAAGGAGTCTAATGTGCTATATCAGATGAAAGAGGTCCAATGTATGTTCCCTGCTCTTAAAAATGTAGATGGAGGAGCTTTCAACTAATATGTACATTTTTAAAAAAATATATTTTATTGATTTTGTACAGAGAGGAAGGGAGAGAGATAGAGAGCTAGAAACATCGATGAGAGAGAGTCATCGATCAGCTGCCTCTTGCACACCCCAACTGGGGATATGCCCGCAACCATGGTACATGCCCTTGCCCGGAATCGAACCCGGGTCCCTTCAGTCCCCAAGCCGACGCTCTATCCATTGAGCCAAACCGGTTTCGGCTAATATGTACATTTTTAAGTGCAGTCTCTAAAGTTCTGGGTCTCCTCAGCAGTAACGAAGACCCCAATATCATCCAAACTTTGTGCTCTTCAAAGGAAAGGGCCCTATGTGGGTGGATATTCTGTTTGTACTAATTGATCTAAACCACCCTTATAACAGCTCTTCTCTCAATGCCCTCACACATTTATAAACACCTCTTGGAGGTGATAACCTAACCCACAACCCCTTCTTCCATTTGAGATACACATTGCTTCCCATTGTACTTGAAGTAAAAGCCAAACTCCTTATGTTAGCCTCTAATAACTTAAGTAATCTGGTTCTTTCCTCTTGTTTCAGCTCAAATGTCACTTTCTTGAAGATACCTTCGCAGATTAACTCAGTTAACACTCTTCCTTACTGACATTAACCTGTTATATTTTCTACATAGCAATTAATAGTTTGTCTTTCCCATTTTGAGAGTTATAACACCTTTATTCCTTTTTGTTTTGTAGTATTGCTATGGATTTAATCTAAATTTGCCATTTCTTTCAGCATGTCAACAGAGTTTTAGGAAGGAAAGGTCAAATGTATGCCTTTAGATCACCACCTTAAACTTGAAGTCACAGATTGTTTGGGGAATGGTTTATTTTGCTCAAAGGTATTTGTAAAGAAAATCAATGTTAACTCCTTAGTGAGATTCTGAGAAGTTAAAATAATCCTTTAGGGAACTCATTTACCTCTTTGACAGAAAGCAACTTTTAAAAAAAATTTTTTTAAAAAATATATTTTATTGATTTTTTTACAGAGAGGAAGGGAGAGAAATAGAGAGCTAGAAACATCGACCAGCTGCCTCTTGCACACCCCCTACTGGGGATGTGCCCGCAACCAATGTACATGCCCTTGACTGGAATTGAACCCGGGACCTTTCAGTCAGCAGACCGACGCTCTACCACTGAGCCAAACCGGTTTCGACTGACAGAAAACAACTTTTAAGATAGAGGACTACTCAAACTATTTCTGGCTGATTATTTCTCCCACAAAGCATGTGATTTATTAAACCTTTAAAAATTCCATCATATTTACCACCAGGGTCGTTTACAAATTAAAGGGAAAAAATGAACAGATTTGTTTTCAAAGTTAATTAAAAAAAATAGTTATTTATTTAAGAGAGGAAGGGAAAGGAAGAGTGAGATAGAAACATCAATGATGAGAGAGAATCATTGATTGGCTCCCTCCTGCACGCCCCACATTGGGGATTGAGCCTGTGACCTACACATGTACCCTGACCCGAAATCAAACCATGAATAGGTCGATACTTAACCACTGAGCCAAGCTGGCTGGGCTCAAGGTTAATTTCTAATTTGAATTATATAACTGATCCATAAGGAATCCATCCCAAGCTACTAAGTAACATCCATATGTTATCAAGTTGTTCCACTGAGAGAAATAAATGGCATTTGATATCTAATAATGTCAAAGTGTGTGCTGATTTAGCTTCTGGTCTATAAGATATTACCAGTGACAGAGTTTTGACTGGTAACACTGTGGTAGATGGCTGAATAACTGGAAATCAGATAATCTCAGTTAAGGATGGAAGCCACCCTTTAAAAACAATATTTTACTAATACATCCTAGTTTACTAATATATTCTAGTTTTATAATGCTTTCATTTTAGACCACTATATTAGATGATTTTGCTTATGGTAATAGAAAATCCAATATAAAGTGTCTTAAACATAAAGGGCAGTCATTTGGCCTAGATAACAAAAAAATTAAAGGCAGAATAGTGATCAAGTGTTGTTCAATCAGAGTTCTAGTTTCATTTCTCACTAATTTTTGGCTCTGTCCTCTTCTATATGGTTCGCTTCATCCCCATTCTGGTAGCTAGAGAGCTGTAGCAATTCCAGGTCTTTAAAATACACAGGACATTTATTTCTTCCTAAAGAGGGAGGACACATCTTTTCTCAAAGCCCCTACAATATTGCCCTTGCTTTTCATTAGCCTGTATTGGGTCACATACTATTTCTGGACCAATTCCTGTGGCCAGAGTGATACTATGTCTTAATAGGCTTAGACCCAAGTTCCTGAACAATTTTTGTAAGGGCAATGGCATTACATTCACCCATATTTTTCAAATGGTGGTGGATCACATAACCCAAGAATGGGTCATAAATTTAATCTTTGGGTCCTAATTATTTTTTAAAAAGTAGATTTGAGATTGCATTGCACATATGAAGTGTTAGTTTTATGACTTTGGTGTTCATACATATATTATACACACCTACATTATAATGTAAAATCTGTTTTTTAATGTGAATTGGAGTAAAAAAAAAATTTGAAAGCTACTAGCTTAAGACAAAATTCCCCAAGCTGAAGTGGAGTTAGCTTTTGCTTACATACATGGATTATACTGGTATAGGAGAAGAATAGACACTTGAAAGAAAATGAGGGTATTGTTTGAGAGAGGAAAAGAGATGCTGGGGACATAGCAATTTCCACTGCAGCCTGTCTACCACTTTAGTTATTATTTAATCTACATTGGATTTCAATATAGTCATAATCAAACATATTTTAGTTTTTCCAATGCTTTCTAAATTTCAAAGTGCATCTCCCTTCTGAAAAAGCACTTCATTCCTTCTGTATAATAAGTATTCACGAGGAGGCAATTTATACATCTTATAATTTGGTTGTTGGAAAATATTATGGTAAAAAGAGTCACTGAAAAAGCTTGGCTTCCTCTTGGTCAGCAAGGCTTAGTGGCTGGCATGGTTGAGCATTGACCTATGAAACAGGACATCACGGTTCGATTTCCAGTCAAGGCACATGCTTAGGTTGTGGGCTCGATCCCCAGTGTGGGGTGTGCAGAAGGCAGCTGGAATGATTCTCTCATCATTGATATTGCTCTCTCTCTGAAATAAAAATATATTTTTTAAAAAAGGTTGGCTTCCTAGAAAACCACCATGTATTTTAACTAACTGAGCACATCTTACCATTGTGCTAGCCTTTATTTAGGTTAAAATTATGATCTTATTTGACAAGAACTTAGGGCCCATTCTTATCCAATCCCTTTCATTTAATAAACGAAGAAACTAAGTTCTAGAGAGGATGAACTTATCTAAGGCAGTTAATTAGTTGCAGAACACAAGTCTCTTGATACCTGCTTAGAATTCTTTCCATTGTACTAATTAACAGTGCAATTACAGCAGCTTGAAAAGATGAAAGCAAATAAACATGCTATATTTCAGAGGTATCTAGATGGTTTTTTTCCAAGAATTATAGGTAGCCCTAGCCAATTTGGCTCAGTGGATAGTGTCAGGACTTACACAGGAGGCAAGTAATCATTAAGTTTCTGTCTTTCCCTCTCTCTAAAATTTAATGGAAAAATATCCTTGGATGAGGATTAACAAAAAAACAAAACAAAACCAGGCTTAGGGATGGGTGTTGGGGGGGAGAGTCGTCAATCAGGGAAAAAGGAGGTATGTAAAACTTTACACAATAAAAAACCCCACAAAACAAATGAAAAAGCTGACATATTTTGGGGAGTTAAAGTGCATTTTTTTAAAGCAACAGGGAGGGCTTATTAAAGAAATGTTTTTGAAGTCTTCGAAAGGCAAATAGTTACTGCCTTATCTGTTTTAGTGAGGCTACGGATTTTAAGGCTAATTTTCATGTTATAGTAAGAATTGTATTTCTCATTAATACTTAACCCTTTAAGCTAGGGAATTCAATTCACCAAACAATTTTTGTATTAAAAATCTGCTAAGTTCTGTGAATGATCCAAAAGAAGTCTTAGCTAAAAAAAGTATAATTTGTATATTTACATATGTATGGTAATAGCACAAAAATGACATAGGAAATAACCCTCATTAAGAAATGAAGACAATTTCAACTACTAGAAATATAGATATTAAAAGTGGGAAAGTCCTTTTGGGTTGAACACATTAGGAAAATTTTACTGTTTCATGAACAGGCTTGGAAGGGTAGCCGTCATTTAAAGACAAGATGAAAATATTACTTAGAATCTATAATAATAGAAGCATGAATTTCATGCATTGGGACTCTAGTCTATACCAGTGGTTGGCAAACTGCGGCTTCCGAGCCACATGCAGCTCTTTGGCCCCTTGAGTGTGGCTCTTCTACAAAATACCATGTGCTGGCACACACGTACAGTGCAATTGAAACTTTGTGGCCCATGCACAGAAGTTGGTTTTCGGCTCTCAAAAGAAATTTCAACTGTTTTACTGTTGATATTTGGCTCTGTTGACTAATGAGTTTGCTGACCACCGGTCTATACTAATAAAAGAGTAATATGCTAATTAGAGTGGATGTCCTTTTGGACAAAGCCATGGTGGTGGGGCCGAGGCCGAGGCGGTTAGGGGAGATCAGGTCAGCAGGGTACAGCAGTTAGGGGGATCAGGTTGGCAGGCAGGTGAGCAGCTAGCAGCCAGTGGTCCTGGATCATGAGAGGGATGTCAGTCTGCCGGTTTAGGCCCAATCCATGTGGCAGTTGGATGTCTCCTGAGAGGTCATGGATTGGAGAGTGTGCAGGCCAGACTTGGGCCTCTAGTATTATTATACAACAGGCGAGCAGTTGGCTTCAAGAATAAGGTGACCAGACATCCCGATTTTTAACAATTTGTCCCATGTCCCATGGCATTTTTAAAAAGTTCGGGTTTTTTGAAAGAAATTGGGACTTTTTTAAAACTTGTGGGACAAATTGTTAAAAATCGGGACAGTCACCTTAATCAAGAACCAAGTTGGGGAGGATTGGGATTGAAGAGATTTAGTAGCAGATAGGAGGGTTCCAGTCAATAGATAAATTTAAATGCAGGTATCTAAAGTCTCAAAAGAGGTTAGGGGGAAAATTATAAAGCACAAGAGGTCTCATTTGTCAAGAGGCTGACATCCTGGACAGATGGCATAATCAAGGGCTCAGGTTCAGCAATCATAGAAGGGGTCTAGTTATCAGACTTGAGGTATCCGTAAGATATAGACATTATGGCATTATCCATGCTTCTCAAACTAGGGTAGATTTAATCCTGGGATTAGCTGACAAAAAGCATTGCATGTGTTATGATGAATCTTTTTGGGAAAATAATTTTACTTGATAGCAATGTAATCCGTTTTCTACATATATATTTTAAAAATAAGCAGTAATACTTTGAAATAGCTAATTTTGGATGAATCTAGAAAAAATAATACAAAATTTCAAAGAAATGTTCAGATTTTAGTAGGATGTTTTAGCTATACGGTACTTCCAATTCACTATTTGATGCTATTAGAAAAATGTGAAAGGTAGTAACTGCAAAAAGGAGTCTTTAGAAAAGATCCATTTAAAACCAAGTTCTGGCCCAAACCGGTTTGGCTCAGTGGAAAGAGCGTCGGTCTGTGGACTGAAAGGTCCCAGGTTCAATTCCGGTCAAGGGCATGTACATTGGTTGCGGGCACATCCCCATAAGGGGTGTGCAGGAGTCAGCTGGTCAATGTTTCTATCTCATCGACATTTCTAGCTCTCTAAGCCTCTCCCTTCCTCTCTGTGGAAAATCAATAAAATATATTAAAAATAAATAAATTAAAAAACAACAACAAAAAAACCAAATGCTGGCATTTATTGTGCGACCATGACCAAATTAAAAAATTGCCTAATCTTTTGGGATTGTTGTAAAGATCATAGGTAGCATACAAACATCTAGTAAGATACCTGATATATAAACAGCTGCTTAATAATGTGACAAAGGGGAAAAAGCAGGGGCTAGAGATGCTTAATCTTGCTGCGTCAGATGAACTCAGTTCCTGTCACCTGAAGGGCTGTTTGCATAGAGAAAAAAAACTCAAGACTAGAAGTGTGAGTGTGGAGTGAAATTTAACTGAGACATAGTTGGATATGCAGGGAACTAATATATGCTACATATCTATTCCTAATCACTCGGTTCTAAGTTTTTTATGCATTCTCATTTAATTTGAATAACCCTTCACAGAAGAAATACCTGGGGTTCAGGAGGGCTCAACTGCCCAATGTTAAGTAGCTGGTTGAATAGTGGAGTAGGAACCTAGATCTAGCGATTCTACCACATCCTGCTCTAATGAGGGAAGTTACTCCTACTCCCCAAAATGGGAAACAGGTTTGAGTAAGTGAGATAAAATAAAACAATGGTTATCTGCAGTTCTTGATCATAGTAGCTCTTGAGTTGGTGATCTGTGTTGTGTGGTGTGACATGGGAAGAGAAGCCTAGAGACAGGAATGTCAGAAAATTTTCATAGTATTCTAAGAATAAATTGATAGAGGTTTAGAGTCTCATCATCTTCAAGTACAGTCAAGTCTCATTAATTTAGATTACAGTGTATGGAATTTGCAAAAATGTATGTAGGAACTGAGAAACAAGGTATCTGAAAATATTCTTCATATTTCCTCCCATCTTCCCCAATAGTTCAGCTTAAATCAGAGCCATGTCATTCTTAGTGACTTTTGCCTAAGAGCCATTCTGAATTCTAGGTAACAGAGCAATTGAGCTAAAATCACAAAGGGTAGCATTTTGTAAATATAATCCAGCACACCCTATTCCATTTATTGTTGTTTACCTTAAACATTCCTTCCTTTATTGAGCATCACTTCAATAAGTCCTTTTGCCAATAATGAAGACACACAGAGCTGGATAAGACCCTTTAAGAGCTCAGTCCAACTGGGAATCATGAGACTTTCAAACTATCACAGTTGAGACAGATATAAAAAATGAGGCCAAAATAGAAAGATACAGAGAATGAGAGTACCTAAGGTAAATTCAGTCATAGTGCTGAAAAGCAAATAGGAATTTGTCAGGAAGCAAGAAAGGGAAGGAATAATTTTTTGAGACCTGACAGCATGAAACAGTGTGATGTTTACGGAATGGCAAGAAATTCCATGAGATTGGTGGGCTGCAGGATAGACATGGCTGGAAAGATTAGACCCTAAAGAGTTATGTTATGTTAAGGAATTGGGACTTTATCTTGTGAGTCAAGATAGAGTTATAACCATGAGACCCTTTGAAATTATGTGAAGAAATACTCATAATACATATTTAGATTTTTGATTCTTTTAGTTTTCTTAAAATCTAAGAAATATAAAAAACTTGAATAATTTTATTTAAAATTCCAAAATGCCAGATATAAAGTAAATCATCTTTTATTTTCATCTTATATTTGGTTATCATGAGACATGCAAAACCCTTCAATTTTAATGAGAACAGTGTTTTTGTGTCTTTTTATCACATATCCGCTTAATATTAGGTGTAATGTTGCTAAGTCGGATCCGCATGTGAGGTGCAGCATCAAGCCTTTTCCGATATTTTGTTTTTGTTGCAGCATAATATGAAAATCCTGTTTCACACAGGTGCATTGTAGCAAAAGGAAGAAGTACACGAACTGCACGTGTTGCAATGCTTGGGTACTCTTGAATTAGGCTACTCCAAAAATCATTTAGGGAAAGTTCACTGAAATTTTGTTTCACTTGAGAATCAGATGTTAAATCAATCAGGCTCTCATAGTCCCGTGCACTTAATGAGGCTGGTTTAACAGATACTGTAAATGGATTTCTAACCCAAGCATTATTGTCATTTGTTACAGGAAAATATTTTAACAGAGTAGAGCGCAAACCCCGTAGGTGCTGCACAATGGCACTGCATATATCTTTATCAACCGTAGAATTAATTTCGGTCAAAAAGTCACTTAGTGTAGGAAAACAATCAAAGTTTTCTTCTTCTACAGATGAGGCCCAAAACGCCAATTTTCTTAACAATGATGACATTTTATCAAATACTGTAAACACTGTCACATTTTTTCCTTGCATTGACAGATTAACCTCATTTAATTTAGTAAAAATATCTGCAAGATATGCAAGTCTTAGGAGCCAAGATAAATTTGTTAAACAATCAGACAGTTGGAAAGCAGAATCCATGAAAACCAATAGTTCACGACGAAGCTCAAAAAGTCTTACAAGAACTTTACCTCGGGAAAGCCACCTCACCTCTGTATTTAGAAGAAGTGCTGTGTGCTGGGCACCCATTTCTTCACATAAAATTTTTAGTAGTCTGGATTGATGTGGTCGAGCTTTAATATAATTGATGATTTGTACTGCTTGATCTAGCACATTCTTTAGAGATGTAGGCATTATTTTAACTGCTAGAGCATGTCTATATAATAGGCAGTGACTACTGGTACTTTCCGGAGCCACATACTTTACCAAGGCAACAGCCTCAGCAATTTTTCCATCCATTGCCCTAGAAGCATCACTACAAATATCAACACATTTCCCCCATTCAATCTCATGTTTCTGCATAAAACTGTTGATGCAGTTGAAAATTTCTTTACCAGTAGCATTACTTTGCAGAGATTCACATAAGAGTAGGTCTTCCTCAATAGACTTATTAAACCGGTAACGAACAAACACAAGTAGCACAGCAAGTCCTGAAACATCAGCTGATTCATCTAGCTGCAGCGAAAACCCATCACAAATTTTCAGTCTACAAACAAGCTCTTCTTCAATGTCAGCAGCTAGATCCTTAATTCGGCGTGCAATAGTGCTGTTTGATAGTTGCACTGCATCTATTTTTTTACTGTATTGTTCATCAAACATCCGCATCACGACATCTTTTGCGCAAGGCTTGATAAGCAATTCTCCAACAGTATGAGCCTCTCCACTCAGGGCTATGTGGTAACTTACATTGTACGATGCCTCTGTAGCACTTTCATTATCTGTATTGACAATTTTAGGTGGTAGGCGTTTGTTATTTTCAGGTGAATCAAGATGTTGCTTGAAAAAGCTTATGTCTTTGTCCTTATATGCAGCATGTTTAGTTTCCAAATGTCTTCGAAGCTTACTAGGGGCCAAAGAGCTATTTGATAAAATTTTCTTACATAACACACACTGAGCATGAGGTGCATCTCTGTTTCCAAAGTAAGTAAATCCAAAAGACAAATAACTTTCATCATATTTTCTTCTTTTTGGTTTCTTACTAAATGTTATTTTGTTGGAATTGGACATAAATTGAACCCTGGAAAGCTCATCTTCTGATTTTTTAGAAACTGATGGCTGCAACTGTTCATCGTCACTTTGTAATATTCCAACTTTTTGATCATTTGATTCAGACACAATTTGATAAAATGATTCTACTTCTTGTTTAAGACTTCCTTGTTTTGGCAATAGATCCATAGACAATGTATTTGTGGTACAAAACATGGTTAGTTTAAAATAAACATTGAGTATGACAAATTTGTTGAAATTATAAGACAGGATATATAGAAGATGAGCAATCATCAAAGAGATGATATATAGCAACACATCAGTTAATTTGTAAATGCTGCCTATGCATCAATGCGCAGATGGAGCATCACACGTTCGTCTATCAGGTGATCTCTCATGCGATTTCCTGGTGCTCTCAGGTATGGCACACCTTTTCTTAAAGGTAGATTATCACATAAAAATAAAAGCTATAGAAATGAGTTTAGTAGTCTTAAACTTATATCTTAAGATAAACTATTAAAAAATCTACTGTTACCATTACCTTTTTTTCCCTCAGAACACTTATTAGAGAACATTAATATTCTATAAAACACAACTATTGGGTTAAGAAATAATAGAATTGATAAGCATGTTTTTAAAGGAACTTGAAGAATATGTCCCATGCCATGGGTTGGCAAACTTTTTCTGTAAAGGGCCATATAATCAATATTTTTTACTTGTGAGCCATATGGACTCTGTTGTAACTCCTCAATTCTATACTTGTAGCATGGCAGCACAATACGTAAAAAATGGGCACGGTTGTGTTAAAAATACAGCATAGGGCATAATTTACCAACCCCTTTTCATGGTATCTTGGAATTTCTCTTAGCTTTCTGATGCCTGTTGCCATTAGATACATTCATTGTTGATACTATTATATATCTGAAGGCTCCTTTCAGGGCTAATAACTATGAAGCTGTATTAAAAACACACAAAGAGAATATAATAGAATCAGGGGCATAGAATGGGAGGGGACTGTTAATTCTCAGGGGGAAAGGGGTGTCTGTGTTGGGGGTACGGGAAGAGACTGGACAAAAATCATATATCTATGGATGAGGACAGCGGGGGTAAAGGCAGAGGGTGGAGTGGGGACCAGGTGGAGGGAAGTTATGGGGGTGGGGGGGGGGGAGGGAGGAGAAACAATTGTAATAATCTGAACAATAAAGATTTATTAAAAAAAACACACACAAAGAGTTCAAGTTTTGCAAGACATGGAATTCTGCTATATCCTAAATACAGTGTTGAAATTGAAAAATAAACTATAGACCAAAAAATTAGCTACTATTTCTCTGAACTTAAGATTACATATTTATATTATCCAAATCGACTCATTCAAAATGATGTATATTTTACTGATTACTCTGCATTCATTACTGTATAGATGAATACTTAACCAAGACCTAAAAACATAAGTTGCAATTTTATTAGGTTTATTCCTCATATACTTTTTTAAAGCATAAATTAAAAGGGTAATACAAATTTTATGACCTCTAAAGAATAAAACTAGCTTCATAAGTTAAGATATAAGAATTTAGTATCTATCCAAATACAGCTACTCTTGATTTACACTTTATGACTTGGCTACAGAGTAAGCTTTGTAGTCTCAATTAGATCCTAAATCAAAATGGTTTCCTATTAATTAGCTAGAGGGTAAGATACCTGAAATGAGGAGTACTCCCCTTCTGGAATCACATTCTCCACCTTGGCAGCTTGAAATGCAGACTCTTCAAAAGAATAAAATTAAGGGGTGGGATGGAAGGGGAATAACCAATAGCCTAGAATGAGAAAAATTTAAATTAGAGATTGTAAAAGCAGCATTAACTACATACCTCTGAATTGACCACCCATTACAATTTATTTTAGATCCTGGCAATGCAGAACTTAGACTGAAACATAAATGCCCATAATAAATATGCTAATATTTTTGTCCTATTTAATACCCTGGTAACTTCATTGTTTTGAGATGCTCTTCCATCCAGTGACTTCATAGAAATGTTCAAAAACTAAACCTAACTTTTAAAAGTATAGCCACACTTTAATTGTCTCTAAAACCAAGCACTAAGAGTCATCTAAAATGGAAGTAACCTATACATGGAAGTGTTACATGAAATATGCCTTTTTGCTGTAACCATGGGTCCCCTCATTAACCAATCTCCAAGGTTACCAATGCATACTGAGTGATCACTGTTCAGCCAGTAATTGCTAAATCCCTTACAGAACTCATTTCATCCTTAAAACAAACCTGAGAGCCAGGGACTATCAATAACGCCACTTTAGTGATGAACAGACACAGAGAAGTCACCTTTTAAGTGAAGAACTAATAAGAACCCAAAAAGTTTGAGTGCAGAACCTTACATGCCTCGCCATTACTTGTGTGTCCCTGAATAATCAAGCACTAAAATATCTGCTATCAGAAGTTGGGTGGTGCAGGGAGAAACGGGTTACAACTGCCAGAAAGTTGAGGACCTCAAAAACTGGCAGCAGCAGAAAGCCCCACTTCTCGATGCATGGGAGCAAAAGAGCAGATGTCCTTCCCATAGTCTCTTATTTGGATTTAGCAACAGAGAACTTCGGGGAGTTGCTGGGGGATCTAAAAGATCAGGATCCCTCTCCTCTGCTGCCGGAGGGCACAGCGGGGCAGGAAGCCTGCTTTCAGGAAAGTGGGCCTCAGCCCCACCTCCTCAGCGGTGCTTCCCCCACACTCTCGAGGACGGAGTCTGCACTCCCTAGAGAGCAAAGTTTCCATTCCACTCTCAGAAAAGGGCGGCTCCCTCATTTTTTTTTTGTTTTGTTCGTTTCTTCCGGTTACACTGACAGGCAGCACCATCCCTTCACCACCACCCTCAGGCGTTTGAACAATACCCTCAGAGACAGGAGGGCTCGGGAGGTGTGCAGGCCATTCAGAAAAAAGCCTGGGAAGGACACCCCTACCAACACCGAAATGCTTTCAGCAATGGTCCCCTCAGCTCTCCCCTGGGTCCTCGGTGTGAGAAGCTCGCAGGCCGCCACGTCTGGGGTCGCTCCCCTGTCGGAGCCCACCCTTGCCTGCACACATCTCCTCTTGGGTCCCCGGACGGCCGCCTCGGCTCACTACCACATGGACGCGCCTGAGCACCCCATGACTAGCTTATCCTACTTCGTCCCGGTCAGGGATGGAGAGCACGGTCTAGCGCGGCCAGGCTGCAGGGCAGCAGCGCCCGCGGCCGCCATCTTAAAGACAGACAGCTCCTGGCGGCGGCCATTTCAGGGCGCACCACCAGCCGCCGCCGCCGCGGCCGCGCGGGTCCTCACCTTCACCGAGGCCTGGACAGGGTCAAGAGCCAGTCGTCGCGGACTGGGGGGTGGGGTGGGGGAAGGAGGCGAGAGGGGGGAAATGGGAAACAAAACAGGGAAGAAGGGTTCGGGGACAGGGTGATGCTCTCGGTTCGGGGGTACCGCCTAGGCCACCTCCACAGAGATCCGGCTCGCGGCTGGCGCGGTCGCTCTTCAGAAGATAAATTTAGCACCCCGGAGCGCCCCAAATCACAGTCTCCCACGAGCGACGCCTCCGCTAGCCAATCAGCGCCGCCCATGCTCCTCGTCACCAATCCGCGCTGAGCAGGGGGCGGGACTAAGGGAAAGGACCCGACTCTGTGGGCGTGGCCAAGCCGCCGTGGAGCTGGGCGCGTTGTGTCCGTGAGGCCGAGGTGCTGTCAGGCTGGGGCGAAGGTTTTCAAACTCCCCAGGGCCCGCGTCAGCCCGGACCCTCGTTTGGCATGCAGATGCCTGGTGCTGCCGGACGGAGTCTATGGTCCTGCAGGCCCGGGCTGGGTTCGAGAATCCTCAAATTCTCAGCTCTGGGGACCCGATAGAATTCGCTGGACCGCGAGGCGCGCGCGGAGGAGCAGAGCGCCTCTGGGCTTCCAAGGCCTCTTTGTTCTCCGAGCCACACCCCAGGCTTCGATTGCACTACTGCCTCCTCTTTTTCTGATTTTCCCACTGAGATCTGGGTCGAAAACGCCCTTCGCCTTCCCCGGCCACCGCCCCCCAACTCCCTACCCCCCTTCCCGGCGCTGGTGTGTCTGGGGCCCCCGCTGGCCCCGGCAGAGAGCTGAGCCTTGGGGCGCCCCTCTCACCAGAGCTCTTGGCTGGTGGTGACCCCAAATAGGACCGGAGAGGCGCCGTGTGGGATGGGTAAGGGATAGCGGCGTCTCCGCGGTGTCCACGGGAGAGATGAGAGTCGGCTTGCTGTGTCTCTGCATCTCTCGCCCGCTGAGCCCTTCCCCAAGGAGCGCCCGGCGTTCTCACCCGCCGGCCAGTCCCCAGAACTGTTTGCGAGCCGCAGCTTTCGGGTTTTTCATCCGCAGCCCTACTCCCTCTCTTCTAAAAAACAACATCGCAAAAGCCTGCGGGTTTTGTATTTTCATTTTGTGTGAGATCCGTGCAGTCGGTTTTTCAAACTGGCACTTGGAAATATTTACATTTTCTTGGGGGAAGATTGTTAAAGTACATTAAACAGTAGGTCCCAAATGTTTGCGATAGTTTAGCCTTTCGAGGCCCGGTAGAAATAGCTAAATGAAAATTGGATCATGTTTACAGGCACTGCACCAATGACAGAAAGTGTCCAACTGGTAGTCAAAAGCCAGGGGAGTTCTTATTTTTCTTAAATATGCTCCTTTGATATGTGAATAAATTTCATAGACATTGAAAAAAAAGCTCAACCCTTAATTGAACACAATTTTCAGGACTGCTTGCATAGATGATTTTCTAGGATTGATAATAGAAGCAAACATTTGTTCCTAAATTTAAAAAAAAAAAGTTTTTATTTATTTCAAGAGAGGAAGGGAGAGGGAGAGAAAAGTATCAATGATGAGAGAGAATAATGGGTCAGAGAATCATGGATAAGCTGTTTCTGCATGACCCTCACTGGGGGTCAAGCCCACAACCTGGGCATGTGCCCTGACTGAAACCCAAGGGTGACCTGGTTCATAGGTCAGCTCAACCATAGCCACAGTGGCCAGGCTGGTCCTAAATGTTTGTATATTTCAGAGGAGAAGGGAGAAAGAAAGAAACATCAATGTGAAAAGGAAGCATCAATTGGCTGCCTCCTGCAGGATCCCTACCAGGACTCTGCATCTGGGGCGTGTGGCCTGACCTGGGTTGAACTGGCAACCTTTTGGTGCACAGGACAATGCCCAGCCAACTGAGCCACACAGGCCAGGGCTGTTCTACAAACATTTTAATGTATTGTAATAGCTCATTTACCCACCACAAAACCCTAAGATAACTTGCCCAGGTTCCCAAAGGTAATTGGTGATGGAGCTTACCTAGACTAGATACAGTGCTGGTTGTGGGAACTTTAAGCCATGCATAAGTATCTGGGGGGTGTGTGTACATGCAAACTTAGGTAGAAAACTATTGTGGATAGGGCTACAATAATATTTTGGCTAAGCAGGTAGGCCATTTAAAGAGTAACTTGACAGAAAGAATGTATGCTATGTTCATAGCAGCACAATTTACAATAGCTAAGATTTGGAAATAGCCTAAGTGACCATCAGCAGATGAGTGGATTAAAAACTGGTACATCTAGCCGAAACTGGTTTGGCACAGTGGATAGAGTATTAGCCTGCGGACTGAAGGGTCCCTGGTTTGATTCTGGTCAAGGGCATGTACCTTGGTTGCGGGACATCCCCAGTAGGGGGGCGTGCAAGAGGCAGCTGATCGATGACTCTCATCGATGTTTCTAATTCTCTCTCTCTCTGTAAAGAAATCAATAAAATACATTAAAAACAAACAAACAAAAAACTGGTACATCTAGCCCTAGCTGGTTTGGCTCAGTGGATAGAGCATCAGCTTGCAGACTGAAGTGTCCCAGGTTCAATTCCAATCAAGGGCACATGATTCTCTTCATTGATGTTTCTATCTCTCTCCCTCTCCCTCTCTCTTCCTCTTTCTGAAGTCAATAAGAATAAATATATATTAAACACAAAAAAATCTGGTACACCTACACAATGGAATACTATAAAGCTGTGAAAAAGAAAACTCACCATTTGCAGCAGCATGGAAAGACCTGGAGCGTATTATGCTAAGCAAAATCAGCCCGAAATAAGCCAGTCAGAGAAAGATATTACATGATCTCATTCATCTGTGGAATCTAATGAACAAAAATAGATCTAAAGACATAGAAAGCACTTAAATAGACTGTCAAACCTCAGAGGGAAGGCAGGGGAGAGTGGGCAGATGGGAAGAGATCAATCAATGAACTTGAATTATATGCATAATCCAGGAACACAGATAATAGGGTAGTGAAGGCCTGGGGCAGAGGGTCGGGGTAATGCTGGCAGAGGTCAACGGGGCTGGAGGGGGAAGGGGCTTATGTAATATTTTCAAAAATAAAGAGTAATAAAAATATCCCTGAATAAAAATAAAAAGGAACTTGGTTTGTTTCCTGGGATTCAAGTAAAATCATCACTAGAAGTAGTGACAAGAATTTTGACTGATACTCCCCATTTGCAGCTTTAGTCAGTTGTAAGAGGTCTGAGATGGTAATTCTGTTCATGTTGGTTGCATGAATTCATTTGAGGTGCAATTAGGTTTGCCAGAGCAAATGATGAGACAGGGAGTTCTGGAGCTAGTATTGTAGGTCCGAGTGTCCCACAGCCACCCAGCCTTTATACTCCTCCCTTTGCTGGTTAGCATATGTTGGCCCTGGGAGGGACAGGACTGCAGCTGAGGCAGACCAAAAGTGAGCTAACAGTTGGAGGCCATCTGCTGTGCACACTAGGCCCCCTGAACGGGACAACAAGACCTTTTTTATTAAATATATTTCTACTGATTTCAGAGAGGATGGAAGAGGGAGAGAGAGATAGAAACATCAATGATGAGGGAGAATCATTAATCAGCTGCCTCATGCATGCCCCTACTGTGGATTGAGCCTGCAACTCAGGCATGTGCTTTGACTGGAATCGAACCATGACCTTTTTGTTCATAGGTTGATGCTCAACCACTGAACCACACCAGTAGACCCCTTTCCCACATTTTAAAGGAAGAAAATAATGAATCCCAGAACTATCACATGACTAGTGTCAGATAGATAATTGGTGACAAAGTTGGAATAAATCTCAATGTGTATGGCGCATCCCTTAAAATTCCTTTTTATCTCCCATTGTACTTGATGTTAAACTATTTATTTGATAGATAAACTGTAAATTTTTGTTGATATGTAAATTAAGCCATCTCGCAACTGTTTAAGAATTTGCCTGTAGAAACCTTAATTGTTTCTATAGTTACTAATTATTCCAGTGATATTTTAGTGCCCTTTAGTTTCTACAGATTAATGATTTGGTCAACTGCCCAACTATCCACCTTTTAATTCAGTTCTGGCTCTGATTAGGAAAGATTATGTGAGAATCAGAAGCTGAAGGATGGGGCAATTCACTCAGAAAAGGACTGTGGCAGCCATTGCACTGAGTAACATTCTAGCATAATCCTATATAATAAAAGGCTAATATGCAAATCAACCGAATGGGCAAATGACCGGTTGCTATAATGCGCACTGACCACCAGGGGACAGACGCTCAATGCAGGAGCTATCTCCTGGTGGTCAGTGTACTCCCACAGGGGGATTGTTGCTCAGTCAGAATCCAGGCTCATAGCTGGCAAACAGTGTCAGTGACAGGAGCTTCTCCCACCTCTGCTGCAGTGCTAAGGATGTCTGACTGCCAGCTAAGGCTCACTCCCTCCAGGGAGCGAGCAGGAAGTGAGCCTAAGCTGTCAGTTAGACATCCCCTGAGGGTTTCAGGATTGCGAGAGGGTGCAGGCTTGACTGAGCACCCCCCCTCGAGTGCATGAATTTCATGCACCGGGCCTCTAGTTCTCTTTATAAAAGGCCTAAGACACTGTCACTTTAAATTGTGACATATTGCACAAATAAATGCCACACATTCCTTTTCTAGGCACTGCAGTTGAGACCTGTTGGTCTTGAAAAAAAAATAGGCTCCTAATTGAGAGGCCTTGAATTTGGCAAATCAGATGTTTTCTCACATTGGGATGGGTGGGAGGCAGGAATTATACTTATATAAAGAATTCAGGTTCCTGCCTGGCCAGTGTTGCTCAGTGGTTGAGCATTGACCTATGAATGATACCAGTCGGGCATATGCTTGGGGTGTTGATTGGATCTGCAGTGGGGGGCATGTAGGAGGTAGCTGATCAGTGATTGTCTCATCGTTGAAGTTCTATCTCTCTTTCCCTTCCTCTGTGAAATCAATGAAAGGATATTTTAAAAAAAGAATTCAGGTTTCATACATACATAATATTTTATCTGGAGCTTCAGACTTTATAAAGCACCTTCAATCTTTTATTTGAACCTCAAGACAATTCAATTAGTTAAGCTGGGAGGAGTAAGAATACCTTACAAATAAGGAAGCTGAGGTTAGGGGAAGTTGATCCATGTCTTTTAAGCTTCCTTTTCTTTAGAAAGTTTTCATAATTAGGATAATGCATTTTAGAATATTCCTGCTAAGTTAATGATCTTAGGCTAAATAGTATGATCAGAACTGTTATTTCGAAAAGCACAATATTCTTTTAGGGTTGTCCTTTTATAGAAGGTGAAAACTAGTATTATTCTCTGACTTTCCTAGGAAGGTTAATGTTAAACTTTTAAAAGCTATTCCTTTAAAAAGAATGCCAGACATAGACAATTTTTAAAGCCACAGTGAAGGTTTGCACATCATTTAAACACTCAATTACTTGGGGAGAGACTGAAATGCCAGGGATGGGGTTATTTATGGTGCCGTGCTGAGAGCCAGCACGTATACATTTATTTGTACAAGAGTGGAATCCTGGCCCTGGATCATTTCCCAACTTGTTCGAAAATCCGGGCAAGTCATTTATTATGTCTGTATTTTGGAATTATAGCCTTGCTTCAAAGGCGTGTTCTGTGAATAAATGAACCTCTATTTTGTAAATCTTGTTTAAATTTCTCTGATGAAAGGCATATCAGTGTTGATAGTTATGAAAGGTAAGGATGCTGATAGTAACAACAATGTCTTGGATTAATGCCGTATCATTTCTCTGAGAAGCTTTGAATTGACTTGGGTGAAGCTAAATGTCCAGGTCTTTCTAAGCAAGCAGAAGCTCTCTCTTCTTATGACTGAGAAGACTGACCTTTTCTTCTTGAAGGCTCTATAATCACCTTACTTAAGGCAGTTACTTACAAGGGGATGCTTATTCCCTTTAAGGCCCATATTAACTGTCCTTTATTTCCTAATCTAGATCTAAACTAGAGTCATATCTTAGCACCAGAGGCTTGGTGCATGAAAATTCGTGCACTCAGGGGTGGGGAGGTCCCTCAGCCCAGCCTGGTCCCTCTCGCAGACTGGGAGCCATCAGTTGGACATCCTTAGTGCTGCCGAAAGGAAAAGGCTGGAGAGGCTCCTGCCACTGCTGCTGCGCTCACAGCCATCAGCCCAGCTTGTGGCTGAGCAGAGCTCCCCCTGTGGGAGCACACTGACTACCAGGGGGCACCTCTTGTTGTGTGTCTGTCCCCTGTTGGTCAGTGCACATCATAGGGACTGGTCGTTTCTGGTTGTTCCGCCGTTAGGGTCAATTTGCATATTACTCTTTTATTATATAAGATGCTCAAGAAGGACAAATGAAGATTCTGACCTGGGAAGAAAACTGATTATATGTCAAAATAACTGCAGGAATTTGATAATTCATATAAGTAGAAACCCAGGAAATATGTGTGAGGATAAATTATAGGGTGTGCAAAAAGTACAGACTATAGTTTTGTAATATTGATATAGGTACACTTACCAGATATTTTGAATTTAATGTTTTAGCTAAATCTAGAAATGAGTCTCATAGCATGAATGACTAAATTCTGGACTCAATGATGGCCTACATTCATTGAAATTTGGTGCCGGAACTTCCGTCACGTAGCATATGGAAGGATTCAGAGTAGGTGGGAGTGTTGCAATAGATTTTAATGTGTGACCTGCTGTGATAATTGTGATTTATAATGTAAGATATGTATCTGGTTTTCATCTTCATTTCTGGCATAAAGTC
Organism: Pipistrellus hanaki; assembly: GCF_964339955.1. Taxonomy (NCBI): domain Eukaryota; kingdom Metazoa; phylum Chordata; class Mammalia; order Chiroptera; family Vespertilionidae; genus Pipistrellus; species Pipistrellus hanaki. Next base: position 49,155,687 of record NC_140511.1, read on the forward strand.
CCTGAAGCTCTTAGAATTTCCTAAATGATAAGAGCGATAAAGATATCTTAATATATAACAAAACTCTTCCAACCACACCTGAGTTTATGTTAGTCAGGTGACTTTTGGAAAGCAACTATGGATTATGCTAGTTGCCAGGGGAACCAAGAGTGTTATTAGAGGTCTGGAACTTTCAGTCTCACCCCCAGATGTCTGAGTGAATGAATGACAGAGTGAGCCATTTTTTCTAGTTCTTTCAGGACTCATAACTCCATCAATAATGTGCTTTTTAAAATGTCAAATTAAATCACCAGAATAGGGATAGAAAAAGGAGCTAATTTTATAAGTCTTTAGAAAACTACATTGGATAATTTGGGAAGTGAAGTCATTTCACTGATAATTTTAATAGAATGATTTTTTTGTGTCCTCAGAATTATTGAAACATCAATTTACTGAACTACCTTATTACTGATTTAGTAATAATTTCTTCACTAGACTGAGAATAAGAAGTTACTTCTAAAAGGAAAAGAGAATCTATGCCTGTCTGAAAGAGAGTGGACTTTGTAGCAGATCCATTTATATTATAAGTTTACTCTAAAAACATTTTCTTAGTGGTAAATGCACCAAGTCTTGGTGAATACACTTAAGCTCTTGCTGATTAAATACACAACTGAGTGCTTAACCATGATCATCTGTGAGAATATGAATGCTTGTTTTGAGGCTTTGCCTGTGCCTTGAATCCCTGGATATCACCAATTCCTCATCTTTACAGCCAGGCAAGGGCCCTGTCCTTGTAATTCCTAGAAGAAGAAACTGCCTGCTCCAATGTACAGACTCATAGTATGGTTGCCTAAGACAGGGGAGTGAAAATGAAATCAGATGTTTTTCTTTTCTTTTCATCACAGGTTATTTATTTGATCCTCCCACTTTTCTTCAAATATGTATGAGATCAGAGCAGCAACCCCAGAGTTATATGGAAATCCATCCATTGGCCTCCCCAAACCTGCTCTCAAACTGTCACTTCTAGCCATTACTGATGTAGGGCAGAGGTATCCATGTTCCCTCCAGGACTTTAGTCTCATGAAAAGTATGAGGAGATTTATCCTCATGATGCCCTGTCTTCCTCCCTCCCGTTTTCTGGTTGCAGTTGGGATACTATCAGTGTCCCTCCCCCACCCCTCATGCCCCTCCCCCCATCTTCTTTTTTACTCTGGAAGGTAGAAACCAACTATAACAAATGTGAAAATAAATACTACAGCACTGATTCTCCAAAATTTTGGTGTCAGAACTAATTTATACTTTTAGAAATAACTAAGGACTTCAAAGAGCTTTTGTGCGTGAGGGCTATCTATGGATAGCACTTGTGTTAGAAATTAAAATTAGAGAAATGAAAACATTTATATATTTTAAAATACAAATCCATAACATATTAATGTAAATTACATATTTCATTAAAAATTACGGTGTTTTTCAAAAAAATTTCGAAGAGTAGCATTGTTTTACATTTTTTACAAATTCCTTTAATAACTTCTTTCTATCTTTCTTTCTTTCTTTCTTTCTTTCTTTCTTTCTTCCTTTTTTTCCTTCTTCATTTCTTTTTTATTTTTTAAATTCTCACCTAAGGATATTTTCCCATAGATTTTTAGAGAGAGTGGATAGGAGAAGGAGAAACAGAGAGAAATATTGATGTGAGAGAAACACATTGATTGGTTGCCTCCTGCATGTACTTCAACTAGAGCCTGGGCCAGGGAGAAGTCTGCAACTGAAGTACATGTTCTTGACCGGAATCGAACCCAGGACCCTTTTGTCCACAGGCTGATGCTCTATCCACTGAGCCAAACTGGCTAGAGCCCTTTAATAACTGCTTAATAGAAGATAGGTTCCCACATCTGCTTCTGTAGTCAATCTTTTATAATATAATATTCTAGGGGTCCCTCAGCCCAGCCTGCACCCTCTCACAGTCTGGGAGCCCTCGGTGGATGTCTGATTGCCAGCTTAGTGCTACTGTGGTGGTGGGAGTCTCTCCAGCCACAGCACTCACCAGACATAAGCTTGGCTTCTGGCTGAGAGGTGCTCCCCCTGTGGGAGCAAACTGTTCACCAGGGTGCAGCTTCTGCATTGAGCATCTACCCCAGATGGTCAGTGCTTGTCATAGTGACCAGTCGTTCAGATGTTCAGTCAATTTGCATATTAGTCTTTTATTATATAGGACTAGAAGCCCAAAGCGCGATTGAAATTGAAACCCCAGCCTCCCGCCATGTGAGGAGGCACCCCTCGGGGTGCCAGGACCCATGCCTGACTTGTAGCGTTGGCCGCCGCATTGTGTACACTGGGGTGAGGGCAGCTGCTCCTGTGTGTTGTGCCTCCACTCTGGCCCGCCCCTTGCCTCAGCCTCCCCCTGGCCGTTGGAGCTGGGGTGGCACGCAGACCCCTCCCACCCATCTGCATACACAGCTCCTTCTGAGTGGTCATGATGCAGCCTCCTCCTGAGCAGCCTGGTTAATTAGCATATTCCCTGTTTATATATATATAACTTTGGTTGAAGTATATGAATAAAATCCAGTATCACATAGCTATGTAATTGGAAAAAAAGAGGAGTACTTTAATAACTTGTTTAGATAAATATGAATAATCTTCTTTGATACTACACCAAATCTTGACAAATGCAAATTTCTTAAAGGATGGTCAAATGTGGAATCTGAAATCTTAGAGATGAATTTTGTATTCTATTATGTTTAAATTGAGTCATCTATTTTGCACTTTAACATTTTTTGATTATCCATGCATGATTTTGTAACATCATACATTTGGAAAATATTGGCTCATTGCATTATGCAGATCTTTCAAATGTTGATACCTTTAATTATACAATATCAATAAATCACACTTATTAATAGTGCTACTCATATCATCAAATAAGTCTCAAGTAGCCGAAACCGGTTTGGCTCAGTGGATAGAGCGTCAGCCTGTGGACTGAAAGGTCCCAGGTTCGATTCCGGTCAAGGGCATGTATCTTGGTTGTGGACATATCCCCAGTAAGAGGGTTTGCAAGAGGCAGCTGATCGATGATTGTCTCTCATCCATGTTTCTAACTCTCTATCCCTCTCTCTTCCTCTCTGTAAAAAATCAATAATAATAAAAAAAAGTCTCAAGTATTAGGATTATGTCAGGCTTATGAAGGTGTGTACAAGTTTTCAAAAAATTTAATTTTCTCTTGAAAGCTAGAATGCTATCATTGGCAACAAATACTGCCAGCTATTTTCCTTGCAGTAACAGGCTCATTTCATTCATTTTTGAGAAAATATCTTCCAGATACCCAATTCTCAATTGCTATGGTTTGTCTGTTGTTCTTTCAAGAAAAATGGTGTTCCATGAAAAAAAGCAACCAACTTAAATTAATTGTACTCATGTTTTTTTTTCAAGATAACCATCATATTTTGGTATTCAACAAAAATGCTTTATATGTACTTCCAATTTTTCACAATAATAAAATTAATATTTTAATAACATAAATCATTTTTATGGCTTAATCAAGAGTATTCTTATGTAACCTCCACCCCCCCAATGTCTGGTGATTAATAATACAATGACTACTTGTACCAGTTAGGTGCCTAAGGTACCCACAATTATTTTTGTTCCATCAGGACAAATGCCAACAAATAATATCTTCTTAATATTTTGAAAATAATTTTTATTTCACAGGCCTTATGCAATAACTGCTGGATTTTAAAATTACACATTGATTTATAGTTATTCTACCTGCTTCATATCTTCAGCAATTCATCAACATTTCTTTGGTGGTAATAGCATTCATCTCGATTTTCCTAGTACCGCTATTTGTGTGTTCTTTTTCTTCTTTTTAAAAATATCTTTGTTTTTTCAATGGCATTTATGGAAGGAGAAGTGGAAAAAACTTTGGTTCCATTTGTCAATTTCTTAAATCAGAGGTATTCCTTGTATTTGGAAATAATGGGATTGAGATTTTCCACCAATGGAATCTTTTCTCCACTAGGCTGTCTTGAATAGTGAGGTTTTGGGTGCTATATGACTTAAACATGTACTCTTTATCTCATTGTCAACTTTGGCTATGCTGCCTCTATCTAGAGTTCATTTCAAGGGCAGGGAGGTTATACAAGCTAGAAATGTTATGGTGTATCAGCCTTTCTAGTTGGCTCAATCTCAGAACAATGTTCTGTTCTTCAAACAATTCTTCATTGCATTTGGCAACAGGCATTGGGCCTGGCTCTTAAGGTCCTGTTTAAAAAATATCTACCCTTTTCAGTATGCTTTCATGACTTCATATTTCCTGGCATGAAATTAAGATAAAAGTATATTTCTTTTCACCAAGTTGTTGTTGTTGTAGTTGTTGCCCTTCTTCCTCTTCTTCTTCTTCTTCTTCTTCTTCTTCTTCTTCTTCTTCTTCTTCTTCTTCTTCTTCTTCTTCTTCTTCTTCTTCTTCTTCTTCTTCTTCTTCGGTGTAGCTTCTTCTCTCCACCCTTAACACTTCTTAATGAAACAAATAGGATAGCAATCTGGGGGAGAGATATTTATTGAAAGAGGGGTCATAGCATGAGAGGAGGCTATGTATCATCAATTGATTGAGTAATGCAGAATTCAGAATAATGTTATCATTCACAATCAGCTTTTTTATGTGAAAATATTAGCAAGATCTTATAAACTAGGAAAGATTAGACTTACTGTATTTATATAGGGTATTTTTTACTTCAACAGAGATAAAGTTCACTAAGATTCCTTCTGAGGGTTGAATTTTTCAACAATAAGTTAAAAATTCAGATGTCAGAGGGATTTTTCTTTTAGAAAGATTTTCCAGAAAGGGTATATTAATTCATTTCCTATTGATAGTGCCAGATTTATTTTTCTGCTTTGACATATATACAGATATTAAAAAAATTTCTATTTGGTACAAGAAGAAATTGTGTTGAAACAAAAATTCTTGAGGTAATAATGCTACTGAGTTAAGAATACATTAGTGCCAAAACCGGTTTGGCTCAGTGGTAGAGCGTCGGTCTGTGGACTGAAAGGTCCCAGGTTGGATTCCGGTCAAGGGCATGTACATTGGTTGCGGGCACATCCCCGGTAGGGGGTGTGCAAGAGGCAGCTGGTCGATGTTTCTCTCTCATCGACGTTTCTAGCTCTCTATCTCTTTCTCTTTCTCTGTAAAAAATGAAGAAAATATATTAAAAAAAAAAAAGAATACATTAGTAAGTCAATGGTTATTGAATGTATCAGGTAAAGTAGTTTTGAAGAATTTAACATTTCTATATGGCTTTTAATAGTTACAAATACAGAAAGAAGATGAGTCTTAAACATTCATTTCTAATACAACCAACATCTATCGAATAATAGAGGAATATACAAATTAGCCAGGACACTGTAATGTCATGACTGAAAATAGAAACCTGAGGCTGTATGGCACCTGGCTGGGATGAGGGACCTCAGGTGCTGAGGTGGGGGGGAAAGGGAGGGAAGGAGGCTCAAGCTGTGCCCCCCCGACCTGGCAGGCCTTGACTTGGGGGACCTCAAGCCAAGCCCCTCGCCTGGCAGGGCTTGGCTGGGGACCTGAGACCAGCGCTGGGCCAGGGACCTGAGGCTGAGGGGCTTGACAGGTGTGGGGCAGGCCAGGTCTAGATCTCACCCAATGGGGGTGGGGCTGGCCAGGTCTGGGTCTTTTGCATTTTTGAAGCACGTGCAGGTGGTGGGTGGGGACTTTACTCTAGGTCCCACGAGGCACTCCAGACTCTGACAGGAGGGAGATTTTCATATACATTTTACTAATTTTCTTTCATCTCTGGCACTTCTATTATAGAGAAAGGGCAATATTAAAATATTTCCTCTAATTAATTCTCTTTTAATGTGCACTCATGTCGTGCACCAATACACTAGTGGTTAATAAGAAGACATTATAATTCAGCATCCACAGTAATAATAACAGCACCATTTTTCAAAGTTTTTCTCCAAGGGGGCTGAGGAAAAGTAGATTATTGTTCAGCAAATACTCATTCCCTTCCCTCCAATCATTATGGTAGGGGTAAGTATTCTTCCTTTTTTCACTGATGTTGGACTTGGTTGTGTGATTTGCTTGGGCCAATAGGTACATGGGCAGCAGTGATAATATACAACATGTAAACCTAGGCCAGCGGTCGACCAAACTCATTAGTCAACAGAGCCAAATATCAACAGTACAACGGTTGAAATTTCGTTTGAAACCCAAATTTTTAAAACTTAAACTTCTTCTAACGCCACTTCTTTAAAATAGACTTGCCCAGGCCATGGTATTTTGTGGAAGAGCCACACTCAAGGGGGCCAAAAAGTCGCATGTGGCTTGAGAGCCGCAGTTTGCCAACCACGGGCCTAAGAGGAATTATTTGCATTCCTTCATTGCTCTGGGAGCTTTTGTTCTCTTGTCATGAGAAGAAAATGACCCAGGTAGCTGTTGCACCTTCAGTCTGAAAATCTCAGCTTTCCCTTAGACCTGCAAAAGCAGGCTATTCTAGCCAACCTGAATACCTGTAAGTATGAAAATAAATGCTTATTGTTGCATGATAATTTTATGGTGGTTTGTTATTCAGCAAAAACTGATCTGTATAGAAGTTCATATCCTTTCTTATACATTAGACAATTGCTTCCTCTAAGATATTGAGAAACTGGCACTATAATTAATGGGATGCTAGGTGAGGCAGAATTTTCAAAAATTTTGCCTGGAACTTCTTTGACCCATTGATTGTTAGAGTGTGTTTAATTTCCATATATTGGTGAATTTTCCAGAATTCCTTCTGTTATTTATTTCTACTTCCATGCCACTGTGGTGGGAAAGAAGATCCTTTGTTATTTCAAGCCTTTTAAATTTATTGAAACTTGTTTTGTTGCTTAGCATGTGGTCTCTCCTGGAGATCGTTCCATGTGTATTTGAGAAAATGTGTATTCTGCAGTTGTTGGGTGGAGTGTTTTATGTATGTCTGTTAGGTTTAGTTGGTTTATGGTGTTGTTCAAGTCCGCTATTTCCTGTTGATCTTCTGTCTAATTGTTCTATCCCATTCAAGTGGGGTGGTGAAATCTCCAACTAACATTGTAGAATTGTCTATTTTCCCCTTCTCCAATTCAATTATTTTATCTCTCTCTTGCAGGCAGGAATCACGGGGGGAGGACTCAGGGGAGGAACTCAATAGAATATTCATCGGTTTTCCAGGTGTGTCCTTTCAGGTTCATGGTCTTTACTGATTAGTTGGCACCAGGGCAGGGGGTATCTGGTCCAGAGACAGTCATGGTGTCACTTGTCTGGTTTTGCTGCTTTTCTGGGCCTGGAGCTGTGCTCATGTTTGTCTAATGGTCCACCACAGATCTAGATAATTCCAGCAAGAAGTTTTTCTGTGGAAGGTTTGAGGAGTAGCTGGTAATGTTCTCCAGTAGCTGGCTGGAGAACGTTGTGGGATTTAAGGGAGTTTTTCTTTTTCTTGTCTTTTTAAAAATGTCTTTTTATTTTATTTTAGAGAGGGGGAGAGAGAGAGAGAGAGAAACATCAATGATGGGAGAGAATCATTGATCGGCTGCCTCCTACATACCCGCACTGGGGATCAAGCCCGAAACCCGGGCAAATGCCCTGATTGGAAATTGAACCGTGACCTCTGGGTTCATGGGTCGACAGTCAACCACTAAACCACTGGCCGGGCAAGGGAGTTTTTCTTTTTAAATAAGATGCAACACAATTAGCATCCCTGGCCCTCCCTTAATGCCAGTATTGTCCCTGGTCACTGTGGCAACTGAAATGCAATTTGTATTCCTTTCCAAATTCTTTTTAGGTAGGAAAATCTTGCTTTCCCCCATCCAGCTATGGTATGTTTGTGTAACTATGCAAATGATTCGGTAGGGAGTGAGAATTTGGGAGAGAAAAGGCTTAATTGTAGGAGTAAAGGCAATGAAAAAGGGATGGGATCTAGATGGGGTATTGCTCAGTGTAATAGAAAGGAAGCAAAAAAAAAAAAAATGTCTATTGAGTGGGTAGGCTGGTGTTATGTTGGTGGAAACAAAATATTGGTTGAGGGTGACCTGTTAGTTGCTTTAAAAAAACACACCAACCTGTCTCTTTTGTTGTACCTGCAGCACCTGGTATGGTACCTGATACCTAGTAGTTACTCAATAAATATTCAATTTTTTACTAATGCTTGACTCCCTGTTGAAGCTGTTCTCTTAGATGATACCTGTTTTCTTTATAAGTGTCCCATATTCCTTGCCTTCCTGATATCTTTAACATTCATTTAGTCAATCATTCACTCAATCACCTCTGTTCTAAGCCCTCTGTGCCTTCTGCAGGTCTTATGTTACCCAACTGGCACAACCAGGACACCACCCAACTTGCTCATAAACTTGCTGTTGATGATTTTCTAAGGCTTCCACTGTGGATTACTTGTCATCTACTTTGTTCCCTTGCCATCGTCTCCTTTAAACTCACATATTTCCTAAAGAGCCCCCAGCTTTTTGAGTTCTTCCTCTCCCCCTACTTTCATAGGCATCCTCCACTTTCCAGTTATCAGCTTGTTCTCTCCTGGGGGATTCCCAATATCCATAAGACACACGAGGATTTTACAACTTCTAATTTTTAAAATACAGGTATAGTACATGTGTAGTTTATTAAAAAATAAGAAAAAAATAGATATGAAACCAGGGAAATGACCTTCAGGCTTGGCTGCCTGCCAATATAAAAGTCAAACTCATGAGATGAGTGCTTGTGAGAAGTAAAGTGATTTATTCAGGGGCCAGCAACCTGAGAAGATGGCAGGTTCATGCCTCCAAAACCATCTATTTAAAATATATATATATATATATATATATATATATATATATATATATATATATATATATTGATTTCAGAGAGGAAGGGAGAGGGAAAGAGATAGAAATACCAATTATGAGAGCGAATCACTGATCAGCTGCCTCTTGCAAATTCCCTGCTGGGGATTGAGCCCAAAACCAGGGCATGTGCCCTGCCTGGAGTCAAACTGCAATTTTCTAGTTCATAGGTGGACACTCAACCACTGAGCCACACCAACGTGGCTCAAAAACCATCTTAACATCTCAGTGCAGGCAGAAGTTTTTATAAGGAAAGAGAGGGAGGGTAGAACAAAGAGATCAGGGGAGGGGGTCAGTGTAATTTCTGGCAATGTGCAGTCTTTGCTCAGGCTCATTCTTTCTGTATTAAAGTTATTTTTCAATGTGCGTTACCTGGACATCTGTGGTTTAACTGTAGGCATTGGCATTCCTTGTTCCTGGGACAGGCTGTTAAACTGTAAAGAGAACTTGGCCAGAGGTGAACAAACTGGGTTTAACACTTACAAAGATTAATGTGGGTAGCTTTATATAAATTCCTTTATAAGTTTACTTGTTAGTACATTTTAATTTAAGTTTTATTCTGTGGCTAGTCAGACTAGTATAAGTAGTATAGCATATTCATTCCCCATTACAGATACAGCATCGCAATTCCAAAAATATCTTTCTTAAACACCATCTGGTAGATTGCAATGATTGCCATTTTCCCTAGGAAGATTATATATTCCTTCCCTATGGACTTTGGGCTTTGCCATATGGCTTGATTTGGCCAATGAAATGTGAATGATATGATTTATGCTATGTCTGAGCAGAAATTTTAAATGTGATTGTCTGATTTGGCTTATCCATTGGAATTTCTGCTGTTTCCACAGCACAACATATCCCAAATGAAGGATGGTCCTTCCTGGATCCTGGAATAAGAAGAAATGCGGAGCAGACCCAATCCAACCCACAGCCTGACTCTCTATGTGATAAGAAATAAGTGTTTATATTCACAAGCCACTGAAATTGTAGTTTGTGTTGTTTGTTATTGAAGCAAGAGCTAATACACATTACTTCTCCAAGAATTGACTTTCAAGCTCAATTCTCTCAATCACTACAGCAGAGATGTTATGCCTGGTGCCAGATCCTCTTCTTGTGCCCATTGACGAGGGCATTCTTTTCCATTGAACTCAGATATGAGCCCAAATATGACCTCAGAATCCTTTTGAATATAGTGTTCCAGGGAAATATTACAAATCAAGCAGAAATGGCTGGTGAGATGAAATCTTGTGGCATGCTTCCACTACTCTATTCTGTTCTCTAAGTTTATGATGACTTTTGCTTAGAAGGGTCCTTTAAAGTAGAAATGTCCTTGGAAATACTAATCAGAGGTACCTGAGCTCAGAACTTATTTTTATTTGTAATGCTTATCAAATCATTAGTGTCTTGGAAACAATAATACTAGATAAAACTTAGACTCATAAAGGTGTGACTTGCTCAAGGTTATACACTAGGACTTGAGCCTGGTTTGTTTGCCACTAATGTTCTCAGACTTTTCATTATATCCAATGGGCCCAAGTGTGGATTTCCTTAACTAGAGATTGGATTTCTTCTCTCTCTTGGATCCAAACTCTTCGTTTCCTAAACTCCAGAAGCACTGAAGCAAAGGGATCCTTTAGATCCCTCTTTTCTCCAAAGAGCTGATATTAAAGTGTCTTTATGGATCAAGAGAACTGTGGTGGAATCGTATCACAAAGGTGTTATTAGTGGGACAAGGAGAGACATACAAGTGGCTCAGGAGGCCTGTCCTCCAGGCAAATGCATATTTCTGAACTCCAACTAAAGCAGCATCTGAGGCTGCATTGAGAAAACCAACAAAGAAAGCCAAATAGCCTCAGCATGTCATTGAATGCTAATCTGCTCATTAAAAAGGCACATTGGAGCCTCCATCAAAACATGGTGTTGGGGATGAGGTAACTGACATCAGCACTAATATATATATATATATATATATATATATATATATATATATATATATATCTGATTTCAGAGATAAAAGGAGAGGGAGAGAAATATATAAACATCAATGTTGAGAGAGAACCATTGATCGGCTATCTTCTGTATGCCCCCACTGGGGATGAAGCCCACAACCGGGCATGTGCCCTTGACCGGAATCAAACCTGGGACTCTTCAGTCCGCAGGCCCATGCTCTATCCACTGAGCCAAACTGGCTAAGGCAGCAATGCTTTTCTGAGTAGTGGTAAAGGTCTGAGAGTCATTTAGAATAGTGGTCCATGGTTTTACCTGCAAGGTGACTCATCCATCACAGAGCCAGTCATTATAATGGCAGCTAGCCATATATAAAAGGGATTCCTTGCTAAGATATAGGGGTTTTATGTAGCATCAGGCTAAATGTTCTTCTAAGCATTTACTGCTCTGTGATGAGGTTGCTATTTTCCCATTTTATGTTTATCCTTCAACTGATGTCATTTTCCCCGAAGATTATGATTTTGGCCTTGTCGTTTCTGCCACTAGGCGGCTTCCAAATTATCCATTCTTGGCAAAGTTTAATGCCCTGTCCTCTGTCCTGCTGTCAGGGGCAGGTCATTTAAGTTGCCAAAGGGCCTGCTTTATTGCTCAGCCAGCTAAGGCCTATGCTGCTTTATGATATTTCAAAGTGAATCGATGATAGAATTTCAATTTGTTCCAGGAGAGAGTTGTCAACAGACCCAGAACTTGGAAAATGAGAGGCTATTGGTTTGCATGTACATGGATGAAAGGCTGTTTCAGCATGAATTTATTCCCTGAAATGTATCCTTATTTCTATTTGGTGCTGCTTCTGAAGAATGCTTGGGTCGTCTAACACAGATGATTAGAATTCCTCATTATCTACTTCGCTAAATGTAGTGATCATAGGTTGTTTTTGTCTGTCCCTTTGGGGGACTACTGCTCCTCTACCCTCAAGAACCGTGGCTTGGATGGAGCTGATTTCAGCCCTTTGTTTCAGGGATAGGTATGTGACTCAGGACCGTCCAAGAAACGGATTTTATTCAGGGATGGGCATGTTAGCTAGGATCCTGGAAACAGATTAAACTCTCAGATTGGGTTATCAACCTTCCCACCGAGGTATGGGCAGAGTATGGAAAAGCCATAAGAGATGGTACTATTCATGAGGTTAATTATACCTGGTTCATTGGGTCATTGGTACCACCCAGAGGTTGTAGAGGCAAGATGGAGGAGCCATTACTGGCACTAAAAGAGGGAAAGCTATGTGGAAAGAGCTGAGGCAGAACCTGTGATTATTGGCCATGAGACACAGCTAACCCTTCCAAAGGGATCTGGGTAAAATGAGCATCTTTATTTGTCTCTCTTCCTGCAGTCTTCTGCTGGTCTTCTCACTGAAAATGCCCAAAGGAAGGCATAAGGAAAGGGAACCATTGATGCATCAACGCAGGTCAGCCTCCTAGCTACAAAGGAGGGAAAAGGGTGGAAAGGAGTCAATTCAGGCTAATGGAGAGTCAGTTCTGGGACTTTTGATGGGACAACTGGGAAATACATAAAACCCACTAGGATTTCTGTGGAAAATAAGCCCAAAGCTTCTAGAGATTATCTTGTCATCACTCTGGAGAGAGGAAAGCAAAGAGATGGGGACACATTCCTGATGATTCCATTTAAACACTTTGATCAAATTACACTTGAAGAGTACCCTTAGAATGTCCAGCTCGGAGCCAATAAATTTCCCTGTGCTCCACCAGTCAGATTTATGTTACTTTCATCCGAAAGAGGCTGATGAGTGCGTGGTCTGCAGATCTCAGCTCACAGAGCCGTGCAGATGATCTCTGTCACCCCCAGCAGGGGCTCCTAACTCATTCATTTCACTAAGTCTGGTCGCTTTGGTCTGTGCACGTTCCAACCCTTGTTTTTCCATAATTGCCTTCATCTGCAGCCTGTTCCTTGGTGGTTCTAACTAAGATATCCAGGATGTCAGTGGCCCAGATATATATCATTAGGCAACATCTGGAATTTTATTAATTCAGTGTGTTTGAGAAAGACAATTTTCAAAATATGAAGGAAAAATAATACAGGACTCTTGGTAGGGAAAAAAGGTTAAACTATATTCTGAGATTAGATGATTTATTGAGATTTTGAAATGTGTGCAAAAGTTGGTAAATGTTGGGCCAGATCAAATAATTCCACGAGAGAGCTATTTTATTGTTATTTAAAAAAATATATATACTTTTATTGACTTCAGAGAACAAGAGAGAGGGAGTGAGAGATAGAAACATCAAAGATGAGATAGAATTACTGATTGGCTGCCTCCTGCACAACCTCTATTGAGGATCGAGCTCGCAATACCGGGCACTGGCTAGGGTGAGAGAGCTATTTTAACATAAGGACAGGACCAGTACATGTACTCAGGTTTCAGTAATATTTGTTCTGAGAGCTATTTAGCCTCAAGGGACATCTGATAAGTCCTTGATCATCATCTTTGATAATTGTGGGTACTTTATTTACAGAGAGCCCTCTCCTTGGAGAGAGAGAGAGAGAGAAAGAGAGAGAGTGAGAAAGAAAGAGTTTAATATTATGCTTTTCACCAGCAAGAAAGAAAAAAGAATGGTGTATAGGCAGAGGGTGAGGAGGATCCAATAGCCTTCAGACCAGACCTTCTCCAACCCCCATCTCCAGCATTCCCTTTATCCATAGAGAATTGAAGGTGAAAAATCTCATCTATAATTTCAGGGTTGGGGATTGGGGAAGGGGTGGAGCACTATGTGACAGAACAGATGGAGAATCAAGTTGGACCCAAATTCTTCTACTCATTAGCTGTGACCTTGGTTTAATCTCCCCAAGTTCCTGTTATCTCTATTGTAAAATGGGGATAATAATATTTCCTTCAGTGCATGAGTTGTGATGATTAAATTAGATTGAATGAACAAAGCTTCTAATGTACTGCTGGGCAAATGTCTTCATAAATGGCCAAAACAACATCAACGAAGACAAATCTGGATCGCAGCACCTCAATGATTCAATACTAAGCCAGACACTCAACAACAAATGCTAGTCCTTTCTCCCTCTTCCTGCCTTCCCCACAGTGTTCATCCCTCAAATGCATAGATCCTCCACTAACTGAGGGGGATGCATGAGATTATAAAGGCAATTATAGCTTCAAATAGCCTCTGTTTGCCTCCTGGGCCCTGTAACTGCATCTCTGAGAATTAGACTAAGAAATAATTTAAAGAAAGAAAAAGTTGCTTGTACTATGATGTTTACCACAGAGTTATTTATAATGGTAAAAATCCACCAATATCAAATAATGAATTCAATTCAATTATGGCAATTCAATTAAATGGGTGCTATTCTGCAGTCATCAATGATCATTGCAAGGACTATCCAGAAACATGGAAGCTGCTTACTATTTAATATTAAGTCACAAGATTTATACAGATTTGTGTCTATACTATGAGGCAGAATTAGGTTCAGAGGAAGGGTACTGTCAGGAGTCTCTGTTCCCTTAGTGTTTTATTTTTGTCATATTCACACATTGGATTTGTGTTCAGATGGGAAATTCTCTAACCTTTTACAACTTTATTTATTTGTTTATTTATTTATTTATTTATTTATTTATACATAACAGGTATGGATATTTATTAAACATAAACCTTACCAAGGCCAGCAGGGAGAGCACCACAAAAATAAAAACAATTAGATTCTTTGGAGTCACAGGAATTATGACGACTTGGTAACACCTTTTAACCACAGTTAATGAGCACAATAATCATTAATGATAATTTAAATTAAAATTATGGAATGATCCTTCTGCCCCTGTTTTACTTTGCCTAGGAAAAATGAATTATTGGAGGTAAAGTATTTGGAACAAGGCAAAAAGTAGGGAATCCATAAATGAGTAGCATCAACATCTATTCCATGTGAAGTACCATTTTTGCACTCCTGAACTCATAATCCTCACAGCAATGCAGAGAGGGAGGGATTATTAGTGTCCCAATTTCTAGAGAGGGAGAAACAGGCACAGAAACATAAATCACTTGTCTAGGGTCATGTGACAGAGCTGAAATGACTCTGGGGGCAAAGTCTTGCTGCTCACCTTTCCAACGTAGTGCATGCTCATTACAGCTGCTACCCAGAGGGCTGATGGAAGAGAGAACCAGGGGAGAATCAACAGAGAAGAGGTATTTGGGTCCCTGGGTCTCCAGGGAAGGGGCTGATGAGGGCTGGAGAGGAGGAAAAGGGGAGCAAGGGCCGGCTCTGGTCCTTGTTTTCGCACCTTCTAGAGTGGAGGGAACAGAGGTGGGGGAATCCCAGGTGGGCTCATTTGCTCACTGGTGGAGGAAGAACGCCCATGACATGTCCCTAAAGTTAGACATGGAGTCTGGTAGGCAAGGAAGAGGGTCTGAGTCATAGGGGCCACTTTTAACTTCCAGGTTGTGTGAGGTATCGTCTGGAACAAAATTTCCTTGCCTCCTGCCCCCACTTAGGCTTTTCCTCATAAGTAACCCCCAAATCCCTATACAGATGTGATCACAGAGAGTCAGGGCTCCACCTGAGGCAGGGTTTCCCTGTCCTCTCACACCCCCACTCCCTCAGAGGCCTGGCAGTCTTCCCTACTCTGGTCTCAACGAGACAGACGGGGGAGTGGGCCTGGTGTAACCTGGGCAAGGCCAGCATGAAACGGGGAACTGAGCCCAGGACAGAGCTGTCACAGGTGAGGGAGGGACTCTAGGGATCAGAACCCAAGTTGGATCAGGGAGCCCCCCACGTGCTGGAACTGGAGGGCAAAGCAAGGTTGAGGGTCAGCAGCAGGCAGAGACCATAGACACAATCCTCATTGCCTGATTCCAGCTGAGGGGGTGCCCGGGGCTGGGCTGAACCCTGGAGTCCTCAGCCAGCACTGCAGGAGTGAGTTGAGTCAGAACCATGTGAGCAGCTCTGGTCTAAAAAGGGAAGTCCAAAGGGTCACCAAAGGGAAGGGGCCAGAAGCAGTTATGGCAACGGATATGGAACCAGGAATCTGAGAACCCAGGGAGGGGAGAGCAAAAATAGTAGGTCAGGGTAAACAGGATTGGGCTAGAACAGGTGCTGTGGTGGCTCACTCCGGGGGGCCAGCTGGGCCTGGTGGGAGTGTGGGTCTGTTAAATTTAAAGGGCCGGAACAGGCACAAGTGCCCGGGAACCTGAATTCAATCTGAGCCTCTTATAATGGCCCAGGCTGCATCTGAGATGGTCTGGGCCCAGTTTTCCCTGAACCTGGAATTGGTAGACCAGACTGAGTCTACGGGGCAGGGGAAGGCAATGTTGGAGATTTGGAGATCAGTCCTGATGGGCCTCTGAGCGGTAGGGCCTCAGCACGATGGGGCCTGCATGCTCTGGCCTGCAGGAGATTGTAGGGCAGCGGGAGAGAATGGCTGATGAGTCACAAGCCCCAGATGTGGAGCAGATGCCGCAGACAGCTTTGGGCTGCTTGCCAGCCGAGTTGGCCACGCCTGGAGCCGCTGTCAGGCCCACTGGCCTGTTCCGAGCACAGAGAAAGCCTGTGAACTTTCTGTGCGAGCGTTCCCTCTTTGAACCGCGGTCTGGCCCCACAGAACCGTATTTGGGTGTGCACATGGATTCTCAGAGCCAGGATTGACAAGCTGACTTTATGACACATCTAGGCAGAAGGGGAACCATTCCAGTCATTAGCTCACTTCCCCTTGTGGGCGAATTCTGCAACGAGCTGTTCATCTGAGCCGCGGAGCGAGCGCCTCAGCACACACAGACCTGTCTTTCAGGGAACATTTGGCAACTCGGGCAAATCCCTGGCACCTCCGAGGCTGTCCCTGGCTCACCTCGGAGGCCATGCGCTTTCTCTTGGCAGCAACTTTGCCAGCTGCTTCCTGGAACAGGCTGGGGACACAGGGATGATGTTCCGTGGACAGGGCTGTGCTGTGTCAGACGGGGCCTAGAACACACATCTGGATGATGAATTCCCAGCGTGTGATGGCAGCCAGATGGCTTACTCCGTCTTCTGCCATGTGTCTGTTCTTTTAAACGCTAGCCTAATGGCCATGTGTTTTAGGTGGCTTCTATCACCCTAAAATAGGGATCGGACAATGTGTCCAAAGGTGGGTTCCTGAACCAAGCATGGTGGGCTGGATGCCAAGGCTGGACTTGAAATAAACGC
Source organism: Pipistrellus hanaki (assembly GCF_964339955.1). NCBI lineage: Eukaryota > Metazoa > Chordata > Mammalia > Chiroptera > Vespertilionidae > Pipistrellus > Pipistrellus hanaki. The sequence continues at coordinate 49,172,667 of NC_140511.1, forward strand.
AGGGCGTTTGCTTACAGATTCTCCGCCACCGCATCGCGGGTGAGTCAGATGCCTTCTCACCTCAGATCCTCTTTTTACCACTTTCCTACTCAGAGGCGGGGGTGGCAGGATTTTATAAAGCTTAAAATACACCCCCAAATTATATCCTTTTAGTGTAGCCTAGGGATTCTTTCATTCTCTGACACATTCATTCTTGGGCTTTTTTCAGTTTCATTCTGTTTTAATTCATACTTGGTTGTTGGAAAAGCAGTAGGTAGTGAGTCAAGAGATAGGGTCAAGTCTCTGCTCTGCTTGTTGGGAACTGGGATTTGGGGCAAGTCAGTCCATCTGTCTAAGCTTTAGTTTCCTGTCTGCACAATGGGGTGTCAGTTCCCCAACGACACTGGGAGCATCCCTTGGGCAGGGCCAGTTCCCCCTTTCTCTGTAGCCTGGGAGTCTGGACTCCTGCTCTTTCCCATTCGCCTCCCAGGCTTGTTACGACAGCGGGTTAGATCACTCCTGCAAGAGCTTTGAAAATGAACATGCTGCGTTCCTGAGTGGGGTAACTATATTACTATGCACCAGTGATTTTCAACCTTTTTCATCTCATGGCACACATAAACTAATTACTAACATTCTGCAGCACACACACACACACACAGTTATATTGTTTGCTGATTTGCCAAAAGTACAGGTATAATTTTGATTCATTCACACTGGACTGCTATTGTTGTGTTGGCTGTTGTCATTTCGTTATTTGACAACCTAAGGGAAAAGAAGCCAGTGCCCCTGACTAAAAGGTCAGGTATTGCATGTTTTAAAAATTCTTGTGGCACACTGGTTGGAAATCGCTGCCACCAAAAACCATGCAAAAAAAAAAAAAAGTTTCTCTTCCTCTAGGCTTCTTCACCCTCAACTTAGCCTTCAGCAGAAGTACTTCTCTGGTATCTCAGGAAAATTGCTTCAATCTGGCCTCCCGAGGCGGGACAAACACCTTAACTCTTTCATTCCCAACACCTTTGTTGCCTTTTTTTTTTTTTTTTTTTTTGGGTGGGGTGGGGGGGGAGAGTGCTCCATAAGTTTTTGTATTTTTTTTTTTTTGTAGTAAAATATACATAACGTGAACTTTATCTTTTAACCATTTTTAGGCGTATAGCTCAGTGGCATTAGTTATTGTGCAGCCGTCAGCACCATCCATCTCCAGAGCTTTGTTCATCGTTCTATCATAAAACTCTGCATACATGAAGCAGGAATTCCCCAGGGCCCCTCCCAGCCCCTGGCAGCCACCATTCTACTCTCTGTCTCTATGAATTTGACTACTTCATGTAAGTAGAATCATACAGTATTTGACTCTTTGTGTCTGACTCATTTCTCTCAGCATAGTTTCTTCATTCATGTTTTCATCGAGCTAAAATTCCCAGAAATGTGTTAGCAATAGATTAAAAACAAACAAACAACAAACAACAACAAAACAGAACCAACGCTTTCTCCCAGAAACTACTTAGGGAAGGAAAGGCTGAATGGACATATCTACTTTTTGGTTTGTGTTGTGGTAGCTCTGAGGTTACAGATGTAAAGTTACAGTTCAAGTTGTGTAGTTGTTGTTGATAGCTATATACTTACTTTATTAAGTAATAAATAAAATACATTGTGTATCTGTACCCGAGTCTCAGCTGGGCAGGAGCTGAGACTCCAACACCTGGTACGTGTTATTGGGCAGCGACTCTTCCACCCAGTTGATCAATTAGATCTGATGATTTACCTGGGCGCTGAGGAACTCCTCAGAGAGGACACTTAAAACCGTCTCCACCAATGGGCTTCAAGCAGATAGCATCATGGCTGGTACTTTGTGGGGTTCTGACTGAAGCCAAGCTTCAGGAAGGCTGTTTGTTTTCTTTTTGGATAATTCACTGAAAGGGAAAATGTACAGTGAGCCTGCGCATGCTCAGGGCACAGCAACAAGTCTCCTGAGCACCCTGGGAGGAAGGGCCAGGTGTAAAAATGGGAAGACCTGTTAGACTAAACTCTGAAAGGCTTTGGGGCACAAAGCACATCTGCCAATGAACTAAGGAGATGAGCTAAGCCTGGAAGGATGAGCGACACCCACATGTCATGTGGTGAGAGAAGCCCTCCTGGCTTGTTCATTGTGGTATTCCTCGCATCTAGCACATGGTGGTAGCGGCAGGAAGGTAGCCATTCTCCTCTTGCCCGTGGCAATGACGGGGGAGCAGAGTAGCACTGCTGTGAGCATCAGTGACGGGGCCTCTGCCCAGCTCAGCAGAGTCAGTGCAGTGACAGTGGTGGGCCTTTAGTCACTCCGATGATGTAAAAGGAATAGGAATCCCAGCTCTCTGGCTGGTGGAGGGCGCTTGATCAGCTCTAGTTTGCATGGGGATGCCTGAGGTGATTCACACCCATGTGCAACCCCCCACCAGTCCCCACCCCAAGACGGTTGGAAAATCCTAGGGGGAAATTTGTAAGAGACTGTAATTATTATTTTTTAAATATGTTTTTTAATTGAATTAGAGAGAGGAAGGCAAAGGGAGAGACAGATAGAAACATTGATGAGAGAAACATCTATCAGCTGTCTTCTGCACACCCCCTACTGGGGACTCAGCCTACAACTCGGGCATGTGCCCTGACTGGGAATCTAACTGGTGACCTCTTGGTTCATGGGTCGATCCTCAACCACTGAGCCACACCAGCTGGGCGAGACTGTAATTCTTGACAGACTGGAATCAGAGGCTGGGCCAATGGGATACAGATACTAATGTGAATGTAACCCTACTTGCAGCTATTGGCTGTTAAAGATCGGCAACCTTTGGATTTCTTAATTTGTTTGGACTTGTTAATAACATAGTTATTATCTGGTTTATTCTGATGATGACTAATTTATTAATATCCTTTAATTTAAAATCTTTGTTTCAAGCAGAACTACAAATGCCAACATATAGGGACTATATAGCTCTTGCTTTTGTTTATGAAACTCAGGAACTTTGAAAATAAGTGGAGTCATCATTATTACTGTCTGTTTTGTGGATTTAGCCACAAGTACAAGGGGTCAAGGGGTCAAGAATGAAGGGTGTACCTCAGCCTTCCTGGAGGAGATGAGCTAAGCCTGGAAGGATGAGCGACACCCACATGTCATGTGGTGAGAGAAGCCCTCCTGGCTTGTTCATTGTGGTATTCCTCGCATCTAGCACATGGTGGGCACTTAAAACAGTGAATTTATAAAAGAAATCTCAGCTGAGGAAATGTTATAAGCACACACACACACACACACACACACACATATGGGAAACAATAAATAGTTCAGATTTGCCAGAAGATTAACCCCTACCATTTTGGGGATCATAGACTTCTTTGAAAAACTAACAGAAGCCATGAAACTTCTTCTAGTAAAATAACACACATTCAAAATTTTATGGATGATCATGGAGGATATAGATATCTCTGATCCCCATCCACATTAAGTGACTCTGTTGTAGGGAATTGGGAGCATTGAGTTTTTAAAAACCTGTATTAATTTTATTTTGTTTCATTGTAATGCAGGATAATGACATAACTGAAGATTACTTTGGATGCATTGTGAAGAACGGGTCCAAGGGAGATAATACTGGGGGTAGGGAGGTCACTGCAGAGGCTGCTGAGATAATCTGGGTGTGTGAGTTAGCCTGAATGAAGGGCGAGGTGGCAGGGATGAAGAGAAGTGGGGTCAGGAATGACTTAAGCGGTAAAACTGGCAATTGTTGGTGTGTGATTGGATTTGAGAGGGAGGAATAGGAAGATGCTAAGGATAGTTTTTTGTTTTTTGTGTTTTTAAAGACAAAGAATCTTTTTTAAAAAAATGTATTTTATTGATTTTTTACAGAGAGGAAGAGTGAGGGATAGAGAGTTAGAAACATCGATGAGAGAGAGACATCGATCAGCTGCCTCTTGCACCCCCGCACTGGGGATGTGCCTGCAACAAAGGTACATGCCCTTGACCGAATCGAACCTGCGATCTTTCAGTCCGCAAGCTGACGCTCTATCCACTGAGCCAAACTGGTTTCGGCTAAGGATAGTTTTTAAGCGTTTTGGATTACCCGGTGGATGGTGGTGCTACTGAGGCAGGAAACATAGAGAAACTGGTTTGGTATAGAGTGTGAGGATGAAGGGGAGCAGCAGCAGGAATGTGAGATGCAGACAAAGAGTGAGGACAGAGGCTTCAATTCTGACAGCTCTCTGGTTTCTACTTCTAGTCCTAACCACCCTTCTGCCCTTGAGTTCTGTGACACGCCACTACCATCTAATGCATCTAATAATAAATTTCCGCTTTGTGTTAGTGCCCGATAAAGTGGGTTTCACTGACTTGCAACTCGAAAAGCCTTCACCGAGCCACTAACAGCACATTATTATTTTAGCCCAGTAAACTTTTTTAGACTATGGAGAATGGACATGCAAACCAGGTTCCCAAGAGAATGCTGACTTATTAATTTCCATGCAGAGTAACTGCCTGTGGGACCTGAATACTCTTGCCCACAGGTCAGCTTGTGTCTCCCAGGAGGGAAACCTACACGGGAAAGCCAAATTATAATGAGAAGGCAGCTTGGTGCGTGCATAGAGAACCAGGTAATTAGGGCATCTGAGCAGACTGTCTCCAGGCCAGGGTGGTCAGAGGCGCTTTTCTCCAGTTTCAGTATGTGCTGAACCTGCCACGTGGCACACAGATGTGCGTATGTGAGGGCATGCTTGGAAAATAGGCCAACTCACTGAAACCAGTTCACCCTCGAGCCACGTCAGCTCACGAGACTTTCACCTACAATTAGCATCTGTCAAAACATTTCATACGTGATGGGATGTTTTTTCACAGCTTTCTGAATATTTTCCCCTAAAACGACTGGTTTTATATTTTTGCTCTGGGTCTAAGATACACCTCCTCCCCTTTGCTCCCTACATCTCCTAGAGCCCAAGACTGGAAGTTGGGTCTTAAGAGGTGAACTAATTAAAAGCAGATGTAGTGCCCAGTGGAGGAAATGGGTGGAACAAATCTAAGCTAGAGGGTGGGGTGGGGCAAGTTGGAGGGGAAGCTGAAGGCCAAGAGCTGGATGCTCCAGGTGACTTGACTTACTTAAAAAAAAAAAAAATCCATGTGAGAGAGACACATCGATTGGTTGCCTCCTGGTCAAAGCCTGCAACCGAGGTGTGTGCCCTTGATCAAAATTGAACCTGAGACCTGTTGGTCCATAGTCCGATGCTCTATACACTGAGCCAAACTGGCTAGGGGTCCAGGAGACTTTAAACACCAAGGCCAAAGCTACAGAAGCAGGATTGTCAACTTGAAATCAAACTTGGAGTCCGGATGGGAGAGGAGACTAGATTGAGGGAAGACAGGCTGAAAGCAAGTGTGGAGATAATAATAGCTGTGTATTTCCATTGCCCATCAACTATCTCATACTTTGCAGTTTCTTTAAAATTGTAGTATGTGGCTTTTGGAAAATGTTGTGCAATGCTGGATTTGCATAAATCTGGTGTTGCTCAAGTCAGGGAGTGTTTTGTATATGATTCATCAAATTTATACTTTTTTTTTTTTAGCTTCTCCTTCCTGCTGCTGATTGTCTGCTTTTCAGATTTTGTGTACTAGATTTCAATATTAAGCAAATTACCCTAAATCCAATGTTTATCACTCTGTAGTGCAGCATTTCTGTGTTGTCAGGCAGAGTGAAAAGATGAGACATGTTGAGCAGAAACATAGGAAGCTCAATTGCAATTTTGTATTTTGTGATATATAAATGATGAAGTAACACTGGACTATAAATATTAACCACACATTACTTTTAAAGCATTTTATAACCAAATAAAAACACTTTTAACCAAATAAAGTTTGTTTTTATTATAAAGATGGTCTATATTTATATCTGTTTCCTATTGCTGCTATAACTATTTACAACTTAATGATGTAAGACAACACAAATTTATGATCTTACAGTATTGGAGATCACAAGTCCCAACATCGAGGTGTTAGCAGGTCTGCGTTTTGTCTGGAAGCTCTGGGGGGAAATCTCTATCATCGCCTTTTGCAGCTACATTCCTTGCCTCATGGTCTCTACCGCCATCTCCAAAGCCAACAGTGCCCCATCTTCAAATCTCTGTCTCTGACTACAACCCTTGCTTCTGTCATTGTGTTGCCTTCTCTCTCTGATCCTCCTGATGTCTTCTTATTAAAACCCTTGTGATTACTTTGGGCCGGATAAGCTCCCTATCTTGAAATGATTCATTTAATCATATCTGCAAAATCCCTTTTATCATCTGAAGCACATATTCACAGGTTCTGGGGATTAGGATATGGACATCTTTGGGCAGTTTGCCACAATACTCATTTATACTGTTTGGCCTACCATAATATTCATTCATAAAGCAGTAATAAAATATTGTTTGGAAAAGTATAAAGAATAAAAATATTAGTCATGGTTTGACTTCTAAAATATAAACATAATGAACATTTCCTTTCATCTTTTTTTTTAATTGAACAGTGTTTACATGGCTAGAATTTGCACACAATTTGAAATCCTGATTTTTCACTAAATATTATATCAGACTATTTTCCATGTTAGCACAAACATTTTTATTGACTACATAATATTCTATTGAGTAAATATACTACATTTTACTTAAGCCTTTCTTTGTTTTTGGAAATTGAAATTGTTTAAAAATTTTTAATATTGTAAGTAACTCTGTGATAAATATTTTTGCACATAATTTTTATGTTTGTGCTTATAAGTTTTTCCTTGGGATAGATTCCCATTTGTGGAATTACTTCATTAAAGTCTTTGTTGTTATTGTTGTTAATAATACCAAGTATATTTTTTCATTTATTTATATTTTTTATAGCGGTTGGGTTTTTATAGAAATTGGGTTTCCCAGTCCCTGTAGCCATGGTTTACACACAACCTCTTGCTCACCACTGCCGATGGTTGGTTAGTCTCTCGATCACCTTCTCTGCCTCCCTGATTCTTTCTGCCTCTGCCTCTCACTTTTCACTCTTCCCCTCAATTTTAAGAATAAAAACAGCTTCATTACTTTTTTTTCTGATTAAAAAAAGTAATAACATATGTTTATTATAAAAAAAGAATCAGGCACTAAGAATGAAAAAAGAAGAAAGTAAAAACCAATTGCAGCTTATAGAAAGATAACCATTAGCTATGGTAGCTCTTTTAGTATAAAAGCCTAAGTGTCCGTCTGACCATCTGACCGGTAGATATGATGCTCTCTGACCACAAGGGGGCATATGCTCAATGCAGGAGCTGCCATGACACACACTGGCCATTTAAAAAGAAATGGCACTGTGGATATGGCACCAACAAACCAACACTTGGCTTAACCCATGTGGGACACAGGCCCTATACCACCCTGAGTGGCACCCCACCAAATCACAGCCAATGCTGCCAAGACCCCATGGTGCAAAATGTGGCCCACAGCCCAGCCCAACCTGTGGGCACTGGGTAATGTTGTCACATAGCAATGCCTGGGTTTCTCTCCCTAGCAACTCCTTGGAGTTTTTTCAAACCAGGAACATGACTTGCTTTATAGCCAGGTGCAAACATTTTACACTTTAATCAAATGTCTGTGAAGTGTTTTCCTGTGCCTCATCTCATTTGATCTGCACAGAAATCCTGGAGTAGGTAGATAAGAGACCTAGTAGAATCCTACTTTCTTTTCATTAAAAACAGAGATTTAGAAAGCTTAAAAACTTGACCCTACTGAAAAGAAGTAAGAAATGGTGGACCTTGAAAATGACTTCAGGTTTTCTCTGTGCAGAATATAGTCAAACACTTCTGCAGTTAAATATTTCACCCTTTGTTCTCCCTGAATGATCTGCAATAATAATGTGTTTCTTGTTGATATTTACTGTTGTGTTGCTGACAATTACCTGAAAGAGAAGTTGGGATGCTTCACTGAGCTGGAAAAAGTTTACCTAAATCAGAAAGGAGGTCTAATTAAGCAAACTTATCTATATATAAAGCCCTCACTGGCGCCAATCGCACATGTATGTTTCCATCTATCATTGTTGATCGTGAATTTGGTTGACACTTCTATTATAGAGAAAGGGAGAATAGCAATATTAAAATATTTCTTCTAATTAATTTCATTTCAATGTGCACAAATCCATGCACTGGGCCTCTAATACAATTATAAAAAGGAAATCATACAATATATGCTATTTTACTTTGCCTTTTACAAATAGCATATCATGGATATATTTGTATTAAAAATATAAATATATATATATCATCCTTTCTATAACTAGTCTCCTATTAGACATCTAGGTCATTTCTAATTTTTCACTCATACAACTAGTACATCAATGTCCTTATACATACTTCTTTGCTTTATTAGTAGTATCTCATAATTTTCTAGGAAGACATTTCTTTTCTTTTTTTTTTTTTTTTAAATATATTTTATTGATTTTGTACAGAGAGGAAGGGAGAGAGTTAGAGAGTTAGAAACATCGATGAGAGAGAGTCATCGATCAGCTGCCTCCTGCACACCCCCCACTGGGGATATGCCCGCAACCAAGGCACATGCCCTTGACCGGAATCGAACCCGGGACCCTTCAGTCCCCAAGCCGACGCTCCATCCATTGAGCCAAACCGGTCTTGACGACATTTCTTTTTTAAAAAAAATATATTTTATTGATTTTTTACAGAGAGAAAGGGAGAGTGATAGAGAGCTAGAAACATCGATGAGAGAGAAACATCAACCAGCTGACTCCTGCACAGCCCCCATCGGGGATGTACCCGCAACCAATGTACAAGCCCTTGACCGGAATCAAACCTGGGACCTTTCAGTCCGCAGACCGACACTCTATCCACTGAGCCAAACTGGTTTCGGCTAGGAAGACATTTCTAAATTAGGTTTAATTTTAGTTTGTCTTTCAGAAAGCTTATGCAATTTACATCCCTTAGAGCAGGGTATGAGAATGTTTGTCATCTTACATCCTCACCAGTACTGGGTATTATCAATCCTTTCTAATCATGTCCATTTTATTTTGAATCTTACTCATTTTGTTTTTAAAATTGTATCTTAATATTGATTATAATACATGGGGACATTCAAAGTTTTGAGTGAATATCAAAATAATATAATTTAATTATGTACCATATGTCTCTAAGTGATTTCATGCAAGTGAAAGGGTGTTGCTGGGTGTATCAAAAAGGATAGGCTTGGTTATGCTAAAGTTAGGAACATATAAAAGTCCATTTCTCACTCATGATGCAGTGCAGTTCCGAAGAGGAGTTTTGTTCACTGTAGACACAAGGTGACAGGCTGACAGAGGTCCAATCTTGACCTTGTTTCTAGAATTACCTCATCACATAAAGGAAGGCCTAGCAATCATGTTCTGATTCTTAAAGCCTTTCCCTCACCAAATACAGGTGCTTTTGCTCACATTTCATTTCTCAGAGCAAAGCACAAGAACACACCCAACTCCCAAGGGAATAGGGAAGTACAGACCTGTCATCAGGAGAATGGGACTATCCCTGAACTATCCTAACGACTGGAGGAAAGGAGCTACTCCCAGGTACATATTATTATTTAAATGTCACAGATAAGAGAACTGAGATGTAGAGAGTTTAAGAAATAGTTCAAGGTCACTTAGCTTGTAAGAGGCACTGCTGGCGTTGTAATTTAGGCCAGTATGACTTAAAACATACGCTTTTTGTACTACATTTTCTTCTTCTTCTTCTTCTTCTTCTTCTTCTTCTTCTTCTTCTTCTTCTTCTTCTTCTTCTTCTTCTTCTTCTTCTTTTTCTTCTTCTTCTTCTTCTTCTTCTTCTTCTTCTTCTTCTTCTTCTTCTTCTTCTTCTTCTTTAATATTTCATTGATTTTTTACAGAGAGGAAGAGAGAGGAATAGAGTTAGAAACATCGATGAGAAAGAATCATCGATCAGCTACCTCTTGCACACCCCCCACTGGGAATGTGCCTGCAACCAAGGTACATACCCCTGACCGGAATCGAACCTGGGGCCTTTCAGTCCGCAGACCGACACTCTATCACTGAGCCAAACCAGTTTCGGCTACATTATCTTCTTAAGGAGCATCTGCAGCATTTCCAGGTTTTGGGACTGTATTGAGGGGGAAAAAGCTAGCTTCTCCCTTCTGTGTATCTCTTTTACTACTCACGCAAAACAGGTAACTTCTGGACAGCACATGTATGGGTTTCTCCCCCCACATTAAACAATTCTCTGTGACACTAGGCTGGTGTCCTATAATTTAACCTAATTCTGAGACTATCTACTTGGAGATGGCATCAGATCCCACAGGATAAGGGCTCAGTCCCACAAAACTGCCACCCACGTCAGATGCCAGTTGCAAGTAGTAGGTCCTGAAGTTACCCATAACTTCTGTCCATCTTGGCTACAAATCAGAGATTCTCATGACCTCTTCCCCCCTGGATTTGATTATTTGCTAGAAAAGCTCACAAAACTCAGGGACTTACATTTATCAATTTATTAAAGGATATGCTAAAGGTTACAGATGAGCAGCCAGATGAAGAGTTACATTGGCCCAGGTCTGGGAGGGTCCCAAGTGCAGGAGCTTCTGTCACTGTAGAGTTGGGGTTCGACACCCGCCTGGTAAGTGAATGTGTGCACCAACCTGGGAGCTCCCTGAACAGCACACTCCTGGGATTTTTATGGAGGCTTCATCTGTACCTCTGGTGGATTATTAACTCCATTTAAAGCCCTTCTCTTTCTCAAGAGAATAGGGGTGGGCTGAACATTCCAAGCTCCTACTCACAGCTTCATCTTTCTGGCGACTAGCTCTCATATTTGGAGCATTCCAGGAACCCACCAAGAGTCACTGCATCAGAGCAAAAGACACTTCTATCACCAAGGAAATTACAAGGATTTCAGGGCTTCTGTGCCAGGAATTGGGGGCAGAGGACAATATATATTTTCTATGATCTCTCCAGGGACTTATATTTCCTTGTAGTCATGTGTCGATGTGGGTCCCTTGGGTTCTCTGGGGCTGTTTTCATGCTCCTTGCCTACTCAGCCCATCAAATACATCACTGGGCCTAGTCCATGGTAGAACCTCCTGCTTTCCCTCTGACAGACTCTGCTCAGGGTCAGCTGTCCACTGTGATGGCCTCCTCCTTTTGTCCATCACTTGTAAATACAGCAGTACAGTTGTTTTGGAGATGTTTTCTTGTAAGTATCTATGCTTTGGTCATGTTTCAGTTCAAAGCATGTCCAAAGAAACATTGTTTTGGACAACTGTGAAGGTTTTGATAATGGATAAACATCTTGTTGGTATGCATTTTTTTTTTTTAATGATATTTAGGGGAAGGAAACAAAAACTTGTTGGAAACCATCTGGGTGTCAGACATGGTTGTAAGCTGTTTAATGTCTTTATATCCTCATTTATTCTTTATAACAACACTCTTAGGGATGAGTTATTATTGAGGAGAATAATTATTCAATCAAAGAGGAGAAGGTAAGAAAAAAGAAGACATCTGGTCTCATATTTCTAATAGGGATATTTTCACTTTCTTTAACAGGTTTCTCTTAATTACTCTCATGGACAGGTTTTCAGTCTCTGAAGGATATTTATAATTTCTAAAATGTATGACCATCCCTATAGGATTTGGAAATGAGTATGGAACTTGAGAGGATATCATTTAGGACTTGTTTGGATGCAAGCAACAGAATCCTCAACCAATTCTGGAGTAAACAAAAAAGGGGATTCATTGGCTTCTACAACTAAAAGGTGCACGGTAGATAGGAATAGTTTGATCCAGGAGCTAATACTAGGTCCAAATCTCACTCTATTTCTTGGCACTAGTTTTCCTTATACTGGCTTCATTTTCAGACTCTATGTGGTGGCAAGAAGACTCTGACAGCATCAGCCTTTTGTCCTCCCAGACATAAGTCCAATAGACAAGATCATATGTTTTCTTCTTAGCAATCCCCAAAAGTTCTATTGCATATCATTGGCTGTGATTAAGATAAAGTCTATCCCTTAAGCAGCCACTATGGGCTGGGGACTGTGATGCTGCAATTGGTCAGGTATGAGATAATGGCCATCTCTGGAATTTGCCTGTGGACGTCATGAGAGTGAGGGTGGGAGTGGTTCCAAAGGAAAATCAGAAGAAAGTCAAATGGAGGCTGCACAGTAAAAACAACTGATAGTCAGTACAGACAGTATTTTAAAATCATCCCCCCTTTTTATTCCTTAGAATAGTTTACAGTATAAACATGTTTTCATGTTATAAAGGCTTAACTCATGGATTTACTGTAATGATAAAGAAAAGGGCTCTTTAGAAGATAAACACTTATCCAATAATTATTATGAAACATGAAAACTTTACATTTTCCTTAGCTTCAGAAAGCTGAAAGCTATCTTAGGGTTCAATTACAGAGATGCTGCTTCCAAATTTCTTAATACAGTTATCCATCTCATAACCTTTTATCCTTTAACAATATATTGTGAATGTATTTAGGTATTACTGTACATGACTTTTAATGACTGCTTAGTATTCCTCCAATGGATGTACCACAATTTACTTTCACATTGTTCTAATAGAATATAGCAAGGAGCATCTTTGTGTAGAGATGCAGTTAATTCTGTAGGATAAATTTTAGAAGTGGGTTTGTTCCTGGAAAGGTGGTACCAACATATTCATGTTTTTCATAGAAAGTAGAGAAGTAAAAGAAATATCAGTAGTATATTGCTACTTTGCACAAGAACACTAAGCTACAGTTGAATACATTTAGTAGTTTCTGGGAAAGGTCAGTTGGTTGACAGTTGAGCTGTCCTTGAAAAGTCACTTGGCAGTTCTGATTTCCCATCTGCTTTCTCATCTACTGGGCAAAGGGCATATTTTTCCCCCCCAGATAGAACTATTACTATCCTATTTTGGAGTTGTATCAGGCCATTAATGCCAAATGCCTAGTGCTTAGAGGGAGTACCCTATCAAAGCTGGGAAAATAATCAGGATACAAGTCAGGGCAGACTTCCTGAAGGAGGCAGAGCTTGAGGCAGGAACTATGTTTGGGTAACATCAGGAAGAGGATGAGTGGATTGCATATAGTTTGTAGGAACAAAGACCATTTGGGGCACCTTGCCAAAAACCAGTGCACTATAAAACCATTGGTACACAAAAGCACAAAACTAGTTAAACTGGAAACCTATCACCTCTCAACATTCATAATTCCATTTCCCAATCTATTAACTAGAGAAGTTTACCCTATTAAGATGCCTCTATTTAGGGTCTTGTTAATATCAGGGATGTACCTTCTCTGGGCTAGCCTGACCTATATTCTTTTTATTAAGGAATGAAATGGATATTTTAGGACATTAAGAACTAAGATGACTCAAAGAAATATTTTTTTGTTTACTTTTATTCTCTATGAAAGGCACTACCATGAAACATTCAGTTCTTGCAGTGCTTTACCAAAGGTGGGGTTGTTCTGGAAGTTTGAATAGTCTAGCACCCCCTAGAGAGAACGGTCCACTTTGTGTTAGTAAGTAAAAACAGAAGTCATTTGCCTACAGCTCTTTTTTGTTTGTTCGTTTGTTTAAATTTCTTTATTGATTAAGGTATCACATATTTGTCCTCATCCCCCCATTGTTATCCCAAACCCCTCCCCACACACATCCCCACCCCCCTGTTGTCCTTGACCACTGGTTAGGCCCATGTATATGCACACAAGTCCTTTGGTTGATCTCTCCCCTTTATCCCCAATTGCCTACAGCTCTTGGCCAAATAGTCCCTGTGAGCACTATCAAGCTCCTTTGGTTCCCTTCCCTGGGAAGATATTAGAATATTCCTCTGCTTGAGGTGGGCAGTTTCAATGCAGACTTTCTCCATCCTTAATAAGAATACTTAAAGTGCTAGTGAATGCAATTTTTGGACCTAGATAAATTGTTACAGAAATCTTATACCCACTTCATGTTCCATTTGTTGAAAGAAGTATAATCTTCTAGGAGGGCACACACAGACTAGATGTGACATGAGCACAGGGTCAGTCACAATGGCCTAATCTCGCTAGTTTCTCATGAGGAAGAAGAAAATATCACTAACTGAATGGGGAGTGTCAGGGTCATTTGGGGCCCTTAAACAGAGGTTGTCCAGGGCCTTCCAGCCCTTTTATATTAGGTTAAGGCAATAACTGAAAAACACCAAATGCTTTCACTCGCTTTGGAATGACTCTGGAAATATGCTACTAGTGAGTCACTCACGGGCGTAGCCATAAGCAATTCCAGACAGGTGGTAAGGAGAGGTTTTGAATTACTCCCCTGTTTGAAGTTCCCCTGAAGTAAATATCTAGCATGGGATCAACAGCAGTGGCACTTGGCCCTGTGCTCCGGATTTTTGTAAGATCCGGATCTCAAGAGGTAACTTGGTCCAACACTGAGGCTCTCAGGAAAGATGACACCTGGAGGTAAATGCGAACAGCCTTCAAAATACATCCTCGTTTGTCTTCGAAGTCCTCATTCTAAGGGCAGGACCCCTGTGCTGTTTATTCCTGCCCCAGCATCTGGCCCACAGTAATTATCAACATCTGCTGGATGAACAGATGGGTGAATGAGGTAGGCTAGGACCAGGCCCAGCTGCCTCCAGACCTGCCTGTGGGATCTTCCTTCATGCATGGGCACGCCGTGCTGTGCCTCAGCAGTGGAAGATGATATCTAGAGGCCGCTGGAGAGCAGGGGCTACGGGCTTGGGAGTTGGAGTCAGAAACATCCAGGCACTAACCCTAGCTCTGTCACTTGTTAGTTGTGTGACCTCAGACCAGTTACTTGATCTCTGAGCGTCTGTATCCTTACCTATAAAATGGATATAATAAAATATTTCTTATTTGACTATCAGAAGAATAAAATAAAATGATGCCTATGAAATGTTTATGTAGGTCCCTGGCGCACAGTAAGGGCTCGACTAATGGGCCCATCTAGAATTCTGTGCATTTATTTGTAGATGCTACAGACACAGAGAGGTGGCTTGGGAGGAACAGCACTCATCACCATTTCTAGAGTAGGCGGCACCATGGATTCTGGACCCTGCGGTGTCAGGATTATTGTGTCAGGTGCGTGGGCTATGAATCATGAGGAAAAGCTCTGAGGTCACATGTGTTAGGGATGAGATCAGGGTAAGGCGCGTGATCAAGTCACACGGGGCCAGAAGCAGCTCTGCTTGATTCTCAGGATAAGAGTTATGGTTGATTTCATAGAAGACGAGTGACGGGAAGGGCACTTCAGCTGGAACTAGTCTGGGACTCAAATTTGAATGGACTTCCTATCAATCAGGGCATGCCTCTGCTCAGCAGGGATGGATCCTCCCTGCCAAGTGTTTTTATGGAGCCATCATGACTGCTAAGTTTGTTTCCAGCAAGATGCACCACTGGGCAAATATTACTGTGAGTTCTATGTGCCAGCAACATCTACGGTCTGTCATCTGAGAAAGCCCCAGAGCATGGAGACAGGAGCCAAGCCTCTCCCTCTAAGCCACATGGGTGATGATTCAGTTAGTGAAATGTTAATTGCTCAAAAATGACTGATGGTGCTGTGGGTGGTTACCAAATTACACCTTTGGCGATCAGTCATTCACTCAACAAAAATGTGTTTCCCTTCTTTGCTTTCCTCTGAGGTGAAGCTGGATCAGGGAGAGACCACGTATTTGGGCCCATAACGTGCCAGGAGCTTGGCATGATTCCGTGCAGGTGTTTTCATCCTGTTTGCTTCCATAGACAAGTGTCTCTGCGTATGAATCCCAGGAGGTGTGGTGACTCTTTAATAATTCCCAGAGCTACCAGAGTTCCGGCACAGAGGCTGGATGCAAATGCTGAGCAGGAACACTTGAGAGAAGATACACATCGTAGCTGGTGCTCAGCGTTTTCATGCATTAACTATTCTCACGATCAGAAAATGGAATATTTAGATATTAGTCCCTGGAGGAGACCCGAGGTGTTAGCAACAGAATTCTGTTACATCGAAAAGCTACTGAACAAGTCACCCTCCTTAGTCTATAGCTATGGCCACTCAGTGGAGCTCTCAGTAATAAACACACTTTGAGATCAAATCCCAGTGTCCCTGGTGTAGGGGGCACAAGTCTTCCAAGGCTGCTCTTTCTCCGAGGAGTCAGCATGATGTGGTGAATGCTGAGCTCTGACCTGGATGTGGGGATATTGGGGTTCCAAGTTATGGCTCTGGCCCTTACCTGCCAGGTGACTTGACTCTGTGTGGGCTGCTGCTTCTTTGTCTGTATAATAAGGGGGTGATCCAATATTCTAGGAGGCTGTTGGGTCATTCATAATCTGGAAACAATATGGTGACTGTTGAAACTGGTGTATCCTTGGTAACTCTGAGCAGGGGTCACAGACATTGGGCGCTAGAGAGTGATATCTCAGGGCTATGGCACTCCATCAAGTGCAAAGTCCCTACAGCTACTTAATTTTCACTGGTTTATAATATAAAATTCTACGATAGATAAATTCATCACGTTTGGGGATAATGACTTTTATTAAGAGACTGCTTTCTGAAATCTACAGGCATACCCCGAAGGTATTGCAGGTTTGGTGCCAGACCACTGTAATAAGCGAATATTGAAATAGTCACACAGACCTTTTGCTTTCCCAGTGCATATAAAAGTCATGTTTACACTGTATTGTAGTCTATGAAGTGTAGTCAATAGCATTTTATCTAAAAAATAATGCACATGCCTTAATTAAAGAATACTTTATCGCTAAAAAAAAAATGCTAACTATCACCTGAGCCTTCAGAGAGTCTTGACTTTTTTGCTGGTGGAGTGTTTTACGTTCAATTTGTTAAAAACTCAATATCTGCGAGGTGCAATAGAGTGAAGCATAGTGCCATGAGGTATGCCTGTATTTGCAAACTCCAGTCTGCTGTTATTTTTTTAATTAGTAGTGGTAAAAAAGAAAAGCATCAGCTCTGGCTGGTTTTGCTCAGTGGATAGAGCATTGGCCTTCAGACTGAAGGGTCCTAGGTTTGATTCCGGTCAGGAGTATGCACCTTGGTTTTGGGCACACCCCCAGTGTGTGTGTGTGTGTGTGTGTGTGTGTGTGTGCGTGCGCGCGCGCGCGCGCGCGCGCGCTCAGCTGATGGATGTCATTGATGTTCCTAACTCTATCCCTCTCCCTTCCTCTCTGTGAAAATCAACAAAATATATTTAAAAAAATAAAAGCATCAGTCATACTGTATAGTCAATGCTTATGATGGACTAAGCACTTTTTATGCTGTGCTAAGCATTACCTCATTAGATATCCCCAATAACTTTATTATTGTCCCCATTTTACAGATGAGAAAACTAAGGCACAGAGATGTTCAGAAGCTTTTCCAATGTCACATCATTAGTAAATGGATGCACTACAATTCATTCTGGCTCACTCTGACTTCTGAGTCTAGGCTCTTCTCTTATGGCTAGAAATTCTAGTGTTTTGTATCCCATATGACCAGCATTATTATAATCAA
The DNA here is from genome assembly GCF_964339955.1 of Pipistrellus hanaki. Classification (NCBI taxonomy): domain Eukaryota; kingdom Metazoa; phylum Chordata; class Mammalia; order Chiroptera; family Vespertilionidae; genus Pipistrellus; species Pipistrellus hanaki. The sequence continues at coordinate 49,190,118 of NC_140511.1, forward strand.
CACATATTTGTTGTCAGTTGTGAGCAGAAGGCAGAGGAGGAGAAACTGAATAAAGTCCTTACCTTTAAGATCTTCAAATCTAAGTAGGAGACAGAGTATGTCTGGAAGTGATAAACAGCAAAAGGCAGTGAATGGTATTGATAGTTAGAAGTGGAGGGGCTCAGAGCAGGAAAAATCCCTGAGGATTCTGCAAAGCTTGGGGTTTCATTGGGATCCTTAAGAATGAAGGCTGGAGAAAATCTTGAGGAGAACAGAGGGAAGAGGAAAGATACTGGAGGCAGAGAGAAGGGTAGGTACAAAACTTGGAGATAGGGTATACTTGGTATGTTCTAGATGGGTTATATTAGTATGTTCTAGATGGGGTATACTTGGTATGCTCAAAGAACATTGGGTAGGTGTGGCTGCTTGACACTAGCAGAGGGTTTGGAGAGCAAGAGATTCATTTGGGAAGGAGCCTTGGGCCTTGGCCACCAGGTAAGGGGTGAGTCTCTTCTGTGCAGACAGTTTGCTTAAGCAGCTACACATATTCTGGGTGTGTCTTTGTAAAGCAAGAGTGAATGACTTTTATAGATATACTAGAGGCCCAGTGATGACATTTGTGCACAGGGGGGGAGAGAATTAGGGGAGTGGGAGGCGGGTGTCCCTTAGCCCAGTCTGCACCCTCTTGCAATCCAAGACTGCTGGCTTCTAACTGCTCACCTGCTGATCTCCCCTAATTGCCTCTGCCTGACTGCCCGATGTCTCTAACTGCTCACCTGCCTGCCTGATTGCCCCTAACTGCCTCTGCCTTGGCCTCTGATGCCAAGGCTTCATTCGGAATGACATCTGGAAGGTCATTCGGCTGTCCTGTCTAATTAACATATTATGCATTTATTATTATAGATTAAATAATAAAATATGAAAAAACTTAAAATATGTTTCAAACATAAATATGAAAAAAAAAACCAGCCCTTAGAGAGCATTTGTAAATCCTAGTAAAGACTCTAACCTTCTCCTGGCCACACCCATGGAACACACTAATGGAGCTGCCTTCATGCTGCCCATGGTAAGTGCTCATGCATTTACTGACAAAACTGGGAGGGAACAAAGTGACTAAAAGAGTTGTGTCAGGATGGTGGCATTATGGGGGATTTATTTCCTCTTTAAAGTTGACTTTAATATTACTCTTAAAATACTAATTGACATTTTAAGAAAAGAATAGTTTACTGATTTTTAGAGAGAGGAAGGGAGAAGAGAGAAATATCAATGTGAGAGTGTAACATTGATGGGCTGCCTCCTGCATGCCCCTGCCGGGGATTGAGCCCACAACCCAGGCATGTGCCCTGACAGGGAATTGAACCAGCAACCTCCTGGTCCACTGGCTGATGCTCAACCAACTGAGGCATACCGGCCAGGGCCTAATTGATATTTTTTATGGGTCCCTCCAGCTCCCATGCTCAATCATGATGGGATTCTAAGGGAATTTCCGAATTAAATATTAAAGAACTTATTTGTAATTTTTAGTGACCAGAAATTATCTCAGATTTTAAAAAGCTTATTGGAGAACAGATTTACAACAAGTCAAGGGAGACTGCACACACTGGCTCTTGGCCTGGATTGCCTTTGTGCTGTTGGTGCTCCTATTCATCCTTCAAAGGCTAACCAGGCTTTGTTTTCTCCTTGAAACCTTCCCAGTCCACTTTGTCCCCTTGCATCCCACCCACCCTCCCACGGAGTTTACTTGTTGGTAACTCTGTTTCCCCATGGAACCCACTATATGTCAGTAGGAAGGAGTAATTTGGAGTCAATTAGGCATTTTAGAACTCTTGCAATGATTATTTAATTGAGCCTCAATTTTCTCACCCATAAGATGGGGGTAATGATACCTTTTAAGCCGATAGGATGGAAATAAAATAATGTATGCAACATGCTTAGGCTAGTTTATGGCATTTAATATGTGCTCAAGAAATGATTCCTTTTATAACTATCTGTTTCTGTGATGGCGTCTGTCACACCGTGTTTGCTGCTTACCTGTGTTTCTCTCTCACCAGCCTCTAGAGGACAGGGAAAACATTCTACTTATTTCTGGTACCCAGCACCCGGGACACACATCAGGCTGCCAGCTAAGTGTTTATTGAGGAAAGGAACCTGGTGAACTGTTGGAAGGATTTAGGGTACGGGCTCTAAAATCCCCACTGTTCTCCCACAGCTGGCTCTTGACTAGTATACGCACTTGCTAAGCCCCCTCTGGGCCCACCATCACTCCTAAGCCCGTAAGGAATCTCCCTGCCAGCTTCTGCCCAGGAACAAAGGCTTCTGCCAGAAGCTCCTTGCAGGCCGGGCGACAGGAGGGCAGGAGCAGGAATGAATTCCCTGCAGATCTGGGCTTTCTGAGAAGGCTCGCTCCCTGCTTCCCAGGCCCCACCAAGACTGGAGGGCAACACCCCTGGGCCTCAGGGAGCCGGTGAGGCCCCGGGGCCCCCGAGGGAGGACCTGTGGCACTGGAGCCAACCAGGGGCCTGCCCTGCGGCTCAGAGATGCCAGGCAGGGCCTTAGGAACTGCTCTGGAGCTTAACCTCTGTCAGCACCCGCCCGCAGGATGGATGGGGAGGCCCCTCCACCCCTCACTTGGGTGGCTTCCAGATGTGAAGGGGGGCCCCCCTCTGGCTCCCGCTTCAGGGTTTCTGGTTTGTCTGAGGCAGCAGAGGGGAGGGTGGGGGCCGGGCCCCAGGCCAGATTGGCAAGGAGCTGGGAGCAGGGCTGTGGGGGCTGCTGGGGGAGAACAGCCCCACCAGGGAGGGCCAGGGCGGGTCCCCAGAGGGAGGTGGGGCAGGGTAGTCTGAGGTGAAAAGGCGGTAATGAAGACTCAGAGGAGAAAGGGGTGGGGGTGGGGTGAAGGGTGGGGTGGGGTGGGTGGGGAATGCAAGTGGAGAAGCCTGGAGGAAGGGGCCAGGGCCCCCAGGCCTGGAGGCTCTGACGCAGAGAGCAGGCAACCGGCAGCTAACTGACCTCCTTTGGGGACGGTGGGAGAAGCCAGGAGAAATAGTGCTGAATTTGGAGAGAGGCAGGGAGCTGAAGGGGAGGGGAGAAGAGGAGGGGAAGAGGATAGAAGAGAGAAGCAGGAAGAGAAAGGAAAGGAGAGAGAGAGAGAGAGAGAGAGAGAGAGAGAGAGAGAGAGAGAGAGAGAGAGAGGGAGGGAGAGAGAGAGGGAGGGAGAGAGCGAGCGAGCAGCGCAGAGAAAGGGCAGCATGCGCACACAGATCAACAGAAGGAGGGAGACAGAGACACACAGATACCCGCAGACCCCACACACGTACAGCAATAGAGAGAAGCGCGCGCGCGCGCGCGCGCGCACACACACACACACACACACACACATACACACACATAGATCAGGAGGGAGGGGAAGAGAGAGGGAGAGAGAGAGAGAGAGAGGAGGAAGAAGATGAGGAGAAGGAGAAGGACAAAGGGGGAGTGGAGGGGGCAGAGAGAAAGAGAGGGGGAGGAAAACCTAGAGGGAAGTGAGAAGGACACAAAGGAGGGAGGGAAGGGGTGGAGGAAAGGTAGAGAGAAGGCAGGCTGGGGGCACAAATGGAGCCTGGATAGAGACTGAGCTGGAAGGAAGGGGGAGCAACTGTGAGGGAGAGGCTTGGCCAGAAGCCCCCAGAAGGAGGAGACTTTGAGGAGGCAAATCTGGCAGCTGGGAGAGGTCTCTCCCTATACCACCCAGTGAAAAGGCTCAACAAACCGGAAAAGCACATTCCTTGCTGCTCCTGTCAGCTAACCACTGACCACGGGAAGGGCAGGGAAAGGCTGTGCCCAGGGGCTCTGCATTCTCTCTGGAGATTCCAGCTGCCCCCGCTTCGGCCCTCCCAGGAGAGGAGATGGCAGGGGGAGGACAGGGAGGACAGCAGAGGAAGAGGGCAGATCTGTTGCCTGGGCACTGGCTGAGGGTCACAGATGGAAGGAGGTGGTGTTTATTTGTTCCTTTATTCATGCCACAGATATTTTCCAAGCAATGGCAACGTGCAGGTCCCTGGCCCAGGCTCCAGGGCCACATAATCTTCAGCCCCTGGATCTAGACAAAACACACAGCCCAGCAGCGTTTCAATGGCCCGGTGACTTAACTGCTCTATGCTTGGTTTCCTTATCTGAGGCCAGGAGGAGAAGGAGGGGTGACTAGGAGGACGGTGGAGTTAGAGTGATGGGCATGTGAATAACCTGCAGTAGCATCACCCTGCGGAAGGGACTTGCTAAATATGTATTCAGTCATGGGTACCTCCGCAGACCAAAGAGATCTGGGTCTCCGGGCAGGGCCCAGGAATCTGTATTTCAGCTGTTCTGATGCCCCCTGAGCTTCCTAGATCAGGCCTTATCACGTTCCACATACCCGTGATAAAACAACTTTCTTTTTTCTTTTTCTTTTTTAAGAAAATATATTTTATTGATTTTTTACAGAGAGGAAGAGAGAGGGATAGAGTGTTAGAAACATCAATGAGAGAGAGTCATCGATCAGCTGCCTCCTGCAAACCCCCTATCGAGGATGTGCCCGCAACCAAGGTACATACCCTTGGCCGGAATCGAACCTGGGACCTTTCAGTCTGCAAGCCAACGCTCTATCCACTGAGCCAAACTGGTTTCGGCAATAAACAGCTTTCTAATGGATCCAGCTGCTTTAGTGTCACGATCTGTAACCGGATCCTCCTTCGGTGGACATCGCGTCTCCTCTGTGAACCTTCTCTGAGGGTTCAGGCGGCATTGTTGGCCCACTTCTCCATCCCCACTGCACCTGGAACATCCTGTATTCTAGCACTTACGAAACCATCAGCATTGTTGATATATGTGTCTGTCTCTCCCTCTGCCTGTCCCCCCAAAAACGACGAGTCCTTGAGGACAGGAGCAGGGCCTAATATATCTGTTAGCCTGTGGTCTGGCACACAGGGGGGCTCAGGAGGACTTGTTCACCTGATGGCCACCTGGCTTCCCGGGAGACGCCAGGGAGAGAGAACCCCCTTGTATGCTCTTCCTGGGCGGGGGGGGGGGGGGGGGGGGGGGGAGGTGTCTCTGGGTTTCCCCCTCTGTTTTCTTCTCTTCACTGGGGCTTACTTGGCAGCATGATTTCCTGTAGAAAGAACTTTCAGAGCAGAGTACATAGTGATCTCAGGCAGATATAGGCCATGTTTTCCTCGGATGAATCTTGAGTGCCTTGTGGAGTAATTGGTTCTGGAGAGAATCCTAAGCTTGTTCCACGTTTCTGAGCACACGGTGTTTTGGATGAAGGTGGTGGTGGGTCATCTCTTTCCTTCTTTGCAGGTGAGGAAGCTGGGGCTTGCAGCCCCTGGGAGGAGCCGGGGCCAGGGACATACAGCTCGGTCGTGAGGTAGTAACGCTGAGGAGTGGGGATAGGGCAATCTGGCCTGGAATCCCGTTCGCCAGATCCAAGGTCCTAGCCTCTGAAGTCTGGGCTGTCTCATGTTATGTTTTCTCCAGCTGTGAGTCAACCCACGGTTTTGCCGTTTGAGCGATCCCATCCAGGAGAGGTCTTCAGCTGGCATCAGTTGTGATGTTTCCAGAGGGGATACATTTAAAAATGATAATGGCAAAAAGATAAGTGAATAAAAAATAAAAATGATAATGGCACTGATATTTGGGCTATGGCCGGGCCTTATGTGGAGGGACTCCTTACACTTTGCTATTTAATTCTCATCATATGGTAGGGAATATCCTCCCCCCTCCCTGTTTGACCAATAAGGAAACTGAGATATGGAAGGGTTAAAAAACATGCCTAAGATCACGCAGCTAGTAAGCAGCAGAGCTGGGTTTTGAACCCCTGCCTGCGTCTCTCCAGAAATGGAGCTGTTAAACCACATGCGTCCCAAACAATTCAATGCTTTTCATTCCTTTTCATTGCACTCCTGGGGACCCCTGACACTTATTGAGGGTCTGCTGTTGACTATCATTGAAGAGAATGATTGAGAAAATCTGGAGTGAACATGGAAAACGCCAATGATCCGATTCCCATGGCGAAGAGCGGGGGTGGGTGCCACGGTTGTGATTGCCAGAAGATATTTAAGAGTAGAAACAGATGAAAAGAATTCTGTTGGCAAAATTGTGGGTTCTAACTTTAGTTCTATTTTTATTCTCAAAAACAACAGAAACCTCTGGCTTGATTGTCATACCAGGTATGGCCACACAGTGTCCCTCCAACTTAGGCTAACCCTTCAAGAACCACGAACACCAGCCTCTGCCAGGCTGAGTGGCAAGGCCAGGGCTACTTGATGCTGAGGGGATCCTAAGCCACGGAAGTCCAGGCAGTTTCTCGCTGCAGGCAATGGAAGGGCTGGCTCTATGGCCTGTGGGGGCTCAGGGCACAGAACGTTTCCTAGGCCAGAGGATGGTGATTTGTTTGCTTCCAAGGGTCTCAGAGGACTGACATTGAAATTTCAGGGAACTGGAAGGTTTCAGATTTGCCGAGTAGGAGTGCCTATTCCCAGGGAGTGGAATAACTTGAGGAAGGACAGGAAGAATGCTGGAATGGGGGCTGGGAAACCGGAGGGGCGGGATTTTTTATGGAGGGACTAAGGTCAGCAGTGTAGTTAGAAGGAGGGGTTAGAGATTTGTTCTGAAGTCGTGTTTGCACAAGAGGCACATGTCACATGTCAGCAGGGAAAAAACTCTCAAGAGGGCCCAGTATTTTACTTTAGTTTTCTTGCCAGCCTGGCTCTGCACACTGACTTTTAACCTCCACCTTGGGCAATTGCTATTTTTGGTTTGATGGCATTTGTCCCTTGGATTTTCTGAGGGGCCAGTGGTTCTCAAACTGGTGTGTCTCATGGTCACCTGGAGGGCTTGAGAAAGCCGGGTTTCTGATTCAGGAGGTCTGAGGCGGGGCCTGGGCATGTGCATTTCTAGAAAGTTCTCAGGTGATGCTGATGCCGCTGGTCTGGAGACTGCACTTGAAGAACCACCCCTGTAAAGGAATTACTTTCCTCACAAGGTCTGCCCTTACACCCTCCATTAAAAAAGCCAAAGACCCAGACTTCAAAGGGTTCACTGGTGCTTAGGGATAGCCAGGGGTGGGCTGTGATCTCAGCTCAGCCAATGGGGCTGCTTTTTTCAGCGTCGTCGGAGCTGTTGCCGGACAAAGTTGCATGGGTGGGAGGTGGAAGGGGCAACAGCAGCCTCCAGCTCATAGGGCTGTCAGTCTGTGTGTCGCCTGGATTTCCTGCGGCTGGGAAAAGAGGCCTCCTGTTTTCTGATGTTCTTGTTTTCAGACGCGAAGTAGTGCCTTTGGGGGTCTAAGCGCCACAGGCCGCAGGGAGTTGTAACGTTAAGTGAGGAATTTTAAGACTGACTCTGGGTTCTGTCCTGCAGACACTACTCACTTTGCCCACAGGCCCTCCTCATTTTTACACACAGGCAAGGGAATATGTGTATATTTAGTCATATTGTGTGGGGGACACTATGGTAACCACGCATGCCACTTAGATGCATCATCTCACTTATTCCTCACAATAATCCTGGGAATCTGGTACTAGAATTTTCCCATTTAAAAATAAATATATTTTATTGATTTTTTTTTTTACAGAGAGGAAGGGAGAGGGATAAAGAGTTAGAAACACTGATGAGAAACATAAATCAGCTACCTCCTATACACCTCCTACTGGGGATGTGCCCACAACCAAGGTACATACCCTTGACTGGAATTGAACCTGGGGACTTTTCAGTCTGCAGGCTGACACTCTATCCACTGAGCAACACTGCTTAGGGCAGAATTTTCCCATTTTACAGGTGAAGAATAGCGACTTATTTTGGTTGCATAATGTGACCAGCATCTCAAAGCTCATAATGACAGGCAGGGTTCAAGTTCAGTCATCTGAGTTCAGATCTTGTTCTTTGACTATCCTGCCTTTTGCCAACAGATGGGGTGTGGTGAAGATGCGTTGGATTTGGGGGGAGCAGGCGTGCCCTCTCTTGAGGACTGAGAGGAACAGGTCCACCCTGCACACTGCAGTGTCTACCCTCCAGCACTGTCCGGACTTTTACCTACCCAACCCAGAGGCGAGGAGACCTTGGTCTGGAATTGCGACTCAGGGCCCTGATAGTTCACATGCCTGGGGAAACACTGAGGCTCCAGAGCCCACCATGTCAGAGACTCTCCTTCCCGTATCTCCCAACATGGCTTGTCCTTTGTCACTGAATTCTTCCTCCTCCCCTTCCTCCCCCTCCTCCCATCCTCTGCCTTTAATCAGCATTGCCCGCATCCGATTCTTTGCCAGGGTGTGGATGTTCCAGGCTGGGCTGGGAGTCTGCTGAGGCCTGAATCAGCCACATGATTGGGTCCTGATTCTCTGCCTGATTCTCCTTAGAGAGTTTGGTCCTTATCTCTGGATCCCCAGCCCTCAGCAGGGCCTTGCTGAACGGGCTCATTGCTGATTGCTGAATTTCACGTGGCTGCCCCAAAGGACCCCGTGGCCGTTGGATATGGTTCCGGATGGCCCTGCTGCCCCTTGCAGGCCTCTGTCGCTGTGTGTTTTTCCATCTCTGTCCTGATGCTGCCACAGATTCTTTTCCTTCCTTCTGCAGGGGAAGCTGTTTAGCTTTTGTGCAGCCAAACCAAAGCCAAGTGATTCTGCAGAGAGAACGGATCCAGCTCCCCCGTAACACAGACATTTGGCCCTGCCTTTCGCTCTCGCCCAGCACGGCTTCGAAGGCGTGATTAAAGGGATGTCTGCGCAGGTGTCCAGAGATTCTCTATGAATACAAAGCACCGGCTCCTGGGCAGAGAAGATCAGTAGCTTCTTTATTATCTCAATTCAGAATCTGCACATTAAAACGCACTGTCCCCAGGGGGTGCTTTAATACTCCAGTGAGCTTCCTGCAGGTCGCAGAGGACACACACTAAATGGCTGTATGCTAATTAACTGGGGATTTGGATGTGGAGCTGATTTGGGCCAGATGTGCCCGCTTTATAGTCGCTGTCAACGGCAGTAGAAGTCTCTTTGCAGAGAAGGAAACCAGGGCCCTGAGAGGAGAGTGAGGCTAGATGTGCATTCCCAGGGCCTGACTCCCTGGCTCAGGCAGCCATGGAGCAGGGTGAGCGTTCATACATAGTCAGGACGGCTCAACAGAAAAATGGCCGACCCTGCAGCCATGGTGAGCCAGTGTGTATATTCTCGCAGGACGAGCAGACAGAATGTCCCTTTGCTTCGCCTTCCAAATCCATCAAGGGACACTAGACAGGGAAATACATGCTTATCTTTTAAGGTAAAGAACTGCAGTTGTTCATTCATTATTCCTCAAGCAGTGGTGGAGAAACTAATGAGAGGGGTCTGCTGTGGGCCTGCCTCCAAGATATATTGAAGTCCATAGTTCGCCGGTACCAGTGAATGGGACCCTATTTGGAAACAGGGTCTTTGCAGACATAATCATGTTAAGGTGAGGTCATTAGGGTGGCTCCAATCTAATATGACTGGTGTCCTTATAAGAAAAGGAAAATACCATGTGAAAATAGATACACAGTGAGCCCGCCACCTGGTGATCGAGGCAGAGGTGATCGAGTGGAGTAATGCCACTGTGAGCCAAACAATGCCATCACTGGTGACGAGCTGGCTGTTTTTTGCATGGCTTCTGATGTTGCTGTCTTTCCTCTTAATCTCTTGCCATCTTGTTTTTCTGCTCAAATAATTGTTGAGCTGGGGTGGGAGAAATTTTGTTCCCCAAATACTATTTATTATTTTCTATTATGCTCTAAAATGAATGACCTTATTCTCATTTTATAAAATAACCCAGCCAACACGTCAACCTCCATTTTACTCTTTCTTCATTGGGAGGCTCAGGGCTATTTTCTCTACGAAGCTTTTGCTGATTCTCTTCTCCCTTCCTCAGTCAGAGCCAATATCCCCATCGCTTATTCATACCTTTGTGGTTTGCATACATTATATTATATTAAAATGTTCTGTTTCTGCATCTTTCTCTCCAAGAGCCTCAGGGGGTAGGCACTGGGTCTGGCTTATTTAGATATCCCCAGTTCCTAATGTAAAGTAGATGCTCAGTAACACTTGATGAACTAAGGTTGAACAGCCCATAGCTCTATAATTTTGTTTAATATCTGTTGTAGATTTGCAGAGATTTCTCAAAACTTAGAACCTAGGAAGAGAAGACCAGTATTTTTTTCTGGAGCTTTTGGTCTTGCTCAAAGGATTTGTAGATTATTTTAGGCATATCAGGAGGAAGATACTTTGCATTTTCATTAATAATTAGGATGGAGTGTGCATCTATGTTCCATCTCATACATCAGCTAAAAAAAGTTGGCTCTTTAATATAACAAGGAAAATTTGCCGAAACTGGTTTGGCTCAGTGGTGGAGCATCGGTCTGAGGACTGGAAGATCCTGGGTTCGATTCCGGTCAGGTGCATGTATGTTGGTTGCGGGCACATCCCCGGTAGGGGGTGTGCAAGAGGCGGCTGGTCGATGTTTCTCTCTCATCGACGTTTCTAGCTCTCTATCTCTCTCCCTTCCTCTCTGTGAAAAATCAATAAAATATATATTAATATAACAAGGAAGATTAGAAACTAGTTTAGCTGTCATAGGTCTGAATAGGTGCGTCTTTCTGTTTCCACTTAAGTTCTGATGGCAGTCATTACCCACAGGAGGCTTCCTACCTCTGCCTGGCCCACACTCAGGGGACCATTCTGAGTGTGCTTCCTGTCACGCAGGTCCAACCTGAGCTTCAATAAAATGACCTGACAACACTCAAATGGTGTATGGAACAGTCAGGGGCATACCAGCCAGGTCTTTGCAGCACTAGGAGCTGCTGGCTGCTGCTGAGGTGGATGGCTTTGGTTTAGGACAGGGGAATTTCCCATCCTGCTCTTGGAGGCTTCTGGCCCTGAGCCATGCTGGTCCCAGAGATGCTCCCTGGGCCCTCTTTCCCTCCCTCACTCCTCCAACAATTAGACCGAAGTGCTGATCGTCTGTGGAAGATGATCCTGGCTTTCTTCCCTCTCTGGCTCCTTCTCTTGCTCCCTGAGCCCAGCAGGGCACTGCTAGGAGGTACAGGGGTGATTCTGTTCCAGGAGTCAGGCCAGTATGACCCCCCTGTCAGCCCGGTACCTTCTGCCTGGGCTATGGATCAGCTCATCAGCACCTACCTCTTTCTTTTTTAAAATACATTTTATTGATTTTTTACAGAGAGGAAGGGAGAGGGATAGAGAGTTAGAAACATCGATGAGAGAGAAACATCGATAAGCTACCTCCTGCACACCCCCACCGGGTATGTGCCCGCAACCAAGGTACATGCCCTTGACCAGAATTGACCAGAATCGAATCCTTTCAGTCTGCAAGCCAACGCTCTATCCACTGAGCCGAACTGGTTCCTGCCCAGCACCTACCTCTTGCCTGTATGAAGTTCAGAATGCTTCCCCTGGTCTAGTCTGAACTGTGGTTTTTGGTTCAGGCCTCCCTTCCAACAGCCCCCTCCCCTGCCTCACTAACAGGCACCACCCACCCACTGCGATCACCAGTCTTAGGTCTCAGCTGGGGACTCGATTCATCCTTTCCGAACACATATGGGGGGGCAGGCGCCATTGCAGTAGTTGAAGAGCCATTTCACATATGCTCAGGAAGCATCCTCCAGTTCCACATAGGCAATGCCCTCCATAAAACCCTTGTTCAGCCACTGTACCAGGTACCAGAACAGAAGGACTTAGAATTAACCATGATTGGACGGTCCAGTTCTTTGATTAAAAGGTGCAGAGAAGCGGGTTGTCTGGGCAATCAGGGTGGCTCTAAAATGAGCAATGCTGTAGTTCAAATAAACCGCTCAACAAGAACTGAGCATCGCCTGTGCAGAGGGAAGCCATAATGAGGGAGAGTTACCCGCCAGCCACACTGTCCTTGCAAGGCCACCTTGGAAACCTAGCACAAATGGAGGAGGTTGCCACTTTAAGATTTAATTTTTTGCAAGAGCCACTGGTTGTATCCTCTAGGAATCCATATACCATATCGGCACTTGTCACAGGTGAAATTAATGCCTAGTTATAGTTACTGAATTAATGTTTTAACTGAGAGATAACACCTGGGATATGATCCCATGTAGTGTTGCCCAAATTTTACTGCATGTCAGAATAACAAGGGGAGTTTAAAAAAACTGCCACGACCATGCTGCACTTAGACCCATGGTCGGCAAACGGCGGCTCTCAAGCCACATGCGGCTCTTTGGCCCCTTGAGTGTGGCTCTTCCACAAAATACCATGGCCTGGTTGAGCCTATTTTGAAGAAGTGGCTTAGAAGAAGTTTAAGTTTAAAATATTTGGCTCTCAAAAGAAATTTCAGTCGTTGTAACTGTTGATATTTGGCTCTGTTGACTAATGAGTTTGCTGACCACTGACCTAGACCAATGAAACCAGAACATTTGGGGCGTGGGACTTACATAGGCATCAGTACTTTTTAAAGCTTCTAGGTGCCTGACAGGAGGTCATGGATTTGATTCTGGTCAGGGCATATGCCTGGGTTGCAGGCTCGATCCCCAGTGGGGGGTATGCAGGAGGCATTGATCTATGATTCCCTCTTATCATTGATGTTTCTATCTCTCTCTCCCTCTTTCTTCCTCTCTGAAATCAATAAAAATATATTTAAAAACAAATAAAAGCTTTCAGGTGATTGAAAGCACTGGTCTAGTCACAATTTCTCCTTCAAAATCCTATATTAAAATAATTTAATTGTTATTAAATATACACAAAATGATAACTCAACATTAATAGCTAGATACCATGTAGAAATTCTCTTGTGCTAGACTTCTATAGTTACTGATTATTGTTCTCTTTAACCCCTCTCCCTTTATTCTGCTTTATGGAAAAATCCTGACCTTTCTCTCACTTTTACTCTCAGTGCTAAAATGTCCTAGGCCATTTCTGAGAAACTGGCAAAGTGCTGAAAGCTGAGAAGGAAATTCTGCCTCTGGAGCAGAGGTCAAATGTGAAATGCATGCTCAAAATTTAAAGAAAACACTTTGAGTTGAAAGAGCTAGAAAAGGCGATAACAGATATGAAAACTCAAAGACTAAGAAGTGGTTCAGCACCTGCTACAAAAAGTATACAGAAAACATTTACCTAATTTTAAAAAATCCTGAAATTTGGGATTAACCATCTTTCAATTATCCTATTCTTTGATAGTTTCACAGAGTTGAAGCAAAAGTGATCAGCTAAAACCAACACTGAATTGTTGGCATTGAAACCAGAGGGACACTGGTCTGGTCATTCAAGACCTGCCTTGGATGACTAGACCCACCTCACCTCTGTGAAGTGAGGCACATCCCAAATTTCCATCATCTGTCACTTTTTAAAAAATTAATTTTTTAGGAAAGCATCACAAATATGTAGTTTGAAAAGGCAGAGTACTATACAGATGATAAGAAGCAGCAGCAGTTTTGTGGCCTGCCCCCAGGTCTGATTTCTGCTCCCAGAGACACTTTTGACTGTCTGTGTCTACTGGTGTTTATCTCCAGATTTCTAAATGATAAGCTTATACTACTACTTCTTAAACTTTCAATTTAAGACATTCTCTATTAACTTCCCGCTATAAAGATACCTTTTAGTTCTCTTATTCCTTTTCTTCCTTACCCCACAGACTTCTTTCCTTCATCATCCTCCCAATATAGTTGTACCATAATTTTTAGTTAAATCAACATTGAATATTTACTTGCGTATGACCATTTAAAAACATTACAGCTAGCCAAGAAGTAATCTATAAATACATTTTCTTTCTCTTATAGCATTTTTCTTCATTTTAATTGAGTTAAGGATTGTCATGTGTGTGTGTGTGTGTGTGTATGTGTGTGTACTCATTCCTGAACCCCCAATTTCCCCGAAGCTATTCCACAGAACTATAAAACGCCTCTCAGAAAGGTCAAGCAGCACACCAGGGAACCCAGCAGTTCTATTTCTTTCCCTGGATACATCCCTCCCAGCCCTGTGACCTGCTCTAGTTCGGGCTGCTGGGTCTCTGGGCCTCAGGACCAGCTGAACCTTGATTGAATTTCTTTTCTTCTCTCCCATGTTGGGTTGAGTTCACTATCTTATTCTCTCTCGTTTATTCTGTTTTGTTGGAGTATATCCTCCAGATTCTTTTTCAGAAAGGGTGCATGTAGCTACATCTCTTGAGATCTTACCTGTCTGAAAAGGTCTGAAAAGGAGCAAAGGTGGGGAAGGGGAAGTTGAGCAGGGCTAGGGCATCAGGGCCTGGGGAGCTGGAGGCCCAGCACCACCCCAAGGAGGCAGAGAGAAAGTGGAAGACAGGACTGTGCTGAGGATTCAAGTACTCTTTTGTGGTGGTAACTTGAATTTTAAAGAAACAGGTTTGGGATATATATTACATAGGCCAGTCTTGGCAATGAATGATCACTTAGGGTGGTCTTAGATGTCACATTTGGGGTTTTGCTTAGACTTGGCTTTATACACAGGCAAAGCATGGCAGCTGTTAGGAGTTGGCGTGTTATTAAGATGTATAAGGCCAGGGCCCACGAATTCCTGTATCCTAGCACCTGAAATTCCTAAGGGAACCTGTATGCACAAAGACAATACTCTGCAAATATTCATTCAGCAAACAAATATTTGTTGAACACCGGTTACATGTCGAGTACTGTTCTAGCTGGTGGGATAATGAATGTAGTGAACAAAATTGACAAAAATTCTTGCCCTCATGAAACTTATGTTGTGGTGGAATGGGGATAGAACACGAGGGGTGGGGGGCAACTAGGGGACCCGAATGGAGGGCGAAGGGAACAGTTTATGTCACCCCAGAGGCTGACTCTGCACCTTTCATAGTCACGTGGGTGACCAGCCCAGATGGCTCTGCTGCAGTGCCATTTGGAAAGGCGACGTTGCTATCTCATCTGAGATTATGTATAATCGTAGCAATCACCATTGAGTATGTACTGCATGCTAGGTACTGTACACTGTCTTGGGGGGGGGTATTATTACCCTTATTTTACAATGAAAAAACTGAGGCACAGCAGGGTTAAATAATATTCTCAATGCCACACAATACAATGCCCATGCAACTCTAAAGATGTGCTCAAAGCAGTGCCCTTTACTGCCTCTACCCACCGTGGGTTGGGAGTGCCAGCTCCAGAGGAAAGCCAGTGCACTTGTGCAGGAAAAAGGAGGGGAGGCCAAGCAAAGGGGGTGGCATGAAACTGGTTTACATATCAAAGTCCTATTTAACTTACTCTTTTCTGCACCAAAGCTATCAAATAAAGACCGTTTATAAAACAGAAGAACTCTCTTATAGAAGCAGCTGGTAACTGGTGGCTGGTTGCTAGGTGTTGCTAGGGCAACTTAGCTGGGAGTCTGGTAGTGAGGTAATTAAGCAGGGCATATAAATTACCTCAGCTGGTTTTCCCTAGAATAGGCAGTTCCCTGCACAAAAGGAGGCAACTAGATTCCCTCTTTTCTCCTAAAGACAAACAGATGGGAAAACTTTAAAGGGTGCATAGAAGCATGTTGTGGTAGAATGAGTGAGCTCTTCTTTTTGTCCTATGGACCAGCTGGGGCTGGCCAGGGTGAGAAAAGGGATGTCCAAGGGTGGATATGGGCAGTTACCAGCAAAAGCAGAACATGACTGGGCCCTAGGAATGGGTTGGGAATCAGGACAAGAGCCAGAAGTCAGGACCAAAGCTGATAGAAACCAGGGAAGAATGGGCACACTAATAGGAAAACCCCAAAACTAGGCTCAGGAAATCAGACCTCTTGCACTAGGTTGAAGAATTACCAGAATGTACAATAAGATGGAATGTAATAACGTCATAGGACTTAGAAAGGGATTCTAGCTTTGTGTTATCAACGCTTCTACTCCTAGTCTTAGCACCAACACTTACTGAGTAAGGTGTCAGGGCCAGTAGTAAGAGGCTATATAGATTTAAGGTAGGTAGTAGTATGCTCCCATTTTATAGAGGAGGAACTCAAGAATGAGTTATTTATCTTGTCTGAGGGCAATCAGCTAGTTAACAGGCACCAAATGGCACCAATCCCATTTCTGTCTAGTTCCAAAACAGAAAACTTTACTCTGCTAATTTGTAGTTACTCCACTTTTGGAGGCTTCCATGTCCAGCTTGATTTGAAAGCACCAAGGGACCTCTGACACTACTTGTTCTGGCCAGGCATGGCCAAGGATCTCTCATGGACCAGGTCTGCAGGTGCAAGCACCAGTATGGCCAGCTGTGGGTTTCTGGGAGAATAACAACATACAAGGTGTTAGGCAGGGGGCCAAGAGCATGTGTACAGCTGATGAAAGAGACTGCAGAACATGAGCAATTCTGTGAGAGATGAGACAGTGTTTAGGGGTTGCATGGAGGAAGGAGGGAGTGAGTAATGAGTGGCTTGAGGCATGCCTTTGACATTTTCCTCCAATTTCTCTTGTTTCTTGGCCAACAAGCTGTGCAGTTGCCAGAGATCTGTCTAGCTTGTGGAAGGCCTGAGCGAGCTTCTGATCTCCTCACACTCACTTCACAGAACCTCTGGAGTCTTGCTGTGGAGGTGGTAGTCATATTGACTTTTAAATATTTGGGAGAAAAAGATTTCCCTCCATAAATATGATGATGAGAATCAAGAGAAGTCACAGTGTGTATTAATTATCTATTGCTGCATAGTAGATTGCCCCCAAATTTAGCAACTTGAAACAACAAATATTTTTTATATCACAGTGTCCGAGAACCAGGAATTCAGGAGCAGGTTAGCTGGTTAGTTCTGGTTCAGGGGGTCCCATGAAGTTGTAGTCCTGATATCAATCTGGGCTGTGGTCTCATTTGAAGGCTCATCTGGGGCTAGGTATTCACTACCAGAATGATTCACGTTCATGGCTGGTGGCAGGGGGGCCTCAGTTTCTCCTTTGGAACTGTATGAGTATGAGTGGCTTCTTTCAAATGGCTGGTTTTCCCTAGAATAGGCAGTCTAGGGAAAAAGTGTACACACCAGCTATCTCCATTTCAATAGATTGACTGGAGAAAGAGAGGGAGAGGAAGAGGGAGAGAGAGAGAGAGAGAGAGAGCGCGAGCGCGAGCGAAAGCGCATTTTTGGACCTCATCTCAGAAGTTACACACCACCACTTATGCCTATTCTATTTTTGTTGAAAATGAGTCACTAAGTACAAGGGGAGGAAAATTAATTTACACCTCTTGAGTGGAGGAGTCTCAAAAAATTTGGAACATATTTTTGGAAACCACCACACAGTATAAACAAAGACCTGGGAAAAAAATTGCATTACCAAATGAAGCGGTGGAGAGTGGGCAAAGATCCTCCAGGGTGGCTGCTGGTGCTAGGCAACACACTTGTGTTTTGCACACAGGGGAGAGTGTGCTTGTGCTAGTCTCTGACACCATTACCATCCAGAAGATGATTCATCCCATTTTCTCTTTGTCAGGAGAAAGATCTCATTTGATGCAAGCCAAGCTGTTTATGGATCTTTCTATCTATTCACCCATTCATAGGGGACCCAGGGCATGATAACAGCTATTCAAACTGTGGAGTTAATTAGATGGAAAAGTGTACACACCAGCTATCTCCATTTCAACTGAGAAATCTGGCCGAGGTACATAATTTGCTTCAATGTCATCTGTGTCAGGATTTTGAAAGAATGGCAATATATCACTGTGTTAGACAAAAAGATGTGGGATAAAAGGAGAAGGAACTAGTCATGGTAACATGGGTTTCAGGATATTAATAAGTGCAAATATTTGCTTCTCTATGGAAGCATTAAAGCTTCCTTCTCATTTCTTGGTTCTCATGCCCAAAGTTATTTGCTTTTTACTGCTGACATTGAAGTAGAATATTAGCTCATCTTTTGGCTCTGAAATGTAGCTTTTATAATGGGCAAGTGCAACAAACAATCTCAATGATGATGTGATTCAGGGAGTTCTATAATGAGGAGAAATGATTGAATGCCAAGTGTGATATTAAATAGGCTACAGAGGGAGATCTCCTAGCTGTTACTTTGAAACTGCCTCTTTCCCCTCTTCCTCCATGGTAGAGTAGATGACCCCTCTGTGTAGGGAGAGGCCCTGGTGACCCTTTTTTCTTAGCACTGGAGTCATTGGTCTTGCCTTCATGCACCCTGATCCTCTGTCTCCGTAGTGCCTTGGCATATGGCTCTGACATCTCTCCTGTGGAAGATGAGGAGACCAACACTTATGATGCAATCAGAACTGCTTCCCAAGTAGAGGAGGTGATGCAGGCTTCCTGTGGCAGGGACAAGGGCACTGTCCAAATTTTCTATGGTCAGAAAGGGCAAATTTCATGTAACCAATTGTGCGTTATGTAGATTCCTTTCCACTCATTAGAGAGGGGCAGAACTTCTTTTTAGGACACAAGTATTCCACAAAAGGGAGAATAGACACTGATGTCCTCACCTCTCCGATTTCCCTTATGTATCCCTATCAAGAGGGAAACATAACTTTATATTGATGGTGAGAATTAGTTTTGAAGAAAACCAGTCCTTGAATAGTGAGATGCTTCACATACCAGAGGAGCAGCTATCACCCCTCAGAGGAGGAGATCTGCCAGCTTCACAGCACCAGAACCCACCTTCACCCTCCTCCCCCAGCCAGGGAGGTCAGTGGCCTCTGTATGAATTTGATGAGAGGAAACCATGAGCCCATGCTACCTCTCTCTAATTTCTAAAAGCCAAGTCAACAGAGAAAATGGATATGAAATTGCTTTTACATAGAGTGGGATCTTGATCAATATTTGTTGGACAAATGAATGAATAATCACTAAGGTGGTGCAGAAGTACAGCAGCATGGATGTAGCTATTTATTCCATCATCAAAGCATGAAATAGCCTGGGTTCTTTTAGAGAACGCTGTCCTGTTCCCTCAGCTCCCACTCCAAAACCAAGGGAAACTCCAAAACAGGGAATTCCTCTCACAGTGGGATTGCCCATGCAAGTGATCAAGAACCAGCTCAGAGATTCGACAGAGGAAGGAGATACAACTTCTGCCAGGAGAATAGGAAACCATCTGGGAGGAAGTGGCATTTGAGCCAGGAGTTGAGCAGGTCATTCATGCTTCAGCACAATTGAGTTTAAATTCATATGTTTTGTATACGAGCAGCCATTAGATTAGGGTAGGAAGTCACACTACTCTAATGATTATTATTTTATTTTGTTATTATTTTTTATTGATATCAGAAAGGATGAGAGAGGGAGAGAGAGATAGAAACATCAATGATGAGAGAGAATCATTGATCGGCTGCCTCCTGCACTCCCAACACTGGGGATCAAGCCTGCAATGCAGGCATGTGCCCTTGACTGGAATCAAACCTGGGACCCTTCCGTCCACAGGCTGATGCTCTATCTCTGAGCCAAACTGGCTAGGGCCAACATAGGGGTTTAAATAAAGGGTTCCAGACAATGTCTGGGTTTGAATCCTAAATCCTCAATTACTGATTATAATTTGTTTAGATTCTATAATGTTCACCTTCCCAATTTATAAAATGAAGTTTCTAACAGTACCTTTCTTAGGGGTATTGGAAAGATTAATTCAATGCAAGTGTGTATATAAGAAAACATAGCATAGTATGTATAGATAGTGGCTTGGTACACAGTCTGTGCCAGAAAGCCTGGCTTTGAGTCTGGACTCTGCTAATGAACTTGGGTAAGTTATTTAACCCTTCTGTCCCTTAATTTACTCAGCAGTACACTGGGGATAATGTATTGTGGGGATTAGATTACATAATATGTATAAAGCATTATCACAGTTCTCGGACACAGACAACAGTAATACTTGTTAAAGAGAAATATAAAACATTTGGAGCACAACCCCTAAAACAGATTGCTGGGTGCAAATCTCATGTTTGCCATTCACAGCCACGTGTCCTTGGTTAAATTCCTTAACCTTTCTTTAAAAATTAAAAAAAAAGAAAGTATTGGTGTTAGAGAGAGCAAGAGCAATTTGTTGTTCCACTTATTTACACAGTCATTGCTTGATTCTTGTATGTGCCCTGACAGGGAATCCAACCTGAAACCTTGGAATTCCGGAATGACGCTCTAACTAACTGAGCTACCTGGCCAGGGGACTCTCTTTGTTTTCTTAACCGTGAAATAGACACGGTAATAGCACCCATTGTGTAGGGATGCTGCGAGGATAAAAATGAGTTACCATACGTAAAAGAGCACCGACAAGTGGGGGCTTATCACTATTGTACCAGGTTTGGTTGTTTTTCATTCATTTGCTTTTTTCTAGTGCATTCTAATACCCGTGGGAGATTCTGTCTCCAGTGTGCCTCACAGGTCACATAGCGAGGATGCTCTGGAGACATGAACTGAACCCAGCCCCGCGTGTTGAAGCACCTTAACGTATCACAGGCCACTCCTTCCTCCTGTGGGAAAACTGAGGAGCAGGAGTGACCTCTGCGACCATCTTGGAGAAGGTGGCAGTTGAGCCAGATGCTGTTGTTCATAATCTGTTCTTCCTGCACCTGCAGCGGGGGGAGGCCTTGTAAGCACCTGATCTCCCTCCACCCCCACACCAAAGGCAGGGCTTCTGGGCCCTCCTGAGATGTTGGGGGTGGTGGTGGGGAGAAGCAAGGCTCTTCTGAGACTGTCACCTGAGACCCTGGCAATGACAGGTATGCAGCTCAGAGCCTAAACCGAAGGCTGTGCGGACAGGAGGCTGCAGTCATCACTCAGTGGCTTGATAATTGGATATTTCTATAATGACAAATTGCAGCTGTTTCTCTTGTCATCGGTGTAAAGCAGTTCCGAGGCGGTGATTTCCCAGGAGGGCCGTGGTTGTTATCCAGTTAAGACTATGGAAATGCTCAGTGGAGGGGCCGAGTCGCCCGGCTGAGTGAGCAGCGTTTCTGCACTGCTGGCTGCTGGGTAGTCAGCCCTGGCGCTTTGTGCAGAGAGATCAGCCCCCTGTCATAATATTATCACTGTTAATTCTGCACAAGCGTCATGTTCAGATGGGCTTGGAGCCTTGCAATTTGTTATTTGACTCCAATCTCTACTATTTTTTAATTTGACCAAAGGATATCCCAAGACATAGAAATCATTGGAAAGCCTAGTCTTCCTTAGCTTAAAATAATCTTGAAGAATCATCTTGGAAATGTTCTCAGGCCACTGGCCTGCTACCTGAGCCCTGGGGTTCAGATTGGAGTGAGAAAGCTTCAAAATGTCTGCTTTGGCCTCCAGGAAGTCAAATCTCTGCTGTTCCCACACCTGGTTCTCACGGACAGAAATTCTGGAAAATGGGAAGAAGCCATCCTTGTCTTAGGGCTTCAAGGGCCTCCACGATAAGGAAGAAAAACCCTTGAGTAGAGAAAGCAAAATGTGTCATTCAACCTTTCTGAGATGAGCCTCCATGAGCTCATCTGTGAAATGGAGTTATAGTGAGGACTGATGAATTAATGCAGGTACAGCACTTAGAACAGTGCTTGGCACATGGTACAGGCTACCTGTAAGTGTTAGCTTTGAGATATGTGTTTCAGCACTCTTGGAGTTCGGGCCCTTTCTTGACCTGAGAAATACTGTGGAAATGAAGAAGCAAGTCTCTCCAAATGGTCACATCATTCTCCCTGTCTTCCATGTTTCCCTTGGAAGATCCCCCATCCTGGCAGCCCCCACCTTCCCCAGTCTAGCCGAGCTGCTTGCAAGAAGACCTTCTGCAAGGGTCAGGCCACCCAGTCTCTGAGCTGGTTCTGACTTGTGTCACCCATTCACCTAACAATGGTACTAAGCTAGTTGCTGGGTATACAGAGAGGGAAGAAACAGGCCTTTGTCCTCAGGAGCTCACAATCTGGGGATCAGATGGACCTGGGGACAGAACTGAGCCACTTGGAGGTGGAAGTAGGGACAGGGTGTCAGAGGAGAACCAAGAAGTGGCTGTAAGGGCCACTGAATGGCCCAGGCACTAGATTTCACCCAGGATGACCCTGTCACCAGTGACCCTGTGACTAGTTCTCACAATGGAGTGAGTGGGAGCGAGGTGTACCACCTCTGGTCCAGCCAGAGGTTTTCAGAAGCAGGTGTGCCTCTGCCAGTTCCTCTTAGCCTCCGTCAACTGGATGCAGAAGACTCTGAGACCCCAGGGATTATGGAGCCGAAAGATGCGTCCTTGCGTTGAAAAATTAAAAGACCATGGGGAGGAAAGCTGCTTGCTGACCAGGAACACCTACATTACTCTATCCTGGAATGAGAACTAAACTTTGATAGAATTAAGCCACTGGAACTTAGAAGCTTATTATCTGGAATTAGCCTATGGACACAATGCCAGAAAGAGCCCAAACTCTACGAACGCTGCTGTCTGATCTGACTGGTAAGTGGCAGAGTCAGCGTTTGGATCCAGGAAGTCCATGCTCTCAGCTACCGTGCTGTTTCTTGTTTTGTATGTAGTGTAGTGTTCCAGTTAGAGTCCTTTCTGCACCCAAGGGCCCAGGTAAAACTTCCTGGACACTGATGCCAGGCTGGATTGATTGCATACACAGTGATCCCAGTTTGAACACTGAGGCCTGGATTCCTGGTTTTCCCAGGCAGGGAGCTGTTCTCTAGTTACACTACAGCCAACCCCAGGCTTGCTCTTCCTTAGCTTCCTTCATCACCCTCCTTCGCCCCTTCCTATCGCTAGGACTCAGCATGAGGCTGGATGCTCATGGGTTAAGACACCCTGGGGGCCCTCCAAAGTGCAAACACCAGGACACTTGTCTGTAAGTGTAAGGAAGGCCACACAGCCAGTAAAGAGTTAAGTGTGAATCCAAACTCAGGTCTGTGTGGCTCCCACACCACTTCCTTTCACTGTTGTCTGTGGCCACCCTTCGGAGGTCAACATTCAATTCTCAGGATGCCAAGAGGAAGTCCAGAGCAATCCTCACTCGTTGGCAACGCAGAGTAAGAACTCCAATGCTCTCCAGCCCCGCACCGTCCTCGGGGACCCCGTTCTCCTGGCATGAAGTAAGTGCAGCAGAGCCCTGACTGGCTGCCCAGGTGAGCACCGCCCGCTGAGCTACAGCTCACAGACTTGGACAAATCTGTTGTTAATACCTTAGGAGCTTAGAACAATCCTAACGAGATGCAAAAATCAATCGCTGCGGGAAGAGACAAAGCAACCTTCTGAGCAAAATGTGGGTGAGGAGAGTTGCTTTTAAAAGACCCTGACAAACTATTTGGTGTGCAGCCTGTACAATGGAGAGTAAATGGCTTTCTTACATTGATTCGTATTTTTCTTTTCCAAGTTGGAAAGAGGAGAGAGGTAATGGGCTGGTGGGGGAGAGGCCCTGTGGGCCTTGTACTGCCAAGATAATTATTGTTCAGTTAGAAGCGGAGGCGAACTTTTACTTTTCCGAGGTACAGAGGGAAACGGGGCTGAATTGGGTTTCCATGTGATGGAGAGGACAATATAGGTCAATTAGCCGTGATGGCGGAGGCTGGGAAACAAGCATCGACACCCAGAACACAGCCGGTGCCCTCCCTCCCATCCCCTTTGTGCCCAGCCCTGCGGAAACAGGCTGAGCTAGAGGGAGAGACAGCCCTGCTGGCATGGGCAGGGCAGAAGGGGCCCAGTGGCCTGGCACACGGCCTGCCTGTGTGAGGGCCACTCTGTGAGCCTGAATCTAGGCTGCAGGCTCAGGGCTGAGACGCATATCAGCCATTCCTGAGACAGTGCTACAGCCCTCACCCGCAGAAGAGTCTTGGTCTTGATTGCCATCCTCAAGTTCTTACGAAGGCCCGGTTACGTCAAAGGCCACCTGTGGCTGGGAGCCTGGGGGCCTTGGGGCAAGTTTATAGAATCTGAAGAGCCCAGAGTGAATACCTACGAGGTCATTTGTGACCTGCCTCTCCACCCTCTGCCCCTCTCTGACATCATTTCTGTTGTTTTTCATTTTCTCAGGTACAGACATGCTGGCCTTCTTGCTGTGCCTTTAACATGGCACATGCTCTCTGATGAGAACCTTTGCTGTATTTACTGCCTTTGTCCCAAATGCTCCTCACTCAGATATTTCTTTTTTTTTTTTTATTAATATATTTTATTGATTTTTTACAGAGAAGAGGAAAGAGGAATAGAGAGCTAGAAACGTCAATGAGAGAGAAACATCAGCCAGCTGCCTCTTGCACAACCCCTACAGGGGATATGCCTGCAACCAATGTACATGCCCTTGACCGGAATCGAACCTGGGACCTTTCAGTCCGCAGACCAACGCTTTACCACTGAGCCAAACTGGTTTCGGCTCAGATATTTCTATGGCTTGAAATTTTACCTTGAAATTTTATTGATATTTTTAGAGAGAGGGAGGAAGAGGGAAAGAGAGAGAAACATAAATTGGCTGCCTCCTGCAATCTCCCCACCCCCTTCCTCCAGGATTGAGCCTCTCCATGCACAGGGCTATGTCCAACCAACTGAGCCACACCAGCCAGGGCCCTCCCTTAAGCCTTTACCACTCAAGTGCACCTCCTCAGTGGAGCCTTCTCTACGGCTCCTATTTCAGATGAAAAGCAACCCCTGGTCCAGGTTTTATTTTCTTCTTGCATCTGCCTCTCACTGAGTGAGAAGGAGTTTAAAGGGCCAGGGAGGCTCACACACATGAGCAGAAAGAGGCATTCCCTCTCTTTTCCTGGGGGCGGGAGGAGAGGGGACCTGCTCCCTGACCTGTCTCTGCTGAGCGTTACTGTGCACATCGCCTGTGCCTTCAACGTGTAGTCAGGCTGCCTTAACGGTTTCAACAAGAAGCCTTTACTTAGGAAGCTGTAAAGACAACACACAGATTAGCTAAGAAGTGAGCCCACTGCGTTTCGTTTACTCAATATTTAGCCTAATTATGATTGTACTTACATCAGCGACGCTCAATACGAGGCTCCATTTCAGAGGGGGCTGTGCACTAACTGCAACTCTGCTCCCCAGGGCGATGTTGACCTGGTTAGATACAAGCAATTTAAGTACCATCCAGTCCCCCAGTTGCCTGCCTTGTCCTGATTCTGCATATTCTGCAAAACCATTTCTGCTGTCCATGCCTGCCCATGACCTGCACAGCGTCACACTGGTCATTTCCTTGTTTCAGAAAAAAAAACATGCCACTCTCCCAATCTTGCTTCAAGGGATCAAAGTTAGTCTTCAGATTACTGAGTTTTCATTACTGTGTTTCTGGGTTTCTATTTCTATGTGCTACTTTAGAGACTGATGTAATAGGGAATACGTGGAGGTTTACTGTTCTCCCATGTGAAGTGATAATGGCTGTTCCCAAACGCAGTGTCAGCTCAGTGTTCACTTGAGCCCCCTGAGCCAAGCCCAGCAGACCAGGCGCCAACACTGATTACAGTCAATGCAGACCCCATCTTCCTGTGATGTCAGGATGACTCCCATTGCTCCAGGTCATGAACTGGATAGGGCTGGACAGATGCATACTTTAATATGTCACCCTCCTCTCTTGGGCAGAGGGTTCTCTGACATCTATTCTGCTTGGTCATTTTCTTGTTTTATTTCATAATAGAGGCCTGGTGCACAAATTTGAGCACATCAAAAGGAAATTAATTAGAAGAAATATTTTAATATCACTATTTGCCCTTTTTCTATAATAGAAGTGTCAACCAAATTCATGATCTTCAATGACAGATGGAAACACGCATGTGATTGACGCTGGTGAGAGCTTTATTTATACAGATAAACTTGCTTAATTAGACCTGCTTTCTAATTTAGCTAAACTTTTTCCAGCTCAGTGAAGCATCCCAACTTCTCTTTCAGGTAATTGTCAGCAGCACAGCAGTAAATAACATGAAGCACATTATTATTGTAGGTCACACAGGGAGAACCAAGGGTAAAATACGTAACTGCAGTAGTGTTTGACTATATCCTGTGCAATGAGAAAACTTGAAGTCATTTTCAAGGTCCACCATTTCTTATTCTTTTCAGTCAGGTCAAGTTTCTAAACTTTCTAAATATCTGTTTTCTGGTAATGAAAAGAAAATAGGATTCTACTGAATCTCCTATCTACCTACTCTGTGAGGATCAAATGAGATGAGGCATGGGAAAATGCTTCACAGACATTTGGCTAAAGTGTAAAATGTTTGCACCTTGCTATAAAGCAAGTCATGTTCCTGGGCTGAAGAAACTCTAAGGAGGCTAGTCACTAGGGAGAGGAAGCCAGGCATTGCTAAGTGATGTCATTACCTGGTGCCCACAGTGACTGTTTCTGGGCTGGGCTGGGCTGTGGGCCGCATTTTGCACTATTGGGTCTTGGCAGCATTGGCAACAATTTAGTGGGGTGTTGCTCTGGGGTGGTGGCAGGACCTTTGTCCCACTTGGGGGAAGCTGAGTGTTGCTTTGTGGGTGCCAGACCATGCTGCCATTTCTTTGTAAATGGCCAGTGCATGTCATAGCAGCTCCTGTGGGGGTGGTGGTGGGAGGTGTTCTAAAGCCTGGCCTGTACCCTCTCACAATCTGGGACCTTTCAGGGGGTGTCTCACTGCCAGTTTAGGCCCCGTCCTGTAGATTGGGCCTAAAGTGGCAGTTAGACATCCTTCTCACAATCTAGGACCACTGGCTCCTAACTGCTCCCCTGCCTGCCTGATCGCTCCTAACCACTCTGCCTGCCTGATTGCCCCAACCACTTACCTGCCTGCCTGATTGTCCCTAACCACCCTGCCTTCCTCCTGGATCACCCCTAACTGCTCCCTGGGGGCCAGGGCCAGCCAGGGTGAGGGGCTATGGTGTTCTGGTCTCTGGTTCTTCTGGTCATTCCACTGTTTTGGTCGCTGGGCTTTTATTATTTAGGATTGCTTTATTTCATTCTTTTGTCATTCTGTTTTATTTTAGAGGCTTGGTTGTTTTGTATCCAACCTCCTGCCTGGCTCTCTGCAGTTACTATTGATCACAGCTGTAGTCCCAGGGAGGTCCTATCTCCAGGGTGTCTGGGAGGAAGAGGAGCATATGTCAGGGAAGCGACAGAAACTTTTTTTTTTTTTATCTGTTTAATGTTTTATTAGAGTTCATGTAGCAATGTATGTAAAGCAAGTCCCATGGTGGGAAAGTTCAGAATAAATTACTGCCTGCAGTTTCCTGGTGGGCATTAATCTTGTAGGCTGGATATGCAAGTAGCATGGCATTATTATGCCAACATCAGTGTTGAAGGTCCCGCACATTCCTCATGAATCCTGTGATGTTGGAGCCATGAGCCTTGGAGACCAGCCAGTGGAACCCCACATAATAGGAATGAGGCTCAGAGACACGGCAAGGCCCCTGGCCACGTGGCGAAGAAGGACGTGATCTGGGCAGTGATATCAGTTTAGTGTCAGCACCCTGTGGCACAGATTTGAATGGTGCGGAAAATTGTTTTAAGGAAGCCAAAGCCTACTATTCCTGAGCGTCCCCATCAGAGCAGCTGGCCTGCATTCTCTCTTTCTGTCGTTTCTTAATGTGTATTTAGGCCTAACCTGCAGGTTCTCTGGATTCTTTGATTTCTTTGGCAGCAGAAGGCAGCTTTGACAGAAGCAGAAAGTACCCAGGGCCTGGACAGGCAATTACCCAGTGGAACTCCAGTTTTATTCCTCTGTGATATGGGAATGGTAATCTCCGACCTGCCTCTGCCAAAGCCTGGGGGCAGAGCTGGGGCCTCTGGGACCAGTCCCATCCTGCCCCCAGTCAGCTCTGACACTTCCAGAAGGATCTCCAAACTCCTACATGGTCCTGCCAGTCCCAAACACCCCATGTTGCTTATGTTCACATCCTTGTTCACACTGTTTTTCCTGCCTCACCCTAGTCACCAGTCTTTCAAGACTCAGCCTAAGTTGCTACTGTTCCTTTGTTGTCTGCAACTCCCCTGGCCAATCAAATTCATCTCTTCTCAGTTATACTAATACTCAGTTATAAAGATTTGCAATGCAATTACCTACCAGATGATTGGGCGAATTTACCTGCAGTGACTTTCAAGAATGTAACCAAAGTATCAGTCCTATAAAAAGTTTTAAAAAAAGGCACTTAATTGCATTTATCTGATCTCTGTTAAATGCATCACTAACTTTTTATTGATTCTTAAGAAAGAGAGACTGAGAGGAATCTGTGCTACCCACTGGGTGCCAAATGAACAAGCAGCTGGAAGTTAATTACTCCCAGATATTCCACTTGCTTTCCAGATACCCCATTGGGTTTCAATTCAATCCCAGCAGTGCTCAATGAGGAGCCTTAGGCCTGATCGTACAGGCTGGGTGTCTGGGAGAAAAGAGAAGCTGTCACCCTGGGCTGGGATGACTTAGGGGCCTGGTTGGAGAATAAATATGACCTAAAGTCAAAGGCAAAGTCAGTCTTAGTATCCATGTACCTGGCCTCAGAACTGGGCCAGGAGGGTGCACATAGGGTGGCTAGGGTACCAGAGTCCTTTCCTGGAATTTTCCAAATTGGAGCCTGAGAGAGAGCTGTCTTCTTCCTTGGATCATGGCTTTGGAAGGGTGAGAGGCTGGAGGTGGTCATATTTTCTCTCAAAATGTAGGGAAAAAGAGCAGAGTGGGGAGAGAGAGAGTGAGAATAAGCTGATGGCAACTAGATCTCTGGGTCAGCTCCTGTGCTAGACCCTGTTGTGTGCTGTCCACATTCTCCTTCAAAAAATCAGCTTAGTTGCCTTGATCTGCCATAAAAGTAAAAATCACGGACTGGGTGGCTTAAACAACAGAGTTAATTTTCTTGGTTCTGGTGACTGAAAAGTCCAAGATCAAGATGCCAACATGGCCCTGGCTGGTGTGGCCCAGTTGGTTGGAGTATTATCCTGTGCACTGAAGGTGATGGGTTCGATTCCTGGTCAGGGCACATGCCCAGGTTGCGGGTTCAATCCCATTTGGGGCATGTGCAGGAGGCAACCAATTGCTGTTTCTCTCTAGCCCCCTCTCTTCCTCTTTCTAAAATCAGAGAATTAAAAAAAAATATGGCAGCATTATTGGGTTGTCTTTAGGACTCTCTCCTTGGCTTGCAGATAGCCGCCTTCTTGCTGTGTCCTCACATGGGAGAGAGAGAGAGAGAGAGAGAGAGAGAGAGAGAGAGAGAGAGAGAGAGAGAGAGAGAGAGAGAGAGAGAAAACTCTTGTGTCTCTTTCTCTGCATAGTAGGCACCAGCCCTATTATGACCTCAATGACTTCCTCACAGGCTTTATCTCCAAATACAGTCACATCGGAGGTTAGGGCTCCAGCATATATACTTTACAGGGGGATACACACTTTCAGTCCATAACAGGAATCAAGGTCTGTTGACCTCAAGCAGCATAAGAGCTGCTGGCTGAATGCCCTGAGCTGCCTGTCTCCTGCAGGCATTGCCTCAGCTGAAGAGAGCTGCCCTGTGGGTTATCAATGCCTCAACTCAGGACAACTGAAAGCATGCAGGGAGAGAGGCTTGGCATCTTCACCCAGCGCAGAAGGATCACCCCAGCTTCAAATGGCCTGGGGCATCTGTCAAGCTGACACTCAAGTTCTCCCTCCCCCCAGTCCTTGCCTTTCACTGCCCTCCCTACCAAACTTCCTCCCTGCTACTCTCCACCTTAGAGTCCGCTTGCTGGAACCCCTGTGGCTCCTGAAACTGCTTGCTTCTTTATCTTCATCCATTCTGGGAGATGATCCAGTAATGTGTCCTTATTTATTTATTTATTTATTTATTTATTTGCTTAAATGTTTATAAAATTAGAGCTTTATATTAGTTATAAAAAAATAACCCTCCAAACCCAAACCCACCACCAATGGTCTGAGCCGCCTGAAGCACTGATGTGGATGAAGCACTGATGTGGATGATTCACAGGGGGCGGGGGGGGGGGGTGTATGGAAGCCACTGCGAAACCTCCTGACTGCACCTGCCCAGGAAGCTCACCTGCCTGCCAATGCCTGCAGCGCAATAATGGCTTCTGTTTCTCCCCCACCTTCCAAATCTTGCAGGAATGTCTCTTATGGGTGGAATAAAAACTAACACCCTGCTGGCACAGGATCTGGGAAATGTAGTCTTTTGGTTCCCAGCAACTGGTGATACAGGAGGAGCTCAGGAGAGCTGGGAATAGTACTGAGTGCTAGCAGTTAGTATCCAGCACAACATGCATGTGGAAATTAAAAAAACACCAACAAAAAAAGCCCTGGGAGGTATTAGAAGATAACAGGTGTGAATTTTATTTGACAAGGAAAATGTGTGGTGCAAATACAAGGTATTTCGTAGCCAGAGAGGGTTTAGAATCATAGGCAGAATGTTTCAATGAAACAATGCATCCCCCCCCCAAACAAAACAAAACAAAACAAAATAAAATCCAGTAAGTGACAATTATTTTTTGTTTTAATTTTCTGAATGATTATTTCAAAATTCTTGTTTTAAGGGAGTGACTATATTTATGTGCACTTGTCAGAGAGCATCTGTTTATTGTGTGAAGGTTTTGCAGTTGCAATTTTGTTTTCTTTGTGTTTGTGTGAAAGTCTATGAGTGAGAAAGCCTCTCCCTGTGTCCCCCACCCCTGTGTGTGTGTGTGTGTGTGTGTGTGTGTGTGTGTGTGTGTGTGTATGAATCTATTTGGAGTGTCTCTGTATACATATTATTTGTGATTTCTGTTGATGTTTCTGTGTGTCCACTCCAAACCTTAGTAAGAATGTGAGAATCACCTTTCTCAGCACACTTGAGCTCCTTTTATCCCCTTTATTTTGGCCATACTCTCTGCTTTCTTACCCAGGAGTGGCTTTTAGGCACCATGAACAAAGGGTCACAATTTGTGAAAAGTTGAAGAAACTGAGACCACAGAGAGGGAGTTTGATTTAGCTTGGTTTGAGCTAGCCAACAAAGAAGCTCTTATAGCACAGCCATGTCAGTAAAAGGAGGCGGAGCTGGGCTTGTGAGTGTGTGAGTGTGCATGTACATGTGTGTGCACACACCACTGGGCTCAGGCTGGGACAGTGCTAATAAAGTCTATCTATCTATCTATCTATCTATCTATCTATCTATCTATCTATCATCTATCTATCAGAAAATTTGCCCTATTTCTGCAGCACCTTTGGAATCCAGGCTAGGACCTTTCATTTCCCTCCTGACTCCTCTTGCTCTCTGTCTGCCTAGAACAAGGGTCTTCAAACTACGGCCCACGGGCCACATGCGGCCCGCAGAGGAGTCTGATCCTGCCCGCCAGGTTTTTTGGGCAGTGAGCGCAGCCGAGGTGTTACAGTAGGAATTAGTAGTTCATATAGTCCGGCCCTCCAGCTCTCTGAGGGACCGTGATCTGGCCCCCACTTTAAAAAGTTTGAGGACCCCTGGCCTAGAATGATGTCTCCATCCCCATTGCCCTGCCCCAGTGCATTGCTCCTCCCGGTGTCTGTAGCAGTCTCTCCAGATCATTTCCCTTCTATCTTCAAACTTACTCTTTGACTTTTAGAAAGTTCATGTTTCCTGCATATAAACTGAACCCTTGTTTTGCCCCTCCATGGCTCACTGTGTGTAGAAGTTATTCCAGGAGTTAAATGGCTTCCACAAGGAACCCCACTATTGCATTCCTGCAGTGAGCAGAAGTGTGCAATTCATGTCTTATCATTAGGTAAGTGCTAACTGAGGAGGGGCATGCCAAACTGATTTGAGTCTTGATTCACTGATTTGGGTCTTAATTTCCAGGAGGAGAGGCATCAAGACTCCTGATTGGGCCTCTTCCCCGTTCACAGTCCTGGCTGCAGCTGCCATGGGAAGGCGCTGGACACTCTGGGCCACAAGATGGCTCTTCCATGGCAGGGGCTTAACCCAGCTCTGTGGGAGGGCAGGTTTCCCCAGGAGAGTTTTTTATTGCTTGAGACTGGCTTTTTTGACTTCCCAAGTGAATCTGGGGAGGACAGGAATTCATCCTCTCAGAGCAGAAAGTCACCCTGCTTTCGAGGCAGCTCCTAAATCATTCCGAAAAGCAATTGACTGCCACCATTTGGGCAAGGGCCTTGCCTCTTCCTTCTCCCCCTTTTTCCTTTGTACCATTCGCTTCATTATGAATTAGCTCCATGAGGTTGATCTGTCTGACATGACCTTCACTGTATCTCTGGGTGCCAAGAGACTGGCAGAGAATTGACGTTCAGTATGTTGTCATCATGTGAGTATGTCAGGTACCGTGCTGATCCTGGGATGCAAAGATGAATCAGATCCAGACCCTGCCCTGGAGGAGGACAGAGACATGAAAACCAACAATTAAAATGCAGTCAGGCCAGGGCTATGTCAGAGGGGAATGCAGGCGATAAGGGAGCCTCGAGGAGTGGCATATGATTCTGAAGTCAGCAAGTATTTCTTGGAAGAGATGACTAAGCTGAGATTTGAAGGTTGTAGGAGTTTTCTAGGTGAAAAGTGGGAGACAAGCATTCTCGGTAGAGAGAACAGCTTGGGTAAAGGCACGAAGGAAGCATGAAGTGCTCAGGGAATTATAAAGTGTTTAGAATGGCTGGATCATAGGGATAAGGAGGCAAATGGTGGGATATAGGCTTGTGGTGGTGGTGGTGGGGTGTCTGGTTGTGGGGTCAGGGTGTGCAAGTATGACTGTGCAGGCTGTTTGCTTTACAAGGCACTCAGCTGAGAAGGGGTTGGGGGTGGGGTGCTGAGATAGAGCTCTGGCTTCACTTAGCGAGCATGAGCTGGCAGCTGCATCCTTCCAGAGGAAGCTCTATTATAATTTGCACAAAGGCTACTATGGGCCAGCAGTGTCTCTGTGGAGGGCCTTGCCGATCTTGCCCTAAGGATTCACCTCTGTCTGGGGCAGTGGTTCTCAAACACTGTACTTCACAATCACCTGGAGGGTGTGTTAAAACAGAGATTGCTAGGCCCCACCTTGAGGGCTTCTGATTTAGTAGGTTTGGGGTAAAGTCTGGGAATTTGCATTTCTAATATGTTTCAAGTGATGCTGATGGGCCAGGAAACACACTCTAATAATTTCTGATCTGGGAAATAGGAAGCCGTTGGAAAAGGTTAGGGAGGAGAAGCGGAGCTAGGGCCCCAGGTTAGAAGGATCTGTTTTCTGGGATTAGGATTTCCCATTCCCCTGTGAACAGTTGGGCAGCTGTGTGTGTGTGTGTGTGTGTGTGTGTGTGTGTGTATCTCAAGGTCAGTGAGTGCACAGTACTCCCCATCTTGGCCTGCCAGGTCAAATTTAATGGCTCTGTTCATTCAAATGGGAGTTCTACCCAGTCATGCCCCTGCTTAAGGAAGTTTTGCTCACAGATGTTTTAAGGAGTGGTCATAAAATTACAAGAAGCTCACCCCTGAGGGTTTAAATAGTGAGCTCCCATGTGATTTAAATATTTGTTTACCCTTTATTAATTACTCCCTGGAGAAGCTGGGGACCAGAGGAACCTAAATCCACCAACTAAAAGATGAGTCATACCTAATTGTTAAGCTTCCTTGAAAACTTTTATTATTTTCATAAAGTGTGTGTGGGTGTATGTATGTTTGTGAGTGAGCGCGGATGCATACACTTGTGAATGAAGAGGGAAGGGGGAAGGAAGGACTGGAACCACAGAGCGTCAAGACCTCACACACAAAATAGTAAATGTTTGCTGAATGAAGATGTGACAAGTGGCCTGAGCCTGGTAATGGGTAATCTGGGGACAGTGAGTGGGGGACTATGGGCTGCCAGGAAGCTGCCAGGTGGTGTCTGGCTCTGTCTAGGGTTCAGAATTGGGGCTTGGGAAGCCAGACCTTCCAGGAGCCCCACCCTCTTTTGTGGCCCCTGAGCCTACACATAAGATATCCCTTCCTGTATAGAGAGAATGGCTGCGCCCTTCCTTCCCTTGGGACTCAGGCCCTGTCTGCCCTTCCATCGGGGACTGAAGCTGAGAGGAGGTGTGGGAAGAGGAAACCCATCTGCGATAAACTAACATGGAGAGAGAGGTGGGGAGAGTGAGTCCTGGGAAGAACATCCAACCCGATTATCTTCTGCCCATTTCCAACCTCAGCCCAGCCTTTCGAAGAGCGAGGGCCGCACAGGTGCAGCGACATCTCTATCACTCACTGATTTAGGTTGCCTATTAGGGAGCCTCATGCTGGCCAAAGGGCTGTCATCCCCAACTAGCTCAACTGTTTCCAAACCAAGACTGTCAGCAGTGTTATTGGGAGAAGGAGAACCTTGTCAGAGGCAGCCGATTCTGCCTCCAGATGTCGAGGAGAAAAGGGGACGGAGGACGAAGAGAAGAGTCTGCTCAGAAGCTGCAGTCAAGAACAGGTTGTTCTTAATTAAGACCGCTCCAGGCAGTACATTTTCATAATCCCCCATTAAAGAGGTCCTAATGTCTGAGTCATTGAGGGAGCTCTGATTCCCTGAGTCAGCACTGTTCCGTGTCTGAGGCTTCTCAACTCAAAAGGCCAATCCATTTCAAATACTCAGGCTTTCTGAGCACCTGAGAGGTGCCCGGCCCTAGGCCAGACATTGTACCAAGTCTAGAGAGGAACCCGACTATGAATATGGCATTAGCCTCTGCTACCCAGGGCCTCAGCTAGACCCTGACCTTGGAGGAGACGTGGACCCAGGAGCACTTGGTGTAGAGCTATTCCAGGTGGGCTCAGTCTTCCTGCGATGGCCAGGAGGCAGTGGGACAGGGGGAAGCTTACTGGGTTTAGAGATAGGAGGACTGAGTTTCCTTCATTTAGCAAAATGTTGTCTCATGGCAACTTCTCACAAAATAGGGGGTGTTCTGCAAGATTGAGAGGTGGATAGCAAACAGCCTGTGACAGTTCCTCATAAGACACTGCAATTATAGCCATGTGCTTGGAGGATGACAGGGTGTTCGGTAAAGATATAGGTCAGATAGTGGAGAAGCCTTGCTTACGTGACCTCTGTGGAAATGTGTAAGGTCATTACACTGCCATGCAGAGCTGCTCCTCCCACAAAGCTTCGGAAAACTGTGGTAAGATAGATAATTACTTCGAAAAATGTATCCTACAAAAAATGACTCAACAAGAATCAGGAAAATGGACTAGATCTACAACTATTAAATGAACTAGACCCGTGGACGGCAAACTGCGGCTCAAGAGCCACTCTTTGGCCCCTTGAGTGTGGCTCTTCCACAAAATACCACAGCCCAAGCGAATCTATTTTGAAGAAGTGGCATTAGAAGAAGTTTAATTTAAGAAATTTGGCTTCCAAAAGAAGTTTCAATTGTTGTACTGTTGATATTTGGCTCTGTTGACTAATGAGTTTGCAGACCACTGAACTAGACCAATAAATAATAATCTAATTTGAAAGCTACCAGGCATAGATGTTTTTATTGGAGAGTTCTAGGAAACCTTTAAAAAAATCAGATAATCTCTCTTAAACTAATTCAGATAATATAAAAAGAGAACACTTAACCTGATTATCTTCTGCCCATTTCTGGAGAGGGGCGGGGGGGGGGGGAGGGAGGGAATCGGGGAGGAGGAAGGACTAGAACCACAGAGCACCAAGTGGTTCTAGTCCTTCCCAGAAAAGAGAAAAAGCTATCCTGCTTAGCTATTTAATAAAAATGGATAAGGATAAGAAGCAGAACATAGGGCAATAATATTAACATGGATGCAAAAATCCTAGGTAAACCAGTTGCATTAAGAAAAATATTACACCCAAGTAGGACTCACCCCTGGAACTGAATGACAGCTCAATATTAGAGAATATGTTGATGTAATACACCTCACTAACAAATGAAAAGTCATACTTTTTTTAATGCAGAAAAATCATTCTGTAAATTTATTTATACATCATTTATTTTTATATAATGTATTATATGGAATTTATAATATCAACATATTGTCTTTTATTATAAAATTATTAGAAAATTACAAATAGAAAAAAAATCATGATTAGAGATAGAATACCAAAACCCTGAAATACACCTGGGAGAGCAGACCTAAGGTAATTTTGAAGAAGAAGCAGGTTTGTGAGGAAGTGATATGATAATTCTCCACCAGATAGCCAGACTTTTTCTAAAAACTGTGCATTCCCAACAGAGGGGTGGAAAACAGACTAATAGGAGAGCTCAGAAACAGCCCTGTATGCACCTGGAGTCTTGAATATGGCAGATGGGGCATTAGAAGTTGGTGACAATAGAAGGGACTATCAATAAACTAATTACTTCTTTATGTAGAAAAATAAAATTACATCCCACCTTTCACCAAGTGCAAATATATACACCAGGAAGGCTAAAGATATAAATGGAAAAGCAAAACTATAAACATTTTGGAAGAATATATGAAGAAATATTTTTATGGCTTTATGATTAAGAAGGAATAGCTTAAGTTATATAAAGCAAAAGATTGACAGTGTGGACCACCTTAAAGTGGAAAGCCACACCATAAATTAAATAAAAGACAAGACTTAAGTTGAAAGAAGGCTCATTTCAGTCCAAGAAAAATTAGCATTCAGTATATCTAAAGGATCTATTTATTTATTCTTTTTTTTTAAAGGACCTATTTAAATCAATAAGAAGAAAACAGCCAAAAAATCAGGAAAAGAATACCAGCAGTCAACTACAGATGAAGGAACCCAAATGACCAATAAACATATAGAAAGTTGCTCATGCTCATCCTCACTGGAAAAAAGTATAAGGCAAATCACCTCAGGTTGTGGAGAGAATTTGAAGAAGTAGGAACTCATGCACAAATCAGTGGGAGCGAAGACTAATCCAGCGATTTAGGGAGCAATTTATAGACTGTAAAACTGAAGATGTGAATTGTATCAGTCAGTGGTCTGGCTGGAAACAGGTGGCACACTCAAATTTGATAATGCGAGGAAAGTTTAATAATGGCACTATCTAGAAAATTGTGGACAAGGAGCAGCAAAAGCACAAGGAATAGGGTAACCCCTAGGGACAAGTGTTAGTGAGATGTTACCCCCCCCAGACCTGAAGGAGGAAGCTGACTGCAGTTACTAGAAACTGAAGACCAAGATGGATGTGAGGCGAAGGCACCTGTGACCTTTAATGGAGGAGCCTATTCAGCCCGCTGCAATCCCACAGGGAAGGGTCCGGGGAAATGAATACCCTGACCCTTGATTTCCTCCCCCTTCCAATTTCCCTTGGGTCCTCTTCATGGGCCAACCACAATGGAAAGCAGAAGACAAGGAAGCCTGCTGATTAGTCCACATAACTCAGCTTCCTGGAGTCCACAGCAGGAAAGAAAACGTGCAGAATGGCATCGGAAAGAGTGGACAGAGGAGAATGACTCATACTCATGCCCTTTGTCCAGCTCTTACACTCCTAGGAACGCACCTAGAGAAATTCCTGCACTTGTACGCAAGGAGATGTATACCAAGTCATTTACGACAGCACTGCTAGGAATAGAGAAATTGCATAAGTTGAGGTAACAGTACAAAAATGTCAATAGGAAAATTACCTCCAACTTCAAGATAACGGTAAAGGCTGGGGTGGAGGGAAGGGAAAGAGATAAGACCACTTCAGCTGTATTTGTACTTTCTTATTTTCATTTCTAAGTCAAACTGAAACAAATGTGGTAAAATGGCAACATCTGCTCAATCTCAGTGGTATGTGAGTTACTTACTACTTAGTCAATTTTATGTATAATATGTTTGAAATATCTCATAATTAAAAATTTAAAAACAATAATGAAAGAAAATGTGAAGCCGGGACCGGTTTGGTTCAGTGGATAGAGCGTCGGCCTGGGGACTGAAAGGTCCCGGGTTCGATTCCGGTCAAGGGATGTACCTTGGTTGCGGGCGCATCCCCAGTAGGGGGTGTGCAAGAGGCAGCTGATCGATGATTCTCTCTCATCGATGTTTCTAACTCTCTATCCCTCTCTCTTCCTCTCTGTGAAAAATCAATAAAATATATTTAAAAAAAGAAAAAGAAAAAAGAAAATGTGAAATAATTTGAGAGATATTTAGAATGTGAAAAAGAGAGCTAAATGTCACTCAGCTAAATGTGAAATGATTTGAGAGATATTTAGAATGTGAAAAAGAGAGCTAAATGTCACTCATCTGACAAATTTTATTCTTTAAAGGGCAAGCTAGTTTCTCACAACTACTCAATACTGGTGTTGTAGCATGGACACAGCCATAGGCAGTATACAAATTAGTAGGCTGGCTGTGTTCTAATAAAGCTTTATTTACAAAAACAGGTGGCCAGTGGATTTTATCCAGAGGCCCTAGTTTGCTGAGCCCTGATATAAAGATTTACTTATCAGGCATGTGTCTTTCCCCAAGAATGTGCTTTAAATAAGGCTCCGTGGGAGAGCTGTACTCCCAACCTGCAAAGCTACAGATTGACTGACAGCAGTTTGTTGTTCAGACTCTCCTCACCACCAGGCAAGGTATAGCGGCTGAAGAGCAGGCTCGCACGTATCTTCATCTTTGTTTTGCTGTGGACATTAGCGGCTTTCCCAGGTGTCATGACAGCCTGTTTGTATGTATACCCTGGAAGAGCTGAAAGGAATGCAACCCTAGAGTTACCTCTGATTCATGCTAAGCAGAATGAACAAAACAGTGAAGCATTAGCACATTTTAAAAACACGCAGGCATCATGAGCAGGCTATTATGACTTGAAAACCTGGCATATGATTGGGATTATATAGTTGGTTTTATTTTATGGGCTTAAATGGAGAGAAGCTTATGCAGTAGTTAGGGACATGTACTTTTGGCTGATATAGGGAACCAAAGCCTGTGTCAGTTGTGTATTGCTCCAGAACAGTGGCAGCCATCGGGGCTATGAAGATGAACACAGTGAATATACATAGAATTCTTCACACTAGTGCTTGGCATAGAATAAGTTCTATGTGTGTTTGTTAAAGAAACATTCAGGGAGCCTGGCTGGCATAACTTAGTGGTTGAGCATCAACCTGTGAATCAAGAGGTCACAGTTTGATTCCTGGTCAGGGTCCCGTCAGGGCACATGCCTGGGTTGCAGGCTCAAGCATGTGGGAGATAGCCAGTCAATGATTCTCTCTCATTATTGATGTTTCTATCTCTTTCTCCCTCTTCCTTCATCTCTGAAATTAATAAAAAAGAAAGAGATTTGAACTTTCAATTGTTCAGCAATCTGTGATGGAGCCACAGCGCAGGTCTCTGTTAAAGGTCCTGGAGATAGAGAGTGGGGACAGAATCAGTGTCTTCTGCCAGCATTGTACAACTGTGGCAGACCTATTTGTTAGCTTGCAGGTAATTGAAATCTCAGACCCTTCACATTCCTGGACACCACTCAATAGGACATGTATTATTCTCTGAAGAAACACAAGATGACTATGGGTGTGTGTGACTTAGAGGAAGGACAATGGATATGCTACGGGATGCACGTGTACGCTTAGTGAGAAGGTCATCAGAGGAGGCATCGTGGCAGAAATGACGTCGAGCAGGGTCTTGGAAGGCAGACTCTGTACGGAAGGCATTTCCTCAGAGGAACAGAAAAGTGCAAAGGCCCAGAGGAACCTTTGGGAAATGTGGGTAGTTTGATAAGAGTAGATAAAGAGGCAGCTCCAGGAATCCTTCCCAGAATTCCCAAGTTACCTTTAGTCTTGTGGCCTTTGGCAACCTCATATGGTGACGCAGAACTTTGAAGTCAGATGGAACTGAGTTTGAATCTTAGCTCTGGCATGGGTCCTCTGTGACATAAAATAAGCTATTGAATCTCTTTGAGCTATAATTTCCTCATATGTACAATGGGATAATAATATCTTCCTTATAGAAGTAGCTAGAGATGAAATGAAATGATGTAAGAGAAAGCACTTGATGGTGTGCTTGGCATGTTGTGGGTACTTGAAGACAGCAAATGTTACTCTCTGTACAGAGCTTTTCTGAGGTGTGTGTGTGTGCACATGAATACAGGAAGATAACAAGCACAAAGCAGGGTCTTATACATGGCAGCCCTCTTCCCCCTCATTGCTTAATACCCCGTCTTTGATATTGAAATGGGTTGTATCCCAGGGAATAAAATAAGGCGAGTTAATAAAGAGTAGAGACAAATGTGGATCCCAACTATAGCTCTGTCACCACCCATATGATTTTGGCAAGTTACAACCCTTCTCTGAATCCCTATTTTATTATCTGTAGAATGGGAAGTATTAAATCCTAACTCGAAAGGTTGGTATAAGTCTAAAGTGCCTGGCATAGATTTTAGGAGCTCAAAAACAGTTATTGTGATGTGAAATTGCTTTGTTTGGCATAGAACACTATATACTGTAAGAAGCTATTATTTTATTAAGACAAAATTCATGGTTCCAAAGGTTAATGGCTATTTCAAGCCAAGGTTTCATTTTTCTGCTGACTGTTTGTTTTTGGAGATGGAGTGGTGGAAGAACAATGCCTTCATTTCCTGTGCTATCTAGGGACTGGCATTGTTCCTCGTACTCTGTAGCAATAGGACTAGCCACAGAGCAGCCTGCTAATGTCCAAGAAAATTTCACAGGGTTGGGTCTTGATGTCCCAGGGCAAAGGGCATGTTTGTAATTGTGTGAAATGTGATGGAAACACAGACAGTATGGGAAATAAGTTCCATTAACTGAAAAATGATTCTAAGATAGCTTAAAATTTGAAATTTTCTATGGAAACCAAAAATTAGAAAAATTGTGAGCGCCATCTTGTGGTAAGGTTCTATTTAAATGTCATCGGAGAAGACTAGTATTCCTTCCCCTATGCAGACCTCTTAGAAGGCAGACAGCATTCGTTGATCCATCCATCCATCCATCCATCCATCCATCCATCCATCCATCCATTTGTCCATTCATCCATCTAATAATCTACTCAATCACTCATTCATTTGTTGAATGCTTTCTTTCTTTTGGTCTGGGAGATGCCAGGGCCCTGTCTGGAAGGACCCCACAGATGGTAATAGTAGATATGGACAAACCAACAGTGCTAGGGATCTTTTAAAAAATATATATTTTATTGATTTTTTACAGAGAGGAAGGGAGAAGGATATAGAGTTAGAAACATTGATGAGAGAAACACCAATCAGCTGTCTCCTGCACACCTCCTACTGGGGATGCACCCACAACAAAGGTACATGCCCCTGACCAGAATTGAACCTGGGACCGTTCAGTCCACAGGCCGATGCTCTATCCACTAAGCCAAACTGGTTAGGACAGGATCTTGATAGAGGGCACTCAACCCAGTTCTTGCTGTTGAGATAAAGGAGGTAAGCAGCAAAGGCTTCCTAATGGAAGTGGCACCTTCACTGAGATCTGAAAGACGAGTAGGCGTGTGCTAGATTAAAAGGATGTCTCCTGTATTCATTTCCCTTTTGGGGGGCTACATTTTCTACACTGTATTGGACATTGTTGGCCTTCTTACCCCCACCTTAGTAGTAATGACAAATTGGAAGGTGTCCAGGAGATGTGATCAGTGTGGTGAAGGACATTTAGAGAAACCGAAGAAGAGCTATGAAATGAAGTGCCTGGTAAAGGGAACAGATTCTATTACATAAGATTAATGCTCCCTATTAATATTCGAAGGTATTAATAGTTGCCATTATGTTGGGTTTTTCATTTAATAGAATTTGTTATACCCACATCAGCAGAGCTGTGTTAGTGTGGGCTATTGGCCAAGATGTGGGAATGGCCTCATTATATGTGGTTGAACACATAATGGTGTTCTGCATCGGGAATTTGCCTCTGTTATCTGTTACAGGTTGTTAATTGATAAATGTATTATAGGAAAAATTCTCTGCAGCAAACTGATCACATTGATAAGTGTTCGTCCCATGTCCGAAGGATGGATAGCCCTTTAGCAGTCATCCGCCGTTTCTCTTACAGGCTCCTGAGATTAATGCTGACATTTGCCTTAGCAAAGCACACAGAGGCTCAGCAGGCCCGAGTTGCGTATGCTGCCTTCTGATAGAATAAGTGCTCTCTAGTTGGGCACAGTCCCCACCATTCCCAATCGCCTCTTCATTTTAAACCGTTTGTCCATTACCTCTTGCATCACCTTTTCGCTATTGTTCTCCTTATGATAGAGAAGTACTGTCTTTCCATATCCATGTCTTTAGTAACACAAATGAAAGGTTGACCAAAAAGGGGTTGCTTATTTCATGAAAAATGGTGGAAAGCAGCTTTCTTTGTGGGATTAAAAAAATATTCATATGCATTTAATATATAAAGTATGTCTGAGTCTTAGAGCTTGTCCATCTTTTCCAATCATATCATGTCCTTAGACTTTGTATTTGCTTCAGGATAAGCAGGGGCAGCTCTGGGCAGTGCCCCAGAGCAGGCATTGCTGCCGTTGATTGCCATCCCCTCTCTAGTAGCACCCCCTCCCCCCCAATCCCAGCACTGTCCACCTTGGCCATAGTTAAGGGGTCATGGATGGGGCTTAAGGGCAAGACCTTAACATTTCAACATTTTTTTCTCATGGATCCTTGCTTTCCTTCTTTATTGTAACTTAAGTCCGAAGTAATGCGATATTTCATTGCGATGGCCTTGGTGTTTCATTGTGTACAGTTAATTATGTCTAACACCATTTGTTTTCTCTGTGGCCAACAAT
Organism: Pipistrellus hanaki; assembly: GCF_964339955.1. NCBI lineage: Eukaryota > Metazoa > Chordata > Mammalia > Chiroptera > Vespertilionidae > Pipistrellus > Pipistrellus hanaki. The sequence continues at coordinate 49,232,488 of NC_140511.1, forward strand.
CAATTTGTGAGTTCACTAATCTGGCTCCTGCCTCCCAGCCCTGACCACTCACAACTGGAGAAAATAGATTTCAACTTCAGGCTCAGTCCTTCCCTTCCTCCTTCCTCCAGGATCTGGAGCTAGACCCGGTTTCAGTGGTGGGGGTGCGAAGGGATGAAGAAATCCTGGGGATGAGCATTAACATTGTCCTGCTGACTGGGTAGATCTAACTCTTACCCAGATCTGGTGCTGGGCTTCTGCTTTGTCCCTCTGACCAAGATGGGAAGATCCACAGTTTCATAGCTTGAACTTCACTTAATTTGGAAAATATCATAACTTCACTTAATTTGGAAAGTCTCTGGCAACTGAGGTTCCTCTACGCTCACTGGCGATGACACTGAAGACACAGCAAAAGCGCTGTGTCCTGCCAGTGGCTACTGCACAGGGAAGTTAGAAGGAGCCTCAGGCCATCTCTCCTTACCATAGCTGAAAACATACAAACACATTTTATTTTTTGTCTCCTTATTTCTGAGTCACTTCAAAAATAGCTTGTTCTCTGGAGCCTCAGGGAAGCTCAGATGGACATGTTAGCCAGGAAGTCATGTGCTTTCTTTCTGGGTTGGTCGTCCACAGTGCATTCAAATCCAGATAAAAATATGGAGGGGTTTGTTCAAAATCTATCAATTGGGCCATTTTCTCAATAACAAACAGATGGTTCCTGTGAGTTATTCAGAGGGAGAACATTCTCCCCCTTTTGTTCATCTCAATTTTTATAGTTTGAAAGAATTAGTGTTTAATCCCAATTCCAAAATTGTTAATTAGTTTGTATTTGCTTCACTAAATCTGTTACATAGATTTTTATCCCTTCAGCTACATCTCCCTGGCAGCATCTGGTGTCAAGTTTGCAGAAATAATGTTGGTTTTACAGCCAAAAATCAGAGGTTAAACCTCCAGGACTACAGATGTGACAGCATTAAAAGAAAATTCATCACCCCAAAGGCTTTCATTCCCATATATTTTAGAATCAGCCCATACACTTTCCCCCCTTTCATTCTTTGGGAGCATGTGGCTCAGTTCCTTCTTGATTTATGTGTGTGGGTGTTGATGAGAGCTCCTAGGGAGACCTCTGCCCACCCCAGCCATAGTCTTGGAAAATTAGCAGAGATCTTCTAGCTCAATCCTTTTTCTGTTGCTTTCAGGAGCTTGTATCCCAGGCTAGGGCTACACAAGACCAAGGCAATTCATCAATTCAGCTGATAAAGGGGTGGTCTAGGAAGAGCAGACAGACACTGTTGTTCTGTAACTTTACCTACAGTTAGGGGCCATGATGGAGCAGAGCAGCAAAAGGAAGGCAGTGGCTAGTATTGTAAATGAACAGTTTTGAACTTGAATCTTTTTGCGGGAACAATAGGGTAAAAGCCAGCAAATAATCCTGAAGACTGGGGGTATAATAGGCTGTTCGACAGTAATCGATCTAGGTATTTGTGACAGGCTGAATAATGGCCTTGGAAGATATCCAGGCTCTTACCTTTAGAACCTGTGAATGTGACTTTACAAGGCAAAAGGGACTTTGCAGAAGTTACCAAGTTAAGGCTCTTGCAATGGTGAGAGCATCCTGGATCTCCTGGATGGGCCCTAAATGTGATCACAAGTGTCCTTAGAGGAGGGATGCAGAGGGAGGTTACACAGAAGAGCAGAAGGCGAGGTGATGGTGGAGCAGGGATTAAAGTGATGCCCTTTGAAAACGGAGGAAGGAGTCACAAGCCAAGGAATTCAGGCAGAAACAAGCAGCTGAAGAAGGCAAGGAAGTGGATTCTCCTTGCAAAGTCTCTAAATTCTAGAGTCTAGAAGGAACCAGGACTGGCAGCACCTCGACTTCAGTCCAGGCAAGCTGATTTTGGGGTTCTGACGATCAGAACGGAAAGAGAATAAATTTGTGTTGCTTTAAGCCACCACCTTCGTGGTAATTGGTTACAGCAGCTACAGGGAATGAATACAAGTAAAATTTCCTTGCCTAATGCCAAAGAGGTCCCCTCCAGCAGGTATTTTATAGGGGCCAGGAGAGCTGGAGGGGATCCATCCGTACAATGCACTCACTTCTTCAGGAAGTTTCTACTTGGTATAGGTATGGGCAGCTGCAGCTGGAAGCAGAAATGAAAACAGAATAGCAACTGTGAGCCCTGTGGGGTTGGGAAAGAACATTTGTTTTTTAAAATCCTCAACTGAGGGCATACTTAGAGAGAGCATGTGCTGTGACCAGGAACCCAACCAACATCCCTTTGGTGCACAGGACGATGCTCAGCCAGCTAAGACACTCCGACTGGGCAGGGAAGACTATTTTTGAGCATCACGGAGAGTAGGCAATAGTAGACAGACTGAGAATTCTCAGCACTTGGCATAGTTGCATAAATATTCGGAAAAGGCCAGTTAAGCATGGAGAGCACAGGCCAGGGGAAGTTGAAGAGCAGAGGTGACTAGAGAGAGAATCCAGACAGGCATGAAGCCAGAGGCGCCGGCTAGGCACATCCAGGGCTCCTGTGGAGAGGGGTGGGCAGCGAACAGTCCAGCGTCTGTGGTCCTGCCTCCAGGTGTTGCTCTGGAGGGAGGGAGGGGATCTGAGTGTGCAGGTCTCTGGATCCGCCGTTCCTATTTCATTCAGAATAATTCTGAGTTTTTATGTTGGACACATCAAGCTTCCAGGTGGGGATTTCATTTAAGAAAATATTCCACTAGTAAAAAAAAAAAAAGCTTCTTTTGTGACTTTTAATTTTGATATATTTAAATGCATGAAAAGTTGTGATAGTACAAAATAGCCTTCATCCAGATTCATTTTGCCCCACGGGCATGAGCATTTGTTCTCTTTCTAAGTATAAACATGTATGAATTATTTTAGAGTAAATAGGCATAATATCCCTTTATCCCTAAATATGTCAGTGCATATTTTATAACAACAAGGACATTTTGTAAAATTTTTATTAAGCACAGTGATCAAAATTGGGAAATTTAACATTGACAAAATGCTGTCATCCAATCCACAGTCCAAATTCAAATGTTGCCAATTGTCTTTATAGCTTTTTTTTTTTTTTTTTTTTCCTGGTCCAGGATCTGATCCAGGTTCACACATTGCATTTAGGTGTCATGTCTCTCCCGTCTTCTTCAAATTGGACTATTTCCTCAGCTTTTGTCTTTCACAACCTCACCATTTTTGAAGAGTACAGGTCAGTTATTTTGTAAATTACCACCAATTTCAGTTTGTATAAAGTTTCCTCATGACAGGATAAGATCATGCATTTTTAGATTGTATACCACAGAAGCGGTGCTGTGTCCTCATCAGAGCATTGTATTGGAAGGGATGTGATATTGCTTTGTCAAAGGTTGGTGACCTTGACCCCAAGGTTAAGGTGGTGTCCTCCAGGTTTCTCCACTGCAAGTTCTCATTCCCCACTTGCGATTAAGTAATTTGTGGGAAGATACTTTAAACTATATAAACATCCTAGTCCTTATCAAATTATCACCCATTGGTTTTAGCATCAAAATGTTTTGTGTTTTTTTCTTTTAACTCCATCATTCCTTCTACATTAATTAGTTGTCATAACTCTGTAAGGAAGCTCTTTCTCTTACCTCCTAATGATATATTCATTTATTTAATTATATCTGTATGCCCACATGGTTCTTACTTTATTCAATGGGTTATAAGTCACTATTATCACTATTTATTTTTATGCTGACATGCACTCAGATTTGATAGTGGGAACTCCATCAAATTGGCTTCTACATTTTTTGATTTGTTCCTATAATTTTCTGAACACTTCTTTACTTTCTGTAGCAAAATATTCTAGGTCCTTCTTGCCTCAACCTTGGAGTCAGCCATTTCTCCAAGGAACCTTTGTTATTATTATTACAAGGAATAATATTTAGAAGACCTGGGTAGTAGGTGTATTCATTGCTACTGGTGTATTAATTGCTTCTAGGCCCCTTCAGCTTATAGATCTAAGACAACACACACACACACACACACACACACACACACACCCCTATCTGTTTCCCCCCTATCTCTAATTCCAGTCCTACACCACAGGGTTCATCCTAAGCTTCTCCCATTCCATATTTGTAACAGCTGTTGCTCCCAGTGAGAAACCTGGCTCCCACAATTTCAATTTATTTATTCATTTGCTCAATCCTATTTGTCACAGAAAGTAGTTTCAGAATGGCTAACCCATACCACTGCAAAAAACCTCCATACAAAAACAGAAACAACAACAATGAAAAACAAAACAAAACCACATACACAAGAAAACATGTCAAAAAGTAGAATTATTCATTACAGTTCTTTTTTCTTTAGATTAAAGATACCTAGTCAAGGTTCTGTGTTAAAAAATTACTTGGGTTTAAGTTATAAATAGGTTCATTTCCCCCCCTATTTATTTCAGAGATTTGACTTAATGTTTTTAGGAAGGTATTTAAAACATTAACATGATTCCACACTTCAAACTATATCAAAAGTTACTCTCAATGAAGCATCACTCCTTTATCCACTTGTTCCCCCACCTCCAGCCTTGTAGATAACCATTCTCTTTAATTTCCGGTTTCTTTTCCCCCCAATTTCCTTTTGCAATGAAGTAAGGGAGTATATAGAATTTTCTTGTTTCCTCTTCCCTCACCAAAGGTATAATACTTTAGCCTTTTGCAGTCTCCTTTTTTCCCCCCCACTTACAAAATATGTCCTGGAAATCTCTCCTTGTCGTTTAATAGAGATCATCCCTGTTTTCTTTTAGCACTGCATCGTGCTCCATTGTGTGGATATAATTTAGTTTATTCAATACATTTCCTATGTATGAGCATTCGGGTTGTTTCCAATATTTTGCAATTGCCAACAATGCTGCAACGAATAAACTTGTGCATATATAACTTTATATGGTTGCAGGTGTATTTTCAGCCTAAGTTCCTAGAAGTGAATTTCTGAAACAAGAGGTAAATGCATACACAGTTTTGTTAAATACTGCCAAATTCCCCTCCATAAGGCTGTACCACTTTGAATACCTATCAGCAATGCACGAAAGTGCCTATTTCTCTCCAGCCCTTACCAACACAGTGTGGTGCCAAGTTTTTAAATTTTTGCTAATTTGATAGTTGATAAGTGGTATTTCAGTGTGGTTTTAATTTGCATTTATCTTTTTATGAGTTGAATAACTTCTCATAAGCTTAACTGTTTTTATCTTTTTTGGGGGGTAAATTGTCTGTTCATGAATTTTGCTCATTTTTCTATGTTGTTTGGTCCCTGTTTTCTCATTTAAAGAAAAGTTCTTTATATATTATGGATATTAGACCTTTAATTGTGATATAGCTGGCAAACCTATTTTTGAAGAAAGTTTTAATGTCACTATTTTAGTTGGTCAGGAGCTAGCTGTAAATATGTATGTTTATGTTGACTGTTAACAAACTTTATGCTGTTTACTTGTGTGTGTGTGGGGAGATATTTGAGGGTAGGGATGATTATAAATATAAAATCTCTTCAGTTTAGCTTAGATTAAAATGAAAGTTAAATAGCCTTTTCAACTAATGGTATTGGACATCCATAGGCAAATAAAATGAACCTTGACCTGAGTCTCAAGCTTTATACAAAAATTAACTCAAAGTGGAAAAAATCACCTCAAATGTAAAACATAAAACTATAAAATTTTTAGAAAGAAACATAGGATAAAATCTTTGGGATTTGCACTAGGTAAAGAATTCTCAGACTTGACATCAAAAGCATAATTTGAAAATGGGCAAATTAGGCCTCATCACAATTATACACTTTTCTCTATGAAAGCCCATGTAAAGAAGATTAAAAAAAATCTGTAGACTGGGAAAAATATTTGCAAACCAGACATCTGACAATGACTAGTATTTAGAGTATATAAAGAGCTCTCAAAACTCAACAGTAAAAAAATCCAACTATCCAATTAGAAAATGGATGAAATATATACAGTGCCAGAATAATGGTCAGCCATTCTGGGAAACAGTTTGCAGTTTCTTAAAAATAAGATGCAACTCCCATAGAACCCAGCAATTGAACTCTTGGGCATTTATCCTAGAGAAAAGAAGACTTACATTCACACAAAAGCCAGTGTCCAAGTATTTATAGCTTTATTTGCTTTTTAAAAATTTTTTTTTTATTGATTTTAGAGAGGAAGAGAGAGATAGAAACAACATTGATTGTCTGCCTCCTGCACGCCCCCTACTGGGGAAATGAAGCCCACACTCAGGCATATGCCTTTGGCCAGAACTAAATCTGGGACCGCAGGCTGACCTTCTATCCACAGAGCCAAACCAGCTAGAGCTGTTATAGCCTTACTAGAGGCCCAATGCATGAAGATTCTTGCAAGAATGGGCATTCCTTCCCCTGGCTGCCGGCACCACCTTTCGCTCCTTCGGGAGTGGCCTTTCTGCCTTCGCTCTGGGCCAGAACCGCCTTCCCGCCTTCACACACCACGCAGGGGCTCGGAGCAGCTGGGGCAGTGCGGAGCGCCTGTGTCCAGCTCCATCCCTGGCCTCTTGGCGCGTGCATATGCAAATTAACCCACCATCTTTGATTGGTTAATTTGTGTACTCACTACTGATTGGCTGGTGGGTGTTGAGAATAGGTGTAGATTTGTAATAGCGATAAGCTAGAACCAGTCCAGATGTCAAACTTTTTAAAGTGGGGGCCAGATCACGGTCCCTCAGAGAGCTGGAGGGCCGGACTATATGAACTACTAACTCCTACTGTAACACCTCGGCTGCGCTCACTGCCCAAAAAACCTGGCGGGCAGGATCAGACTCCTCTGCCGGCCACATGTGGCCCGCGGGCCGTAGTTTGAAGACCCCTGTCATGTGAATGGTTACACAAACTGTTTAGACCAGTGATTCTCAATCAGGATCCATACTGCTTCTTTGGAGTGTGTTTGAAAATGTCTGGGAGTGTTTTTTGTGCCATATTGACTGAGAGGTGTCCCTGATATTTAATGGACAGAGCCAAGAATGCTATATATCCTGCAATGCATGGGGCATCTTCCATAATGGGAATATTCTTTTCCCAAATCCCAGTGGCATCCCACTAAAAAATATTGGGTTAAACAGCTAAAATCTTAGCAACTATTTATATATATTGTACTCTAAATTAAAATGAAATCTATAAGTTGAATTTCCAAGTTTGTTTATTAAAATGGACAGGATTTTCCTTCAATATTAAAAAATTTTATTGTTAAGTTGCGAGGATTTTTAAGCTTGAGATTCTGAAAAAAAATTTAAACTATGTTTTTATTGATTTTTAAAGAAAGAGGAAAGGAGAGGGAGAAATAGAAACATTGATAAAAGAGAGACATCAATTGGTTACCTTCTATATGGCCCCTACTTGGGATTGAGCCTGCAAATCAGGCATGTGCCCTGAATGGGAATCAAATCAGGGACTTCTTGGTTCATGAGTTGCTCTCAACCACTGAGCCACACCGGCTGGGCGAGAGTCTGAAATTTTGTTGTAGGAAACAAATATTTATTAGAATGTTATTAGAATAATTAATTAGAATAAAAGGACAGTGTAGATGATTTTGAAGTAGAAACATAGCTATAGATGTACCTTTCAGTTTTATTGAGATATAATTAACACACAGCACTGTTTAAGTTTAAGGGGTATAGAATAATGACTTGGCTTATATATATATTGTGAAATGATTACCATAATAGTTTAGTTAGCATTTATCATCTCATATAGACACAAAAATGTTTTTCCTTATTATAAGAACTTTAGATTCTACTCTCTTAGCAACTTTTAAATATACCATATCTATAGTCATCATGTTGTACATTACATCCCCAGTAATGATTTATCTTATAACTGGAAATTTGTTCCTTTTGCCCATCTTTATCCAATTTCCGCCCCCTTCCCCCCACTTCCAGCCTATGGCAACCACAAAACTGATCTCCTTTTCTATGAGGTTTCTTGTTTTGCTTTGTTTTAGAGTCCATATATGAGTGAAATCATACAGTATTTGTCTTTCTGACTTATTGTGTCTAACTTATTTCATTTATCATAATACCCTCAAGGTCCATTCTGGTTATAAATGGCAGAAATTCCTTCATTTTTATGGCTGAGTAAGTATTCCATTGTGTATATAAATCACATTTTAAAATCAATTTATCTGCTGATAGACACTTTGGTTGTTCTCATGCTTTGGCTGTTGTAAAGAATGCTGCCATGAACATGGGGGTGCAGATAGCTTTTTGACATAGTGATTTTATTTCCTTTGGATAGGTTCCCAGAAGTGGAATTTCTGGATCATACGTTCTACTTTTTTTTTTTATGTTCTTTTTCTGCCCCCCATTTTTAAAAATTCAATTATTATCTGTGTACATATTTTAACATTGCCCCCCCCATACATACCCCCCCCCTCTCCAGAGTTTCGTGTCCATTGGTTGTACTTATATGCATGTATACAAGTCCTTTGGTTGATCTATTATCTCCCCCAGATCTCCCTACCCTACCTGCTGTCATTTGACAGTCTACTTGTTGCTTTACTGTCTCTATATCTATCTTTTGGTTCATCAGTTTATAATGTTCTTTATTTATTTAAACCATTTATTTATTTATTTATTTTTACATATTTTATTGATTTTTTTCTTTTTGCCCCCCTCCCTCCCTCCCCCACATCCCCTCTCTCCCCAGAGTTTTATGTCCATTGGTTGTACTTATATGCATGTTTACAAGTCCTTCGGTTGATGTATTATCTCCCCCAGATCCTCCTCCCCTCCCCGCTGAAATTTGACAATCTGCTTGTTGCTTTACTGTCTCTATATCTATCTTTTGGTTCATCAGTTTATAATGTTCTTTATTATCCATAAATGAGTGAGGTCATGTGGTGTTTCTCTTTCATTGACTGGCTTATTTCACTCAGCATGATGTTCTCCAATTCCATCCAGGTTCCTGCAAATGTTGAGAATTCCTTCTTTTTTTATGGCAGCATAATATTCCATTGTGTAGATGTACCATAGTTTTTGGATCCAATCATCTGCTGACGGGCACTTAGGCTGTTTCCAAATTCTAGCTATTGTAGATTGTGCTGCTATGAATATAGGGGTGCATATATCCTTTCTAATTGGTGTTTCTAGTTTCTTGGGATATATTCCTAGAAGTGGGATTACTGGGTCAAATGGGAGTTCCATTTTCAGTTTTTTGAGGAAACTCCACACTGTCCTCCACAGTGGTTGCACCAGTATGCATCCCCACCAGCAGTGCACGAGGGTTCCTTTTTCTCTGCAACCTTTTTCTCTGCAACTTCGCCAACACTTGTCGTTTGTTGATTTGTTGATGTTGGCCATTCTGACAGGTGTGAGATGGCACCGCATTGTTGTTTTGATTTGCATCTCTTGGATAATTAGTGACTTTGAGCATGTTTTCATGTGCCTTTTGGCCTTCCTTCTGTCTTCTATGCTCAATTAATATTTGACAAAGGAGGCACGAATATACAATGGAGTCAAGGCAGTCTCTTCAATAAATGGTGTTGGGAAAACTGGACAGATACATGCAAAAGAATGAAACTAGATCACCAACTTACACCATACACAAAAATAAACTAAAAATGGATACAGGACTTAAACATCAGATGGGAAACCATAAAAATACTGGAAGCATCCACAGGCAGCAAAATCTCAGACATATGCCAAAAGAACTTCTTCACTGATGCTGCCCCTAGGGCAATGGAAGCTAAAGAGAAAATAAACAAATGGGACTACATCAAAATAAAAAGCTTTTTCACAGCAAAAGAAACCATCAACAAAACAACAAGAAAGCCCACTGTGTGGGAGAACATATTTGCAAATGTTACCACTGATAAAGGTTTAATCTCCAACATCTACAAACAGCTTATACAACTAAATAAAAGGAAGATGAATGATCCAATTAAAAAAATGGGCAATGGACCTAAATAGAATATTTTCAAAAGAAGACATACGTTCTACTTTTAATTTTTTAAAATTAAAAGGAACCTCCATACTGTTTTTCATAGTAGCTACACCAATTTACATTTTCACTGACAGTGCACAATGGTTCCCTTTTCTTCACATCCTCATCAACGTGTATTATCTCCTGTCTTTTCCATGATAGCCATTCTAACAGGTGTGCGGTGATATCTTATTGTGGTTTTCATTTGCATTTCCCTGATGATTAGTGACGTGAAGCATATTTTCATGTACTGGTCCGTCATTTGAATGTCTTCTTTGGAAAAATGTCTGTTCAGGTCCTTTGCCCATTTAAAAATTAGGTCATTTGTTTTGTTTGCTTTGTTTTGCTATTGAGTTGTATGAGCTCTTCATATATTTTGGATAGCAACTCTTATCAGATATAATTTGCAAATATTTTTCTAGATTTCACAGGTTGTCTTTTCCTTTTGCTGACTGTTTCCTTTGCTGTGCAGGAGCTTTTTAATATCATGTAGTACCACTTGTTATTTATTTTGTTGCTTGTGCTTTAGGTGTCATATCCAAAAAATTATGACCAACACCCACATTAAGGAGGTTTTTTTTAAAAAAATATATATATTTTATTGATTTTTTTACAGAGAGGAAGGAAGAGGGATAGAGAGTTAGAAATATCAATGAGAGAGAAACATCGATCAGCTGCCTCCTGCACACCTCCCACTGTGGTTGTGCCCACAACAAAGGTTCATGCTCTTGTCTGGAATCGAACCTGGGACCCTTCAGTCCGCAGGCTGATGCTCTATCCACTGAGCCAAACTGGTTAGGGCATGAGGAGCTTTTTCCTTATGTTTTCTTCTAGGAAGTTATGGTTTCGAGTTTTACATTTAAGTTTTTAATTCCCTTAGTTAATGTTTGAAAGTGGTGTAAGACAGATCTAGTTTTATTCTTTTATGTCTGACTATCCAATTTCCCTAGGGTAGCTTTAGGAAGGAGAAGAGACTGTCTTTTCTCCACAGTCAAATATTTGTTGACTGTACATACATCAGTTTATTTCTGGGCTCTCAATTCTTTCTGTTCCATTGATCTATGTGTCTGTTTTTTTATTTATTTATTTATAATATGCCTCACTTTAAAATGTATTTTACAACTAAAATATAGTGGATCTGATGACCTAGAAAACATAATAGAGAATTTAAAAAATGCTTTCTCTTAGTAAATTGCACCAGGGCTCCTTTTCTTCACAAGCTCATCAACATGCGTTATCTCTTGTTGATGATAGCCATTCTAACAGGTGTGCAGTGATATCTCATTATGGTTTTGATTTGCATTTCTCTGATGATTAGTGATGTTAAGCATCTTTTCACGTACTTGTTGGTCATTAAAATGTCTTCTTTGGGAAAATGTCTATTCAGGTCTTCCCCCCCTCTTCCCCCCCCCCCCCCCCGTCTTTATAAAGTTTGGAGATAAAGGAACTGTTTTCAGAAGGAACAATCCTGATGGCTTTTGCAGTCACCATCTTAGCACCTGGATTGAACGGAAAGATGTTCCTTTCAAAATGGGCCACAAATAAAGCTGTTCCTGTTTGATCATTTATTCTTTACCCAGACATAATGTGCAGAAGCCCAGGGTGACAGGGTGGCCTGCTGTGCAGAGATGGGCTGCCCAAGATGAAATCACTAACAATGGGATTTTGACAGACATGGGAGAGATATACAGACCCAGTGTAGAGACAAAGGTTGAGGAGACATGGTTTGCACAAATATTGGATTGTAGAGACCCGGGCTTCATTGACAGGGATTACAAAAGCATATTGTGCAGTTGGGTTATTTAGATGCAGGTTGTGTAGTGTAGACACTTGCTCTGAAGGCATGGATCGTAGAGACACAGCCTGTGACAAACACTTCTGTCCTGGCCTTAAGGCAGATTGTGCAGCATCCATCCAGTGACAGCTGCCTGGACATGAGCTGGACAGGGACGTTGATGACTACACAGAAGGTCAAGGGAGGTAGGTGGCTCTGAGCCACTCCCTGCTCTGATCACTGGCTTTGGCGCTTTCCTTCCAACTCCACTCTCACCCCCAAGGGACTCACTTCTCTCTGTCTTTTCTTTGATATTCAGAACAGAGAAAACTATCAGAGGCACTGCTTCCAATAGGATCTGCTCATTAACTCATCCACTAACATTTCCCAAAGTGAGGCATTCTGCCAGGCACCACCCACCTGTAACCCATGTCCTAAGGACCTTAGAGGCCGGTAAGCGAGACAGGTGTGCACACACCCTCTCTGATTCCAGCTGGGAGCACAGAGGAAGGTACCATTCATCCCTGGCTTCCCTAGGGTTGCTTTAGGAAGGAGAGACATTTTAGGTTGGCCTTGAAGGTTAAACAGGACTGTGAGGGGCAAAATAGGGGAAAGTATTCCAGGAAGAAAGAGCGGTATAAACCATGGCATGGAGCCCTGAAAACATCTGGCCTGCTGGGGCACAGAGGTGCCTATGATGGCAGATCAGCTTTAACACAGCATAGGGAGTACGGGTGGGCATGTAACGGAAGTGAGACAGGAAGGTGAGAACAACCTCCTTTAGAAACGGACTAAGGGGCTTTAAAAGATTATGAAACAATTACTGGGAACTATTTCCTCAGTGAATTTGCATAATTGGGGGAGTGAGCTCTATTTTACATTCATTTTGATATCTTATCTCTTTATTTGTTCTCTCATATTGGTGCCTCGATTGAGACAAAAGTGAGAAGAATCTCATTCTAATGTGTGATTAACCCTGCATTTCCGAGGGATTGGCATCTCATGAGAGAAGGGAGGGATAAACAGAAAGACACATATATGGAGACACATAGAAAGACAGAAAGGAGGAGAGAGAGAGAAAGAGAGAGAGAGAGAGAGAGAGAGAGAGCACCTGAGACAAGGCTCTCACTGATGGATATAGGAAAGGTTGGGCTTCAGCTGGGCTTAGTGACCACCAGGGGTCAGTGTTGGGTCCTTCAAGAAGAAGCCAAGAGGCATTTGCTAAGCACTGGTTCTCACCTGAGGATCATTCAGAGGAATATATTCCACTTTAATATACTATGAAGTTAGCAGCTTTGAAATTCTTTACCACCAAGGGGCCCTTAAAACCAATGGAGCAGGAGTCTCAGGAATGACCCATATGTCAGGCTTGCTTGTTTATAGCCCTCAGGGCCATAATAAAAGGCAATTTTAATCGCCTGATGGTTCCGGGCTTGTGGGGCCCAGATGTGTGAACCCATCCCTCAGGCCCAGGAACCTGTCTGAGTTTGGGAGGAAGGGAATTTGGGCCCCCTTGAAAAGCCTCAGACCTAGGCCACGTACAGGGCTAGGTTGGCCTGGGGCTGGGCCAGCCGGGATTTTAACTTTGGTGTCTAGGTTATCAGCTTTCCTGTTGTTGAAATCAACTTTCCAGACTCTGCCAGAAAACAGAGCTGCCAGCACAGCTGTTCCTACAGGAAGCTCCCAATGCCCACATCCCTCCAGTCCAGTGAGGAGATTGATTTTAAGCTATTCCCACTCTGGGACCTGGGGCTTATCAGCAGGAAACAGGCTTTGGGACTTGAGGGACAAATGTTCTGGTCTCTGTCTTGGCCAAGCTCATCATTCATAGGTGACAGGGATCTCAAGGGCCTATCTCTCGTTTCTTTTGTTTGAGTTACATATACTGGTCCAGCAGGGCAGGGGCGACATCCTTTGAGATGTTCTTATCTTTATTGGCCATGGCTGCCTGCTCTCTGGGATACATGAGTCCTTGTGAGGCCCAGGCAGATGACAGTGGGCCGCTGCCAGAGCACCTGTGGGAAACAGGGCAGGGCTCTCTCTTTGGTTCCCATAAATGGGCCTTTGCCAGATATTGACATCACAGATCATCATCATCATCATCATCATCATCACTAATTATAGCTCTGCAATTTCCAAATGTTATTGCAAATAATCTTTAAAAAAATATATTCTATTCTATTCTATTTATTTATTTAGTCATTTTTTACAGAGAGGAAGGGAGAGGGATAGAGAGTTAGAAACATCGATGAGAGAGAGACATTGACCAGCTGCCTCTGGCACAGCCCCCACCAGGGATTTGCAAGCAACCAAGGTACATGCCCTTGACCAGAATCGAACCTGGGATCTTTCAGTCCGCAGACCGACACTCTATTCCCTGAGCCAAACCGGTTTTGGCACAGATAATCTATATAGACCCTATGAGGTAGACACATTGACTACACCATTCACGGAGAAGGAAATGGAAGTTGACAGAGAGGTTAAGTAACTTGTACAAAGTCACACAGCTAAAACATGGCAGAGTCACATTGCCAACACTCTGAGCTACTGTGTAGATCACATGTGTCAAACACAAGGCCCGCGGGCCAAATCCAGCCCGCCAGGCCTTGCAATGTGGCCCGCACCGCGCTGTCATCACTGCACTCCGCTGTCAGTTTATGACATTGTCAGTTTATGACTGTTCAGTAAACCATTCGGCCTGCGATTTAGGCTGGATTTTAGATTTTGGACCCTTCTCTGATTGAGTTCGACACCCCTAGTGTAGATGAAGGAGACCATTTGGCCTTTGAAGAGCTTGTGCTTTAGTGGAGCCCAAGCCACTGACACGCACCAGAGTCGCTGAGGTAGGCCCGAGAGCTGAGTGGGGAAGGCTGAGGGGACCTGGCAAAGTAGGCAGGAAGTGTTGGGGAGACACCTATTTCCCACTTTGGATGTGCCCTCCATGTGGAGGACAGTTTGGCACAACCCTCCTGGCTTCTGCCTGGACGGGTGGGTTTGGGACAAGGCCATGGGCCCATGCCCCTCAGCGCTTTTCTCCTATGGGGAGCTGACTACAGGAGTGGGAGTGAGGAGGCACATTTTCTGGGGTGTGTGTGTGTGTGCGTGTGTGTGTGTGTGTGTGTGTGTGTAGGCCTCTGTGTGTGGGACTGTGTTGCCCAATGTTGCTGTGACTGGGGCAGCCAGTCTGGGTTTCAGTACCGGTTAGGCCTTAGCTGTGTACCTGAGCCTTATACTCCTGTATCAACAATTTCAGTGATAAAGCTCCAACTTTCATCTTATCGTGCAATAAGAGATCTCAGTAGGAAAAACGGTCATTGCCATTGGGGGAGAGGGGCGTGGGAAGGAGGGGCCCTCAGGTTATTTTAGGCACAAGGTAAATTAGCAAGGTCCAAGAAGCTAAGCGTGGAGCCAGCTCAGCCTCATCCTACCACCACCCATGGGCAGTGCTAAGCCTCAGGAAAAGGCTATCAGGAATTTCCAACTCTTCTCCTAGTTGTCCAGGCTCAGCTGGTCAGCAGCATCAGAGCTTTGCAGCTCGTCTCTCTTTCTGAACAAGCTCTCACCGGGCTTTTCCTAGGGGAAGAAAGGCCTTTCGCGCAGCTGAGATGACTCATCTTCCTGCAGGGAGCCTGGAGGAGCAGGCAGCAGGGAGGGCTGCACACCCCAAGCCATCCCTCTTGCACAGACAGGGCAGGGATGGACCCCTGTGCAGTGCCTCAGAGCCTCCTGCCTCTCCCCCCAGCCCTTCCTGATTGCTAAGAGGAGGTGGAGTGTGGCCTGTGCTGCGAGGAGCAGAGCTGTCCTGGGTCCTGCCCCACAGTTTCAGGTGACCACGCAGACGAGTGGGGCCGAAGCGAGGTCCCCTGCGCCTTCTGGGGCTTTAGGGCGGCCAGGGGTGCCTTCCCCATCCTTGCTCTGAGGGATCTCAAATGCAGATAACCTCTGTAAGAGGAACATTTATTTCAAGGCGCAAAACCTGCATTTCACTGGCTTGTCAAGAGCAGTTTAATAGTGATAGGGAAGGCTAGGCCCAGGTCGGTAATGATAAAGAAAACAACAAGATAAGAATTGGTGGTGGTGTTTCACCAATTATTGAGAATTTACTACATGCCAGGCGCGTTCTGAGCACTTGGTGCGCTCATTTAATCCTCTTAAGGATCCTCTGAGATAAGTAGTACTAGTATCATCCCCACTTTACAGAAGAGGAAACTGAGGTGTACAGAACTAGGTGACCTGCCATACTTATCTAGCTGGTCAGTGCAGAGCTGGGGTACAAACCCGGCACGCTGGCTCCCCAGCCACGCTCACAACCCAGAAGGCTGAATAGCCTTACCCCCTGAAGCACTTTTGGGGACCCTGCATGCTAACTCTCTGCCTGTGACTGATGGGGACACTGAGGCCCGGAGGGTGTGGTTAACCTAACCTACGTCACATAGTCAGGAAAGTGGTAGAGTTGGAACCCAGACCCAGGAGTTCTGTCTTCCAGCCTAGAGTGCTTGTCACAGTGAACACCATTCATGCCTCAAATTATTTTAGCTAAAGCTCAAGCTTTGTGCTGACTGACTGGAAAGGACTAGGATCCTACAGTGGTCTCCTGGCCTTATGGGGTTTAGTCTTTCATAGCTCGACTCAGGTGCTAGCAGCTTGCCGGGGATCAAGGCCACATGAAATAGCCCCTCTAACCACGGGTAACCTCTGACTGGGCAGGGCCTGGGCCTGGGTCAGCCAATGCCCGCCCGCCTGTGCTTCCATGCCGACTTCCAGGCCAGGTGAGCAAACACCGCATTCCTTCCTGTGTGGGGGAAAATATACTGCTTTCTTCCTCCAGGCAAACAGGCTCCCCTCAGATCACAAACTGTGACAGGTTTTTCATGGGAGGCGCGGGCTGTGACAGGAACAGAGAGCTCTGGTGTAAACAACCCTCAGAGAAGCAGTAAATCATGTCTTGAAGTGTTCTTGGCAGCTGTTCACTCACTAACAAAAATACCCTGCTTGGCATAATTATGGTCAGCTCAGAAGCACTCCAGGGTCCTGGCCGTTTCCAGGGTGTGGCTCTGCTCTTGAGGAAGGTCTGGGCGGCGGGTGGGACTGGGCGGTGGGTGGGAGAAAGTGCGGGGTGTACCAGGCCCCCAGAGAGAAGGCGTGGGGTGGGGGTGCCCAGAGGGGAGCTCTGAGCTGAGCTGCGGCTGGAAAGTAGCAGCTGGAGATCAATAGCGCCTTGTTCACCGGGCTCCCAGCAATCAGCACGGTGCCTTGCTCGGTGGATGTTTGCTGAACGGAATGGAGGTCAATAATGGAAGAGTCCTGAGTTGAGATTCAAAATAACAAACCTGTCAAGTGTAGGAAGGGGAGAGCTGGCCCAGAGCGGCGGGGAGCTGTGGCTGAGGGAGCACGCCCTCTCAGCCAGTGTGTGCGCCATCAGCGTCCATTCCGGATCGGAGGGGAGATGGTCCTCCAGGCTTGGCTTTGGTCATGCATCAGCCCAGATCTGAAAATCTGTGTCTGTTTCTGGGCTGCACATATTGAAGAGGATTTGGGCAAACTGAAGAGTATTCAGGGAGGAAAGATGCAAAGATTTGAAGCCATGACATCCTGACTGACGGAGGGGCTGGGACTGTTGGCTACAGAGCATCAGCCTGGGGGCAGGGATGAGGGGGGAGTGGGAAGCTGGTTTTGAAGCTGTGATGGGCTGTGTGGAAGAGAGAATTAGGAATTCCCACTTGGATTGGAGGCAGCCATGAGTTGGGTAAAGAGCACAAACTTTGGAGCCAGACAGACTTGAGCTCACACACTGGACACTTCACATGTCCCTGGTGGCTACAGGCAGGCCACGTGACCTCCTCAAGCTTCTGGACTTAATTGATAAAATGGGGGAGGAAATACTTCTTTTTTCTACTTTTGTGGGGGTCACATAGCATTCAAAAGAGTGGCGTGTCATTGCAGGGGGTAGGGGGCAGGGGGCAGAGGGCAGGGGGCAGGGGGCAAGGGGCAGGAGCAAAGTAGCAGCCACAGCTAGCTCTGCAGGCTGACTTGCTTTTCCTGTTGCTCCGTTTACATTGGTGCTTTTCTCCTAGAAGAATGCTTTAGCTACTATTTCCTTTCCCTTTGGCCTGCCTTGTCAAATTTCCTAATATTAATTATTCAGCTGCCTTTTATCTTTTACTCTTCAAAAACGAGAAGCAGAATGCACACGTACAAGGCGTCTAGTCCTCACAATTGATTCTATGCAGCCGGGGGCTGGTTGTCTTTGGTGAGTAGCTTTAAAGAAGCCTTTTTAAGTCTTAAGATGCACTTTCCAGTCTGGAGCTGGATGACCCACTTGATCTTTTTTTTTTCTTTTTTCTTTTTTAAAATTAAACCATTTTAATGCTGACATTATTGCAGATGTTCCCCATGTTCTCTGCCCACTTCTGCCTCCCCCTCCCTTGGCCTCCACCACACTATTGTCCGTGGCATGTCTGTTCTTTAGCCAAGGCCTTTACCTTCTTTTTCCAGTCACCCCACTTCCCTCCCCTCTGGCACCAGTCTGTTCCACTTTGTTCATCTTGTTCATTAGATTCCACATATTAGTGAGATCAGATGGCATTTGTCTTTCTCTGATTGGCTTATTTCACTTCGCACAATACCGACCCATTTGACCTTAATGCCTTTAGGTGGGGTTGCCTCCCTATCCCTGGAGCCTCTGTTCTGAGTCCTGCAAAGGGTTAGAGGCCAATGTTGCTGATCTGACCCCACTGGGAGCTAACTCAATGGAGAGATAACTTTGAGGAGCTGTCAGCACTCTGTGAATGTGTGAGTGGAAAGTCATTGTCCAACTCATTCCTGACTTTTGATAGGCGAGGCCTCGGTCATGCTACCCTGGTGGGCACAGTGTGGAGCCTCCACCTGTCAGATTCCTGGGAACGAGGCACCTTTGGAGGCCCATGTGTAATACCCATCAATAAAAGCAGGCCATGGCTCACTGGGACGTTCTCCGAGTCCCTGGAAGATGGCTGGGCAGAGGGTGGATGAGCACAGTCAGGAGAGTGTTGGACTCTCTGGGTGGCACCAATGGGCCCAGCGAGCTGAGTAATGGAATGTGGGGTTTGGAGACTGAGATGGGCAATGCAGTGCCATTTACCCAAGGCAGCGTATGTATGTATGGTAGCGTGGTTAGAGGAAGGATTGGATGGGGAGGAAAGGGGAGCCAGCATTTTAGTGGAAGAGTAGTGCTTAGCATCTCCTTTGGAGAGAGGGATGAATGAACAACAAGGTTTAGCAGCAGGGGAGTGATGAACAGGGTGAAATAAAGGCCAAGGAGCCAGACACACAGCTCAGCACTGATGCCAGGAACAGTGGGAGGAGCTAGATAGTGCAGTGGAGGGGAAAGATGGCTGATTAAAGGTCCAGGGAACGTGGAGACTGGCCATGGTTCTCATTTCAAGATGTCTCTCCAATAGACCTACATTGACCACTCAGGATGGGAAAGCCCTGACCTTGGTTGGAGCTTGGAGCATGGAACATGGTCAAAACAGAGGCCTGTCTAGATGAGGGCTCTAAATAAGCTCCGTACATTGCTATTGCTTGATATTGCTTATGTCTCTGTTCATGTGTAGGCCCCTTGCTTTTTTTTTTTTTTTAAGGACTTGTTGAAGAAGCTGAACCTTTTGTTCTCTAGAGTTCCCCACGGTCTGAATTTTGCCGTTGCCTCTCTGTGGTGTCATTTCACACGTTCCTCTGCCTCTTAGGTAGGTAGCATTAGAGGTTTGGTAGATTCAGGTTTGATTTTTGACAAGGATATTTATAGGTGGTCCATCAGGAGGTACACAATATCTAGCTGCTTCTTGTTTTGTGGTGATGTAACTATTGACAATCACTGACTGGACCTATTCATTCATCATGGATTCCGAACTGGTGATATTCTACCTCTATCATTTCTTCTACATTTATTAAATTAGAATTCTCCTACAGGAAGGCATTTCTCTTCACAAATTGTTTAATTGTCCTGACATATAGTCATATAGAAAATCTAGGAATAATTTTCCCCCCTTGACTTACCAATTTACAATTTGTAAATATATTTGATGCATCTCAATCCATTGTAGTGTTTATCCTTAGTGATGTTCATGTCATCCCATCATTGGCCAGCTAGGAGGGACTTATTTAAGTGGCTTCTCAAGACTTTTTGACACAAGTCTAGTGGTATTTGATAACTTCCTTTCTTACTTGTCTGACAAAATGTTCTAGGCTCCTTTTGTACATTTCTCGCCCCAACTTAGAACCAGCCATTTCTCCAAGGGGCCTTGAGTTTTTTAAATTTTAAAGTGGGAAATGGTTTTAATCGGCCATAGTTTGTGTGCTAGAGTTTTCATTAATACTGTTCCTAATTATTATTTCTAGTCATGTTAATTATTGTTTCTAGACCTTATAAAGGGATGAAGCTAGAAAATAAGTATTTATTTTTAAACATTAAATATTTAATGAGTGTTTTTTTTTTTTTTATGATGTTCTAACTCAAACGCAACATTATGGATTAGGAAAAAAACCCCTCCTCAACCTAATATCTGTATCTCTTTTTCACTCATGTGGAAAACACAGGCTTTCAATGACAACAATATAATTCTTATTGCTTTACACTGCACTACACATACAACAGTCTCAGAATAGCAGTAACAGCCCTACCTCTGATACTGAGAGCAGGCTAAGATTATTTCCCATTCCTTTTGTTGTTAGGGTTGGTTGCACCAGGAAAGTGCAGTTAAATTGTGTTTTAAAGTCACTTGGAGCAGTTCTCTGTGTGATTATTCCTCCAACATTAAACACGTTTAGGCTTATTTGTTTCATTTAACTTTCAATTTTAGGGACTACTTTTTGAAATTTAATTTTGTTTTATAGTTATATAAAGTATGTAAATGTATCAAAAGTCAAGTCTAAAATGTAAAATACAGCCATGCAATCTAGTCTCTATTTCTATTCCCTCCATTCCTGTAAGTAATCATTAACTTTTTCTTAATGGTTTATTTTTTGCCTTAGTTTGGATCCCCCCTACCCCAAGCAGACTATGAGACAATGAGTGTGTGCAGGTAATTAGGTTTTGGAGTGACTCCAGGAACAGTAATGAGAGAGAGAGGGGAAGAGGGAAACAGAAGGAAGGAAGATCAATCTAAGAATGTGTTACTGAGCTGATAACTACAGAGGACCACTGAGGAACCATGTGCCTTGGAATTATCTGCTCAAGATGTGGAAGACTGGAGGATTGATCTACGGCCTCTGTGCTCTTGTTCCCTGTTGGTCAAGGATTGTCTCAGGAGTGTTAACTTCCTGGAACTTTCAGGTGTGCTTATGAACCAAAGTGGTTGCCAGCTGTGGCCGGTACATCTCAGAGGAAAATGTAAGAGATCTGTAGCGCAGCTTGGTTAGGACTGTGACAGGTTACATCTGTGCACAGCTGCTTGCTGCAGCAATGGCTGCATGGAGCTAATACATGAACTATGAAACAGTAAATGGGGCATAATGAATCCAACACATCTTTGTATTGTGTATTTAAAAATATATATATATTTGGACTCATAAACACCTACATATACAAATACATATGCACAATTAACCCTTGAATAACATGGAGTGTCCACCTCTGTGCAGTTGAAAATCTGTGTATGACTTTTGACTCACCAAAAACTTAACTACAGTCATCCCTCGGTATCCACAGGGATTGGATTGGTTCCAGGCCTCCTGTGGATATCAGAATTTGTGTATGCTCAAATCCCTTATATACAGTAAAAAACAAACAAACAAACAAACAAACAAACAAAAAAACGGTGTTAAACAATGCACCCAGTTGTCCCTCCATATCCACGGATTCCCAACCTTGGATGTGAAACCTGGAAATACAGAGGGCCTACTGTGTATTTATTGGGGAAAATCTGCATATTAATGAAACCACACTGTTCAAACCTGTGTTTTCATGGGTCAATTGTATTTATCAGTATATACTCTCTTTCTTAGACAAATGATGAATTATATTATATTCATTATTCCAACTTGCTTTTTTTTTTTTTTTTTTTTTTCCACTTCACCTTGTGTCTTAGGGGTTATGCCACAACAGTAGAGATCTTCCACATCCTTTCCATAGGAGCATGGTACTCTTTCAGGCAGGTGTGCCGGAGTCAATCAACCAGTCCCTTCTTGCATTTGAGTGGTTTGTAATCTTTTGCTTTTATAGATACTTCTACAATAAGTACTTTCATTCATTTATTTTTCTCCCTTCATATTTCACTGGCATTCCTTTAGAATAAACTCCTAGATGCCGGTTTCTGGCTTAACAGGTGAATACATATGTAACTTTGCTAGGTATTGCCAACTATAACCTTTTGCATTCCTACCAGTGCTACCCAAGAATGCCTGTTTCCCCACAGACCCAGCAACATAGCTCGTTGTCAACCTTTTGGATTTTTGCCAATTGGATGATGAGAAATGATATCTCCTTAAGCAGAAGGACCTGAGCCTGACATATAATTGTAATGTTTATTTCTTTTATGGTAAGTGAGTGCACATTAAAAATCATCTAGGTGAGAGTACCCACATTTCTTTTTCTGGGAACTGTTGTTCACCCCTCTAGCCCATGGCTTAAAGCATTTGTGTGCATCAGAATTACCTGGAGGGCTTATTGCAACACATACGCTGGGGGTTGCCGGGCACTTTAAATTCAGCCTGTGTTTCAGGCTACCCCCTTAACAGCAGTAGCACAGCAACCATGAAACAACAGCAGCAACAATAACAACAACGGCTGCTGCAAACACATATGGTGCTTACTTCCTCCCAGGCATTGTTCTAAGGATGGAGATTACATTAACTAATTTAATCTTGTAAGAATATATTATTCCATGTTCATGTTTGAGATGAGATAACTGGGGCACACTAGCTCGAGATAATCAGTTGAGCTAAGGATTTGAATCCTGGTAGTAGGGGCTATAAACTGTGACTACTTCTTGCCCCAAAGACAAATTCACCACCAAGAGTCATTCGGGTGGACATGAAACAAATCTTGACTCCCTGCGACTGGGCTGTTTCCAGCCTCCACGTCAGTGGTGGAGATCACTTAGACAACAGGGAGTTTCACAGAGAGAATAAGACCTGGGCTCCCAGCTCTGAAGGATAAAGGAGGGCAGTCAAAGGAGAATGTCAGTGTCTGCCCAGGTCCTGCTGTATTTTCTGGTTCAACTTCCAGGCACCCTGCAACAACTTTCCCCAAGGACCAGCCTTGGATTTAGGACTCAGAGACAAGGAACCCAATACCTTCCAAATTATTGGTTCCCCTGCTTGTTTTGCCTGAAATATGGAACAGAAACTCCGTCTCTTCTCTCCTCAGAGAGGGTACTTTAGTTCCTATCCCTCTGGTAGGGAAATACTGTTGTAGTTGATTTTCGATTGCAGTGCATCTGATCTGGTCCACTCCAGCCTTGAAGGTGGGGGTGGGGGACAGAGCAGAAGGACCTGGGCCAAATTGGGGAATCGAAGGGCTAGGAATGCAGTGAATAGCACTTTAAGGCTAACAAAGTACGTTTGTATCCATTCAAACTTCACAGAAACCTAACAAATGGGTATCATCATCTCCATTTTATAAGAATCTGAAGCCCAGAGCGATGAGCAGGGGGTGGAGGTGGGACTTGACACTGTGTCCCTGACCTCAGAGCCTGTGTCCATTCTGATCACCATGATGTGAGAGAAAGAGGGGGGAGAAAAAAAGGGGGGTGCACCCACAGTGACATGCGCTATGGAGTCCAGTGTCTTCTGCACACTCCCCTTGGGGAAAGCCACAGCCTGAATCTCGGGGATGGCACCAAGCAACCATTCCCAGGATTTGGGCCAGTTCGAGAGGGGAAATAAATGAAGTTTTGGTCACACCACCCTCTGTCTTTATTTCTGCACCTGAAATAAGACTCTGTGTCTCGGCTTTCACTTTGAGCTCCATTCCACCTGGGCTTTTGCCTTGCAGGGTGTGCTGTGACTTTGCCAGTGGAAAGATGGGGAGCATTCAGGGACACCTCTGTGCTCTCAACATCACTTCTCTGAGGTCTAGAAACCGAAGGTCAGTCTCAGTCTGCCTGGGAACCAGTGAAAAACTATAATAGTGAAAATAGCGTTTGTAGGATTTCAGATGAATTGTGTGATGATTTGATCTTCAATAATACCAAAGAGAGAGGCAGCCCACTTCAGATTGGTAGGTGGTAGATTCAATAGACAAGGGAACTTACTTATGAGGCTCGCCTTTGGGTGGCCTTGAGATAAGTAGTTTTCTGCACCAGCCTATACATCTTAAAAGTTTATATAGAGGCCTAATTGGGGGAAGTCATGTTCCCAGGGGGCCTTAGCTGGTGTAGTCATGAACCCAGTCTAGATGGTCTCATCACCACATTACTATGACAAAGCTGTGTCCTGGGCAGCTTCTAGCACGGGGAAGGCGAGCAGAGAGCACATTCCAAGCACTGGGGAGGGAGTAGAGAGCCTCCAATTGCCTGGGTCCAGCAAGGGGTCATGTCTTCACCGTGACCTTCTTCAACAGGGGTTCTTTTAACCTCTGAGGTTGAGAGACCAAGTGACCCACCCAAGGTCACACAGCTGGAGTGTGGCAGAGCAGGGCCTCTCATTCAGGTTTGTTTGATTCGAAAGCCCTGGCTCTCTCACTGCAACAGAGAGAGCACTGGAGTTTGACGGGTGCTTTGCCATTCAGACCGCCGAGTGGCAACACTGCAAGATGGATAATGAGGAAGTAGTTTTTCAGAGGATCGATGTAGATGAAAGACTGACAAAACCCTTCCAAAATTGATGCTGCAGAATCCGGGTTATTTTTCAGGAAACTGAGAGCACCAGGAGGACAGAGAACATTTCTTCTAGAGTAAAAGGCTCCTGGGAGAGGAATAGAAGCTGTTCCATGGGCACTGGCCTCAGGCTCTGCTCACGGATGAGGTAAGGTTCAGAGAGGACCAGAGTGGACATGTGATGAGCCCCTCCTTGTGTTGGTATAGCTATTGTCAGGTGGGAGGTAGCAGAGAGTGCAGGAGGAGGATTCTAGAGTCCAGAGAAAATGATGGCATGGCTAGGTCAGCAGCCATACTGTAGCCTTGAAGGCTAGGCTCAGGACACAGGCAGTCCCAGCAGAGAACTAGCATGCTGGGAGGGAAATGAAGAGAGAAGCCCAGCCCATAGCCTAGTCTATGGGTCACCGTGATAGGACTTTGGAGGAATTGACAAATCTGAGGACATGGAGGCCCAGAGCTCCCTTGGGCCATGCATACTAACAGAGCTAAGACTCCCAACCTTCTCCCCATCATGGTTCAGGAAAACCTCAAGGCTCCATCATGGCTGAATGTGTAAATGTTTGGCTTGAGCATCAACAGCTGGAAGGAGCTGGTGAAGGCAGAATCTTCAGCTTTCCTGCTGCTAAAACTCATGTCTCTCTCTCTCTCTCTCTCTCTCTCTCTCTCTCTCTCTCTCTCTCTCTCTCTCTCTCTCTCTCTCTCTCTCTTTTGTCTTGTCTTGTCTCCCCACTACACCCTAAGCACTGTGCTTCTCTGGCTGGGATCTGGGCTTGTGTTTTCTTTCCTTACATTGCCAACTTCTTTGCACCCACACAGTCTCCTTTGGTTAACAGCCAACAGTGCATCTTCTAACGGTAATGATGCTCTCAGGGTTGAAACGTTCCTATTTATTCCAAGGTACGAAACATCTCAAGCTGCTGATCATGTCTGCTGTTGAAATGCTCACCTCTGGGAAGTTGCTAAGGTGGCAGAGCTCTGAGGTTCTCCGGAAGTCCAGAGAAGAAGAGGGAAGAAGAATGCAGGCTTCATCCTCCAAGGAGAGAACTGATTGTGAAAGCATTGGACACGCAGACAGGGCAGGGATGGAAATGAGAGAAACACATGGGGAATTGATTGCAGGTTGCTCCATGGCAATATGCAAGATGAGGAAATGTGTATGCAGAGCACGGAGACTCCCTGCAAAAGGCTATGCATAGTGATTCATTCGTCCAGCTGATTGTTCTCAGCCATTACTCTGAGCCACAGTTGGGTACTAGGGACACATAAATGAATAAGAAACTGTTCTTGCCCTCCAGAAACCTGCAACCTAATTAGAGAGTTGGACCAATAAATGAGCACTTTTCAAATAATGGGGAAATCATGGAGTATTATGGGAGTGGAAAGGAGGGGTGTGGAGGGGTGGAGGGTAGTGCGAAGAAGGGTCTCTAGAAGATAATATGGCTGAGTTGCTTTTATTTATTTTTATTTTTAAAATATTTTTTATTGATTTTTTTTACAGAGAGGAAGGGAGAAGGATAGAGAGCTAGAAACGTCGACGAGAGAGAAACATGGACCAGCTGCTCCCTGCACACCCTCCACTGGGGATGTGCCTGCAACCAATGTACATGCCCCTGACCAGAATCAAACCTGGGACCCTTCAGTCCACAGACCAACACTACATCCACTGAGCCAAACCGGTTTAGGCATGAGTTGCTTTTTAAAGGTTGAAGAAACAGCAACCTTTAAAGGGGGAAGGGCATCCAGGCAGAGGATAAAGTATGAGTAGAGGCATAGAGGGGAACTGCGGACAACTGCAAGGCATTTGGTGTCTCTGAGAACATAGTAAGAGGTAGGGAGTGGAAGGGCAGGGATGAGGAGTTTGGAGATATCTAAGGATTGGGTGTCTGGCCCTGGACAGCCACAAGAGAGCCAAAGTCCTGGAAGAATTGGACAGGCACTGAAGGAAAGAGCTCATTGATGAATGTAACCCAGAGTCAGGGAGAATCCAGCTGGTAGGCTAAGATTGTCATGAGTTTATATCAGGGGTTGATGGACAAACCTGGCCCACCACATGTTTTTGTATATGAAGTTCTATTGGGACATAGTTATGTTCATTTGCATGCTGTCTATTTTTATGCTACAAACTCTGAATTGAGTGTTTGCAACAAATGAGACTATTTGGCTCACAAAGTGTTAAGGATTTGCTATCAGGTCCTTTACAGAAAAAGTTTGCTGACTTCAGGTTTCAAACAAAGACCAGCTGGATGACAAGGGCAGGCAGGACAGCCATGTGTCTTGCAGGTGCGTTTATAAGACCATCTCAGCTCAGGCCACTGTGATTCAGGCTAGGCTTTCACTGAACTGGCTCTAGCTGGTTTGTTGATGCTGATGCTGAGTGGAATTGCTCCAGAAAGCTTTGCCCTAATGGCAGTTGGAAGACAGAGCCTTTTACTTGGGACACTTTATTGCTACCCAGTGTCCTCATGGGAGAGCTCCTTGGGCTCGCCTCAGCCAAGGTTTGCTCCCCCTTTAAGAGTTTTCAACATGATATCTGGGTCTGAAAAAAAGCAAGTATTTGACCCTGAAAAGTTCTCTCGGGTTGGACACTATAGGCTGTCATGATCCCTGAGTGAAGACCCCACCTGCACCATAAATCCTGCCTTCCAAACAGGTTTGATCTCTAGCCTGGCTTCTTACAAAAAGAATTAGTGCTGCAAGGATCTGTAGTTATCTATTCTGGTTCAACAATTCTTCTGAAAGTCTTGAAGTTAACTAAGATTCCAGCCCCCAACATTCCTTTCAAAGGACCATTGTTTATGTTACTAATAGAGTGATGATCAAGAGACTAAATGACTGAGTAGTACAGGGCCTAGCTGGCATCCATTCAAACTATCCAGACTCACACACATCATGGGTGGGCGAGCAGAGTTGGCCAGTAGCTACATTATGTGTGGACTTGGGAAATCTTGATGTCAACCTCCTCTCCCCTCCCACCAGCCCTGTATATTCCATAATGGTCTGGCTCTGTCAGTGCCGGCTAAGATGGACTGGCTTCAGACTCACAGCATAGCAAATGTCCTTAGATATCCTTGACTTTCTCCTTCATCTTTGGCTCAGGACAGCTGGTCTCTCCTGGATCTGATTATAGCAGGAGGGCCAAATATTCAGGGCTCTGATTTAAAGATTTAGAAACCCATTAGGTAGGGAAGAGAACCAGGTGGTAGAAGGAGCTGGCTCAACACTTTTCTTTTTCTGAGCTCTGTGCAGACATACATCAGCTAATAAAATAAACTTATTAGGCAAAGAACATTGGAGAATTCTTTTCAAGAGCATGGATGTCCTCTGAAGGAAAGAAACTCTATGACCAGGAGAGGAATTCAAGGATCTCTTGGGGAAGCATATCTTTTCTAAATGGTTTCTTCAAAAGTGAGAGGGTACTGTGTTCCAGTAGGCAGTTTCAAATAGGTTATCTAAGTTAAGTCTCATGGCAAATGGATGGTTTAGTCTCTGTTATCAGACAAGGAAACAGGCTTAAAGAGGTTAAGCAATTTCTTGGAGGTCACATAGCTGGCAAATGGCAGAGCTGTGATTATGCCCTAGCCTGTCTGACTCCAGAGCTCATGCTTTCATCACACCACCATTTGGCTGGCCTAGAAGGGGAGGACCAAAGGGATAATTTCTTGGAGATTTGTTTTAGAGGCACCAGACTTAGGAAGGTGAAAGAAGGAAATGAATATATTTTTAAATTTTACCCATATTTACCAATTTCAATGACAGGGAAGTTGTAGTGGAACTTTGGAAATCTGTCCTCCAGGTCGTCAGGGAAGGATGTTGATCAGGAGTTGTCTTGCTAGAGGCACTCCACTAAGACACCAGCTGAGGGAGCTACTGGGAAAGCTGCTGGCTGACTGTCCTGTCAGGGAGGAGCCAGGTTCTGGAGAAGCTGGGATGAGATGTCAAGAACTGGAACTCGGAAGGAAAACTCTACAATGTCTTTCCAATGCCCTTTATTGACGAAGCTTAATGTGATGCCAGCTGGCAAAGGAAATGTGTTTCAAGAGTCCATCTCTACCTTGCAGAGCAGAAGAACAAATTTGGAGCCGAGCGATAATACATTGATAATTGGCACAGTGAGGGTCACCCACCTAAATTTTTGTCTGGAAATTTCACCCCCATTCTAGGTGGACATTTTTGCTGAGTATACAATTTATTTTTTTCTCAGCACCTGAAGATATCATCCCATCGTTCTTTGGTTTTCATTGAGAAGTCACCTGTCAGCTTGATTGCTTTCTGTTTGTCTCTCCCTTCTCTCTCCCCATCCCCTATTATTTGACTTCCATGTATTGCAGATTCACTATATTTAGAAGTGAATTTTGTTTTAATTATTCTGCTTGGAATTTGCTGAATCTGAAAATTAATGTCTTTTTTAGTTTTGAAAAAGTTACGGCCATCAGTTCTTCAAATGTTTTCTCCTCTTCTTTTGAAATTGGTTAGATGTAAGTTAGATTTTCTCACTTTAGTTCTTTTTCACATATTAAAAAAATTATTATTTTTTACTTCTATGCTACATTTTTGGATATTTTTTTTTTCATATTTGCTTTAGAGTTGATTAAATTTCTTTTTAGGTGTGTCTAAGAATGTTACACTCATTCATTGGCTTTTGATTTCAATTATCATACTCTTATTTTTCTAATCTGTTTGTTCATGTTTGTAGTTCTTCCTACTCTTATTTTTATTTCTAAGCATATCAGACCTACTTTGCATTTGGTGTCTGTTAATTCTAATATCTGACATCTTTATGGGTTATGATGAGCTGATGCTGTTTCTGCTGGCTTTTACTTATGGTGTCATGTTTTTTTTTTTTGTTATGGTTTTTGGAGTAGATTACATATTCTTTTCAGTGTTACCTGTAGAAATTATTGAAGCCTGGGTTGAAGATGAGTTTCTCCAAAAAGGATTTGTTTGTTTCTGACAGGCTCCTGGGGGCACTATTAAACAGGGGTATCTTTAAGTGACAGTCTCAGCTTGGGATTTTGTGGACAATTCAGATAATAACAATTTGAGCTTCATATCTTGATTGTGACTTGGTCTTGTAATTGTAATTCTCAGAAGTCTTTTTCTTTTTCATCTAGAAGCCAAGATTTGAGGTGGTCAAAAAAAATTTTTTTTTTTTACCGACCCCTATGGTGAAGGAGTGGGCTATTATTTCTACTTCACTCATGAGGATACAGTGCTTTGAGTTCCTAGCTTTATATGGAGTAGGGTGGAGGGGGGTTTGGAGTGGTTCTCCTGTTTAGTTCCCCACTTTGGATGGGCCATGAGCTTGTCTCTTATTTCCTATAAACTGCTGGGCCATACATACTGAAGGTCAAGGCCACCTGGGTTTGCCAAATGCTCTCAAGGGAAATTTGGTTTCAGTGTTCTTTTAGGTTTCCAACACCTATACCTAATTTTGGACTTCTGAGAACTTTTTAAAAATATATATATTTTATTGATTTTTTTTTTACAGAGAGGAAGGGAGAGGGATAGAGAGTTAGAAACATCGATGGGAGAGAAACATCGATCAGCTGCCTTCTGCACACATCCTACTGGGGATATGCCCACAACCAAGGCCCTTGACTGGAATTGAACCCTTTAGTCTGCAGGCCAATGCTCTATCCACTGAGCCAAACCAGACAGGGCTTCTGAGAATTTTTTACTTGTCTTCTAATTCATTTGTTCTCATATTTTATTTAGCATAATTGGGATGTTTCTTAGAACATCTAGTTTGCTATAGTGAGAAACTGTAGTTTGAACTAGACTAGATATAGTGCCACTTCTAGTCCTCACTAGCTGGGATTATTAACTCAATTTATTTTGGCCCAGGAAGTCAAGGCTCAAGGCTTTACATTGATAGCATGCAGCAGACTTCAATCTACAACTTCTGGTCTTACTTCATCCTTTTTCTCCCCATCAGCCTACTCTGGCTCCCTGGTTTTCCCTTTTCATTTCAAAAAATTCTAGAACTCTTTGAGATTTGGGCTATTTCTTAAGTCTACAGAATTGAGAATTCTAGAGGAGTCTTACTTGACCAGACGCAATCCAGCTTCTCTGAAGAGTGTCCACTTTAATTATGGTGGAAGACTCTGTCAAGACTGCTCAGACTGGGAGAGTGGGGATGTCATAGTCACAGTCCAAGAGTCCTTGGAGATGTGTCGGGATGAGGGAGTGCACTCCCTTCTGCAGGGTATGGTTTATAGAATGTGCTCTGGAATCTTGAGTCCCCCTGAGAAAAGTGTGCTCTGTAGGGAGCAGTCCCTTTGTTTGAGGAGTCCCCGCCCTTTTCTCTTTGCCTCTCCCATCCAGTCCTCCCTGCCTCTTACTGGGAAATTTACAATAAAATCCAGGGATTGAGTATTTGTGTCAAACAGACTTCTACATCGGAAACGTCAGAAGTACACACTGTGCACTTCTTCCAGACTTGGAAAGAACTGGGACCAATTAAAAGTGAACTTTTAAGAGAAATGAACATCTTGCATGCCAGGTTTCAGCTGAATGTCACTGCAGTTGCCTGAATTATAACTATCAGAAAAAAAATGTATTCTAATTATGGAAACGCCATTAGGAGGAGTTCCTTCTGCCTGGAACCAGCTTAAAAAATGACTACCACCCACCCCCTACCTCTTCTTTATCTCTTGACAAAATCTCTATATTCCAGAGGGGGGAAAAAGACTATGTATTGTAGCAAAAAGAAAATTTGTAGCATATAGAACCTGAGTTTGGATCCTAACTCCATCATCTATTGGCTATTCGAATTTGGGCAAAACAAATGATCTCTTTGATCCTCAGTTTCCACATCTATAAAATGAGGATGAGAATACTCCATGAGGGTGTCAAGATTAAATGAGATCACATATATGATGTGTGTAGGTGTAGGCTGGCATATAATAGATTGCAAAATTGAGTGGGTGGAGAAGGAGGGGCAAGGACAATTATCTTAAGACTGAAGAGAGAGCTTTGATACAAATAATAACTGACACAGTTACTAATTTAAACATTTATTCACTCCAGTGATCTCGACATATTTATTTAGATGTGGGGAGTCACACACTCAATTAGGTATTCTTCTTTGGTGCCTGCAGGCATGGGTGGCAAAATCCAAGGAGGAGGAAATGAAGAACTTAGAACTCTCCGGGAGGATTTCCATTCCCTGATCTTGCTGATTATCTGGTTTGATCTCATGAAGATACTTCTCAGCCATGGCAGAGTATCTCTCCACTAAAACCCCCAACCCTGGCAAAATCTGGATCCACCTTTTCCAACCAGAGGAACTTGGACCCTGATGGCTAAGAAAAGTAGATTTATTGCAGCGTTTTACAGATCCGTACACTCACCAAGCACTGCTTATAGGCAGGTGTATCTTGAAATTATGTATTCATGTATGTTGCAAATATGTAGATGCACTTGTGAAAAAGAAAATACCTCAAGGCAGTAGTAGATTCAGAGGAGCCTCTTGGGATTACGTTCTCTCAGTCAGTAAATACTAAGAATACAGCCACTGTGTAAGGTTGTTGGTCTGAGAATTTTTTGCATTTCATTTGAAAAGGTTGGAAATGAGAGAGAGAGAGAGAGAGAGAGAGAGAGAGAGAGAGAGAGAGAGAGAGAGAGAGAGAGAGAGAGAGAGAGAGAGAACATTGATGTGAGAGAGACACATCAACTGGTTGCCTCCTGCACGCACCTGGACCAGGACCAGGGATGAAGCATGCAACCGAGGCACATGCCCTTAATTGGGATTCGAACCTGCGACTTTTTGGTGCTTAGGCTTTGTACCTATGTTGTGGCATCCTCATCCATTTAATAACTCAAACTAGAAAAGAACAATCAACCCTGACTCCTTGCTATGAACTAAATTGAATGTTGAAGCCCTAGCCCCTCCCTCATACTACCATATCTGGAGGTAGGGTCTTTAGGAGATACTTCAGGTTAAATGAGGTTATAAGGTGTCAATCTGTTAGGACTGTGGCTTTACAAGAAGAGGACATGTACTGAAACAGCAAGAAGTTGACTATCTGCAAGCCAGAAAGAGACCTCTCAGCAGGATCTGACCCTGCTGGACCTTGATTTTGGATTTCCAGCCTCCAGAGTTGGGAAAATAGGTTCCTGCTGGTTATGCCACCAATCTATGGTATTTTGTTATGGCAGCCTGGACTGACTAATACCCCTTTTAATTTTCTTCCCACAACTAGAATATTCTGTCAATCCTAAATAGTCCCTTTGTTTAAAGTTTTAGTTTCTTTTTAACAGTGCTAAATGAGACCATAGTTTGAGCAAGTCCTTTACAAAATTACTGCAGTCCCTGCCCCAGGTCACTCCACCCCATCAAGTCCCCTCTCCTTTTGTGGTTATTTTAGTACTTACCTCCAGTTCTGAATATATGTTCATACTACTACTTCTTGGTAGCTCACTGTCAGCCTCATTTGTTGACTTCTTCTATGGTGGTTGAGCCTTTAGTTGTTCACTCTTGTCTCTTCATGTACACACACCACACACTTCTGCAACTCCCTCACTCTCCCTTCATATTCATATGATCATTTCAGTTTGCTCAAGATTCATATTTATATGATTGTGACTGTAAAATTTATTTTCAGCTTAGTTATTACTTATCTCTCTTTTTTAGTAACTATTCTCTGTGGCATTTATAATTATCTCCTATTAATATTTTTTCCATTGTGTTCTTTGTATTCATCACTAATTTACCTCCTAAGCATTCTCCCAGATGTCTCAATTTCCTCTCCATATGTTTAAACATATTTGTAGTTTATAAACATTTTCTTGAAGAAATTGCTTATGAAGCCTGCTGATCTTTGTGCTGCTGCAGAGACCATACTCATTCATTCCTCACCAGTGAGCTAGGGGCCCTTTGCTTCTCACTTGTGCCAGACCCCCTGTTTCCTGCATCTCCTATCATCTTCTTCACTTACTTCCTCATTTTGGTGTGTCATCTCCTCCAGCAACTTTCAGAGAAAGTTGGCAGTGATATATATAATTTTTTTTTTAACTTGGCAAGCCTCTAAACGTTTCTATTCAACTATTGCATTTGAGTAAGTATAGAATTTTGAGTTAAAACTTGTTTTCCCTCAGTATTTTGATGTCATTGCTTTGTTGTTGTTGTTGTTGTTTTGTTTGTTTTTGTTTTTTAGATGTCAGAGTTGCCGTTGGGAAGTTTCATGTCAATCATATTTTGATTCATTTTCCTGGTAATCTCTTTTCCCCCTTTTCTCTTCAAGTTTTTAGAGTATTTTATTTGGCCCCCGGGGTTCTGAATTTCCCTTCCATGCTAAAGTTTAGAGTGACTGTTTTTATCCATTGTGCTGGGTGTTCAATGGGCCCTTTCATTATGTAAACTCCAGGATATTTTCTTTCTTTCTTCTTCTTTTTTTCTTCTTTGCTGCAAAAAGCTTTATTGTTTCATTTGGTCCAATGCATGGGAAAGAGCTTCAGGGTGGTTAAAAGAATGGCTAGTGGTTTCAGGGAGAGGCTCAGGTAAAAGCCAGACACCAGGGGAATGCAGAGGGGCCCCTCAAAGGCCTCTGGGCTCCAGAGGCTCCTAGTTGTGCTTGAGAGTGAACCTTACTAAGAAATACTCACCCAGCCCAGACTTGGGGTTGTCCAACCTGTCATCCATCTTCTTGATGAGTTTCACCCCCTCATCCAGGAAGTGTTTCTCCAAGAAATCACAGAGATGAGGGTCTGCATGAGCAGAACCCAGGACATGCAGCTCCAAAAGGGCTGGTTCGGGTTCCTCTCCAAGGCCAGGGCAGCTTCCATGGCATCCTGAGGTTTGCTTCACTCATCTTGGGAAGGCTCAGCAAGTCTTGGAAGAGAATGTGGCCACCATGCTTGTTTTGCAACTTTAAGAGATGCTCAGTGCCCTCAAATTTCTTCTTCGCCAACTGGGAAAAGAAGTGGCCCACACCCTCCAGAGCTACATGGTCGTGGTCGAAATAGAAGCCCAGAGAGAGGTAATTGTGGGGGGCATGCAAATGCAGGTTGGCCAGGTGGTTGACCACAGCCTCCACCACGGTGAATAATTCTGACAAATTTGGGAGCCTATGGTTGCTCAGCAATAAAGAGTTAAGGTAGAAAATAACAATAGCACCAGTGTGTTGGCTTGTCTCAGAGGTGGTTCTGATGGTGATGACTGGGTAAGACATAGGGGAGTGGCCAGAGGCTGGAAGAAGGGACGTCCCTGAGTCTGTTCTGTCCAAACACTGTTGAAGCAACAGTCAGATCTGGGGCCACCGAGGGTACTCTGTTGGGGGGTCAAACCCTGGAGTCAAAATAAGACCACCAGAGGCTGCTAATTGACTTAAAAAGCAGACAAGGATTTATTGAGTTGGCCAGCAACGGCCATGAGGGCACCACACGCAGGTGGAGTCCACACTCATGACTAGGCAGTTCCAGGTGTAAGCAGTCCTTTTTAAAGGTCTAAACCACAAAATTTTCCTTTGTCCTATATTCTACGAACAGCCACAGGGCAGTTTCCCTCCAAGCCACATTCTGCTGGATGTTGGAATGTGGACCTATCTTGCAAAAGCAGATTGTACAGAAGCAAAATTGAGCAAGTTAATAATCTCTAAAGGTCATCTACAGTCTCAACTCCTGGAGCTACTGAGTCAATGGGAATCAATCTTCTGTGGTTCTTTATTTCTTTATTTCTTCTTTTTTTTCCCCACAGGCACAGGAAAATTACTTTTGTGATGTGGGATAGATTTCTGTGAGTTTCCAGGTCTCAATCTGGAAGCTGAGGTAACTACCATATTGTTTAAGCAAGTAAGTGCGTGTAGAAGCCAGAATAGCAGGGTTAAAATTCAAACAGCAGTTTTTACCTGAGATGAATGTTCTGAAGGTCTTATTTCAATTCCAGGATATTTTCTTGAAAAAAAGCTTTTTCTTAAATGTTTCCCTCCCCAGCATTTTCTCCCCTTTACACTAGAATTCTTATTTTTTCAGCTACTGGATCTTCTGATCTGACCCTCCATTTAAAAAATATATTCTCTCCCATTTTCCATCTCCTTATCTTTTGGCTGTACTTTCTGGGAGATTTACTCGATTTTATCTTCTCTCCTTTGTATTGGATCTTTCATTTCTGCTCATAGGTTTTTGCTAATTTCCAAGAGCACTTTTATTGTTGCTGTTTGTTTACTGAATGTTACTTTTTAATAGCTTCCTGTTCTAATTCAGTGGATTCAAAATCTTCACCTGCCTCTCTAATGTAATTATCAATAGACTAGAGCCCCAGAGCATGAAATTTGTGCACAGGTAGGTTCCCTAGGCCTGGCCAGATTCCCTGCCTTCCTGCCTCCCCACCTCCTTCCCTTGCTCCTTCAGTGCCCCACAGCTGCTGCTGGTCACCCACCATGTTCCGTGCCTACCCCTGGTGGTCAATACCTGTCATAGTGAGTGATCAAACTGCTGGTCTCCCACTTGAACTCCAGAGGGAACACTTTGTATATTAGCCATATATAAATGCTTTCTTTTCCTTGCATAATCTATTCCCCTCAAATTGCTTTTCCCCATATATTTTCATCTATCTCTGGGATAGAGGCTTTTTTTTTTTTTTTTTGCATGTTTAGTGATCATTGTCTGTCTGCTTGTGTCTCACTGATTCTGGGACTTAATATAGGGTCATTTGCTAGATTGTTTAGGTGGATCCCTTGCTATCATAGGTTTGTGCCTTCCTCTTGGACTGGTCCAATTTCCTGGAGAAGAATCTGCAGCCTCCTAGATTAAAAGCAATCACCAGAGTCCATGTGGAGAGGAAGAGTGGAAGTCTCTACGTCTTTTAAGTAGATACTCTGTTTTAAGCATACTGCCCTTTGTGTCTCCTAATCCGGAGATCCTATCCTGTGCTGTTCAATACAGTACCTCCAGCCACATGGAGGTGCTTAAAATGTGCCTATTATAACTGGGGGATTACATTTTTAATTTTAATAAATGTATTTTATTATTTACTTATTTATTTATTTTTAAAAAAATATATTTTATTGATTTTTTATAGAGAGGAAGGGAGAGAGATAGAGAGTTAGAAATGTCGATGAGAGAGAAACATTGACCAGTTGCCTCTTGCACCCCCCCCCCCCCACCGGGGTGTGCCCGCAACCAAGGTACATGCCCTTGACCGGAATCGAATCCGGGACCTTTCAGTCCGCAGACCAACGCTCTACCACTGAGCCAAACCGGTTTCGGCTAATAAATGTATTTTAAAAATGATACTTTGATATTGGGAAATGTTAACATATTGTAGAACAATTTGAATTAACTTTTTAAACTGTATATTTTATGAAATCTAAACACAGATCAAGTATTTCTGATGAAAATTTAGTGTCCAAATTGATGTGAGTATAAAATACACATTGGTTTTTTTTGAAAAGTAAGGATGTAAGAGTTCACTAATACTTTTTAATAATGATAACATTTTGAATATATTTAGTTGAATTAGTTATTCTTTTTAGTTTTTAAAGATGAAAATACTAAAAAAATTTAAATTATGTATGTGACTCACACTATTTCTATGGGCAATGCTATCCAAGAGGTTAGAGATGATGCTCTAGTGAGGAGGGATTGGGTCTCTAACTGCTCTGAAGATAGACATTCACTCAGTGTTCCCCCTGAACCCCTGTCCTCCTCCCTTGGAGAGGTCCCAGTGCTACTGGGGCCTTGGCCTATGGGCTTATATGGTAAAGTTCAAGTGGCACTTAGTTTTGCTCATTGCCTGGCTAGAATCCAGTTCCCTTATCCATTATCAATTAGTTGTCTTCTTTCAGTTTCCAAAATTTATTGCTATTGATTCTTTATTCTCTTTTGTCTTTGGGGTTTATACTGTAAAAATAAAATCATTTACTGTTGTTTTAGTGGGGTTTTAAGAGGGAACTTAGATAAAAATGCAATTACATATTCAATTCACCCATCTTAGACTGAAAATCCTAAATATCTTTTGATATTTGTCTTATGACCCATTCCACTTTTTGTTCCCATCATTTCTTAGAATGTAGATTGGTTAGTCTTCTACCAGCTGACCCTTCTTCCAGCCTCTCCCCAGGCAGAGTTCTTTTCTAGGTTGCAAATCTGATTATGTTGCTCTTCTGTTTAAAACCCTCCAACAGCTTCCAATAGGCAAACAAAACCACTCAAGCTCTTTAGCCAGACAAAGAAATATTCCCCAATAACTGACCCCGTGTACTTCCATGCCTTATCTGCTACCACTCTGCTCTCCAGATCTCATTATTCATCATCCTTGTGATAGAGTTCCTCACATACAACATCCACTTTAATATGCCTCTTCTTCCCCCATGCCATTTCCTCTTCCTCTTACCTTCTCCACTTGGACAACTCCCCAATCCTTCACAGCACAGCTCAGCAAGCCTTCTGCAAACCTTGCCTTTGGTGGTGGTGGGTGAGGGGATGGGCCTAGACTGGGTGCCCCATTTACTATCACAACAGGAAGGATGAACACATACAGCATGTAGCAGGCATGCTTTCGGGGGATTTACACGCTTTAGCTCATTTTCATTATCCTCACTTTCTAAATGAGAAAAGGGAGGCACAGGAGGTTCAGTGATGTTTCCAAATGAGTCAAAGAGCTGGAAACGGAACTCTAGAGTTTCCTGTGTATGCCAAAGGCCCTGTGCTTTCATCATGCTGTAGTTGCTGGAGGACCAGTCCGTCACCCCCATTAGATCTGGAACTGCCTGAGACTGGCCTTTTCTTTTCTTCTTTTTTAAAAATCTCTGTATCATAAATGCCTGACACAGGGCTGGGCATACAGTAGGTGTTTAAAATGTATTGTTGAACAAACCTGCTATCTTCTACTCCTCTTATTTGGTCCCTCCCATTTCCCTTCTGTGCACTCTTTAGTCCTACAGGCTTTCAGGCCTGTTTCCTTTTCATGCTAGTTATTCAGAAAACCATGCTTATCAGTTCTATTTGATAGTGGAAGAGAAGATGGACTTATGAGCAACTTTCCAGGCATTACTTTAAACATATTTCGTATACTTTTAAAATGGTATTATTATTATTAATTTATTTTTTAAAATTCACTGGTTTAAATGATCACAGAGGTTTAATGATGTGGAAAATTCTAATGATGCTCCCTTGATGAAAAGATTTTTCTCTCCAGACTTAGCATAATCTCCCTTTGAATTATGCCAGGAAATCTTCCTTTATTTTTAATAAAGTTTCTTAAAATCTTTATTTTTTTTCTCACTGCAGTTCTCCTCCTCTTGGATGCCATGCCAATGAACCAAGGGAAAGAAAGCCTTTTGCATGCCTGACTGGGTGGCTCTGCAGAGGACAGCTGGATGCAGAGAGCTCCCAGTGCCTGGGGCTAGGAAGCTGGGGACCTGGAATTGAGCTGCCAACCACGCACGAGGCACAGTCTGGTGAAAGCTGTCTTGGCCACAGAAGATAGTCCTGGGGAGGACAGATGTTGGGACCAGGAGGCCACGGGGTGGGCAGGTTCACCTGGGAGTGGTGCATGTGTGTGAATATGTATGTGCACATATGTCTGTGTGTGCACACATCCCCCTTCAGGTTGATGTAGAATGGAGCACGGGAGCTTATACTGGTCCCTTTTCCCACATACCTCTTCCAGCCCCCAGAGAACCACTGTTTGTTAGAGGCCATATATGAGGCCTTAGCCTGGGAGTTAATACCCTGGAAGTAAGAAGAGCTCTAATTCCCAGCTTTCTTATAGCGTCCTGGGAAATGGCCCAGGCCAGTGGTCTGCAAACTGCGGCTCTGTTGACTAATGAGTTTGCCAACCACTGACCTAGACTCTCAATTCCAATTATTGCAGGCTGTTGTTGTTCCTTGTAATTAAGCCCCTATCCCGGTAGTTGGCACTCATTAGTCAACAGAGCGGCAAACCGCGGCTCGTGAGCTGCATGTGGCTCGAGAGCCTCAGTTTGCTGATACTAGCCTAGGCAATGAAGTCAAACACCTGGCTTACAAACTGGACGCACTATTTTCTAGCTACATGCTTTCCGGCGAGCTTCTTAGACACGCTGAGCCTCAGTGTCCAGATGGGGATAATAATGCTGCCCTTACACGGCTGACATGAGGATTAAACGGGTGATGTATGGGCAGCCATCTGGTATAGAACCACAACCAGGTGCACAAAAAGAAGGGGTGAGTGCCAGCCTGTCTTGTTTGCTGAATTCTGAATGGCATCCTTCATGGGGTACTGAAGAAACAAATGTAGCTGTATGCTTGGTTTAGCAGGTTTCGCTTCTCATTCTCCCAAAGAGCCCAGGTTGGTAACTACAAAATAGGCTGCTGTGTGGTGGGAGGGAACAAAATAACACATGTGAATATCTTATAAGACATGCTCTGATTTCAGAAAATTGTGCATCTAAGACTAAGAAAATGCAATATAACTCTTAATAGCTTACACTGATTGAATGCTTGATTCTTTGCATAAATGACCAGACTGAATCTTTACAATGTCTCTATGAGAGTGGCACTAGTAGGATCCTCACTTGGCCAATGAGAAAAATGAAGCTCAGAAAGGTTAAGTAATGTTCCCAAGGCCACACAGCTAGCAAGTGATAGAACCAGAGCCTAGAACCACTTGCTGATGCCAGTGTATTTGTTCTTAATCCTTCTGCATCATCGCCACTCCAAGTTAGGGTACCACGTTCAGCACTGGAATGGCCACCCACATTCATTATACATTTCAAAGCCCACTTCTCCTGTTAGAGGCACATGTTATTCCATTAATGTAGACATTACTTTTAAAAATAAGATTTCCTTTATTTTTTCACCCTAGCTGGTTTGGCTCAGTGGATAGAGCATTGGTCTGTGGACTGAAGGGTCCTGGGTTGCGGGCTTGATCCCCAGTAGTGGGTATGAAGGAGGCAGCTGATCAATGATTCTCTCTCATCATTGATATTTCTCTCTCTCTTTCTCTTCCTCTCTGAAATCAATAAAAATATGTTAAAAATATTTCCTTTGTTTTTAATACAATATACTTTCTGGAAAGAATCTATTAGCCATGTATATTTTAATGTGTATTCAAGTTATAGAATCACATAATCTTATACTGACAAGAGGCCTTAAATTACATTTTAGCTTTACATCCCACCAAACACAGAATTTCCTCTAACATGACCACTAGTACGTCCCGGGACAGGGAGCTCACTGCCTACCCTTTCTCTATACTGCAGAGCTCTGATTGCTAGATTCTGTTGAACTGAAGTCTGCTTCTCTGCAGCTTTGGGCCAGCAATTCCTACTCTTCTCTCTGGAGCGATTACAAATAAATCTGCTTCCCCCTTTCCATGACAACCTTTCAGATACCTTTGATCTCTTCTATCTCTTCTCTTCTCCAGGCCGAATGCCCTACTTTCTGGATGTATTCCCCAGAGGACTCATTTTGGATTCTCTCACTGTACTGCCCTTCCGGGTCTCTGCACATGCTTCAATTAAAAAATATATGGAAGGACCAGCAGGACCCTTCTGCTGTGGCATTGACAGGCAAGCCTGGCCTTCCCTTGTTGGAGTAGAGAGGCCTTTGTTCCCTGGAAAAGAAATTTCAGACACTGACTTCCAGCTGGAACAGGCACTCTGAACAGTGCTGCACCACTTATGCATAACCACCCACCACACAATGTATATGCTTTTTAATCTGTGGGGGACAATCAGCAAGTCACTCAGGTCTTCCCTGTTAGGCTGTAAGTTTATCCCAAGTGGGCATCACCTTTGGTCATTCCCGGGTCCTTCCTAAGAGCCTGCTGTGTTGGTCTGCCTCCCTTCAACTGCCAATACAACCAGTTGATTTATGGGTTCACTGGGGCCTAAGAAGTCATTTTCTGCTCTGGCGCATCCCAGAATCCAGCTGGGTCCAGGTGGAGCCAGCCCTCTGCTTGCCTCATTCCTCCATGAACACGGACCTTGGTCTCATAGCTTGCCCATGCATCACAGGATAAATTTCACATTGGAGCTCTGCTCTCTTCTACTGGGGAGAAACCAGATCCTGTGTGAAATGGTACATCCCAATCTGCAAAGAGCCCTGGAGCACCCCAGCCCCTATCCTTCTTTTTATATTTATCTGCCAAAGCTCAGGGAATGACAACCTCCCAGGCATAGGCATATTCCAGGCCTGCCATCCCGGGGCTGGAGAAGGGGGTGATGTATCAAACAGATGTTTCCAATTGTATTTTCATGGGCCTCTCATTTCCTCTGCCCCTCCTGGCCCCTCCCTGCCCCTCCCTCCTCTTCCCTGAAGTTGACTATGAATCAAATGTCTCTTCCTAAAATTATAATCACCAAAATAAGGTGGTGATTTATAAGGAATTCTGAAATACCAAATAGTCAGCCAAACACTTCAATTTAATGGCAGCAATAAGTCAAGTGCCTCCACGCTCATCTCGGGAGGAAGAAGCACGTCGGTCCTGGTTGTTTTGAAATGACAAATGCTCTTTTGTGAGCTGTAACAAATCAATTACCCGCATGTTGAAAACTGAGCAACTCCCTTTTAAGATATACTTTTATGGGCACATTAAAAACAACATCCCAGGGAAGAAGGTACCAGAACTCTTCAGTTTTTTTTTTTTTTTTTTCTGGCATAAGGAAACTAGGGAAATAATAGCTCAGAGCAGAAAGCTGCCGGATCAATCAGAGGTGTAGGTGCCCCCATGCCTACGCAAGGTGCACACGAGTGCTCGGGGTCTGTTTTTCATCCGGTCTGAGCAGGTGAAAAGGAATCTGCTTCTACCTGCACTGGCATTTTCAATCGAACCTGCTGGCTCCCCAAAGAGCCCTGTGGGGGCATTCAATCCTCCAGCTCTCCTCGGGCCACATTTGTCTGCCTTGTATTTCTCATCTCAAGGAGAATTTCTTGTTTCTTTCGCTGAGAGTGAAGTCACGCCTCAGCAGCTGGCCCTGAGATTGGAACCGGTGTTATCTCATTATGCACAGCCCCATCTGTTGGGGTCCTCCACAAAGGCTCCTGCCCTCGCCAGGGTCTATTTCCCTCTTCTCCTGCCTTGCATTCATTTGCCAGACAATGAATTACAAGGGCGTTTGCTGTAACCTCTCCTGTCAAGGCAAGCGGGGGCTCAAAGCCAGCCCAGGCTTTCTCCCAGGCGGTGAGCTTGTCAGTTTCAATGGCCTTGAGGAAGAAGGTCATGCCATCACAATGCCAAATGTCACTCTTGTCTCGTTGCATGGGGCTTCAGCCACATCTGGGGCGGTGGGTGCTATTGTGGGCAATACCCTGCAAAGGGGAGCTTAACAAACTGCAAACCATCCTGGGGGGTGAGTGAGCAGATGGTGGTGGTGTGACTGCTGTCCAGTGAAGAATGACTAAGGATGACTAAGAATGACTATGAACGCTTTGAGTAGAGAAGAAAAGACTCACTGCGTGGGGGTTGACAGACAGCAGATGCTGGCAGTGAGCACCCAGCCCATTGCTGGCAGTGGAAGGCAGAGGAGGATTGGGTGGTAGTTAGCAGGTCCCTCGGCCTTGCATCTCAGGCTTGGATGACACTGTCCCTCTGAGTAGTGCTGAAACCTTTGCTGGCACCTGGCCTGCAGTGCAGCTGTTGTTTTGCTCTAGGCTTTCTCTGCCCTGCTGTCCACTGTCCTGCCTGTCCTGCTTGCCGCCTTGTTCGCTCTAGCCTAGCGGCTCTGCTTGGCTTCTCTTAGGAGTCTTCCTGCCCTCCCACCTTCTTTCTTTCTTCCTTAAATCATAATTTGTCTCAATTACTTTCTCTCCTTTGTATTCCACCCTCACCCTTTTCCCAATGCACAACCTACCTGGGTTGGTTGCTCTGTGGATGACTCTTTTATGACCCATTCATGGGTATTTTCATTCAACAGTTATTGAGAATGCTTTTTATGTGTTCAACAACTTACACTTATGTGATGGGTAATTTTATGTGTCAATTTGGCTGGGCTGAGAGCTGCTCAAATAGCTGGTAAAAGGTTATTTTTGGGTGTGTCTGTCTTTCTGGAAGAGAATAGCATTTGGGTCAGTAGACTGAGTAAAGGAGATCAATTTCACCAATGAGGGTGGGCATCACCCACTCTTCCAAGGGCCGGAATAGAATAAAAAGGAGGAGGAAGGCTGCAGTTGCTTTTTGCTTAAGTTGAGACATCTGTCTTCCCACCCCTGGACACTGGCACTCTTTGATTTCAGGCCTTCTGACTTGGACTGGGACTTACACCATTAGCCCCAAATTCTTAGGCCTTTGGGCTTGGACTAAATTATGTCACCCATTTTCCTTGTTATTCATCTT
This sequence comes from Pipistrellus hanaki, assembly GCF_964339955.1. Lineage (NCBI taxonomy): Eukaryota > Metazoa > Chordata > Mammalia > Chiroptera > Vespertilionidae > Pipistrellus > Pipistrellus hanaki. The sequence continues at coordinate 49,276,254 of NC_140511.1, forward strand.
TTAGACTGTGGAGCAAGGGATTTCTCAACCTCTATAATCATGTGAGCTAATTCCTATAATAAAACTACCTGTACCTGAATCTGTACCTATACCTATACCTATACCTATACCTATACCTATACCTATACCTATGCCTATGCCTATGCCTATGCCTATGCCTATGCCTATGCCTATGCCTATGCCTATGTCTATGCCTATGCCTATGCCTATGCCTATACCTATGCCTATACCTGCACCTGTATCCGTATATCTCCTGTTGGTTCTGTTTCTCTGAAGAACCCTCACTAATACACATACAGTTGTACTTTGGGATGTTTGGACTGAAACCTGAAAAATGAAGAAACATTCAGATGTGATCCAGTAAAGGAACAGAATATGCAAAAGCAGAAAAGAGCCTTGAATATTCCAGAAGCCAAAGGAAGAAACCCCCAGGATTCATTATTAATTATTATTTTTTGTCACAGAATGAATGCAGGGCAGGACCTTGCCCACCTCAGCACCTTGAACTCTGCAGTGCCCTCTATCCGAGAAGCTCTTCCTCGGATGACCACGAGGTGGCGGGTTCCTTCCCGTGTCTACGTCTCTGCTTAGTTGTCACCTCCTCCAAGAGGCCTTCTTTGACCACCCGTTCACACTCACTCTCCCTTATCCCACTTTGTGTATCTAGAAATTTATTTTGTGGCACCTATCACTAAATGGAATATTGTTTATTTGATTACTTTTTGATAGATGATCTCCCCCATTAGAATGAAAATTCCACAAATATAAATCCTGTACTAATAAGCTGTCACATTCCCAGCACCTGACAAACAGCAGGCACTTAATAAATGTTTTGTGAGTGGATGATGAATGACGGGCTAGAGAAATAAGAACATTTGTAAGGAAATGTATTTCCATTATAATCAGGCACCCAGAGGACAAATGCTAAAAGGAAAGAGGAGGACGTGTCAGGGATCCATGCCAGGACATTTTTAAAGAGGTGGGAAGACGTGTAATGCGCATATTTATTACATGAATGTAAAGGCCAGTACTTAAGCTCCTTGCTCTTAAGTAGGCTAACATTTCTATTGTTTGAATTTGCTTAGCAACTCCTGTCACCTTTATGATAAAGAAATACAGACACATTTCTGTACCACGTGTTCTTATTATGCAAGCTTCTGTCAAGCCCCCAGTGAGGCAGTGCTTGCCACTGGTTAAAACAGATGCTCTGTAGTGAAAGGCTCTAACCTACTTTCCATGGCTGTGCCTTCCCAAGGGATCACTCTGGTGGCTTAATGCTAGCACAGTCACAAGGGGATGAACAGGAAAGCCGACCTGAACTTTGGCTATTCATAGTTCTTTGTTGAGTCTTTAAGTAGCAGTCACTCATGTATTCCCTTCTGCTTTTCTATCGTGATATTCTAGTTGCTATTTATAAATGTCAACATAAAATAAAACAAAAAACAAAAAGATCCACGAACTTGGAGGACAAAATAGGTTGGACAGTGGAATGGCTCCCTGAGTAGATGCTTCGATGCAGAGAATGATGGGGAGAGCGAAGTGGGGATGATACTTGATATATGGCCTGGATGATGTGTAGATGGTTGTATAAACCAGAGTTCAATCAGAGAAGCAGAACCATTAGGAGAGCTATTTTTTTATATCTATCTATCTATCTATCTATCTATCTATCTATCTATCATCTATCTATAAATATAGATTTATTGTAGGGGTTTGACATTTTGCAATATGGGAGCTGGTCAACAGTTGTGTAAGGCTGTTCTTTTGTGTCTGCGGGGCAGGCAGGAAGGAGAGGAGGATGGGTGTGATACTGGGAACACAAGACAAAAGGGAATCTGCAAGGATGAGCCAGAACTCATGAGACTGCCCTAGAACCTTTGGTGACCTCTCACCTCCTTTACACTTTCACTGCAGGAGAGGCTGGTTACCCTCATCACAGAACTAATCTGCAGCTGGCTCAGCAGCATGAAGAGCTGCAGAGAGTGATCCAGTAGGAGGAGCTGCCGCCTGGCTGTTGGCCTTACACTGTGAGAAGGGCCAACAGGTAAGTGGTAACAGCACTGTAGCAGCTTTCTGAGAGCAAAACTTCTCCCTTCCAAGTCTCACCTAAAATGTCTCTTATAGCCCAGGAAAAGGAATTAAGGGAAACAGAGCTCCTGCCTAGCCACATTGACAAATGCCCCACCATGGGGACTGACGAATCCTGAGGATAGGAACCTACTATAGAGCAAGAGAAGGAGCAGAGAGTCAGAGGAGAACCTGAGGGAGGCAGGGCTGAGTTTCTGGGCATAAATATTTGTGAGAGTGTGGTCCTGTACATAATAGTGATGACAAGAAGGATGGGGATAACTAGGCACGATATTGAATTTAATGGCTGGTAACTATGGCACTGACCAATCAGAATGGATGCTGGAGGAGGTCCCAAGGGTCCTGTGGGAAGGCCACGTGGTGATGGTGGTGGTGGTGGACATTGAGTAGGCGGGGTTGGTGAAGCAGATATTTACCCTCCTGCATGGGAGTTTTCCACATTTTGAGAACTGCTATGCTGTCTGGATGCTTATAAGTGGGATATCAGCCCTCCTGGAGGCTAATTGAGTGCCTACTGTATGCCATGTGCTCAGCTGAGCCCTGTGATCTGTGTGATGGTGGTGTTCTCTCTGGGGTGCTCTGCCCCATCCTCACTGGCTCTGGGAGACAATCTTAGATCCTGGCAGAGCAAGTTGTCAGGCCCACTGTCAGCAAACATCTGCTGCCACGGTGTGCACACGGCGTGCACTGCTTTCGCAGGAGGATGTGTTTGGGGGAGGTTGGATAGGCCCTTCTCCATGTGGGGGAGAACAATTAAACACGCTGCAGCTGTTAACGAGGGCCATGCTGTTAATTAGGACAGCCTGGAGAGGAGCAGCTGCCCGCACAGTGGTGGTTTGGAGTGACAAAGGCGGCATCATCTAACTGTTGGAGTCCTGGGGTCTGTCTCTGTGAGACGAATTCTGAACTAATAGGAAAGATCCAGGAAGACTCATGGATCATTAACTTTGGAAGTTCTTGGCTTGAGTGACCTGATGTGACTGTCCACACAGATCAAACAGCCGAAAATCTCCAACGTGCCATTTTGACAGGTGGTTTATGCAGATAGCTTCCGGTGCAGTGCTTTCTGAAGGGACTGTGTACTCAGAAGTCACCCACGTTGGCTTTATCCTTTCCCCTGCAGCCTGAGGAATATGGCTCCTTTTATTTTGTTTTATTTTTTCAAATATGTATTTTAAATTGAATCCAGAATTGAAGGGAGAGGGAGAGAGATAGAAAGGGAATCATTGATCAGCTGCCTCCTGCACACTCCCTACGGAAGCCCAAAACCCAGGCATGTGGCCTGACCAGGAATTGAACCCTGACCTCCAGGTTTATAGGTTGATGCTCAACCACTGAGCACATGGGCTGGGCAGGAGTATTGTTCCTAATCTGACTTCTGTCTTCTGATAAGTCAAAGCTGGTCCGCCACCTTCCTATTTCTCAGAGAGAAACTTTGAAGAGGTGCCAATATATTATTTTAAATGATCAGGGCATTTGTATTAATACTACCAGACTACTACAAGGGACATATGCCCAGGATTGTCCCATTCTCAAATTGTGTGTTGCCATTTTTTTGGCATTAGTTAAGGCTAAGAAGAATAGGTTCAATTCACATGTGAGCGAGGCAGCCTAATGTTGGCCACACTCTATAAACTAGCCCACAGGCACTGGTTGTCTTTGATCTTTGGGACTGGAGGGAGAGTGAGCTCATTGGCCCTTTCACCTCAGCCACTACGGGCAGCACAAAACACAGGCTTTATTAAGATTTGGTCAGTGAGTGCCACTTTGATTTATGGAGCATATCATTTGACTACGCAGTCAGTCTGTTTCTTCCTTAGTATTCCCTGCATAATGAAGGAAATCAGCAAATGGTGGCAAATTGGATTTAGCATTGCAACTTTCAAGCTTATTCATCTCTGCAAAGACCTGAGTTTGCAATATGAGTTTCCTACCAATAAGTCGCAGTGTCTTCTTAGTCATTTGGTATGAAATATCTGGCTCTGCAGCTACAAATGAGAAAAGAATTCCAGGCAGAGACAATGACACGAGCAAAAGTGTGGAAGCTAGTGTTTGGGAAGGAGTGGTGAAGACAGCCATGGACAGGTTAACTGGAGGGAATGAAGTATAAGCAAAGCTCTCATTAAAAAAAAAATTTTTTTTTAAATTGATTTCAGAGAGGAAGAGAGAGAGAGAGAAAGAGAGAGAGAGAGAAGGAGAAAGAGAAACATCCATGATGAGAGAGAATCATGGATTGGCTGCCTCCTGTATGCTCTCTATTGAGTATCGAGCCTGCAACCCGGGCATGTGCCCTGACCCGGAATCGGACTGCAATCTCCTGGTTCACAGGTCGACGCTCAACCACTGAGCCATGCCTGCAGGGCACAAAGCTCTCATTTTTATTTTAACAGCTTCAAAAAAAGACTGGTGGCTAGTGTTTCAAACTCCCAAAACTATAAACTGAGATTTTTAATTTGCTAGTCAACAATGGGGTTTAAGCAAAGAAAAGAAGAAAAAAATATATAATTCATTTTGTTTAAGAATAACTGAAGTTACTACTAATAATTACAATTTCCAATGATTACAGCTTCCAGTTATGACTTCCCATGACTACCTAAAACATGTTTCCCAATTCGTGATGTTCACATGCATTTCAGATGGGTAAAAACAGACCTGTCAAAACAATTGGACAGGAAGACAGTCCTTATCTCTTTTTTTATAGAAGGGTGCTTGAGAAATTTGTCTCTTAGTGGAGCATAATCCAGTTAGGTTTTACTTGGGGATCTTGTCTCAGTCTGATTTGTAAGCAAATAGGTTCTTTAACTACCAGGGTTGTAAATAATCTTTATCTTCCAGCTTCTCTTATCAGCCAAGAAAAGCAATTTACAGCATAATGCCGAGGTAAACAAAAGTACTTTCAAATCCAGGTGATTTTCCTCAGTTCCCTTTAATTAAAGTCGATTCCCTTCTCAAAAGGTAATTCATTTCTCATCTCAAAATTTTCTTCTCTGAAAAGGGGACTTCTATGATTCTGGGTGTTTTTTGTTTTGTTTTTGTTTTTGCAGAGATTAGTACCCTTTTCCAATATCCAAATTCGAAATGGCCTTCCATAGCTCACAGGGTAGAGTTAAAATCCTACAAAGCTCTGCTCTGGTTTTGCCTTTTGATCCCCACCGCCAGCCCCATCCAGTGCCTTTCACTCCAGCTCCGCTGACCTCGGTCTCCCAAGCATCATGCTCCTCTCCACTGGCGATCTTGGGAACATGCATATCCTTTGGCCATAACGTGCTTCTGTGCTATCTTCCTTCACCAACTACTACTAGCCACTTATGCTAAGGATGAGAGCAGTGGTGAGATTAACAACCAAGAATCTCTAAAATGTCAGGGAGCTGGACAGCTGAGGGGCAGCCTCTGAAGGCCCCAGCTCCCATGTTGTGGCACCAGTACAGTGGCCTTTAGGGGCACTTTCCTTTCTTCTCCCTTTAGCCTATGTAGGGACACATCCTCTTCCTTCTGAAAAAGCCATAAATGATCTGAAGTAGGATTCCTCCAAGTGTGGGCCTCTGTTTACCTGCGGGGCCTGTTAAAAATTCGATCTCAAGCTTCATCCTAACCTACTGAATCTGGAGCTCCCTGAGGGTGAAATTTGGTATCTGCTTTATAAACTATCTCCCCAATGATCCTTTTGCAGCCAAATTCGGAGGCTCGCAGATCTAGAGCCTTCAAGGGGATAATTTTACTAAGGCTCCAGAGGCAATCATACAAATAAGTAGATGTAACGGGACCAAAAATGGCAGAGTTTAGGGCTCTGGATACATTGGGATCCTGAACAGACACCCGAATGTTCTGCTGAGGCCCACCTGGCTTGGAAGAACTTCCATCCTCTCAGATCCTTCAGCGTTCTTCTAACTAAGGCTTTGAGTCTAGTCACCCCTATGACTGCAAATCCTATCCTGACCGGATACCCCTGATGGAGACAGAAACTTCCATAACAAGCTGGCTAATTCATTGTCCCCAGGAGGCCAGTCCTGGATCCTTTATGCTCCTTGTGATCCATAATCTTCTCATTTTCTAAACACGTTGCACCTTTTCCCTCTCCCTCCCCTTTTCCATTTAAATCACAAATGTGCAAACATCTACACACACACACACACACACACACACACACACACACTGACATCCACAGAGTCCAAAGCCTCCATAATTCAATGAGACCAATGCTGGGCACAAAGTAGGTGCCTAATAAATGCCACTTCTCTTCCCCGACCACCTTCCGTCTTCCAGCTGCTCCGATTGAGTGTGAAAATATCCTATAAAAGAAGAGGGATGTAGAGAGGGGATACATGATTACTAAATCCCCACATCTAATCAGAGCGTGGGGCTGGCTGCCGGGCTGCTGTGCCTGCATACCGATGAAGCGGCATCTGGATAGTTGTGCTCATAAACCAAGACCTTCATTACCCATGAGGCGCCAGCAGCGGCAGTCCCTGTAGCCATCTTTCCCATCCCATTGGTGAGGACAGAAGAGGACACAAGACTCCACCATTTGTCTCGACGGCACTAACAAATGCTTTCCTTTGTGTTGTGCAAAGTACACCCTTCCCCTATTTTTTTTTCTGGCTGGGATAGACTTTTCTTCCAAATTAAAAATTAAAATAGCTGCTGAATTTTTATTCATTTTTGGGCCTGCAACTCCTTCTCCATTTCTCACAAGCAGCCTGCATTATCATGGAGCTCATCTACTCACATTGCCTCCTGGAAAGAGCCGCTTAAATCACAGCTAGGTTAAAAATGGTTTCCTCATGCCAGAGCCCCAGAGGGCCGTGTCACATGAAATCAAGTCAACCAAGAGTGACATGAGGCCATGCAGCTCAATCCCTTTTCTAGGAAAGAATTCATTCAACGCCACCTCATGGGTTGTCTTGCCTCTTCCTCCGCAGCTTTGGGGTCGGGAGTCACAGTGAGCAGTTTTAATTTTTAGAGAGTTCTTTACACGTAGCTATAGTTTGCATTCCTGTAATGTTCATTCCCCGTTCTTAGTTCTGCCCTTTGAGCCACACAGATAAAATCCTCTACAAGAGACCTCTTCAAATATACGAAGACAGTCCTCTTGATTTGTGTCACTGGGTGAGATAAGCTGAAGTCTTAAGCCCCAGTGCCTTAGAATATGACCTTATTTGGAAATAGGATAGTTGTCAATGTAATTAAGGTCAAAATGGAGCAGGAAGGGCCCTTAATCAAAGATGACTGGGTTCCTTATGAGAAGACACACAGGCGCACACAGGGAGAACTGCATGTGAAGATGGAGGCAGAGGTTGGAATTGTTACAGAGATCCTGGAAAACGAAACAATGCAGGAGGAGAGTTTGGAGAGACTTACTTTATTCATCGCGCGATGAGCCTAGAGAAAATGAATTCAAATTCTAAGCAAAGGTACAAGCAGAGCTTGTTATTAGTAGTTATCTCACTGCTGTCTTTGAAAACAAACACAGGTTATTTATGGGCATACCTAGTCTTGACCTGCAAGGTCAGACAGCTAATTTTATGATCCTCATTTTACAAGCAGGCTAGAAAGCAAACATTTTTAGAATAAGAGGCCATCTAAGAAAAACAACAGAAACTTCCAAACAGTAATTTATTTATTTATTTATTTATTTATTTATTTATTTATTTATTTATTTATTACAAAATAGAGGCTTTCCGTCTCAGAATGATGCAGCGAGGAGCCAAGGTATGCCTCCAGCTACCAGATGCTGGAAGAGTCAAGGAAGGATCCTTCCTTTAGAGACTTCAGAGGAAGCTACTGTGAGCCCCTGGGCATTAGACTCTGGGTCCCCAAACCATGAGATAATAAGTTTCAGTAGTTTTAAACCACCTAGTTTGTGGTATTTTGTTATGGCAGCTTAGGAAATGAATATTCCTTCTGACACTTCCCTGGGCTGAACATGTCTAGTTTCTTCAGTTGTTTCTCATATGACATAGTCTCCATCCTATCCTTGATTTCCCTCCTTTGGGCATATTTCAGGCATCAAGCCAGTTACCATAGAGGTGGTCCAAGCAGCACACCCTGTTCTGGGACCATCACCTCCCACATTTTTGGATTCGGTACCTCAGAGCACAGTTGCTTTCTTGGCAGCTTTTTCGTACCTCAAATTCCGACTGAGTTTATGGCCAATTAAGACCCATGATTCTTTTCCAGGTGCACTGCTGCTAAATCACATCTCTCGACTGGCATGGCAAGCCTGTGAAAATCTCCTATCATTATATAGATGATGGCTCTGCCTTCTCCAGATAGTTTGAATCTTGAGTCGATTGATCCCTACTTATTCTTATTTTATCTATTTCCCCCAGAAATCCCTTTATGTTTCCATTGAATTATTAATCATGATGAGCTTCGGATGGAGAACTCTGGTAGATTATCATACTTCTCTGCAGACTTCCTGTGAATCCATACATTTGTTCACTCAATAAATATTTGCTGAGCTCCTTGTGCATGCCAGACATTATTCTAGGCCCTGCAGGTTTGGTGATAGGTGAGACAAGTCTTGGTCTTCATGGAAATTAGTTTAACACATTAGTCAACCTCTGGGATATACCTGACCATTAGGGGCATGTGTGGATGACTAAATGTACTGAGCAGGGGCCTGGAGAAATGCCTTTCCTGAGTGGAGGGCTGAATGGGAGGGCTGGTCTTTCCTGCAAGCAAGAAGTTCTTGGTCTTGCCTTCTCTGTGGCCAGGTGTAGTCTCTTAAGTCTGTGGTCGGCGAACTGTGGCTAGGGAGCCACAGGCGGCTCTTTGGCCCCTTGAGTGTGGCTCTTCCACAAAATACCACAGCCTGGGAAAGTCTATTTTGAAGAAGTGGCGTTAGAAGAAGTTTAAGTTTAAAAAATTTGGGGGGTGGGGAAAGGGCAGAGGGTGGGGTGGGAACCTGGTGGAGGGGAGCACTGGAGGTGGGTGGGGGGGAATGAGGAACATTTGTAATAATATGAACAACAAAGATTTATTTTAAAAAATTTGGTTCTCAAAATTTTAATCGTTGTACTGTTGATATTTGGCTCAGTTGACTAATGAGTTTGCTGACCACTGTCCTAGGCATTTCTGTCTCATTTTGACACTTTTCTTTCCTTTTGTCCTTCTGACTGTCAGAGCAGCTTAGGGTTGGGTGGGAAGAGCAGGGAGAAGATGGAGTTCCAACTTCACCCCGTGCCCCTCATTTGCTCTTTATACTTTATTAAGGCTAGGCATGCTATTATCTTTTTCCAAATCTTAGTAATGTTTTCTCCCTCCTTGAGTTGCCAGGAAAACTCTTATTTATGTTCTGAACATATTGTAGACATCACCTTCTCTGGGAAGTCTACTTTGGTAACCACCTCTGCTTCTGCCTCAGGGCTAATCACTTTTGCCTCTGTGTATTGTACACGATGCTATTGTTGTACTTATCATGCTATATTAGACTTTCTTTTTAAACATTTCTTTCTCTCCTGCTAATTTGCATTCTTAGTCCAGGAGCTCTTTGTAATGCATATTTGCAACTTCAGTATTCACCACCAGTGGCTTGATAAATGCTTGATGGGAAAAAAAAAGAGTGAATAAGGAAATGATTGAGAAGAAGATAAATGAACCTATTATATGCCACGCTCTGTACTAAGGGCTTTACATACACTATCTCATTTAATTCTCACAACAGGAAGATAAGGAAGGGGAGGCCCCATGGAAATCTCAAGGTCAAGCGGCTAATAAGTGGTGGAATTGAGATTTGAGTCCTGGACTGTCTGATTCCAACGCCTTTGTTCTTTTCACTGAATTAGCTGCTCCTGTTACACTGATTGTACCACTTTCCACTTGCCAGAGTCCTCACTTTAACCATGCAGAAACTCCTTTTTATTCATTCATTAATTTTAGTGAGAGAAGAAGGGATAAACATTGATTTGTGGTTCTAGTCATCTATGCATGCATTGGTTGGTTTGTGTATGTGCTGACCAGAGATTGAACCTGCAACCTCGGCTTAGCATATCAGGACAATGCTCTAACCAACTGAGCTACCAGGCCAAGGCCAAAACTCAGTTTCTTTCTTTTTTAAATCTTCACCTGAGGATATGCTTATTAATTTTATTTTTAGAGATAGAGGAGGGGGAAAGAGAGAGAGAGAGAGAGAGAGAGAGAGAGAGAGAGAGAGAGAGAGAGAGAGAGAGAGAGAGAGAAGGAGAGAGGAGAGACGTGAGAAACATTGATCAGTTGCCTCCTATATGTACACTACCTGACCACAGATCAAACCCACATCCTAAGCATGTGCCTTGACCAGGAATCAACCCGGAACCTTTGTGGTGTCCTGGACAGTGCTCCACCTGGGCTGGGCAAAACTCCATTTCTTTAACATGACCCTTTCTCCTTTCTGTGTGTCCATGCCCTTCCTCAATCATTAATCCCAGAATCTGGCCAGTATAAAACTGTTGTAATAATATATAGAAATGTTGAAAAATGTCTAAAAATGTTTTAAAATGTTTGAGTTAACTTTCCCGAAACCTAAAGCATGATATTAAGGACACATATCCTACTACCCTAATCATGTGTATCCCATAGATAAGGACTTGAACTCTGATTACTGACTTAGAGTGACTTGCTATGATGCCATATGTGTGAGTGATGTACTTTCCCCAGATATTCACCCACGAGTACACATCCTGATGGATAACCACATGTAGTCCCTCACCCTGTTAAGATTGACATGTGTGCATTGATGCAATTCATTGATAGCCACCTGGACTGCTGCTGGTACAAACAGGTTTTGAAAATGGGTCCTGCTGAAACCGGTTTGACTCAGTGGATAGAGCATCAGCCTGTGGACTTAAAGGTCCTGGGTTCGATTTCTGTCAAGGGCATGTACCTTGGTTGTGGGCACATCCCACTAGGGGGTGTGCAAGAGGCAGCTGATCGATGATTTTCTCTCATTGATGTTTCTAACTCTCTATCTCCCTTTCTTCCTCTCTGTAAAAAAAATCAATAAACTATATTTTTTTTAAAAAATGGGTCCTGACCAGCTGAAAGTGCTCGCCTGTCGAGACAGCCACAAAGGCACATCCTGCCAGTCTGACAGAGGGTGCCACACTGTTCTGCTCTATGCTCCACTCCCTGACAGACAACAGAACGGCTAGTACCTCCTGATTGAGCTGAAACTAAGCTCTTGGGAATGCCGCCCCCCTGCATGGGACCAGACCAGCCCAACTGCTGAACCCCAGAGGACACCATCACCGGGATCCTGTTAAGCCTGTACCCGCAGCATTAGGAATTTTATGAGAAATAAAATGCTGTGTGATTTGCAACTGCATATGTTTCTATATGGTGTAATTCCTTCGGCAGTTAATTAAATCACTTTGTGTATGCTTGAAACTGAAACTAAGCTTTTTGGTCCTAAGCCTACTCTTGGTCCGGCTTGCATAGAGCAGTCTATTCCCTAGCAACTACTTAAATGTTCCAACCCCTGCATGGTTAGGCTTATCTCAAGGGACGCCTTGGATAACATCCTAAATCCTTTTTTCTGGGATCTACTTGGGACTTAAACTGTCTTAAGAACAAAGCCTCAGGTCTGACCACAGAAAGAGTTTTGGTTAAGCTAAAGGTAACATCTTACTTCAGTTGTTTTTCAGCCCCAGGCCCATGAAAGCAGAGCACCCTACGGACCACATTCCCACAAAATCAGACAGAATGATGCCATGGCTGACATCAGGACCTGATATAGTGATCAACTACTCCCTACCCTGGCCCCAATCAGGACCCCAACTCATTTAGCCATCATGATTAATAATTTTCCCTATGGAAGCCATCATGGAGCCAGGTCTTTAGCACTAGCTTACCTATGACTCTGGGCTTAGCACCATTTTCTAAGCTAATAACATCTACTTCCTTTGCTACAAAATCCTGTTCATGTTTGACTAGCACGTGAGCATACCCCTTTAGTCCAGTAACATCAGCACTCCTGCCACTCATTCACAAGCAGCTGAGTCCTCTTCCTGTGACCCTCCTTGCCCCTTTAAATGATGCTTCTTGGTTATGGTTGATCCACCAACCATGAACCTGCTTCACTCATTCAAACGTCAGTCTTTATCTCACTAGCCGCTCCACAGGTCCCGACAAGACAACTCATCAGACCGCCTGAAAGTTCAGACATATGCTCTCTACTTGATTTCCCTCGTCTGTAGCTCTAATAACCCATGAAAAAAGGAAAAGACCTGCATTGCCATTACCTGTTCTTTGTAAACCTGCACTGGCTCCTGGCACTCACTGCTTCATTGCTGAGTGTTTAGGAATTGATTAGGCACTATTCCCAAGTAGGAATAGAGGGTGAGCTGCAGCTTGGAATTTGGGGCTGCAGCAAACTAACCTCTCCAATGAGGACAATGATATGGAGAAAAAGGCAAGGGCTTTAGATTTAGACAACAAACAAAAACAAAACAGTATGTATTTCTTCATGCAATTGACTCTGCATGTTCTAGTCTAGTCTATCCCATCTTGACCCATCCCATCCCATCCCATCCCATCCCATCCCATCCCATCCCAGTTCATTTAAAAACAAAAGTTCTGGTTGAGCTGAATTTGTTTTCACTTTGCTTATTGTTGGCTAACTACAGCCTGCAGGACAGATTCTACCTCCACCTGTTTTTGTAAATAAAGTTTTATTGGCAAATAGCCACATGCATCATCTATTTACTACCTATGACTTCTTTTGCACTACATCAGGAGAGGTTTTTTTTTTTTTAATTCATTTTTTAAATGGAGGTTACATTGGTTAGCAACATAAATTTTAGGTGTACAGCATTAAAATTTCATATCTTTATACTCTATTGTGTGCTCACCAGCTAAAGTCTAGTTTCTATCTGTTACTATATATTTGACTCCTTTACCTATTTTCCCCTCCCTGTCCCCCTGTCCCTCTGGTAACCACCATTCTGTTCATTGTCTATGAGGTTTTTGTTTGTTTGTTTGTTATTACATTTTTGTTTTATATTTCACATACGAGTGAAATCATTTTTTTTTTTCCTTTTCTGACTATAACAGCAGAAATGAGCAGTTACAACAGAGTTGGTAGGTCCCACAAAGCCCAAAATACTTATTATCTGGCCATTTACAGAAAGAGTTTGTAAACCCTCTGGTTACTCATGTTATGTCAGGCTGAATCTTTAAAAACCTCTTTTCATGAGTAGAGTATGACGATGGGTGGAAAGGAGTGAAGAAAGGGAGAGAAAGGCCTCTAGGCCCTTAGCTAGCATGTGCTTTCAGAGATTCTGGCTATTAGGGAGGAGAGCAGAGATGGGAAGCCTGGGGTTCTGGGTGTCCTTTGCTGTCCTGTCTATACCTTGGAGTCTTCGTAGCCTCCGTTTTTGGGTCCATGGACCCTGTTGAAGGGCCACAGAATGCAGCTTCTGAATGAAGTGGATGGAGGGGGAAAGAGCAGGACTGTAGCTGGTTTTCAGGCTCAGTTCTTACAGCTGGGACCCATGGAGACGTCTGTTAGTGAATCACTGATTAGCAGGTCTCACTTTGTACTCTCCCACCCCTACAGTTCTTGGTGGAAATGATGTGCTTTTTGGCTCTGTTGGGATCTGCTTTGACGGGTGCTGGGGGGCATTGACCCCCTGGCCTGATGCCTCATTGATCCATGACAAATGGGAGCTACCACTGCATTTGCAAGGCAGAGATCTGGATCTGTCCTTGGCACCATGGAGATGTGATGACACCTTTCTCAAATGAAACATGACAGGCAGCACCTCAGTACCTGGGATTAGGCTTGGGCACTAGGAATAAGTGAGACAGATTCTTTTTGTTGTTACTTAGGAACAAATGTTCCTGTGTCCCTTGTTCAGTTCATAGAGATAGTGGTATGGAACTGTTTTGGGAGGTGACACAGTTGGAGTTCTATTTGAGAAGCACATGTCTTTGTGCAAAAGCACTTATGGAAATGCATTCAGCTCAGTTCCTGTCCCGCACATATTACACACACAGATTGTAGAGTTTGATGGCATGTGTACTTAGTGCATACATCCATGTGTGTGCATTTACCTATACAAAGTATAAGTCATAGCTACAGATCACTAATGTCTACAGTAGAAAAATACATTGGGCAAGTGGTTGAAGTATGCTGCTTTTTGGACTGCTGTTGCAAAGGCTTTTTTTTTTTTGCTTCTTATTAATGATGATGATGATGATGATGATGATGATGGTGATGGTGATGGTGATGATAACACCAACTAGTTATTGAGTACCTTCTATATGCCAGGAAATGCTGGATGCTATAATACTTTTTTTTTTTTCACTTAACCCCTTTGCAAGTCTTTCAAAGCAGATGTATTCATCTCTATTTATCTCAGAGGAGTGACCAGAGTTGCCTGAAGTCACCCAGCTCCACACCTTCCAACAGAAATAAACTGTGAGGCATCAGTACAAGCCACATACGTAACTTTCCATTTCCTGGTTGCCACCTTAGTAAAAGTAAAAAAAAAAAAAAAAAAAAAAAAGGAGGTGAAATAAATTTTAGAATAATATTTTATTTATGTCTAAAATATCACCATTTCAACATGTAATCAACATTACAAATTACCAATGAGGCATTTTACATTCTTATGTTCATACTAAATTTTCAAAAACCCAGTGTGTATTTTATATTTACGGCCACATTTCAAGTGCTCAGGGCCACCTGTGGCTAGTGGCTACCATGTTAGTGCCACATTATAAAATCTCTCAAAGAGTATTTTTGCAATTGTAAAAACCCATGAAATTCAAATGACTGAAATCACTGATCTAATGTAACTGTCCTGTTCTTCCCAGAAAAATTTAAAAACTCTGAATGTGCTCCACATCGCTCAGCCAGCGCCAGGTGCAAGGGATGCCCCCGTACTTCTCACCACCTCTGCTTTGGTCTTGAACCTCAGACCTTGGCTGTGTGTCTTGCTGACCTGTGGTGTGATGGGGAGATTGTCTAAGAAATGCCAAGCTCCTGTTCACAACCTTGGAAGGCCTGATCACTGAGCACACTAGGACCTCACCCACAGGACCAGTAGGGATGAAGGGCAGCTGGCACTACGTGGTCTGGGCACTGGCACATGGCCTGACTGTGAGTCCTGTGCTAGTTGGAGTAGTGGGTATTCTGTTGTCCAAAGCCAAGAGGTTTGACATAGATGGGTATAATATAATACACATCCATGTCAGGAGCCAGTTAGTGGGTGAGGTCAGGGTCACCCAAGTGGCAGATAATATGTGAGATCACATGGGCAGAGTCTCAGTAAACATTTCAGCTGCAGGAGGATCCAAAGAAGAAAGAGAGTATCTGGTTGCAGAACACAGCTCCTGGGAGGTGGTGGCAGGAAAGAGGCAAGGGTCAGTCCCACTAAATGGGATAAGGTTCAGAATGGGGTTCAAGTCCAAGAGCAGAGAAACTGGGCAGAAGCCCAGATGTAAGAAGTGAGCCCATCTGGATTGAGGGAGAGGTTCAGAAGCAAGAGCAGGTTGTTTTCAGTAGGCCTCTGGGAGTCCGGGTGTTGCTTCTTTGGGGGTGTTGCTTCTTTGTCCTTATGACCTTCTCAAGAGCCCCCTGTTGGAGATGCTGGCTGCAGAACTGGGCTGGGCAGGATGTCAGGGAGTCCTCAGCATCTAGAGCTTGAGGAAAAAGAAGGATCAGGGCTTGTGTTATAGAAAGTAGTTCCCACAGTGAGTTCCCTACAACACAGTGGGCAGAGGCATTTGGCTAATTCTGCATACTCTGTCTGCTCCCAGCATACATGAATGGATTCAAGGTCCCAAGGAGTCCTATGCCAAACAGATAACTTGGCTTAATCCTGCATCCACCAAATGATCAGAGCATAGGACTTTGTAAGTCCCAAGCCTGTGAACCTTTCTTGACATGAATGTTGACAGAACACCATGCGGGAAATGCTGCTCCAGGTACCTCAGATAGACCTTGAAGCCATCCACACCCCTCATGAGGCGTGTGTGTGTGTGTGTGTGTGTGTGTGTGTGTGTGTGTGTGTGTGTATGCATGCATGTGTATGAGAGAGGGGAGAGAGTGAGAGATGGATGAATCTTCAAATTAACCATAGAAATTGCATAATAATGTCACCATCTGCTATCTGAACTGGTCACCTTAAATGGGCTCTGACAAGAAACTGAGCCTTTGCTTTGCTTTGGGTCCCTTCATTTCATTCCCAGGGAGGGTCTGGTCAACTCAGTTTGACAGCAAAAATATGAAAAATTCAGCAGGACAGATTTCCCATGACAATTCTGTGACTCCTGTTCCTTCCCAGTGTCAGGGCAATTCTATTTCAATTTGCTTTTTATTTTTTTTAATGGTATGTATTACCAGCAGGTGCTCCAGGATGTGGCAAGGCAGCCTGACAAGCACGCACTCAGTGTGGTGGCAGCCCATCCCTATGCAGAGCAGGGTGAGCTGTGCCTAGGAGGGCTCTGCTTGTTAGAACAAAACCCCCAAGTTGGTCTCTGCTCTCAAGGAGGAGTATTTAAATTACAAAGTATCTCTGCTGACCACAGGTGACCTGGTTTCCTTGAGCCTCACCTTCTTGGAGGAGGCAGCATTGCTCAGTGGCCTAGAGTCTCTGTGGCCTTTTGAGAATTGTTCAAAGCTGAGGAGTGGGGAAAGCTTGACTCTTAAGTGAGGACTGAAAAAAAAAAAAAAGGAAGTTCCCTTGGGAAGGCTATGGGGCTATGACAGGCACTTCTTTCAAAGAAGGGAGAGGCTCATGCACATTTATAATGCGTGGGGAAGGAACTAGTAGAGAGGGGAAAGTTGAAATTATAGAAATAGTGATTGATGGAACCAAGTTCCTTAAGGGTCCTTCTCTTCCTGGGAAGGGTCTGGAGACCCAGATTGAAAGTTTAACTTTATAAAGAAGAAGGGACATCTCTTTCATCAAGGAAGGGGGTGGAGAAGAAAGAGATACATGCAGATGTAGGTAAGCTTGAAGGGAGTTGTCTGGATGGCTTGGGTTTCTTTGTGGGAGAAGAGGAGGGTTTACTTGATGAGATGAGGAGTTTGAAAAGAGGGGTAACAGTTTGGAAGAGTGGCTGGAATGGGGGAGAAAGCTGCCAGGGACAAGTAGAAGATTTTCCAGCAGCCAAGAAGCCTTAGCATTTGGAATTGGATCTACATGGGGCAAGAGAGTTGAGTACAATGAAGAGGGAATGTTGTTTATCATGGAAAAGAAAGGAAGCTACAAGATGACAGACAGATTGGGAGACTGTCTGGTGTGGCCAGTAGACTGGAGGTCTCTGTTAGGTATACAGTGGGAATAAGAGAATGAGAGATTTGCATGTTGGTATTTGAAGATGGTCAGAAAGTAGGACAGGATGGTAAGATTACCTAGGTGGAAGTAAGGCAAGGTTCTAGATGTGTTTATGGGTGTCTAAGATGGCTAAAATAGATGACCAGGAAGCTTCTAGATTTAAAAAGGCCAGGAATTATAAGGGGCAGAGTTTTGGGGTTTTGGGAGAATCTTCTACATCAGTGATTCTCAATTTTAATGTCAATGTGGATCACTAGGGGATTCTGATAAAAATGCAGATTCTGATTCATGAAGTCTGATGTTGGACCAAGAGTCTTCATGTCAATAAGCATCCTCAGAGATGCTGATGCTGTTGGTCCTCAGACCACACTTAGAGGTGCAATATCCAAATGGCCACTGAAATGGCCCAGGATGAAGGTAGGTCTGGGAGTGGAGAGGAAGTACTTACCTGTGGCCTTCCTCAGTAAGAGTGCTTCTGACTTCTGTCATGGAGGGGAGATGGAGTAGGACAGGAGAGATGGAGGAGGACAGAGGGGAGCCAGCTCCTTCTTGCATGTCCCACAACATCCTCCTCACATTAAGAGAGAAGGCTGCTAATTGGCTAGCAATACTTGATATTAATTAAGTCAATAGAATCGTTCCCCTGAAGCCTGTTTTGCATAATTAATGAATGCTTAGCTAAAAGCTGCTGAAAACACTAAAGCCAAAGTGTTACAATTTTCAGATCAGCTAAGCAGAAACACCACAATCCATACTGTTTGTGGACACGGTGAAAAGCTTAACTTGCTAATCATTGAGATTGGCTATAGAGCCCTTGGCTTTGGCTTAACTTGCTAATCATTGAGATTGGCTATAGAGCCCTTGGCTTTGGCTTAACTTGCTAATCATTGAGATTGGCTATAGAGCCCTTGGCTTTGCCATATCCTAATAGGGGAGGCAGGGCTGGACTGAGACACGTGGGCACCCCAGGCAGATTGATAATTTGATGCCTCTTCAACAAAATATTCTTTAAATATTTGTTCACCATTTAGCAAGAGAAGCTGAGTGAAACCTTGAGGAGAAGCAGAATCAAAAAATGCTGGTCCAGGTGCAGTTTCCCCCCCCTGTTATTTCAAGCAATTCAGCTCTGGCCCAGACTTTCCATAACATGATCAGCAAAATAAGACTGTAAATATAGGCCCACCCTCCCGAGGAAGCAGGCTTGCTCTTACCTCTGAAGATGACTGGAGATGCCACTGGGTGGTCCTGCCTTCTTTCCCAATTCTTTCATGGAAGGATTCTTTTTGAGAGGTCTTTCAACAAATAGTTGTTTTTTTTGTTTTGTTTTTTGTTTTGTTTTTACCTTGTTACATGTCTAGAGAAGTTTAGCTTCACTTTTCAAATGGTACCATGGACAACTGCTCAGATGGCAGTGCCTTTGGCTCTGGGGGATGGTGCTGGGATAGGTCAGTCTCCTTAGCATTCAACCAGGGCAGAAGTTAGTGGGGAGAGCCGGCTCACTTCTATTATTTATAAAAAGTGGCCTGGCTATGGGTAGGTAACTTCTCTAAACCTTGTGGATCAGAAGACTTAATATTGTTAAGATGGCACTTTTCCAAAATCGGTCTACAGATTCAAGACGATTCCTATAATCCCAGCTGTCTTCTTTGCAGAAACTGAAAAGCTGATCTTATAATCTTATGGAAATCCGAGGAGTCATTACCAGCCAAAATAATCTTGGGGGAGAGGGGCGGGGAGTTGGAAGACTCACACTACCTGATTTCAAAACTCATTACAAAGATACAGACAGTTTGGTATTGGCCTAAGGATAAACATGTAGATCAATGAAATAGAATTGAGAGTCCAGAAGTAAACCCTCCATGGGTTTATGATCATAGATTTTTTTTTAATTTTTAAAAATTTATTTTATTGATTTTTTACAGAGAGGAAGAGAGAGGGATAGAGATTAGAAACATCGATGAGAGAGAATCATCGATCAGCTGCCTCTTGCACACCCCTACTGGGGACGTGCCTGCAACCAAGGTACATGCCTTTGACCAGAATTGAACCTGGGGTCCTTTCAGTCTGCAGGCCGATGCTCTATCCACTGAGCCAAACCGGTTTCGGCATGATGATCCATAGATTTTTGACAAGGTGACAAAGCAGTCCAATGGGGGAAAGAATCATCTTTTCATCAAATGATTGTGGGACAGCTAGATATCCTGATGCAAAAGAATAACGTGGGGGTCCTCATCACAACACATACAAAAACTAATTCAAAAATAGATCAAAGACCTACATGTAGGGATAGAAACTACAAATTCTTAGAAGAAAATATGAGGGCATTTATCCCTATGTTTCATAATCTTGGATTAGGCAGCCAAAGAAAGCCAACTTTGTATTTAGAGGTGCCAACCGAAAGCCTACTGGGATCCTGCCCTTGCTGGAAGAAAGTGTTAGCCAGGAATCGATGAGCCTTCACAAGGTCTACAGTCAACTTAGAATCACCGAATAACTGATTATAATGAAAGGTGACTTGCCAGAAACCAAAGTAAGTCTTCTCTGGAGTAAAGCACCAGAGCCATAAATTATAGCTGCAATTTGTCAGGCACAATATACAGCATGCAAATACAAAATAATCAGACATGCAAGAAGACAAGATTTGCCTAAAAATATAAGGGGAAAAAAGCAAACACACAAAAAGACATATTCATGAAACATCCTGACAGAGTTCTCGCACACAGAGTTAACAATAATTATAATAATAATTTTAAAGATTAAATATCAAGGCAGAAAAAAATTGGCAGCTATTTAGAAACGTCAAAAAGAATTAAATTGAAGTTCTGGAACTGAAAACTCCTTCCCTCTTAAAAAACCATGAATTCTATTTTTTTTTTTGGGGGGGGGGGTCATTCAAGCTGTGTAATTTCAGACAACTTTGCCCAATTCCTCAGCCTCTCAGTCATTGCTTTTGGAACTGTCCCTGCCTTTAGAGACCTCCAAGTTCTAGTCTACACTCTCTTGTTTTTCTATTTTATTCTTACCAGGCTGAGTGTTTTTTTTTTTTTTTTTTTTTTATAATGTTAGGAACTTTCCTATGCCTTCAAACAGATTTTCAAAATATTTTGTTTAGATTGTAGAATTGTTTTTAGAGAGAGACTTGCCTGAAACAACCTGGTCTGCTGTTGCCAAAAGCAGAACCCACCACAGAGTTTTTCAAGCTGCCACCTGGGCTTAGTTTATGATGCAAAATTAGAATTTAAAACGAGGCCTTTCTGTTTCCTACAGAAGAAAGAAGGAAAATGCTCACCAACCAGAATTTGGATGACCACCACATCCTAGACCTTTGCCTTGAAAATCACAGGCTTTATTCTATACCCAAAGTATAACCTAAGATCACCTGTGAGAACTGCCTTACGGTCAGCAAGGCGGGAGCTTATCTTTTGACACTAATGTAAGGAAGACCTTATGATACTCAGGGGAGGTGAGGGGAACCTAGGAATACTATGTTAGGGAATTCGAAAAGTATTTGTAAGAGATGCCAATAACACATAAGACATGTTCAAGCCTGTAGTTATTTTTTCTAATAAGAGTTTATTTGAGTCAAACTGACCACATTTGCCAGAGAACAAGATCTCAAGTGCTCCCAGACAATAATAGATATTGTAGCTTCTTTTATGCATTTGAATTTAAGGGTACACTGTGTTCTAGTAAAAAGCCTGCTCAGATTGGCCAGAGTCAGAGAGGCGGTCTATTAAAAAAAGAACTGGTGTTGCCTCAGAAGTGGGGTGTAGTCTTATACAGTGAATGTAGGCCTAAACCTATGTTTTAACTGTAAAATTAGGGCGTTGTCTTATACGCCGGAAAATACGGTATATTAACCTGGATGCACAAGAACAGTGGACAGCGCTAGCTTGAAACCTTTTTGCTAAAGCAATTATAGGCCAGGTTTGACTAGCCATCATGACATGCCCAGCTGGGAATTTCAGATCAGATCACTCTATGGGTTACTTTCCATGGGCCCCCTTTCTTGTCATCCACACATGAACTTTAGCCCTGTCCATCATGATGCTGAGGTTTAACTTTCTCTGGCTAACAGAGAATGACTCACATGTTATGCATATGTCTCTGCTACCTTGTGCAGGGCTGACTTCTTTGTCCCTTGGTTCTGGTTAGTACTGTTTCAGTTGAGGAAAGAGCCTGTGATAATGGCAGGCTTTTCAGTATTTGATAGAAAGAAGGCATTTACCATTTTCCTCTAATCCAGTGATCGAGAACTCATTAGTCAACAGAGCCAAATATCAACAGTACAACGATTGAAATTTCTTTTGAAAGCCAAAGTTTTAAAACTTAAACTTCTTCTAAAGCCACTTCTTCAAAATAGACTTGCCCAGGCAGTGGTATTTTGTGGAAGAGCCACACTCAAGGGGCCAAAGAGTTGCCTGTGGCTCGAGAGCCCCAGTTTGCCGATCACAGCGCTAGTCACTTCTCCAAAGGGACTGGAGCGCCTCCGGAAAAAAGCCAATCTCATTTCTGGGAAGCTCCCCTATCTAAACAATTACTTTGGCTGAAATGTATGTTTTCCTTGGAGCCTGCTGATATTTCCCTAAATTGTATACTAATGTGTGGAGAACTTCCAAAGTGGCTGTCACCAGGGGTGGCAAAATTACAGACTGTGTACAACCCCTTGGTAAGAAAATGGAGAAGAGGAAAAATCAACAAGATTAAAAACAGCACCTGGAGACCATGAAGGAGGTCATGTACTCCAAGAGCACAGAACTGCTCTGTTTTCCAGGGGTGACTGGGAAAAAGAGGAATAGAGGGAAAAGTTCCATGTTGAATCCAGGGGAAAGTTTGTCTTCCTAGCTCCTCTGATAGTCAAGAGAGTAATGATTAGAGTGAGAAGAGGTGTCATGGAAAAAACTGGGCTTTAGAGAAAGAAAGATTCTGTGTCTACACTTACTCAGGGCCTGATCTGAGAATACTACTCACTTTGCAAACTTATCTGTAAGACGGTGATGATCCTTCTTGCTTCATTGGGTTGTTGCAAGGATGACATGTGGTAACCAATCTGAAAGTGTTCCATTTAGCACTATTAGATAGAGAAAAAGAAAAGCCTGGTGTGGTTAGTGTTGTGGTTAAATATGTAGGTTTTGGAGTCAAAAAGGCTTGGGTTTGAATCCCACTTTCTGCTTCCTTGTCTGTCAGGATTAAATGACATGATGCATGTACAATGTTTAGCATAGTTTCTGCCATATGACAAATGCTCATGAGGTACGGGTTATCTGCTATCATTATTGTTGCTATTTTTGTATTGGTGATGATGATAATGATGGGGATCTGCTTAGGTCTCCCATGTCCAAACACTGCATGACATTTTAATGTAAGATTTGAAGAGGAGAAGTGGAAAAACTGAAAGAGAACGTCAAAAGGATTTCTGGAGAATTTCTGAACTCATGCTGTAGGATGAGAATTATATAGTTCATGCTACCATGACCTGAGCATAAGTATGCATAGCTAATTATAAATGACCTAGAAGGCATTCTGATGAAAATATCCACCAGTTGCTCATGATGGAACTAATGAGCACCCGTAATAGAGAAGTTATGGGATATGTTTGTTCTGGCCTGGAGTGGAGTCCTCTTGGTAGATTCTAAAGATTCCCTTTTGTACTTTTCAAGGCTCCTTTTCTACAACTGTTGAGCTGGAATCTCACTTTCTCATATGCCAGGAACTTTAACATCACAGTCAACTCCTTATCTTCTGAGGCCAGACTGATTTGATGAGCAAGGTGTGGCAGGGACTGGTCAGTGCTCACCTTCCCAGAAGGGCTTGGACAGCAGGTGAGTTGCCATTGACTCTCCCTGCCTTGGAAGTGGGAGAGGCAAGACCAGATCCCAGGCTGAGCAGGAGGAAAGGCTCTGGTGAAAAGGAAATTACTTGTTGAGACATAGTAGTTGGTTGCCCATATAAAAACACTGAATTTTATTTTTTAATTAATTATTCTCTCTTGCATTCACACTCATTGTCATATCAGATGTATTTAGTTTTATTTCTGTCATCTACTTTCTATTTTATGCTTTTTCAAATTATTTTTTGCTGGAAAAAAAGAGAGAACTCATGATCATGGACAACATTGTGGTGATTGCGGGGGTGGAGAGGTGTAGAGGGGATAAAGGTGATGGGAAAAATTAAATTAATTTAAAAATCATTACTTGCTGTTTTCTAGGTTTTTTTTTTTTGTGTGTGTGTCATTTGCTATTGTTGTCATTTTATATTTTCTGCTTTGCTATTTTGGAAGATATACAGCCTGTTTTCAGCTCTACTACTTAATAAGTCCGCATGTGTACTCAAATAACACTGTTAAATATACTTTCAGTCTCAGATTCTCAACTTTATCTATGAAGCCATATCTATACTAGATGTATCTGTTAATAATGCATATTTTTTCAATAGATGGAGTTACACATATGTTGATATATATGTGATTTGATATGTATACAATTTTGTTGTATTGACAAAAAGCTTCAAAACTTCATATATCTAATTTGCTGAAGGTGTTAACATCATATTTTTACACTTAAAATATGGGGAGGGAGGGGATGTGTGGGAGGGAGGGAGGGGGGCAATAAAAAAAAAAATCAAGAAAATATGTAAAAAATAAATAAATAAATAAATTAATTAATTAAAAAAAAAAAAAATAAATAAATCTGCAATAATGGCCAAAACTGGTTTGGCTCAGTGGTAGAGCGTCGGTCTGCGGACTGAAAAGTCCCAGGTTCGATTCCGGTCAAGGGCATGTACATTGGTTGCGGGCACATCCCCAATAGGGGGTGTGCAAGAGGCAGCTGGTCGATGTTTCTCTCTCATTGATGTTTCTAGCTCTCTATCTCTTTCCCTTCCTCCTCTCTGTAAAATATCAATAAAATATATTAAAAATAAATAAATAAATAAATAAATAAATAAATAAATCTGCAAAAAAAAAAAAAAAAAAAAAAAAAAAAATGTCGAATTTCATGCCAAAAAAGAGAGCATTTGTGGAAAGTTTTAATTTATTACTTTATTTTGAAGATAAGTGCTGTTGAATACTTCAGGAAGCTTATGGTGAACATGCTCCATCTCAAGATACTTGTGAATACTGGTTTAAATGCTTTAAAAGTGATTATTTCAATTTGAAAGACAAAGAATGTCCAGGTCAAACAAAAAATGTGAAGATCAACAATTACAAGCATTATTGGAGGAAGATGTGTGTCAAACTCAAAAACAACTTGCAGAAAGATTAAACGTCGCTCAATAA
This sequence comes from Pipistrellus hanaki, assembly GCF_964339955.1. Taxonomy (NCBI): domain Eukaryota; kingdom Metazoa; phylum Chordata; class Mammalia; order Chiroptera; family Vespertilionidae; genus Pipistrellus; species Pipistrellus hanaki. The sequence goes on from NC_140511.1 coordinate 49,300,884, forward strand.
ATAATTTTTGATTGTTTCCAAGCAATGGGAAAGATTTTAAAGGAAGAAAAATGAGTGCCACATCAGCTGAACAAAAACTGAAATGGAAAACCGAAAAGTCATCAGTAAAATGTTGCTTTAATGGCATGAAAGAAAGACTTTTTTTTTTTTGTATAGAATTGTGACTGGTGATGAAAGGTGGATTTATTTTGAGAATCCCAAATGCACAGAATCATGGGTTGATCCAGGTCAACCATCAACATCAACTGCAAGTTCAAATTGCTTCGGAAAGAAGACAATGCTCTGCATTTGATGGAATCAGGAAGGTGTGGTGTATTATGAGCTTCTAAAACCAGGTGAAACTGTTAATACTGATCGCTACTGACAGCAAATAATTTGAACCATGCTTTGATCTTTGAATGACCAGAATGTGACAGAAGAGATGGCAAAGTAATTTTGCTTCATGATTACGCACCATTACACAATTCAAAACCAGTTAAAGACACTTTAAAAGATCTGGCCTGGGAAGTATTACCCCACCTGCTGTATTCGCCTTCAGAGTACCACTTGTTCTGATCGATGGCACATGCATTTTCTGAGCAGCACTTCGAAACATATGAAGAAGTGGAAAATTTGGTCTCTGAATGGTTTACCTCAAAATGAGAAAAGTTCTATTGGGATGGTATTCATAAATGAACTGAAAGATGGGGAAATGTGTAGCTAGCAATGAACATTATTTTGAATAAAGCACTTTTGATGTTTCTCTTGAAATTATCGTGTTTTCTTTGATTACAAAATCCACTATTATTAACTGGTACACCTAGTAGACAGCCCATGAAATAGGAGACAAAATTAATGGACACGCTTTCTTTACACATTTCTATTTCCAATGTTTTATTGGTATGGTCTGTGATTTTTGTTCTAGTTTATAATGTATATATTTTCCTAAAGTGGTTTTCATTTCAAGAGTTATAAATTTCACCTCTATTTTGTAATTGTGGTTGCTTTGTTTCTGAGACTTAAAGACTTACATGGATTCATTGTTCTAGAGAACATGTTGATCTGGGGCCAGACTCTGTCCCATGACTGGATTCTCCCATCTTTAGTTAGTTCTCTCTGCTTTGGGATGAACTGGCCATGTTTGCACAAAATCCTAGAGGTTCCTGGCTTTTGGATTAAAACAGCCTTGTTAAAATGGCCTTGTTATTTCTATTCCTGCCCAACTGGGCCTTTTGTCAATTATCCTTAGGGTGAGTTCTCATTTCTCTCTCACGTTATGATTGGGAAATCAGGTACATTGGGGAAAAGGAGCTCTAGGCGGAGCATTGCACATTCCCTCTGTCCACTTTTAGCCCTGATTCCCAATACTCCAAATTGGATTGGGTGTGAAAAGGTGAATATTAGTACAACTTTAAAGAATATATATATGATCTCCATGACTTTGTTTTGCACTCTCTAGGATAATTCCAATAGTCAAATACTGTTTATTTCAGTTTAAGGATTTCTTGAAATTTGTGGTGTGAGATTCAGATCCTGCTATAGTTTCAATGTCAATGGTATATTTGTTATTTACTTCTTTTTGCTTACTTAAGTTTTGGACAATATCCTATATAATGAAAGGCTAATATGCAAATCAACTGAACAGCAGAACAACTGGTTGCTATGATGCACACTGACCACAGGGGGAGCGCCGCTCAGTCAGAAGCCGAGTCAGAGCTACTGAGCATAGTAGTGGTGTGGGAGCCTCTCCCATCTCCACAGCAGCACTAAGGATGTTCGACTCCTTGAAGGTCCAAGTCAGTTGGACATCCCCTGAGGGCTCCTAGACTGTGAGAGGGCGTAGGCAGGGCTGAAGGCCCCCCACCCCGAGTACACAAATTTCATGCACCAGACCTCTAGTAGTTTTATAAATTTTCTCATGTACTGCCACCTTTTTCTGAATATTTTCTTTTATGTTTTTTTTTAAAATGATAAATATTCAACATTTTATCTTTAATTTATCTGGTACTTATTTTTCTATGTGGTATAAGGTGGAAACCTGACTTCATTTTGGGCTAATAGCTAGTGTTTTGTAACAAATAGTTTATTGAATAATCATAGTATCCTCAGTCATTTGAAAAACTACCTCTATAGTAAACTAAATTCTCATATATACTGGGACCTAAGTTTAGCTTTTTATTCTGCCGCACTGACTTTATTGTTTTTTTTTTTTGTTTTGTTTTTTTGTTTTTTTGTTTTGTTTTGTTCTACCTCTCAACCCCCTGCTACCCCAAACTCATTCGTGGGGCTTGATGTGTGACGACCTGAGCCAATGACCAGGTTTGAATCCAATATGCTCTTTATTTTTCCTGCTCTTTGAAAGCCAGGTGTATGCTCTCCTTCCTGTGTGGCCCCATCAGGGTCCTGGACTCAGAGATTTTTTAGAGTCCTTAGAGGTTACTGATGAAGTGTCCTGCTAATCTCTCACTCAGTTTGTATTTCAAAGGGATCAGGGATGAGAAGTCTGTTACCATCCACAGTCCTGAGGAAGGAATGAGTGAGCTTTGATGGGCACAGATTTTCATCTAGCTCCAGCCCACAGGCCACTGACTCCTTCCTCAGACCTCCAAGTGTGGCTACTGGGAGGCCCCGGCCCTTCTTATTTCATCCCCCACAAGTTCTTTTGTCTACTTCGTAGAGCTCTGAAACTACACTACTACGGTGCATCTGAACTATTTAAAATTTGGGAGTAGGACTGTCTTCCCCAATCCCATGAATATAAACTCCACAAGCCTCCCCAAGAGTACAGAACTGAAGGCATACTTTAATATGTGTGACTGTTCAGAGCTGCACAAGGACCCTCAATCTTTGAGCAATTTCAACTTTTCAAGAATTCTAAACCTACTCGAGGGGAGACATTGACAGGAATATAACTTTTCCTGGTTCATTTAAAAAAAGCAATTTTAGGGAAAATTGAAATTTATGATAAAGTTTTTTTAGTACTCTGTAAATCTGAAGCCATCTTGATAGCTGCAGAGCATAAAAATGTATTATGGATAACTTGGTTTGCCCGTAAAATGATCATGTTTGGCATATTAAATGTCAAAGTATGGTTTATGAAGGCGGTGATTTTACATTTACTAATTGAATTGAAATTCAAATGAAACCTGGTTTGTAATAGACAGAATGACAACACAGTGGGGTTTAAGGAGCTGAGCACCTCAGAGTACTCACAAAACAGCACGTTTCTTTCTGCTTCTTTGCAGATTTCATGGTCAAGTGGAACCCAGTCAAGAATTTCAGCTTCCTCTAGAGAACCAAGATGGCAGCATAGGTAAACATCTATACTTGCTGTCTTTCACAACCACATAAAAATTACAACTAAAAGGCAGAACACCTACCACCCAGAACTGCGGGAAAACTGGCTGAGTGGAAGTTCCACAACTAGAGAGGTGAAGAAAGTGCATTGAGACTGAGAAGAGGTGTGAGGTGCAGAAAGTGCTGGCACCTGGATGTGCTGCTCTTTTAACTGGGAAGGGGATACAAGCTCCCACTTGCTCTGAAGTCTAGTTCTGTGTAAGACTCTGGGGGACCCAGACACATATGTAGAGAAGTTGGACTGTCTGGCATCGGGATAGGAACGCGAGGGCAACGTTTCCTCAGAGGTGCTCACAGCGATCATTGTTCCTGCATGGGAGCATGGCATGCAAAGACCTGGGGACCTCTCAAGTCCATGGCTGACTGGCAGCCATTGCTGTTTGTTCTGCCCTGGTGATTCTCAATTTACAACCCTACCCAAGTTGGGGGCAGAGGATTTTGCATATGGCTGGCTTGTCCTTTCTTTGTCTAAAACCTGTCAAATTGCACCTGGGTAAGAGAGCCCCAGAGCTTCCAAAAGGAGGCCCAAGGCCTGGCAGCCACAGCCTGCCTTGGTTCACAGCTGGGCCTCATCTGAGCACTTCTAAAACACAAATATAAAGAGGAGAAATCTGCAGATGTCTCTGTAGCTCCTACGGGGCAGCCCCAGAAAATGGCTGACCTTGCACCTCCTTGGAGATCCAAGAGCAAGTGTACCCAGTGGTCAGAGTGAGACAATACTGTATTGAAACTCTTCATATCCATAAGAGACACACTCAAGTGTCAGACTCACTGAGCACCAAAGCCCCACTGAAGCAAGTTCTTCCCCATAAGGGTGTCTCCTGTGAAACAGATCTTCCAGTGTAGACACAACTGGTCATCACAGTCAATTGGCCTGGAGGTCAATTCCTCCCAGTGATACTAATAACAATCAAGGGTTAACTATAATAAGATTGTGCAAACAGCCCACAAAGGGGTGCACCAAGAGCGCCTACCTCAGGTGACTGGAGAGGCTGAGCCACTGGGCCCTATAGGACACCTATCACACAAGGCCACTCTGTCAACTCAAGGAGACTTAGCAGCTACCCAATACACAGAAACAAACACAGAAAAGCAGCCAAAATTCAGAGACAAAGAAATAAGTCACAAGTGAAAGAAATTGATGAAGGCAAAATACTGGATATACAGTTAAAAACCATCTTTATGGTTATAACGTTACTCAAGAATCTTCTAGAAACCTCTGAGAAATTTTGTGAAACCCAAGGATATGAAAAAGGACCAATCAGAAATTAAGTATACATTGACTGAAATAAAGAATAATATACAGGGATCCAACAGTAGACAAGAGGATCCCAAGAATCAAGTCAAAGATTTGAAATACGAAGAAGCAAAAAAACACCCAACTGGAAAAGCAAATAGAAAAATAAATTAAAAAATATGAAGATAATGTAAGGAACTTCTGTGACAACTTCAAATGTACCAACATCCGAATTATGGGGGTGCCAGAAGAAGAGAGAGAGCAAGATACTGAAAATCTATTTGAAGAGATAATGACAGAAAACTTCCCCTACTTGGTGAAAAAAAATAGACTTACAAGTCAGGAAGTACAGAGAATCCCAAACAAGAGAAATCCAAAGAGGAACACACCAAGACACATCATAATTAAAATGCCAAGAGCAAAAGACAAAGAAAGAATATTGAAAGCAGCAAGAGAAAAACAGTTAATTACCTACAAGGGAGCACCTATACTGATTGTCAGATGGTTTCTCAATAGAAACTATGCAGGCTAGAAGGGAGTGGCAAGAAATATCCAAAGTGATGAATAGCAAAAACCTACAACCAAAATTACTCTACCCCACAAAGCTATCATTTGGAATTGAAGGTCAGATAAAGAGCTTCAAAGACAAGAAAAAGCTAAAGGAGTTCAGCACCACCAATTCAGGATTATATGAAATGCTGAAGGGTATTCTTTAAGAAGAGGAAGGAGAAGAAAAAGGTAAAGATTAAAATTATGAACAACCAAGTGACAACAAATACGTATCTATCAACAAGTGAATCTAAAAATCAGATGAATAAAAAACCTGATGAACAGAACAGACTGGTTAATATAATAGAATCAGGGGCATGAAAAGGGAGCAGATTGGCAATTCTCAGAGGGAGGGGGTTGTTGGACAAAGAGCTTACATCTATGGATGAGATCAGTGGAGGGGGCAGGCCTGGTGTGGGGTGGGAACCAGGTGGAAGGGAGCTATGGGGGGAGGAGAGGGAATAGGAACATCTGTAATAATCTGAACAAAAAAGATTAAAAAAAAAAAAGAATTTCAGCTTCCAGAACAAGAGCTCTTTTCTTTTCTGTAGCTCAAGAGGCAGGGTTGTGTAGTGGTGAAGACTATGGTCTCTAGGGCCAGATTGCTGAGGTCTGAATCCCAGCTCTGCTACTAACCAGCTGAGGGACCCTGGCCAAGCCTGTTAATCCTACCATGCTTCAGTTTCCTCATCTATCCAATAAGGATGATGAGGGATTTCTTCAAAATACAGTTGTAAGGATTAAATTGGCATATGTAAAGTCTTTAGAAGAATTCTTAGCATACAATATAGATTATAGAAATGGTAGCTATCATTACTGTCAAGACTTCACAATAATTTTCCTGAATCTGTTCCTTAGTAGAAGCAAATGGATGCAGCTACCCCAAAGTTTCTTAAGGGAAGGAATACATCAGTCTCTAGTTTAGGGACACGAGTTTGTGGCATTGGGAAAGCAAATTTAGTTTACAGATGTGCTTTGTTTGACTTGAAAGCATTTACAGTTTTTGAACTTGAAGGCCTTTGGGAAGGAAATGTATTCCCCACTTAGCCACAGTCCCCCCTCGGCCCCCCCCTTTCCTATTACTTTTTACTTTTTTAAGAAATATATCTTATTGATTTTTTAGAGAGGAAGAGAGAGGGATAGAGAGTTAGAAACATCGATGAGAGAGATACATCGACCAGCTGCCTCCTGCACACCCCTTACTGGGGATGTGCCCACAACCAATGTACATGCCTTTGACCGGAATTGAAACTGGGACCCTTCAGTCCGCAGGCCAACGCTCTATCCAATGATCGAAACCAGTTTTGGCTCCCTATTACGTTTTGCCTGGCTAAATTTATTAATTTGTGTTACCTACCTGGCTCCTGTAGGCATTTTATGTAAGCCAACTACAAGACATCTATAAGCAAAGAGAATATAAACTTCTTTATTCTTTTTCCTTGGCAGAAGAGATGTAGTTACAGAATCAACTAATAATAGGAACAATCCCACAGGGGAAAAAGATATTGAAATTATCAGATAAATCTAAAATAACTATGGTTACTATGCTCAAGAGAATAATAGAGAAGGTTGAAAATCTTAAGAGGTATCTGGAAACTCTAAAAAGAAACCAAATGGGAATTCTAGGAGTTAAACTACAATAACTGTAAAGACTCAAAATCTCTCCCTACACTCAGGTCATAGAGGAATTTGCCTGTGTTTTCTTCTAGTACTTATATAATTTAATTTTGTATATTTATATGACTGACTTACTTCAAGTGTAGTCTTGTATTTGGTACAAGAAAAGGATACAATTTTTACAAGTGGCTCTCATTTTCCCACACCATTTAAGAAAAAGTAATTTTTGCCCCAGTGATTTGAGATGCCACTTATACTACAATATATACATGATTTCCATATGGACTTGGATCTGTTTCTTGACTTTCTGTCCCATTTGTACAGTCTTTCTGTGTACTCAGGTGTCAGTACCACTATTGTAGTTATAAAGGATTTTTAGTATGTTTTGTTAGCTGGTAAGGCTAGTTCCTTCTCAGAGTTCTCACTTTTCAGTATTTTTCCTAGTTATTCTGTGTGTATATTTTCCATGAACTTTAGTATCCACTTGTTTAGCTTCAGAAAAACAAGTTTTTTTTACCTAATAAGTTAAAACTAGAACATTTTTTCTAATTTACCTTATGCTGGGTCATAAAACAAGTTTCAACACATTTCAAAGAACTGAAATCACCCAGAGTATGTTCTCTAAAATGCAATTAAACCTGAAATCAATAACAAAGGCCTAATAATACATTTTCTACATGTTTAGAAATTTATAAATACATTTCAAAATAGCTTGTGGGTCAAAGGAGAAGTCACAGAGACATCAGAAAATTTTTTGAACTGAATAATAAAAATGTCAAAACTTTTGTGTCGGTATGTGAAGAAGAAAGTATCTTTATACTGTGTTAGTACAAAGTAACAAATCAGGTTTCTTCTTCATGAAGTTAGAAAAGGAATACATTACTAGCAAAGAAAACAGAAGTAAATGAATAACAAATATATGCAGTAATTGAACTTGAAGGCCTTTGGGAAGGAAATATATTCTCTAATTAGCCACAAAAGAAAATACAGCAAAACCCAAATTTAGTCCTTTGGAAAGACTGATATCCTTGATATACCTCTACTTACTACAGCAAGAAGAAACGGGTTCCTTGAGAATAGTCAAACTAGGAATGTCCCGAAACTAAGGCTCAGAGAGATGCAGTGTGTTGCTTGGACCTTACAGCTTGGGTGGGTGGGGAGATGAGATTTGTATCCATTCTGTCCCATTATAATGTCCATGGTCTTTCCATCATATACCACAAAGGATGCCTCCTGGTTGTTGTTAGACATGAAACAAATCAGGAAAGAAGGAAAAACAGCCCAATCTTCAAGCATTTTAAGGGCATGTATTCAGCCCTAAGTTTTAACAGTACATTTCCCTCCAGAATATAATAAAATAATGCTTACTGAATCATGCTTTGAGAAAAGGTTTTCGGGACTGGGGGGTGGGGGGTGGGGGGGTGGGGGCAGGGGCTTGGAGGGTTCGGGGAATGGGACTCTGGAAACTTCATTTCTAGTAACCTACATAGTAACTTACATTGTAGTTACACAAGGGACCCCACCTTCAAACCCAGATTTGAGTCCAAAGCCGGTGGAGGCCTGCGGGTGATCAATGGCTTTCATCACCCCCCCTCCCCCTGCAAGCCATTTGAATGAAATGGCAGGACTGGCCCGGCCACTCATTCCTGGTGGAACTTGCTTCCCCAGCCATAGGCCCAGAGTCCCAAATGGAACAACTGCCTTTTCCCAGCATCAGTGAAGGCAGAGAGGCCTTCCCAGGTTCTGCTTTGCTTTGGCAAAACCATTAATGCCTCTCTGCTCAGCAGCTTACAAAGTGCAGATAATTGAGCAGATTAACCTGCCTATTATTACAATTACTGGTGACCGGGTACACAAAATTCGTGCACATTAAAAGGGGATTAATTACAGGAAGTAATTTAATATTGCTATTTGCCCTTTCTCTATAGTAGAAGTGTCAGAGATGAAAGAAAATTAGTAAAATGTATATGAAAACCTTCCTCCTGTCAGAGTCTGGGGCACACCCCGGGACTCAGAGTCAAGTACCTGCCCACCCACATGTACCTCAAAATCATGTGAGACCCAGACCTGGCTCCCCCCACCCCCAACATTGGGCTAGATCCAGACCCAGCCAGTCCCACACTTGACAAGCCCTGCTGGGCAGGGGGCATAGCTTCAGGTCCCCTGGCCCAGTGCTAATATACTGGATTTTGGCATCAGACAGACACAAATTCAAACTCTAGCTCTCCCTCTTGCCTGATTGGTCACGTTGGACAAGCTATTTAACCTCTCAAAGATTTATGTATAAAATGCACAGTTGTTAAGATTCAATGAGATAATAGATACAAAAGATTAAATATAGCATCGGGCCTTTGGATACAATGGTAGCCATTGTTATAGATGTTTAATTCCTGGTATCCATTATTATTGTTATTTAACGAAACACTAATTTTATATTTATTGACTGGACAGATTAGGAGGGGCCAGGAACAATAGGGAAGGTTTATGGAATCTGTTGGTGTTTAGATGGCTGGATGGTCTAAGATATTTAGTTAGTAGAAATCTGTGCTGAGCCTCTAACCTCCCCCCCTCCCTCTGCCCTTCCACCCACCACTCACCTTCCCTGGACTGGGGCCTCAGCTGCTCTACCTACCAGACCTCATGTAGCCCCTTAGCCCCCAGCCCCCAGCTGGGTGTGGTCCCTTGCTTATTCATAGAGCTCTGCCAGCCATTTGTGCTCCTCCTGACACTGGCCTAGGGCAGCAGAGTTTTCACAGACCTCTGGTTTGATATTCAATTAGTCTGTAGTAATGTCATTAGGACACAGTAAGCTATCATTTCCTCACCAGCCTACACCTTGCATATTTCCGAAGTCACACTGTTCCCCCTCTTCTCCTGGTGGCAGGGATGGGCCTCTGTGGTGCTGTAGTTTTGCTATTTAACATTTTCAAGCCCACTTACAAATTCATCATGTGGTGCCGATGTCACAGAACTGTCACCCTTCTTTTCTCACTGGATCCTCAGAACATGCCTGTGAGGTTTGTTGGGAACTAGTGTCACCCCCACTTTACTGGTGAGGAAACAGGAACTCAGAGATTAAGTTATGTCCAGGGTGAGAGGCCAGATCTCCTGGGTGTATGCTTGCACTGCTTCTCTAAAGATGATCATTATACACTATAAACAAGACCATTAGTCATAGCTGCAGAGGGGTGTCAACTCATGGGAAGCCAGTCCCTTTAAATTCCTGTACCTAGTCTGGGGCAGGCCCCAGGTGCTATGTATTGTAGATAGAGGATCCAGATGAACCTCCTACATTTGCAAACTTAGCTTCTGAACCTATGTGTCTCCAACTGGGGCCTTCCTCCACATTCCGACCTGCTTAGCATCAGCCCTCACCTGTCCTTTGTTCCCTCCTCTGCCCAGTCTCTCTCTTGGCTGCGTCCATCAGCTCCTTCCTGCTTCCGACCTCTGGCTTTATTTCTTGGCTACTGACACCTTTACTTAAACTTGTAGAGTTGACACACAATATTATATTCAACAGTTTTATTGACACCCACAATGGGAACGAGTTAACAATTTCGATCAGGATGAAATAGGAAGCACCATTGTCTACATCTTGGAGTCGATGGGCCCAGCACAGAACCCAAGACTTTGCTTTGCTATTTGTTGAGAGCATAGCCTTGGATGATTAATTTCCTCTTGGTGAACCTCAGTGTCCTCATCTGTCAATGGGGACAATGCCCCCCACATTCCAGGGCTGCCGTAAACCGTGCTTGAGATCCCCACGGGAACACGCCCTGTGTGCTCTCTACTCTGAACCCAGAGGTCAGGTCCCTCCCCAAGGAGCAGACTTGCCCGGAGGGTCCCAGCTTCTGGGCAAGCAGCACATGATTTGCAGTTTGAATTTAGTTTCCCTCTGATTCTTCTTTTTGTATAAATATAATAAAAGTGAAAGAGACAGATGGCAAGACTTGATTCGCTTTTACCAAATGTTTTTAGGGTGTGAATGTAAAACTGAAAATGAGGGGAATGAAGTTTGGCCTCCAGGAGAAGGCAGAGCCAGGCTGTGGAGGCCCCTGGCGTGGCCGTGCCATCGGCCTGTCCTCCCACCGCCCTGGCCACCTAGCCACTCTGGACACTCTGCTGTCAGCGAGGAGCGATGGAGAGCATAGGGGCTTCTGCCTGAAGGTGGCACCGTCCCAAGGCAGGACATGAGAAAGCAACACACGGTACTCACTGGTGACAAATCTGGGGCCAGACCTAATGATGCCACCTTTGCCAGAAGAGCAAGGGCAACACTCAAAGGTTCATCTGAAACATCCCGTTAGGCCAGGGATTCTCACCCTCAGCATAACAGGCATCTTGGGCTGGATAATTCTTTGCTGTGGGAGCTTCTTGTACATTTTCATGTTTTGCAGCAGCTCTGTCCTTTACCCTACACAAGTCAGTAGCATCTTTCCTCCTTCCCTGAACTATAAAAAGCAAACCATTTGCAGACAGTGCCCAACACCTCCTAGAGAACAAAACTGCCTGCTTACAGCCTCTGGGTGAGGCCATCAGGTAGGCTTGCCCAGGTTTGCCCTTCTCATGGGGTGGGTAAGGCAGAATGCCAAAGGCAGAGTTATCCGACAGCCCCATGCTGGGTACTATTGGGTCATCTCTCCCCTTTCTCCACCCTGAATAGAGGGGCTTCCACGTTGGCCAATGTCAGGTGGGCTTCTCCACTGCTCCACCCGGCCTGGGGTGACCGAAGCTCTGTCCTCCTCGCTGTCACGGCCCCAAGGTGCTGCAGGCCTTGGTCAGTTCCTTATGCTGCCTGCACCTTCTAAGCTCCTCTCAGGACCCAATTCGAATGTGACTTCTGCTGTTGAAACTTCACTCATCCAAATATATCGTGTGACCTTTAAAAACCATTTCCACGAACAAGTATTTGTCTTTTCTTGTGTTAGTTCATTTGACCACTCGTTGCTGCAGTGCATTTTTTTATTTTTTATTTTTTTTTTTACATCTGCCTGTTCTGGGCCAGGCATGATGCCAGGTGCTCGGGGCACAGACAGGGATCAAATGCAGTCCCTGCCTAAAGGGCGCTTACTGCTGGCAGGGGAATCAGATGCGTGGGTGGCTGTGGTCGGAAACAGGTGTTCATACCTCCCATGAGAGGGCAAGGGGAGAGGGCAGTCCCAGGGAGAAGATGCTGGACCTCCCCCAAAGATGTCATGTTATCCAGTGGCTCTAGAAATAAGTCCCCAGACCCCAGCAGCAGGTCCTTGGAAAACAGAGGAAGTCTCCAGGCTCCCCCTCCAGCCCCGGAGGACTATGTCCTGGGAGCTATGTCAGGCTCCCCATCTCCCAGCTGTCAGCCTCTCCTCCCACAGGCCCCAGAGCACAGTCGCCCTGAGGCCCTCCAGCCCATGGCTGCCTGACATCTGACTGATGTCAGGAAGAATGAGAACATTCCAGAAGCCTGAAGTCTCTCCCTGCAGCTGCTGCCAAACAGGCTCCCGTGCCTCCTGCCTCCTTCCTGCCCACCAGCCCTATGGCAAAGACGCCGTCTCCTCCCAGCTGTTTTCTCCTGGACCCCGAAATAAATTAAAATATTGATCGATCCTTAATATTCTTTCAAATCTCTCAAAATCTCTGGGTCTTATATAAATCAACGTGCCAGTTACAGGGACTTATTCAATAATCTGCAAAGTATCCAGGTAATTACTTTTGTGTTCACCCCACGGCAGAGGCCGGCCACCTTTCCCTCATTTTGGGGGCCCTGGGTACAACAACCTATCAGGGGACTCTCATGTCTTCTGTAATGGCTGGGCGTCTTCGGCACGGTGCCTGCCCAGAAGAAGGAAGCCCATGTGTTGGCACGACTGTCGGGCAGACCTGAGTCAGGAATTTTCAAACTCTGCCACCTCTTTGCTGTCTTGCAGGCCTCTCCTGCTCTTTCTCTGCCTGTAAATCCACTGTCCTTAGCTTTCCGGCAATGACAGTTGAGAAATTAATTTAACAGCACCTCATTTCCCCAGATTAAATAAAAGAGCTTGCTTATGAGGGAAAAGCTGTCTGCAAGCCCCAAGCACATGGGCACTTCTGATGGTGCCCCGGGCAGCTGGCTGGACCTGGGAGCAGCGGTGGCTGAGGAGGAGGAGCAGGGAGCTGGGCCATATGCCTCCCAGAACAGCACTTGCTTACTTTGCGGTAAGTTAACAAGGTGACTGCCACTCATTAGGGACTAATGTGCTTCTCCAGGAAGGGGTGCGCTCCTAAGAGAGCCGGAGATGCTGCTTTCTGCCAGGTCCTTCCCAGCTGCTTCGGAGCCTGGCTTTCTGCTCTGACTCCTCCCAGGCCGAACGTCAGCCAGATGGATGGCCAGCCGTCCCTGGAACATGCTTTGCTCTTTGGCCATTTTTCACCTGTGAGTTTGTTCTCTGTCCACCTGGGATGCTTTCTTCTTCTTTCCTTCACCCGGCAAACTCCTGGCCATCTTTCAAAGCTTAGTTTTTGTTTTGTTTTGAATTTATCTTTTCCCCCTCATTGACCCCTGCCACCCTGCTCCTATCCCCCTACTCCCCCCCCCCCCCCACACACACACCATTGTCTGCGGCCATGGGTTATGCACATATGCATATAAGTTCTTTGGTTGATCTCTTCCTGCTTCCCCCTCCCTTCCCTCTGAGATTCATCAGTCTGTCCATGTTTCTATGTCTCAGGATCTATTTTGTTCATCAGTTTATTTTGTTCATTAGATTCCACATATGAGTGAGATCAGGTGATACTTGTCTTTTGCTGACTGGCTTATTTCACTTATTCAAACTAGTTTCCATGTGCACTCTTGTGGGGAGCTCAGTGTCCCACCATATGCTGTGTTTTCCTCTCTAACTGGGAATCCAGATAAGGCTCCAAGGCATTTTCAGACATGTCTGCGGGGGGGGGGCCTGGTTTCCCTTCACCTTAGAATAAAGCACTGACAGCGACCTATGAGGTACTGGGCTATCCGCCTCCCACTGCCTCTAAGCTCATCCCCAACACCGTGAAATACATCATCTACTGGCAATGTGGTCCGTCCAGGGCTGGGCGTACAGTCCTGTAGGGCCAACCAGTTTCCCTGACAGCCTGCTCTGGCTTTGGAGAGCCAGCTCTGAGGACAGTGACTCAGGTCTACCAGGGTCATTTCCCTACCACACGGAGAACATCAGCTCACAGAATAAAATTGTCACCTGGGTGGAAGCCAGGCTGAGAAAAAAAGGGAGAGGCAGCATCTTACTGGCTCTTTTTGAGCCCTGGTTTTGGCTAAGCCTGTCAGTTCCACTTCGGGCTTCTGAGGTCATAATATCCAATAAAGCTCCTTTTGTTGTGGCTAATTTGAGCTAGATTTGTCACTTATAACCCAGACGTCTTGACCAACCCCAGGTCAGTTCCCTCTCCTCTGCAAACCACAGGGCCCGAGAGCCCAGCCTGGGAACAGCTGCAGGAGAAAACTGGGAGAGCTGGGGAATCTTCTCCCAGAGCTCTTCTCCTTCTTCCACCCCGGCCCCCCCGCCCCACCCCACAATGCACCTGTGCACTGAAGGCAGTAGCATTGGGCTGGTACTTCAGCTCAAAGCGTCTTGCACATTTAGTACCTGCTGCCCTGCCCTTTCTGCAGCCAGCTCTATGGTTTTTCTTTTTTCTTTTCTTTCTTTTTTGTCTCACAGCTCAAAATTCTCAAGAGAAAAGGTTTGGAGCATTGTTGTAACCCCATCCCAGGTGAAAACTTAAGGTTTAAGACAAAATGTCTACTTGAGAGAAACCGGGGGGCTAGTCTAGCACGGGGGCTCTAGGGGTCTGTTTCTGCATCGAGAGCAGGGGTCTCCCAGTAGGACAGTGGGAGATGTCATCATAAGCCAGAGCTCAGAGCAATGCAGAAAGCTGAGGTCCAAAGGGCCAGGGATTAAGTGACTAATCTGATGAGGCCAGAAGAAATGTCAAAACTGGGCATAGACTCAGAAACCTGGGAAGCAGGGAGACCGGCAGGCCCAGAGGCCCAGAGGAAGTGAAGGGCCCTAGGACAGTCACTGCAATAGGTACAGTCTGTTGTTAACTTTCACCGAACCTCAAAGGTGCAATGGGTGGGGCACCGTCACCTGGGTGGTTGATGTCTATGGCCTTGGTCGGTAAACCGCGGCTGGTGAGCCACAAGCGGCTCTTTGGTCCCTTGAGTGTGACTCTTCCACCAAATACCACGGCCTGGGCGAGTCTATTTTGAAGAAGTGGAATTAGAAGAAGTTTAAGTTTAAAAAATTTGACTCTCAAAAGAAATTTCAATTGTTGTACTGTTAATATTTGGCTCTGTTGACTAATGAGTTTGCTGACCACTGGTCTATGGGAACCAATAGCTTCTTTCCTAGTTTTTTTTTTTTTTACATACAGGTGAGCAAGAGTAGGTTTACAGTTGTAAGTACACAGAGTTCATTCTTGTATATTATTATTATATTTTTTTATTTGTATTACAACTGTGAACCTACTTTTGCCTATCCCAGTAGTTGTTTTCTTACTTTCTTTAAGCTAACAAGGGATAATAATTATTAGATTTTTTTTTTTTCTGAAGAGAAGTCAGATCTGAATTTATACATCTTTGTCATTTTCTCCTTGTTTCATCCTTGGCAACCAATATGCCTCTGATTCTATATTTCCTTCAAGGAGACACTTTCAAGGATTTTCACTTTACTCACCCCAGGGAATGCTGGGACCTCAGCAGGGACCTAGGACTATGGAGGTGTAGCTCCTCTCCTTTCCAGATGTTCAACCTTGAGTATGTCACTCACTCTCTGTGGGCAGTTTACTTCATTTTTAAAGACCTCCCAACTCTGCTATTCTGGAATTATGTAAGTCTGTCTTCCTTACAGATCAACCGCTGGGACCCCACCCAGAAATGCCATTCTGAATTCTCACTGGTGAGCAGGTGTCTGCCCACAAACCCAGTTTCCTGGATGCCACGGACAATTTGAGAATTATATTTTTAAAGTCACCACAGATGGAAGACTAAACTGAATTGAGACTTGTTTGAAGCACTGCTTTTAGCATTTTAGCCCCGTCTCTTCATCCCTTATTGCATTTGGCTTTGTAGATGGCTGCCCAAATAGCCACCGATCATCCTGATGGCCCAACACAATCTCCTGGAGGAGATCCTGGGTCACTGCCGGCTCTGCACCCCTCCTGCCTACCACCCCACAATTCTTATTTCAGGCCATTGCAGGGCTATTGAAATCCCATATGATCAGTGTTATGGCCTCTTTAACAGCCTGTTATCTGCATAAACATGGGCAGATTTGCTTTTTCATTGTGCCCTGGAGGTCTATAACAGCTTCTAGTAGCTTTCCTATCAGATCGGTCTGTAACCTTAATCTAACTTCTTGGCTCTGTTGGGTTCATTTTCATAGGTCATCTTTTTATCCACATAGTAATGCTCTTCTGCCTCTGTATTACTATTTTCCTCGCCTGGAATCAACCTCTCTTCACATGATATCCCCAGAATCGAGACACTTTATAGCTCTAAGAAAATTGACCCTGGCTGTTCCAGGGAATGGTCTTTCCTTGGGGCAGCCTGGCAGCAGGCAGGGTCTCAGGCTGGCTGACGGTGAGTCAGGAGTTAGGCCATGAGGCAGGTATGGGCCAGGGTGCAGGAGTGGGCAGCCTGGGAGTCAGGATAGATGGAATCAAGGCAGAGAACTGCAATTCCAGTCTCAGGAATTGAATAGAAGAAGTCACAGGTGATGGTTGAATCCAGAAGTTGGCAGACTGAAACCCAGGGCAGCTGAGCCTGATCAGCAAAGGAGACAGACTTGCTGCCTGGGAGCCCAGGTGACATGGCAGTCCAGGGCCCAGACAGACTTTAGTTGTGGATCTTGCATGAAACTTTGGAGCCAGACCATCTAGGTTTAAATTCTGGCCATGCCCTTACAATTGAATGACTTGGGAGGAAATTATTTAACTTATCTATGCCTCAGTTTCCCCATCTGTAAATTGGGTGATTATACTATTAACTTCCTCATGGGGTTAAGCGAGTTAAAAAGTTCTTGGAAGTGGTACTTGGTCCATAGTAATATCAGATTCAACTATTACCTTTAATTTTTAAAATAAATTTTAAAAAAAGCTAGATCATTTTGCATTTAGAGAATTCTACCCCAAGGGTATGTTATAGGCTCTGATCAGCATCTGATGCTGCTTGGGGATCTATCTCCAACTCAGGGAAGGTTCGGCTTTGGTTAGCATGGAATTTGAGTCCTAGTTCTTGCTGTCTTCCTGTGTTTATTGGTTGGGTAATTACACAGCTATCCATCTTTATTTTGAATTAGAAAATAAACACAGTGTATTTCTTTATTTTTATAAATATATTTTCATTGATTTCAGAGAGGAGGGAAGAGGGAAGGAGAGATAGAAACATCAATGATGAGAGAGAATCATTGATTGCCTGCCTCCTGCACGCCCCCTACTCGGGATGGAGACTATACATGTGCCCTGACTGGGAATTGAACCATGACCTCCTGGTTCATAGGCCAATGCTCAACCCACAGGGGCTGGGCAAACACAGTATATTTCTGAAATAACCAGAGTGTGGGCTTTGGCATTAGTCAGTCCTGGTATCAAATCCCAATTCTTGTATTCACTTGCCACATGACATTTGGCATGTTTTAACCTATTTGTGTGTTGGTTTTCTTCCTCATCTACACAATGGAGGTGCTGACATCACTCGAGGTTCAAGATAAAGTGTGTAAAGCACATGAATCAACTCATTTTCTCTTCTTTTTCTCCAAAGAGTCCTTGAGCCAGCTGAGGCTGCAGTCTGATCTGGTAGTTAGTTCCACTGGAAGGGGACCCACTTCTAAGCCCACTTCCATAGGTGCTGGCAGAATTTGGTTCCTCAAGGGCTGGTGGATGGAGGGCTATCAGCTGGCTGCTAGCTGGAGGCACCCACAGGGCCTTGCAGGTGGGTCTCTCCATATGGCAGCTTAGGACACAGCAGTTGGCTCCCCATAGAGCAAGAGAGAGCAACAGAGGGTGAGCAAGATGGAAGTCACAGTGTTTTTGTAATCCAACATCAGAAGTGACATCCCGCAACTATTCATTAGCACCCTGACTCAATGGGAGGGGCTACATAGAGGGGTGTAAATACCAGGAAGTGGGGGTCACTGGGACCATCTTGGAGGCTGCCTCCTTTACTCTGAAACTGCTTCTCCTCCCCATCCCCAACCCTTCTCCCCTCTTCAAGGGCACTACTAGCCACAACCTCTGAGTCATTTTTCACTTTATCATCTTCCCACTCTCCACCAGCACCAAACCCCACATCCATCGAGGTTGTCCATCTTTGAGCAAGACATTTACCTTAATAGAGGCTCTTGATAGAGTAATTCCTATTTTCCACTTGAAGATTTCTCCTCCCCTCTCCACCCCAGCCCGTAGTCCTCTAAGGTTTCCATTTCTTTTAACAGAGAAGGGACAGCTGGCCCTTCCATCCATCCTCCAAAAATTGTAGTGGCCAAACTCTGTCTTAAGCCGGTGTTTTACTGTAGGATATTTGAAATCGTCCTTTATCTTGTATTTGGAAACCTTCTAATTTCAGTAAATCACCTTTGGCATGGCTCAGATGGGAGGTATGTTTGCTTCTGTGAGGATGGATTAGCCCTGCCATGTATGCCAAAGCCAAGACACATCTGTTCAGAGTTTACTGATTTCTTCTGCCAGGGCGTCAGTAACAGTCAGGTTGAAAAGAAAAGAGTGAAGAGATGCTGAGATGGGAAAGCTGATAGCAAAGCGTGACCAGCCCTGAGAGGAGGCAGAGAGCTGTGGGATAGAAGAGGTCTGTGAGCAATTAGTCTTGGTGCTCAGCTATCTATGCCACAACCCTAAATCCAAGCCACGGGTCAGAGTTCAAAAGAGGTTAGAAGCAGCAGCAGTAAAACCAGCAGCTGGAATAATTCTGGAGACTTATTAAAGTATTGAGAGGTAGGCACTAGTATTAATGGAAACTTGAGGCTCAGAGAGGCATAGCAGTTTGCTCAGGGTCACACAGCCTTGAAGTTGTACCATATTCCTAATTCCCCTTTCTTCAGGCTGGGTCCAGAACCCTGGTCCTGGGAGGGGGAATCAGACAAGTCCAAGCCCTTCATTGTACAGGTGTGAAAACAGACCCAGCAAGAGAAGGGACTTGCCAAGGTCACACAGCAAGGCAAGGGCTCAGAGTTCTCTTATGCAATATATGCTACACTATTTCCACTACGGTGTATGGCTTTTCACTGTAAGAGACTGCATCTAATGATTCTAATCCAACCGCTTTTCCTGAGTTCCTGCCCCTGCCCCTGGTCTTATTTCAGTGCCCCCAGCCTTCCCATCACCATGGATACCTTCTGTGTTGTTTTCTCCCTTGAACTCCATGCCTTGGAAAATCCTATCTACCATGTACTCTTTGCTTGCAGATAATAATTGTACTTTCACAGTTTTAGTCATTAAAACCAGCTATAACTGCCAATCAGAGCTTCTGATCCATAAGAAATTTCACAGCTGGTATAAATATTGAGTTGATATAAATTGAAGCTTATAGCTTTTGTGTGTGTGTGGGGGGGGGGTGGGGGTTCTGGTTACAGAAATCACATACAGTTTCCACAAGTAGCTTAACATTTTTGCAAATAGCACATAGAGATTGATGACTGCGACTACCGTGGAAGTCACACAGGACCCCGAGGCCCCACCCTAAACACGAGCTCCCTGCTACTGGGGCCTAAAGGCAACAGCTCCTCCCTCTTTCCTGGGCTCCAGGTGCCCATGGGAGCCTTGTGGATAGGACTGGATGCTTTCTCATTTAGGGGAGACCCGGCAGGGCTCTCTCCTTTATGACCCCACTTTCTGGCTCACCTTTCCACCATCACAGCTCTATTCTTTTTATGAAGCAAATACCCTTGTGAAGGCAGGCAGGTGGGCACAATTGGAGCTATGATTAGCAATTTACTCCTCATTATCAGCTAAGCCCTTTGTAGAGTTTCCCCGGACAGCTCCTTAAGCCAGACAATCTGCTGATTCGGCATCTCAGCAAAGCCCCTGGGAGGTAGTGAGGGCCCATGGTGGCCTGGGAAGGTCCCCAGGCCTCCAAGTCCTGTGTCTGTGGGCAGGATGTATCTAGGCCTAACAAACGGGTGGAAAACCAGGTCAGCTGCTGGGACCCCACTGAGCACTCCCTCCCCAGCCCAGACATGCTGACAACACAGAGCTGCCTCTGCTAAAGGGTCAGGGCCTGAGTGTGAGGTGGAGACACTGGGCTTTCGGAAACCACGCCCTCTTACTCTTCATGGGTTGGCCACAGGAGGCACAGTTTTGGGGTTTCATGGCAGCCTAAGGGTTTATCCAGCTCACCTCCAAGATGCTGTTGGCAGGAGTGTAGGCCTGGGGGTGTGCCAATACAAGGGACAGAAAGGTGGTCTCCATAGGGATTGGAGAGAGAGAGGTGCCCAGGAAGCCTGGCTCAGTCTCCCCCACAGTTCCGTGTGCTGAGGCCCTCTCCCTGCCCAGTGCTCAGCAGACTTCCTACTGCTCTCCCCAGAGCCACCCACACTCTCCTGGGGTCTTCACGATGGACCTGGGCATCATGAGGAGGGTGACCTTGCAGGAGGAAGGCCATGGCTCACAGAGCTGATTTCTCATTCTCCAGGGAAGAGTGAGATGAAACTGGCCATGACCCTGCTCCAAGGGACCCTCTGGGAGGGATTATACATGCCTATGCTAGAAGCCAGATTGGTTTTATTTTCTAACAACAACAACAACAACAACAACAACAACAAAAATATATGGCAGGTAAACTTTGCCTTCTTGGGTAAATATATCTATTATATAAATGTATATTTGAAAATATATATGCATTTAATCTTTATGAAAGGAATCATGAAAGATGTGCATGATACTTTCAATGAAATTTAAAACACTATAAAGGTTTTAATTTAATGAGAGGAACTAAGAAACCTAACTGAAGATTCAGGTTAAGAAAGCTGGTGGAATGGTTCTGAGATGAGTGGTTGAAAGTCCATAAAAAGGTAAATAATGGGTTGAAAAAAATCCTCATCTTTTAACAAATACCACAGAAAAGCACAAGTTTATTTCTAGATAGTCTGATCTGGGATTCCCAATTGTTTAATAAAAGGTAGCATATTATAAGAGAAAAACATAAATCACTGAAAAATAACAGTCATAAATAAGACAAACCCTGTAGGAAAAAAAGCTGATCCAAAGGGAATCGTCCAGGAGCCTTCAGAGAGAGCTTAATACATGCATTTTCCAGCACTTCTAAATGAGGCCAGGCTCCTGTAACCCGGAGACCTGGTTTTAGGGATATACCAACACCTGAATCCTGAGCATTTACAACTCTGTTTGGGTTTCTTCCAGGCCTGAAGGCAATACTTCAAATGTCTCTTTGACTTCTTAAGCCATCCTGATTTCCAGAAGCTCAAGCAATGCATCCCTTTTCATGCCTAGAATTGAAATTGGCTTCCACAGATACTTTTTTCTTTTCTTTCAACTCCTAAAATACTGCTCCAGGGCAAGCAGTGAGCCTGTGCCATCCTGCAAATCGATCTGTGGGGCCAAGGGCAAGGTGGGAGAGGCAGGAGGAAGGGTCACCTTTGACCTTGGAGGAGGACTGCTTTTAGTGCTGGCTTAGGAGACAGTGGGGCTTCAAAGGACCCCAAAGAAAGGAATCCCAGGTCTTTGGCTCTAAAGCTTCTGACAATTCAAGAGACAGCATTAAAGTTGGTAAAATAGGTCAGTAAGGGCCTTTCTTCTCTTAAAACCTTAAAATTGTTCTAGTTGGTTTGGCTCAGTAAATAGAGCATCCGACTGCAGACTGAAGGGTCCTGGGTTCAATTCCAGTCAAGGGCACATGCCAGGGTTGTGGGCTCGATCCCCAGTAGAGAGCATGCAGTAGGCAGCTGGTCAGTGATTCTCTTTCATCATTTGATGTTTCTATCCTTCCCTTTTCCTTTCCCTTAGAAATTAAGAAACAACAACAACAAAAAACCCCTCAAAATTGTTTCTCAAACTTCTCCATAATAAATCCTACTGACTGTAGGAGGTGTTCTCAGGTGACTCCCACAAATAACTCAAACCTATTCTTTCCCTAATAACTGTGTGTGTGTGTGTGTGTGTGTGTGTGTGTGTGTGTGTGTGTGTGAATTTGTGCTGACTGACAGAAGTCTTGCTGTCCTGACCACAGCTGACTGGTCCAGATATTGGACAAGAGAGAAGCCACCGCCCTCTATGGGGTATTGACATGAAACCCCTTAATGGTGCTTCATCAGCATGACCAATAGGAATACTGTTTATTAGACAGCGATGAATCAGCTTAATCAAACCTTCAGTTTGGGAAAGAGTAAATGCAAGCTATACACAACAGAGAGTGGCATTTAGTTGAATTCCAATTGTACCCCAAAATATAATGAGCTAAGGTTTCAGTTCTCTGGGAGAGGCCAGAGTGCTTATAGAGATGGGATGATGGCACCCGTAGCTTCTGGCTGCATTAACAAATTAGCACCAACTTGGTGGCTTAAAACAATACATTTATTCCCCGACAGTTTGGGAATTCAGAAGTCTAAACCAAAATGTAGGTGGGGCTGTGTTGTTCCCAGAGGCTTCAGTAGAGAATCCATTTCCCCGGATTATTTTTTAGCTTCTAGCACTGCCTGCATTCCCTTAGCTTGTAACCTGTTCCCCGAATCACTCCAATCTCTTGTTTCTGTTGTCTCATCTCCTACACTGTCTTTGACCCTCCTGCCTCCCTCTTACAAGCACTCTCGTGATTACATTGGGCCCACCTGGAGAACCCTGCACAATCACCCCATCCCCAAATCTTAACTTATTCACATCTGCAGTCCATTTTGCCATATAAGGTAAACGTATTAACAGGTTTCCGGGATTAGGGTGTGGACACCTTTGGGGGCCATTGTTCAGGCTACAGCTCCACTTTGCTATGTATTCTTTCCATTTGCCTGCATCGCTGATGGCAATCATCTATACAAATCTATGTTATTTGGACTTCAATGTTTGCCCTGCTCACATCCTCCTGAAGGGACAGTGCACATTTCACATAGCTCCACCCTCCTTGGCATGGCAACAGCTGCTGACTAGCTGATTTGTTTCCTGGTTAATGATCTATTGTCCCATGGACTTGCCTCCTACCAGCCAGTGATTCATTCAGTTCTAAAGAATTTGGATGAAGTTGCACAGGGACTGTAGCCAGTAGATGGTAGTTTCTTTAGACTAAAATTGATCTAGACTCTAGATTCTAGAGTCAGGATTGGTGGTGGCCATGGAGGGCCAAGTACAGTATGGATAAGCAGAGGAAGCCAGTTGAACAAGAATCCAGTGGAAATGGAATCAGAGAGGCCATATGGCCTCAGTGAGACTGAGCTATTCTCAGGTCTAGACCCTGCGGGGCCTGGCTGTGCCTCCTATGCTGTGTGTTTAGTTTAAGTTTCCTCTGTGCCACTGCAACAAGCCATGTCTCTGCTCCTCAGCCAGTGGGAGTGACATTTGATTCATTTCATTTGTTACAACAAAAACAGTCCCAAATAGAATAGTCTTTTTTTTCCTTTTTTTTTTTTTTCCTTGACTCTTTAGAAAGGTGACTTACACAACCCCTTAAACCAAAGATCCTGTGTTTGGAAGGGGCTGTCGAAAATGTCAAGAAAAATGATGGGGAAAAGATGGATTATTTCTCCTCGTGGTCTCCTGATGTCTGCGCCCTAGCGGGCCTCCCTCCCCACGGTTAGAACAAGGTTGCAGACCCAGGTTCTCCAACCCTGAGCAGCACCAGGTTCTCTTGCCAGATCAGGGGCTCCTCTCGTTTTCCACCAATAGGTGTGAGTGAGAACCCCGCCCCACACGCTCCTTGCCCTTTCAACCTGTCTGAGGTAGAAGGCTTCAGAAATCACCTGGGAATCCTGGAGCTAGGGACGAATGCCTTGCTCTTTGTTCAGCGGCATGCATTTTGTGCAACAAAGTATTAATGGGGTCTCTGCTGTCCCTAATGGTGCCTTAGCTGTCAGGGAAAAAATGAAAAGGGCCTGAAACTGCGGAGGAGCCAGCTGGTGATTTAATTTTTCCTAATTTTCCTACCTCTGGGGGAAATGGCAAGATTAATTGAAAGCCAGACCTCTCAATTCTGCAGCAGCAGGTGGGTGGTTGCCCCGGGAATGCAGTTCCATGGACTCGGCTGGGAGGTCTCAGGCGCTGTGTCCTGTGTTCAGGGTCACCTGGGGGTCCCAAAGCAGGGGTTCCCTCCCCCTGCTGCTCTGCCCGCAGGATCCAGGGCACATCCCAGAGGCTGCTCTTCAGTGCCATTTCCTTCCTCCTGGTGGCTGTTTCTACTGACTGTGGAGCTGGTATTGTTTTTCTTTAATTATTGGGGGATTCCAGACAGGACCTGGATGTGTAGACAGGAACCCAAGGTGCAATACATTGGTTTTCTAAGACCTGAGCATAGAGCTAAGAGTTCTGCCATTGGCATTGTAGCCCAAGATGGGGTTCATTTCTCAGCACTTCCCAACCTTGTTTGGTTTTGGAACACGTTGGAGCACCAATTAACATCTCCCTCTAATAGCAGTGTTCAGTGGAACGCATTTAGGAGAGTGTTATTCTAGTGTAAGATTTATCACGTTGTATCGCAATGAGTTATTTGCGTGTCTGCCTTCCTCTCCAGGCAGTGATTTCCTAAAGGGCGAGAAATGTATCTTATTCATCTCTTTATCCCCAGGACCTAGCACAGTGCTTCTTCAGAGAGCTGGTCCCCTAAATAGCTCTTTCCAAGGTCACCAACAACCTTCCTCTCTGTTCTCTGGAACATTTCAAATTCCCAGGAATATTTTGCTTCATTGGACACTTCTTCCTACTTCCAACACTGTCTTCTCTGGGCTCCTGTGACCCCTGCACTTTCCTGGTTCTCTTCCACAACACCAGCACCTCCATTTGGTCCCCTTACTGAATCTTTCTCCCCACCTGTTAACTAAAAAGGAAAGTGCCCAGGCCCCATCCTTGGGCAGTTTCTCTGCTTCAGCTATCTTCTTTCTCCAAGTGATCCCAAGGCATAAAACACTTCCTATAAGCCAATGATTGTCATGCTTGGATCTCTAGATGTGACCTTTCTCTTGAGTCCTAAACTCATATCTAGCTATCTCGAGATCTCCTCTGGATGTCAGTATTCAACAAGTCCAAACTTTTGCTTTTATTTAGCAAACCTGTTTATTTTCTGGTCCTTCCTGTATTAGTAAATAGCATTCACAGCCACTCAGCTGTGCATATCCAAACTCAGAGTTATCGCCTCTCTTTTCCTTCCCTTTCAATCCACCAGGATGTCCAACCAGTATCACCTCTGTGATGTTTAGATTATAGTTTAGCAAGTGTTCCCTTCCCTTCCCCTCTCTGTAGCTTATACTCCTCTCCTTCCGCCATCATTGGTAATTGAACTTGGTTAGGTGACTTGCTTTGGCCATTGGGATGTTAGCAAATGTGTCCAGAGC
Organism: Pipistrellus hanaki; assembly: GCF_964339955.1. Taxonomy (NCBI): domain Eukaryota; kingdom Metazoa; phylum Chordata; class Mammalia; order Chiroptera; family Vespertilionidae; genus Pipistrellus; species Pipistrellus hanaki. Next base: position 49,326,132 of record NC_140511.1, read on the forward strand.
TGAGACTGTAATTGTGTTGGAAAAGTGCGGGCTGGCACTTACATCCTGTGTCAGTTATCAATATATTACCTGTCAGCTTCAAATTCACTGTTTGTTGCCTGAACTATGGAGAAAAATAAGAGCCTTTTACAACCCTTTTCCATTGCCAGCTGGCATAATGTTAAGCTTCGTCAGTAGAGGGCACTGGATGTGTCTGACTCCCAGATGTGCACACCTGCCCCCCAGCCTACTCCCAGATGGGTACCTGCTTGCCCGACGAAGGAGCCGCTCTGGCTTAGGAATCCAGGGAACTTGTCTGCCATCCTATGACCCTGGGACTAGTTTCAGAGCCTCATAATTGATCTTCTTTTTTCCATTCTGGCTACTCTGCAGTATATCTTTCTTTTTATTGAACTTATTGGGGTGGCATTGGTTAATAAAATTATATGGGTTTTAGGTGTATAATTCTATAACACATCACCCATATATTGTACTGTGTTCACCACCCTGCAGTATATCCTGATCCCAACTGATTAATTATGCTTCAGTTATTGCACATGAAGTTTTAATATGCAGCAGGTTCTGTTTCAGACTAATTTATCCTATTGTAGCCTATTGATCCATCTATTTGTTTATTTTGTGCCCTTACACAATATATAAATTATATCTTTCTTATTTATTTTTAACTTTTACTTCTTGATTTTGAGAGAGAAGGAGGGAGAAAGAAACATCAACTAGTGCTCCACCCATCCATGCATTCACTGGCTGATTCTTGTATGTGTCCTGATTGGACACATACTGCAACCTTGATGTATCGGGATGACACTCTAACCAATGGAGACACCTGAGCAGGGCTTATAATATAATTTAAAGTATCAGCTACTTCTTACTGTTCACTCTTCCATGTAAGTTTTAGAATTATTTTGGCATGTTACAACCCCTTCCCTCCCAGTATTTCAAATTCCTTTGGAAAAATTAACATTTTTAGATTATTGAATTTTTTTTTCATCAAAGAGCTTGGCATATCTATATTTAGTTATATTCTTTTATGACCTCAATAAAGCATTCAATTTTTATTACATACGCCCTGTACTTTTTTTGTTAAGATTAATTGTAGGGCTAATGGTCAGAGAAATGAAAATTAAAATCATAATGGGATATTATTTCCACCTGTCAGAATGACCATCATCAGTAAATCCACAAATGGCAAATGTTGGTGAGGATGTGAAGAACAGGAACCCTCATGTACTGTCAGTAGGAATGCAAATTGGTGCAGCCACTGTGGAGGTTTAAAAAATAAAACTGCCTTATGACCCAACAATTCCATTTCTGGATATTTATCTGAAGAAACCAAACACATTAATTTGAAAGACTATTTGCACCCCTATGCTCATTAGAGTTTTGTTTTTTTTTACAAAAGCCAAATATGGAAGCAACCCAAGTGCCCATCAGTAGATGAGTGAATACAAATGCTATGGATATAATGGAATGTTACTGGGCCATAAAAAAAGAATAAAATCTTACCATTTGTAACAGCATGAATGGACCTAAAAGGTACTGTGTTCAATAAAATAAGTCAGACAGAGATTTTACTTACATATGAAATCTAAAGAACAAAATAAATGAACAGACAAAATTGAAACAGACTCATAGACACAGAGGACAGATGATTGCCACAGAGGAGACGCGTGGGGGACTAGGTGAAAGAGGTGAAGAGATGAAAAACTACAAATTAGCGTTATAAAATAGTCTTGGGGATATAAAGTACAGCACAGGTGAAGCATAGTAACCTCCATCTTGTATAAAACTGCTGTTTGAATTCTCTGCTATTGTTAGGTAGTCCCTTGTTCTGTAAACTGTCGTTTTTAGATGGTCTCTTATTCTGTAGAATAACTGTTCTAGTTTGAATAATAGAAAAAGATAAAAACCTAACTGTTTGACCTTGCAAGGTAGCCATCTAATGTAATGGACTATTAATAATACTGATAATATTTTCCATATTCTTATGTCAAATGTTTGTTCTTTATGTATCCAAGATTATAAACTGTCTGTAACAATAACTCACACAGAACCCTTTGTAAAACCTGCAGACAAAGAAGCTCAAAAGGTATAAATACGAAAACTTCCCGTGTGACTTTGCTCAGAGATTTGGAAGAGACACCTTCCTCTGGGCTGCACACAATGAATGACATCTAATTAATTGGCTCATTAAGGTGCCTTGTATCTCGCTCGCTGATTTATGATACAACAAGGGAATATAGTAAATAATATTGTAATAATTATGTTTGGTGCCAGGTGGTACTGGTAATATCAGGGGGAACACTTTTAAAGTATACTAGGGGCCTGGTGCATGAATTCATACACGGGTGAGGCCGTTGGCCTGGCCAGGGTTACAGGCTGATAGGTGTTGTCTCACCCAGTCTTGATCAGGGCTAATGGGGGCCAGCTGGCCAGGAGGGACCCCAGGAGGGGTCCAGGGTGTGCCCAGCCCATCTTGCCCAGTCCTGATCATCTGGACCCCAGCAGCAAGCTAACCTCTTGTTTGGAGCATCTGCCCCATGGTGGTCAGTGTGTGTCATAGCAACTGGTTGAGCAGTTAACTGGTTGACCAATAGGTCAGATACTTAGCATATTAGGCTTTTATATGTATAGATTATTGTCTAACCACTATCCTGCACATCTGAAATGAATATAAAATAATATTGAATGTAAAATAAAAAATAACATACCACACACAAAAAGGATTAGTTGTAGGCACTGATGTTTTTTGTTGCTATTGTGCAAGGGATTCTTTATTTTTCTACTATAGCCTTTAAATAATTACTGCTGTTATATTGAGAAGTTATTGGTTTTTGCATATTCATTCTGTAATGAATCATTTTATTGAATTCTCCTTACTAATTCCATGTGTTTTCAATAGATTCTCTTGAGGTTTTGGGGGCATGAAATCTTGTTGACTGTAAATAATGGTTTTTCTCCTCCTTTCCAATAATTTTATCTCTTATATTTATATTTTACTATGGCAACCAGGACATCTAGAACTATGTTACATAATACTATTCTGGAAAATTTTTATATTTATATGTAAAAATGAATCCTCTTCTCACCCTACATACAAAATTTAACTCAAAATGAACCACAGATTCATATGTAAGAGCTAAAACTATAAAATTTATAGAGGCAAGAATAAGAGAAATAAATTCTTTGTGTCCTCTGACTAGGCATTAATTTTTTAGGTAGGACACATAAAGCATGAATCATAAAAACAAAAACAAAAAATTAAACTTTATCAAAATCAACCATTTGCTTTTTGAAAGACACCCTCAAGAAAATGAATATATAAACCACAGGGAGAAAATATTTGCAAAACAAAAATCTGCTGAGGAACTTATATTCAAAACATATATAGAAATATCAACAATAAGATAAACAACTAAATAAAAAAAATAGGTGAACAGTTTGAGCAGCACCATGCCCCCCCCCCCCCAAAAAAAGACATATTGGTGGCAAATAAATAGATGAAAAGATGCTCATCATCATCAGTTATTAGAGAAATAAAAATTAAAACCAAACCAAGATACTGCTGTATGTTTAGTAGGCAGCTAAAATTAAAAGACTGATAATACCAAGTGCTGGTGAGAATGAAGAAGAACTGCAAGCCTCACAGAGCAATGGTGGGAATGCAAAGCAGCACAGTACTTTGGAAAATAGTGTAGCAGTTTCTTATAAAGTTAAATATTTATCCAATGTGATGCAGCATTAGATATTTATCCAATAAAAATAAATGTATATGTTTATATGAAAACATTTACGGACCACTAGTCTATAATAATCATCATCATGGTCTTGGCTGTCGTCCTTATTTTGCTCTTTGTTCTAACAGGAAGGTTATTATTTATGGATTTTTTTTCTTTTTGGCCACAGGTTTGAAGAAAAAAGGAAAAAAGACATCCCTGGCAGGTGTGGCTCAGTTGGTTGGGGATCAACCAGTGCACCATAAGGTTGCCTGTTGGATTCTAGTCAGGACACACACCCATGGTGCAGACTCCATCTCTAGTAGGGGACGTGTGGAAGGCAGCCAACTGATGTCTCTCTCTGATTCCTTTAAAAATTAATATGCTATTCTTGAAAAGAAAAGAAAAGAAAAGGCATATTCTTTTTATGTTAAAGAAATAGCCTTCGGAATCATTAAGATTTCTTCACTGCCAATAGCAGAAATTGATTCTGGGTGATTTAAGAAGAAAAGGAATTTATTGACAGGATCCTGGGCAACACAGAGACTCACCAGAGGGTCAGGCACAAAGGGAGCCAGAGCAGCTTGTGCCAAGCTCAGATCACAAGGCAGACAGAGAGTACGGCTGCTGTGTCTTAGAACGGGGGAGCCATAGCCAGAAAGGCCAGCACTGCAGCCCCTGGAGTCTGGAGGCAGCTGCTGGTGCTATTGTTACATTCTCCTTGCAAACAGATGTTGCAGCTGTTACTGCAACCACCATAACAAATTCTCTATTCTCAAAGAGCTAAAATAAAAAAATATATATATTTTTTCTGCTGCCTGTCTTTTTTGAGCCACCATCTGAGCCTAGGCCAAGTGCCTCACTGTTGTTGCAAGGGTGGGACTGTGCCCAGAACTGTGAGTGTCTGTTTTCTCCATTTCTATAGTGGGAGGTCACTCTGTCTCCCACCAGAACCTAGACAGTGAGGACTTCCCCAGCCTAGGGAGGGGGTTCAGCCATGGAGTGCCCTCCCACCATAAATCTCCACAAATGTCCACTGTACATCTATTCCTAATATTTTAAAGAATGTCCTCCTTAGGAATCGAAGTTGAATCTTCATAAATGATTTTTGTGCTCCTATTGAGTCATATGGTTTCTCTTATTTGACCCATCGATGTGTTCTGTAAACAGATTTACTCACATTAAAACAGCTTTGCATTCTTTGCGTAAACCCTATTTGGTTTTGGTAAATTATTCTTTTGATATACTGTTGAATTCAATTTGCCGGTGTTTTGTCTAGAATTGTCACCCCTGAATTCAAAAGAGATTGGTCTTATTTTCCTTTATGCTGTCTCTTTGTCCCCTTCAATGACACTTTGAACTCCAAGCTCCCTGTTTGGGATTGAGCCCTGAAATCTTTTTCATAAACCACAGCCTTGACAAAAACCCACATGGCTCCTCAAGTGTTAGGAAATGGTGGGGATGGACGTAGATATGATGGAAAAGTCCAGATGCCTGAGGCGCCCCTTAAATTACTTTGAGGGCTGCCCATGTGCCAGCTGCTCAATCATTTAAAGCTTAGCTTAAATAAGCTTCTCTTGTGTGGGCAAATCTGTAAATGGAGAGGGTAAGAGGAGACTTGAAAGACCATCTCATCTACCTGTGTTTTATGTCCAGGGAAAGGAAGCCCGAGGAGGGAAGAGACCCAAAGTATATCCTGGGCTCTCCCTGACTCTCTGAGCTTTGCTCTTTCTACTTCTTCATAGACAGGGCAGCCAAAAGACACAGTCAGACCGTGGGGAAATATTTTCACCAGCAATGCTGGGCAAACGAAAGTTCTCAACACAGTGAGTATTCATATGCGACATAGTTAGGCCCTACGCCCCCTCTAGACACCAGAGCCCCAGGAGTTTGCACAGCCTGCCCACCCCTCACCAGTCCCATCGGCAAGTCCAAGAAGCATCACACACAGCTCAAGCGTTTGGGGTCAGGCTGCTTGGATTGAAACCCCGTGTCTACCACATAGTAGCTGTGAGACCTGGGGTTCTGAAGCCTCAGTTCCTCATCGGCAAAATGGGGTGAGAGTGTTCAAGGCTCAACCTGTCCTGGGCTCAAAGCAAGCCCTCAGCTATTTCTATAGGAGCTACACATGTGCCACATGGCAAGGAGGCGGCAGCGGTAACTAAGATTCAAAGTGATGCATGATTGTGATGCAGACACCTGTCTGTGCTCTGTAATGGAGACATGGAATTCCAAATGACACACCTCTGTAACTAGACGGACTTGTCGGGTGCACCTTGCTGAGGCTGGGCAGCCAACCAGAGTGGGAAAGGCTGTCCTCTGTGGTGGGGGCCCTGCAGCAATGCTGTGGGCTGCATTCTGAGGTCCTCAGGCAGCGGGGAGGTACCAGCAGAGCTGCACAGGCACCCTGGGGCTGACTTGTGCCTCTCTCCAGAGCTTGCTAGAAATGGGCAGACCATTCACCTGATGTCAGCTACTGGTAGGCCTGTCCAGGATGGTCCAGGCATCTTCTCTTGTCCCCAATTCTCCAACTCCCTTTGTGGTGACAGGAAGCCCACATCGTACCCTGTGCCCACACCCTCCAGACTTCACCAAAAAGGGAGTGTTTATTTTGAGAAACTGTGTTAGGTTCTCGGGGTGGGGGTGGGGGTTGGTGATGCGGGTGTGTGTGGGTGTGTGTGTAAGGGATGGTGAGCAAATAGGCACTGTTTTTACCCTATAGGAGCTTACTGCCTAAAGCAAAAGGCAGGTGAACCCACTCTGTGCTGTGAAAGGAAGGAAGGAGCAGGGACTATGAGACGCCCGACCTTACTTGGGAGGTGGTAGCCGGGAGACTCCAGGGAGGCCTCGTTGAGGAAGGCTGCTTGGATTGATGCGTTATGATGACAACCAACGTTTCTGAGTGCTCACGATGTGCTTGGCACGGAGTGTTGTCCACGCACCCTCTCATTTATTCCTGTGACTGCAGGCACTGTGACTGCTTTCTTTTACAGATGAGGAGACTGAGATGCAGGAGACTTTTGTAAATTACTCAAAGTCACACAATTAAAAAAGCGCGGGAGCTGGGGATGTCAAGCCAGACTGTCTGCCTGCAGGGACTGCGCAGGTGACCACTAACCACAGCAGATGCTAAGTGGGCAAAAGTGGGGAGATAATGACAGGGGTGAGGGGTGGGAGAAGGCACCAAGGGGAGGCCAGGCTGGCTGGAGAGGGCTGGCGAAGCAGGAGGCACAGCCAGATGCAAACTGAGGCCTGAGGCCTTGTAGGTGCTCGTAGGCCGCATGAGGAATTTTATTCTTCATCTGCAGCACGATAAGTAAGAAGACATGAAGGAATTTAAGGACAAATACATAATCGGGATTGCATGTTTTTAAGAGACCATTTTGTTTGCAGAATGGAGAACAGATTGGATGGGGGCAGGTGTGGATGTGAGGAGACTAATTTAGAGGCCACTTCTGGGCCCCCGAGGAGGGATGGTGGCAGCGTGATGGAGGAGAATGAGGAAAGAGAGAAGTGGGAGGGAGGGCTGGAAAGTTCCCTAAGAGGTGAAACTAAGAGTGTTTGCTATATAGGGCGCTGCAGGAGGGGGGCAACAAGGAGACTCCTCGGATTCTACTTGTGTCACTGGAGAGAGAGAGTGGGGCCATTCGCTGAGACAGAAGATGTGGGAAGGACGCACCTATTTTTTATGATTGTCCCCACATTTTTGTCTGTGAGACTCAAATTCCGAGGGCAGTTTTACTTTGAGGAGGTGAAGAGGAGCTGTGTGTAAGGGGGTGGTCGGTGCCTCTGGGAAATGACAGCATGTCAGCTGGTCTCTCCTGCTACTTATGGGCCTTGCACTGTGACTTGGAGAATGGCACCAGGGCCCACTACCAGCAAAGGAAAAAAAGTGAGGTTCTTGGAAGTCTTTCTGGAGGCAAAGTCTCAGCCTGGCTTTCCAGGTTCTCTCTGTGGGAACTCAATACTACCTCCTAGACTTCCACATTCCCCAGAATCCAGGTCCTGCCAGGGACGCCTGTGTCTGAGGACATGCATGTAACAACATGCATGTAACAGCAAGTTGAACAGAACATCCCAAGGAAGCCATGTGAAGTTCCATCTCCAGCCACTGGAGCAAAAGCCAGATTCTAGGTCCCAGTCCTAAAGGGTCCTGGGTACCAGGCATCAAGGCTACCTAATTTGTGGTGCTCAGTGCAAGAGGAAAATGTGGGGCCCCTTGTTCAAATGACTAAGAATGTCAAGACAGCAAGGGCAGAACCTTAAACCAAGCCCCTGGCCTTTCTGGGCCTGGGGCCCAGGGCCCAAGTGACTGCACAGATGGTAGACCCAGCTTTGGGGTGGTGATCACGTCCGGCCCTCTTACTTGGACCAGACCAGGTGGAAAGGGGCAGAGTCCTGCTGAGCTGTTAGGCATTGCCGCTCCATTCTGCTGTCAACGGGCATCGCCAGGGGTTTGTTAACATGTAGATTCTGAAGGCTGAGAAATATTCACTACTTGCCCATAATCTGGCTCCAAAATCTGTGCTCTCAAACATTCCCAATTGTGACTAAATTGGAACAGGTTGGGTGATGGGCCTTATGCTGTGAGTTGGAAGATGGCACCAGGCCTCACACTGAACAATTTACAGGTAAGAAGTCATTTGATCCCTATGAAGCAGTGCTTGGTAAAGAGACCGAGGCTTGGAGATGTCCAGTGACTCATTCATGTTCATAGCCAGTAAGCGGAAGATGTGAGGACTGGGGAACTTGAGCTCTGTGAGTTCTCCATTGCAGGGATGATAGGATGGGAACGTTTGAGGATGCAGGCATCCAGATGAGTTCAGGAGATAGCTCTAGAGAAGGGAGAAGTCCAGGGACAGAGCTGGGTGTCAAGTGCTCCCCAGCATGGCCTTTCCAGCAGCAGGTGCTGGGCTCCTGCTTCCCTGGAAGGCGTCAGTGTTACCCCTTCCTGAGGACCTTCCTCTGCCTTTCTCAGGGTCAGGCAGGCAGCAGCACACCTGGCCGAGAGGGGAGGCTCAGACGCTCGGGTGGAAGATGGACTCCACATCTCACTGGCAGATTGTCCTCAGTTTCAGTCCATGGAGCTAATACTTGTGCCTCCCTGATGGCTGGCTAGGATGAAATGAGTTGATCCATGGGAGCTCTGAGCTCTGAGCTCTGAGAATAATGCCTGGCCCTTCCTTCTATTGATGGTGTGATCTTCCTGCAAAGAGCTCTCACCTCAGGATGTTGGGTGGGGCCAGCAGTGGGTCCCCCTGAGCTGAGGGTCTGGGCTCCCTTGTCAGAGCAATTGTCAGACTTTGTTGTGTTGGCTAGGCTCTGCACCCCATCCTCTGCCCTTCTCCAGACCCAATTCTGCTAATGTGTTGGGAAGCAGCTCATGGTTGAGATTACACCCCCTCCATCCATAGGGATCATATATAACCTGGAAAGAAATTGAAACACCAATGTTCTCTTTGAGTGCAATAAAATAGATCAAATTGGGTCATGGTCAGATAGTCTTGGTCTGATCCCAGCTGTGCCATTGGGTAGCTATGTGATTTTAGAAATACCGCCAAAACTCTGTGTCAGTTTCCCCATATAAAGAACAAAGGTGGTGGATTGAATTTAATTTTTTAAAAAAAGGAGCTCTGAGCTCCCACTCCAAGCTGGGCAAAGTATGGAGACCAGAAGTAAAATCAAAGAAGTGAAGGCGCTTGCCCTCAGTAGACTTCCCCCGAGGGAGAGGAACACCCTGTGGTGGGATGCATTGTCTACTAGCTATGTTTGCCCCTGGCATTCTAGAATTATTCTCATCCTTGTCCTTGACTCCTACCAATGGCATTGTTGGACTGAGCAGTAAACAAATAAATAAGTCTGTTGCTAGTCCTTGCTCTTTCTATTATAAGTTCGGACAATCTAAGTTCAGACCCACTGCCTTAGGGTAGCATCTTCGCCCAACAAGGTCCTCTTACTGGTCCAAATCCAGTGGCTTCCCAAGTTCAGATGCAGTGCATTTATTTATTTATTTATTTATTTTTAAAAATATATTTTATTGATTTTTTACAGAGAGGAAAGGAGAGGGATAGAGAGTTAGAAACATCGATGAGAGAGAATCATTGACCAGCTGCCTCTTGCACACCCCCTACTGGGGACGTGCCCGCAACCAAGGTACATGCCCTTGACCGCAATCGAACCCAGGACCTTTCAGTCCGCAGGCTGACACTCTATCTACTGAGCCAAACCGGTTTCGGCCAGATGCAGTGCTTTTAGATGTGACCTTGAGGTCTTTGGGTTGGAGAAGACAGACCCTGGGTGGTGACATTCTCCCAGCTCACTTGTGCCCTTCCCCAGGAGGCCCCTGGCTGGTGCCTCAAATCAGCAGGTCTGGAGGCTTTTGTCTTTGTAATTCAACAAGTACAGCAGCTGGTTCTCCCCCCGCTGAAGATTTAATACTTGTCATTTATCTGTGTCAAAACTGCAAAGGAGCAAGTTTCCAAAGACAGATTTATTATGTGTGCTGAGTGTCTCAGGTGCAACAGTGCATGGAGATGGACTGAATTCCATATTTTTTCTTGTTTTTTTGTTCTATAAAAATAGCCACTTTTACTTTGCATTCAGACAAGTAAGAAATATACAGTCTCGGGCTGTGAGTCACCACGGAACACTCACAGAAAGCAACATTATTGTCGAACTGGGCTCCAGCTAGAGGTTTCAGGGTCAGCTGCCAGGTTTGCACACGTGCTGGCTTATGCAAGGAGCGAGCTGTCACCAGGACTGTCTACATAATTTGAGGCTAAGTGAAAAATGAAAATGTGGGGCCCTAAGTTTAAAACGCAGAAAAAAGTGCTGTTACAGATAAAGCTTTTTTCTTTTTTTCTACGGTCTCTCTCACTTGACAGAGTGTTTTTCACTTGCTATTGAGTGTCATTCACTTGCTAAAGACAAACGAGTTTTCTTTTTAAAAATTAATTAATTAATTATTTTAATTGTCTAAAGTTTTACATATGTCTCCTTTCCCCCCAATTGACTCCCCGCACCCTCGAGCCATTCCCACCCCGGGCAAGCCCTCACCGCTCAAGACAAATTAGTTTTCAATTATTAGCATGAATTTTACTGCCCAACTTTATACTGTGCAATGAATGCAAATGTAAATGCAAGTATAAGAACATATATTTGCATTTACATTTCCTATTCTGTAGCTTGTCCCTACAGGGTGCCTTGAGCTGGCCAGAGAGACAAACCCAAGCCAGGCTCCAGAGTAGAGGATCCCCGAGGGATGGAGCTGGCTTGGGGACACTCAGGCATGGGGACACTTATAAGAGAGTATGTATCTTTAGCTCTTTCTGCCCTGAAGCTGCTGGCTTCCCAGCCTGCCCCCCTGCTGTCAGCCTCAGGACTCGGCTTCCTGCAGGCACTGAGGGTCTGGAGAAATCAAGCCAGGCATTTCCCCTTAACCATGAGCTCACCACCCCAAAGCACAGCAGATGGGTTCCCCCCACTGACTTTACAATTCCATGCTGGGAGCCCTGACCTGATGGCTCAGTTGCAGTGTCATCCCACACACCAAAAAGGTGCAGGTTTGATTCCTGGTTAGGGCACATACCTAGGTTGCAGTTAGATCCCCGGTTGGGAGCGTATGGGAGGCAACAGATACATATTTCTCTTTCACTGATTTTTTTTTCTTCTCTCTCTTTCTCTCCCTCCCCCCCACTCTCTCTTAAGTCAATAAAAACATATTCTCAGGTGAGGATTAAAGAAAGTTCATGCTCGCATGTTATGATATCTGAATTTGGGGTAGATGAGAGGTTCAATCCCCTGGAGGCCGTGGCCTCTGGCTGGCCATGCACCAAAAGTGTCATGGTGCTGCTATGCCCCACTCCATGATGCTGTGTGTAGGGTGTGTGCTGGACCCCAATCCTCCCTGTGCCCTGCTTGGGGTAGAGGGCAGTAGTGTTATGGGGTGGGGGCTGGGGAGAGAGAAACTCTGCAGGCCACCCACTCCTCGAGAATGGTTTTGGAGAGGTAGCAGGAGGCAGGATGGCAAGTGACCTGAGACTCTCAGCTCCTGTGAATGCCCCATTGTCCATCAGATCGCACTTAGCAAACACATGTTCAGAAATAACATTATCAAGAATTCCAAGATAAGGCCACAGAGCATTAAAACCTAAGCATGAGGAAGCAGCCCTGTAGGACTGCACTCCCCCCCCCCCCCCCCCCCCGCCCCACACACCCCCAGGCTGCCCTGGTCTAAGCCTTGATCCACAGCATGGCGAGGACTGACACTCCATTGCCTGGAAATCCAGGGGGCTCTGGCCCCTTCAGGACCATTAACCAGCAGGCCAGTGGGGTGTTGGGCCACGTGGTGGAGCCAGACAGGCACAAATGCAGTACTCAGAGGCAGGAACCCTGGTCTCTAGGCCTGCTTCTGACCCTATTGTCTGTGTGGCCTTGATAAAGTCATTTCACCTTTCTCTGGATGGGTTTTGTACCCATAGGAGAAGGACGATGATGTCTTCCTTTCTCCTTTGCCTCCCCAGGATACCACACGCAGATCTCTGACTGTAACTTAGACAAGTGTCTTCAGTCCTTAGGAAGCTCATGCCAGAGAGTTGCAGGGATAAGGAGAAACCGGAAGCCAGCGGGGTCAGTTTCCTGCCTCAGGCTTCAATTCCTCCCTCAGCATTTTTACTGAGAGGTCTACTCGCCTCTGCTTGAACATCTCTTGTGACAGAGAACTCACTACTTTCCAAGGCATCTCATTCCATGGCTGGGTAGCTCCCATTGCTATAAAGTACCTAGAATAATCCTGGCACATTTTCGGTTCTCAACAAATATTTGTTAATGATCAAAAAATTCTTTATGCTGAGCCAAAATCTCCCTTTTTGTAGTTTTCATTTGAGCTTTTATTTCTTCTTTTCAGTGCAGAATAAGAAACAGAATCCATCTTCATGGTATTCAGGAGATTGAAGAGACTGCTCTTCCTTGGCCCCCTCCCCTATATCCTACTTCAATTTAAACCGGTATTCCTCAGGGGAGATGGTTCTGAGTCTACTGACCACCATCAGAATGCGGTACCCAGGATGAGACACAATGTACCTGACATTCTCTACTTGACCTGTTTCTCCCCAGTAGAGCATAATAGGCCCTATTGACTATGGTCACCATTCTCCCATCTGTGGAGGACACTGTGGAGGAGAAACTAGCTTCTCCTCAGGACTTGAATCATCTTACCACTTCCCTTGCTGGGTACTTCTGACCAGGCAGCAGTGACCTCTCACCTCAGGGTATCAGCTCCTGGTGGCTCACCTTGCTCACTCCTGCTGTCCCATGAGCACAGAGTCATGCTGAGGAATCTTGTACAAGCAGGTGTTCGGTGATACAGTGAGGATAAGCATTGGCACCTCCTAACTGACACAAACTCAAGCTCTAAAGGCATGAATCGGAATCCCTGAATTCTTCTGTGGAGGTGAGCAGTCTTCCTCAGCTGGGAGAGTGACTTCAGGTCTCCACGTTTTCTTATGCCCATCTTTTTATCTGGAATGTTCTTCCTGTCATCCCTGCCTCAACCTTCAAGATTCAGCTCACAAGTTGCTAATATATAAAACCCCAAACCAAAAAAAACATTCTTAACTTATAGGTCACACAAAAACTGCTGAAGATCAGATTTGGGCTGTGGTTAGCTGACTCCTGATTTAGGAACTACCCAACAAGAATATTCTTTTGATGAATCAGATGGCATTTCCCAAAGAGATTTATTCTGGCCTGACTTTTGTTTAATTAATATCTCAAAGTCTTGCTACTTCTTTTCAGTGAGTAAGATACCAGGATATCACCCTTTTTTATAAAAAATAAAGGGCGAGGGGGCTTCACTTATTCATAGATACTGTAGTTTAGATTCATGAGCCTTACTAGATACTTACATATTATCTAATTAATGTTGTAAAGGACTACAGATCAAATGCTTCTAAAAACAAAGTCATCATTTTGGCTAGACAGCCTCCAACATTAAACTGACTTATGGTCAATAACCCTAAGGAACAAGTTAACTAATTCAGTCACATAGTCATATATTTTGAAAATAATTTAGCTTAGAGAGGGAACCAGGAAACTATATTTCTCAAGGTTAAATGTTCCTTGGGTGTTCATAGAGATGTTTTATGAACAAGATGTGTATTTGGTTCACCTGTTTTAAATTTCTTCCAAGCAGAAATTATGGCTGTTTGTGCTCAGATGGAGAACTTTTGGAGCTTGACTGCCCTTTTGTCTGCACCAGGGTGCATATCAAATGCTTCTGGAGGAGAATCTTGGCCCACCAACGACTCCTACCTGCTTCTTTGCTTTCTATTCATGCACATGTCCTTGCCAACCTCCTCAAGCTTCCAAAGGGGACACCGATCCTCACCGGGCTAGCTGACTCCTAAGGCAGATTTGCTCAAGTCTGAAACATGGCGAGCTGTATCACATGCCAGGTGACCATAAAAGTGTCTACTTGGAAGCCCAGTTGGACACTGGAGAGACTCCTGTCTGATTAGAAAATTGTAAAAAAATAAAAATAAAAAAATGAGTCAGCCCATAAACTTGTTTTTTCCAGTGAGGCTGAAACCTTTGGGAGCTCAAAGCCACCACTCATAATCTGATGAAAACTATAGAGTTTCTCCCCGGGAGGGGGTGGGCGGGGGGGAAGAAGAGGGAGAAAAGTTGCTTTAATTTCAGGAGTCCTAGTGTAAACAGCTGTTCCAAATACTCCACGCCCATTCTGAGAAGGACCGGGGCAGCAGAATTGCTTTGTCCCACCCTGAGAAGGTGTTTCCCTGGATGCTGCTTTGGGATTATCAAAAAACTCACCTTTAGGGACACTTCAGTATTTAAGGATATTGTTGAGGACATTGTATAGTGCATCTCACATGTCCTGTAAATGAGGATCCACAGGGGGAATTTCCCTCTGTGGCCTCAGCACCATTCCTGTACTTCTCTTAAGGAGTTGTTTTTGTTTGATTCATTATTTATCTTTATTTCCATATATTTTGATTATAAACTCTCACTCTTCACCCTGGCCACACTTTAAAATCATAAGAGAACTTTTGCAATATAAAGATGCCCATCCAGACCAATAAATCAGGACCTCGGCGGCAGAGCCTGGGAGTGTTTCTCAGAAGCTCTGCAGAGTCCCTCATGCAGAGTCAGGGTTGAGAGCAGCTGATACATAAGAACCAATCCTCATGGCATTTGTTGGCTGATGGCAGCAAACATAGGGTCTTGCGGCTGCTGTTGGTATCATCTTCTCTCTCCTGACACCATACTAGCCATCAGGTCTCATTTTCCATTTTGTTGACACATTTTAAATGTGACTTTATCTTGTTCCAATGAGTTATATTTTAATTAGAGACTGGATAACCCACTTGAACTAGCTTAAGCTAAAGAATGCAGGAGGGAGGAATTATACTATTACAGGGGTTATCTCCTGGACACAGGGGAGGAATGGGTTTGGGCCAAAGGAGGGACAAGAACCAGGATTGAGAGACATATCAGAAACCAAGGCGTCCTCTCTCCCAGTCTCTCTCCTTTCTCTTTCCCAAACACCCCGTTTGTACTTTCTCCTATTTATCTGTTTCATTGTCTATCTCTGTGGACCAGTTTTCCTTTCTTCTCTGTGCAAAATGTAGGTTGACATGGTTGCAGTCAGCCTGTCAAGTACCAATTTCAAATTCTCAGGAGAAAGATTGCAATGGGCCCAGCTTGGGGCAGTCATCTTCCCCAGGTCTATTCACCTTGGAACAGTGCATTATGTGGAAACAAAGGGAAAATGTGGCTTCCAGACCCACTACTGAGACCTAGAGAAGACGTTCTTAGAGAAGGGAGCTCACTGGCTAGGCAGCAACCCCTAAAGATGGCTTTGAACCTTTCTGGAAGAAGGAGGGGGAGTGTAAGCAGACCAAAGAATGGGGGTGTTCAACATGAATTACATCTGAATTTGTCTGAGAATTTGTCATAGGACCTTTACAACCTAGGGAGACAATGAAAAGCTTCCTGCAATTGGCAAATGGGACCAGGATGTACTAAGAAGGCAGGGAACAATGATATCTTGGCATCTCAAATTCTATTCAAACACATCGGCTCCTGGGAGAGGCCACGTGAATCCATTTCTGAACCTGCCTGGATAATGCACCTGCATAGGAAATCTGTGTCAGACACGACTCTAGAGATCCATAGTCATTGCCCTTTCAAGGATCTAGATCTCACCTGCCAGAACTGCTTCAGAAAAATGTTCAAAGTGGAGAGAAATGATTCCATATTCACAGACATTACTGTTCGTGGGGTTCGTGTCTGATGATGCTCAACATTGCTGCACACATTTAGACAAATTACAAAGTCACTGCAGCAGAGTCAGGCTAATGTCACGTATAGTAAAATGCAGCAGGTAGCATTAGCTGTAGCCAGTATTCATCATGGACTAATCTATATATGGAGCAATAATCAATGTAGCTGTGATATTTTTTAGAGCTCGAGGAATTTTCACAAACGAAACACACACAAGTAATCAACCCCAAGATCAAGAAACATCCTGACCAGTACCCAGAAGTCCTTGTTTGTGGTCCCTTTCAGTGACTGCGCTCACCCAAAGGCGACCATCCTCCTAATCTAACACACATTCATTTTGTCCATCGCTGTAGTCTACATGGAATAATAGATACTCACTGGGGTCTGGCTTTTTCCATTTCATATTATGTTTTCTGGATTTCATACACATTGTCGCGTGCATGTCCATTATGTGGAATATATAATACTGTATTCCATTATGTCTCAATTTGTTTATCAGTCCACTGCTGGTGCACATTTGGATAATATCCAACTTTCTCCCTGTTACAAATGGTGCTGCTATGATCGTCAGAGCACATACTGTTTAGTGGATACATGAGTGCATTTCTGCTGGGTGTACAACTAGAAGTGAAACAGCTGGGTAATAAGGCATGCAGGTGTTCAGCTTTGTTAGACATGGAAACACAGTTTACCGGAGTAATTGCACCAATTTACATTTGTGCCAACATTGTAGAAGAGTTCACTTCGCCCCACATTCTCACCAGCCATGGTCTGGAACTTTCTGACCTTTTTTAGCCATTGTGGTGGGTGTGGGGTGGTATACTGTGGCTTTAATTGAATTTTCTTGATGGTTAATGAAGTTTATTTATTTTATGTTTTTCAGTTATAGTTGTCATTCAAGATTATTTTAGTTTTAGGTGTACAGCATAGTGGTTAGACATTTATATAATTTGTGAAGTGATCCCCAAATAAGTCTAGTACCCACCTGGCACCATACATCGTTATCACAATATATTGACTGTATTCTCTACGCCATACTTTACATCCCTGTGACTATACAGTAACTGCCAATTTGTGCTTCTTAATCCCTTCACCTTTTCCACCCAGCCCCCTCTCCCACCCTCCCACCAGTTCCATTCTGCAAATTAAAAATAACAACGGAATAAAATGCATGAGATTTAAAAGAAAAGGTAAAAGGCTATAAGCCAACAAAATAAAAGTCTAAGAACTATCAGTTAATTCTCTGCATCTATGAGTCTATTTCTTCGATGATTAATGAATTTTAGTACCTTTTCATATGGTTGGTTTTAAATAATAATAATAATAATAATAATAATAATAATAATATTTTATGACTCATAAAATGATATGATATTTATGTTTCAGTGTCCATAAATAAAATGTCACTGGACCCAGCCATGCCACTAGTTACATATTGTCTGTGGCTGCCTTCATGCTACCATGGTAAAGCACAGTGGCTGCAACCCAGACTGTATGGACCACACAGCTTTTCTCCTGCCCTATACTCTCTGCCCCTCTGTAGAAAAAGCCTGCAGCCCCCTGTTCTAGATGAACATACACAACATACACTGAGCCTATGTAACTCTGTCCACAGATCAGACCAGGAAAATGTCAAATGCCTCCAATGATCTTATACTGTTCTTAGATGTTTCCCCATAGAAACAGTGCAGCAGACAGTAGTAGAATAACTAATATGAAGCGCTGGCTTGAGAAACTTAGGTTTAACTTTTTTTTTTTTAATATATTTTTATTGATTTTTCACAGAGAGGAAGAGAGAGGGATAGAGAGTTAGAAACATCGATGTGAGAGAATCATCGATCAGCTGCCTCTTGCACATCCCCTACTGGGGATGTACCCACAACCAAGGTACATGCCCTTGACCGGAACCGAACCCGGGACCTTTCAGTCCGCAGGCCGACGCTCTATCCACTGAGCCAAACTGGTCCCGGCTTAGGTTTAACTTTTGATTAAAAAACAGAGAGGCAACGACATATGTTTAGATGAAATATCTAAAAATAATGGGGCAAGAAGTCATATCTGCTCTTTAAAATGGCAGATATGACTTTTCAAGGCATTTACTTAATTATTCCAACAAATATTTATTGATAAATTGTTGTGTGCCTAAATCATCATGCCGAGAACAGAACCAAAGTCCAAAATTTGATCATTGAGACTCTCTTTGAGCAGTTCTGGGCACAGAAAATTTTATTCCTGTGTTTTATTTAGCTTGAGGACTTTGTTTTAATCAACTGTATAAAATGAGTGATTATTACCAGGCCTGCCAGGAAGTGGACTGGGACCTTCAAGGTTTGAATAATTGACCTTGTTTTATTAAGTAAAAATGATATGGCCCTTCCCTCAATCACCAAACATATGCTTCCTGTAATTATTTTCTAGAATCTGATCCCATTGCTCGTTGCTATGGCCTGAATCAATTACACCGATGGAAGCTTGGAATATGACCGAGAGCCGCCAGTGAGGGTTCTCTCTTCCCCAAGGTTACTGTTTAACCACAAACTGGGTGAGTAAGTGCTATATTGCCTAGGATACAGCATGGGCAGAAGTGTATTTAAATAATCAGCTTTCTGTTTGGTAGGAAGTTGGAGAGAAAGCATCTCCTGAGAGGCAATGGCAGCAAAGCTTAGACAGAAACTGATCCCAACAGGCTCTTAGGGACTTAGAGGTGAAGGATTTAAAAACAGAGAGTTTCTTATCTGATACTGGAGGAGAGGAGATGGTCAGCACAGCACGATTCCTCCATCCAGTCTGTCTGCTGTACAGGGAGTTAGAATTCTGGAGGGTTAACTTGGATTTCCCAGAGGTTTGTGGACTGGAGTGGAGTAGAGACTCTTGAATAAGAAGGGATACCCTCTGCTATTCCTTATAAGAACAGGGTGGAGCTTTTAGGACAAAGGCAAGGAAGAATGGCCCTAGAGAGAAAGAGAGAGGCAATGGTTGATCAACAGCTGCCACAGAGGCTGCAGATCAGACCCTGCCTCTCTCTCCGGGCCTCTCTCTGGGCCTGATCTGCAGCCCCCTTGGCAGTCATCCACGGCAACCCGGCACTGACTGCAAGACTGACTTTCAGTGTTTGGTCAAGCTTTCGGTTGGTTATTGGGACCCTGGGTTTTTATATATTAGGATATTTCTCTAATGTTATTATTCTTATGACTTTATATTCTTTTACCTTTACAGTTCAATTTTTGTTTTTTTAATCCTTAAATCCCATCTACTTGTATTGCTTTTCTGCTTCCTACCTTATATTTTAGCTATTTTATCTTAACCTTTCATCTCATTTGCTTTTATGATTTTAGCCTTTTATTTTGTTGGCTTATAGCCTTTTACATTTTCTTTTAAAACTCATCCATTTTATCCTATTGTTATTTTTAAGTTGCTAACCTTTTGCCTTCATTATGATTTATAGTCTCTAAAAATGTGGGGGGGGGGGTTTCTTGTTTTTTCAATCTCCTTATAACCTTCCATACTCTCTCTCTCATGATTGAAGTAATCTTATTCATTTCTCCCTGGTCTTATAGATGTTATCCTTTCCATTTCTTTTTACAATGGCCAGCCAGAATGTGTGGCCATGGCTGTGACTCCAGGAGAAAATCTCACTCTAAGTGGGGGAGGGGAGAAGACAGAGAGGGAATTAGGGCCATCCTCTCAGGTGGGTATTCACATCTATGGTCCAGGCAAATATAATTGCTTAAAATCAGGCAGCAGAGCTGAGATTTTAAGCAATTATAAAATCTCAACACAGCCTTCATTATAGCTGTGTTTGACCTAATGCCTCTGAAGTCTGGTCCTCAATTGGCAGACTCTGTTCGGTTAGTTTTGAATGCTAACTACTAACTCCCAGATATTAGGTATGAAGTAATTTTTATCCTACCATATTTCACCATCTCTTCTCATTTCTGCATTTGTTAGAGTGTTTACTATTTACATCCTATTAGGTCACTGTTATCTCCACACCTGTTTTTATTTTGGCTCTACAGTTAAATATATTTTCTGCTCACTGACAAACATTTTTGCCTCCCTCCCCCCCAAATCATCTCATTTGATGATATATAAGAAGAGCCAACATTTCACTTCAAGTCTGAAAATAGGGAAAGACTAATGTCCCTGCTTGAACAGTCAGGTAGGTGAAATTCCCTTTTATTTTGCTTTAGCCAGGCCTTCAGCTGATTGAATAAGGCCCACCCACACCGAGGAGGGAAATCTGTTTTATTCAGTCTATCACGTCTTATTGGAAAAAATGCCTGCTATTCTGTCTTAAACTGGGCTTTAAAACAAAAGGAACATCCAATGGTAACATTCCCATACTGCATTAATATTGTTTGGCCAGAGTCAGGAGAGTGGGGAGTGGTAATCAGGGATTTGGGTAATAAGTACAGCCCAGGTCTCCACAGTCTTATCTAAAAACACCACTGGGATCAAGATTCCCCTTTGCTTTACAAACCTTTCTTACAGAACTTAAAACATGCCCCTCCTCCCCAGGATCAGAAGGTACAAAACTATCCTATCTAATAAAAGCCTAATATGCAAATTGTCCCCTCCACGGGGAGTTTGACTGCTCACTATGACATGGGCTGTCCACCAGGGGTGGCAAGGAACATGGTGGGCTTGGTGGCGTGGTGCTGACAGCGGGCAGCAGTGGAGGAGCTGCCAGCCCCGATGGGCCCTGATGAGAGTGGGACCTCAGGGGGATAGTGGAGCAGGTGAGCAGGTGGCACCAGGCCAAGATGAATGCAAGCAGGGCCTGATTGCCCCACTGATCACCACACAGATGGTGGCCAGCAGCGGCAGCAGTGGGCAGGGCTGCCACCAGGCTCCCAGGTGCTGAGGGAGCCAGGCAGGCCTGATGACTCAGGCAGAGGGGGGAGCACTTGGGTCTAGGGGTCCAGGTGCTTCCCAGTGCCCAGAGGTCAGCTGGGCCCTGTCCTTCTACACCAGACACTTTCGCTTTGATTGCCAGCTAGTCTTAGGCACTGCACCTGTGCATGAATATCATGCACCAGGCTCCTAGTGTTAATAATAATAAGAAAAGACCCTCTAATTTTATACTTGTCTATTTATCTTTAGTCTACAGACAAGAAATGTCAGGAAGGTTGGACAATGACTATCATGGCAAAGGGAGGAATTCATGTTAGGATAGAGAAAAAGAGTTTTATTTCCTATTTTAATGATTTTAAAATATATGGTGAGCTTATACATGATTTTTATTTATTGTTTTAAACATATTTTTCAAATAAAAAATAAAGATAAAATTTGCCTCTTCTTGTGACAGCCAGTGTCCTGAGCAGGGCCCTGTGCCTTCAGCTCCCATGTTGAAGTGAGCTTCCTGCTCTCTACCCCGGTTGCTAAGGCAGCCTTGGTCCCTTCTTTTTTGCAGGGAGTCCAAGGACTGGACAGTTAGGATCAAAGTCCCCAATCCTGTTTCTCTAGTCTAGGACATCCTACCAGCTCTCACTGATAACTCAGGGTTCCTGGGCTCACCTTGAAAGTTAACCTCAGATTTTAAAAAATGACCAAGGAGCCATAGCAAACATACGCAGTTCAAAACAAGCCCTGATTTGAGTTATGAGCTGGATTTGGGACCAGGGGCCCTGCCGTGGGATTGCTTATCCCATGTGATTAGCAACCTGTGATTCTCATCTGAGCCAGTATCCCTGTGTGTGCCTGGCAGAAGAAAGAGAAACCTTGGTTGCCTGTCTTCGGTGGGAAGCTGAAGGTGTCCTGAAGCTGAAGCTTTGTTTGCCCCTGGGCCCGGGATGTGGCTCACATGGATGAAGGACCATGGTATGTGTTGGCCTCAACCAGAAATCCAAACATGATTGACGAACAGGAGGACATGTGAATATGGTGGGGGCTTACCTACAGATTCTTGGACATTTTCCACTGTTTCCAAAAAGTTTCTCTAACATCTCAAACTTGCTATTTTATTAGAAAAAAAAAAAGAAATAGTTTTTTCATTTGTAGCAAAACTCCAGAGACACCTCCTTGTCAGATGAGACGCTATTGCTCCTACAAATAGAGTTCATTATTTTGTCAAAGTGACTTGGAATAGAATGTCACTTACTGAATGTCACATTTTTGGATTTGACATTGTGCATAAAAGGTCCTTAAAAAAAAATCTGAAGGCTTGGTTGGAAGCTCACTTGAAGAAGAAATAGACATTTAAAAAAAAATCCCACTTGGGATTTATAAAATTCCTTTCCAGTGTGACAGTCTGGTAGAAATCAAGTAGATTTTAGTTTCTAAAATACAATTTTGATTAAAATTTTATAAAGCTATTTGAAGAAAAGATACAATATAAACTGAGAATAACTCTTATGGGTTCCTCAGAGGGAGAAGCTGGGGAATTTCCACTCTGAAGTGGTAAATAGCAATCACTCCCCCACAAATACCCTGTTGAGTGTTTGGAGGGAATATCTCACATTACAGAGGTTCATGCTCCTGTGGTGGCTGAGGATGACCAGAGCCACTGGAGGGTGACAGGACCATGAGGACTGGCTCAACCCGGGTGGGCTGGGTGGCCTCCTGCAGGACCTCCAGTACTCAGGGGTCCATGTCTTCCTCACTTCAGATCATTTCCTGAAAAATTGAAAACCATCATCTTCATCGACTAGTAACAGATAGAAGTGGGCAGATAAAGTGAAGACTGTTTTGTCTTCACTTGTGCCCACATAAATCCTCTTGACATGTGTCAGAAACATGTGAATTAGAAATTATGGGAGCCATGGGCCCATTGCCACATTGTTGTACCTAGTTCTCTCTTTTATCTTTACCTACCTCCTTCTTCACTTGGTGAAGTCTCACTCAAGTATTCCTTCCCCAGCCAATATTCCCCCTCACTTCCAAACAGGGGCAATCAATCCCAGACTCACAAAATACATTGTATATCTCTGTACTGTGGAATTTAAAATATTCTAATGCAATTATGGATATAAATGACTATCTAATCCATTAGACTGTGATTTCCTTATGATTAGAATTTTGCCTTACTCAATTCTATATTCCCAACACATAGCAGCATGGTATTTAGCACATAGGAAAGGTTTGTAGAATAAATAATTAGTTAGATGGACAGATGAGTGAGTAAATAAATGAATGAATGATTGAATAAATGAAAATACAAGTGAATAAATAAATTTAAGAATAAATAAATATGAGTGGACCAATGAATAAATTAAATATCTATTCTATCTATTTCTGTCTATCTATCTATCATCTATCTATCTATCTATCTATCTATCTATCTATCTATCTATCTATCTATCATAGCTTTACAACACATGTTATTATTTACAAATGGCCAAACTGAGGCACCGTGCTATCAAGCAGTAACTTGTGCACGTTCCCCCATCTAGTACCTGGCAGAACTGAGATTTGAACCCTGGGAGCCTGGCCCCAGTGTTATCACCATCACGTCAAACTAGCTACATTGCGGGTAGGTGAGGGGAGGACTACGTGGGATAACATAGGCAAGAAATCTGTGCTGCTAGAGAGAGACTTTCATTAATAAACTGAGAACACATCCAGTCACTCTCATCTCAGCTGCTTCTTGATGCATAGCTGGGCAGGTCCAAGGGGTCATACACATGAAGACTCAGAATGGGCACCAATAACTTTGGGACACTGTTGCTCCAGCAGATTCTGGCCCCAGGGTTTCCTGGAGCTCGCTCAAGACCTTTGTTCTGGGTGATTGACTTCTCTCCCAGGGCCACCATCTTGACATTCTTGACATCAGTAATCCAGCCCCTGTGAGGCTGCCACAAGATTCATTCACATGCATATTAGATAATACCCATTAGTGATACCCATTAATTAAGCACAGCAATTTGTTTATAATTAACTTGAGAAATTTATGACTGTAGAAAACAATTACAGGAGCTGATATAAACACACTAGGTAGTGATAGCAATGCCATATTTAATTGCTTTCACGAACCACTGCTATGAATGCCACGGCCATCACTTGTCATATTTGACAGCAGCTTGTAAATTCATCAGTGCGTCTTAGGCGATTTGGAATGGGGAACTTCAGCTCTCAGACTCTGCTGATGACACAGCACTAAGTGAAAAAAGCAAGTTTAAAAACTCTACACGGTAACTTCTCAATCTGGCAAAAACAACTTATTTATTTATGTTATTCATTGTAATATATATTGGGTCGGCAACTAAGTAATTGCGGATTTTTTAAAGAAAATCAAAGACAATTTTTTCATGGAACTAAATAACTTTATTCTGTAATGTATTGCCCATTTTGATCAATGACCTTTTGCCATCTTTCAGGCTGCATCATAATCCCACGTTCAAAAAACTTCTGGTTTTTATTAGCAAAAAACTGAATCAGGTACGATTTGACATCATCATCATTATTGAAATTTTTACCATTCAAGGGGTTTTGTAAAGATCGAAACAAAAAGTAATCAGATGGTGCAAGGTCAGGACTATATGGTGGATGTGGCAAAACATCCCAACCAAGCTCCATTAATTTTTGCCGAGTGACCAAAGATGTGTGTGGCCTTGCATTGTCATGATGGAATACAACACCTTTTTGATTTGTCAATTCGGGCCGCTTTTCTTCAACTGCATTGTTTAATTTCGTTAGTTGTTCAATGTAGACATCAGAATTGATCGTTCGGTTGGGTGGTAAGAGTTCAAAGTAGACAATTCCTTTGTAATCCCACCAAACTGATAACAAAACCTTCTTTTGATGAATATCAGCTTTTGATGTTGTTTGAGTTGGTTCACCTGGCCTGCTCCACGATCTTTTCCGCTTGATATTGTTGTAAACAACCCATTTTTCATCGCCAGTTATCAGTCATTTTAAAAATGGATCATTTTCATTACGTTTCTTTAGCAAATCGCAGCTGCTAATGCGTTGCGTTAACTGTGATTCTTTCAGTTCATGAGGAACCCATGTATCGAGTTTTTGAACATAGCCAAGTTGTTTTAAGTAATTTTCAATGCATGTATGTGATACATGAAGCTTCTCTGCAATCTCACGTGTTGTACTGTGACAGTCCGAATTGATTATTGCTTTGATTAGGGCGTCATCAACTTCAACTGGATGACCAGAGCGTTTTTCATCTTTGAGTGAAAAATCACCAGAACAAAATTTGGCAAACCAATTTTGACACTGCCGTTCTTTTAAGGCTTTGTCACCATAAACAGCACATAACTTTTTATGAGCTTGCGATGCGTTTTTCCCTTTGCAGAAATAAAAAAAGCAAAATATGACGAAAATGTTCCTTTTGATTTTCCATTTTTCAACGAACGCCAAACGAAAACTACAAAACAGATCAAAAAACTTTTTTTACTGATTAACAGCTGAATAGCCAACTATCAAATAACAAAATGTGTTTTACATTTGTACTACGTCTGCAAACCTAAAAATTCAACTGAAGCCATATATGTGTGAAACCCGCAATTACTTAGCTGCCGACCCAATATATACTAGAGGACTGGTGCATGAAATTTGTGAAATTGGGAGGGAGGGTCCACTCAGGCCAGCCTATGTCCTCTCGCAGGCCTCCTCCCTGTGGGCCTAAGCAGGCAGTAGGACATCCTTAGTGCTGCTGTGGAAGGAGAAGAGGCTCCTGCCACCACCACTCACTTGCCAGCCAGGAGCCTAGCTTCTGGCTGAACAGTGCTTCCCCTGTGGGAGCATACTGATCACCAAGGGGCAGCTCCTGTGTTGAGCGTCTGCCCCCTGGTGGTCAGTGTGTGTTATAGCGACTGGTTGTTCTGCTGTTTGGATTATTTGCATATTAGCCTTTTGTTATATAGGATATATATATACACATCATATATTTATGTGATACACATATTTATGAATACTAGTACATAAGCATTGAATAAGTATTGGTAGTTTTCCATAGATAATGGGATTACTGACTATTTTTATTTCTTTATGACTTTTTGTATTTTCCCAAATTTTACAGGAAGAATTTTCTCCTTTCATACCAAGAAAAAATAAAGGGTTATTAAAAGGGTGTAAATAGAAGAGAAAAGAATAAAAATATAGATATGTTTTCTTTTTCAAGTAGATTAGGTATTTTAAGATAATTTTCATTTTTTTTTGCATGAGAAATAACAAAATAAACTCACCATATTCACAAACTCATCACTGGGCTATTTCTGCCCTAGTTCTACAATTGGGGAAGAAAAGAAGCACCCTTTAGCTTTTAAAAATATCAACTCATGAAAATACAAAAGAGTCTATTGGCCCAACTCCTACACTGCAGGTGTCTGAAGATTCATGATAAAACACACCAACCAGTCATTCTAGACAAGGACAAAAATCTCAGAAGACCCTTTGAAGAAACCTCCTGCTGACAAGCATGTGTACTTAGAAAAGGGGTGAGGACCCTCTTGCCCCATGATTCATCTTCCCAAAATGTCACAAGGGAAGAAAAGGGTATTTGCATGCCTTTTGGGTAAATGCACTCCCAGAGTGTCAGAGGTTATCTGGCCCCACTGCTCCCCTTTCAGCTGAGGGGAGAGTGTGTGACCTGTAGGGTCACTTGCCAGCCAGAGACAGTGCTCATTATGAACGCAGATCGGATCCCCTTTCTGTTAACAGTTAATGAACACTGGCAGGCGGTGACCTCTCATTTTTTGTATTGCAACACATTTATAATTACAATTCAGCCCCTGCTTAATTAAGAGTTTTAAGCCCATGATCTGGTGCTCCCCAAAGTGTAGTCGTTGGGACATTCATTTGATTAGGACAGTCCTAGGTATTCCTTGAAAGAGATTCTGTAGTCCAGAAAGTTTGGGAAACCCTGAATATTCTTTTCTTTCTTGAAGAATTCCTAAGACATCAGCTTATCAAAGTCTGGGAGGAGCTCCACAGTATAGAAGCTTGTTTAATATAGTTTTTTTCCCCCAAAACTTTTTTTGGGCACAGTTTACTTTTGGTCCCCTAATATCTTTTAACAGCTGAAATTAGTGTTCCTCAAAAGACAGTTTGGGAAAAGTCAGCCAGTCACTTAGTTTGAAGATATAGAACAATTGAATTTAGGACTGTACCCACTGGGCAAGTTACTTCCTCCACACCTCATTGGGTTGCTGACAGAGTATACCTCACACAGAATACAGCCTCAACAAGCTTCAGTGGATTGAGAGGAAACCATGAGGACCAGATCAGTGAAGCAATGGGATCAATCACCAACTCACAATCAAGGCTGTTTCATTTTTATGGAGAGACATTCCAATGTCAAATAAAGCAGAAATGTTGTAAAATTTTATTCATTTGACAGTGAGTACATTCTCTTGCTTGGCTTGGAAACAAAGAATGGTGGATCTGGATAATCCAACACACCATGTCATTTTATAGGCAAAACTGATGCTTACAAAGCCACTTGATTTGTCCAAGGTCATGGAGCTATTCAGGAGACCCAGGGCTTCCACTGAAGTCTCCTTATCCAAGTTTGGGTGCTTCTTGGGCTCCAACTTTTATCCAGCTCTCATTGCCCCAACGCTGACACTCTGAATGGGCATAATGTAAATAAACAGGGCCTTTTAAATGAGACAGATTTGAAATTTTTTATTATTAAAATTTTTTTTATTATCTCAGAGAGGAAAGGAGAGAGATAGAAACATTAATGATGAGAGAGAATCATTGATTGGCTGAGGTAGATTTGAATTTAAACCCTAGACCTGTAAACCAGCAGTTGTGTGACATTGGGCAAGTGACCTAAACTCTTTGTGCCTCACTTTTCCCATATGCTCAATGACAACCATAATCTCTCCTCAAAGACATTAAGAAGATGAAATGAGATAATGCATTACAAAAGCACTGTCATAAGCTCTGCAGGTATGGGATCAGTTTTATCTCCTTTTTATTATAATTTTGAAGAGTTCTTGATTACATTTTTCCCTCAGAATAGGAATTCAAGTATTTTTTTTTCTTCTTCTTCTCTGTGGCAGTTTGTCACTATGGAATGGTCCTTTGTATTTGAGTAATAAGAACCTTTCAATGTTAATAGAAGAAAAATTGAATTAATAACTTAAACTTATTTTATATTTCTCTCCTATCTGCTTCCTTTGCTCCAATCATATTGAGCTTCTTGACATTTGTTTTTTTCTGTTCATACCCAATTATTTTATGTCTCTAAGTGGCTGTTTCATCTGAATGGCATTTCCCCCTCTTTTACACCTTCAAGACTCAGCTCAAATGTCAACTTTTTGATGTCACTTTTCCATACTTGTTAGAATTAATCATCTTCTCCCTTGGGTTCTCACACTATTCTTTTAACACTCTTCATGAACATTTATAAAAATTTTCATTCTTCCCCATCACTGTATGAGCTTTTTAGTGCTGGGCCTGTGGTTATTCAGTGCCCGGTACATAGTATCTGCTTAATAAATGGATGATGGATGGATGAATGGATGAGTAGATGAAAGGAAGGAAGGATTGATTGGTGAGTGACTGTGTAGATGTGATAGGGAGAATGTACACCAAATATATTTAAAAGCTTGAAGTCCACCTAAGGACCGCAGTTTTGCCTGCAGTGAGGAGGTTGCAATTGATTTTGTGATAAAACAAAAGGAAGTTGAAATAGGAAATAGTCAGAAAAGGAAACTTTTATTTTCTCTCTCAAAAAGTTTGGACTTCAGATAAATTGTAGAAATAACAGAAGAATAGGGGCACCAGAAGTCATGCTGTTCCTGCCAAGACTAGTGGGACAGAGAGGAAGGAATCAGACTGGAATAAACCACCGAGGTAGAAAGGTGAGTAAAAGTCCAAACCATGGAGAGGGATTTTGGTATCTATCTCTGGATTGCCCAGAATCCAGCACAATGGCTGGCACACAGTAGGTGCTCAATGAATGATTACTGAACGAATGAGTAAGTGCATGTGCAAAGCACCTACAGAATCCAAGCAGATATATTTTCTCCCAGGAGCAATTAGTGATCTAGAGAACTTGTCTCTGAGCATCACTGAGACAGAATCTGTGATTTTTATGAATAACATAAAATGTATACCTATGGGCTCAGGTAACACTGGTTGACATTCTCTTATTCATTTTTTGTTACTATTATTTTCAAACACTGAATGTTTGCAAATGGATAGCTCTGGGCTGTTGAGTATGGAGGCATGAGCCAAGAGAAAGAAGTCTATTTTCCCTGATGGCAGGACCAGAAGAATTGGACACCGCACTACAATTGTGTTTTACTGGTCCATGGGGAATGTTAGGTATTGAGGCTCTGAAATTGGGATGCAGCTTCAATTTTAAAGAATTAAAACAACAAAATGGGAAGTGAGACTAGGAAATTTCCTTACAAAAGTTTTCCTGGCTGTTGAGTGAGGGATATGCTGTGCTGGATGGATTCAGTTGCTAAAAGATTCAGTCTAGCTTAGATAATTGGGTCTATGATTAGAAAGATAACCAACATAAAATCCAATTTCTATATCCTTCAGATATGGGAGAAAAAGGATTTTGAAAGACTTGTCCTCTTTATTATAGGATTCTTTAAGTCAAGAAGATATTTCTGAAATGTTTGCTATTTGCCAAGAACTGAGTTAGACATTGGGGGCCCAGAGATGAAGAAAACAGCCTCTATTCTCAAGGGGCCTCGTGGGGAGAAATATGTGCCAATGATCAGTGGCAGTACCATGTGATCAGGATTCAAATGGATGTATGAGTGCCAGGGTCTGGGGCCCTCAGTGGAAGTTATTGTCCCTCATATTAAATCGGTGAATCCTCAAGGGCTTCACAGGGGAGGAAGGCTAATGAGGAGAGAGAGTTTGCAAGATGGACAAAAGAAAGAGGATATTCTAGGCAGATGGACTAAATGTTGGGGCAAGACCAGTGCAACTACACTAGACCAGTGGGTATGTGTAAAAATAATCCAGATATGAGATGCTGAGAGGACGTTTGAACTTGAATGATTGTGGCAAGGATGGCAAGATGTGCACAGATTTGAGATATACATTGGAAATGGAACTGGCTGGGCTGGATAAATGATTGGGTACCAGAGATGGAAGGAGGGTATCAAGTGTGACACATTTCTGGCCTGCAAGACACCTTTCACAGGGATGGGAAACCAATGGGGGAGAATCAGACTTGAGGGCTAGATGAAGAGGACAGATTTCAACGTGTGAGTCTGCTGTTTACGGGCCACTCAGAAATATCTGGGTAAATGGATATGGAGCTAAGTCCAAGACTTTGTCTCTTGGACCATGGAAAGAGCTTACTACATCAGCAATTGAGACTCTCCCTGCATGCCTCCTTTCCCAGCAATTGCAAGCACAGGGCTGTGCCCTGCCCATCTTATCTCATTCCTCACCTCTCACCACTGATGGCCGCCCTCCACAGCTCTCGGCCTGAGGTGGGAGGGTGGAAGGTTGGGGGAGCTGACACCCCTGGGAGCAGCCCTTAGCCCATGGTGGACAATTGGAGGGTAAACGCCACAGCTCCCTCATCCCTTAGGAGGGACATCCCTGAGGTGTATTGTGCACTATCAGGTGTCTCCATTGAGGTTTCCCTCAGTTCCCCGCAGCAGTGACCTATTCCCTTGTTCACTCAAGTTGACCCTCTTTCTGTCCCTATTTCACTCCTCAGTGCCTTAAAAGCCTAAACGTTCTTGTACAAGTTGTTTGTACTCAACTCTTTCTTAGCGTCTGCTTCTAGGAGAACCCAACTTGAGACAGGGTCCAAAAGCTGATGTTCTCCATGGCTCTGACTTCCACGTGGCTCCTTTTCAATGGGGTTGCAGTCCCTAACCCACTCCCTGCCCTGTCCTTCTGCAGGACTCAGTGCACATGCCAAAGCTCCAGTGAGTATGGGAGAAAAAAAATTTTGTTTCACATAATCATCTGTAATGGAAACAAGTTATGGAGCTAATAATACTGATATCTTCAATAGACCGAATTAAATTATGCTTCCCATCTTGTATCTTAATTAAAGGGATAAAAACTGTTTCACATTTTAATTAGTAAGTACGTTTCGAAAAGA
The DNA here is from genome assembly GCF_964339955.1 of Pipistrellus hanaki. Classification (NCBI taxonomy): domain Eukaryota; kingdom Metazoa; phylum Chordata; class Mammalia; order Chiroptera; family Vespertilionidae; genus Pipistrellus; species Pipistrellus hanaki. The sequence continues at coordinate 49,357,140 of NC_140511.1, forward strand.
CTTAAATTAATACGGGAGTCATCGCCATAGGAGAGCAGCCTTCTGCCAAGATTCACGAGGCCAGAGGGAGCACGGAGAGCAGAATGGGGTTTTCGTTGTCAACCAGCGCAGCCAAGGCTGGGACCCAGAAACCTGGGCTCTTCAAGTTTTCTAAAAGGATCAGAGCAGGAGCTTGGCGTGCAGCTGGGATGCATGGCCATGGCCTTTTCTGGAAGGTTCCACCCTCCACATGTGATTCTTCTTTAAGACGTCAGAACACTGGGTCCAGAAAACGTGAGGTAACAAGGACCCTTTTAATGACGACGTTTGCCTTGGCTGTCTTCTATGAAGAATGTTCCTGGGGTTCTGGAAGCTTTGTTGACAGAGCCTGGGAACAAGAGGGGCCGTGCCTATGGGCTGGGTTGGCCTGGCTGGCGTCCTGGTCAGGTGCCAGGGGTGGGGGGCAGGCTCCTGGGCTGTGTGCTGTTCCCCTGTGCACAGGAAAATGGTCCTGGTGATGATAATGGGCTCCTGCTGGCTATGTAAGTCCTGCTGCAGTCACGTTAGCAAACTTTTTACATTTTATTCCTACTTTTCACAAGTAATACATACTTGTTTAAACATTTAGAAAATATATATAAGCAAAAAAGAATACCAAAAATGTATGTTCAACATCTGTAACACAAGGTAGTTTCCTCTGGATTTTCTTGGTGGCATCTGCCTCCTGGCGAACATTGCTGAGGATTCTGGGCACTGAGGGGCGGTGAAGACCAGTGCCCATGACTGAGAGGCTCTGTTCTACACTTTTGCTGCTGTCACCATTTGCAGACCCTTCTCACTGTCTTCCACTGCTCTGTTAGCTATTCAGCTTTTCTTTTTGTTCACTTTATTTCAACCATGAGCTAGCTGGCTCCTCCTCCTTCATTTTCCACAGGCTAGTTAACACAATGACCTGAATTAAAGGGTTTGGGTCAAATGGGATTTTAGCATGGAGAAAGGGATAGTAAGCATCGTTATTCCCTACTTGAGGACTTTTTACTGCCTCTCTTCTTGGCCCAGGATTCTGGCTGGCCCTGCTCTCTCCCCCTAACCTCTTCCCCATCTTCTCCCTTCTCAGCTGCCTCACATTTCCCAAAACTTTTCTCTTGAGTTGCCAGGGAGGGACCATTCTAGAATTCCTATGACTTTGTCATGCTAGGTGATTTAGTTTCTTTGTTGGCTGTATCTCGCACATATGGGCTAGCCCAAAGCCTTCCTTTCGTAGCCAAAAGGCCAGGAATTTTTTAAATCAGACAGTCAATTACTCATGAGATGAATGTGCCATTCCTCTAGGAGACAAGCAGTGGGGGTGTTATTTGTTTATTTTATTTCACTTCACTGCACTTTATTTCATTTATTTTCTCCTTCCCCTAAAATAAAGTTTTAATGAATATTTTTTTAGTTATATTGGAGTGGGGTGGGATGGGGAATGTGTGCAAACCCTTAATCACGATTTTAGACATAGTTCTTGGAAATTAAAGACCAGGTCAGGAAATGGGAACAAGTTCAAGGTTATTGGTTTATTCCAGGGGTCTTCAAACTACGGCCCGCAGGCCACATGCGGCCTGCAGAGGAGTCTGATCCGGCCCACCAGGTTTTTTGAGCAGTGAGCGCAGCCGAGGTGTTACAGTGGGAATTAGTAGTTCATATAGTCCGGCCCTCCAGCTCTCTGAGGGACCGTGATCTGGCCCCCACTTTAAAAAGTTTGAGGACCCCTGGTTTATTCTGTCCAATTGCAACCCCACACTCCCCTCAGCACTGCTGTGTTAGGCTCTGGTTCCCCTATCCTGGCCAACATTGGTACAGTATATCTCAGAGGGGAAAGAATGAAACATTTTGATGGGTGAAAATCACACACACATGTTGATATAGTTTTGAAATTGGTTCCTGAGCTGTGCGGGCAAAGTGTGGGAAACAGGAGCCCTCTGTGGGAGCCCCACAGGTCACCTCTTTGACACCAAGCTTCCAGTTGGAATCTTAAGCTCTGCTTAGCCATTTATCAAAGGATTTTCAAATGTCACTTTCCAATTTGCATTGGACCTTTTCTACATATTAATGCAATTCTGTTACAAATGTATGTATTTTTGCTTCTCTACCTTAAATTTGCATTGGAAACTAATGAGGCTACAGAGTGAGCCAGCCCCCTAGGGAAAAAATGATCCAGTTGCTTTCCCTTGTGGTCTGTTCATGAGGATGTCCTCAGAGGGGTAATACAGGTAATTCAATCAATTGCAGAGCCCTGCCCTGAATTATGGCTGACAGGGCTGGATCCTCATCCTTGCCCAGCTTCCCCAGGTGCTAGGACCCTGGACAACCTTGTGGAGCTCCCAGCATCACCTATGCCCGAGGTCCTCCAGAACTTGAACTTTCCAGAAAGTACAAGTACAACTAAGGAGTTGCAGACAGGAAATACTGGATAAATGCTATTTTTCTCTCCTCCTGAAACCCTAGTTCTCAGCCCTAGCTTCCTCCTTTGCACATCAAACCACCACTAAGTCAAAGCTGAGACAGCACACAGATCTAATATCCCACCGTGCCCTGTGTTCTCCCCAGGAGTGATTATCCCAGGGTCGTGGGTGCCAACCTCAAGGCCACAGTTGTCATGGCTGGGCAGGAAGAACGTTTAATGCAATCCACAGCTTGGCTGATAATTGCCTGTGGGCTGAGGCTTAGAGCGGGTGGGGCAGGTTGAGAATGGGATAGGGGGGAGGGTGTGTTTAAGTGTAGTCCTTGGCTAGTTTAATTAAATTGAAGTTTACCTTTGATTATGAGTATCACACAGAGCAGATTTGCAATCTTTTGTATTCTAAGGCAAAATGCAAAACTGAAAAGTCTTATCATTTTCTGACAGTCACTACAGATTTCTGTGTACCTTTGAGTCTGGTTTAAACAACTCACAGTTGACATTGAATATTCAAACAGATGTTAATTAAGGCTTTTGCCTATCTTCCTATTCCATCCTGTATTAGGCCACATTTGGTCTTGTTAGGGTACCCCTCCTGTGCCCAACCCTGAGCTCCTGCTGTCTTGTCCCCAGGTTGTCCTCCTCAAACTCCCAAAACAGCCTTCTGAATAATTAACTGACTTCTGCTGAGGACCTTCTTTTGAGGATGGATGGGGGATAGAGAGCATGTAGCCCTTTAGGCTCGCTTGATTAAACTGGATGAATACTAGACTCCTTAGCAACTGGCTGGGCCTCAAAGCCGACCATGTGACATATTTGCACTGTGCTTGCATGTTTAAAGTGGCATTGATCTGTCTGGAAGATGCATTAGACCACACTGACACGCCCTTCCCTGGCACAGTCAGATTAGGGGCCCCCTGCTCCTAGGACTCCCATTCTAGATAAGCTGGGGTTCTACTATTCAGACAGCTAGGCCCAATGCTGAGATTCTACTATTCAGAGAGCTAGGCCATCCCCCAGCCCCAGGCATTAACTTCCCTGCACTTCACAGCTGTGCCTGGTGACTCAGGCCAGCGGCAGAGGAGAGAGACCAGGTGCTGGGAGTGAGGGCTGAGAACAGTCTTTGTGACACAGGTGAGCTCAGGTGGGCTGGAGGGGGATGGTACGGGGCATCCACAGCATCTGCTATGTCCACAGATCCCAAAGGATGCCAGCAAATAGGAAATGGCTTTCACTGTGGGTGCTGGTTCTCCTGGGTGTGTTTCAGGTCGTGTCCAAGCGCAGGGTAGTGCTCAGCTTCTGGGAAACTCAGGATGACTCCTCTGCTCTTCAGCCACGAAATGCTCCTGTCTGGACTTCCCACTCCTCATTTCCTCACTTTTTGGGGAAACTCTGGAGCCTCTGTGGTTGGGGGAGACTTGCTCTTGGCTTTAGTGGGAAATGCCACCCCTCTCCCACGGCTGACAGTCTCCCCACCTCCACTGACCCTACCCTCACCCCAATCTGAGGCTGGCACCTCTGCCCTGCCAGAGGGCCTGGTGGCGACCATCTGACAGATACAGAACATTTTAATTTTGGGAGCCATTGATTTAGAGCACATTAACAAATGGCACCTGTCAGTCCAAACATTGTTTGCCATCTATCTTGACTTATCTGAGCACTGACTGCATCTAGATGGGAGATAAGTCAGTCCTGAGGGACAGACTGCTGGTAGGGCACTCCACCCCACCGGCCCCACAGCAATAGTTCTTCCAGCCTATTAGCAACAAGGGCAGTGACTCTGAGGATGGCTCAGAAGCCAAGGACAGGAGAAAGCATCAGGAATTGCCTGAGTGTAGCCAAGCACAAGGTCTCTGCCTCCACTATAAGGGTAGTCTTCAGCTACACGTAAGTGGTTAGTTGAAGAGAGATGGACCATTACCCCTTACAGATATTAATAAGCGGCTTCATTTATATAAAAAGTGCCGGGCCAGGGGTTCATCATGGGGAGTTTGCCTCTGTCCAGCTGTGGAGACCTGGGCCCATTGTTTGCCTTCTCTTTTCTTTCATCACACCATCCCTAAAATAAGCATAGAAGTCTGTCCTGCTCCGTTCCATTAGGCTGCTGGGCAGAGCTGAGGCAGGACAGCACCAAGAAAAGTCAAAGGAACCACGGGAGGCAGTTTATTCATAAATCAATGTGGATGAGTCAAAGTCAAGGAAACCTGTGTGGGGTGGGTGAGGCTGGGCAGAGTGACTCACCTGCAGCTCTGGATAGAATTGGTGATGATAGAATTTACTCTCTTGAGTAAAGATAGAAGGAGCAGCAGAAACTGGGCTTCATAGAGGAAGGGTGCCATCCTACCCCCAGTCCTGCCCTAAAGACAGGTCTTCTGCTATGGCAGAGGGCTATTCCCAGATTTTTATGGAAAAAAAACCTCCCCACTTCCTAATATTCCTCTTGCCTTATTCTGATGCACCAAACAAGTCTCTAAAGAATGTTTTGGTGTCCTCAGGGCTGTGCCCTGGTAAAGTGAGCATCAGTTGGTTTTGCTGTGGCATTGTGGTTCACATGTCTTTCTCTCTCTTTCACCTACTCTCAGCCCTGAGCTGTGGAGGATGCACCAACTCTTGGTTAGGGATCAACAATCCCCGGATTCCTAGGTGATCTAGGTATAGGCTGTCAGAACATAACATTCCTCTGTTGGCCATGAAGATTAGCTTGGGATGGCTATAGGACCTAGATATCACCCACAAGATGCAATGAGATGCTTACTGGGGCTTCTAGATTCTTTTATTCTTACCAGCTAGACTTAAAACCAAGATGATGGGATCCCAGATGTCAGGAAGCCATCTTGCCACCATGTGCAGTGGAAGATGGAAGATGGAGAGGAAAAAATTGAGTCCCATGGATACTCTTTTAGCCCTGAATCCAGCTGAAACCTAAAACCAGATATCCCTGGGATTTTCAGCTTTCAAAGCCAATGAAGTCCTTCGTGTTTTAAGTCATTTTGAATTAGGATTTCTGTCTCTTAACCTACAGGGCATTACCTGAAACACCTGGACGAGGGAGAGCAACTCTCTGGTTATCTTCAATAGTTCAGCTGCTGCCAAAACTGGTTTGGCTCAATGGATAGAGCGTCAGCTTGGGGACTGAAAGGTCCCGGGTTCGATTCTGGTCAAGGGCATGTATCTTGGTTGTGGTCATATCTTCAGTAGGGGGTGTGCAAGAGGCAGCTAATTGATGACTCTATCTCATCGATGTTTCTAACTCTCTATCTCTCTCCCTTCGTCTCTGTACAAAATCAATAAAATATATATTTAAAAAATCATCTTTAAAAAAAATGTTTCCAAAAAAAAAAAAAATTAGTTCAGCTGCTAGTCTCACTTTGCACCAGTGTTTTTTAAGCCTGGATTGTAGGTGTGTGTCCCGAAAGACTGATTATTTTGGGGTGAACTGAGGAAGTCTGCTTTCTAAACCTGATTGGCTGAGAACTTGGCCAGGATATAACCCACCGGTGAAAGACCCTTCCTACCAAAACCAGTTTGGCTCGGTGGATGGAACATCAGCCTGCAGACTCAAGGGTCCCAGGTTTGATTCCAGTCAAGGGCATGTACCTTAGTTGTGGGCACATTCCCAGTAGGTGGTGTACAGGAGGCAGCTGATCGATGTTTCTCTCTCATGGATATTTCTAACTCTCTCTCTTCCTCTCTGTAAAAAATCAATAAAATATATTTTTTAAAAAAGAAAGAAAGAAAGAAAGACCCTTCCTGAGTGACCATCTCTGGCACTAAATGATCTCCTTGTGGGTGGCATCTTATTTGTGTATCCTCCACCCACCCACATGCCCCAGGGACCTCCTTCCTTTGTGACGAAGCTGGGAAGATAGCAGGTGCCATCCATCATTAGATAGCTAGGACATCCATCATTCACTCCTTTATGCATTCAGGTGTTCTTTAATTCATTCAACAAATAAATAAACAAGGGAAAGGTGAACAAGAAGTCTAATACAGTTGACTGAGGCAGGAGTAGTATTCAAAATATTGCATTGAACAATTCTGCTGAACCTGTAGCTCTCAAAAGTGTCCATGCAAGGGTAACTCTAGGGAATACTGGTCCATGCCAAGGCCTCTGCCCAGCATACAACTGCTGGGGAGCCAGTGTGAAATGCCATCAGAGGCACTGTCTTTCCCACCAGGGTCTGACCAGAAGCCAAATGAGCAAAGGGGGTTGGCTGGTGAATGGCAAAGGGTCATCGAAGGAGCACAGAGGTATTTCAATATTGTAACATTTTTACTGGTGAGCACCAGCTGCATCTCAAGCCTGAATGGAGACCAGGTTTTGAAGGACTTTGCATGCCAAGTGGAGGGATCTTTGTTTGACCTGAACACAATGGGAGCCATCGGGATCCCACTGAGATTTATACACCATGCTGTCTTCTTCAGAACTTGGAAGTACTAAGGAGTCGGCTTGACCAGATTTGTGATTTTAGGAACACATTTCTAAGGATGGTCCAGAAGATGATTGGATGAAGGACTAGAGACAGGTAACCTGGAAAAGAGGCTGGTGACAGTGATCCAAGCAAAGATGGAGGTCCCCATTAGAACGATCTTTTCCCCATTAGGAGCTTCTAAAGCAAGTGATTTGGAATTACTTGGCTTTGTGTGGGTTAGTTAAGTTTCTATAAAACTCGACACTTTTCCTGATGTGTGGGGTGAAAGCTGGTTGTATTTTGCCGTTTATTTCCTATTGTGTTTAGGAAGTTCCCGAACCCTCTCGGGAAACCTGCCCTTGCCAGATATCGCCCTCCATCCCTTAATGTGGGTGCTCCATGGGGACTCTGAAAAGCTTCAATTTGCTGATATTCATCAGCAGGAGCTGCTGAGCTGTGTAATCTTCCACTATCTCTACTTGAAAGGCCCGAGATAAAGTTTTCTGAAGACTGCTCCTCCTTCACTGCTGGAGGGGAGGGCGCTGAAGTGGCTGAGCCCTCAGCCAGTCACTCCACCAGCAACCCTGCAGAGTCCCTGAATGTTAAACACACAATTGGAAGTGAGTGGATCACCACTTCCGGGAAACTCACGCCTCAGACATTTCCTAGTCACTCCTATGCACTGGGCACTCCACCCCTTTTACACCAAACACTTCACCAGCAGACAGATGAAAGAGGCCCATGCATACCCAACAGCCCTCTTTGATTTCCCCTCTGGGCAAAGCCCACTCAGTCCCTGGGCAGTGTAAGAATGAATGTAGGATCTCCAGGAACTGGCCCTTCCTGGTTCTCCCATTTCCCTAGGGTAATTCTTAGGTGTCCAAAGACAATGGTTCTAACAGGCCATGGGTCATGGGTCAAAGCAAACCCCAGTATGTCAGGTTACCTCTGTCATTCTTTTATTTATTTATTTTTTTTAAAATACATATTTCATTGATTTTTTACAGAGAGGAAGGGAGAGGGATAGAGAGCTAGAAACATCAATGAAAGAGAACAATTGACTAGTTGCCTCTTGCACACCCCCCACCGGGGATGTGCCTGCAACCAATGTACATGCTCTTGACCAGAATCGAACCTGGGACCCTTCAGTCTGCATGATGCTCTATCCACTGAGCCAAACCAGTTGTGGCACCTGTGTCATTCTTGAGTGTTAGAGAGTAACGCTCCCACCGAGATCCCCTCTATTGCACCATGGTGTCTTCTGCAGAACTTGGAGTAAGAAGTAGTTACGAGGGCCCCAAGCTGCCTCTTATCCAAGACCAGCCTTTGGCCATGGGGATGGCTTTGCAATTAAGTATGCAATATGGTTCTCTGCTGATAATTCCCTTGCTGCAGCTAGGAAGCAGATTCAAAGCTGCTTCTCACTGGAGAGCTTTTTTAAAAAAATTCAAAACTGGGCTCTTAAAGGAGACAACGAGTTCTTTTTGTATTGAACATTCAAAAACTGCCATTGTAAAGGACAGCTTTTGATACAAAAGCTGTTCCTCACCTAGACTCTTGGGATAGCCTGTCTGATTTGCTGTGGGGATGAGGAGGGGGAGCAATTGTTGGTGGTAGAAGGGGAAATAGAGAGGAGGAGTCCAAGGACAGGAGAAAGATGAGACAAACTCAGGGAGAATCCCAGCTTCAATCCCAGTTTCCTGAGGGCTAACCTGTGGGTGGGCACAGAGGGGTAGAGAAACTCCCCTGAGGGCACCCAGAGATGCCCAGGAACCTAATGAGTAGAATCTGCTGGGATCCTGGAGTAGGGCTAATGCGAATAACAGCTTACATTTCTGTTGTACTTAGGATGCATCAGGCAGTATTCTATGCTCTTTGTGCATATTAATGTATTTAATCTTTACAGCAGCCCTAAGAGATAAATGCCATTATGATTATGATTGTTTTTCAGATGAGAAAAATTGAAGCATAGGGAAGCTGAGTAATTTTTCCCAAGTCACAGAGCTGGTGAGGATAAAGCAGGGCTGGGAATGAGCTCCGGGGACTGTGCTGGGAACCTCTGTGTAAGGAAGGGTCTGGGGAGTGGGCTGCACCTGCACCAGCAGGAGGATCCAGGGTAAGTTCCTGGGACCCTCATTTTAGTCACCTAGGGCCTAGGTCCTAGGCATTGGGGGAAGGATGGGTAATAATGAGTCGTGGTGAAGGGCAAATGATACAGCCTGAGGGAAATGTGCTTTGTGGGCTGGAGGGCTCTGCACACATGTTCAGTGAGGTTGCTTCGTTTGCTCTTGGAGTGAGGCTAAGAGATTGGCTTTCTAAGGCGAACCCACTGACAGCCCAGATGACTTTGGGATTCTAGGAGGCTAGAGAGGTGGTGAAGAGGCAGGAGAGAAGGACTTCGGGAGGAGAATAGAGCCTGGCAGCCAGCCTCCTTCTAGATGAGGGATGGGGAAACTTTTTTCTGCCAGGGGCCAGTTGGATATTTATAACATCATTCGTGGGCTGTACAAAATTATCAACTTAAAAATTAGCCTGCTACATTTAGTCAAACATTTAATTAACTCACCCCTAATGCCTTTGCAGGGCCAGACCAAATCATTTCGTGGGCCTTATATGGGCTGTGGGCTGGACATTCTAGATACAGAGACAGAATTGGAGAGCTTACTTCATGCAAGACCCCATCCATGGAGCCCTCTTGGGGTTTTTGAACATCCCACTGGAGCCCAGCAGAGGGGCTCCTAGAGCTGACCTGGGGTTTCCAGGTGCTGTCATTAGAACCCTTCCTCTATCCCTCTTCCCTCTTTTCAAAACTCTACTCGTCTCTCAAGATTCTGCTCCAGGCTGCATCCTTCTTTAAGCTTCCATGTAATGGAAGGCTAAAGAAAGCTCAGCCTCCTCTGTGACTCACAGCACTGTGTATTCTGCCTTCTTCCCTTTGTCGGACTTAATTGCCTTTGTCTATGTCCTGTAAGCTCCCTGAGCATGGGTAACTTGTTCACTCCCAAGCAGGCCCTGGACACGTGTTTGTCGAATTGAATGGAGGAGCAATCAGAGTGGCCGGAGCTCTCTTGCTAGCCCTACCGTGATACTGTAGGTTAGTCATGAACCCTGCCTGAGTCACTGGGTCCCTGTCTGACGAGGAGATGGTTGGGCCAGATCATTTTGGGGGTCCCTTTGGCTCCCACCTTCCCAGTGTGTCAGGAACAAAGTGCCACAAAGTGGGGCAGCTTTGAGCAAGGGCTGGGTAGCCTGCATGTCTGAGAGCTGCACCTACCTTCCTGGTGGCCTCCAGAGATCAGACCCTGTGCCCACCCCCTATTTCTGATGCCCATTGGATCTTACGGGTGACTGTGAGAGGGTAGAATTAGCACTAACTTTTATTCACCCAGCAACAAGAATTGGTTGGCAATACTAGTAAGCTGCTTTGCCAATGAGGACATAATCACTTATCTTCAGATTACTCCTCATGATAGCTATTCTAAAATCCTTTCTGGGGATAATCTGAGGGGGAAAAAATAGATGCAAGGATAATGAACTCCATGAAGAACAAAGATACTCAGAGGCTTTTCTTCCTGTAGGGAGACTCAGGCAGGAACCCGAGGTGGTGAGAGCTAGCTGCTCCCCACAATTCCACTCCAGAGTTGTACAAAAATGTATTTCCAATCCAACTCCACCACACATTTCTTCATAGGCCTAGCAGACCCACACCTGCTCTATGAGCTCAGTAAATCCCTGCTCACTACCCTTTCACAGTTGTCCACACCTGCATGACAGGATGAGGCAGAAACAGCCAAATTCCAGATGTGAGATTCTGTGCTACCAGACAAAAGCCTCCAAGACTAATGGTTAGGCCCTGAACCCATGCCGCAGGGGTCAAGGGCACAGGCCTCCCTGGATTCTTTTGTCCTGTTCAGGCAAAGGCAAATATTGCTTACAAAGTATTTTCAGCCAGTCCACAAAGTATTTTCAGCCAGTCCAAATATTGCTTACAAAGTACTTTCAGCATCCCTCATTCCACCAATACAGACTCATTCCTGATTTTCATCTTCCTAATTAGAAGGTCACTATTTTTACCAAGAAATCCGAAACACACCAATTTTCAGAATCTCATCTGTTGATTGAATACAAACAACAGAAGTGCTTACACAGTGGCATCTGACCTAATGTACACCTCTGGAGGGTGTATGTTAGTGGATGACCCCTGGTCTGTGGATTCTCTATTAGGGCCAAAACTGTGAATTGAGTCCCTCTCTGTGCTATTGTATGTAAAAGCAAATTATGGCCATCATAACAAGGAACCACAAACGAGAGACCTTGCAACCCTGCAAATCAGTGAGTTTGGAGAGTCCTTTAGTAAACCTTATTTCGGGCAGCTTCTATTCCTGGCTGGAGATTCGGTCACTGACTGAGTGTAAACCCCAGCCATGAATCCTGACCATCATTACTAGCTGACCTCTGGTCTTGGCTACAGAAGGAGCTACCTAACTCTCCAGAGCCTGGAACCCTGGCCCTTAACCCGACCATGGAGGAGCCTGGCACGGATTTTAGGACAGTCGTGATCATAGCTATTCAGGTCACAGGCTGAGCCTATAAGCCTGAGGGTTCATTTCATAAATTCAGCTTGGTTTGAATTTTATGTCAATTGCATCCCTAGGAGAGAAGTGGATTTTCACTGCCTTACTATACAAACCACTAACTCAGGCCTCTGGGAGTTATTTTGTGAGGGGCTTTTGCTTCCTCTAAACATACTACCTAGATTTGGGGCACATTTGGGGACTCAGAGTCAGTTTAGCATTTTAAGAAAGCTAAAGAATATGTAAAGCATCCTAATAAAAATATAGTTAGAGCCCAGGTGGGAGGAATAATCATTACATTAATGCGAAAGCTCATATTCCCAAAGGCGCTTTTTCTTATGTCAAATCCTTCCCCCTCTGGTTACGGTTCTCAGGAAATGGCAATGTAGTTACATTTCCTTTTTTTTTCTGAGGATGTTGGAATTTCAGAGTCTGTTTTTTGAAGCTCCTCCACTGTTTTATTTATGAAGCATGGTATTATAAAGTTTTGGACACCCTGGGTGCCCATTACAGCTCTGCCACTGGCCAGCTGTGTGAATGTGGGCTCTTAGCTTTAACCTTTCTCTGCCTCATTGGCAAAGTGAGGCTAATGAAACTTACCCTATTGGGGGTCATGGGATGACTAAACTGATGGGTGTTTGTAAAGTTCTCATCATTTAGTAAGTGCCCAGTTAAGTGGTTGCTATGAGTCAAGGCCAACCGAACAAAGAGGCTGTGTATGGACGCAGCATGAGAAATGCTTGCACTGGGCGTGGTGAGTGCTTCGATTCAGAAGAGAAATTATTTGTGAGCCCAGGCCTGACTGGTGGGGAGGGTCTCAGATGAGGGGTACAGTGCACGTAACATTCGGTCATTGGGACCCCTCAATAGGATCCAGACCTGCAGTCATGGAGTGGGAGCCAGAGTGGGCTGGGCAGCTCTCCGGGGGTGAAGGTCGACTTCACTTCCCACGGTGCCTCTGAATCCCTTGGAGAGCTTATAAAGCAGATTCAGAGGCAGTAGGTCTGGGTGAGGCCTGCCAGTCTGCATGTCCAACAAGTACCCAGGTGATGTTAACTTGGACCAAATCTCAAATAGCAAAGTTCCAGAGTAGAGGTACTCAGCCCTGGCAACACATGATAGTCACCCGAAGGGCTTTGACCACATCTACAGAATACCTTCATAGCAACACCCAGATTCGTGCTTGATTGAATCACTGGGTGATGAAGCCTAGTCAAATTCACATATAAAATTATTCACCACACTTGCCAATGGGTCACTCCTGTGGTTACTGAATGCCAGTGCTGCAGATGGGGTATGTGTTTGCCTGTGTATCTATACACACAGATGTGTACTGGTGTTCAGTGTGTAAAGTGGGCATCAATGGAGACAGAAGGAGACTCTCCCTCCCCTTCCCCAACCCTGGCCAAGTTCAGGTCCCTGCCACCCAGTGTCTGGACCATTGCCCCAGTGCCCTAACCATCGCTTTCAGCCTCTTTTTCAGCACAGTTGTTTTTCTCTGCCACATCACAGCCAGAGGCATGTTCTTAAAAGACAAGTCTAATCAGCTCAGCCTCCATTTCCTGGTGTCAATTAGTGATTGCCTCTTGGGCCTCCTTTGGGTTGATCAGCATCACATTCTTTCTCTCCACCAAAGGGCCAAGCTGAGGGGACCAGAGTAATGTAATCGGTAGCACAAAGGTGTTGAGCATTCACTACATGCTGAGCTTTACCTGGATTATTCTATTGAATTTTCACAACTCAGACAAGTATTTTTAATATTCCCACTTTGCCAATGAGAAAACTGAGGCTCAGAAAACATAGCTAGTAAGGGGCAGAGCTAGTAGTTGAACTAATTCAGAGTCCATCCTCAACCCCACACTATACTGCCTCCTGAGAAACATACAATTTGGTTGAACAATTTGGTGTAAAGCACTTTATTGAAATAAATGCATTCAGACCACAGTTTGTTTTAAAAATAATATTTCCACTTTTATCATTTATAGGTAATATCCATGCATGATGAGGTTCCTCCTAAATTGTTTATTTTTCATTGAGATCTAACTCACAGATCATAAATTCATTGTTTTGAAAGTTGACAATTCAGTGGCTTTTAATATATTCATGAAGTTGTGCCACCATCACCAACCACTATCTAATTTTAGGACTTTTTTTTTATCACCCCAAAAGAAACCACATACTTATTAACAGTCACTTTCCATCACCCCACCCCCTACTCCAGCCCCTGACAATCATTAATCTACTTTCTGTCACTATAGACTTGTTTATGCTGGACATTTTATATAAATGAATTCATATATTTTATGGCATTTCTTTGCACTTTTTAAGTTTTGTCCAAGTTGTAGCATATATGACTACATCATTCCTTTTTGTGGCTGGATAATATTCTATTGTATGGTAGGCTGAATAATGACTTCTAAAGATGTCCACCACCTTAAATCCTAATCCCTGGAGTGTTACCTTATGTGGCAAAAGGGACTTTATAGGTGTGATTGAGTAAGGATCTTGAGGTGGAAAATGATCCTGGATTATCCAGGCAACTGTGATGATAAAAACAGAGGCTGGAGTGTTGCACTTCAGAGATAGAGGAAGGGACCACAAGCCAAGGAATACAGGAGGGCACTAGAAGCTGAAAAAGACAAGGAAATAGATTCTCCCTTCAGAGCCTCCAGAAGGAGTCAGTCTGGCCAATACTTTGACTCAGATTAAGGACTTGAACAGATTAAGGACTTCTAGAGTTGTAAGAGAATAGACATATTCTCTTACAGTTTTGTTTTAAGTCACTAAGTTTCTGGCAATGTGTTATAGCAGTTATAGGAAGCTAAAAATATGGATATACCATGTTTTGTTTAATCACTCATAAATCGATGGTTATTTGGTTTCCCCTCCACTTCCTGACTTTATGAATAACGTTGCTATGAACACTCACGTACAAGTTTTGTGTGGGCATATTTTTTAGTTCTCTTGGTTATCTCTAGGAATGAAAATACTGGGTCATGTGGCAACTCTCTGTTTAACACAATTAGGTTTGTTTTGCGGGCTTCTGCACATCCTGAGAGGCCAGTGCAGTATCTCAAACAGGGTGAGCTGATTATCAAGCGAGACCCTGGGGATGGCAGGCAGTTGGGAAGTTCCATTTCTAAAAAATAGAATTTCTAAAACCCAAGCTGCCATTTCACGCATATACAGCCCTTTCAGAGTGCCAACTGGAATGGGGTTGCAGTTATTTTATTTGGTATGAATTTGTTTGAAAATAGAAGCAGGTATGTTATTCCCTAATGCTGGTGCTGAAACAGTGTAGATATGACTAATCTGGTAAAAATAAGCCAATAAGAATTTCACAACAGGAACACATAAGGGCTATGTTTGTCGAATGGATTCAGACAAAACATATATTGCCTGAGTAGCTTAGGTGAGCCTTGGGCCAGGCCCTGGGATGAGCTGTTGTTTATTGGTTTTCAGAGTTAGTTTTCACTAGAACCCTACTGGAGAAGTATTACTTTCCTCCATGTGTAAAATTGAGGATGATGTGGAGGCTGAGAGAGGGTGTCTGGCCAGGTCACAGAGCTGTTACATGATGGAATCAGAATCCAAATTAGATCTGTCAGCCTTGAAGGACTTTTATTGCAATGGAAAAGGAGGACATTTTCTTCAAGGCACTTGTCTGCATTTATGAGTATACATACTGAGAGATCTCCAGCAGTCACTTGATCTAAAACTTCTTCGGGTGACTTTACAGTGGGAAGTTCTTGTGAGGGAGACAAGGCAGGAGCTGAGCAGGACAGGGGTGTGAGCAGTCTGGCAGTGTTTTGTTTTGTTCTGTATTTTTTGTTTCTTGAGGACTTACTACAAGACAGGTTCACCTTTTGGACCTGAGGAAGGGTATAAGGAGTGGTTAAGTCTTCAAGGTGATGCAGCTGGTAAATAATAAAGCCAGGATCTGAATACAATTTTACTGCTTTTTGGTTTGGAATCTAAGACTCAGAAAGAAAGGATTCTTCATCCCAGCAAACATGGTCAGTGAACTCAGAGAACAGAGAGGTCCAAGTAAATGTCCCAGAAGCTGGCAATGGCTTCTGAATTGGTGTAAGTTTGGGAAGAAGATGTAGATGTGCCAAGCTGGGGTGGACCAGAGAGACTCACTGGGTCCAATACTGAAGGTCAGGCACGTTGGGTAGATGTGCAAAGAGCACGTGCTGGGGACCGAACCTGGTCCAGAACTTACCACTGGGCACACTGGGCAAGTGATTTAATCGAAGCCTTAGTCTTCCGATTTAAAATGGGGATAAGGCCTTGGCTGGTGTTCCAAGTGGTTAGAGCACCAGACTGTGCTCTGAAGGGTCTCAGGTTTGATTTCCAGTCCAGGGCATGTGCTTGGGTTGCAGGTTCGCTCTCTAGCCCCAGTCAGGGCACATGTGGGAGAGGCAACCAATTGATGTGTCTCTCTCACATCGATGTTTCTCTCTCTTTCTCTCTCCTCCCACCTCCCTTTTTTCCACTCTCTCTGAAAAATAATGGGAAAAATATTAACAACAACAACAACAACAAAAGGGGAAAAGGGGCCCAGTGAAATTTAGAAAGATCCAGTAAGATGAAGTAACCCAGCAGGTCCCTTTTCCAGGCCACATTGCCCTAAGACAGTTGTCGGCAAACCACGGCTCGCATGCCACATGCAGCTCTTTGGCCCCTTGAATGTGGCTCTTCCATAAAATACCACGAACTGGGCAAGTCTATTTTGAAGAAGTGGCATTAGAAGTTTAAGTTTAAAAAATTTGGCTCTCAAAAGAAATTTCAATCGTTGGACTGTTGATAATTGGCCCTGTTGACTAATGAGTTTGCTGACCACTGACCTAAGAGGTGAAGTGGATGGACACTCCCTGGTGGGGCCATTCTTGGAGGCTCTTCTGAGACATCTGAGGCACCAGAGGCTACAGGGTTTTCCTTTTTCTGTCAGTGATGAGAGGCTGAGTCCTCACCCAATGGCTCACGGGCCCCGCAGGTCACTGACAGCAGGGCCTTGGGGGAGTGGTCAGCATTCTCTGGCAAAGAGCTTTGCAGAGTCTGGAAATCCAATGCAGCTTCCCTCAGCCCACCTCCCAGGAGACTCAGCAACAAAGCTGGAGCAATCCCGCTGGCGGCTGCTTGCTTGTTGCTAAGCGACCAAACATTTGATATTAAGTTCCTGTTGATGAAGCTAATTGCAAAGGTTAATTGTCCTCTGAGAAGAAAAACGCTCCAGGGATGTATTTAAGAGCTGGTCTCTGTGAACTTCTGAGAGAATACACATTTTTGAAAAAATGTGTATTTTGGATGGAGATGGCATCAGCACTTTGTTCTTCCTGCTTTGTTCATCCCTGAGGGCAGAAGTTTTCAAACTTAGAAAAGGAGCCGTTCAAAGGGAACAGCTATTTGGAACTAACTTTATGGAAGAAGGTTATGGACAGCCAACTTGGAGAGGGTGAGGTGGAGGTTAGAGCCCCGCTCATGGGACACGCCCACTGGAGCCACGCCCACTCGGAGCCCCTCCTCACTGCCCAGTCCCCTCACCTAGTGGCTAACCTGTTGTGCTACTTGCTGGTTTCCTGTCTGCCTCTTCATTATTAGACTGTAAAGACCTTGAAAGGCAAAGCTGCGCTGTCGACCTCTGTATGCCGAGTGCCCTCCATAAAACCCGATACAGTACAAGTGCATAGCAAATGCATCTCTAACAAATGACAACCTTATCTGCTGTGGACCAGGCTGGGCCAGGTGAGTGCAGCTAGAATATTTGATTCAAATACTGGAAGCCAATACTGTTTCGGTTGCTGGGCTATGGGTCCCTAGGGAAGCTGGTCAGGGATGTGAGAAAAGAGGAAATAATACCACTTATTGGTTATGTGACCTTGGGCAGGGGGCTCAGTTTCTTCATCTTTAAATGGGTATGATAAAGCCACATTGCATCTCAGGGCTGTTCTAAGAGCTGGTAAAGTAGGAGGCCCTGTGCCTGGCCCAGAGCAGGAGCTCAACAAACGGCAGCATTTTCCTTGTAGCTGTTGCTGTTTTCCAACAAGAGGCTGAAGTAGTGGCTGTGGGACAGCCTGCCTCCAGCAGAAAGGCAATCCTGCTGTCATGCACAGGAGGCCCCAAGGACAGGCACAGCACCCAAACCCAGGGGAGGAGGCAGGGGGCAAGAAGGAGCAGGTGTGCTCTCCAGACCATCTCCATCTCACCAGCGAGGACTGAAGAGGGTTGCCTTCCAAGAAGATGCTGATCCTCTCATTTGGGAGCTGCGAGTGGTGCTGGGATAATGACGTAGAGACCTGCCACTGGTCTGTCTCAGCATCACCCATGGGACCGCTCTGCAGTTGGCAGCATCGTGGAGCCCAGGGGCTTCCTAGGATCTGGGTGGGGCTCAGAGCCTGACAGCTGGGCTTCTGAGGGGTCATTCCTTCAGAGGTGACATCCACTCAGGTCTGCCACATGTTTACTTACCCCCTCATCCAGCCCATGTTTCCAGAGCACCATCGTGTGCTGAGATGAGGGGGCACAGAGATGGAAGGTATGAGCCCTGCTTCAAGGAGCTCATAGTCTAATGCAGAGGCTGGCAAACTTCTCTGAAGGGCCAGCTCATGAATATTTTTAGCTTTGTGGACCAGATGGTCTCTGTTACAATCACTCAACTCTCCACTGTGGTGTGAAAGCACCATAGACAATATGAAAACAAATGGACACAACCATTACAATTAAACGTTACTTAAAAAATTAAGTGTGGCCTACGGGCTGTATTTCACCAGCCCCTTAGAGAAAGACAAAGTGGTAAGTAGATCTTTACAGTAGTGTCAGTGGCAGATGTTTCACAGTGAGATAGGGATCCAGATGAGGAAGGAATATTCCTTTTTGCTTGAGAAACTTCCTGAAGGAATCAGCTGGGTGCCTTTGGGAAAGTCACTCTCTACATTTTGGTGTCTTTAATGGGATATTATAGAGATCACAGGGTAAATATGAGGGTTTATGCACCTAATGCACTGCCTGGGTCATAGTTACCTCCCAAAGCCAACTCAATAAACATTAGCAATAATAGTAGCTAATGTTTTTGGGGGGCCTTTTATATGCTGGGTAGTCGTTCATGCATTTTACATATATTATCTCATTTAAACCTCATAACTATACTAGGAGAGATCTATGATCCTTTCTTTCATTTTATGTATGAGAAAACTAAAGCACAAAGCAGTTAAATAATTTTCCTAATAAGGGAAGAGCAAAGATTCAAAGGTAGATTCCAGAGCTACAACTCCATCCACTATACCCACAGTTACCACTGATATTATATTTTTGGCCCTGGTAAAGCTAGGAAGGACATCTGCTAGTCAGCAGACCTGTTTCTATGGCCAGAGGGTTCTGGGGGCACACTGACTACCCTTTGGTAGGCAGTCTGAGACCAAGCTTCTGGGTCTGGCCAGAGATGGGTGATGCTCACATCCTGTTACCATGACCCCAGGGGGTCATTCCAACTATGTCTGCCTCTAGAACCCAAAGGCACAGGTATGTGGTGGTGTCTTCCATCTCTCTGTACCTTGCTGTAAAAAATAACACACACACACACACACACACACACACACACACAGACGTTGTTTCTGCTGAAGTCAGAATCTACATGCAAAGAGAATAGCTTTCTTACAACCACATCAATATTTTTGTTTTATTTTACAGAGAAAGCAAAGCTCAGTGAGGTCAAGTAACTCGCCCATGGTCACAGAGCATAGTAGAGGCACAGCTGGAATTGACACTAAGGTTTTCTCATGTTAAGTCCAGTGTGCTTCTCATCTTATCAAGCTTCACCTCCCCTTGCTCCTCTTATTTCTTCTCACCAGCTACCCCACAAAACAAAGAAAAGCATATGGAGTCCCTATTCACCATTCGGAGCCATCTTTTTAGAGTTTAAATTCCATGCTATGCCTACAATAGGAGCAAATGAGCCAACTCCATCAAGAAACAGAGCCACAGCACTGTGGGCTGAAAGATACCTTTGTCTGCTTCTTGACTGATGGCCTCCCAGGGATCGGGCAATCTGACTTGCCATCAGAGCTTTTAGCAGCTAATTGCATTTCTTAACTCCGCTGCCTCAGACCAAGTTACACAAAGCACCATTCCTGGAAGTCTGACACAGCTTGTCAGAGTACAGGGCAGAGCCTATCTTACTGGAAATCTCCCTTGGTTTCTGGAGGGGATTCGTACAGAAACAAGCAGGAGCTCCAGGCCCCTGAGAACTCCCAGGGCTTCTAATTAGAGTTGCCCTTGAAGTTGAGGTGTGAGTCAGCCCAGGTAAGCCTGTTACAGACAGCTTTTCTCTGTCTGGGTACTGTCTAAACAATGTAAGCCCTGTAGAGAGTGACTGAACTTTGGCCCAAGGTCAAGATTCAGAGCACTGGATTCCAGGGTAGAGGTTCAATGTCCAATGATTAGTATCTATACCTAGCTCATAATGATAGTAACGATAATAATCAAAACAATAGACAGCATTGATTGAGTTCCTATGGATCAAAAAACATGCTTGCAATACTTCTCAGCATCATCTTCCTCTATTACAACTCTGTGATGCATCATGCTTGTTGGAGGAGATCTACATGCTAACATATGAAAGACCAAGTAGGGGGATGGTCTAATCTAGAGTTATTTCCCCCTGTGCTGGCTGTGGGCCCCTCTTCTGCAGGCTGTAACTACCCTGTTTCCCCGAAAATAAGACAGTGTCTTATATTAATTTTTTTCTCCCAAAGTTGCACTAGGTCTTATTTTCAGGGGATGTCTTATCTTTCCATGCGCTAGGTCTTATTTTCGGAGGCTATCTTATTTTCGGGGAAACACGGTAGCAACGATTTGACCCAGTGGTCACAAGTGAGGTGTGGCAGGGACAATGCTAGTGTGGGAACATAGGGATATTGTATTTCACAATTTCCCTTGCTGTTATATGTGGCCTAGGAGTGGATTCTAGCCAATGGGTTGCAGCCAGATATATATTTGCTACTTTAGCCCTGGCCATAAAACTGTGTTCATTTGCCCACTCTTTCTCTTTTTCTCCACCTAGCTTTGGAGGAAATATCCAGTTAGGCAGAACTCATGATGAAAGAAGCTTAATCCTAGACACCCAGGTAAAGCACCTGTCCCATGTCAGGCTGGGTTAAGCCACTGAAATCTGGCTCATTGGATCTCAGCTCACTAAAGCTAACTGAGCCGAGGGACAATGCTCTTCCAGCCCTATTGCCCCCAAATCACCCCTGATGGTAAGGAGCAGTGTGTCTCCTCCCTTGGCACCCATGTCTTTGCCATCTGGATCATGATGGAGGGATAGGAAGGTAGTTTCAGAAGCGCTGTATCCTGCAGGAGGAGCAGAGTTGGTAACCTTGATCATTTCCTGTGGGTGCGGGGCAAGGGCCTAGCGAAACAGCCTGCCAACTCCAGGCCTCTTTCTTGGTTTTATCTACTGCTCTTTCAAGTCTGCTGGGTTTTGGTCTCATCTTTGGTTCCTCCTGAGTAGATGGGATTCCACCTCTCACATCCTTCAGGTCTTGTAAACTGGAGTACTTCAGAATTCCTTTAGGCTGATAATGGTGTCCATTCTGCTGCCCCTGGGAGGGAGGGGTCAGGGGGCCTGTGAGATGCTGCCACAATCTCCCTCCCCTCCCCACCCCAAAGGGCTGAGGCTGGTTTCCTTATGGGCTTATCTGAGGAGCAAGGGCACCTCTTCACTGGAAGCACCACTTTTTCTCAGAGACAACCCAGTGCAGACTCATTGGGAAAGGACATTTTCTTGGTAGGAAGTTTTGACTTCATCACTTTGCCAAAGATGTGTGGGGCATTTGGCTCTTGTCTGGGCCTGGCTTTGCTTGTAAAGGCCACCAACTGAGCTATAAGTAGCTTGCTTTATTGCTACCCAGAAAAGGTGATAGCCCCTCTTTTTGGGAAGGATGATTCCCAAGTTATTCAAGGCTTTTGGGGCTTCCCCAAGTTATTCCCATACTCTTCCCCCAGATATATGTAAATATGCACATATACACACACATAACCATAGAAGGTAGTTCACTTTATTCCCAAGCATAGCATACTAGGCACATTTTCCACCACAGGGCCTTTGCACCTGCTGTTCCTGCTGCCGAGATCACTCTTTCCTCAGATCTCTGCCTGACCCACTCCCTTCATTCTATTGCTCAGATGTCATCTTCTCAGGGAGGTATTCCCTGACTAGCCAATAAAACTGCATTCCCCACCCCCAGGCATCTGATCTCCTTTCCCTGCTTTATATAACTTCACAGCGCTCATCACATTCCAACCTACATATTTTACTTGTTAGTTCATTGTTTGCTTCCCCTGAACAATATGTAAACTCGAAGAAAACAGGGGCTTTTATCTGTGTTGTTACCCGCTCTATTCCCTGCATCTAAATCAATGCCTGGAACATAGCAGATGCTCAATAGACATTTGCTATATGAATTAATGATTCCCTTTTACAGAACAAGAAGCAAAGTCTCAGAGGGGGTAGTTAGAGTGAGAGAATGTCAGGAAAGATGTTAAGCCCAAGAATTTCTGCTTCAAAGCATTTTTATTCCTGCTCTGCCATCAGACTTCAGGCGTGTGCAATGTGGCCACGGGCTGTTATTATAAAACAGTGCAGCTGAGAGGAGATTATCTGCTGTGTACTCGCCACCCGGCACCAGGCACAAACGAGCTCACTGCTCCCCGTTGGCGGTGTTTCTGTGCTGCCCACAGAGGCATGCACCTTGTCAGCAGCAGCTGTGGTCTTCGGAACTGCTTCACCTCTCCATGGCTTTCCTTCGGCTCCCCACCTGCATGTTGCCTTTGAGGTTTCCAAGCCATGTTTAAATTCCATCAGGCCTGACTGCACTGCTGTCAGGTGTCCTGTGACCTCGTGGGCAGCCACACGTTTCTCACTGGCATGTTGTGTGTGCCTTCCTTCCCCAGGTGGCTCACGGTCCACAGGAGGCGACTTGGATTAGCTCCTCGCATTCTGCTGATCAGGATTTGAACTGCCACAGTCACCCTCTCTTTTAGCCATAAAGCTGTCCGCGGAAGAGATCAAGTCCCGCCTTAAATCGGCAAAGGCTTTCAATAACGCTGACGCCTGCATGCCACCCCAGAGACTCCGGTTCCCTTGGTCTGGGCATTGTAACTGTTAAACTCGCTCCAGGTGGTTCTAAATGTGCAGCCAAGGCTGGGAGTGCTGCTTAGGTGGGCTGCAGAGCCTCGTGCTGAGAGGAGAGGAAAGGAGGGAATACAATGCACCTGATGCAGAAGCATTTCAGAAACAGTCACATCTCATCCCCGAACTGCTGTGCTTTCTCCTCTGACATCCTAGACACTACATTATCCTTAGTGCAATCAGGTCAAACTCACAGCCAGTGGGTCAAATGCATAGTTTTAAACGAGTTTGACATGCTTGCTATTGTCACGACAGAAGGCTGACATTTCTGCTTTCTAGATTCCTTTCTAATCTTACTACAAATGATAGCAACTCGGTGAGTATGAGGTTCTTCCCATTGATGACACATGCCTTCGTTTTCTCATCAGTAAACTAGGCATAATAATAGTAGATAAGCTTGTTGAGATTTCAAAGAGCTAATGCATATAAATTAGTAGTTAACTGTCTGGCACATGGGCATGTATGGGTTGCCTATTATTTTTGCTATTAGGATTCTTGCTCATAGAATGCCTTCTCCAAAGCCCATTGCTACAGATGTCGTACCAGCTCCAATGTAACCTTTCACCTAGATCTTGCACTGCTCTTTAAAGGCCTTTGGCTTAGCCATGAATCTAGCACAACCCAGAGGTGTTACCAAGAAAGTCTCCTACCAAGTCTCTTTAAATCTAAATGTCAGTATCACAGATCTTGGGCCCCTTGTTGAGAGTTTTCTGCTTTGGCACGGGCCAGCCTTACCTGCGTCTGGATCAGCTTTGTGGACCTGATACCATAGTGGTGACTATTCGGAGGGTGGCTGTGACTACACATGCTGCACTCAGGACCTTGAGGCCAGCTTTGTGGCCCAGCTTTGTGCCCCCAGGAAGGACTTTGGAGCATCAGGGACCAACGTGGGCACAGAGCCTCTGTGAATCATGGCCCAAGAGCCTGGATAGGTTTGAGCCTGTGGGTGGGAATCAGAAGCATAGCAACTGGAACCGTTGCCAACAGGGGCAGGGCTGACATGGTAATGAAAAAAACATATGGTCCATTCAAGAGATAGCTAGTTAGTGAAGAAATTGCCCTGGAAATAGAATATTTCTGAGATGGATGCAGAATTCACAGGCTTTAACCATAGATCACGTCATGTTTTCAAACACATTTCTCTTTGTCAACAATTTCACTTATTCTGCAGCTTGTGCCCAAATCAAGAGCCATAATTCCTGCCAATGAGATGGAGCCATGTCATTTGGGTTCTCAAATTGGGTTTGTGTATTGCAGCTAAAAGGCCACCTCGTCGTTTAGCGGAGTTTGAAGATGCACCATCAGCACAGTCAGGATGACAGACGAGAAACCCCCAGTCTGGCAGGGCCTGGCCAAGCAGAGCTGACTGTGCACCTGGCAGGCCCTGGCCACACCTGATGGTGATTCACTCATGTGTGGCCTTCTGCTTTGGGGATGGCAGGTGGGGACTAGAGGCAGGTGCTGCCTGGAACTCCAAGGTCATCTCTAGTCCCTTGACAGCTGCTTCCAAGGTTTCCTGAAGCCACAGTTCACAAGGACCAGCAAAGGACAGAGGCCCTGGGATGCCCTGAAACCCTGGGACCTTGGCTATCTGTGTGAGACAAGGCACCTGCAGTGACAGGAGCCTGGCAGAAGCAGGCTCCGTGAGGCCATAGAGGAGACACGCACAGACATGCTGCAGGGATTGAGTTATTGCAGGTATACAGGAATGTAGGAATGAGAGGGTCAAATTTGGCCACGTGCCTGCCTCTCAGAGGGCTTGACTCTCCAGGAAGGTAGCCAGCAGGTGCACAAGTTGGACAAGTAACATTTGTCCTTTTCCCCCATTGCTTCTCCCAGGTCCACAGAAGGAGGGGTGAAAGCACAAGCCAAACACCTCTCCTTACCAGGTGTTCTGGGTCAGGTCTTTAAAACTCTGCCAAGATTTTCCAATGGTCATTCAAAATTTTTATGTATTTTGGGATCAATTTAAGTAACTTGTATTATTCTAGAAAATCATGTACTTCCCCTAGGATTTTAGGAATATTGATGAAAATGTCCCCTCCCCTCCATTTCTGGCCCAGCATGTAGGGAGCTTAGAAGTCACCACCCTGAGAAGTGGAAATTCAACAACTCCTCTCAGATCCACAAGGAGGGTGAGATTGTAGGACAAATTGCTGCCCCCAAACTGGAGAGACCAACAAGTGAATCCAGAGATCACAACTTACAGGAAAGAAACCCATGAGCTGAAACCTTCTTGGGAACAGTGTGAGGCAGATGGAAACCTGAACTATAATTGCTGAATAAAGATCAAGGTAACAAATAGAGCACAGTAACCAATATGGTAGCTACTAATCCAACTACATCAATGACTGCTAAGTGAACCAATTAAAAGATTGTCAAAGTGGATTAAAAAACAAGACCTGAGAAAGCACTTTAAAGATAAAGACACATAGATTAAAACTAAACGGACAGAGAAAGCTATGCCATGCTAACACCAATAAAAAGAAAGCAGGAGTAGTTATAGTAATTTCAGGCAGTGAACTTCAAACCAAGGAAAATTATCGGGGATAAAGCGGACATTACATAATGATAAAGAGGTCAATTCTCCAAGAAGACATAACTGTCCTTAATATGTACGCTCCTAGCAACAGAGCATCAAAGGTATTGCCATCTAGTTGTTTGTACTGGTCTCTTACAATTTTTTCTGTTCCTCTTAACTATCCCCACACTATTATCCCCCTGAAACCACAAGGGAATTTAGCTATTCTCAGAGCTGTCAAAGGTCTGAAGATGTGATTGTTCAGATCCAGGGTTGAAACAAGGGGTTTATACAAGGAATTAAGGGATGAAGCTTTGGCCTTTCCAAGGGGGAGGATTGCTTTGTATCAGGGCAACATGCAGAGCTCAGAAAGTCAACAAGAGCTAAAATGTGAATGTTCTTGTTGGTAGTTCAGGAGAACAGGGGAGAAGAGGTGAATGGTAATTCAGGTCAGCTACAGCTCATGTCTGTTTCCTCCTCTCCTCCAAATAGGTGCTGGGGCCAGGCCTCGGGGATGAGCTAGGCAGGGGCTATGTTCCTTGGGAAAGAAGGGGTCTATAAGTATATCTTTAACAAAGGCTTCTAATATTTGTGCTGGTTTCATTACAGCCCTTGCTGCTATGCAGACCTGCATGGGAGAGAAAAAAACTATAAAGATGTCAGTTTAAATATGCTTAGTTCTACCTCAAATGGCAATTCTCAGCATGTCACAGAGGCACTGGTTAACTTAATAGGGTAACAGATGGAGCAGATGAGCTCAAAATCATGGTTAATATTTTATGAAGATCCATTAGGTTCATAGGAGCAAACTATAGATGCTATTGATGTACTTTGGTGAGTCATCCATTCTTCCATCCATCCTGGTGTACATATAGACATACTTGTTCCTTTAGATAATGAACCGCTAATGCAGAACTTGTATTTTATTTTTCTGTTTCCCTGAAAGCCTGCATGTATTGAATGCTTAAAACCTATGTTTAAAGAGACTAAGCTTGTTTAAAGAGACTAAGCTCCTTAGAGCAAACTAGCCCTAATTGACCTTTCACCTGGGACACTTCACAGAGAAGAGGGTTCTGTGCTCTGCTGTGAAGCAGGAGAGTCCGCCTCGCTCCCCTTCCTGTCCTGAGTGATGTTAGCAGCCAAACTGAAGAGAACACAGAGTGAAGTCAGGAACTTCCCACCTTCCCCGTTCTATTTCACTCGCCCCTCCACAGAGAATGCACTTGGGCGTTCGGTGGGGCTGAACCAGGAGACTATTCTGACCGACAGACATCAGGCTCTCCTCAGAATCCGTCCTGCTGATTAAGGTTTTCTTTCTGAATCAGTCTTATGTATTGAATTCCTCGTCCCTTAGCGTTAGTTTTCTCCCAGGAAACTCTTCAGTACCTCCTCTAAACAGCCTGCTATGTGGCCCCACCAATCCAATGGGTCCAATAAGAAGAATAGCAGCTAATGTTTATCAAGTACTTACTATATGCCAGGCACTGTAACTTTGTGTGTACGTTAGTTGTCTCAATTCTCAAAATAACCTCACTAGTCAATATTGTTTTGGTTGCAAATTACAGAAAATCCAACTAAAACCAGCTTAAGCTGCAAAGGCAATTTATTGGCTTAAGTAATAGGGAAGCCCAACACAAGCACACGCCCAAATTGCACAAACAAGACAGGACATGGCTCCCTCGGGTGGGTCTTAGACACTTCTCTTTGTGTGTTCCTTAGGAAGTACTTTCCATTTACTTTCTCAGATAATGTTCATTACTATTATCACCTCCATTTTACAGTTAAGAAAACTGAGAGCTCTCCAAAAGATAACCGGTTGAATCCGTGACTATGCAATCACTCATGACTGCTGAAGAGGAGATGAAGGATTTTTTCAGTTTAGCCAATTGGGTGGACTCTGGATGGACTGTTCTTGTTTGAATCCACAACTGAAGCAGAGGAAAGATAATTTTTTGCTCCTCCTATGCCTTTGTCCATCCTTGTGATCTCCCTTGAACCATCAATCATGGAGCTACATGTGAACCTCCCTGACTATGGTTCTATGGGTGGGCATGCACGGCTATGGGTCCAAAGCACCGAGCATCCTGCCCTCTGCTCACACTTCCCCCAGGCCTGCTTCTCTCCGGGGCCCCGCCTGGCTGTCCTGTTGTTAACATCGAAGGACAAATGCGGTCCTGTATTTCAAAGTCGTTGGGCAGATCTGATTAATTTTAGAAATAAACAACATGAAGATTCATCACGAACTTTCAGGTATGAGCAGCAATAAACAAACCCCAAGCATGGAGCACTATTTATTTATTAAAACAGTAAATTGAAGGGAAATGGGCTATTTATTTTGCACGATGTCTTCCACAGAAATAATTGGCTCATTAATCACACTCTCACTGTGGTCATGTTTGGAAGGTCAGGCTCATCAGGAAACTGAAATGGGGGCAGTCTTTACAGCCATCTCCTGTGGAGCCCAGGGAGGCTGGGTGCCCACGGCCTTGGCACCACCTGTGGATCCCTTATCACACAGAGGCAGCCAGGTGGTTGGCAGGTGGTATTGCCCAGTGGTTAACACCACAGCCTTAAAGCAGGGGGTCTGAATTCAAATTCTGGCTATAACCACTAGCCAGCTATATGACCTTGGGCAAGCTATTTAACTTCTATGCCTTGTTTTCTTCATCTGTAAAATGATGCTGAGAATGGACCCTGTCTTGAGGGTATGGTGAGTTGGCAAGACAGGTCTGGGTCAGGTCTGGTGCTCCTATAGGTGTTAGTGATCCAGGTATGGCCTCAGGGTGGAGCACTGGCATCAATGCACACTTGGAGTGTACGATTAGTGTGGGGTTCCCAGGGTCCCCCAAGGGAGGCAGAATGGTGTAGTAGAGGCTAAGAGAACAGGCTCTACAATCAGCCTGAGTTCAAATCCAACCTCTGTCTCTTACTAGTTATATGTCCTTACAGAATGATTTGGCCTTCACATGACTCCATTTTCTTACTTATAAAATGGGGATGATAAATAATAGTTGCTTCCTGATGTTATAATGAATATTAAATGAGAAAATACATGGAAAGTATTTACCTCAGTACCTGGCCATAGAATCAAATTTTGTTATTATTATGATTATGTTTAGGACCTTCCTGGCCTGTGACTTTCCCTAGACACCAAGCATCCTGTACAGGTGAGCAGGCACACTGAACTTCAGCCCTCTCTCCTGGCAGGGATAGTGAGAGGGCCAAAGCCCAAAGTGGGAAGGGCTGAGGGAAGTGTGCCTGCACCTGGAGGGTCTATGCAATCTGAGCAGGTGATTGCAAGCTGGAGGTGGGGAGTCTGTGGGGCAGGACACAGCGCTGATGAGTAGGGAGCCTGTTGGCAGTGGTACCCAGCCAACGAGGGGCTCCAGAGCCCCCGCCCAGTGAGCTGAGGCCCATGGAGAGATGCAGACCCATCTGGGAGGACACCTTCTGGAGCAGCACAATGAAGCGGGGTGGAAGGGCAGATGGAAAGGCTAAATAGGACACCGTGTATGCCTTGCCTGTCTCTGGCTTATCCTCTCCTGTTCTCTTCCCTATGGAAGCCAGAGACTCAGAATCTTTCCCAGGCAGCCCTGACCAACCAAATGCACTCACATGGAAGGGATCTGTTAGCTAGGCCAATGCACAAGGTCAAGGCTCTTTTATAGCATCGAGACCAACTCCAGGCCCCCAGAGATGGTCAGGAAGATCTGAGGCTGAGGCTATTGAAGGAGGCCTGAGTATTGATGATCCTAGAGGGACTGGAAAGGAGGAGGCAAGGCTGACAACATCCTTAGGGACTCAAGCTGGAGGTGGGGAGACCTCTCTCCTTTCTCCTCTCTCTTTCACATCAGTAAAAGGAATAGCTAAACGGGAAGCACATGGTATGGTCAGATTCAGTGCAGGAGGCATTCAGAGGCTGAGGGAGAGATGTGGCTAGGAAGACGGGAGAGGCAGTGAGGTGGCCTGAAGCCTTTTCTGGCTGCCCCCTGGCCTGCTCTGTAGACCACATCAGTGGCTCCTCCACTGTCTGCCTCCAGCTGGTTTGGCCAATGGACAGCTTTGGTCCAATATCTGACAGCAGGAGGAAGGAGACATGGAGGTGTTTTCCCTAAAGCCCCCTAAAGGCTCCCTCTTGGCTGGGCTGTGGGTTCTGCAGTGGGAGTTCCTCCTAAGTTGGCCAGGGTCTTTTGGACAGCCCACTTCCATGAAAGCAGCTGTGAGGGGGTCTGGAAGCACCCCTCCTTCTCTGTCCCATTAGCTCCCTCTCTTGCTTTCTTTGGGAGTTTCACCTTACCCTGCACACACTGCTATCACCCTCATTAAACTCTTCAGTTAACCCCCGAGTGTGCTAGCTGTGTCCAGCCGAGGTCCTGACTCATATGCTGAGTACAGAAGGGTCTTTTTTGTTCTTGTCAGGAAGGGATCAGGTATATTAGGGGCATTTCACTGTCAGGAACTGAGGGTGACCAGGTCTGTGGAAAACTGTCACTAGAATATTCTAGGGGAGCAGAAAGTAATGGGGGGAAATGACTCCGAGTCTGTCTCCTTGATGTGGGGATCATTTCCATGGAGTCCTCTTTGGTAGCTCAGTCCCTTTCAGAAATCCTGGTGTGCCTCAACAAGGAACGCAGGGGTAGGATTTGGACAGAGCACAAAGGGAGTACAGTGCCCCCTAGGGGCTGTTGTGAGGGTGGCAGTGCAGCCCTGGGAACTGGACCCAAAACTTCTGTGTTGAAGTCCTCAACCGCTGTACCTTCGAATGTGACCTCATTTGGAGATAGGGTCTTTCCAGGGGTCATGAGGTTAAAATGAGGTCACTAAGGTGGACCCTAATTCAATACAACTAGTGTCCTTTTAAGAAGAGAAAATTTGGAAGCAGAGACAGGCATGCACAGAGGGCAGACGAAGTAGAGACAGAGAGAGAGGACAGCCATCTATAGGCCCAGGAGAGGGGCCTGGCACACTTCCTTCCCTCACAGCCCTCAGAGGATCCAACCTGCTGATTCCAGGACCTTGGACTTCCGGGCTCCAGAACTGTAAAACTGTACATTTCTGTCTTTTAAGCCATAGTCCGTGGGACTTTGTTACAGGAACCCTAACAAACTATTACATTCCTCAAGAAAAACTTCTGAGCAAAGGAACGAAGACATGGGACACGAACATCCTGGAGGAGAGGGCTGCTGATGTCTGGTGGGTGTGACCGCCAAGAAGCCAGGGCTCCTTACATCCACAGGCTACCCTGTGTCCAAAGTCCCTGTCCTGGATGCTTTAGGCACAGCCTCTGGACCTGCTGAAGGAGAAACCTCTGAGTCCGGTGCCTGAGTGATTCATTTGCCGTTTTTGATGAGACCTACTGAAGATTTTAGGCCAGGAAGGAATGTGCTATATTTGCATTTCAGAAAGGACCCTGTGACTATTGTGTGTGGAGGACAGATGAGGCGCAGTGTGGGAGAGACTGGAGGTGGGTTCACGTGAGTGATGAAGGGGCCCAGGGAATATTACCGAGTTGTCAGGAGGCATCACTGCCTGGGGGACTGAGATACAGGTGGGAGGCTGAGGAGGGAGGGGGTTAGGGGTGAGGGGAAGTCTCTGGCTTGAGCACCTGGTGAGGGTGGTGTCACCGGGATAGGCCTGGGAGGAGGAGTGATAGGTCTGCTTTCAGCACATAGGTCAGCATTATCCGAGGGACAGCACCCAGCTGCCCAGAGCCCATCAGCAGTGGGAGATCAGGCCTGGGGTATAGATGTGGATTTGGGGGGCACTGGTGTTCATGGGGGGGATTGTGCAGGAGGAGTGGGAGTAAGCTGATCTCCCAGTGGCAGCCCTAGAGATGAGCATTTGGGAGAGGGCAGCACGGGGAAGGAGAGGGGAAATGAGACAGGGAGGGGGGAAGAAGAGGGTGTGTCAAGGTGGGCAACTGGGGCTCAGTCCCACTGGGGACCTTTGAGAGACTGGAGGCTCAGACTTCCCATGTATTCCTCTGGAGGGGCAAGAGGCCCACCTCTCACTGGTGGAAGATTGTTCCTGAGAGATAAACTCTGGTGTTTCCAGTCCCAGCATGTGCCTGGGGCCAGAAAAGGGCCTCAGTCAGGGACTCAGGAAGCTGCAGGAGCTGTAGGCAGGTGACCTTCAGGGCCAGTCAGGATATGGCCAGGCCACTGATGGCTTACGCCACTCTTTCTGCAAACAGTTATGTCCATCTTCCTGTGGGGAGAGAGGAGGCGTCTCCTTCAGGAGCTGTGGAGCTGAGTTGTAGGCCAGGCAGCAGGGCTGGCTGTCAAGGGGATCCTGTCACACGGGGCTAAAAAGGCTTTTCTAGTATCAGCAAAGGCAGTAGAAACAGGAAACAAAAGTTGTTTAATGTGCAAATCATTAAAAAAATAATGATCTCACCCCAGGGTGTTCAAGAGCCCTAAACATCTGTTAATGAGCTTACAGCAACAGCATGGAAAGCAGCCAGCTGAGGCTGGGGTGGGCTGGGGTTGGAGTGGGCTGGGGCTGGGGCTGAGGTGGGCTGGGGCTGGGGTGGGCTGAGGCTGGGGTGGGCTGGGGTTGGAGTGGGCTGGGGCTGGGGCTGAGGTGGGCTGGGGCAGTGGTGGGCTGGGGCTGGAGTGGGCTGAGGTGGACTGAGTCTGGGGCTGGGGTGGGCTGGGACTGGGGGGGAGGGGTTGGGGCTGGGGCCTCCTCACCCTCCTGCCTGCCCCACACCCATCCAGTGCCTCTGCTTTGGAGTCCCATGGCCCTGGACTTCTGACCTTCAAACCTCCAGCATATACTGGAGCCTGGACTGGACACATAGTCTCCACTCCAAGGAGGTCAGGGCCCTCCAGGCCATCTCAGAGTCTTCCACCAGGGCCCGGGCAACTGGGCCCAGGCAGATGGTGAGTGGTATCCCAGGAGGGAGCTGCCCTGTCCGGTTTTAACTGCCCCCAGGTTAACTTATGAGAGAGGGCGCCACTCTTGGGTTTTCTTCTGGGGTGATGTTGTTGGGAGTGGTTGATGTTGGGGTGTCTCTGATAAGAGAGCAGGATGGGTGGGATTTGCAGGGGTGGGGGGAAGGTAGCGATGGGTATAAAACAAATGCCTCCAGGCAGGTGGAACAGACATGAGTGGGTGTTGTTAGTGCAGGTGGGGAGGGCTATGGATGTCGACAGGAAGGGGAAATGTTGGTGTCGGTTGGTATAAAGGTGTGGATATTGGTGACAGCGACTGGGCGTCAGGATGTCAATGGATGAGATTATAATAGCTCAGACTTTAGAGCACCTATTATGTTACCATCACGGCTCTGTTTTACATAAATGTACTCATCTCATTTTTATAATAATCCCACAAAAGATACACTATTAGTACCCCCATTTTTAAGGGGGGGAATGGAGGCACAAAGAGGTTAAGTATCTGCTCAGGGTCATTCAGCTGGTAGATGGCAGGGATGAACGGGGCTGTCTGGCTCCAGAGCCCATGCTCTTGGTCCTTCCGCTCCTCATGGGACGTTGTGTGGCAGGCACAATGGGAGGTGGGTGGGCTGAGGATGGGGACACTCTGGATGGGGTGTGACGTCGAGGTGTGAACGGGTGGGGCGGTATGAATGGATGTTGCTGGGAATGAGGCCTGGGCCAGTACAGGAGGGAGGGCGTGTGTGCACTGGCTCAGGGCAGTGCTGGGCAGTCATTCCCAGGCATTAGCAGAGAAGCAGAATCACCTGGAGGGCTTGTTTATGGTTTGGGAGGTCCAGGTGGAGCTTGAGAAGTGTTTTTCTAATACATCCCAGGTAACGCTGATGCTGGTGGCCTGGGGAACTGATTTGGGAGTACTGGGACCGGAAACACGCATGAGTGATGGCGAAGAACAGGAAGTGGTATTTGAGGGAGAGAGGAGGTGGGTAGAGTGAGACTAGAACTGAGAGTGACTTTAGAAGTATGGGATGTTGCAGAAACCGGTTTGGCTCAGTGGATAGAGCATCAGCCTGGGGACTGAAAGGTCCCAGGTTCGATTCCAGTCAAGGGCATGCACCTTGGTTGTG
Source organism: Pipistrellus hanaki (assembly GCF_964339955.1). NCBI lineage: Eukaryota > Metazoa > Chordata > Mammalia > Chiroptera > Vespertilionidae > Pipistrellus > Pipistrellus hanaki. Next base: position 49,390,283 of record NC_140511.1, read on the forward strand.
GGCACATCCCCAGTAAAGAGTGTGCAAGAGGCAGCTGATCAATGATTCTCTCTCATCGATGTTTCTAACTCTCTATCCCTCTCTCTTCCTCTCTGCAAAAAAATCAATAAAATATATTTAAAAAAAGAAAAAAAAAAGAAGAAGTATGGGATGTTGCAGCTATAGGAAGAGTTCCACCGGTATGAGAGCAGGCATGACATGCTTAGGTAGGCAGAGGGTAAGAAGGATGCCTGTGGCAGTGGCCTGGGAAGCTCCTCCGGTCCCTCTGGGTGGATCCGGTGCTAGATGGGGTGCTCGATGTGCAAAGGTGGCGAGACAGGAGGCCCCTCTTCCCTTGGGGTCCCTTAGGTGCAGGAGGTTTCTCTATGTTATCAGCTTTTCAGCTATAAATTACTAGTCTCTGCAGGGCCCAGAGAACTTGAGGGGTGAGTGGGGCCGAAACCTGTGGATAAAGGGTTTCCTCTCCTAGTTCAGTCTAGTCTGTCACTCATCATAGCTCTAGTATGACCTAAAGTGTAGGAGGTGGTGTTGGGGTGTTCAAACTAAACACAGGAGCCCCCACCAGAGGACGGTCTCTTGGACCGGGACAAGAAACACCAGGGGAAGCTGCTGGAGGGACAGAGGATTGGACAACAGGCTGCAAGAAGGACAGTCGCCAGTTTCCCCAGGCTGGGCCTATGGGGTGACCCTAACTGACTGAGCCATGCCATGGGTTGAGTCATGTCCTCCCACAAAGATGTGTCCTCAATCCCAGTGCCTCAGAATGGGACTGTATTTGAAAATAGGGTTTTAATAGAGGCAATCCAGGGCAAATGAGGTCATTAGCATGGGCCCTTAGCCAACGTGACTGGTGCCCTTAAAAAAAGGAGAAAATTTGGACACAGAGACGAACAGAGGGAAGACGACCGAAGACATTGGAAGGAGATGGCCTTCTGCAGGCCCGGCGGTGCCTGAGCCACCAGGGCTTGTAGAGAATCTCCTCACAGCGCTCAGAAGGAACCAACGCTGCTCACACCTCGAACTCAGACTCCCGGCCTCCAGAACACCGAGAGAGTGTGTGGTTCTTTGTTCCAGCAGCCTCGAGAGAGAAAGAGAGCGAATGCACCACAATTCACGGAAGGAGCCAATGGGATGGCACTAACGACTGGCAAAGGCATTTGCTGTGGGTGGTGTCACTGCTGAGGGGCTGAGCGGTGGACAGCACTGGGAGGTGACAGAGGCCACCTCAGGAGAGAGGAGTGCGCTGGAGCCCAGCAGATGGCCATGGGAGGACGCTGCAGGGGCCAGTGAGCACTCCTGCTTTCTCTGGGGCGAAGAACAGAAGCTAAATTCCAGACAAGATGTCCCCGCGCTCACAGTGGCCTCCTCACCACTCTGGGCCTCACAAAGGAACCTGGCGGCTCGCACCACACGCTCCTGCTGCTTGTGGGGGCCCTCGGGCCTCCTTTCTCTGGGGCACGGAGTCGGCAGGGCGAGCAGGGATGTGTCTGTGGCTGTGAGGACTCCGGGTTCAGAGGAGCCAGGCATGCATCTCCCCCAGGCAAAGAAGACTGCAAAGAAACCCTTTTCTTAATAATAGTATTTTATTGACAGTTATAAATATTTTCCACTTGTCCCCTATTTACAGTTGCAAAATAGTTTATGATATTCACTACCTCCACCCACCCATTCAGCATCTTTCTAGAAACTGCGTGAAAATTGAATAGGAAATAGAAAGCTTCTTAAGGGGGAGAGGGGCCCACCAACCTGGTTCCAGGACTTCCAACCACCCACACGGACAGCAGACAACGTTGCAGCAGGTGCTACACAGTAGCAAAGGGGCGGGCGGGCAGAGGGGGCGGGTCCCGGCGGGTCAGGACGCCAGGCTCCTCAGGACATTGGTGATGCTCCAGTGCTGGCCCGAACACTTCTGCAGAACCAGCTGGAAGCCGAACTCCGAGTCGCTGTTCTCCTGCAGCTCCAGGCAGCGCTTGGACTTGAGGTTCTGGATGGCGCCTCCCTAGAAGCCGGGGCGGAGAGTGGAGTCAGAGGGTGTACAGGCAACATGGGGAGGTCTGGGAGCCTGAGGCCTGGCAGCTGGTGCCGGCTGGGACTACGTGTGCCTCTAGATGTCTGGGATCCAATGCTACGGGAGGTCTGGGGCCTGCATTCCCACGAAGCCTGGGGCTCCCATCTCTATGTTGGTCTCCTCCCTGAGAATGAACTTTTATGTAAGTGTAATTCTTCACACAGCCGTAGCTTTTCACTAGAACAGAGGTACCCCACCCCAATGTCCGTCTGCACAGCAGGGGTACAGCATGCTGGGTTGCTCCTATCTGGGGGTCTAAGCCCTACTTCCCATAACCATAGACTGGGGCCCTGCTCTGAAATGCCTAGTTCCTTGGGACCACCCCATGATTGGCCTGAATTTCAATATCACCAGACCTCCTGCTTTTAGGGTCTGTGCTCCCAACTGGACCTCTATCAGTGCTGGTCTCAACCAAGTTCAGGCTCCTGAATTCTGTCTATAAGGCCACTGGGCTCCCTCATCCCTGGATATACATGGTTTCCCCATGCTGCTGATATTCTGGAATGTTCTGTAGTCATGCACACTCAGTTTATACCCCAAACACCCTTGGGCTTTTGGCTATGTGTCAGGGTGTCAGCATTTTGAGAATCTCTGAGTTATATTGAAAACATGCTCAGCTGGGCTTCGGCCTCCCAAATGAGCGGAATTGCTTGGGCTGGGTGGTAGACCATGTAAGTGGGCCCCTTGTAGCTTAATGGTACTTGAGCATATGCTAAAACTCACCTTTCCCCCAGAACCATATGTTACTCATCTCAGACATAACTAAGCATCGTTATGGGAAAGCTGGACATTCTCAGTATATGTCCCCCTCTCCCCAGAATCTCATTAGGCACCGATTCCTGACAATTCCACCTGCTTCAGGCCTCATGACGGTCTCCTTATCTCTATCCTTTCGTACTTGCCCTGATTCAGGCCACCATCTTCTCTCCCCTGACAACTGCATCAGCCTCCTCGCTGAGCCCCTTCCCACGTCAGGAGGCAGGGGGTAGTGATCCTTTCAGATGCACATCTGGCCCAGAAGACAGAGCCCGGCTCTGTAGCGCATGCTCATGGCGTGGTGCTGCGTCTCTCTCTGGCCTGGTCCCCCACAACTTGCACACTTTGAACTGCAGCGATACCAAACTCCGTGTAGTTTGCCAAACCCATTTACATTTTCTCAGGATTCCTAGACTTTGAACAAGCTGTGCCTTGTGCCTGGGGTCCTCTCCATGCTCTGCTTCAGGCTACGCCATAGTCACTGAAGGCTCGGGGCCTGCTCCTACCTCCAGAGGCTTCTCACCTTCCACCCAACCCCGCCTCCTCCTCCTCCTCTCCAGTCCCCTGGCTGGCGCCGTATTCTCCTTCTCCTCCTTTCTCCCGCTCAGCACTTACTGAAGTATAGTAAATGTTCTTATTTACTTGTCTTTTCCCCCACTGGACTAAATGTTTTATCAATTTCTGTCTCTCAACATCCAGCAAAAAGCTTGAATGGAACACGACAGGTGATCATTAATCTGGCTGTCATGACTTATAGTAAAAAAGGAATTGGTCACAGGACTGAGTGGTCATTCTCAGGTTCGCCCCAGGCTGGCCCTGGCAGGCCTGGCAACAGGGAGAGGGAGACTCTGAGCCCATCCCCCATTGCACTCAGGTCTATCCCAGTGAACTGTGAGCGAGGGAGACGGAAGTCCTTTCTGGAAGTCATCCCCAGTCTGCCACCACCTCCCCCCGGTAACAACTGGTATTGCAAGAGCACATGGAGACTCAGTTCTCACACCTCCTAGAAAATGGGCAGTATCTGCCCCCGCTGAACAGACACTTCCCTGCTACCAACAACTATACCTATAGCTGTACGACTAGCAGAAAGGTGTGCACCACAGACAGGCATCCAGGTGCCTTCTGAAACATGATTTGTAAAAGCTCCAATTTGGAAACAACCCAAACCCCCATCTATAGCAGGGCGTTTAGAAAACAGCGGTGACTCACATCAAGGAATACTATGCAGCATCAAAAATGGACACACTGGCGCTCTGCTCAAGAGGGGTGAGTTTCACAAATATAACATCAGCAAAGGAAACCAGGCTGAATATATACGTAATCCTACTTCTATAAACTTCCCAAGCAGGCAAAATAAAACCACAGTGTTCAAGTCAGGGTGGGGTTACCTTTGGGGTGGAGGGGGTGGCAAATGACAGGAAGCAAGAAGGGGGCTTTTGGGGTGCTGGTGGCGTGCTCTTTCTGACCAGGGTGGTGCTTGCATAGGCATTTACTTGGTTTTAAATAATTAAGTTGAGTATTTATTTTTGTACGTATATCTGCATGCTTCTGTGTGTATGTGTTGTTCTTCAGTTAAAAAAAATTAAAACAAAATTCCAGCTCCTAGGAGAGACTTTGAGCAGAGAGGGTGAAGGAGGCGGGGAGTGAGAAGCCAGATGGTGAAGGGCTCAGGATCCGTGTGTGTGTGTGTGTGTGTGTGTGTGTGTGTGTGTGTGTGTAACTTTCTAAGATCTCGGGTGTGGGAAATGGCCTTGCAGACAGCAGCAGTGAGTGAAGCATCTCCGCCCTGCCAGCACCTTCTCTGAGGAGAGCAATGACTCACTGCCTGCCCCTAGGATCACAGAGACATCAGAACAAAGGGGTAACTGAAACAGCGGGGGCAGTGGGAGGTGCAGCCAGAGAGAAACCCACAAAGTTAGGCCCTGACAGGACAGGACCAGTGGCCATGAGACAGGGGCTCAGAAAGGACTCATGTGGGAAGAGTCCCCATGTGGGAAGAGACTTTGAAGCCGATCCTCTTGTTCTCGACTGCAACCTGAGTGGCTCTGTACTTGGGCCTCGGGCCCTTTAGCTCTGCATGTCCACCTGCAAGGACAGCCCCCAATCTAGCACTTTCTTTCCCCAGCAGCTCCTCCTAGGAGCATTCTTCTCCCGGTGAACTAAGATCCTGTCTCAGGGGCATCCAGAAAGGGGTTCGAGAACACGGCGCAGGGTCCCGTACTTGGGTCAGCTCCTGCTTCTCCACCACTTCCCTCTGACAGGGGAGGGTGGGGCCCATGTCCCTCAGTTCCATGCTTTTCCATGTTGAGTTTTTTATGGAAGAATTTTGTATACTTTTCCATTCTGGTTGCCCTCCTTTTGCTTTGTGTCACTCAGAACTGACCACAGAGCACAGACCACCTCATTTCCACTGGACGATAAATAGGCTCTTGTAATACAGCCAAGGAATGGGCACTGTTAGTGGCCACACCACAGTCCCAAACCATGAACCATGCTGGGACTGTGGAGGACAGCCTCAAGTTGTCCTCTCAGAGGCTGTGGTCCACCTTGAGGCCACATCCTGTCCCTCAAAGGCTGGATTTTTGGACACAGAGGCATCCCAGTGACACTTGCTCCAAACAAGGCTAGCCCATGGCTCTGCCTGGCCCAGTTTCTATGGCTTCTGTGTAAAAGCTCGCAGCCTCTAGGCCAAGCACATCTGCTGCCCACCCACAGGCTGGGCCATGTGGCTGGTGCTTCTTGGTGGGACTGTATCCAGCTTCTCCTGAGGCTCCAGCATCCGGCCAGCCCGGTGGTCCTACCCACTGCTGAGAGTGCAGTGCAGGCAGGGCTGGATGAAACCAGCCAGCTCTCTTATTCACGATGTCTGCTGGGGGTCTGGCACTCCAGGGGGTGAGATGGAAAGGGGACAGTGCTGAACTTCTTTTCTGGTGGTCAGTTGTGTGGCCCTGGGCAGCCGCTCCACTCGTATGATTCCATTATCTCTAAAGTCAGATGATCACTTCTGTCCTGATTACTGGAGGATGAGCAGGACAGATGGGAAATCCCTTTATCAGCTACAAACAACAAACGGATATGAGGCTGTTCATAGAATCGGGTGGGGGCTCCAGAGAAAGTGCACAGCAAGCAGAGGGGGCCAGACCAAGTGCCCTTCCATTCCACTGGAGATTTTGACTGCTCAGCATGTCCTCAGGGGCTGGGCCAGGCCAGGCCTTGCCAACAGTGGGGCTGCTTCAGCAACCCCTGGACCACGGAAGCTTGGAGGAACTGGTCCCAGACAGGAGGCCGCGGCCCGCTCCTTTCCCACCAGCCACTCAGGAGCATTCTGAGCCTTCTGCAGGGCTCTGTGCCAGGGCTAAGAGAGGAAGGCAGGGGCAGTCTCTGAGAAGTAAAGTGTTCCTTCAGAGACTCAAATATGACATTTCCCAGGCCCTACCCTGGCCCAACCATGCCCTCGGCACCCTAGAGACAGGAAGTGGGGTGACCCTAGGGCAGAAACAGCCAGGGTGGCCTCTGGGAAGAATGTGGAAGAAATGGAGTGTGGCCAAGAGCAGTGTGGGTTGTGGAGAAGCACAGCCTCTGTGAGAGTGTGTGGGGCTGCAGGAAGGGCAGGATGTGAGGCCAAAGAGAGATCCCTATCTGGAAGCTCCGAAAGGAGAATCTTCTACAATGGAGTAGTCAGGCCACCCTGGAGGTCCCAGTGAGCAGAGCCCAGGCATGCATCTCAGAAAGACATCTGGAATAGGGGGAGAAAGGCCAGGCCACCGCTTGGTACTAGAGCTAGAACTGGCCCCTGGTGCTATCTCCCTCGTGTCTTTCTTCTCAGACCTTGGCCTCTCTCACTGAACAAACTCTGGGTTCTTGCCTCTCTCTGGGCAAGTTCCATTCACCGCGATTGGAAAGGAGCTGTCCCTTCCTGGTGAGTTCAGCCCTCTTGGGTGCAGCCTGGTGTTGCTACCAAATGCACCTCTACATGCAGGCTTTGCACCTGGGATAAAAGTAATAATAAGTTAACACTTACTTATCATATGCCCAGCACTGTATCCAATGCTTTGCATGCCCAATCTCATGTATTCCTCACAATAACCCTGAGAGGCGGAGATGCTAATTATTACCATTTTATAGAATTGGAGACTTGCCCAGGATCACACAGTTAGGAAGTGGTAGAGTTAGGTGGGGATCTTGGGAGCCAGCCTCCTTTTCTGTTCCCCACCAGAATAACTGGCCAGCCCACCCACCATTTATTCCACTCCCTGCCTGTCTCAAGAGAGTGGACTAGACTGACAGCTGTTCATGCTCCAATACCTGGGGTCTTCTTGACCAGAGAGGAAAATCACCTTGACCTCCAAGAGGCTCTGAAGAGCCAGTCTGATCTAGTTCTTTTGAAGACTCTCTGCAGAGACATGTTTCATCCATCCATCCATCCATTCATCTATCTATCTGATATTTAATGAATGCCTATTATGTGTCAGGAACATCAGTGACCAAACAAGAAATAATCCTTATCTTAGTGAAAACTATTCTAGGAGGAGGAGCTAACAATAAATTTTATAGTGTGTTAGAAGGTGATAGGCAGCACAACAATGTAGAGCAGTGTGTGTACATGTTTGTACCCCCCTCAAATTCATGTTGAAGGCCTAATCCCCTATGCGATGATATCTGGAGGTGAGCATGGTACACTCATGAATGAGACACAAGAGGGATGACCTCTCTCTCTCTCTCTCTCTCTCTCTCTCTCTCTCTCTCTCTCTCTCATCCTCCCCGCCCCCCTCCCGTCCCCACGAAGACAGTGAGAAGGTTGCCACATGCAAACTGCAAAGAGGGTTCTCACCAGACACTGCATCTGCTGGTACCTTGACTTTGGACTTACCAGCCTTCACAATAAATGTTTGTTGTTTAAGCCACCTAATCTATGGTCATTTTGTTATAGCAGCCTGAATGGACTAAGACAAGCAGGGCAAGAGGGTTTGGAAATGGTGGTGAGGCAGGCTGCAATGGTGAGAGGTGGTCAGAGTGAGCCTCACTGACAAGGTGAGACATGAGCAAGGCAAGAAGGCGAGGAGTTAGCCCAGGGGATATCTGGGGAGAGTCCCAGAGCCCAGAGAAAAGCTCCCGCACCAGCAGAGGCCTGGTGTGTTCGGAGAACAGCACTGAGGCTCAGAGTAGGCATGGGGGTAGACGTATGAGATAAAGCCCAAGAGGTGAGTGTGGGGCAGGTTGTATGGGGCTTTAGAGCCACAGAATGGACTTTGGCATTTTTCCTGGTGACGGGGCCAGCCACTGCAGAGTAGGGCTGACAGGTTACCCATGTCACTCTGCTGTGTTGAGCATTAAGCGTTGGAGGGAGGAAGGAATCGGGGACCTGTTAGCAGGCTCTTGTCCTCACACCCAAGGCCAGCCAGCAGCCTCTGGGCCAGACCCAGGGCTCTGAGGGCTGAGGCTTGATGCAGAATGCCCGCCCGCCCCCGCCCCTTGTGGAGGGTGCAGTCACTTGGTTTACTAGTCCAGTCATCTAAATTATTTGTGTAATACTTACAACTACAGGATCTGGAAACACATAATACTTTTAATTAAAGAATTTAAATAAGGGCAATTAAACCTGGCAGGAGAGATGCTGTGGCGCACAGAGAGCTTAATTGGAAAAGGAACCAAATTAAATATGGAAACAGCATTAAAAAAACCCCTAAAGCTGAATGTACAGACTTAAGCCCAATGATAATCCCTAGAGCTGGGAGCCCAGCCCCCAGCCTAGTGCCTTCTCCTTCGGGGCCTCACTGGGGTGGTGACTAGCATGGGCATGAGAGGCGGTAGGAGCGGAACCCAAGGACATGGGCCCCTGCTCCCAGCCCTGCCTCTGGCTCTCCCTGGCCATGACCCTGGCTAAGTGCTGGTCTGGGCTTCAGTCTTGTCCTTCGCAAAAGGAGCCAGATCCTGTCTCCACGTGGAGCACTGACCGTGTCCACAACCTCATGCGAATCTATGGTCACCCATCAGTCCCTGGGACTGAGGCACTGACCCCAGATCGCACGGCCATGAACTTCCTCCCTGCCTCAGTTTCCCCAAGCGTGTGTCTGTGGCAGCTCGGGGTGGAACAGCTAGTACCAGACTAAGCAACCTGGCTCCCCCTGAAGCTGTAGGCTGGATAGAAGGGTTAGAAAGAGCTCCTAAAGGCTTGTTAAACCTTAGGTCACTGGGCTCCACTTTTCTGATCCAGTAGGTCTCCAACGAGGCTCCAAATGCATTTCTTTAAATTTTCCGGTGCTGGTGGGGGTGGTGCTGGTCCGGGGACTAGAGGGGACCTCAAACACTTTCACCTTGTCCCGGGAAAGGGCTGGGCCCAGCTGGTCGCTGGCACTGGCCTCCCTGAGGAGCAGCATTTGCAGCGTCTGCCCTGAGCTCGTGCCAGTCTCACTGTTGTGATCGCCAGGAGGTCGTGTGCGGACTGCATCCTGTATGCTCTGTTTATTTCAGAGCTCCCCTTCCACTCTCCTTTCTAATTAATTTTTCGTGGGCAAGTGGCCAGGCGAGGCTTTGGCTTTAAGCACAGTGGGCACGGGTGTTTCCAGGTTAAGTCGTTTGTAATCAGTAATTAAATACTTGAAAGCATAGGTGGGATGTTAGTGCTGGTTACAGACACCTGAGTTGAAGCCATTTTGGAGGGGAAATGAATAGTCAATGCTGCATTGACTCAATAAGCTCTTTGGTGTTTGTCTTTCTTCTAGGAGATCTGGTGCCCGAGGGAGATGGGAGATGGGCCTGGGATTCGTGGTGAAGCTCCAGTGGACTGTGGATGGCGCAATGGCAGTGTCAAGTGTGAATGGAAAAGCGAGGCGGGGGTGGGGTGGAGTGGAGGGATGAAGACAGCAGGACCGCAGAGGGAGTGTGCTAAGGTGGCGGGTCCAGCCAGTTCAGGTGCACCTGTGACGTGGCTTGGCAGGGAGACCCAGCCCGGAACTGCCATAGCTGTCATCCACTGGCTTTCCAGAGGTGAGACCAAGGCAGTATGGGCCCCACATTTGACAGAATTCCCAGATTTGACCTTGGACAAATTATTCAATTCTTCTGTGCCTCAGTTTCCTCATCTGTAGAATGAGGATAATTAAAGTACCTAATGACATTATCATGGGGATCAAGTAATCTTTATAAATCAGTTACAATAGTACCAGGCACATAGTAAGCATCATATGAATGCTTGATAAATACATTCCCAAACCTCCCCGAGGTCTGCGTGGTGGGAATCTGAGCCATCGCACTTGGTCCTGGCCCCTCATCTCTGTGGGGTGAGCAGGGGGAAAAAAGGAGTGCTGAATGCCATCTGCTAACGATAACTAAGAAAACAGCCAAGGCCTGAACAGAGCTTCGCCAGTCCCCAAACTAGACAGTTCCAGATTTGCCCTTTTATGTGACATGGAAATCAAAAGCTGTTTTATTCCAAAGCCACAGTGAAATACCCGACTAGAGTCTTTCTGCTCAGCACAAAAGGTCCTCAAAGTTGGTTGGACTTCCTGGCAGAGCGTGTTGGCTGGAGTGGGAGAAAGTCAGAGCTCTTCCCCTCCTGTGTTGGGAAATTCTTTGGCAGAATTAGCGGTGCTCCCTGGGAAATGTGCTCTGCAGATAGGTTCTGTTCTGAGTGGGGTACTCATCCCGCATCAGTTTATCAAATTGGGCCCCACAAATCCGGGGCTCTTGTCCCTGGACAGGCGGGCTTGGCTCTGTGCTCAGCTCTCCTGCCGTCATTCTCTGGAAACTCTCTTTTCTCCTGGCGTTAATAGAAACCTCTTACTGTCCTGGGTGGTCCTCACTTAGAAAATGCATGCATGCTGCACCCAGAAGGAGGCAGCACAGGGTGGAGGTGTGGGGACAGTCGCCGGTGGAATACTGATCTGTGTGCCCTTGTCTCCCAGATGGGTCCTGCTAACGTTTCCACCCAAGAACCTGGCAGCCACTGGGAGTGGCGGCACACACCGTTTTGCGGGGCAGCATGAACTCTTGGGTACCTGATGATTCATCAAAGCCTCCTATTTTACAAAAGCGTCATACAAATGTGTACTCCACTCCATACTGTGCACACACTTGGTTTAGTATCAAACATCTCCACCTCCCTGCCTCCCTCCCATCTGCAGTTACAGTAGAGGGAGAAGTGCACATTGGCCCTGTGACTTTGAGCACCCCACTTAGCACACGCAGTGGGAATCACTACTACTTACAAGTGTTTTCTGTAGGAACTAGGGCATTTCCAACTGAGCAGGGCGCTTTGACTTTTACATTGAAATGTCCTTGAAGTACAGTTGCACTGTTTTTTGTCTGTGTTTTTATTTTTATTTATTTTTATTTTCAGCATGCATGCATGCAAGGAGGACCATCGAAGGATTTTGTTCATCGTTGGGTCTCCCACAAACCTAGCTCCTAGCACATGAAAAGCCTCTAATTAATATTTGTGAATTGTTAAATCGGGGACTCCTTCCTTCGATCAATAGCACACTGGATGTCTGCTCTGTCTCAGGCTTCTCGAGAGGGACTGGAGGTCCTGAAAGTGTAAGACAGCCCTGGCCTTCCGTCTACTGGCTGACAGAAGACAGGGGCAGGGAGTAAAATAACAATTCCATAAAGTGGGGTAAACATGACCCTCACACAAGAAGAAGCTCAGCTCATTTCCAAATGCGTGCTGCTTTTCACTAAGGCAGGCCCGGTGAGGCTTAGTAAAGGTGGAAAAGCCCTTCTCAGGACTGCTGTTTAACTTCAGCTTAGAATGACAGCATTTCAGGGGAGGCAGGCCCTTACAGCCATCCAGTCCAGCTCCATTTAGAGCTGTATAACCTCAAATGGCCTGCCCAGTGTTCTCTCTTCTCTGAACTACCAACCTCATGTCAGGACAACTCTGACTCTGAGGAAGCTGTCCTGGGGTGGCCTTGGATTAATAAGCCCCCTTCTCAACTCCCTCCACTTACCCCATCACTACTTCCAATAGACTTACAATGACTCTCCAAGTCCTCCCAACAGCTGCCTGGCTCCAGGCCCCCATGCAATGGAACAGCCCCTTAGCCTGCTTGCCCGTCTGCAGCCCCCTTTCTTCCACCCCACGTGTACTCTGCTGCCAGAGGGACTCAGACCCCATCACCACAATCCATTGCTTAAGAACCTCCCTTAGTTTCTCCATTTCTCCCTTTGCTTTTAAGGTGAAGTCTAAACTTCTTAGCATGGCAACTGATGACCACCATTGTCTGCTCAAACTAACTCTTAAGTCTCATCTCTCTTATACCCCATTGAAAACTCTAAATTCCACCCACACTAAACCCGATTTCTATTTCTCAAGTCTGCTCTACTTTTTCTTGCCTCTGCCCAGGTGGAGCCTCTGCTTGGAATGTTCTTCTCTCTTTCTACACCTGGGAACTGTCCCACAACTTTCAAGATCCAGATCAAACACGCCTCGAATGTTTCCTGAGTTCTGTCAGCCTGGGGTCCCAGAACACCCTCCGCCTCCTTTCTGCTCTCATCACCCAGTGTGGTGTGTGTCTACATGCCCATGAGCTCCTCCACGGCAGGGGCCCTGTTTGACTCTCATCTGCATCCCGGTTGCCCAGACCCCTGAGCTTCATAAATGTTTGATGAATGACTGAAGGAAAGAATGTTTATTATTGGAAAATTGCTCCTCAGAGCTGTGTGCATCCGTGTTGCCAAGAGATGTTTTCGTCAAACCTGGTTTCTCGGTGTCAGAATCGAGCGCCGTCCCTATTCATCCTGTAGCATTGGAAATTCCGAAGGGCTTCCCAGGGTTAGAGGGAAGGCATTAAACAGAAAGTCGGGGTATGAGATGGAACACTAAGATATGCAAATGCCTCTCTTCTTTGTAGGCCAACGGGGGAGAATTGCACTAGATTATTTTGAAATTAATTCAGCCAGAGTGTCTGGGGAGTTTAAATGCAGCCCTCAGGGGAGTAAATAATGTAGACTGTGCAACCGGAAAGGAGATTTAAAATGCACAACTAAAAGCTCCTTTCAGCCCAACTTCTGCACCGGAAAATTCTAGTTGGTAGGTATCCCCATGAAATGTGCAAAGATTTAAAAACCTGTTGCAAGAAAACATGTCTAAACACATGGCTTTAGTTATTTAAGAGTCTCCCAACATCCTCTGGCCTTGTCAAGAGCAGCTCTTAACCACGGTGGCCTTGGGGATAGATTCCAGGTTGCTTGATAAATATTGATGATTTTGCTTTAAACAAAGATTTCACAAATGTTAATTTCAAAATATCAAGTGAGAGTAGCTCTCTGGATTTGCAAATAGGAATTTAAAAGTATCATTTTCAAACAGTTTCATTAGGAGAAGGATCAAAGCTGTGACTGCCAAAGCATTTTGGGAATTTCAATTAGACGCCTAAGTGGCCGAGGGCTGCCCTGTCCCCACGTGCCAACATGGCCTGCTTTGTTGCTCAGTGTGTCCCTTCAAACAGGAATCGTGCGGGGCTCCCTGTTCAGTGCCATGTGCTGAGATGAGGGAAGGAAGGAGCTCGATTTTGGAGGGTCTGTTTCGAGGACACCAATTGTTTTGTTCCTTTCTCTGTCCCAATCACAGATGGAGAGATGAGATGAGGGTTAGTGAGGGGCACCAAGGCATTCAGATCTGCACAGATGAGCTGAGCCATCCAGTCCACAATCTTGGAGCATATGTGGGAAGGCCGACTGTCTGTGAGGGCTGAAAAGGAGGCAGATGGGCCTGTCTGGGGGGCTGGAATATTGAAGCAGCCTGGGGTCAGATCCAGCCGGTCCGCTAGAACTCCAGCTCAGCTGCACCCGGGCTGTGTGATTTTGGCCAGGTGACTTAATCTCAGTGTCACCTTTAAGATCGAGTGTCCATGATTATCACCATCAAACTGCACGAGGCTGGACACAGAGAGTCCGGGCCATACAGATGGAGCTCTATTTTCCTGGTGATTCCAGAGCCCCTGGGAGGAGCAAGGCCTCTGAAGGGGCCAGGGAGCTTACTTTAGTTCAAGGACCCTTGTATCCGGGTGACACAAAGTCCCCGAGTGGCTGATGCTGGCTGGGCCATGACCTCCAGAACTACTCCAGGGAATCCTGGTACCTCTCGCCTGCCTCTTCCCTAGTGAGTCAAAGTAGACTGAGCTTTTCAAAATGTCCCAAGACACTGCCCTGTGTGGTAACCTCATCCCCTGGAATGATCCTTACTGGGAGGAAGGCAGAGGGGTCATAGATCAGAATGGATCCAGCACTGTCTACACCTGGGAGGCTGGGGCTTCATGTCCGGAGAAGGAGCTTATGTAGAAGAAATTCGAGGGTTTAAAGTTGAGAAAACCCAAGTTTAAATCTCAGCCCTACTTTTTTTTTTTTTTTTTTAAATATATATAATATATTTTATTGATTTTTTTATAGAGAGGAAGAGAGAGGGAGAGTCAGAAACATTGATGAGAGAGAATCATCGACCAGCTGCCTCCTGCACACCCCCTACTGGTGATGTGCCTGCAACCAAGGTACATGCCCTTGACTGGAATCCAACCTGGAACCTTTCAGTCTGCAGGCCGACACTCTATCCACTGAGCCAAACCGGTTTTGGCTCAGCCCTACTCTTACTGTGGGACTTGGTTCAGGTGACTCCCAACTCTGAGCCTGCTTCCTTACCTCGACAAATTAAATAAAATTGTAATAAAACAACAACAATGACAATATAATAACAACAACCCAATGAACTAATGTATGTGAAACCCCTGGCATACAGTAAGCGCTCAATAAATCCTGAGAGTTGCCTGGAGCCTCCCTCTAGCCACAGGTCCCTCTCCTCCCAGACCCTCCTTGGCCCCTGGACCCCTCCCCATTCTCTTTGCTGTGCTTCCTCCTGGGGGGCTCTGGGCTGTTACCTGAGAGAACTGCCAGTGAAGCTTCATCCTCTTGGCTTTGGCGTAGCTGCACTCGATGAGCCGCGGCCGGCTGTTGACGTCCACCAGGCACCGGTTGTCGTCATCGTCAACCGTGGGGCTCAGGACGCCCACGTGGATCTGCTGCCCGCTCGTGTAGTACACGTTCTGGGGGTGGGGGAGAAGGAGGTTACATGCTGACGACCGGAGAGGTGGGGAGGGTTAGCTAGGTGTCTCCTCAAGCATCTAGCAAAGGGATTGCAATCCAGTGGCCTTCATATATTTTCTATTGCAATGGACTAGAAGACATCCTTTCACATGACGACCCAGTACAACATCTGGTCCACATGTGCAACTGAAACACGGTTTTTCAAGAAATGAAACTTAGCCTCCCTACGTGCCAATGCTTTCTATTTTATTCTTCCACTGAAAAGCATTGGTCAAAACCTTTTAAACTGATTTCACCACCCACCGTTTAAAAAATACTTCTTGAATCCATTATTTACAGGCTTGCTGACTTCCTCCCTCCATAAATACTTTATGCAAGATACTGTGCGTGGCCAGTAGCTAGACAGCAGGAAACCTAGACACTCTTAGGGGGTTCAGGGTCTCGGGGAGATAGGAGATATACAACTGGTAACTTCCATCCATCCTAGGTCTGTGCGCAGCAGGGGTTGGCAAACTTTTTCTTAAAGGGCCAGATGGCAAATACTTTTGGCCTTGCAGGAGTATGGAGAGGTCCCCAAGACCAGCCCCAGGTTGGATGATTCACTGACTCAGGACACTGCACATGGCTGTACTCATGACTATGATTTATCACAGTGAAAGAATACAAATCAAATCAGTGAAGGGAAAGGGCACGTGGGGAGAAGTCTGGGGAAACCAGCTCTAAACTTCCAAGGTCCTCTCCCGGAGGTCACACAGGTCATGCAGAATTCCCCCAGCAAGGAGCTGAGACAGCACACATGAAGTGCTCTCACAGATCAAGCACCCAGGGTTTTTTTGGGGGGGCTCTTCACATAGACAGCCTCCACCTGGTATGTATGCAAGTTCTGGACTTCTAGAAGGAAAGCAGGTATTTAGCATAAACCATACAGTTTAAACAACTAGTGTAGGCACCGTAAGCTGCTCTTAGCAGAGTGGGAATGGTGGGAACCCTCCAGAAATCCAAGTTCCTGGATGCCAGTCAAGGGCCAGCCTTGTAAGAGTAAGAAGTGGGCTTCGCCTGAGCATCCTGACACCATCCCTGTGGATTTCCAGTTGACCATCAAGAACAGTTGATGAGCTGCTGTGCCTTCCAGGTGATTGGAGTTGCTGGAGAATTTAACTGATAGGATTTAGGAAATTAAACAGATGCAGTTAAGCATCTCACCCAATCATCGATCCAACAACAAACAGCCTCCAACGTGGTCCCGAGAATTGAGACTAGAAAGCTATGACCCCTGTCCTGGAAGACCTACGGCCACATTGGGGAAACTAACATATCAGGAA
This sequence comes from Pipistrellus hanaki, assembly GCF_964339955.1. NCBI lineage: Eukaryota > Metazoa > Chordata > Mammalia > Chiroptera > Vespertilionidae > Pipistrellus > Pipistrellus hanaki. The sequence goes on from NC_140511.1 coordinate 49,406,465, forward strand.
ATAACGGCCCCAGTCACACTAATATAAGAACCGTCTCTTCTTTCTTCCACTCGCCTACCCCGACTCTTGCTATGAGGAGAGCAGAAACGAAAACTCGGCACCTCCAGAACTTTCCCTGAGTGTGCAAAAATGGGTGGGTGCGGGGGCAGGGAGCGCCTCAGCCTTCTGCCTGGGCTTCCTCCCAAAGATGCACAGCTATTTCTGTCCTTGGGTTGAATGCACCATGCTCTCTCCTCAGGACAGAGTGTAGCTCTGAATCAGCTGGCGTGCCAGGATCCAGGTTTCCTGAGGCTCAGGAGCAAGGCAAGGACAATCAGGGCACCAGTAACTAATGCCCTCTCCTCCACCCCTGTCCTTTGGGCCTGGCTCTGGTCTTCAGGGCAGGCTCCCCAGACACAGCGGCCGCCCAGGTAATAGCTGAGATCAGTTCTACCCACTTAGCGGCTCTGCAGTGCTTGGGGAGATGCCCGAGTAAGTGTGCACTTACTACCGGTACGGCTGTTATCAAAGCTGTTTATTGCTCCAGCGTCTGGGAAAATCATAACAGAGACAGACAGCTGTTATTTAAAAAGCCAACCACGAAGTGCATCCTGAGCAGTACAACCTGGAAACCAGAGGATCACAGAGTGAATAGGCAGAGGATTCGCTCAGGGCGTCACCGGGACACCTCAGGCGCCCAGCCGGCAGTGGATTGAATCTCACATAAAAGAGGGGAAACCGTTCAGTGCAGATGCCCCACATTAGCCCCCTCAGGCCCAGCAGGCGCTGCTGTGTTTTTGGAGTCTGGAAGGTGGTGCCAGGAAGAAATGATTCAGAACTGTGGTTGTCAATGGGGGCCCGAGGGGAAGTTTTGCCAATTAGGGATATCTGACAATGTCTGCAGACATTTTTGGCTGTCCTGGTGGGGGCGGGGGCCGGCTGCTACTGGCATCGAATGGGTGGAGGCCAGGGCTGCTGCTCAACATCCTACGATGCACAGATGGGCCCTTACCGCCAAGAACGACCAAGACTGAAATGTCAACAGTGCTGAACTTGAGAAGCCCTGCCTTCCACCGCTAACAATAAAAGCAGAAACACTTTTAGTTCCTACTGTGAGTCAGATATAACACAAAGTATGTGCTTTATCCCAGGAAATACGAAGAACTACTCCAGGAGATAGGTGCTACTGCTATCCCCATCCTGTAGGTGAGGACACTGAGGCACAGCAGAAGGAAAGAACCTGTCCAGGGTCGCACAGGCGGAAAACAAGAGCAGAGATTCAAACGCGGCAATGTGACTCCAGAGCCACGCGTGACCTCTCACCTCACTCGCTTCCCTCCCTCGGCTCACTCCGGGTCTAGCCGGCAGGCTGGTGTGAAAGAGACTGGGAGGCTGGCTTGGAAGCTTCCCTGAGATCCATTTGAGCCGTGAGGGGCCTGCACTGAGGCAAAAGCAGCAGCTGGAGGGGACTTTTACTAAAAGGCCCATAACACACGGTGGTACGGTGATACGTAGTGCTAAGAGTAGCATCCTTCCTGTAACTCATGGCAGAGGCTGGAGGGCAGGGTGTTACCCAGTCTGTGGATATTTTACAACCCCCTGGGCAGGAAAATGACATCCCCAACCACACAGCTCCCCCTCCAGTGCCAATGATTGATTCAGCGCCTTCTCCACACAGCCCATACCGCTTGGCAGGGCTACAAATCCCAGCTCTGCCTTTCATTCTGACGCTCACAAGAGAAAGAGAAAAATCACAGGCAAAGTGAAAGAACAAACATCCAGAGGCCCTTTCCTCTCCCTCAGGCCGAGGGCAGAAGGGATGACTAATAGCTAAGCAGGACAGCCAGCCCAGAGCCCACAGTGGGCTCCCTACCGCTCTACATCAATGCACACTTCTGCCCTCGGGGCCTCAGAGCCAAGGCCAGGCACGGACCCCCGGGGCTGAAGTCCCTCAGCATCCCTCCTCCTTCTGGCAGAGACTGAGGTGTGGCCTTCCTCGGGACTCTCCCCTCACATGTATCCAACATCACCTCACTGCCAGACTCAGCCACTGGAGAATGTAAGGGCGTGGAAGTTGGAAACAGGAAGTTAAAGCCATTCATCTGAGCGTTTACAAACTCCCTCGGTGGAGTATAAACTAACGAAGGTTTACTAAACCTTAACGCTCCCTCCTGGGCAAAGGCCTCTTGTTTTAGAGCAGCGCTTCTCACATTATGCAGCGGAGGTGGAAAACCAGCCGTGTGAAGGAGACTTAGGGAGGAATGTAGAGGCCACACCTAAAACCCCCTGAGTCTCAAGCCTCCCTCTCACTGTGAGGGGACAGCTGGGTCCTCCATTTATTTTTATGACTTTGATGAGGGTGGCCAACAGGTTGGGAAGCACCAATATTTAGGACAATGGTTCTCAAAATTTGGCCTGTATCACCTGGGGACTTGTTAGAAATGTACATTTTGCACCGGTTCCCATAGACCTGCCAAATCAAAAACTCTGAGAGTCCAGGGATCTGTGCTTTCACAGGCCCTCTGGGTAAGCCTGGCGGAGGTGAACACCTGAGAACCGCTGGTCCAGGAGAAAGGTGGCCTGCTGGAGTAGAGAGCATGGGCTTCCGAGTCAGGTGGGTCTCCACCCTCACTTCCCGGCTGAGAGCCACGCTGGGCCTCAGTTTCCTGGTCTGTAAGGAGCAGTGAGGACTGAAATACTGACTGCTGCTAGCCTGGCCACAGGAGCTGCAGGGCCAGCACAAGGCAGCAGGGATAGCGGTGCTCACAGGAGGGCAGAGAAGACCCTGAGGAAAGGGTTCAGCGTGGGAGATTGGGCCCTGTCCCAGGTATGACTAGCAATGTTTCTAGTCTTGGTATCCACCTGGTTCTGTGGTCAGAAATAGCAGGCAGGGTGAGGGCACGGTGATTGAGGGCATGGTGTGTGTGTGTGTGTGTGTGTGTGTGTGTGTGTGCGCGCGAGAGAGAGAGTGGTGGTGGGGGGTGGACAAGCATAGCTTTGCTTATTAAATCTCATTAGTGTGGTGGCTGTGACACATATTATGTGCCAGCAATGGGCTCTTGGTTCTCCTTACCAAGAATGAGCTACTTGCAGGACCCCTGCATTCAGGACTGGCTGATTTAGGGGCTTAGTTTCTGGTCATTGACCCCTGGACACAGAGGTTAGCTATCCTGCTGAGGGCCACAGGGCACTGATGATAAATCAGGAATGAAGGGGGGTTATTTCCCAAATGATCCATGCTCACTGACCACAGAACCAGGTGGATACCGGGACTGGAAACATTGCTAAACCTTCTGCTTGCTGTGACTATGAAGGAGCAGAAAGGTGGAACCAGGCCCTAGCTCAGCGCTCCCCACATATGAGCCCGTTTCCCTGGTGTGGGAATAGACAAGGCTAAGCACCAGGCTTGGGAGAGAGGTTTATAACTGGCACTCAGCCCATGGTCAGTGGCAGATCCAGCTTAATTCAGCAAACACTCCTTTGTGCCCTCCAGGGTGCAGCCGGAGCTGGACACTGGGGAGCAGAGAGGAGCCAGACATGCCTCCTGGAGGAGCTCTCAGCGTGGTGGGAGACAGGCCTGCAGAAGGTGAGGGACCAGCCTTAGGGCCAGGCTTAGAGCAGACTATGGGGGTGGAAAGACGGATGAAGAGTTTGGATAGCACCCTTTGGAAACAGGAGCTGTGACTTCAGTTGTGACTGTTCCTCCTCTCAGTAGCACATCTGAGAGGTTCTCAGTCTTCTGAGTCAAAAGCATTTAAGGGTCTTGGAAAGTCTAACTTTTGTTTAAGGGCCCCTGGAAATGTCTAGGTTTTGTTTACAAGGTAAGGAAATACCTCGCTCATACCTTGCTCACTCACATACCAGTGTGCTTTCTTCAGTGGGGGAAAGCTAGTGAGGCTGGGGTTCACACAGCCTTGATAAGCCCTGAGAGAGGGTGAGTATGGAAACCTTAGCCAGCATTTGGGTATAAGAGGATGAGAACTGCAGAGAAAGCTCCAGTTATGGGGAGATAACATGGTTCAGGATACGAGCAAGTGCCCTGGCCTGGGATCACTGGCTGAGCCCTATTTTCCTGCAGCCTCTTGTGTCTCTCTCTAGGGGGCAGTGCTTTCCAACTGCCCCCACCTGGGCCTTAGCTCTCATCCTGGCTCTGTTGCAGCATCTGCCCCATTCCATCACCTCTTTGTCTGCACTCCGAAAGATCAACCTGGCTGCCCGACATTGGGGCTTGTCTTGGTAGCTCTCTCCAGCAGAGCCCTCTGACAAGCCAAGGCTATTCCAGAGAGACCTGTGCCACCAAGGGAGGTCGCAGAGAAGGCCCAATCCTGGTGATGGCCAAGGTGGTGGGTCAGGCCCCAGCCGCTGAGAACTGACCTAATCACGGGGAAGAAGGTGTGCACCGATGGGTGCTGCTGTCAGACAAGATGAGAGGGTGCAGACCAGGTCCTGGGGCGGGTGCTGTGAGGTCATTGCACTTGGCCTTCAATATTTAACAATGCCCATTACTTCGCAGGATGGCTCTGACCAAGAGTGGGCCCCAAACAGTGTATTCTGTGACTTTACACGCCCATTGGTGAGAGTGGGGCTATAAGAGGCCAAGACTCTCTCCTCCCATGAATTTTTAACATGAACTCAAGAGAGACAGAGACGAGGCCACTCTGCAGCTCAGCCATGTTCTGCTGGACAAGATCCATGAGCTTTCGTGAGGAGGCAGCTGAGGCTGACCCCTCCTGCCTGCACCAGCCAACCCTTCCTTGGAGTTTCCAAAAGGTATCACCCCAGGTTTCCTCTTTGTTTTTTAGCATAAGTCCCCACATTTATTTTAGTTCTTCTGGTTGTCAACCCCTCTCCTGAAATGACACATTCATTTCTGTTCCCTGGTTCATTGGGAACGTATCTTCAAGAAACCTCACACACCCACTGTCTGCCACTGGCTCCCCTTCGGGCCCCTATTTTGGAAGGTGCTGCTTGGAGCCCTTCAGAGCTGCCTGCTTGTTTGCTGCCAGCTGGATCTATGCCCTAGCACACAGCGAAGACCGAGCCTATCGAGTGCAGGGAGGAAAACATGCTCTGACATCCCTCTTTTCCAAACACAACAGGCTGCCAAGCCGGCATCGATGTGATAGCTAGTGTGGGCTCCCTGACTGATCTGGGAGATTGATCCGCTGCCCGTCCCAGGAGGCCCTTCTGCGCTCCCCTCCTGACTGAGCTATTGCGCATCCCACATTCCCGCGCCACTAGTGTGTGACTTGGCACTTGTGTCTTTAACTGTGATGTGTGAGTAGGAGAGACAGATGTCATTTCCGATCAGAAGCTCTGAGAGCTCTCATGTGATCGACCGTCGGCCTGGAAGTGTCCCAGATGGGGACTGTGCCTTTGGGCCCAGAAAAAAAGAGGAGACACAAGGCTGAAGCTGGACCATCTGACCACAAAGAATGAACAAGACATAAGCTTGACTTGTTCTAAGCCACTGTGACTTGGGGATCATCAGTCTGAGGCTTAGGCTCTAAGCTGATGATGAAGAAATCGATTCTAGAGGAGGAGTGGTGCCAAGCCTCACACTGTGGGACATAGATGTTGGGGATAGAAACCTGGTGCTGCGGAACCATCTCTGCACGCCGGAAAGGTGGTGACCTCTTTTATGTAGGAGCAAAACCATTGGCAAAGCTGTTGCCTGCAGTAACTCCGTAGGCTGACAGCATGGCAAATGAGCTGTGCTTTCGATGACGAGCGTGCCTTTGGGACTGTCGCCTGCTTTGACAAGGCGCTGCAAGAGGAGGATAAGGTGGGGAAACACTTGGGCGCGTCACGTGGCTCAGAAGTGTTTGTTGCTATAAGCCACTTGGATTTTGAGGTCGTCTGTTACTGGAGCATAGTGGAGCCTAAACCAATCAACCATTTAGCTCTGCTCCCTCACCAAATAATCCACAAAATAAAACCACAAAACGGGATGCATGCTCTTAAGGAAAAGTATGAGGGAACCGGGAACTACATGCCAAGGGGACTTGACCTCGTGGGGGCAGAGGGAAGGGGGTTGATTCAAGAGACTGACTCTGGATCTAAATTGCCTAATCCAAGTCCCCACCCTCAGTCATTTGCTGTGTGACTAGGGACAGCTACTAGGCCATTCATGCTCTCAATGTTCTCCTCTATAAAAGCAGGATACAATGATGGTCCCTACCTCATAGGGCTGTCAGGGAATCATACAAACTTAGTGGTGGTTAGTCTTAGCTTAGTAATGTTCTTTTAACACTGGTCACTGTCCACTAGGCTCCAAGTTCCAGAGGGGAGGGACCATGCTTGTCTTGCTCACTGTTGTATATACTATCTAACCCACTGTTTCATGCGAACATATATTCACAATGTATTGGTTGATTAAGTGAATGTGTGAACAAGCTATACCAGGGACACTGAACTTCAACTCAGAAGCCCATCCAAGCTTCCTCCCTGGTACCTGTTTCATACCTCTTACTTTAAGACTCCTCTAAACTTCTCTCTGCCCAAGGTTTGGGCCAGTATTTTCGGCACCACCTTTCAGAGAGCCCCGGGGATTAACAGCTTGGATAGAACAGGATCCTCTCTGTTTTACAAGATTCTTAATATTTACCTTCAGGACACAGTCTGTGCCAGGCCTAACCCCGCGAGCAATGAGGAGGCTCAATGTCTTGCTGGCACATTACAACTGTTATTCTGCACTGAATTAAGAAGAGCTTAGCCTGGCTGGTATGGCTTATAGCTGAGCGTCAACCCATGAACCAAGAGGTCACCTGTTTGATTCCCTGTCAGGGCACATGTTGGGGTTTTGGGCTCAATCCCCAGTAGGAAGAGTGCTGGAGGCAGCTGATTGATGTTTCTCTCACATCAATGTTTCTCTCTCTCTATCCTCTTTATGGATGTTATGGACTCAGAGCAATGCCATATGGCTGTGCTGTGACAGAGAAAGTGCTAGAAAACTAAAGGACATTCTTTTTAGGAATTCCTTTTCTTGCCATATCACAAGGTAGGTGCTCAATAAATATGTTTGGGTGACTAAATGAATGAATGAGCGAGTAAATGAAATAATACAGTGTGAATGTAATAGGGCATTATGATAGATTATAAAAATGGTCCCAGAGTTCCCCGTCTTTGCATGCAAACCACTTTGCAATGTAATTACTCCTTTCAAAGGACCTACTTTCTGTCCTCTGAGTCTGGGGTTGGCCATGTGACTTACTTTGGTCAATGGCAACATTTCCACAGCAAATGCAACACAGCAGAGACCTTGAAAGTACTAACGCAGTAGTACTGGCCCTTTCTTGCTGCCCTTAGAAACCCCGTTCACACCATCATGGGAAGCAGCCTGGGTGAGCCTGTCAGCTGATGAAGTCCAGAAGTTCCCTCACTGCAGCTGACAGCCAACCTTAGGAAGCCTCTCAACGCTGACCGGCAGTGGCTACCGATGCCCAAGCCAGCCCAGCTGAGACTGGCAGAGGAAGGGCCAGCCCAAATTGCTGACCTATAGACTCTTGAGCTAAATAAATGGATGTGTCATAAGTCACTGTATGTTTAGGATAGCTCAGCTTGTAGCAAACGTGTACAGTTGCAGGTGGTTCATGTCACAGGTGTGTTTGTAAAGTATAACGTGTAGGTGCTCAGCAAATTGCTACAACCTTTCCCCACACCCCTGTCCTAATTGAAGAAAATAACATAAATAATTATAATAATGATAATATTTCCCATATAATGAGCTATTACTAAATGTCAGGGAGGCTAAATGCTTTATAAATACACTTACTTAATCCTCAAAATAACTCTAAATAAGTGTGTGTGTGGGGGGGGTAATATGATCTGCCTCTTTAGATGAGGAAACAGAGTTAGACAGAGGTAAATGAATGGGGAGCAAGTGGCAGAGCTGGGAACTGAACTCAGGTCATCTGGCTCCAAACCCAGCTCTCAACCACTACAGTACCTCGCTTCTTACCAAAGAAAGAAAGGATCCCTCCCCTTCTCCCTGCACCCCCACTCCTGAAGAGCTCTTCCCACTCTGCCTTTACCCCACACATCCTGTGTTTCCTTTAAGGTCCAGGTGCAGCACCTCCTCCAGGAAGGCCGCCCTGACTTCTCAAAGTCACCGTGACCCAGCTTCTCTTCTCTTTGGCAGCAGGGACTCTGATCTCTTCCCCTGGCAGAGTGGAGCTTCCAGAGCCCTGGGGATCCTGGGCTGAATGCAGTGGGACACGATGGGGAAGCAGTTCAATGGTGAGGACACAAGGAGCTTTGGAAGTGGTTGCTTTGTCCTGAGCACAAAAGCTGGGAAGCGTGGGTGACTGCAGTGGCTGCGGTACAAAGATATGTGGTTTCTCCATCTGGATTCCACCACCTCTTTTCTCCCAACCTCCCAGTTCCCATGGGCCCCGCTTGCGTACATAACATCTCCGAACTCCTGGTATGCTTTGCTCTTTCCCTGGCTCATCTTCCCTTGCTTGCCCTCTCTCATGAGCCTTCCCTTGAGTCTTCATCAAACTCACAGTATCTTTCAAGGACAGCCCTTTCTCACCAAAAGGGACTCCTCCTGTCCCCGCCGAAATGGCTCTTCCTGGAGGACACTGCCACTTTTGTGTGCCTTGAATCTGCTGACTCAGCCATCGGGGACACAAATTGGAGCTGACACTCTCCTCTCCGTGTTGCACCCCTACTTCATCCACCTCAGCTCCTCCGTCCCCGTATACAAATACCTTCTCCTTAAGCCTCAGATGTCAGACACCACTGCCCTCTGCCCGCTCTGTTCTTCTCACCCAGTGCGTCCCAGCCACCCTGCCACGTCCAGCAAGGTCTTCGGCATCAGGCTCAGAGCGTCCTCTACATCCCACTGGGCAATACTTCAGGGTCACAGACAATAAATAACCTAACCTGCGCCGTGGCTTCTATGCCAGGGAGGGACGCCGTAGCCACCCACATGCAGGCCCAGCTCTTAGTGCCTGGAACTGCTGGGCCCCTGCAGTCCCATCCTTCATTCCCTACTTTTACCCAACAACCTGTGAACCTTGCCTGCTCACTCCCTCACTTCCCAAATGCCTGCTCATCAGAAAGGCCTTTGGAATAACAACCTTTTCTTCCTTTCCTCCCACACTTTCACCTCCTCCCTCTGGCACTTCCATGTTCCCAGAAAGGCTGCACCCAAATTCCTTCAACTATTCCTTGCCAGCTCCTTCAAGTCTGTAATTCCTAGTCTTTCTGTGTTTGACATCTGTAAACTTCACCTCTGCAGCCTCATTGGCTTTCCCCACACCCGTTCCCTGCATTGCTCACCAGGAACATCAGGAAACTGGGCAAGTTAGACCCACCACAAACTCCTGTCTCCAGCTCTTTCTGGCCCCTCTACACCCCCTCCCTTCAGCCTGCACAGCCTCTGCAGAAGTCCATTCCCCTCGGTGGGTTCCTAAAGCTTCTCTCCTCAGACATAACACATCCCTCAGGTTCTACTTGCAAGGCAGCCTGGGAACCAGTTCCTCCCGAACCTCTCTCCACCCAGGCCTCAGAGGCAGAAGGTCCTACTGGGCTTGGACCACATTCTCTCCTGTCCTTGCCCGTTCGTTTTCACCCCCAGACTATCGCTTCATTCTCTCCAGACCTCCTTCTCTACTGACTTCTTTCTCTCAGCTTTAAAACATGTGGAGTGGGAGGGGGATGGAGAGGAGTCTACACTCACTGACCCCACTTCCTCATTCACATCTCTGGATGGAAGTGCTCTTGCTAATCTATCTTCCCAGACATTCAACAACCACCCCACATATCATGGGCGAACCTTGCCACCCTAGGGTCCCCGGAGGGATGGAAAAGGGGAAGACGGGCTCAGTCCATCTTGTGACCACTTAAAAGGCTTTACTTTGCCATGAATTTACTCATTCCTTTATCCAACAGGCATTTATTAAGCATCTATAATGCCGCAGGCAAATATGATTCAATGACTTCTGAACAGCCCAGAATATTCCGAGGAGCCAAAGATATTGCAAAGACGTAAATGTGTTCTGTAGCCTAATTCTACAAGAATTAAGACCACCATGTCTTTTTTCCTGCAGAAAGAAATCTTATAAAATTTTCTTTTTAAGTGTGTCCTTCACCGAGCCAACCTCCCCTCCCACACGTGTTGCCGCATTTAATGGTGTATTTCTGAGCAAGAAAAAAAAAAAATAAAGCTGTTGCGGTGATTGATTTAGAGGGCCCAGCACCACTAAAATTTCTAGTCTTACACAGTGTTAACCTCAAGGACTCCGCTAAGGTGCTATGCTGGCAGGACTGACACGCAGCGAGAAACAGATTTCAGCAGCTGGGGCAGAGGCAGTGCCGTGACAATGGAGTTAGGTGGGAAAATCAAATCTAAGAATCCATTTATGCCCATCATATATTCTGAACACATCTACTTAGGAACTTCCTTGAAATAAACAAGCACATCCTTAAACGGCCCTGATAGAAACACCATTCAGACGTTCCCCCTCCAAGCCACCAGCCACTCCCAAATCCCAGATCCTGTTTCTTAGGTGCCTTGGTTGTCACATTCTCAGCGAGGGGTGGGACCACCTCCTCCAGGGCACCTTTGGAAATGCGTGGGAATGTCTGGGTCCCTCATGGACACTACGGCTGGTCAGGGTCCTGGGATGCTAAACACCTTGCAGCGAGTAGGACAGTCCCTCACAACGAAGAACTGCCCCACCCTAAATGTCAGGGACTCCCTAGTGAGAAACAGCAGCCAGGAGAGCGAATAGCACAGCCCACTTCTTGAGGGGCTGTGCTCTGTGCTGCGGAGCCCCCCCTCGTAGACTTTAAGGAAACCTTCCCACTTCCTGCTCCAAGTAGATAAAAGAGGAGGTACTTTGGTGGGGACGGGCACTGTACCTGCACTGTTCAAGAGAGGACTCTCTCCTAAGACGCAATGGTTACAATGAATACTCTATCACCGGCTCACTGCTCTTACCCTGGGCTTTCCTGGAGGCAGTTCTTCCAGACCATCTTGAGTGGAGAGTGAGTTACAGAAAGCTCTGTAGGTGTCAGTCAATGTGGCCCTGCCTCTAGGAGAACGCTTGGAGGCTGGGGAATTCTCCTACCTGGGAGTTGGGTAAATAAAAAGGCAGGCCAGCCTGTGTGGCAGCAATCCTTGGTGTCAGGAGAGGCCCTGATGGAAGGAGGTGCCCCCATTCCTGCCTAACTGCCCATAGCACCTGGCCCCGGGATCTGCTTCCATCCCAGTGCGGGAGGGCACATGGCTCAGGCTCCCATCCCAGGGGCTCCATGAAAGAAGATACTGGGTCTAAAGGAGGAGATACAGACCCCAAAGGCAAGAGGCACGTGCAGACCACCCTCGTGAATCACGAGAGAGCTGACCCGCCTGTGCTGAGTCCTGGCCCAGGGTGGATGGGAAGGGCAGTGTCGATAGGGTAGTATTTTTCAAATCTCCTTCAGCCCAGTCTCAGGAACCTGCCATAAGATCTTTCAGGGAAAAGACTGCAAATTAGACTGAGCTTTCTTAGGTCCTAAGCAGAAGAGCATGCCTGGTGGTTGGCTACATCAGCTACACCCTCCCCCGATCTCTCATGGCAGGCTTTGTCCATTCAGCAAGTGTTCTCTGACCCCTCCTAGGGACCCAGCCCTCATCATTCTTCACTGCCGCGGCGTATTGTCCCGTCTCCGTCCAGAGAACGTCCTGGGAGCAGAGGCCCCGGATTTAATGAAACCAGGGAGGCAGCCAGAGCCATGGCTTTGAGCATGATCTCTGTAGTCAGGCAACCAGGTCCTCCCACTTGATAAGTTTGTGGCCCTGAGCAAGTTACCTAAGTGCCCCGAGGCCCAATTTTCTCCCCTGTCCACGTGGGTAAGAGCAGTACCTACTTCCCAGGGCTGCTGAGAGTATTCACCAAAGCATTTAGAAAGATGCTTAGGAACAGGAAGAAAACAAGTGTAAGCGGTTGTCAGTATTATTATCTTCAGGCAGACTAGCAAGCTCTCACAAAGGGCTGAGAGGCTGCCCTCATTAGAACAAGAAACTAATATCGCTGAGCCCAATGCTGTGCCAGGCTTGGTGCTGGGCACGCGTGGGTGTGTCATTTTACTTAAGTCTCAGCACCCATGCCATCTTCCTGACTACGAAGCTGAGACCCAGAGAAGTGGAGTAAGTAGTCAGAGAGAACAGAGCTAAGTCAAGATCTGAATTCAGCTCCCCTGCCAGAAGCAAAGCTCTCCAAAGAATGGTGAGTGGAGGGCTCAGCCTCCCTCTGGGTAATGAGCCAGGGCCATCTTCCCCAGTGTTGGCCCACTGTGATGCTTCTAACAGCTGCCTCTTCCCAGCCTGTGGGAGCTTAATAAAAGTCAGGCAAATCTCACCACTTGCCACTCTAATTGCAGAGTTTGGATGTGACGTGAAGAACATATCATGTGGAATGAATAACAAATCAGGCAGCTCCTTTTTTTAGCCCTGATGCTCGGGGAGCAGCCCAGAATTCACCATCACTTGGTGAAAGAGGTTACCCCTGCAGCGCCAACATCTGTGTGCCCAACACATCCTTCTTCTCCCTCCCTGGACCTGCACTCCACGCTGAGTGATGCACTGGGGCCACCGGCCCTGCTCTGTGTGCAGCTACCAAAAGGGACATGGAAATGGGGTGCTTTTCCAAAAGCAGGTGAGAAATTACCCGGGTGCGCACCCCATCCACAGGCACTAGAGAGATTAAAGCACTTGTCCCAATCACAAGGGGGTGTGGGCAGAACTGGGCGGGGTTCAGAACTTGCCTGACCCCAAGCTGGTGAGTGCCCTGTCACTGTCCTGGGTCCTCTAGAGCAAGAACTGCCCCTCAAACATCCAGCCTGCACTGTGAAAGTGGAAATATGACCTGGAGGAGCTGAGTGACCGCTGCCCAGGGGGAGGGCAAAGAGCAGGGATAGGGCTGGGCAACCACTGCACCACCCGAGGCACCCCTTGCTCTGCATCTTGAGGGGATGATGGCCCCTGGGAATGATGGGAGCCTATAACGTAGAGGCCAGTAAACAAAAAGATCCAAGTAACTCTATCTAGATTAGTCCCCAAATAGTACAGGCCTGGGGGGGTGGGGGAGGGGGGTCCAGCCAAATTTCGTCAGCAGGCACCAGGGCAATACAGCTCCATACAAGAAGTTGTGGAGGACACAGTTTCATCCCATCAGAGCCAAGAAGTAAACTCGGGAAGGTTTTATAAAACCTCACAGCCACTCAGTGCCTGGCACTCTAGTTTATTTATAAACAAAAATCACAGAGAAGTGGGGAAAGCTCCCAAAGGCCGCAAGGAAGGGGCTGGCGATTTAAATTCTTGGCCCACCAAGTAAAACCTTTTCAATTGTCTCTGAGTTGTGACTTGAAACATCTGGAGGTTCAAATAGAACCCATGAGAGGCCTCTGATGTCCCATGCATGGCCGCCGGATAATTGCCAAATAGGGGAGGGGTGATGGTGGCATTATGACCCCATGTGGGGATGGCAGTTTATAGAGAAGTAGCATTCAGACAAAGAAATAAGCAAGTTTGTTCATTTCTCTCTCTCTCTCTCTCTCGCCAAGTAAGAACTTTAACAAAAGAAAAAGAAAAAAAAATTCACAAAGCAAAGGTACCAAAGTCCACCTACAATTCCACACTTTTCTTACTTTTATTAAGCACCCTTCCTGATCTAACGTGGGTAAAAACAGAATACTTCTTTCAACTCAGCTCTCATCTTTATCCCTTGAGTCAAAAAGCACTGCCTGAAGCAGATACGTGGCAGCATCCCTACTCCAGAAACTTTACAAGGAATTCAAGTCCCTTTCATCTTCCTTCTTCTACAGCCAAGAATTCACCTTCCCCTAGGAAAAGCACTGTCTTTTTCTCCCAAGTCGTTTATGGTCCAGAAGATTTAGGCAGAAAGAACGAGAGGAGTCCCCAGACATGGTATTGTCCCACAGTCTCTTTGATGGGCTGAGAAGGTGGTTTGGGGCAGTAGGTTGCAAGTGGTTGCACTGCATAAACTTTAATGATCTAAGGATCTGCCTCCCTCTCCAGACCACGGGACTGGGAAAAGCTGCCTTTGTCACAATTCTTGGCATAAAATAATACTCAGTGCATGTTTCTTGAATGAGCAAATGAATGAGTGAACGAGTGAATAGAGAATCTGTAGGGAGACCCCATTATTATATTTTTCCCAGCAGAAATTTTCCAACTGACACATTAATTAGGACTAATATTCTCAGTTATTTTGGGGACTGCTTGAAATTTGCTGCTAATTTAAATAAAATGGCTACATTTACTCATTATTAAATAGCATGCTTTCCATCAGCTTCCCCTCACCAATTTGGTTAGTTACACCTTTCTCCTACCCAGGGCCTTCCCTGAGATCTGGGTATATCACAACTATATCAGAGTGAACTTTTTAAACAAAATTTAAGCAGAATTTCTCAAAGGGTTTAGACACACATGAGAACTCTGCCCCACTTTCTAGCCCTAGGTCCCTGGTGTCTTTGGGCCTGTAGTGGGCCATGTGACAAGTTGCTCTAAAAAAAAAAAAATTCCTATCACTAGACCAATTTATTCTTCAGGGGAAATGAAACTTTCTAAAATATGAGGACTTCCTGAAAGACAAGTTCTCATATAGTCAATGAATAAAACTGAAGGTAAAACTGGAAGTCAAAATATAGGCATCCTTCCTGGTCCTGTTTTTGCCAGGAACTGTGTGGTGTGACCTAAGGCAGGTCAGTTCAAATCCCAGATGCCATTATCTTGTTTTCTTACTTGTCAGAGGTGGAGTTGATTTAGAAAATAATTAAAGTCATGTGTAGAGACCAGGCTTCTTAGGCATGCAGGAACCCATAACTTCCCACATTCTCTGCTGTTAAGCATGGCCACGTGACGAGCTCTGGCCACAGAAATGAGAGAGGAGGTCATAGGAAGCGCTTCTCAGCTAGGGCATGAAAGCCAGATTTCCAGTCACATTCTTCTCCTCTGGGGGTGCTGTGCATTGAATAGTGTACCTCCAAATTTCCTAGGTGGAAGTCCTAACCCGCTACCTCCAAATGTGATCTTATTTGGAAATAGGGTTGTTGCAGATGTCATTAGTTAAGACGAGGTCATACTGGTGTAGGGTAAGCCCCTAATCAATGTGACCGGCATCCTTATGAAAGGGGGGGATTTGGGCACAGACATGCACACAAGGAGAACAGCACCATGTGAAGCTGGAGTGATGCTGCCACAAGCCAGGGAACTCCCAGAGAGTGGAACAGAAACTTCCCTAGTGCCTTTAGAGGGACATGGCCCTAATGACACCTTGATCATAAACTTCTGGCCCCCTGGCACCGTGAGACAATACAATTCTGTTGTTCAAGCCACCCAGTCTGTGGTCCTTTGCTACAAATGTTCTAGGAAATCTGGCAAGAACACACAGCCCATCTCCAGGATGACCCAGGCCTCTTTGGCTTTCCCAGCTCACTAGGCAGGCCAGACTCAACAAATTCCTGTCGCAGCAGAGTCCCTGTACCTCCCTAGGAAGTGATCTGAGGCTGGTTTTAAGCCTCCTTACCTCTGGGTACTGACAGCTCTGCCCCTTGGCTGTGGGCCAGGTGGGAGAGGGCAATAGGACCCAGTGTTCCCTGTGAGGCCCAGTTACATGAGGCTGTTGTGGCTTTGAGGAAGGAGGATGGGGACCAAGCATTTGAGACTTGCTATAGCTCACATCAGGATGCTGATTTACAAAGCATTCAGGGAAGGCAGCTCCCCAAATTCCTCTCAACCACAGGACAAACTCACAGATTCCCAGACCAAGGGAAGTTCAGAAGAAAAGAATTCAAGGTCAACAGATTGTCAGAGATGGTGGAGCTGGGCCTGGAGGTGGCCAGTCCAGTTTCCTTGTTTGCCAACAAGAAGACAGGCCCAGATACAAGGATCGAGCAATGCTGGAAATTAAAATTGTTGTTACTTTTGGGTGGAGGTACTGACCAAGAGGACGGAGGAGGAAGCCCAGTGGGAAGATGGTGACGGCACAGTGTCTACAAATGTAGAGATTCATTGAGCTATACACTCTGGACTGGAGAGTAACATTATATTTCAATAAGAGAGTAAAACAAAATGAAGGCCCAGAGACAGGTGAGGTGATAATCAGGAATGGTGCCTGCTCACAACTGAACAGCTCCATGGTCCCATCTTACAGACTTGAACAAGTCCAACAGCCTTCCTTCATCCAGTCTCACTGTCTCATTAGTTCAAACTGGCTTATATAACCTCACCTCTATCTCTGGCTTCTGCTGCTGCAATGGCTGATTAAGTCCATGAGTCCCACCCATGATCTCTTAACCAAATGGTTGCAGATATTGATAGGCTGAGAATTTTCCAAATCTTCAAGTTAAGGTTAAATGATGTCATAAAGGTAGAGCCCTGATCTGATAGGATTAGTGTCCTTTTAAGAAGGGACACAAGAGAGCTCACTCATTCTCTCTTTGCCATGTGAGGACATACTGAGAAGGTGACCATCTGCAGGCCAGAAAGAGAGTTTCTGTACACTCTGTTACATGTTGATAGATATAAGATTTACATAAAATAGTCACCCATTATAAATGTCACACCATTGTAATAATGAGACTGACGCGCTGCCTACTGTGCTAAGGAGGCGGTTCACACCATTGTAATAATGAAGAATGAGCTGCCATATTGCGTGGTGTGGGCACAGTGTGACATGCTGACCTGGGATTGACCAGTGATGTCACAGCAGCTGAGCAACAGAACAGACGAGGTGGTGTAGATAACCATGGACAATTGTGGGGAAGTCCCACTACATTACATTGAGTGGCACATAATAATATCCTTTGGTTCTGTATTTTAATACTAACTCTTTAAATATAACTCTTTTAAATACTAACTTGTAATTACACAAACATACATATCTTCTATACTAAAATGTCTTTTTAAAAATCATTGTGCACTTCTGGAGATAAGATAGGTAAACTTTGAAAGTGTTGTCAAGTGGGAGTTCTCCTTCAATGATTGCTCATTACACTTCGTTGAATAAACCATTTTTCTTGCCTGTGTCCTCAACATCCTCTCTGAGTAGCTGAAGCTATGATGGGAAATTTTTCAGGGATAACTTATTTTCCTGGTAGCTGCTCTTCCCTGTCCACCAGAAGAATGTCCTAAGTGCTAGAAAGGGTCTCATGGCTATACATTTTGGCCCCAGCTGTGACCTACTAAAGGACAGAGCCTGGAGACTATGCAATGGACCTCTGAAGGGACTCTCAGGTGCCAGGAGTTAGGGGGAGTCCTGGGTTTCCTCCTGCTAGAGCGAGGCATGGCTGCCAGAAGGAGGACTGTGATTTACCCATCTCTCCCAGGGGAGGCAGGTGCATAACGAAAGACCATGGCATCTCAGCATTTGCTCCCTGCCTCCTTCCAGGCAAGGCAGGCCTGACTCTCCCTTTTTGCTCATCGGGACACCTCCTAACAAAAAGCCCCAAGGCCCCAGGGCCCAGGATACCCAAGACAGAATTTAACTGTGAGGACACAGGCAAGAGAAATGGTTTATTCAACAAAGTGTAATGAGCAATCATTGAAGGAGAACTCCATTGAAGGAGAACTTTCCCCCCCAGATACACGTGCACACCCTGGTTGCAGTGCGGGGAGCTCTCAAAGTACTCACCTGGGGTGTCATTCCGTGGCAGATATACACAATGGGAACATTCTCTGTGTCTGGACCCTGATCAAGACACAAATCGGTCTTCAGAGAGTTCTGCAGCTGAACACCAGGGCAGGGGCGGCCACACCAAAGAGAAAGGAACAGAGAAACAAATACATTAAATCAGGAGAAACAAGCTTCCTACTGACACAGGCTCAATTTCCATAATTAGCCCAAAGACTCTTGAATACTATGGAAACCAACAAGCTCTTTTGCTTTGCACAAAGGTGCTAAGGTTAAGACCAGCCCCTTTGAAGGGAATCATTTACATGTTAAAGAGCAAGCTGGGTCTGGAGAGCTGAATAGGTCTAGGTAATAATAAAAGATCCATCTGCAAGCACACACACAAGAGGGGCATCATGGCCTTCAGAGGTCTCTGGATAGGCCTCTGTTTTTACTCTTCAGGGTTGGGGGAAGTGGGCAACATTCTAGCTGTTTTGGGGACCTGGCACCAGGCCCTCACTGCCCAGCATATCCAGCAGTGATTTGACCAATCCCCAGTGGAGGCCCAGTTGATGAGAGTTCTCCACGGTGGGGGATTTGCCAGGTGAATAAGAGAGAAGGCCAGGTGGGAGCAGGAGAAGAGAGGTCATTCTTACCCTACCTACAAGCACAAGACAATCAACAGGATAAATGTGCTGGCCACTAGGATTATAAAGCCACTTAGACTGGGAGTGGGGGATCTGTTGGGCCATGTGCAAGCAGAGAAACCCAGCTGTGATCAAGAAGGAGATGAAGCATGAGGCAGACAGAATTAGAGACAAGAGATCATCCAGCTACTGTTGTGGTTTCATGGTTTCCCAGCTCGAGTGCCCACATCCAGCTGTTCTTCAGCTCCTGTGTCTAGCACCTTTACCCACCTTAACTTGAGTTAGTTTAAATAGCTTTTCTCAGCAATCAAAGCACTCTGTTTAGAACAGAAGGCTGGAAACAGACATCCAGGGGTAGACCAGGGCAATGGACCACAGGTGGGTCATCTATTGGGGAAGACCAGCGGCAGGCAGTGGCTGACCTTTGGTAGTCCTTAGGGGTTGTGCAGGCGTTCAATGATCCTGAGTAAAGGATGTGAAATAGAACAGAACCAGAGGTGCATGTGTGGTCTATGCATATACCCTGTTCTTGACAGGGACAAGAAACAGAGTCAAATTATATTTTATTTTGAGCTTCCTTTCTTTACTGGGTGACAGCAGCTCAAGCTCAAACTTGTGGTTTGGAGGTTCTGAAAAAATATGGACACATGCCAGCTCCCTAGGCAGGGCCCCAGAAGTGTCTATGCAGCAGATCCTCATGATAAACCAACTACTTGGCTGGCCTGTGTGGGAGGAGCATAGAAAACACTCTGGACTTCTCCCGCAGCCCAGGGACTGGTGGGTGTCACATGTGAAGCCCAGCACTGAAACCATTAGTGAGACCTACTAACTGCGCCTACAAAGAGAAAGGACCAGAGACCTCTGGTGTTAGACTTGTTCTCCCTGAGATCTTAAAATCAGCCTCTGAGTGAGGGGGTGGGTGATGCCCTTGATAAAGTCCATGTTGGCTGTGCCATCACTCTCCCATTAGCAGGTGGCCTGTTGACACAGTTGGAGAGACAGACTGGGATGGAATCCTGGCTCCAGCTGTGTGGTCTTGGTTAATGCAGTGTAACTCCTGGGAAACCAATTTATATGACTGCATCTATGGGCTCTACATGCATTATCCCACCTAATCCTCAAAACAAGCAAGTGTGGTACAGTAAGAAGCTCTGCCTCACCTCTCTGTCTGCAATCTACTCCCACGGATGCCCTGCTTTGGTCTTCTCTTTGCCCGACTAAATCCTCTTCTTCCTTTGGTTCTCAGCTTCTCTGTCACTCTGGAAGCCTTTCCTAACCCAGTCTGTGTGTGAGGCTGTGGCTCCATGTTTCACGAGCTCCTCCACCTGTCTTATTGGAGCACTTAGCACACTGTATTCTTATTGCTTCTTCTCTTGCCTGTCTCCTCTACTAATGTCATCAGAGTAGGTCTCAGTCTTCCTCACTGGCCAGCTGGTACATAGTAGATAGTAAATACATGTGCAATGAATGAATGATTGAAATGTACAAGTAAATGGCATTTCTAAATGAATGGCGTCATAGTTGGACAAGTGGCAGAGCTGGAGTCTGTCTGTCTCTGAAGTCCAAGGTTTTTCCATCAGGTAAATGGTGACAGCCCCGAGACTGTGAAAGATGCCCCCTGAAATGATCTGACTAAGGTTTTGCAAATTGTGGAGTGATTAAGTAGCAAAGCCAGATTCAGAAGCTGGGCATATCTGTTTCCAGGTGCTGCTCCATCTCCACTTTCAGCAGCAGAGCTGGAATAAATCCAAAGCCACTCTGTCTCCCAGACGTGGAGCTCAACGATCCAGGGGAAACCCAGGCCCATACAACGGGTCCACAGGCCCTTCAGTCTGCAGGAGTCATTAATGGGACCTATTAGTGGATTAATGGCCTGATTTATATAGACTTGATAGTGGCCAACTGACAGTCCCAGGGGCTTATTTGACCTGAGCAAGGTAGTTTGGGCATGGGCTAGAAGGGAAAAAGGAATGAGAAATGCTACGTCTGAAAAGAATCTGGCCTCTCCATTTCAGAATAAAAAGAAAATTACCAGGAAGAGCATTTAAGCCCCAGCAAATTCTCTTGTTCTTGCGGCTGCATCCCGTCTCTCCAATCTTCACCCTATTGCCCCCACTGAGGGCTCATTATGCTCCTTGACAAGCAAGCGTGTCTCTGCTCATGTCAGAGCCCAGCCTGTGGAGGAGGCAGGAATGGAGGGAGGCTGGCAGGGTCCTAAAAAGTGTCTGGCGGACGAGCATACAGGGGTCAGAGGCCTTTGTCAACTCTAAGAACTGGGTGGGTGTAGCACTGAGAGGGTTTCATGGTCAACCTGCTGTATGTGTTTGTAAGAGGGGACACTTTTGCTTGGAAGACAAGAATGCTCTTGGCCAAGACCCAGAACTGCAATGGCTGCATGCACACACCTCCACTGTTACTGCTTTCCCTGCATCTTTGGCTGAGTTTGGCTATACTGTTTGGCCTGGCTCACAGAGGTTTTGGGCCAATTGTTTCTCTGAAGTCCTATTTGCCTAAATGTCCTTTTTGGATGGGATCCAACAATAGGCAAGCAGCACATGTAACGTGGTGTGGGCAGTGTGAGAGCACCAGTAGCAACTGTGTCCTCAGAATTGTTCTGGGGAGGGAGGCAGGGCTAATGGGCACCTCATAGTTTAATGTGTTTCCATGGTGATGACAGGATCTGGAGTCTCAGGTAACTGCTGGGCAGCACCTGCTGAGTATCCTGATGTTGGAATTAGAACAGCCTGAGAGTAGAGAGGCAAGAGGCCCCTGGGTGGTTCTCTGAAGACATGCCAACCATGCCCACGGCAACTCTTGTGGGAGAATCTGCCCCCTCCTATGGGCTGGTCTCCAGGACAACGGAGATCCTGCAGGAGGTAGGAAGAGGAGCTCTGTTTCCATAAGAATCCAAGGATGTTAGATTGGGAGGCCCACAGAGCACACTGAGGCCATTCTCCCACAAGGATTCTTCCCCTCCAGGCATATGCTGTACCCATCATGTTTCTACTAAGGCAGAACTCAGTTCTGACAACAGGTCACCATCAAAGGGAGAGGGCCTTAGTTTACCTTCAACTTTCCGTCCTGGGATATCAGAGAGGTCTGAGGGGACACTCTTCAAAGAGAGGAATTGCAGTGATATCAGCAGCTGATGTTTCAGACTCAGTATTATTATTGATTACCTGTGTCAATTTGGGCAAGTCACTTTGCATCTCTGTTTCCTCATCTGTAATACGGGGTGAGGTAAGTAGCACTTAACTATCAGTAAAAAAACTATGTGTTTGTTCAGTCAGCAAAAATCAGGTGAGATAGCCCAAATTCAATTAGGGATCATTTAAAATACCATAAGGATTTTATGGTCTTGGGATATTGGAAGAATAGTATTTTATCCTTAGATAAAAAAAATATATTTATATATCTTAGACTTTCTTTTATCCCTTTACTGTATGAAAAAATTGAAGCCCATAGACATTAAGACACTTGCCTAGGGAGTGTGCTGGTTAAGACTGGAATCAGGTCTGCCTGTGCTCTGACCCTCCATCCTGCTGCATCCAACAGGGGGACCAATCAATGAGCAGTACAAAAAAAAAAAACCCCTCAAAATACAGCAAACTCAAGGTTATATTTCCCATAACTCCCTTCAGGAGGCTTTGTGTGTGAGCAGAGTCATGGAGGCTGGTTGATAGGACCTTAGGCATCCACTCCTGGGGAGCAATGGGTGTTTGTCATGTGGCCTTGGGATCTTAACCTAACTGCAGGTTTTTGTTTTATCAAGCGGAATATGCAGGTTTGTGCCAGAGCTGAATTGTGTAGGCCTAGCAGAAGCGACTAAGTGCCTCTTCTAAGGGACTGGGAAGGTTTGGGCTATGAAAGCAAAGGCTGCCTTGCACACAACTCTAGAAACCAGCATCTCTCTAGTCTTGTTCTCTGTCTGTGACTGAATGGAACCCCAAGGGGCTGGCTCCTTACCACCCCGTAGGCGATGATGTCTGAGTACATCCTCATCTCTGGGTACACGCTGACCAGGTACCACCGGAAGGTCTTGCACTGCAGCTGCTTCCTCAAAGCCTTCCTTGCAGTAATGTCCCCGATGTCGATTCCTGAGTCCTACATGGGGTGCAAACGCAGAGATGCAGCCACCACCAGGGCACGCTTCTCCCCAGGCCTCCCCAACCAGAATTCCTGGAGACTTTTTAATAAAAGGATCGCAACTCGAATTTCCCTCCAGGAACTTAACCCATAGCCATCCCCACTTGGACTATGAAACAAGGTCTCAACGTTGATGGGGATTGTCATCAAAGGCCTTTGGAAATAAAGATGGCAAATCCTTACATTTTAAACTAAAACAACAACAACAAAAACCTGTAGTTATATTTAAATCTATGAAGTAGCACTATCTAATCCTCATTTTACAGACAAGGAGTTAAGACTAAGAGAGGTTCAGTGACCTCTTTAGTGACTTGCCAAAGTCCCACCATTAGTAAATGGAGCTGTGAGTCGTGTACTCTTAACCTTTCCCTGTGAATCTGCAAGGAGTTGCCCTTCTGCTTCCTGAGGCCAAGTCCCAGGGAGAGAAGCAGACTCTCTCCTTAAGCTGCGGGTCTGAGCATAGACAGTACCTGTCCCCCACACTTCCCAGGTAGGTCAGAAAGGTGGCCCCCGAGCCACCACAGTGCAGCAACAAGGAGTGGTATTGGAGGCATGAATGTGTCCTTGAGGGAGGGGGAGAGAGAAGCCCCCACATTTCTTGTGGCCCCAGCACAGAGTGGAGAGAGATCACAGAGAGTCCCTGAGCCCCACACCAGCTGTTGACCAGGGCACAGAGTCAGCTGAGACAGAGCCGATGCCATAGTAGAGAATGGAGACTCAGTGACATCTCAGAGATGGCACCATGGAGCCAGGAACCTTGGCATCTCATTACACAGCAGCCCAGAGCGGGGATTGAGGAGGATGGGGACCACAGCTCTCCCACCGGCACTGCGGCCCACATGGTTGCTGTGTGAATGCCCGGTCTAGATCAGCGCAGGGGATCAGCAACTGCGGTTGGAACAACAGTGAAACTGACAGTGTTTAAGTCCGACATGTCTGAGAAAAATCACTGATGGCTGCTGATGTGTCTGAACATGATCCTAACAAGCTTTTGACATCAGACAATGGGGGGTCCAGTGAAAAGAAAAGTAAATATAAAAGAATTACATTTATTTTTTGTCCAACAGAATGCAGGTAACATAAAAATGTGAACCTGCTACAGCCTGAGGGTTTGAGATCCAGAGTCCTAGGGAGGAATTTCAGCGAGGATCTGCCTTTTGAATACTTCTCGGTTGACTCCTCTGTAATTTGTCTAGTCTCTGCTCCTGATGGCCTCTCTGCTGGACCCTGGCTCCCTGTGGTCAGGAGACATGTTTGGCTTATCTCTGTGCCTCCTGCCTAGATGTCACTTGAACTACACTAATGAGCTGAGTGGAGACAGTGTTTATGAAGTGAACACAGCAACTGACAATAAATGTGACCCCACACAAGGCGCCTGTAAAGTACTAACCCTTTAAACTTGTCTGCATTTTATCTTTATATCACAAAGCTATTTACCTGGACCCAGATCTCCCTGCTACATGCTATAATTGCCTTCAAATGATGGAAAATTAACACTATGCCTCAGCTTTTAGCAGGAGCCACTAGAAGAATTTGTCTCAGGAAGGTCTCTGTGGTTTTCTAAAATTCTAGTTCCCATCAGAAAAGTTTCTTACTAGACTCAGGACCTGGGGACAGTTCATCTCCCTTCTTCTGATGGAATCAAAAGTGTGAGAGATATAACCGGTCAGGGGCCATCAGACTTCTAAGAGACTCAAGAATCAGAGCTTTCCACAGCTTATGTTTCTGGATGTCATGACCCTTTTATCTTCCTGTTTATTAACCGACTTAAGCCTTTCCCTTTTAATGGTTCAGCACTTCTGCACCGTGTGTTTACTGTAAATTGTGTGAATCTCTTTCAGAGCAGGGGGCAGAAATTGAGAAATAAGCAAACTTTCTCAGAGAAGTTCACCTTGACCCTTGTTATTAGAAAACAATGAATGTACCTTTCTTCCCTCGCTGAATACTTTCATGGTGGAATGGATTGAAGAGTGTCTCCCTACCCCAAATTTTTGTCTATCTGAACCTCCGAAAGTGATCTTTTTTGAAATTAGGGTCTTTGTAGATGTAATTAATTAGAGACCTTGAAGTGAAATCATTCTGGATTTAGGGTGAGCCTAAATTTAAAAAAAAATATATTTTTATTGATTTCTGAGAGGAAGGGAAAGGGAGAATTAGAAACAGTGATGATGAGAGAGAATCAGTTTGGCTGCCTCCTGCACGCCCCCTACTGGGGTTCGAGCTCGCAACCCGGGCATGTGCCCTTGACTGGAATAGAACCTGGGACCCTTCAGTCTGCAGGCTGATGCTCAATCCACTGAGCCAAACTGGCCAGGGCTGAGCCTAAATCTTTATAAGAGAAAGGAGAGGAAGGTTTGGACACAGAGACAGAGGTGGAGATAAGCCAAGGAGCACCATGGAAAGAAGGATCCTCCTCTTGAGCCTATGGATGGAGCATGGCCCTACTTGCACTTAGATTTTGGGCTTCCAACCTCCAGACTGTGAGAGGATAAATTCCCATTGTTCTAAGCCTCTCTGTTGGGAGTAATTTGTTTTGGAAGCCTTAGGAAGCTAATACACTTAGCCACACACAAAGCTGTCCGGTATTCCTGCCCGTGTGTACAGCCACACACAATTCCTTGTAGCCAAACCTAAGGAAGAGCCATTGCCCAAGCACCATGGTGAGTCACCCCTGGCACTCAGCAGGGGTCAGTCTAGAGTTCATGAACCCCAAGTAAGAAAATGTTGCACACTGACTTTCTGTTTATTGATAAGAAAACTGATTTTCAATTCAAGTAGAAGGAAGCAAGAGCTGGAGGCTCCTCTAGCCTTCTAAATGCTTGAGACTGGACGTGGTGAGGGAGCAGGTGAGAGTCTTTTCTGTTCAATGCACAGCCTGGGAGGACTCTGCGTAGAAGGCAGCAGGAGAGGTTGAGTGCCCAGCAGGGGCATTTTAAAGCTGGGGTGCAAATGCAGAAGGCATAAGCAATCACAGCAACAAGAGGTAACACTCCTTCCACTTGCCAGGTGCTGATCAGTGTCTTTACATACATTAACTTATTTAATTCTCAAGACAGACACTAGGCATGGTTGAAGCGTTCCAGCTCCACACTAGCAGCTGGGATGCCACAGAGGAAAGGTTAAGTAAATAGAAAACAGATGTGCTTTTGACTGAGCTAAAGATACAGTATTGGGACGTTACCACATTAAGGGCAGGTGAGCAACCAGGGAGGCCATACTTTCTCTTCTTTGTTTTTTATTCAACTCATCTTTTCTGAGTGCTTAGTACCCTG
Source organism: Pipistrellus hanaki (assembly GCF_964339955.1). NCBI lineage: Eukaryota > Metazoa > Chordata > Mammalia > Chiroptera > Vespertilionidae > Pipistrellus > Pipistrellus hanaki. Next base: position 49,432,136 of record NC_140511.1, read on the forward strand.
TTTCCCCGAAAATAAGGCAGTGTCTTATATTAATTTTTTCTCCCAAAGTTGCGCTAGCTCTTATTTTCAGGGGATGTCTTATCTTTCCATACCCTAGGTCTTATTTTCGGAGAATGTCTTATTTTCGGGGAAACACGGTAGGTGTTAGATGCTGCCCTAACCACTGTGTATTCAAATAGGAAGAAGTCACAGTCTGCCAGAAAGGAGAGTCTGGAAGATCCAGACATATAAACAAATTCTCTACACACAGTGTGAGCATGGAGGGAAGAGTGATAAAGTTCAACAGAGGAAGGGCCCTTACTCCATCTCATGGTGTGGGGCAGCCAGGAGGGTGGGAAAAGGAAGTAAACATTCAAGAAGGCTTCCTGAAGTAGGTGATGCTAAAGATGAGTTTGGAACCTGACTGCCCCAAAACAGCACTTGGAGAGCTTTTTATAGATTTTGGCACCTACACATTTAATCATCAGAATCTCTGAGGATGGGACCCAGAATCGGTGTGTTTTTTTTTTCTCTAAAGCTCTCCAAGTGATTCTCCAGGTTGGTTTGCAGATCTGCTTTTAGGGCCAAGGAAGGAAGGGATTGAGCCTAGGACCAGCAGAATCATCTGTTAATAAACATTAGCAAGGTTTCACTGAGCTCTGACCATGTGATCTGCCTTGTGCTAGTCATGGTGACACAAATATGAATAACACAATCTGTCCTCAGGGAGCTCATGGTCTAGGACAGTGGTTCTCAGCCTAGGTGGACATTAGAATCCCTGAGGGTTTTTTTTTTTTTTTAAGGAATCTCTGGTCCCCTTCCACACCAACTGAGTAATAATCTCTGGGGCTGAAGCCCAAGTGATTTTCAAGTCCAGCCAGATTTGAGAGCCACTCGTTTATGAGAGAAAGACCTTCAGATAATAGAACAATCTTTTATAGAGTGATGATGCAAGGAAAGAGACATCCTTGCAAAAAGGAGCCTTCTTCCCAACTGGCACTGAGTCTAAAGGAGAGAGGGGAGTCAGTAAGGGTGGAAGCTGGGGAAGAGGTTTTGAGTATGGAATTCCAAGCAGAGAGGACAAAACTGAAAAACATACAGAAATGAGAAACAGCAGGGAGCTACGGACAGTTCTTACAGTCCAGGCAATCTGCAGACTTCAAAACAGGGTAGGTGGGCAAAGAAGAAATCTTGAATTTGTGTCAAACACTGGAGGATCATTTAACAATTTTAAGAAGGGCATAACATTGTCACTGAGAGGTTTTTAAGATATAACTTGGGGTAGTATGAAGAGTAGATATGAGGGGAGGAGGCGGTAAGACTTAAACTAGGAAATCTAGATGGAAACTTTTGCAGAGGAAGAGTCAGGCCTGAACTCAGACATGAGAAGAGGCAGGAGTGGAGAGGAAGGCTTGGTGATGGACTGGGAATGGGGCTTGAGAAAGAGGAGGATTCAAATAAGATGCTCAGTTTCAAGCTCCTATGTCTGGGCAGACAGTGGTATCACGAACTGAGGTAAAGAATAAGAACTAGAGCGGATTTGGGGGTGGAGAGCTGTTCTCAGTTTTGGTCAGGTTCAGCCTGAAGCACCATGGGAACATCCAGGAGAAGCTGTCAGGTGTATATCTGAAACTAACAGCAGAAGTCAGGGCTTGGGATATCAATCAGGAAGTTGTCAACAGATAGGTGGGTGCAGGACCGAAGAATAGATAGGACTACCCAGAGACATGGTGCACATGAGAGCAGGGGGCCAAGGATGGATCCCTGGAGACACTAACACATCCAGTGGAAGTAAGAGGAGCCTAAAAGGAATTAGGAGCAAGTGGAGAGAGATGAAGACCTTCTGAGGTGTGGGATCACCTTAAGGGAGCACAGAGTTACAAGGGAATGTGGGACCCTGCAGGTTAAAAACTAAAATGTCCATGATGACTGTCCAAAGCAGCTTTGATGGAGTACTAGGATATGACTTGAGATGTGAATAGGAAGTGAACAGGTATTGACTCTGCAGAAGTTTGAAAAGAGATATAAGAGGAAGTTTGGAGATAAAAGGGAACAAGGGGGTCCAGAGACAGACGTGTAAGAAACAATTGACCCCCCTTCTTCTCTGCCTAAGGCTCTATGCTGGACACTCCCATGTCTCATCTGCCTTTCTGGGATTCACCACCTCTGCCTACCAACCACCTTTGCTTAGTTTGAGTACAACCCTGAAGAGTCACAGACAGATACTGAATTTCGTCATTTTCCAATTATTTTTAACTCAGTTCCCATTGGAGTTGCTATGGTTTCAATATCTGGCAGGTGCAATTGGGGGAGATTTGTAGCTTTGGGGTACAGAGAGAAAGGGGGCAAGAGTATGAACAGGACTCCAGTCCTTTAACAGAGCCCTTAGCAACGCCTCACTGGAGAGCTCCTTGGAGTTTTTAAGTGTTCTTAACATCTTTCTATTAGAGGACACCCACATGGGACTCAGCATGCTTCTCAGAATACTGTGATCCAACGCCCACAGCCCCAGATGGGTCCAGAAGGTACCACCGTTTCCTTAGAAACACGCCTACTGTCAGAGATGCAATCCTGGGGTTGATCCATAGGGTTGAACACACTCTGACTGGTACTCATTGGTTTCTCATTCTTACTCCCAAATTCTGAAATCTTACTGGTGGTGGGAGTATGTAACCCAATTCAAGTCCCTCCCCCATTGTGGTGCCAGTGGTGGGGTGAGAGGCTGCCTAAAAGCTTGTACCTATAACCCAACCTACTTTCTCAATCACTCAGCCACTAGCTTATGAGAGAAATCAGGAAACAGAGCCTTGAAACTTGAAGCAAAAATCAATCATTTCCCAGTTAGGAAGGGAGAGCTGTGGTATTATAAAGACTCCCAAGGGAAGCCATGGCCTTGAGAGGAAAGGAGGAGGTCATGTAATCAACAGCTCAGTCACACATAGAATGCAACATAAGCAATAATCTCCAGGCAGACAGGTTGCTAAGCGGGTTGGGATACTGTGGCTGGCATCTGTTGGGTTCTTCCAACTCAGCAGTTCAAGGTCATTTACATATGACACATGACAAGGCTGTATAAATTGACTAGGGAATCATTTCTTTTTTTTTTTCTTGTACTTCTTAAGTGTAGGTGACTAGAGGGATGGAGGTTAGTGGCAGGTCAAATTCTCTCATTTGAAATAAGGACACTAAGGTCTGGAGAGAAGTCCTCCATCAAGCATGCTAACCAGGGATGGGGATGGGGATAAGTCATGGCATAGCACCTCATTGCCAGTCCCCTTTCTTCAACACGTAGTATATTTTGGGGCTAAGAGTCCACTCTAGTACAGTAAACAAGACTCTGACCTATGGGAAGAGGATTAGTCCCATGTTTGTTTTTTGTTTGTTTTTTCCCACCAAACCCCAAGAAACACATCCCCATGGGAGCTCCCTACCTCTTGGGGTATGTTCCATGCCATGTACACATGGCTTTTAAATTCATCCATCCAGACTTCAGCCACCCTGAGGGCGTTCCTGCGAACGTGGGCAGTGAGGTCCTCGGTGTAGGGCTTGTGGGCTCGCTCAATGTGGGCAATCCGAGAGCAGGGCAGGACCTCCACGCTCCCACCACACTGCCACACCTGCAGAAGACACAGAGCCACTCATCAGTGCCATGACATAAATCTGTGCCGCTAAACCAGGCCCCAGGTAACTACTCAATGTGAGCACAGACAGAGCCAGCTCTCTTCACCTTGTCTCACCAGACCACTGTCTGCAAAAGGAGCGAGCTGTGCCTTATTTCTACTCCTACCCAAGGAGGTTAATGAGTCATTAATTTGTGTCTTGTTTTTCTTGCTGTGCAAATAATTAATACACTTTCTCCATCCCATTCACTCCTCCAAAGAAAAGACATGACATTTTGTGATCAAAGATCTGAGTTCTCCTTGCCCCAAAGGAGAAGCTAACAAAACCCTGATAATGATCTCTGAAGCAGTGCTGCCATGGAGGGACCAGCAGGGACTGCCAGCAGAGATGTCATCTTTCAGGGGCCACATGGACCTGGACAAGGATTAGTGGTTACCATAGGGACAGAGCAGACACCCTTCTCCTACTCTATCTTTCTTGGGTCCTGAATTCTGATAGAACCCAAGAGAGAGGGAGCTGAAGAAAGGGTCCATGTTAAACTTTTCAGTGACCTTGGTGAGTAGGAGATTGAACTGGATGCAATTTAATTTTGAAAAAAACTTTTAAAATGACCTTGCTTTCTGAGCACTAAGGGACAGTGTTTTGGAGCTGTTGCCATAATCATTCCAGCCACTCTGAACTTTCAATGGTCCAGAATGTGCCTTTGTGCCTTGAGGCTTCTGTCCATTCTGTTTGTAATTTTAGAATGTTCTCCCCATTCCTCTAGCTGAAAACTATCATCTCGCAAGACCTTGGTCACATTGCCCCTCTGTTGTGGGGGGTCTTTGCTCAATTCTTGAGGCAGAGCCAATTGCTTCCTCCTCTGGCCCTCAAAGCTCTTGATATCACAACTTACCTGCTGATAGGCCAGCCTCCCTCCCTCTCTATGAATTCCTAGAGGGAAGAACCCATATTTCATTCATTTCTCATTTCTAGCATCTAAGATGAGGTCTGGTACATAGAGGTACTTTGTAAGTACTTGTTGAATGAATAAAATATTTATGCTTAATCAGTCAATCAATCAATGTGAGGCAAATCTGAAGTGCCTGGTCAGAGCTGATAAATGAGGGAAAGTAACCAAAGTCTCCTGGTGGACAGTAGTGGACACTTGTCAGGGATTGTCAACTAGGTGATGTGGTGGATGATGTTTACACTTACAGCTTGTGCCCAACAAAAACCATATGTCTTCATCTAAGATAAGGTCAGCTTTCAATTTAGCTCAATTTCCCTATGCTAGTTAGAAAGAGAATTCCCCCTCTCCCATCAATCTATCTCACACCAGTTGGTCCTCCACAGGCTGTTAGAGTTGGAAGGCAATTTATTGATTTACCACTTTCTAAGCTTGTCCTGCACTTCGTATATTATTTAGGACCAAATGAAGAGTAAATAAACATCCCCACTGAGCATCCACTATGTTCCAGGCCCGGACTCTGCTTGTGGGGAGGCAGTGTAGCATTGGTGGTTATGAGTGCATGATTTGGGATCAAATCCTGGCTGTTTCTTACTACCTACATGACCTTAACTAAGTTATTGATCTCATTGTGGTTCAGTTTCCTCATTTTAGGGATCATAAAAGTACCTCTCTCATGAAACTATTGAGAAGATTAAAGTTATTGTCTGCAAATTGTTTAGGAAAATGTCTGGCACATAATGCTCAATCAATCTCAGTTATTACCATACAAATTATACAACAGACTCTTTAGAATGCCCTGTGAGGTAGTTATTATTGCCTCTAATTCCAAGTGAAGAGACAGACTAATGAGTGTCCCTTACCCAAGACCACACAACTGGTACTGAAGACAGAAGGATCTGACACCCACCAAAGCCAGAGGAGGACCCATGCTCCCTCAGGGTGACGCTGCTTTAAAAGTAGTTCCCACACCCAGAGCGGTCCTGTGCATCTTCATTTTTCTGTGACCTATCCATCCTGGGAATTGTGCTCCTGTTCAATTCATGTGGCTTAGATTTTCCATGAAGCCTGTTTATACTGTGAATATGTTATTGACAACCCAGAGTCAGGGTAATTATTATTTTTGGAACTGTAGGCTATTACTTGACATATTTCAGCAACATAGTACAACATAATTCATAACAAAGCTCTTCTATTATGAGGCCTGTTTCTCAAAGAGTCAATTCCCCATTCGCCTAAGAGTGGGTGGTTCTGCTGGTTGTAATCAGAAGGATGGTGGCAGCACCTCCCATCAGGCCCTTAGCCACACAGTAAAGGGAGCGTGTGAACTCACTGTGGAGATCTTGATCCTCCCCAACTCTACCCCGCTGCCACGGTCCTCTTGCAGACTAGGCTTGTCTCCTCTGGGCTCTGCAACGGCCTCCAAACAACTGATTCCCTCCTGCCTTCCTCCTCCAGTCTCTTCTCCACGCAGCAGCCAGAGGAATCTTTGGAAGGTGTAAGCTGGACCAGAGGCCTCCTGCACCACACCCTCCCCAGCCCAGCCCCTGTCCACTCCTCCAGCCTCCTGCCTGCTTCCCCCGACACTCTATGCTACAGACATGCGGAGATGCCTTTACCTCCTCTGGAGTGCCAGGGTTTTCTCTCCCCTCTGGACTTCTACACATGCAATGACCTGCCCCACCCCTACTTCACTTCCCCCAACTCATCCTCAGGGTGTCAGTTCAACATCACATCCCTGCACCCCTTCAGCTAGGTTAGCGTGTTGCTCTGTGGTCCCTGCCCTACCTTACCACTCGGGCACTCTTGCACTTGCTCTTTGATTACCTCCTTCCTTTCAAAACGTTCTTAAGTTCTTCACAGATCCTACGTGGACATGTGCTAAGTGGTGCTCAGGATGGATGATGGGTTTCCAGCAGGGGGTGGAAAGTGATGCCTGCTGGGAGTAGCACACAGTGACCTAAAGCACAGTGTTGGAGACAGAGCGGGAACTGAGCTCCAGGGTTCTGCCTCTGCCACCTGCTGGCTGTGTCGCCTCTGGCAGGTGCCTCCTCTCAGGGGAAGAGGAAGATGAGGTGAGGCTGTCTGTTAACCTTGCACCTGCCTCAGTGTGAGCACTGCATGGGGTGAGGCAAGGAGGTAAGGACAGGACATCTGGGTCGATTCTAATCCTGCCGTGTGCTGGCTGAGTGGCACCTTTAGGCTACCTAACCTCTTGTCGTGAAACACATATGACAGTGGTCCCCACACTGGGCGGTGGGCTTGGGAAGCTCCTGTCAGCATGCTGGGAACTCTGTGAGCCCTGGTCTGCACCCATTATTATTGCTTTAAAACAACCATTATAACTGCTATTTGGCTCCTCCTGAACCTCGTCCAGCACGGCCAGGAGTGAACCCCGCTAGACTATAAGCTCCAGGAAGACAAGGGTCACATTGTATACACCAGGCACCTAATATATGTGCAATATCTGTTATTTGAATGAGTGATTCCAGCAATCTGAGAGCCCTGACCTTTAACTATACAGATAGGTGGTTTTAAGTCACTCAACGAGATCCCCTAATAAAGGCGATAAACATAACAGGCAATAAACATTTACTGAACACAATGACTTCCTTCAAACCCAAGCGGTTTTTCAGCAGAGTCCTGACATTTAAGCGCGCACTGCTGCAACCGAAAAGACTTACTCTGGCTGCAGAGCTTAAATTAACGTCGTAAAACCTGGGAAGTCATCAAATGAGCACGGGTGATCGCAGGCGGCTCCTTCTTGTGGAACCTGAACTCTCTGCAGAAGGCCCCCAACCTCGCCAATGCCTGCTTTCTTTTGCCCTCAGAGTAGCTTCTGGGCCCCAGTTGTGACCAAGAAACTGAAGCAAGTCCCACTCACCACCCGCCCTTCCCAGAGCCCCCTGGTTGTGAGATTGTTTCTGCAAAGTCTGGGGGAGGGCTTAAGTCCTGCCTCTGCCGCCCATTAGCCTTTGATTCGGATGTCAGTTGCCTTTTTAAGGGGAATAATAAATAACCTGGGAGGTTTAAAAGAGATGTTCTATGAAAAGCTCCCACTAGCAAAGACGGGCACATAGTGTTTTCCTAGGGCAGAGCACATCCTTTCCCTTCCCAGGGCTGGCAGCTGCAGGCACAAGGTCAGGGTCACAAGCCTGAGTTTATGCTTGCCACTTTCCCCTTCCATGCCTCAGGGTCTCCCAGCTGCCAAATGGAGGAGCTGGACTCAGTAATGTCTTAGGTCCTTTCTACTTCTTTATTTTTACTTTTTTTTTTTTTTTTTTTTTTTTTAAATACGTTTTTATTGATTTTTAGAGAGAGAGGAAGGGGAAGGGAGATAGAAACATTAATGAGAGAGAAACACCATTGATTGGATGCCTTCTTGCACACTTCCACTGGGGATCGAGCCTGCCATCCGGGCATGTGCCTTGCCTGGGAATCGAAAAGTGGCTTCTTGGTTCCTGAGTCGACGCTCAACCACTGAGCCACACTGGCTGGGCTTTTCTGCTTCTTTCATTGTGTGAGGCTATGTTTTCTTGCCAGTACCTCAAATGATATCCGTATGTGAGACACAACCGGCAGAGCTGTAACTGGGATGTATAAACTGGGAGGCGCTGGAGGCAAGGCAACAGGACATACTGTGACCACCTCTCCTACTCAGAGATCTGTGCCCACTGTAGTCTGTGGCCACTCAGACTTATATGTCTCCTACCAGCCACTCCTGTGTTAAATCATTTTCCTTCTGAAGCACTGTGTTGAGAAGGATTTGAATTCCCTCCCCTCCCCAACCCTGCCCGGGCTCAGTGGAAAAACCTGCCATAATTTATTAGTAACGTTTATTGTGGGTAAGGGGTTGGGGGGCAGGGGAGGTGACACCTGAGCATTGTACTTCATAGCCATGGTTCACAGTTCGAGATCACAAGTCCTTTCCAGCTTTTATCTCCTCAGGACTTACACTGAGCTCTTTGCTCTTGGCAAAGTGTCCCCACTGTTCCCTTGGCCCGGAAAGCCTCTTTCCTGCTCCTCATCCATCCAGAGCCAGCCTGGCCCCATTCCTCCAAACTCCCAAAACATGATTTGTACCACTCATGTGGTCTGCATTTCTTGGCTCATGTTGTTAATTATCTTTTTATGTGTAGCTGTTTCGCCTAACTTGGCTGTGAAATGCTGAGACAAGAGTAGAAAGCCAAACCAGGCAGGCTGGGGGAGAAAGATGAGGAGGATAGAGGCTGAAGCGGAGGCTTGACAATCACTGGAAGACCATAGTATCCACAGAGTGGCTGTGGGGTCAGACATGCGACAAAGACATCAAGCCGGGCTGGGCAGAGCTGTTCTTCAGTTCTATGTCACAGGCACCTCACTCATTGCATCCCTATCTGACCCTGCATGGAAATAAGAGGGGAGAGAAGCCTGGCCGGTGTTGCTCAGTGGTTGAGCATCAACCTATGAACCAGGAGGTTGCAGTTTGATTCCCAGCTAGGATACATACCTGGGTTGCTGCTCCATCCCCAGTAGCCAATCAGTGATTCTCTCTCATTATTGCTGTTTTATCTCTCTATCTTTCTCTCTTCCTCTTTGAAATCAATGAAAATATTAAAGAAGAAGAAAAAGGAGGAGGAGGAGGAAGAGGAGGAGGAGGAGGAGGAGGAGGAGGAGGAGGAGGAGGAGGAGGAGGAGGAGGAAGAGGAGGAGGAGGAGGAGGAGGAGGAGGAGGAGGAGGAGGAGGAGGAGGAGGGGAAAGAGGTCAAATTTGGGCAAGGCTAGGCAAAAGGCAGAGGCCATCAGCAAGCTGAGTCAAGGGTGGGAGGTAGAGGAGCAGCTGGGATGGGAATGATGTAAGACGAGGAGTCAACCTCCTCCCAAATGCATCTCATTCCAGCACTTGCAACCTTTAGTCTCCAGAGAAAGATCACAGTCCTTCATGTGATTTGCAGGATCTCTGAGATCTGGATCCTCCTATTCACTGTAACTTCATCCTTTACCCCATACTTTCCAGTTTCACCACCTTCTCTTAGTTCCTTGAGCAGACCTTGTTCTTGGCTTTCTCCTCACCCACCCTATGCCATTCCATTTATTGGACTTCTCTACTCCCACCACCACCTGCATTTATTTGCTAATTCCTACCTACTTCCCCTACTGCCCTAAATTTGGTTAAATACCACTGCTATGTATTCCCATAGCACCCATACTTCCCCTTGCACAGCACTTAAGATCACTGAGTGTGTGTGTGTGTGTGTGTGTGTGTGTGTGTGTGTGTAAAATGCACACATGCAATTAAAGACACATAATACAGGTGTTTCCTTACCACCTGCTTAAGAAACAGTATTTTGGCAAGAACTCAGAAATCTCTGTATGCCCCTCCTTACCCTCAGAGGTAATCCATTATCCTGAAATTTGTTAATAATTTCCTTGCCACCAACCCTAAACTACCTGTTTAGCTTTCGCTTTGGCTGTTTTTGAATGCTATGTGAATGGAAGCATACTGCCTGCATTCTGCAACTTGCTCTTTGCTTCATTTCCTTTCACCACCATCGGTTTCCATTGTATCAATACACACCAGTTTGCTTAGGCATACTCCTGTTGGCTGGCTGATTCCAGTATGATGAATAGCGCTTCTTGGAACAATCTTATACGCGTCTCTTGGTGCGCAAGAGCGGGAGCCTCAGTGTGTTTACACTACAGAGGGATTTTGGAGGCATGGGGCACAGGCACAGTCAACTTGCCTCGGAAAAGCGAAACTTTTCCAGAGTCAGTCCCCAAGTTCCACTCCCACCAGCACAGATGAGCACTCATGTTGCTTCACAATCACCGCCAACACTTGGCATTGTCCAACGTTTTCATTTTTGCCAATCCAATGGGTATGAGATTCATTCTCACTGTAGTTTTAATTTGCAACCCCCTGACTACTAGTGAGATAGAGCCTTTCCTTCTGTTTATGGGTCCGCAACACCCGCCAGTAGAGGAAGCCCTGGCCCCTTTGCTCTCATTAAGGACCCCCCCAGTGCCTAAACAGGATCTGGCTCATGACAGACATTTAACTGCAGGAATGAAAGATAGACTGGGCTTTAGTTCTGAATTAACCCCACTGCACTTTACTTGGTACTCTCCCAAGTTTCCAAGGGTAGACATTTTGTTATTTTAAAGCATAAAGAAACATTTTTAAAGTCTGACACTGCTTATTCTTTCATCAGACCCCACTGAAAAACACTCCCTGGGGATACAGCTTCCGCCCTCCTCTTACAATAGACACTACGGAAGAGTCTCTGGACAGACCACTGCTTGGGGAAACTGGGGTGCTTTTTCTTGGAAGGTGTCCCTGATGGGGTCTGGTTTTATTTATTAAAAAAATATATATATTTTCTTGATTTTTTATAGAGAGGAAGAGAGAGGGATAGAGAGTTAGAAACATCAATGAGAGAGAATCATCCATCATCTGCCTCTTGCACACTCCCTATTGAGGATGTGCCCGCAACCAAGGTACATGCCCTTGACCAGAATCGAACCTGGTACCTTTCAGTCTGCAGGCTAACGCTCTATCCACTGAGCCAAACTGGTTTCTGCTAGGGTCTGGTTTTAGATAGACCCTACAAAGCACCCATAATCAGCTTCCCTGTTTGGAAGGGATTCTTGATAACTATCAGAAGGCGGCAGGGGGAGTCACCTGGCAGAATTCCAAGGAGGGACCAGCTGGGCTGGCATGTCTGGACGCTTTTCCTGAAGAAAACGTTAAAAGGCAGTTTCACAGGGACTGGAGCTTTGTTGAAATAGCTGCTTACCTACAGGAAACCCAGGGGCAGAGATGGCACCACACTCAGCTCACTAGTCCATCATGTACAGAGGATCCAGCTCTTCCTCAGACCCTAATGCTCTGACTATAAAGACTGGGGCTGTGGGAGTTCACTTCCTCATGGGAGTGTTCATGAAGATCTCTTGACAAACATAGTCATTGAGTTTGCAATGCATTCTTTCATGGTTCCAACCAAGGAGAGTTTATTCATGATAACTCAAATATCCTATCAGCCAACAGGCCTTATTAATACTGTCCAAAGTCAGGCTAAGTTGAACTCAAGACAAAAAAATGAAGAAAAGAAAGAAGTCAGGCCTGAACATACTGGAGTTAGAGAAGCAGAGACAAGAGAAGGATGGTCTACAAGGGTGTGGCAGACTCCTGTCATTCATTAATACCTGCATGCTCCTCTACATCTTCCAGACTCCCCTGCAGTCGTGAGAGACCATGTGAGCAACTCAGACCAATGGAATGAGAGAGGAAATGACAGCTGTCACTTTCTGACCAAGGTGGGTAAGTATCTAGTGTGGAAAACCCGCAAGAATTTCTATCCCTTTCCCTCCCAATCTGCTGGATGTTTAAGCCAGGATGACCTTGAAGTTCAAAGATAAGGAACACACAAAGGAAGCAACCAGAGTCCCTTGATCACCACTTGGAAAATAGCTGCCCAGGGGACTGTGATATGAGCAGGAAATGAATTGTCCTAGGTTAAGCCTCTGGGGCTTGGGGGCTGCTACTGCAGCCTGTGATTATTTTTCCCGATTACTTTAATCTGCCAGTGTGCAAAGAGCCAAAGTGACAGAGAGGCTTGTGCTTGGGCCCTGTAGCACTGGTATCAGGGATGCAGTCTATTGGGTGGGAATTTGTGGTGGAAGGTTCCAGGCTTGAGAAGAGATGGTCCAGAAAGTGACAGCTCCTCAAATCCAGGTGATGAGTCAGTTCAGAGCAGGATCTCCTAGAGGCTGAAGATTTAGCTGGCTATCAGAGAGCAGATTAAGTCCCAAGGGATGAGAAAGGAAGCTTCCAGGGTAGGAGAGTGTTAGGACCCCATTAAAACAGGCTGCAGGTTGGAGTCTGGTTCAAGTCCAGAAACAGGGCAGAGGTCAGAAGATCTGGAAGAAGTCGGCAAGGAGGAAAAGAAAAGGCCACAGCTTAGAGGTCATACATGGCTAGGGGTTCCTCAGGCAGCCACATTCAGCAGCATTACCATCTCAGAATGAGCAAGGAAGGAGGAAAGACTGGCTAGTCCCCATCCAGGCATTGCCATGGAAACAAGACTATAGCAGCCCCAAGAGGCAGAAGTATTGGCCAAATTCTAAATCATGGTCCCATGGACCTATGTGCAGTTTACTCTAATCATGTATTTGTTTGGAACTAAAGGTCTCTGATCCCATGACCATCACTGATGCTATTAAAGAATGGTAATGAGCTTGAATGTAACAGGGACTTGGGGAGCAATTTTCTGAAATCCAAATAAAACCCTTCCCATCCCTCATCTGAGAGTCTTTTCCATTTCCTGGGGAGTGTTCAGAGCCCTCTCTGGTGAGTTAAGTCCCTTTGAATTGCTGTGAGCACACCTTCTTTGTGGCCGCATTCAGAAAAGCTCGCTCTATCAAGCTGCTATTCAGATCTGGTCCCCTGGACTATGTTTAATTTATACTTTTCTATATGCAAATGAACCACTTACTCATTTAAAGTGTTTCCTCTTTATGTCTTTAATCAGTGTCTGTTTCTTTATTCTCTCAGAAGTTTAATCTAATCAGACACAAATCCCACACATATCAATGGCTCATTAGCATGTCCCAATCAAATTCAAATGGACTGCCCATATCGGATGTCCCCTCAAAAGTGTAACACTGGCCCATCATAGTTCAGGAGGGTCTTTTGTGAAATGCAGGAAAACCAAGAATCACTATTCTGTCACCCCAGCACAGTGGGCCATCTACCAGGTGGCAGGTAACACAGGTGTCACTGAGCCAGCATAGGTGAGGAACTGAGGCAGTCTGGCAGACCCTGGTGCAGACATTAGAGGAAGCTGTGTGTCTTGCACAAGCATTACCCCCACATTCGGCTCCATGGGACCTTTGAGGTTATCATTCAGATGATAAAAATGAATCTGAGATGCTGAGCATCCTCTCACTCAGAAATTATATTTGTTCTATGGAGCTTTCCTCTTACTCCATTGGAATTCAGATGAAGACAGCTGGTGTGCTGGGTCCTTGCTTAAAGAGATTTGCCCTTTTTATACACATCAGAATGAATTTTCAGCTTGGGTATCATCTCTGAAAGGCATTTATAGAAAACTCACATTAAACATTGCAGTATTGTAGAACTATAGAGGACCTGATATCACCTCCCATCCTTTCCTGGGTGAGGAAATTGAGGTTCAAGGTCACATGCTAATTTAGAAGCAGAATAGAAAATGCCTCCAAGACCTCTGCTCCTTGGAAAACAGAAGGTCGTTGTGGTTACAAGTACAGGCTTTGGGTTCAACAGTCTTGGTATCAAAGACCACATTTCCCATTTGCTGGGCTGGTGACTTTAGGCAATTTATTTCACCTTCTAACATCCAGTTTCCTTGTCTGTGAAATGGAGACAAAAATGACACATTCCAAAAATAGATGTTTTGATAATTCAATGAGGTAATGAATGCAGGAGGTTTATTTGAACACCCGGTACAAGTTTAAAACCCACTAAGTATTGGATAAAATTATTATCACTGTAAGATTCCATTGATTCACCATTGCTATAATGAGAGCTTTTTCAGGCAGGGGGAAATACTACCTTCCTCTGAGCTGAAGATTTATATATCTGCCTACACGCCACCCTCACTATATGTCTCTTAGGCACCATAAACTTACCTTGTCCACAACCAAGTTCTTTATTTTCTTCCCTGCCTGCTCATCTGTCCTTTAGTCTTCCCCTCATCCACCTAATAGCCCAAGCCTATACATAAATAATGTAATTCATCCATAATTATGTCATCTTCCTCTCCCTCCACATCCAATTACATCAGCAAATGCAGTCAGTTCTACCTCCTAAATATAGCTAATTTAATCATACCTCTCAATCTGCACAGCCAACATCCTGGTCCAAGCACTATTATTTTTGTGTGGAAAACTCTATCAACAGCCTCCTAACAAGTCTCTTTGCTTCAACCCTGTTGACCTTCAATCCATCTCCCAGAGTTATAAATCAGATCATGTCCTTTCTCTGCTTTAATTCAAGCCAACAATTGTTTATCGAGCACTTCCTATGTGCCTGTATGAGACAGGAATTTCGTCACAGAACAAAACATACAAAATCCCCGACTTTCTGGAAGTTACATTCTATGTTTTCCATTGCAGTACTTGCTATGGACTATATTGTGTCCCCCTCCAATTCACATGTCGAAGCTCTAACCCCCAGGTGACTGTATTGGAGAGAAAGTTTAAAAAGGTGCTTAAGGTTAAAGGAAGGTGTAGGTTTGATCAGGTGGAAATGGCATCCTTTTAAGAAAAGGAAGAGACACTAGAGCATTCTCTCTGCCACTTAAGGACACAGCAAGAAGGTGATCTGAAAGTCAGGAAGAGGGCTCTCACCAGAACCCGACCACACTGGCATCTGGATCTCAGACTTCCTGCCTCCAGTATTATGAGAAAGTCAATTCCTATTGATTAAGCCACCTAGTCTGTGGTATTCTGTTATGGCAGTTCGAGTTATCTAATACAGCACTTACTGCAATTTGTAACTATATATTTATTTTTTATCCCCTTTTATCAGCTATCTGTCTGTCTCATTGTACTATTTGCTCCTCCAAGAGGAAAGGGCTGTGTTTACTTTCTAAACATTATATGCCCATGTTAAACATTGTATACCCAATGCCACACATGGTAGGCACTTAACAAATAATGTCAAGTGAATGAACTGCATTAAATGGTCACATAAAATTATAAGTTGTGTGACCATATGTTTTGGTTTGTCCATGACAATACTGGTTATACCTGTCGTTCCAGTGTAATTATTAATAGAAACCCCTTTCACTCTCAAAAGTGTTCTGGTTTGGATAATAAGTTGTAATGTATTTATATATTTACTATTTATTAAGATATGCCAAATGTATAAGTCAAATCTGATTTCAGAAACATTAACATCCAAAATAAGTATCTGTCTTGAAATCGCAATGTTACTATTTTCTCCCTCCTACTCCACGACTTCTTTACATGGCTGCAGTGAAAACTAAGCAAGTCATCATGCCCCTCATGCCCTTGTGAGCAGGATCTGAAGTGGACGTAAAGAAAGAAGTGGGGCAATCCACCACTGCTGGGCGGTGGCCCGAGGAGGGAAAGGGAGACCAGGGGCCTGTCCTTCAGATTGTGCCAAACTAGACACACACACACACACACACACACACACACACACACACACACACAGAGAGAGAGAGAGAGAGAGAGAGAGAGAGAGAGAGAGAGAGACCTAAAGGAGTAAATGTTGTTCACCAGGAGTTAACTCTTTATTTCCAGGACTCACTTTATATTCAGGTGAGCCTTGCTCAGTAGAAAACTTGTATGTAGGGATAATTATTGAAAATCATCACTGACAAGCACTGGAAAACTTTCCTCCTAGGGATTCCCCCCACCTCCGGCTCCCTCTCCCCCCACACCCCCGCCGTTGCATGACTTAACAAAGCAAAGAACATTCCAAATGGGAATAAATGCTTCTGCAATTTCAGATATATGAATATCAGGTCTTGTCAAAAGAAAACCAGTGTCTGAATGATGATGACGACAATGATGATGATAAAACAGGAGGAGGGGGAAAAAAGGGGGGGTGTTTAAGAGAAAGAGAAGCCCAGGCTCAGGTTCTGTCAGTCATTTTGAACAACTAATTCTGGTCCTTCCTTGGAAAATTCAAACCGCCATGTAATGGTAGCAAAAACCTCCCTTTCAGGACATGTCACAAAACAGCAGGCAGGCTCAATTAAAGAAAAACAAACACAAAAAAGAAAAAGAAAAGGAAAGGAGAAAGTGAGAGAGAATGATCTGTCAGAGCTTTAGCATACATTGCTGACTCCCATCTTCATTTATTTATTTGCTTATTTCCCTTCCTCCCTCCCCCCCCCCCCAATAAGGAAATTCAACACAGACACATTACTTTTATCTAATTTACAGTCTATAGTCAAATTTCATTAGTTGTCCCAATAATGGCTTCATTGCCATTTCCCCTCCTTGGTCCCAATTCTTTAAGGAAATAAAAATTTCCTTCAGTTTGAGTCGCAAAACTCTTTATTATTACCTCTCCCAGGCAGTTTATTAAACTTCCTTCTCCTGTGGCTCCCTCACTGAACACAATTTAAAAACCTATCGTGAAGCCCCTTCCAGAGCAAACTTCTCCATGGTGTGCTCCCGCTTCTGCTCTCAGCCACTCTGGTGAGTTGCTTCATTTTGTACTTTTTAATTGCTTTGTTCTTTAGGGATTAATTTTGAACTTATCTTTACTCATCATAAAACTTTTATAACGTACTGTTAAGCTGCGTCTGTTTGGTGGCCAGATTGTAATTGTGGAGAGTGTGCAGGAGATAATGTGAGATGGCGGAGACGCCTTCCTCCCACGCTCTCAGGCGCCTTTGCTGCCGGGCATGGCAAACTAGTTGGTTCCTGGCTGTTGGGGCACCAAGCTTCCCTCATCCATGGGGATCACAAGCAGGAAAGTTCCCCAAATCCCAGAGGTTGAGGCCTCATGGGCCCCAAGTTGCTCAGCGCTCAAGAGACCGGGGAATTTCAGGCCCATGATCCCAGGAGGCCTCGCCTAATGGCACACATTCTAAGAGAGCAGGGCCAACTACAGCTGGCCACCTAGAAGGACACGAAAATTTCAATCACTCTCTCAAGGTCAAGTCCATACTTTCCCATGGCCCTACAAGCAAGCACCGAGTCACCATTTTCAATAACTCCCTCTCTGTCCATTCATGGTCAGGTAAACTCTCTAAACTCTGCCTCCTTTCAATCCATTGCCACTCCCTGCCTGGCCCCGTGAGTCTCTCTGATGTCACCAGCTATTGGCTCTACCTCTGCCTTCAAAGGGCTTCTCCCAGCTGCATTGGTATGCCCCTTCTCACTCACACTCTCTGGGGATTAAGAGGCTTTGTCACCAGACAGACCTGTGCTCAAAGCCAAGCTCCACCACTCTTTCCCTGTGCAACCTGGGCAAATGGCCCAATCTCTCTGAGCCTCGGTGTTTGTATCTGTAAAATGAGGATAATAATTCTAGCCTTTTTAGAAGAAATGACATACAGCATAAAACTCACTAGAATGCAATCTCTCTGAGGTACCTAGACTCTCCTGTTCATCATGGCACACACACACTGTTCAGCACTGTACCCGACATTAAATAAATAAATTCACTGAGCAAAACTGTTTGCTCAACAGTAGCTCTTACCATTACTATTCATCTTAGCATGGTTATTGTACTGCCTTCCCTGGATATCTGTGATTTTCCAGCAATCTAGCTCTTATCTTTCCAGCCAATTCGTCCCCATAATTTGGGCACCACTCTGCCCCTGTTCTCCACGTCCTATGCCCACACTCAATTCTAAAGTCTCTTTTCAGTTCAAACTCTCATCCTCATGGGGCTCCTCCATCCTTTTACCTCCAATGGGCACACAGAGGGCACCAGCTCCCCTTGTCTCACATCTGAGTCTTCTCTTTACCTTAGGTATGTATTTCTGACTTCCTGTTGAAGTCATGATCCAGATACTACATTTAGGATACATTGCTCGGTATCCTAATGCCAAGTTCATAGCACAAACAGCATAATAAATGTTCACTTTAGGAGCAAAGAGATAGATGAATAACGCAAGCTTTTGATTATTTCCATTGCTGTTTTTAATATCAAACTCGCTCTCCATTTCCCCCTGCTCCCTAAACAAGTCTCTATCCCAAATACCCCTTTCTTAGCCAATGGCACCCCTAAATCTCCCTTCATCTGGACTTGCAATTTCAATGCCGTCTTTGTCTGACCTTTAATAGCTCATTTATAAGGACCAAGAAAGGCTAGGTCTTGACCTTCAATGGTAACTGAAACCATTATTAATTAATATGCAACACAGTGCTGAGGGACCATGTGGATGACACATCAGCTAAAACTTTGAGTCACTGGGAAATTTCCCTTAGAAAGCATAGAAGCCGACAAACTTGAAAACTGTGCTGAAAGCCTTGGCCTGAGAGGACCGCACAGAGGAACACTTACTCTATTGTACAGTTGTCAGCTTCTGAAGGTTTCACCCCATGACAGCAGCTGAAGGACAATGCCAGAGCAGATGCCAATTCATGATAAAATGATACAAAACAGTGGCAGGGCTCACTGTCTTCACCCACACACAACACACACACACACACACACACACACACACACACACACACACACACACACAGGGATGTGTTATTCCAGGCTCTCAGGTTATTCTGAACTCTAGTTCCAGCTAGCTTAGACTAACCCTAACATTTAGAAGCAACCAAAGACTAAAATCCAATGTAAAGTGCTTAATTTTCTCTGTCTCGGGGATGGGAGGTAGAGAACCTGCTTGTGGCCTTTCTATGAGATGTTGCATCTGATGGCTTCCTGAGACCCTCTCAGCTGAGCAGGGATGCCAGTGCCCACACCCCTTCAGACTCTCTGACTGTGCTGGCAGGGAACAGCTGATTTACCTGAAATGGTGACAGCCGGTGTTTTTAATCATCTTCCTCAGCCATGATGCTAGCAGTGAGCTCGTATTACTGAAACCTCCAAGTCCAAGATCACAGCAGGCTAGATACACATGTTAACCAGCCAGAACCTTTTTTACTGGTAATTTTAGCAAAGTCTCTAGCCCTTTAGCCCTAGATTTATTTTGTAAAAAGTCTCAAATAATAGTGATGCCTGTTCTAGGCAGTTGCTACAAACCCTGATTTGCTTCCTTTTCCTCCTCTGCGTCTGTGGCTCCCGGAACCCAGGTTTCTGACTTTCTGTCTGTTTCTGGCTTCTCTCTTTTGCCAGCTCCTCAGTCTACCTCCTTTCTGACTCTGGACTCTGGCTTTTTGCTCAGTTCTTGTCTCTATCACCAGCTCCAGTTTTTTTTCTTCTTTTTTTTAAACTTTGCTTTTAGTTTCTTTCTTTCTTTTTTAATATTGATTTCAGAGAGGAATGGAGAATGAGAGAGAGAGAGAGAGAACCAATGATGAGAGAGAATCATTGATCCATCGCCTCCTGCAGGCCCCCTACTGGGATTAGAGCCTGCAACCCAGGCATGTGCCCTTGACTGGAATCAAACCTGGGACCCTTCAGTCCATAGGCTGATGCTCTGTCCACTGAGCCAAACCAGCTAGGGCACCAGCTCCAGTTTTGAAGTCTACTGCGACCTCAGGCGAAGATATTTGTGTGGTATTATTGAATCTTGGCTCCAGCCCCCATGAGGGATTTGGGCTGATTAATTGGGCACTGAAACAGAACTGTGACCATTTCCCGAAGCCATGTTGGCCCAGGTTAGCCTGTGAAATTGAACTGTATGCCATGGATGATTTCAAACCCTGAAAGTAGAGGTGGATAAGCAACATGACACAGTGAGAAGACATGAGCTTGGAAACCAGTCAGGTTGGTTCTAATCTTGAGTGATCTTGGGAAGTGTTTAATCCTGCTACCTCCAGGTTACTAATTTACAAAATGGGGATAACAACATGGAGTTCACAGGGCTATTATAAAAAGTACTGAGATAATATATACAAGGTTATGGGCCACTAGTACACAATAACTGGAAGTTCCTGTTATCATCATAATCATCATCTTCATCACTATCATCATCATCGTCATCATCATAATCATCATCATCATCATCATCATCTTCCAGACTATGGCCCAATACTTATAACTGTGAATATGTATCTGCTTATGAAATAATAACCTCTTTTTGTTGTCCAAGAGTCATGTCACTAAGCCAAATCTTAGATACTTCAGACTTAGAAATGCATGCCAGTATTAGTGCCCAAGAAGTATCTGAACTCTCTTGGCCCCAGGTCATCTACCATAAGTACACATACTTCCTTTTATGGAAATGTTTGACAAGCTAGGATGAGCAAAAAGCCCACCAAAGGCTGCCTTCTGGCTGTCAATGACCAATCCTCTCCCCTCCCTACCCCTCATTCTGATAGCTCTGCCTCTTCTGTCTTCTGTCTCTACCCTTCTGCTTAGCCCCTGTCCTGATACAGAATCTAGTTTCCAGCCATACATTTAGCCAGTCATGCTCCTCTCTACTGTCAATCCACACATTACCCTGACTCTCTGGAGTGCCTGTCCTTTTTCCTGCCTGAAGATCACACACTCATTCCTTGGCACCTAGCCTAACTGCCACCTCAACTGTGACACCTGAGCCAACTTCCATGTGTCCAATGATCACTCTGTCCTGGGGGCTACTTCAATACATACAGGTGCTTTCATCCTTACCATTTTGACCCTGAATGGGTTATGCCATACTAATACTTTAATCAAAACTATATTCACAGCCCAGCCAGTGTGGTTTAATGGTTGAGTGTTGACCTATGAACCAGGAAGTCATAGTTTGATTCCCAGTCAGGGCACATATGTGGGTTGTGGGCTCCATCCCCACTGTGAGCTGTACAGGAGGCAGCCGAGCTGATTCTCTCTCATCATTGATTTTTTTTCCTCTCTCTCCCTTCATCTCTAAAATCAATAAAAAGCATTTTTAAAATAACAAAAAAAAAACCACAAAACTATATTCACAGTGATAAATTCCCATCCAGAAAGTATTTTCTGGAGTAAATGTCACTAAGGCAATTTAATATTATTGGTCAACTTTCTACATAATGTAATAAAAATACATTTCTTTTTATAGTAATTTTCAGTTTTATTTTACTGGATTTTTTTTTTTAATTGATTTAACAATTAAGGTATGATTCATCCATCAGTATTTTTAAATCCACATCACATTTTACAATTATGGTCCCCATCACAGAGTTTTCTTTTATGGTTATGATTTCAACCAAGTTTTGTTTTCCTGAATCAAATTTTGCAGATGAAAATGATGCTATTATTCATTTCTTCAATCAATTTTTCAATTTTAAAAATGTTTACTGTGTTCATTTTTATTTGTCACTTTAATTTGTGTTGACTATCTATTATTATTCATAGTTTGGAAAAAGGATAACTGCTTGCTTTAAATATATTTTTAGGAATATTGCAAGACAAAGTGTGAACATATTTTCTGAGTTGTGTATTTACTACAGTTGCCATTGGTGGTTCAGTAGTCAACATGGAAGGAGGGGTCGAAACATGCTGTTTAAGCTCATGAGATTTCTATAATCTTCCATTCGACTGGTACTTAGAAAACGGTAGGGTAGTTGTCTCTCCAGTTAGACAGACAGCCATTGAAAGGCAGGGTTTGTGTCATTCACCTTTAGCTTCCCAGCTCCAGCAAGTGGTATTTAAAGAATAAATTACTTAATGAATAAATAGTAAATATGTGAATGAACCCACAGGAGATCATGAGAAATTTTGATTGCCACTGAAGGCCACTACACTATGCCTACCTATGTAAGGCACAACATTTTCAAATCTCAGCTTTACCATTTACCAGTCATTAGACATAGGTCAAGTTCTATTACCTCTTTGTGCTTCAGCGTATCCAACTGTTAGTGGGGATAATGTAAGTACCTGAATCACAAGGTTGTTGCAAGGAGTAAGTTAATACATATAAAGCACTTAGGACAGTAGCTCACATATAATTACTGCTACATTACTATGAAATCAGCATTATGAGCATAAATCTCATCTGTCTTTGCAGTAATACAGAGAGGTGGCCATGCCTTAAACAAGTTCAATTATAGGAAGCTCACTGTCCCATTAGGCATTCTTTTTAAAAAAAAAATGATTTTAAGATCTGTTTCTTGAATTGAATTGATAACTACATCCATTACAGCTTCCATTCCACTGTTTGTAGCTCTAATCTTATAAGATATATAGAATTGTCTTACATTTGACTGGCATTCCAATTCAAAACCTGTTAATTATGCACATACTATGTTCCAAGTATCAGTATGAAAAAAATTAAGTGCCCATATTGCTGACATCAAGTTTGTAAAGTCTAGTCAGGAAGCAAGAGGGAAAGATGATGTTTGTATCTCTTACACATCTTCTCCTCCTCTGAATTCACGACCTTCATGGTACAAACATGGAGAATCCAATTTGCAGACATAACATAACATAACATTCAAACATTCGTAAGTTTGGACTTACAAATATAACATAAAGCCCATATAATTGATATTGTGTGATATTAGTACAGGAATATATGAACATATCAATGGAACCAGAATATAAAATCCAGAAACAGATTCAAATGTATATGGTGATTTAGTGAATGATAAAGGTAGTATTACAAACCAGTGAAGAAGAGATGTTATTTAAATAGAAGGTGTTAGGATAACTGGATGGCTATACAGAAAAATAAGACCTTAGGTCCATTCCTTAGACCATACACCAGGATAAGAATAAAACAGAGATTACAATGTAAAAATTATCATCATACAAGTGTTAGAAGAAAACATAGGTGAATACCTCAATAACCTGATAGTAGGTAAGTTTTTCTATGACTGGATTCTGGAAGCAAGAAGGAAAAAGACTGGTACATTCGTATGCTTACATAAAAAGAAAAAGCCTTTGCATGACAAAAACACCAGAAGCAAAATCAAAAGATAAGTCACACACTGGGAGAAAATATTTGCAATGTATATGACATGCAAAAAATTACCACCCCTAATGTTAAAGAGATTCTAAAAATAGAGAAAAGATGAACAATTCTACAGGAAAATGGGCCAAAGATATGAAAAGTTCATAGAAAAAGAAATGTAAATGGCCTTAATCATATGAAAAGCTGCTCAACCTAGCTCTTAATAAGAGAAATGCAAATGAAAACTACTCTGAAAGCCATGTTTTCATCTGTCAGATTGGCAAAACCCTAAATATTCAATAACATAGGTTGGTTGGCTATGAGGAAGCAGGCCCTGCCATCACTCCTGCTAGGAAAAAAAAGTTTTGCCCGTCTGGCGAGATATTTGATGAGGGCTAGCAAAATTACACATGCATTTCCCTTTTGACCTCACAATTCCATTTGTAGGAATCTATTAAAATGATAACCTAATAAAATGTGAAAAATATATTCACAATACTATTAATCATAGCATATGTCCTCAAAAAGAAAAGTGGTAGCATAAACTACAGAATGGTCACACACTGGATTAATATGCAGCCACAGAAAAGCAATGAGAAACATATCTTTATACTACTATAAAGTGATCTTCAGAAAAAATATATATCATGAAAAAAACAACAAGGTAGTGAAAAGTGTGCATAGTATACTACCATTTATCTAAGAAAGAGCTAGATGACTACTTATACATATTTTCTTATACAGTCATGCGCCACTTAACAATGGATACATCCTGATAAATGTGTCATTAGGGGATTTCATCATTGTGTGCACATCATAGAGTGCACTTACACAAACCTGCATGGTACTGCCTTCTACACTCCTAGGTTGCCTGGTACCATCTATTACTCCTAGGCTACAAGCCTAAACAGCACATTACTGAACAAAACATGAGATTAAATCAAGCACAAGAGAAATTGATGCGATCCTACACCACCTAAGACATATGACATGAGGCTGCTGACAGAGTATACAGAAACATTTTTTTTATAAGTAGAAAGAGTATACTCTAAGATAAAGATAAAAAGAATAGATTAGCAAACACATAAAGCAGGAACAAAGTTGGTTATTGTTATCATTATCAAGTATTATGTACTGTACATCACTGTATGTGCCATACTTTTGTATGACTGGCCATGCTGTAGGTGTGTTCACACCAGCATCACCACAAACACATGAGTGATGGATTGAACTATGACATCATGGCTGCTATGCCACTAGGCGATAGGACTTTTTCAGCTCCATCATAATCTTACGTGATCAACATCATTTATGTGGTCCATTCTTGACAGAAAAGTAAGTATGCCATACACGACTGTAGTTTTTAGAGTACAAAGTAAAACAGAAAAAGTATTTTTTTACAGGTGGTAAGGAAACAGGATGACAAGTGATAGAAGGTATATTTTTCTGAAGACACTGTCTTTTACAGATTTCGTTTTGGAATTATGTAAGTAATAATGACAAAAGGTTAAATATGAAAAAAAAATCTATTCCTAAAAATCAAGAGCAAAATGAGACAAATGGACCTGCGTGTTTGGTCGGAAAGATAACCATACAGTGAGGAACTATTCTGGGTGACTTTAAACTGTCATTTGACAGTTTATCTCTAGTGGAATAAAACCTAGACAAAAAGAAATGCAAAAAATATTAAATTGTTCTGAGACAATTGTGTGCATACTGAGGAATAAAACAAACAAGTAAATATATTGGTATCATTAAAATGCAGAAATGTTGGCAAGGGAGAAATGAAATGTAGAGACAAGATGGATAAGGTTAAGTAACAACCCAGTAGTTCTGAATTTGCACCAGAGAGATCACCACAAACACCTGGAGTATTTTATTTCCACAAAGATAATTTCTAGCTCTGACTACTGAAAAGACCTAGAAACATGGACCAAGCCAGTAGCAATATGCAGCCCTGGATGGAAGTTGTAAATAGCACTGCTCACTCGAAGAAAGCTGGGCTCCTTAGGTACCTGGCTGACCATTGCTCAGGAGCAGGAACTGCACAGGTGAGCCTGGAACACCTCTGCTGGCAGGGAAGCTGGTCAAGAACTACTGTCAATATTCTCAATGGCCAAAGGTGAAAATTTGCAAAACAATAAGGATGTTAAATGTAATGAACTAAGATACATCAAATATATGAAAATTCGTAACGACACTAAAAATGCTAAAAATGAAATGTTTCCCTTGGGAAGGTGGTGAAAAATCAATTCAATACTTTGAAAGCTGTTATAGAATTATTTATTCTGATGTTTTTAAATGAACTTGGTCGTACTTCCGAGCAACCAAAGAATAGGTGATGGTGCACCAGCAGTTATTCCAGCTGATAAATGAGGAAGAAGTAAAATGAAAATGTCATCATTTTGCCATCCCTAATGAATTGTTGGATCTGGGCAATAATCAGCAATGACGGTCAGCATCACAAATGGGTAGACAGAGAGGCATCTTTGCTACGTGATGAAATTACGAAAATACTGCCTATAAAATATTCCTGCTGCACAATTGAACCTACATCTCTAGATATAACTACTAATTTAGAAGAAATATATGGGACAGAAGGACATGTTAAATGATGTTAGGGGAACACAATTGAGAAAATCTAGACCATGGGAGTCTCTATAGGACAAATGGCCTGATCTTTTAAAAAAATAAATTACAAGGGGGAACAAAACACGTGGAGGAAAAATAAAGTAGATTAATAAACACTTGAAAAGATATGTTAACAACTGGATCTTGACTCAAGAAAACAAATTGTATAACCAAACAAAAACTTAGGAGAGACTTAGGAAATGAACACTAAATATTTGATGGTATTAGGGAATTCGTTTCAATACTTTTAGAACTAAAAATAGTATTGGGGTCATTTTTTTTTTTAAAGTTCTCATCTATTTTGGATATAGATTAAAGTACTGTTCCATGATATAATATCTGGGGATAGCTTCAAAATAACTGGGGTTGGGGGAGGATTGGATTAGAGTAGAGATTAAAATCCAACAGGCTATGAGTTTTAAACTGTTAAAACTGTGTGACTGATACAGAGGGATTGGTTACAGTAATCTTTCTATTTTTGCATTCATATGAAATTGTCCATAATAAAGAGGTTGTTAAAAAAATCCATTGATGATAAAATATCCAGAATATAGAGCACATTATCCTAGATATTATATTACTTGTTGTAGAGGACACTTAAACACAAGTTTAAATCCTCTTCCTATATTAGGGACCATGTAATGAATAATATTCTTGGGCCTCTGGAAGCTGCAAGGAGGCATATATGACCAGTCCCTGTCCCTTAGAAGCTAAGGCATGGATGTATAACTGAGGTTTAGCCAAGAGTAGGCTCTCACGCAGGACTCAGAATCCTGGTGAATATCACCAATACCTGAGGAATGGTGCTCAGTATCCAGAGGTAGGACATCTAATCATGGCAATAGTCTATTTGTCCTAAATAGACCATGGTTACCCCTTGGCTTTGGCTATGGTTCCTGCTATCTAGTCTCAATTTTGGCTTGATTTCAGCATCAGCTTCTCCAGACTCCCCATTAATTATTTGAGATATCCAAGGGCCTGCGATAAATCCCTTTTCTCTTTCGGTTAGCCTGAGTCAGATTTCTTTGCTTACAATATAGATTCCTGAGTGTTATCTGAATAAAAAGTTCAGTAGGACCATAATAATATAAATTAAAGAATGTTTTAAAAAATAAATCACTATATAAACTGTATGATAGTGTACTTATACAACATATATCTACACATATAATAGATATGATCATGTTTTGTATAGTATAGATAGAACACTTCATAGTGTGCAAAGCACTTAAATAGATTTCTTGTTATCTTTACTGTTAAAATAATGACTATAATATTGTGATAATAAAGTATGAGAATGAATTAACTTTTTTAGTTCACATAAACATTTTTAATCTTAAAACATTATAGGGTAATGATATCTGGCTTGCCTATAGCACTTGATTGCTGTGTGCATTTAACAGGGAAACTGTAGAGAAATATTTTTGAAAATATGTATGAAAGGCATTGCCATTGTTTCTTAGTGGATAGAGGAGCCACAGATGAACCTAGTCCAGGGACTAAGACACCTCTGATCCCGGTGACTATGAAGTTTGTAAATTCTACTCCTCCCACTGTGTCCATACCTTCTTGCTTCCTTCATCCCACAGGCCCTGTGCCATGGCCTCTGGCATTTTCCCAGGTCATGCCATGTAGAGATCCTAGATTCTCCATGGCTGTGAAAGAAGACTTTAGACAGGGGATGAAAACCGGCAGACTAGGACAATAGAAAGATGTCACCGATTTAAAATAAAGTCACTCTCTGAGGTATTGAGAAATCTCAACTGCCAATCTCTGTTTCATTGAGCTATTAGATAGGGATACCCAGATGAAGAGAACCTTTAACAATTCCTTTGTGACCACAAGGTCAAGTGTGGAGCAAGTTGGCTGGACTTTCCCTTGTGCTGGACATTGCTCAGCTTCATAGGGTGTCAAGGCAGAATCATTCACAGGGAGCTGTCCTCCACCCAGTCAGACTTATGGTGAGGCTAGGCAAGAGTGGCAATGCTGGCACCAGGACTTGGGTAACATGGGTGAGCCAAAATAAAGAGAATTATCCAGCAGATGGTAAAAGGTCATTCAGCTTGGAGGGTGAAAAGCTATTTAAAAAGCATTATAATAACAGACCGTATTCTAAAGAGACAGATGATAATAAATGTTTGAAGACAGAGAGTCTAAAATGCCAAGAACCCACAAGGGTGGGTAAGTGAAGCATAGATATCCAAAGAGTCAGTGACTTGTAGATATAACCCAGTGGGTGTCCAACAGAGAGTCCCATCTGGTCACTTCTTCTCTGTGGTACAGACCAAAGAGTCCAATCTAGTCAAGATCCATCTACATCTTGGGCAAGATGGGGAGGAGGGTCTCTTTTGTCTGAAGGCCTGCTCTGAACACCAGGGTAGGCCACTGGCCCAGTTGTGATGCTAGGTTTTCCCCCCCCCCCTCCTATCTCTATGGTTTCTATTTCAGAAAACTGGAGACAGCTGTTATTTATTTTAAAAAAATATTTTTTATTGATTTTTTATAGAGAGAAAGGGAGAGGCCTAAGAGAGTTAGAAACATAGATGAGAGAGAAAAATCGATCAACTGCCTCCTGCACACTTCTTACTGGGTATGTGCCTGCAACCAAGGTACATGTCCTTGACCAGAACTGAACCTGGGACCCTTGAGTCCAACACTCTATCCATTGAGCCAAACTAGTTAGGGCAAACAGCTGTTGTTTATATGAAATAATTTAATTTCAAGGAATTATAAATAAGGTAGGCCAGATCAGTTTTCCTTTGTCAATTCCACATAACTAAGGAGTTGTCTCTTTCAATATCTCAAGTTTAACAAGTTTTACATTTCCCAAAGAAATCTTTATATATGTATGTGGATTTTTTGTCTTATTGAACAGATTACACAGAATAAAATTTAGACTTTTCTTTATGACATGGGACTGTTATTAAGATCAACTACTACACTGTAAACCTGGGAGTCTGCCTGGATGTTTGGTCCTGGAAGGAAGATATATATGCATATATGCATAACCCATGGGCACAAATAATAGCGTGGAGAAGGTCTGGGTTAGAGCCATGGCTCAGTGGAGAGGGAGGAAAGGAAAGGAATGAGGGGGGTGGGGGGAAGTCATCTATAATACTGCCTACAATGAGTAAAACTAAAAAAAAAAAAAGAAAAAGAATTAAAATTTAAAACTGCAAGCAAAATAATTGCAAATAAATTGAGAGGGATGAATGTAATAAAGGTGTTCTTTCTTCTGGGATCAAACATCCTCTTATCCTCTCATTTTATCATCTCCATTTAGAATTCTAAAATACTAGACCCTCTACCTCAATTTTAAATGTTTCTCAACCTTTCTTTTTCTTTATCATCCTAGGCCAGTAGTGGGCAAACTGCGGCTCGCGAGCCACATGCAGCTCTTTGGCCCTTTGAGTGTGGCTCTTCCACAAAATACCATGGCCTGGGTGAGTCTATTTTGAAGAAGTGGCATTAGAAGAAGTTTAAGTTTAAAACATTTGGTTCTCAAAAGAAATTTCAATCGTTGTACTGTTGATATTGGCTCTGTTCACTAATGAGCTTGCTGGCCACTGTCCTAGGCCTATTCTTCAGGTCTATTTTCCAGATTAATAATTTCTTTCCTTTATCATGTCTAACTTTTTAATACATCCATTAAGCTTTTAATTTTACGTTTAATATTTTTCATGCTTGAAATTCTATTTTACCTAATATGACTCATCTTTTTATAGTCTCTTGCTTCTTATTCATATTTTAAAGGTGTTAAAATTTTTATTTAAATATATTAAACAACTTATTTTATATCATGTGCCTGATAGATTCAATATCTGAAGACTTTGTGGATCAAATTTGGTTGTCCAATGCTTTTGTTGGTATTTGCTCTGGGTGCTTTCTTTTATCCCTATCTCTGTGTGTGTGTGTGTGTGTGTGTGTGTGTGTGTGTGTGGTTTTAAGTGACTGCATATCCCTTGGAACTCTAGCTGTGGGAAGTCTGTGGCCTGAGTTAAAGGGGTCTTTCCCCAGAGAGGACTTATATACATTTTGCAGATGCCTAAGAATTTCCAACAACATTAAGCTAAATACTATTCTTGAGATTTTCTGGACTAGGAAGTATTTTGATTTTAAGTTATAAATCCCAGGGAAAGATTCATAGAGGACAATTTTTTCCTATCTTCCCAGCAGAAGATTGAGAGGGTGAGGATGGGAGTATCTCTAATTCATCTTTATACTGAGATCATTGGCCTATGGAATCCCAGCTTCATGGGAGTTTTGTGTGTGTGTGTGTGTGTGTGTGTGTGTGTGTGTGTGTGTGTAGAGAGAGAGAGAGAGGAAGGATATGTTGTTACATTCTTTAGCTTGGGAGAACCTTAGGCTTTGTATTCTGTTCCTGTACTATATGAAAATGAGAAAAAAAATCCCAAAGTCACCAGATTCTTCAAATAAAACAGACTCAGGCTTTCTCTCGGTTCCTACTTTCCCTTAAGTACTGGTCTCTGTATTAGTTTCCTTGGGCTTTGATAACAAAGTACCATAAGCTGGGTCACCTGAAAACCCAGAAATGTATTCTCTCACAGTTCCAGAGGCTAGAAGTCTAAAATCAGGTATTGGCCATGCTCCCTCCAAAACTTCGAGAGAAGAAACCGTCCTTGAAAGAAGGATCCTTCTTTTAGCTTCTGGTGGCCTTAGGCATTCCTTGGCTTGTGCCTCCATCTTCTCGTGGCCACCTTCCCTGTGTGTCTCTCATACAGACCCTGTAATGTTGGATTAGGGTCCATCCTAAATCACTTCACCTTAAGCTAATTACATCTGCAAAGTCTCTGTTTCCAAATAAGATCATATTCACAGGTACAAGGGGTTAGAACTTTGGCATATTTTTGAGGGGGTGCAATTCCACTCATAACATTTGTCTAACAATTTCTTAATTCCTTGCCATTCCTCAAATGCTTTCTTATATATCCTAGCATTTTCATAGCCGTCAATTATATAATCGTTATGAATTCTACACAACATCAGCTCTTATTTCCCACTCTTTTCATTCTGCTTGGTCATAGCAGCTCTTTGCCTTCTCCCACTAAGTTGTGGACTTAAAAATCATAAGTTTAAAAAAAAATATCAGAAATGATTGCAAGGTAAGAATAAGGCTTTAAATGGGAACTCAGCAGACAGGATAATGAATAAAGTAGAAGGTAATTGCTGCAAGGACATTGCAATACCTTTTTTTATGTTATAAGGGCTTTTATCTCTAGATCTCTGTGGTATATCTATCTAGCTTTTCAAATCATAAAAACCTGGGGTTGAACCTTTTCTCTACATCTTAGAAATTGTATGACCTTGAGATGATATGTAAGCTCTTAATTTCACAATTTCATCATCTGAAAAAAGGAATATTGTAATAGCAGCTACTTCTGAGAGTGTTTTATAGATGGATGGCATACGTAAAGTGCCTAGCACAATCGCTGGCACAAAGCAGGTACTGAATAACTGTGCAAATGACACTACTTCTGTGTTGCAGATGGGTAAAGACCTTGAATAATGAACTCTGACTAAATGAGGTGAGAAAAGCAATGTCTGTCATTTTCATACACAATCCTATGGGGTAATTGACGGGATATCCTAGAAGAGGAAAGTGAGGTTCAGACATGTTAACTCATAAAACATGAAAGAAAAACACTAACGACCACACAAAATGTGGAAGTCTATTTTAGAGATTCTCAGCAGTTCTGTATTCTTCTTTTTAAAAATATATATATTTTATTGACTTTTCACAGAGAGGAAGGGAGAGGGATAGAGAGTTAGAAACATCAATGAGAGAGAAACATCAATCAGCTGCCTCCTGCACACCTACTGGGTACATGCAACCAAGGTACATGCCCTTGACCAGAATCGAACCTGGGACCTTTCAGTCCACAGACCGAAGCTCTATCCACTGAGCTAAACCGGTTTTGGCAGTTTTGTATTCTTTACAAAGGGAACTAGAATGCAAATGAACTAGCCCCACCTCTGTTCTCAGCTCTGACAGCTAACAAGTTGCTGGGTCCCTGCTTTAAAAGCCACCTTTCCTTCAACTCCCGATGATACTTCATCTCCATAAAGTAGGAGGGAAGAGATGAAGGAAAAACCAGCCAGGCAACATTTTGCACTATATTTTACACCCTGAACATGGAAGCACTCAAAGATTTTTAACAAGTATTTGAAAGGCTTACCTAGGCCCATGCTCAGAACAGCTTTATAATCTAGGCAAGGGGAAGCCAGAAATCTCCCATCACTCCCATTGACTCACAGACGTGTTGGAAGCAGAGTTCACAAATCTAATTCCTTCCTCCGTTCCAGATATTTTTACCCAGAGAGCATATGTGACTAGAGGCTAACCTGCTCGCTCAGCCAATTCCTGGCAGCAACTCCTAGTGAAAAATATAATGTTTGGGGGCAAGCACTTATCCAGAAGTGGTACTGAAATGAGATGGTGAGGATGCAAGTGGCGGATAAATGACCAGTGTAGGGAGAGCTTTAAAAATGAGGTGATTATGCACTGTCCCCTCTATGAATATATTAGCTCCCCAATAAGCCCGTGCATTTGACTGCCTCCAAAGCACTGTCTCAGGCTCAGAGAATACAGTTGTCAGGAAGTGTTTTCTAAGCTCTTCTTCAGAGAAGCTGCTCCTACTGCCAGGCCTCAAAGTCCTAGTGTTCAGTCTGGGCAACAAGTTCAGCTCACACAGTGCCTGTCAGGCCACTGCAGGTGATGTGAGATGCCCAGTCTCCCCTCAGGGCACGTTGGAGAATGTGCAGGACCAGGAGACTGTCCAATGGGTGGGAGGGCTAAGGGGGTCAGAGTTGACAGGAAGGTATGTCAAAGCTGGAGTCCTTGAGTGGGAACTGAGTATTAGAAACTGGAGATACCAGGTACAGACAGACACTAAGGCCAAAGGTGTCAGAGTGGATCACCAGTAGGAGCCAGCCAGGTATCGGTGCAGTGTGCATGGGGGGCTGACAGTGAGGAGGTACATTTTGATTGCCATGAACACTAGTAGGTCTTCTCCAAAGACTGGCAAGCTTGCAGTGCATGGATGTGTCAGGCTGCTTAAAGATCTCCATGGAGAGGACAGTGGGGACCAGTGAAGGGACCAACCACAGCTTGAAAGTTGGTTTTTCATAGGACCACAACTTAGAGGCATGGGCCTTCCCCTAGGACCAGGTCCTGTGTTGTATCCATCATCCCATTCTTGCCAACAATCAGGGGACCTGTGCATCCCATCAGACATGGGGAGGGGTTCGTTTTGGAATTATCTTTTCATGGGCCAAGGAAAGGGGCAGAGCCCAGGAAATGTTTCTCTAGGATGAGAAATTAAATGGTGTGTATTGAGGGTTCACACCTTGCAGTGATAGCTATGAAGAAGGGCCCTATGCTTTGAGGTGGGATTGGGGCCACCTTCAGAAAATAGTTTGAGGCATGAACTGGCTTGAGGGTCGACCAGCATGGAATGTTTTGCTGTTTATACTCCATGAGTTTATTTCCCTATAGCTCTCTCTTGACAAAGTCTTTAGGAAAGGTCTGTGGGCCACTATGAAGGAAACAGAGAATATCAGAGTGAGAGATCCCAAGGGGAGGTAACTCTGAGGGTCAGTCTTGTTCATCCAGCCTTTGATGCCTGCACCTGAGCACAACTTTGCTCACCTCGGAGGAGCATATGTTTGATTTTAACAAAGATCAGTTGGGAGCTCAACTCTTCCATGTCCACACCCCTAACCATGAAGTTTCTGATGTCATTTTCTTCCTAAAAATTCTGTAGATCCCATCCTGTGTCTCTATCTCATTCCAATCAGCGTTGATTGCATACAGATAGACCAAGCGTAGTGAATGGACATTCGGAATCAGTACATGACCCTCAACCTTGAGCCCCATTTTTCCACCCCCTAGATTCATCCACCCTTTGGGGGGCTGAGCCAAGCCCTATGGGTGAGAATCCCTGCTCACCCTGATCCCGAGCTCGACGTTCTCGCCTCCATAGACCTCCATGCCTTCGTCCAGTAAGCCAATCTCCTGGAAGTACTGGCGGTCCACAATGAAGCAGCCAATGAGGGCAGGGCTCCTGCAGGGGTGAGGAGAGATGGGCCAGGTTAGTAGAGGGGCTGTCTCATGGTTCTGCCAAGGGAGTGAGAGCAGTGGTACCTTCCCACCAGGAGGAGCTGGTCCTTTTCCTTCCTTTGCTGCCAAAGCTGGTGCAGAGATCATTCTCTGAGTAGCCCTCCCAGGTCTACCCTCACCAGCTACCTCAAGGAGGCTATTTCAGCAGGGTTGCAGCAGCCAGCTCCTGTCCCGGGACCAGCCATCAGTCCCCCTGGTGCTTGTGTTTGTGTTAGCCCACAGAAGTGGTGCTCAGCCTGCCAGTCTGAGTTGAACGTCTGTATCTATAGTTGCCCTGGTCTTTGAACTTTGAACTGCACAGCCAGTCTCTGTTTCTACCCGGGTACTCTGCCAACTTTCCCACCCTTCCCCAACTTGGGTTCTGCATGCCAACCTTGGTCCACCTAGAAAAGTTAGCTGGGGCTTTGGCTAGCATGGTAAATAATTTGGATTTTATCTATAGATAAAGGAGGGTCCATGAGAAATTTTAAGTAGACAGTGATAGGAGCAGATATGAGTTTTTAAAGATCTGTGTTTTAATCCTCAGGCAACTGAGGGAAGTCAGGTTGTAGGAGACTGGATGAAAATTAGGAATCCAGTTAGGATGCTTGTTGCTATATCCAGGTAGCCCTGGAAATGATGAGGACCTGGGCCAAGAGTGGAGATAGGGATTATCTAAAGACATATTTTACTATAAAATCAGCAGAAATTTGAAATAGATAAACTATGAAGGTAAAAGCAAGGGAGAAATCTGAATGGCAGCTGGCTTTCTGGCTTGGGTGATGGTGGGGTGGGGCCACACATCAAAATTGGGTACAGAAAAGAAGCTGGCTTCAGAAGCAAGTATTCCTTTCTGGGAACACTGATCTAATGTGCCCGTGGGACTCTGCAGAGACATCCAACAGACAGAACACCTGGTCTATCAGAATTCAGCATGGGTCTTAGGCTGGAGCTACACACCCACAGTTAGTAGGTCCAGCAGCTGGAAGGCCTTTCCTTGGTGAGCATGAGCGTGGGCTCACCAGCTGTGCGTGGATACCCAGCACGGAACTTTACCAGGAGTGACCCTCGTTAGGTCAATCAGCATGAGGGTGTGTGGGCTGCTTCTCTGCTGGGAGCAATGACTCTGCATTGTTCCACTGCACACAGCTATCATTTCTAGTCCTTGGGTGGCAACCTATCAGCTGGTGGCTGAAGGATGGGGAGGGAAAGAGAAAAAAAAGGAGAAATGAAGACTCTTCAGCAATGAGAAAACTGGTAGTCACATGCAAATAGACCCATCTTTGAAACTGGAAACTCATCCATGTGGGGACACAGCTATTCAGAGGGCTAAGTCTTTGGAGAAGACTGATGCCAGAAGCTGCTCAGGTGGAGACGGGTGCTTGGGGGTCGCTGCCCCTCCTCCTTTCAATCACAGCATTTTATTCTGACTGGCTTCACTGTCCCTAGATCACAGGTACTTAGGGTGGTCAGTCCACCTCAACCACTTCTCCTAAAGCAGAGTGAGTTCCTGCTCCGGTGGGAGAGGCTTGGCCCTGGCCTTGGAAGTGAGTGCCTCGGAAAAAATCCCCGTTATGGCTCTTTCTTTGAGAGATGATCCCTAGCCTCTTTCAGCCTCTGATTCCATATCAATGAAATAGAATCAACTCTATAACCTCACAGGATGAAATTAAGTATTGAAATCCTCTGGAACATAATTGGTACTCAAAAGATCTTTTTAAAAGATGCACTTGCCCGTTACAAAATCCCAGAGAATCCCCTCTAAATCATGGTGACATAAGACATCAGCCCAGCAGGTGGGCAGAGTGGGTACTCAGCCTTTCCCTGAGCATTCCTTCAGTGCTGAACTGAGCTGGCACTGCTGGACATTCAGGACGGAGCCTTCCCCATCTGGCCAGACCCAGTGAGGGAAAGAGCACAGCCAGCTCAGGCAGTCCGTTACCTATTAACCAGCGGGGGTATTAAGTGGGCTCAATCAGTCTGAAACTTGTATTGATTTATACCTTGTCTCATTCCCCCCCAAATTAGAAATAGCTTACAATAAAAATGTAAAACACAATGGAAAAGAAAATAGATAAGTGTCTGAAAAGATAAAAAATTCACCATGAAGTTGGGGGCTAGTTAGAATGCATGTGCGGCATTAGGTCCTTCTTCACAGTTCGTAAAGTGGATCCACAAAGTAGACTCTGAGCTTCCGGGGGGCTGAGCTGAACGTGAACATACCTGGTCTTAGAAATAATATTTTCAGGCCCCATGTGGAAATATCATACTAATTCCTCAGGGATAGCAAGGCTTTCTTTGACTGGCAGTGAATTTGAAAGAAATCTCTTCTGTCAGTCTTCTTTAAGAGGTCAGTCACTTCAGGACACAGTGAAAAGCCATCTCAAAGACACACCTGCAGAACGCAGCAGAAGGTACCTCTGGGCCCTTCCTGCAGCTTATGCCGTGTGTGGACAAAGCACCGAAGTGTAGCCCAAGGACACAGGGGCCCAGGTGGGCATGATACATTTATATAACCCACAGCTCTCTGCGGGGCTGTCTTTATCTAGGGATAAAACCAGGAATGTTTTCTCCACTAATATACTTTCTCCCAGCCAAGGTCTTGCTAAGAAGCAGGCAAAGGAAAATTGGAGAGTGAGACGCTAAGGACAATGTGCGTTTCCAGAGACCAGGCTGAAGCGGCTAACACCGGTGCTGGCTTCTGTAAGAATGCTTGTTACATGGTGGCGTATTTCCCTCCAACAGTCAACAGACCTGGGGCAGAATTCAGCCATCACAGGCTGGAGCTCAAGGGTGGGAAACTAGGGGGATGACAACTAGGCATGGGATTGAACTGACCTGGGTTTGGGTCCTGGCTCCACTGGCCAGGGCCTCTGGCAGGGCCATTCTCCTTGGTCAGCCTTACTCTCCTTTTGTGAACCAGGGATGACACAATGAACCAGGGGTGTCACCAGGTTACGGTGAGGAGCAAATAAGACCATGTGGGTAAAAGGTCCTTGCACACAGGGGCCTCCAAATAACACAAAATCGTGGCAGGGGCCTAACAGATAGGTAGTAGAGATGAGCACAGGAGAGCCAGGTGGAATTCTCTTCCATCCTGTTTTAATTATAAATATTAATATAATGTGTGTTTTTTTCTTCTGGCAATCACGCACTCTCAATTACATTTTCATAATCTTCCTTCCTCATGTAATACAAAGTGACATCAAGTGTCTAATCTCTCTCATTCCAGTTACTGTCCCCTAGGCCACCTTCTGGTGTGTCTGTGCATTTAACAGGCAGCCCCTTTGCAGGGAGCACAAAGGCGCCTGATCTGTGATTAAGCAGGCGGAAACAAGGAGTCCTGATTCATAAAACAGGCTGCACAGGGGAGTCATTCGGGGGTCTGTGAAGGTAGCAGCAAAGGCTGAAAGGGTTTGGGACTTTTGAAATGCAGTTTGAAGCTCCTTTCCTCTGAGTCCTGAAGGATAAGCTCAAACATCAGCAAGGCGCACAGGTGCAGTGAGGTCTGCTCCTGCCCCTCCTTCCCTCCAGCCTCGCGGCCTCAGGCTGCTCCCTTTGAACCTGCTCTGTGCTCAGGAACTCACTCTGCTCCCTCACATATGGATGCCTCCGGCCTGAGCCTGCGGTCTCCTACTTGCCCTTAGAAACAAGGGCAGATGCTACACTCTCAGCAAAGGATTCTCCCTACTTTCCTTGCGGTTTCCACCAGCGTGGTGGAATAATTTGTTATTCCAATTACTGTGTCTGTCTTTACTCGACTTCAGGATTTTGCTGGCAGGAATTGAATCTTAATCATTCTGGATCCCAAGCACCCAGAGTAGATAGTCGTTGGCTCCCAGCAGGTGCCCCACAGCGATGTGTTGGAATGAGTCACTGTGAGCCTCTGAATGAATCTGGGAGCCATGGCTCTTTGAAAAGAGACCACAGAGCCGGTGAGCAGTGACTGGAGGTCACTTGTAATTCCTTTCCACCACCGCTCATCTCACCCTACCCCCCACCCCCCACAAACCCATAACGGGACCGGAGTTTGGGGAATAAGGGTTGTGCTGGGAGGGGAGCTCTTGCCCTGGAGGACGAGGCAGAGAGATCACAGGTAAGGATGCCATACCTGATCGGGGCCGTGGAGTTCTCCAGCTTCCACCATGCCTTGGGGGGGTTTAGATAGCGGCACCACAGCTCCCAGTCAAAGCCCTGGGCTGCCAGCGGGTACTCTTCTATCTCAAAGTTGTCATACTTGATGTTGTCAAATGATGGTGAGATGATCCGCTTCCGGTTCTCCTTTATGCGGGTAAGGACAGGTTCGGCCCTGAGCAGGAGGATGGGAGGGAGGGGTTACTGCCTCCAAGGTGAAGAAACACCAAATTGACAGCTCCTAAAGCTCCCTCCCCTGTG
Organism: Pipistrellus hanaki; assembly: GCF_964339955.1. Classification (NCBI taxonomy): domain Eukaryota; kingdom Metazoa; phylum Chordata; class Mammalia; order Chiroptera; family Vespertilionidae; genus Pipistrellus; species Pipistrellus hanaki. The sequence continues at coordinate 49,470,312 of NC_140511.1, forward strand.
GAAAGAGCACTGCTCTCCTCCTGGGAAGGGGCCCTAACAGCCTCCCACCCCATGCTTCTGGGCTGGCAAGAGGCCCAACCACTTCTCTAGCACCTTCTGGGCTGAGCTGAGAGATTCTTAGTGCCTTACATCCTTGGGTCTGCTTGCTTTCATTTTTTTTTTCCACTAGAAAAAAAAATCAAGACCTAAAGAAAGAAGAAAGAAACAGATCTGAGGTCCCCTGGGAAGCTTTCAACATGGGCTTTGATTTTGCTCAAATTCAGCGCATTAACTAGGAAACCGAGGCAGATGAAGATGGTAGAGACAGGAATAAGAACAAACATTCTTCATGCTGCCTGGATCCTTCCATTTGTGTCCCCACAAACCCCACCCACCCCACATGTTTGCCTCTGCCCAAGGAGAGGTGGCAGGTCTGGCTTCCAGGGAGCCAGAGGCCCCCTTATGGGCAGCAGACAAGTAAAGTGTTTGCAGAGAGTAATGATAAGCTTCTCATTAATAATGAATTGTTGCATAATTGTTTATTTAAATCAGCTTGAAATAGTAAGAGTCCCACTCCTCTCCTGGCTATAAATCCAACAAAAATGCCTTATAAATAGTCACAAATGGCAAGCAGGGACTTCAGCTGTGAAAAACGGCCGCATTGCAATCTTAATTTGGCCTGTTATGTAAAAGTCTGCCCAAATCCAGGCATGCTGCGTGCATGCCCGGCTGCTCCTTTCTGCTAAATGGCACTCTTCACCCCACTCCAGAGCGGCAGGGTGGCACTTGGAGTCTGGGAGGAGAGCAGACCCAGCGCCATTAGGCATAGTGGTCAGGAGGGGGGTACCCTCAGCCACGCCCAGTGCCTGGTCCTCCCATGCCCAGGCTCTCTGCACAGTCACACACAGTGGGCCACAGACACCCTCTGGCCTGGAGGGATGTCAGTAGCAAGTGCTCCACCCTGCTCGGATGACTCTATTGAAGGCTTGTGTGTGTTCTCTTCCCCCTCACAGCAGCCCTGACCAGAGCAATAAAGGTTTCCTGAGACCTAGCATCACCAGGAGAGAAAATCTGCCATATTGAGCTACCACTGACCTAGCTTTTGGGGAGCTGAGCGCACTGGCAACATCAAACCACCTTAGCCCCCTCTGCCCACTAGGCCTTGGCTTGTCGGTGTGGTTGGGCTTCTGTCTCATGTCTGGTCCAGCTCTCACTTTCCTGGGAGTTGCAGCCCTGTCCCTAGCCCTTTGCCCATAGCATTTACCCTTCTGCCAGGTCATGTCCCTGCCATCCAGAGTCAAGCCTCATGTCACCATATCCTTTAGACACTGTGTGTTGACCCTATTGACCCCTGGCCCTCCCCCACTCTGAAGGGCAAGCCGCCTAGTCACTCACACACCCACATCTCAACTGTTCCCAGAATTCTCTGCTTACCCCCACACGATTGAGATCCCAGCATGCTTTGCACCCCTCTGAGTCAAAGCTCCTGGACCACCCTCCTCTCCTGATGGGCACTTACCAGCCCACATTGAACTCCACATGGGCATCGAAGAGTGCCACCACAGGGGCAGTGGCCGCCCTCCAGCCGCTGACCCGGGAGCGGATGAGGCCCTCCTGCTTGCTGTGGCGCACGACTTTGATGAAGCCTGGCTTCTGGCCATTCACCTTGTCCACGTACTCTGTCAGCTTCTCCTTCAGCTCCTCTGTGGGGGAGAAAATGTATTGTTAGCATAACAGGAATGATCAAGACATTCCCCCTGTTGTGGAGAAATGACCCCCAGAGAGAGGGTCCATTCCTCTCCGGGTCTTCCTTGGTGTTCCAGTGCAGCTCAGATCTGAAGGGTAAAATAGAGGTGAAAATAGCATTTATGGAGCCCAGCAACTTGCATAGAATCGCATGCCTACACACATTGACGATTTAATCTTTACAAGGAGCCCATGGGAAAATAAGGCTCAAAAGGGTTTACGAACTTCTCCAATGTCAACGAGAGGCAGCGTGTGCTTTTAAGCAGGCTCTAATGGTGGCAAAAAATACATTCTTCCCACCAGCTCCTTCCCCCAGGGACCTCCACAGTCCTCCCCCAATCCCTAGGGAAAGCTGCATCTTCAGAGATGGCTGCCCAAGACCCACTCCTGCTGGGTCTCCATCTCTCCGGGACGTGCATGACCAGGAGCTGTGCCCTGTGAGCAGCTGCATTGGTTTGCTGCCCGCTGTTGCTGGGCCTGGCTACACATCAAGTCCCCTGCTTCTTCATAACTGTAAATGGGGCCTCAGCAACCGAGCAGGGCCCCTCGCCTCTCCACTGGGGAGAGCACAGCATCCACGTCCATTGTGTGCTCCACAGCAGCGCAGGCAACAGCTTATGAGGACCTGTTCCCCCAAATGATGACCTGAATGGGCCACATTCTCCCACCTGTGACCACAGCTCCTCCCCAGAACTTGAGGCTCATTCTTTTCCTGTGTTCTCAGCACCTGCCTCTCAACCACCCTTCCTCCCATCTTCTCAGCCAGGCCCTGGACAGACCCACCTGGGCTGAGCCTCCTTATCAGAGAATAAATGGTAGGAGCTCCGTGTCCCTTGGTGCCCAGTCTGGGCCCCACATGTAAGCAGCCCGCTAGGCTTGAGAAAAGGGCACAAAGCAGCTGGCAGATGCATGATAGGTGTGTCCCATGGCAGTAGCAGAGTGAAAATAGTCACAAAAATTTGTCAAACAAATTTTTTTAGTAGGACAGTGGTTAGAGTCAACAACACAGCATTGTACGTCTGCTTTACTAAGCCAACTCTGGATGTCCTTGAGGAAGTTTGGGTGGAGTGGGTTTATTTTGCATATGGGAAGGACAGGAACTTGGAGTGACTATAGGGAGAACTGTTATGGGTTGAATTCTGCCCCCCCCCCCAAAAAAATGCTGAAGTCTAACTCCCCATACCTCAGAATATGACCTCATTTGGAATTAGAGTCTTTGCAGATTTAGCTAAGTTAAGATAAAGGCATTAGGTCCTAATTCAATATGACAGACGGGTACGGAGTTAGGCATGCACAGAAGGAAGACAGGTGAAGCAGACACAGAGAAGATGCCATTTGCCAGCCAAGGAAAACCTGAGGTCACAAGGCACTAGGAGAGAAGCCTGGAACAGACCCTTCCCTACCACCTTCAGTGGGAGCATGGCCCTGCCTACTTCTCTAGTGTGCACTCAGGACTGAGAGACAATAGATTTCCGTGTTCACAGCCACCCTGTTTGTGGTGCTCTGTACTTTGTAGTCCTAGAAAATTAGGTTGTTATGAGGATTAAGTGGAATTGATGTATGAAAAATGCATAACACATAGTAAATGCTAAAAAAAGAAAAAGTTAGCTCCCTCCTTCCGTCCTCACAGTTTCCATCACTGGGAGTTGTAAGGGATGGAGATCCATCTCTGGTTGACAAGGCCTTCTTCATAATCCCTCACCCAGAACCATCTCTTCCTCCTCTGCCCTGACCCCAGGTGAGACGTCTGCAAGCAACAAGGCCATGGTGGCCAAGCAGAAGATATGAACGTGTGCAAGGGCCTCATGCCAGGAGGACAATGAGGCATAATAGGCACTGCCAGAATGGTAAGCCCTCCTGTAGACACGGACTTCAAATCCCTTTGCACATGAAACTGTCCAAACCAAAGACCTGGATGGATAGTACCCTTGCTTGAGTTATCAGCGCAGAGGTGAGGAAACTGGGCATCCAAGGCAGAAATGTTGAGAGGGAGGCAGGAGACTCTGCTTCTGGACAGCTACTAACCTGCTCTGTGACCTTAAGCAAGTCTCTACAAATCCCAAAACCTCAGAGATGGTTGGACAGGATATAAAAATTCGTTTTGAACCAACTACCCATCAAAGGTGTGAACCCCTCTGTCTATCCTGATGAGCGATCCTCCAGCCCATCCAGTGGCAGGGTCATTCCTCATGGGGCTACTCCAACTATGAAATATTCTTTTTTCTTTTGCCCTCAAGTGCCAGGGTCTCTTAACCTTCCACTCATTGGCCCAAGCCTTATTTTGTGGCCACAGAGGGCAGACCACGTCCCTCTTCCATAAGACAAGCATTTCGAGTTGAAGACCACCCTTCAGGTCTTGCTGAGGATTTCTCTAGGTCAAACATCTTTTGTTCCTCCTCATATTTCCTCATATATCATGAGTTCATGGCCTTATATCATCTTGAACGTCCCTCTAAATATGTTAGTTTTTCTCTAACATCTTTAATCTATGCACCTAGAAATTGGCCTAATACTTCTGGAGTAAATTGGGCTATACAGAATAGAGGGAACCAATCACCTCTTATATCCCAGACTCTATGCCCCTATTCTTGTAGTTTAAGGTCACCTTACCTTTGCTTACTTCAGACTGAAAGTGAGTTTACTGGAAATAAACACCTACAGGTTCTCTCCACATGGTGCTGCTAAGTGAAGCATCCTCATCCCATCTCTTCATGTGTGGATGGGAGCATGTATTCAGGCTTGTGTTTGTGTGTGCACATGCATATGCTGAACCAAAACATAGAGTTGTATGTTTACTTCTATTTAATTCACTTTCAAAAAGATGGATATTGTTTATCCAAAGTCAAAATGTTTCCCTGCCTGATTCTGTTATCCAATATCTGCTGTCTAGCCCTTCTATTTTTCCAGCTTCTAAAAGTGATGAGCCTATGCACTTAATTCTCATTCAAGTCATTCTTTTAAATGGTCCAGATCTAGGGCCAGTGGGGGCTGTCAGGCATTCTCATTCCAGCCCAGAGAAAATCCAGTTGACTTTTGTGCTGCCACCAACACACTGTACAGCTCACTTTAGCTGATTTAAAAAATGACCCCGTGATCTCAGATTGAACAGCTGACAGGGAGGCCCGGGGATGCCACTGCCTCACAAATGTCAGGAAGTTGGCCTCAGAGCAGCATAACTCAGTGTGCCCCGTGCGTCCAGGTCTTCATGTATGGTTGACAGGAGGCCTCTTAAAACGCTATGTCATCACTTCAAAGTCCACCCCTCATATATTCTTCTTGAGAATGTTAAATAGAGAGCTCATAAAGCCTGATATTTAACAGCTCACAAAGCCTGATATTTGTAGAGTATTTGGAGTGAGAACTGGGTGGTAACTCACTCCACAGGTGAGAGTCGCTGCCTGTGGGGACCACTTCTATGGTGTTGATGGGACAGGGCTCCGGATGACTGCCCCCAAATGACCCCCAAGACCCCCACCTCTCTGAATTCAGAGCTGTGCGTAGCTGCCTCGCACACTGACTCTGGGCTGACCGTGTCACAGGGTTCAGCAGGAGGGACCTCCTGCCAGTCCCAGGCCTTGGGAGGCCTGTGGCTTCTGCTTTCCTTCTCTGGCTGCCCTAAGTGAGGAAGCCGGAGCCAGGCTCCTTGTGGATGAGAGGCCCAGAGAGGCCCCAGCCATTCAGTACCCCACGGAGGTCCCAGACATGTGAGTGAGCCACCTCGGATCTTTCGGCCACGGGCTGACTGTGCACATAGGAAACCCGGCTGACATCTCATAGAGCAGAAAGAAACTGCCTTTATCGCAGAATAAGGGCTCCAGCCCTTATTGCAGAATTATGAGCTAATGAATGGTTGCTGTTTTAAGCCATTAACTTCTGGGGTGGTTTGTTAGATATAAAGGCTATCAAAACAGCATCTATTGTTCTGGTGTGAGGCCGGGGTTAAAATGAAATTGTGAACTCCTGAGGCACAGGAAATGAATCCAGACACAGAAGAGCCAGCTAAGAAGGTGGCAGCAAGAGATGAAAAGGCTTTGTTTCTCACAGGAGCTGCTTGCCCCTTTGTAGCTCTGAGCTCTGTCAAGGGGAGTGAACTAGAATAAAAGTTTCTGGTGCATCAGCTGGAGAAAAATCCTGTTCTCAGAGAGCTACATCCCAAACAGGGGCTGCTGATTAGAAGAGAGATTTCCCTTAGCTCTAACCAAACAACTGGCATAAAAATTTTTTAAAGGCCTATAATACCCTGGATAACACTGGCTCAGTCTTTTCAAAACACCTTTGCCTAATAAGATTTTCATTTTTTTCCTTCAACCTTTGTAAACTGCCAAAGCAAAAAAACCTCAAGAGTACTTCTATATTTGTTAGAAAACTATTGTATAAGATATTGCCTATTACATATTATACATAATATGTGATAAATACTTCTCAGACCTTAACTCAAAAAGCATATAAAAAACTTTACTTACCTAAACTCAGACTCATAACCCATCATATTTACCTTTTTGCCAAGGCTGCCAGGAAGCTCAGAGACAAATATAATGACTAATCACAGGGTTCTATGAGCATTTTTGCTTCTCTAACTTTGCTAAAGATTTGATTTTCAAGTGGTAGCCTAAAAGCTACATTGTCTTTTACCTTTTTTCCCCCTACATAAAATACCTTTCATTATTTTTGAAATATCTATAAATAACTTTTAATAAAATGTCTTCGTAGAACATGACAGGGGTATAATTGTGGAAAGAAAGGGAAGGCTGTATTTCATGTTTGTTTTAATGTGTTGAGGAAAGGGGAGGTGGGAAGTCTGCTCTCTGTGACTTTGCCAAATTTAGAATCAATGGCAGAGCTGTAGATAACACCAGCTCTAACAAAGAAATACAATTTGTACCCTGCATGGGGTCAGGTGTTATCCTGTTTATATCGCTCCTCCAGCCCTTGCCTGCTGTCCACAAATCCCTGTTCTGCTGACATCTGGATGACGTCTGTAAATCAGCATTCTCAGGAACACTGTTCACCTCTTCGGAGGTCACAGGCCACTCCATCATCCCTATGAGGTGCCTCTTCCAGAGCCAGCTGAGTGCGGGCTTGCTTGCCTGCTCCCTCTCCTTCAGACTTAGAAGCAAAATAAAAATACAAAATTCAAACAGAGCCCTTTCTTTCCTCCCTATACATGTCTCTTGTATTGCTCCCATAAAAAGCAATTAGCTCCACGAAGTCACCCTAAAAGGAACAAACTGCAGGCTGAGCAGGAGAAATCTGGTACCAATGGCTGTTAAGGTGATTAGTAAACACCTAATGAGGTACCCTTTATCTCTCACATAAAGGAAAAAGAATCAGGAAATGGATGCCCAATGGGGCTTCATTCTTTGAAGACAGCTGCACGGGCATCTTGTAAAACAGCCTACCTAGGCTTGCTATGGAGAACCAGGTTCCGCTCCTGTCCCTCCCTCACTAGTCAGGTGACCATTTCCCAGGCTTGTTTCAGGTTTGGGGGAGGCAGGAATGAAGGGAGAGGCCACCCATCATTCATTCATTCATTCATTCACTCATTCATTCAGCAAATAGTGGGCATTCATTATGTACCAGTTAGTGATCTAGATGCTATGGCAATACTGTGAACAAGACAGTCCCTTTGAGACATTAATTCTAATGGATGTTTAAAAGGTATGTGATGTACTCCACTGAGGTGGGTGAGAGATGTCAGGGAGAGAGGGAGAAGGAAAGATGGAGGGAAAAGAAAAAGAGGGGATGGAGAAGGGAAGAGAAAGAGGGGAGGAGGAAGAAAGGTGGAAGAGTAAGGAAAGAAACAGGGAGATTTTTTAAAAAGAAGATCAGAAACCAATTCAGTTCTTCCAGATAATGAGGCCTCTTTTAATTAATTAATTTTATTGATTTCAGAGAGAAAGGGAGAGGGAGAGAGAGATAGAAACATCAATGATAAGAGAGAACTATTGATCGGCTGCCTCCTGCACACCCCTACCAGGGATTGAGCCAGCAACCCGGCCGTGTGCCCTGATTGGGAATCAAACCGTGACCTTTTGATTCATAGGTCAACACTTGACCACTGAGCCACACCAGCTGGACAACACTGAGTCCTCTTAAATGACAGGCCTCTGGGCCTGGGATGCAGTGCTTGATGCAAAACTGGGAGAATGCTACTAGGCATCGAGGCTGCTGAACACCCTCCAGTGCACAGGACAGCCCTCCACAATACAGAATCACTCAGCTCACAATGTCAGCAGCACTGAGCTGGAGAAACCTTGCATAGCTCTTACACTAGTTCCTCCATACCATAGAGGATGCATTCTAAGACCCTTAAACCAACAGGCCTGGGTGGACAGATAGGATGTGGCCCTAGGTTGCTTTTTGTACCCCTGCTTGTGTTATCATTGAGGAGATGAGGAAACTGGCATCTGAGGCAGAAATGCTGAGAGGGAGGCAGGAGACCCCCAGTGGATGCCTGACACAGGAGATAGTACCAAACCCTACCACTGGATCTGATGCCTTAGACTAGGGGTGTCGAACTCAATCAGAGAAGGGGCCAAAATCTAAAATCCAGCCTAAATCGCGGGCCGAATGGTTTACTGAACAGTCATAAACTGACAATGTCATAAACTGACAGCGGAGTGCAGTGATGACAGCGCGGTGCGGGCCACATTGCAAGGCCTGGCGGGCTGGATTTGGCCTGCGGGCCTTGTGTTTGACACATGTGCCTTAGACTATCCCCTGTAGTTTCCAGGTGCCTCCCCCTGATACCCCAAGGCACTGCCTTTTGTCCCCTCTGCCTCACCCGTGTCAGGCCAATCTTGCCCTTTAGCTCAGCCTGGATTAGAGTTGTCACTCCCTCCCTCCAACTGCCTGGGAAGGAAGTGTGAACATCCCCGTTGAGAAGTGCTAACAATTGCTTGCCTCCAATGGTGCTGATTTAAAGATTAAAAGCACAGCACATTTCTGTTTATTTCTCTAAGAGGGAACAGTAGCTGGTCTTCCCCAGAACAGAAGATTAACTGGCTCTCCTCTAAAGCCATTTGGGCCATTGAACACAAATGATATGTCAACACACTTTAAAGAAGAGATTATTCATGAGGATGCAATGGCTGTTGAGCTCAGCTGATCATCCACTCACCTGAGAAGCTAAAATATAAATACATGTAGATGCCGCCAGACCCCCACCTCTGGAGGATCTGGAGGGGGGAGGTCTCTGGACTCAGGTGGCCCTGTTGATGAATGATGGTGAGCTGGGATCCAGACCAAAAGAGACCAGCCTGAGTCCTGAGCCTGGGGTTGGGTAGGGGATAGGGGTAAGGGTTAGGGGGAGGACAGCTTTGTTTTGTGCATTCCCCTCTAAGATCACTCCAGACAAGCTGTCAAGTCCTGGGCAATTTACAAATGTCTCCCATGTAGTTTATTCTTCTGTCCAATGCGCCTAACAGCTGCACTGCTGTCTGGCTCCTTTAATCGCTGTACTTCTTCAAAGTCAATTGATACTGAAGTAGATGTGAAATGGCCTTAAACTGTTCTCCTTACTCAGTATTTAGGGAGAGGAAAGCTCTATCCGGGAGCCCCACAGATGGCATATAAACATGGCTACCAGACCTAAGCAGAGTGGCACACTTTCCAGGGAAGTCCAAGCATTAGTTCAGTCTTAGCAAGTTAGAGAAAGTCCCAGAATCACCACCTAGTAGACAGCCACCTGTCTCTAGGCCTACACTTTTGTGATGTAGCCAGGCAGGGGTGACCACAAAAACCCACAAGAAATATGCGCTCCTCGCTTAGTGGTCTCCAAAGCCAGGCTCTCAGCATCCACTAATACTCTCTTACCTGCTATAAAAAGGACTTATTTTCCAAAAGGCCCTGTATTCAACAACAAAATGGTCAGAACTGGTTTCTGAATGATATAAATATGGCTCCCTGGCCAGTCAGAGATGTGTTGATTGGGTGCAAATCTCTCTCTCTCTCTCTCTCTCTCTCTCTCTCTCTCTCTCTCTCTCTCTCTCTCTCTCTCTCGGGTTAGGCTGCCAAATTCAGCTTCTTTTTTACTATAAGGCTGATACGGAGCATTCACACAGAAGTTCCAGTTTCTCTGGGATACAACTCCCGGAGCAACAAGATCAGGATGTGACAGAAGAGGGCCTGCGTTTGAGCAAGAGTTTCCCAGAGTACTTGTTACTCATCTTTGGGGTTCACAGTACATCCTGCGGAGAAATCCATCCACTATGGGCCCAGGACAAAAGACTGCCTGAACCAATCCGAGTGCTCACGGGTCCACCGCACCCTTCGGCTCCAGGCAGGGGATTCTGAATGCTTACTCCCTCTTTGCTCCCAACACCCCTTCCCCCTCCCGCCCCCCCCCCCCGCGCGCCCCCTCTCCCCCCCCCCCCGCACCTTGCCCAAGGTCACAGAGCTGGTAATCAGCCCCTCCCCCCCCCCCCCCCCCCCAGGGAGAGAATCCAACGCCCCTTCCCCCAGGGCCAGAGCTCCAGGATCTCCATTTCACCGATGTCCACAGTGAGTAATTAAAGAAATGAAAACGAGAATAATGGACTAATAGAAATCAGTTGTCTTCATGGACCGAATGACCTTGGAAAAGAGCCAGCTTGCCTTTGTGCCCCCTGGCTGGGGCCCTGTAAGGAGGAAACTCCTATGAAGTAAAGATGGGACTGCAGCTGTGAAATTACCTAAAGGGCATGAAATATTCTGGCTACTCTGATGGTTTTCAGCAGGAATTCTAGGACTTACTTAAAATCCATGACGGGTGCATCCAGGCAAAGTGGATTCTGCTGCAACCCAGCCCTTCCAACACTGGAGGACTGGGCAGGTAAGTTACCTCCAGGGAAATGCTGGCATCAGCATTTAACAGCAGGTGAGATCCAAGCCTAGAACGAGCCCTCCTAGTATCCCATTAGGCAAGGGGATTCCAGGAGGCCCAGTCCTTCCTACCCCCAGTTGCCCTTAGCAGTTAAGCCAGGGGTCAACTGGAATTTTTATGCTAAACTTATTTTGTGCAAGACTTGGAGAATTCAGAGTGTTGCCTAGCTCAGGAATTGAATGACCCAAAAGCTCATGGCTGAGAGCAAAAGGGTTTATCACCTGAGCCCCAAAATTTCCCCCCCTCCCCACTTCTCCACCTTACCCCCACCCCCTGCCATGGCTAGAGGGAATGATGCATCTTAGAGAGCTCATAGAGTCTGACGAAACCAACAGTACAGGTCTTTTCCCCTGAAAAAAAGCATGCACACAGAAACACACACACACACACACACACACACACACACCCTTTTATCTATTTCAGGAGGATTAGGAAGTCCCTAAGAGCAACCCTGATTCTCTTGGACTATGTTAGTTCTGATTAAAACCCTTTATTTCCTTAGCTCTGGCCTTTGAAATTGCCATGCCCACCTCAGAGATCTCCTCCTGGTCTTTGCAGGGCTAACTCCCTGGGTTCAGTTTCTGTTGGAAAAGCACAACCTCAGAAAGGCTTTCCCTCACCATCTCATCACCCCATTCCTCCAATCCACTCCCCTTCATCCCTACGAGTTCTATCACCTACTCTGTATTATTTTCCTGCAAGGATTTTTAACTATCTAAAAATTATCCTATATAATTAAAGGCTAATATGCAAACCAATCAAACCACAGAACGACTGCTTGCTGTGGTGCATACTGACCACCAGGGGGCAGACACTCAATGCAGGAGCTGCCCCCTGGTGGTCAGTGGGCTCCCACAGGGGGCGCACCACTCAGCCAGAAGCTCTGAGGCAGGCTGACAGCTGGCGAGGGCAGCAGCAGTGGTGGGAGCCTCCCCCACCTCCTCGGCAGTCAGACATCCCCTGAGGGCTCTAGGACTGCAAGAAGGTGCAGGCTGGGCTGACACCCCTGCCTCCCAGTGCACCAATTTCGTGCACCGGGCCTCTAGCATTAATCCTTATTTGTCTATTTTGATGTTGTTCTAGGCAGGTATGCAACTGAAATGTATGACCTAGACAGGCATGGGCTTTTTCTCTCTACTGACTTCTGGTGCTGAAACAATGCTCAGTAATGGTACAGGAGCAATAAATATTAAAAGAAACACCTTTGCTCTTATAATCCTCATCAACCATAAAGAGCCGGTAAAGAGCTTAAAGTCTTTAAAATGCTGGGAAACCTTGGGGGAAATGTTGCAGTGCCTGTTGGAGAGGGGCAGGCTATGTGTACCCCAAGCCTGGGCTTCAGTACACAGATTTCAAAGAGTAGATGGGAAAGAAAGTTGTGATTTCATGGATTACAGGCTTTGGAAGGCGGCCCTCAGGACAAAAATTCTGCTCGAATAACCGGCAATGATCCAAAACAGGGAGAACATAGTACAAAATCTAGAAACATCAGACCGTGGAGAACTTTTGAGGGAGCTCATATTTTTTTAAAGGTCATGTAGAGGAAGTAGAGAGGAGATTCAAAATTGCAGCTGATTGAAATCTGTAAGAACCGAATTAAGATGAGTAAGAAGGGGTCAATGGCATATGGTATGAGGACCCCTGAGAGAAAGCACAGCTCCTCCTGCAGTCGTTGCCTCTACACCCATGAGAATAAGGCCAGATTTGAAGGGAAGAGGAAGGAAATTAACATTTATTAAATAACTGCTATGCTCCCACACTAAAGTGCTTCACACATTACAGGCATTATTTAATCTGCAAAACAACCCAAAGAGGGAGCTTTTGGTATTTGCATTTCAAAGATGAGAACACTGAGGTATGGAACATGTCCAAGGCCGCATACTTCAGCAGCAGAGGCTGGACTCAGATCCTTCTATGCCTTTCTTCAAAGTGAGTTCCTTCCATGCCCACTAAGAGTCCAGGGTACTTAATGACTTGAAGAGGAGAGTGCCTGTTCCCAAGACACTTCAGTCTCCTGGCTGTGAAGACCCCCTCTTAGGGCACTGGGACCCACAGGAGGTAATATCTAAACCAATGTGGATAAGAAAGGGGCTGGACAACCAGATACATGGGTGGGGTTTCAACCCAAGCAAAGGGAAAGGATTGTTCACACCACAGCAAAAAGGGATTTCATATCACACAGGAAAAATCCTGTGAAGAGGGGAAGGAAGATGACCCAGGCACATAACCCAGCCTGTGAAATCTCCTGGAAACAGAAGGAGCATGGTGCTTACGATGGGCTGACATCCCTGAAGCCAGCGGAGAGGGTGCCAGGGTGGAGAGGAGTGAGATGGAGTGAGAGGGTGGGAGAGGTGAACCCGGAGGGAGAGGACCTATAAGTCATGTCCAAGAGATTTTTAAAAAAATATATTTTATTGATTTTTCTTACAGAGAGGAAGGGAGAGGGATAGAGAGCTAGAAACGTCGATGAGAGAGAAACATCAACCAGCTGCCTCTTGCACCCCCCCGCCCTCAACCAATGTACATGCCCTTGACCGGAAACGAACCCGGGACCTTTCAGTCCGCAGACTGACGCTCCATCGCGGAGCCAAACCGGTTTCGGTGAGATTTGTTTTTATCCAAAGAGCAAGGAGCAAGATTATAAAGGGGTGGGTTTTAATCGTAACTATAATGTAACAATAAGGACCATAAACCATAGTAAACTTTGAGGGTCGATGTAGTATGATGGTTAAGTGGATAGATTTTTTAAAAATATATATTTTATTGATTTTTTACAGAGAGAAAGGGAGAGGTATAGAGAGTCAGAAAAATCGGCTGAGAGAAAAACATCAATCAGCTGCCTCCTGCATAGCCCCTACTGGGGATGTGCCCACAACCAAGATACATGCCCTTAACCAAATCAAACCTTGGACCCTTCAGTCCGTAAGCTGATGTTCTATCCACTGAGCCAAACCAGTTAGGGCAAGTAGATAGATATTTGAAACTATACTAGCAGAGTTCAAATTCCATCTCTCCACATGCTAGTGTGTGGACTTGGCCGAGTTGTTCTTCCTCACTGGGCATGTGTTCTAAGCTGTAGAGTTGTTGTGAGGTTAAAGAGTTAATACATGTCAACTTTCAGAAGACTGGTAGGTAATAAGTAGTCAGTGTTATCTGTTATTATTATGATTATTATAAGAAACATTAATTATTTACTCTGCATTAGGGACATAGTGCTAAGAGTTTTGCATGCCTTATTCAATCTGATTATGACAGTTTTTAAAAAGTATGTCCATAGGTCTTTGATATTTCTCTCTTTAGGAAATGGAGCTAATTCCTTTCCCCAGAGTGTGAGCTGGAATTAGTGACCTGCACCAAATGAATAGAATGTGGCAGAAGGGGACGAGGCCATAAGAAATACCACAGCTTAGTCAGTCTCCCCTGGATCACTCACTCTGGGAGAAGCTGGCTGCCATGTCCTGAGGAAAGATCCATGCAGGTCCTCAGCCCCAGTCAAGCATTCAGATAAAATGCAACCTCAGCCAACATCTTGACTACAACCTCAGGATCCAGAACCATCCAGCTGAAGCACTTCTATAGTCCTGACCCTCAAAGACTGTGTGAGATAAATACATGCTTGTTGTTTTAGCCTGCTACGGCTAGGATAACTTGTCACACACCAATAGATAACTAATATAATGATGGTTAGGAAAAGTCTCCTTTCATGTGTTTTAGGAAGGTTGCAAACTCAAAACATCTGAGTCAAGTAATCAAGGTCTGTAGTAAACTACAAGAGAGCATGCCTAGTTAACAAAGGCATCTGCCACTCAATTCCAGCTGATCATTAATATTTCTCAAGGGAAGCCAGAAATCTGGATATCTTGGTGAGGGATCTAATTTTTAATAAGAGTTCACATTTTTAGAAATACTGTACTGACCAAACAAAATAAGTTGCCAGAAAACCACCACTTTGAAACATCTGGACTGGATGCTTATATAATCAAGTGAAATAGCTACAAATTGAATGACTATGTCCAAAGGGATTAATTTATGGCTACATATCAGTGTAAAAGGGGTTTTTAACAGCAGGCAAAAAGCACTGTCTTAAGTCCCATCTGGATGTATATTTTTTCTCAGTAGCTTAGACAAAGATAGAGAAGGTAAGCCCATCAAACTTTGTAACTTATAAGATGGTGGGGGGTGGGGGGTGGGGAGAGAAGATGGTAATAGATTTTTAAAAAATTTTAAGAGAAAATGATGTGTCAAATTTAACAATATATAATTTGACAGACATAAAACTGGAAGCACAGACATAAGCCTGTGCCCCAAACTCAAGTGCACCAGATAGAGTGGGAGCCAAAATTTACATGTTGGCCCTGAGGCAGCTCATATGGAAGGGATAGGTGAGATATGCCCATTAGCCTTGGATGGATGGAGAAAGTTCCAGAAGCAGAGAGGAGGAAGAAGATGGACCAGACACATGTAGTCTCAAGGGAGCCTGGCAACAGGTGAAGGTCTGGAGGTCCTTCCAGTGGTCAGTATTGGTGGTCAGTATGAGTTTGGACGTGGTATCTGGGACAGGTATAGATCCCATTCCAGGAGGTGTATAGACAACAACTGTTGACAATTCAGAGATGGACTCCCCAGCAGAGAATATGGCCCATCTCTCTGGACTGGGGGCCAGGGGTTTGGACAAGCAAGAAATCAGTTACAACTCAGTTACAAAGGCCAGCATCCAAAAAACAAGTTGGAAACACTTGCCACTGTCATCCTCTACCTTATGCAGGCGTCTTATGTCATTAAGGTGCAATGGGAGGGGAGGAAGAGAAGGAGACCAGATTAGGTCCATGATGATGGGCACCTGGAAGCCGACGGAGGATTCATAGTATTTGGCACCTGGGTAGAGTTCTCAGACTTCCATTGGGTCCATTCTTAAATATGCTTCTCAACCTGGCTTTGATGTCACCAGGAATATCTGTGCTGTCACCTGGCTAATCCTGATTGAGAGTGGCTGGATGATCATGGATGGAAGAGGTCTCAGCCCTTTTCCCATTCCTTACTAGTTCTTTTGTATTGGAACCATGTGATGAGTATATACCACCGAGTTACTGATCTACAAACCTTTAAACTTTCCCAAACTCGGGACAGAATTGGCTCCAGTGCCTGCAGTGGGGCTAAGCACCCACTCCTTACTGGTTGGAGGTAGGCTAGTTCTTGGATACAGGACACAGGAAGGCAGTAGTAGTGAGCTGAGCCCAGAGAGGACTGCTGGAGTGCAATCATGACAGATGCAAAATGGGTTGGGCATCCTGGGTTTAGGCCGTCACATAATGGGGAACAGTTCTGAACAGGGGCAAGACTCTTCTAGCCATGGGGTGTATCCTAGGAAACAGTGACACAGGCTGGAAGTGGTCAGCTGTATACTCATCTTGGAGATGACTAGTAAGGGCAGCAGAATTCCCACAAACCAAAGTTTTCAGGCCACTTAAAGTAGTCACAGGACACTTAAGCTCCCTTTTCTCTTTTGCTTGTCGAACACCTAATTTCAACTCTCAGAAAGTCCTCCCTCACTGAGCCTAAAAAGACTAGGCTGGAGGCCCTTCCCCTGAAGCCAGGTATTTCCCAGTCTGTCTTCCCCTCTGGACGGTAAGACAAAGACACCTGTGCCCACAGCTTGTTGTTGAGCTCCAGTACGCTGCACTGAACATAGCATAGAGAATGTGACCCAGAAAGGCTTTCTGAAAAGAAAGAGGAATGGTTCACTCTTGTCTCTAGGAGGTGAGTGCACCTAATCGATGAATTCTTTCTATTGCTTTTATCAAAGGCCTTCTTTGGAACCACTTAAGGGACCACTGGCAGGACTGGAGAGCTATTCACATTCCTCCAGGTTAACACCCACACCCCCTTAAAGTGCTGATTAAGTTTGTGGGAAATAAACAGCAGGTAGGCAGACTGGTCTGGCATTCTATAATAAAAGAATCTTTGTCTGACCCACTGCAGGTCTCCAAACCCCTTACAGTCAGGGAAAAGGGTGCTTCTAGATCCTCTGCAATCCAGAAGAAAATCAGGAAATCACAATGTGCTTGACCTCAGAGATTCAGGGTTGGGAACTCAGAGCAAAGAAAACTTAACTCCCTTTCTAAGTGAGAAATGAAGAAACAAATACATCAACTTGGACCAACCTCCTGAATGTGGCAGATAGAGGGGAACCTTGCTGTTTTTGTGCGGGAGCACAGTGAAGATTTAGGCTGCAGGGTGAACTCCCTGCAGGCTTCAGTGGTGAGTGGCCTCAGCTGGCCTGGTCCCAGCACTTTGTCCTGAAGGCTCAGACCCAGTCCCAACTGGGCTGCCTCTTGTAATGTTGGGAGAGGCTGCGTGGGGGCCACTCTGGCCTCCCCTTTGACATTTGGAGCATAAAACACATCTTCTAGGAACAAGAATACTGGTGTCCCTCTACTAAGGAATAGCTCCTCTTGTTGAGCAAATATCTCATGTTAACATGTTTAATATCACCATTTAAAAACATAAACAAGAGGGACCAGTTTGCTTTGCATACAATAGAAAAAGCACATTGAGCAAACTTATTGAGAACATACTAAATGCCAGGCACTGTCCTAGACACTGAAGAGACAGTCTCAAGGAGTTCCCAGCCCAGTAGGAGACAGACAACAGCTAAATAGACTCCATTCTAACTGGTAAGTGCCACAATAGAGGTAAATAGAGGTCATGGAATTCCCAACAATGAACTCTTCTCGAAAAGAAGGAGGACTTTACAGAAGAGATGGCATCTCAGCTGGGCTTTAAGGGATGAAAAGGAGTTTGGATAAAAGTGAGGACACCCTACTATATGGAGGAACAGAATGTACCAAAGCTGAAGAATATGCAATGAATTTACGTATTGAGCAAATGGGACGTAATCACAGGTGG
This sequence comes from Pipistrellus hanaki, assembly GCF_964339955.1. Taxonomy (NCBI): domain Eukaryota; kingdom Metazoa; phylum Chordata; class Mammalia; order Chiroptera; family Vespertilionidae; genus Pipistrellus; species Pipistrellus hanaki. The sequence goes on from NC_140511.1 coordinate 49,487,806, forward strand.
CTGGCACAGAATCTTCCATGTGTAGAGAATTAGGCTGAAAGGCTGGGAAGCAAATTGTGGGGCAACTGAAGAGTCACGGCATCATGGTCGTTTTATGTCACCATGGGAAGGCTACCTTTCAATGCATCTATTGATGGAGATTGCCTTTAAATGACCCAGCCTGGTAAAATTAGATTTGTTCCCTCTCGTCTATGACATGTAAGCAATACAGTCAATATTCTCAGAAAAAATAATAATTGTTACTGGAGGCACAGGCATGTTTTAATCTGTGATGACAGTGTGTCTTGAATCCTAAACGGCTCGTATCCTACTGGACCAATCTTCAATGGGAGGCCGCTTCCTCTGGTCAGCTGCCACGCTGAGAAGAACTTCACAGCAGGGGGAAGCAAAACAATGAGCTCCTTATGAAGTGCCCACCAGCCTCTACCGGGCACATGGAGTTATATGTGAGCAAGGACATTGCTGAGAGGGATTTCACATGACCTAGTCCTCATCTTCATGCATTCCAAACACTCTTTGGGGAACTAGGTTAAGCTGACCAGACGTCCAGCTTTGGGCAGGACAGTCCTGATTTTTAACAATTTGTCCTGCATCCCGTGGCATTTTAAAAAAGTCCAAAAGATTCAGCTGAGACCGGTTTGGCTCAGTGGATAGAGCGTCGGCCTGCGGACTAAAAGGTCCCGAGTTCAATTCCAGTCAAGGGCATGTACCTTGGTTGCGGGCACATCCCCAGTGGAGGTGTGCAAGAGGCAGCTGATCGGTGATTCTCTCTCATCGATATTTCTAACTCTCTATCCCTCTCTCTTCCTCTCTGTGAAAAGTCAATAAAATATATTAAAAAAAAAAAAAAGTCCAAAAGATTCTTTCAAAAAATCGGACTTTTTAAAAATGCCACGGGACAGGGGACAAATAGTTAAAAATCGGGATTGTCCCGCCAAAAGTGGGACATCTGGCCACCTTAAACTAGGTGACAGCCCTTTTCCAAGCCTGCAGTCTGACACTCTGATGCACCTGTCTTGTGGAAGCAAGAGAAAGAGGCTGCAGAGGAAATGAGAAGATGTGAAAGCCTGTGTAGTGCCGATGGCATCTGACAAGGCGTCTCAGGTAGGTCCTTGTGGGCCCTGGGGATGGTGCGATGCTTATTTCTCTTTGGAGGTGGCACAGCTCTGGGAGGTGGGTGCTTCTCTCTTCCCTGCCCCAGGCATTCCCCCAAGGAAAGTGATTCTCAGAACCAGGAAATAAACATGGTCATTTAGGAAAAATCATGTTCTCCTCAGGGCAGAAGAGATGATTATGCTCAAACATGGTGTGAGGGAGATGATAGGATACAAGGCAAGAAGTAGGGGCCTAGACAGTGGAGAAGTAAGCAGAAGGCCAAGTAGGACCTGTAGTCAAGCATTTGACCTTGAATCTGGACATCTTTCTCAGACTGTCCCACAGAAAGGGCCTTTACTGGTCAGTTTATCCAATCCTTCACCACAACCTGAATCCTGGACACCATGCTTCTGCTATGTTAGTTCCCACTTTGCTTGATTATTTCCTGTCAGAGGGAACTCAGTACCTCACAAAGGAGCTCATTCTCCCGTTGAATGGCTCTGGCTAAAAAAAACAAAACAAAAAAACGTGCCTTCTCAAGTAAAGAAGAAATCTACCTTGTTGTCATTTCTACCCACTAGTCCCAAGTTTTGCCTTTTGGTTTGTGAAGTGCTTTGGACATTCCGGATCTTCCCTTCTGGAAGCAGAAACTACTGAGTCTTTCAACCACCCTCATGTGTCACCCCTTGTCTCTAGGAGATCAGATCACATTTTTTCTCCTCTCTGAACTTCCTCTTTCTGGAAATCTCCAAATGGAATCATAACCTGGCATTATACCCGCTCCTTCCCTGCCCTCAGTCAAGGCAGAGAAAGGCTTTGATCCGGCCTAGTGCCCAGCACTTGGGGAGGACAGCTTGCCCAGCAGACAACAGCCCATCTAAGCAGTGGCATGGCTGCTTAGAATAGGTCTGGTGGGCACAGTGCTCTCATGCTGTTGAAAGGGCAGAGGCTGCTCATGATCCTTTAGTCCAGTGGCCATGGATGGTATGGAGAGAACCCCACCCTGCTGCCAGCAGCTGCAACCTACTGCTCACCATGGGGTAGAGGACTTCTGTCCCTAACCCCTGGCCCCTCCTCCCAGGGAGCGGTGTGAGGTGGGCAGGACCCAGAAAACAACATTCAGAGTCACTTCCAGGCAACCTGGCTCTTCCAAGGAACCCGTGCCCAGAGATGCCAGGGAAATGATTAGCTAACGCCCCCCACTTGCCTGGGAGCAGGAGGAGAATGCTCCATTTCTCACAGGCTCCTTACAAGATGGGTTTTCCTTCTGGAATGGAGTGAGTGTCAAGAGGAGTGCATGCATGCACAACACGGAACCAATTATTTCTGCTCTGGGAAATGGGGTGGCATTGATCACTGGGTTCCCAGGGGACCCTCGGCGTCAGTGCCCAGGCCTCCGCCAGCACCATCCATCTGCAGATGGGCAAGACAAGTGGCTGTACCTGCTGGATTCAACTCAGCTACTTTTATTCCCCAAGGGAAAAGCTAATGCCTACGAAATATGGGGAGGCAGGAGGGACAGGAGCAAGAACTGAAACACTCAAACCTTGGCATGAGCCCTGGGCCCTGAAAGAGTTAAGGTTCAAACAGCCCCCAGGGGAGTGGGCCAAACATTTGGTGTTAGAGGCGCAAGGTGGATCTGACCCTCTGGAACCATGGCGCCACCCAAACCTAACCCAGTTCTCAAACTCTACTACCCACAGGCATATTCCCATTCAAGTGCACCTCTGCCTTATTTAGCTCTAATCCCTCAACCTAACTCTGACTTCATCTTGACCTTGGTTTTCCCTTGAGCACAACCATCTGCCCGTCTCCTCCCACCCCCCCCAACCTGATCCAAACCCTGACTACACCCTGGTGACGCCATCAGCCATGACTTCAGCACCACTCTGGCCTCAACCTGAACATCCGGCCTAATCCAGCCCTCAGCAGACCCTCACTCTACTCCCAGCCTGAGGCCTGTCGCAGAAGGCAGAGGAGGAAAGGGGTCCCAGGCTAACTGTGGAAGGAACTCTGAGCCACAGAACTTTATGGAGCTGTGCTTCATCTCCCACACTCCCCCTCCCCACACAGGTGCATTTCAAAGAGAAACCTTCTCATTCCTTAAAGAGGTGTGATAGAGTAAAAGCCTAACTTGGCTATTTATTGCTTCTGTGTCCTCAGTCCTGGGACTTGGCTGCAGGTACTGGCCATCACTCTTTTCCCCTCCTGCTCTGTGATGGGAGATGGTCGGGGTGAGGGGAATGCAGGAAACTATCTCCTTTGTTTTGTATTCCCTTCCTTTGTTCTCATTTTCTAGGCTATGAAGGAGACATGGGAGGAAATCACTGTATCATTGTTTAAAAATCATTTGGTTTTGTTCCACTTGTATTTAAAATGTTCTTAAGGTATAACTAAGACAATGGTTATCTCCTCCACAGAGACCAGTGAAATAAATAGTTTTTCAGGTGAGTTTGATATGGCTGGACTTTGGAAGGAACATGGTGACAGTCAAGAGGGTGAGGCAGGTTTCAGTGGCTGGGGGTGAGGGGGACTTGTGCACAGAACGCCTTGGTATGGGGCTTCTCCCTTCTCAGCCCCAGAGCAGAGAGAACCATGCAAAAGAAAAGAAAGACCATGCACGTCTCTGAGTCTGCAGAACGGGGAAGCATCATCTTTTTTCCTTAGGAAAATTAGAGAGAATCACTGAAGAAAGACCACAAGTGCAAACCCTCTGAGGGTTCCTTCGACCCAATCTGTGAGCTGGAAAAAGTCTTTTCAATGCCTGGAAGCTATCAGAGTGGAGAGAGAAAGTTAACATTTCCCGAGAGGAAAAAGGCAAGATTCACCCAGTAGTGATGGCGAAGAGTGCTATTTGCTAAGAAAGAAACGTGACTTTTACCTGAGTTGGTGTGTCTCTTTAACCCTGTGGTTTAGACTCTTGCACATGTGTCTTTCTCTGTGCATGTAGCTTTACTGATGCACTAGCCCTAACCTGATTTTTAGCAGCTTCAGTGTGGTGCTCTGCCATGTGCAGGTATCACCAGACCTGCTGGACCAGACGCTTAGGATCTCATCCCATAGATTTCTACTAGAGAGAGGATATGAAGGTCCCAATGAGCTGTGAGGGGATAATGCATTTCCCCAGGATATGGCTCCCTATTTCAACTTTCTCATTGTGAGTAACTGTAATTTATGTTGTCATTTTAATAATAATTGCATCCATTAGAGAAATAAATCAGTCATTGCATTTTAAAATAATACCCACTATTTACTGAGTACCTGCGATGGGCCAAGCGTCTAGGCTGGATTGGCAGCTGCTGGGATTGTTACAAAACAAACAACCCTCCTTCATTAAGTAGGAGGGTAATCGTCATGATGTCTGCAGCCTCCATGACATTACAGTCTATCATAACACAGCAATTTACTGTACCTTTTCTGATTTTCCATGCTGATATCCGGGACAACAATAAAATATGCAGGTAAAGATTGAAATATTCTGCCTCCATAGGGCTAATTTTTATACTAAGTATACTAAGCTAGTTGACATCAAAAACACTGGTATTTCCAGCTCTGTTTCTATCCCCAAAGTCACTTACAAAAATGGTCCAATATCTATATGCTATTTCAACTGTATTGAAAGCTGGGAAGAGGGAGGCGGGGGGGGGGGGAACGGGGAGGGGGGCACGTGGAGAGACAGGTGCCACTGTAGAGCAATAAAAGGAAAAGTGAACGTAAGGGGGCCATGGAGTTAATATGTCATAAAAATTGGAACAAGGATGCCAAATAATTTCAGAATATGACTGAATCCATATTCTAGAATAACAGCCATCAAAACAAATATGAAAATCCAAATTATGGAGAATGCCCGAGATAAAAGCCAGCAGAAGAGAAAGGACACGAGAGTTCTCAGACATAGTCCAGGGTCATCTCCTTGGCCAGTGGGTGTTCCTATCCCTTCCTTTCTAAAGCTCAGGGCCATTGCCATGGGTCCTTCCCTGCAGGGAAAACCCAGAAGAAATATTATCCATGGGGGGTGGGAGGGGAGTGGTGCTGAGGAGAGGGTCCTAGGAGCAGGCTAGACCAGGAGGGCACTTACCTAAGAGGGCCTCCAGTAACATTACTGGGGAAGCATTCCTAATCAGAGTCAGGGAGGGAGGCAGGCGTATTGCCAAGGTGCTTGGATGTGAGCCAACAGATTCTCTAACCTGGGCACTGGGAAAAGGCAGGGATTCTGCACATATAATGGACTGAGAGAAGGGGCTTGTGTCAAGGCTGCAGGGGGAAGGAGTGTGGAGGATGGCAGTGCGTAGGGTTAGCTGTGGACTGCAGGGGATGGCTTTAAGGGCTGCCACCCAGCCAGAAGTCATCCTCCTTTGCAATTATGTGGCTTTCTGACAGACCAAGCGAAGGGCTGGAGCCGAATAGCTAAAAGCATCCTCCACTCAGATGAGCAAATTGTCCCTGGAGGAAACAGACCGGGCAACTTCTGCAATGAAGAGGCAATTAGGGAAGCTGCCTTCCCCCGAGAGAGCCGCCACCCCCCCCTCCTGAGACGTAACCTGCCTCCCTTAAGCACACACCTCTCTGCTCTGCAGAACCAGAGAGGAACAGCAAAAGACATTGAGCTCCAGCTCCATTTATTATTCTTCAGAAATAGCACTGCGGAGCTTTCTCAAAGTCAGCGGCATGATGTGGCCAGCCAGGGCTGCACGATGATTTATGGGACGGGAGAGATCTTCCCAGTGACCGCTACTGTCCAGACCCAGTCAGAGAGCACTGCCAGACAAGAGCATGCACAGGTATATTTGGCCATTGAACTTAAACCTAAAAGGAGGGCAAAGTAGAAGGAGGAACAGCAAAGGCTTGCTAGGCTAAAGGAAAAGGGATCAACCCCCCCCCCCCCATCCCCCCGAGGAATTTGAGATCCATGAGTATAAAGTTGGAGGCCTTCACTGGCTCCAGAGAGGAGAGGGGAGGCAAGGTTAGTATGACCAATTGCTCATGAGGCACACTGAGTGGAGGCCCCCACTCAGCCATTCGCAGCTTGAACAAGTGTGTCCTGGACGTCCTATGGGAGAAACTGTATCTAAGACATGGCCCTCTCCCTGAGCACTTTACAATACAGCTAGCCAGAGAAAACACCTGACAAAAAGCTAAAATGTATCTATATGCTATGTCGCCTAGAGGACTGCTCCCTCAATGGGCAGATCATAGAGCACCCAAGTTCTACATAGAGAAGGCTCTGGAAGGAGGTTCTCCAGATGGGAGAAAGCATACGTACATTAAGTCAGACTCTCCTTTTGAGAATTGCCTTCTCTTTGGCATCACCCACAGTGATCCCTACACTCCCCGTTAACCAAACGTTTCTACAATAAACAAAAAGAGTCCATTCTCTCATACTTATTAGTGGCTGGTGAGAGACCCATGCCCTCATCCTCAGCATAAGGGAGAGGTCTAATTTTGCTAGGTCCTAGCCCTGAGCTGATGTGCTAACAATCTATAATGGGCCAAAATGAGTTTACATGGCTTCTCGGGCCCCCATCTCCACCCACTGACCTTGAACTCCTTGAGGACAAGGGCTGGGCATATGTAGCCAAGAAAATGGCAGTGCCTGGGTCAGGGCAGGGCTCTCTGAGGGAACTGCCTGATTTGGGTCAGTTACAAGCTAGATTCCTAGACAGTGCTCAAGGCAGACACAAGAACTCACACGACCAGGCTTCAAATGGCCAAAACATCCCTGCCCCACAAACAAATCTGCATCCTAATGCCCAGTCTGCCATTTCTGACCTGGTGGTGAGGCACTGACCGTCACTATGGATTCTTAGAGGGCAGACATCTTCAATCAAACACAGTCCTGGTACCAACCACAGGCTGAAGGTGAAGCCAACATTTTCTTCATGCTACCGACAAGCCTCTCTCCCTTGCTGAGACATGGGCAGCAACGGTGGCAGCGCTCTGGATCCTGCCCACCCCTCCCAGCTGTTGGCTCATGGGGGGAAGCTGAATGCCCTTCTCTTGAACTTGGCTCCTTAGGAAGGGTGAGTGGTCACCAAATTCCTGTAGCTCAGGCTCCCCAAAGGCAGTCTGTAACCCCTGTTCTCCCCAAGGGCAAGCTCAACGGGGGTCACAGAGCCAGAGCAGGCCCTGTTTCCAGATAGTCTACTCTGGCTGAAGGGCACGGCCTGGAAAAAGCTGAGGGCACCAACTGGCCACAGTCCTGGGCCTCATCAGCCCTCAATCTCCACCGGGGCCTGGCCTTCATGTGCTGGCCAAGGTCCTCTGGGAGACCCTAGCCCCAAAGTGAGGCTCCATGGGGAGATCCCATCCCCAGAGAGCTCTTCCTTTCCTCTGTGTCCACGCCCATCCAGCTCTGTCCTGCCCCTATCACCAGAGGCAGCTCCACCCAGGGATCTCAGACCCCAGCTCTTCCTAAAGACTGTCACCTCACCACACCCTGCATTTTATCCAGCTCTGAACTGGGTTCTGGCTTTGTCCCTAAATCCCAGGAGGATGGAGGAGCAAGTACAGAAGTGAACAGGGCACTTGGATCCTTTGGGCCTCAGATCCTCCTCTGACATCACCTTGCTCTGTTAGTCTCTGGGTCTGACTTCTGATGACTGTTCCTTCTCTTTCTTTGTTTGAGGGCCTCTCTATTCCTCCTGCAAAGAGACTAACATGCACTGACAAGGACACAACCAACAATCAGAATTACACCCTGAGCCGCTCTCCATTGTGAGGGTCTGTCCTACAGCACTGTTAGCTGGGACAACATGGGGTCTGGCCTTGCACCCTCCATGCACTCCCACCATCCTCTGCCCTCTCTGTGCCCCAGGAGGCTGACTGTGGGGAAGGCATCAACAAGCAACCATGCCGGACAACAGGAAATGAGAGAGAAGGGTCTATTCCCCCTGCACCTCCCTGTGATACAACAAGGCCGGTTCCTGCCCAGGTCCCTTCAGTTCCATTGGGCTCCAGTTCCCTTATATTTTCTGCCCCTACAGGTCTTGCATTATTTCTTGTGGCTTCTTTACATGCTGCTTAAACTTCCGTAAATAATCTCTATTATTAAACTGTGCCACCGGCTTCCTGCCAGGACCCTGCCTTCTGATCCTGTCGTCAGAGGACTGAGATTGTCAGGAAAATAGGAGGATGGAAGAGCGAGTGCAGAAGGGAACCTCTGTGAGCCCTGACTCAGTTTTACCTTCATTACACTCAAACAATGAGAACCGCACGTGAAATAGAGAGACCATTAGTGGTATCTTTACACTCTTAAATGAGTCATCGTGGCACTGTATAATTAATTTCCATTTACAACCTTTGTTCGCTGAAACCTTTTCCAGATTCCGCTCTCCTGCAGTTCTCAGTGACACACATGAAAGTCTGCTTTGTTCTGAGGCGGAGAATATGCACACCGAGCGGCATTTCTCTGTGTCTGGAGTTCCCGTTAAATGGTCGCCATCTGTCTGACTTTATGGCTCAGAGCTGGTGGCTCCTGCCTCCTGTCCTCCGTGGCTCCAGCCAGGCAGCCACACTTGGCGTCTCAGGTGCAAAGGCCTGAGCCACCTTCATTTAACTCGGGCTGTTTGTCAATGTGTCTCAAGCCTTCCCCAGTATAACAGCAGTTCATTGAAAAGTAAAATTTAAGAAAAAAAAATCTTAATGAGAGGTTATCTTTTTATTTTTATTTAACTGATTTCAGAGAGGAAGGGAGAAGGAGAGACAGAAACATCAATGACGAGAGTCATTGATTGGCTGCCTCCTGCACGCCCCCTACTGGGGAATCGAACCCACAACCCTCCGAGGCAAGGTGGAGAAGCCACACCGGACCTGCCACACGGCCTCTGTCAGGAGCCACTAATGCTGAGCCCGTGGTCAGATCCCTGAGGGAGCGGTCTCCACAGCAGCCTCTCCTGCAATGAGGGGCCCTGGGAGAAGGAAGAGGCAGTCTTGCCAAACATCCTTTAGGAGTGGCACACGCCCCATTAGGATTCAGAGGGACTCTCTGCTTCCTCTAGAGGCCACTTGACCCTGGGAGGTGATTTTAATCAGGGATTTGATCATCCTACCGACGATTCCTTGTTCACGCTCATTCTCCCCGTGCTCCCTCAGGCCCCTTAACAACATTAGGCTGCAATTGCAGGTTTATGTAATGTGGTGCCCGATGCACCTTGCTACTAGACCAGAGCAACTACAGCATCTCGCTGAGAGGTCAGCGTCACACCGGAGCCACTCCATTCCAGGACGCACCACTCTGGTGTGTGGCCGCACCAGGCTCAGCAAGGGAACGGCGGGGCCAGAAGGGTGACTGCTTCAGAGGTCCAGGCCCGGGTCTTTGCAGCCTTGCTGTGTGGACCCGGGCACTCTGTCACTCTTCCAGGGGACAATCAAGCCAGGTCAGTGGGTCCTGATGTCCTTGAGCCAGGGCACCACCCCCGCTCAGCAAATGTCTTAGATATCCCACATTCAAAACTTAACTCACTCTGACTTACTCCCCAAACCATCCCCTCCCTCAACCCCCCAATTCTGTCCTTCCCATCTTGGTAAGTGGCATATTCACCCCATTGCTCAAGCCAGAAACCTGAACTTTACCTTGGATTTCGTCCTTTCCTTCACCACCTTCATCCAATTCACCAGCAAATCCAAAATCTCAGTCCATCATCTGCTTCTCTCTCGCTCGAGCCAGCATATTCGGAACCACCCTCCTTTCTGGCCTGCAGTATTCCGGAGGCCTTCCTAATGACTTCCCTGCTTCTACTCCTACCCTTATCCAAACTGTTCACTACAGGGTACTCCGAGAGATCTTCCAATAATGTCAATCAGATCATCTCTCTCTCCCACTCAATGCTCATTGGTGCTGCCCATCGCACCAAGAGTAATACTCTGCAGGTCCTACATGACCAGGCCCTGCTTAACCCTTCAACGTTATCTCAAGTCAGCCTTTGCCTCCCTTACCACCCTCCAGCCACAGCTGCCTTCGTGTGACTGAAAATATGTCAGGCTCTATCCCACCTCAGGGTCCTGGCATATGCTGTTCCCTCTGCCTGAAACACTTACCCATAGCTCTTCACATGGTTGACTCCTTTCATCCTTTAGAGTTCAACTCACAGAGACCATCTCTAGTCATCTAATCTGAAACACGTCCCCTCCACATTTCATGTCATCATATTTATATATTTTACAGCATTTTTCACAGTCTTTCACCATTTGATGATGACTCATCTATCTAGCACCTCAGGCTGTGAGCCCCGGAGGGCAGGGACCATGCCAATGCCACATTCCCAGGGAGAGCACAAGGGCTGGCACTCGGGAGGCGACTGTCTTGGTATTATGTTACTGTGACAACATACCACACATGTAGCAGTTAAAACAACACAAGCTGATTATCTCACAGTTTCTGTAGGATCCTCTGCTCAGGGTGTCATTGGGTTGAAATCCGGGCTGGCCAGCGCCTCAGCTCTCATCTGGGCCCCAAGGTTCTCTTCTAGCCTTACTGGTTGTGGGCACAAGTCCTTTCCTTGCAGTCATTGTAGGACTGAAATCCATGTTTCCCTACTAGCTGTCAACCGTGCCCTCTCAGCAGAGACCACCTTCAGTTCCCTGCCCCTCGGCCCCTCAAGCAGTTCACAGGGTGGGCGGCTGCTTCCTCTAGGCCACCAGAGCGGGCCTCTGGGCCTCCCCTTTCTGCACCAGCCAGAGGAACCTGCTTGTAAAGAACTCACATCACTAGGTCAGACCTTCATTCCATCCACAGAGCCCCTTCGTAGCAGTGCCCAGATTAGCATCTGACTGAATAACGGGAAGAGGCGGTGTACGCCGGGGGCCAGGATACTGCCAACACGGTGATCAATAAATATTTGCTGAATGAAAAATATAGATCTCCTTCTGGCCACCTATTTGTATAAGCAGTTCATCCAAACCCACGTGGGTCCATTTCTAAGCACAGGGCAGGCACTAAAAAAATAAAAGCCTCCTAGGCAATAGCAGAGAGATGAAGAGGGACAGACACACTGAACTTGGAATTGAGAAATATGGACTCAAGCCCCAGTTCTGCCACCATCTTTGGTGACTCACTACCTCCTCTGATCCTCAATTCCTTCATCTCTCAAATGAGCATAAATACCTATGTTATGGAATGAAATAAGATTAAACCCTTTTATCCACCTACTGACCCACCCATTCATCTGTCTCCCCATGTCTCTCCCTCTCCTTCTCTCTCTCCCTTTTCTCCTCCCCTACCCCTCTAATGGATGCACCTGAGAGCCCAATAACTGGGACTTGCTTTCCTGGCCATGCAGAATTTGGGAATTCAGTAGACAGTGGACATTCACCCAGTGATGGACTGATGCATCACAGGAATGCAGAGTACATAGATCCAGAGGGCAGCAGCTGGCCCCATAAGCTTCTAGGAACTCACTTCAGAAAGGTTAAACAACAACCTTCAATGTTCTTTTCAGAGAAAATGCAATCACTTCAGCCAATATCTTAGCCTCATGACTGAGCAGCCCTGGTCAGGAGCACGCGGCACCCAACTTGGTTTTCTTCGATTCTCTGTGTTAGTTCTCATGTTTAAGCCAAATGAAATTTGACAGCACAGATAAGCTTGCAGACACACTCAGTCCACAGGACTTAGCTGGAAACCTCTTTCAAATCAGGTAAAAATATTCCTTTCTCCAGTGCCTACGCAACTTAGGGAAGATACTAGTATAGGGAGTCAGTGTGGTCGCTGCACAGCCTGGCATGAAAACGTGCCACGTGGCTGAATTTTCTGTTGCACCAGTAAGTGCTGATGGGTGACAAGTTAATTCCTCCCCACTGTTAGGGTAGAGAACCCTCTGTCCACCCCCTGAGCTCATCAGCAGGATCCTTTGATCAATTCCCCTCCCAGACCTGGCTGGGATGCTCTGCCAAGGCACGCTGGGAGCCTCGCCTTCGCCATTAACCCTGTTGTGGTCACTCGTTTTAATTTCCATTTGGCTCGGAACCCATGTAAATGCTAAGCCCTGATCTAATTTCTAATTCATTTCTGTCACTCCATCAAATTCGCCAGGTGAGGAAGGGTTTAAAGGTTTGGGTTTGTAGAGTTCGAATTCATACTACTTTCCCCAGAGGAGAGAAGCATTTTCCTGGGTTATTCACTCCCAGATGGCAACCCCCCCCAGCACCAGCCGCAAGGACCACAAGCATGCTCCACGATTATCCGTTACGGCTGCAGTGCAAGAAGAGGAGGGGGATGCAGAGAGGAAGAACTAGGTGAGCCAGGGTGAGCCCTGGTGAGCAGTGGCACATCCAAATCATAGCCATCCATCATCCACACCGAGTTGGTTCACATGAAGGCCTGAGCTCTTGCCCCCTCCCCTGCCTCCTGTCTTGCCTCTTGTCCTGGAAGAAACCCAGTGAGAGGAGTCCAATGAGACTGACATGCTACTGGGAGTCTCCCACAGTCTGTCTCCTCTCAGCCCGGTCAGCTCTCCTGGATGCTGGTTACTCCCCTCTCCCACTCCTAGCCTGGCACAAGGTGCCTGATGCAAGTGGCTTCCAAGGTCTCAAGATGCAGGGATGTGACCAAGAACGGCATCAGTGCCATAATATTCCGGCTCACTGATCCGATATTGTTGTGGTTTCTTTCTGGTCAAGAGCCTCTCTCCCTAAAACTCTACTTACGTCTTGAGCTCATGAGATAGCAGCTTCTAACAACCACCAGACATGAGGCAGCTCATTTCCACATCTGTGTCTAATGAGGGCTGCAGAGCCTGCCCACCAGCTTGCTGCATCCCCCACGGAAGCTCATCACAGGCAGGTACAGCATCGGGTTCCCCACTGCCTCCGGGCACAGAGCTAAGAACGTGTATTGGGTTTGCTGAGTGAATGCATGTAAATGACAGTAAGAGCCAAAGAGGTATAAGTCCCCATGGGCCTAGCATACAGGCGAGGCAGCCCCTGAAAAAAAAAAAAAAGTTTTCCCCCAAGTTAGGGCCCCTGAGAGCAGATAAGGACCCTGGTAAAATGGAAAAATGAAAACCCGCCCTCCCTGCACCCCACCTCCACAATGAGTGCAGATTTCTGTTGACATGGCACTTGGGTGGGTCCACACACCTGTGGGTGTAGCTTCATACCGTGGTCATTTGTGCTGGCGTCCCCACCCCAGTGCTTTCCCCAGCACAGCCTCCCACCCTGACATTAAACCAGGGGCATGCTGGTCTCCTGAGAGCTCAGAAAGCTCATTTGTGGAACAGATCTGGGCGGCTATTGAGATGACTGCAGGCCTCAGCTCTTGTCCACGCATCTCCTTTTGCTGAGCACCTGGTCCCTGGAGCTGCCGAAGGACACCTGCTTCCCTGCCTGGTTTGGGGCACCCTTTCAGAAACCAACCCCACCAGGAGGCATCCCATACTCCAAATAGCTGATTTGGAGGGTGGATGTGGTGGGTTTCGGGCCGTTTTCCATGCCTGCAAAAGCAGAGGGAGGGGCTCGGCTCATCAGCGGTACCTGCATTCAGCTCCACTTACACTGTCAGCCCTGGTTTGTCTTTTCAAGCTGCTGAGCAAGATAGGCCAGGAGCCAAGAGGGCACAAAGAGACTGCTCCTGCCAGCTGCGCTGCTGGCTCGGTCCTGGCCTCTTCCAGGGATGACCTGACTCCCAGCTGCTGGCTGCAGGCCCCTCACCTGAGGGCAAGGGACGCCTCTCCTGATTCCTTCCCACACTCCGCTCTCTATCTAGCTCTGGGAATCTTCCTTTCGCCAAATGGTCACACAGTTGACCAGAGGAAGAGGCCTTTTGTACTTGGTTCCTGTCAACTTTGCTAATCAAACACTGGTCCCCGTGATGAGTCTGTAAAGCAAAATGATCTAACCCCGTGGTTGCAGACTGCTTACAGGGAGCTCCTGAGCTTGCTTTTTTTTTTTTTTTTTTTTTTTAAAGGCTGTCCAGAAGCTCTCTAGGCGCTATTCTTGGTTACAGAAAAGTATGTTGGAAAATTCCTGATTTTCTAAGTCTGTTTCCTTCTTTGATAAAGGATCCCAAAAGGAGTGAAGAACTGCCCTCACTATTGCCAGACTCAGGCCTGGTGGGCTGTGCACAGTGCTGGGGTCTCAGCAGTGGCAGGTGAGGACAGAGGAGGCTGGTAACAGCAGGGCTGGCACTTGGAGAGACTGACCTCTGGGGCTGGTCCACAAAGAGGCAGCATCCCCAGGGGCGGGGCACATCCGGGCACCACATATTAAGAGTCCTCATTTCAGGGGGAGGGGTCTATCTGTGGGAGGTCCCAGCCCTCAGGATGCAGGAAAGCAAGTGGGTCAAACCAGGGAGCAGAGTCCAGCCTCTTAAGAAAGGGGGTTGGCCAAGGCTGTATGGAGAGCCAGGGCCCAGCTTAGGGGATGATGGGTATCTGAAAAGGCTCCATCCCAGCAGGGAACTGAAGGTTGGTGGAGAAGGAACTCAGGAGGCCAAGTGTAGGACCAACTCAGAGAAGGTTGAGGAAAGTGGGGGTTGGAGGGCAGCAGGTGCAGGACACACCGCAGGCTGCAGCAGCTCTGTTAGGCCAGGCGCCCACTGGCAAAGGGAGACCGCTGCTCTTCTCTGCAGAGACCAGGGCTGCTGGGCAACAAGCACATTGGCACCTTTCTCGATAGGCATCCTAGACAGGCATCGCCCTGGGACCCTCAATTAGAAAAACGGACATCTGAGGCAGACATGTTGCAGTATGCATGGGTTAGCAAATGGGGAGCATGGGCTATTTTATCCCCCCCCCCCCGCCCCCACACAAACACAAGTGCTCCTTGTCTGAGTGCCCTGGTGAAGGGCACAACCTGCAGTAACCTATGAGGTTTGCTCAGTAGCTGACACAATTGAATCTGCCAAAGATATTTATCTGGTGCCCTTCCTCACAGGCTGGGCCCAGCCCTAGGGTCAGGGCTTGAGTCAGCAGGGAGGACTAGGCATCTGCCACCCACCAGCAGCTCAAGCGACACCCAAACCATTTTCTCAGGAGAGTGATGGGCAACACCAAGGACATCAATATGTGGCCTTGGCCAAGAGCAACCCCCAGGCTGGCGATGAAGGATGAACTTGGCAGGTAGAGGCGGCCCCAGGCACAAGAAGCGAAGGTGAGAGTCTCCAGGGCTCCTGCAGAATTCAGTCCTTCTGGCTGCCTCACCTCCAGGTTGCTGGGTAACCACGCCCAGTCTTGTGGGTGGGCCACTCTAGTCACACAGGTCAAAGGAACAGAGGTGGGTGGTGACAAAGAGCCTTCAGCTGAGAGAGCTGACAGCCCATGTGCCTGGCTGTATAAATGCCTTCAAGCTGCCTGAGGCTCGGCTGTAATTAGATTAGCTCTATGGGCTTCTTTAAGCTTCATAAAGCACAATACTGTCTGACCATTTTTTTCCCCCCTCTGCGTTTTTTATTTTTGCAATTATTCCAGCTGCATGCAAAGCTGTTGGTATTTTTACAGCCCGGAATGCGTATCTTTTGTATAGGACAGTGTCTTCGAAACATTAAACAATGATTAGGCAGGCTCTGGGCCAAGGGAGGGTGGGGACTTTGCAGACGGTTGGGGGTGGGGACCCAGCAGCTGGCGGCAATCTGGGAGCTCTGAATCTATTTCGTCACTACACTGTGATTTTCATACCAACAATTAAAAATAACAATGATTCACAGTTGTGCAATTACTTGTCATTCATCGGGATTGCGAGGGTGGCTCCAGGTAGTGGTGGGAGAGGCTGAGCTGCTGTCGGTGGGGACTTGCATGCAAATAACTACTCACACCGCACACACAGCCCAGTGCTATGGCATGGATGTGAGTGCCCCTAAATTCATAAGGTGTTTGGAGGTGGGGCCTTTGAAAGGTAATTAGGGTTAAGCGAGGTCATTCGGATAGAACCCCCATGAGGGATTAGTGCCCTTATCAATAGAGAAAGAGACACTAGAGCTCACTCTCTCCACACCCAGCAAGGCCACGTGAGGACACACAGAGAAGGCAGCTGTCTGCAAGCCAGGAGGCAGGCTCTCCACAGACACCGAATCTGCTGGCACCTTGATCTTGGAATTCCCAGCCTCCGGAACCTGAGAAGTAAATGTCTGTTGCTTCAGCCATCCAGGCTATGGTATTTTGTTATAGCAGCCCAAATGGACTAAGACACACTGTTTACACATGTTCACACCGCATACATGCACACTCACAGGTTCATTCATAGTCACTCTCACACCCTTGTTCAGATGCACACATGCAAACAAATGCACACATATGTGCACACACACAGGTATATCAACTTCTCTCTATTTCAAAGGAAACAGGAAGCTGGCCCCCACCCGCCCCCCACAAGGTGACCTAGAGCATGACTGCCAACTCTTCAATTTCCTGTCTGCCCCAACACGAGCCAAGAAGCTCGGTGGGAAATGTCTCTCCTTATTTGACCCGGCAAAGCTCCAGCTGAGGCAGCAGCACACCCTTCTCTTAAGTTCCTTCTTTGCTTTCTTCTTCACTGGCCTGCTGCCCAACTTCTCTCTCTCCAGTGTGGATGGAGGAAAGAGAGTGAGGACGACATTCAAAAGTAAGTCTTTTGGCGTCAGGGAGCCATGTGCACCTGAAGCAACCTTGTTTCATAATCCAGGGTGTAGGCTCCGAAACCAGACAACCTAGGTTCAAATCCCACTTCTGCGTGACTTTGGACACATTCCTAACTGCTCTGTGCCTGCTTCCTTGTTATAAAAATGGCATTGATCATCGTTCTTACCATTGTCCCAGAACACCAGTTAATTTCTATAAAGTACTTAGATTAGTCTCTGGCACATACTAAGTGCTCACTGAGTGGGACTCTGACTTGGAGCACTCGGAATCACGCTGATCCGAGGCCCAGGTCTGGAGAAGTGGGGCGCAACCCTGGACAGAGGCCCCCTACCAGGCAGTGGTTTAGTCAAGGGCCTGGAAGCCAGCATGGGGACCCCCTCTGGCCATGCCTGCCTGCTGCCCTGCACTGAAATGGATCCAGGCCACGAACCTAAGAGGCTATGGGGGAAGCTAACCCACGTTGGGACTCCAGGATACAGGCCTGCCTTGTGAATGTGTGTGTGGATCACATTGGCTCCGATTTGCCCTGACCAAGAAGCAATGGGGTGGTTGGCTATCAGGGGATGTCCACAAAGGACTGACCTTATATCCACACATCCCCAGGCTTCTGGAAGTGTGGTGAGTAGCAGAAACAGGTTCCAGGGCCAGAGGACCTGAGTGTGAGTTTCTATACCATCACATCCTGCTAGTTACGTGACCCTGAGCCCTGGTCACTTTTTAAATTTTTAAACAATTTTTATTGTTTTTGTTTGTTTGTTTGTTTGTTTGTTTTTACCTCTCTGAGACTTAGCTTCTTCATCTGTGATATGCAGGTGATAATCATGTCTACTTCCCTGTTCTCTTGTCAACAAATTTTACTTAGTGACTATTCTGTGCTGGGCACTGGGCTAGTTGGAGGGACACTGAGATGCCCAGCACTGTGTCCCTCTCACACTGGTCAGCTTGGCTAGTCTGTATCAAACAGCTCCCCATAATTTAGTGAGTAAATAAACAGCTCAAACAGTGTGAGGGAGGAAGCTTGGACATGTGTGTGCACTTCCTGATTCAGCCAGTGGGGGAGTAGTGCTGAGTGATGGAAGGCTTGCAGGAAGCAGTGGCACCTGAGTGGAGTCTGAAGTTGGAGCTGGGCAAAGGGAGTAGGAGTGTGTGTGTGTGTGTGTGTGTGTGTGTGTGTATGTGTGTGTGTGTGTGTGTGTGTGTGTTGGGGGCGGGGGAAGAAGGGTGGTGGGGGCAGTCATTCCCAGGAAAGGATATCGATAGGCCAGGAGAGAATCAATCAACCCCAGCCTCAGGTGTGTGAGGGGTTCAGACATCAAGCTGGTTTAGGTTGGGCAAGTCACTGCCAACCGGGAGCAGATCAAAACCTCCAGGGGATGGGATTCTTAAAAGAGTATTTAATAATGCCATTGTTTTGATGTACTTTTAGTTACAAAATTCAGATTTTGACCGGCCCTCAAAGGAACATGAAAGAAGAGTGTATGATTTTTAAGTTTATCAAATAAGAATATGAGTTTAAAGAGGAAACAGAGAAACTGAGTACAAAGGAAAAAAAAATTTGGAAGTGGGGGTGGCTCGATTGGGGGAAGTGGTGTCTCTGGACAGTTGATGAAGGAGCCTGACAGGACTCATTTCACTGAGCACCTGCTCTGAGCCATGTACTGGAACACCTGTGTCACATGAGTGAGTTCACAAGGGAAGGGGGGGTGGCTTAGCCATGTGCCAACGTACTTGGCAAAAATTATATGGCCAGCAAAGACTTGTTGAGGAATTGAACACATGAATGAATGAATGAACAAGTAAATGAGTGCCCAGATTCAAAAGCAGAGATGACTCTATCAGCTGAAAATCCTGGTGCTTCCTCCCTCTGGAGGTCTATGAAGGTTGAATCATACAGCCCCAGCTGAAGTCATTGGCCCACTGGGAGTCACTGCAAAACACAGTAATTAAAACCAGGAGGCTCGAGCGGGTTCCCACCATTTCCTTGAGACAAGGAAGAGGAGCCAGGGAGGGGAAGCACTGCCTCAAAGTTGCAGGGAGGACCTGCAAGGGCCCCACTGTGACGAATGCCTTCGAAGGCAGAGGCCCAGGGTTGGCCACCTGACTCTGTGCAGAGGACTTCCCTGGTTGGGGTAACAGCAAGAGAAGCTCCCCCTCCTGCTCTGCGTTCTTCCTGCCATTCACACCATCTCCCTGGGATGAGCAGGGAGGTCCCAGGACCCCACTGCAGGAAGAAATACTCCACCCACCTTGCCCACTTCTTGAGGCTAGCCCTGGGGGAGCTTGGGTGCCTGCTGTCCCAGGACAGATGGTGGACAGCAATGAGACTGTCCCACTGCGTCAGAAAGCTCTGGGAAGCATATTAAAATGCAGATGCTTAGCGATTGCCCCAGGCCTACAGAATCAAGACTCATTCATTCTTTCCATTGAATCAATATTTATTGAACACCTACAAGTACCAGGTACTATTCTAGGTGCTAGAGATACAGCGACAAACAAAACAAATCTCCCTGTCTTCATGGAACTTATATACTAGTGAAGAGAAGATGTCCAAGTCAATAAGGGAAGTAGTTAAGTGAGTACAGTATGTCAGGTGGTGATTGGTTGCTCTAAAGGAAAACAAGCAAGGAAGGGTGAGGAGTAACAG
This sequence comes from Pipistrellus hanaki, assembly GCF_964339955.1. NCBI lineage: Eukaryota > Metazoa > Chordata > Mammalia > Chiroptera > Vespertilionidae > Pipistrellus > Pipistrellus hanaki. The sequence continues at coordinate 49,507,093 of NC_140511.1, forward strand.
AGGTAAGGGCTCCCATCTTAAACAGGGTGGCAAGGTGGCATGTGAACAAAGGCCTGAAGAGGCAAAGGAACAAGATATGCAGGTATCAAGGGGCAAGATCATTCCAGGTAGTGAGAGCAGCAAGTGCAAATGTCCTGGGGCAGCAAAGTGGCTGATCTGAATCTCCATATTTTCAGTCAAGCTCAAACACTAAAGTCTGAGACCACTTTAGCATACTGTCAGCACCTTATACAGGAGCCAGCCCCTGAAAGAGTGGCGCTCATTTAGGAAATTGCTTAAGAAGCAAGAGAACAGGAACTCAGACTCCTACACAAGGACCATCTGCAGAGCCTTCAGCCCTGGGTTTCTGAGAGAGAGCTAAAGGTCCAAAGAGCCTGAATGAAGAAAGCAGTCATCCATTGCCCCTTCCCTATGTTTATGGAAACACAGCCTAACCCCAAAGCCAGGGGCCTGCAGAAGAGGCTACAAGGCACCAGAGCACACAGGGTTAGCACACAGAACCTGTGCCAAACACCCGGGAAGGAAGGCTTAGCAAGGGATTCATTCTGAAAGCTCTGTACTCCTGCTTCACTTACAGTTTTAAGCACCAATGTCCCTTCCATCCTGCATTATCTCATTCAAGCTTCCGAACAATCCCCGAGGTAGGAATTGTACATCCCAATTTTATAGATAAGGGAAATGGGGTTCACAGAGGTTAAAAACTCACAGCTAGGAAGAAGCTAGAAAGAGCTGGAACTGAAAAGCTGGCCTAATGACAAATTCTCTGATCTTCCCGACAGAAAAGAGAGAAAGGCAGGGGCTGCCTCTAAGCAGAGGCTCCATGCCAGCTATTATTGTTGTTAATGTTGCTATTTTTATTATTGTCATTTAACTCACTCTTAGAACCACGCGGCTCATATGGCACTTTCACTCCCATTCCCTCAATTTAATCTCAGTGACTATGGTATGGACAGGGAAGGGCAGGGCCTGATGTCCCCACATGGCACATAAAACAAAAAACAGCCCGACTGGTGTGGCTCTGTGGTTGAGTATTGACCTAAGAACCATGGTTCGATTCCCGCCCAGTTGAGGCATATGCCTCGGTTGCAGGCTCAATCCCCAGTTGTGCAGGTGACAGCTGAACAATAATTCTCTTTCATCATTGATGTCTGTCTCTCTCTCCTTATCCCTTTCTCTTTCTGAAATCAATACAGATAAAAAAAAAAAAGAAAAAAAAAAGAAAAAGACTAATGACCAGGAAGTGGAAAGCGAATCTTGTTACGTTTCATCCTTATTTTACATTTATTTGCATGACTCCCTGATGTCAGGGGCTATATCTGGTCCATCATTCCCTCAGGCCCTTGGCCCAGCCGGGCACTCTGTAAATGCTTGTGAACTGACCACAGAGGCCTGATGTGAGGTAAATGGCAGTCATGTGTTGAGTGAGATGGTGCCAATAGAAGCAGGCTCAATGGATCCTGCCCAGTACATGGCCACAGCCGCCCCCGCACAAGTCAGGCAGGACCAGTTCAAAGGATCCTTCAGTTCTCTGCTAAGTAAGGCTGGAGAGGGCCCACTTCCTCCAAGAGCCAGTCTCAAGTGTCCCTCCTCCCCTCTTAAGAGCTTAGCTCAGGCTGCTCTCAGGGAATAGGTCCCTCCTGTCCTATTCCACAAGGGGCTCTCCAGATTGGCACCAGACCCCTTCCCACCATGCCCTCCACCCATGCAGAGTCCTGAAAACCAGAGGGTGCTATTGCTCTGCCTCAGTACCCATTGCCACACTCCTCATTGCCTCCAGCTATCTCCCTATTCACCTATCTGATCCTCCCGAAGGGCAGAAAAATGGGCCCTTCCTTCCCAGAGGCAACTCTGGTTCCTGTGCCCAGGATCCCGTCCTCTCCTCCCTCCTCACAGGTCCTGCTCTACCTCTTGGCCTCAAGGAATTCAGGTATCCCCATGCCGAGCCAAAGCCACAGGCACCGGCTCCTCAGACCCATTAAATCACCAGGGCTAAGGGATGGCCACCTGGACTTCTTAAAAGTTTTCCAAGCAATTCTCATCTGCAGTTAGGGTCTTGAGAACAAGTTGACTTTCAAACAAGGGGAATATACACAATACAATACAATACAATACAATACAATACAATACAATACAATACAATACACCCAGGTAACACAGACCAGACTATAATAGAAAATAGCATGCTTCACCCATTATAAGGGTAACTATAATATTGTTTCTTCAAAGTTTTGTTTCAATAGTGTATAGATACAATTGGGTGTGAGTAGGCATGCCATCTTGGGTCATGATATAAATATATTTTTTGCTATTGATTGTGGTTAATTTTTTAAAATTGTTTTTTAATTAGATTTGTGTGTGTGTGTGTGTGTGTGTGTGTGTGTGTGTGTGTGTGTAAAACTTTGCTTTAATTCCTGTCTTAGCTCCTGATTCTCTTTCACAGTTAAAATCCATGACAGAAAAGTCCACCTCCATGCCTCCACCTAGCTTCTACAGCTACATCCCAACTCTTAAAAGCTTCTTGCTGAGGTTTGCATGCTCTGAACCGTCCAAACCCACTGGCTTCTTCCCAGACTTTGTGTCCTTCCACCTGTCTGTGGGTTCATTCAAACAGATGACTCTCATTCCTGAAATTCTCTGCCCTTCAGTTTCTCCTGCTGTGCCTTCCCTGTCTCTCACCAGTAAGCCTTTTTCCTCCTGACTCCTATGTGTCTTGCACTCAGCATTCTCTCAACTTCTATTTGCTGTTCTTCTCACTTCTCTTTGCCAACCCTCTCCTCCCAGTCAACAACTTCAATTACTCTGTGTACACAGCTCCAATTCCACGTCTACTGTGGATGTGGTCAGGGCAGAGGTCAGGGCTAGTTATCTCATCACACTAGAATGTTGGAGAGATGAGGGGAAGGTTGTTAAGACAGAGCTTGGGGACCAGGCCTCAGTGGGATGCAAAGTGGGCACACCTCTGAAGTGCACCTTCCAGAGAGCACTCACGATCATGAGTCTCTCATCACTGAGACAACATCCCAGAGTGGGAGCAGCTACAGAGAGCCTTGAGAAAATGAGAACCCCAAGTAGAGGCTGACCGCTCTACTCGAGGGTCAGCTGCAGAGGGAGGAGCTTGAACACTCACCGTTACTGCTGTTGTCATCCACCAGGATGATCTCCTTGAGCAGGTGTGAAGGCGTGCGTTCAATGGCTGAGTGGATGGAGCGCAGAAGTACCGAGAGGGCTTCATTGACAAAGATGAACACGATGCTCACCTCCGGCAGGCTGGCAGGGAATGAGAGGTTGCGGCACCTGGAAAGGAGAAGAACCTTACATATTTCAGGGAATCCTTGGGGGCACCCCGGGTGCTGGTCCACCCTATGTCTTGGCTCCAGCTTTCCTGGAGGGCTCAGGAGTCCTGATGCTTCCCAGGCCTCTTCTCTGATACAGTAAAGCCAACCCCCAGGTGTGCAGCAGACAAGCTCACAACCATTAAAACTGTTTGCCCCACAACAGGATCTGAATTTGTCAATCACTATCACAGCTGAATAGCTGTGTCCTTAGTGCAAAACCTGGACCCAGTAGGTGGTCACTGAGTGTTAACTGTAAGAATGAATCAGCATTTCTAAAGCAAATAGAATAGAAAATACAACCAAAGGAAAGTCTCTGTTTTTCCAAGATGACACCCAGTGCCTAGGTGAGACTGGACCTTAGATGCTCTGCCTCAGGAGGGAACCACGAGTCCCACCAGGGACTTCTGCAGGAATCCACCCTGGCTCCTCCAGCAGGCATCTTGCCTGGGCCTCCCTGCCCTTCCTTCATCACAGGGGGCTGGCCTTCAGAACCAGGTTGAAGTCAGAGTCAGAGTCTCTACATGAATGAAGGAGAGATGGAAGGACAAGTCCAGTCTCATTTCACAGATGAGGACACTACAGCCCAGAGAGGCTGAGTCCCTGCCAGGAGTCAGCTGCGTAGAGAGAATATCTATGCTAGTCTTCTGATATCTACACCAGGGTTTTTTCTTGAAGGAGAAATAATTGTGGGAGAGACTGCCTTTAACTGCCCATTTCCCGCTCGCTTCACTGAAACCCTGAAGCCATTTGGAGATCTCTTACCCAAAGGACGTGAGGCAAATGATGAAAGTCTGCATCCCATTCCCCGTGGGAAGAGGAACACACAATCCTGAAATCAGACGCCATAAAGAGGCCAAACAATAAGAAGTGTCATGGTTGACAGACATGTCCAGTTCCTTCCCTGTGAGCCTTGCCTTAGTAGGCAGGGAACCACCGCTGGTGCCCTTCTCTGGATGAACCTAAATGTTGCCATTCCAGAGGCCCTGAGATCCCATCTTCGGAGACTGAATGGCAGCCCTGCCCCAGGCCCTGGGCTCAAAGAGGAGGCTTCCCACTCCCACCACCAACCACTGAGGGCTCCATGGTCAGGGCTGGTGACCACGTTGCACTGCTCCAATGTGGAGGCACAGCCAGGTTAGAGCATGCACTAATGAGCATAATAGCACAGGGCTCCTGCTCGTCAGTAATTAAAGTGCTGCAGGATAAGAATGGGCCTGCCTTCCTTAATGAGGAAGTCTGTGGGATAACCAGCATGGAACAATTCGGAGAAATCACTGTGGGGCCCCTGCCTGCTTAAGAGAAGGAGATTAATAAACTAAAATCACCGTCTCTATGGTTACCAAAAATTCACAGAAACTTCTCCCATTTTATTTCAAGCTCTCCTTCTCTCTCACCAAAAAGGGATGGGGGAAGGGAAAGAGTGGAGTCTTTTCCCAAATCTGCTTCATACTTACAATTTTAATAAAATCCTCAGGTTTACAGATTGGTGTCAAATTCATTCATTGTTATATTTAACTAGAGGCCTGGTGCACAAAATTCGTGCATTGGAGGGGGAGGGTGTCCCTCAGCCCAGCCTGCACTCTCTTCAATCTGGGACCCCTTGGAAGATGTCCAATTGCCACTTGAGGTTGGGCCTAAACTGGCAGTCAGACATCCCTGCCTGCCTGATTGCCCCTAACCGCTTCTGTCTCCAGCCTGATCACCCTCTAACCACTCCTCTGCCAGCCTGATCAACGCTAACTGCTCCCCTGCCAGCCCAGTCACCCCCAACTGCCCTCTCCTGCCTGCCTGGTCGCCCCCAACTGCCCTCCCCTTCTGGCCAGATTGCCCACCACTTCCCTTTCTTGCCGGACATCTTGGGAAGCCATCTTGTGACCACATGGGGGTGGCCATCTTGTACATCTTGTGTGATGGTCAGTTTGCATATTACCTCTGTATTATATAGGATGGGATCACTGTGTACTGAGCTTCTTCTACAAAGAAGTTCTGCCCTGAGGATGCAAGGGGGTGTGGATAGAGTACTTGTAACTGCGGAGCTTACACTTTGTCCGGGGAAACAGATAAACACAGAGGCAAACAAATGACAAGATTTGTATAAGTGCGGAGATGGAAAGTAACAGGTCAGCATGACGCCCTGGCCACTGTTCTAGGAGAAGTGGTCAGGGAGGGGCTCTGAGAGGAGAAAAGATTTGATCAGAAACTTAAATGTCACTTAAGGTGAGCCCTACAAAGGAACAGTGGGGAGAGGGAACGTGCTGTGACTGGAGCCCAGGCAAGGGAGGCAAAGCGGCTCCTTTAACTGCGGGGAAGGGACAAAGGAGAGGGGAGGTGCAGGGAGGGACTCGGGAAGGAGGGAGACTGGAGTGACTCCTGAAGCTCATCACACCCTTTTTAAGATCTTTCACTGTTGTGAAGACGATTTCTGTGATAGCAATTAAAAGGTTTGTGGTTAACAGTCAAGCAACTCTTCTTGCCTGTGCTTATTTATGACTGTCAAGGCCAGCAGCTGGCCTTTCCGTAGGTGTGGAAACTGAACTAAGCATTCACACACAACCCACTTGCAAATTGCATTTAAAAAAATAGCCATGTACGGTCAAACTACTCGCACGTGACCTTTATTTTTCTTCTCTAAAAGTGTGATGAACAGCTCCCAATAAAACCAGTATATTGGGACTAGCTCACTGTCCTCCCCATGGACTCCACCAGTATGAGGAATGTGACCCTCCGTCTGCTTGCCCCTCCGCAGAGGTTTCCCCTGAGTTCTGAGGCCTCAAGGGCCAGAGCGGCAGGTGTTTGCAGGTGTTTTCCAGAGTTAGAGGGTAACTGCCTTCCCCTGCTTTCTTCTCTTTCTTCCCTTCTTAATTCTCAACATAACTACTCCGTGTCCTGCTCCCCGGGAGACCACGGTGATGGTCTCCCAGCAATGGCCCTGCGGGTCCTGATGGTTTGAGGCCCAGCGCTTTTGAGAGGCCTCCTCATGGCCTTTCTCCAAGCAGAATGGAAATGTTGTCTCCATTTTACAAGTTAAAGTCTGCTGATCACTATTTTCATAGGAAAGTCTCTTTCAGACATCAGGTTTTCATATGACTAACCTTTGAACATAACAGACACCTCGTCTAGTACATCACTTCCCTGTGTATCATCTGTCTCCCTCTACTGTGAGGACGCTCCCTGAGAGCAAGGACTTGACTTTGTTACTGTGTTACCTTCTAAACTTAAACCAGGGACTGGCACCTACCATGTTTCCCCGAAAATAAGACATCCTCCGAAAATAAGACCTACTTACAGGTTTCCTTCTGAGTGAAATATAAGGCATCCCCCCGAAAATAAGGCCCCCCTAGGCTAAACATGAGAGATTTGGTCCACTGATTCTGAAAGAAATGGAGTCACAAGAAATTCACCAGGAAATTCAGGAATTGGATTGTTATGATGATGTTCCAGAAGATGATGACATGATTGTCATTGAATAAATGAGTAAATTCTTAATACTGTAGGATTCACAGTTTGTATAGTTTGTGCTGACAACTACAGTACTACCGTACCGTATACAGGTAATAAATTTCCTTTATTTTCATTTAACAATAAATGTGTACCATATTATTCTTCATGGAAAAATAAGACATCCCCTGAAAATAAGACCTAGCGCATCTTTGGGAGCAAAAATTAATATAAGACACTGTCTTATTTTCGGGGAAACAGGGTAGTAAGTTTCTGGAATTAAACAAAACTAACAGGTTTCTGTATTTGTAGAAGGCCTACATTTCACACGCAGGCTACTGATCTCAGCATGTTCCTTCTTCTTACAAACCTCCTGCAGGAGAGTCGCCCCTGCTGAACTTGCCGCTCTAGTCAGTCCCTCAGGTTTAGGCTCAGCAGTGCTCAGTTTGTTGTAATTAAGTGATCCCCCCCCCCCCAACCTCCACCCAAGCCAAATGTCCTGATCCCTTTAAATCTCTCCCTTCCCTTCTCTCCTGGGGGCTGCTCAAGCCCTCCCAGCACTTGTTCTGTCTACAAACCAGCATTGATCCCCACTGAGTGCTCTGCCTCTCCAGAGACACTGAGCTTATCCCAGTACATTGGCCTTATTGGGAACTGTTCATCACACTTTTAGAAGGAGGGCTAGACCTCTCCAGAATGCATATCAAGCAGAATATGAGCTTGGTCTATCTGCCGACAAACAGAAGTCACCCTGTGGAGATGGCCTCTCCCAGCACCTGGTCCTCCAGGTCTGGCCATGCACACCCTCAGCTCCCAGGCCCTGCCCTCCTGCCTGCTCTGGGCATCTTCCTCACACACAGTGCCTCTCCAGAGAAGGGCCGGGACATGAGCTTCAGGGAAGCTACAGAGCTGTGCTTGGTCCCTCCCTAGTGACACTCCTGGAGAGAGCCTGACTGCATGAGACCAATCCCTTACTCATTTTGAGAAGAGGCACCTTCTCCTATAAAAGTAAGCCGCAAAAGTTCCCTTTTTACTTTCATTGTTGTTCAAAGTCAAGCCATTTTCCACAAGAAAAAAACAAACAAACAAAAAAACACCACAAGGCATTTCTGAGAGGCGAGTACTATGGCTGTCTAATCAGGGAGAATTGATGGTCATGATAAACTCGACTTTATCAATCTCTGCACCCAGAAGGCAGTGTGGGGATGGGAGCAGAGATGTAGGGAGCCTCTCAGCAGAGCCTCTCAAGACTGTTCGAGCTATTTACGAGGCAGGTTTACATCAAGAGCTTTGGTGCCATTACTGTGAGAGGCCAGGAAGCAGTGCAGATTGAATGAGGCCAAACCAGGCTCCTGGCCCCTGGGTCTCACCCAAGGCAGCAGCCAGAGGCCTCCAGATTGGATCTCAGAGTCTGCCTTCCCTGACCTCAATCTCCCTGCCCATGGAGCCGCCTGGCCTGTGTGGAAAGAGGGCTAGGCCTTTCCAGAATGCATATCAAGTAGAATACGAGCTGGGGTCTATCTGCCAATGAACATGAGGAACCGGGTCAGGGTTCTGGGAGTGAAGGTGGGACCTACCTGAATCAAGCAGTGAGAAGATGATACTCCCATATACCCACTCCCCCACGAGCCCCCAGAGACCCTTCCTGCAACTGTGGTCAGCACAGGGGATAAGGCAGAGGATAATGGTGTCAGGGCCTTCAGGGATCAGGCAAGACACCACCTCTAGCTCAGATGTGGAGGAGACATTGGACATCCAAGAATGGAAAGTTTTAAAAGTCTGTAAGGAAGAGAAGTGGGCCAGCTGATCTAGGAACAGAATCCAGCACAGGAGTTGCCAACAGGGAAACTACTAAGTAGATGTGATCATCAAGATATCCAGCTTTCATCCAGAGACAAAAGTTCTGCCCGGCCAGTGTAGCACTGTGGTTGAGTATGAACCAAGAAATCACTGGTTTGATTCCAGGTCAGGGCATGTGCCCAATTGTAGGCTCGGTTCTCAGTGGGGGGCATGCAGGAGGCAGCAGATCAATGATGTTTCTTTCTCATCAGTGTTTCTATATCTCTATCCCTCTCCCTTCCTCTCTCTCAGAAAGTCAATAAAAACATGTTGTTGTTGTTGTTTTTTAATTCTACAAACATCCTTTCAGGTGACTACCAATTTAGAGAGAGAGACTGCTATCTCAGATATGATTTGCAAGTAGGACAATAGGAAAACGAGTCATCTACTTAATAAAAGAGTAATATGCTAATCGACCATACCTTTGCAACGGACACCAGCCAATCAGGAGTGAGTATGCAAAATAAACCAACATAGATGGTGGGTTAATTTGCATACATGGGCGCTTAATGGCCTGGGGCGGGGTGGGATGCTTGGGACATCGCCAAGATGACAATGCAGGCATTCCTCAGCACTCCAGCTGCTCTAGGAAGGCAGAAAGGTGACTCTGGCCAGAGTGAAGGAGGTGCCAGCAGCCAGGGGAAGGAAGGCCCATTCTTGTATGAATCTTCGTGCACTGGGCCTCTAGTTTAAAATATAAACAGTCAACAGGAAGTGGGGAGACTATTTGTTCCTACATCTTAGAAGTGCAGGGAAAATGGGATCTCTGGGCTCCATGGACAGCCAGTCACTCTCAAGGCACAGAAGTCAGCTGGCGTGGTGGGAAAGCCTCACAGGGTTTGTTGGTGAGCTGGACAGGTCTGTGCAAGGAGAGCTGAGGACTGTGGGGAGAGGGAAGGTGGGCACTGTGCGTTAGGAAAAGAAAATCCAGGCTGGTTTCAGCCTCTGATGCCCAGAATGTGGGCGGGGGAGAAGTCCCTCTCCGGGGCCTCAGTCTGGTCTGTCTTGCAGGGCTGCTTAGCCCTCCTCTCATCCAGCCCCCAGGCAGGTAGCCTGTCCATGGGGCTCCTTGTCCACATAGTGGTCCTTCAGGTAGTTAGAGTCATGATAGCATCCCCCACGACATCTCTTTTACAAATCAGAGACCCAGGTAATAAAAGTACCAAAAAGTTAAAGAGCAATTACTACATGTCAGGCTGTTCTTAGAGCTCTATGTATATTACAATGTCATTTTTGTATTACTATCCCTAATTTACAGACAGGAAAACCAAGGCACAGAGATGCTAAGTAACTTGCTAGAAGTCAACCAGCTTATAAGTGAGAGACCTGACCTTGGAGCCCCGGGAATCAGGTTTTAAATATTAATCTATAATCAAAGCAGAAGCTTCATCTGCTTGTCACGTTACCCAGTTCTTCTCCTAGGTTGTCCTATTCTGAACATACTCTACTTTCTTTTTATCCCTTACACTACATTTCTGCAGTTGTGATCTGAGTAGCAGAGTAAAACAAAACGGTCACCTCCCCTTTTAAAGACAGTATACCTCTACTAATATAGCTCAAGCCCTGCTGGGTAGCTCAGTTGATTAGAGCATTGTCCTGATATGCCAAAGTTGTGGGTTTGTTCTCTAGTCAGGGCACCTATGAGAAGCAACCAATGAATGCATAAATAAGTGGAACAACAAATCTCTCTCTCAAACAACCAATCCATAAAGATTAAAAGAATATACAGCTCAAGATTACACCACCTTTAAGAACAATCACAGGATACTACTGGCCCATAATGAGCTTAACATTTACTAAGAACCAGAAACATTTTTTCCAGACTGCTTAAGTTAATGAGTATTTCCCCCCAACTGTGTTTGTGCAGTTAGCATTTTCAGTGCAACAGCAGAATCATTACCTAAGGGTGTTTTAATTTACCCCTCTGCCCTGAGGCTGCCCTCATGGAGCCCACTCTTTCCACAAACTTCTGTGTCATCTCCACAGAGCCAAGATCCCAAACTAGAAAAGCTCACCTGAGCAGAGTGAGCCACGGGTGCTGAGGTAGCGTTTGGAGACACAAGACCCAGGTAAAACCACTGATTGCCACATACTGCCTGTGGGAACTTAAACAAGTTCCTTGACCTTTCAAATACTCAGGATTCTACTACATAAAATGAAAACAATAACTACCTCAGAGAGATGGGAGGATAAAATTCAGTGAAACACACACACACACATACACACACACACACACACACACCAGACTTTAAGCAGTTTGCACAGCCCTGATACCTGGACCCACCCCTGCTCCCCCAGAACCAGCTACATACTTTGTGGGGCCCAGCGCAAAAAGAAACTTTGGTGGCCCCTGTCAAAAACTTATTCAGAATTTTAACAAAGTAAGCAAAGAACTTTAAGCCAAGTCCTTTGCAGCCTTCTTGGGCTCCTGTTGCACGCTATATTAGTTTCCTAACACTAATGTTGCTGCTGTAAGAAATTACTACGGCCTTGATGGCTTAAAGCAACACACATTTATTATCTTATCATTCTCGAGGTCTCACTGGGCTAATATCAAGGTGCCGGTAGGACTGCAGTGTTTTCTGGATGCTGAAGGTGATAATGTCTTTATGCACTTTCTCCAGTATCTAAAGGCTGCCCAGACCCTTGGCTGGGTAGCTCAGTTGGTTAAAGCACCATTCCAATACACCAAGGTTGAATTAAAAAAAAATCAACTAAAGACTGCCCACATTCATTGGCTTATAGCTCTTTTCCAAATTTAAAGCCAGCAGCAGTTGGTCAAGTCCTTCTCACATTGCCGTCTCTGCCTCTTCTACCTCTCTTCCACTTTTCAGTGACCTTGCAATAACATTGGGCCCATCTAGATTACCCAGAAGAATCTCATTTTGAAGTCGGTGCATTGGCACCTTTATTTTCATCTGCAACCTTCATTCTTTGCCACATGACACACCATATTCTCAGGTTCTGGGCATTAGGATATGGACATCCTAGGGAAGCCATTATTCTACCCACCATATACACACATAGAGCCAGTCCTTTTGGCCCCAAAACTGAGCCTTAGATGTCTACCTAGAGACCATGAACTCCAATCCATACATGCAAACCTGTGGGCACACCCAGGGTGGTGGTAGCCAACACCCAAGGCCACCTTGGATGGACCCTGACCTGCTCCAGACAGAGGGAGCCCCTAGCTCCAGGATGCATTCTCTCTGCTATTGTCCTGTCCTGTTCCTTTCCTCTTGGATGTTCACACATGGTTTCTCCAGCTCAGAGCCCAGGCTCCTTTGTGGGTGTGTGGGTGTGGATCTGTCCCAGCTGCTCCCACCCGGGGCTGCAGAAAATAGTCTGTCCTTTAACAATCCCTCATGCCTCAGCTTCAGGCCCTAACACACCAGTCAATGAAAGAGCCAGTCCACCCTACCCCCTGCAAGGGAGGGAGTGGACCTTAGGGGACTGCAGGAGAGAAAGGTGACATCATTTACTCAGGAGCCTGTGAGGATCTGCCAGCAAGAGGCAGGAAGCAGCACCTGCCCGAGGCTCTGCCCTGAGCTACCTTGGAGGAAGGCCAGAGAGTTGCCATGGCAACGTGACAGCCCTGAAGCTTGGCACTGGAAGGCCCCTTCTCCTACTCTCCCCCAAATGCCCCCAGGCTCTGTTTGGAAATAACAACCACTGCCTGTAGGAAAAAATTCAGTGTGTGCCTGCTGCTGTGGAATTGTGGTCACCCACATGCCACCTGCCTGAGCTGCTATCACTGGGGTGGCAAGCTGGCTTTAACCACCGCCACCCCCATCATCATCCTTCCCCACAACCACAACTGTCTTCTCAAAACCCATCGGCCTCTCAGAAGATGTCTCTTCCATCCCCCCCCCCCCCTCCATCTTTCAGGCAAAGGACTTCCCTGATCTCTTTCTCACACCCTCACTTTAAAAAAAAGCACACACACACACACACACACACACACACACACACACACATCCCTGATGCTGAATTTACATGCAAAAATGCACACATCTTAAGTACACAATTTGATGTGTTTTGACAAATGATATACCTATGTAGTCCACCTGCCAATCAAGGCTTGTTTTTTCCTTTTTCTCTTTTGGCTCCTGGGAGGTTACTTTGGTCCCTACAGATAAGGAGGAGAAGGGTGGGCGCTAGGAGCAGGAGCCACAAGAAGGTGTGGAACTTGGACCGGGGCATGAGCAATAAAGCCAAACCCAGCCAGGCTGAGATGCAGCTTTTCTCCCTTCAGTCCTGATGTCCTGATATCCTCTCAATCCAGGAAGCAAGCAGGCAAGCCAACCCTCCTCTCCCCACCAGATCTGGCAAAGCCTCTCATGGGCTGAGGTCTAGGAGGCTTACCAGCGATACAGCCAATGTCCAGTGTCCCCAGGTTTTCCCACCTGGATGGCCAGTGGTCTTGTGGCAACAACACAGGGAGAATGAATGGCCCTTTCATTTCCCCAAAAGCAAAGTATCCTGGTGCCCAAAGAAAGTTTGTCCTCTCTCTGTCCAAAGAGCCCGGATGAGGCTGAAAGAGCTGCCGACTAACTTCCTGCTCCCCTGTTCTTCCTCTTCCAGTGGAGGGGCGTCACACAGGTAAGAGGAGGCTCACTGCAGACACCACGCTGTGGGATCCATCTCTCTCCAGAGAGGCCACAGAAGGACAGGGTTTCTCTGGGCCATCAAGTCCAGCCCCTGACTTAACTAGACATCTGCAAGGGTGACTCCTCCCCATGGAGGCCAGGAGATTGTGGGCCGGTTTTCTGATCGCCTGCCTTGCACTCTGGATTCCCACTCCAGCAGAAGCTCCTTGAGGTTTCCCTGGCTGATGCTTACTCGGTGCCTGGAACACACTAGGTGCTCGATAATGGTTTTTGGATAAATAAATTAATGGAGTCTAGCAACCAGTTGGATGGACAGTTTTCCTTCTGGTTATGTCTTACCCTATGTATAGGGCACTGAGCACAGTGCAGTCCTCTCTCAGATAGGAGGCAAGGTAAGTCATCTTTCAGAGAGAGAGAGAGAGAAATAGAGAGAGAGAGAGAGAGAGAGAGAGAGAGAGAGACTGGCCAGAGGTGAGGAGAGAAAGGATGGGGCAGGATCTGAAACACCCACTTTCTGGTCTAGGAATAAAGCCAAGAATAACATCAGGGTTAGAACTTGGAAGAGCAAAGCCAAGAACACAAAGAGCAAAGTGCAGATTCCAAGGACACCTCCAGGGACAGATTTCCCCAAGGGTAAAGCACAGGTAACAGGAGGGAGGGACAAACAAGAGTCACCTGGCATGACTCTCCTGGAGACTGGCTTCCTGCCCAGGTGCTCCTACCCTCACCCACTGGCTCCAAATCCAACATTTGCCCTAGTGTGGCATCACTCTCCACAGATAACAGGTTTGATGTTGACTAAGACATTTTTTCCAGTACTGAGAGGCAGACCTTCCCCCAATCAGAAGAGCTGATCAGCTTAGTGCTCTATTAAAGCAGCCACCCCCCACCCCCATCTCTTTAGAGGGACACAAACTGCCACCTGAAGGCAGCAGAGCACCGTGACAGTCACAAGCACAAATTCCTTTGCCAGACTGGCTGGGTTCAAACCCCAGCTCTGCCAGCAAGTGACCTGAAGTGGATATATAATCTTTCTGTACTCAGTTTCCTCTTCTGTAAAATGGAGACTAATAATGCTACTGAAAAATTATAAGAAATACACACACGCCGAGACCGGTTTGGCTCAATGGATAGAGCGTCGGCTTGGGGACTAAAGGGTCCGGGTTCGATTCCGGTCAAGGGCATGTACCTTGGTTGCGGGCATATCCCCGGTAGGGGGTGTGCAAGAGGCAGCTGATCGATGACTCTCTCTCATCGATGTTTCTAGCTCTCTATCTCTCTTCCTTCTTCTCTGTACAAAATCAATAAAATATATTAAAAAAAAAAAAAAAGAAATACACACACACACACACACACACATACTAGAGGCCCAGTGCACAAATTTGTCCATGGTGAGGTCTGGCCAGCCTCTATCGGGGCTGATTGGGGCTGGGCCAATCAGGAGGAGGATCCCGTGGGAGATTGGTAGGCCAGCCTGCTCCTAATTGGGCCAATCAGGACTGGGCTAGCTGGGGAGATTGACCAAGGGCGATTGGCCAATGGGCCTCACCCCCAATTGGTATGTGGGGGGGCCCAATCAGGGGCAGAACTGGATGGGGGGAGGGGCCATGGACCAATCGGGGTGGTGGGGGCCCATTGGGGGTGGGGCCACCCAGGGGGAGGGGCTGCCAGAGGTTGACTGGTGAGCCCCACCCCCTGATCTGTGGTTCGCTGGCAGCAGTGTCATGTCATAGTGACTGGTTGTTCTGGTCTGGTCATTACAGTGTTCTGGTTGCTGCCTTTTTATATAAATAGATATTAAGCTATTTTTGTTCATATTTGGTCTTTGACCTTGGTTCCTGATACAGAGCTCCTAAAACCCTTGGGATTTCCTGGACAGTAAGAGCTGTTTCTGACCTAATGAGGTGACTCCTGGTGGGCTCCTTCCTACATGAGGGCTGGTTACCTGAAAGACCAGCTAAGAAAAGAGGCCGAGTAGCAGTTTGAAGCTTTCAGCCCTACTTCCTATCCTTTGGAGGGAGGAGAGGGGCTGGACAATGAGTTAAGGATCGATCATGCCTATGTGATGAAGCATCCATAAAAATCCCTAACCTGTGGGATTTCGAGAGCTTCTGGGCTGGTGAACACATCCACTTACTAGGAGAGTGACCCACCCCAACTCCACAGAAGGTCCTGCACTTGGGACTTCTTCATCTGGCCACTCATCAGAGTCCTTTATCATATCCTTTATAATAAACTGGTAAACACAAGTGTTTCCCTGAGTTCTGTGAGCAAATCACTGAACCCAAGGAGAGATTGTGGGAACCCCAACTTATATCTGTTGGTAAAAAATAGATGCCAGTGACAGCCGGGGACTTGTGCCTGGCATGTGAAGTGAGCAGACGGGGCTGCTGAGCCCTTAACCTGTGGGATCTGATGCTAACCAGTGTTGAAATGAAATTGAATTGTAGGACACCCAGCCGGTGTCAGGGAATTGGTTAACGTGGGGAGAAAAACTACACACCTGGGGCCAGAAGGACTGTGAGTGTGAGCAAGGAAAGGAGTAAAGGAAAACCGTGTGTTTAGCATCTATTCCAGAGGTTCCTCTGGGGAGTCAAAGAGTTAATGTAACCAAAGTGCCAATCTTGTCCCAGAAAGCATGGCTCGTGCTATGTAAATATTTGCCAGCGTGATTTGAAATGGGATGATAGTAAGAGATATGGAAAAGATGTTTCCAAACTGAGGTAAGCAGGATAAGCCCAGCAAAGACCTTGTGACAAGGCGAGGATGTTTTTATGGAAACTGACAGAAGGAGAGGCACTGTTTTACCTCCGCACATGCTTGCTTGGAGTGGTCCCCAACAGCTCTCCTGTCTGGGTGTGTCTGCACGGAGGCCGTGCACAGAGCCTCCAAGCACTTGTGCGAAGAGAAACCACGTGGATGAGCCACTGAGGGAGCCCTCGTGGAGGAGCAGGAAGCTCCCTCTGCCTCTTCTCAGAGATTGCGTTCTCCCAGCTACAAAAAGGGGCTGACGAAAAGTGGCCCTGCCCCACGGGGGAGGTATGGAAGCTCCATAAACTGAAGCTCTGTACAGAGGGAAAGTCTTTCTTTGTGATGTCTGCTCCTTTCCAGCGGCTCACGGGGAAACTGTGGGGTCTGACCACCTGGAGTCCTGCAGGGATGCTTTCTCAGTCCAGGCTGCCTCTGTAAATGCTCCCTCCGGAGAGGAACCTGCCTGCCAGGGAGCCTGTCCTTCTGAGAAAGGCCACATGGCCTCCGTGCCCACCACCCTCCAGCTTCCTGTTGCTCTCCCCCGGGAGTAGAAAGAAACAGCCTGCAGGGCACCGCCCTCAGTGAAGGGTGACGGTGTGACCTCGGACAGAACTCTTACTCTTTCTGCTCCTCCGTTTCCATGACTCTGAATGGGAAGAATAGACCAGTGCCTTCGCTGCCTTCATTGCAGGTGGGCGTGGTCCAAATGGAGGGGCATTCTCCTTGAGTCAAGCCCTGTGTGAATACCCCTCCCTGTTATAGCCATGCTGCAGTCTGTAAGATCCACCCTTCCTTGGATTCCTTCTTATGTCCCTTTTCATTTGAAACAAACACGTGTTTTGCATCAGAGGTGGGCCTGTGTTTTGTGTCAGAGCTAGCGGCAGCTCCTGTGCTGGCCAAGGTCATGGCCAAGACCCTGCAGGAGATCTGGGGCCCAAACTTCTTTTGGGACACTTTCACCAAAGTCTCTGGGTTTTGCTCACATCAGATATGATTCTCCCCCAGCCCCAGGTGTGGTCTCTGCAGCACTCCCAGAGGGCGAGACCCTGTGGGACCTAGCTGAAGTCACCTTCAGGATATTCCCAGAATCCAACCCTATCTCAGCATCTGCCCCACTGCTGTCATGGTCCAAGCCATCACCGCCTTTCACCTAGATTTCTGCAGGAACCTCCTAACTGGTCTTCCTGCTTTCACCCTGGCCCCTTCGGTCTGTTCTCAACACCACAGCCAGAAAGGCGGTTGAAAATGACAACCGAAGCACATTATTAATCTGCTCAAGCTCTTCCCACAGACCCCCATCTTACAGAGTAAAAGCCGTACGCCTCACAGCTGCCTACAAAGCCCTTCTCTGCCATTCTCCACTTCGCCTGTCTGCTGAAATTACCTGAGAACTATAAACAATATGGATATTGAGTGCCACCTCTGGAAATGCTTATCTAATTAGCCTGGATGAGCCTGGCCATCAGGAGTATTTTAAAGCTCCCAGGTGAGTTCAACACGCAGCCAAGATGGAGAACCACTGCCCTCCTTGATCTGTTGCCCCTTCAACCCTGTCTCTACCTCCAGCCTTCTCGCTTGCTCTGTTCCAGCCACATGAGCTTCCTTCCTCTTCTTCAAACATTCCAAGCACACTTCTGCCTCAGGACCTTTGCACTTGCTAGTATCTCTGCCTAGAAAGTTTTCCCTCCAGGTATTCACATGACTTGCTTCTTCATCTCTAGGTCATTGCTCAGGTGTCACCATCTCAGTGAGGCCTTCTCTGACCACTTCATTAAAACGTCAACCCCTTCTCCTATTCCAGCCTGGCCCTGTCTCTCTTTCCCACTTCATGTTTCTCTGGAGCATTTACTGCCATCTAACGTGCCACCTAGATGACTTATTGGTTTTGTTTATTATATGTCTTCCCCCAACTAGAGGGCAAGGATTTCTGTCTGTTTTATTCACTGCTCTATCCCTGTGCCTAGACTATGATGGCACACAGGAAGTGCTCAATAAACATCCTTTAAGTGAACATATACTCCTCTTCCCTAGTAGGTCCTCAGTCCTTGCATCCCTAGAACCCGGCCAGGTTCTCTCTGAGCCAGTAAAAACCATACAACATTACACTGCACACAGCAGCTGCTCAATAAGTGTCCACAGAATTAAACCGAACTCCCCTCCCCGAAAGAACACAGTCTCCAAACCCAGCAGCAAAATCTTTCCTAAACGCTCTAGAAATAAGCTCACGGTCATTTGCAGCTTTAAGACCATTTTTTAAATGAGGAGGAAGAGGGGGAAAGAAGGTGTGGGGTGAGCTCACAGAAGTTAATGAGATTTTCTCAGCTGTGGTACGTGCCCACATTTTTAATAATTAGGAACAATAAAAATTCTAACTGAACCTTAAAGGAACATCTTCTGTAACAAAGAGAGAAGTCAAGATGGACTTCTCTGTCGGGTGTAATGACTTGTTAGCCCTGGAAGATGGATGTACTTTAAAGAAACTAATTTATAGAAAAACATAATTGTTCATAAAAATGCAACAATTGGGTTAAATTTACTTATTAACAGGAATTTTTAATTCCTGTTAAAAATTCAAATAAATCCCTGCTCCACTAGTTGATTCTAGTGCTCTTACAAAGTAAATTAGGTGATTAACTCTCAAAATCTCAAATGGAAGGAAGCCTTCCCCCTGCTTAGCAGAAGGAGAAACTGAGGCTGAGAAAGGAGAAACGGAAGGGCGACTTGCCCAATGCTTGCCGAAAGGACAGACCCTGGCTGAAGCAGGGGAGGGACACCGGAGTCCATGCCCAGTCCTGGCTCTGTGCCAGTGCTGTGGTGACCCAGTCTCCCCACAGGTCAATGAGAGCCCAGCCACTGACTCTGCTCACCCACTGGGTCTGAGGTCCGGCAGGGGCCGGTCGAGGGGCAGGCGGTCACTGAGATAGGCGTTGTAGCCGTAGTACTGGAACTGCTTCAGGGCCATGCGCCGGCCTTCGGGGCTGAGCTCCTGGCCCCAGTGTGCAAACAGAGAGGAGTCTGTGAAGGGCTCAGCCTCGGCCTCCTCGGGCTTGGCGGGGGCCTCTGGAGAAAGAAGGGACAAGGAGACAGTGGGTCAGAGCACACCCCTGCACATGCCATGACAACCCCTTTCCCTTCCTCACCCTTTCTTTGGGTAAACTTTCTTAGCACCATCTTTGGGGACAGAAGGAGGAGAGACTGGGGTCTTCATGTTTCATTGAACTCATTTATCCATCCATCTATCCATTCATTCATTCATCTATCCACCCAATATTCACTAGGCACGAGGGATATAGAAATATACCCACCAGGATCTACTGGGAGGCTGATGAATGCGACCCTGATGCCCCATGGCTTCAACCTGAAACCCCTCCTTTCCCAGTCTGCTTCCCCGCCAGAGATGTGGTCCCAGCACTACAGCAGGTTTCTGCTTCTCTTTCCCCAGATTGTATCTCCCCCTTCCCTGCCAGCCCTAAGCCTGCCCCACACCCAGGTCCCCCAGCTGAGGGTCTGCTCCCTTGCCTGGTTCTTACCAGCCCATCTCCCTCTCCACTGTCTAGTCCTACTGTGAGTTGCCTGACCCCCCCACATGACATTCACCAAGGACCCCCAGCCAGACTGCCTCCTGCTGCTTCCAGACTCTGCAGACCATCTGTGGCACCGGGGATGGCCAATCCACCCACACTCTGGCACTGCTCATGGGGCCCCTGGTAGACTTTGTGGGGGCAGTCCCCACACCAGGTCATGGTTTCCATGGACCATTCCAAGAAAACGGAGGAGGCATTATTACCAATTAGAGCAGAGGTTTTGAATTCACATAGACACAGATTCAAATAAATCCCTGCTCCACCATTCCCTGCCACAGGGCCACAAGCAAACACTCAACCTCTCTATGCCTGGACTTCCCCACCTGTACTGCAGGAATAATAATACCCACCCACCTAGCCCTGAGATCAGTGAGGATGACATAAAATAATGGATCCAAAGCACTTAGACCAGCGTATGGCTCAGAATAAGTGGTAATTAAGGGTGCTATAGCAAGGGACACCTGGCAGCTCATTTACATTCCTCTTTCATGGGGGTAACAGGTAGGTCTTGCCGGGACATAAGCTGATGGGTCAGAACTTTGACATTCATTCCAAGGGGCAGGTAGTCAGATTAAACCATTGAAGGTCAGAGATCAGAGAGACTGGACAGAGATGTCTTCTATGCTCAGAAGCATGATGTAAAAGAGAGAGAGAGAGAGAGAGAGAGAGAGAGAGAGAGAGAGAGAGAGAGAGAGAGAGAGAGAGAGAGAGCGCCAGAAGCTGGAATGAGACAGGCCAGAAAGAAGAAGCAGCAAGTTAGGAACAGCAGAGTCAGACTGGGGACACTTGCCAATGTCCCCTCAGGTGTCCACATAGAGCCAGCAGGTGCGTGGCACAACGATGCCAGGTAACTATAAAGTACAGGCTGGAGATAGGCAATGGGCTAGGATTTCAGGGTCTTCAACGATGGGTGTCTCATCTTGGTTACCAGTGAGCCTTACAGAGAGAAACTCGGGCACATTAACTAGATTAGGACACTTTACAGAGTAAAATGCAAACTATGGGTGCATTTCTATGACAAAGCAAAAGTCTTTAGTGCGGTGGCTGCTCAAAGCTCCATCCCAGAAGTGAGGGAGCCCCTGTTCTCCCCTAAGAGGCTTATTTGAAGAGAAGTATGGGGCCAGTGTGATCTTGAAGGCCCTTGTTATCTCTAAAATGATGTATGACTCAGTCAGTTGGAATGGCGGGTAGTAAAAATCTAAATCAGTGAACCAATTGAATCATATAATATTTAACAGGAATGGAGTTTTACTGCTCTCACATACCTAAATGGATATTACCTACTAAAATGAGATCAGCTCATGGAAAAATTATGATTCTCAATTAGCCTGTGTTGTGTAATGTTGCATTATAAACACATTAAAGTCCTGAGTCCTATCCGGAGCTTCTACCTTTATACTTGAGTTTTTACCCAGCAAACTTGAAAGCAGTGGGTCCTGAATAATGATGTGGGGGCAAGAAAATGTATGTCTTGTTCTCTGAGGTGGGTTGGCTCCCAGCACAGGGAGTAGCTCTTTCAAGAGATTCAATACATCATATTAAAATAAATTAATGAATAGTACCCCATAGTGGTTAGTTAGTGGACATGATGAATCCAACAATAAAAAGGTTAAATGACTAATCCAAGGTCACCTAGGTGTCTTGGATAAAAAAGGTCTGGCTTCCTCAAACCCCACATTTTCCTCTGCACCATGAGTGGCAAACTATGGTACAAGGGCCCTATCTGGCCCACACCTGTTTTATAAATAAAGCTTTATTAGAAGAGTCTCAGTGCTACAAGGGCAGAGTTGAGTAGGTACAACAGAGACCATCTGGCCTACAAAGTGGAAAATACTATCTGGGCCATTAAGTGTGCTGTCCCCTGCTCTACACCTTACATTTGACATCTCTTAGGTAAAGAGGCCTTGCCTCTGCTAACTCCATCTCTTTTCCTTTCCTTTCCAATAACTGGTTAAGAGCACTGGCTACAGAAACAAAATTCTGGGGTTTGCACTCCATCTTTACCATGTACCAGTTTAGTCTAGCTTATCTTACACCTCCGTTTCCTCATCTGTAAAATGGGGTTGATAATAACAGCTCCTTCTTCCTAGATCATTTGTGCATATTCAAGAGATGGTGCCTGTAAGAAGCCCAGCATGGTGCCTGGAACATAATGTTAGCTCAATAAATATTGCTGCTAAGGCCCCATGAAGCCCCACAGCCCCGCCCGGTGCTTTTCCACCAACACCTCCTGAGTTCAGATGGGGAAGATGGCACTGCCTTGAGGTCCTGACTCTGAAAGCTGCTGCTGCTGTCTAGTCCCCAGATGAATGGTCTCTGTGTACAAAGAGAATTGGCCTGCATTTAACCCATCCTAGATTGACCCCCTTCCCTCTCCAGTAAGAAATCAGACCTACTTGGCTATCAGCGAAAGAGGACCATTTTTAACATGCTGAGGTGGTAAAGACACCTCAGGCAAGTCCCTAGGCTGGGCCCTCTGCATGCCAACAGGTGTCTGGACACCTGTGGTGAAGGGCCAGACCCCTGGATCTCTCTCCTCCTGGGAGTGGACTCTGGCTGTGGCCCCCTTCTGGGGTTCAGACCTATTTGGGAACACCTGACCAAAGGTGACTCTAGAGAAGCATATATCCAGGGGCTGAGGATTGTCCAAGGCAGAGGTCATTCATTGAGCAGGGCACAATGAACTCAGCTCAGAGCTGAGCCAGAGAGTTTGGGGGGGGGGGGGGGGGGGCTTCTGAGTATAATGGGGAGGCTGCCATCACAGCCCATTCTGCACCAGCCAGGCCCTTGTCTGGGTCCTAGGAACAAACAGACTGAGAGAGGAAAGCCGAATGGCCATTTCCCCAGACAGCCACGCGTGGGTCTCAAGTGGCACGTTAACACACAGGCAGAGGAATTCCTCCACCTACTTCAACTCACCACGACCACGTGAGTGGACAGGAGGGGAGCCCCAGCAGGGCTGAGGAGGCCCACAGGCTGGGGGAGACACCATCATGCCAGGCCCTTCTCTGTGAAGAACCCCGTAATGCCCATCTGTCTCCCTTGACATGAAAGAGAGTTTCTCCTAATGCTTTCAAGGCCCTGGGTGATGTGGACCCCAAGCCCACAGAGGTCACCCCCTCCCACAGCCCCCTTGGCGCATCTCACCTCAGTGCCTTTGATGCTTCCCTCTTCCCTCTACACCTCGTGCTGACTCCCCTCATGTCTTTACTCCAAAGCCACTTGCCCTGCAAGGCCTTCCCCAAACATTCAATAGGCAGCCTCTCACACCTGCCTATGTAGATACTTTTCTATTAATCTTGCTGTTTCCCCGACTAGAAGGTGAGCTCCAGGAGGTCAGAGATTTGCTTTGTTCTCCCTGGACTCCCACTGCTTACACAGCGCCTGGCACCTGCTGGCAGCAGGTCATTGGGGGGAGGGGGTGTCAGTAACTCTCCTGTCTGCTAGGGTCCCCTGAAACCCTCCAGAGGGTGCTGCAGGGCACCAGTGCTGTGTCAGCGATGGGACCATGAAGCCAGGGAAGGTGTGGCCAGGACAAACACCTATCTAGTTCACATAAGCAGAGCCATCCAAGACGAACAGTATGGTTGTAGGAGCTTCTCAGGCTGTTCCATGGAATGTGATTAATGGCAGACAACCTCCACCCCTCACTGTGCATGACCTGCTTTCCAGAAAGTTCTGCCAGTGCTCACATGAGGCATCTGGCAAGGCTACAATATGGTTTCAGAGATATGCCCACCGTGCCTGACTCAGAGCTCACGAATGAGAGCTGAGAATTACGGTGCAGTGAGGGTCCTGACAGCCTCCAGGCTAATTCCTGGAGACAGGAGGGAAGTGGGGCAGGAAAGCAGCTCCCGAAGCTTCAAGCAATTAATGCAACAAAAGCAATTAATGCATCTCTAAGCGCTGCCCACAGGCTCATCAGCCAGGCCCGAGAAACACATCTGGACGTCCTGCCAAGGCTTTTGAGGTTCCTGAAGCCACTGATGCAGAAAGCGGGAAAGATACCTGCCTGAGGGTGGCTGCTTCAGTGAGCAGCCCAGATGAGGGCTCGCCCGGCTGCTCTTGCTCCAGGGTCTTGGCGCTGCGGAGACTGTGCGATGGAGCAGATAGGAAATGGGTTTGGGAGTAAAGCAGACTCTGTAATGCTGCCTAGCCCTGTCCTCTTCCAAGCGCCTGTCCTCTCCTGGACCGCATTCCTGGAGATGCCCATCTTTGGAAGCTGACCCATTGCCAGCTCCTGCCATGCACTTCGGTGACAGCTCTGAGGTGCTGGTGGCTTTTGGAAGAGCTGGGAGGTTGTAGCCCTGATCTCTTCCTGAGCAAGAGGCCAGCACCATCTCGGCTCCTTGGATTTTAGGATGAATCCTAAAAAGCATTAGGAGGGTAACACTGCATGGTTGCTGCTGCAGGTCAATGTGGTTTGGGGCTCCCACCTCAGGGTGGGACAGAGGACTGGTCGAGCCCGGCCAAGGGGGCAGACAGAACCCACTGGGACCTGTCTGTCCAAGCCGGAACCCTGCACTCACGGGAAGTGGCAGCTCTGCTTCTGGTCCCTCAGTCCAGGTCCCTTCAGGAATATTTTCTGAAGAAAGAGGTGGAGCCTTCTTGTTTCTGTGGGTTACTCGGTTTGTTGTATGTCCCTGTTTCAGGCAGAGGGGATGGCTAGAAAGGCTTCAAGGGTGGGAGGAGAGGGGACCCAGCTTCTGCCCTGCAGCCAGTCCTACAGCCATGGCTATTTTAGTTTCTCCCCTCAGGCCATGCTCAAAGCTGATGCTTTGGGTGTTTGGTGATAAGATCCTGAACCCAGGAATGAGGAGGCAGGAGAAACTGGGACAGGCAAGCCTGACCTTAGACACAGGCCTGTGGAGCTACGGGCCTGTGTCTAAGGTCATCCGAGGAAAGGGCACAGATGGTCCTGTCTCTGGACCTCCCAGCAGAGCACTCTGGGGGACCCCTTCTCTCTTGGGTCTGCTCTCATGCTCTCTGGTCAAGCCTCGCAGCCCCTTCAGGCCTCCGTTTCCTTCCCTTGTGAACAGGAACAGACAGTCAGGCTGCCATCGGGAGTGGCTGCGAAGTCAGCTTTGGAAAGATGAAGGCTGAGCATGAAATGGTGGAGAGAGCGTTGCTGAGAATCCCTGAGAAAAGTTCTTAAAGGATGCTTCCTTTCTTCCACTCGTTTTATTTTTAAAAAACAGTTTTATTCGGGTATAATTTACATACCACAAATTTTACCTTTTTCAAATGTACAATTCAATGATTTATAAAATTTTCTTCCACTCTTGAGGTGCATAGTTGAATGTTTTATTTGGGGTTAAAAAGTAAAGGGCTTATTGAATTTTCAGAAATGTACATCTCTCATCACTTTCAGTAAACTCTAGCCTGCTGGTTCCCTGCCCATGTGAGGTCACCATTACCCCCACTAAGGAGGCTGATGCGTGGGCCTCCCTGACCCGGAAGCTCAGACTGCATTTGTAGAGCATCAAAGCTCATTGGTGGAGCCCTGCTGAGGAGGCGGGATTCACTCCCCAATACAGGGAGGGATTTCACCCTGAGCAGCAGGCCACCCTGGCTGCCTCCTTTGCCTTCTGTCTCTGCTCTGTGTTCCACTTTCTCCTCTTCCAACACCCAGTCGAGGGCCAACACCCAGCCACGGTGCCTGGTCCCAGCCAAGGCCAGGAGCGAAGCAGGCTGGCCTGAGAAGCAGAGGCCTTGGCCGGCCTCACCTTCAACACTGGCAAACCCACAGCCTGGGCCTCTATTTCTCTTTTGTAAGATGATTCCACTGGTAGTTGGGCACCCTGGATGTGCTAAGAGCCCTAATACTAAGAAACCATGGTATTCTGTCTCCCCTCTCCCCTCCTTCTGGAGGGGCGTTAGAACACGAGCTGAAGGTCTTTTGCCAGCAGCCCCCCACACACTCTCTTCCAGGAATCCTCAGAACCGGAAAGAGAAAGCAGTGGAATCTGACAGGGGAAGGGCTTGGAGCTAATCAGAGGAAAGGAGCCCTGACAGTCTCCGGTCCGACACCATTAAAATCTCTGCACAGCGATTTTATTCATCGTGGCATAGGTGAATCCGGGAGAGCTTCCTCTGGCACCCGGGGAGTGTTTTGAAGAAAAAGAGAGGCTTCTCCAGAATGTCTCCTGATAAGGCAGGGCCAGGGCAAAGGGCCACCTGCTGCAGGGGCTTGAGTCTGCTCTGCCCTTCACAACTCTGTGTGACCTTCATCGAGCTCCTGAACCTTTCTGAAGCTCAGCTTGCTCATCTGTTTAATCTGCTTAACGGACCCACTAATATTTATCTCTAGCTCATCGCAAAGATTAAGCGAGCGGGTGGATGCCAGTCAAGTTCTTTGAAAACTATCCAACTCATGGTAAATATTAATTTCCTGTTGCTGCTCTAACAAAGAAACACACATGTAGTGGCTTAAGATAATACAAATTTATTGTCTTGTCGTTTTGGAGGTCAGGAGCCTGACGGGGTCTCCCTGAGCTAAAATCAAGGTGTTGGCAGGGCTGCGTTCCTTTCTGGAAGTTCTAGAGGACTATCCATTTCCCTGGATTCTTTTTCCTTTGTTAATGTATTTGTTGTTGATGATAGTATCATAGATACTTGAATCCTTGAATCCTTATTTTCAGCTGCTAGCGGCCACCTGCACTCTTTGGCTTGGAGCTCTCTTCCTCCGTGGCCAGTAAACAGTGGGTTGAGTCCTTTTCACAGGGCATCACTCTGCCCTCCTCTCCTGACACCATTGTCCACTGGTAAGGATCCCCTATAATAACTCCGGATCCACCAGGATAATCCAGGGTAGCTGATCAACAACACAATTCCACCTGCAACCTTCCTTCTCCATTGTCCTGGAAGGTGACATACTCAAAGGCTCCAGAGATAAGGATGTGCACATCTCTGGGGTGCCTCCATTCTGCCTGCCCCAGTGAGGGGTCAGTCATTGTGGTGTTGGCCATCTCTAAAAGGGAGGTTCGAACACTTGGCCTTCAGGGCTATAGTGAGGCAAAGGGACGAGAGTTCACAATTGTCAAGAGCCCACCATGCCCCTGCACTGCTCTCAGCACAGCCACACACTCATCCCTGAACCTCCACCACTGAGACTGCACAGGTAGGCATGCCCAGGACAAGCAGGGCAGGGCTACTGGCCAGGCTTTCCAAAGAAGCAGGCGATATGAGGCTAGCAGGTGGCCAGGAGCTGTGGAGGGGGCACATCCCTGACCGTGAAGCCACACTGGTCCAGCCTCTGTTAGATGCCAAGCAAGGCAGGTACTGTGACCGTCACACTCCCACCTCTCCGTGTGTTCCCCACTAGCTCTGATGGAATCGTCCCACTTGCCAGCTGGCTCCTGATCTCTGCCTCTGTCTCCTGCTGCTGTGCTTTGGGCTGGGGCCGGCACTTGGCTACCCCAAACTCTGCTTTCAGTACTCCCTAAAGCTGTAGTTCTATTGTTTTGGGAAGGTTCTCATCTAAAAATCTGATGAAAACTGTGACCATTCCCCAGGGAAATGCACATTGGCACATGCATGGAACAATCTGCTTTCAAATTCATGGAAGTCAAGTGCAGGAAGTAGGAAGTAAAACAGAGGCTGCAAACCTTTTCCTGTAACGGACAAGTGTGACTAGTTTAGGCCTGGCTGGTCATGTGGTTTCAGTCACAACTACTCAACTCCGCCTGGGAAAGCAGCCATAGACAATCCAGCAGTCCCCTTTACCTATGGGGATGTGTTCTAAGACCCCCAATAGATGTTTGACATCACAGATAGTACCAAACTCTATATATACTATGTTTTGTCCTAAACATATATGCCTTTGATAAAGTTTAATTTATAAATTAGTCACAGTAAGAAATTAACAACAATCCTGTATAATAAAACCCTAATATGCAAATCAACCAAATGGCAGAACTGGCTGAACAGCCAGTTGCTATGACATGTACTGACCACCAGGGAACAGACGCTCAACGCAGGTGTTGCTGCCCGATGGTCAGAGTGCTCCCACAGGGGGAGCATCACTCAGCCAGAAGCTGGACTCACAGCAGTGGTGGCAGGAGTCTCTCCCACCTCCCCTGCAGGTGGGCGGTAAGAAGTGAGGGGTCCAGGACTGCAAGAGCCCTGGACTGTGAGAAGGATGTCTGACTGCTGGCTTGTGTGTGTGTGTGTGTGTGGCGGGGGCGGGGGGGGGGGGGGGGGCGGATCAGGTCTAAGCCAGCAGGTGGACATCCCTCAAGGGGTACCAGAAGGCATAGGCCAGGTTGATCCACAAATTTTGTATACCAGGCCTCTAGTAACTAATAACAAAATAGAACATGTGTAACAACATACTGTAATAAAAGTAGTATGAATGGCTTTGGGGCCACTATTAAGTAAAATAAGGATGATTTGAACACAAGCACTGTGCTACCATGACAGTGGATCTGACAACCTCGACAACTACTAATTGACTAACAGATGGCTAGTGTCTACAGCATGGATAACACTGGGCAAAAGGATGATTCATATTCGGGTGGGATAGAGCTAGATGACATGAGATTTCATTGCTACTCAGAATGGCATGCAATTTAAAATATATGAATGGTTTATTTCTGAAATTCTGCATTTATTATTTTCACATTTCAGTAGGTCATGGGTAACTACAACTATAGAAAATGAAACCAGGGCCAAGAGGGGACTAATGTACATAAATGAGTGGGTGTGGCTGCATTCCAAGAAAACTATTTCTACAGCAGGTGGCAGGTCAGATTTGGCTTGTGGGCTGTAGTTTGCCAACCCCTGGTGTAATGGTAGCACACACTGTGGATATGATGGCTTCTCTGTTGATGCTTACCTGCCTCACATGCTTGTGTGAAGAATAAAGGAGTGAATCTGTGTTAGCTCTTGGAGTAGTGCCTTACACCAGGTTAGCCCTGTGAACGTGTTAGCTAGGCTCTGCTTGCTGGTCGTGGGCCTCTGCCTTTGGGCATTGGCTTTGATACACCTCTTTGCCTTGTTCCACCGAGGACCCACTCTGAGCCCTGGTATTGGCCTCATAGGACACAGCCTTAGCCCACCTGGCTTGGGACAAGGGTGGCCAAATCCAGCCCCAGTGGGAAGGACAAAAGGCAGTTATGATTCAGGATGTTCAAGTTATTGAGAACAAGACCGTAGGCAAGGGCAAGGTTAGAGGAATCAGGCTCCTGGTTGGCGTTGGCAAGGGTTAGAGAGGGCATCCCCAACCAGGTGGGCTAGGATTCAGGAATGGTGGCAAGTCCCAGCAAGGAACTCGAGAATGAGTCAGGAATCTAGGGAGGAGAGCTCAGTCTTTTCTGCGTGGGCTGACACAACAAGCAAGGAACAGGAGTTCTGACTCTGGGAGCCAATTCCACATACTGCGTGACCATCTCTGGCAGCCAAATCCCACCCACTCCTGTGCAGGCCTGGGACTGCCTGTCCTCCCCGCCAGCCCTGCATGGGCTCTGGGCCTGGGTGTGGCTGAGACTAATGGGCAGGCAGGGGCAGCCAAGCTCAGGGCTCACACAGCCTCGTGGAAATGGAAATGGACTTTGATTCGAATTTTGCAGAATGAAAGCTACTATTAAAAATCCAAGTTTTTATGCTCCAAGCCAACCAATATAAAGAACATGTAAAAAAAACACCTCATTTTAGGGAGTGACAAATGTCCGTATCTTAGGAACCAGGATTTATGGAAGCCATTATGTGCTATTTTAAAGCAGCCCTTTAAACCTACGAGTCTGCCTAGGAGATATAATGAACTCTGAAGCACACACCATCATTTTTTCCCCCTGAGAGCTGACAGCTGAGCACCTGGACACCTAAATATACACCTTGCTGTTCACACATAAAACACAGTGTTTCTACACATCCGTTTCTTGGAATGAACTAGCCGGCCAACCCTGCTGATGTGAAAGCAGCACACTTCTCCTGGCACAGATGGGAACAGCCGGGCTCAGCTGGGGGAAAGACGTGGCCCTTTGCTGTAGCTGGACCAACTTCAGATGCCAGCTTGCAACAGGAACCGCCGACACAGAGCCCTCGCACTGGGAGACCTGCAGCCTGGCGTTAGCTGGGAAGAAAGGGGTAGAGTAACATTACAGAGGAAAGGTAGAGTGCGTATACCTTTCCTCTGTAATGTTACTCTACCCCTTTCTTTCACTCCAATCTCTCAGGGAAGCCTGCTGGTTTCCAATGTCTTTCTTCTGGTCTTAAAGGGGCAGCCGTGTTGCTCTATTTTTCCCAAATGTTAGCAAGCCTCAGACTTAACCAATGAGACCGCAAATTTCACAGATCACCGCTAGGCTCCATCCCGAGGTCTCACTTAGCAAGTATGGGGTGCAGCTTTAGAAAGTGCATTTCTAACAGATTCCCTAGGGAATCGGAGGCTGCTCTGAGAACCAGGGGAGGAGATGATAGGGAGCCACCCACACTCCTGGGGCTTTGGGCAAGTCCCTCTCTCCCTTTAGGCCTCAGTTTTCTCGTGGGTAAAAATGAAAGGGGCGGACCCAGATGATCTCTAAGAACCTTCCATGTGCTAAAATGCTGTTGTTCTAAGTTGGTTCAGATGATGGATTCTGGCTCACATAGGGACTGGTGGCTTCCACTTGGAAACAGAATGTTCAACGGAATCCTTATACCTCCTATTCAACTCTTATAAAGTTTTATAAATAAATGAATTCAGGTCCAGAGAGGTTAAATGACTTGCTGAGGTCACACAGCTAAGTAACAGCTGATTCTTGGACTAGGAGAGTAGACAAAGGCCCTGGGTGCCCTCAATCTCTGCTCAGGGCTCCCTCCACCCCCCAGGGGGTTCCTGTAACATAGCTCTAAGAAAACGCAACCTGTTTGACCACCCAGTGTTTCCAGTCCCTCTGAGGCAGCCAAACCACACAGCCTGAGCCTTGGGCCAAACGGCAAATCCTTCCTCAGAGACCCTCGCCAGTGCGGGTACCTGGGTCTGATGTACAGAAGCACCTGCAACTATATGTCAGGCTGACAGGTAGGTACGAGGTGCTCTGCAGGTGTGCAGGGAGAGGGCATTAATCACAAGATCCCGGGACTATTAACCCAGGCTCCCAGAGGACTGCAGAGCTCCTGCTTTCTCAGTTACCGCCAGCTGCATCCTCACATATGGGCACACACACATGCACACAGAGGGCCACAGCACCCACAAAGGCTTGTCCTGAACACAGATGCCTCCTGTCCCGAGTAGCTGCTCATGTAGAAAGACCATTAAAAATGTGTTGTTTCCAAGATGAGAGGGGAACACTTGTAAAGACAAACTTGCATGAAGAAATGTGATGGGGCTCCCTCTGGTTAAACAGCCACATCTGAACCTCTCCTGTAAGTCACAGCGAAGAAGGATCACTAGGAGCCAGGGTGCTGGCGGATCTGCTCACAGGCTCCTGAGGGCCCAACTGTGGGGGCCCAGGGCCGCGCCTGCCATCACTCCCAGCAGCTGCTGGTTCACCGGCATCTTTTCATTACTGTCCTCCGTCATCAGTCTCCCAGCCCTGGCAGCCACAGCTGGGTTTTGGTGAAAAGAAGTGGATTTGCCCTTTGAAGAAAGTTAACAAACAGACCCTCCCAACCTCAGACCTCTGAAGGACCAGGAAAAGCTTTGAATCCACGTCAAAGAAGCCATCCAAAGAAATAGGCCATTTTTGAATAAAATCCATTTCTGGCGCGTGACGGTGAAAATATTTATCATGTGAAAGATGCGAAAATCTTTGTGGTGTCTCAGTGCTTTGTATTATGAATGCAGATGTGTCCGGCTGAATGTGTGCCCCCAAAACAACAACAACAGAACACACAGACACCAAAAATAAAGCCCCAAACCCATCATGACTATAATTTTGAAATGGGGAAAATGAGTCTTTCCCATCTGGTAAATTCTTTAGCAACCAGTTGTGCTGCACAGGCACCTGTGGCAGAGGAAGGAGGTGGGCCCAGTGACCAGCCACAACGAAGTTGCAGACAAAGAAAGGCTACATGTCCGGACACAATGAATAAGCAGTCCCTCGTTATCTAGCTCCATCAGCCATGGGCTTTGGAAAGTAGCCAAACTCACATCTTGCACACAAGGTCAGACAAGGCCACTGAAGTGGACCTCAGGATTATCCCTAACTTCCTTCAGGGACCTCCAGAATCATGAGTGTTTGCTTTACAGAATGAATTTTCAAAGTGCACAAGCAAGCCTGTTCCTACGCCCAGAAAGAGTCACAATGGGGCGAGATGGCCTTCCTGGGAGACCTGGGGCTCCAGGCTCAGATCTGAGGATAAGAGCTCTGCTCAGAGACCCTGTGTGACTAGAGGACACCTGAGGCACAGCCTCTCATGGGCCCCTGAGCATGTCCCACTTTGTTCAGGAAGGAAATGGGCCCAATTCTCATGCCCTTTCCTCTGGGCATGGGGCAGGGGGGGGGGGCGGGGGGGGGGAGGGGGCTAAGACACACAACAAAAGACACATTGGCTTGCCCTACCTATTCTGGGTACTCACAGAGAGGTGAAAATTAAACTCCAGGCATTTGAAGTTATGAATGAAAGTTAAATCATTTTTTTCAATGAATATGCATTGAGATGCAGCTGGCAGAGAGGTAGCCTAGCCTGGTAGGCCTGGCACAAGTCCCTCAGCCCCTCCAGGTCTCAGTTTGCTTATGTGGAAAGTTGGGGAGAATCATAATATTGCTCCTGCATGGGGTTATTGTGGATTGAATAAATTAATAACAATGTCTCTGACATTCTAGGTGCTATATTACCATTGGCAATTGATACCAATGTTAGGGGTCAGGTTCTGTGCTGAGTATTGGGAGTAATCAAGGGGAGACCCGGAGCCCACTTCGTATACCCACATCACTTTCCTTGTATAAGACATACCATGATTAGCTCCCTGGACCATGGATTTGAGCCAGATTGGCCCTCTGTTAACCCCCATGCCTCCTGCCATGTGCCAGTAGGAGGAATGTTATTGTTGAACATTTGTGGAGTGCTGGGCTCTCTCAAGGGAAGGGGCTCAGCCTACCCAGCTGCCTCCCTGAACCCTCAGCCCTCTGCATTGCTAGCCAGCACACTGCTTTGGTCAGCACAGTGGTTTGAAGGTGCCCAAATGCAGACATGAGGTGAAGTCAGAGCCTCAGAGAACAGCAGGGACCACCCACTCAGACCAGCTCTTGGCTCCTTTCGGTCATGACCCACAGTAAGAACTACATTTTGCATTAGGTCTATCTAGCACACGCATGCAAGCAGGCATAAGAGAAACCACAATGTGCAAAGTAGTATTTCATCTTACTATGTGTGACTAACTCTGGTTCATTCTATTTTATGCTATAATATTCTGTCAAGAAGGAAAACTGGTCATGACCTAGAAAACTGATGTCATGACCTATTAATGGGTAGTAACCTGCATTTTGAAAACCACTGATCTGGATCAGTGGATTACAACCTTTTATAAATCATTGTCCTCTTTTCATAAATGTTAAAATCTCTACCCACCTTTCATATTGCTTGAAATTTGAAAATAAAAATTAAATGTCACAACTGAAAACAAATAAAAACAGTGGTTGTTTGGAATAAGCTTTTTTGAAGTATGCGTGCCACCTCACCCTACTGTCTCAAGTCTGACATGGACCCCCACCCCTGGAAGGAGGGAAGATGCCCTCCACTGAAAATAACTTAGCTAGGACAGTGCTCAAAAGCTTCTGTGGAGCCCCCTCGGGGAAGGTAGACCCTGAGTGGAGGGTAGGGGAGGTCTGAGGCCTCTTGTTCCCCTTTTACCAAACAGCCTCTAATTTAGTCTGTTTACACATTAGAATTTTGCATAGGAACCCCTTTAAAGAACAGATCAATGGCTAAAGAAGATGTTTTGAACCTGTAAGCTAGTGAGTTGGTGAGTTTCTCTTGTCTCATTTCCTGGGGAGAGAATGAGACCGAGTTAATCCTTCCATCAGAAAGCCTCAGGGACTTGCTAAAGACGACACAGAGGCAAAGTTGGGACAGAAGTGAGAGGGACATAGGACAGGAGGAGGGACCTGGGCCCGATGGTCTTCAAACTGTTTCCAAAAGGCCTAGCTATCGGGCACAGAGAGATCATTAATGGGCTTCACGTTAGATTTCTAGAAAAAATGGGAGTCAGGAGCCCTGCTTAACAGCTACATGTGTCTTTGATTAATAAAAGATGGGAGATGAATTGATCATCTATGAACAGGGGCAGTGTTTTTAGAAGAGAGCATCTTCCTAACCTGGGGTCTAGCAGGCAGGAGGCCTTGATGGAGAGAAGACAGGCATCCATCTTTGTGTGTCCTCGCTGACCACGCACACTGTGTGTGCCCACAGTCGGAGGGTGGAGGGAGGGCTCTGCTGGCTCCTCCACCGACATGCAGAACCCACTGCATCAGGTGCTGCTATCCCAGGCAAGGTCGCCTTGATAGTTAGAACCTCCCAGGACTGACTGGTGCCAGCTGCAGCTGCTGCCCTTGCTCCTTCAGAGAGGCTTTCTTACCCACAGCCAGATGGGACAGGAAGGACAAGACAACAGAGGCTCTGCTCTGGGCTCCCGGCAAGAATCAGAGGCTGCTGTACCAATTAGATGACCAGGTAAAGGCATTCGAAGGGAACCACCCCAGTTCCCAGCCATAAATGCCTGGTGTGTGTGTGTGTGGCGGGGGGGGGGGGGGGGGGGGTTGAAGTCAGCCTAGGAGACACCCTCCCACACACACTAACGTATGGGTGGGGCACAGACAGGCATCATCCCTGAAGCCACAGCTAACCCTGACTTCCCAACCCTGGCTACACATTAAAGCCTACGGGCACAAAACAAGAATAAAAAACGACAGATGCCCGAGCCCAACCAAATCAATCTCTCAAGATGGGCTCCAGGCCCATTGTTTGATCTCATTTCATTTTTACCTCCCCAGATGATTCCAATATGCAGCCAAGATTTAGAACCACGTGGCTGGGGAAACATTTCCAAACGTCAGTGTGTACACAAGAAGCCACCTGGAAAGTCTGGTGAAAGTACAGATTCGCCCCCAGTTGGGCCATCCCCAGAGATGCTGGGCTGAAGTTACTAAACAGGGTAATTATTAGCAAATCCCAAGAAACTAGCTCCTCCCTGATCAACAAACTCACATCTCCAATAATAAAGCAATCCTGCATCCCCTGAACAAATCCTGGGAGCCTTCGTCTACCATAAACATGGTATTGGACCAATAGTATGCCTTCTCTCAGGTACTGTTATCATTACCCTCTTTCAGTCTTTTGGATGTTTAATTAATAACTGAGAACATCATGATGTCTCATTTTCCTACCTGAGCATCAAAGGCCCTTTCTCCCCAACGCAAATCGTGAAGGGCTCTTGAATATATTCGGGTTTAGAAAAGGAAACCTGCCAAGGACCCAGGCTTTGGTGGACCCCAGTCCTCAGCTGGTGAGTAAGCACAATCCCTCTTCTGCCATGCAAGTCTTACAAATAGCCAAGTCTTCTTATAAGATTCCGCGTCTTTGTTCTACACAACCAAGTCTTCCAGTGTTTCTGATGCAGTGTTCCCTGGAACACACTTTGAGAAACAGAGAAGCTGAGGCTGAGCTGCAGAAAAAGCAGCCGAGGAATCAAAGCAAGGCCAGGTTGGAGGATGGAGGACCCAATAGGGTCTTCATTGAGACCCAATTCCCTGAGTCACATGTAGGCAGGATTCTCAGGACTGGGGGATTTTTCAAAGAGGACCCCCAAAAATCAAAGTGCGGACCAGGGTATCCACTGCTGGGCACCACCTGGTGGAGACTCAGAGAGAGGGATCTGTAGGACTTGGGGCCAATGCCTAGAATCTCACTTTGGCTCAGGGCCGACCCAGGGTAAAAAGGATAGAGTGATCACATGGAAGTGGGGGTGTATGAGGACAATCTTTTCCTCTGGCCTCATGTATTTCTCAGGGCTGCCCTTCTCTGCCCCCAATAAACCTAACTGAAATCAATTTTAGTTGGGTCCATTTAAAGAAGGAAGAGGGAGAGAATACTAAAATGTTAGCAATTATTTATGGGTTGTTCAATGGATGATGATCATTCGTTCTATAATGAGAAAACAATAAATGTGCACTGAGCGCCTACTGAATGCTCAAAGAAGAGCAAAGATCTACTTATATACTCAGTCTAGCTGGAATGCTGGTGATTAAAATGTAAGTAGAATGAATCCAGTTATGCTATGTTCATAAAACACTAATTATGTGCCAGGCATTGTGTATATATCATTTCATCTTTTAAATGAAATTAATATCTCTGTTTGAGAGTCGAGGAAATCCAAATTCTGAGAAGCATCTTAGACAAGATGATACAGTAAGTAGGAAACAGGGTACCAACCATGTCACCCAGTTGGGCCCCACTGCCCCTATATACAACCCCCAAACCCACCTGGTCCCAAACGAAATACTCTCAACCCATCTGGGACACAAAGGCCCAGATAACTCTGCAGAACGTTATTGAATAAAATTAAATAGAAGTCAATAGGGCTACTGTCACTTATTTGACTATCTCAGTGCAAAATACTCTGAGGCAAGAGCTTGGATGAGTGAAAATGCATTTACTGAGCAATCAAATGAAAGTGCTCAGGGCCCAGAATATGCTCTTGCAATATAACTTACTTTATAAATACAAACCCAGTCTTATTCAAAGGTTTGAAAAGAGAGATTTGCCTTTCAATGGAAAATCTGCATTTTAACATAAAGGTGTGTTAGTTATTCACCAGAGATCAGAGATCTGATTATGCCACATATTTAGCATTTAGAAAGCCCTGAGGATTCCAGAAAGCTCATTGCAGGCCTGAAGGTGGCAGCGTGCAGACAGCGCAGAGTGAAATATGTGAGCATCACTTTCAGTATCATCCTGAATACCTAACTCCTAAAGAAAGTCTCCTGGGAGCCCTGGCCAGTTGGTTGGGCATTCAAAGGTTGCTGGTTCCATCATAGGCAGGACACATGCCCAGCTTGCAGGCTCGATTCCCAGTAGGGAGCGTGCAGGAGGCAGCTGATCCATGTATCCATCTCACAGGGATGTTTCTCTCTTTGTCTCTCTCCCTCTCCCTTCCTCTCTCTCTAAAAATCAATAAAAAATCTAAAAAAAAAAATAAAAAGGAAAGAAAAAGAAAGAGAGAAAGAAAGAAAGAAAAGAAAAGGAAAGGAAAGGAAAGGAAAGGAAAGGAAAGGAAAGGAAAGGAAAGGAAAGGAAAGAAAAGAAAAGAAAAGAAAAGAAAAGAAAAGAAAAGAAGAGAAAAGAAAAGAAAAGTCTCCAGGGACAGCAGCATTTGTGCTGTCTTTTGGCAAAGCCGACCTGTGTGTGTGGGTGTGGGGGGAGAGAAGCAAGTTCACTCCTGAGCCATAACTGAACTTGCCAGGCAAATCTGCCAAGTGGAGCCTGCATCCTATTGACAGAGACAAACATTAAGTAAAATAAAGCAAGAATGGAGGCCACTGCAGATTGTAACAATTGCTGTGAAGGGAATAAAGGTAGAATAAAGAGAAAGTTGGAAGGGAGGCACAGCTTTAGACAGAGTGGTCAGCCTAAGTCTTACTTGGGGACACATTCAAGTTGTTACCTGAAAGATAAGAATGAGACACAGAAGAAAAGGGGACAGCAAGTATTGAGTCTTGTGGCCAGAAAGAACTCGGGGTGGGGAGGAAGGGGAGAGGGGGGTCCAACGAACTAAAATGAGACCAGCATGACTAGAAGCTAGGGGAGGACCAAGCAGGACCCTGTAGACACACACACTGATCCACCTTCTGGGGAAAGATATCACACTCATTCGACAAACAAAAATAAAGGAACTACTAAATCCCATGTACATTTCAACATGTAGGTCTCGACTTTCTCCCATTTCAATTTCATAACAACAAAGAGAAGAACAAAACAAGATCGCCTTTCTCTTATGATTCTGCTACATATCACTTCTTGGTGCTTTCTACCTGCACAATACATTTTAATATCATATTACAGTCACTGCATCACAAATAGCTGATCATTATCATATTTCTAGAGCCTGTTAACATCCACTTTCCACAGTGATATTCTTCTCAATCTCCATGCGTGTCATTTATTTCATATTTTCACGAAGATCACAGGTAGATGCTCAGCGGGAAAAAAATAATTAACCTCATTAAAGCAGCAGGATAAGAAGCTGAGGGCATGGCTCCTAACAGCCTGAGAGTTTAGAGTTGCAGCTCCCGAGACCCCAAATGAGTTTTGTTCCTTTTAGTCATAATGAATGTAGAAATCCAAAAATACACTTTAAAACGGTCTTTGAAACTTTGCCAGAAGCTGCTGGATCCTGTTGTTTATGCTGAGCAGAGCACTTAATGATACTGCTAAGCAGCCCTGAGAGGAGTTATGCAGACAGTTGCACCCGTCCAGTATTTACTTATCATATTTTCAGAAGATGCCCAGCCTTGAGCAGAGTGACGCTAGAAAACCCTGTAAGTGTCGATCTAAATCTCCCATCCTCAACACACTCCCATAGGAAGCCTGAGTGGAACAAGTCCCCAGGGATCACAGTCCACACTTATCTGCCATGTGGTGTCTTGAATTCACAGAACTTCAAACCATGCTGACCCCGAGTCCACTGTCTACACAAGAGGAAGCAACAGGCACCAAATCCAGGAATAGAGTTGGGAAACCATGGTTTTCATGACCGATTTCTTTCTTTCTTTTTAATTATTTTTTTAATTTGAGAGAGAGAACGGAGAGTCAGAGAGAAAGAGAAATACTGACGTGTTGTTCCACTTAATTAGGCATTCATTGGTTACTTCTTGTATGTGCCTTGACTGGGATCAAACCCACAACCTTGGCATATCAGGACAATGCTCTAACCAACAGTTCTCATGACCCATTTCATTCTCTAAGTTCAACATATTCCTTCCCATATAGAAAGATGGCTCATATGACAGAAATAGGTACATGGAGAACCCAAAAGTATCTTCTCTGTTCAGCCTTCCCTGAAGCTATGATATTTCAACATACTAATTCAAGAATCATATTTTCCCTTCATATCTTCCAGCCATGACCATGAACATCAGCAATCAGGTAGTTTAGTCCTCCCCTAACCAAACTGATAACTCTAGTTTAGTGCAAAGGCTCTCACAGATAGCAGTGAAATTGGGGGTCATGTAAACATCAGTAAGAACATGAAGAGATGGCCCTTCAGTCATGTCCCCTGGAATCCCAGACTCTCCCCCTTGCCATAGCTGACTGATGAGAGCCAGGAACTGTTCAGGCGAGGGATATTATTTCTGTTCTCCTTCTGTGTTTTCTCTGTGGTTATTCAGAGATACTCAGAGCCAAGGAACGTGATTCCTCGTGGGTAAACAAAGCTAATTGGACACATTCAGGAGGGAGGACTTTCTCCCAGAGCCTATAAAATTAAAGGCAGTAAATAAGCAAACAAAACGTGCTTCCTATGGCTCTGGAGGTGCTGTGGCATCCTCCTTTATTGGCTCATAAAGCATTGCCCAGCACTCGCGCCCTGCTATCGACAGCTCCAGCGACAAGGCTGAGCCATCAGTGCACTAATTGGAATGTCCTTTACCAGGAAACTCTCTATCTGAAGAAATCAAATTTGCAGGCCCCCCTCCCTGGCTTTCCAGGAGCCTGGGAGGGGATATCTAATTACTCTGAGGCGATTAGAATATTCGAGTTGTCTATTTCATAGGTATGTTGGCTTGGTGTGAGGAAGTATAACGGGAAGGCAGATTCTTGAAGATGCCCACATAACAAGAATGCTAAACTGGGAATGTTCACTAAGGTACCCAATTGCCCAAGTGAGTTCTAAGACAAACCCCTGTGAAACTTCAAAGTAGGTGATTGGAATTTGATTAGAAATTCATCCAGACTTAGGGGATCAAGACTGGGTTGTTAAAAATTAGGAGAGGATTTGTGAAGAGGATTTCTGAGTTGGGGGTCTCACCTAAAGAGAAAGGTTAGATGACCTACCTTTCACCCCAAACTTAGTGGGAGAAGCGTCACTGGAACTACCTAAAGAATTGCTAAGTGCTCCCTGAAGTTGGTGGACACAGGAGTCTCATGACTGATAGTTCAGTCCTGAGACAGCTAAAGCCACCACTAAAACCCCCTCCTGGAAGGACGGTAGAACACAGATATGGAACCCCAGGTGAAAACATCAGCTTGCTGTCATTGGAGCAGGCCCCTACCCAAGAAGGCAGCTGCCAGGGCAAAGGATCCTTCAGGAAGCTTCTGTAGGGCACCATCAGGATGGGAACATTGGGAGGACTAGGAGTAGCCAGTTAAAGCTGAGGTACTGTCTAGGTCAAGGACCTTGAAGTTACCTGGCTCAGCAGGTGTCTTCAGAAAAAACAGATGGCACAAAGCCAACTTAGGACAGTGTCAGCCGAGTAACACCCAACCTGCCCTAAACCTCTCCTGTCTCCTCCTTTTTGGAATGCAGAGAGAGAACAACTAGCAAATTGGGAAGGAGGAGCAAGAGAAAAGAGAGAAGCAGGACCACACTCCCCCTCCTTGGACAGCAGAGCCTTTGGTGCAGAATTAACATCAAATCAAGTTTGAAGTTGTGCTGATTACATAGCACGGTCCCTCTTAATGACTAAATTGAGACTGTGCATGGTTTAAATTAATCGTATGATTTATTATTGTCTATTAAAGGGAAAGAACGTCCTGGTTCTGTCTGAATTTTCATCCACATCCAGGGGGCACTGACTCCCATCCAGTATGAACAGTGTTATCAAAAATAAAGATGCTTCTATAATTACACCCCACGGGTCCTGTTTATTCCAAGCGCCAGATACACCCAGTCAGAGCAGCGAGGAGCGGCTTCACTTGATCGCCATGGTTGATGGCTAATTCTGTCAGGAAGTCCTACAATTAGGAACTGAGTCCTTTGGGATATCACGCTCTATCTACGACAAAAGCTTCAATCCCCCTGGGCCTTGATATTTCCCTCACTGTGGAGGGGCTGGCATTCTGCACTCAGCAAAACAAATCTATATATGGGGTTCTTTGTCTCAGTTGCAAGGATAATCTGTGAATATAAGAGAAGATCCTAAAACTTCCAAAGAGAAACACACACACACACACACACACACACACACACAAGAAACAGGTCATATATAGAGGAGGAAAAATTACTGGATGGTACCAGATCTAAAAAGCAATACTGGCAATTAGGAACCAAGAAACCCCCAGCCCTTCAAAACCTCCAAAAAAACCCCAATGTTTTCAACCTAGAGTCCTAAAGCCAGCCAACTTGTCAATCAATGTGAGTGTAGAATAAAGACATTTTCAGGCGTGCAAAGGCAGACCATCTATTTCCCACGGCCTCTTTCTTGGGGAGCTACTGAGAAAGAGGAAGCCATGGCATTAGCACAGGGGATTCAGCCCAGGATTGAGGATGAGGGACTCCCTGGGATGAAGGTGTCTTGAAACCCCAGGTGGCAGCATTGAGGCAGGCCTGGAGCAAACAGCCCCGACTGGATGGAAGAGTCAAACATCCAAGAAACAAAATGAAATAAGTGAATTACAATATACGAAATATTCAAATAATTGAAAAGTAATATCAAAGGTATAAAAAGATGTCTTAGAAGCACATTGAAAAAAAATCACTGCTAAATACTTAGGTAATTATTTTTCATAAAAAGGGCAATATTACCATGAGTGTGCCTGGTAGTAGTTGCCTATTTGTTCTCATATCCATTTCTTGCTCTTCTCCAACCTGTTCTGTATCATGGGAGTTAGAGAGGGGAGCGGGGCATGGACTCCTGCAGGCTGCCCTTGGCTCGCCAACCTTCCACAAGGCAGCAGGGTCCTGCTGCTGCTAATTTCTGGTCTTCTCAGGTTTCCTGCTTGTCCCTCAGCTCTTTCATCACCTGTGCAACCAATTCCTGAAATCATTTCCTTTCTATTAAAATGCTTAGTGGTTTCTTACATCATGGAAGTCTACTTAACAGTGAGCAATACTTTCATAGTGTAGAGTGTAAACACTGCCTACTGTTTTAACCCAACATATGAGGGTCGGGGGAGGGAGGAGTGTGTTTGGGAGAAGTGGAGAGCGTAAGGAAGCCAAACCCTCATCTACTAGAACAGGAATCCAATATATACAGTGCCTCATATTGCAAGTCAGGAAATAGTGGTATAAGCATGTAATCTCGAAATGTTAGTGGCAAATATGAGAAGAAGCAGCTAAAAGAATTAAACAGAATTCCTTTAGAGGTCAGGGCTGGGAAGATGAGTCTGGTGAAGTAGAGAACTATTTTATTTTATTGTAGATGCTATGTGAAGTTTTCGTCTATATAAAGAATTAATTTGGCAAAATTAAAAAATGATTTTAAAAATGACTCTTTTCAGTGGTTTGCTGAGGAATGACATTAAACTCACTAACCCATAGTTTACAAAGCTGATCTCTGCCCCGCATAAAAATCAACACATTTATTTATCTATGGTCTGAGGCCCAGTCCTACACCCCATCACACCCTGAAGCTCCTGGCTGGTGAACCAATGTCTTCTCCTGTGAAGCTTCAATTCACAGGGTCAGAAACATAAACTCATTTAGACAGTTGTGTTTCGTACCGTGATTTCTAAACTCAAGTTATACTGTGGATGAGTAACATACATAGATGCTCCCCTCCCAACCCAGGAGTTGGGGGAGAAGAAAAGTGAGGTTGAGAAGAGGGGAGCAAAGCTATTCCGCCCTCCCTCCCCACCGGGATGCTGGAGAAGAGAGATGGGAGGCAGTAAAAACTACCTCTTGAGTTTTAAAATCTAAGTGGGGAAACACTGTTCTTTGTTACCCTTCCTATTTTGAGCTTCGAATTTCTTTGATTCAATGACCTCTAGTCTAAAATGTCACCTCCCAGAGTAGGTTACTGGTGATGACCACAAAATAAGTGAAGAGCAGAGTACTTCTTCCCTCCCTTCTTTTCTTCCTCCCTTCTTCCATCCCTCCCTCCCTCATTCTATCTTTCTCTCTTTCTCCATCTCTTTCTCAGCCATATGTCATAACTCACTCTCAGTCACTGTTATTTGGTGTGGGGTTTTTTTGTTTCTCTTATTCCAGATTTTAGTTTATCCCTCTGATAATGGTCTGGATATCCTGTATTCATTCTTGATTGTCTGTCCATCTTTCATTGGCCTAATGGGCTGAATTAGTTCCAGGTAGTGGTTTCTCTCATCTCTCCAGCTGCCTTCTGAGCTGCAACTGTCTATGATGCACATTATAAACTTATTAAAACTATGCTTCTAGTCTCTGGCAGAAAAAGGCTCCAGGTATCTCCGGCCACTACCTGGTCCCAGTGTTGGTTTTGTGGTCGGACTGTGGACCACTGTCCTCCATGCCTGATAGAACTCACTGACAGCAGAAGAGTGACCTTGGAAGCCAGCTTCTGCCCTCTAGTCCTCTCTGACTCTCCAGGCGAGTCCTCCCAGCATGCTCTGCAGAACCTTTCGTCTGTGCAGTTACTAAGTGCTGTGAAATAGGAGGTTTCATGGTCAAATGACTATGGAAATACTGGGTAATCCTGGCTAAGTGAAAAAGAATTGTGTGTGACTCAGGACTTCTCAGGCCTTTGATGTACACTTGGGACCTCCAAGAGTGAAGTGTAATTGCAGCACAGGGCAAGCTCATGTGACCAGGGAGCCATCCTTTAAAGGGCAAAATCCTGGAATGATGCTCTATGGAACTTGCTTTGGGAAATGCTTTCATCAATAATCTTCACCAAGTAACTGAACACTGATCCTCCAACCTAACGGAATTT
This sequence comes from Pipistrellus hanaki, assembly GCF_964339955.1. Classification (NCBI taxonomy): domain Eukaryota; kingdom Metazoa; phylum Chordata; class Mammalia; order Chiroptera; family Vespertilionidae; genus Pipistrellus; species Pipistrellus hanaki. Next base: position 49,550,412 of record NC_140511.1, read on the forward strand.
GGTCAAGTTGCTTCCAGAGGGAAACTCCAAGGGATGGCAGTGCCAGGCTTTCCATGGGTTAGAGAAGCTACCCAAAGGAGCCAGGTGAGTGAGCTCAGGACCAAGAGGGTGCTAGAGCCACCCTAAGGAGTCCCCCTAACCCAGCATGAGAAGATAGTCTGTGCCACCCCTCACCCCAGCTACACCATAGCACCCGCAGTCCCCTACACACCTTACACTCCCACACCTCTCTGCTTTCGCTCATGCTGCTGCCTCTTCTGAAACATAGATCTCTCCTTATCTACTTTCAGGGTAGGTTTTCCCAAAAGCCAACCCTGAGATGAGCACTAGAGTCTGAGTGGGAGGTGAAGAAAATCCTGGTAAGGGAGAAGAGGGAGACAGGGAAGGAAGGCAGACAGTAAAGGGTGCTCCATCCTGCAAGTGGGTGACTGGGGCTGAATCCTTCTTAGGAAACTCGGTATAAATCTCACACCTCAGAGTTGACTTCCCAAGGGAGAAACTTAGGGTATTTATACACCATCTCCTGCCAGGATCTGATTGACAGCTGCTGTGACAGGCAGGGACATTAATTCCCTAGCACTCTGGCCTATCCCAACAGGGTGGACACCAATGGAAAAACACCCAAGCAAAGAAATGGAAGGGCTGATGGTTGAAGTTGGGCCAGTATGCCCTGAAGGAACAAGGTGAGAGGATTTGGGCAAAGCACCTGCCACATCTGCCCAGGACGTGTTTATCTCCCACCCTAGGAGGCCCTCCAGGCACAGGCCTTGTTTCCAGTCACAGCTGAATCCCACTTCATAGCTCAGCGTCAGGCTGCATAAGTATGTGTAGGATGAAGGAATCCCTCTAAGCACAACTTAAGTACATTTCATTGACTGTATCCATCCCAATCTATGGCCATACCACCCAGAGTGTGCTTGATCTCATCTGAATTTATCCATCCCATGCCACAGAATCATTCACCCCTACCTAGTTCCCCGTAGTCCCCAAGCTCCCCTCCAACCACACTGATTTGTAATTGTCAGAGTTCTTTTCTATTTTCAGCTGTTACTTCTTGAGAAGAAGGAACCTTGTTTCCACATGGCCCAGGTCCATGACAGGTGCTTAACATGCAATTTCTAAACTGGATTGAATGGCACAAACTTCCAACCAGAGCCTTTGGGATGGAGACACCAGGATGAGAAAGAACAGAATGCCATAAAAAGTGTGTATGAGACGGGGGGGTTGGGGGGGGAGAGAGACATTCAGCTCCATCTGGGCTGCTGAGGAGCCCAAGTACAGCTAGGTTGTGCCTGAGGGTCAGGTGGGGCCCCTGGCACCCTCCCTAAGCTATGCTGGCCCCATGCAATCAGCACACCTGTATTGGGTACATGGCTCCACCCTGGAGCTGTGCTTCCACACTGCTCACAGGGCCCATTATTAAAGCTCTCTATCAACTCACAGCCTACAGAGCCAGTGGGAAAGGGAACGAGAGGACTCTGGGCAGAAGGCCCAGCTTAATCTGCTCTGCAGCGAGGGAAAATGCACAGAGGCAGAGAGAAGGAGAGATGGCATCACTGGACTCACTGAAAGAGGAGGTGTTCTTCCCCAAGGGTGAGACCTCAGCCTTTTATGTTCAGATAGAAGCTCTCGGGACCCACACACCAGCTTGGGTTTCCACAGACAGAGCAGTCTGTCTTCCTCATGGAGGCTCTTGCTCTGTCCTTGTGGGAATTCAGAAACATGGCTACAGAAGGCTAATGTCATTAAGAAGAAGATAAAAACAGATGAGTATCCTACATATAAAGGTGGTGAGCTTGTGCTTTGGTTAAAACGCCAGTCCCTCAGCTGCTTCACGAATTAGCTAAAGCCAAGCTTCACTCGCCATCCGTGCATAGTCCTAGCAGACAAGGATCAAAACCGTCCATGGTCAGACACTGGGCTTGTCCTGCCTGCTTCACGTCTATTCCTTGTTACTCAAAGTATGGTCCGTGGACCACCAGCATGAGCTTCACCTGGGAGCTTGTTATAAATGCAGACTCTTGGACCCCAGCACATACCTACACTGAGCATAATCTGCACTTACCAAACCCCAGATGATTCACATGCACATTACAATCTGAGACACTTTTGCCCAGATTCACTCCAGTGGCTCAGAGTCCTCTTCTTTAAACCAGGAAAAGCTTATAGGTTTGCTAGTCCGAAATCTTGTCTGCCTTGCCTCCCTATCAGTTCAATCTGCTGCCCACCATTGTGCCTGAGAATGCCATGTCCCCTGGACTGTGCTCTTGCTATTATTCCTTTAGTCCCTAATACCCTCCTTTTCCCAGTTCCATTTTTAGCCTGGCTAAATTTCCTCCAAAGTCCAGCTTCCTGGAATCTGTGCTGATTGATCCTCCAGGCGGGGAGAGTCCCCTCTCTGGTCTCCCAGGGCACTCAGCACGGTCTTAGCAAACACAACTAAAACATCTTGGTTGAAGATGAAGAATGTCCACTGGATGTTTCTCTGAGGGTAAACCTGCCCATTCATTCTGGAGAAGCCCATGGCAGGAGGGATCTGAGAATGCGCCCCAGCCTGCTCCTGGACTCTCACACTGAGCTCCTGGAAACCAAGGCCAGCAGAAGATGCGAGAAAGGTCAGGTATCCCCCCACAAAGCCAGTCTGAAACACACATTTCCTCTCAATTAAGGCAAGAGTTCAAAAGGCAGGAGGCACTACAGCCAGCTTCAGTTTCACTGATGAGCCGCAGGAGGGCAAGTGGATGCGGGCCGGGCCCAAGATGCATCCAAGTTTCTTCAATAAATAACGAGCTCAATATCCGCAGGCAAGTTGGTATTTAGGCTCCTGCCTGCATCTTTTTGAGGGGATGATTAATGTGGCTCTAAAAGAGAAGCCGTGAACTATGTATGAGCAGATGCAGGTTGAAATGAAGGCCAAGCAAAGCAGCCATTGCTAGAGAGGTTGGGTCCAGTGTGTCACCCTCTCTCACTGCAGGAAACAGCATCTACTGTGCACCAGAGCCTCTCCACTCATTTCCTCACTCAGTCTTCAGTGAGATTAGATGAGCTCAGTGAGATGAACTACTAGCTGCATTTTACACATAAGGAAGCAGAAGCTCAGAGTGGTTAAAAAGCAAGATCACCTGAAGTCATAGAGCAGGTGAGTGCTAGAGTCGCGATGGCTAGCTGAGCTGGGTCACCTCTAAGGACATTTTGCAGAGCTCCTGCAAAATGCAACAGGCCTTCTGAGGACCACTGGAACCAAGGCTTTGCTTCAGAAATAGCCGAGCGAAATGTTAATAAAGCACCCCAAGGGCTCTTTGCTGCCTTGAAATGATGGAATGGGTATAGGACGGAGCGTGCATGGTCACATGGCTTACAAGGATGACAGTCCTGGGGATTAGAAGGACAGGCCCTCGGCAGCCCTGGCAAAGGGAAGAGAGAGGAGCTAGAGCCAGGGCCAGGAGGCATGAGGAGAGACTGGGCAGCTGAGCATGGTCCTTGAAAATGCCACTCAATGTGAGACATTGGACAAACCACTCAACATGTTTAAGCCTCGGATTTCTCATCAGTAAAATATGATCATTTTGCCAGTCTCAAGGTGAGCCTGATATCGGGATAACCAATGTGTGTTATGATAAGGCCACAGCAGAATTCCTCCTAGCAAGAGAAGTCTCCAGAAACCAATTTGATGAATGCCAGGTAGAAAGACAGCATACACAGCCTCCCCCCCACCCCCACACCCAGGACTAGGGCACCAGCTATGGCTGAGGAATCACAGGAAGGAAGGGGCCTTCCTGGGCCAGGGTGTAGGCCTGGGAGTTTGCTCCTGAAAAAGAGAATGCAGGACAGAGAGTGCCAGGCCAGCAAGATGATGTGAACCTGGGTGAAATGTGGGGGGTGTAGTGAGGGGGACTCCATGAGGTAAAGTGGCCAGCTGAGGTTCTGATCTTGGTTTCTGGAGACAAAACTGCTGCCCTATGAAGTCTTCTCTGGGAAAGCCTCCTGTGTACCTGACCCCTCTGTGAGTTATCTTTGTGAGACTCCCCAACTCTGAGTGCAGTGAGCACACCCCAGAGGTAGTCTCTGGAAAGGAGTCAGGGCAGCCTTGGGATCCTGGCAGTGAGCAGGAGTCTGCAAGGAGGACACAGTTCTCCCAGCAGCTCTGGAATCACCCAGAATGATGTGCAGATCTCGAGGGGTGAATGGGCCCCAGCTGACACCGCCACATTTGTCAGATGCCTTGACCATCCCAGGTGCCTTGTGTCTCTGGCCCTTCCTGCCTTCCTTTTGCTTTCATTTATTTCCCCCCAATTTCCTGCCTGTCACAAGGCTCTCTGAAGGTCAGAAATCCATTCCCCATCAACACTATTCCCATCACTGGAAAGAAAACAAAAGAAACATGGGTATTTTTTATAAGATAAAAGTCCAAGTTCATTGGGTGCCTCAGGACACCGGTACTTCTGAAAGAAGGGACAGAGCTGAGGAGTAGATCTGAAAGTTAAATAACTCCAAGTGGGTTTCATCATCACCTTTTTTCTTTTTTAATAATTCACAGTACCAGACAGGTTGACAATTTATTGAAAATGGTTCCTCACCTGGAAGGTGCTTATTGCTTATAGTGTACCATCTTTATTACATTGATACTGACATTTATCACTCAATAAATCTCCATGGGGATGTGCCTGGCAGCCAACAGGAGTTCCTGCCTGTTCTCTATTCTCCAGCATGGTTTTGGTATCAACAACTAGGCTCTGCTAGCAGGTTCCTCAAATCCAAAGCAAAAAAGCAGACCTGGGATGTCTTTGTCCAAGCTGATGGACAACTCAACCCAGCCAAGACCCCCTATCTGCTGAGAGTGGCTGGTACATGTTTGTAAAGGGAGTTGATATGCATTGAGTGAAGGAGGCAGGGAATGAATGCTCCTACCATGCCCCAGCACATGACCTACTATGACAGCTAAGGCCCCTCCTAACCCAATCTCCTCTCACCACCACTCTCCTGCCCAGGAATAACCAGCCATCATCCCCCAATTAGCCCATGTACCCCTCAACCTCTGGGCTTTTGTTTATGAGTTCTCTCTGCAAGAATGCCCAATCTCCCTTCAAGTTCAATCCTCTCCTCTGCATATCCCACCCAGAACTCACTGTTTTCTAGCCTATGCCCTGCACAACTATGTGCAGATTGTTAGATTGCATAGTTCCACTCAACACGCTGTCCGTTACTCTGTGAGATTCTCCAGAGCAGGGGCTGGTCTTACTCATTTCAGTATCTAACCCTGAATTAACCATATGTAATGAACTAATGAGTGAATGAATGAATGAGCATGTCAGTTTCTTTCCTACCCTTTCACCCTTCTTCCCACTCTCTCCTTACTACCTCTACCTCTAACTGGTGGTTCCATGGCTCTACTTTCTCTGGTGTTGCCAAATCCCTGAAAGGATAGATTAAGGTGGGTAATCTTTGGGGCTCTGAAGTCAGACAAACCTGTCTTTATGGCCCTGCCCTGAAGCTTGCCAATTTTGTGGCCTCCTAACCTCTTTGGCCTTAACTACCTCATCCGTCAAAACAGGAAAATAATATATACCTCATCAGGTGGCTGGGAGGATCAAATATGGTGCATGTAAAATGTATAAGGAGCCCTAGCAGGTTTGGCTCAGTGGATAGAGCATCGGCCTGCGGACTCAAGGGTCCCAGGTTCAATTCCGATCAAGAGCATATACCTTGATTGTGGGCATATCCCCGGTGGGGGGAGTGCAGGAGGCAGCTGGTCAATGTTTCTCTCTCATCGATGTTTCTAGCTCTCTGTCCCTCTCTCTTCTTCTCTGTAAAAAAATCAATAAAACATATATTTTTTTAAATTAAATAAAATGTATAAGGAGCCATTCTTAATTGTGATTCTCTGCTCTGGGAAGACAGAGTCCTCTGTCCTGGTTGGCTCAGGTGATATGGGTCAAGGCAGGCCTGGTGCCCCAGTGGCCTGGGGTATAGGAACAACTCAGGGTAAAGCCAGTCCAGACTGGCAGAAAACCAGGGCATTTGCCTATTCGTAGAGAAAAGCAGAAGTGTCCCTTCCAAGGACATGAAGCCAGATGCATGTGGAATTGTGTATTGGTCTCTGATTTGTAATTAGAGCATGATGCAGATGAGTTTTGCTCCAAAGCCTACACACATTTCTTCTCTACAGGGTTTTAAACTTCTCCTTGCTGCTTCAAGTAGCATATGCTGTACACCGGCTCAGCAAATGTCATAGGCCTCTTGGGCTGTGCAGGGGCAACACAGAGCCCAGACCCTCCTGGAATTCTCACTCCAGGCCTTTTGCTGTATGTGGGGGAAGAGTGCCAGGAGCCCGCGGGTCCCTAGCTACAAAAGGATGGGTAGGGCAGACTTCCAGGGTAAAAGGGAGGTACACTCTGCCGCAGGAGCTCGTCAGTGACTGGACAGCTGTCCTGGGGCAAAATACCCTTCTGGGATACACAGTTTCTGGCCTGCACTGAGTTACTCAGCGTGTGAGGCCTCAGCCCAGTCTCCAGGGACCCACAGAGATTGGTTCTGTTGTTTCCATGTGGCTGATGGTGTGGCAGAGTTACCAGGGAAGGCAAGCCCTCTGCGAGGCCATCCCTGACTCGTGTTTCTGAGACAGCCCTACCCAGAAGGTCCTACCTAGCAGGTACAGCCAAGAAGCATTGTGATGCTGACAGTGGTCTCTTCAAACCATGCTGCATGGGGGCTGGTTCTCTCCAAGGAAACGGAGACAGCTCAGCATGGACTATGTATCCAAAGTGAGATGAGGCAGCCCAGCAGCACTATCACTCTGGTACGGCCATGCTCACTAGACCAGTCCCTGAAGGAAGGCTCTGGAAGATACTGGGGGATGAGGAATAGTGGGGGGAGTGGGGGAGTGCTGTGACTTAGTGCAGGGCAGAAATGTGACCCCTGAGGCAGGTAGGAGCACCCACAGAGATCATATCTGGGAGCCCAGTAAGTGTCCAGGAAGAGGTGGTCCTCTCTGGTCCATCTCACTTGTCTCCCTGACCTACATGGGCCATCATCACCGGGAAGGCCCATGATGCAGGTGGTACTCCATCAGGTGCCATGTTCATACAAGGACACCTTGCCCTTGTCATCCTAGGAGCCCTGTGAATGGGCAGATGTAAAATGTTTCTTAAGAATCATTGGCAAGAGTCCTATGGCAGACAGAACTCATGGTCATCAAAGAGCCATGAGCAGTGACACGCACAGGCATGAACGTCTCTAGGCCTCCTTCCCAGGCTCAGAGCACCAATCTGTTCACTGGATGCAAGGAACAATTAGTCCTGCCAGATGGGGAATGTATTGAAAAGGCCTCTCCCAGGGCATAAGCAATTAAAACCTGAGTTTTAAAAAGCAAATTGATTCGCTCAAAAGAGCAAACTGCAGGCTGTGGGGGCTCTTCCATTTCTGCACGTTTCCCAAAGTGGACCTAACACCTCCCGACAGGCTTGGTTTTCATGTGGCTCTGTGCAGAGTCCGCTGATCAGCTCTATGCTTCAAAGCACTTGCTGGGCATTATCTGATGCATACTCGTTTAATCATGCGACACAATTTCACTTCCCTCTTTCACCCTGGAATCTGAGCCCTGGGAGGGCTGTTGGCGGAGTGCTGGGGTAGCAGATCGCATGGGCCAGCCATTTCTGCTGGCACGGTCTACAGCCAGCGCCATAGAAGCAAGCACCACAGAAGCAAGCACGGAAGGGGGCCTCTGAGACATCACTCCCCCGTGAGCAAGACCATCTTCCTTGGCATCCACAGCCGCACTAGCCCGAGGAACAAAGCCCGTCCATTAGAGGTGATTCAAATGGACGGAATCGGTAATGAAAAGCTCATCTCTCATAGAAGGAAAGATTATCTGTGATCCGTTTAGCATTGACTCAGAATTTGATTTTTAAATTCTAAAATGAATAATGTGTGATGAGTTTTATTGGCTGAACCAGAATTAATAAGTTAATGGGGTGGGGGGGGGGGGGGAGAGGGGAAAAAAAAGTCCTTCAGGGCCAAGGAAAATCATTCCAAATTGTATCCTGGTGCTTAAGTAACACCAGGCATCCTGCTATCAGGACTGAGCATTTTAGCCATTTTAGCATGCATCCGGTGGTAGGCACACAGAAATGAGTGGGCACTAGGCGCTGCCTCTCAGGTCATGTTCCTACTCATCTCTCACTGTCTCGCAAGAGGCATCTCTGTTTCCTGGTCACTGCCATGGAAGCCAAGCATGCTGAGAACAGAAGGACAAAGTAGCCTAAGTAAGCAACACACAAAAGCACACGGTTAGTAATGAATCTGTGCTCCAAAGCTCCCGAGACCAAGTCACTGGCCAGGACTCTCCAGTCATGGCTTCAACAGGGAAGCTTTCTCTCAGCTGGATAAACCTTTATTTTGCTTCTCTGAACAGCTCAACGCCAGAAACAACTCCAGAAAAACAACCCCGCATTCATTAAAACCTTGTGGTTTTGCAGATGTTTTTGTACACAAGCTCAACTTTGGTGCATAAGCTTGGGAAGTAGCTTAAGCCCAGGAAGCCTCAGCTTTCTCATCTGTGAAAGGAGATAGTATTGGCCACTTGAAGAATCGTTAGAACTGGAGATAAGGTTAGAAGTTTCTAGTATGGTCTCTAGCACACAGTGGTGCTGAGTCAATGGTTGTTGGTTACAAAATGGCAATGACGATATCTACACCTGAAGCTCTTTTGTTTGGTTTTTAAATATATTTTTATTGATTTCAGAAAGGAAGGGAGAGGGAGAGAGAGATGGTGAGAATCATTGATCGACTGCCTCCTGCACATCCCCTACTGGGGATTGAGCCCACAACCCTGGCATGTGCCCTTGACCGGAATCGAACCTGGGACCCTTCAGTCCACAGGCTCACTCTCTATCCACTGAGCCAAACCAGCTAGGGCTACCCCTCAAGGTTTTTGAAAGAGCACATGCCAAACATCCACCACTGGGGCCTGCTAGGTTGGTAGCCACAAGGCATGAGTAGGAATTTCCAGTCTTTCCTTCTCCAGCCCGCTCATATCCCAGCATGTAGCAGCAAACCAGAGGCCACATAATAATGGCTCAGAGCATGGCTCCGGTATCAGCCTGCTTCAGTTCCCATCCCAGGGGTGAGTTACATACTCTCCTTGGTCTCTGTTTTCTCATCTATAAAATTAATTTGTAGTCAATAAAAAATAAAAAATAAAAGTCAGAATACTGCTGCAAGGATTTAATGAGACCATGGTAGAACATATGAGCATGGTACCTGGCACATATTAAATGCTTAATAAATGTTTATGATGTGTGTGCGTGTGTTTTACACACCAAGCAATTCTCCGACACCAGCTGGGTATCCTTTAATTCCACTCATTTCTATCACTACCTGTCAGATCTTTCAGGTTAAGGGCTCGGTCCTACCAGACTGTTTTCTACCTCATTCCACTTAAGACGCCATTTGAAGTCCAGGTTGTCACCTATATTTCTGAATACCTGGTTTTAAATTGGAGATTCAAACGATCCCCTCTTCAGGTTTGATTAATTTGTTGGAGTGGTTCACAGAACTCAGAAACATTTTCCTTACTAGATCACTGGTTTATTACAAAAGGATATAACTCAGAAACAGCCAGATGGAAGAGACACATGGGGCAAGGTGTGTGGGAAGAGGTGTGGGGTTTCCATACCCTCTGAGCTCACCTCTCTCCCTGAACCTCCATGTGTTCACCAACCTGGAGGCTCCCTGAGCCAATCCTTTTGGGTTTTTGGAGGCTTCATCACTTAGGAGCGACTGATTAGAGAATGAGTGACTGAACTCATTCTCTTGCCCCCCACCCCTCCCAAGAAGTCATCGGTTGGCACTGAAAGTTTTAACCCTTTAATAATAGGGTTGGTTCTTCTGGTGAACAGCCCCCATATTAGGTGACTTAGGGATGCTCCAAAAGACACCTCAGTAACAGACACATTTATGGCTCTCCACACTTAGAAAATTCAAAGGGTGTAGGAGCTCTGTGCCAGGAACTTAGCCAGAGACCAAATATATATTTCTTATTATAAATCACAACATCATGATGTTAAATACTATCATTATCATCATCATCACACAATTAGGAGGAGGAGAAAAAGGAGAAAGTCTCAGGAGTAGGATTTGAACACAGGAAGATGACATTCAAGTTCCCAATAGAAAACTAATGGTGTTTAGGGGCATCATAAACAAGCCAGACACTTGAGCCTAGGAACTGGGTCCCTCCCCCAGCACCTCCAGTCTAGGAGCCCATGTGATCCAGAGAGTCTGTTTCCTCATCCTCTGTATTTGTCCCTGGTCACCTTGTCTGACTCCAGGGGCCATGCTCAGGGCTACCATGGCCAAGATGACTGGAACCATCTCTGTGCCTTGCAAGGCTCAGTTCACACATGCCATCTCCCTCTCAACACCCAGACTTACCAACATGGCCACATGGGAGGCACTTTGCAGGGTGACCTGGACGCAGAGTCATGCCTCACAATTGGTCAGTTTCCCTTTTCTCTTCTGTAAGTTGACATGCACACATATCCACACAGCCACGATCTTTTTTTGTTTTCAACTCTGCGAGGACGAGGGTAGATTTGACAGCATTTCCTCTTCCATTCTCTCAAAACTCACACTCATCTTAGTGCATTCCCACTGTAGCCAAATCAGAGAGATGAATCTAGCCCATGGTGCCACTATTCAAAGCTGGTCTAAGACGAATGTTCTCCTTGGAGGGTAAGTATTTTAATCTTACAACCCCAACCATGATCATCTGGGAGTGTCACAAATCAGACGCCCAATTCCACCAAAGGAAAACGCAATAACATGGAGTTATAAGCCAATCATGTTCTCTGTGGTTTGAGCATATGAATATAGAAGCTCCCACATGAATCTTCAAGATCACCTTGGTTTTGCCAAGGGAAGGAGGAGAATGAGGAATGTCTCAATAAACTCTGAAATTACATCTTAAATAAAAAATCTGATTCAGCCCAAGAGATGTGAATGGAAAGGTGTTAGAAATCAGGTCAGCACTTTCGTTAGCAATTTGAACTTCTGGACTGAGGGTTTGGAGCTTTAGATTTCCAACTTTGATTCCTAAAGTCAACCGTACAAAATAAGATGAGAAGAAATGTTTTCTGAAGGGAGATAGGAATGGTAAGTTACACAAAATTAAACTTTATGGAAATGATATACTTCTCAGAGCCTTGACTATGCTGATGATGACTAGGAATCTTCAACAGGGGACTTAGACTTAGTATGCAAATGTCCCCCACATGAATTTATCATTTGGAGAAGGATGACTTGTGGGACTAGCGTTCCTCAGGCCACCAAGAGCCATCAAGTCAAGTAACCAAGAACTGCACAGGCAGGGTATAGGCTCTCCAGAGGAACCCAAGTGAGCTCCTTCCTCATCTTTTCTAAGACCCCCAAGTGGACTATGTGCCAGATACTTTGCAATGTATATCACATTCATCCTTGCATCTCATCTTCATAATCCTGAGAGGTATGTGCTAGTAGCATCCTTATGTCGCAGTTGAAGCTCTAAGGACATAAAGCAAGAAATGAACCGGGCCCTCATTGCAAGTCTGTTGAATGAATGAATATCCAGAAGGGGTCCTTAAGAAGACTCTCCCACATAATTTAAAGGGTTGGTATAAAATATAGCAATAACATTTTGATGACCTTCCAGCCTTGTTTGAGTACTAGACAGTCATCATCTATTTGGAAAATGGCAGGGCCAGCTAACTTCCAGCTAACTCTGCAGGGTGCCCTTCCTCCAGTACAATCTTTCCTTCCTCCCACCCTCTTTATAATAACTCTTCATCTACTCCTCTGCAGTGTCTATGAGAACCCACTAAAGACAGTGAGATTGTACACAGAAAGATTGTACTGTTGAAGATTCCTAGTCGTCATCAGCATAGTCAAGGCTCTGAGAAGGATGTCACTTCCACAAAGTTTAATTATGTGTAACTTATCATTCCTATCTCACTTCAGAAAACACTTCTTTTCATCTTATATTGTAAGGTTGACTTTAGAACCAACTTGTCACCTTGAAACCTGGGATCTTCCCCACCCATCAGCAATACTCCAGAGAAAGCCATACTGAAAACTGGGTCCAATCTCAGGGAAGATGAGCTATTGCCTGGTTCAGTTGAGCCCAACCTACAGCTCCTGAATTTAGCCACAAGCCCTCACTTACCCAGCAATAGATTGCTATCAACTTCAATAATTGAGCGTGCCAGGAAAACAAAACAGGCTACTTGTCCTTGTGCAAAAAGAGGTTTGCTTGTCATCAATTACACTTTTCTAAAGAAGAGGCAGCTCACTGTCTTTTAGCGGGTTCTAATAGACACTGCAGAGGAGTAGATGAAGGGTTATTATAAAGAGGGTGGGAGGAAGGAAAGATTGTACTGGAGGAAGGGCAGCCCTGCAGAATTAGCTGGAAGACGCTGAGTTTCCTTGTGCAGATCTCATACTATTCTGACTCGCACCCCTCTGTCTCTGCTGTTCCCACTGTCGTCTACATGCTCAGCACTTCTGGCCTGGATCTCTGCACTGGCCCCCTAGCTAGTCTATCCACTTCTATGGCCATCCCCTCACCCTCAGCAATCCATCAGCCACCAAAGCCAGAGTAAACATTTAAAAACATAAATCGAATTCCGTCACTCCCTCACTTAAAATCAACAATAGCTTCCCTTCTCATTTAGTATAACATCCATATTCTTCACCCTGGTCTCACCCAGGAGCCTCATTGCTCCTGCTTTTCTCACCCTTCCTCTCTCTCACTCACTATGCTCCAGCCTCACTGGCCTTCCTGATTCCCGGCTCATTCCTACCTTAGGACCTTTGCACTTGCTGTGGCCCCAGAAAGAGACCCTTCCCGTCATTTATGTCTCAGCCCCTTTGCTGCCTGCTTCAGAGAGGCCCTCCCTGACCACCCATACCATTCCCTCGCCAGTCACTCTATTATAACGTTGTGTTTTCTTTAGAACACTTATCATTACACATAATGGTATTGTTTATTATTTGTGTTCTGCCTCCCTCCTCCAGCACATAGACACAGTAGCATGTACTTCCATGAAAACAGGGACCTGGCTTGCTTTGTTCACTCACATCTCCAGTATCTGAAACAGTGTTCTGCACACAATAGCTAATGAATAATATTTTTTCTGGATGAAATACTACTCCAAAGAGGTCTTTATAATATAAATGAGATAATTATACATTATGCATCTTGCAGAGGCCTTGGCATATAATAAGCACTAAAACACAGTATTTCAAGTACCAACTTTCTTATCTAACATAATAAGGCCCAGTGAATCAATTAATCAAAAATGAATAAAGCAGAGATCACTAAAATTATACATGCATACTATACAAATATTTTTTAAAATATGTGTTTTTATTGACTTTAGAGTGAGACAAAGGGAGAGGGAGGAGGGAGGTAGGAAGAGAGAGATAGAGATAGAGATAGAGAGAGAGAGAGAAAGAGGCATTGATGTGAGAAACATTGATCAGTTGCCTCCTGCATGCACCCCAATGTTCAACCAAATGAACCAAACCAGACTATACAAATCTTAAATACTATTCCAACTTAAAACATTTTTGCTAACCTTTTGATAAAGCAAAAAGGCCACTACTAGAGTTTTATATTTATGTTTAATAATTCATAACCTTTAGATATATTATCTGTGATTTCCAGATTTTACTTTAGAAGAGAGACATAACTTAAACTCCCAGATGAAACATTCTAAGTGTTAAATTCTTCTAGGATTATATACAAATTTCTCTAATCTATATCAGCTTCCCTGCCCATATTTCATCTATCTGATAGCCTTCATTGTTATTGATAGACTTATTGAATCATTCAATAAATGCAACTTGGTTTTCCTTTAAAAAAAAAAAAAAATCTCTTTTTACTCACATTTCATTGGGTCACTTAACACATTGTGGGTGGGTCACGAGCATTCTCATGTTTTCATATTACACAGTGTTTTACATAAATTTAAAGGCACACCTTAAAATTAAATACCCATTGCATTTTTGAAGTTATTTATTACCTGTTCTTACAAGCTAATATCTTTTTAAAGTATGATACTTTGTAAAACATTTTTTTGTACTTGTTCAATAGAAACTTATCTGGCCACTGGATAAAGCTAGCAATGAAACTACTGGTGCGCAATGTGTTAATATTTAATTCAATTACATTATTACAATAACAGTTTCACCCAGCATGAGAAGGATAAAGAATGAATGCAGCTCTCTGACCCTTGTAAGCATTCACCCCCGTGGTGAGGGTAGATGCTCATAGGAATCCCGGGTGTGCCTGGGAGCTGTGAGTGCCCAGTGGGCCGTGGCCCTCAGCCATGGGTTTTACCGAAGGAAGGGGCTGGAGAACATTGATGAATTTGTGAGTTGGTTAGTAGGAATGGGCTTAGAGAGATTATACTGTGGTAGTAGCACTTGTTAATAGCAGTAATTGTTGTAGTCCAAGAAAATTAAAGGGAAAGATGCCAAAACATTTTCTCTGATAGATGGTAATTTTCCTTTTAACAATTTCCCATATCTTTCAAATTTTGACAACATCATAAATAATATTTCACACAAACAGGGAGTAAATTGCACTCTTGGCTGAGTCAAAGGATGCTGTTGACAGTTACCATTGCTAGAGCTCCTGCTCCATGCCAGCAATTTACCTATGATACCTCTTGTCCTCATGATCCCTCTGAAGGCAGGTGCTGTGATGCCCAGCTTTATGACTTATGTTCACATAATAGATCCAAAATTGGGGCCCAGGTCTCTGTCCCAATATTACATCCACTTCTCTGACCCATAAAACACCCAACGCAGTCAGCATCCCCCTGAGCTGGCAGAGCATAAGTCCATGAGTCATCAGCCTGACCAAATCCTCTCCTATGTTACTGTCCTGCCCTCTGCTTTGCAATTTAATTAGAAATAAAGTCTTTCTTCATCATCTCTGTCCTCCCCTCACTGCCCTCTCACCCTAGCTGCAACCTGTCACCCATATACCTCACCTATGGCTCAGGACCTGCATCCTGGAACAGATGCAGCCTCACCAGCATGTCCATCCTGAGGCTATGCCTGCAACACTCTGTCATGCCTCCCTCCTGGGGGGCTGTCTTTCCTGGATTGTGTACTTCTTCCTGATCTGCCCTCTGCTGGTTCCCTCTGCCTACCCGTAGCCCCCCACTCCAGACCTGACCTCAAGGAACTCTAGACCTGCCCTCCAAGAAGCACAACCCATCAACCACATGGCCTGTCCTATGTTCAACCGTGTCTGCATGGTTCCCACAGTCAGGCCTTCTATCCTGGCGATAGAAGGTAATAAATAGAACAGGTAATAAATAACTTCAAAACAGGTAATAAATAACTTCAAGCTCTGGTCTGAACTAAGGCCTCAAGTGTGACCCCCAGAAAGATCCTGACCTCTGTTTTCCCAACTTAGTACTGATACAGAACATGAAATTGTTGAGGTGGAGGGTTTGCAGGGAGTGGGTTATATGTATGGGATGAGATGGAGTCCTCCCAGCCTTTGCAGAGTGCCGGGGTTCTTTTTCCCAGCCTTAGAAAGTGTTCAGCATTCTGGAAAAAGGGCTTTGTGAAGATGATTAAGAAGAAGGAGTCTGTGGATATTTTTGATAGGCATTGGGGGTCAGAGGAGCTTCCAGCTGAAGGAGCTAGAATACTCTCCTTGACCAAGGACCCAAGCTTTTATTAAACACAATTTGTCCCAAGGCAAGGTAGAAATATACACTTCAAAGGGTATGGTATCAAAGGGTTTACAGAGATTGTCAGTTTCGGGAATAGCTTACAGCTGTTCAGGTGTTTGGCCAACAGGAGGTAATAAAATGCCCTGAGCTGTCTGGAAGTTAACAATCCCATTCAGGTTTGGAGGAGATGCTTTGTAGCCGTTTCCAACAGGTAAACTACTTGTGACTCAACCCTGTTGAGCTCCCCAAGCTTCACCAACCTTTTGGTAAAACCCTTGTAATTATTACATGCTGGAATTGGTTCTAGGCAGCAGAGGGTAACTCCCAACAGCTCCAAACCTCAAGGATCCAATGGCTCCCATTACCCAGAGATTAAGAATGAGATTTATAGAGACAGAAACAGAAAAAGGGGTCAAGAAAAGGAGAAAAAGTCAAAAGAAAGGCCAAATGTTGTTGAAAATCAGCATCTTCATATTTGTTTTCATCTTATTCTCTTCTACAAAAGGACTTCATTGGCAGCCCGATTTGGATCTCAAAGGAAGTGATAAAGAAATTTCAGATCTACAGGGAGAAAAGTTATAGTGCAGGGTTCTGGAACAGTGGAAAACTTGACAGATCACTACAAAGGACTTGTAAGAGGCTCGCCTTTCAGGAGTCCCTGACACTGGAGGCAGACATGGGTTTCAAATTCTAGTGTCACTACCCTCTTCTTGTGGCTCTAGACTTGTGTCCACCTCTGCAAGGCTTCATTTCATCACGTAAAGTCGATAACAATAACACCTGTTTCACAGGTTGTTGAGGCTTAGATGAGTTAATACAGTCATGTACCTAGGCCAGTGGCAATGTCTGGAGTCATTTTTGACAGGGGTGGAGGGAGGCATACCACTGGCATCAATGGGTAGAAACCAGAAGCCAAATGCTGGTAACACTACCCTGTTTCCCCGAAAATAAGACAGTGTCTTATATTAATTTTTTTTCCCCAAAGTTGCGCTAGGTCTTATTTTCAGGGAATGTCTTATCTTTCCATGCGCTAGGTCTTATTTTTGGAGGATGTCTTATTTTCGGGGAAACACGGGTAGTACCCATCTTACAATGAACAGCACAGCCGCCACAACAAAGAACAGTCCAGTTCAGACTGTCCATCATGTCAAAGCTAAGAAACTTTTCAAAGCCCAGAATAGAGATCAACAAGCATTAGGTCCCTTCCCCATCCTCTCCCTCTTCCTCTTTCTGGACAGTGCATCTCATTAGGCCAGGGACCAGGGACTGCCTTTCCTTCTATTTTCCATACAAATGGAGAAGGTAAGATACGGAGCACAGGCCCCAGCTCCCTTCCCATCTGGGAGTTCCCTCCAGTCTCCTGTTCCCACAGAGCCATGCCTCGCTGGCAGCCAGGTACACAGCAGTGGTGCACAGAAGACAGATGTGTTAATTGACTGGCACAGAGGCCTCTATGCAATACCAACCTCAGCCTGGAAATTGGACAGAAAGGCAGATCCAAGGAGGCTGAGCTCAGAGAGTGAGACTGGGCCTGGGCAGTACATCTGAGAGGACCCCTTTCCCAAACCCACTCACAGAGACCAAAAAAATGACTATCCACTTGGGCCCAGATGCACTATTTCTCCCAGACTTGATGACAATCCTATATTCAGAAAGCAGAAGTCAGAATTCACTCCTTCACTCAATTATTCAACACACGTTGGTGACATACTCTGGTGTGCACAGCACTTAAAACAGTCTATGTTAGAAAAAAGTCTGTGTTATTATTTTTCCAGCACTGTAACTATTTAACTGAGACACCGATGGGAATGAATAAGTAACCAAGGGAAGGAGATGTTAAAATCTCACAGAATCTTGGACCTGAGTAGCCTCATTTTAAATGGTGAAAAAAAACACACTTGATAAAGCGGTAAAAGCTAATGTTATTCTATTATTCACTTTCTCTTTATTAAAGCATCAGAGATGATCTGTTGAGTTTCTAAAGCACAGTATTTTTGTGTGTGTATGTTATGCTCTCATGAACAAACTCTTCCAAGACACAATCTGCCGATATTATATAATGACGAGTCTGCCACAGAGACAGCCCAATGTGAAGCCACTTATTTCTCATTCCTAAATTCAAAAACGGCCTATTTATGCCTTGTCTGAGTATGTCAGTGAACACATGGGAAAGTGCTTTGAAAGCCAGAAGGCCTGGTACAAATGCGGGCCCTATTATCAGTAGCAGCCATCCTAATTTTCAAATTCTCAGGGGGACAGCACGAGTTGCGTTTCTCGAGCCTGGACTCCAACTTGCTAAGATGCCTGTCCTTTCTTCCACTTACTGACTCTCTTCTCCTACAGGGAGGGTAGGAGAAAATGCAGCCCAGGAAGGCTTGAGAGCTTGCTCCCTCCATCCTGCTCCCTTGTCTGCTGCCCCAAACACTATAGATCCCTGTCAGAACCTCTGTAGGGGCCTTGAACCAGGCGGCTTGCTGCTGGCAGGATGCCAAATGCCCGTCCGGCCTACAGCAGGATGTCTGCAAGAACACTCCCACAGGCTATGTGTAGAGCCTGTCTGAGGATAAAGTGTTTTCCCCCTGAGCTCAGCACCTCATAAAGCGAGGCTCATGCTGCGTAAATAAGGTGTCTCTCTAAGGTGAGCTGAGGTTTGCAGGGGGTGTGGTCTCTGAGGCCCCTTGCAAAGGAGCTTAAACCACCAGTACCCAACTCTCCTCTCTTCTGTGAACTAACGGCCTTGGCTCCACAGGCTGGAATAAAAGGTCCCTGTGTTTGCCTCGGGTAGTTCTAGGTCATCCCACTAGGTGAGCAGGCCAGCAGGCAGGAGCATGTATGGCCTTTGAGAGGCCTGGTCCCTGAGCCCCTCTGGGGCGGGACTGTTCGGGAGCTCGGGCAGGAAGCCTCTAACTCTCTGCTGGCTTCTGTGTAAAGGAAAACAGATAGAGCGCCAGGAAAGGAAGAAGGAAGGAAAGTCATTTATAGGAACAGCCTGGGCAGAGAAGCCAGATGTGGGCTGGTGTCAGCAGCAGGGACAGCCGCTGCATAATTCATCCATTGTGATTGTTTATGTGTCTGTTTTAAAGGTTAATCGTGTGTTTGTTTGATTGAGACCGCCTTCTCTGATCGCTTCTGTTAGCACATGAACAGGATGCTTGGTAGGAAATGCAAACATCCTCATTTGGCGAAGGCAGAGTTTGCTAAATTATTCTTCCAGCTGCAGATAAGTTATGACATTTGTAATAAGTTGCCAGTCATGAGGGGCGCAGCACATCCTCAGAGGATTCACAGCTGGATTTCTTAGCAGCTTCAGGCCCCAACTCCCTCTGAAGGAAGTGTACTTTCCAGCCCAGGAGGCAAAGCGTTTGAGGTGGAAGCATAGTCGCTCACTCTGTGGACTCTGGTCTAGCCCTCTCCCCCCACTGGCCCAGACTCTGGTCCCCATTAAAATGTTTGCAAAACACAGGCTGGGCAAACACAGGGAGAAGAGGAGGACCTGGTCCCTACACACTGACAGCCTCACCTCTGTCCTCAGGGCAGAAGCAAACAGGCCGCTCTCCCAGCAGACCCCTTAAAGAAGTAGACCGATTCTAGAAGTGTACAATGCCAGGACTGGGCCAGACACGAAGGTATTAGAGGTGCTATAGGAGAAAGAGCAGGGCTTCGGAGTAAGAGAAGCCAAATTTCAAAGGCCACTTTTGTCCCATGCATTAGCTCAGTTTTCTTGAACAAGTATTTCATTTTGTTGAGCCTCTGTTTCTTTCAAGTTAAGTGGGGGTGCTGGGAAGCCAAGGGAGGACATAGTGGAAGAACCTGGCACACGCACTGGAGTTCTCAATAGAGAATAGTTATTGCTGTCATCATTGCCAAAACAAATCCAATCAGGTACCCATCTCTGCTGCGATTTCTGGGCAAACCTCTACCTGAAGCCTCGCAGTGATGCTACAGGCTGCAGGCTGCCACCAGTACCATCATTTCACAGTGCTGAGGTGCTGATCGGCTCAGCCCAGGCCCTGGGCTAGGCACCCTGGGTTCAGCAACCAATCAAACAAAGCTGCTGATCTGCCCCACTCCCTCCAAAGCCGAGTTCATCTGTGGGTGTCTCTGTCAGTTAGAAAGAATTATGTGCTTTTGAACCCAAACTATCATAATGCAACAGTACTCCCTGTGGTTGGAAAGGATTATGAGAACACTTCGCTACCTTCTACGATTGTTCTAACTTATTTCCAGGCATCACCTTCCTTCCCTTTTTTTTGTGGATATGTGATGTACACACAGAAAAGTGCACCTCGCACAGAGTAGAGCCTGATGAACCTTCACGAGGGGAGAGCCTCCATACAACCGT
Source organism: Pipistrellus hanaki (assembly GCF_964339955.1). Lineage (NCBI taxonomy): Eukaryota > Metazoa > Chordata > Mammalia > Chiroptera > Vespertilionidae > Pipistrellus > Pipistrellus hanaki. The sequence continues at coordinate 49,570,482 of NC_140511.1, forward strand.
CACCAGAGCGTGTTCACCCCAGACCCCTGGTCCTCCCTGACACCAGCACACAACCAAGGATGACGATGCTCAATTCTGGCTGTATACAGTCATTTGCCTGTTCTACTATTTTGACATTATCTTTAAAAATTTATTTGCACTGGCTTCCTCTCTCCCCTCATCTGCTTTCAAGTAGGTGGGGGCATATAAAGACAAACAATTGAAAGGTTTCCTTTTATATCATAAGGTTCTATCATTACATAGTTTTCTTTTCTAACGAACCCCTCGGGGCTTGGGCCTATGTCCCCAGAACCCACCAATAGTAGGTGCTCAGTATGTATTGAGTAAATGAATGATGACATTGGCTCCCTCAACAGTCTCCATGCCTGACCAAAACGGGGGTCAGAACTGACAGGTGCAGGGCAGGGCATGTGGTGATGAGGTCTTAGAAGGAACTCTAGATCAGACTCCTCTTTTCCAGGTCGTTGGATCCTCTGGACTGGACAGCCCTGGACCCAATCCCAATTCAGAGATGTTCCATTGAGTACCAAGCATTTTTGTTTTATCCTCAAACATATTCACATTTTCTTTATTAAAGAGAAAACTGACCACAAATAAATCAGGTAATCAAACATTTAATGAAATCCTATAGTATGCTAAACTGGAGAGGCATTTACCGAGTACCAATTACGTACCAGGCATTCTCTTATCTTCAATGACTCAGAGATGAATCAGACCCCCATGATGCCCACAAGTAGCTTCCAGAGAAAAGAAAAATGCAGGCACATAAACAACTGCAATACTAAAGTGTGCAACTGCTACCTGGTATAATCTTGATAGGTACGGTGTGTCCTGGGGACATAGATAACGGGGCAAAGTCTATAGGAAATGCTACCCTGAGGAGATGACGTTTAAAGACTGCTTGAAGAATGATGGGGTTCACCAGATCAACACAACGAAAGAACACTACAGTTCAGTAAACAATACAAGCAACTGTAGGGCTGAGATTTGGTAGTACATACCGCTATGGGCACAATGATTGTTTACAGCTAGTGTCTGCTCTGATTAGTCATGGGCTGCTTGTGAGATATCACAAGTAACAATACTGAATAAAAATGGAGAGACAAGAAAGGGCAGGCCATGTCAAGGGAATGGTGATGAGTAACCAGTCCCTTGAACATCTTATCTCTGCTGAGGATGGCACATAGGGGTCAGGCATGCCAACTATGCCCACGTTTATGCCCACCTCAGACATTAGTAATCAATCATAACACTGCTACCTGATTCCCCCAGAAGCAACCTTACAATTCTGCTCAGCAAACAGCTCTAGGCAACACTACAAGTAATAGGAGCTGGCATCCTCTGGGGTTGCTCATTATGACTTCCATTGCCTCACCACCTCCTCCCTCATAAATGCCACAGAGCCTGGCTTCAGTCCCTGACACTCCTCTGAAACTGTTCTCTCTAAAATTTCCATGACCTTCCCCCCTCACCAGATTATACCGAAGAGTATTCGTGTCTCAGGCTCAGGCTCCCGAGAGAAGGCCCAACCATGAATCAACTGGCACTATTGATTCCTGTCACTGCTATTTTCTGCTAGAAAGTGGGGCACTTATCTTAGATTAATTAAAAATGAACTAGGAGAGAGAACTGTGTTGCTAGAAAAGAGAAGGCATGTGAAGAAACGTTTAGGATCATGCTGCCTCCAGGTACCAAATGAACAAAATGACTAGCCAGAGGGCAAGAAAATGCTCAGGAGATGGGTGGCAGGCCAGGGTGGGATGACGCCAGCGATGCCCTGGTATGTCCTTGGAGATATTTAGCTACAGAGAAGGGTGAAGAGCAGGTCAGTAAAATGGCCTGCTGTCCTGGCTCAGGAAGTTGGACAATCCAACATTCCTTCCCAGGCCACACTTTAGCTTTTTCATTGCCCTCACTAGGAAGATAGAACAAGGAAAAGTACAGGGTACATCCCCTCCCCGCAAGGTTTCCAATGGAAAGGGCACCTGAAAGAAAGCCTCTCCCTGGCAAGGCTATTCCCCATTCACTGGGAACCTGAAAACAGGGACAAACAGCAGTGTGACCTGCCACTCGGGGCTGACTGCCTTGGCATTGTTATTCAGGACCACGCCAGGGGCCCCAGAGTTTGATGGATAAATGAGTAGGTGAACTTTTCCATTAAGAATGTCTACTTGTTAAAGTCTCTCATGAACTCAAAACAAAAGGTGAAATCCTTGAAATAAACATTTATTAAAGACTTATTTTATACAATGAATATTTAATTCTCATAAAAACCTACTGAAGAAGACACATTTAACTACCTAATAAATAAGGAAGCCTTTGTCTCAGAGAAAACCCCCAATATATTGTGTTTATATTCTTTCCTTTTTTTTTCAGTTCAAAGCATTATCTATTGACTTACCTAATAAAAAAATAAAAGTTTAACTTTTATAAGCATATTCTGTCTCTCCTTCCCACCCATTTCCAGCTGTCTATTTTTGAAAGCGACTTTATTCCACATTTACACTTAATTTAGATGATTTCAAGTTGAAAATCATTTTCCCTCAGTTTCCAATGTTGTTTTTGAATAATCTGAGGTCATTATCATTTCTAACCCTTTGACTTTTCTGTATGGGAACTTACGGGAGCTTTACTTTGTCCATAGTACTCTTAAAATTCACTTCATATGCTTTTATATGGGCTTATTTTCATTTAAAATATATATTTTATTGATTTTTTTTCAGGGAGAAAGAAAGAGGGGTAGAGAGTTAGAAACAGATGAGAATCATCAATCATCTGCCTCTTGCACATCCCCGCAACCAAGGTACATGCCCTTGACTGGAATCGAACCTGGGACCTTTCAGTCCGCAGGCCTATGATCTATCCACTGAGATATTTGGGCTTATTTTCATTTATTAGGAGAGGTACTCTATGCAACCTTTCAATTTGGACATGTGCTTCAGGTTAAGGAAAATTTTCTTGAGGTAATTTCTTTGTTGATTTTCTTCCTTCTTGTCTGTCCCTACTTTCTGTCTGGAGCACCTGTAATTTGGCCCTCTAGGACTGATGCTCTACTTACTGCCATTTCTCTTACTTTCCATAACTTTGTCTTTCATCTTGTCTCTACTTTCTAACAGATAATCTCAATTTTTAGCTTCCAACTACTTTGCTGAGTGTTTCATTTTTTCTAACATGTGGTTAATTCCCAAGGACTCTTGATTGTGATTTAGCTCTTTAAAAACCATCTTCTGCCCAGCCAGTGTGGTTGAGCATCAACCTATGCACCAAGAGGTCGTGGTTCAATTCCCGGTCAGTGCACATGCCTGGATTATGGGCTCAATCCCCAGCATGGGCCGTACAGGAGGAAGCCCAATCGATGATTTTTCTCATCATTGATGCTCCTATCTCTCTCTCCCTCTCCCTTCCTCTCTGAAATTAATAAAAATTATGTTTCAAAAATTATTTTCTAAAAGTAAATAAAAAGCATCTTCCTCCTGGATGCAATGTATGATCTTATCTCTCTGAGGATACTGAACAATTTAAAAATTTCATTTCCCTACATTGTCTGTTTGCTTTAGGTTACTTTTTCTTATTTGTTTGTTTTATGTCTGTCTTTCACATTGTTTCTTGCCATTCATTTTGGGTGTCTGGTGGTTCTCAACCATCTCCTCTTATCTAAAGTTGGTGCACTAAAAGGCTTATTGGAAACTGTGTATGGCTTTGTGACGATCAGCTTCACAGCAGAGTATTCTGGCTGGGCCATTTTTAGGGAAAGTACCTATTATCAATACCTTAGGGGTTTTATTGAAAGGCTAAAACCTCAGGTTCCCCAGAGAAGAATCTTCTTTTCTCTTTCTTTCTTTCTTTCTTTCTTTCTCTTTCTTTCTTTCTTTCTTTCTTTCTTTCTTTCTTTCTTTCTTTCTTTCTTTCTTTCTTTCTTTCTTTCTCTCTCTCTCTCTCTCTCTCTCTCTCTCTCTCTCTCTCTCTCTCTCTCTCTCTCTCTCAGAAAAATCTTCTTATGGCCTGACTAAAATGAAAAACAACAACAACAAAAACCAAAAAACTGGCTATTCCTATTCTAGGAACCCACTAAATCAGTTGTTCTCAACCTTTCTATTGCTGCAGCCCTTTAATACAGTTCCTCATGTTGTGGTGACCCCCCAACCAGAAAATTACTTTTGTTTCTACTTTATAACTGTAATTTTGCTACAAAATATCTAGAAACACAGATATTTATATTATGATTCATAACAGTAGCAAAATTACAGTTATGAAGTAACAACGAAAACAATTTTATGATTGGGCATCATCACAACATGAGGAACTGTATTAAAGGGTCACAGTATTCAAAGGTTGAGAACCACTGCATTAAATGAAGGACAATGTCTGGGGAGGTCTCCATATACACTGTGAGATAGGCTTTTACTTAATCCTGCTGTTTTTTAGTATAGTGCCCCATTTAGTGCTGGATGTCTCTCAGCTCAAAATCTCTATTTTACTCTCCTAAGAGAATAAATCCCAGTCTCCTGGCAAAATTGGAGGTGGGGAACAGTATTTATTTACCTGACTCCATGGAATACAAAAGGATGCTGGGGGTCTAATACTCCTTAAATGGACCTTGAACCAGTCCTGCTGCTTCCAGCCCTGATCATAGCCACAGGTTCGGCAGTAGCTGCTAGTGAGATAGCATTGGAGGAAGCAGAGATTACAAGGATACTTCTAGAATCATGTCTGTTGGGAAGCGTGTAGGAATGAGGTCATGAAGGAGCTGATGAATGAAAAAATAGCAAAGGTGTGTTTGTGGGACCTCAGGTTCAAAGGAGAGGTTCAGTGTTTGTAGCCTCGTGAGAGTTTGGGAGAACAAGAGGGTTGGATCCAGGAGAGCAGACTTGGGGATTCAAATGTTGTTCATGAATCAGGACCAAATGAGGAGGGAATTCCAATAAGAGGATTCTCTCCAGTTCCCATCACCCTCTGGCCCCCAGGATACTGTCTTTTCTCCTTTGCTCTCAGGTCATTCATGAGGACAGAACCCCGGAGGATAGACAAGAGTGGCCAAAGATTCTACAAAGAGAAAGTGACACAAGACTACACGAAGTGCAAACTCAGCCTGTGCTCAAAGCACCGACTTCCGATCTTCCCCCCAGCAGGTTCCTCAACACTTCCAGCTTCCATACCCTAATCCCATCCCCATCTATTATCCGCAGGTTTTCAGGAGACAACTACTTAAGACTGCCCCCAAATGTGTCCTCTAACTGCTATCATTGCCTGAAATTCCTTAACGAGATAAAAGCCCTCCCTGTGGCATCTAGAGATCAGTAGTATCTAGCCAGTTTCCCTGGGAAGGTGGACACACTGGAGTCACCAAAGTTTGAAAAGTGCTCAGGCTTTGCCGTTAGACTGGCAAGATTTAAACCCTGGTTCTGCATTTGCCTCCAAGGATGTGACTATGGCAAATTATTAGCTTTTTTGAGTCTCAGTTTCTATACTTGCAAGATTTAAAGAACAACATTCACCTCATAGGATATTTCTTAGAATTACATATATAATGGTTAAGTACCTACTATAGTTTCTGGTATGCAAAATAGACAGTCAATAATAGTAAAAATAGCAATAACTAATAGTAGAGTAACAGTAAGTAATGATGTTGTTAATGACACACACACACACACACACACACACAAACACAATAAAACTAAACAAAAACAAAAAGCCATCTTCCTAATTCTATTAGTTTCTCTATGTGCTGGACTTTGAATCTCTATCTGCCCCAAGACACTGTGGCAGGACTGTGTGCCCTACACAGCAGTTACACCCATGGCCTAAAGTTAACCACAGGTGCAACATTAATTAAAAACCCAGAATTACAGTTTTTCTAAAGTATCCCTTGGTTTTAAATAAAAATCTCAGTTGAATTTTAGTTTACAGAATTGATAAGGAAAAGTACTGATACATTTTCTAGATCACAATGCCTCAGACTCAGAAAATTTTAAAATTGCTGATCAGTGACACTTACTGGCAAACTATGGCATAGCAGCCTAGCTCTGTTAGACACTGTGAGAGGGAACAACTCATAACAATATCCCAAAGGCTGAGCATTATTAATAGTAAAGGTATTCAAGCAGAGCAGAGCACATTATCTTAGCAGGAGTAAAGTGAAGAAAACATGAAGGGAAGCAAGACATGTAATAAAAAAAAAAGTCTTCAGAGCCCTGAAATGCTAAAACACACCTGGAATAGCAGTTCATTCTAAGTCCTCCTCTAGCAAACATTTTCACTTCAACCTATTAGAGATTATCCTTCATTGTTGCAATTGGAATAGATGAGAAAATAAGATTAATTGCCATAATTCATTGTGTAGTAAGCTTATAGTACATATCTCTTTTATTAAATAAGAGCATGGCTCAGTGGTTGAACATTTGGTCCAGGATAGCTTTACAACACATAGTTAATTTCATGACAATCTGAGGTCACAGTCCTAAACGCATACATTATCCTATATTGCTGTTGCCTTGGAATTACTGTTGCAGTTAGATAATTTAAAAAAAAATTCAAACTTTTGAAAAGTTAAAAGAGTAGCACAATGGATATCTGTATAGTCTTCATCACATGTATCAAACACAAGGCCCGCGGGCCAAATCCAGCCCACCAGGCCTTGCAATGTGGCCCACACCGCGCTGTCATCACTGCACTCCACTGTCAGTTTATGACATTGTCAGTTTATGACTGATCAGTAAACCATTCGGCCCGCGATTTAGGCTGGATTTTAGATTTTGGCCCCTTCTCTGATTGAGTTCGACACCCCTAATCTAGATAATCAGTTATTAACATCACATTTAGGCATTCTTGTACATTAATATGATATCATTATCATAGTCAAGAAATTGAACATTGATAGAAGAAACTATTATTTACTATACTTTCCATATTAAAAATGTTCCAATTTTCCCAATAATGTCCTTTACAGCTCTTTGTTCATTTTTCTAAATCATAATCCAGTCAAAGATTAAGTATTGCACTTGATTGTCATATCTTTTTAGGTCTCCTTTAGTCTAGTACAGTCCTTCTGCACGCGTGCGCGTGTGTGTGCGAGCGCACACGCACACACACACACACACACACTTTTTCAAAACATTGACAGTTTTAAAGTCTATGTGATTTGATTTGAAGAATATTCTACAATGGGAAGTATCTGATTAATTTTATTTATTATATTCAGGTCAAAGTGTTTTGGCAAGAATCTATACATATAAAAGCCTAAGCGACCAGCCAACAACAGTAGCTATGATGCACACTGACCACCAGGGAACAGATGCTCAGTGCAGGAGCTGCTGAGCTGTGGTCACTTGTCAGCAGCGGTTCTCAGGTAATGCATCCGGAATCAGAGAGAAGGGAGTCTGATTCCAGGGTGCGACACTCGAGAATTGCCCTCTTGCAATCTGGGACCCCTTAGGGGATGTAGGAGAGAGGGTTTCGGTCTGATCCCCACAGGCCAAGCTGAGGAACCCTACCTGTATGTGAACTCCTGCACCAGGCCTCTCGTAGTATATAAGTGTCCTGGATGGATGGCTCAGTTGTTTGGAATGTCATCCCATATACCAAAAGGTTGAGGGTTCAATACGGGAATATACCTAGGTTGTGGGTTTGATCCCCAGTCAGGGCCTGCACAAGAGGCAACTAATCGATGTTCCTCTCTCACATCAATGTATCCCTCTCTCTTCCCCCTTTACCTTCTCTCTAAAAACCAATTTTACAAAACATATCCTAGGGTGAGGAGAAAAGAAAACAAGGAACAGTATGTAAGTGATGCTGTGTCCTTCCCAATGTACTCCATCAAACCCACATTTGTCCCATTATTGGTAATGCTCCCTGTGATCACTTCAGGTCATTTCTGCCATATTTCTCCATTACAAAACCACTTTGTTCCTTTGTAATTAATAAGTAATGTGTGGGTGTTAACTTTGAGTCCATGAGAATATTGCTTCCCCAAATTGCTGTTGTTTTTTAATCGCTGTAATTATTGTGCTCCCTCCCCAGCAGAATTGAACAGTAATGGGAGGACAGAGACATGGTCTTCATTCACTTCCCTATCTCTGTAAATCCCATTTGGCACCGGTTAATGATAATGAAGCCTTTGGCACTTTTTCCTATGGATGCACTTAGAGGCTAGAACTTCATTTAAAAAATGCATTACACCAAAGCACATTGAAAGCAATTGCCAATACTCAATTACTCGGGCATCACTTCATCACTGTAGATACTCTTAAAGGCAATGCAAGGGGGTTTTGAATATCCTGAAGGTGAAAACTTGTCTACAATAGAAGAAGCTCAGAAACCCTCAGTGACTCCCAAGAACTACTACTCTACAATCCACACTCCTTCCCCTGGCATTCAAGGCCCTATGGCAGTGGTCCTCAACTTTTCTAATGCCACAACCCACAGGTTGAGAACCGCTGCTGTAGAGCCTAAGACCATTGAAAAACACAGATCTTTACATTATGATTCATTAACAGTAGCAAAATTACAGTTATGAAGTAGCAACAAAAATAATTTTATGGTTGGGGGTCACCACAACATGATGAACTGTATTAAAGGGTCACGGCATTAGAAAGGTTGAGAACCACTGTCCTATAAGATTGGCCATGTCTTTTATCCTGTCTCCCATGACTCCCTTTCATATCCCCTCTTCCACAATCCCCATGCTTTGCCTTTGCTTATTCTAATTCCTCTATCCTGAATGACCTGATCTCCACCACAGAACTTACAGACTTCACTTAGCTTTGCAGTCCAGGGCCAAATGTTTGCTCTTCCACAAGCTTTTGTTGGGAGAGTAACCACCCCCTTCCTGAGTTCTCTCAGTCTCTGACACTTAGGGCTCCTGGTACATGTTGTTGTCTGTGTGTGTCTTATCTCCCTAGAAGGCTGAGGTCAGGACTGCGGCATCCGAACAGCACACTGGGCATGTGTTTAAGACATCAACAAAGTTAAAGCACCAAAATACTTTTGAAACGATTGGATATATTAAGAAAATTAAGCGCTTGAGTAGTTATCACGAGAAAAATCAGAACTGACTGGTATTCCTCATAAATATTTATAATGTAATACATTTTTATTTTGAATTACATATAGTGAAGGGGTGGGGGGAGTTCTACAATTCTTAGGGACCTATATATTTTAATCTGGTCCTGGCTGAAAACTCCAAGCACGGAATTCATCTAACTTCTTCCTTCGCCCAAGGCCCCGTGCAATGTGCTACGCATGGTAACTGCTCCATAAGGAGGTGCCGGATGACTGAGAGAAGACTGAGAGCTCCACCAATTGATCTTCTCCTTTGAAGATGGAATGACTTTCTCCCACTCTGCTATCCCACCACCCTTGGCACATCTTATCAGAAGAAAGAGACCAAAGCCCTCTGTAGCTAACCACTTTCAGAGAACAAAAATGTACTTTCAGACCTCTGACCTTCAGCCACATGCTGGCACATTTGAATTCAAAACCTTTCCTGGCCTTCCATACAAGAGCAACTCCATCGTGTGTGAAAACTGGAACGTCCTATAGATGATGACAACTGGAGGGCACTCTCATTCCGTTGGCCATGTTTGGGGCCACTTGGCACCACTCAGGAGATATATTCATATACAACAGAGTCCGAGTGGTCATGTCCTCTGGGCAGCCTCAATTTCCAATCAGGGCTCGATCCCCAGTAGGGGGTGTGCAGAAGGCAGCCCATTAATGTGTCTCTCTCATTGATGTTTTTATCACTCTATCCCTCTCCCTTCCTCTCTCTCTAAAATCCAATAAAAATATTTAAAAATAAATCTGATTCTGGATTTTGAAGCCCTCTATTGCCACAGAGTCTCCCTATTTCAAACACGTGGGTCATGTCCCACATCCTATGAGAGGCCACTGGCTGGCACATCTCAAAGAGGCTCTGGTGATGAAACTTATAACACTCCATCTCCCGTCAATGCAAAGCCCACCTCAACCTCCACACCACCAATGCACTTGTCTTCTCTGCTGAGCCTCCAGCTCCTGCCTCTCAAAGTATCTAATCTGTTTTGTTCAAGACAAGGGACAAGAGGGCTTTAAAGAATGGGAAGTCAGCTAATTTCCTAGGACATTTACACATAAAACAATGTGCGTCTGCAATGACATTTCTTCTGGGGCTGCTCACAGAGAACATCATTTACTTTTGTGTAGAGCTTAAAAGGTGGTTGTTCTTTTGCTGTAAGTGGGACCGAAAATGTGTTTCTAGACACTTAAAGGCTCCCGTTTGACTAATTCTGGTGGAACTTTTAGAAAGAAAGCATCAGGCTTGAGTGGGGCAGAGATGGGAAATAAGACCAGTGGGGCTGGTGGGCCAGTGGGCAGCTCAGACCCTTAGCATTGGCCTCAGCATGGGTTCAGGGAGGCTGCTGAGTGTGAGGGGCCTCTCCCTGGGAGATCTGTGATCACAGAGGTTGAATCAGAAACAGGAGAGGGAGTTTCCTAAAACACCTTAACTCAAAGAGAATCTTGGACTCAAATCTGCTCGGTGATTCCCACATTGCAGGAGGGAAAACTGAGGTCGCTTATCTCAGGTTCCTCAGGGAGTGAGTTTGGGAGTGTGGCATTGAAACAGCGTTAGGTTCCTGGCACTCCCAAGCTCACTCCTGCAGTTGCCTGCCCCAGGTTGACCATCCTGGGAAGTCACTTCTGACTTGCAGGCTGAAGCTCCCCACATGGGTGACACAGACCTAGGCCTTCACAGAGCAGCATCCTGAACTGTCCCCCAGGAAGGAGCATCCATGAGCACTGCTTTTGCAGTGACAATGGGTGGCAGGTCTCCCTAGTGGCCTAAGAGTCACCGATCCTGGCATTTCTAAATGTGGATGAGAAAAAGACCAATCACACTGAGAAATCTGTTTCCTAACAGTGAAATGTTACATTTCCTATTGTTTGTCACTAATCAGGCTCTGGCCACAAGCCACCAGTCCTAAATCCCACTCCCACTCTTACCCTATAAATAACAAACTTGAAAAAGCTGTCAAAAGACTACTAGACATCCACCCCAGGGCTGAGCTTGGTCCCATCTCCCAGAGATGCCAACCTGGCTGCTGGAAGTGGGACTAAAGAACACAGAGATAGAACTATGGCCACCCAGAACCCAATAAAATGCTGGGGGTAAGAGAAAGCCAAAGTCTGATTGCTCATCGGACAGGAATCCAAAAGGAGGCCTAACCCCAGAAAAGAATTTAGCCATGGGAAAAGGCAGATCCCATAAAGTGAAAAGCTATCATTTATTAGGGGCCTTGTCCAACAAGCGCAATATGCCATGTCTAGATTCAGATGCTGGGCTCAGGTTCTAAACATGCTATTTCTTAGTTGTGGAGTTTTGAGCAAGTCATGTCACCATTCTATCTCGGGTGTCCTAGCTATAAAAAAAAAAAAAAAAAGAAAGAAAGAAAGTTATGGTCCCTTTCCTGGGATATCACGAAAATGAAATGAGGTCATCCCTGCAAAATGCTTGGTCCACAGATGATAAGTACCCAATAAATGTTAGCTATCATTGGGAATCTTCACAATAGTCCAGGAAGGCAGAATCAGTATTCCCATTTTGCAGACAAATACACTGGATGCGGGGAGCTTGGACTGTATCCGAGGTCACACACCTGTAAGAGGCAGAGACAGTTTGTAATCAGGGTCTCTGTCTGCTCACAAGCCCTATGCTCATTCCATGGGAGAGCTACTACCCCTCAGACCCAGTAAATAAAACCAACACAGCCCCTGCCCTCACAGACCTGACATTATAGCAGGCAGAGAGACAGACACAGAAACAAACAGAAAACACCTCAGGTGGAGCGAAAGAAGCTTCGATTTAAATTCACAGCTCTGCACTTAGTGTCACTAGAAAAGTTATCCGACCCCTCTGATCTCCATTTCCTATCAGTAATGAGATCCACCCTCAGACAGGGCTGAGCACCCAGCATGCACTGACACACAGTAGGCCTCAGTAAGCAGTAGCTGTCTCCACTACCATTGCAGCATATAGATGAGCTAAAGCCCACAGAGACACCAAGGCCATGCCTGATGTTGGCCGACCAAGCTACATGTCCAGGCAAGGTCAAACAGGCCACTTGAAGGTCACTGTGGGACAACTGGACTGCCCAAGTGAGATCTGAGATACGGCTTCCACTCACCCAAACCTACTGGGATTGCCAACCCTGTTAGCGTTAACGTATCATTGCATTGCTGTGTGAGAATGCTTTTTTTCACCCTGAAAGAAATAAAGAGGGGGATGTATGCATACATATAGATTCATTTTATTCAAATAAATGAGTATTTGTGGTGTTTTAATTATCCTCAGCTAACTAATGGCCAAGCAGGCCCTTACATACAGCTCTGTCTTCCCTGCTGTGGGGCTGCGCAAATACTTCAAAACCAAGCAGTCACTCCCTTCTCCATTTCCCTGAGAGAGGCTGGCTACCTGGGTGAGGCTGGGAGTCACAGAGCTCCTGTGGCAACCCTCAGTCCCAGGCCTGCCCCCACTGGGACACCTAGAGTCCCTTCTTCTCACTCCCTACGATTCCTACCCCCAGCCCTTGAGCTTCAAAACCTACTGAGAAGAAGGCTTGACACCATTCTCACCAAGGTGAGAACACTGGTAACTCTGCAAAGGGAGCCTCCTAAGAAAAGAAATCTCACTTTCCCATGATTACCAGCTTTAGCTAAAAGGGATTCTGCAGTGAAAGTGGGCTGGAAGGCATCCTGGGAGAGTCAGGCTTGCCCAGGCCCAGTACCCAGTCTGGCCTGGTTAGCCAGCCCTGCTCAGAAAGGCTGTCTCCCTCTCACAGTCCCCAAGATGGCAGAGCCCCAAAGATGCTGGCAGAAGGTGCCACCTTCCCACAGGATGCCAAGTTCCAGAGAACTTCCCAGGAGCCATGCCACACCAGGTTGACTTTGGCTTTGGTTACACAAGATCCTGCCTATCCCAAGCTGGAGCCCCTATTGCACCAACCAGTCGGTCAAAAGCTCTTTCTTTGCATTTGCCCAATACAAACACCAACTGCACTGCATGGCTGAAAACGCCAGTGGCGGGATACGTAGTGTTTGTTACTTAACTAAATTGTAGAGGAAATGATGTGTGAATGAGAAAATGCTAACACAACGTGGATCATTTCTGACAGCTTCCATTACCGTTTTGTTTAGTTAAGCACTTGTGCATTCTAATGAACTGTCTCGTGAAATTATTAATTGGATTTGGGTTTCCAGGGGTTTCCACTGCCCTGAATCCTTTATAACACAGACAATGTGTCGTTGGGCGTCTGGATTACAAAGGTTGGTTTTCTACTCAAAACTGCTGGGGCCAAAGCCCAGAATCAACTAGATCCTGGTGTCTAAACTGAAACAGGGAAAACAGCTCTTGGTCTTCCCATAAAGTTGAAGACACAAAGAAGCAACTTCTGGAAAACACAGGAACATAGAAGAAGACTGATGTAGGGGCACTGCGGTCTGTGGCTTTTATTAGGAAAGGCCTCCCGTTGAGAAATGAGCCTGAAACAATAGATCGATGGTCCAGGAGCGGAGCATCAGTCATTCGGGTTAGGGGGGAGCTCGGGACCCATCAGCATCTTCTAAATACAGGCCAGGAAAAACTGGAAGGAGCTCCAGGCCCATGTCCCTCAGAACATTCTAGGGTCTGCTCTCCAGGCTTTGACGGTATCAGCGGTACTGCCAGGCTCCTTCTGCCCATTCCCTCTCCAAGGACGTTGTTACAGCAGCTAAAAGATCCTACCAGCTTCCCTGATGAAACCAAACGCGGATCTTCTGCTACTGACAATGGAAGGGACACTCCACACAGAGAACAAAGAAGTCCCATACCCGGCTTGTGTGGCTCAGTGGTTGAGCATCAACCTATGAACCAGGAGGTCATGGTTTGATTCTCGGTCAGGGAACATGCATGCGTTGCTGGCTCAGTCCCCAATGAGGGGTGTGCAGGAGGTAGCCATTCATTAATTCTCTGCCTTCATTAATGTTTCTATCTTTTCTCTCCTCCCTTCCTCTCTGAAATCAATAAAAATATATTTTAAAAAATAAAGTATCGCCGAAGTCGGTTTGGCTCAGTGGTAGAGCATCGATCTGCGGACTGAAGTATCCCAGGTTTGATTAAGGTCAAGGGCATGGACATTGGTTGCGGGCACATCCCCGATGGGGGTGTGTGCAGGAGGCAGCTGGTCGATGTTTCTCTCTCATTGACGTTTCTGGCTCTCTGTCTCTCTCCCTTCCTCTCTGTAAAAAAATCAATAAAATATATTTTTTTAAAAATAAAATAAATAAAGTATCTTCTTCACTAGTGTTTTCGCCTTTTATAAAACATTTCAACTCTCTGTGCCAGCTGTGACTTGAAAGTGTCAAAGAAAAGTGTCATGAAGGGAGAGACTGAGTCCAATTCATTGATGCATTTCCTTTGCTTAGCACAATGGTTGGCAAACTGTGGCTGGCGAGCCACATGCGGCTCTTTGGTCCCTTGAGTGAGGCTCTTCCACAAAATATCATGACCTGGGCAAGTCTATTTTGAAGAAGTGGCATTAGAAGAAGTTTAAGTTGAAAAAGTTGGCTCTCAAAAGAAATTTCAATCGTACTGTTGATATTTGGCTCTGTTGACTAATGAGTTTGCTGACCACTGGCAGACACTGGTGTGGAGTGGTTCTCAGTTTACATGTTATCAGTCAGTTTTGCTGTAACAAATACTCACCACCACCCCCAATCAGTGATTTAGAAGAAGAGCATTTATTTCTTGCTTATATTAAAGCTGCAGGATGTGTAAGTCAGTTGTAGTTGCTACTGAACTCTGCTAGATTCTGCTGCTCCATGTGTCTTTCTGTTCCAAGGCACAGGCTGAAGAAGCAACTCCTATTTGGGCCGTTTTCCTGGGAGAGAAAAAGAGCAGCACAAGTCTTCTGTGCAATGGCTCCAAGGGTTCTACTAGGACACAGCTTACATTGCATCCCAGGGCCCAGTGGCAGTGTTGGCCGTGCTGGGGGTGGCCCTCCACTGAAGGAAGACGTGGGGGGAGGTATATAACTGAGAGCCTGGCCCTCTGGCCCTCTTGGAAATGCCAAGGGCTGCCCACTCTTTTCGAAATTCTCTCTGATTGTATCAGCCAGTGCTGTTGCTGTTGCTGTTGTCCTGGCGCATTTACCAACTTTCCCAAGGAAGCCATGTATAAGGTTGTTGAGTATCAGCTTTGAAACTAAACTTCTTGGGTTTGATGACCTCCAGCTTTCTGTTACCACTGTAGAGGCAGTCCTCGGGTTACATCGGACTCAATGTATGTCATTTCATGGTTATGTCGCCATCTTCCATTTATTTATATTAAAAAAAAATTCCATCATTTCGATGTATGTTTATGTTTTTTATTATTTATTTACCACAAGTAAAGGTCAGGAATTGTTATCTTTCTTTTAAATTTTTTTAATGTTTCTCTTCATTACTGCTGTGTATGTGCTCCATGTGAGTGACGTAGGTGCTTATGTAGATGGGTTCCGACTTACGGCAAAAATCGCGTTATGTCATGCTGTAGGAACGGACCTCCCATGTAACCCAAGGATCTACTGTACTTGGAGCCACCTACTTAACTTCTATAAGCCTCAGTTTTCTTATCTGCAAAATGGGAGTGGTTATAAGAACTTCCTCATAGGGTTGTTACAGTAAAGGAGATAATCCAGGCATTCACTAAAGGGACAAAATGTTGGAAGCAAAGAGAACAATGGTATTCTAGGCAGGGTATCAAGCACGTACAAAGCCATAAAGAAAGCATGCAATCAAAGAAGAGCAAGCAATGGATATGGTTGAAAGGAGCGAGACAAATATGTGATGGCTTCTCTTAGGTGACATTTCCCCACAATCCATGGGGCTGGTCATGGACTGTGGGTAAGGGAGTGTCAGTGTGATAGTGACATAGTATGATTTTGTGAATAAATTTGCAGATTCTTAAAAGTAGACTCCTGAGGTCCTTGATGCTACTTTACAAACTGGATTGTTGGTCCATTTATAGTATTATGGATACTTCTTTTTCTTATTGTCCTACTGCTATAAAAATCAGAATGTATCAAGTTATTCACAGAAGTAATAAATGCTATATCATTCTTCCTTTTAAAAAGCATACTTGTCAGGATAAACTGGATTAGAATGCAGTAATAAAAACTTAAAAACACCCCAAACATCAGTGGCTTACACAATGAAAGTTTATTTCTTCCTCAGGCTACATATCCATCAAGAGTCAACCAGGAGTTCCCGTGTTGTCACTATCAACCTCCCACAGGAATCCAGGCTGATGGAGCACCTGCACCAGTGACCCTGGGTCGACGGCAGAGAGAAAAAAGAACAAGGTGGAGCACAGGCTAGCTCTTAACACTTCCACCTGGAAGTGATACATGCCATTTCTGTTCACATCTTCTTGGCCAAAATAAGTCACATGGCCACACCTGGTGTCTGGGGGCAGTGAGAAGTATAACCCTCCAACAGGAGCACATCAGACCTCACTGAGCAGCAACATAGTCTTTGGTACACCACACACTAAGCTGGCTAGCTTCTTCCACGTCTGTGATCGTGTTTCACCTACAATATGGCAGCTCTCATTTGATGTAGATACCTCCTCCCAGAGAGAGTTCAGCACAGGGATTAGATTTTTCCTTTTAGAAATGGATCTCTCAGCCCTGGCTAGTGTTGCTCAGTTGGTTGAGCATACCCCATGCACTAGAAGGTTGCTGGTTCAATTCCCCATTAGGACAGGTGCCCAGGTTTTATTCCTGCTGGGGGTCCTGTAGAAGGCAGC
Source organism: Pipistrellus hanaki (assembly GCF_964339955.1). NCBI lineage: Eukaryota > Metazoa > Chordata > Mammalia > Chiroptera > Vespertilionidae > Pipistrellus > Pipistrellus hanaki. Next base: position 49,587,277 of record NC_140511.1, read on the forward strand.
TGATCAAAGTTTTTCTCTCACATCAATGTTTATCTCTCTCTCTCTATCTCTCTCTATCTCTCTATCTCTCTTTCTCCCTCCCTCCTTTCTCTCTAAGATCAATAAAAACATTTAAAGAAAGAAAGAAAGAAAGAAAGAAAGAAAGAAAGAAAGAAAGAAAGAAAGAAAGAAAGAAAGAAAAAAAGAAAGAAAAAAAGAAATGGATCTCTCAGGTTTTGGTACCAGATTGCCAATGACTCAGTGTTCCCAGCCAAGAATGCTTCAATCTGTGTCTGAACGCCTTGCACTACTACGATCCTTCTGAAAGTCTTAATTATCTTGGAGATGCCCCCACCCTGGACTAAGGATGGAGCCAAGAAGCATCTGCTTCTACCTCCACTTTGACTCTTCTCTGCATAAAGAAAAAAAAAACTGGCAAAGAATCTCTATTTTATTATCTGAGGCACTTTTAGATCAAATGTCACCTATCATTCGCTTTCTATGCCTGCAGATAACTTGTTTGCCTTGCAAGTCTCCAGTCTGATGCAGCCAACTCATTTCAGCACCTAACAGAAACAACAATTATTATTCCTAGTGGTTCTGCAATTAACAGATTTTTCCTCAGTAAATGTCCTCAGAGCTTCGTTCACCTGAACTGTAAACAGATGACACAAAGCTCTGTCTCCACCGCCACAGTTCACTGGTGAGAGGTGCCAGGCCATGAGCAATGACACATAAAATATTTAAATATACACGCACATATATTTTTAAACCATAAATCTAGAAGTACTTATAAAACCAGATTTCATTGCCTCTGTCCTATTTTCTCACACAGAGCTTTCTGGGCATAATAAATACCCTCCCCGCAACTTTGCCTCACCCCATCAAGCCAGGCATCTACAGTGAGATATTTCCTATTTACTGCTAATGGACACTGAATATTCTCTATTTGCTTTACCTGTGGGTGGTAAAAGCCTGTCAAACTCCAAGACAGACAGCAGAGTCCCTCTCATGGCCACCATCAAAACCACTAAAACTCTAGATGCCAGGAAGGCAGATGGCTGGATATTTACTGGGCACTGCCTATATTCTTGACACTGCAGTAAGCACTTCACCTGGGTTCTCTCACTTAATCTCATGGCAACCCCATGAAGCAGGTCCTATGATTACTCCATGTTACAGAGGAGAAAACTGAGACCTAGAAAGTGCTACAGAGAGACTGTAGAGAGTAGGAGGCATATGAATAAAGTATTAAAGGATAATTAGGAACTAGCCAGAAGTTCAAGAAGGGAGACCACCCAAACAAACTGAACAGGGGGATAAAGGCATGGAAATGAGAAAGAATACTGTGTGTTTGGTGAAAGCTGCAGACCAGGGTTTCTAAAGCACAGGGTAATTAGATAGAACTGGCCAAAAACCAATGTGGGAAGGTTAGCCAAAGTCAAATTGTAAAGGGACTCAACTGTTACACTGAAGAGTTTGGCCTCTGACTTCAGGAACTGAACAAGCAACAAAGGAGGGAGGTGAGCTGGTGTAAGACAGTAGGAGTGGTGAGGACTGTGGCAAACTGGAAGGGATACAACTTTCGATTGTAAAGGCATTCAAATTATTATTTTTTAAGTGTGAGCTGAATTTGGCCCTTATGGCATTAGCTTGCAAACTCTTCTAGGAAGTCAGAAGCTGATGAGGGAATTGAGAGGGCAGGGCGGGGCGAGGATAAACTCCTGACTCCACTGTGGGGCAGGGTGGAGTTATCCTCCATTTTGTGTAACTGGACCCTAGCCCAATCAGGGTCAGCCAAAACAGTGACATCACCACAGGAGTAAAACCCCAGGGCTTGGCGAAATTTGCTCTCACTTCGGCCATGCTGTCGGCGTGAGTGGGACAGAGCCCATGCTAGCATGGAAGAGGCTCTTTTGTTTATTGCATCGGACTCAGCTCCCTGGTGGTCCTTGGGGATCACGAAGTCTGGGCGTAACAGGAATTAATTAGGGAACTACATGGCTAGGTCTCTTTTTGGCAAAGTTGATGGCAAAGCTTTAATGTTTCTGCCATCGAGAGAAGCACACAGGGCTTTGTTATATATTCATGTCTGGATATAACAGCCTCTGCAGTGTCACAGGAATGACCAACAGCTCCAGGAGGTCCTAAGACTGGTACCTGCCCCCATTCTGCACCAGGACACCCACTGATGCATGAGGTCACCAAGTACCACGTGTGATGGTGAATTTTGTGTCAACTTGACTTGACCATGGAGTGCCCAGATACTTGGTAAAACCTTATTCTGGGTGTGTCTATGACAGTGTTTCTGGATGAGATTAGCATGTGAATGAGTAGGCTGAGTAAAGTAGCCGGTCCTCCCCAGTGTGTGTGATCCTCATCCAATCAGCTGAAGGCCTGAATAGAACCAAAAGGATGGTCCTCTTGCAGGTCACAGGGAGCACTTCTTGCCTGCCTGCCTGAGCTGGAAGATCAGTGTTTTCCTGCCTTTGGACCAGAACCAAAATGCTGGCTTTTGTTGGGTCTCATACCTGCTGCTTTCAGAATGGAGTTCCATCAGCACTCCAAGGTCTCTAGCTTGCCTACTGCAGATCTTGGAACTTGTCAGCCTCCATAACCATGGGGCAGTTTCTTATAATAAATTATATATACATATTACACACACACACACACACACACACACACACACACACGCACACGCGTGCGCACACACACAATAATACACCGGGTCAAGAAGGAGCAGGCCAAAATCGAGTCCCTTCAACATCAGAGCTGGCAGGGCAGCTCAGGCAGCATGGGGACTCACCTGTGCCTGAATGGGACTGGTTCTCTCATATATGTTGAAGTTGCCCCTCAGCAAGGAAAACTTAAAACAAAGGCAGGAGAAAGGAGCTACCCCCTTATTGAACACCTACTGTATGCCAGTTACATAGCTAGTGTCTTTTCATAATGTTGATTTAAACCTCACAACAATTCTAAAAGATAGGCATGAATATCCTCACTTCACAGTTTAGAAAGTAGGTTCGGGGCTTTGACCTGCATCCCATAGCTAGCCTAGCTGCAACTATGGTTCAGTCTGACCATAGAGCCTGTGTTCTCTGCACCCCTATCCTACTTCCCTGACTAAGCACCTCCAATAAGGACAAAAGAACACTCATGAGTGGGGAGAGGACAAGTTTGATCACATCATGCAAATTCCAGTGTATGCAGTGCAGTCTCAGTGTCTACAGTCACTAGCCCTTCAGGGGAAGTGAGCAGCTGGACACGGGCCCATTGAGGGGCATGATTGAGTGTAAAAGATACCTCTAACCCTTGCATTTGAGAGTCACGCCAGCCTGGGATTCTTTAGGGGGCTTGCTGCTCTAGAAAAAGCCAACCTGGCCCTCATCCTTAGTATTTCTGTGATCCTGGGGGCTCTGGCTCTCGGATGTGTGCCTCCGGCCCCAGAATTGGCTGGGTACCCAGGGCACAGAGTCACAGCTTTGTCCCCACTTTGTCCTGAGCAAGTAAGTCTAAGTCATCCAAAAGGGGAGCAAGTAAGTCTAAGTCACCCGCTGGGAGCTGCAGATACGAGCAGCAATCTCCTTGAATAGGTTTACCTGTCTGACCAAACCTGATCTGTGTGTGTGTGTGTGTGTGTGTGTGTGTGTGTGTGTGTAGCTGTCTGTGTCTGTATATGAATGTGCATGTATAGAGTATTGTGTGAGGCAGTGTGTATTGTGAGAGAATGTGTATGGAATAGAGAGAGCCTGCATTCAGGTGTGTGCATGTGTGTGAATATATATATATAAATGCGTTTACTGTGTGTATTTGTGTGTGAATGTGAGTATGTAAGTGTATGACTGCTTAGGGGTGCATGCTTGTGCATGAGTGGGTACATGTGTGCAGCTATCCTGGTATTTCACACTCAGTATGCATCTTCTACAGAAACACTCCTGTACCTGAGGAAGTGCTGACCGGGCCTCACCACTGCAGGACTCTTGGACAGGGCAGCTGGGCGAGGGCTCAGGTAACACAGATCTACCTGGATCTCACCGGGGCAGCTTTTTCTGGAGCCAAGACCTTCCTCATTCCCCAGAGCTGGTGTGCCAGGCCCTCACCCTCTCTTCCCCACACTGACTCATGCACAGGCATGGGCTTGCAAGGCCAGGCTAGCCAGAGAGAAGCCCAGGAAACAAAAATTCCTGGCCTAAAATGGTCAGGGAGGGTAACTCGCTCCCTGCCATCATTAACATACACTCAATAGCTTAAGGCAATTTTTAAATGAAGTGAATTAAAACCCTCCCTCCACAGGAACCCAAAGGCAGGGCCCTTCCCTGGGCTGCTGACAGGGGTGGGGGGGTGGGGGGCTGTCTCTGCCTACAGGAGAGGCATCCAGGCACGGGACAGGCTCTATCAACAATAGCAGGGCAATACCATCTGAACCAAAATCCAAACACCCCTCTGGGCAGACATACCCAACCTGAAAATGGGCACTTTTCATTTGAAAAAGGCTCAATAGCTTTGCTACCCTGGGTGCATTTTGCAGTTAATCCTTCTGGAAGCCAACCTGCTCGAAGCAGGTGTGGTGCTGTATCCACTGAGGAAAAGGGGAGAACAGAAAACTGATCTTATAGTTGTGGAGCCCTCCCAGGCCATACCAAGCAGAGAATGGAGACGGAGCTCCCAACCACCATTCACCTGAACTAAACCCTCCATGGCATCCCTCCGTGTTCACATCCCAGGGCCACTCTGGTCAGCTGTGTGGCCGACGGAGAAGAGCATTAGAGATTTCCTCAGCCAATAGGGCAGACTTACTACTGTCCTTGCCAAGGTCCTATGGAAAACAGGAAGAGCTTCCTGAAGAGCTTCTTCGAGGCTGGCCAAGTCAAAGCCAGGGGGGTGTTAAGTGGCAGGTCAAGGGCTCTATGATAGGCTGATGCACGGCTGAGAATTGAAGCAGCAGAAGGACTGACTAGCTAACAGCCCTCAGCCAACCCTCCCTCTCAGCAAGGCTGAGCAGGGACTCAGACCCAGATCACTTGCAGTCCGTGTCACTGATAGAAACTGAAATGCCAGCTGAGTAGATGGCAGTGTGGGTGTTGCATAATTGTGCAAATAATAATAATAACTGGAACAATAACTAGAGGCATCCTTCAGAAGGTCAGATGGCTCAACATTTGGGGTCTGCTCAGGGCCAAAGCTGGGCCTGTGCACACTTGCACCATCCTGATGACCAGCATGTCGCCCTAGACCCCTGTTTATCCCTGCTAATCCTCAGCCTTTAGGTAACCTCAGGCCCCTAACAATATTACAGTTGTCTGGGTTCAGAAATACCTGCCTATCTTGCCAAAGCTAGAAAGACTCCTGTTGAACTGCCCTCAGGAACCAGCTCCAACCTCACAGCAACCCATCCATCATGTGTCACTACCTGCTGTGTACAGGGCGAATGGGGCCTGGCCAAAGGCACCAACATCCACACAAATGGCAAATGATAGAGTGGAACTCAAACCCAGGTCTTCTCAGCTCTAAACCGTGCTGTCTTTGCCATAAGCAAGAATACCAATGTCTCCCAGCCCATTCAATGCCACAGTGCTCCTTAGCCTCAATGCTGAGACACGTAGGTCTCCCTGAGGAGCCACCAGGGGTGAGGTGAGTCACTCAGAGACAGACATGTGTAACATCTCCAGATCAGAGGATCTGGGGTCCACAGCACTGAGTCTCACTGTGGGCACCCCAATCTCTCCATGCTGCCTGCTCTCCACAACAGGTATTTAATAAGCCTCATTTATACAATCATAGCATTGCATCTGACTTTTTCCCTGCACTTTCAGTAACTAAGTCACAGATGAAAGAAACAGAATGGAAATGTTATCCAATCGTGGTTTTGCTCCACGAATGTCTGTGCATCCGATAGTTTCTCCCATCATTTCTGATGGACTCCTCTCCTCTCTGCCTCATTACCTCCTGCTCTCCTTTGTGCTCCTAAACAAAAACAATGTGGGCACAGCCCGGGCTTGCTCACTGCCCACCTGGCAGAGGGAGCAAGAAGGGACCTATCACTCCACAGGCCCCTCAGGGCATGACAGTACGAAGACCTAACATGGACTGGGCTCTTACTAGGTGCCAGAACTATGTGCTGTCTCAGTCCTCAGCATCCCTAGTGCTATCACCTTACTTGACAGTTAAGAAAATGGAAGCCTGAGAGGCCACACATCTGGAAAGGGATGAAGCCGAGATTTGTACTGAAGCACCCAAACCCTGGCATCCAGGCCTTTGACCACAGCCAGTCAGCACTAACCACCGCCAGTGGTGATCCTCATCACCAAGCTGATGGCTCCTGAGGCTAATTTCAAAGAGGCAGAGGATGACCATGAGGCCTCCCTGCAGGCCAAACCTGGAGGCAATGGAGACCATGGTAGGTGTAATATGAAAGGAGGGGAGAGCCACTGACCAGATATTCGGTCTTACCCTTACCTTGGGTAATGGTTTTCAATCCTTCATTCAGTGAGTCATTCATCAAACATTTACTGGATACCTGCTCCATGGCAGACCCTGTGCTGAGTGCTGCTGATGCAAAGGTAAATGTGACACAGTACTGTCTTCAAGATGCTTAGCCAGTCAGCCAAACATATGAGAAGGTGGTGGCTGAGCCAAAGCTACCAACACACCCGCCCACTGAGGTGCAAGTCTATCTCTGCCCAACACATGGCTACCTCTCCTGCCATTCTGCGTGACCTGAAAACTGTCGCCTTTTCCCCAATCCATCTTCTTCCCACTGGCGTTTCCCTTGTTTTAATTAGCAGACAAACAGAACCTGTGCAACTGTTGCCAGTTTCTTGATGGGTTCTTCATGCTGTGTTTACAAATGCAACTACAGACACAAATTACTCTGGCCACCTGTCCTGTGAGATATGCCGGCGCCTTGAATGTTGATGCTGCTGCGCTTCTGTATGCAGCATGGCCCATAATGAGTCTGCCCACGTGGACTACAGCATGGGAGGGAGACATGCAGCGGAAACAATGGGGGCAAGGAGTCAGCATACCTGGCTTGGCTACCATCTCCCAGTGCCCCAGGCAAGGCTGTTAACCTCTTTGAACTTTCAGTTCCTTATCTTTAAGTTGAGGGAACTAGACAAGGAGCTCCATCAGGTCCCTGCCCAAGTCCCATGGTGGCTCTCAATCCACAGTGTGGTGCTTTTGATAAAAGCAAGTGTAAAGAGCAAGTGTAAAAAGCTTTTGGGGAGGCAGATGCTGGGCCCTGGCTGCCTGGAAACCTAAGTTCTCTTGTGTCTGGGTCAGAGCATGTGATCTGAGCGAGCAGGCCTGGCAATTCCTGGTTCTGGGCTGAGCAGCTCCAGGCCATCAGTTATTCATCAGTAATACGGTGGTAATAATACTTTCCTCCTTGGGTTGGTGAGAAAATTGAGATAATGTGATTTTTGAGCATAGTAAAGCTCTAGGTGCAGTCTTCTGTGTTATTTTTCTGTACTGCCTTTGTTGTCCTTTGGGGCCAAGTTCCAGTCTCCTAGGGTTGGCTCCGCTGTTTCCATGGGCTCCAGTTTCCAGGGCTGGGCTCTGAGCTCTGAGCTCATGCCACTCCCTCCCAGCGAGCAAAGACCTGCTCTGCTGCCAGCCGGGTGACTAGGCCCAGCTAGGCCAGGCCACCTGAGCTCCGGAAGCCTGCCCTGAGGTCTGCCTGCTGACACGCATGCAGTGACCTCCACCTTGTGTTCCGCCATCTCAGTGACCCAAGTCCACCCAGTCTGCACAGCGGGTGCATTTCCTGCAGGCCACACCCGCCCTTTGCATCTTAGGGACTAGCTACCTCATGGAGCTTCAAGTCCCCACCCACTTCCTGTCCAAACACACACACAGTAACTCAGGGGCTGGCCCAAGTATACTGTCTCAATCTGTGTTTTCTTGCTAGCTGTTCCTAACTGTATTTTTAAGGAGCCTCCATAGGGAAACTGAATTATCAAGACATTAGCCTAGATTGAGTGCATGGAAAAGACTACTCAGAAATAATAAAAATGAAAAAGCTTATTGAGTTCTAGGTACCTTATATATTGTACATTACCTTACTGAACTTGATGCAACAACTCAGTGAGGTAAGTACTATTATTATCTTTATCCTACAGAGGAGGATTAGACTGGCGAGCAAAGTTCCCAAGATCATACAGCTAAAAGGTGCCAGCCCAGGCTGCCCAGCCAGGTCTGTTTACCCCAAGGCCCCTGTGCCAAGCCCCACTGCTATCCTGCCTGCCAAAGGAGGCAAAGCTGGCTCTGACCTGCAGGGAGGGAAGCGAAAGGGAGGAGTGTGGCTTCCCTCCCCTTGTCTTTGGTCATCACTGAAGGTCAGATGGACACTGCCATTCTGGCTGCTGCTAGTTCCTCCCTTTCTTTCCTCAGATTCTTCCTCTACACTCTGTCATCGAGGAAACCAAGACCTGTAGCAACTCCATATCCTAGAAATAAAGACTGAGACAAAAATTAGTCCCCTGGCCCCTGCATGCCCCCCTAGATCACAGCTAGAATGATTCTGCAAAGAGAAGGCTTTTGGAGTTTGCTAATGGGGTTTGACCAAAATGACATTCAGCTTCACATGTGGTGGCCACAGACATGGCTTCTTCTACCACTACAGTGGCTTGTTCCTTCCTGCTTCACAAAGTGGTGCTTCAAGGCAGAATTTTATGTTGGGAAAGAACAGGGCTCGGCTGAATACAGTCAGCACCATTACGTAGATTCTTATTTAATTTCCTGGAATGTATGAGATGCCCACACTCCCTGGATGTGTCCAGGTTGTGGCATGCAGCTACATTTTGCTCTCTATAATGAAGGCACTCTGTAAGTGCTTTATCTGTATTAACTCAGCCAATCTATAGGATAGGTGTTATTGTTAGTCCTGTTACAAACATGAGGAAATTGAGGCTCAAGATCACACAGCTAATAAAGGGCAGAACTGTAATTTAAACCCAGGCTGCCCAGTGCCACAGTCTGTATGTTTAACTATTAGGCTACCCTACTCTGCATTTGCTAGGGAATCTGTTCAATAGAACAATAAAAGCAAATACAGTGCACCGTTGGAACACTTTTACGACAGATTCCCAAGTCAGGAAAAAAAACACACCAAAAAACTCTTCTCTAACCATGTTTCTTGGGAGAGAGTTTGAAAAATGTGGTCGCTGGGAGACAGGTGATCATGTTTTATAAGGAGAAAAGCTTTTGTAGGTCAGCATGGTGTCTAGACAGGGAGCGAGGAGAAAGGATTTGTCCGCATGTCTCCAGGGCTGCCCGGGAAAAGGAGCCCGATTTGAGGTGACAGCTCCTAGTGATTAGACAGAAATAGCCTGGCCATGGCAGCCGCGGAGGAGAGCCAACCATTAGGTCGGGGCCGAGGAAAACAGCTTAGAAAGCAGTGCTGCCCAAAACATTGCCCTTGGACTTCCTGCAACAGAACCACTTCCGAATCTTATTAAAAATTCAGAATCAAGATCTCACTCCAGACCCATGAATCAAAATCTCTGGGGAGAGAGGAGAGAATGGGAGGGAGTATAACCCCCACACCTGAACCTTTCTGAGTTCCTAGGTGGTCTGATGACAGGAAAGTTTAGAATCTTCTGCCATATGGTCTCTATTGGCTGTAAGTTTCCTCGCCCTGTGCATTCTGGGGAAATATGACTCAACTCCCGGGGATAAACTCTGACTTACAGCACAGACGATGACCACATTTCATCTGATACTATTATCCTATATGATAAAGAGGTAATATGCAAATTGATCATCACTCCAACACACAAGATGGCCGCCCCCATGTGGACACAAGATGGCCAGCACGGGAGTGCAGTTATGGGTGATCAGGCCAGGAAGGGAAGGCAATTTGGAGGGACCAGGCCTGTAAGGGAGGGCAGTTGGGGGCAACTAGGCCTGCACAGGAAGGCAGTTAGGGGTGACCAGGCCTGCAAGGAAGGACTGTTGGGGAGGACCCAGGCCTGCAGGGGAGGGCAGTTAGGGGTAAATGGGCTGGCAGGGGAGCAGATAGGTGTCAATCAGGCTGGCAGGGGAGCAGTTAGGGGCAATCAGGAAGGCACGCAGGGGAGCAGTTGGGAGCCAGCAATCCTGGATTGTGAGAGGGATGTCCGACTGCCCGTTTAGGCCTGATCCTCGTAGGAGAGGGTGCAGGCTGGGCTAAGAGACACACACTGGCACCACCACCACCCCTCTTATTTCATGCACCGGGCCTCTAGTAATATAATAACAATCAGAATAGCTACCAATTACTGAGCATTTACTAGATGCCAGATACTGCAGAATGCTTTTCCAGTCTCATTTGTGCTCATTCTCATCACAGTCCTGTGCCATTGTTACGGTCAGCCTCGTTTTGCTCATGATGAAATTATGGGAGTCTGGGAAACGGCTTAGGGCTGAAAAAAGAAAGCAAGCTGGAATTCAAACCTGGTGTGTCACCTTGACCACACTGGCTCTGAGCCCAAGGCAGGTGCTATAGGCAGCACAACCCACCACCACCACCATCCCAGGGCCACGAATGGGGAAGGAAGGCCGCTGGGGGAGAAAGGTCCGACGTCCTGCATCAGCAGCCAGGTGGAGCTGCTCCTTCAGAGGCGCTTCCATTTCAGCCAACACCCTGGGGCACCCATCCTATTCAAACACCAGCCAACTTGCTGGGCTGAAGGGTGGGAGCAGCCAGGGTGTCACCAGCACCTTCCCATGTTAGCAGTTGAGGCAAATATGCTATTGCTGGAAACAGTGACCCTAGAAACTGGGGCCCTCCTCACGGGACCTCACAGCTCCCCTTCCCAGTGAAATGATGTCCTCCTGACCTAAGGGGAACCCCGACTTCCAAGATGTGTGCCTTGGGCAGGCTGCTCACCCTCTCAGCAAATCTATAAATGATGATCACAAAGAGGGCCTCGCTGGATCTTTGGATTACAGGAGACAGCATACAAAAGGCTTCTGGACCTTTACCTACATGTAGGTGTGCGGGTCTCCCCTCCTCACTCCTGCCTTTACTCTCTTTAATTTCCTGGCATTGTCCCATCAGACAGCACTGCCAGACCACCTAAGGCCAGAGGTTCCAATAAATGCTGGCCTCTCCTCCATTTCCCCTTCCTCCCACTATCAGAGCTCTGGGGGCCTTGCCCCCAACTGCTCACTCAGCCCCAGGATGTAAGCTTCCAAAGAGAACCGCCTTGTTCTCTTGCCATATCCCCCAGCTAGACAAGTGCCTGGCAGGGAGCAGGCACTCAAAACATGCAAAATGAATGAATTCAGTCATTAACAAGTGCTGCTGTGTAACCGGATCTTCGTGGGGCCTGGTGCTGAGGACAATCCCATCTGTGGCATGTGGTTCTGCCCTCAGCTCTGACACCCAAGGCTCCCTCTCAAGGGCTCCAGACGGACCTTCTCACCCCTGAGTACCTCTTGCCTGCAAGTGTGTCTCAATCAGCAATGGAGCCATGCTCTTTTCCTCCCTGTTCCTCCCTTCACTTTTGTCCTGGGTACAAGCTTCCTGGAGAGAGATGCTCAGACCATGTCCTCCTTCCAGAACTTTCCTTATAAGCCCAGAGCTGGAGCCAAGCCCAGAGGCCTCTCCTGAAGAGGCCTGGTCACTGCTCCAAAGAGCTATTCTAACACATGCTCACTGCTCACAACCTCCTGCAGGGAGATCACAGGCAAGTCAGATGGAGATACTGGCTCCACCAAGGAGAAGCCTCACACCCTCCCCTCAGCAGGCCCCTGAGGATTGAGCCTCAACAGTCCTCAAGCAGTTGCAACAGTGGGTTGCTGGGAACAGAGGGAAGCTGGCTACGGAGGGGCTGGGGGGGGGGGTGGGATCTGCTGAAGGTCCCAGGTCCCCTGGCACCCCACCAATGAGCTAATGGATCCATCTCAACTACTTAAGTTTGTGTACTGATCATTAAAGATTTAGCCCTAAGTCTGGAAGAAATGCAATGTCTATCTTAGGAAGCAAAACAAAACAAAACCTTAGCACCAAAGTGTTGAAAGATGCTGTAAAAAGATGGATGAGAAATAAAGAAAAAAGAGCCTCTCAGACTATAAAGGAAGTCAGTGGGACAGAAATTTGCTTTGCACAAAGGTGATGTATGGCTTTGAGATACAGCACCTGGCAGAGGTGAGGGGCACCTGTATTCCAGTACCAACTCCAGGGAGAGTGGAAGAGGACCCTGGGCTGGGGACCAGAAAGCTGGGATGGCATTTGTGGCTGGGCAATCATGGAGGAGGGGCTTCACCTCCTTGGGTCTCAGTTTCCTTCATGAAAACTTGGCTCAGTTGGTAGAGCATCAGCATGCAGACTGAAGGGTCTTCACTTTGATTCCTGTCAGGGGCATGTAACTCAGTTGCAGGCTCGATCCCTGAACTTGTGTGCAGGAGGCAACCATTCAATATGTCTCTCTCACATCAATGTTTCTCTCTGTGTGTCTCTTACCCTTCCTTCCACTCTCTCTAAAAATCAATGGAAAAATATTATCAGGTGAAGATTTAAAAAAAAAAAAAAAAAAAGAACCTCTTCCCCATCTTTCCATGTCAATATTTCAAAGACAGAGATAGTCAGTTTCATCATCTTCTCCACGGCTTAGACAGTGTCCTTATAACCTTGGCAAAGGGCCCTGGAAGGTTTGAGATCAGTTTCTCTGCCTCGTTGCTATGGAAACTTGAGACTCCTACATCCCTGGTGCTAGGACAATGGTGTGCCCAGAGTTCCTGGGTGGTTCGGGTTTGCTTTGTCCACGTGCATTGTATGAACACTGAAGTGTTCCAAGAGCTGAAAGCAATGGTTTGCTGGTATGAGTTGCTGCCGTTCCCTGTTTAATTGCAAAGTTTTGTTAGGAAGCTTGGGGTTGTGGCAGTCACATTAGCAGTTCTGGGACAGCACGATGGGCTCAAACAATTGGCCTTGAAACCTGATTCTGATCGTGGCTTCTGCAGGCTTCCCTGGCCTGCTCTGTGACTCTGCCATGCAGCTTTACGACTCTCCTGTCACCTCAAAGGAAATGTACATTTCAGAATGGTACCCTCCTCAAGCACTGAAAGGCCTGGCAGCCCTTCTATGGGACTCTTTCTGATCATGACGACATATCAACTCAGAATGTGTCAGAAAGCCGGTCTTCAGGGCCCAGACAGAAACTTGTAATTGGCTGAAAGGCCGAAATGGGCAGTGCTGTCTACTCAGACTTTGAACTGGCAGGCAGGAAACGGTTGGAAAATTCTCCCAGTCTCTAGTAATCCTATAAAATGCATCCGATTGGCTAAAAGGTTTGTGCCATGGTACAATTCTCTTTTTCCAAAGAATAGATCATCACTTTGGGAAACAGAAATGTGGTCATAGAGAGAAACTCCTGAAAAAATGGGCTAACTGCAGGCTTCCTTACTTGCCCACATCCAATCCTAAGGCTGCAGTGTCCCCACTGGCTGAGATTAAGGGTGTGATACGGTGGCTGCCAATGTTTCTTACCATCATCCTCCCTCCCAAAACAGGGGCAGCCTCTCTCCCCACCCCACCCCCAAGTAATTGCCTGCATTTCCATGCAAGCTTCACTCAAAATCATCACCACTCCTCCCTCTCTCTCACCTTCCCCACCTAATCAATCACCAAATCTTCCTGGAGCTGCACCTCCATTGCCACTGTTACTTTGCTAGTTTCTACCTACAGCCTTTCTCATCTGTGTTGTTCAAGAAGTCTCCCAATTAGGCTCCTGGTCCTTAATCTTACCCAAGCCATCCTCCACCAGCGTGGTCTTTCTAAGCCACAGACCTCCTCCTGCTACTCCCTACTTAAAATTCTTCCCTTCTTTCCAAGGCTTGCAGGATCAAGTCTTAATCCATTAGGCTGACATATAAGGCCTTTCTGAGGTGGCACCCACCCCTACCCTACCACCGTGGAAACAGCTCAGCTCGCTCAAATCTACCTCCTATCAGAGTCTTCCCTCACGCTCTCAATCCTACCAGATAGGCCACCTCGGTGCTACCATAGCAACCTGGGCTTCCTCCCCTTCACTCTCCTCCCTCCGTGAAATCTTAACGTTTCTTTATATATCTGTCTCCTCTTCAAGCCATGAACTCTTCATGGGCAGGGACCCCGTCCTAGTCATCCCAGCCAGGAGCACTGTGCTCGTACACACTGAACAATTTTTCAATGAGTGACTGAATGAATACATGAATGAAAGAATGAATGAATACAGGAATGAGGAAAGCACCCCATATTACTTGCTCTTCACATGCCAAGAAATAACTCCTACCACACTCCAGTTATGGAAAGCAGTCAAGCCAATTTCAAAGAGAAGGAGCTGGGGTGTTGAGAAGAGATTATGGCGTAAACTGGTTGAGAGTGAAGCTGTTGGCGTTCAAATCCTCCCTCTGCCACTTTCTAGCTATGTGGTCTTGGTCAACTCTCTTCCCCTCTCTGAACATCTACTTTCCCGCCTGTAATATGGAGGGAGAAGAAGTAAACAAACCTTACTCAGGCTGTTGTGCACAATAAATGTGTCAGTATGTGTATATTTTCAAATACAAAGGTAGCTTAGCCTTTACTTTTAAACTGATTAATAAGATAGATAAGAATAATCCTACCTGCACTGTGGAGCTGGTGTGAGGATTAAATGAGAAAAGGTACAGAAAGTATTTAGCCCTGTGCCCACCACAGTAGGTGCATAATAACCGACAGGCACTGCTGCTGGACCCAGGCCCTAGGAGTGAGCCCCTTCCAGTGGGCAGAACTCAGGAACTCCAGCCTCTCCTGGTTCTGGGGGAGACAGATCTTTTCCTGAAGGCTGGAGGGCAGCCACAGAGGCCTGCTGGTGCCATTTTAGGCTTGGGCAAGGCTCCAGGCAGTAAGCGATGGGAGAAGCACTCAAAGCTCACTGCAGATAATGAGGCCTGGGGGACAGGCACCCAGATGGCTCTCCCAGCAGGAGCCGCTTAGCCTGAAGGCCTACCGCTCTTCTCAGCCAGCCTTTGGCAGTGACCACGACCCAGGCCGCTGTGTAGCTGCCAGGCATGCCTTCCACTCCAGTAACTAAGGAAGGCAACGCTGTCATCCCAGGCTACAGGGAAGCTCTCACCAACATCTTTTTGGAAAGTTGCTCCATAAAATACATTCCTGCTCATCCAAATAGCCCTCCAGCCCCTGCTCCATGGTCCTTAGGGCCCGCTCAGGTCTCCCGGCATCCATAGACTCTAGCCCCTTTTCCATGCTGCAGCCAGGTGAGCAGTATAAACACAGACCTGATCTTCTCCCTCCCCGGCCCACACTCCATTTGCTTGAGGCTCCCCACTGCCCTCCTGAGAAAGCTCAATTCCTTGGCATGGCATCAGGGCCTTCGCAGCCTCTCATCCTGCCCCACACGCTCTGCCTGCCACCCCTGGGACACGCCACGCTCTCTCACGCTGGAAGGCATCTGCACGTGCTCTTCCTCTGCCTGGAACACCCCCCACCCCACCCCAGAGTGAATCAGCGGGCAGGTGACAGCCAGGACTCAAGGCCCTTTCTTCCAACTCTGAGTTCCAGAGGAAGCCCAGGGTGCTCCTTAGGTGAGAAGAGCTTGGGGACCCCCACCCCATGGTGCTGAGATGCCAGCACAGACCTTTTCCATTTCTGACATCCCAGGTCATCAGAAGTTGCCCTCATTACAAATCACCATGTGACTGGTTGCAGAGGCTGCAAGCTCCAAGGATTTGGACGGCTCAGCTACAGAAGAGGGCAGAAGCTGACCTTTCCAATTAAGCTTGCTCTTACCCCAGTCACCATGCACTGGGTGGCACACCCTCCTGGGACTGCAAGAGGCAGCAGTCCAGGGAGAAAGGCAGTCCTGACTCCCCAGGCCACAAGGGAGCACCTCTCCATCACCCACTAGGCAGGGCACCAAGAGCTAAGACAATACCGTTCCAGCCACACACACTATTGTCCAGCTAGCCCCCTGGTCCCTGCCACTCCGCTCACAACAGTGTCTCTGCAGCCTCCTGTTCTCTCTGACACCTGGACCTCCTGGGGCCGCTGGCCCAGAAATCTCCCCTTTGACAGGAGCAGGTTCCTCTGAAGGCCTCCAGGTCATGCACACAGAACTGTGGCTCCCCCCATTAATAATGATTGCACATCTAAACAAGTTTTGAATCGTAATAAGTGGCAGGCACACAAGAGTAAACACATAAACAACTTATCACTTTCCCCAGCTCTGCTTTCGCATGCTAAAAGTCTCCTATCCAAGGCAGTAACTGTAAATTCAATAAACAGATCTCGATGCTGAGAGCAGACGATTCGACACAAATACAGAAGCATTTGGCTGATCATGATAGATGTGTTCCTGGTAGACAACCGATGCTTCATCTATACTCTCACTCATGCTAATGCACTTCATAATAGCTCTTGTGGCAGAGATTTCTAGCTAGAACACCCAAACTATGGCTGGGCACATGACTATCCAGAAAAAAAAAAAAAAAAGAAAAAAAAAGACTATATCCCAGCTTCCCTTAAAGCTAGATGTGGCCATGTGACTACGTTCTAGACAATAGGATGTATGAGAAAGTGCTATGTGTGACTTCCAGGGATTGTCCTTAAAGGGAAGGATGTGTCCTTCTTCTCCTTCCTTTTTCCTGCTGGCTGGAGCCAGAGCAGGCATTTTGGACCACAAATGGGAAGGCTCCTGTTGAGGATAATGGCGATAAGCTACAAAGAGTCCAGGCCCCGGATACTGGAACAGCAATACCAGCCCCAGACATCTTAATTGTGAGAGAGAAACACACTTCGGTCCTGCTTAAGCCACTGTTACCCTGGATCCTCTGTGAACTCACTGCTGAACCTAATTTTAACTGATAGATCAGGTGACCGCAAATGGCTTGATTTGCTTTTTTAGGCATCTTCCTCTACGTCAGTGCCAAACACTGCCTGTGGGACTACTCTGTCCCGTGTGTGTGTGTGTGTGTGTGTGTGTGTGTGTGTGTGTGTGTGTGTTTGTGCTCCTTTAAGAGGCTGCTTCCATCTAAATGGAACATGTGATCCCAGTTCTGAGCCAGAACCTGACACTGGCAAAAGCTCCCTTTCTTCTTCCCTCTCCTTTCCGCCCTGACCTTTCAATATGATACCAACTGGCCAGGTTCCTGGCCTACAACTCTTTCCAGTGATTCCCAGTTCCCTCTCCCTGTTGCATACATGTAGTGTGTATTTCACAGGATGGTTTCCAGGTCACTAGCTTCTCTGAACTGCTCAGTTTACAAACCCAGGGGATGGGTTGGGACACACGCGTCGCCCCTCCTCCTGCCCTGCTCTTGTAGCAGAGCCAGAACACATACATATCCTATGGACTCGCCTTCCTTATTCATTCTACCCTGTAGCATGGTGGGGAAACAAGGTAAGGGCCCGTTCTGGCTGAGCTGCCTTCTCAACGTGCCCCGCTTGCAGCCAGTCCAGATCTGGATTAGCAGGGGGAGAGGAAGACTCACACACTGCACTGGGGGATGCTACTGAAAAGACAGGCTTTGCTGACTGGACAGGACTCTGGTGGCAGCCCGGGGAAGCAGGGAATCAGCTACATTATAAGGTAAACAAGCCGATATGCCCTACAGCAAAGATGCAGAAGCAGGGAGTGCTCAGCTCTCAGCTCCCAGGGGGAGCCGCACAGGTGTCTCAGCCCAGGTGGGACCACAGAGTGCAGTGTCTCGAGTCTAGACAACAGGACAGTTTCTAAACCTTCCTGAGCCCCAGTCACCTGAACAAGCAGGTTGATGGTGCCTGTTACCCCAGGGACTACATGCTTGGGTCCCTCATAGAAAGACACTGGGACCTCACAGCTTTCCAAGTAACACATTATTTTTGGCTTCCTGCAGTTGGGGAACCCTTGACTAACCTCTTTGTCATGTGGTGCCTAGAACTGAGCAACCCCCAACCCATTCTCTTGTCACACCTCCACACAGATCTTCTGGAAGCTTTCTCCTCTTTCCCTCCCCTTCCTTTTCCCTGCCTGCCATCTCTCCCTCCTTCCCTCCTTTTCATAATTTAGAAATAAAGCATTTCCAATTTTTCACTAGATTCTCAGATTCCAGGTGTATGGAATATTTCATTACACAAGACAAAGATGGGCATGGCACACCCGTGTGCATGGGAATGGACAGTCTGAAGCAGAGTGTTTCAGCAGAACTTTCTGAAACAAAAATGTTCTGAACCTGTGGCTTTGAGAACTTGAAATGTAGCTAGTGCAACTAAGAAGCTGAATTTTTTATTTTATTTCCGTTCATTTAATCTGAATTAAATTAGCCCCATGTGGTTAGTGTCTGCCATCTTGAACACTGCAGATCTAGAGAAGTCAGACAAATAAGCAGATAGCTGTCCTAATAAAAATGTAATTGTTATTAATTGCAATAAATACCATGGAGGGAGTGCTCAGTGGGGATGGATGATGGGGGGATTGAACCTTTACTGGGGTCGAGGGAACATTTTGGAGGGTGGCCCGACTATACACATAAAAACAAAACTATACCAGGGGGGGAAACCTGAAAGAAAATACTCCAAAAATCTTTTTCAAATGCTCTATAATGAATTCATTTATTTATATAAAGAAAAACATAAACTTTTTTTAAAAAGTGGGTCAGCTCAACACTGTATCTTTCTCTCTGAAGCAAAGTAAACTAAATAAAGTTGCTGTTTATTTATATGTGGGGCAACTTGGTTCTTTTTTCTTATGCAACAGAGTCTGTCAGAGAACAACGTGTTCCTACCACGTCCTGGGGAAGAGGGGCCACTGGCCTCAGGACCACTGCCGGAGCCTGTCCTCTGCTAACTCCAGGCCTCGACTTCCACCCGGAGAACCACTAAGGCCCGAGGTCATCACTAAGGCAGGGAGCCCACATTTCCAAAGCCCAGCAGTTTACAAGACCTTTGACCTCTTCAGGCTTCCTCGGAATTAAAGGTGCATCAGCCCTGCCTGGGAGGCCATTACAGCTCGTGCCCCTGGCGAGGACAGAGCAGGCTGAGGGTGCTGGAAAAGTTGGTGGATATAGTTGCCATGACTGCTCATTTCCTGGACTGAAACAAGAACTTCTGAAAAGGAAAATGACATATTTACAAATCCAATCACCAAAAAGGAGGAAAAGGAGAAAGCAGCCTCTGGCAGGAAGTCGGGCCTCAGGAGTTTCTGAGCGGTCTGTGCCATGTAAGAGCTGTGGCCACTTGCCTCACTCTCCTGCCAGAGCCAAACTGTGGCAAGGACCCTGAGACCCCTAGAAGGTTAGCCAGGCCCCCTCTGGCCCCCCAACTCTTCATTCAGACGCTTAGAGTAATGTCAACGTGGAGTGTGTACATGGGTGGTTACGCTTCAATGATCTAGCCTACTGATCAGCAAACTCATTAGTCAAAGAACCAAATATCAACAGTACAACGATTGAAATTTCTTTTGAGAGCCAAATTTTTTAAACTTAAACTTCTTCTAATGCCACTTCTTCAAAACAGTCTTGCCCAGGCCATGGTATTTTGTGGAAGAGCCACACTCAAGGGGCCAAAGAGCCACATGTGGCTCACAAGCCGCATTTTGCCGACCACAGATCTAGCCAGGCCAGAAGCTTCCTGAGGGCCATACTAATTCGATCCATTGCAGCAAACTGAGCCCAGCACAGGACCCGATGGACAGGAGGTGGGAGTCAACAACTATTGAAGAAAGGAAAACAGGGTACGGCTGTGAGACCTGGGCAAGCTACTTAACCTTGGAGAGCCTCCTAGTTAGAATTAAATATGAGGAAGCGATTTAGATGCAGCCTGGCTCCCAGCAATGCGAATGGAGGAATGCAGAGGGAGGGGGCTTATTTTGGACAGAACTGGAGAGAGCTGAGATCCCATTAAACACAGAGAAATTCCCAGAGACCCCTCACCTGGATTTAGAGAAGTTGTCTTTGGCCAGAATTGGACCCAACATTCTAGCTTCCACCAGATTCTGTTGGCTTTTCTCAGTGAATACAAGAGCCTCCTTGATTAAATACCCAAGTACAAGCTTCACTCATCCCCAGACCTCCACCTCCACTTCGGTCCCGGTGCTCTAACTCATCCCTGAACCATTCCTGAGCCAGAGCGGCAGCTTCCAGGGGACACACTCCCCACCCAATGGCCTTCTGGGCAGACAGGCAGCTGCCTCCAGCATCAGCAACTCCGAAGCCAGCACAGCACCTGGTGTCTGGGCTTATCCCCCTCCCCTCCAATCAGCTCTGTGCTTTGCCTACTCATAATAGTTTAGAACAGTTAGTTCTCAAGCTATTGACCCAGGACCAACAGTATCTGCATCACCGGGGAACCTGTTAGATACACAAGATCTGGAGCTCTATTTCCTGCCTAGGCAACCACAAACTCCAAGAGTTGGGGCTCAGAAACCCATATTTTCAACAGGCCCTCCAGGGGATTCTCCAATTTGAGAATAAGCCTGAAGTCCTGCCTGGTTCCTCTTTCTTTTCTTTTCTTCTTCTTTTGAAATTTGTTTTTATTGATTGATTTTTTTTAATTTTTTTTTTTAGTGAGAGAGAGAGGCATTGAGAAAAACGTTCATCAGCTGCCTCCTGCATGCACCCCGACTGGTAATCACAACCTGGGCATGTGCCCCAACTGGAAATGGAACTGGTAACCGTTTGATGCACAGAATGAAGCTCAGACAACTAAGCCACATCGGCCAGGACTTCTCTTTAGACCTCTCTTTTTTATATACCTCTTCTCATCCCCAGATTGGGGGCTTCCTCCTATGCCCCCGCCAGAGCTGGCACTGAGCTCCTGAGCAGGCCCTCTGTCTGCTGCCTGGATTTCAGGCTGACCCCATCTATGTATCCTTTGCCTTCCTGACCCAGCACCCCAGGCCAACCACTGCTGGAATCAATAAACCACCCCACTAAACTCACAGGCACAGCCGCCGAGCGTGGCTGCAGCCAGGGCCTCCATCCCACTTCCCTGCCTGCCCCTCCCAGAAGCCCACAGCCAGAGGATCCACAGAGGAGATAGGAGTGATGGCTCAGGGATGGCAAATGCCTTTGAAAGTCACTGAAAAAAAAAATGGGAGAGACCCATGGAAGGCCCTTCACAGAAGGAAGGCAGAGGGCTAAGGAACAGCAGGGCCCTGCACTGTCTGCCCCTAGGGTTCCGCCCAAAGCGGCCCTGCTAACCAGCTGCCCCCTCCTGAGCCCTTCTCTCAGTCCCCCTTTTAAGTTTCACTTTCTGCTCAGCTGCATCCGCACGCTGCTGGGTGCCAAGGTTGCCTGCCATGTCCCTGATTGCAAGTCCACAAATGTGGCCCAGAAATCCATTTAGCTCCTGGAAATGCATGAGCACATCCCTAAGGGAGCACTGGAGAATTTGCCTCACAAGACACAGCCGGCTGGCTCTGCCTGCCTGATACTTTGTAATTATACATTGATTACAGCTCCCCCTCTGCACTGTTGGCCCCTGCTCCTTGCTTCAGAACCACGAAAGGATCTGTTGGAGAGGGGCCAGTGGAAGTCATCTAAGGTGAGTGGATTTCTCTTTTTTGTATACCTCCCCTCTGCTGATACCACCTCTGCCCCCTCTATTGGAAGAGCTACCCATTCCCTGCCACAACATCTCCCGAGCTGAAGCTTGTGGCCAGGGCTTCCATTCCTGCCCTATGCCCTGCCTTAGGTATCTTCCCTGTCAGCTTGCTCCCCTCTGCCCCACCCCACCCCCAAACGCCACCTGACTGCCCATCAGCCCTGTCTCTTTCCTGAGAGCAGCTGGATTCTAGAGGAAGCACAGTCTCTGTGAGGAGAAGGGGCTGCAGAGATCTGGGGGGTCAGCAGTGAGTGGAGGACAGAGGTAGACTCAGGGGTGCTGTGGTCTAAAACATCTCAAGAAGGTTCTCCGGGTGAAAGTCGAGGCCTGGCGTGAGCAGAGGACAGGCTCCGGCAGTGGTCCTGAGGCCAGCGGCCCCTCTTTCCCAGGACGTGGTAGGAACACATTGTTCTCTGACAGACTCTGTTGCTTAAGAAAAAAGAACCGAGTTGGCCCACATATAAATAAACTGCAACTTTATTTAGTTTACTTTGCTTCAGGGAGAAAGATATAGTTGTTAAACAGATTAGAGACACAATCTGTGTCTCTTAGCAGGTGTTATACTTGGGGTGGAGGGGGCAGTTTGGGGTCTTCTGTGATCCAATTCATTTGGGGAAACCCTAGAAGAGAACCAGGCTTTCTTACTGTAAGGTATCATAGAGCCTTTAGTGTGGTTACTATAGTTAGGTCACCCTTAAAATAGTATTTTCAAATGTATCTACCCTCAAAACTCCATTGGTGTTCCATGGGAAGCACTTTGAGAATGGGAGCTCTCTCAGCAGCTGTGTTGTGAGAAGTGTGGCTGGTTCCCTCACGTGGCTTATCCACATCCACCTCTCCTGTAGACTCCCTCGACAAAGATGGTGTTAATGGGGAGGCAAGAATAGCCAGACTTGGGGCCTGTACTGTCCTGTCGCCCACAGTGTTTGAGCCTGTGGTCTCCGAGCAGCGGGGTGAGGGCTGTGGCAGGAGCAGGCAGTAAGGAGGGAGCAGCCTGCTGGTCAGGAAGGTTATAACCCTTGAACCAACTCTCGCAGACACCTTCCTAGGCTCTTTGAAATCATTGGGCATTAAATCCTACCAAAAACCAAGTGAAATGCACATTATCATTGCCATTTTACAGATGTGGAAACCAAGACTCAACAATGCTAAGAGGGAGCTGCTCTCAAAGACCTCTTCTCCTGGGGGGAGTTCTGGCTGCTGGGGAAGGCAGAGGCAGAGTCGAGGGACTGCACCCCTTTAACTCCTGCCCACCACATCATCCATGCCAATCAAATGCCAAGGACATGGCTCCTCTCTGGAAGGAAGGCGGCTGCAAGGGCCTCGTTTATCAGATCGAACTCACGAGCATTTTCCTGACATGGTGTAAACATTGCCAGGAATAGGCAAATCTTATCTTCCCCCACCGCAGCTTAAGCCACGCTCCAGTGCCTGGAAGTCAGACAGCAGACTGCGATAGCATCGTCCAGGAGTGGGCATGTAAAAACGTGAGTCTAGCAGGCGTCCCCTGTGACAAAACTCACCGGGGCTCTGCGTTCTGACTTAAGCTTGCTCTGTTTGTTTGGGGGAAATCCAATTATTCGCTGCAGTGATTCCTGCACCCCATCGTTTCCAACAGAGCTCATCTCGCGTGCCTGGCAAATACATCCAGGGGCAGCTTCTGCCCCTCCAAACACTTTCAGGCAGAAATCTTCCCAAGTTCCCAGAGTCCTGGAAGGCCTATAAGGAAGAGAGGAAGTGGGAGAGGACATTCGGTGCAGGAGGGAGGAGAGGGCTACTTGCTCTGGACACCCAGAGCTCAGGGCCTGCTGTAGGCAGTCCTTTGGTACATTGCCCCATCCGGCCACAGACTTTCCTTCAGCATCTACCAGGTGCCAAGGGAAGGCTTCAGAAGCTTCCCTGGTCAACCACATATGCCTGTCTTGTGGAGTCTTACTTATAAGTGATTGGACCTGAGCTGGTATTTGTGGGCATCAGCTATGTGATACAATGTACTTCACTGAATCTTCACTAGAATGCTATGAGGTGGGCAAGAGTACCCCCTTTTCTCAAGGGGAGACCAAAACTCAGGGAAGTTAAATTACTTGGGGGGGGGGGGAAAAATCACATATCCATGCTGATCTGTCACCAGGAGTCAACCTCTTTCCTCCTCACCTGTCTTCCTGGGCTCTAAAAGGTTTAAAAGCACCAAACAGCCTCATGTTGAATAACTCCCTTTGTCAGGGGCATGTCAGAACAGATCCTTCCTTAACACCAGCTAATGATGGGGACCGAGAGGAATCCTTAGTTAGCTGTCAGGAACTCCGGTGTCCCCATAGTATGGAGATATATATATATATATATATATATATCCTTACCTGAGGAGTGAGTATATTTTTCCATTGAATTTTTTTTAGAGAGAGTGGAAGATAGGGGAGAAGCAGAGAGAGAGAGAGAGAGAGAGAGAGAGAGAGAGAGAGAGAGAGATCAATGTAAGAAAGACACATCAATTGGTTGCCTCCCACTTGTGCTCTGACCAGGGTTGGGGATTGAACCTGCAATCAAGGAACCTGCCTGGAGCTGGGAGCCAGTGGATTATGAAAACCCTGTTCTAGACCCTAATCTAATGCTAAGCATCGAACAAACATTGGCATGGGAGAGGACTTCCCTCCCTTTCCTATTTTCTTCCCCCACCTCCCATGACTCCTCTTTCACGGGGCTTATCACTGTTTGACAATGTATCACCTCTCTATGTCTACTTCTTTAGAGGCTACAACCACCACGGACACAACAGCTCCCATGCTCATGGCAGCCCCAGGGCTAGCACATGCCTGGAACAGAGTAGGCTCTTAATTTCTATCTGTTGGATAATAAATTCACAGAAGCCCAAGGTGTTTGAAGAAAATGCAAGAGGGCTCTTGGCTATATACCCAAGGCAGATCTCCTGCCCCAGATGAATTCAGGGCACTGGGAGAATGTGCCAGTGAAGGACCAGACCCTTTTCAGTGGTCTTTGAGAGTCCTGGAGAATAGGAGAGAAGTCAAGAGATTGGTACCAAGCATCCTGCAGGTCTAAAGAGAGTAAATAAAAAGATTCTAGACTACAGACCTGTGGTGGCATCCATGAGAGATTCCAGGAGAATGACACCAGCAATGATTTGAGAACTGGGAGCCCAGTTGGGCCACTGTACTGAATTGAATAATGTCGTGTCTCTCCCCCCTGCCCCGCCCCCGCCCAAATCATGTCCATGTAAAACATTAGAACATGACTTTATTTGGAAATAGGATCTTTGCAAATGTAATTAGTTAAGATGGGGTCACACTGGATTGAGGTGGGCCCTAATCCAATGACTGGTGTCCTTATAAGAAGAGAAAACAGAGATGAAGAGACATAAAGGTAAAAACATGTGAAGATGGAGGCAGAGAATGGAGTGATGCAATTACAAGCCAAGAAATACCTAGGCCTCCTGACAGCCAGAAGCCAGGAAGAAAGAAGAAAGGATTCTTCCCCAGAACCCTCAGAGGATTGTTCCCTAGAACCAGTAGGTATGGCTCTACTGATACCTTGATTTTGGACTTCCAGCCCCCAGAACTGTGAAAGAATTTCTATTGTTTAAAACCACCCACTCTGGTACTTTGTTACAATAGCCCTGGAAAACTATCACATCTGCCAAGGACAGGTCCTATCAGACTTACCTCATTTCCTTAACAGAATTACTAGTGCATAAAGGCAACAGTGACTGCTTCCTGCAAGAGAATGCTTACCTCAGCCAGAGCTTCCTCAGATCAAGGCATAGGCTCCATGGTCAAATGAAACGCCTAGTTAGGGTGACACCTACGCTGGACTAAGTAGACCCTTTCTCAAGGAGATGGGCTCTTCTCCAAAGAATTCCAGCTTATCGCAGTGAAGGCTAAGATCTGAGAGAACTCAGAGCTGGACACCTGAGCATTAATCTGGTTTACTTTCCTGTCCTTGCAGCCCTATAACCTAGGTCAGACATAAGCCAGAAACAGAAATCAGCAGACCATTCGTGCCACGTTCAAGGATAAAGCAAATCAATCACATGTAGTTGATGGAACCTATAAGGTCACCTTGTCTTAACACTTTAGGTTTAAAGGAAGAAACTAGGACTCAAAAAAAGAGGCATTCATTGCCTAAGGACCCACAGTGAGGTAGAAGGTGAGATGGACCCAGGATTTCTGCTCCCATGCAACTGGAGTAAATGTACAAAACAAAGCTGAGACTCCATCGTGTGGTTATGAAGTCAACTATCTGAGCAAGCCGTTGTATGCGCAGGAGACAAAACTGCACAATTCACACTGTTGCTTGCCCCTGGAATTGCACAATACACACCCCGCACTGTGTACATGGCAGTCCTGACAGTCTCCTGGATTGCCACCTCTAGGGACTGCAAAAGCATGAGTACCTCAGCAATGTGGCACCAGTTAACTGGGGTTCCCTTGAGCAACTATGGAATAGACGTAAGTGGTAGAAAGTGATGTCTGTGTCAGTTCCCTTGCAGAAAAAAATAAATAAAGAAGCCTTCTCACTGGCCCTAGCTTGCTACCTCCACTGAATGTTTTCGCAATTTGCACATGGAAGTAGCACCATACAATGGAAGTGGCGCCATACAAGTGCAGACAGCGCCACCCACTTTGCAGGATGCCAGCTACCAACAGCCTGAACTTGGCGGCAGCAGTCAATGGAACTTCCAAAAGAAGTAAAGCAGACCACAGTGCTGTTTGCAGGGAACGGGCATTTTATGATGTGTCAGTGTGAGCCACCACTATCTTTAGCGAATATGACAGACTGGGGCTCTCCAGTTAGGAGTGACAGGAAAATGTGCGGTAAACTACAGTTCCAAGTATTGTAAGTTCAAAAGTTAAGCTCAGGGAATATCATAACCTAAAAAAATAAAATAAAATAAATAAAAAGTGTACATATTTTATTACTAGAAAATCGGTTTCTCTCTGATCCTAACAAATAAATATTGATTAAATATTTCAAAAATATTAGATAGAAGAGGTGCCACATCGTTAGCCAGCTCCAGTGGGTAAGGGGTTTCAGTGAGGCCCTGGTGTTCGACCCTGTGCCTTTCCCTGACAATCCCAGGATGTTGGCACCAGAGGGCCCTTAAATTTTGCCCAGTCTAGCTGTTTCAAGGACCCCAGAGAGGTTCCTCCAGGTCCCTGCAAGCAGGGTTATGTTGGCTTTTTTAAATGAAATAATTATTGCTGTAGCTTAGTGCCCTCATAATTAATGAGGGCATTGTGTTACAGCATAAACACTTTAACCAGAAAATCTGGATTCAGCTTTTATCTCTTCCATTTACAAGCTGTGTGACTCTGGAAAAATTACTTAACTGCTCTGTGCCTCCATTACTTCATCTGAAAAGTGGAGATAATAATAGAACCTAACTCATAGAGTTGTCATGAGGATTAAATGAGCTGGTATTTATAAGACATGTAGAATAATGGATAGCGCGTGCTAAGCACCTGTATGGTATATGGTCACATGGACTCCTTCCCATGCTCCAACTCTCCCTCCCTCCCTGGGGAAGTATAGTGAAGGCCATGGGTAAGCAGACTGTGAGAACTTGGAAACCTGGCCAGCAAATTGGTCCGAGAGAAACTGCTTCTAGATATGAGCCTGGATTGTAAACAGCTCGTGTTTTGATCTCACACATGTGCCCCTGCCCCTGCATGCCCTGTTTTCTATATTCTATAACTGTATGCTGGGAAAGTCTGAGTGGCAGCAAAACAACAGGAATAGCTGGCCCTGCTGGCGAGCACGTAAGTCCTAACCCATGTCTCTCACAGCCAGTCCTCTAGGTTATTTCTTTGGAATCCATAAACAATGCAATGAGGTTTTCTGGGACCTCAGCACTTTGCATAACAGCACTCAGGAACTGTTAGCTGCTATACTTACTATTTTGCAAACTCATGACATAGAAGGAAAATCTGGGACACAGGGAGGCAAAGCAATGCATCCGCAGTTGCCCGGATTAGAGCTCAAGTCCCTTGACTCAGAGGCTCCGAGGGCACGGTGCTCTCATGTCACCGCAGGCTCCAATTACCACTGGTCCTCCAAGAGGATGCGCCAAGGTTCCCGGTGATCACAGAGGATCCGTGCAATCACTGAGTTTGACACTTCCCAGCTTGAAGAGGGAGCTGATTATTTGTTAAACTCAACTGAAGAATGAATTCAGCCAAAGTGGGCCTGCATGATGGACGCTGGGTGCAGCCGAGGCAGACTGGACAGATGTGGACCTCCACCGGCTGCCCTGCCTCTGCCAGCCAGCACCACCCTGCTCCTGGCTGGGCAAGCCCCCCAAGTGGATGCCCTCACACAGCCATGACAGCTTTAGAAAATATCATGTTCCTGAGACTCTCAGATGCTCATTTTTTTCCTTTCATTTCAATGTTTCTGAAATGTCAGTCTTACAGTCATGTGTACATTTAATGTGGTAGTTTCTTCTTTTTCCTCTGAAAAACTATGATTAAATCAATGATGAGTCTTATAATTGGTGACATGCTAAAATTGAGAAAAGACCGTACCTTGTAACAACAGATGAGATGAGATTCTCAATTTTCTCTAGGAAAAGACAAATGAGAAAAGGATGGCTAAGTCCTGGTGTTAAGAGCTGGCAAACGCCCCAGCTCATGTGTTTCACATACGTCCAAAGTGTCAGGCAGGGTGAGACCGGGCTCTGGATGGACACAGCACTTGTCCCTGGGGATGGAGCTTGGGTGTGCCAGGAATGGCCACGCATCATGCCTGGAGGCGGGCAGCATTTCCCATCCTCCTCCACATACGGCAGCGATGGAAAGTCCAGCCCGGGCTCAGAGTTTCCTGGCCTGGAGCCCCAGCAGTGGACAAGCTGCTGGATTCCCCCAGCTTGCCTGGCAGGAAAGCACACTGGAGGTGGAGGGGGGTGACCCTGGTTCCTGCTGCCCCACTGTGACACCAAGGGTGCAGAGCGTGGGTCAACGAGACTTCATGGAGAAAACTGGGTCTGCATGACAGGAGGAGTGAGCCCTAGAGCCCCAGATTATAGTCCCCATGATTAAGGACAACGCCACGTCTCACCGCTGTGCTGCAATGTCCCCCTGCCCTGCCAGAGCGGTCACAGGGCATGCAGAGAAAACCACAGCCTACCTGGGCTCGAACCCCAGCTCTACCACTAACTGGATCACTCTGTGCCTCTGTTTCCTCATTTGGAAAGCAGAGGTGATGATGATGAGAAGACCACCCCAGTCTCGGGCTGTTAGGAGGAGTGAGTTGTAATAGGTAAAATGCCAGGAGTGTGAGCCAGCACCTAGCATGTTCTACTGAAGCTCTAGTTGAGTGGTTTGCTGTCTGCCTGATAAACTCCTATTCATCCTTGGAAAATTCAACCCAATAATCACCTTCAAGAAACCTTCCCCACCCTATTTTCCCCTCCAGCTGCCTCTGATCCTTGGATGTAATGTGTGGGAGAAGGGGGGAGGCCGGTCTCTCCTCCAACTGTCTTCATCACACTGTGATTGTCCGCTCGTTTCTCCTGTTAGATATAGAGCTTTGTACAGGCATGGAGTACAGTCTTGATACAGGATCTGGAACTAGGTACACTCTCATGACGGTTGCAGGGGTGGGGAACCTTTTTTCTGCCAAAGGCCATTTGGATATTTATAACATCACTTGCAGGCCATACAAAATTTCCACTTAAAAATTAGCCTGTTGTATTTGGTCAGACATTGAATTAACTCACCCCTAAGCCTTGGCAGGGCAAGTCTAAATGATTTCTTGGGCCTTATATGGTCCTGAGGCAGGATGTTCCCCATCTCGGATTTAAAGCACAGAGAGGAATGGGATGGAATAAAATGGCACAGCATGGAATGGGGTGGAACAGGATAAGATGCAATGGAATAGAACAAAATAGTTGTAGCAACATCCTTTCAAATCACAGCAGAGACAGTTGCTTAATATAACCTTCTATTTTTAGTATGTTTTTATTTCTTTCAGAGAGGAAGGGAGAGATAGAAACATCAATGATGAGAATCATTGATCTGCTGCCTCCTGCATCCCTCTACACTGGGGATTGAGCCCACACCCTGGTCACAGAAATTGAACTGTGACCTCCTGGTTCATAAGTTGTGGTTGAACCACTGAGTCATGCCGAGAGGGGTGCTTCGTATCACCTTGATCTAGAAGGCAATTCACCAACTGGTGCCCAGGGTCTTCAAGGCCTGGCAAAGCAGGTCTTCTTGGGGACATGGACTTCTGCCAGTGCTCTGGACCCCTCCCATGGGAGCAGCCTCCTTCAGAGCCAGCAGGGGGCTCAGCTTCTGACCCTCTCGGGCTGCAGGCTCCATTCAGGGCACTGACCCGATCAAGCAGCCACCTTGCAGGTGCTGACACCATTTTCCTGGGACCTCAGACCTGATTGAGTCTCCAAGGAGCAGAACTACTGAGATTCCTGCCAGGCCTTTCCTGGGGGATCCCTCCTGTAGCCTTCTTGCTGGGAGAAAGGTGCTGTTGGCATCACATTCCACAGCTCTGCCACGGGGGAGCTGACAGGCTCACAGCTTGGCTGCTCGAGGACACCGTCCTGCGGAGGCCCTTCGGTTGACACTTCTGCCATGGAAAACTCGTTTCATTTAACCTTTCTTTCCGTTCTGGCATTTTAACAAAAAAAAGTCACTTAGGGCCTGGAGTGAAAAATACATGTTACTAGAACAATATATAACCCAAATACCAATTGCCTTTTCTTATCAACTCTTGGCTCATTTATCATCTTTATTAAAAATCCATGAAGAAACAGCAGCCTCAGAAACTGCCCGGTGCCTCTTTCAGGGAGGTGACAGGGAAGTCTGGGCTCCCTGAGAGCAGCCACTTTCTCTTAACAGCAGCTCTGGAGAGTCTTCTCTACTCCTGCCTCCACCTGCAACCCCACCTACACATCCCCACACTCTGGGGCCAAACATCAATACTTCTCCTCTGAATGAAGCACCGTGCAGTAGGGAAAGGAATCTTACAGTTCTAGATTTGAATCCTGTGCTGCTCTTTATAAGCCAGCTGATTTGGGGCAAGTTATGCAAGCTTTTCAACAGTTTCCCAGTCTGAAACAGGGGTGAGGGGATCTGCCCAGGGTCATACAGTGAGTAAGAGTGGTGCAGGATTCTGGCCAGGCATCCAGGTCATCTAAATGCCTCCACAGCCCACACTCATAATACTTCCTCTTTAATAAAGATGTTGGGGTCACTCCTCTAGGCACTACATCTTCTAGAAGGCAGAATTGGGGCACTGGGAGTTGTCCTGGAAATGCCCCTGTCTCTGCCAAGCTAGCCTCTGTCCCTCCTCAACCCCACAACAAACAGCACAATTTCAAAGCTCCATACAAGGTCTCATATGGAGTTTTACAAATAGCAAAATAAGTCAGTAGATGAGCAAATAATGTATTATCCTATATAATAAAAGGGTACTATGCAAATTGACTGAATGGCGGAATGACCAGTTGCTATGATGTGCACTGACCACCAGGGGGCAGATGCTCAATGCAGGAGCTGTCCCCTGGTGGTCAGTGCGCTCTCACAGTGGGTGCACCATTCAGCCACAAGCCAGGCTGACAGTTGGCGAGCGCAGTAGCCTGCCTCTGTGGCATCCCCAAGGGCTCCTGGACTGGAAAAGGGCACAGGCCAGGCTAAGAGACCCCTTCACACACACCCCCCCCCCCCCAAGTGCACCAATGTTGAATACTGGGCCTCTAGTTTATTATGAAATTCATAGGGAAGAAGAAACAATCACATATTAAGTGCATCCAAATACTAAGTGCCATGCCTTTAGTCCCCATTTTGATGATGGGCACCTTGAGGCTGAGGGAAGCTATTTAACCTGGGTCATGTGGAAGAAAGTAGCAAGACAAACTTGACCTTGGTCTGCCA
Source organism: Pipistrellus hanaki (assembly GCF_964339955.1). Taxonomy (NCBI): domain Eukaryota; kingdom Metazoa; phylum Chordata; class Mammalia; order Chiroptera; family Vespertilionidae; genus Pipistrellus; species Pipistrellus hanaki. The sequence goes on from NC_140511.1 coordinate 49,618,702, forward strand.
AGCTTGGGGCACGGGCTTTCTCTCCACAATACTTTGGCTGAGGCTTTGTTCGCTCCCCTGTTTTGAAGATGGAGCTGCTGGAGCTGCCCGCTTCCTCTGTGTGCTGGTTCTCCCCCTGCCTTCTACAGTTTGCCATCATTTTCCAGATGTTTCCTGCTTAAGCCTCCCCCCTGCAAATCAGACTCCCACCCACAGCTCAGGAGCTGCTCCTCCCCCACCCCACCCCCTCCCAGGAGCAGAGCCTCAGGGAGTCCCTCAGGTCGAAGGAGCGTGAATGTCCAAATTGGTCCTCCTCCCTGGGCCTGGGGACTAGGCTCTTCCTGACTTTGCTCCCACAGTGCCACTTCAGCTCAGCCTGCAGTCTGTTCTTTCCAGAAGCCCAGTTCCAGTAGTCTAAATAGGGCCCCTTGGTAAAGGAACAGCCAATAGCTGGAAGACAGGCTCTGCTGCCTTTAACTGCATCACTAAAGAATGCCTCTGGACCGCTCCCAGCTGGGAGCCCTACCATCACAGCCCGGGAGCTTCCAACTTGTGAGGCTGAACATCTAAGTCAGGAAAGGATTTAAATGCTCAGATTCAACTGACACAGTGTCTCCCATCTGCAGGCAGTGGGCTAGGCACAGCCATAGGGGTTACCTCATTTGATGATCACTTTATCCCCATTTCCTAAGTCAGGAAACTGAGGCTCAGAATATTAACTTGGCTTGGTTGGGGGTGAGGGGTCACACAGCTAGTAAGTGGGATCCAAACCCAGATCTTCCAATGCCACGTCCAGCACACTCTCTCAACCCAGCCCTGCCTCCCAACACCACACTTTTGTGGAAACTATTCTGAGAAATCAAAAGCAACACTTTTTTATCCAGAACTATAAATATCCAGAGACAGGGAGATGAAATGAGATGAGAAAACACATTCTTTCCCAGGACTTGAGAGCAAATTCTTGCAAAACTCCTAAATAGCATTTTGAGTTCTGAAAGCAAGAAACTGTCCATGCAGAAAAATTTTTTTAAAAAGAAAAGAAAAAGCAGAGTGCAGGAGATAAGCCTTATGCTGATTTGCCCTTGGGAGCATCAGGGCTTGTACCAATACCCTGAAACCAGCAAAGACCCATCCGATGCTGACTATAAGAGAGTCCTGTGCTAAATGCATGTTAGCTTGTTTAACCTTTACCACAGCTCCACGAGGTAGGTACTGGCATTACCCTATTCTACAGCTGGAGAAACCGGAGCACACAGGGGTAAAATACCTTGCTCAAGGTCACAGAGCTTGTTAGCTTTCACCCCGGGATGTGTGGCTCCAAAGCCCAGGTTTGTGACCATTGTGCTCTACTCACAGCCCAGCTTAAGAAGCAGCACACCCCACTTCCTGCCAGGACCCCATTCTAGGTTCTAAGAGGACACACATAATTCTGGGAATCTACATTCGATTGTCAACTCCCACTGGGAACCCAAACCCAGCTCTCCATTCCCAGTCCCCAGAAGGCTGGCTGGTGGGCAAGCACTTGGAAGAGCCGACCCAGAGTAAATACATAACAGCTGCACTGTGTAGGTCCCTGGGGTCCTCTCGTCGTGTCTCCCTTCCTTTCTTCCTCATGGCCTCATGCATTTCCTCCGCCCTGTGTGAGGGCTGGGAGATTCATTTATCTCAGATGTAACCCTGAGCTCTGGCCAGTGTGGCTCGTTTGGTTGGAGCATCATCCTATGCACTGGGAGGTCATGGGTTCAAATCCCAGTTAGGACACATGCCTAGGTTGTGGGCTTGATCCCAAGTAGGGGTGCCAATGGAAATCAATTGATTGATATCTCTCTCACACAGTGATGCTTCTCTCTCTCACTTTATCTTTCTCTTTTTTTTCTTTCTCTCCCCTCCGTTCATCCTTTCCTCCCTCTCTGAATAAATAAATTAATTAATTAAAATAACTATTTTTTAAAAAAAATGTAAACCTGAAAACTGTTACCAATTGTCAGAGTGGTGGCAATGTAGGCAGTCCCCATTCCAGAACAAACTGGTTGCTAATCAAGTTGTTTGGACTTTAATCCCAATTTTTTTTATGAAAACCATGCTAACCCAAGGAGAAATCTCCAGCCATCCAACCCACAGAGCACATTTACCCAGAATGGACTCAGCCGCCATTTCCTCCAGACTGAACACCATCCAATGCAGGCAACCCTTTCCCATGTGGTTATTTAAATTTAAATATGCTCATTACAATTAACAAGTCACATGAGCCACATTTCAAGCATTCATAAGTAGCATGTGGTTACTGGATACCTTATTGAACAGAACAGACCTAGAATATTTTCATCATTCCAGGAAGTTCTATTGAACAGCCCTGATCTGAATCCTAGCCCCAAACTCTAACACTGCCTAAGGCAACAAGTTCTTTCAGAGGTTAAACTTGAGGTTCCAGGAGCACACCATCCCTTCCATGGGAAATCATGGTCAACTGCAGGGAACAGGGAGGGAGTTTGTACTCACCCAGCTCCCAGTCTGCCCCAGTTCTAATGCTTCCTCACCATATCAGTAACTTTCCCATGCCTCAGTTTCTTCATCTGGAACATGGGGACAATGCCCTCTTCCCATTAAGTGAAATGGTGCTCGGCACACGGTGAATGCTTCCTTTGTCCACTACCAATGCCCCCGGCCACATAATGATGGCTAGGAACCCAACTCTAAGCAATTACCAATGACTGGCACAGCCTGGCGCAGAGGTGGTGAGGGCTGAAATGGGACTCCTGGCTGCAAAGAAGTAGTGCTGGAGGCAGGGAGCTGATGGGCTTGTGGCCTCTGTCATCTGCCCTGTACTCTTTTCATTTCAGTCCCTATGTTACAGTGGCTTAAGGACACATTGAAATTACCCACCATGAGGGTAAGTAACCCAATCACAGGCATTGGGAAGGAAAGGGCAGGAAGTCCCATGAGGTGACCCTGGGAATAAGGAAGAAGCGAGCCATTTAAGAATCTATTCATTCATTCAATAAACAAGGATTGCATATTAGGTACCAAGGAGGCCTCCACAAACTAGTGGGTGAGACCCACAGACTATGAGTCAATGCATTAGTGTGGTAAGTGCTCTGATGCTGGAAAACCCACTGGGTCTTAGGGGTTTAGTCACTTAGGTGGTGGGTAAAGGGGTCTTGGGAATGGGAAGTGAAAAAGGCTTGGGAGGCTCCCAGAAGGAGCTGCTTGCTCTAAATCTTCAAAGACAAAGTGTGGAGAGACATGAGGGCAAAGGACACTGTGGGAACAAAGATGTCTGGGGCACGAATCCTTCGAGTCACACATCAAGCGGCTCCACAGAGCCAGGGGTTCCAGGGAAGCGACGGGACATGGGGATAGAGAGAGCAGGACATCAGGCCATGGATCTGCTCCATACATTTTCTCCTTCCACAGCATGCTCATTTTATTGTGATTGAGAAGAATCACACAGTCATATTTCACATTTCTGTGCAGACTTAGCTTCCTTCATGTCTGTTCACATTCCAACAGGGAGCTGCTTGACATTGTGTGGAAGGAACATCCATAAGCTAGGGATCATTTACATGTTTTTCTAAACATCAAAAACATAGGCAAAGTATGAGCCTTGATGGTTACAGAAATGCCAATGCACAGGCTAGCACCCCTTTTCTTAAAGGGCCAGGTCATAAAGTATTTCAGGCTTTGTGAGACATACAGTTCCTGTCACCACCGCTCAGTTCTGCAGATGTAGCACAACCATAAACAAAACGGAAGTTTCTGTGTGTAGCTGTGTTCCAAGAAAACTTTATTTATGAAAACAGTCAACAGGCAAAACGTGGCCCCTGGAGTCGACCCCCGCTATAAAGAACATCCTTGCACCCAGCAGGGAAGTATGAATAAGAATCATGTATAACAGTATTGTAGTGGCATTAATTTTCCTGAGTGTGATCAGTATATTGTGGTTCTGCAGGAGAATGTCTTTGTTCTTAGGAGATACCTGCTAAAGCATTTAGGAGGCATAAAGGCTATAATTCTCTAGCAGTTCAGGGAGATCATAAATATACATAGAGAGAGAGATAAGACAAATATGAAATGTGGCGAAATGTTAAGAATGGTGACACCAGGTGAAGGTTATATAGATGTCCCTGGTACTAATCTTGCAACTCCTTTATAGGTTTGAAATAATTCAAAGTAAGAAGTGTGAAGGAAAAACAAGGCAAGCTGCTTCAGGGGATCAGAAGGTCCACTGAACAGACTGCCCCGAATGCCCTCAGACTCCGAGCCCTCTGACCTGACCTGGCTCAGGCCTATTCTTCTGCAGAGGGTGCAGGGTTGCTTCTGATTCTGGGCCTGGCCTTCCTGGTTGCTTATGCAATGCCAGAGAAGGTTATTTGAATGCAAAAAGGGGTGCAGGTTCTTGGCTCCTTCTCAGAGCTCTTTTTGTTTGAATTCTTGTTTTTTCTCACCCCACAGCCTGGAGACCAGCTTCCTGTTGACTGACCTCTGAAACAGTGGGAGAATAAGCAGCCCTGAGAGCCCTGGGCACTCCCTAGCATGGGAGTTCCTGCAGAAGATGCTGGGGGAAGCAGCCACTGACACAGGGAGACCCTGAGCACTGTCCCTCTGACCAAAGCCCACCTGGAACTCACAGGTGTGTGGTGTGACCCTCTCTGCTGACCAGGAGCTGCTGATACTGTTAAAAAAGTTGTCAACAGCACTTTCCCAAGTTACCCAGACCCAAAACTACAATGACCCCAATGCAGAGTGATTTACTAATTCTTGACTTATTAGTAATCAATACCATGAAGAATACTAACACCTCCATTAAAGTAGCACCCATTGATTTTCATTGGGAAGGTAGAATTGTTTGGAGGCCCAGTATCTTAAATTGCTTCTGTTTTGATTTTTCATTTGTCAAAGCGATACCATAAAGTCCAGAATGTACAATTCCTGGGAGGGGGATGGGGAGAGTAGTGGGAATGACCACTCCAGGCCTCCTACCTTCTAACTCCCTGCAAAGCACAGCCTTAAAGCAATGCCAGTCAGTGGTGCTCCTTGAGCTTCCCTTGGCACCAAACCTGGCCAGCCTCACCAAGCAATGCCCATCACTGCTTCTATAAGCAACACAGAATGTTGCTTATAGAAGCAACGGCCCACCTGCTCTGCTGGGACAGAAAAAGGAAAACAGAAGTCCCTCATGAGGGATACATGGCATTGCTTGAATACCAGGGCTCTAAGAGACTTGGCATAGACTTTCTTAGCTCTTTTAATGGTTAGGATCCAGAGATCTTAAAGCATCTATCTATCTCCAAAGAAAATGTCCTACAGAGATAAGCACCCTGCATGTCTTCCACCAATTCCCCTCTAACCCTCTTTCTGGTAGACATCATTTGCAATTACTCATCACCCTCTCCTTTGTCTATAAGATAATTTCCCCTTGCCTTGTGATTTACAAAGCCCCCCCCCCCCCAATGCTTCATTATCAAGCTCTGTCATGTGACTTCTTTTGGCCAATGAAATGTGAGCAGATGTGAAGCATGCCAAGGCTGAGCAGAAGTTTTAAATGTGACTGTGCAATCTGGTTCAGCCTCTTGTTCTTCTCATCTGCAATGAAGCGGTCACGTATATGGAGCAGAACCACAACCAATGCAAAACTCACATGCGACATGGGAAGAAATAAACCTTTGTTTTGTAAGCCACCGAGATTTGGGGGCTATTTGTTATGGGGCCCAACTTAGCAACTTAGCCCAATTGAGTAATCACCTTCCAATACAGGAGTGGCAAGAAGGCTGCTGGGAGTGTGCCAGCTCTTTACACCCATATCTTATGGTTCTTGTCTACCACCTAACAAAGCCCAGGCATGATTCTATCCTTACTGTGACTCTCTTTCCACTCATTTACATTGAAGACCCTTAAGGAGTGAACCTCCCAGCAGTGCTCTTAGTTCACGGCTCATTCTCAACGACTCTAGTCGGGAGACAGGAAGGCCTAATGTTTCAACACCACCATTGGGGTCTCAGAGCGAATATCCCCCCTTTTCCTCTCCTGCAGAGGCTCCACACCAACGCTGATGGACATTCAAGGTCTAAGACACAGAGCACGATATACGGGAGCAAGTCCTGAGGTTGGAATGCTGGACTCCAGTAAGGGGAAGGCACACCTTAAACCACATGTGTCAAACACAAGGCCCGCAGGCCAAATCCAGCCCGCCAGGCCTTGCAATGTGGCCCGCACCGCGCTGTCATCACTGCACTCCGCTGTCAGTTTATGACATTGTCAGTTTATGATGTTCAGTAAACCATTCGGCCCGCGATTTAGGCTGGATTTTAGATTTTGGCCCCTTCTCTGATTGAGTTCGACACCCCTACCTTAAACCATGAGTCTCCACGTCTCTCTCCCTGTCTCAACTGATCAGTGGTTTTCAAACCCAATGCTGGATTTCTCGGAGAAGTCTCAGCAGACAGCTGGGGTGAGAAGAAGCCTGTGGCCAGTGGGCCCTCATCTCTTATTTTAGCCAGATCATCTGTTTTGATCCGTTAAATTTATTAGGTTTCCAGGTAAGACTTTGTTTGACCAGGAATTCTATGACAACGCATTTCAAAACCCTTGACCATGTGATTAATGCACCGTGAGTCTTCCCAACCCCCAGCTTCTTGTGCATTCTGTGGTCACCCACCTCCTTGTCACTGTGGTTAAGGATTTACTAAAACCAGAAGGCAGCCAGTGATGATTGACTGATAAGTAAGAATAGAATGAGGTACATTCAGAAGAACTCAACCAAGAGCTACAAAATAGTTGCCTCTAGTTCTGGACTTTGGAAAGCTAAAGAAAACTCAGTTCAGAGATGCTACTATGGAAGTAAGCCCAAAGTCTTAGCTTTCCTCTTGAGGTTTATCTTCTGCTTAGAGTGTGTAAGACCACCACCTGCCCTAACCGCAACATCCCACCTGGAAAAGGGTCCTTTGCAATAAGAGTCATACCTTTAGATCACATTACACAGCCACCGTGCCCTGGAAACTGTATCAGGGTGTGGAACTTTGCTCGGGTATTTGTTGACCAGAATTCAGAATCTCACCTGCCACGCTTCCCCCTTTCTGTTTCACATTCTCTCTGAATTCTTTTTAAAAACTCTGGTTTCACCCTGGCCGGTTTTCCTCAGTGGTTAGAGTGTCAGCCTGCACACTGAAAGGTTTCAGATTCAATTCCTGGTCAAGAGCATATTCCTTGGTTGCAAGTTCGATCTCCAGCCCTGGTAAAAACACATGTAGGAGGCAACCAATAGATGTGTTTCTCTTACATTGATGTTTCTCTCTTTCTCCCCCTTTTCTCTTCCCACTTTCTTTCACTCTATCTAAAAGCAATGAGAAAATATTCTTGGGTGAGGATTAAAAACAAACAAACAAAAAACTCTGGTCTCAGGGAGCATATAGGCCATAGGGCCTCTCCCCAAGAGACAAAGAGCCTCCTGATTTCCCAAAGTTCCTGTAGGGGAACCGCGTTCTGAGTCTAGAGGAATAGGTCAGTGTCTTGACAGTCACAGCTTCACCACACCAAGGGCCACATTCGATCTGGCCAGGAAAACTGCTTTCTCAAATGACTGAATGATTCTTAATGGGATAAAAATCCATTCTTCCACCCACCACAGATCATGGAACGAGGAGGGGTCTGGATACCAGTACAGAACCAGTGGTGACTGTGACCTACGTTCAAGTTGCTGATAAGTAGGCAAGCAGGGCAGAGATGAGAAGTGGGGATCAGAAAATAGGACATGAGGTTGCTGGAGCAGCCAGAGGAGATTAATCGAAACAGTCAGAAGCTGGTCCATAGAAATAGGAAACTCTCAGGAAAGAAACTCTGGCCAGGGAGATTTGCATAAGAGGGACATGAGCTGAGCAGGAAGGAAAGGGCCTGCTTGATGGAAAATGTGGCCTGGACTTTTCCTTGCTGGGGAAACGCACAGAAAGGACCTAGATTCCACCATGAGCAAAGGATGTGTGATGAGTTCAGCTGAGTGTCAGTGAGGGTGAGCCCTGAACTGTGAATGGAAGAGTGCACCCCATCTCATGGATCAGTATTTGCCCCCAAAGAGCATAGCACTGGGCTGAGCACACAGTATGAGATTTAATATGTTGGACTGTGTCTCCCATGAACCACTCTAGCAGCCTTCCTTCCTGCTGCTCTCTTGCTCTCATACCCCTAGTCTCCACACTGCAGTTAATGGAACCTTTTAATACTGCTATTGTGTAAGTCTCCTCCCTCCTTACATGCCCTGGCAGGCCTAGCATTGCCCACATCTGCTTGCCTCTCCCTGCAGCTCAGCGCCCCCAGGCCTTGCATGACCTATGCCTGCCCATAAGTCCAGCCTCATCTGGCCTCCTTCCCTTCACACTCTAGGTTCCCTGAATACACCAAGTTCTTTTCCTCCTTGGGGACTCGCATTTTACAGATGAGAATATTGAGGCTTAAAATAAATGTAGTTGCTTGCCCAAGAGCACATGGCTAGTGAGTGTCAGAAACACTGATCCTTGACCCAAGTGTTTCGCCACCCTCAACACGGCAACATTAGGGGACCAAAGGGAAAGGTCCAAGGGATGTGTCTTTGGAGAATCAATTCCTGACTCTGTGATGGAAGGAGGCAACCAAGGAGCCTGCAATGCCTTTCCCTCCATGTGCTGGGAAACAAGGTTATTTGGTGATAAATGTAGCTCTTCAAAATTAGTGCCACTCTCTGGGTCTGAGCCCTGTGTTTCCAGAAGCCCCAAGGTTCTAGTCTTCCTAATGACTGGGTCAGATCAAAGTCAGAGGATGTGCCGGTTGAACTTCATGTTCCTCTGGTGACAGACGCCTTTTCCTCGGCAGAGAGAATGTGCTGTGGGTGGGATGCTGCACAATTTCAGTTCAACCAAGTCCCCAGGGGCCCTTTGCAATGTGTGCTCTTGGGCAAGCAACTAAATTTGTTGGCTTTGGCAGCCTCTTGTCAATTAACTGTGTGCAGGCCAAACATAATATCTTAACAAAGAATGGTTCAATTCAGTTAAAATGAACTTTCTCCACAGAGCCCATAATACTTTAATGAGGTTATTCAATCTGGAAAGAAATCCAATGACCTGAAAAAAAAAAAAAGTGGGTGTGTGGTAAAGTGATCATTTTCTTCACCTATATCTCCACAAGTTCCTACTTAACCTGTGGATGGCATGTTTTCCTGGGCTGCTCATGGTGAAGGTGTCTGTTCATTTTAGGATCCCTGCCCTGTCCATCTGTCTGTCTTGGGATGACTGTGACCCCAACACTGACTGGGCATCAGAGGGAATCCCTTGGAAGGCACTTTGCAATACAAATTTCCAGGCTCCACCAATGGAGACGCTGACTCAGCAGATCTGAGGTGGGGCCCAAGAACCCGTATACCCCATGCAAGCAGGCCTGTAGAGCAGTGTTTGGACATCGTCATCAAGTAATGGCATAGACACTATTGTCATGCCATGTCTTGCAGGGATCCAGGCTCGGCCACTCCTTCCTGTGAGATCCCTGAGCATGTAACATCTCAGCCTCAGTTTCCTCATCCAGAAAAGGAGTACACCCTGCTTGGCCTTTGGGTAGCTCATAGGGACAAGGCAAATGATATGAGTAAAATAATAAAATAACTAACACTCATTAATTATTGACTATATGCCAGGCAACATTAACGAAGATTGTGGATATTTTTCCATTGTTTTTTTTAGAGAGAGAGTGAAAGGAGAGGAAAGAGGGACAGAAAGAGAGAGAAAAGCATTGATGTGAGAAAGACAAGGGAGTGAGGATCAAACCTGAAGCCCAGTACTTATGTGCCCTTGACAGGGAATTAAACCAGAGACCCTCTGGTGCACAGGCCAATGTTCCAACCACTGGGACACACCAGCCAGGGTCATTACCTCTATCTTAAAGATAAGCAACTGAGGTACAGAGAGACTAGGTAACTTGTCCAAAGTTGCAGAGATGGGGACATAAGTTCAGCCTCAGTCCCAGGTCCAAGCTCCTCTGGGGCCTTACCCATGGAACCCAGCAGGTGGTGCATGTGTGAGACAGCGGCTCTGCTTGCAGGCTTCCTGCCCATCCTACACTGACAGCATTAGGACCTGAGGTCTGAGCTGAGGAATGGGACAGGAGAAGCCTTGACATTGAACATGCTCAGCCCATGCCCTTCTGCAGGAGGACAAGGAACAGATGGCCCTGGGGTGACCTGCCCTCCCTGCCAGCTGCCAGGGGTGCGGAAGCAGGCACCGGTTTTTGCTGATGAGAAAAAAGGGAACACAATGACAGCAACAACTCTAACTGCGGCCCAGGTGGCCATTTTGAGTTCACTCGGCCAAAAGCAAACCATGGAGAAAAATTCTTAAAGCAACAGCCCCTTATGCTCATACATTTGACGAAGAGGAGATGGTTCTGCCATGTATTGAGTACCAAGGCTACACAAAACCCTTTCAAGTTATCTTTATTTTTTACCCTCACAGGACTTTTCCTTAGCCTGTTCTCCAGGACCAGCAAGCAGTGGACACAGGGCATGACTCAGAAGGGCTAGAGTATTCCCCAGAGAGCCCTTCACGACAGTGAGAAGACTGGTTTGGAAGGGGTTTCAGCCTTACCTAAGGTCTACGTGCCCACCTCAGAGGGTCAGGCCAAGATGAAAAGTCACAAATAACCAAGCACTACTTAATACCAGGTACTTCTCATAGATGATATCATTACTGTTCACCACAACCATGCCAGCCTGGGGTTAGTATCCCATGTTACAGAGCCAGAGCCTGAAGCTCTGGGAAGGAGAAGGTAATGAGGGAGGTGGGAGCACTATTCGGCCCCCACATCTGCCCAGCAACCTCGGTCTCCCTAGGAAGACACACTCACTTGTGTCTGCAAAAGGTTGATGGAGAGCAAGGAGCTGCTGTGAACAAAGCGTTAGACTCCGAGGGCAAAGCACTGGAAGCGAGGACGGACACAAGATCCTCCCTCAATTCCGAACCCAAGTTCTGGCTAAGTCCATCTGATACAGCCTCCAGGAGAAGCCAGTCAGTCCTGGCTCTGGCTGGCCTTTCACCCACAGCATTGTGGCCACTAGAATGCCACAGGAGGTTTATTTAGAGTCAAAGTCTGTTCCATGTCATGAAAAGTCCCACCAGCACCGACCATTGTCCAAGATAGTGAAAGGCACTCTGGGTGCAGGCAGGAGCCAATGTCAAAAGGAAATTCCTTCTGCAGGATGAGCAGGAGAGCCACACAAAACAGATGGTGCCAGCACAACGTCTCTCTCAGCAAAGGAGTCGTGTTCAGAAAGCAAGGACGAACAGAAGCATTAGTGTAAATTACTCGGGATGTGTATAAAGGCTTGTTGCTCAACACTCCCGGGAGGCTAAAGAATTGTTTGCTCCAGCCTGGCAGACCCTAAGCATGCAAATTAATAGCTATGATTTATCATGAGGCGTTTCTCACTGGCGTTCCTGGACCAGGTTTCTTTAAACATTTAGGTTCATCTATTTAGCATGTGCCCAGTCTAGTTACTGCTGCTATTATTTAAAAATGCATCATAAATCTAACATTTAAGAGAGGTTTATTTAAGCTAGCCTGGTGTCCAGGTCCAAACTCTTTACTATGAATACAATTAATTCCTGGTACAGCATTGGAGGGTAGAAGCCAAGGATGAAATGAGCCACTGAATGGTCATTCATGGTCTCTGTGGAGTCTCTAGGTTACCTTTCCCCTATTCCAGAGCCACTCGCCATCCCTGGCTCAGCCTCTTATACCTTGGAATTTACTCCCTGTGTAATCTTCTCTATGAGGCCCTGAGCTCTTCAAGTGTGGAAACTTCATCCCTCCCCATGTCTTCTCCAGCTCCAGCACAGTGTGTCAGGTCAACAGCAGATGCTACAAAACGATGGGACAGAGGGAGAATGAGAGGAAAGAAGAGGGGAGAGAAGGGAGGAAGGAAAGAAAGCCACTCAGCTAAGTAAGGGATTCCATTTGTAAGTCACCAACCATTCTAGAGCAAATAAATGATTATTATGGGCACTCCTTTGAGGAGGAAATGTAATATCAACCTCACACGTTGAAAGTTATACCCATATTCATTAGGAACATAGCATGCCCGTACAACGATACTAGGAGTAGGTGACCTGACCCGCATTCCACATAAGAGGAAACTGTGGTTCAGAGAGGTGCAGTAACTAACCCAGGGTCACCCAGAAAGAGACAGAGCCAGGGTTTCAGGCGCTTCTGTTGAACCACCTGGCTATCAATATTCTGTTTGTTTCTGGAAGGCAAGGCAGCCTGGCATGTATTAAAGCCCAGGCGGGTAAGTGGATGTGTTGCCCTTCTCTAGCCTGAGCTCCTGCTGTGACTGCATCTGGCCAGGTTCTGGGCACTGATTCCCAGGAGGGGGTCTTTGGTCAGGCTTCCCATCACTGCTCACCAAGCTGTGGTTCCATGCACAGCCTCATTCTGCTTCATGACTTGGGTTTAGAATAAGTAAGAGAAAAATCTGAACGATAGAACATCACATAATCTCAATAAATTTTCCCAAAGAGATCACCCTCAAGACGTTGCTTTACCAGATGTAGTGAGAAGAGAAGATAGAGGGGCGGGGCATAGGAGGGGAGGAGGAGGATGATGAAGTATTAGTATTCACTGACATGTTCATCTACAATATGCAGGCACATGTTCTGTGTTATGCCAGCCACTCTATTGTGTGACCCCCTTTTAAGACCATATAAGAAGAGTTACTATCCCATTTAACATACCGAGAAACTGAGACTCCAAGAGATTAAATAGTTTTTCTAGGTTCACATAGCTGGAAGGCAGTGGGGCTGATTCAACCCCATGCCCGCCCAACTCAGAAGCCCAAGCTGGGATCTGGGCCTGCTCCCTTAGCTGGGTTAACACATGCTACTAATGTGGTCAGGGCTCTGGGTATGAGTTCCAAATTACCCAAGAATGATAATGTGCTTTGTAAACTGAAAACCAAATAATAATTTTTTTAAATTTTATTTACTGTTGCACAAAGCAAGTATCTCTCCATTGGCCACAGCCTGAGCCCCAGTTGTAACATCGTGACTGTACCCCATTAGTTCCAGAGATGGAACAAGGTCTCTCTGTGTGTGTGTGTGTGTGTGTGTGTGTGTGTGTGTGTGTGTGTGGCTAGCTGAGGGCAGACCTTCACTACCCCTCCAGGGAAAGACCCTGGCCCAGGACTTCTGTTGGCTGGGTGTTCAGGCTATCCCTTCTATATACAGAAAGCAAACCTCAGACTTCAACAGCTGTCAAACTAGCTTTGTAGCCTCTCAGACTGCCAGCCTCTTGCCTTGATGCAAGTCCACATATCTGCAGCACTGACTAGCTGTGTGGCCTCCCCTCAGTTTTCTCATCTATACAATGGGGATGATGATATTTACTTCAGAGGGCAGTGATGGGGAGTAAATGAAATGATAGATGTGTTACACTCAGCAAGTACCTGGCCCATACCAAGGACACAGTAATGTTAGCCATTATTCTGATTATTACCATCAACTTCACATCTATCAGGTCCTCGTGGAGACCACTGTGGGAGTCACTGGGCCACTCATCACCCTAGACCACAGAATGCAGCTTAGCCCAGACAGGGCAACTCTGCTCATCCAGCTCTATTCCAGGACAGGTGCCCTCTGACCCTCCCGTGACCACGCTCTGGAAAATGCCAGGCATTTTATGAGTGAAGACTACTAAGTGCCAGAAAAAGAAAGCATTCACACACCCCCAAAAGGGAAAAGACCCTGACCCCTCCAGTTTCTGTTTCATTAGATATAGTGTCACTGTTAAAGAGTGCGTGCCTTCTCTCTCCCTCTGACCCAGGGGTTCTAAATGGAGCCCACAGAATCAGGAGGTACTGAACATTTTGGGGCAGGCAGATGGAACCTTTATCTTAGTAGAAAGGGGCTGCAGACAAGTTCTCAGCTACCCCACCCCCCTCCCTCAAGAAAGAGAGTGTCTTTGTCAGGAAGATTCCTGGTTCTGCAATTGCTTAAACGAAAGCAAGAAGACAGGGCCTGGGTGGTATTGGGGAAGCCAGGGCTTCAAAGGAGCAGGAAACTACCCTATAAAATGAGAGGAAAGACTGGCAATTTGGGAGAAGGAGCAGGCAAGGCCTTAACCCTCAGAATGTGGCCTTCCCGTGGCCTCTCCAATATTCACTACAGTGGAGGTGCTGTGAACTCCTGTGAGCCTGCTCTAGGTAAGGATTTTCGGGCTTGGGTCCCTGGGCCACAGAATCAGGGACTGGAAGGAATGAGCCAAGAATACTCTAGGAGCCATGGAGTTTGTACAAGGATCCTGGGCAGACCCCTCTGCAGGCCACTGACTAAGAACAAACTAAAGCCTGTGAGGAAGAACCAAAAGGAATTAAAAAAAGGGGGGGGGGAACCTAACTCAATAAGCCAAATGATCTCCTCGATTTCTCCTTGTAACTGCTCCCCAAAACACCTTTTCCAGGTGAAAGAACACTGGCCAATGTTCAGCTTTCTGGGAGGAGGAAAGAACTTTAATTAAAAAGTAAATTGCAGCTTGAATGCACCTGGTAGTGTGTGCAATGGCCTTGAGCCAACTAAGAATAGGTTTCACTTTTATTCTTTCCTTTGCCATGATGGATTTATTGACTGTTTTTTTAGAAAAGAAAGACACAAAGCAACTAGGTGTCTCCGGAAGAGACCACATTTCCTGGAGTCAGAGGGCCAGGGGAGCATGTTGCAGGCAGGTCTGGCCTCCCATGTGCAGGACAAATGGGCACTGCCATCTCCTTACCACCCACCTTCTCCCCGGACTCCTGCTGCATGCAAAGGCAGTGATGAGGGGAAGAAGAGAAAGTACAATCCCAAACCTACCTTTCCCTACCATCTGTTTCCTAAAATTAGCCTTCTGATGCTTTGTGCCTTCTTGGAAATTGAAAGGGTATGTCAACAGCAAAGAACTTGAGGCTTGGACCAAATGGCTCCCTGGAGATCCAAAAAGGATGGGGTGGCCTCTCTCTGCCCTGGGCCTCAGGAAAGGAAGGAAGGAAGGAAGGAAGGAAGGAAGGAAGGAAGGAAGGGAGGGAGGGAGGGAGGGAGGGAGGGAGGGAGGGAGGGAGGGAGGGAGGGTGGGTAACACCACTGGACAGTTGGGAAAAGGACAGGCCACTTCCAGATCCGTACCCAGCCAGGAGGGCAACTTGAGTTTCCTGCCCAGTGACATCCCAGCAGACACACAGGGTGGCTGGAACCTAGCTATAGACAGACTATCTCAGTGGGGTGAACCAGGGCCGCGTGGAGGGGGGGGGGATATAAGTCTGGGCATATGTTTGGCCAAGTGGTAGTGATGACAGAGGAAGCATCCTGCCCTGCTGCCAAGGCATAGGGCCACCCTGGTCTGCCCACAGCTGGCTCTAGTGAGTGCTGAGTCGAGGCCCAGCTGCCGCCATCTCTCCAGGCTGGAGCAGGGCTTACAGGAGACAGGCAGCAGGCTACTTGGACAGGCTATATTGGAGTGGCTTGTTCACTCCAATGATTTCCAAACTTGCTTTAATTATGAGATATGTGCCCAACCTAAAATATAGGTAGAACAGAGCCACTGTGGTGAAAGGTGGGGTTGAGCTAAGGTCTCTTTCCCTACCCTTACCATCAGGCCCGGAGCCCCTGGATCACTATCAAGGTCCTCATGGCCTCATAGGACATAATCAGACACCAGGAAGATTAGATGAGGGTTTTGGAATTGACACCAGAGTTTAAATGTGGGAAGGGCAATGAAAAAGCTGTGTGATTCAGATTCATTGATAATCTGTCTCCTTCTAAATCAACTTGTAAGCCCATTCCTGTGTGCTCTGAAGCCATGCCAATGGGTGATTTTATAAATCAATGTGCTAAGCCCTGTAATGCTCAAGAACTAATTCCTGCATTTAACTCTGTTTCAGTAAGGAGAGCATTCTGGGAGCGCTGTGAAAGGAGGTTGTCAGGACATAGCTTCAGTACCTTTGGTCGGAACCCAGCTCATAGCTGAGATGTGACTCAGTAACTTCACCTGAAAATGGCTTCCGAGGACCTGAGAACTCAGCAAAAAGGTGCTTCCCACACCTTCAGCGTGATGGGTTTCCTACAGGAATGAAAGGAAGGTCAGGATGGAGGGAGTTTGGAAGATGGACAACTCTGTATCACTCAACTTTGAACAAGAAAGCAAAAGAGAGAGTAAGTGGATTGGAGATAAAGAGAACAAGGATGGATGGATGGATGGAAAGGAGATATCTCTGTAAAGTGGAGGCCAATATTTAACAATCAGATGAACTCTGACTTTACCACTAAACTCACCTTGTGAGTTTTTGATATGTCACATTCAGTGTCTGGTTCCGGGTTTCCTACACTATCCCCAACAACAGTGAAAGACCTTTGAGAGAGTACCTTGGCAGGCCCAGGGCAAATCTCACCTGTTTCTGATCCTGAAGTCTGAGGAAGGTGCCATCCTGTTCCTTCTCCACCCTGAGGCCTAATTCTGGATTCTCCTTACCAAAGGCATTCATAAAATTGTCCCCAAGATGTTAACCTCTAAATAGTCAGGCTTTCTCATGTCTCTGGGCCTTTGCTCAAGCTGTTCCCTCAACTTAGAATCCTTCCCTTCACCATTCTGCTACTGAACTCTTATTCAGTTTTTCTTAAATATGTTTTCTTTATTTTGGGTGAGAGAGAGAAATAGAAATCTCCATGATGAGAGAGAATCATTGACAGGCTGCTTCCTGTATGCTCTCTACTAGGGATTGAGTCTGAAACCTGGGCATGTGCCCTAATAGGGAATCAAACCATGACCTCCTGGTTCGTGGGTCAGAGCCACACCAGTTGGTCTCCTACTCATTTTTCAAGCATAAATGCCAACAGTTCTATGGCCAGGCAGTTCAGTCACTGGAAGTTACAGATTAATGAAACCTCCACACAAGAGTAATATGCAAAATATTTAATAGTATAATAGGATGGGCACTGCCCAAACAGAACACCCAACAAGCCAATACAAAGGGCTACTGATCAAGACGGCCCATATGGCCACACCGACATGTTTCAGTGTCCATCAGCCCTGTCCCCACCTACCACCACCCAATATCAGCGCTGTCTCTCCCTTGACCTAATGTGGACCTCACTCACTCCTAGGCTCAGCCGGAATGAGGGTCCAGGGTGAGGGCCTCTCTACATGCTGACAAACATCTCCAAGAGCAGTCCATGAACACAAGACCAGGACTTACTTCCATCCTACCCTGGACGGGACAATCACATCAAAAGATCACATTGGGGTTTCTGCGACTTTTCCCTTCCTCCAGCACAAGGCCATCCCAGCAAAACGACACCAAGGATTATTAGTGCTACCCTGAAGCCTGCTTTGCAGCTTCCTGTGGTCCTTGGAGAGAGAGGCAGTGACTGTGCTGATGAGGGCAATTTATGTGCTACATGAGCTTAGTCTATTTGCTGGTGTCCCAAGAGAAGCAGGCTTGCTGAGCTCCAGCTGCCACAGCTGGAAAGGTCTCATCTTTCCTAAATTGTTCAAAGGCACAGGACAGAAGTGCCCTGAGGCCTGAGGGGTGGGGCCGAGCTGGAGGTAAGGACATGGGGAGCACAGCCCACTCTGATGCTGCCTGAGTATGAGCACAGGGCAGAGAGAGTGGATACAGGACAAGAGAGAGGACCCAGGTGGGGCTGGCTTTCTGGCTGTTCCCTGGATTCAGAGAATTGGTGCGTCCCACTGGGTCTGACTGACATGACAAATTCCTTTTTCATCTGGGTGCAAATGGGTTCTAAATGGAGCCAGGTGCTGGTCATGTGTAATTCATGCCTTCCGGGGGTGCCCACCAGGATGTTCTGCTTTCCTTGCCCATCTACAATATAATAGCTGTTGACTTCCCTGCTACTTTGGATCTGAACAGTGATGCAAGCAGAGACAGGAGCAGCTGTGACCCCAGCTAAAACTGGATGTGCATATGGGGAAGAGCCAGCCTCCCCCCTCTTCCCCCCTACCCCACCCTGACACCAACCTGACCCCAGCCATAAGCTGAGGTCATCTACTGCAATCACACTGAGCAGTGATGCAGAAGGGGCAGCTCCTTGTTAATTCAACAGGGGCTGCTGCTGATTGAATGCTTTATAATGACTAGATCCATCTAACCCCCTGACTAGCAGATGAAGGGGAAGTCCCCTTATAGGCACATGTGGCTGTTGCATGCTCGGCAGGACAGGAGCATCGAGGCTGGTTGGAGACTTGTGCTTATTCACAAAGGGGCTGCTACAATAGGCGAGAAGTGTGTCTGCTTTGGGACTGTCTTGATTATCCTGTGGGTGAGCAGCCATTCACTCCACATGTATAATTGAAAGCCCACCAAATGTCAGACACGTGGTACAAGAAATGCCAAGAAGAACAGGACCAAGTAAGTCCCTGCCCTCATGACAGTTAAGTCTACTGGAGGAGAAAGACAACAAATGAGCAGAGAGAGCAGGTATCTCAGGTGGTTGTGTGTGTACAAAGGAAAGCAAAGCAGAGGCAACGACAAAGAGGAGGACAGTTGTCAGAAAAGGCATCTCTGAGGAGCTGAGATCTGGGCAGGGGACTGAATGAAGTGACAAGGAAGCTTGCAAAGAACTGGGCATTCTGGGCAGAGGCCTTGAGCTGGTGTTTTTGAGGAACCGCACACGGCTGATGGAGCCAGAGCAGAGTGAGAGGCCCAAGAGAGTGGTAAAGAGGAGGATGGGGCAGGGGTAGGACCAGAGAGCAAAGGGCCATTGTGGAGGGGGAGGGGAGGGTTGCTATTGCTCCTTCCTGTAAAGGGATGAAACATGCTCATCTATTGCCCTGTGACCTGCAGTGCTATGCACTGGGGACTATATACCTGGCCCCACAGGGAGTGGCTGTCTCACCTGCGTGGGCCAGGGAAATGGTGTTAGCAGAAGTGATGTCCAGCACCTTGAACTGAAGCTCTGAGAGCCAGTATGATGTTCAGGCATGGCTGCTTCCTCAGCCTCGATCTAGGAATAAAGGCGGCCTGTGAAGCAGGGCTGACACTCCACATAGGTGACAAATACAGCTTTGGGGATGAAAGCCTTCACAATGTTACTACAGCCCAACCTCCAGAAACTCGCTGATACAGCCTTGCAGGCCCCGTTAAAGGAGGTGCAGTTTATTCTTTGTATAATGAATAACTATTACAGCACTTTAAGAAGAGTGCCCCGAAGTGACTGTGTTTTTATAAGACTACTTTGGTGCTAAGTGGAGAACAGACACACGCACACCCATCAGCTGTACCAGCACCACCTCCCCCACCCTCACCCCAGCCACACACCTTCTGCAAACGCAGCCACCATGGGCCTGCAGGAGGAAGAATCTGGGATAACCTGAACCATCTTATCCCCCATGTTATCTTATATCCCAACCTGGAAGACACCGGCCTCTCTTTAACTCCTGCCTGCACACACCTCAGAAATGGCGTTCACTCACTCTTCTGAGAAAGCAGTGAGGGACATAGAAGACATGTTATTTTCCAGTTCTTTACTGAGAAGTTGTGCTCAATTTGTCACCATACGTGAGAATTTTTCCAAACCAACACAGACCCAGGCTTGAGATACGGGTCTCCCACCCAATTAGTGGTCAGGGAAGATACAGCCAATTCCTCTATGCATCTCTTGGGTTCTTTTTCCTGGCACCTGTCCTCCTGGATGCTCATTCTCTGTGCGCATATATCACACCCCCTGATAGATGACGACCTACTCGGTGCCTCTGCATCCTCCAGAGCATTTTACACAGTGCCTAGTACATAGTAGGTGCTCCATTAGCATTTTTAGAATAAATGACTAAATGCACACGATCAGAATCCACTGGCCAAAATAAAATTCAGAGGGTGAAAAGGTTGCTAGCTCCTGTTTTTTGGCTGAAAAGCACATGAAAGCTGAATTTAATCAATAAATGAAAAAGGTTGTAGCTACTAAATTCTCTCCACCTGGCACCAGCAAAGGACACATTTACATCTCATTCCCCAAAGGCATTACATCCAAAGACCAGAGGTCCGTTGAGATGTTGCTCGTTCAAATGCAGACCTTCAGTGTGGTGATGGAAAATTTGGAAATCTTCAGCTCCCTTAGTGAAGCCAAAACCAAACTGGCAGCTTACACGCTATCAGTCAGCGGTGGTTGAATCCTCATAATGTGCCAGGTGTTGGCGGGACCAGGAGGGGGGAATAAAGTTGTCCCAGGCATAGTCCAGTCCCCAAGGAGTATATATGGTCTCGGCATCCATATAGGGTAGGACCCAAGTACTAGTGAGTGAATTTTGGTCTGGGGCAAGTTACCTCTCCACAAAAGAAAAACATAGGGTCACACAACAAAAATCGAGATGAACCAAATTCTCAAGAGGACAGAATTCAGAAAGAATTGGCAGCGTGCGCTGTCTAGCTAGACACCGTTTAAGCCTTGAAGAGTATAATCAGGCAAAGAAGAGAAGAGAGGACATACATAGAGTAGCAAAAAGGGGCATTAGGAGAAGTGGCCTCTGAATTCCAGGAACTTGATTCTAAAAGGCAGGACAAGAGAGGCAATAAAATTAAAGCAAAGTGTCCTTCCAACAGCTAGGGACAGGAAGCTCCAGAGTAGACACAGTGCTGTGACAGGAAAGTCCTGGAAGTTATGTTCAGGAAAGAAAACAACACACAAACACAAGGAGGCAGCTTGTATTTTACACTCTTAAGAAAATACATCAAAGTAAACATGAACCTTGGAGACATCAGATTACCGACGGAGGGAAATGATGGCAGATGCCAAAAGAGGAGCGGTTCCTGTTCTCTGGGGCATCTCATGTGGCCGTGAATGGGTGGGAGAGTGCCAAGAAGCACTGAACATACAGGCCGGTGGGAGGCCTGTGTAGAGTGAAGCACCCACAAAGTCTTTTCTCCTTGAGATTCCTGGGGAGTCGGAGTACAAACAAGCAAAACCAATGAGCCATAGAGGAAACTATTCCTATTATTCTGCAATATCTGTAAACAAGCATATCCATTAAGCACTTCTGCTGCCATTTAAAGTGTGATGGTCCTCTTGAGAAAAAGCACTTGTGTGTTTGACATTCGAGCTGAACTGGCCACTTTTTTTCACAGAACATTCTTTTTACTTGAAAGAGCAACTGATTGACAGACCACAGTTACTCCAAGTCAGGAATTTGTCAGGCTTTTGTCAAAAATAAAACGCCTGACCTAAGAAACATTTCTGAGAGCATTTATCCCAATGATAAAAAAAAAAAAAGAATGTAAGCTGTTAAGCAAAAATTAGAATTTTGGAAAATTTGTTTACTTTGATTTATTTTCTTAATCCACCACCAGGAGCTTAATATTTTCCCCATAGACTTCTGATGAGATCAATAATATTAGCAAAAGTAATTATTGATACTGGATGATAAAATTTATCAGCATTTAGATCCCATAAGTCAGTGAACCTACCTTTTCCAAGTGCACAGTGAAAGTGTGACAGAATCATGCTTGGGTAGAAAATATAAGAATAAAAGTACAAGACAGATCAGGGATTTTGATGTAACAGGTACAAAAGTTTATTGGTACAGTTTCATAGTCCACATGGCAACCAGCCTCTAAAAACTTACCATTTGTCCAGTTTGGGCATAGCATCAAAGGAGAATATCACGATGATCTGAAAATGCTATTAAATTACTCCCCCCCTTTTCCATCTACATATCCATGTGAAGAATGTTCTTATACTACAAGGACAATAACATACTGCAGCAGAGTGAACGCAGAAGCAGATATGAGAATCCAGCTTTCTTCTACCAAGCCAGGCATTAGAGATACTTGTGAGGAATACAAAACAGGGCAACTCATCTCCATAAAGTCTGTTTTGTTTTAGAAACTATCTTTTTTTTTTTCATTTAAAAAATGTTATTTATGCTGAAATATAATTGGGTTTATTATTGTCATTGGCAAACAAATTAACAATTATTTTTAAATTTTTCTGTTTACATTTATAATGTGGTAAATATTGATAGATGTAACTTACATGAACAAAAGCTCTTTGGGGTCCTCAATAATTTTTAAGAGCATAAAGGAGCCATGTAATCAAAATACTTGAAAATAACACGTTTAAATTATTGTTAGAAGATAGTAAATTATACTTTTCAGGGCCCAGTATCCATAAGACTCAGGCTCGGCCTCCTCCAAGTCCCAATGGTACGATCTTCCCTGATTGACAAGCAGAAGCCAACTGGGACCTTTCTGCTCAGGCTGTCAATAGTCAGGGTGAGGTTGATAAAATAATGTGTTTCAGGGTTAGCATTTAGCTGGTATAGACTAGTCTCGCCACATCAGTTCTTACAATACTAAAACAATGTCTTACCATTTGGTAAATAGTTACTGTCCTGAGTCACTTCAGAGATAATCTCCCACCACTACCACCTCTATCCTGGCCCATCCCTCAGTACTCCAACCTCCCTCAAGGAACAGCAACTAAACAGTAACTGTCCTTCACATTAGAAAGTCTCTAGCACCCTGCTAGAAAGTGCTGTAGCCAGGATCGTTTTGATTGGAACTGCCAAATGCCATTATCAGTGGCACAAAGCTCTGAGTACCAACCTCCCTTGTCTCACTCCCTAAAGGCTGAGAAAACCTGGATATAACTTGAGACACATAGCTTGGGGAAAACATTCTAGAGGGATGAACACTGGCTGGAAACACCATGATGCCCAAGTCACTATGCCAGGTAGACGGACCCTATCAGCCAAGCAGGCTCGCCTCTGAAGAATGAGTTATATGCCAAACCAAGGAGAGCTGCAAGAGGGGGCTGTTGGGACTTACAGCTTCTCTGTGAGATAGGAATGAGCAGCAACCATACCTAAGCCGGGGTCTAGGAAGGAGCTCCCTGGTGCTCAGCCTACTCTCTGAACCGGAGCTCCAAACCCAGCTCTGCAGGACCAGCCACAGTCACACAGGGGAAATAGTCTAAAGTGGGGAAAAGCTGGAATTTTAAAATCTAATGTCCTCACAAATTCTGTTTCAGAGGTTTTACCCTAGCGGAGTAAGGCCAGTCATCAAAACCAACCTGGAATAAGGATAAGTAATGGGCAATGTTTCCCTTTGACTTTCCCTGGTAGGTGCTCACAATGAAAGAGAGGAAAGTCCATGATAGTGAAGGCAAGGTGAAGCCACACCCACCCTTGGACCCCCCTCCGCTCCCATTTCAAAGACCTCTTCATGGTCCCAAAGATTAATATGGACCCAAAATGCTGAAATCTGAGGTGAAAGAGAGAGAGAGAAGGAGAAAGCCTTTTCTCTAATTCACTGAGAGTGGTATATATCCACTAACAGTCAGGGGTCTTCAAACTACGGCCCGCGGGCCACATGCAGCCCCCAGGGGAGTCTGATCCTGCCCGCCAGGTTTTTTGGGCAGTGAGCGCAGCCAAGGTGTTACAGTAGGAATTAGTAGTTCATATAGTCCAGCCCTCCAGCTCTCTGAGGGGCCGTGATCTGGCCCCCACTTTAAAAAGTTTGAGGACCCCCTATAATCAGTGACTAACTGATTATAGGTGAGGCATTTCACAGATCTCCATTTTTATTCCTAACTTCCACACCTTTATAGATATAGGTCCTTATTTCCCCAACCTTTTGTAGTTAAATTCCAACCCATCTTTCAGTGATCCGTTCAGATACCCCTTTCTCCATGAAAATTTCCAAACCTACTCATACATCTGCTCACCTGTAAGAGAGTGCACCCACTGCTAATCTTCCATCACACATTCCTGTTGCTCCCTCTCTTATGGCACTTATCACATCCTACCTGGGGACTGGATTACATCTGTCCATGTCTCCACCCATATTGGCCTATGAACCTGTAGGCAGGCACTACATCTCCCTAGCATAGAATCTGGCACTGTCAGTTGACCAAGTCAATGGATGCATGGATAGGTAGATGAAGGAAGGAAGGAAAGAAGGAAAGGAGGAAGGGAGGGAGAGAGGGAGGGAGAGAGGGAGAAAGGTTAGTTATGCCTTCATTCCTGCCAGGTGGGTCAATTCTTACCTCTGCCTATGAATTCTCTCCCTGGATCAGGCAGATGCTGGGCTTAGCAATAATATTCTTTTATCCCTATCATTCAGCATCAGCCCAATCCCATATTCTTCTCCCAAATCGGGCAGATGCCATGAAGCAAGACGAGATTCATCTGGGTCAGCTCTGGGCTCTGGAGGAATTTAATTCTGTTTTTGATATTCAAAGAAAATACTGCAAATACCCTATGCACTTGGGCAAACAGATTGCACTCTTGATCTCAAACCCCAGCTCCAGGATTTATTGAGAGTGACTTGTGATTTGTAGTTTGCCACTTTCCCTTTAGATGAGAACAGATGTTTTTTGTCTCCAACTCCCCGGCACCTGGAACTAGGAAAATTCTGTGCCCACTTAATCACCATCCAACAGGCAGTGCCCATTAGGACTCTTTACTTCCCAGGCCTGTTTCTGCCCAGGCCTGATGAAATGGGATCTGCTACACCAGTGACTACAGTGACTGGAGTCAAAACTGGCATGGTACCCCGAGCCTTTGTTTTGAGAGGACTGCACGTGTGGAATCACCTTCCCAAGTGATAAGACACTAGGAAGGGATGCCGAAGCCCTGAGTGAAGGGATAAAGTGTTTGAACTGATGTTTAGTTGTGAGCCCCTCTCCTGAGAGTCCCCGTGAGAGTGGAGAGAGAGGCTTGAAGGAAGAGAGTCCGTCTGCAACCTGAGACTCCTGTGAAGGACCAGTGTAAAAATGTGGGAATAGATGGTAAATCTGGCTTTTTTTTTTCCAGGGGACAAGCACACTTAGGAAACCAATAGCTCCTTCTGGCTCCTTCAAATAAGCAAGGTCTGGAGCTCTAAAAAGGAGCAAGGCATGCCCTTTGCCAAAGATAGGAGATGCCCACATTCCAAGAGCATCGTAACATTTAGCTACATTGCCGAAAATGACTCCAAACTATGCCCCCAAAAGAAAACACTATACCGTGGCTCCCCTTTTGCTGTCCAGTCAGCATGGACACTCATAGGAGCTTCAACCAAGAGAGGCATTCAGCAAATGTTGTTTTTTAAATCTCTAAACAGCTGATTTGTACAAAACTCAGAGCCTTGCTGAATGCTAATGACAGCCCGAGCTCAGCTGGGTAGAGTGACGCAGTTTGAGTGACACAGTTGGTCCATCATCTCTCACTCCCAGCATAGCAACTGAGCATCATGCGTAAGCTGGGAGCTTTCAAGACCTGACTTGAGTTGGCTGCTCCCCCAAATTCCTAACAACGTACTCTCAGATCCACGGCCCAAATAGTGCTAGGAAGGGCACAGGGCAGGGCATTGATGAAACAGGGACAGCGACTCAAACATCTACATGACGTGACCCAAGAAGGCAAAGACCACATGATCACGTGCAGCACCCACAGAATTTGATCCAGCCATTAGAGGAAAATGAGAGAGGCTGCAAAACATCCAGATTTGTGGTTACATATGCTGGCTTTCTGAATTAACCTAAAACTCCAATATACAACAACCAGTAGGGCATGTTCATGTGGCAGAGACTGCTATGTGTTCACTAAAACTCATTTCCTTTCCTCCTGGGCAATCAGCCAGACTACATTTCCCAGCTTCCCTTGCAATTAGGGGGTGCCACATGACTAAGTTCCTGCCAGTAAAATACGGTGGAAATGATGTGCTCCACTTCTAGTCCTGGCCCATAAAAACCTCCCAAAAGGGTCTCCATGTTCTTTCTCTTCCACTCTGTCATCCTCATGTAGAAGGTCAAGCAGAAGGCTTCAAGACTGAGCCAGTATCCTTGGATGGCAGGAATGTCTGGCTCACCCTAACCTGGCCATTGGCTAAGTAAGGAATAAAGTTTTACTAATCAAAGCCACTGAGGTTTGGTAGTACTACAGTTAACTTTCTTTACTCTAAATAAAATAGGTACCAGCCAATCAGAAGGACCTGGCTGTTCTGCTGCACCAGTGCACCAGGTATATGCTAGTGGGATATCAACCCCCAACTTGCTTCTGAAGTCTCTATTTCCTCACTGGTGAAACAGGGACCTTGAATCAACTAGGTTATTACGAGGACTGACTGAGATCTGTACGTAAAGCATCTAGCGCAGGGCTTGGCCCATGGTTGACTGAATTGCACGGACCTCAGAGAGTTCTTTCTCATCCGTGTCTCTCAGGTTCATCATTTGAAACTGAAAATTATTCCAAACATTCCCTTTCTACTTTATAGGTGAGTGGTGAAGGAGGCCCTGGCAGCCCAAATGTTGTCTTCCTCGCTTACATTTTCAACCACAGGAATGCAGTCCCCCCGTGCACACTGCTGTCATTTTAAAACAACTTTATGGAAATGCTCCTTTCTGGGTGAAGATAGGGCTCAAAGGAGGCTAAGACAGTGATGGAAGTACATTCTCTTTAGTGCTGGACAGAAATACATTAAGCCCAGCCATACAGATGGGCCCAGCCATACAGATGCTCTTTGAAAGGACCACCATACACCAGATATGAGGTTTGAGTCCCTGAGAACACACCTATAATCATGAAAGCCAGCATCCACCTGCAATTACATAAGGACTTAAAGGTTCTCATTTGGAAGAAAAAACGGTTAATTGTCAAGGATTCAGACCCCATTGTCTGGCCACATGAAGTCAGTTCCTTTCCCACCATGTGCTAAGTGGCCCTGGATACATTATTTAATGCTTGTGAGCCTCACTTTTAATATCAGAAAATGAGGGTAATGAAAGTACCTATCGCAGACTGTTTCTGTGAAGATAAAGTGAGATAGTTTGTATGTATCACCTCGCATGGTACCTGGCATATAGCAAATACTCAATAAACATTAGCTACGAAACTATTCAGCACAGATCAAAACAAACTTTTCCAACAGTTAAGGAGACTCCTAGTTCTCTAAGCAAGTCCCTAGAAATACCATCAATTCATCTCCAGCAAGCATTTTACTATTTAATGACTAAAGAGAGAGGAAAGCTTTAATCAATTACAGGAAGTAAAATGCTAAGAAATTGCATGCATAGTTATGAGAAAAAAAGAAAAAGAAAAAAAAAAAGACCTCAAAGCTGTTTCCCACACAAAACATATTGATATACTGTTCCTGCGAGGAAATGGACTGAGTTTTCCAGATAATGTTGAGCCATTAATTCTTCCCACTTCTGTTTTCCACTTTCCAAAGCCAAAAAGGTATCTCCAACCAAATAAGGGGCTCCCTCCCCTAAGTTCCTACCATGGTTCCCTGGAGGAACCATGCTCCCTCCCCTTATGGGCACACAGCACACATCCCGAGTCAGACACAAGCTCAAAACCACATTAAATCCAGAAAAAGAATATACATCACAGTTCTTTCTTAGGAAGCCAGAAAAGTGAGAGACGGTGGGAACATTTTGCATGTGAAAACTCTACCACTCTCCAAAGCACATTTGGGAGTTCCGACTCTTTGAAATGCCAAAGGCAGGGTAAGGGCTCATTTCCAAGGAAGTCTGAGACCCATCTTGGAATTTTTTCATGTAGCTCCACTCTGCAAAAAGAAGACACAGTACCCTATGAAGTCATTTCCTTCTCAAGGCCTCTGATCGCCCCCTTATATATATAATGTCAGGAGTCAGATCAGAACAAGGGCCACCCAAGCTCTCTTTCAATATGTCCACTGCAGCCACCTCTAGGCAGGACATACAGTGTCCATTTTTCTGTCATCCCCAAATGTTCCCTGTTATATTATAACAAGCCCTTATGAGCCATTTAATATACCTGCCTGGCATTTGAATTTGCAGCCCCTGGACTAGAGGATCATAAAGGATGCTCTACCTTTGTCAGCTCATGAGCTAAAATATCTATGGCATGAACAGTGCATACCAAATCTGTCCTTCAATCTTCCAAATTTCGTTTTTGTTTTTTTTTTTTTTTTTTTTTTAAGAAACCCAGTTTTTCATTTAATCAAAAATATATCTATTTTTTTTTACTACATTCACTATTTCCAAATTTTTGAAAGGCACTGGGAAGCTTGGCCTTTTTTCCCTGGAAACATACTGATGCTAACAAAAGACTTCTAAGATGTGCAAGGAATTTTGTTCCCTTTCCTCCACTTGAAATATCTCAAAATGCCAGCGAGATTATAATGTAACTGGACCAAACCTGTTGTGTTTTTGTTTTGGTTTGGTTTTTTCCTACAATCTCCAAATGATACTATAAGTGAATTTCACCTTCTAAAAATTTCCAGGCTTTTCCAAATCCACTCTTGAATTCTGTGAATAAGATTTCAAAGATGAGCCCCATGCTCACTGGAACATGATTTCCCTGTGCTGCTGTGGGTTTTCAAAGAACTGGTCCTCACGTTTGTACTATGGGGAGTGGTTTTTTAAAGGTGTTTTCCTATTGCTTCTCAGCTCCTCTCTGTTTTGCTAGAAGACAAACATAGTAAATACTCCTTTTTATAACTGAAAGTAGTTTTTACTCTGCACCAGACACTCTCTCTCTCTCTCTCTCTCTCTCTCTCTCTCTCTCTCTCTCTCTCTCTCTCTCTCTCTCTCTCTGTGTGTGTGTGTGTGTGTGTGCATATAAGAGAGAGAAGAGAGTAAGATTCTTAAAGGAGTGTCAGATCCAAATGGCCATAGTTCATTGGTAGCTGTAGTTCCTCTCCAGGTGAATCTCATTCCAGAAATAAATCTTATATGAAGAAAAGCTCTCCTCCACCCACCAACACGGGAAAAACACTAGCCTAAATCAGATCTTAACATTTAATAACTGACGTAATTTTCAACAGTTTTACCTATGATAATAAAAGCGTAATAAGCTATTTAGACCACACATCCTTCTGGATGACCTTGCGGGAGCTGTGAGGGAAGCCTAAGTCCCAGGTGCCAGAGGGAAGCCTGTGCTGGCAGCCAGGGGGAGGAAGGCCTACTCTTGTACGAATTTTGTGCATCAGGCCTCTAGTTAATATATAATCCCCATACCATTCCATTGGCCCATTTAAAGGGTACAATTCAATTGTGTTTATTCACAGACCTGTGTATACCCATTACCACAATCTAATTTTAGATTGTATTCGTCATTCCCACAAGAAAATGTACCCATTAGTAGCCACCCCCCATTTTCTACTCCCACTCACAGCTCTAGACAAACAGTAATCTACTTCTGTCTCTATAAATCTGCCTATTCATATATATCAAATGATACATTATAGAGTCTTTTGTATCTGTCTTCTTATACTTAGCATTTTTTCAAAGTTTATCCATGTTGTAGTATGTGTCAGCACTTCATTCCATTTCTGCCTGAATAATATTTTATTGCACAGATATACCATATTTGGTTACCATTCATCAGTTGATAGACATTTAGATTGTTTCCATTTTTTGCCTGTTCTGAATAATATTGCTGTGAATTTTCATATATAAATTTTTGTGTGGACATGTGTTTTAATTATCTTGGATACATACCTGGAAGTGAAATTACTGGGTCATATTGTAAGTCTAAATTTAAAATTTTGAAGAATTCCCAAACTGTTTCCAAAGTGATTGTACCATTTTTTCCCCCAACAGCAATGCATGAGGATTCCAATGTCTCCACATCCTCACCAATACTCATCATTATATGTGTTTCTTATTAAAGCCACCCTAGTAGGTGTGGAGTCATATCTCGTGGTTTTGATTTGCATTTCCTGCATAATCAATTATGCTGAGCATTTTTTCATATGCTTATTGAAGGTCTGTATATCTTCTTTGGGGAAATGTCTGTTCAGACACTTTGCCCATTTTTTAGTTGGGTCATTTATTACATTTTAATTGTTATAGGTTTTTCATATTTTGGAATTAATCACTTAACAGATATATGGTGTCTAAATATTTTCTCCAATTTTATGGATTACCATTTCACTCACTTGATAGTGACCTTTGATGCATAAAACCTTTTAATTTGATTATGTTCAATTTATCTTTTTCCTACTTTATCACTCGTGCTTTTGATATCATATCTCAGGAGACTTTGCCTAAACCAAGATCATAAAGATTTGTGACTGTTTTCTTATATGAATGTTTTAGTTTTAACTCTTATAATTAGATCTATGATCCATTTTGAGTTAGTTTTATGCATGGAGTGAGGTAGGGGTACAACTGCTAATTTCCCTTTTGATTTCTTCTGTAATTCATTAATTATTTAGGAGTGTTTTATTTAATTTCTACATTACTTATGAATTCTCCGGATACTCTTCTCTTATTTGTTCCCTATTTAATTCCATGAGCTCAGTCCGTATAAATTTACTGAGGCTTGTTTTATGACCAAGCATATGGTCTACTGTAGAGAATGTTTCATATGTACTTGAGAGAAATGTGTGTTCTGTTTTTGTTGAGTGGATTGTTTTAGTAGATATCTGTTTGGTCCTGTTGGTTTATAGCTTTGTTCAAGTCTTCTACATCCTTGTACTTCTGCCTAATTGTTCTACTCATTATTTAAAGGAGGAATTGAAGTCGTCTTACTATTATTGTTGAATTGCCTATTTTTCCTTTCAATTCCTTCCTCTTTTGCTTCATGTATTTTGAGACTCTGCTGTTAGGTGCATATGTGTTTTATAATTGCTATATATCATTGATGGGTTGACCCTTTTATTATAATTTATTTTTCTTTAGTAACGTGTTTTTTATTTTAAAAGCTATTTTGTCTGATATTAATATAGTCACTGCATCTTTCTAATGTTGTATTATTATTCATCCTCTACCTTTCAAGTAGTTTGTACTTTGAATTAACTGTGAGTCTCCTGTAGACATGATGTAGTTACATCTTGTATTTACATCCAGTCTGATCATTTACATTTTGACTGGAGAGCTTAATGCATTCATATGTAATAATATTGTTGCTATAGTTGGATTTACACCAGCAATTTTACTTTTTGTTTTTTATAGGTCTCATCTATTTTTGTTGTTGTTTCTCTTTTCTTTCTTTCCTGCTTTCTTGGGCATCAAGTGAATACTGTACAACATTTCAATTTTTAAAATGATTTTTAACTACATTTCTTGAGTTATTTTTTAGTGGCTGTTCTGAAGTTTACAATATACATTGTAACACATCCAAATCCATTGACTTAATTTGGTGAGATATATCTCTCTTCTCCATTTTTGTGCCTCCTTTATGCTATTATGATCTAATATTATGTTTCTGTTATACACCCAACAATACTCAATGTTTTATGTAATTCTTTTTTCTCCAGATTTCATGGTATCTACTGATCTGTCTTCTTATCTATATCTGCCCAGAGAACAGCTTCTGTCTCTTTGAGGTGGGACCCAAGGAAGGAGCAGGTCATGGTTCCAAAGCCACAGATTGTTGCTGTTCTTATTGAGCTTGAGATTTCTTTTAATAAGTGTTTCTCTGGTTCATGTATGCTCTTATAACAACCTCCAGAGACTTTAAATGGTTGGGTTTTAAAAATAATGTTCACCAGTTTTTGTGGTGTTGTTTTTAACCGGGGAGAGCATCCCTTGAGTTCCTCACACTACCATTCCTGAAATGCCTCTCCTAACCCCATGTGATTTGCCGGAGGGGGGGGGGGAATTATGTTGGGAACAGCTGGCTCCATGTACTAGTGCTCTGCTTACTTCATTGTGACCATATTGTCTAAATTAAAAATAATGGGCATGGGGTCTGGCAAGGGCCTTGCACTGCTTCCAGGTACTGGAACCAATATGAGAAGTAAACTTTGGAAATATTAGAAGTTATGATTCCTTTAGATAGTCCCTGGAGACAACAGATCAGAATACCTGAACTAAGTTGTCCCAGAATACCTAGAGATATATACAGGGTGGGGCAAAAGTAGGTTTACAGTTGTTTATATGGAAAAATAATATAATAATTAATAATTAGAAAAATAAATTCCGTGTTTTGTGAACTCACAACTATAACCTAACTCTTACCTTAACCTGTAGTTGCTAAAACGCTGGTTCTCCTGGAAAGTCCGGCGGGATCCCAAGTCTCCTTTGACAGGGCACAGTTCTAAGCTTTGTCTTCCATCAACTATTTCCATTGGTGCTTGGTGCTTCTCCAAAGACAATTCATTCTGGTGGGACTTCAACATGGAGAGAACTAGGCCCTCAACAAAAGCCAGCCCAGACTAAGCTTTACCACGTAACAGCCGTCCTCCCAGCTGAGGCAAGCTGCCTTGCTTCCTCTCTGCACCAGCTACCACCTCAGCTTTCAGAACCAAGGGAGTCCTCTCTCTCAGGAGACTTGGCAAGTTCCTACATGGAACTAGGTACATGGATGTGGGCAGGGGGCATGTGGCCTGGCAAAGGTGGGAGAAGGAAATAGGATGTCCCTGAGACCTCATCCCCAAATTTCCCCGAAATCAGGCCCCCAAGGCACCAGGGAAATCTGGTTTTGAAATGATAGCAGCCCTAGTGCCCTCGGCCATCAGGATAACACCCTCCCTGGAAGTACACATCTGCCTAATTGCTTGAGATTGTGCACAAGCTGAATAGTCATGATATTCTTGTTGTCACGAAGGCTATATTTTTAAATGCTTCCACCAATGTTTAAAACTCTTTTTCTGTCCTTCAAAACACCCATGGATTTTATTAAATCCAGTGCTATTGGAGATGCCTGGCTAGCTGGGGACTGCACAGACTGTGGGCCACAGTTCTCCGATGGGGGGAGGGGGGGCAGAAAGTACTGGAGTGAGAACCGTTGTGAAGCATAACAACTTTATTATCTACAGAGGGAGTAAATATGCCTTACTCATATTAGTGTATCCATTTTTCACAGATGTGTATTGGTTTGATTAAGAAGTTAAAAATCCATTTAAAAGCATAATTGAATTTCTGAGTATCCATTGTCATGTGTAGTCTCCACAGGTGACACCATGCTGACCATGCAATCCACCTGGCTGGGTCTCCTTTTAAGGATGAGGAGAGTGAGGCAGGCTTACTATGCAAGCAACACATTGTTGAGCCCACCCTGCTGGGAGGGAGAAGGGACAGACAGGGTGGACAAGCACTCCGTTTCCAGTCCTAGGTACTCTGGCACCCTCCAGCGACCTCACTCCAGTGAGTGGCAGCCCCCAAATTTGAACCCAGTGTATCTGACTCTGAAAATCAGTGCCTCATCTGAGCTGTAGGAGGCAGGGCTGCTGTGGATCAGAGGCCACCTTTGGAGCCAGAACCCAGAGCACCACTTCAGAGCTTCCAGAAGCTTCCTGGATTTTGCTCCTGTTCTCTCAAACCAGCAGAAACCAAAGGCCTCCTCTCCCTAGGCAAAGGGAGAAAGCGATGAGGAGTTTGGGAAGCTTTTCTGCCCCAGGGAAGAATCAGCCTGGGTGACAGTTTGGTATTAACTAGCTCAGCCATGCAGGGCGGCATAATTAGTTTCCCAGCCCAGAGTTTCATTCCACTGGTCCCCCACACCTCCAGGGCTACACAATCTGTTCAGAATGAAAAGAAAAATAAAATCACTGCTCTCCTCGCAGACCCATCGGGGCTCTTGCTCCTGGCCATGGGCAAAAGGTGAGGCAGCCATCTGTCTAATGAGGTAAAAAAAGAATCCAATAGCCGTTTTTAAATGACATTTTCAATTTCCCCCCCTGTGTCTACTATGCCCTCTTCCACTCTACTGCTTAAATGACTCTTTTCAAATAGAAAATATCAGGGAATAATGGGAAAAGAAGAATCGTAGTAACCTGTGGCTCCTACTAAGGGGCTGCTCTGTCCAATGGGCTGAGTCCCCGAGGACCTTCTCCCCTGCCAACCTCCTGCCTGGGGTGCCAAGGAATTGACAGGGCAGGAAGGACAGCCCACTCCAGACTCCAGAGATGTCTTGTCTGACAGGCCTCCTCCCCGCAGACAGCCCCACCCCCTCCCCCGCCACTTCTCCTGGGTGTGGAAGAGCAAGTCCCAATTCACTCCCGCCACCCACCCGCCAGCCGCCACCCCTGGGATCCATCCTGGGGGTCTCCCAGGCGCAGCAGGGACAGGAAGTCAAACAGTCGTCACCTCAGCCGGGAAGCCAGAAGACACCTTCCCTTAGCCCCAGGCCCTAAGGAATTCTCCACTCCATCCTGGCAATCAAACCGAGCCTTCTCCTTCCTGCTGTCTCCCGGGTGCCCATTGAGAGGACCTAACTCTGTCCTCCGCTCAGCTGCATCCTTTCGGGCATTATTCTCTGCTTTCAGTGCAGGTTTATTTTCCCCCTTCTGTGTCCACGAGATTGCTTTCGTTTGAAAGTGACCACAAGTGACAGCTTTATTAAAATACAGACATCGGGGGTCCCCTGAAGGCTTCATGCTCCTCTCACTGGCTGACTCCAGGGGAATCTCAGTGCAGGAAAGCACGTTACACACACTCCCCACTGCGCTGCCGCTTCCCTGGGATGAAGCCTGGAAAGCACAGGACAAGCCATGAGGTGCCGTGAAAGAAACCCCAGGAGCATCTGTTTTCCTGCCCCTGACCCCGAAGGAGGACGCAGTATGAGATCACTCGCAAGCCACCCCAAGCCTGAGGGCCGAGAAGCAGCCCTTCAGTCCCTTGACCTCCTTTCCAGACCCAAATACGAACCCTCTTACTAAGTGGTTTTAGGCAGGCCTGCCATTTATTCATTCAGTAACTCAACAAATCCCTGCTTAGTTCCAGTGACATGTCTGCCACTGTGTGAAACCGGAAACTGGAAAATGTAGGGCCCTGTCTCTACCCTGGAAGAACCCACAATGTGATGGGGAAAGCAGGTTAATAGTCACAGTGCAGTACGATTTTCTCCTCTGTAAAATGGGGCTAATGATCTCTCAGGCTTATTTTAAGGATTAAACACTATGAAGTGAATTAAACAAACATCTAGTCGGTGCTTGTTAAATGTCAATTCTCTCTCTTTTCCTCTCCTGGATGTAAAATCTCTGCTCCTCCTCCATCTGCACTGCCACTGGGATTTGAAAAGCTGGGGTGATAACTGCTCCCAATACAGACTCAGCATCATCAGGAGCTCCCACGCACTGCTTGGATTTGAAGTCAGGTCCTGCTCAACAGTGCTATGTCCCAAGCCTGAAGATGATTCCCCAACCCTAAAGATAATCCCCAACTTTGAAGATACTAGGGTGCAGGCCCCAGGGGTCCAGACATACAGAGAGAGGGGACTGATGACCCCTTTAGCTTCATCCCCTGTGACCCCGTGTAAGGAAGCCTGCCCATCTGAAAATCTACCCATCCCGTGGCCCCTTAAGCATCTGCCTTCATCTGAGAATATACAACTAAAAATGTACCTTCCCATTGAGGAAATTGAGGGAAGCAATGAATGTAGAAGGAAACTTTCTAAACCTGAGTCAGGGTTCCTCCTAAAGACCCATCACAGAGTCTCTAGGGACCCATGAAAGGGCACTCAGGGTGGTCACCAAGTTGTGCTGAACCGTGGATTCCTCAGCAAACAAGTTTGTTGTTGTTGTTAATCCTCACCAAAGGCCATTTTTCCCATTGATTTTTTTTTTTTTTTTTTTTTTTTAGAGACAGAGTGGAAGGAAGGAAGGAGGGAGGGGGAGAGAGAGAGAAACATTGATGTGAGAGACACATCAATTGATTGCCTCCTGCCCACACTCCAACCAGGGCTGGGAGTACACCTGCAACCCGGTATGTGTCCCTTGACTGGGAACTCAACCCATGACCTTTTGGTGCACTGGCCGATGTTCTACGCTGGTCAGGGCAGCAAACAGTTTGAGGATGACGAACTGATGTTAAACTTCTGGCTCTAGCATGCTCTGATTCTAAGTAACAGCCCTTCAGGCTAAAACCTTTACAATTGAGATTCGACATGAGAAAGCTCACCCTTCTTTGCTAATATATGAGAGAGAGGGAGGATTGCATTGAACTGCACAACACAGTACTCTACATTTCTAATATGAGTCAGGGTGAAATAAGACATCTAGCTTTCTAGTTACAAAAATCAATGCACACTCTCTGTACTTCTAAAGTAATTACTAAATAAAAAATACTTATGCCTGTTTTGCTAAGAGCAACTGGCTATTGTTGAAAATATTCAAAATTCACAATTGTACAGTTTTAAGTAAATAAAATAATAATTTTATTGTTACATTAAGGCAATTACCTCCCTATTAATAAGTGTCCAAAATCACTTATGAATCAAGAAACTTTGCTAATTTAAAAAAAAAGGTTTATTGCCTGGGAAGTTTCAGAATTATTTACTACTATTCTCACTCGTGAAAAAACAAAAGCCAGCCTAGTTCCCTGCTGTCACTAAAGAGACTGTAAATAGATAAGTACAAAAAAAAAATGTAGAGTGTACCTTCCCAATGTGAAACTACATCTATCTGAGTTGTAAAGAGTGTGTACTGAAATTATATCATGCAACAAAATGCACATTTTGTAGAGGGGGAAGGAAAAAAGATTAAATTGAATCTTCCTGACAATTGTCTTAAATCACACCTTCCTGCCTGCAGTTGAAATTATAAGTCACATTGCTTTGAGCTAAATCAAATTCACCCTGGCAGGAAGACAGGCAGAGCGGCCCCAGTTCTCTGGGGAGGCCGAGATGAGGAAAACAGCGGTCTCTCCTCCTGCAGGCTCTCCCTCAGAAACCAGACTCCCCGCCAGGTAACTAGACACCTGGCATGGCTCTCCCAAAGGCCAAGCTCTCCACAAACACCACATTCCTCACATGGGCCGCTGCCCACTGCCATGCCAAGTGGTCTTACGAAATAAGTATTTGTCTGCAGCCAGGGGCGGTGCCCAGGCCCGCAGGCTCCGGATTTCAGAGGAGCAGTCAGGTCAGACAGACACTCCAACGTGTCTCAGCTGAGAAGCCTGAGTCGGGCTCCCTCTAATCTCCCCAATGACTCTCTCTGGCGGGATTTGACTGGGGGAGTC
Organism: Pipistrellus hanaki; assembly: GCF_964339955.1. Classification (NCBI taxonomy): domain Eukaryota; kingdom Metazoa; phylum Chordata; class Mammalia; order Chiroptera; family Vespertilionidae; genus Pipistrellus; species Pipistrellus hanaki. Next base: position 49,655,544 of record NC_140511.1, read on the forward strand.
CTGACACACAGTGGCTCATGGCGCGGGAATGGCTTTACATCTGATAGGCCAGGTGGTACAACCAGGAAATGTATTCCGGACCATATTTTCTATTCAAGCTCCAAGAAGGGAAGGTAGTGGGAGTGAAGGAAAGAGGGGGGGAAGGAAGACTGAAGAAAAGGGGATGGGCAGGATAGGGTGCTTTCCTGCACGTCACCTCCTCCTTTGCTCAGCACAACAATCCTACAGTGTTTACAGAGCAACTGTCTACATTTCTAGTTAGGGAAACCAAGGCTCTGGATCATGAAGAGACTTGCCCGACGTGGAAATGGCAGTGCTGATCCGATCTCTGTGGGCCTGCACACTAACCGAGAAAACCAGGCTTGCCTCTTCAAGGGAACTGTTGGTTTTACTTAATAGCTAACTTGCACTCGCTAATCTTCCCGACTACACTCCTCTAAATCCTCCTCGTTCTTCAAAGATGTGTCATAAATCCCAAGCCCTCCCTGAAGTCTATTCTGACGAGCCACTCCCAGAATTCAGCTTTAACCTGCACTGCATTCGCTTACAAAGGAGCCTCAACCGTTTCTTGGGTTGTCTTCCCAGCCTATGATGAGCCTTTTAAAGAAAAGGACCACTGTCCCACATATTTTGTCATCACCACTCCATACCTGGCACAGTGTCAAGACCACGAGAGGTATTCAGGAAGCTGCCAGAGAACAGCCCGGTTGATGCCTTTAAGAGAGGGTTCCAGTGGCTCCCCATTCCTCACATAGTGGTCTCCAAGGCTTGCACAACCTGCTCCCTAGCAGCCCCTAGCTGCCCCTCCCCCAGCCTGTTCCCCACAGTGACTCTGCTCTGGCCCCACTGGCCACATCACTGTTCCCCAGTCACACAGGCACATGGCGCATTCCTGCCTCAGGGCCTTTGCACTGGCTGTTCCCTCCACCTGGAACTCTCTTCCCCCAGAGTTGCCACCTAACGTTCTTCAAGTCTTCGCTTCTAGTTGAGTTATTGACCACCTCACTTCATTGTAGCTCCTTCATATTTTTGTGTTTGTTCCGCTGACATATTCCCACCACTTCCTAAGTGCTCAATAAATGCTGGTTGAATGAAGGAGGGGAAGAATGGGAGCATGTGACTAGCAGAAGGCAGGAATACATTCATCCCAGGCCACCATCAAACTCCGGCCCAAACAGAGGAGAATAAAAACTGGGAGGCATGTCTGCAGTTTCTCCCAATCATCCCAGAGGCCCCTCAGGCCCCAATAAACAATATGAAGCTTGGGGTCTACCTCCTACATCTGCCCACATTGCTTAGGGCCCACACTGCACCCTGAGTAACCCACCTCATTTAAATGGGAAGCTCTGGCAGACCTGGGCGTGCCTGCTGCTTCCTTTGTGTGTGCCAGACCCCTCCACTGCCCCAGGCCCGACCCTGTCCTGTGCTGGAGGACCCCCGCCCCCAATAAAGTGTGAAATGAATGAGTGGAAGAGATGGTCTTGTTCACACTAAGTCCTCTCCTGGAAAAAACAACAACAACGCTGCTGGCTGCGGAGAGCCATGCCGGGAGGCTCTCAGCCTGCCAGGGTGCTCGCCCTGGCCAGCTCCTGGCACAGCTGTTTTCCTGCGTCTCCAGGAAAGGAGGCACAAAGCAGTCACTTTGTAACCCATGTAGGGCCTTGCTGCTCTCGTGAATCCTTCTTCCAGTCTCACCTGAAAAGTTTCTGCTAAGACATAGGGGTGAGCCCGTTTTCCCTTGATGGCATCACTGGAGCAGAAAAACAAGAGGGGCCCTAGCTCCTTTACTAAGGAGCATGGTAGAGGTAACAGATTTTGTCTCCTACTCTCACTGCATAACCCGGGACAGTAAATGATAGGTGCCGAGCCTGGATTTCCTCATCTATAAAATGGGGGGCAGGGAGGAGTAAGGCGGGGGGGGGGGGGGAACAACACCTTCCATAGGGTTGCATAACCCATGTAAAGCACTTACCACATAACAGATGCTCAACAAATATTTTTTTAAATATATTTTATTGATTTTTTTTTACAGAGAGGAAAGGAGAGGGATAGAGAGCCAGAAACATCAATGAGAGGGAAACATCGATCAGCTGCCTCCTGCACATCCCCTACTGGGGATGTGCCCACAACCTAGGTACATGCCCTTGACCGGAATCAAACCCGGGACCTTTCAGTCCGCGGGCTGACGCTCTATCCACTGAGCCAAACCGATTTCAGCTCAACAAATATTAATTCTCTTCCTCTTCCCATCTCCCAGACAGGTTCTGACCTATTTCTATTTCTCCTCACTGGTTCATTTTTTTCCAATTTTTGAAACACTGATAAAAATATCTTCTATCTACTTTCCACTGGCTTCCCCTTCTAGCATAACTCCCCAGATTCTAACAATTTTTCTTTAAAGCCTGGCCCAATTATAGGCTTGGAGGGTCCACATCATAATTCCTGCATGTTATATTTTCCTCCATACAGTCTTTTAGAAAATAAAACAAATCAGAGGCTCGGTTTATTATTAAACTGAGATTTAGAAGCAAAAGAAACCAAAACATTAAAAGATTCCCTCCAAGGCCATGCAGAGAGAGGCAGGTCTAAAGCGTCTCCCACTCCCATCCTTCCGTGGCTCCCTCTCTGTCAGGGAAATAAGATGATTAATTAGACAAAGCCTGTCCCACTCCCCAAGATCCTTTGAGGCAGGAACCACATAAACACCAAGCATTGGGACTGCAATAAAGAGAAACGGGAAAAGCCCTCTGCTCTGGGACCCCCGCCGAGGCCCAGCTAAATAACCTGTAACAGAAGATCCAAAGGAATCTTCCACGTGGATAATGGAAGACGTCACCAGCATATACAAGAAGAGAGATTAGTTCAATAAAGGAATAAAGTCACATTTGCGGGTCTCAAGCAAGAATTTTGCTTACTTTTAACTTCCTAGCGTGTAACTCACAAGGTTATGAATCCAGACTCCTACTGTTTGGGGCAAATAAACAGCTGCTGATGTTTTGTGCCCAAATCACTTTATTAGAACTTCCATTTACAGCAATTGTTTCTTTTCCCTTTCCAAATCCTGAGAGGCTCAGACAGCTAAAAATCACAGAGTGCCAAGGCGGAACTAACAACAAAGGGGAGAGGATGCAGCCTGGATGGGCTGGGAGATAGGGGGTAGGTCAGGGGCTGCTGGGTCTCTCACTGTCCTCTTTCTAACTCTCAGACAAAGTCAACATTCAAGAACAGAGAGCAGAAGACACAGGGTGGTGCAATCTGTAGGGTGATTTTCCCCTGATGCTAGGAGCTACCACCCTCACTGGGAAGAAGAGGATGAGCAATCATCCAGGTCTGCCCAGGGCTGGGGGGCCTCCTTGGACCCGGGACTTCTAGTTTTAAAACACTGAGTGTCCTGGCCAAACAGGACTAGTTGGTCAATGTCACTTGTGCCAGTGCACAGGAAAGCACTCAGCACAGTGACTGGCACACTGGAGGTGCTCCAAAGTCACTGAATGAGCTTGAGTCTGCATTCGGTCCACTCCACTCTTTCTACAAGGTCAAGTTTCTGTGGGCCCCATAACACCCAGTGGATCCACAATGAGCCAGGAGAAAAGGCTCTCTCTTCAAGCCCTCACGACTGCCCCTCCAAAGCAAGGTCTTCCCGACCTGACCTCAATTATAGGAACCTGACCTCAAGGTTCCTTGCTTACACAAGGACAGACCAAGACATCTGCCTGGCTTCCTCTCCCACCTGAACCAAGGCCTCTGAGCTTAGACTCTCACACAGTCTCTGGCACAATGATCTTCTGGTCCTCTCTCTGTGAGAGTGTCATGTTGATATGTTCTATTTGGTAGAGAGCACAGATGTTGGAGACAGTTACCTTTTTTGGCTGTACTACCTATCAGCTCCGAGTGACCTTGGGAAAGTTCTCTAAGTCTCTACGTCTTTATGCTCTCACCCCTAAAACTCTCCCTCACCATGCTCTGAAGATAAAAAGCAATATGCATGGACAGTACCTAGCCCAGTCCCTGACCCTCAGTGGTAGTTCTTCCTCCATTCCTGTCTAATATAATCAATCTTCAATTCTTTATAGGCCTGTTATTCTTAAAATAAATCAAGAGTTTGGTTAGAATTCTCATTTGTCACTTCTGTGGCTTCACATCTCTCCTGAGAGTCCTTATTCCCATAAGTCATTGGCTCGAGCAATGTTGGTGCTGTTCCCCTAGGTCCCCAGATGCCACTAGCATGACACTTACTAACCCAAGTTTCAGATGCTGTCCTGCCTGAGTCCCTGAATTACTACCTTCCTGCTCCTCTGGGATCTCAATGGCCTTTAACTCTAAGTCCCCAGAGGACAAAGATGGGCAGGTCGGACTGGTGAAGGCAAATGAGGAACCAGAGTTTGTTCAGATGCAGCACCCAACAATCTTAAATAGGGTGCTCACTCTGAGATATAGACTCTGGACACCGGTGCAATGAACTCATTCATGACTTCTTCAAGGTATCATTTCCCATTGTTCTCATCTTTCCCGAGGAGATGGGTGCAGATGCCACTGCCGTGGATCTTTCCAAACCCTGTACGTTTATGAGCTCTTAAAGGACAGTGATAACGAGACATAGCTCAGCGAAGCATGCTGGCTGGTTCGAATACCATTTGAGCCGTGGCATCATACAGGGAGCTTGTCACTGTCTCATTGGGGCTGGATATTTAGGGCTTTCAGCAACCTGATTCACAGAACTGAAATTAAACATCAGGCAGTGAAAAAAAGAACTACATCTCAGAACTGCATAGCCACCGGGATGGTCTGTTCTCCCAACATATTTTAATCCATAATCATTTAGCCAGAAAAACTACCATAGCACCAGTGTTCACAAAAACAGGAATCCTTATGCTTAACGCTGCTGTGGGCTACCCTCAAAGAGTACATAGACCCACACAGAAGATTCCAGAATAGCAGTTGTTCCCAATCACTGCCACTGCAGACTATATGATGGAACAGTTATTCAGTAATTTGTTATTAATAATAATTTCAGTACCAAAGCTTATGAATGATTAAGTTTAATAAATTGAAGGGATTTCAAGGTTATCACACTCTCTTGCATACTAATACGCTTTCTGAAGTAAGAGAAAAAGAAATAGAGTGAAAGTGAATGCATGCAGTGTGTTGGTACATACACCCTGATCTGGGGAATGTGCCCTGCATGTGAAGGTGTGTGTGTGTGTGTGTGTGTGTGTGTGTGTAAGGAAAAAACATCAAGAACTCCTGTGCTCAGGTACTGCCCTGAGGAATGGAGCTGGCTCTGACCCCAAAGGCAGAGTGAGATTTGGTAAGAGGACTATTGTAGGTGCCAGCAAATAATCAAATCTCTGACAAATTCAAGGCAGCACCTCTAGCCCTAGAGAGACATTCAAGACCAGAAAAGCAGTGAAGCCCACCAATCATTGAATCTGGATCATCCACCAGCAGACTCAGTGCCCATTCAACATATCTAAACGTCCACCTCTCCAGCTTCATGCCTAATCCTTTTTCCCCAAAAACCCTACCTTGTTGAATCTTGGCTACCTTCATCACTCACATTCAGCTTAGAGTTTTCTCAAAGGAACTTCTGTGCAGTAGCACCTCCAGATGGACCACCCTCCTATATGCTTCTCCACAGGGTAGCCTACCTGTCCCAGAGGCAACAATCCTACGAAGACCTTCAAGCCTCAGATCAAGGCAAAAGCACATTCAGCTTTTCAAGTTAAGTGATGTCCGAAATCCTACTGGATGGAAATGAAGACCCTCCAGTAACCTTGTATGTGGCTCTGAATCCTATTAATACCTTTGGGGAAACACAGACCAGCATAACCCAAGCAACTGAAGCTGACCTTTGAGGCCCTCAAAAAGCAGAAAACCAGACTGTGGCTCTCCGACATTTCATTCTGAATTCTCCTTGAGATTCTACATCAGCTTACTTATCAAGGGCAAATAACAATTTATGTCAAGTGAGTGGGAAAGAATGTGGAACTCATTTATTTTACAACCTACACACTTCTGGATAAAAATGAAAATTTTTTGGCCATGGGAAAAAGTTGTATTCTTTGACAAGGTCTTTCTAGTCCATAAAGATGTGGTCCTGAGCTATTAATAAAGGTAATTGGACTCAACTCTACATCCTGCTATTGAACGCTCTCAAAAATATCAATCACTGTTACTAATACAATTTCACAAGCCACAGTTCATTCTGAAGGACAAACAGCCTTACTGTTTAAATGACACACACCCTTTTGCCCTAGCTGGTTTGGCTCAGTGGATAAAGCATTGGCCTGCAGATGTAAGGGTCCCAGGTTTGATTCCAGCCAAGGGCACATGTCCGGGTTGCAGGCTCAATCCCCCGTGGGGGGAGAGGAGGGGATGCAGGAGGCAGCCGATCAATGATTCACTCTCATTATTTATGTCTTTATCTCTCTCTTCTTCTCCTTTCCTCTTTGAAATCAATAAAAATATATTTTTTAAAAAGAATGCTAATTAATAATAATAAGTGACACCCTTTCTTCAAATAAGCATCCGGCAAACATCATATCCTCTTCATATCCAGCAAACATCCAACATCCAGCAAACATCATATTCTCTTATTCACAACCCTGCCAAGTCAGAGATCAGACAAGGAGGACCACTCTAGGTAACATCTAAAAACTAGGTAGGAAAATACCTCCCAATCTCCAGGCCTAGAACATTTTCTGATTTTTAAAGACCTCATATGGTTTTAACCACCAGGAGCAACCTACTTTTACTGACTTGATATCATTAATATGCACATAATATGCCTAATACACTTTTAGGTAACAAAAAACAGTTAATCCATTTCCTATTGTTAGGATGATCTTGACTCAATGAAGTAAGATAATGGATTTAGAAATTAGTCATACAATTGTAATACATTATTAATCATGGTATGCAGGAGGGGGAAGAGATGTTATAAGAACAACACCAGGAATTCAATTTCCTTTTAGATTTGTTTACTTTCTTGAATCCTCTCTGCTACTATCAACCCTCACAAAAATGAGTCCGATCTTCCCTTTTCTCCCAAAACAGTGATTTTCTACATTTTTTTTTAAAAAGCAGAGCCTTTTTAAAAATGAAATCTTTTACAGAACACCAAATACAAGACATCTGACAGAGGAGCTGTACTGGTTGAAGAAGCGGGGGAGGGGTCCAGGAGACCTCACTTGCCCCTTTCATTTCTTAGGACCAGATCAAACCTCCTAGAAGCCTGGGGTCCCTGGGGACAGAGTTTGAAAAACCACTGTCCTAAGGCAGTGGTTGGCAAACTCATTAGTCAACAGAGCCAGATATCAACAGCACAAAGACTGAAATTTCTTTTGATTGAGAACCAAAAACCGACTTCTGCGCATGGGCCACGAAGTTTCAATCGCACTGTACATGAGTGCCTACACGTGGTATTTTGTGGAAGAGCCACACTCAAGGGGCCAAAGAGCCGCAGTTTGCCAACCACTGCCCTAAGGCAGCGTTTTTCAACCGCTGTTCCGCGGCAGATGTTGCCTGGTGTGCCGTAGGTGCAGACAAGACAAGAATTTTATAATTTTTCACTATTTTGTTTACTTAATATTTCATAATAAAGTAATTATAAAATACTTTCTTTGTGTTTATTTGATTCCTATTCAAGAGAATTACTTTATATATAGTCAATATAGGCACAGAGTTAAATTTTTTAACATTTTCTAATGGTGGTGTGCCTCGTGATTTTTTTCATGAAACAAGTGTGCCTTTGCCCAAAAAAGGTTGAAAAACACTGCCCTAAGGCATCTCTGCAAAGCAAAAATCACATGTGTAATATAGAATATAGGTATTATTTATTTATGATATGTGTAAATAGAATATAACTATCTAACACTTAAATCACAAATACCGATAGCTCAAGAGGAAAATTCAAAAAAGGACACCAATGCCAGGTATAATCAAACATAGGTATAGAGGGAGGATATTATGTTCTATAGTCTTCAGAGGAATGGAAATCAAAAGAATGGAATATTTGACAGGGATTGTATTTTCCCCAGAATATGTTGAATGATAACACCCAGTGCCGGCCAGTCTCCATGAAACCGGTACAATCATACATTGCTGGTGGCCGTGTAGAGAGGCTTTCCTTTGAAAAACAATCTTTCACTAAAATGTTTAAGTCTTCAGTAGAGAAAGACTGAATCAATAAACCATGTAGCATATCTTTGAGTCAATGGTAATCCCGCTTACTTAAGTCAAATGAAGAAAACAGTGAGGTGAAGATCTTTATTTCTGCATTATTTGTAACAGAAAATGGGAAGTTCACAAACAGGGAAATGGTTAAATCAATGATGCTCTATTAATGATGGAATACTATGCAGTCATTAAAAATACTGTAAAAGTTCTCTTTAAAAATCCTGCACTGAATCATCTCTCCTGATTCAACATGCTTTCATTCCCTCTAAGAAACAAACTGCAGGATGCCTTTGTCCCTCTGTGTCAGCTTTTTCTCCTGCCCCCACTCTAATCTCCTGCTAGCAATTGAGTCGTAAGCTTACCAACAGCCCAACGGATCTGTTCCCAAATGTATAACAATGTAATTTAATTACATGCGATATGAACCTATGGAATATGACTACTAAAAAGATGAGAGTTGTTATTTCTAAGAAAATTAATTTAAATGCTTTGGAAAGACTGTATAAAGCTAGTCACTTACATAGCAGTCAAATTACTTGTGTGCAAAATGACTTGCAAAAGATCACTCAGAATCATAAAAATGTAAGCTCCTACACTGAGATTGCTTTATAAGCATCTTTAAGCTCTCAATGAATTTTACGAAAAACAATAAAAATTCAGACTCTGTAAACAGCACATTATGGGTGTGATTTATGCAAGGAAGAGGATCAGAAAGCACATACTGGCCGAAGACAAGGCCTCACTCGGCCTTACATCTGAAGGCTGGTAAATGAATGTACCTTTTGAAGATTAGTAACATAAAATATTTAATACATGTAGGTAATATCTTGTTTTATTCTCCTCTTTCACCAATTGTTCTATTAACGGACTAACAAACCCTGACTCTGTTTAATATGAGAAATTCTATTGTCCTTTAAAAACAAGTCTGCTATGACAAGGACCAGAAGTGTCTCGATTCACTTCTGTATCCAGACTTGCCTCCCCAGTGTCATTCCTGGCACATTTAAGTCTCCAGTAGAGAAAGACTGAATCAATAAACCATGTAGCAAACATGAAAAAAAAAAATGCTTCTAACAAAAAGCAAATTGAAAAAAAAAAAAAAAGCAGAATAGGAAATTACATGTAAACCACGACTACACCTTTGCTTTCAGAGACAGATGGAGACAGAAGGGCAAGCTGGAAGGGAATGCTCACAAAGCAAAATGGCTGCCTGAGGGTAGGGTGAATAAATTAGAGGCAGTTTCATACATTTTTTAATATTTTCTTTCATATCGGCACATTCTTTTTCAGACTCAAAAAGATACCAATTAAGAAAAGGGAAATGCTGTTGTCTCTTTTAGACTTCCAAATTAAGACGTGAATTACCGTTAACATTCCCTAAGCTCTTCAACACATAGACCTACTTCAGCACTCCTCTACTTTCTCCACCTCAAGCAACCTGATCTTTTTCCTCTTTAGACCAGATCTGTTCTAACAGTTATTTTGTGTTCCCAACCCATCAAGATGCTATTTTTTTTTTAAAAAAAATCTGGAGTTATCCACCCTTTCATCTGCCATCTATTTGGCTCAAAAAAAAAAAAAAAAAAAATTCTCAAGATTGCAATGTACATCCCCAAGAGATTCCCAAATACCATCTAATTAAATCATTCAATCAGAAAACAAATTAAAATGAAATATCACTGCTACCCTCAAGTGGAAAATAAACTCTTCAGTCATGACTAGAACAGACCTCTAGGGTGATGCTCCAAAGTCTCTTCTAATTGCAAGTCCTATGGAACATCCTGCAGAACATTCTGTGACATTTTCAGCTTCCGGGACAACTTTTCTTCCAAGGCAAAGAGGAGCCTAAGCAAGACTCCAGAGCAAAACATATTCATTTGCGAATGGAAATGTTTCATTAATGACTAAGCAGCGCACTGGGTGACCGCACTGTGTACTCATTCATTCATCCACCCATCCATCCAATACCTGCTCGCTGTGAATGCCAGGAAATGTCCTGGCTGTTCCTCAAACACTTTTTAAGTGAATGTAACCTCTCCCTCTCCGCATGAAACAAAACAAAACCCAGAGCTCCCTGAGTTTATTTAGGAAGTCTCCACGTTGAAAGGCTATGAGGCCGTCACGGGGCCACCCTCTGAGGTATCTCGTTCTGATATCAAATCCCCCATCCAGAGGAGCACTGTTCCCGCTTTGATCTACTGGCCCTCTCAGGAGACTGTAGAGTATATAGTTAAGAACACATACTCTGAAGTCACATTAGCTGGCCTTAAATCCCTGCACTGCTACGCTACACATCAGTGAATAATAGTAAAATAAAATGTTTCATGCATGTAGGTAATATTTTATTACCCTCTTTAAGCAACTGTTCCATTAACTAACTAACAAACCCTGACTCTGTTTAATACAAGGAATTCTATTGTCCTTTGAAAACAAGTCTGCTGTGACAGGGACCAGAAGTGTCTTGATTCACTTCTGTATCCAAGTTGCCTCCCAGTGTCGTTCCTGGAACATCTGAGGTAAGGCCAAGGCTTTGTACTTGACCCTACACAAGTCATATAACCGCCCCTTCTGTAAAACGGAGTTACTATTACCTACCTCAAAGGGGTGTGAGGATTAAATTAGTAAATATATGTAAAGCCCTTCGAGTAGTGTCTGGCATGTAATAGATGCTGGGTAATTTTTAGCTATTACGATTATTATCCTTTATTTACTCAGCTCAGCAGAGTAAACTGGATTGCTCAAAAGTCTCCACAGACTACAGGAGACCTGACTGCGGAATGTACATAAAGGCCCATTTCATCAAGTACAAGAGTCTAATCCTGTCCTTTCCCATCCTCTGCCTTCAGAGCAATGCACTCGGCCAGTCACAAATTTTGTAGGTAAATCCCTAAATATGGTAAATCCCTAAATTTCCTTTTAAATTCCCTAAACCCCAGCTCAGGGATGGCTCCAGCACCACAGGAAGCTGTCACCTGTCATTGGCACAACCGTCCATGTGACCTCTGCCCTCCATCTGCCTCCTGTCCAGCCTTCCCCTGTCACCAATCCCTCCCCACCCGCTCTGGGTTGTGGCTTTCTGTCCTGAGAACCTGGTCATTTCTGAATATCCACAGGAGTCATAACACAGGCAGCGCACACATTCAACAGAACTATACTAACACAGGTTTTAAGGATCCTGCTTCCTCTTCTTTTTCCATCCTTCTTAGTGTTTTCAGGTATAAAATTGAAAGTCCCAAACAATGCATAGTTATAAGGTTTCCTGGGAGGAAAAAAAAATCACAAAGGCTGCTTTCAACTTCAACATTGCACTCCTTTTCATGCAGAACCTTATAAACCATGTGACATGGTCCACATTTCCAATTCCGCATGGCAGGGCCCCACTTCATGATGAGATCATGTGTTAAGAGTGTCTCCTTACTGCTCTTCAAAGTAGTATTTTGCTCACCTCCTCTCTGACCAGACTGGGAAACATAAGAGAATCATTTTCTGGGAATATATATATATATATATATATATATATATATATATATATATATATGAATGTATATTACATACACACACATACATACAGAGAGAGAGAGAGAGAGAGAGAGAGAGAGAGAGAGAGAGAATCTGTGAATTAAAAATCTCTCAAAATCTGTGGGCAAACTGAAAATGTCAAAGTAAGGAATGGCTGTATGGCTGTGTCTCCCTGGGAACATTCTGAGTCACCCTGGGGCAAACATTGTACTTCCATTGCTGATGAATTGTCAATCCAAATCCGGGGGGAGGGGGGGGCGGGGGGGGGGGGGAAGAGGACAAGTCAAAAGGAGCAGCAACAGGCACCATCCGGAAGATAAATGGGTCTGCCTGCCGAGCCCAGTGCCAGGTTGAGAGGCAGAGGCAGGTGTGAAGGAGAAGCGGCCAACTGTCTCCTTTTCTGGGGAAGTGTCAGCGCCAAGAACCTGCTTTGAGGTCTTCCGTCAGGAAGCACCCGTGGCTATGCACACCTCGCCTGCACGCACCTGGACGTCCCTGGGGAAGGAACTATTCTGGCCTCTGGACGCAGTGAGGAAACACCCAAATGTGGACAGAGCTGCTGTCTCCACCCCGGCAGGAGCAGCAGGTGCAAGAGCTGGATCTAGACGTTCCCATGTAAACAAAAGAGAGTGCTTCTGCGGGGTGCACGGGGTGCTGGAACCAAAGCCAGGTGGGCCTGCCAGATTTACAGGTGAACTAGGCTCAGCTGAGCCTGCCCTTCAGCAGCTCACAGGCCTGGCAGAAAGCAGGGGGTGTGAGTGGCGAGGAAAAGATTAAGTGTGAACGGAACGTGAGAGACCTGCCTGTGTGTGCACAGCCTGCGTGCAGACGGGTGCCTGGCGCTCTACACTCCCTGCCTCTGACAGCTCCCTGGACCAGGGCACTTGGATGGAGCGCCTGCCCAGCTCCCCACCCTCCCCTTGGCCCCAGCCCAGGCCTGTAGTGAAACCTCCCTGCACTGCCTTAGATTCCAGACCCACCCAGGCGGCTCTGTCTGCTCCACCCAGCCACTCCCTGGGCCCAGGAGTGGAGCTACCCAGGGGAAGGGCCTTCACCCAGCTGCCAGCGGCTGGTGAGGAAGGCGCAGCCCAGGGCAGGGCGGGCTCTCCGGATCCTAAGAGGAGGGGCTACCGCAATACACAGAGCTCCAGGCGCCGACCCTTCCCCGGGTCCACACCTGCTCCTGGAGAGGGTCCTTGGAACCAACGGCTGTGGTGGTGGTGGTGGTGAGGACAAGCAGCACCCCAACCACGGATCTCCCTGCGTTTCCCACTACAGACCGCGCACCGCGGGGCTAGGGCTGGAGCTGGAGCTGGGGCTGGAGCTGGCGTTGGGGCTATGCAACCTTCCCAGCTTCCGCTGGTCTTGCAGCTTGTGGGTTCTGAATGCATCTCACCGTGGCCCCTTCCAGTAGCCAAAGGAACTCCCTTGGTCACACAATCATGCACACGTACACACACTGAAGTCGGACCTCTATGGGATCCCGAGAACCCTGCGAGCCACCAGCCCGGAGTCACACGCACATGTGGACACGTGTGCAGCGCGCCCCCACCCTGCCGGCGAGCAGCACACACGTGTGTCCTGGAGACGCGCGCACGGCCGCCGCAGACACTAGGGTCCCGCACTCGGGCGAAGAGTGCACACGCAGCCCCCCGGCATCCGCAGCCTCGGCCCCGCGGTCGCTCCTTCGCTGAGAGCCAGCACCCACGCACCCCGCGCTGCGCCGGGCACTCCCGGGCCTCACGGGCGGGCGGCCCAAGTTTCCCTGGGGCTCCCGGGGCTCCCGTACCTTGGATGTGCTGCTTGATGACATTCTCCAGGTGGTCCAGCCGCTCAATAATCTTCAGGGTGTCCCCTTTGTCTTCCTCCAGCTTCTTGTCGGGCGCAGGCTCCTGCCCCCGCACATACACGCTGGCGATGTAGTTGGTGACCCAGCCCACGTAGAGCAGGCAGATGATGTTGGTCATGCCGCTCAGGATCACGCAAGTGGACACCAAAGTTTTGGTCTTCCTGGTGCACACCATGCTGGGCTCCCTCCTCCATAGAGAGCTCCCGGGCCCCCTCCTCCCGATGCGCGCCCCGGACTGCCCCGCGCTCACACCCCCTGGCCCGCCCCGGGCAGCGGGGCGCCCGAGCACCAGAGTCCGGAGATTCTCCAAAGCTCGGTCGGTCTGTCTGTCTGTCTGTCTGCTGGCTGGGGAGCCGCGCGGTGCCCAAGTTTGGCGCTCCCGCCGTCGGCCGCCGGGAGAGAGAGAGCCTGACAAAGGAACTGAGGTGTATTTTTTCCCCAAATTAAAAATCTCCGAACCCTTCTCCGAGCGGTCACGGGCGGCCAGCGGCTGGGAGCCCCAATGCGCGCGCCTGGGAAACTTTGCCACCGCCCGGGTGCGCGGCCGTGCAGCTTCCCATCGCCAGCGCCCGGCTGCCTCCTGCTGCCTTGGCGGTCCCCCCGGCCCGCTCTGCTGGAGGGAAGGCAGCGGCGGCGGCAGCGAGAGCCGCGGAGCAGAGCGCCGGCCCCCTCCGAGCGACAAGCGCCGCCACCAATCGCGCTCCGGCTTCGGAGCGGCGGGGCTGGTTGCTGGGCGGCGGGACCGAGGCTGAGGGCGCGGGAGGGGCGGAGTCCAGCCCCCGGGCCCCACCTGCCAGCAGTGCCTGGCTTCCGCCCCCCAGGCGTGAGGGTGAGCAACCACCCTCACCTGGCTGGTCCCCAGACCCAAAGCTGCTGGAAAGGACACACTGCCAGTGCCAGCCCTTCCTCGGTCGGGTAGATTCCACCTCTAGGTAAATTCCACCTCTTGCTCATGCTCTAGAGAACTTCCAGTCTTTGGGGGTTCCCGAAACACAGAGTCCCTCCCTGGCCCTTGCCTTGGGGCTCCTCGCGCTGGCCCCACCAGTCATTCCTGGACTGTTTTTCTGTTGCCAAAGACGCAGAGAGGCCAAGAAAGCATGCGTGGGATCGCCTGCGCTGTTTTGCCCTGGGTCAGGCCCTGTACACGCCCACTACTTCCTTGACCTCACTTTGACCTCTACCCTGTCCGCTCACCTCCTCGATGTCTCCAAGCTTGGCAACTGTCAACGGAGCACAAGATTTTGGACCACCACCACCATCCCCCTCAAAAATTTTTGCCCTGCCGAAACCGGTTTGGCTCAGTGGATAGAGCGTCGGTCTGCGGAACGAAGGGTCCCGGGTTCGTTCCCAACAAGGGCTTGTACATTGGTTGTGGGCACATCCCCAGTAGGGGGTGTGCGGGAGGCAGCTGGTCCATGTTTCTCTCTCATCGATATTTCTAGCTCTCTATCCCTCTCCCTTCCTCTCTGTAAAAAAAAAAAAACAAAAAAAAAAACCAAAAAACATATATTTATATGTTTTTATATATAAATGTTTTTTTGCCCTGACCTAGATTTAAAAATAAAAAAAAAGTCTGTGCACTCCCAGGACCACGTGGTGTCCTATATCACCCGTTGTCTCCATGGGGGACCAGGCTCATCTCAGTGCCTAGGGACACCCGCACAGAATCATCCCTGGAGAAGGAGGGGACAGATAAGCTCTCTGTGAACTGCACAGCCCCCACGCATGCTTCTTGTGATTGGTGTTAGGAAGGCCTGTGACCGGCAGCAAAGGCACAGGGCTGGACTCCAATGGTTGACACTATTTTGTTTGTTATTAACCAGATATTCATATTACCCCTTTCTGAGGAACTCACGTCTTCTCTGCACCTGAATAGAATTCCTTTAGACAAAGACTTTTGAAAACACATATTTCTTTCCTCTTCTCAATCTGTAGCATGCATGTCCCTGGCCTGAAGACTCAGGGAGGCAGCCTGCTGCATGCCCACCTTGTGGCTCCCTCAAGTGATGTCTTCTGGATTCAAATCACTGGTCCCACAAAAGAGGGAAAGCACAAAACCACAGAAGGGGCACCTTATGGCCATCAGCCAGGGGCCCTTCGACCAGTGCTAAACCCCTAAAAGATGCTGTGAAAGCAGACACCAACTAGGGATCCCAGAAGATTTCTCTTTACCCATGGCTAGAAGGGCGAACAATAGGTGTGAGCTGGGGAGAGTAGAAAAGGATAGTAGTGTCCGTAGATTTGAGAGGAAAGAACACATGCTATTTGGGGGAGAGGGGAGATGGGGAACAAGGTATAGAAATCTCTACCTATGAGGGAATAAAAACTTGCCTCTCCCTTTCTTCTCCTCTGGAAGTATAACCAGCTCACAAGATAAAGGGTCTGGTCTTTTCTCTAGCTGGCTGGCTGTACAGGCAATGGCCTTCAGTACCACTAATGAGAAAGGCCTAGTTCTCCTTTCTGTTCTGCACGCTCCCAGGAGAAGCCCTGGAAGTCCAGCTCCCCAGCATCTCTCAAACCACCACAGGGCTAGACGGAGAAGAGCGGTACTCATTTTCACATTCTTGACGGAGGTGGGAGTTAGGGAGGAGGCGCCAAGTTTAAAAATAAGGTTCAAGGAAAAAGCAACGTGGATTGTGTGACCTTACATTTTTGTCCGGCTGATCCTCTAAAATGTGTAACTGTGGAGGGATGGATGCAACAAAGAAGAATGCAGAGCAGGCTCTCCACTCTGAAAGGGCATAGGGTCCAGGTGACCCATTTAGAGATTATCCACCAGAGGTGCAGCCAGACTCCAGGACTCTAATCCCAGGTCCACTGCCTATTTGTTACGTGAGCTTGGACAGGTTTCAAAGTCACCAGGGCTCAATTTCTCCATGTGTCAAATGTAAACAAGACTTGCTGAAGGGATTAGTTGTGAGGATTAAATGAGAGAAGGCACACTTTAATTGGTTCAGGACACATAATGGGTGCTCAGGATCAAGTGAGTTTCCTTCCAGAATATGGTTCCTCCCCTTCCAGGCCGGAGCTCAGATCCATGAACCCTATCCTCCTGTTTAGCAATACTTGATTTCTCCCAACCAGTATCAGTGCTCTCTCTCTAATGTAAGCTAACAGGAACTGAAGCTGCACTGAAGTAAGGAACTCAGCTTGCCTAACTGGGCTCCAGCACAGTGGTTTTCTATTCATAATGTCTGTCTTTACCATCAGTGGTACAGGGATCTGCATAGGCTGATAGGATGGTAAAAACGGAAAGCTGGGTTTTAGGGACTGTTGCCCCCAGTACCCTCAAACTTAAGACTCCCAACCCCTTGGTTATAAACAAATACATTGGAAGGGAGCACAAAAATTGACCCACAAAGGTTTTACAGTCACAGTTCAGCACAGAGTTAGCCCCCATGTAATCTTTCTTATAAACAACTAGAGGCCAGGTGCACGAAATTCATGCACTTGGAGGGGCCCTTCAGCCCAGCCTGCACCCTCTCTCAGTCTAGGAGCTGTCAGGGGATGCCCAACTGATGGCTTAGGCCCGCTCCCCATGTGGAGCGGGCCTAAGCCGGCAATCAGACATCCTTAGCACTGAGTCTCCCACCACCAACACTGTGCTCGCCAGCCTTCAGCCTGGCTTCTGGCTGAGCAGCACTCCCCCGTGAGAGCACACTGACCACTAGAGGGCAGCTCCTGAGTTCAGCTCTACCAAGTGGGAATTTGTTCTTTAGACCAGCGTTTTTCAACTGCTGTTCCGCGGCACATGTTGCCTGGTGTGCCTACGGCAGACAAGAATTTTATAATTTTTCACTATTTTGTTTACTTAATATTTCATAATAAAGTAATTATAAAATACTTTCTTTGTGTTTATTTGATTCCTATTCAAGAGAATTACTTTATATATAGTCAATATAGGCACAGAGTTAAATTTTTTAACATTTTCTAATGGTGGTGTGCCTCGTGATTTTTTTCATGAAACAAGTGTGCCTTTGCCCAAAAAAGGTTGAAAAACACTGCTTTAGACCTGGAGGGAAATATTTGTAAGACAGTTAACCAAGGATTGATATCCAAAATGTATAAAAATGTCATATAAACAAATAAAACAGAGGGGTAAAAATTCCCAAAAGGAAAAATGGAGCAAGAATATGAGCAAGCAATTAACTAAAGAGAATATATAAATATATGAATAGATGCTTAAACTTGTTAAAAACCAGGAAATAGATTTTTAAAATACAGATACCATATTTCACCTTAATAGATTGACAATTTATATTAAATTATCAGATTAGATAATTTTTGAATATTAGAGAGAATGTAAGAGAAATAAGTACTCATGTGACCTGCTGGTGAAAGTGTAATTGGTACAATCACTTTGAAATGCAGTTTGATCAGGCCTAAACGGGCAGTCGGACATCTTTTGAGGGGCCCCAGATTGGAGAGGTTGCAGGCTGGGCTGAGGGACATCCCTACCCCAAGCATGAATTTCATGCACTGGACCTCTATTAAAAAACAAGAAATGTCTAAGAAACTGTTGTAGCCAAAAGGAGTCTACAGAGACATGACAAGTAAATTAATGTGGTAAATCTGGATGGGATACTGAACTTGAAAAACCCATTAAGTAAAAAGCAAGGAAATCTGGATAAATTAGTGATTTTCAACCAGTATGGCACATGAATTTTTAAAATATGCAAAACCTGACTAGTCAGGAGCACTATTGACCTCTTTTCCCTTAAATTGTTAAAAAAAAAAAAAAAAAAAAAAAAAAAAAAAAAAAAAAGAAAGAAAAGAAAAAGACAATAGCCAACACAACAATAGCCTACCAGTGGGAATGTTCTGTCTTGAACCATAAATACCTAGATCATGGAATATCACATTACATAATAAGTTTGTGCCTGATTGTTTCATTTGTGGTAGAGGAATCCTTATATACAAATATAGTCCCTTTGGAGCTAAAAGAAGTAAGTGTAATTACTTTTTTTTTTTTTTTTTTTTTTTTGGTAAATCCATTCAAATTATACCTATTTTTTTGGTCACACAAACAAAAAATACAACTTTTTTTTGGTGTACTACAGAATGTATTACTTTATGTCTGCCATGGGATGAAAAGGGTTAGAAATCACTGTAGGTTATCATGCCACAACGTCTGAGCACCTATCAAATGGGTCTACAAGTGGTTTGGTAGACTCAAAGAAAAATATCAGTTTTATCCATAAATTTTTCACAAATTTGAACCATAAGATTAATCATAATTTTTCCATAAAATTCTATTGTGCTTTTAGATTTAATTGCTTTCTCATAAGATGGCATTCATCTTAGCCAGAGTAATATGTTTCCTGTCCATTTTATTAAATAAGCTTTATTAAAATATGACTTATAGAAAATAAAATTTATTAATTTTAAATCTGAAGTTCTATTTATTCTGACAAATGTATATAGTTGTGTAACTACCAGTACTATAAACATGTAGAATATTTGCATCACCCCAGATAGTTCCTTTATACTCCCTTGTAGTCAATTCCCTCCCTCCTCACCTTCCCAGCCTCTGAAAACTACTGGTGGATTATCAATATGGCTTTGCCTTTTCTAGAATTTAATATAAATTGAGTCATATCATCTTTTGGCCCTGGCTTCTTTCACTTAACATAATTATTTTTCAATTCATCCATAATTATATGCATCAATAATTTGTTCCTTTCATCACTGGCTAGTGATGTTTCTGTTAAAATACATTGCCTGTTTTTTAATTAGTTGTTACTCTTCTTTTTATTGAGTATTAAGTGTTCTTTATATAGTGCAGATATAATTTTATTATCAGATATATACACTGCATATATTTCCTCCAGTATGTGGCTTGCCTTTTAATTTTCTTAACAGTGTCTTTTAAATAATACAAGTTTTTCAAGTTTGAAGTCACTAGTCATCAGAGAGATGAAAATGAAAACAATGAGATACCATCTCACACCTGTCAGAATAGCTATCATCAACAAATCAACAAATGGCAAGAGCTGGCCAGGATGTGGAGAAAAAGGGACCTTCATCGTCAGGAAATGAGGTCATGGCTCATGTCCGAGGAGATGCTCAGGGTAGGGGACCCATGGGTTACCTCACTTCCTGACGATGGAGCCTAACAGAACGCGGTAACCGGGCAGCTACATTCTATAACTGCCCCTTCCCGCCTCACTCGGATAGAGGCACTGGAGAGGACACCATGTTTTCTTGTTGTCTCCCCCTTTACCGAGCCCGACGCCCCAACACAGGCAGGAATGAGAGGATGTTCTGCATTGATGGACACTGGTTCAGTGCTGAGCGCAGACCCCTGTTGCCCTTAAGATATTTGGACCCAGAGGTACCACAGGGAGGCCCAGGGTGGTTGTGTGGGGGGTCAGGCCACCACTCTGACCCACCTGAGCAGCCCGATGTCCCCTCCAGGTGTGTGTGTGTGTGTGTGAGGGGGGTTCACATAAAAAGGGCCTGAGCAGGAACAGGCTGAGGAGGGGTCAGAAGCCTGGTGGACCAGTCATGTTCACACTCCGTGTCAAGACTGGCTGGTTAGACATGGAGTGTGGGTGGCACCCTCTTCCAGAGGTCTATCCTGAGCCCTGGAGGTGACTCATTTCCCCTGGGAGGGGGTCTGTGCAGACACAGGGCTGGCCCTGATCCGGGAGCAGAAGGTCCAGGGGGCAGAAGCAGCAGCAACTAGGGCAGGCAGGGCTTAAGGCCTCTGAATCGGCTGCCGGTCACTGTCATTGCAGAGCTGTCATTGGGTCCTACATGGACATTAGCGAGTCAATGAAGACCCCGGCCCCGCTTTCACTACTGAGGGGCAGCGCAGGCCCAAAACGTACTTCGTCAGCTGGGTGATGAGAGAACGAGAGCACTCGAGTGGACAGAGTGGGCTTCCTTCCCCGAAGGAGTACAGGTTCTGGAGGCCTCCAATCAGGAACCCAGGGCCGAGGAGAGTTTTAAGCTCCATCCTGGATTCTCCCATGCTCAGCAGGAGGTCCCCAGCATGTGCCTACATGGGGCAAAATGCCAATGACAATCACACCGGACCAGAGTACCTAGAGCCCGAGGAGGCAGAGCCTAAGGGTGAGAAGGTGGGAATAGAATTGGGGGTGGGAGGGGGGGTGGAGGTGCATGTGAGCTTATGGGGAGGGCTCAGTGCCAGGCACACTGGGAGCTCCCCCAGAAACTGGCCAGGACCAAAGCCCAGCCTCAGACCACCCACCTGCTGGACTGTCAGCGAGGAGGGCGTCCTGTGGTGGGTCCTGGGCTGTGGCTTCTCTGGAAGGCCTGGCATGTGTTCTATCCTAAGGAATGGAGGGGGGCAAAGGGGGCACAAGGAAATGCAGGCATGTGGGTGATCTTTTCTCCTCTCACAACCCAGCACCGGCCCAGGAGGCAGAGGAGGCTCCTGCAGAAACACCTGAAGTCCAGACAGAGGCATCTGATGGGGAGTCGGATGAAGAGCTGGAGGCGTGGGCACCTCCAGATGTCCTGCCACCTCCATCAGCCTCTCTGGTGGCAGCTGTGGAGCCGGGGCTGGCCTCGGAGGCACCTGCAGACAAGACTGAGGCCCCAACCCCACTGGATGAGGAGCCCTCCCTGGAACCTGCCCAGGATCCTGCCTCAGAGGAGGAGCTGCCTCCTGAAACCCCAGCAGGGCCAGCTTCAGAGCTGCTGGCCGAGGCTGCTCGCCCTCTCCCCTCAGAAAAACTGGTGCTACCGCCTCTCATTGACCTTTTTCTTCTATTTTCCTTCATTTTTATGTTTTACTTTTCTTCATGGGGTTATTCAATTGTTTATTTTTTAACTGTTATTATTAGGAGTATTTTTGGGTCTTTTTTTCTCTCTCTATTCTTCTTTCTTATTTTATGCTTTGTTTCTCCCTGGGGTGATTCAACTCCATAAATAAATAAAAATTATTGTTTGTATTTTAAATAGTGTCATTCCTGAGCCTGAAGGACATTCACGATTCTGGGCAAGATCACCACCATCTAGTTGCAGGATGTTCCATCTTCCCAAAGGGAAACCCTGCAAAACAGTACTCACTCCGCACTCCTCCTGCCCCTGGACACCCCTGGCCTCCTTTCTGTCTGCTCTGTTTGTTACCTGTTCTGGAAATTCCCTACGCATGGAATCTTACAATAGGTGCTCACATATTTTTGTTTGTGTTTATCTGAAATAGTACTTTTGTTATTTGAAAGGGAAATGCCAGATGGGTTAGAGATCAGATGTAACAAAGAAGCCCTATTAGTAAGTGTGTACATAATGTTGAGGTAGAGGCTGCTGGGCTAAGTGTGACCCCGGGGTCAGAAGCCATTCAAGTAAAGGCTGGCTCTTCCTGTGCCCAGGACAAAAATGCAGAAATCTAGAAAGACAACTTAATGCTGGAAAGCAGTCCTCACGATCCAGGCCAGATAAAGGTGTGACCTCCCTGTGGTCCAGCAATCTCTGGAAAGTTGGTGTTTTCTAACGGGACACTGGGCAGATACAGGCACTTCCAAGTGGAGGTAGTGCACACATCTTTACATGTCAGAGTTCCCCCACCTCCTGAGGACACATACTGTCACCATCAGCCTGGCAGACTTCTGGACAGGTGGTGACCAGCCCTGGGGGCAAGGTGAGGCAGCAGAGGCCCCAGCAGATCCCTGGGGAGAAGGGGAAATGCCCCTCCTTTGGGGATCAATGTGCTGGACCTGCCAAAGCTGCGCAGGTGCACAGCTACACCTGATGGTGCTATCAGAAAGGAAAACAAAGAAAACAATACTATTTGCAATTGCATTGTAAATATATGTAATTTATTAATAAATTTATAAATATAAATTTAATTTTACCAAGGATGTCAAAGAACTGTACTAAATTTTACCAAGGATGTCAAAGAACTGTACTAAATTTTACCAAGGATGTCAAAGAACTGTACTCAGAAAAATCACAAGACATTGAAGAAAGAAGATACAAATAAGTGAAGCATATACTGTGTTTATAGATAGGAAGAATTAACATCATTAAAATGTCCATATTACCCATAGCAATCTATAGATTCAACAGCATTCCACTCAAGATACCAATGGTGTCTTCCAAAGAAGTAGAAAAAAATCATAAATTCTATTGGCCAGAAATTTAGAACCAGCTTATCTGGATGGTTTTGACATGGTTTTTAAAGAAGTTGTAGTCAAGATGTCAACCAGGGATATAGTTATTAGAAGGCACGAAGAATCTGCTTCAAGATGGCTCACACACACAACTGTTAGCAGAAACCTCACTTTTGTTATGGTTGAAAGAACTCAATTCCTGAACTCATGGGTCCCCCCCTGAGGCTGTTGGAGTCTTCTCACAGATTAACAGCTAGATTCCCCTAGAGCCAGTGATTTAAGACCCAGAAGGAAGCCATAATGTTTTTTATAACTTAGTCAGAAGCCTCCTACTATTCTGCCATGTTCGATTTATTAGAAGTGAGCTACTATGCCCATTTCTCACACAAGAGAAGGGCCTTAGCTCTGACCTTTTGAATGGAGGAGTGTCAGAACGTTTGTGGACTACTTTAAAATCACAACACTGTATTTGTAAAATTAATCTGTAATATAACCTCTTTAGATTTTAGTATCATGCTATGTGAAATAAAAATGCATATCATATGTACTGTTAGCTGACATTTTGCCTTAAAATTTGACCAAACCACACTTATCATACAAGTAATACATATATAAGAAATAAGTTTTATATAACTTTTTGTTTGTCAGTGAAAATTTGTGCCACAGAAGATTTTTGTTTGTTTAGTGAATGATCACTTCATGCACATTCAATATATATTAGCTATTATAACAATCAATATTATATCCTGAACATATAATATAAGGAATTAGATATCATGAATTTTAATCTGACATATAAAAATCTAACGTATAAAATTTCTGAGGAAGATTGTTTTGGTGTTAGTACTGAATGTTCACCAACTATGTCTATAGAAAGGAAGGTCATTACTAGTCAAAGAAAAAGTTTATCCCTGTTCACAAATATACCGATGATAGTCAAACATTATTTTTAATACTGAATCAGAATCTGCTGAATCAGAATCTGCAGTCTAACAAAATCACCATATGAGTTATAGACACAAAAATTCTGAGAGGCAATACACATGGAATTGTTAACTATAAGCTTTCTTTGGGAAAAGGCCCATAATTAAGGTAAGGAACTTCTTACCAAGTTCATCTGTAATGACTGAATTTTTACAATGAATATTTCTTAATGTAATAACTATCTGATGTTTGAATTATTGTTTTTTAACTAAAAAAATAATTGCTTTGGTTGAGTTAAAATTTGTTTCACATTGGTTGCTAACTTGCTTTGTGAGCTGAGCTAGTCTAATAAATATGCTAAGACCATTTCCTCATTGGTAAATGAGGGATAACTATTATATCCAGCAAACAAATGGCCAGCCCAACCTCACACATTGGTAGACTTTGAGCTCATCACACCAAATATAACTCAACCTTTACATTCATAATGACCATTCTTCTTCAACAGAGAAGTGGCCGACCTTTATGGTTTATGGCAAGAGAAGAAAGCAACTCCATAGGAGGAAGGTTTTTGGCAAATGCACACACACATCCAATACTTAAGTTACTTATACTAGTTGTGTGTGTTTCCTAATGAAAAAAGTCAATGGAATCATCAAGGTACATAACCACTTTCACCATTTGTGAGAGCAGGAATGTTATCAACCACCACCTTTCTTTTATTCACTCAAAGCCATTTCTTAGTTTTTTATACTCTCCATAAATGACATTTTTAGGAGTTGTCTGCTAGTGAATATTAGTAAAAGATTTTATAAATGCTTTGATTTTCTGTTCTCTAAAAGGATGCTCAAGAGGAGATATGTCAATTAGGAAAGCAGTAGGACATAGTGGTTACACACATGTAACTAGACAGTCTTGGATTTAAACTCTAGATCTGCCATTTACTAGTTCTGTGAAAGTGGATAAGTTATAAATTTTTGTATCTCAATTTCCTCATGTGTAAAATGCAATATCTACCTCATAGTATTGTGAAGATGAAATGAATTAATATTTGTAAAGCTTGTTACTCAGTCTGTGGTAAGCATTTAACAATATTACTTTTAATAGTACTTAACACTTTAATTTAAATAAGAAATGCTTCTTCATTACTAACCCCTAATTATACACATTTACAACAAACTAGAGGCTCAGTGCACAGAATTCATGCATGGGGGTGGAGTGTGTCCCTCAGCCCAACCTGCACCCTCTCCAATCTGGGATCCCTCTTACAATCCAGGACTGCTGGCTCCCAACCGCTCACCTGCCTGCCTGATTGCCCCTCACTTCTACCTGCCACCCTGATCAACTTCAAACCACTTCTTTGCCAGCCTGATTGACACCTAACTGCTCCCCTGCTGGCCCAATTGTTCCTAATTGACCTCCCCTGCCAGCCTGGTCACTCCTGATTTCCCTCCTCTGCAGGCCTGATTACCCCCAACTGCCCTGTCCTGCCAGCCTAGTCACCCCTAATTGCCCTCCCCTGCAGGCCTGGTCCCTCCCAACTGCCCTCTTCTGCAGGCCTGATCGTCCACAACTGCCCTCCCTTGCCAGCCATCTTGTGGCAGCCATCTTGCATCCACATGGGGGTGACCATCTTTGACCACATGAAGCAGTCATCTTGTGTGTTGGAGTGATGGTCAATTTTCATATTACCTCTTTATTATATAGGATATTTAAAAAACTAATCCCCCCCCCTCTGTGTGTGTGTGTGTATTATTTTTATTGATTTCAGAGAGGAAGGGAGATGGAGACAGAGATAGAAACATCAATGAGGAGAGAGAATTATTGATCAGCTGCCTCCTGCATGCCCCCCACTGGGGATCAAGCCCGCAACCCGGACATGTGCCCTTGACTGGAATCAAACTTGGGACCCTTCAGTCCACTAAGTGAAACCAGCTAGGGATATATTTTTTTAATGTTTCATTACTTAAAGGTATGACTACCAGTTTTCTATACAATTTATATAAGTAAAACCAAGTAAATCTACAGAGCAGTAATATGTCTTGTTAGACTACCTACATCTGTAGGGTGGGTTGGAAATACTAGTACTGTTCAATCTACAGACAACTGTTCACACATGTCTTGACCTTCACCACAAGCCCATAAAGAAATATTATTGATATTATTATACCCATTTTACAGATGAGGACACTGTATCTAAGGTCAAAAATTAATAAGTAGAAGTGGTAAAGGACTTCTAAGTCCAGTATTCTTTCCATATACCACAACCCTCCTGGGTATCTGTTAAGGAATATCTATCTTCAATGAAGGAATTACTGGTTGACTCAGACTCAAAAGTGAGAGAGCTCTTGGAGTATTTTCATCGGTAATGAGGATTGCTGAAAACAAAAATGCTTTCAAACCCTAACTGGATATTGTCCCCTACACAAGGAAAAGAGCTACTGAATCTCCCCTTTCCAAAAGAGATAGTCTGGTTGGTGAAGGGGAGGAAAGGGAAGTCATTTATGCAGTACCTAGGGAATAGCAGAGGTACATCACAGATTTCCACGTCCCCGTAAAAGGTGCTTCTCTGGAAACCTTTGTGGGCTTTAGGAAGACAGAAAGAAGAGGCTCTGGGATAACTAAATGCCCCTCCTCTTAGGAAAATGCCTGGGGCTACCCTGATGCCTGGATAAAGGGACAGAAAGCTCCTTTAGCTGCTGCACAGCACAGAGCCCTCCTTTCCAAAACCTCAGAGTGGCACAGGACCTGTGTGAGGGATTGTTGGTGCCAGCCAGGAGAAGCGAGTGGCCTTTTCAGGGTTGGTATATGATGGTCTGGGGTACTGTTAGCCCTTAAGTATGTTCTGTGCTTTGCTGCCAGCCAGATGGTAAATAAAATATTCAGCAAATACACAACCTTCTTACAACGGTGAGGTGACTGGCTTGTTCAGAACACAGTGATTTCTGTAGAAAGCACAAACTGTGAGTGGCAAGAAGCAGCTGGGAGATAGTCAACAATCTGCTTCCTGTGACAGAGCCAGAGCCCAGAGATGGGGACAGCTTGCATCTACAGCAGGCCCACAGGCCCTCCTCAGAGAACTGAGCTATTTGTTATCAAAGAACTTCTCAAAACTTAGATCCAAGACAAATGCAGATGTACAAAGGTACAAAACACTCCAGATAACATAACCTCAGCAGGTGCCAATAGATAGGTAGATGTGGCAAGATATGTTTACAGATATCAGTATAATCACTCTCTAACTGAGTCCAAAACCAAAGAAAGTCTAAATGCTAGTAATTCTCCACTGTGCGTGGACTCCCTTATCCAAGCATTTGCAAGCATGATGAGAGAACTGACAGATTTTAGAACAAAGTATTTAGGACCCAAGTAGTTTGAAAGACACGGCTAATTCATTGCCATCTATCCCTAACTTCATTGCAGGGTGACTGCAATGTTGAATGGATTGGTCCAATATTTTAAGGTTGTACTCATTCATAAAGCTTATTTCTGTAAGCCTTAACAGGTAGCATTCTTATGTGTGGCCTATTCTGATACCAAAATACAACAGTGCAAATTCATTTGCTTTCCAATCAATTATAAAAAAAAAATCTCACTCCCCACTCAATCTTCAACCATGATAATCATCTCCAAAATAGCTCTTAATAATGTTGTCCATGATTACAATGTGCTTACATCTAATGGCATTCATTTCTCAGTCCTCAACTTACTTTTCAGTAACTTTTGACAATTAAATTTCTCTTCTTTCTTAAAAAATTCAATTTCCTTTGCTTCCAGGACAACACACTCTCCTAGATTTCCCCTTGCCTCTCCTCACTGCCAATCTATCTTTTTTTAATCTGGCCATTAAATGTAGCTCCTCTAGATTCCATACAAGCCTCTCTCTACTTCCTTTGTTCTCTCCAGCCAATTTCATCAATTGCCAAACCAGCAATTACTCTCCAAGACAGATGGTTCTAGCCAGGTCTCTCCTCCAAGTTCCAGACCAGTATACCCAATTGCCTTCTAACATCCATCCTTAAATAACTCAAAAATATCTCAAAATTAAAATGGCAAAACCAAACTCACAAGCATCCCATCCCCTCTTCTCTCCCTTCCTAACTCTGGCCTCTTTCATTGTTCTCCATTTCAGGGAATGATAACATCCATCATTTGTGCAAACCACAAGCCCAGAAGTTATTCCTGCCAGTCCCCTCTCTGTTGTTCCTCATGCCCAATCCATGACCAAGTGGTATTGGCCTTACCTACTAAATATGCCACAAATCCTTGCACAATTCTCCATATCTTCCATCATGACCTTCACTAAAATGTATTCATTTCTCACCTGGACCCTTAACTAATAAACAACCTTAGTATATTAGCTTCTAGTGGGCAGAGATGGCTCTCTGAGTTTTACTCACAATAATATCCCCCAAACCTATCAGGGTACTAAAAATAAGCTGATGAATAATATTTCTACTTAAATTATGTGTCATCTGACAGTGTCAGACAACAATAAATCTGACATATAAGAATCTCCAGATAATTTAAATTTGATTTATTTGTTCTGCTATATTTAAATCAGTTTGGGAAAGAATCTTCTTCAAATATACTTGCACCTTGCACATGTTCTTTTTTGCTTTCCGAAAAGATAAAAATCAAACTGTCGTTATTCTGAGATGATTATATATAGAGATAACTCCAAATAAATGCTAATTTATTATAATGAATAAGGCACTTTAATAAGTTTCTCTATATAAAATCACTAAATAAAAATCAATTGCTTTTCTACACTCCTAAAAACAATTCAATTACATGTATCACAGCAATCAAAAAATATACCCAGAATTGAAGCTAGTATAAGTTGTGTAAGAAACAACATAGCTCCCACAGTCATACTTCCAATGGTTCTGCTTCCCAGCCAGAATGTCCTAACTGAGTAAAAGGTGAGGTCCAGGCTGGCCTCTCAGACCAGCCCAACTATCTTCTACTACATACTTTTTCCTAATGGGCCTCTCAGATGGAACCCTAATATCTGGAGTAACTCCATGGAGCCAAGAGTCCAGGATAGCTGGAGGAAGCAATAACGGATCTAAGTCTTTACAGAATGGAAGCCTGGGAGGCCTCCCCAGTCTTTGGACATTATTATTATTATTATTATTATTATTATTATTATTTTTACTACTGTAACCTCTTAGATCTTAACCAAATAACATTTCTTAAAGTCTATTTTACTAACAACAACAAAATAAGTCACCTGAAATAGGAGTGGTGAGGGAGTCTTGCATCTGCCCAGCTCCAAGGCCGCACTTCTGATGGACAGGCCAGTGAGCAAGGATGAATGGACTAGGGAGACAGATAGCTGAACAAACTGCAGGGCAATTTACAGCAGATACCGAAGGTCATCTCCCTGGAGATAACATCTAGGCCTCGAATATATTTCATCTCCAGACCCAGAAAAGCAGCAAAACCAGATGGGTGACACCAGGACCAGCTGCAATGACTAATGACCCCTTGCCCTGACACTGACCAATCGGTAGAGACCATGGTCCTATAGGAGCACACCCAGAGAACTGATGAATAATCTGCTAAAATCCTCCCCTGAGACCTCCCCTGAAATTTCTGCCTGTGAGAAAGAGATAAAGCCTCAGGACAAAGGACCAGTGCATGCTCTCATTCTGAGGAGCAGCCCCTGCCATTCCCTTGACCCTTTTCTTCC
This sequence comes from Pipistrellus hanaki, assembly GCF_964339955.1. Taxonomy (NCBI): domain Eukaryota; kingdom Metazoa; phylum Chordata; class Mammalia; order Chiroptera; family Vespertilionidae; genus Pipistrellus; species Pipistrellus hanaki. The sequence goes on from NC_140511.1 coordinate 49,684,795, forward strand.
CCCAAATTAATCCCCCTAAACTCTAAGGGACCCCACCAGGTTTGCAATCAGGGGAGCAATGGGCAGCAGCAGCTTGTCCCAGGCTAGTCTCTGAACCTGATCCCAGGGCCCCCTTTTCTCTGACTTCCCAGAGAGCTAAGGCAGCCCAACTTAGGCTCTCCTGTTGCTTCATCTATGCTACTAGTAAACCCTTTCATGGTTCACATCCTCAGCTTTAATAAATGTCCCCTCGTAGTCATCTGGACTTGTGTTGTGAACTTTTTCCTGCTCAAAGTCAAGAACTCACACACTACCTACCAGCTGACCTTAGGCAAACCCGCCAAGGGCCAGGCCCCCTTTCCGGTTACACTAACACTTCCTCCCACTGTGAAAGGTGGAGTGTGATCCTTGTGATGACAGATTGTGCCTGAATGTCTGAGTATCACACTGGGCAGCATCAGTCCAAGACTGGAGAATCTAAGTCCTTACAGCTCAGAGCAATGCCCACATAACCTTGGCTGGGCTCAGGGAGGGGCGGGAGCCATGTCCACCCTGGTAAAATCCAAGAGTCCAGGCCCTGAGGGGTCTTGTAGAATCTGTGCTTCTCTGAGTCAGTTCCCAAGCAGCTGCAATGGTTCTAAACTCTAAAGGCTGTAGCCATCTAGAAAGTGTCCTGGCAGGGCTTCTGAAGGAGGAGGCCCAAGACGGTCACGTCACTTTGCCATCTTGGTGCAGCCCATGTTCCAGGTTCCCTGACAAGAGTCAGGAGGCTTTGACCAGTCCCCAGTCCCTCCACTTAAGCAACCCTATGTGGCCACCCTCACACCAGGGAGACACAGAGCTGGCCTTGGAGACTGGGCCAGAATACTTGTTTGGTGGTAATCTTAGGAGTTTCCACCCACAAGCACTTCTGTGAATGGGAGGTTTCTCTTATTCCCTGACTTTTTAAAGAAAAGTTAAGATCTCACTTTGTTGTTTACTCAAATTAATTACTAACTAAGGTCATCAAATACTACATAAAAATGTGAGGATGCCATTTGAGTAGGGCTATGTGTCTTTCCGTTGAATAATACTAACCTGCTGAGCATTTTATATTTGTCTTTTCCTTAGTATCAAACTGCCACTTTTCACAATTGCTAGTGTTTTTTCACCTACTGCACTCCCAAATTCTCTCTTAAATTGTTACTCTTAATCTGCTATAAATTGGGGAAACGCACAGCTGAGTTATTAGAATTGGATGTAAATGAGGGAAGAAAGGCTTCGAGAGATGGGCTGCGGGACTCTCCAATGAATAAAGTATTCAAGGGTTTGACATATTTATTGGTTCACTTATTTCCTGCTTCTCAACTTCCTCACTGTTCCAGCTGCTTGCATTCCTGGCCCCACCAATCAATTGCCCCACAAAGCAGCCAGAGTGACCTCCTAAAAATGCAAAATTGATTCTGTCTCACACACACACACACACACACACACACACACACACACACTCCTTTCTTCTTAGCTAACCCTTCAGTGGCTCCTCATTGAGCTCAGGATGAAGTCTAGTCTCCCAGACAAGCTTTTAAAGTCCTACCAGATCTGTCCTCTCCTACCTTCCTCCTTCACCACTTCTAGGTCACATCACCTTACCTCACCACATCACCCTAGTTCGTCTTACAGATTTCATCTATTTTTATTTTTATTTTGAAATAAAATAAAACTGGAGACACTTATAATACTATCAACAATAACATATATTATTGTTGATAGTATTATAAATGTCTCTAGTTCTCCCTCCCCTTTACCCTTTATCCCCCTCCTCCCAGTCCCTCTCCACCCTCCCCAAGGTCTTCACCACCCTATTGCCCTTGTCCATGGGCTATGCATATATTAAGTTCTTTGGTTAATTTCTTTTAACCCCATCCTCTAGAGAGCCTCCCTGACCCCCTGAACAAAGGCATGCATCCAACATTGACCCATGGCCCCATTCACTTCCCCATCCAACCATTTTCCAGCTGGGTTGCTCTGGGCAAATTATTTAACTTTTCTAAGCTTCAATTTCTTTATCTGTAAAATGGAGATAATTATTTCACCCACATCTTAACCTCACAGTGAAGGTTGAGATGATACATATAGAACACTTAGCACAATAAATATGATTCCTATTTTTTGGTTCTCTATCCACCTCACCAGAATATAAATACTGTTAGGTCAAGACTCATGCCTGTCTTTTTTGCTCATCATGGCATGCATAGCACTGAACACAAAATCTGAAACATAACTATTCAGTTATATGCTGAGTATCTGTAGAATTAATAAATGTCAATATCTTGCCCCCAAAATCTGCAAGCGTTTCCATTTTAAACTTGAACACATTTCCATCCTTCTGCATAGCATCCTTCAACCTGTACCACCAGCAGCCTCCCTCACTTCTCTCTGCTGCAGCTTAACAGCCTGTCTGATAAAGTTCCCTTTACCTCCTCTCCCTTTGTCAAATCCTCCCTTCCAGGCCTGAGTCCTCCTTTCTCCAGGAAGCTTTTCTGTGCCTACTGTTCAAGTCTTCTTGGAACTCCTGCTTGGCATCAACCATTTTGTTCTGAACCTTTCCCCAACTCCTTTCACCTCTCCTCCAGATAACATACAGTGGCCTTGAAGGCAAGCTCTGTTCTTCTTATCCTTTTGTGCCCTACCCCCACCCCAGCCCTGACCAGGTTCTCTCTGCCTCCTACTCCTTCTCAGGAGCCATTCCTTTTAGTAATGTTCTCTCAAAAAGCACATCCTCACAGTGTTTACCTCCAAGTTCCTGAGCTTCACCACGCCTCATTTACTGTATTGACTTTTCAATTCCCAATAAATTATTCAGCAGCTCATTTTCAGCCAAAATCCTCTCTTCTTCAGTGCCCATTCTCCTCCAGCCACCATCTCAGGGCAGCCTTTACTCTAATGACATGATTACAAGTTGTGCTCTGCCAGACATTAAAGCAACATAGTGCACTCAGGGATAAAAAAAAAAAAAAAAAAAAAAAAAAAAAAAAAAAAAAAAAAAAAAAGCAAGCCTTACTTGGAATTCTCAGTAGAGAAGAGGCCCCCACAAGAGTGCCGCTCTACTTTTTATTGAGAACAAAGATCTTTGTCTCCACTACAAAGGATCCACATGCAGCAGGGTTCTGGTTCAAAGGCAGGGATTTTGCTGGAACTTTCCAAACCTCCATGAAAAACAGCCCAGCAGCTGATAGGCACAGCTGGACCTGATTCCATCAACTCTGGGCTGGAGGCCTTTCAGTCTCTGTGATATCAGGGTAATGTGGTGGTGGGGAGGGGGGAGTAGGAGAAGAGGGGGAAGGCAGAGAGGAAGGAAGGAAGGAAAGAAGGAAGGAAGGAAGGAAGGAAGGAAGGAAGGAAGGAAGGAAGGAAGGAAGGAAGGAAGAAATGGTAGAAAAGAAGAAAAGAAAAGAAAAAAGAAGAGAAGAGAAGAGAAGAGAAGAGAAGAGAAGAGAAGAGAAGAGAAGAGAAGAGAGAAAAAGGAACCATAAATACTCCTTGATCAGGGACATCAGAGAAAGCAAGCAAACAAGAAGCAGCACAGAATGCTTATTGTTATGTTTGGTTTTATTAAGGTGGAGTCTTCCCATCCTACTCAAGGGACCACTACCAGCCTTTTTCCCAGCCCTTCCTGTCTAATGGTCTTAAAGTACAAAGAAAGCTCCCTTTTTTCTTGATGTCTCTGGCCATCGCACTCCAGCTTCTCTTATCTTTATGTTAACCCCCTGCCTCCCAAGCTCCCAGTTGGAGACCCAACTCACACAGCAGCTGCCTAACCTGAGTGTGTGTCAATACCACAGGTCATTTATGCAGATTCTAGGCCACCATACACATTAAGGTGAATTTATATGGTTAGTAAAGGGGAAAGATAGTTGGGACTCATTGAGAATCATGAGAAAAAAAGGAGACTCCCAATTGTCTATATGTTGCTAACTTCATTCCTCATAAATTATTTCATTCCTCATAAACTACTTCATTCCTTGATAAACTACTTGATCAACTAAGTCCCAGCCTGAGCATTTATTCTAATGACTGCCTTCAAAGGATTAACCTGAGAAGATCAGGACTGAGGGGTGTGCCTGGTGAGGCAAGTGATAAGACTTCCTTGGATCCTGACAAACTGAGCAGATGTTCCTGGTGGCACCACAAAAGGGGTTAAATCAGATAATAATAATTAAAAAAACAAATTAATAAAAAATAATCCATAAGAAAGACAACATATGCAATAATCAGAGGAACAAAGGAAAATTGGTTGACTGGTAGCCACTTTTGTTCTTCAAAAAACTCCCATCCTTTCTTCTTTGTCTCTCTCTCTTTCTAAAAGAAGGCAAAGCACGAGAGTCCAGGACACTGTGCCAGAAGCATCACACTCTCTACCTAGAGTAACCTCAGCCTTGGCAGGTGCATTCTGCCACCCTGCTTCTCCCACCACCGTCAGGCCCACATCTGACAAAGCTGATTGAACAAGAGATAACACCTCATGGCCAGAGGTTAGCCCAATCAGATTCTTTCTCCCAGGACTTTGAGATTAAGGCACAAAAAAACAAATCCGTTAGCAGTGGGGAGTAAAGGAAGTATTGGCTCATAGTCTGGGTATAACATAATAAGATTTATAGGATATTTTTTTATGTGGGTGACTCCCAAGTTTTGTGTTATTATTGATTTTCCAAGACAACATTATACTCTGAAAATAATTTTGGACTTGAAGTCAAGAGATTCCTGCTACTGACATATATTAGCTCTCTGACCTTGGACAAACTGTGTCACTGACCTCATCTACCTCATCTATAAAAGAAAGACACTATTCACTATCCTGAGAACTTCTCAGGGCTATAGTGAGGATCAGATGAGTCAGGAAAGGGCTATGAAAACTATAAAATGCTGTGTGAATGAGAGAGGCTGTCATTTACCCCCTCCACTTGAACAAATTTTTAGCTAATAAGTATTTAGTGCCTGCACTGTGCTCACATTGCTATAAAAAGCTTTGTGGGGGAAATGTAAGAAATAAAAGTGTTGGAAGAGTTCATAGTCCAAAGGAAGGATAGGGTGAAATGAGTCAAGTCATTCAGTTCCCTCTCTGGTCTGGGACGTCAGGGCCTCCTGTTGCTGGTTTGGGCCCAGGCATTAAGAGACAAGGTACAGCTGAGAAAGGACATGGATTCTCCTGCTACAGATCATAGTTCAGTGAGCTAAAGCTCAGTCAACCAGCTAAAATGAGGGGTTGTTCATTTGGGTGAAACCATGTGCAGATAGCTGGTCTCACCTAGACCCAGAGCACATGTGGAGTAGCTCCTACCTCCTGAGAAATCTTTGCAGGTTCCTTCTTCATTTTCTGGGATTTTCGAAGACTCACGGCCCATATGGGCTGGGATTTGGGAAAAGAAGAAGCCTTGGACACAAGCAGGTACAATCCCTGGAAGATATCTGGCCCTCAGGGCTGATGCCTTGAATTTGTCAATGGAGATTTCATTTCCTTGGGAAGTTATATCAACAGAGTCTGTCTTAGGCAAAGAACTAAAATTAAAGAAGCTTCTAATATGGGTCCTTATTTCTCAAAGAAAAGTGCTCTAGACTCCTCCTCCCCCACCCTTTAAAAGAGTCCAAGACATCCATAGTCCTGTTACTCTACAAATAAACTTGTTACACTCATCTAGCGTGGCTCAGTGGTTGAACATCAACACATGCACTAAGGGGTCATTGGTTTGATTCCTGGTCAGGGTACATACCCAGGTTATGGGCTCAATCCTTAGCTTGGGGCATGGCGTGTGGGAGGCAGCACCCAATTGATGTAAATGTTTCTATCTCATCAATGTTGTGCTCTCTCTTTAAAATAAATTTAAAAAACATTTAAAAATAATACATTCATTAAAGATGAAAACATAGGAAACAAAGATCTTCATCTTCCTTCCCATTAGCCTCTAATTCTCCCTACAACTCTTCTCAGCTTCAGAAATGTGAGATAATGTGTCCCTCTAGCTACTTAAGTCTAATTTCTTAGTGTGCTTTTGATCCCACACTAATCTATAAATGCAAAAGGAAAATAAAATGCTACAGGCAGATAAAGGTGTTCATTATAGCAACAGCAATAAAAATTATATAAGTTAGAGTTCTGGTTAAATATAGCAGTTTGCTAGCATGTGTTATTTCTTTTTCATTTTGAGCTCCCACAAGTCTGCTAAAAAGAATAATTCTTAAAAACCACATAAAGAATGAGAAAGGGGACATCAGTCAGCACTGAAAGATCTCTATAGATTTTTCTAAAGAGTCTAAAAATTGTTGGAGCAATAGACACTGATTTGGCAAAGGTAAAAGAAGTCAGAGGAGGGATGTGCAAAAAATAGCAATTTACTTCATAAAGCCCTGGAAAGTCGATGAATTCAGTGAAGCCAGTACACCTAGACGAAGATATATCATACCCAGACCACTCACTTCTCCCCAGGCAAGAAGATCTGAATTTTCTGGCAAAATTAGCAGAAGTTCAGGGTTCCAATGCATCTTAGAAATCGCAGGCAGGAGTAATGACAAAGAGATCAATTGAAAGTCTATAACATTTAGAAATATTGAGAAGACATGAATAGCAAATGATGCATATATTTTTAAGCAATTATAAATTTGAAGAAGAATAAAAAACTGATTTTTTTACACAGCAAAAGAAACCATCAACAAAATGAAAAGACAATCCATTGAATGGGAGAACATATTCACCAATAAAACATCTGATAAGGGTTAATATACAATGTATAAGGAACTTATAAAACTCAACACACACACACACACAAAAAAAAAAATTAATCTAATTTTAAAAATGGGCATTGGACCTGAATAGACAATTCTCCAAAGACGACACACAAATGACCAAAAGGCATATGTAAAGATGATCAGTATCACTAATCACAAGAGAGATGCAAATTAAAATCACAATGAGATATCACCTCACACCTGTCAGAATGGCTATCATCAATAAATCAACAAACAAGGTTTGTCAAGGGTGTGGGGAAAAGAGCCCTCATGCACTGCTGATGGGAATGCAGATTGGTGTAGCCACTGTGGAAAGCAGTATGGAGTTACCTTCAAAATTAAAAATGGAAATGCTTTATGACCCAGTGATTCCACTTCTGGGAATATATCCTAGGAATCCTGAAACACCAAACAAAAAAAAATATATGCACTCCTATGTTCACAGCAGCATTATTTACAATAGTCAAGATCTGGAAATAGCCCAAGTGCCCATCAGTAAATGCTGTGATATATTTATACAATGGAATACCACTTGGCTGTTATAAGAAGGAGGAGGAGGAGGAGGAGGAGGAGGAGGAGGAGGAGGAGGAGGAGGAGGAGGAGGAGGAGGAAATCTTACCCTTTGTAACAGATGGATGTATTTGGAGAGCTTTTGGTAAGTGAAATAAGCCAGTCAGAGAAAGACAAATACTATATGATTTCACTTATATGTGGAATCTAATGAACAAAATAAACAAACAAACAAAATAGAAATAGTCTTATAGATAAAGACAGACAGACAGCATCAAAGGGGCGGTGGTTTGTGGGGCTGGGTGAAAAAGATGAAGGGATTAAGCAAAAAACAAACAAAAATAGCCCAGCTGATGTGGTACAGTGGTTGAGTGTTGACCTATGAACCAGGAGGTCACAGTTTGATTCCTGGTCAGGGCACATGCCCAGTATGGGATGTGCAGGAGGCAGCTGATCTCTTATCATTGATGTTTCTATCTCTCTCTCCCTCTCCCTTCCTCTCTGAAATCAATAAAAATATTAAAAATTAAGAAAATCTTATAGATATAGACAAGAATGATTATAAGAAGGAAAGGGAGAGATGGAAGAGGTTATAGGGAGAATGAATGGTGAAGGAAGGACAATTGACTTGGGGTGGTGAACAAATAATACAATATACAGGTGATGCATTATAGAATTATACACCTAAAAACTATATAATTTTATTAAGCAATGTCACCACAATAAATTTAATAAAAAGGTTAAAAAAATTGTGGTTTTTTAAAAAACAAGTTCTAGAGAGGAAACATTATGGTCCTATACCCATATAAAAATCATTATAGCTAAAAATATAGAAATTGCTCCATTACACAGACTGGATAGTACATGGGACTCACTAAAATAAGGTACTACTTGTAAGCCACTTTGATTTTCTATAAAAGAAATATGATATTGAAAAAAATATCAAAAATAACAAGATGAAAAATAATTAGAAATTTGAAATGAGACTTTCAGATTTTTTAGTGAATTTCCCAATAACCCAATGTCTAGTTGTTAAAATGAGTGTATTATATAGCAATTTGGAACATGTTCCTAATTAAATGAAGTTCTATTTATAGGTAGTCAAGTCCATGTGCGTGTATGTATTTTAATATTTCAGAATAATACCAGAAATAAAAATACTGAAATTATTCCATGAAAAAAAAAGGAAGCAGGAACCAATTTTATGCTATCTAGAAGAAGCTCATTTTTAAAACATAGACATAAATAACTAAAAAAGTAAAAGAATGCAAAAAGATATACTGTGAAAGAATTAATCAAATGAAGGCTGGAGTGACTATATTAATACAGAGAAAAGAATTCAGTGCAATAAATATTACAGAATAAAAAAGGTATATTTCTAATAATAAATCGGTGATTCCATTAAGAAGACATAAAACACCTAAATGTATATACACTTAATAACAGAACCTCAAAAAACTGAAGTAAAGACTGATAGAACTGGGAGGAGAATCACACAAATCCACATTGTAGTGGAATATTTCTACACCTTTTCAGTAATCCAACAACATGATGAAGATCACTAAGGATACAGAAGATATGAAACAAGTGAACCTACCTGACAAATATAAAACATTCTGATCAACGGCAGAATGCACATTCTTTTAAGTACATGTGCACTACTTACCAAGATAGACTATATCCCTGGCCATAAAAAAAAGCCCATAAATTTAAAAGGGTTGAAACTTTATGAAGCATTTTTTCTCGGGTCAGAATGGGGTTAACCTAGAAATCTTTAACATGAAGATATCTGGGGAAATCCAAATGTTTGGAAATTAATAACATGCTCATAAATAACTCATTTGACCATAAAAGAAACCAAAAGGGAAATTATAAAGTATTTTGAAATACAAATAAAGATATCACAATTTCTGGGATAAAAGTAAAGCTTAAATGTGCTCAGAGGAAATGTCATAGATTAAAAGAACAGAGGAAATGTCGGGTGAGTTCCAGAAGTAAAATGAAATACAATTGCAAGTCAAAAGATGAAGGGATGCTTGACAAAAGCAATAGATGCTCACCGTACCTTTCCTCTGTTCTACCATTTATCAAGGTTTCATTTCATCTCTCCCCTTTCCCCTTCTTCTACGTGTTCAAAACATGGATACAACAGGACTGTCTTTATCAACATCAGTCATGCATCCTCTGGCATCATTATAACTCTACTGTTGTAAAAGAAGCATTCCATTGAGCCAGCCCCACTAATAGCTTCACAAACTCAGCCCCCTCTGTCCAACCCCCACCAAAAAAATGCGCATGTGTATACACACACACACACACACACACACACACACACACACACCTAAGGCATAATCGAACCTGTGATGACTGTTTGACCCAAAAGTAGCCAATGAGTTTGTTGGCTAGAAATCTGACTTTGTGTGACCTTGCAACAAGAGATGAGCAAGGTTGAACAAATTCTGTCTTGAGAATTTGAGATAAAACGTAGGATTGTTGGAGGTTGGTGGTGAGAAGGTCCTGTAAATTGAAAGTAATGACCACCATGTATGAGTTGTTGAGTAAAAGGGGGAAGCTGTTCCTCAGAGAAGGGAAGGTAGAGCTGACAAGATGCAGAGAGGAGAGAAGAGCCCGTGGCTCAGGAGAGAGACAGGGAGGTGGCAGCCAGCTGCTTCTGCTCCTCTCTGTCTCCCAGATGCTCATCTGAACTTCGCTTTGTGTCCTTTGATTCCGTGAGAACCCTGTGTCCTTGCAATAAACATCATTCTTTACTAGAGTAACTGTGAATTTATTTTCTCGCAACCAAAGGAGCCATAACTCCAACAGTTTCATATGTGTCTTTTTGTCTCCCAACATTACATAGTAACTTCTTTTAAGGATAAGCAGTGTGTTTTATTTCATCTGTATAACACAGCTCAGTAACATGACTGAATTATATATGTGTTGATGAGATTAATAATGAATGAATTCATTACTCTGGTTGCTGACACCTCTACCACTATCAGAATAGTGAATCGCTTGTTTTTGTCTTGCCTACATCGATTTCTTTGTGAAACAGTTTTTTTTTCTCTACTCCCTGTGGCTCTGGTGGGACAAAGAATCTCTTACATAAAAGGCAGCCCAGAAGGTTGGGTCCTTAACTAATACAAAAGGAGAGAGAAGTGGAGCAACGGACCCACTGAGACAGACATATGGCCCACAATATAGGCTTCCCCACGCGGGATTTTGAAGCTAAGTCATTGGATGGTAGTTGCCTAAAAACAAATAAATAAATAAAAATAATAAAAGATTGATCAGTTTCTGCAGTTGAGAACTCTGGAGCTCCCCTGGTTGCTGGCCTTTCAGGAGTCGAATTCTTCAGCTTTTTCTTCAACCTCAGGGCTATTCCCTTTCCTTCCAATAACTCCACTTCCCTTGTTTAAGTAGTCAGAGCCCATTTCTATTACTTTCAACCTAAGGCGCCTCTCTGATATGCTTGGTTCCCAGGGAATGCCAGTTTCTCCCCTGGTCCATTTAGAATAACTGGAAGAAGTCTTTCTTTGTGGAAAGAGCAGCTATCTCTGAGCATACAGTCCCTGAAACAAATAAAATATTTCATCATTGATCCGTTGCTCCACTGCTCTCTCCTTTTGTATTAGTTAAGGACCCAACCTTCTGGGCTGCCTTTTATATAAGAGGCACCATTGGTTCTGCCTCAGTTGTTTATATTCAGCCTTAGCTCCATCTTCTAGGATTGTTTGGGAATCAAAAATATCATGAACATCAATCTTTAAAGGAGTCATATGTATTTGGGAATCCAGGCAACAGATGCTAACGTCATTTAGCCAAGTTAGCCCTCTTCCTACAGCAACATCAAACAGACTTCCTAGCTATACTCTCCCATGGAATCTCCCAGGCTCGAGTCTGGTCTCCCAGATTCTGGTAACAAACCCACTTCTGCCCCCATCCCTCCCCCCCCGCCTTTATTTTTTTTTTATCAGCATCTCTTCTTAATATAAGCCATGGGAAGGGTGTTGCTCCTCATTCTCCCAGGACAGGTGTCGGCAACCTACGGCTCCAGAGCCGCATGCGGCTCTTTTGAAGCTTTACCACGGCTCCGACAACTTGCAAGCCTGTGTGAAAATGAAGGTAACGTCTTGCAGCCCTGATGTGCTGACATTGTGCACTGAGGTTCAGGAGCAAAAATCCCATTAACCAGGTAAATTAAATATTTTAATTAGCTATTAATTTGCAAAAATATATTTTACATTGTTAAGTGAAAAAGTCCTTTTTTTTCTTCAAATTGACAGCTAACTGCACGATCAGGTATATAGCATTAAGGTAAGAAACAATATATGCAGTGTTATATTTGTTTTAAATGTCGCAATGGTTTTGCGGCTCCCAGGTTTTTTTTTCCTTCGGAAACGGGTCCAAGTGGCTCTTTATGTCTTAAAGGTTGCAGACCCCTGTCCCAGGACCTCAAGTTTCAAGGCAGTTTGTCTCTTCTCAACATCTGATTCATTGTACTATTTTACTGAAATACTTAGAATGAGAGCTTTGGGGAGTGCTCTGTGCAATTATATAAATGAATAGGCACACTTATTTTAAATGTTTTCAGATTTCCTAGAAAAAAATCTCATGTTCTTTCTCAGCACTAATTTCTTAAAACGGGTTACCATCCTGGGTGATAGCCTTGCCCAGTCCAAGGACCTGCATTCCCAAGACATCCTAAAGCCCAGTCAATAGGCTTTCATTTATTTTGCAAATCCTTGTTGAGCATCTACTGCATACAAGGCACTGGGTAAACAATGGTGAAGAAAACAGATATGTTCCTGCCTTCAAGGAGGGTACAGTCTAATGGAGGAGAGAGAAAAAGTAAGTAAATTAAAAAAAGAAATCATAAATGAGATGAGGCCCAGAGGTAGAAAAAAGCTTCATGTGTTTGAGGGACTAAGTGGAGCAGGTAAAGAATAAAGTGAGAGCCGAGACCGGTTTGGCTCAGTGGATAGAGTGTTGGCCTGTGGACTGAAAGGTCCCAGGTTCAATTCCGGTCAAGGGCATGTACCTTGGTTGCGGGCACATCCCCAGTAGGGCGTGTGCAAGAGGCAGTTGATCGATGTTTCTCTCTCATCGATGTTTCTAACTCTCTATCCCTCTCTCTTCCTCTCTGTAAAAAATCAATAAAAGATATATATTTAAAAAAAAGAATAAAGTGAGAAAAGGCTGCAGAGGAAAAGTGTTTGGGCCATGTAAGGAGTTTAAGTGTTATGTTAAATGTAATGAAGATATAGTCACTTTGGAAAACAGTTAGGCAGTTTCTTTAAAAGTTAAACATAACTCTACTGTATAGTCCAGTAATTGCACTACTAATTGGGTAGCAATTACATTACCCAAGGGAAATGAGAACTTATATCTACATAAAGACTTGTACATGAATGTTCACAGCAGCATTATTCATAATAGCCCAACACTGAAAACAATTGTCATCAATAAAAACATGAATAAACAAATCATGTGTTCATCCAATGAAATACTGCTAGGCAAGTAAAAAAGATCAAATTACGCATGCAAGATCAAACTTGTTTGGGTTAGTAACACTCGAGTGTTTATAATTACAAAAACTCAGTAAATGAACCATGTAAGATTTGCACAGTTTATTACATATAAATTCAGTTCGATATTTAAAAACGTAATGAAAAGATGCAAAATGGTCTTTAAAGCAAGAAAGAAGTGTGACTTGATTTGTTCTTAGATTCCTCTGATCATTTTATGAAAATAGATTTGAAGGAAGCTAAAAAAAAAAAAAAATCAAGCGGGTAAACATTAAAATAGTTATTACAGCAATCCCAGAGAAAGATGCAAGAGGCTTTGACTAATGAAGAATAAGAGAAGCTGACATATAGATTTAAGATGTGTTAGAAGATAGAAATGACAGGATTTGTTTATTGAAAAAGATGAAGAAATAAAGGGCGACGGTTACGTTTTTGGTTTGAGCAAATGAGTAGATAGCCTCACCATTTACTGAAATGGATCAACAGACTACTAAAGAAATAGGTTTGGTTGAAGATATAGAGGAGAAAGACTCAAAGGGCTTTGTTTTGGGTATATTTAAGCTGAGAGTGCCTGTGATGTACTCAAGTAAAAATTTAGGTGGACAGTTAGATACACATGTCTGGAGCACAAATGAGAGATTGAAATGGAGACACAAATTTGGATATCATCAGCATGTAGACAATATTTTAGGGCATAAAAAGTGGTTATTGAGGAAGAGAGTATAGAAAGAGAACTAACCCTGGGAAACACCAATATGTGGATACTGGGAAACAAAGAGGGTCTTTAACAGAGCTGAGAAGAAATTGTTGGAGATACCAAATGTGGGAAGAAAACCAATGGTGTAATCTATACTAATAATAGCCTAGGACCATCATGATAGGACAGATGACTGAACACCTGGGTCCGGCTGGCAGCGAAGGCGGTGGCAGCAGTCAGACCTGGGTCCATTACCAGTTAGAAGGCGTCTCAAGGTGAGGATCATTACCTCAGCCAGAACTCAAGATGGTCACCTGGCTTGGCCGGACCCCTCCTCAGAGGCAGCCCCTTTCCTCCATGTACACTGCAGAGGACAGACAGGGATGCCTAAGAGGGCTGGGGCCATGGTGCCCCATCCCTACCCTACTCCCCTGGCCTCCTTCACCTGTGGCCCCCACAGAAGGGTCTGTATGAGAGCCCTTTCCCTGCTACCTCTCACCACTGTCTCCGGCCATCCCTCAGCACACAGGCATATTGACTTTCAAATTTGCCCTACTCACTTCCTCTCACCCCTTTCCAGGGCCTCTGTTCTGGATGGAGCCTTTGGAATCCAGGGTTCTGGGGTTTTACAACATCTTTTTTTTTAAAGATGGCTGATATGGCCACCCACCTCTATCTCAGCTTGACCAATTAGTTCAGCCTCAGAACGTGGCGCTTAGAGGGGATCCCTAGTTCCCCATCAACGGCTCTAGGGCCTCCGCTCCAGTACCAACCTCCTCTCCCCCTTAGCCTTTCCTACAGCTGGTGCTTGCTGTAGCTCTCTGTGCCTTATTTAACCACCCCTTCCTTCCCTGGTCCTACAAATGAGGCTACATCTTTGTGTGTTATATTCATATAAACTTTGTAACTTTTTGGACAAAACAAAACAAAACAAAACAAAACAAAACAAACAACAACAAAAAACGATGACCAAGAGAATGCTGCAGTCAATGTCCGGGGTCCAACTCAGGAGAACGGAGAGAAGTGAGAATTCTATAAGTTGGCCGATTCAAAGATATTTCTGAGTGACTGACTGGTGTGTGACAGTTGTGTGACCACAGAGGAAGGTGTCCAAGTTTCTCGGCAGAACACCAAGGACTTCTTTCATATTCTGAACCTTTGCTTTGGTTTTCAGAATTCCCTGCTCCCCATCTGTTGGTTCCCTCTTTCTGAGGGGTGCTGTCATCATCATATGGATGCAAGTGGAATGTTGTATCTCGAGAGGATTGCCCCAATGTATGTATCCTTTTATCTGATGATGAAAAAATCCCAAAGAATAAGAATGGAGACAGACTACTGTCCTTTAGGGGGAAAATCAAAACAAAACAAAACAAAAAACCTGGAAATGTCCTGTGAAGAGCTGAGTCCATGTGCCTCAGAGAGATTGGATGAGGAAATGGCCTGGTTTGGCCCTGACTTTACCCACTTATGTTACTCTTGAAGGTGTCTTTGCCACAATGTGAATAAACTGCCACCTTTTGGAATAGGGGCTCATACAAAAGTCTGCATTCCCAACTTTTCTTGAAACAGATCTACAATATGTTCTGCAGCTGTGGCCACTGTCCTGAAACCAGGTCCTATCGCTGGGAATTAGGGAGCACTGGAGTGGAGGCCCACCTCCCCTCCCCTTGCCCTTTTACATTCAGGGATTGAGCTAAACTCACTCTGGGGGAAGCCTGGCAAGGGTTACAGGTGTCACAAATAGAAGAATGGAGAATGGAGAGGCAGACACCCTGCTCGGTCCCTCCCTGGGTGGGGTCAGGCAGATGAAGGCCAGCCAGCCCACCTCACAATTGGATAAGACAGCGTCCTCTGTGTCCACCTCTCACCCTGAGGGCCTGACCACTTCCCTCAGCTCCAGGCAGCCCTCTGCGTTCCATGACAGCATACTCTGCCCTCACATGCTGCTCGCCCTAAATGAGAAAGAAGATGCAGTTGGCCCACAGACAACTACACAGAAAAATAGGGCTCACAGCTGGTGAGTGCAGTGGTGCTGGTAGGAGCCTCTCCTACCTCTGTGGCAGCACTAAGGAGCAGTGAGCCAAGTGGTAAGGAGCAGCAAGCAGATGGGCAGTAAGAAGTGAGGGGTCTTGGACTATGGTAGGAATTTCCAACTGTTGACTTGGGCCTGTTTCCAGCCCTCTTGCAGTCTGGGACCCCACTCCAGTGCACGAATTTCATGCACCAGGCCTCTAGTGTCAAATTAGGGAGTAGTCATATGCAGCAGAGAGATTGAGTAAGGCCAAGAACACAAACTGACAATTTGACAACAGGAAAATTGCTGGTGACCTTGACATGAGACGTTTTGGTGAAATGATAAGGGAAGAGACAAAATTTGATAATTTGAAGAGTAATTGAGGTGAAACAATGGAGATTATGTAAATAACTATTTTGAGGCAACAAGTTGTGAAGGGATGTAGAGAAGTGAGAAATAATTAGAGAGGGATATGAGAACCAACAAGGGACTTTGAGGAATAAAGGAGAGCAGGGCATGTTGGTGAGCTGAAGAGAATCATCCCATAGAAAAGGGGGGGGGGGGCGCTGATCATTTAGGTGGGATAAGAGATAATTAGAGAAATAAAACCTTGGAAAAGTGAGAGGGGATGGGATCCAGTTCCAGGAGGAACTAGCTGTGGTAGAAGCGCTTTCTCTTTTAATCCAGGAGGGCAGAAGGGGAAATGCAGATGAACACAGATGTAGACTAGTGTTTGTCTGATGGTTCTAATTTTTCAATTAGATACAACTGAGGATAATTAGATAAGAATGAGTCATGCAGGAATGAAGTAGGAGATTTGAGAAGAAAGGTGAAGGTATGAAATATCAGAAAGGCTGAAATAGCAAGTTTATTAGATAATTAGAAATTCTGGGCAGTGGATTGAAATTATGTTTAAAGGGGAGTGTCTCAGGTATGTGATTTTTCTTCAGCAATGTTTAGTTATTTAAATTCATGCAGGGAACTGGTTGCGTTCATCTAGGTTTGGGGTATTGCCAAGTATGATGGCTGTGGAGAGCACAAAAAAGGCCGAAAGAATGATGAAAACTAATGACTAAGAAGGGACACATAGATAGAAAGGTCAGGACCTATCCCAATTTCTAGCCTCCATATCTGTGCTTCATCCCCCGCCCCCATCTCCCCATAGCCACTACCCATTGCATTTGGATCAACCCCTGTGTCTACTGATTTTGACTGGAAACTGGAGAAGAGATCTAACCAGTTTATAGCTCTGCTTCTGGAATTGTCTTTGTTTCCCTTGAGTTCCACATCTGGATTAATTATGCATGTGTTGAACACCTTTGTACCCATCATGTGCCAAACTGAGTCTCATGTGGTACCCCAGTTCATAGAACTGGTCTATTACCACTTCAAACTACTTTCCCAGACTCAGGCTCTAATAAAATGGGTGCTTCAGACTAGTGGCTAGAGTTTTACTGCCTGTTTCCCAACTGTCTCATTCCACCACTGGCTTTTCTCTGCCTCTTGCATTACTAGCTCTCTCTAGGGGAGAAGCACTGTAACCTGATTAATCAGCACCTGGACAATCAATGTGCCAGATTTTACTAATGGGCACTGAAGTCCAGGCACTTGCCCAGTGTTTGGTTTCCCACATGGCCAATGTTCCTTGTGGATGCTTCCTTTGGTTAAGAGTCTAGTGGGAATAAGAGTCAGGCATTCTTATATACCTGGCCTGAATACAAACTTCCCTTTGAGTCCTAAACCATCTAACAATCGACCAGAGTTCCTCATTAATGTTCATTCTAAATTCTCCATTAGTTAGTCCCACCCACTTAATGAAATCCCAAACTTTCATTCTGACACCCTTGGCATTGCTGTTATGAATAGAAATTGGGTCTGCAGAAAAGATTAGCCAAAGTCCTAACCCCTGCTACCTCAGAATGTGACCTTATTTGAAATAGGGTCATTGCAGATGTATTTAGTTAAGATGAGGTCATACTGGAGTGGGGTGGCTGGCCCCTAATCCAATGTCACTGGTGTCCTTAGAGTGGAGGAGAACACACTGAGATGCAGATGCATGGAGGAAGAATGCCACATGATGACACAGGCAGGGACCGAAGTGCTGCAATCCCAGGAGCACCCAGGATTGCGAGCAAACCACTAGAACAGGAAGAGGCAAGGCAGTTTATACCCTACAGAGGTCAGAGAGCACAGCCCTGCCCACACACTGATTTTGTATTCAGCCTCCAGAACTACAAGACAAAAAATTTCTGTTGCTTTAAGCTACCTATGTTGTGATTCCCTGTTATGGCAGCCCTGGAAACCAATGCAATTACTGCTATCATGGTGGTCCCTATAGACACTTGCTTTCATGCCAGACTGAAGCTTCCCTGAGTGACAGAAGTGGCCTGCCTGTAGTCCTGCTTCCTTTCTGGTTGGTGGCTTTATTCCTACATCTCTCCTCAGCTGCTTTAGGAAGCCAGGCAGGGCTCAGCTCCATGACATGTCAGCTAGTCAAACACAAATTGGCTTTGATTTTACGAGGGCTACTATATACCAGTCTTAACTCCCAGAAGGGTAAGTTTGACATAGTGGCCATGGCAACTATCCAGCTGAGGAAACACTGAGTGGTCCAGCTAGACCAGTGGGAAAATGCCACTCTCCTAGCAATGCATGTAAAAGTTCTGAAAGGCACCAGGACGGGTTCACACTGAGCCCTCAGCATAGTGACCCAGGGAAAATAGGGCCCTTAAGCGCCATGGTATTTGCATGCAGCTGATGGGGGAACAGAACAAGAAAAGCACGGGTCAACCAATAGCATGAGGAAGAGGGATGATGTCAAATCAGGTGGAGGGAGGGGCCACACTAGCCAAAGTGCAGGTCGAGTTTAAATATGGTCCACACTGGAGTCAGGGACAGGAAAGGGAGTGTAGGGATCATCATCTATTCTGACATACAGAAGAAAACAGAAGAGGTCACGTGGAGCAGGAAGCTGTATGATACCATGTGCTGGGCGATGTCATGGTGCCAGAAATCTGTCTGTTCAGGTTGGACCCAGGCAGTGCTGGGTCTGGTCTCTCTGAAGAGGACTGTGAGAGCCAGGCAGAGGGTGAAGGCTCAGCCAAGTGGGCTGGTCGCAGGGAAGACCCCCAGTCTGAGAGGGTGTTATAGGAGGCAGAGAGCCATGAGGGGACCCCTCGCTGTGGATGGAGTCCACATAGTAAGAAGCAGTAAGGCAGGGAATTCTTCAACTTGGATGCTGCATGAATACCCAAGGCTGGCCTGGGCTCATCTAGTCCTGGGTCTGATTCATTCAACAAATATTTATTGAACCTTTACTGTGTTCAAGTCCAAAGACTGCTAAGAGTACAAAAGGAGCATAATACAGATTCTTCCCCAGAGGAACCTGGTATGGCCGGGAAAACAGACCCATCAGCAAATAATGACCAGGTGGTGTGATAAATAGTAAATTGAAACATGAACAAAGTGCTGTGGAAGGCAGAGAGGAGGGGCACAGCTCTTCCCAGGGTGGCAGAAAATATATTGCATTCGCTTCATGGTGACCTAGATAAATTAGAATATAAAAGGAAAAGTGGAATTTTATTACAACCTCATATTCCACATCCTCACCCCATATTTCAGACTTTATTTCATTCTCATTGTTCCCCCTTATATAATCCCCTTTGAATTACTGGATTCAAATTATGAATAATTGCATATTGGAATTATTCACCACTATATCAGAAAAGCATGAAAGCTGATCAAACTTCGGTAGATTTCTGAATATAAAACCTGCACACCCTGTAAAATTTGGTAGCCTCTGTTCCATGAAGTCAGTTGACAGGCTTACCAGGTGCCACAGGAGATTGACCTAGTGACTCCTTTCCTAGATTAACACTGATATTATCAAAATATCAGAAAGAAATGCAATAAAGTGATGGAAACTGGTGGACATTTTCCCATTTCCCTGTCCTGCCAGCTCTACTCCCAGACAGATGTCTGAGGCCTCTACTGATTGGGCAATAGACTTGTGGCCCCAAAACCTGGCTAGAGCTGATTGGTCCACTGATGAACAACTGACCCAAATTGGCCAATGTGATTCTTTCTTCCCAGACTTGAAAAAATGCACTGCCATTCTGCTTGGCTTCTCTAGAGCATGTCAACTAGGGAAGTGTATAAAGCTGAGCCTGGGGCGGAGAAAAGCACTCGGCAAAAATGGGCAAATGGAACAGAGTCACTGAGTGAAGCAGAGAGGAGTGGCCAGGGGGAGGGACAAAGAGGATAAGAGAAGAGACCCCCTTACTAAGATATTCACTTCTGGTTCAGGTTATCCTGGAGTGCCCCATCTGAATTCATTAATCCTTTCCTTCAATGAAGAAGAAACGTAACATTCACCTGATCTGCTTTTGAGAACCTCTCTTGTTTATGTAGACATAAGGCAGAGGGTCCCAGTCAGGAGGGAAAGGCTCAGTGTGGGACTCTTACTTGTTGATGGTGTGCAGTACGCTGGTGAGAAAGTGGGGAAATTTGCATAGTGGACTCAGGATTCTGGGAGGAACGACACCCATACCTTTAACACATTCCCTTCAAAATGTAAAGGTAGGAATATCTATGGGCCAAATTTAGATGTCCCTAATCACAATCCAGGAGCAGTGATAGGTGTAAGAATCCCCAAAATAAGTCTCCAAGATAAGTTTCCAATGAGAGTAAAAACAAGTAGAACTTATGCTTAGTCTTGGCATCCTTATGTGTTTAGTCCTGTCCCACTTAACAGGGACTGTGGGTTAGCAGGCACCAAAGCCAGTTCACCTCCAGTCCTTCAGGCACTGCCCTGAGCCCTCTTCTTGGGCCATGAATTGTACTGAAAAGGCCAATTACTGAATGCTCTATCATGTAGGCTTAAAGCATGAAGCCTTCCCACCTAAAATCCTTGAGGAACCATTGCAGTTGAAGAGGGTTCCACACCAACATCTATAGAGAAGTCAGAGAGAATAAGCCTGAGATATCACTATATTCCATGAATTATTTCCCACAATAGAGAGCAGGGTTTTGCTTCCCCTGCTATACCCCACAACAGCCGATAAGGTGAGAGACATTGAACCTGTGCTGATTGGGCTACCCAGGTGCAGCCTCCACACATGGTAGGAGAGTCTGGGTGGCAGAGTTAATTCACTGGGCAGTGGGCTCACCACCTCTCAAAACGTACCATGGCTGGGGCAAGATGGAGCCCTAACACCTGCTGCAGCCACAGCCCCTAGGCTTCAGAGCTGACCCACGGATGGCAACATTACCTCAACAGCCAGTACCCTTCCACCGAGGCCTGCTGCACGGTGAGATGAACAGAATCCCTGAGTTGAAAGTAGAAAGAAGCATTGTACCTTTAAAGGGGGAGGTGCTGTGGCCTTGAAAGGTTAAACTGAATTTCTGATCTTCCTACTGCTACCAGCATGGGGAGCATTCACTCTGACTCTCGGCCAACACAAGCTAATCACATCCCGCAGTATAAATCAGAGCACTCCATTCCCCAGTCCCTCATGGGGCATAACTTCATTTCCCACCTCCTATGTCCTTCCAATTAATTCTATTTTTTCCTTAAATTAGCTCGCATGGCTCTATCACTTGCAACTAAATAATCTCTGAATGAGGCAGAAACTACGGCTAAAAAAAGATTTTTTTCCCAGAACCCAGGTGGAAATTTCTCTAAGGTATAGAGCTGATTTAAGGTTGGATTGAGATACTCAGTTAATGATTCTGCCCTCTGAACCCTAGGAGGAAACAGGAGGAGTGGGGAGGCAGTAAAAAGCTCTGTGTGCTGCCCTCATCCCCCACCATCTTCCCCTGGCTTGGGCATGTGATTATCTGCCAAATACAAAAGAGCTACCCATCTTCCTGTTCAATATTTATTTTTGGAAACAGCCAAATTCATGCTAATTTGTTTGCTCCCTTCCCCTCCCCCAGCTATTTTCTTTCTTTCTTTAAATACATATTTTTTTTAAAAAAAATTTTTTACAGAGAGGAAGGGAGAGAGACAGAGAACTAGAAACATCGATGAGAGAGAAACATCAACCAGCTGTCTCCTGCACACCCTCTACTGGGGATGTGCCTGCAACCGAAGTACATGTCCTTGACCAGAATCAAACCTGGGACCCTTGAGTCCGCAGGCCGACGTGCTATCTCCACTGAGTCAAACCAATTGGGGTTCATCTTTCCTCCCTCCCTCCCTTCCTCCCTCCCCTCCCTCCCTCCCCTCCCTTCCCTCCCTCCCTCCTTTCCTCCCTCCCTCCTTTCCTCCCTCCTTCCCTCCCTTCCTTCCTCCCTCCCTCCCTCCCTTCCTTCCTTCCTTCCTTCCTTCCTTCCTTCCTTCCTTCCTTCCTTCCTTCCTTCCTTCCTTCCTTTCTTTTCCTCCCTCAAGGATATTTTTCCATTGATATTTAGAGAGAGTGGAAGGGAGGGAAAGAGAGAGAGAAAAAAAAAAATCAATGTGAGACACATTGACTGGTTGCCTCTTGCATGTACCTCAACTGGGGCTGGGGATCAATATTGCAACAAGATATGTGCCCTTGACCAGTATCGAACTGTGGCCCTTCTGCCCACGTGCTGATGCTCTATCCACTGAACCAAAACAATCGGCTCCCAGCCCTATGCTCTAGATCTGTTCAGAAATGAAACTCTAAGAATACAATAGGGTTGAGAGTAGAGGGTGCTATGCCTAGAAAACCATAAATGGGGACAGAGACAGACCTCCTAGAAGCCCAGCATGCCAGAGCTCAGGGATTTCTACATACTATTGTACATGCAGACAGAAAGAACAGTACTTGGCCTCACGCTTAGACAGAGGACAGCGACCTGAGAACAAGACCCCGTGCCTTGTCCGGAGGCAGGTGCATCTACTGCTGGAACCTGACACTGGGGCAGAAGCCATGCTCCTTAAATCACTCAGCAGCTCAAGCTATGCCAGCGGGGGATGCCAGGCACTAGGGGAATTAGGGAAGCTGGTTGGCAAAATGAAAACCTAGTTTAATTTCTTCTCACAAATGAACAAACCAACAATCCAATATGAAGACAATAAAGGTAAAATTACATCTTTCATAAATAAAGACAAAAGTATATCTTTGAAAAATTATTTACTATGAAACAGAATAAATTATTTAAAAGCTGCTTGATGCCTCAATGCTGTGAAAGGAGACCTGGTCTCTGTAAAATAAACCAAAAGAATCACAAGTGGAAACTAGGCTTGAGGTAAAATCTGGGATGCAAAGGGAACTGGAGAGAACTTAAAAGTTTACAGAACCCAAAGTAAAATATTTTAAAATAAATAAATAAATAAAGTGCCCCCTAAATGGCAGTGGTCAGAAAAAATGACTCACCATAAAAATAAATCTAATCTGTGATATAGGAAAACTTGGTGAAATCTTCAAGATTATAGAGAAGGGGGGAAAAAAGAGATGGAAATGATGAGAGGGGAAGTGGATAACCATGGAAACAGATTGAATAACAAGTCACTAAATAGTTGGTACCCAGAGCAAGAAGCTATTGCTGATTTAGCACTTATGGTGCCATTCCAATGTACAGGACCACTCTTAGGTAGGAGGGCTCCCTGCTCTGGCACCCACACTGGAGAGAGCCCTGCTTTAGATCTCCTCTCCAGGAAGCAAAGAGTCCACAGGGCCCAGAGGATGAGCCCACCCTCAGCTTGTCCACACTCTGCACCCAGATGCACTGTGGGTACCCTGAATTAAGTTTTGCCCTGAGTCTGGGCCCCAGATTTGAGCAGACCTCTTTCCTGGACCCATCCTCCAAAAGTCAGACCACTCTGCTAGTGTGTACACCCCTAGGCTGGAGGGGTGGCCCAGAGTTGCTTCTTACAGGGCTTACAGATGGAGCTTAGACATGTACGCTGGGGCGTCTACTGTGTGCATGCAAACGCTCTTGAAGGGTGGGTCAGAGCCAGGAATGGGCAGAGTAAGAGAGGCAGCCTGGAGGCTGGGGTCTTGTGTCAGTTCTCCCTATAACAATATGTTCTCAGAACTCAGTAGAGGCCGAGGATGCTCATTTCAAACTGGCCTTTCAGATGCCTATGAAGGCATATTTGACCAGGTAGGAGAATAGAACATATTTTATTCAACAGTATGTTTGCACATTTTATAACTCAATTATTTAAGGACATGGAATGTGGCCCTCCATTCATGCGCTTTCCCTGGGTCCCGCAGTTATGCAGAGGGAGGTAAGGCTTGCCAATCCTGTTATTATTCTGGATGATTAGCTCCTTCCGGTCGCCCTGTTAAGAAATGTAAGCGTTTAGTCCTGCCTGTACCAAAAGCAGCTTCTGTTAGGGAAAAGGGAGACAAGACTCTCTGGGAGGGCACCTTGCTGCAATGTGAGCCAGGAGCTGGAGCAGCAACAGCTGACATCTCTCCTTCTATTTCCCTTTGGGGTTAAGCCTCGGAGGGCAGGAAGGCTCCAGAGCTGAACACCTCGCCAGGAACTGCTGCCCAAGGTGGCAGGCGGAGGAGCGGACTCCATCTCCACTGTCGTGCTCTGGACACCATCTTTGGGGTAGCTGACCTGCTTCTGCTTTCTGTGGGCGAGGTTCCATTGCCTATTTCCTAAATGTCAGGGTGCCCAGCCAATGGCATTTTGCTTCCAAGTACACAGGTCTGCATGGCAAAGGCCACCTCTTCATGCCTGGGAGGTTTAAAAGCTTTCACCTAAAAGGCTCTGATCAGTTCCACGAAGTGCCCTCCCCTGAGCATAATGCTGGGAGAGCTTCTACTGCTATTCATGGTGACTTCTGTGCGTGGCCACTGCAGCAGCTCCCCACCCCCGGCACATCGAGGAGCTCTGGAAGGGTCTGGCCTGGCTTTCTGGACTTGCCGCTATTACTCACACAAGGCACTTGTGAGGATTAACTTTCTGTGTCAGCTTGGCTCAGCTATGGTGCCCAGGTGTTTGGTCAAACAGCAGTGTAGATGTTGCTGTGGAGGTATTTTGCAGCTATGATTAAAATGTAAATCAGTAGACTTTGAGCAAAGCAGATTACTCTCCATCATTCCATCAGTTGAAGGCCTTAAGAGCAATTCTTTCAAGACCTCAATGTAGAGGTCCTGTTTGAGTTTCCAGCCTGCTGCTGTGAATCAGAATCATGGCTGCCATCATCTCTTACCTGAGTCTACAGCTTGCCAGCCTGCCCCACCAATTTCAGACTTGCCAGCTCCTACAGTTAGTGAGCTAATTCCTTAAAAATAAATCCCCTCTCTCTAATGTATATATACGTGTGTGTGTGTGTGTGTGTGTGTGTGTGTGTGTCCTATTGGTAGAACCATGACTAATACAGCACTTAAGCATTGCATTCTTGGAATGGGCTGAGGGTACTGTTTTCACCCCGATCTGTATAAAGGAGCACCTACCTTGCTTGACCAAGATACATTCAAATCAGATCTAAGACCCAGAGCAAAGGCTGAAAGTCAGGAACATTCTTCAGGCCCACCAAGGTCTGTGATGCAGGAACTGAACTGCAATGGTGAGGCAGGCGGAAGGTGTCAAGGAGGGAGGTTGCAGCTGGATGCTCCTGCAGCCACCTCCTGCTCAGCTCACTTGTTCTAGACAACCTGGTCACAGGGCATGGGCAGCAGAAGCCACTCTCTGCTGGGGAGGGAATTCCCTGCTGTGCCAGGGCTGTGGGCCTGGGCACAGTAACTAGAAACGCTGGCAGTTGGAGAGGCCTGGCGACAATGAGCCAGCAGAGCTGGGTGAAGAGCTGGGTGGGGCTCCCAATGGCATCCACACATGCTGGACTGAGCCCAGGGTCACTGCTCTGTGGGTGATAACAAGGAGAGCTGCAGTCAGAATAATAATATGGCCTCTGACCATTCTTTCTCTGAGACTTTGTTTCCTTGTCTGAAAAGTGGGGCTAATGACTTATCAGAGCTGTGCCATCAGAAATGAAAAGAGTGACATGTGGAGGCACCAGGCACCACAGCTCGTGCCCAGGAAATGGCAGTGTCCTTCCCCTTTTCCCAGGAAGGATGGGCCATCATCGCCAAGTTCTGGAGCCCGGCTGGAAGTCACGCCTGCACCTGCCTTTGCAAGGCCAGAGGCTCTTTCCCCACAGGGCCAGTGTGAGAGCATCTGTGGAGCATTCACAGAGGAAGCCTCGGTGAATGCTGGGAAAAGAAAACTGTGTGGTCCCTGCTCTTCAGAGGTGCATTTAATTTGCTCTTGTGCCATTGCAGGACAGAACAGAGGCAAATGTCAGCGGTATGATCTGCAGGCTGGTGCCAGCTCTGCTCTGGAGAGCTGGTCTGGTCAGCATGAGTGTTGGCCTCTGGCTGAAACCTCAGCCTGTAATATTGTGCTTTGCCACCTGTCACCCAGGCTTATTAGCCCAAGGCAGCAAGCGGGCATGCCTGATGACAGACGCAGCCCTGTGTGCAGGCTGGAGGGCACGAAGCCAGCCTGGCCAGTCTAATCTCCAGGCTGGAAAGGGAGGCCTGTAGCTCCAGGCAGATGGTTCTGATCTTTATCTTGCTCAGATCAGGAGGAAGAGTCTTCCCATGTGTGGAGTATATACTCCTGTCCTTCTTCAACAAGCAGGTTTAGAAACCCTCTTGGAGTGGATATGGAGTGGGGGAGGGTAACTTATAAGTACATCTGCCACCTGATGGGGGGTGGGTCCCCTTCAATGGCAGTCCCTTCCAAATGGACACGAAAGATGGCTGGGAGCTGGACTGAAGAGACTAGTCACCTGAGAAAGCAAAGAAGGGAGAGAAAGGTGGGATGCAATACTCCCAACTGAGGAACGGTTTAAGGCACCATCTAGGACAGGGGTATCGAATATTCCGTTCTAAGTTGTGTACCTTTTTCATTTAGCCAAATGTGCAGTAAAGCCCAATAGACGCAACTCCATTTGTGAGCTTGTGTGTGTGTGTAAATTTAGAAGAGGGATGAGTTCCAGACCTGATAAACGAAGCCAGGGGGGAATTACAGAAATCTCCCGGAGAAGCTGAGCTTTCACAGCCAGGGAAGGGGACTTACTCTGTCACCTCTAGAGGTAAGGGACAGGGAGGTCTAGCTGTTGTCGAATACGCACGAGGTTTAGTCTGATGATCATCACACAGAGCCCTGGTCTTGCACTTCTGTCTTGCACAATGATTGGGATGCAGTTTAAGCTGACACTCCCTTGCTCAGCCTTGCCTTATTCTGCTCTTGCTTTGCAAAGTGAACAGCCATGTCTAGAAATGAAGCTGTTTGTCAGGAGCACTCAGAGTCCTTTTCTTGCAGATGAAAATCAGACTTGTCCCCTGACATGCTCCCAGCGTCCCAAGGACAGCATGCCTGGTCACTCTCGGCTTCTTGTAGTCTCTAATTGTTTTCTTTCTCAGAAAAAAGAAAAAAGTATCATTTGGAACTGATTTAGAATCCTATTATCTTGGGAAGTACCTAGCAGGCCAAAATGTTTTTCATTATCTCTGTCCTTCCCTTTGCTTCTCCATCCATCTCCTCCCCTCTCACCACCGCCACCTCCCCCTAGCCCCGCCTTTGCTGGCATGTGGAGAGCTGAGGACTCCTGAGGTAGTTATTTCTCATTTCCTGGTTTCAAATTAACCACATTATAAAAATCCCCTACCTGCATAGTTGATAACAATAACAGAGAACAGATATTGCAAACCCAGTGCATGGCAGGCGCTCTGCTAGGTTCTTTGCACAGATTGGCCCACTTCATTCTCACACCCACCCTGTGCAAAGTGCAAAGTAGGTGTTATTAATATTATTCTCATTTCCACAGAGAAGAAGATGGGTAAATTTCAGATTCTACTGACATATTTATCACCTACTTGGCATCAGGCTAGATGCTTTCACTTTTTGTTGTTGATAATTCTCACTGGAGGGTATTTTTTCCATTGATTTTAGAGAAAGTGGAATGGAGGGGTAAGGGGAGAGAGGGAAGAGAGAGAAACATCAATGTGAGAGAGCCACATCAATTGGTTGCCTCCCACATGTTCCCCAACCGGAGTAGGGAATCTGTAACCCAGGTAGGCACCCTTGACCGTAATCAAACCTGAGACCCTTTGGTTGGAGGGCCGACATTCTAACCAACGAACAACACTGGCCAGGGCTAGATGCTTTCACTTTAATCATTCTTTTTTATTTATTTTTTTTCCAAAAAATCATTTATTGAATACCCACTCTGTGTGTCAATATGGTAAGTATTGTTATTCTTATGATAAAACTGAGCTGGAAGTGGTGAACTGAAATCACACAGGGTTGCTCAGTCCATAGCTGATTCTTATGATTGTGCCTATGGACTCTATCCATAAGGAACTGAGTAATAGCTGGTCAGTGGTCTTTTTTCATTAGGATTTCAACCCTGGCCAAATTTCACCCTTCCTCTCACCAGTCACCCTCCAGACCAAGGCCACATCTGCAGTCTGCATTGTAATCATCGCACAGGGTAGAAGATAAGAGCCCAGTGCACTGGTGCAGCACTTCAGCACCTGGGCCTATTGGGAGAGGACCAAGCACTGACCAGGCAGAACTTGGGACCTCTCTCTGCCACTAAGCCTGGCCCCAAAGGGGTGGCAGAAGGAGCTGGACAGTATCTCGAAAAGCACAGCTCTCCAAGGCTCTGCAGTGCTTTCCAGATGCCAGAGGCAGCCATTTCCAGGCACTGCATGGCCAATTATTTGACCAGTCACATGTCTAGGCAGGGGTTTATGGCATTTCAGAGTGGGGGAGGGACAGCCACCCGCAAGTACACTTCAGGAGCACTTGTGGGTGTGTCCCTTGAAGAAGTTCTGGGGTTGTAAACCCGATGCTAGCTAGCATTTCACTGGGGACACCTCCTCTGTTTGTCAGCAGATGGACAGATATCTGAGCTCAAAAGTCCTAGAAACAGCCCCTGCTAGTCAGCTTAGAGATACCAGGCCCTGTGCCATGAGCCTCACACACTTTCTCTAATTAAATCCCACTTCGTCCAACGAGGATGGTGTCACTGGCCTCATTTTGTCGATGAGAAAATGGTAACTCAGAGATTCCAAGCTTCAGGCACAAGGTCATGGACTTCATACGTGGCCAAGCAAAGACTAGAACCAGGGTCTATCTCTCTGCCTACAGATATTTACCTAGACCTGGTGTAGTCTCTTTCCGAGCTTCCTTTCCACTCACTCACCTTCCAAATCAGCCTAGGTGCAGGAAAGCACGCCCTCCTGTAAGCCCTTGGGTGCTTTGATGGTGCACCGAAGATTTCTTCTTCACTCCTCTTCCCCAGCATCTTTGAACTGGATTCTTCTGGCGCAGTTCCCTGCTCACAGCCACCAGCTCCCTCTCCCAGCAGGGAAACTGCAGTTCACTCACCGAGGTTAGGGGCTGCTCAGCCTCAAACAACTGTGTCTGATATCTAGTCATATATGTCGTTTTTGTTGTCCTCCAAGGTGTGAGTATATGGAAAGCAAGGACACAGGGTGATTTTTTTTTCTCATTTAGGAGGTAAGGCCTCTGTTACTACTTCTCTACTCAGCAATCCCTTAGGCCTGGGATCCAGAAGGCACTCAGTCCTCAAGTTCTGGCCCTGTCTTCACCCCCAGCTGCATCTGTGTGTGAGACCCCAGGAGTGAAAGAGCTCTTGGCCAAGTGCTCCTCCAGGCCTTTCTTGGGAGCAAGAAAGGGGTGCATTCCCAAGGTGAGCCCTGGATAGCTGATTCACACATCAAGGTGACTGGGAAAATTCCTGGCTGTGTCAAAGGGAAAAGGAGCCCGGGGGCCTGGGGGCTGGGGAGGCAGGAATGGAAGCTCCCAGAATGCTGCACTCACTGGGTAGACTTTTGCTTTAAAAGCTCCCTCTGTGTGAATGGATTTCCTATTCACTGTCAGAAAATGGGTGGTAATGAGTCTCTTCTCCTGGCAGGAGGGCTGCTGTTACCTTGACATTGCTTGGCATTTCCATTAGAATGCAGCCTCCACCAGCAAACACTACTCCACATGTATCCCTTGCAACCATCTGAGCTCAGAAACCCGGGTTTTAGGGATGCCTGGCTTAGCACAGCCACTACAGCCAGCCCAGAGGCAGAGCCCAGCCCCTCCGAGTGGCCCACAGAAACCCCTGAGTGAAGGGTCACAAGGGATTCTGAGATCTCTTTGGAGAAACTGATCTTCAGGACATCAGACTATCCAAAGTTAAATAGGAAAGGAGGAGGAGGAGAAAGTACCATTGCTGGGACTGAGGACAAAGGGGAAGTCTTTATGAGGCACAAAAATAATGTTA
This sequence comes from Pipistrellus hanaki, assembly GCF_964339955.1. Lineage (NCBI taxonomy): Eukaryota > Metazoa > Chordata > Mammalia > Chiroptera > Vespertilionidae > Pipistrellus > Pipistrellus hanaki. Next base: position 49,714,521 of record NC_140511.1, read on the forward strand.
TTGTTTGGCTCAGTGGATAGAGCATCGGCCTGCGAACTGAAAGGTTCTATTCCAGTCAAGGGCATGTACCTTGGTTGCGGTCACATCCCCAGTAGGAGATGAACAGGAGGCAGCTAATCAATGTTTCTCTCTCATCGATGTTTCTAACTATCTCTCTCCCTTCCTCTCAGTAAAAAAAAAATCAATAAAATATATTTAAAAAATAATGTTACTGTCTCTTTTGTCCTAAGCCAGTGGAGAGCTACTGTGTGTGTGTGTGTGTGTGTGTGTGTGTGGTGGGAAGGAGGAAATACAATGTGTTTATTTTGTTTATTGACAGCGTTTTCTCCTCCAATTCAAATTGAAAATAGCTTTCCTGAATCCTATGGAGAAGAAAATTATGCAGAAATATATCAGTGGGAGAACTTCTCACCATTTCTAAATGTGATACCTTGGCATATTTAAAAAGGAAGAACAGACACAGCCCAGGAGTCTGCCGTGCCTTAGAACTGTTTAGGGCCCTAGAATTCAGATGGTGCATTTGTTGTGCTTTCTCCCCAAGACGAACTCTGACAGGTAGTTGCTACTCTCGTGCCAACTCAGAAGACGGGGAAACTGAGCTCAAAGAGGCAACATAGTTTAAACAAGGTCACCCAGGGAACAGGCAGCAGGACCGAACTAGAATTAGTTCATTCCATCCACTACTGCAGTGCAACACTTCTTCAGGGTTCATCTTGTGTTAGGTATTGTGCTAAACAATAGGAATAGAGATGAATAAAGGGCCCCCCTCTCCCTGCCTCTACCTCGTACCCTCGAAGTTAGGTATCTTTCTCCCATAAAAGGATCTCCTCTTCTACACTTGTACCTGGTAGCACAGGGCGGGGGGTGGGGGAAACACTATAAAATCTGGAATTCCACTAAAGTAAACAGTTTCCAAGGAGTTCGTATTGTAGGGCCACCTGGACCTCTCCATTCCACTCTGTGCTCTCCAGTGGCTCAGGGCTCAGCCCAGACCCAGCAGGACTGGCTCCACCCATCCCATGAGGCAAGCCCCTCTGGCAATGTCATCCCTTCCTCCATCTTCTTGGCTTTGTTTCTCTTTTGGGAGTTCACCCCATCATTCCACCACTTTAAGAAAATCCTACCTAATAAAAGAGTAATATGCAAATTAACCATCACTCTGTTACACTCACAAGCCACACGCACCAGCCAATCAGAGTGAGTATGCAAATAAACCCAACCATGATGGCTACAGCCACAGAGAGCAGGAGGGAGGCGTTTCCCTAGCAACAGAGGAAGCCAAGCTTTCTGCTTGCCCTTGTCAGCCTAAGCCTCCACTCAAGGCTACAAAGTTTCAATTACAGAAGGTAAACAAATTCCAACAGAAATGGCTGCCAGCCACAGAGTGAGCAGGAGGCTTGGCTCTGCTCCAGGCTACAAAGTTTCAATTGTAGAAGGTAAATAAATTCCAGATACCAGGGCTTCTGCTTGGGTTGCTGGGGAGGTGTGGCTGGCCTGCAAACCACCACAGGTGCCTCATTCAGGCCACCCCATGCCCCAAGGGAACCCCCACCCTGATCTGGGACACCCTTCAGGGCAAACCTGCTGTCCCCCACCCATGCACCAAAGCCTCTATCCTATCTAATAAAAGAGTAATATGCAGATTGACCATCACTCCAACACACAAGATGGCTGCTCCCATGTGGTCAAAGATCCTGCCCCCATGTGGACACAAGATGGCCACCACAAGATGGCCAGCAGGGGAGGGCAGCTAGGGGGGATCAGGCTTGCAAAGAAGGGCAATTGGGGGCAATCAAGACTGCAGAGGAGGGCAGTTAGGGGTGACCAGGCCTGCAGAGGAGAGAAGTTAGGGGCAAACAGGCTGACAGGGGAGTAGTTAGTTATTAATCAGGCTGGCATGGGAGTGGTTAGAGGGTGATCAGGCTGGCAGGCAGAAGCAGTTAGGGGCAATCAGGAAGGCAGGCAGGTGAGCAGTTGGGAACCAACAGTCCTGGATTGTGACAGGGATCTCCGACAGCCCGTTTAGGCCTGATCCCAGATTGGAGAGGATGTAGGCTGGGCTGAGGGACACCCCCCCCCCCACCCCCATGCATGAATTTTGTGCACCAGGCCTCTAGTTATATATATAAAAGTCTAAATGACCATCTGACCATTCAACCATCTGACTGGTAGCTATGATGTGCAATGACCACCAGGGGGCAGACACTCAATGCAGGAGCTGCCAAGCTGGGGTTTCAGAGAGGAGGGAGCCCAATTCCAGGGTGTGTCACCTGAGAACCACTCTCTTGCAATCTGGGACTTCTCAGGGGATGTTGGGATGCTGGTTTCAGCCCAATCCTTGCAGGCCAGGCTGAGAGACCCCTTTGATGCATGAACCCGTGCACCGGACTTCTAGTAACTTATAATAATAGCAACATTTATTAAGCAGTGAGAATGGGAGAAAGAGGAATGAGAAGACCATTTTGAAAATAGATCCCAGGCAAGGGGCTAACTGAATTTCTCTTCCTCTCTCTTTCTGCCACCCCCCTCCCCTCCCAACTCTACATCTCTCTCTTCTATCTCTTTCTCTCTCCTCCCTAACATCAGCCAGCAGTTTCTGAATCATTAACACTCCACGTTAGAGCCCATTAGATTACAAAGGCATTTCAGACAATTAGAAGTCAAAGCCACGGGCCCCATGGGTCCAACCACAGGGTGAATTAACCACAGCTCCTCACCGCATCTTGAGTGATCATTTCTCTAACTGACATAATAATTAAAGTTTGCAACGTGGGAGACTGTGCTCCTAGAGGCCCATCTCTGCTGACAGCCAGGCTGAGCTGCACGTCAACCACAGTGAAATCCACTGGAGATCCTGAGTGTGGTGGTTAAGGGCACAGCGTCTGGCTGGCATCATCTACAACTGGTTTTCCATCCAGACTCTACTCATTAGTTGTGTGACTTTGAGCAAGTTACTTAACTTAATTTTTCTGTGTCCCAATATCTTCATCTGTGAGATGGAAAAAAGATAGCTCTGATAAGTTAGACTGTGAAGCGTCTGGGATTTTGCCTGCTTTGAATTTTACTTAAAGAAAATCCAGCCTCTCCAGAGGTGCCGACAAAGCTCTGCGTGATCAGCTTCGCTCTGCTCCTCAGCACAGTGGCCTCCTTTCCATCCTAGAACACGCCTGGTTTTTTTTCCTGCCTCAAAACCTTCACTCATGTTATTCTCTCTGCCTGGAATAGCTCAGATTTTAAGCATAAAAGTCATGTCCTCAAAAAGCTTTTCTTGACAACCTAAGCTAAGTAGCCTCATGCCCTCACCCACCCTGCTTTTCATTGTTCTCTATCTTTATGTCTTCTAGCATTGAAGGTCCAACAGAAAAACCAGTACTGTGGGCCACTGGGCTAAAGAAAGGGGTTTCAAGAAACAGAGAGGAGGACCAGAAGAGAGTGTCTCGAGAAGGAAGATACACGCAGAAGGGCCAAATGTTAGAGCCCATTAGATGGGACTTGCAAACCCTAGGGAACACACAAGATTAAAGATTGCACGTTGAGTGGGGAGGAGGGAAGAGAGTGGAGGACAGCAAGCACTCTTTTAAAAATGTAAGCATCTCGCTGAAACCTGTTTGGCTCAGTGGTAGAGTGGACTGAAAGGTCCCAGATTTGATTCCGGTCAAGGGCATGTACCTGGGTTGTGGGCACATCCCCAGTAAGGAGTGTGCAAGAGGCAGCTGGTCGATGTTTCTAACTCTCTTCCTCTCTGTAAAAAATCAATAAAATATATTTAAAATATTTTTAAATGTAAGCATCTCTAAAAAGGCACAAATTAACAAGTTCCCCTCATACTGTACAGGAAAAGCTTCTGACCTTAAGAGCCTTAAACATGGAAAGAAGGAGATAGAAAAATATGAAGGAATGATAGCAAAATACTATCTCCCTAAACTATGGATTCAAATTCTTACCTTTACCCCCACTGCTATCCCACCCTTAGACATTGAATTGCAAAATTTGGGGCCCATGAATTTTTAAATGGTGGTAGACTTCAACCCGCAAATGTGTACTGGTTGTGCCCATATATTCGCTTTCTTATGGCTGTCATAATAAATTACCACAAAGAAGCACAGAAATGTATTCTGTTGTGGCTCTAGAGGTTAGAACTTTGAAATCACTGGGCCAAAATCAAAGGGTTGGCAGGGCCATGCTGCTCTTCACTTCTTCCAGCTTCTGGTGCCCACTGGCATTCCCTGGCTTGCAGCCACAGCACTTCAATCTTCAAGGCCAACATCTTCAAATCTCTCTTTATTTTGTCTTCACATCTCCTTCTTCTCTTCTCAGACTTTGACACCAGATAGTGCCAAATCTCTCTCTGCCTTGCTTGTGTAAGAACACAGGTGGTTGCATTTAGTGTTCCCCAGATAATCCAGGGTACTCTCCCCACCTCAAAATCCTTAACTGAATCATGTCTGCCAAAACCTCTTTTTTGTCACATTCAGAAACATTCACAGGCTCCTGGGATTAGGAGATGGCTATCTCTTACTCAGAGGGTCATATTTTAGTCAACCACACTCCAGTTGGTTGTAGTGGGGGGAAACAAAAAAGACCAAAGATTCCTTTTCTATAGATGATGGCTGGGTGGAAAGAGAGGGCAGAAGAGAAATTGGGAAGTGAGTATGCTGGGAGTGGAATCACAGGCCAGACCCTGTGAACTGGGAAGCAAGAGAACTGGGTCCAGGCCAGCCCCTCCAGGGAGATGGAGGACCAATACCTTCCCAGGGTGTTCCCCTGCGCCTCGCCTCTGAGAGCCCATTCAGGAGCCAGAAGGTGGGCTGGGAGGGATTGGGAGTCCTGGAACTGGAGAAGCTTGAGGAGAACCCTTATGGAGAAAAGGGCCAGTGACATCTGTGCAATCAGAGGACAGGCCTAGGACACAAACAGGCCTCTTCCAGAGGCCAGAAAAGGGGCCCCATGGAGACAGGTCACCTTGGGCCTGGATGGAAGACAAACAGAAAAGTTACATTTGACCCTTCTGCGTGTATCTTCCTTCTCAAGACGCTCTCTTCTGGTCCTCCTCTCTGTTTCTTGAAACCCCTTTCTTTAGCCCACCTGCTCCTGGTGTAACCATCATGGGCTCTTTTCCCATCCCTGATACACTTTCTGCAAAGTGAGCAGAATGAGGCAGCAGGTGTTAAAAGTACTGTGTCCTAAGTCCCACTGCCTGGCTTTCCATTCTGGCTGTACTGACTCCTAGGTGTGCTCTCAGATAAGAGCCTTGTGGGCTCACAGCTGAGACTTAGAATCTTCTTGTGTGAAGTACAGACCATCAGTTGTTTGAAGAACAGAGAATAGCATGCAGCTAGCCGGCTGCCAGTGGGCCGTGTCAGCTGTCATTGTTATTTGCTTTTGTGGGTGCCTGTTTCAGCTCTCTGCCTGTCCTCTCTGTGCGTGTGAACCGAGCGGAGGAGCTGGAAAGCTGAGGTCAACAGGGACTCAGGCAGAGCTTGGAGGAAGGACGTACAGAGGGGGTGGAAGGTTGGAGACCAAGGCTGTCCCTTGGTGGAAAGCATTTTTCTTTTTTTTAAAAAATCCTAACCTGAGTATATTTTTTCATTGGTTTTTTTAGAGAGAATGGAAAAGAAGGGGAGAGAGAAAGAGAGAAAGAAACATTGAAGTGAGAAATACACATCACTTAGTTGCCTAAGGGCCGGAATCTAGCTTGCAACTGAGGTACATGCCCTGGACTGGAATCAAACCAGGACCCTTCAATCCGAGAGCCAATCCAGCCAGGACACATTTTTTCTTCTTTCCACCTGTTAGATGGCAGCAGCAAGGAGAGAAGCTGAGGCTGCGTGCAAGTGACCAGGGGCAACAGGGAGTACTGTGGGCTGATGCCCCCACACACCACCCTTTGCTCTCCCCCCTCAGCTAGCAGCGGCCTCTAACATTCAGCTAACCCCTCAGCTTCCTAGTTCCCGGTCACGTAGGAGAGACAGGGGGATCTGAGCAGTGCTTCACGGAGTGGAAGAACTGGGCCTGTCGAGAAAGGTGAAAGGAGCAGGAATTATTTAGTTGGAGAAGAGGCAGCCAGGGAGAGATTTAATAACAGTCTTTGAGGATCTGAAGGGTTATTATATCGAAATTGGTGACCAGGTTGCCCTTCTCTGCTCAGAGCACAGGACCAAAATAAATGAGTTTACACTCCAGAGGAGGAGATGCTCAAGTTCGGTTAAAAAGAATTTTTTTAAAAAAATCTTTCTATCAGGGTGGAAATGGGCAGTTAAAGGGACGGGAGTGGACACATTAGGCAGTGCATGATGCCCGGAGGACAGCCTCCTGAACGCAAGGATGCCTCTGGCCAGGCAAGGCGCTAGGAGCACAGGCCCTTCACCGGGATGCCAAGTGCTTCTCCAGTCCATGCAGTGATGGCTCCTCTCCCCACCGCAGACCCTCGTCCCACCTCTGACCCCAGGGACAAAATCCTAGGAATTGTGTGCAGAAAAATAAGTCCTTTTTTGGGGTGTGGGATGATGGTGAGCCATGCAGGTGTCCCCCTTTTCTGATAACAAAGGCAGAATGCCTCCAAACACCACCCAAATGTACGGGAGGCTCAAGGGTGGCCCAGTGCCTTCTCCCAGAGATGAGTTTTTTCTGTCAATGAGAAAACGGCCTTTCTGTTCTGGGCATGATGACAAAATCACTACAGGGGATTGATGACCCTTTGGCCCATTCATTCAGCAGGCAGCTACGGAGTGCCTAGAGAAAGGCTGCTCTGGAGAAAGTAGCAGGACCGGCAGCTTCAAGACACAGAGCTAATGCATTTAGCAGAGAAAATCAAAGAGAACACAGACATCGAATCCAGCACAGGCTCTGCTCTTCTCACAAATGGAGGTTGCTGGCCAAGAGGAGCTGGCCTGTGTGTCTTCCTCAGCACTGTAGTCAGCCATGTTACCTACAATTCAGCCCTTCCTCTCCGCCTAAATAGTAGCTCATTTAATCTTCATGTGATCACACTGAGGTTGCTGTTATTACTCCCTGGCAAAATAGCAGCAACTTCCTAGGGTTGTTGCAAGTTAAACAAATGAAGACCGTAAAACACAAGTGCTCCTAGCAAGTGCCACGTAGGTACCCACTGTTATTGCCGTTGCTGCTGCTGTTGTGGTTGTTAAAGAGACTAAATGGTCTGTCCAGGGCCACACAGCTCATAAGGCAGAGCCAGGCCAATCCGACACCCAAGTCCATAACCTTTCTGTCTACTCACCACACACAGAGGCACCACATGAAGCAGACAAAAGCATAGCTTCATGGGGAAAGAAAGACAGAACAGATTTGAATTCCAGCTCTGCCAGGGACCAGCTGTATGCCTTGGATAAGACATGTGGCCTCTCTGAACTCTAGTTTGTGAATCTGCATATGGGGATAATAAAGATACCCACCTCCAAGTCAGTTTTAAGGAGTAAGTGTTATAAGACTCAAAAGCTCTCAGTAATGCACTTAATGATGATGACTCTCATCAGCCACAGGAGGGGCCAGACGTACCTCAGCAAACAAGAACTCTATGCTGGCCAAGAGGAGATGCACTGTTTGGGTCTCAGGTTCCCAGAAGACCCCTGTCTAACACATGCTCATATACTTGTCAAGGGGCAGCTTTTCTGGCAGTTGAAGATACTACCAGACAGTGTGTGTTTCTCTCTCATTAAATCCACAGACACTGGCCAGAAACTCCCTGAGTTCCTAGACACAGAGAAGAAGCTTCCGCTTGCGTGCTGCAGGCAAGAGCAGCCGCCAGCCCCACAGGGCACTGCTTCTGTTTTTAAAGGTCGAAGGTGGGCTTTCCTGCTGCAGTCTCCCCGTGGAGAGCACGGGGAACTGCCTGGAGCTTCTGCGAGCCCCATGCACCCCACGTGTGACACATGCCTGTATCTAGAAACCAAGAGAGAAAGCAGCAAGGTTCTGAGTTGGGAAGGCACGGGGGAGGGTTCAAAGACTTCGGCTGCTACTGCAAGAAATAAACTAGCTCCTGTCGTCGTTCAACTGAGACCCACAGTCTCCCGTTACTTTCCTGAGACCCCTTCTCAAAGGCGGGTTTCATTTTTTAATCCTATAGGTGTTTGGGGGATTAAATACCAATATTCCACTAATCAAATCCTTTGCAATAAATATCATCTGTTATTACAAATGGCTCAAAGCACAGGTGATAGAGACCCAAAGCACAAAGCAGAATCCTGTCTGAAGCAAGCTAGCTCAACTCCGGCCAGAAACCCAGTCACCACCCAAAACCTCCTAACTGCAAACATATAGCTTCCCATTTCCCAGCACTATATTTGAAGTGCTTTAAATATATTAACTCATTTAATCCCCACAAAAACCCTATTAGGTTGGTAATATTATCATTTTTATTCTACATATGGGGAAACTGAGGCACAGAGAAGAAAACAACGAGCCCAGATCAAACAACTATAATCTGCCGAGCCAGGATCTGAACACAAGCATTTGGCCCCAGAGTCTCTGCTCTTGACCTAGGAGCTGGACACAGGCCTCTGCTTTGTGCATGAGCAAAGCAACACCTGAGATCTCAGGACCCTAAAGGAATCTAAAGCAGCTTTGGGGACAGGAGGCGGGGGAGACCATGGGCATGAGCATTACAGTAGGAACTGAGTACTAGCCTTTTCAGTTTTCTTTTTGGTGATGATAGAGGAGGGTTGGTTTATTATCACTTGCTAGTTTCATCCCTGAAAAGGCGTATTTATTCCTAGATGCAAGTCTAAGTATAGATTGAAGTGATGTTTTGAGCCAGCTGACAAGAGAGCCAGCATCCCACAGATCCAGGGCAAGGGCAGCAGTAGCAGGACAGGTCCACTGCTATTTATGGAAAGTGTCAGGTCATACACTATCAGGGCCGTGTAGGCCTGTCAGGGCCCAGGGGCTATGTCCAGCCCACGGGGACCAGCAACAAGCTCCTATTGGAACCAACACCTCACATTAACTCCTCCCTCTCAGTGTAGCCATGGTGACCCCAGGACTCCAACGGATAAGTGTTTTCAGAGAAAAGTTTGGAAAAAGGGGTGAAGGGAAGAGCAGGCAAGGTACAGGAAATGAAAGGAATGAGTGAGTCTAGTGTGTGTAGTCAGGGGCATTCCTGATGGAGGCCCCAGACAGCTCTGACATCCCAGGGCTGTGGTCTTGGCTCAGCTCATCCAGGCTACCCAAAGGTCTGAGTTCAACTCCAAGGCTACCTCGGGCATCTGTGCAAGTTCCCAAAAGCTTCGCCTAAGCCTGTGGAAATGATGCTAACTACAGCTTAAGGCATCTATCTCCCATTCTTTCGTGACCTTGCTTCCACAACCTAAGAAATCAAGATTAGTAAAATTCACTGAGCTCTCAGCTCACAAGAGGCATGGAGAACAGGGCTTTTTGGTTCCCAGGTGGAGCCCACACCAGGCTCTTCAATAGGACTGGTTCCAGACATACCACAGAGGCACAGAGATCTGGGGAAGAGAGCCTCTGTTCCCCACACAGCTATAAGGTGACAGGTGCCAGTGCTAGCACAGGTGCAGAGCAGGAACAGTCAGGAAAGAAGCCAGTCTTTGTACTAGGCCAGGGGTTGGTGGCTGTGGTGGTGTACCATGAACGCTGCCTGGTCAGATCCCATGCTGATCCTAAATAACCAGTCAGGTTGAGTTGGTGCATTCCAGTCCACACCTAGAAGAGGGAATCTTCACCATCATATAGTTTCCAGTATTATTCTCTGGCTGCTCTGCTCTGTGCATGCTTACTATCTTCCCCCTGCCTTCCCAACAAGGCCTTGAGCTTTGAAAAATCAAAAAACAGAAAACAAAAAAACCCCACAAACCTAGTCATAGGCGATGATATTTTAAACATTTATCTCAAAAAGTAACAGTCGCATTGACTGATGGCTTGCTTAATGAACTGGGAGAACTAGCTGGAGGGTGTGGTGAACTATGTGACTCATCCCACTCATCAGCTACCCTCTAACAGGAGCAGGGGAGTTTGCGAGGGAGGGGACCAGGACTTAGACTGCTGAGCACAGCTCTGATCCAGCCTCACTGCCCACAGCATCTTGCTTATTCCACATGACCCCCTTGAGAGGGAGCTGTTGCCGTTAGAAAGGAAAAGGCATGCATGAAGCTGTAGTATTATGAGAGCGGCATCCTTAGTCTTGCTGGCTCAGAAAACTCACCAGGTTGGAACAAAGGGCAGGCCCATTTCTCAGGGACAGACTCTCAGGAACCAAGCTCAAGGGCAGATGCTAACACGGTCATGGCAATGAGAGGTGCACCCATCCCACGGACCTGCACAGGGCCTTGTTGCTCTGTGGATGTTGAAAGTAAATAATTCACCAATGGCTGCCTGGTGTGTGTGGAATCAGAAGGGATGGCACTGGGGGTGCTCAGAGGATTCTGTAATTCCAGTTCATCTACTGAGTGTCAGCATCGGAGTCACCTTCTCTGGGCAGCCTCCGTGGCCCCACCTCCCACGTTATACCGTGACTGGGCCAGCACGCTGCACTGTGCTCCCAATGTGGATAGCCCTATCATGGCTCTGACTGCCCTGTGCAGCAGTCTTCACAATCACACAACAGTCAGCTGGGCCACCACATGTCGTGCTGCTCTGAGGCAAGGAGAGTGCCTTATCCCTACGATGTGCCCATTGCCCACTATCTAGAGCAGTGTTTCCCAAACTTTTGACATATGTGTACCCCTTCTATAATTTTCATAACGCTGAGTACCCCTTGTACTCATGAGAACGTAGAATTAGGCGCAGCTAAGCACGGTGCAGTGCATATCCCCACCAAACTCCGGTGCAACGCGTACCCCCACCAAACTCTTCCCGTACCCCTGGGGGTACACGTACCACACTTTGAGAAACACTGATCTAGAGGATCTCAGAGAATATTTTTGGTGATGAGAAGATTATAAATCTCTGGGCCAGGGTCCCTTCTCACTGGGCAGCTGTCTGAATGAGTCTGTCAACTTTGGGTTCTTTCTTATCCAGGCTGCGTGCTGATGTCACCCTTGTGTTTGTGCTTCAAACAGGATATTTACTGCTGTGAGTTTATTTTCTACTAGAGGCCCGGTGCATAGCATTCGTGAACTCAGTGGGGTAGGTCCCTCAGCCCAGCCTGTGCCCTTTCACAATATGGGAGTCCTCAGGAGATGTCTGACTGATGGCTTGGGCCTGCTTCTGGGGGGTGGCAAGGAGAGAGCCTACACCGTCAGTCAGATATCCTTAGCACTGCCACAGAGGTGGAAGAGGCTCCTACTACCTCCTCTGTGCTCACCAGCTGTAAGCCCAGCTCAGGGTTTGTGGCTCCTGCATTGAGGTTCTGCCCCCTAGTGGTTAGTGCACTTGACTGGTCATTCTGCCATTCGGTCAAATTGCACATTAGCCTTTTATTATATAGGATTAGCAAAGTTATAAACACAGTGTAGCCAGGCACCTCCACTGAAGGTTTGTGTATCTTCAGTCATCCAGCCAGTTCCAGGTGACCTCCCGGGTCACTCCTCCCATGAGATCTATGCATTTGGGGAGTTTTCAATATTTAGCTCTTAGATAGCAAGCAAAATGTATAATGATAGGGGATTGGTTAAATAAACCATATTTAATGGAATATTGTGCAGCCAACACAATAATGTTTACAAAGTAGTTTTAATAAACCACCATAGGAATTCTTATTACTACAATATAATGAGAAAAAAGAAGTAGGTTAAAAATTTATGTACATCATATTGTATGATTTTAGCTATGTGACTAAGGGGCAAAGATAAAATACTGGGAAAGTTATATTAAACTGTTAAAAGTAGCTACTTCTACATGGTGAGGTAATAGGTAATGTTCCCCCTTTTTCTTTATGCTTTATGTTCTTCCTAATTTATAATAAGTACTAGGGGCCTGGTGCACAAAATTTGTGCATGGGTAGGGTCCCTGGCCTGGCCAGCAATCAGGGCCAATCAGGTTCCCCACCCCTACCCCCCACCTCCCCACCTCCTCCTTCCCTAGCTTCCTCAGTGCCCACCACTGCCACTGGTCGCCCGCCATGTTCCACACCACCCCCTGGTGGTCAGCACACATCATAGCAAGTGATCAAACTCCCGTTCTCCCTATCAAACTCCTGAGGGGACACTTTGCATATTAGCCTTTTATATATATAGTTCATGTCACTGTTATAATTAAGTGAAACAATAAACTTGAAGGAAAAAAATTCATGAATAGAACATTTTCCACTTTTCTAGAACTATATTGCTACTTAATTATGTATCATCTGATCAATTTTTATACATTCTAGAGAAATTAAAATGAAGATCTCTTCCTTCCCCTTTCCCAGGCAGAAGAAATGGCCTAGTGTGTCATGAACTGGAGTCTAACTTCCCTGCCTGGGTTATTTTCCCATCCCTGTCACCCTCTTGTCACCCCTAATACTTTCCTGGGACACTCTGGGTTAGCATGCAGCACCCCATTGGCATGGGAAATGTATAAAAATGAGAAAATATAGACGCTGCTTCCACCAAAGGACTGGGTAGGTGCTGACATGACTTCAAATCCCTTCTAATAATCATCTGATGCTTTACCCAAATATCTCCCATGTAACATTTTTTAAACGTTGGTCTTGTTTCACTGAGGTAAAATTCACATAAAATTAACCATTTGAAGGCGAGCAATTCAGTGGCATTTAGTACATTCACAGTGTGTATAACCACTGCCTCTATCTAGTTCCAAAATGTTTTCATGCTAACAGGATACCCAGGAAACAGTTTTTCCCCACTCCCTCCCTCTCTCCCCACCCCCCCCCCCCACCCCGGCCCCTGTCCCCCCGGCTCCCAGCCTCTAGCATCACCAATCTATACCTGTCTCTATGAACATACCTACTTTGGGTTTTTCATATCAATGAAACTATGTGATATTTTGAGTCTGGCTTCTTATACTTAGCATAATCTTTTCAAGGTCCGTTCCCTTTTGTGGCCAAATAATATTCCATTGCATGAATCTACCACATTTTGTTTATCCACTCATCCAGTGATGGACATTTGGGGATTTCCCACCCTTTGACTATTGTGAATAAGGCTTCTATGAACACGTGTGCACATGTACTTGATTCATATGTAATATTAATGAGCTTATATTCTCTTAAGGTAAATATCTGTGCTCACCATCTCAAGGCTTCCACCAGGGGGATCCTACATTGAAGAGCAAACTAGGACAAAGTCCCAGCAATTCAGCAAGATGAAAAGGGTTGTAGATTGAGAAGCAACCAGCCATGGCAAGCTCGAATTGTAGATGTATTTCAGGAACAAATTAGTGGGAGAAAAGGGGGACATGACAGAGAAAAAGTAATTAGTACTACACATCTCTGGGAGTGTCATTTAATCAAGCAAAATGCTGGTGATAGAATTAGCCACATCCTACCTTCTCATGTTCCTCATTCTATATGCCTGAGAGTACATCCCCCTGTGTCTCTGGAACGTCTCAGGTGGCAGCATTGGCTGGGCCCCCAGACATGTTCTGAGACAGAGCGCCACACAGCTCAGCTGACCACCGGCTCTCAGGTCCTCCAAGGCTCATCAACCAGCTTCTCCAAACCCTCAGAGAATGGCTTCGTCCAAGCAAAGAGGCGAAGCTAGACATCATCTCACTCCTTTGTGTGTCTCCTGGCCACACTGGGCAGCAGGATACCAATTAGGGAAAACAGAGCTGGAGTGCAGCATAATGGCTGGGAGAGTGCAGCATAATGGCCAGACACTGGAGCACAGAGCTGCCAGCCTGTGGTTGAACCCCAGCTTGCTTCTTATTTGCTGTATGGCCGTGTGAAAGTACTACCATTCTGAGCTTCAGTTTCCCAAATATCAAACTGGGGTTAGTGAAAAGCACCAATCTCATTCAATTGCTGTGAAAATTAAAAGAGAGAGAGTAGGTCACTTTAATGGAAGAGCTCAACAAATGTTAGCGAGGGTGGTATTGGAAACAAATACCAAGAGCAGGCCCTGGAATAGAGCCCCTTCCCTCTCCCAGGAAGGCCCCCGGAGGCTGACTTGAGTCTCCCTGACTCAGGTCTCCCTGAGGCAGCCGTTTCCCCAGCCTTGGTCAGGTGCAGTCTCTAAGACCTCCAGCCAGCTTAGGCTGATGCCTCCAAATCCATAGAGCCATCCATTCTTCAGGGGCACAGATTGTCTCAGGCTTCACTTGTCTCCTGCAGCACCTGAAATGCAGCCCTCACATACCAAGCAGGGCACAGAGAACAACATCGGCATGAGTCCCACAGTGACACAGAGCAAGGGACTATCAATTCTTTGGGCTTTTTGTTTTCTTCTTAAGGAATGATGTGTGTGTGTGTGTGTGTGTGTGTGTGTTTTCTTTTTAAATGAATACATTTAAAGATATTGAGGTAATACACACATATGACAAAAATGAATGCAGGGATAAGTAAACTCTGGGAAATATTGATTCTAGTCTAAGGTACCTCTGGACCTGTGACTGTGATTTCCCTCCATGTCATTAGATTTCTTTAACATTCACCAGCCTTTTCCTTATTTACACTCACTCAGAGCCAGGTGCTGTAAGTGTTGAGCGATACGAAGGTGAGGAAGAAATGATCTCTGTTCTCCTCAAACCCAGGGGAGAAGGTGGGCGTGTCAACCAATAGCACAAGGGAGGGAGTGGCCAGAGGGAATTCCTTCAGCAGTTTATGTCAGTGGTGCTTCTAGGCTGAGCTTAAAGACTCCCAAAATACCTGATGAGACTTCATTAAGGCAGTTGGTCAAAAGAGATCCTAGAACTCTGCAAGATGCTGGTGATTGTCAGGGCACTGAGATAGCATGATTTGCATGTGATGGTATCATGATCTGTGCAGTGGTGCTCCAAGGTTGTCACATTATAATGCCAGTGCTATGGCATGGTGGGGTGTGAGGTGTGGAGTCTGGATACAATCTCACGGTGTATCACTGTGTTGGTGCCAAGTCCCATTTTGTCATGATTAATGTTCTGGGCACGTGTGTGCCATAGCAATTGTGTCATGACATTTGGTTCCAGATTGCCAGGATGTTACAGAGCCATGGCAACTTTGCTGGGTTCTGGTTTTGTGCGCTTATACCATGGAGTGGTGGTGAGGTCCAGGTGATGCTGCCTTTCTTGCATATCTTATCTGTCAGGCACATCTCAGCCCTTTTGTGCTTAGGAACAGTAGATACCACTTCAGCACTATAGTTGTGGACATTTTAGACAGTGTAATCACCAACGAAGAGCACAAAAATACAAGAGGAGACATGGCACTAACTAGACTGTGGAAAGGACAGTGTTTACAATATGAGAGCTGAAATAAGAAGATTGAGCATCAATTTAATTCAATCTGAGTGGGGAACACACACATTGGGTGACTCAAATTCTTCTCCACAAATGACATGAAAGCACCATGAGGGTTGGTGTTGGGGTTACAAATAAATTTTAGCTGGTAGGCAAATTTGCAAACACAGAATCTGCATATAAAAAGGATGGATTATAATTGGAAGGAACATATACAGACACTTACAGGACAGAAGGGAGCATTCTAAGTGCTTTACATTAGTAACACAATGAAGCCTGTCTTACTACTGTCTAATTTCACAACTCGAGGCATGGAGGCCAAAAAAAAAAAAAAAAAAAAAGTAAAAGATCTTGCTGAAGGTCCCATAGCCAGGAAGTGATAAAGCCAGCCTGTGAACCCAGGTATCTTGCTCTAGAACTCCCAGGTTTAGTCCACATTGTCTGTGGTTAGCAATTGCCACCAATGGCTTTCGTTTCTCAAGAGAAGCACTTGGAAGCTGAAGACCTGAAACGGCACCTTTCCTCCAGCATGGGAGTGTGGCTCATACTTTCTCTTCCAGAGCAAGGTAAGCTTTCCTGAGACTTCCCCCAGGCTGATCTCCCATGTTCATTTGGTGACCTCCACTGAAGCTTCTACCACTGGCCTTGTTGTTACTGACACATCTGCCTTGGCTGCCCTGCCTCACTGGGGAGAGCCCTCTCTTCCTGCCATTGGACCTCAGAGTTGCCACTTTCTTAGCGGATACTCTCTCAAAGTTTTCCTTTGAGTGAGTTAGGGAGAGTGCTATATGGTATCCGCAGGACAGGTCATGAAGGCTAGACACATGGTGTCATCTCCACGGCTCAGGCAAGAGTTCAGGTCCCTACATGGGAGTGATTCTCTGATTTTTTGAGCCCTTTGTCCATTGCAGTATATGCTCAAAGAGGGAAGGGTGGTATAGTAGAATGGATACAAACACCAATTTTGAAGTCTGGGAGATTTGTGTGGCTGTGGAAAAGTTACAAACCACTCTATGTCTCATTTTCGACACTGTAAAGTAAAAGTGATACTACTTGCCTTATGATAAAAGTGGAAAAGCTTGGTACCACCTTTATAAGGTGGTTGAGAAAATTAAGAAAATTCATACAAAAGACTTCACACAATACCCGGTACCAAGAAGAGCTCAATGAACTCATCTTATCTTCCCCCACTTATATTATTGTTAGTGTTCTGCACCTACCACCATCAATTCTGAAGGTCTTTTGTAGATTCTCGCAAGAATTCTAACACTTCAAAATCAAATAAAACTCTTGGTGGTTTGTACATATCGCCTAAGCTTCTAAGTCAGGCATAAAATTGGATATCTTTATACCCACCTTCACCATAAAATTCCCAGGCATTCAGGGACTCTAGGAAGGTGGTAGCAATGGTGGTATAATTTTTTTATCTTTGTTCATCACTCCACAAACAGAAAAGCTACGATAGCAAAAATCAAAATCTCACAGACAACCTCTATAGCAAATCAAGAATCCATACCAGCCCCAAAATATGAGCAGTTGAGAGAAAAAACAACAAAACAAATATCCCCAGACCATGTGACATCAACAACTACTGTGAGGGAAGCAAAAAAGATACAGGATTTATGTTGAACTTGGGAGCCGAAAACCCCAAATTGCCAATTGAAGGGAAAATGCCTTAGTGAAGGGAAACACAATTTGGAAAAAACAGCCATAACCAGCAGGGACTTCGCAGGCTTCAGTTTGTGGCCATAAGATAAGAGAATGCTGGGGCAGCCTGGGTTCTAGGAACTCTTAGAACTTACAAGAGTTCCCTTCAGGACAAAAGTGTGAACTGAATAGAAATTACTTGGGTAGAATCTAATTTACATAGGACAAGGCACTTGGGAAAAAGGAAAGAAAAGCTCCTGATGAAACTGGGGGAGGTTAAATGAACCAGCAGATGTTAGAATATATAAGCCATGTATTTGAACACTTGGTAATAACAACAGAATAGTGGACTCCAGAGCTATGAAGCTAGGAAAACAATCCTGGCCCACTCTCCTTACCAAAGTGGATAGAATAACTCATGCCCTTTAAGCATAAACAACAAAAAAGGATTGTCTTTCAATCCCACACAAAGTTATTTTAAGAAGAAAAAAACAAGAATAATGTCCTCGCAGACAATGAAATATGCCAGAAATAAAGAGTAAAAATGCAAAGAAGAAAAGAAAGAAAACCCCACGCACAGATGGCTGCCCTGGTGAAATCTATCAGAACATTTAAAAGAAATAATGTCAATCTTACCAAAAAAAAAATTTTTTTAAATAGAGGAAGAAAAAATACTTCCAAACTCAATTTATGAGACCATAATAACATTGGTACCAAAACCTTATAAAAATACCAGACATTACAGATTAATATCCCCATGCATATAGATATAAGAACCTTGAAAATATGTAACTAAAATCAACAATATATAAAAATGATAAAACTTTATAACCAACTTAGATTTATCTCAGATATGCAAGGTTGGCTTAACTTTCAAAAAGCAATTAATGCTACTATATTAACAGGAAAAGGGGAGGAGGGAAATCATACGACAGTTTTAGTAAATGCAGAAAAATCCTTTCACAGAATTCAATACATATTCATGATTAAGCAGGGGGGAACCTTCTCAGCAAACTAGGAATAGAAAAGGAATTCCTTAATCCCTGTGTTAGTATGGGTCTTCTAAAAAGCAGATAACAAAGAAGGATTAGACATGCAAGAAATTTCTTAGAGGAAATGCTTGTGAAAGGAAATGAGGAGAAGGCCTAGAAGAGAATGAGAGACTTGTTAGTTCCTGATACAAATCTGGGGAAGGAGTGGAGAAGAAGGCAGGTGATGTAGAAGGATCTGAAACTTCAGTGAAGCTTTTAGAGAGTTAGGCAAAGCCATGAGGGAGTCCTCAAGCCAAAGTCACGGCCCCCAGAGGAATCCACAGCTCCTGGGCACTGGCTGAGAGAAGTCTTTGGGAAGTCTGACTTCAGCACAAAGTGATGGATTTCAGAATGCAGCTGTTGGGCTCTCTACCTTTAAGCTTCTCACACTTGGAAATTTAAAAAATGCATTTTCATAGCTACCAAATTGTGGGAAAATATCTATGAAAAAAACCTAAAATTGATCTCAGCCTTCATGATAAAACCTGGAACACTTTTCTCTGAGATCCAGAATGAGTTGAGGCTGTCTATTGTAACACTTCCATTCTGCATTGTATTAAAGTCCCAACCAATGCAAAAGGCAAGAAAAGGGTATAAAGATTGGAAAAGAATAAGTAAATGATTGTATATTTAAGATACCTATCAAAAATATACTAATTAATACATAAATTTAATGAGATTTCAGGATACAACATACAAACAAGTAACTGCATTTCTATACACTAGCCCCAAATAATTAGAAAATTGGGAAAATACTATTTACAATAGCATCAAAAAACAACAACAAAAATCTAGGGGTAAAATTAACAAAATATATGCAAGCCCTCCATATGAACATACTAGGAAGTTAAAGAAGACTTAGATATATGGAGAGACATAACATACTCTTGTATTGGAAGGCT
This sequence comes from Pipistrellus hanaki, assembly GCF_964339955.1. NCBI lineage: Eukaryota > Metazoa > Chordata > Mammalia > Chiroptera > Vespertilionidae > Pipistrellus > Pipistrellus hanaki. The sequence goes on from NC_140511.1 coordinate 49,733,392, forward strand.
CCATATTATTAAAATGTCAATTATCTCAACATTGATCTATAGATCCAATAGAATCCCATTATAAGCTCACTGTGTCCCCCAAAATTCATATGTTGAAGCCCTAACCCCCAGTACCTCAGGAAGTGACTGTATGTGGAGACAGGGCCTTTGAAGAGGTGATTTAGTTAAAATGAAGCTGTTAAGGTGAGCCCTCATCCAATCTGACTGGTGCTCTTCCATAAAGAGGAAATTTGGACACACAAAGACACCGAGGATGCTCACACACAGAGGAAAGACAATGTGAAGACCCAACGTGCAGCTAGCCATCTGCAAGCCAAGAAAAAATTAAACTCGCTGACACTATGATCTTGGACTTCTAGCCCCTAGAACTGTGAGAATGACTAAAACTTAAAAGCTTGATAATACTATTTGTCAATGAGGATATAGAGCAACTGGAACATTCTTATATGTTTGATGGATTGTTAATGGTATAACACTTTGGGAAAATAATTGTCTGTTCCTTTTTATAAATTTTTGTTTCCTTATTTTTAAATTTTTTTAATTGAGATGGAATTGACATAATATTATATTAGTGTACAACATAATTATTTGACATTTTCATATGTTGTAAAATGACCACCACAGTAAGTCATCTAGTTAACATGTCACCATGCATAGTTACAATTTTTTTCCCTTGTGATGAGAACTTTTAAGATCTGCTCTCTTAGCAGCTTTAAAATATACAATCCAGTCTTGTCAACTATAGCCATGCTATACATTACATTCCAGGAATTATTTATTTTTTAACTAGAAGTTTGTACTTTTTTACTCATTTCAATCCCTGCTACCAACCTGTTCTCTATATTTAAGAGTTCAGGGTTTTTGTTTGTTTGTTTTAGATGCAAGTAAAATCATACGGAATTTATCATTCTCTTCTTTCACTTAGTATAATGCCCTCAAGGTCTATTCATGTTGCAAATGGCAAGATTTCCTTATATTTTTAATGGTAGAATAGAATGCCACCATTTTGCAAACACAAGAAATCATGAATCTGGAAAATAATTATCAATGACTGTTATATCACAAAGAGACAGCCAGTCAGTAGGTGCCAAGACAGGATAATACCTACAATGTAGACCTACAGATAAACAAATCTGAATCAGACCAAGTCACTAGATCTTGCTGACATTTTATAGGAAATATAGGGGCTAAAGAGCCAGGGAACTGACACCTAAGGGATGCAGTCCTATCTGAAAACTACCTGGCCTCTTCAACAAATGAATGGCAAGGGGATCTATCAGCTGAAGAGACTAAGAGAAATATCAACCACTTGCCATGTGTGAATGTCATTTAGATTCCACTGGAGGCGGGGGGGAGGGGGGTACAGAAACAACTATGGAAATTTGAACACTGACTAAAAAAATCTATTAACTGCAGATAACCCACCCCAAATGTAGGTTTTCTTTTTGTCACTTTAGGCAGCCTCACTTCTGTGGGGGCTGGATTGGCTCTTAAACACTCCTCTCAGCGTGGCAAGGCGACAGAACTCTGTCTGGACAGACTGCCAAGCCTTAGCCTGGACACTGGCCACTCAGACCATCATCCCAGGCTGGAACAGCTGCTCCTAAATGCTGGTCTAAGGCACTCTGCCATCCCATAATCAGACAGTAGACACCCTGCTGGCATGTCCAGTAATATATTTCAGAACCTCAGGTAGCTGAATCACCCCTTCTACCAAGAAATCCCCTCTGACCTGTACTGCCCATAAGTTTCTACACACACACACACTCTCACACACACACTCACTCACACAGACACTTACACACTCACACACACAGTAACTAGCAGTGTCTTAAAAGAATAAGCACCAGTGCTTGTTTCAGTAGCACATATCCTGACCTTGGAATAATACAAAGATTAGCGTGGCCCCTGGGCAAAGATGACATGAAAATTCATGAAGTATTCCATATTTAAAATGTAAAATAAATAAATAAATAAATAGGCACCATATACCTATCTATCACTTGCTGTGTCAGGCACTGCATTCAAACCTCACAATGACCCTGGAGGAGATATTATTATTCCATTTTACAGATGAGGAAATGGAGACGAAGCTTTAAGTAACCTAACTTAATGAAAACCACACAGTTGGTAAATGGCAGAGCTGGGATTTAAAACCAGGTCTATCTGCTTGCAAAACACGTTTATTTAATCACTACACCGAATTGCCTTCATTAGCAGCAAAGAGGCCATTCGGGCAGTGCCCTCATGGGTCCCGGATCTGTCTCTTGCTTCAACAGTGTTTGGACAGAACAGACCCAGGGACCCCCTTCTTCCAGCCCCCGGCCACTCTCCTGCATCTTATCCAGTCACCACCTTTAGAACCACCTCCGGGACCAGCCAACACACTGGTTTTTTTGTTCTGCCTTAACTCCTTATTGCTGAACAACCACGAGCTCCCAAATTTGTCAGAATTATTCACCGACGTGGAGGATGCGGTCAACCACCCAGCCAACCTGCACCTGTGGGCCTCCCTCACCTCCTCTCTCTGGGCTTCTATTTCCATCATGGCGATGTGGCTCTCAAGGGTGTGGGCCACTTCTTCCCTGAGTTGGCTAAGAAAAAGCTTGAGGGCACTGAGCATCTCTTGAAGTTTAAAAACAAGCACAATGGCCACATTCTCTTCCAGGATGTGCTGAAGCCTTCCCAAGATGGGGCAAAACTCAGGACGCCATGGATGCCACCCTGGCCTTGGAGAGGAACCTGAACCAGCCCTTTTGGAGCTGAATGCCCTGGGTTCTGCCTTTGCAGACCCTCATCTCTGTGACTTCCTGGAGAACCACTTCCTGGATGAGGAGGTAAAACTCATGAAGAAGTTGGGCGACCAGCTGACTAACCTCTGCAGGCTGGCTGTCCCCCAGGCTGAGCTGGGCAAATATCTCTTCAAAAGATTCACCCTCGAGTACAACTACCCGTGTTTCCCCGAAAATAAGACATCCTCTGAAAATAAGACCTAGCGCAACTTTGGGAGGAAAAAATTAATATAAGACACTGTCTTATTTTGGGGGAAACAGGGTAGGAGCCTTTGGAGCCCAGAGGCCTTTGAGGGGCCCCTCTGCATTCCGCTGGTGTCTGGCTTTTACCTGAGCCTCTTCCCAAAACCACTAGCCATTCTTTTAACCACCCTGAAGCCCTTTCCCATGCGTTGGACCAAAGGAAACAATAAAGCTTTTTGCAGGAAAACAAACCAACAAACAAAACCCACATGAACTGAGAAATTCGGGCATCCTGCTCATGTCTCTCCTACCACATCTTCATTATGCCCCAATGTTGGTCATGCCCTTTGCTCCACATAGTAGAGGGACTGAAGGATGCTTTCCACTGAGCCTGGAAGGATACAAACACCTCTGGAAGGAGGCTGCTTTGAGCAAACCACACGCCCCCCAGAGTATGGACAGGGTTAGGTGTCTATAAATATGCATCATAAGAGTGTGAAGAGATGCTCTCTCCTGGGGCTCCCTTTGCAAGGGTTGATGGTAATTGATGAGGCTACAGGGACATGCCAATTCTCCTGCCCTCAGAGCCAGGTGGAGTTATTTACAGAAATGTCACTTTCCCAGCCCTTCCTCCCCATCTCTGCCAGAGGCTTGGAGAGCAGCAAATATCAATTTACTGTTGCCCCAGGCACAGGCAATGAGCCACCTGTACACCCCACTTGCCTGCAAAATTGGCTCAGGCTCCTGCTCTGGCTGAGAGTTGCTTCCTCTTTGGAAATTTGGAAAGAGAGAAAGATTTGCTCCCTTTCAAGGCAGAGGGAGATCAAGTGACCGCCCTGTAGCAATATCTCAAGCCACCAAGTCAATTAAAATCTAGAGCCTCCACATTGCTACCTCATAGTGGGGGAAATAAATTGACCACCAGACCAGAAGCCAGAAGTGTGTATACTGACCCCAGATGGGCCATCTGTTAGCAATCGATATCTGAGTTCCAGTTTCCACATCTGTAAAATGGAAGTTAGCCCTAGCTGGTTTTGCTCAGTGGATAGGGCGTCAGCGTGCGGACTGAAGGGTCCCAGGTTTGATTCCAGTCAAGGGCACATGCTCAGGTTGGGGGCTTGATCCTCAGTGTGGGGCATGCAGGAGGCAGCCAATCAATGATTCCCTCTCATCATTGATGTTTCTAGCTCTCTCTCCATCTGCCTTCCTCTCTGAAATAAAAAATATATTTAAATTAATAAATAAATAAAATGGAAGCTAGTCTTCCATCACAGGCTAAACACAGTTTTTGAAAAGCATAAATTAAGTGATGGAGTTAAATGATCAGTATTATGTAAGAGGTTGTCATTATTATTTCCATGATTACAATGCACATATGATTACAATGCACATTATTATTTTCATCATTACAATGCACAGCTAAATACAACTGTTAGGAGAGCCCCTGATACATCTTACAATTGCACTGCCAGCACTCTCATGGCCTTGCTGGGCAGTGGCAAGAGCCAAGTCAAAATGCAGCCCACAGGTTTGATTTCTCAGGGCATCTGAATGGTGAGTAAAGATTATTTTGTATATATATGTATATACTGAGTGGCCAGATTATTATGATCTCTGAACACATAATAATATGGCCACTCAGTGTATATCCTATATAATAAAAGGTTAATATGCAAATTGTCCCCTCAACCAGGAGTTCGACTAACAGGCAGGCCGGCCAACCACCCATGTTCCCTCCCCCTGCCCAGGCTAGCAGGACCCCACCCATGCACGAATTCATGCACCAGGACTCTAATATAAGTACACACACCACACACACACACACACACACACACACACACACACACACACACTAAGTGGCCAGAGTATTGTGTTTAGAGATCATAATAATCTGGCCGCTCAGTGTGTGTGTGTGTGTGTGTGTGTGTGTGTGTGTGTGTGTGTGTGTGTATCCCACAATTTTTCAACTAACTAAAACATTTGGGAATCAGAGAGCCCAGCTACATTACAAGGTTGCTCAAGTTGGACCTCAACCAGTAATGGATGGGAAATCTCATACTCCTTCCTTGCTGAGGAAAGACCATACAGAAGGCTCTTCATAGCCAAGATGTCTAAGCTGACTGCAGAGAGGCCAGAGGGAGTGAAAGATTAATGAGCAACAAGACCCCTCAGCCTGATATTTGGGCTTCTTCTGAGGGCTCCATGAGGACACTTCTGCCCACAGCACCATTGTGCAGTAAATCTCCTGGGTGCTACCACCCTTTGTAGCTCCCACAGTGACCTCTTTCAGCCCTACAAAATGGGTAACTTGCCTGTAAGCAACAGAGCTGGGATTTGAATCCAGGTCCCTCTACTTCCAAAGGACCATAGCATCCTCTGGGTTTATAACTAGTTCCCATTGCAAGAAACTCCAGCCAGAATCAACAGTTCTTCATGTCAAATTGAGCTACATTTTATTTCCTTTCAATAGACATTTCTTCCACCCAACTCGCCCTTCATGCTTCCATGGCGTAGGCTTGTACTAAGAAAGAATAGCCCTAAGGTTGTCCCATCTAAAGAGGACAATAGGCTGTACTGCCCAGAGTTCCTTCCCTTCCTCAGAGTTCCAAGGACACCCCCCCCCGAAAAAAAAAATCAATTGAAATCACATATAAAAAAGCACTGTAGTTTTATTTCTTTCCTTAGGAGAAGATGTTTTAGAAAAAGTTCTACTTGTCTGATTTTGTATCAGGAAGAAGCATAAACAATGATTGCATAAGCCATAATAATGGGTAACACTCACTCTTTTATTTGTGTCACAATTTATGCCGAATGATTTACCTGGATTATCTCAAATGATTGAACAAGATTTTTTATCGCTATTTTACAGATGAGAGACTGGCTCAGAGTAGTTTATCTGAGACCGCACAGTAGAGAGGCCGCTGGATTCAACATTCAGGGATCTATTATTCCCAGCTACAGCCCCTATGGAACCTGAAGCCCACATTGGCTACAGGCTTCGGGCTTTCTTCTATAGAACCTCTCAATACCCTTTAAGAATTTCATGTTCTTGGATGAACAAAATGTGATATATCCATACTATAAAATAGTATTCAGCCATTAGTAGGAATAAACTACCTATACATGCTACATTATAAATTGAAGACATTATACTCAATGAAGTAAGTCAGACAAAAACAAAACAAACAAACAAACAAACAAAAACATAGATACTTCATAACTCTTCTTACATGAGGTAGCTAGACTAGGCAAATTCACAGAGACAAAAAGTAGGATTCATATTAACCAAGACTGGGGGAAGGGAAGAAGGGAAAATTGATGCTTAATGAGTACAGAGTTTCTGCATAAGTTGAAAAAGTTGTGGAAATACTGGTGATGTGGCACAATATTGTGAGTCATTAAATGACACTGAACTGTAAATTTAAAAACAATTAAAATTGCAAATGTATGTTATATACATTTATTCGTTTTCATGTTATAAAACTTTCTTTAAAAATCCCTTTTCTACTTAACTTTTCTTTCCTATTAACAAAAGAACACACAACTAATTTTATTATTTGCAACTAAGAACCTGCCTAATCTGCCATCTAAGCTGGAACTTAAGCTTAGATTTTCAACCTTTTTCATATCAAGGCACACCAAACAACATATATTTTTGCTGATCTGACAAAAAATAGTTATAATTATGATTTGCTCACACTGGACAGCTATTGTGTTAGCTGTTGTCATGTTTTTATTTGACAATCAGAGGAAAAAGAGGTGAGTGGTTCTGACCAAATAGTCAGGTTTTAAAAATTCTTGCAGCACATGGGTTGAAAATCACTCTTCTTGTTCACAACAATAATGATCAGCCCAAGTTACCCCAAAAGCATACAAACCAAACAGATGAACAAAAGCTAGAAAGTAAATAATAATTAGCCTATTATAGACTAGATTTGGGAAAGTAATTTAATCTATAAGTGATTTTTAAGAAGAAAGCACATCTAGCCCAAAGAAAAGAGACAGGTTGAGTTTAATTCTTTCTTTGATCCAGCCCGGCACCACTCCCCTCCTACAGCAGGAGTTCTCCCTAACCTTGCTGCATACTGGAATCACCTGGATCATTTTAAACATGAAGGACACCTGGGTCTCACTACCCAGGCATCTAATTCAATTATTGAAGATATTGCCTGGATATAATGAGGTCTGGATGCTGCCCAGGGCTGGTGTCACTGCCCTACTAGCAGGCTTGCCCTCCCAGGTTTGAATGTCCTCCTGGGGACATGGCTGACAGCTCTACCACCTTAGATCATTGTTGCCACCAAATAGGGAGAAGATTCTGATGCTCCACCCAGGGGTTCTCAACGAGCAGGTGGGTTGAGTAGGGAGAGCAAAGGCATTTGTTCCCTCGAAAAGTGGCTCACAAAGCATGAGGGTCACCCCGCTGAGACTCTGCTTCTCCAGCTCACGATTTCTGCTCTCCCTCTGGCTACACTGCCTTAGGGCATCCGCGTTAGACCCAGGCTCTCCCTGGTCCTGCAAGGCAGTGGGCTGCCAGTTTTGTGGTTTATTCTGAACACAGTCTCACTGTTTCACAATAAACATTTCTGAGTAGAGAAAAGTTGTCATCAGATCTATGTTTAGAAAGATAGCTCTGACAGTGGGGTTTTTATTAGTACTATAATATCTTCCAGTCCACAAACTTTTACTGCACTTCTACATACCAATCACGGAGCTAGAGGGAGGAAATAAAAATATAGCAATATGACGCAGCTCATCCTTTCCACAAGCTAGTGGGGGATTCAGGCTGAAAACCAGTAGACAAAGGTAAAACATGAAGCCAAGGATGTGCCCGAGGTATTATGGGAGTTGGGAAGGCAATTCCTAAACTCACAGCAGATGGCTGGGAGTCGGCCAGGTGCAGGAGAACTTCCAAGCCAAAGGGGTCAATGTGAGCAGACCCCAAAATAAGGGACAGCCTGATGGAGAGAGAAAACCTCACTGCCAGGAGGAAAGGACAAGGTGTTGTGGGAAAGGAGTGCATGGGAAAGTGGTCACAAGAGCAAATGCTCATACGTGCTTACTGTGTGGCTGGCACTTTGTGTGTGTGTGTGTGTGTGTGTGTGTGTGTGTGTGTGTGTATACACAATTTTATTTTATTTACTCAATTCTCACAGCAATCTAATAAGATCATCCTCATTTTACAGATGAGAACACCAAGTCACGGGCAGTAAAAGTAACTGTCCAAAATCACACAGCAAGTGGCAGGCTCCAGATGACTATACTTAACACTGCCACACTCTACTACCTGTGTGCTCAATGACTGGAATAAGCCATGCTTAGGAAAGCGCATGTTATCATGTAGGGAAAGGGAGCCCCTGAAGAATGTTACACAGAGAGTGGGCACATCACATGCCTATAAAGAAAGAGTTGAGGGGGAAGATTTGAAGGGAGAAGTGCCCATTGGAAGGTTGGTTGGTAGCAGAACAAGAGAAAGAAGAGTTTGAACTAGGCCACTGTACTGGTACTAAGAGTGGAAAGAAGAAAATGGTCTTGAGAAAAATTCTGGTATTTAAATCAGTGGGACATTGTGATTGATAAGAATTTAGTATACAGGAAGGTGTCAAGAATGCCACCCAGTGTTTAGGGGGAAGGATAATAGTTTGGACATGCTGAGTTTGGAGGGTCCCAATGGGATGGAGGACAGAAAGTTAGCTGTGTGGACTTCCACAGTGTCTGTGTGGTCAATGGCGGGTCCAGGATGAATGCTATAAAAGGTCCCATTGTCTATGTTTTCCCATACCTCTGCACGCCTCTCCACAAAATGGGTTATTAGTATCTGTCATGTTTCAAACTCTCCAAGGTCGTGAAACATTTATTTCTGGCTGACATTCAGCTACTTCTCTAAAAGCAGACAAAGTTAGATTTTCACTTATCAAACTTGATTCATTATTCTAATTTAATTTCTCTGCAACCAGAGTGGGAAGGTTTTTTAAGTATAAAGTTATTTCGATCTGAAAGACACAATTGCTTCGTATCATCATGACAGGTCAATTTAGGAAGATAAGAGGCTGATAGCATAACTTCCAGGCTCATTTCTGAGAGCTAAAACTCATTCCAGGGGCTTGGGGACCTCTCAGGAAGTTTGCTGAAGTTGCAAAACTCCTTTGACTTCTGTTATAAATTCAGGTCAAGAGCCAAAGAAATAGCCCCAAATACCAACCACCTCCCAGTGCTCTCTCTCTGGCTTTCTCCATTTCCATTGCAGACAGAAAAAGTGGCTCCTCGATTGCCTGAGACACAGCTTTCCATGTGTTTCATTCCCCATCTCCCCCAAGGATGTCGCTTGCTTCTGAGCCAGCTTCCCATCAGCTTGCCCCTCCCTCTCATCTCCATCCTCCACTCTGTTAGTCCCCCACTCACCACACCAGGAATGCAAATCAACACTGATCATGTCACTGGTACCCAAAACTTTGTCATTGGCTTGGTCTGACATCTCCTTTATCCATTTTTACTTTAAACAGATGTAAGAAATCTCAAGGTGGCCGAAATTGGTTTGGCTCAGTGGATAGAGCGTCGGCTGAAAGGTCCCAGGTTCGATTCCGGTCAAGGGCATGTACCTTGGTTGTGGGCACATCCCCAGTAGGAGGCAGCTGATTGATGATTCTCTCTAATCGATGTTTCTAACTCTCTCTCTCTCTCTCTCTTCCTCTCTGTAAAAAATCAAATATATATATATATATATATATATATATATATATATATATCAAATATATATATATAATCAAATATATATATATCAAATATATATATATATAAAATCATATATATATATATATATATATATATATATATATATATATTTTTTTTTTTTTTTTTAAGAAAGAAAGAAATCTAGGTGGTGGAAAAGCTAATGTTCTATTGGTGGATGTAGCAATAACTAACAGCTGTCTGTGCTGTAACCATTTCCCTTTGTTCTTCTGTAGGGGGCAGCAAAGAGCCCAGCTAACAGACTCAGTGGTCTCAGAAAGAAGTAAGTGGCTGGGGCTTCCAGGAAAACACTTTAAAGAGGGCCATGTAAAAGCCTTTTGTCCCTTCACCCATTCTTTTCTTCCTGCTGGCATGGGGATGTGACAGCTGGAGCTCCTGGGCCCTAGCCCCTGGCCTCCAGGCTTCTTCTACAAGTCACACAACAATCGGATAATGTGTTTAAGCCACTGCATTTGAGTTTCAGTTCTGAGCAGCCCTGTGGCAGTGGAAAATAAGGAGACCTGGAGTGGCTTTCCCCAGCCTTGGCAGATGTTTCTTTGGAACAGCCATCAGAGCGGTGCATTGAAATTACCATTATGTGTGTCCGTCTTCCATCCTAAAGAATGAGTTCCTTGAAGGCAACATTCACGGTTATGTAGCAGCACCTGGCTAGGTGAGAATTCTGCAGATGTATGTTGAATGAACAAGTGAAACTGTGCTGGGGTCTGTGTCAATGACTGAGTCCCTGGAATTGGCCAATTAATCAAGCTATGCACCATCAGCCCTGCATGTAGGATGCCATTATCTTTACCAAAATGTAGAATGTACCAATCCCCATTGTCTCCATGCGGTGGTGGTGGTGTTGAATCAATGCTTCAAGAAGAGAATCCCCTGCTGGGACCATGCATGTGCTTACTTCAGCTACAGGCTTGAGTTGGAGGATTTCCCCCCTCAGGCATACAGTGCATCAGACTTGTGCCTGCTAAACGGTCATCTCTCAGCATCTGGAGCAACGGCTTCCCCTCTTGCTGGTCTGGCGCCACGAGGCAACGTGTCTGCCTTAGCCATATTGATTTTTACTGCCATCTCAGCAAAGCCTCCCCAAGCATTAGAAAGTGAGACCTGACAGCTGACCATTCTGCTTTTATCACCGCCTTTCTCCTGCCAATGAAGGAGCCTCTCTCACCCCAGATTGCTTTCTAGCACCCATGTCAGAACCGGATCAATCTGTCTGTGCCATTCTGTTGGGATTGCTGTCATCTTATTGGTTTTAGCCGCCTCCCAGACCATCTTGTTCGCAATATAAGCTTCAAATGGCCTGGAACTAGTCTTTTATGGCCTCTGCCAGATTAAACATTTAGGACATAATATACCCTGCTTCAAAAACAATTGCACAGCCTTCCAACCAAGCAACATATTGATTTTAATTTAGGCAATTGCACGCGTTTTTTAGGCGTTAGGAGGGACTGGGGGGCTTGAGACTGCCGGTGGCTCCTGGGCCTTCTCCCTCCCCACGCTTACTTCTCCACTGGGGGTTGGCAAAATAGGCCTCATTCATTGCGCCATGTTTCCCCTTTTGGAATTGAGGACATTTGAGCCCCAGTTCCCAAGTGGCTATGAAGTACAAAGTCAGCAGTGTCATTGGGGTCAGACCTGTGGCTTCCCAACTGAGGGGAAAAGTATAGCATGGTGATTAAATGCTCAGGCTTAAGTGTTAGAGTAGGGGTGTCGAACTCAATCAGAGAAGGGGCCAAAATCTAAAATCCAGCCTAAATCGCGGGCCGAATGGTTTACTGAACAGTCATAAACTGGCAATGTCATAAACTGACAGCGGAGTGCAGTGATGACAGCGCGGTGCGGGCCACATTGCAAGGCCTGGTGGGCTGGATTTGGCCCGCGGGCCTTGTGTTTGACATATGTGTGTTAGAGAAATATGAATTCAAATCCTAATTTTTTTAACCTATTCCGTACATGCCTTTTTAAATCTGTTTAGGTCTCTCTCTATTTCCTCATCTATTCCATCTCTTGGAGGAATAGAAGGAGCTCTGGTCCACCAGCTCTGCTGTGAGAATTCAATAAGATAATTGGCACAGTAGTGTTGACTAAATGTTACCTGTTCATGTTAAGGTTTTCAGGATGCAAAAGAGCATGGGCCAGGTATAGCAATAGAGAAATGCCAGGAAAGGTCACACCCTGGTCTCCCTAATGTGTGCAGGCATTAGGTACCTTCTTGGCAATGGATGTCTGGCACCTCTGTTACTATTACGCCAAGGGTGTGTGTGACATTAGGGTTGCATGGCAGAGCTTTAAAAAAGAAGCTCCCATGCCGAAACCGGTTTGGCTCAGTGGATAGAGCATCGGTCTGTGGACTGCAAGGTCCCAGGTTCGATTCCGGTCAAGGGCATGTACATTGGTTGCGGGCACATCCCCAGTAGGGGGTGTGCAGGAGGCAGCTGGTTGATGTTTCTTTCTCATCGATGTTTCTAGCTCTCTATCCCTCTCCCTTCCTCTCTGTAGAAAATCAATAATATATATATATATATATATATATATATATATATATATATATATATATGTATGTAGAAAATCAATAATATATATATATAAAATATATATATATTAAAAAAAAAAAAGAAGAAGAAGAAGAAGAAGCTCCCAGAGGTATACTGAGGGTTTATTAGATTGAGCCCTCCTCCTGGAAATAGCCTTGGGCACAAGGACCATCATAGATGTCAGACTTGATTTCTCACAATTCTGTGAACGAACAGAGGTACAGAGAGGGCAGGAAATTTGCTCAGAGTCACACAGCAGCCTTGGGAGGAGGCAGAAACCGTGTTGTTTTTTTTTCTAAATTTAAATTTCTAAATCCAGTATTCTTTCTCCCACATCATAGCTTATTTATAGAAACCGAAATAAGATTGCAAAGGAAATGTTTTAGCTTGCTTAAGAAAGCCAACAGGTTTAAGAGTCTATAAAATTACTTTAACCCATCTGTCTATAAAAACTTACTATGTTAATCACAAATGTTGTTACCTGATCATTTAAAGAAGAACAATTATGCAAAATCACTACTTATAATGTGATTTTATGCCAATAGTGCACATCATCTAGCTTTTTACTGAGAGACATCACTGTGTAGTAGTAAATATGAGAGTTTTGAGGTTAGAGAAATAGATTCAAATCTTATCACTATCATGTGCCAGTTCTGTGGCCTTAGACAAGCTCTTCACTTCATTGAACCTCAATTTCCGAACAAAAGACAGTTTTCAATGCCAATTTCAGGATTATTGGGAGGACTAAAAGAGATAATATACCAGTATGTAAGACATCTAGTACAATGCCTGGTATATAACAGGTATTAACTAATGGGAGCTATCATCATTCCTAGAAAATAACTATCATCATTCTGTAAAATATGCTCCAATTCAGACATATTACTAGTTCCAATAAGCAATTTTCACTAAACACAGCCTTCTGATAAGCCAGCTATTTCATTTCCAGGAATCCAGCCCAAGGAAATGCTCACATCAGTAGGGAAAGATGTATGTGCTAATGATATAAACTACAAATGATTTATAAAAATAATGGGAAATGGGAAACAAACTACATGCATTCAGAAAAAAAATGGTGAAATTACAGTTTATCTATATGAGAACAAAGGTTTTCTATAAAGAGCCAGATAAAAAATATTTTTAGGCTTTGTGGGCCATACAGCCTATGTCACAGCTACTCAGCTCTGCTGTTGGAACACAAAATCAGCCACAGGCAATATGAAAAAGAATGAAAATGACTATGTGTAAAAAAAAAACAAAAAAACAAAAAAAAAACTTTATTTACAGAAACACATGGAAGTCCAGATTTGACTTCAATATTTGCTGACCCTTGATGTATGTGGTTAAAAAGTTTAAAACCATTTAAGAAAATTAAAGTAAACCTGCTTGTATTTAGACAGAAAGATATCCACCAGGACTCCTACAAATCATAAAAAAAGGTAGACAATGCAATAAATTGGGGGAAGAATATGGATAGGCAATTCATAAATGAGAAAACTCAAAAAGCCAGTTTGAAAAGTTGCTCAACTATCTAAATTGATTAACTTCTCTAAATGCAAACTAAAACTAGAGGATTCTATTTTTGTCACCAAATCTGCAAAATTTAAAACACTGACAAAATCAAGTGTGGGTGATACTGTAGAGAAAAGAGTACTCTCGCACTGTTGGAAAAAACATAATGAGGATGATCACATTGGGAGGTCCTCTGGCAGTCTATTAAAACTGCAAATGTGCATATCCTAGGACCCAGACTTTTCCTTTTCTACATCTCTACCTCAGGGAACCACTTTAATATGCATGCAAGAAGACTGGATAAGGAAACTAATTGAAGCATTATAATAACACAAAATTGAAAATGGCCTAAAGGTCCATTAATAATGGAATGGACAAATTGCTCAATACATTTATGTGATAGAATGCCATTCAAATCTATGTTCATAAGTATAGATGGATCTCAAAAACACAATGACAAGTTTCCAAACAATCTTTACAGTATGACACAAATTAGGTAAAATATACCAACAAACAATACAATACATTTACTAGGAGTACATGTGCATGTGTGCAAAGATATTTAAACAAAAATCTGGAAGGATAAGCACTAAACTCAAACAATAGTTTTCTCAATGCACAGGAGAGAAGATCAGCATTAAAAGTGCTGCATTAAAAGTGGTGCCCAACCCAACCAGTGTGGCTCAGTGGCTGAGCACTGACCTATGAACCAGGAGGTCATGGTTCAATTCCCTTTCGAGGCACATGCCCAGAAGGCAGCCAATCAATGATTATCTCTCATAATTCATGTTTCTATCTCTCTCTCCCTCTCCCTTACACTCTGAAATCAATAGAGTGTCCACCCCTGGCAGATGTAGCTCAATTGGCTGGATATCATCCCTGTGCAAAAAGAGGTTGCTGGTTCTATCTATTCCTGGTCAGGGCACCTGCTCTGTTTGAGGACTCAATCCCCAGTAGGGGGCGTGCAAGAGACAGCTGATGGATGTTGAGCTTTCACATCAATGTTTCTCTCTTCTTCCCTCTCTTTCTAAAAGTTCATTAAACTATTCTTAAAAAAAAAAAAAAAAAAAAGTGGTGGCCAAAGGAGAGTTTAGCTTTACCCATAATGTTCTGATTTTGTGAAAAAAAAATATATGTATGTATTATTCTATAATTAAAATAAATTCAATAAAAAGGGCATTCATAATGTAATAAATGAATAGCCAAGTTACAAAATCATATATTATTTAAAATTATTATATTTTGTAAGTTTGTGTGTATGTGTGTCTGTCTGTCTATTTGAAAGGGTATATACCAAACAGCTAACAGAAGTATATGGTTGTGGAATAGAATTGGGGTCTGGGGAAGGATAATATTATTAGTCTACTTGGACTGCCATAAAAAATACCATGAAGTGAGTGACTAACACAATAAATCTATTTCTCATAGTTCTGGAGGCTGGAAGTCCAAGATCCAGGTGCTGGCATATTTGATTTCTTGTGAGGCCTCTCTATCTGACTTGGAGATGGCTGCCTTCTTGCTATCTCCTCAGTAGCCTTTTCCCCAGAGTGTGTATGGGGAAGGGAGTTGCAGGGGGACTGAGCTCTAAGAACACTAATTCTATATGATTGAGCCCCACCCTTTGACCTCATTTAACCTTTGGAGGTATATCTCCAAATACAGTTACACTGAGGATTGGGGCTTCAACATATTAATTTTGAAGGGATGCAAACATTTGGTCCAGTCCATAGAGATACCTTATGTTGGTAAGAAAGTGTGGTGTGGATAATGTGGTTCTGACCCCAACTGTGTCATTTCAGAGCTGCAGGACCATGGAAAAGTCAACTTTAGTTTTTCCATGTGAAAAATCAGGATAATAGTAACATTATCCAATATGACACTTCCTGCATGCCTGGTACTCTTATTAGTACTTTATATAGATTAATTCACTTAGCCCTCACTTTAACCCTGTGGGATAGGATAATATTCCCTTTTTAGAGATGAGGAAACTGAGGTACAAAGAGGTTCAGTGACTTCCATTAAGTCACAATGCTAAAGCATCCAGAGACCACAATTATAAGTCATAACCAGTACTGTAAGTGTGTTATTGCTATTTTTACTTTATATAATATGTACAGATACATATAAGTTTTATATTCCTTGAATTTTTAAACTCAGAATATATATATACTGAATGGCCAGATTATTATGATCTCTGAACGCATAATAACCTGGCCACTCAGTGTATATCCTATATAATAAATGGCTAATATGTGAATTGTCCCCTCGACCAGGAGTTCAAACAGCAGGCAAGCAGACCAGCCAACCACCCATGTCCCCTCTCCCTGGCTAGGCTGGCTGCACCCCACCCATGCATGAATTCATCCACTGGGCCTCATATATACCGGTATATATATATTACACACACACACACACACACACACACACACACACACACACTGAGTGTATATGTAGTATTAGTTTCCTATTGCTGCAGTAACAAATTGCACAAGTTATGCTTTAAAAAATAAAAATCACGCTATAGCTATGGAGGTCAAAAGAGAAAAAAGGAGGTAGTGGGGGGCTGCATTACTTCTGGAGGCTTTAGAAAAGAATCATCTGCTTGTGCCTTCCAGCTTCTAGTGGCTTCCTTACATTCCTTGGCTCAGGATCTCTGCTTCGTTTTCAGAGTGTATCACTTTAACCTCTGGCTCCATCACCACATCTCCTTTTTCTGACTCTGACTCCTCCTTTGTCTCTGTTGTAAGCACTTTGTCATTATATCAGGCTCACCCAGATAATCTAAAATAATCTCCCAACTCAAGAACCTTAAATTAATCATATCTGCAAAGTCCTTTTGCCATCTAAGATAACATATTCATAGGTTCCAGAGATTAGGATGGGGTCATTTTTATACATCTTTATATATATACTGATTAACAGCAGATTTGCCTCTACAGTACTATATATATAAAGTATATTTCCATACTTATACTTTTTAATGGAATAAATCTGAGCTCAGGAATTGGTGAATTAATCAAGCTCACCAAGAGTGAGAAGGGGTGCAGAGTAAGAAAAAAAAGTGGTGACTCACTGGGCACAGCAGTCCCCTGCCCCCCACAGCACAGCAAATATTTGATTGGGGATAGCAGGACAACCTGAGGAGCCCATCCCCACCAGGGAGTCAGGCAAATAGATCTGGATAGGATCAAAGGGCCGCTTGCAACACTGGTCCCAAGGCTGGGTCTGCATCAATCCTGACACTGTTTTCTGACACCTCTTGCTCAGGATTTGGCAGTTTATCCTAAAATAGCTTTACTATAACCAACCTAAACACTGAGCCTTCTGCTCTGGGAAGGAAGAAAGCCTGGTGGTTTCTTTGAAAAAATCCTTGCATCTGGTGTTCAGCTGTAATAGCCTCAATGGGGCTACAAAGTTGATTCTGTTTCTTCTTGAAAACACTCCTCTCACAGTTCCATGCATTTTAATTTCCAATCAGCAATGCTTTGTCAAGGTACCACAGTGCCACTGAGTGACAAGTCTCAGTGGCTGAGACTTGTGAAGAGACCATCTGTAGTTCTGAGCTATGCACCCACTCACACCCCTTCTGCTGGGGTGCCCAGCTTGGCCCAGCTCCCACCATGTATAAGCCCCAACAGGATATCCCTTTGCTTTGACTTTCAGTCTCTGCCAGACTTTTTTCTAGTAGTTCAAGAGAAACATGTGGGAGCTTGGTAAATGTGCGCCACTCACAATGTTTTCCTCTAGCTGCATGAGGCAGGGAAATTTAGGCCCCACTAGGAGGGCATAGAGGGAAGGTAAAGGCCAGAGAAGCCAGTCTCCCTACATGTCCTGCTGCTGCCAATTGGTCAAGAGAGGGGCAAGTGACTCCTAAGGTGACTCTCATATGACAAAGAAGCTTTAAGCAGGCCAGTACAGTGTCTTTGTCACTAAACCTGTCACCACATCTTGATCAACTCACCTCTACTCAACTGAGTCTGAGTTTCCTTATTGGACCAATTTATAGAACAACGAACATCCCTGATAATAATCCATGCCACTGTCACATGCATTTCATATAGGTCATCATTAAGATTGTTTTCAGATTAAAGAGCCTACATTTTATTGAGATAGCTCTAAATTATGCATGAAAAAAAATGAACCTACACCATGATTTTTCAAATCAAAATTATTGAAATTAAAAAGTTTGCATGACTGAATTTTCTGGATTGGTCAAAAATGTGATTGTTTAAATATGTCTCTCATTCCTTCATTCTTATACAAATCTTTACAAGGAAGGGTGTCTTAAAAATTAACAAACAGTATATTATTTCTGGAGTCAACTTGAAATTCCTGTTTTGTAAGATACAACACACTTCTTAATACTCTAAGCCATATGGCTAAGGTTTTTTTTTCCCCTCATTTTAAATAGGATTTATAGTCATAAAATTTAACAAACTTTCACAGGACCTAAGATGTAGGAGCATTGAGAAGAGAAGGGATGACTATGAATTAAGAAAAAGGGATATTTATTGAGTATCTAATGATATTATGTATCAGGCACCATACCAGACTTTCTATAAGACAAAGGTTACCCCTAAATTTCAAAAGAGAAAACACTCTTAGACATGTTACATAAGTGACTCAGGTCACATAGCTAACTATGCAGATGTTGAGATTCACAGTGTCTCCAAATTTCATGCTAGTTTTCTTTATACCATCTCTGTAACATGTCAAAGCAAGGTACATTTTTAAATAATCACAGAGAAGAGGGTGTTAGATGTGATCATAAAATCTGCAAGTGAGCAATATGAAAGACTATCACAAAGTCAGGTTTAGTTCATTATAACTGAGCTTCAGTTCTCTCAACATTTAACTGAACATGTATGAGTGCATTACCCAAGGGACAAAGTCCAAACTTATGAGCATATTCTTGGAATTTGGCCATGGAAGCCAGGTCAAGATTCCATTTTCTCCCCAAAATGCCCAGAGGTCCTTTATGCCTCCCAGAAGTCTCTAGGTAGCTGGGAGTGGGTCTGGGTCCTTGTCCCCACTCAGCAGGAAGCAGAGTATCAACTATGCAACCTCTAAAAACAAGCCCTCTGCTCCTGCCCAAGTTGTATAAATGCTCTTGAGATACCAAATGGAGGCAAACTCAGCATATATTCTTGGGAAACCCAAATGTGTGTACCAAGCCACAAACCTAGTTATTTGCCTGATGCAGTTATCATAGACTGAATGTTTGCATTAACCCCAAATTCATATGTTGAAGCCATAACCCCAACATGGTGGTATTTGGAAATGGGGCCTTTGGAAGTTGATTACAGTTAGAGTAAGTCATGAGGGTGGAGCACTCACGGATGGCCTTAAAAGAAGAGGAAGAGGGGAGGTATCTCTACTGTCAGGCACTGAGAAAAGACCATGTGATGATGGAGTGAGAAGGTGGCCATCTGCAAGCCAGGAACAGAGCTCTTGCCAAGAACCAAATTGACCGGCACTTTGATCATGGACTTTCTAGTCTCTAAAACTATGAGAAAGAAATATCTGTAGTTTAAGTCACCCAGTCTATGGTATTTTGTGTATGGCAATCAGAACAAACTAATACAGCAGGTGACCCAGGGAAAAGTTCATGCATACAAAGGAAAGATAGGAAGGAAAGTAGCAGAGTAACCCAGTCCGCTTGCTCGCCTCAAGGCTCACCTAGCTCAGGTTACCCAAACTCACATCCACAAGCAGCTTACTCAAGTAAACACACTTCTCTCTCCAAAGCAGAGCTTCCCTGCTGCCATGCCAGACTTTTTGCTCTCCCTGAAGCCAAATTCAGACCTTCCCACACTCTTCCCAGACATCTCCACCATTTCTCAGAAAGGAGCAGAGACATCTACATCTGGCCAGCAGCACTTACTACTTTAAATGCAACTTCAGGGTCTCTCACAGAAGAAAGCTTGTCTTCCCCAGGGACTCCTGTCTCCACTCTCACTCCCTCTAAATCATTATCCACGGTGCTGCCAAGGGTTCTGTCTAGAACAAAAATCTGATCTTGTGGCTCCTCTACTTAAAAGCCTTTGGATGAATGCTCACTGTATTTAGGGTAAAATCTAAACTCCTTCATTCTACTGCTCCTGTCCTCTTCCTGGGACTGTGACTGACCACTCACCACATGTACCCTACAGTATACATCTCACATCTAGAAGTTCTCCCAAAGGTACAAACTTGATAGTACTGTACCATTGTCTGTGCCCATACCTCTGCCTGGGAAAATCCTGTGCCCTCCCTGCCCCCATCTTCATCAAGTGGGAGATCCTTACTGGTCCTTTAAGAATCAGCTTCACTTCTTTGAGAAGTATTCTGGGACCTACCTATTAGTTGCCTTTCTTCTATATGCCCACGTATCACATGCTTGCCATTAATATAATCACAAACTTCTGTATGTTTACACCCTTCATCTTTAAGTCAGGGCAATAATTAGTTTTTATTTGTAGCCTCGCTCCTTGATCAGTGCAGAGCCTGGCACATAGTAGGTACTCAATATATGGTCTTTGAAAGAATGAATGAATGACCTGTGATGCCTGAGATAATGCACAATCTTACCACTATGACAATTCCTTTCCCTGAATATAGACCATGATCTGGTTAACATTATATTAAGATCTCTTGTATATCCCCTCAAATCCATGAACAATGGTCTAAGTTTGTACTGTCCAATATGGTAACAGCTAGCGACATGTGGTATTTAAGTTACATCATATTAAATAAATTAAAATTTCCGTGGTCACACAGCCATTATTGACTATCCTATTGGACATTGCAGATACAGAACATTTCTATTATCACAGAAAGTTCTATTAGATAGTGTGGGTCTAAGACAAGCATATGAATTGGGGATATAAATCAGAGAATATATATATCTTTGTCCTAAGGAGATCAAAATCTAACCTAGTTGATTCTGGTTCATCAGAAATTAGCCAAGCATTTCTTGTCTCACCTATGACTCCGAATATTCATTTTTTGTGTATATAAATTATTTCTCTATCATGATAAAGTAAACAATCATTTTTAAATTTCTTGCTCCTTAAAATGATATTTTTTTTTTATAATTGTCATATGGCTCACTGATTTACAAGAGTGTTAAGAGACTTAATTAATGTTTGTTTGGAGTTTGGCTGTCAAGGTTGTTATTAGAGGATCCATGGAGATTCTGTTGGTAACAAAAAATTTAGTGGAAAACCCTAACTTATTCAAATAAAGGCACCCAAATAATAATAATTCTCTAGTCAGATATACTTTATCACTTATTTTTATCAAGTATTTACTGAGCATGCACCATGTTTGGTAATGAATTGCAGAAAGAAAACATGGTTCCTGCTTGTCATTACTTGTCATTACTTCTTAGTAATGACATCCCTGAAAATGAAACTTAAAGGAGATGAACTTGAGATGTGGAAGATATTGACTGGTGGTTCAGGCTGTCCCTGACTTAATAGGATCACCATAACCCTGATTGTTAGCTGTGTGGGTCCAAAACTGAATTATGCCCATATACCCAAAAGAGATGGATATCTTCTTCTTCATCATCATCATCATCATCATCATCATTATCATTGCATCATAATGACAATCACTAACACTTAGATGGAATTACTACTCTAAGTCATCAATCATATACATATATGAATTATTTGCCAAAACCTACCATTAATTTTTGCATCTCTTCCATAATCAGTGTGTCTTGGGAACCTGCTTTAGAAGCCCAGAGGCTGTAGTGAACATCCATGGGATATCTAGCACTCCCAATATACATAGTTCCTAGTGTAGCTTCTGAATTATTTCATTCACTTCACCTTCTATACACTTGGGATTGATCCTGGATGTATAGATGACCCAAATGGGCCATAAGCCTCCTCCCAGGGATATCTGACCTGGGGCAAGAGAAAGGACAGTGACTCTTTTTTTCCAATGGTGAAGGCTATAAGGTAAAAACTCAGAATCTAGTCTGTCCATTTTCTCTACCATTTGAAGAAAGTGTGTTGGAAAGAGATAGAAGCCAGCAATGTGGGAAAGGCAGGGAAAGTCTTAGCCAGGTTCAAGCTCCTGATCCTCTGGTGCTTTCAGTTTAATCTCATCTCAGATGCTCCTATCAGTGTACGGTCATCTCTTCCTTGGATTCCAGGCCAGTAAATATCCCTTTTTCACCATAGGTTGTTCAAGTTAAATTTCTTTCACTTGCAATAAAAAATGTTCTGATTAACACAGTTGCCTTCAGACTAGGGCCCAAACCCCTTGGCACAGAGCAAAGGCCCTACTTGACCTGGGTCTCACCTTCCTCACCAGTGTCATCTCCAGCCGTTTTCCCTGTCTCCGTGCCCAGAACACCATGCTCAATCTCTTCTCTGGATTTTCTCGCATAACTCTCTGTATTTTCTGCCCAATCAAAAGCTCAAGGATGATAGGAGCTGCATCTGTTTTTTATTCACCTCTTTATTTCCAGAGATTAACCAAGTGTCTGTCCTATATCGTGTGCTCAGTAAATATGGAATAAATTCATGAGTCAGTTCATCAACAGATACTGAAGAGTCCTGAGGAACTTTGCACCCAAACACTTGTGAGCGCCTGTGAAACATCCCTGCCCGCATTTCTCTAGGTCAAGAATACTCTGTCTTCCTGATTTTCAGACCTGCTTCCCTGGACAATGCAAAGACAAATCTTGCCATCAGGGACTTCCCCTGCAAGCTCATTGCAAATCTCCTTCAATCATCAACCCATGGTTAGGTTTCAGCTGCAGCCAAGTTATGTATACGAATATGCGAGATTCGCCAGCTTGAGTGAGGCTTGATGGAATGGGTTCTCCTAAACTCCTTTTTACTGACTGCTTTTTACTAACTTCCCATTTTATGAACTCTTGGGATGTTTTTACAGAGTGCTGATCTCATTCTATGACATTTGTATTCTTCCTCATTTATAGGAATCTCTTTCACGACCCACGTGGAAAGAGTTCTAATTCAGGGTTCGGGTTCCGGAGAAGGGCCCCACACAAATGAAGAGACTTGAGACTTGAAGAAATTCAATTTGGCGAAATGGGGGGCCAGGCCATAGTCCAACTCTAGTAGGAGAACTACTCCTGCTCTGGCCCTGCCATCCCCTTTTATTAAGGCTTTGGGAAAATATCTTAGGCAACATAAACAGAAATTTACATGTAGCCCTTAGGCAGGAAATAACAGAAACTTACACGGGACAAACAAGGTGGAGGCTGCTTCAGCTAACAATGTCTTAACTAAAGGGTGAGTGGTTAGAGCAATTAAGGTTGTTGACCAGCCTTCCTGGCTTCTTGTCAACATCTCTTTTTTAGTGAAACTGATTTGTTTCCGGCACTCATTTCACTCCTTTGACTTAAAGCTCTAGGGTTTCCATTCCCATCATTTAAATAACTACACCAGCACAGCAACCACAGCTTCAGTGACAGGGCCAGTACCATCACCTTGGTGGCAGTAGCAACAGCAAACTCACAGTGGGGTGGAGAATAACTGTTCTTTAAGATTTTTTGCTCTTCTTCATCATTTACATCCACACAGTCCCCTTTTACCAGCTCCCCGTCCTCTTCCTGCCCTGCCCTCTCTTCACTTCCCTGTGCTCTCAAGATCTCTGCTAACATGGTATCGGAGACTGCTGGTATCAAGATAGGAGAGAACAAGAAGAACAAAGAGCCGAAACTGGTTTGGCTCAGTGGATAGAGCGACGGTCTGTGGACTGAAGGGTCCCAGGTTCGATTCCTGTCAAGGGCATGTACCTTGGTTGCGGGCACATCCCCAGTAGGGGGTGTGCAGGAGGCAGCTGGTCATGTTTCTCTCTCATCGATATTTCTAGCTCTCTATCCCTCTCCATTCTTCTCTGTAAGAAATCAATAAAATATATTTTAGAAGAAGAAGAAGAAGAAGAAGAAGAAGAAGAAGAAGAAGAAGGAGAAGGAGAAGGAGGAGGAGGAGGAGGAGGAGGAGGAGGAGGAGGAGGAGGAGGAGGAGAAGAAGAAGAAGAAGAAGAAGAAGAAGAAGAAGAAGAAGAAGAAGAAGAAGAAGAAGAAGAAGAAGAAAGGGAGGTTACAAAGAGGAAAAAGTGCTTGAACATCTCCTTCTGTCCCCACTCAAGTGCTCTCTTTCCCTGGGTCCCAATCTTTTCCCCTTATTGCCCTCCTCTTCCCTCCCCGCCCCCCCCCCCCCCCCCCCCGTCCTCCTTAAACAGGATGGCACCTGAATCTGTCTTTCCTGGCTCTCCCACTTTGATTACAGAGTCCCCAGTTTTGCCATTGATAGTGTGGAGCCCTAGGCTGGCTCCACTCCTCATTACTCTTCTCACTGCAATTCATTTCCCTGTGATTTGGAGACAATTAGGATGCCAACAAACAGCTGGCCTAGCCCTATTGGGCAGTTACATAACCACAAACGTGTGTGTGTGTGTGTGTGTGTGTGTGTGTGTGTGTGTGCGCGCACTGCCCCATCAGAAGCAAGTGAGATGCTAATTAGGAGTGTTAATTACAAAGTGAGAGTCACCCCAGAATGACCCCTCACTGCATTTTACCCACTGTTGGAGAGAAGCCAAGCACTGCAGTCTTAGCTGCAAACACCAAATAACTGAGAATTGTCCAGCCCTGTTTGTGGGGGCAGAAAAGCATGGAGAGGGGCCTAGCTCTCTATATGGCCTGTCTCTGGGAACCTTGTGGCATAATCCCCCAAGGTCACTCCAACAGCAGAAGAGTCATAGGTTCTATACTCTTTGACCTGCTTATTATGCTCTTCTTTATGTTCCCAGAATGACTCTTGGCTTTGAGTCCCCATTTCTGTTTCCTGCTTCAAGACACTACGATACACCCCAGGGATGTCTTTGCTGATGTTCCATTCTCCCACACCTCTTAGTGAATCTCGCCCTGACGAACCACCAACCACTCATACTGAGCATCACGGGGAAAATGGCATAAGAGAATGTCCAGCCAATACCACCTGTGGACTCTCAGCCAGATCTTGTTCAACAAGCCCTATCTGTGTTGCCTAAAGTTCTCCCTTTCACACCTTTCTATAAAAACCTAGTGAGAGCAGCTTCTTTGATATCTTACTTTCTCCCTCTTCAAACTGCCATTTTTGTGTCAAGCATCACTTTTGATGACATAAATGAGAAGACAAGTGTCAACATCAGAAATTGGGAGAAAAACTTTATTCTGAGAATAAGATGAATGGAGCATGTGGCTCCGAGTTAAGGCTGCATTGCAAGTCCACTTTGTAATAAGGAGCAATTCTGATGTTTGCAGGAATCCACCTGGCCTTGGCTCCTATTTGCATCTTTTGTCGTGTGGGTAGTAAAATTCTTCTTCTCCAGTTCATTTCTGTCCATTCCATTCTCACACATGGGCCAAATTAGGATACTCTCTACACTAATTAGAAGCTTTACTTCTTTCTTGTCCTCCAAAGCTAACCCATCCTCCAAAGTGTTTGCTACTTTTATGATTGAATAATAACATAGCAATAAATGTTTTCAGATTTATTATCATAAGATTGTGCCTATTTTTTTGTCTAAATGCCAAAAAATGTACCTTTCTAAAATACTAGAAATGTGATCTACTCTCAGGAGTCTGATGGTCCAGCCAAATTCCCCCCTCACTCCTCATTTTCAGTTTACAATATGGACTTAGTCCCTTCTCCCTCAAGACAACCTCTGACCTTGCAAGAAAATTATTTATATATTTCAGTTACCTATAATTCAAACCCTTTTGTTTGTGGGAAGTTAAATCAATATGAAACAGTTTTAGGGCTAAGGACCAGCAAGTGTATAGTACAAGATAGGGCGTGGCAGAGAATGAGGCTGACGGGGAAGCCCAGACCAAATAATGAAGGCTAAAAGCTTTGTACCCTGTCTTGTAGACAAGCAGCAACACTTAACATTTTTTCTGTAGCCAAATGCTGATACTGTTCAGATGCACACTGCCAAAGGAATATGCAGATTTACACACAATTCCCCGACTAGTAGCTATAAATTCCCCTTCCATTCCCCATCAAGGAGCACCTCACCATGCAAGTGATTTAGGGAAATGTTACTGTAGAAATAAACATGTAGCTGCTATATATTCAACAGATAAATCACCCACAATCTTCCAGACTTTAACTTTTATTTTTTAACAAGTTTCTGACAACATGCATTGATTTTTGTCTGAGTTTTGTTGTTGTTGTTATTGTTGTTGTTGTTGTTGTTGTTTTTACTTAGGTACTCCTCAAATACCTAACCTAGAATAGTAACTAGCACATAGTAGATGCTCATTAAATATGTGTTGAATAGATAGATGGATGAATCAGCCTTGTAACTGATGTGACAAACTGGTATGTTACAACAGAGGCTGAGATCCACTATGGCTGGAAAGCACTGCTACTGAAGGCTCTTAAGTGAAGGGCTGATAGAATCACATGCGTGCTTTTGAAAGATCACCCTGCCTGCTATGTGAAGGATGAGCAGCAGAGTGAGAGCCCAGCAGCAGGGATGATGCAGTGATGCATATAGGAAATGATGAGTTCCCGAACCATGACAGTAGTGAGGGGCTGAAGAGGAAGGAATGCACTCAAGAAATATTTAATAGACCTGAACAAAACTTAAAGAATCTCTCTTCCATATGAACAGGATCAATTACACAGGCCAGAGCCAAGGACCATGGATGTTCATCATACTGAAATCATAGTGGCAAAGCCCAGACCCCATTATATGTAGGCAGAGTAAGAAGTTACCTCCATATTACAATGTCAGAAACATGTGGAGAAACTATAACCCAAAAATATATATGCCACCCACTGTCTAAAATTTCACCATTAAAGCAGCATTCCTTGGTTTTAATCCTTGCCTCTCCAGATAACTTTAAAACATATCACTATACATGAAAAAGGGGAAAAGTATTGAGTGCAAACATTGAATCCTCATAATAACCTTGTGATTTTAACATTGCTAAAAGAACAATGAAGCACAGTTAATAAATGGTGAAGTTAGTATTTGAACCCAGATTTTATTTTTTTCTCTAGTGAATCCTGATTGATACCATCATCATTATTGTTACTATCCCTATTTCTATTTTGTTCCTCTTACAAATATGAGAGTAGTAGACCTAAGGGAATAGGAAGTGGTGGAGGCTCTGAGGGTTATGTATGATACAAACAAGATAGAATAAATTCATATATATATATAATGCATATATATATGCATAATATGCAAATCAATCGGAAGGTAGGAAGACCAGTCAGCTATGACACACACTGACCACTTGGGGCAGAAAATGCAGGAGCTGTCCCCAGCCCACAGGCCCTATCAGGTGATCGGGGCCTGCCAGCCAACCTTTTGGCCTCTCCCTCTGGCTGGCAGGCTCGGATACCCCAATGGAGAACTGGGAACAGGAGAAGAATGGCAGTTGCCCCACACACAGAGGGCAACTGGTGGTGGCAGTGGCAGAGAGTGGAGCTGGCTGCCAGCAGCTGGGGAAGATTGGTCCTGATTGCAGGCCAGGCCTAGGAACCCTACTCATTCACAAATTTCTTGTGCTGGGCCTCTAATAGATAATAAATATGTACACCCTCACAACTTCCCCTAAGACTACACATTAGTGCAGGCCTGGATTGGAAAGTAGCCAGCTATAATCAGGCCACTCTTTAGACACTCAGACACAACTTTATTATTGTTGCTGTTATTAAAACTTTATAGGATCTCTGAAGACTTTTTGAATGAACTACAAAAATTCAGAGGAAATGAAATCTCATTTTTATAAAAGTAAATGTTCTAGTTTTTCTTTAAGAACTAAAATTGAATCAATTAACAATTTTAGTAGATTTTTTTTTTTTACTTAACCACCATTTACTGATTGCCTACTGTGTGCTACCCTCTAGCAGAGCTTCACAATTGCTCCATGATGTGGGAGTCATATTCTCGCCTGAAGCCCACAGAGGATGTGACCGGACCAAAGTCATGAGCTGCGATTGCTACTGGGGTGTCCTGGATACAATAGGCAGGCTCTTCTTCACTGTGCTCTTCTGAAAGTGCTTCTATTTATTATTTTCTTGGAGTTATCAACAACTTCATGCATAAATGACATCTTTGTAAGCATCAGGGAAAAAGAAGCCATATGCCAGGAATAGCAAATTCAATTGTCTACTGGGCCAAGGCAGATGCTGTTAATGAGTGAACAAGCCTGAAAAATTGGGAGTCTCAGGGACTGTGGCAAACTGGGAGCACCTTCTTCTAAGGAAGGTAATCCCTTCGTCTGCACATGACTGCCACTCCTGGGATTGTAGACCATGTGACCAGACCTTCTGCTCTATGAAGGAATCAAGAAATCTAGATTTGCATGTGAGTTCTCTCAAGTTTTACAAGTCTACAACAAAATTCAGATAGTCTTTTTTTTATTTTTTCAGATATTCTTAAAAATATTGTGTGCCAACATCATATGAAATTAACAAAATGGGTATGTGGACAGAATCCAGGCTACACGCTGCCAGTTTCTGACCTCTGCTATACAGAGCACTGAAGTGTTATTTATGATATCGAATAATTTTAAACAATCTTAGTGTCCAGTAATGTGGGTTGGCTCAGATATCCGTGATACAGCCATTTGATTGAAGTGTTAAAGCCTTTAATAGTCATCAGTCTGAAAACCATGTAGCATACTAAAAAATTCTTAGGATAAACAGCAGGGTAACAAGATTCTGATATGACATTAAATTTGAAAATAAAACTGCAAAATAATACCCAGTCAAATGTTTTATATCTTGAACTGAGGGGTGGTTACAAAAGTGAACACATGTGAAAAATCATCAAGCTGTACTGATATGGGCACTTCACAGCACACATGTCATGCCTCAATAAAAAATTAATGATGCCTGGATATGACTACCATTGTGCACATTTTTGTATGAATATGAACAAGAATTTTAAGGAAGCATTGGCAAAGACAACAATTTGTGCTGGTTATGGGATAATAGAAGACTCTTTTTATCCTTTTCTATATGTTAATTTATATTACTGTTACTGTCATACGGTATTTCTTTGGGGAGGAAATGCCTCAAAAATACATTAGCTAAAAAGAGTAAGTATAGAGTGTGGTGAAAAATAAATAAATCAGTAAGTAACTACCTTTCCATTTCAATGCAGATTGAAAGCCCAAAAGAGGAATTCACTATTTATTGTTTGATCTAGGTTATTCTCCACCCCTTCCTAACTATAGGTATCAAGGCCCCCACCTGTTGCCTCAGCTCCATCTCTGCACAGGTCAGAAGGGAAACTGGGAGCCCCAGCCTTGTGAGGTAAGAGACATGATGCTGCTGCCCATGAGCTCTGAGACTGGAAATCTTCCAGAAAGACAAGACACCTTTGTGCCCTTGAGCTACCACTGCTCCTCCCCATCATTCAGGATGCTTTCTGCTGCAAGTAATGGAAAATCCAGCCAAACGGCTTAAAGACTGGGGAAATTTGCCAAATCCGGTTTGGCTCAGTGGATAGAGTGTCAGCCTTTGGACTGAAAAATCCCAGGTTCCATCCCGGTCAAGGGCATGTACCTTGGTTGCGGGCACATCCCCAGTGGGGGTGCGCAGGAGGCAGCTGATCGATTTCGCTCTGTCATCGATGTTTCTAACTCTCTATTCCCCCTACCTTCCTCTCTGTAAAAAATAAATAAAATATATTTTAAAAATAAAATAAAAATAAAAAGACGGGGGAAGTTCTTTATATCAGTTCCAGATAGGCTGGGCTGGGACGCACTGCATCAGCAACTCAGTGATGTCCGCATGGGCTCAGGCTCTTTCCATCACCTGCCTTCCCATGGCTGTCCCCTCCCGTGTATAGCAGCAGTAGTAAGAGATACTAGCAGTCAGAGAACAAGTCCTTGGTTCACATTCAGCAAAAGAGTGTTATTGTTCCCCCTTGTGGTTATCTCCTTAAGAGGAAGGTGATTCTTCCCCAAGTCTCTACTGGACTTCTCATGTCTCAAAAATAGACAGCACTGAATCACATGACCATTAATCGATGAATTTGACAATTATCCCCAGAAAATAGGATGATGACATTCCATAAACAACTTGGACAAAACATCTGGATTATGGCTCATATGAAGTGTCAGCTCTAACATCCTTGATACCCCTCCTCAATTTTATCTCCTAAAATATATCTTAAAAGTGTTTACCTCATTGGTTTCCAAATTGCCATAATCTCTTGCCTGGACTATAACAAGAGCCTTTTATGTAATCAGACCACAAGTTCCTGACAGGTAAGGACTACCATTGCATACCCAGCTCAATCAAAAAACCTGAGTCGCTCTGCCTAATAAAGCGTAGAAATTAGAGGTCAGGACAGGGAGAGAAAAATGAGCTAGAAATGGAAGGAATGTTTATTTTGGTATTGAACTGTGCTTCTTTGCATGGGACACTGCTCTAAGATTAGACTGTGGTGTGTGGTACTGTGGCTTATATGCGGATTATAACATGATTCTCAGAACTAAATGTACTTAGTAATTAGTTCCTCCAGAAAATGCCAAGTTTAAATCTCAGAAAGAACCTCCTGCTAAGGCAAAACACACACACACACACACACACACACACACACACACACACAAGAAAGCCATTCATTCATCCAATACATTTTTGAGGACTTACTCCACCCAAGGCACTGTGCTCGACCCTGGAGATACAAAGGTGAATGAGACTGACACAGTCTCTGCTCTCTCAGAGCCAACAGTGCAGCAGGAAAGGCAGTCATTAAACAACTAATTACAGACTAAGTATATAATTGCAGTTTTGACAAATGCTATTAATGGGAAAATATAGGAGCCTCAGACCATATATAAATGGTTAAGGTGAGAGGTGTGAAATCAGAAAACGATTCCCCGAGGAAGTGACATTTAAACTGAATGGAGTTTGGTTCTGAGAAAAAAATAAGGGTTTTCAAGGCTGAGGAAACTGTGTACCAAGACGCTGGGCTGAAAGAAGCGGGGGAGAATGAAAAGTCAGTGTGTCCGGAACAGCGAGAGTAATGTGGAGCAGGGCCAGACGAGCTGGAGGAGCAGGTAGGCCAGAGGACCTTTGCACTAGAGGTTTAAGCAAGTGATATGACACGTAGGACAGAAGATGACATGACAAATAGTAGGGAAGAGACAGTCAGAAACAAAGATAGATAAGGTGTTCCCAGAATTCTGGAAGAAATGGGGCAGTGGCTGGAGCACCTATTAATCTGTTTGTTTTGTCTAATTTACCTTCCCACTTGGCTGCCCAGCACAGTCACCAGAAAGCCACTGGTCTCAGGGAGCAGCACAGTGCTCTCTTTCTAGTGCCGATGGCGCTGATGGAGCCCACATGCAGGTTGGACATGCTCCCAGGTACCTGGGATGTGGGTCTCCCCCTGGCCCTGGCCCTGTGGTCAGCCTCCTTCTTACCCTAAGCTTTTGCATTCTAAACAGGAGCCTTGACCACTGCTCCAGCCTGGGCCCTGCAGAGGGGTTAATTTACCTGTTAATTTTCCACATGAGGTAATATGTACTACGAAGCACAGATGAAAAGCAAGACAGCCACACTGTCTCCAGCTGAGAAAACACGTACACTAAATTACTCTAGGTGACCCAAGCAGCCACTGGGCCCCTATGTCCATCTATCCTGATTTGTAGAAAGTTGTCCTCCTGAAGCATGCCGCCCCCAAGAGTGCCGCTGCACCCCAGTGAGATACTAATGGCCCAGGGAGAAGGAGAGCCAGGATTAATAGCTGAGCATCCCAGGGCGGGCAGGCGGCATGTACTACACAGCATGGGTGACAAGGCCTGCTGGGCCTGCACTACTGCTCAGCAGCAGCCATAGCAATGCCTGAGGTCTGTCAGGCTAATACCTGGGATTCCAAGACCACCCTCCTTTCCACGTCACCTGATATCTCAGCTGATTCATTCCTTGAATTATTCATGCATTTCACAAACATATACATGAGTATCAGATACTCTGCTTGGTTCAGAGGAGAGAAAAAGAAAAAGATCCCCACATACCTTATATTGGAGATTACAGGGTGGGGCAGGAGGGAGCAATCTGAGTCTAAGTCCCAGAACTTTCTTTTGATAGAAATGTGACCCCAGGCCAGCTATATAACCTCTCTGTGCTTTAGGTTCCTCACCTGTGCAATGGAGACAATATTTTCCAAAGTGGTCATAAAGGGATCTAGCTGGTTTGGTTCAGTGGATAGAGTGTTGGCTTGTGGACTGAAGGGTCCCAGGTTCGATTCTC
The DNA here is from genome assembly GCF_964339955.1 of Pipistrellus hanaki. Classification (NCBI taxonomy): domain Eukaryota; kingdom Metazoa; phylum Chordata; class Mammalia; order Chiroptera; family Vespertilionidae; genus Pipistrellus; species Pipistrellus hanaki. The sequence continues at coordinate 49,765,399 of NC_140511.1, forward strand.
ATCAAGGGCACATACCCAGATAGTGGGCTCCATCCCCATTGGGCATTGGGGGGGGAGGCGTGTGGGACATGCAGGAGGCAGCTGGTCAATGATTCTCTCTCATCATTGATGTTTCTATCTCTCCCTCTCCCTTCCTCTCTCTGAAATCAATTTTAAAAAACAACAACGAAGTGGTCATAAGGGCACATGTATATAAATAAAATTACATTTCCATGCACTTGCTTATCACTGCATCACACAAAATACATTGCACGATTGTCACCAGATGTGGAGATTATAATTGAGATGGTCTCCTTTATAAGCTATGGGAAAAGGTCACATATTGTGTAACTCCATTTAATAGGAAATACTCATGGATTGTAGACTAATCCATAAAGACAGAAAGCAGGCAAGTGGTTGCCAGGGGCTAAGGGGATGGGAGAATGAGAAGTAACTCGAATGGGTACAGCGATTTTTTCTGGGGTGATAAAAACGTTCTGGAGTTAGATCATGGTAATGGTCACACAACTCTCTGAATATTCTAAAACCACTGAATTGTATACTTTAAAGGGATGAACATTATGGCCTGTAAATTGTATCTCAATACAGCTATTATTTTAAATATGTGTGTATGCCATGTGACATATATAAAATTCACTTTGGAGCCATCTCAGGAGGAAATACATGTAACATGAACCATGAGACCAGGGTAAGAATGACCAGTATGGGACTTGCAGGTGTTAGTATGCAATTATGATGCTTCACACATAAGCAGCCCCTCTCAGATTGGACCAGCCACATTTCAAGTGTCAGTAGCCTCCTGTGGCTAATGCTATCAAAAAGGACAGCACAGTTTTCAAAGAAAGAAGAATAAGGAAGGAGACACAGCCAGTAATGGAAATGTCCTGGGAACTGGCTATGCTACACAATTCAGCCTAATTCCACCCCCCAAAGTCCTGTAAAGGAGATGGCTCTAGCTCCATTTTGACATCCAAGCAAACTGAGGCTTTCAGAGGTTAATCCAACTTAAGGAAAGGAAGTTCTGTGTTCAAGTTGAGATAGAAGGACTCTAAGAAGAGGGGATAACTAAAAAAAAAAAATTTTAAAGGGGGGGGGGGCAGGTAATGATGATCAGAGGAAGGTCCCAGAGGATGTGTGGGGAAGGTCACTTAAGACAGACAAAATCACCGAAGCCAGTTTGGCTCAGTGGTAGAGCATCGGTCTGTGGACTGAAAGGTCCCAGGTTCGATTCCAGTCAAGGGTATGTACATTGGTTGCAGGCACATCCCCGGTAGGGGTGTGCAAGAGGCAGCTGGTTGATGTTTCTCTCTCATCGACGTTTCTAGCTCTCTATCTCTCTCCCTTCCTCTCTGTAAAAAATCAATAAAAATATATTAAAAAAAAAAAAAAAAGACAGACAAAAATCCCACAGGATAGTTTCACTTTGTGGAATTCTCCCATGCAGAACCATAAGGGTGCATAGAAGGTCACTCCATTATCAGCTGGGGTCAACTTGAACATGAGCAAGAAACAGAAATGTATCTCCTCTCAGCAGAAGCTGAGATCCCTTCTGCAATGGTTTGTAATGATGACAGAAAGCAGCCCAGCCATTCACTCAGCACCTCCCAGCTGCCTTCTCCCCCTGACCTTACCACTGCTCCCACTCCACTCCCCAAAAGCAGCACCAGTCCTGGCTTCTTTCTCTTCTTCCCCTCCCCGCTTCTATCCCCCCCTCCCCCCCTTTTTTTTTCTCTCCTCGCCTTTGCATCGTTGGCTTTCTCGTCTATACAATTCTTTATTTCCAAGCCTCTTTCCCCTCCATCTTCATAAATAATCCAGCAGAGGCACTTTCAGCAGCTCCTCTTTCATAGGCGTAATGAAAGTGGGCCTCTCTGAGATGTCTCCTCCCTGAATCATTCATCGGATAAGGTAACTGGGAGAGAGGGTGACGTAGCACCCACTCCTTCTGTGGCATTTTCTCTTCAGACATGAACAGGGATGTCTGTCTGAAGATGTGATGGACTCCATCAGGCACAGCTATTGCCCCTGCCCCTGTCACACCCTCACCTCTGTTTCTGGCAATTGCCATTCCATTCTGTGTTCCTGTAAATTTTACTACTTTAAATTCCTCATATAAGTTCTATCACATAGTGTTTGTCCTGTGTCTAGCTTATTTCACTTAGTGTAATGTCCTCCAGGTTCATTCACATTGTTGCAAATAGCAAGATTTCCTTCCTTTTTAAGGCTGAATAATATTCCATTGTATGTATAAACCACATTTTCTTTACCCATTTATCCACTGGTGGACATTTAGGTTGCTTCCATGTCTTGACTATTGTGAATAATTCTGCAGTGAACATGGGATTACAGAAAACTCTGAGATCCTGATTGAAATTTCACTTTTGTATACCCAAAAGTGGGGTTGCTGGATTTCATAGAACTCTCTATTTTAAAATATATATATATATATATATTATTGATTTCAGAGAGGAAGGGAGAGGGAGAGAGATATAGAAATATCAATGATGAGAGGGTATCATTGATCAGCTACCTCCTACACACCCCCTATTAGGGATCAAGCCCAAAACCCAGCATGTGTCCTGACTGGGAATAGAACTGTGACCTCCTGGTTTATAGGTTGACGCTCAACCACTGAGCAACACTAGCTGGCCTGTCTTTTTAATGTTTTGAGGAACATTCATACTGTTTTTGCAAAGTAGCTGCACCAATTTGCATTCCTACCAACAATGTGCAATGGTTTCCTTTCCTCTATATCCCTAAAACACATATTTTGGGGTGTTTTTTTTATAATAGCCATCCTAACAAGAATAGGGTGATATCACATTGTGATTTTGATTTGCATTTGATAGTGATGTTGAGCACCTTTTCATTTACCTGTTGGCATTTGTATGTCTTCTCTGGACAATTATCTATTCTGTTCCCCCGCCTCTCTCCCCCGCCTCCCCCATTTCAGCTTATTTCTTTTTCTGATATTGAGTTTTAGAAGTTCCTTATGTATATATTTTGGATATTAACCCCTTGTCAGATATATGGATTACAGATATTTTCTCCCAATCCATAACATGCCTTTTCATTTTGCTGACTGTTTCCTTTGCTCTGCAGAAACTTTCTAGTTTGATGTAATCCCATTTGTTTATTTTTGTTTTGATTGCCTGTGCTTTTGATGTCACGAACAAGAAATCATTGCTAAAACCAATGTTATGAAGCTTTTTGCCTACATTTCCTTCTAGTTTTATAGTTTGAGGTCTTACACTTACGTCTTTATTCCATTTTGAGTTGATTTTTGTGTATGGTGTAAGCTAAGGGTCTGATTTCATTCTTTTGCATGCAGATATCTAGTTTTCCCAAGACCATTTATTAAAGAAAGTATCCCTTCCCTATTGTGCATTCTTAGCATCTTCGTTGAATTTCAGTTGACTTGTTTATGCATGGGTTTATTTCTGGGCTCTCCATTCTCCTTCATTGGTCTATATATCTATATTAGTAGCATACTATATTAATGACTATATCTTTGTAATATATTTTTAAATCAGAAAGTGTGATACTTCCAGCTTTGTTGTTCTTATGTAAAACTACTTTAGCTATTCAGAGTCTTTTATGGTTCCATAGTAAATTTAGAATTGTGGGTTTTTTATATATATTCCTGTAAAAAAAAAAATGCCATTAGATAGGGATTGCATTGAATCTATAGATCATTTTGGGTAGTATAGCTATTTTAACAATATTCTTCCCACTCATAAACAATAAACAGAGGATGTTTTTTACCTATCTGTGTCCTCTTTAATTTTTTCATCAGTACTTTACAGTTTTCAGTGTACAAATCTTCTATCTCTCCAGCATTAAATTTATTCCTGACTGTTTTATTCTTTTTCATGCTATTGTAAATGGGATTTCATGCTATTGTAAATTTCTTTTTTTTTTTTTCTTTTGGTTAGTTCATTGTTAGTGTATAGAAACACAACTGATTTTTTCCATTTGTTTATTTATTCAAGCTTTATTAGTCAATATAACATGCATCGCACAAAACCTGGCACTAGTATTTCAGTCTCTATTAGACAGGTGCTATTAGACAGGTCAGGTTTCCTATGACCAGAAAGGAGAGAGAATGGCAGAAGTCATGAGAACTCTTGTCACAGAGATGAAGCAGGTTCCAACTCATTAACCTGGCCCAGGGAAGAAGTAGGGAGCATACTCACAAAGGCCCTCCTCCTGGGATGCAGCAGGATGGTGTTTGTTTGCTTTCCTTTGTTCCTGCAGCCCTTGCCAACCCACCTGAGTCTCCATCTCCTGTTCCTAAAACCAGTCAGGCAACTAGTATCAATGTCCCTTGTCCCTGCAGCACATATCCGATCCATGTAATACCAGGCCTCCAATGCCTCACGCCATATATCTGTATCCTATTCCATCCCTCGAGTGTATCTACCCTGTGCTTCAGCCTTACCAGTTCATGTATGTCTATATTCGGTGTGCCTCCAGTCCATCTGGACAACCAGTGTTTTCGCTTACTTTTCCTCCAGCCCCTGTCTGAACTCATGGCTCCTTACCCTGTGCCTGCAACCCATGTGTACCTCAAGTGTCTCACCTCCTGTGCCTCGCTTGGTTGTGGTTCACCGACAGTGGTTCCTTCCAGGTTTTGCCCATGGTTACTAAATCTGCTTTATGTGTGTTCGTAGTGGTTTTTATATTTTCACACCAACTTGGTAAAAATACATGAGGGCACAATGGCTGCGCCACATGGTGACACTATACTTAGCTTCACAAGCATCTGCCAATACGTTTCCCACTCTGATTCCTACAGTTTTGCATCTTATATTTAAGGCCATGAATGATTTTGAGGTCATTTGTCTCCCGGGTACAAAGTTTGTATCTTTATTCATTTATTTCCTTATGATTGTCCACTTGTACGCTTATTGTTTGTTGATGATGACTAAAAAGACTATCTTTTCTGTGTTGATGTGTCTTTATTCTTTTGACCAAGATCAAGTTGACTCTATTTGCACAGTTCTGTTCATGGACTCTATTTTGTTTCATTTATCTATGTGTCTAGTCATTTTAAAATAACATGCTCTTTTGATAATTGTAGCATTATAATAAATCTTGAAACTGGGAAGTATGAATTCATCGACTTGTTCTTCATCAGTTTTGTCTAGACTACTCAATGTTTAAAATGAGTTTGCCAATATCTACAAAATAGCTTGCTGAGATTTTTATTGGGATTCACTGACTCTAAATCAATTTAAAAAGAAGTGACATCTTAATATATTCTGCCTTTGATCATGAATAAGGAATATATCCCAACTGATTTCTTTTTTCTTTTGTTGCTTTCCAATAGTATTTCATGTCTTTTTAATTATTCAATTTATTTAAACTAAAACAAAAAAAGTTCAGCCAAGTCAGTGTGGCTCAGTGGTTGAGCATGGGCCCATGAAGTAGGAGGTCACAATTTGATTCTGAGTCAGGGCACATGCCTGGCCTTTGGCTCAATCTCCAGTAGGGCTTATGCAGGAAGCAGCCAATCAATGATTCTTTCTCATCATTGATGTTTCTCTCTCTTTCCCTATCCTTTTCTCTCTCTGAAATAATAAAAACTTTTTTTAAAAAAAGTTCACGCATTTCTCTCACCTCCCATCTTTACCACCACCTCTTGCAACCACCAATCTGTACTCTGTATCTATAAGCTTTTTTTAGATTACACATATAAGAGATATCATGCAGTATTTTTCTTTCTCTATCAGACTTATTTCACTTAGCATAATGCCCTTGAGATCCATTCATGTTATCTCAAATGGCAAGATTTCATTCCCTTTTTATAGATGAATATTTCTATGTGTCTATTCATTTTAAAATAACATGCTCTTTTGATAATTGTAGCATTATAATAACTCTTGAAATTGGTGAGTGTGATTTCTTTATCCATTCATTTATCAATAGACAGAGTGTTTCCATATCTTGGCTATTGTAAATAATGCTGTAATAAATAAATATCTTTTCAAATTAGTGTTTTTTTTGTGTTCTTCACATAAATACCCAGAAATGGAATTGATGGATCATATAGTTGTTCTATTTTTATTTTTTGAAGGAACTTCCATCCTGTTTCTGATACTGATTACACCAATTTACATTCCCACCAACAGTTCCTTTTTTTCCATATCCTCATCAACACTTATCTCCTCTTTTTTATAATAACCATTGTAACAGGTATAAAGTGACGTTTCACTGTGGTTTTGACTTGCATTTCCCTCATGATTAATGATATTGAGCATATTTTCATGTACCTGTTGGCCACTTTTATGTCTTCTTTGGAAAGATGTCTATTCAGATCTTTTGCCCATTTATTAATCAAATTGTTGGGAGGGGTATTGTTTGGGGTTTTGGAGTTTGTTTGTTTGTGGGTTGTTGTTGTTTTCTATTAAGTTGTATGACTTCTTTGTATATTTGGGATATTAGCTCCTTATCAGGTATATGATTTGCAGTTATTTTCTTCCAGTTCTCCTTTTTATTTTGTTGATGGTTTTCTTTACTGTGCAGAGCTTTTTAACTTGATGTAGACACACTTGTTTATTATTGCTTTTGCTGTCAGATTTTTTAAAAATCATCACCAAGATCTATGTCAAGAGCTTACCACCTAAGTTTTCTTTTAGGAATTGTATAGTCTCAGGTCTCATATTCAAGTCTTTAATTCATTTTGAGTTAAATATTGTGCAAGGTGTAAGATGGTAGTCCAGTTCCATCCTTTTGCATGTGGATGTTCCACTTTCCCAGCACCATTTATTGAAGAGCCGTCCTTTCCACATGGTATATGCTTGGCTCCTTTGTCATGAATTAATTGACCACAGATGTGGGGGCTTATTTCTGGGTTCTCTATTAATTCCATTGATCTATGTGTCTGTTTCTTTGTCAATACTATACTGTTTTAATTACTATAGCTTTGTAATTAGGGAGACTGATGCCTCCAGTTTTGTTGTTTTTTCTAAAGATAGCTTTGGCTATCCAAGGTCTTTTGTGGTTCTATACAAATTTTAGGATGAAATACCACCGAATTTTTTTTTAATTCTCACCTAAGCATACTTTTTCCTTTTTTTTTTTTTTAAGAGTGAGTGGAAAGAGGGGGAGAGACAGAGAGAAACATCAATGTGAGGGAGACACATTGATTGGATACCTCTCGCATGTGCCCGGATGGGGGCCCAGGGATTGAGCCTGCAACTGAGGTGCTTATCCTTGACTGGAATCGAACCTGTGACCCTTCCGTGTGCATGCTGGTGCTCTAACCACTGAGAAAAACTGGCCAGGGCTATCATTTAAATTTTGATAAAGATTGCATTGAGTCTGTATATTGCTTTGGGTAGTATGACCATTTTAATATTCATTCTTCTAGTCCTTGAGCATGAAATATCTTTCCACTTATTTCTGTCTTTTTTCAATTTATTTTATTAATAATGTCTTGTAGTACACAATAGACAGGTCTTTTTCTTTTTCTTTTTCTTTTTTTTTTAATATATTTTATTGATTTTGTACAGAGAGGAAGGGAGAAAGATAGGGAGTTAGAAACATCAATGAGAGAGAGTCATCAATCAGCTGCCTCTTGCACACCCCCTCCTGGGGATATGCCCGCAACCAAGGTACATGCCCTTGACCGGAATCGAACCCGGGACCTTTCAGTCCCCAAGCCAACGCTCTATCCATTGAGCAAAACCGGTTTCGGCTAGACAGGTATTTCACTTCCTTAGGTAAATTAATTTTTAGGTATTTTATTCCTTTTGATGCAGTTGTAAATGAGATTGTTTTCTTGACTTCTCTTTCTGATAGTTTGTTATTAGAGTAAAGAATCTGAAGATTTGTTTGTTATATAGCTTTTCCCCCCAGTTTGATTGAGAAATAATTGACATACATCACTGTATAAGTTTAAGGTGTACAGTATGATGCCTTAATTTACATATATTTCTGCATATATTATTACTGCAATGGGATTTAGTTAAAATCCATCATAACTATACTAATAAAAGCCTAGGTGGCCCTCGCATGTGACATCATCACAAGATGGCTGCGTACACAGCAGAGGTGGGGCCCAGTGGCTGCTCTGCACAGTGAGGCCTGGGGGTCTCACAGCTCCACGTAGTGTGGAGGTGGCGGGTCCCAGAAGAGAAGGCGGATCATGGCAGGAGAGGGCAATTGGGGGCAATCAGGCAGACAGGGGAGGGCAGTTGGGGGCAATCAGGCAGGCAGGGGAGAGCAGTTGGAGGCCATCAGGCCAGCAGAGGAGGGCAGTTGGGGGCGATCAGGCCAGTAGGGGAGCAGTTAGGCATCAATCAGGCTGGCAGTGTAGCAGTTAGGGAGTGATCAGACGGGCAGGCAGAAGCAGTTAGGGGCAATTAGGCAGGCAGGCAGATGAGTGGTTAGAAGCCAGTGAGCCCAGATTGTGAGAGGGATGTCTGACCGCAGGATCGGGCCTAAACTGGCAGTCAGACATTCCCCAAGGGGTCCCAGATTGAAGAGGGTGCAGAACAGGCTGAGGAACACTTTCCTGCCCCCCCAAGCATGAATTTTGTGCACCAGGCCACTAGTCATATAGAACAATGGAAAGAAAAAATTTCTTCTTATATCAAGAACCCTTAAGATCTACTGTTTTAACTTTGTGAAATATCATACAGCAATGTTAAATATACTGTTAACTGTTAACTAATAATGTAATATATATACAATCATAATACTGTACATTATATTATTAGTACTTATTTATCTTATAATTGGAAATTTTGCCTTAAACCACCTTCCTTCAATTACCCCTGCCCCAGCCTCTGCGTCTAGTAACCACAACTTTAGCAAGGAACACAGTTCACCATACCTTCTGACCAGAGATTCTGGTCAGTGTCCACCACAGATGGATCCATTACCAGAGGCTGAGGACTGGTACTGAGATCTGTGCATGCTGGTTGTTAAGAGTCTCCACCCCTTTTCTCTTTTTCCTTATTCCTCCCATGTACTGAGCGAGGTACAAAAGAGTTGGGCCTCTTGGGTAACATCCCAAAGTTCTGAGGAAGTTGCTCCCCTCACCCCATGGGAGAACTCAGGTATTGAGGGGATTTCTCTCAATGCTATCTTGTGCTAGCTTGGAGGAAGAGTGACATGAGTAGCAATACTTATATCAGATAAAATAGATTTTAAAACAAAGGCTATAATAGGAAACAAAGAAGGACATTTCATATACAATAGCCAAAATGTAGATGCAACCTAAATGTCCATCAACAGACAACTGGATAAAGAAGAAGTGGTACATATATACAATGGTTTATTACTTAGCCATGAAACTGAATGAATTCTTACCATTTTCAACAACAAGGATGGACTTAGAGGGTATTATGCTAAGTGAAGCAAGTCAGACAAATATTTCACTTATATGTGTAATCTAATAAAATAAATAAAGAATCAAAAATCAATTTTATTTCTATTTACTAAAAATGAAAACTATAAACATGAAATTAAAAATAAAATACCATTTGTAATCATTAACAGGTAATATAAAATATGCTGCTATAAAACATATGTAATGTTTGTGTGCTGAAGACTACAAAACTCTGAAAAAGAGATATAAATAAACAAAAATACTGTGCTCAAATATTTAAAAATTCAACATAGTAAAAAGACCAATTCTCATACAAAATAATATGTAGGTTTAATCAATTCCTATCAAAATCTCAGCATGGTTTTTGAGGATATAGACAAGTTCATTCTAAAATGTGTATGGAAGGGCAAAGCATTAGAATGACTAAAATAATTTTTAAAAAAGGTTAATAAAGGGGAGGAAATCACTCTACCCAATTTTAATATTTATTATTTAGTGACAGTAGTCAAGACTATGTAGTATTGATAGAGGAAAAGACACATAGATCAATGGAACAGAATAAAAACTGAGAAACAGACCCACAGAAATTTACCCAATCATTTTTCAACAAAGGTAAAAAGCACCTCAATGGAGAAAGGATGGTCTTTCCAACAAACCATGCTGTAGCAACTGGATAGCTATATGTAAAACAAACAAATAAACAAAAAGGAAAATCGCTTCCACTTAAACCTCAAACCTCATACAGAAAACCACTCTGAATGGATTGCAAATAGAAAAGCAGAATGTAAAACTAGAAAACTTTTAGAATAAAACATATGAGGAAATCTTTAGAACCTACTATGTTTTTCTAAAAGATTTTTAGTTTTACATAATTGAACAACTGGAAGAATATAACTGGGACAATACTACAAAATCGCCATTACCTCCCTTCTGTGCTCCAACTTTCATGAGACAGGTGTCCTTGTAGCTCACCCTAATAAGAAATATACTAGAAAGGGAATGCTGGGAAATTCTATTTCAGGCTAGCTTTTGATGTGTGAACTCACTTAGCTTAAAATTTAAATATGAAAAAATGTATTTTGATACCATACAATACCTCAACATACCACACACCATAACAAATTAATCTATTTTGAATGCATTATGTATCTAAATGTAAAGGACAAAGCAAAACTTCTCCTAGAAGAGATCACAGAGGAATATCTTTATGACTTTGAGGTTGCCATATATTTCTTAAACAGACACAAAAATTACTACTCACCAAGAAAAAGTCTGATAAATCAACTACACTAAAATTTGGAAATTCTACTTATGAAAAGACAAAACATACACAGGAGCATCATGAATATAAAAGCAAGCCTCAGGCTGGTAAAATATATTTGCAATATGAACATATAACCTACAAAGAACTGTAGCAAAAATATATGGAGAATGTCTTTTTAAAAAAATAAGAAAAAAGCAGATAGCCAAACAGAAAAGGATTTTTAAATCACCAACAAACATGTGAAAAGTTGTTCTTCAATGAAATGCCAGTTAAAACTACAATTATATACCAAGGTCCACCCTAAAGAAATTTAGGCTAAAATTTAAAAGAAAAACAATATCAAATGTTGGCAACTGGAACTTTTAGATCCTACTGCAGGAAATTCAAATTTGTACAACCACTGTAGAAAACTGGCAATGTCTACAAAAGTTAACTGTATTCATAACCCATGATTTAGAAATTTCATCAAATGGTAGAGACATCTAAATGCCCATCAATAATAGAATGGATCATGAAATTGCACTACATCATACAACAGAATATAGCAATGAAAATGAGTGAACTCCTGCTCTATGCAACATCATCATCAAATCTCACAATGTGAAATTGAATAAAAGAAGCAGGACACAAAGAATATTGAATGATTCTATTCATACAGTTAATATAGCTCAAAACACTTGAAGATCTATTATGTTAAATTCAAAGTTATATGTTTATCTTGAAGGAGAAGAGTGGGAATAATGACTGGAAGATGGCATTGGAAGTCTTCAGAGGTGTTGCTAACATTTTTTTTAACCTAGTTATTGGTTACATAAGTGTGTTTTCTTGGTGAAAATTAACTCAACTCGTTTAAATTTATGTACTTTCCTGTATGAATGTTTCCTTTCAACAAAAATTGTATTAAAAAGCTAAATTTGAATTGGTGATGGTCAGCAAATGCTAGACACAAAAAGGGAAAGAAACTTAGATATAGACTGCCAGGGAGAGTGTCAGCAAATTCCAACCTCACAAGTGGCCAGATGCCAGGAAATGAGGACCTCATCATGCATGAATGCCAGAAACCAAGAGCAGGTGAAGCCAGGAAAAAAAGCCAAGAAACCATAACAAGAAGAGGTGAAGCTAGAAGATCCTAAAAATATCAGTGGCTGAAATATGAGATTAGAAGCTTTCAGGAAGGAAGTGATACCCAGGTAATCATTTAATATAAGCATTACAGCCCAATGAGGTGATCTAAAATAGTTACTTGTTTTAACCATTCATCATAGTCATTGTTTTCCAGTTTCATAGTAGTACTTGGGTCTGAGCTAACACAGTCACCTTGCAATCTTAGACTATGGAACTTAACTTCTACCTGGAAATTCCAAAAGGATTTCAGAGGAGGAAGGGGTAGGAAGTTGTTACCATGATATATACTAAATATTCAAAACCACCCTTTTTCTGTCTCTCCTTGGTCTTTGAAAAAAACCAAGAATGTTTATAATACAATAATGAAATAAAAATGAAGCCATTCATCAAGAACTCTGTATATATTTTCTTTATGTCTGAAGGTTGTTAAATCCTAATTATCCTGAACTATTTTCATACTGCTGAGCAGCCTCCACTTATGAAGTCAGTAATTAATATTCAATTTGCCTAGAGCTTTCAGATTTGCATGTTAATTATTGATTTCTTAATCACCAGGATGGGTATTTGAGAGCTTTAGAGAGCACTGACATTTCAGTAAATACTAAAGAGTAATCGTCTCTGTAGATTGGAGTTTTTAAGAAAATATTTTGCAATCTTTCATTTTCAGATTTTCTCTCCACCTGCAGCTCAGATTCTTTATCTGAGGCATCTTCTCAGCTATGCATTGTTGTTGTTGATTATAAGTATGAATCCGGAAAGAGACAATGTTATCTTTATGGTCTCAGCCTGACCATCTCTCTACTAGTGTCATTCTCTCCAGAAGGGGAAAATGAGAAACACTAACAACACAAGCAAAGTAGAGGCAGATGAAGCTAGGACTACCTTGGCTAGACATTGGGAAAGTGACCTGGCTATAGTGGTTGATCTAGTTGAGATACCTGGTTATCCTAAGCATAGAAGTCAAAGAGGCACTAGTTGGGGAACTGAGAAAATTCATGGGAGGAAGCTCTTGATGGCAAGTGACACCTGACACTCAGGTAGCAGCAGTATTAAGTTGTGTCCAATCAGGTCTTTCACAGCAGGACTCCCACCAATCATAAAAGAACCCAAGAAACAGGTCTATCCAGTACCCAGGGGAAAGGAACTGACAGGACTGAACATGTTCTCATGAACTTAGTTGACTGGGCTGGTGGGCAGGCTCTGGACAGAGTTGGGATCCTGAGTATCTTCTGGCCATGGTCTTTGTGTAATCAAAGCAACACACACACACACACACACACACACACACACACACACACACACATACACACACACAAGGGCTCATCAATCGGGGCATCTCATAGATTATTACATGATTGAGGGTCTTGGAAGAAAGGCCAATATGCCAAGTCCATCCAAGCCATGCTTGAATCAATCAGGAGACTTGTCAAAAGCCAGGAGAAGACATGCTTGGCCAAATGTTGGAAGAAATGGGGTGGAAGGAACAATATTGCAGTGATATAAGAGGTTGGATAGCAAACAGGCACAGAGAGAGGATATGTGGAAATGGAGTGGGGCAACTTAGAAATTAGTCTTGAAAATATAACTGCTCAATTCTCTTGCTGTTTGACTCCCCACTGCCCAGAAGCTAAACAAGTATCAAAATAAAAGGCTTCCACTAGACAAGTGTTAACAGGGTTGAGATTGGAAATGATATGGCTTAGGTACTCTCCAGCAACCAATCACCCTGGAATAACAGTTCTACAACAATAAGTCATTAATGAACTTCATCCAGTGTGGTACTAGTACAATACAAATTGCATTCAAGACTGGCTAATTAGTGGAGTGAGCCTAAGGTCACAGAAGTAGCTGGACAGGATGAAAGGAATGAGGCTAGTCAGAAGGCTATTATGAAATTCCAGGTTCCTAATTTATGCTGACCACTACATTGATTCTACTGAGTGAGTTGATCCAAAGAGGACATTTCCTGGCAAGAAATTTAACCAATAAAATAGCAAATAAAAATCAATGGCCTACATACCCAAAGTACCTTAATGTGGTTTTCAATAAACTGGCTGAGCATTATTCCACCTTACAAAAAAAAATGGATTTGGGACGATCAATTACAGCTAGCATTTTAAATTACCCAAGGTGGTAAACATGAATACACTTTTTAAGCACCTTTTTGCAATATTTTAACTGGTACATCATTGCCTGCAATTATCCTAAAGTATGAAGCAATTTAAATGGAAGCTGGTTGCTTGTCCATGTGTACATCCAATATCACCTTTATATTCTACTCCACCTTTTCCTAAAACATTTCTGCCTGGCTTCAAAGTGGTCCAACATAGCTTGATGTAGCAGTCACTTTAAGATGGCTCCCCCAATGCTTAATCATGACTCTCTTCTTATTTATTTGCTGTGGTAGATTGTATCAAAGACTTCAAATCTTCATTCTCCCTGAATCCATTCCCTTTCATTGTGATGTGATTCCTCATACTAAAACTGCAAAGAATATACTTGCATCCACCCCACTCCTACCCAATTTGGGTTCTGTCATCAATTTGGGTTCTATTGCTTTGCCAACGTGAATGTGAGTGGGTCTGACTAACAAATGTTTGAAAAGAACTTCTTCTGGTCTTGGTTGAGAAAATCTAGATCTCTGATATACCCTCCATCTCAGGAGTATAAGCAAAGTTCGAGTGCTTTCCCATACTTCTTGGGACAGCAGGAATTCAATAGAGTTGTGTAAATTCCTCTCTGCCCATGATATCCATATTTTATTTTCCTGTTCCCACACAATGGCAGCATGGGAATTACCAAAAAGCTGCCATCTCCTGGGATTCCCCTGACTTTCAGATCTCTGATATGTTCTTTGGGTAGCAACCCCTTTAAAACGAATTTGGAGCTAACACTGAGGAAACTATCCTCAGTGACCTTCAATGGCACACACTCTCTTACTCCACTCTCAACTCTTTTCTCTCTTCAAGTACAGAGATTCTTCTTTTTCCTCTAATAGTAGAAATAAGGAGAAATGAAAACTGGCTTGCCAAGTATTCTTCTAAATCAATTTCTATGTCAACACAACTCATTCTGTTCTTGATATACTTCCCATTTCCACTATGGCTTCCTTTCCCTGAAAGCCAAGGTCTAGTTTGAGTGGTGGGAAGGGTAATAGAAGAAATAAAGAAATTGAGACACAACAGCAATAACACCAGCAGAAATCAATTACTACCCCCATTTGTTCATTTGTACATCAAATGAATAAGTGCCAAATCACAGACAGGTTCAGGTGAAGACAAATATTAAGGCAAAGACAGGAACTCAAAAATAGTATCAAGTCATAGACATCAAAGTAGGATAAAAATATTGGTAGAAACCTCAATTCATTGAGACATCAAGAAAAAGAGTCCTGCTGTGGCAGGGGTGTAAGATTCAAGGGAAGAAAATCTGAGGCTGATGTTAATTGTGCCGTGCAAGAGCAGGCCACATGGATAACACTGAGGCCATGGCTTGCTATTTTGACATAATCAGGCTTCAACTGTGCTGGGAACACCCTTTCTCTTTCTTAATGCAGCTGTGTTCATGAGCCACTGAAAAGGATCTGCTTTTCTCCCCCAAATGGAATATGAACCAGTGCTCCCTGCTTTTTTTAGTTTCACCACATTCTCATGTCTTCGGGATGCTTTGGTCGTGTAATTATAGGCACAAATATTGCTATACCACCACTCTCATCTACAGAAGTCTCTTCCCTGAAGTGAATCAACCTTTTCACAGAGCACCCTGATAGGTTGAGGGTTTCAATGATTAGAACCAAGCATTTCAGAGGTCGGTGTATTTATCAGTCCTAAATCAATATGGTAAAAGATGGAAGCAAAGCCATATCCAAGCTTACAAAGTCCGACACATAAAAGGATACAATCTGATCCCTTTACCCTTCTAAACTATCTTCTTCTAGTAGTTGAGGCTCTTCTTTCTCTTTCTCCTCTCCCCAGATGGGTCAGGAAGTCCTTGTTCACTTTTCCTAAGATGGGTCTAAGCATCCCCGCTCTCGGGCTGGGTCAGATGCCCCTTCCTTGTGCTCCATAAAGCACCATGCATTTTTCTGTCACTGTGCTTCCAATTATTTTAAAATCCCTGTTTATAAGCTTCATGGGACTGTGAACTCCAGACAAGGTCATTTTGTCTTTTCTCTATCTCATTCATCACTGTATCCTCAGTCTGGGGTTCATGTGTATGTGTGTGTGTGTGGCAGGGGGGGGGGGGGGAGTGGTGGTTGTTGTTGGGAAGGTGAGTGTGTATGTCTCTGTTGTGGGAGGGAATGGGAGAATGTGTCTAATCTGCATATGTACCCAGGACCAGTCTAGCACAGGGCCTGGCATAGATGAAACTTCAGGAATCTAGTGATGGTCAAAACACACTTGAAAGTAATTGCAGTATTATTGATCCTAGTCCAAAATTCTGGACCACAACTTTGGGGACCTCCCTCATACAGCTGTCAAAATCTCCTAGTGACTTCCTGATATTGGTCTTAACCCATTACCCTGGCCATGAACTAAACGACCCATGTACTCACTTGGTTCTAGTATTGACCTAGATTTATTTCTGCTCAGCCACAAGCCTCAAAACCCTAGAAGAAATATTTGGAGAAGAGGAAAAGAAGTATTTGAGTAGGCACAGCCTCAAGACCCATCAGAGACAAGATGTGGCAAAATAAACATCCTCGATCTAAACAATGATGTGCGAGCACTCTGTGCTGCCTCTGCCGTGAGGCAAGCGCAAGGTGCTGTCTGGGTCAAGGATGATCATTATTTCTGCCTTCTGGACTACTGGAGACAGAATCCATGACCCCAGTGCATCTTTTCCATCTTTGACATATATTATTCTATGAATTTTTGATGTTTCAATCTGTGTACTTTGGGAAGAATAGTAGTGATTACAAAAGAGTACTTTCCATTCTCCGGGGTGCATGATGGATGGCTGGTTCCTGGGCATGTCTGCAGCAGGGAGAAGCTGAGGGGCACTATGCTGGCTGCAAGCAGCTCTTACACACACCACCTTTGCAAGGCAGGCTAAAGCCTTTGGGGAGGAAGAGCAGTGGGTTTTCTTCTGCTCCATTCTGCTTCGGCAATTATCCTTCGGCTGCTCTGTCTCATACAGAGTGGTTATTTGGGATTAAAGAAGCAATTGAACCTGTTTCCCAAATAATTTTGAGATTCTTCACCTCCCTGACAAACGTTGTATTACTTACTACCCTGGCAAAAGGGCATCTAGCTGCCTGTCAGAAATACACTTTGTTTTTGTTCTGTGTGAAATCCTCTTTTACTTCCAAAGACACATCTGTGGAATAAAATGAATGCCTCTGACAGACATTTCCCAAGGGGACACACAAGCCTTCACCCTGCCCGCATGGGTCCTGGCCTTAAATAGCACCATTTAGTTGATGAAATGCAGTCAAAGCCCTGGCTGCTTTAAGAATAGAACCCCACAGATTTCCTTCATTTCCAACGTCTCCTTGGCTGCCTTCATTCACATGCGATTTAAGAGATTCCTGAGGGAAGGTGGAGGTGGGTGGGTGGATGGGTGGGAAGAGGTCATCCAAAGAACTTGTATGCATATATGCATAACCCATGGACACAGACAATAGGGTGGTGAAAGCCTGGGGTGAGGGATGTGAGGTGGGCTGGAATGGGATCAATGGGGGGGAAAAGGAGACTTAGTAATACTTTCAACAATGAAGAGTAAATAAATTCATTCATTCATTCATTCATTCATTTCTGGAACATTCTCCTTAGTTTTTTCAGAAGTAAATACTTTGCAATGAAAAGAGGGGAGAGGAGATGCCTCTCTGACTATGGAGTCCCCACCTCATGAAGATCCCCAGGATGTGGGTTCTCTCCTGTTCCTTCCATGTGCTCAGAGCTTTGGGGTGAGTGGTCTAGTTTCCAGGCTACCATCTCGGGCACTTCTCGAAAACCTAGAAAGTGTGTTTTCAAGAGCCAGCTCCAATATTAGTGTTAATACCTATATAGAGCTTTCGGACCCCTTAGTCCAGGGGTCTGCAACCTTTAAGACATAAAGAGCCACTTGGACCCATTTCCAAAGGAAAAAAAAATACCTGGGAGCCGCAAAACCATTGCGACATTTAAAACAAATATAACACTGCATATATTGTTTCTTACCTTAATGCTATATACCGGATCTTGCAGTTAGCTATCAATCTGAAGGAAAAAAAGGACTTTTTCACTTAACAATGTAAAATATATTTTTGCAAATTAATAGCTACTTAAAATATTTAATTTACCTGGTTAATGGGATTTTTGCTCCTGAACCTCAGTGCACAGTGTCAGCACATCAGGGCTGTAAGACGTTACCTTAATTTTCACACAGGCTTGCAAGTTGTCGGAGCCACGGTAAAGCTTCAAAAGAGCCGCATGCGGCTCTGGAGCCGCAGGTTGCCGACACCTGCCTTAGACCTAGTACCCTTGGCTTAGCTTAGCCAAGGATACTAGGACTAAGGGGTCCAAAAGTTCTAGATAGGTATTAACACTACCTATTTGATGCCTAACTCAAACTCAATGTGTCAGATTCTCTCTCCTGTTGGAACTGAAGCTGATAGACTGACTCTACATCAGCATAGGCAGATTTTTTGCATAGATGAATTGGGAGCTGTGAGCAGCCATTTGCACTTATCACATAAATTGAGACACATAGAAAGCTCATTGTCCAAGAAATGAGAATAAAACAGATGTTTGAGCAGAGACTGGGGACCAGATGAGAGTACCTCTGGGTCCATGATAGTTTTTCAGACACTGCTTGATGATTTTTCCAGCCCCTTCCTGAGGCCTGGCTGTATTCCTGTACTTAAGTTGTAGGAAACATCCCTCCATCTTAATGACAGACTTCCTTTTGTTATGTAAAATAACTCATATTCAATTTTGATACTTGTAATCAAAGAAACCTCAGTAATTCATGGGATCTGGCAGTGAGTTGATATTCAAATTTTTTTAATGAATTGGTTGATTAATTAATGGGCCAGCAGCCAAAAACAAGAGATAGTGAAAGCAGCAGGACTCTGGAAAGGCAGTAGAGATAGGCTCATCCCTCTAGACAGTGCCCCACCCCCACTTGAAAACAGAAGCAGATCCAGACACTGGGAGAGGAGTTAGGTGGCAGAGTGAGATGTGCAAAAATAAAACATGATAGGGTGTTGACAAGAATCCAGTCCTCTTGGTTTCTAATTCAAACTATTGAGCCTTTCCAAGTTGGGCTCAATCTGGGGTAATACGGCTCCAACTGACCTGCAGAGAATCTATTCATCCAGCCAAAGCAGCTGCTCCTAAAACATCTCAAGGATACTCCAAATACTCAATCATCCACCCCTTGATACAGTTTTGTGCCCAGCTCCCAGGATGAGCTGAGATTCCTACTGGATGTGGGTCTGCAGTAGACGGACTGATTCAAGAAAAGTTCTCCCAGCTCTTCCCTGGGCACACCATGATGCATTCAGTTCTAAAGGCAAAGGGCATATAGTGAGGGGACCAGAATTAGGTCCTAAGGGACACCTGGGGAAAGCAAACCTGTGCACAAGGCCAGACAGAAGAGTCAAAGTCCCTGGCCTCCTGAAAGATTAATCTGAGTAAAGGGACTGGTTCCAGTTGTAATCAGGAAAGCTCTGCCTCATGAAGTAACAGTGACTCCTGGTTGTGGCATCAAATAAATGAAGTCAAAACCACAACGGTGACACATGAAAAAGTGTTCAACATGACTAATTAGGAAAATGTAATTCAAAGCCACAATGAGATACTGTGGGAACCCTAATCTGAGTATGCTGGATGATCAAGGCCAATTTACCATAGGCATGCGTACAGGCGAGGATATAACCGGTTTATGTTAATTTTGCACGAGCATCATGAATTGGCATGAGGCCTCTGCTGTTTGAGTATGTATATAAGTTGCCACTGATCAGCTGGTGGCTGGACCACTTCATGCAGCTACTTTGTGAGGCTGGTTTGTGAGGCTGTTTTTGTGGGGCTGCTTTTGTGGGGCTACTTTGAAGAACTACTTCTTCTGATGGCCCTGTAGTAGCAATGGATACTTGGTCTACAATAAAGTCTCTCCTATATATGCCTGCGACTTTTCATGTCTTAATCTGATACCTGATGTCTGAGGAACTGTGCTCCCACAGATACCACCTCACATCCATTAGGATGACTACTATCAAAAGTCCAGCCAGCTTGGCTGAGTGGTTGAGTATGGGGGATATAAAATGGTGCAGCCACTGAGGAAAACATTATGGCAGTTCCTCAAAAATAAAAATAGAATTACCATGTGATCCAGCAATTCTACTTCTGGGTATATACCCAAAATAATTGAAAGCAGAGTCTCAAAGAGATATTTGTACAATCATATTGAGAGCAGCATTATTCACAAAAGCCAAAAAGTGAAAACAACCCAAATGCCTACTGGCAGATGAATTGATCAACAAATGTGGCAACTACACACAATGGAATATCATTCTTCCTTAAAAGGAAGGAAATTCTGGTTCCTACTACAAAATAAATGAACTTTAAGGACATTACAGTATGTTTAGTGAAATAAAAGTAAAAAAAACACACAAATGCTATCTGATCCCTCCTATATAAGCTACCTAGAGTAGTCAAGTGCATAGAATCAGAAAGTAAATGGTGGTTGCCAGGAACTGAGGGGAGGGTTACTAAGAGTTGCTGTTCAAAGGATATAGTTTCAGATTTTTCAAGATGAAAAGAGTTCTGGAGATTGGTTGCACAACAGTGTGAATGTACTTAACATTAC
Organism: Pipistrellus hanaki; assembly: GCF_964339955.1. Lineage (NCBI taxonomy): Eukaryota > Metazoa > Chordata > Mammalia > Chiroptera > Vespertilionidae > Pipistrellus > Pipistrellus hanaki. The sequence goes on from NC_140511.1 coordinate 49,785,921, forward strand.
TGAGCTGTGCACTTACAATAATTTAAGACAATAATTTTGCTGTGCATTTTACCACAATTTTTTACAGAACAGCTATAATGGCTGAGAGAGTCACCAACATGCCAAGGCTAGACAATCAACATTTGCTCACAGAGCAGATGGCTCTTTGTGAATAGCTCATAGTATAAGGCAAACAACCACTAACTCAGACTTGCAGGCAAGGGACCTCTCTGCCTGGTCAGTTTTCTTAGACAATGTTTCCCTCTAACACCTCCAAGGCATCTGCACAGCATGACTCTGTGTCCATTCTTGCCTATCTATTTTACCATCTTGGACTGTCTGGGAAAGCCATGATGCAAAGGCAACCCAAAGAGGATACATAATTCTCTCTGTCAGCCTTGTAGGTGTGGGCCCTCTTTGTCACCAAAAGATCACAGGAGCTAGGAATCACAGAGCAGGTGGATAAGAACTTTGACACTATTAATACTGGAAAACACTGAGATTGCAGAGTAGCAGGGTGGATGCTTCCACTGCTGCATGTTCTGGTTGTGCAAATAACCTTTGGTGGCTTGGAAGAGTAACTATAGGAAACTGAATGGTCAGGAAGAAAATGCCTCCCTGGTAAGAACTATAACTCAGATGGTCTTTAGAATAAATCATCACTCACAGCCCCACTGAACCCTAGGCAGGAGGATCCCTTTAATAAATAAGTTGGTTAATTGCCTTCTGGGGATACCGCATAAGAGTGAGCTACTCCTTCCTGGGGATCCCAGTGCTTCCAAATGCCCTCTTAAATTAACTGTATCAGGGACAAAAGGCAAGAGCTCTAAACAGGTTTGATGTAGGAAGAAACCAGGGAGGGACACAGGTCCTGGTGATGAGAGATGTGTCATAGAGGTTTCTGCCCCAGCAGCCACAAAAGGAATTTCTCCAGCTGACCCCAGAGAAAGCTCACGGGCCTACAATGCAATCGGGAAATAAAAATTTCTAGTGATCTACAAAGTGTGGCATCTCCAGTCCCAGCATCAAAGCCTAGGAACCAACCACTGAGCTATTCGTGGCACAGAAAGTCCCCAGCTCCCAAAAGAACTACGTCTCCAGCCTTTCTTCTTTCATTCAGCAATATTAATTATGTGGCAGATATTGTGCTAGTCCCTAGGAAAACAAGGGCAAAAGGTACATATAATCTTTGATGTCATGGAGCTCATATTCTAAGGTGGGGGGGTCACATTTTCCCACTGAAATACAAATGTGTGTGGGACACAGATGCCCAACACCATTCGCAGGTGCTCACAATCCCCTTCAGGTCTTTGACTAATAAAAGTGAATGTGAGCACCATATCCTCTTTTGTAAAGAGGTTTATAACAGGACCATGCTTTAAGCATCGAGGGTTTCTAATAATGAAAACATGAATGTTGGAAGCTGCCCATTGCCTTCACTAGCAGAGAGGTGTGGACAAGGAACCCGGAAGGCTGGCCAACCTTGAAGCTCTGAAAGGTCAGAGCCAACCACCCACAGTTTACTTGAGACAATGGTAGCTAAAGCAACTTCCACTTTTTAGTTTTATGTAAGTTCCTGCTGATTGGCTATTATTGGAATTGCCTGCCTAAAGGCTATGGGTGTATCCCATAGTCTTAATAAAGGGGATAGCAAGGCCAGAGTGGAATGAAGTCCTTCCCCTTGAGTTGGGCTCCTGCCTGGTCCCCAATATTTCCAAATTAATATTTTCTAGTCTCTTTAATTTGTGTGTGGCCTCCTCCAGAGCCCGAATCCTGAACCACGCGGACGTGTGTGTGTGTGTGTGTGTGTGTGTGTGTGTGTGTATGTGTGTGGGGGGGGGGGGGGGGGGAGACACTCGCAACTGGCAGCCCAACGTGGGGTACTCGCAATGAAGATCCTACACCCCTTCCCAAGGTTCTATCTTCCCAAGTCAGCATCTCAGGTGGCCTCCCTAAGAAGAAAAGTTGAGTCTCCCATCCTGGTCCACACAGAAGCTGGTCTTATTATAATAAAGCCATGTCATAATGGTTCAAAGCAATGACTTTTAGAAACAGACAGCTTGATTCTACCTCTTATTCTGCACCTCAGTTTCCCAATGTGTAAAATGGAGATAATAATTCAAACCTCCCAGAGTTTCATTGAAAGAGATCCCGTGTTTAAAGCACTTGCATCAAGCCTGGCATATCAGACTCTCAGCACATTTCAGTGGCTTCCCTTTTACCGCTGGCCTTACTCTCCCTTCTCCCACTCCCTGGTCTGGACCCTTATGGTCCTCTAGGGCACCCCACATAGGCTTCCTTCCCCTGTGAAGGTAGTACTTGTTTCATCCAAACTCCCATTTCCCCAGTTTCTGTCCCCAGATATCAGGACCTGATGATGTCTCCATAGGATCCCACATCTGTGAGTCCCCATCACTTATCTGCAGACCCCAAGGGAGAATTCAGGTTGTATGGAACTCTGATCAGGAAATATTTGGGATAAGGAGATAATCAGAAATCCCCAGGAACAGAGTCACCCAGCCAACAAGCATAACAGGACAACCCCTTAGCAGTCAAGCAACAACTCAAAATCCTTCCACTGACAGGCCAAAGTAATCAATTTCCCCTGAATCCCTCCTTCCACTCACCCTCCTTCTTCCAAGACAGCACTCCAGAGGGTATGAGTTGCTTATTTGTACAGTAGTGCCTCCCAGTTTTATTGCAAATTAAACATGCACACATTATAAACAAACAATAGATGTCTCTAGAGTAAATATACAGCTTTCAGACCCCTCATCAATTCTCCAAGAGGAGCCCTGAGCAGTTTATAACCTCAATACAATTTTGAGTGAGTTATAGCACCATGTAAGATATTAGGAAGGAGACTGCTCACTTGGGGAAAGAAGGTTAAAGTAAAACTCTCCATTCTCTGGTTTGCTGCAGACTTATTCAGGGTTGAAGTGTGGTGGAGTCCCAGTCCCCCGCTGGACTACTCTCACTTCTCTCCATTTCTTGTTATTTCTTGTAAGATGCTCTTTCTCTAGCAAGCTCAGAATTCACCCCTGCCTGATCAACAAATACTAGAATTCTGGAACTGGGGAAATTGAATCCCGTCACCCACCCTTACTTTCTTAAAGTCTGATGTGGGGAAGACCCAGGCCAACAGAGGTGGAGAAACTTAACAGTAAGCAGCAGAGCTAAGACTAGAACACAGATTTTCTGACTCATAGCTCAGGGCTCTTCCCAACACACTGTGGGATTGAGGAGCCTGACTTCAATGAAAGGGCTTTTTACATGCTTGGAATACCACAAACTCTGGATGATCAGGTGCTGTAACAGGCAAGAGATCAGAGAAAAGAGCTAGAAGGTAGCTGTGGAAGAACAACTCAGGTGCCAAAACGAAACTCGGGAGCGAAATGGAAGGAGCAGAATGGGATCAGTGTGTGGCTGTTTGTGAAGGATGATCCAGGAGACATGCAGGCATGCAGGTCTAGTCATGAGCAGGGAGATGGACAGGAAGCACCGGGATTTTCAGTTCTAAACTTGAGAACAAATTTGCTCTTAGAACACTCCTCTTATCCATAAGATAGGTTTAATGCCTTTTAAGAATCTCTACCTCACAACCAACTCTTTGTTGTGTGTTTTAAAGCAACTCAACAGGGACACCATCAAGCAGGTCCTTGGCTCAAATGAGTGATTTCCATCTCTGGGACTCTGAGAAAATGCCCCACTGCACACAGCAAATGGAACCTTGGGGTCTCCAGTAGGCTTTTCATGTGACCTGGACAGAGACTGTCTCTAACAGAGATAGGTGCTTGGATATTCAGATGAAGAAATTAAGGCTCAGAGACGCCAGCTCACTGATGATGACACAGCTGGTAACCAGAGAGCTCCTTATTTAACTCTGGCCTTCGGATTCCCATCTCAGTGGCCTTCCACACACCAAGCTTCCCCCTATATCTAAGCTTCCCCAAAACTTCCTGCCTTCCTAAATAGCAATATTATAGGAAACAATGTTTTCTTAATTAGTTAAAATTTACTTTTTGAGACTGTTGTCACTGTCATGATACCCCTTGAGATCATTGTCAACTCTGTCTCTCTCTCTCTTTCTCTCTCTCTCTCTTTCATATTCTGTTATCACAGCTCAGTCATATTTTTCTCTACTTTCTCTCATTTTCAATTTTTTATAGTAAACATAAATCTTATAACATAAAAAAGTAAACTTTATTTTTTCTAAAGTGCCTTTTCAAATGGTACCAAAACTTTAGAGAAAGTAGAGTATAGTGTATAAGACTCAGGTCAAGGAGACCTGTTTGAGTCTTCAGATTAATTGTGGTGTTATCCTTCTGTGCCTCCATTACTTCTTTTGTACAGTTTGGATTAAAAAAAAATATCTACTTCTCATTGTCATTGTAATGATTAAATGGGATAAAGTATGAAAATCAACCTTCCCAACACCTGGCACATAATAGGTGCTTCAGAAGTGTTAGCAAGTATTACTATTGTCGTTGTTGCTATTGTTGCTAAGTCCATTTGGTGGTGGTCAAGAGCACATACAGGATCAAGAACAGCCTGGGTCCTCCCTCTGGTGGACTGGACTCCAGGATACTCAATGAAGATGGCAATGCCAGAAGAAGCTTTGCATTTTTCAATTCCTACAGAGCTACCATCTGGTCTGCAGTGAAAGAAAGTCCCTATGCAATGGACATTGGTCAGTTAGCTGCACCACTGGCCTGCTTCACTGTTTTTCTAGCACTGACCCTCTCAGGACAGAATTGCACTTTCTGGGAGGCTCACTGTGTATAAATGTTCCCAAAGAGAAAGGCTTCCGAGTTGTTTTCTAGATTCGCATGTGTTCTTTTGATTAAAACTTCAAGTCTTGCATTGTAAGGAGTGTTCCTGCTGCTAAAAGCATCCATCAATAAATGATGAGAGATTGGACAGGATAATAATAGAATTCCAAATAGCAATTGAGTGTCTCTGAAGAGCATGACTATTCTGTGTCCAAGAAGATCTTTTAGCTTCTTGGCACTGAAGATATATGACTAGGGAATTATCAGTAATTCTTCCAAAGTGACAGATTTCCTTAGAAAAAAAAAAAAGTGAATCGATGCCCTTTATTCCAGGTCCATAAAATCCTATCTGACCAGATTCTAGCTCATCAAATCTCTAGTCTGAGAGTTGCATGTTCACTTACAGACAGTCTGGGGTGATTAGGTGCATAGAAGATACTGTGTGGAGAGGACTCTGCTGGCTGATTACAGACCTTAAGTTGAAACTGGTATCCATAGTGAAGATGAATCAGAAGATTACTATCAATAAAGCACCTTAGCAATGCCTGTGGGGACCCACGGGACTGAAAGTTACTGTCTGCAAGATACATTGACAATATACTATTAGTTTTAAATAACTATATGTCCACTGAGCTCAGTGCTTTCTGCTATTGTTTGAGCTTAATGATGACAGCTCCATCCAAATTAGCATGCCTTCCATCAGAGGGATCCAGAACACTCTGTGCATATGTCCATCAGGGGCACTCCACGCATCCTTAAGTGGATCAGTCCCAGTGGGAAAACTAAGGGAGCTCAGTACCAGAGAACAAGGACAGGACATATCAACTCCTTGTTTTGTTTCCATGTGTCAGTGTCTCCCGATACATGCCTCCCACACATACTTTCACCCATTTCCAGTGCTGGTGGAATAAATGTTTATAAAGAGTCAAATCCATTTTATGGGATGAAGGTTCTAATGAATAGAGAGATGTATTTATTCCCCATTTATTCTCTGCCTTTTGGCAATAAAATTTGACTGCATCTGAAGAAGATTTTCATAGTTCTATAAAGAAAGGCAGCTTATAGCATGAAAAGCTTATAGCTTTTTAGAGAAAAAAAGAAAAATTGAAGCCGGAGGCTGTTAAAAAATATTTCTCATATTCCTTACACAAAATGAACTCTCCTTCCATGCCCAGGGTCTTTGAGATTTGTAGCAGAAAATCCTCCTAGTCTTTGACAATTCCATTGCCACAGTGATTGGCACATTTCAGAAGCGTGGTGAATGGCTTTCTTCTGGATTTCTTTTCAGCATTCGTGATATTATTGCCATCACTGTTGGGTTAGGCACTAGTTTTGCCTAAAACAACAAACCATCAAAACACATACAGCCTTCAAGGCTCTCCCTAAGTTATCAGTACACCAATAATGGATCTTATATTACCACTAGAGTACCAGTGCACAAAATTGGTGCGCAGGAGTTGGGTGGAGGGTCCCTCAGCCTGGCCTGCACCCTCTCGCAATCTGGCACTGCTGGCTCCTAACAGCTGGCCTGCCTGCCTGCCTGCCTGATCACCCCTAACCACTCTGCCTGCCTGCCTGATTGCCCCTCACTGCTTGCCTATCTGCCTGATCACCCCTAATTACCTCTGGCTTGGCCCCTGCCACCACATCTTAATCCAGAAGGATGTCCGAAATGACGTCCAGAAGGTTGTTCAGCAGTCCGGTCTATTTAGCACATTACGCTTTTATTATTATAGATTTTTGCATTATTATTTCTATCAGACTAGGACTCTCTAGAAAACTGAAAAACTCCCTTCACCTTTGTGAACAGAAAAGCATTCCAAGGCTCACAACAAATGAAAATATTATTACCTGGAGAATTAAGATCCCAATGTTGCTTTTACCTGAACTCACAAGATTTCATTCTATGTTACCTTCATTCTTCCCTGCAACTGTGAGAAATTATACCACACTGGACAGGAGACTTTGATGCAATGCATGGAGGGCTCTCTGTAATGTGGGCCAGCCAGCAGAGGGAGAAGTTCTATTGTGGACTGTGGGCAATACTGTGAGCTCCTGAAAGTAAGACCTAAGGACTTACTTGTTCTTTATACTCCCTCCAGCACCTAATAAAGAATTCTTGAATCCATCTCAACTGAATAGGGTGGTTCGAGCAAGGGCAACAGATGATCCAAAACTCATCGTTTGACAGGTATAGTTTATTCTGTGCTGACCAGGCAAGGTGAGACCATTGTTGGGGTGCTATGAATTGGGGAGAGCATGCAGGGGTGATGGTGTACTGAAGTAGAAGAACTTGGTATGGGAGAGATGCATACAGTCAGATGATGACAGCTCTGGTGTTCCATCAATTCCTAGCAGGACTTCAGTTAGTAACTTGGGAAGTGGCATTTCAGTAAGGATATTTCAGCATCTCTCCACCATCCCCCTCCAGAGGGAATAAACTGAGCTGGGTGTAAATCCCAATCTCAAGGATTGAGTTTAAGTCAGGTCCCAGTCCTGGAGAGAGATTATAATACAAAGCATAATATCCAAGTGACTATAAGGCAGAGGTTGAGATAAATACTGAAGTCCAATACTGACTTAAGAAGTACCAGGACTGGGCTGCCCTTTAAACAAGGAGAGCTCATCACTGCTATGCAAACATCAAGTCTGGGCACATGACTTAACTCCAGGCCTCCCCAGTGATGGGGGTCAGGCTGCTAATGTAAGCTGTGTCCTAGTCAGGAATGACGATCCTGGGTCTACAGGTAAGAGGAGCTGAGGGAGGCCAAGACACAAGCAGTGAAAAACCACCAGTCCCTCCTTGACCAGTTTTACTGAGGGTTCAGAAACATGGTACTTCAGGCTTGAATTAAACCAAAACTGTATATTCTGGCAGATTTATTATTAATAAATCTTGGCCTGATTACTTATTTTGTTAGTTGAAGGAAAAGAGCAGATTATACTATACTAGAGGCCTGGTGCATGAAAATTGTGCACTCGGTGGGGATGTGTCTTGTGTTGGGGAATCTTGCGCATTGTTGGCTATGCTCCCTCAGTGTAACCAGGCAACTGGATGATTTTATCAAGATTGCAAAAGCAGCCGGGACCGGTTTGGCTCAATGAATAGAGCGTGGGCTTGGGAACTGAAGGGTCCCAGGTTCGATTCCAGTCAAGGGCATGTACCTTGGTTGCGGGTATATCCCCAGTAGGGGGTGTGCAAGAGGCAGCTGATCGATGACTCTCTCTCATCGATGTTTCTAACTCTCTATCTCTCTCCCTTCCTCTCTGTACAAAATCAATAAAATATATTTAAAAAAAAAAAAAAAAAAAAAAAAAAAAAAAGATTGCAAAAGCAGAAAATCTTGCCAGGTTCCATAAATTAGTGTTCTGGGAGAAGGTATGTTGGTGGCTTCTGAGCATTGGTGAGGAAAAAAAGAAGGAAAAAAAGCATTCACAGGAGAGTAGGAAAGGGAGGTCATGAATCTCTTTTCTCTCTGTATATACTTGTCTTTTATGAATATTTCATATGAAAAATCATACCAGTCATTTCAATTTTATTTAAACATCCTTTGTAATAAAACCCTAATATGCAAATCAACCGAATGGTGTAACAACCAGTCACTATGATGTGCTCTGACCACCAGGGGACAGATATTCAATGCAGGAGCTCAGCCAGAAGCCAGGCTCATGGCTGGCAAGCTCAGTGGCAGTGGCAGGAATCTCTCCATCCTCCGAGGCAGCACTAAGGAGGAGCGAGTAGGTGGGCAGTAAGGAGTGAGGGCTCCCGGACTGCGAGAGGGTGCAGCTTGGGCTGAGGGACCCCTCCCCTACCCCAGTGCATGAATTTTATGTACTGGGCCTCTAGTAACATAAATAAATCATTTAAACATGATAGAGTAACCAGAGCAGGAGAGGGATTCACCTTAATTTTGGATGGTGGGAGAGGGTTTTCTTAAAAAACAAAACAAAACACCAACATTTGACCTAAGATAAACTCTTCACATATATTAGGCATATACTGTCAAGAACAAGAGATAGAAACTGTGGTCATTGGCATAAAATACACTAAATACATTAATATACACCAATGTGCTAAAGTCATAGTTTGGCAATGAGGAGAGGGTTACATTACCCTCACAATAATCATCTTATGGCAATAGTCATACTCAACAAAAGTACGCTATGGAGATCTATGGCTTTTTAGAAGGCACATTCTGGTGGAGAGAACTTGGACAGAAGATGGAGACAAGGAAGAAAGGGTTCTGTCTTCTCACTAGAGAACAAGGTCCTCAGATGCCAGTGACAAACATAGTGCAGCACTCACCAGACTACTCAGGCATAAGAGATAGGAACAAACAACAGCAGCTGCCCCAACATGTCCCCTGTCCCGGTAACTCAGCCAGGATGCAGTGAGCTTTCAGCCCTCAGTATAGGGAAGACAAGGAGTGAGATGTTTGAATCGGTCAGTCTTTCCAATCCCAGTTCCTATATTCCCTTGCAATATGATCCGAGTTGCTATTTCCTCATCTGCAGAATAGGAATACAAAGTCTTATTCATCAGACCATTAGAGGGTCAAATGTGATAACATGGGTAAGTGATCCTCCCAGTGTCTAACATAGGGGTGTCGAACTCAATCAGAAAAGGGGCCAAAATCTAAAATCCAGCCTAAATCGCGGGCCGAATGGTTTACTGAACAGTCATAAACTGACAATGTCATAAACTGACAGCGGAGTGCAGTGATGACAGCGCGGTGCGGGCCACATTGCAAGGCCTGGTGGGCTGGATTTGGCCCGCGGGCCTTGTGTTTGACACATGTGGTCTAACACATTGTAAGATTCATAATTTTGAAGGGAGGGGTAGCAGGCACGACACCCAGGTAGAAAAAGGCAACCTGAGATTATATACTATTACATATCCAAGTTTTGACTCACTTAACTACTTAGCCACTACACTTACATAAAGACAGATGCCAATGCTGCTACCAGGCAAAATTAAGTAAAATGATTTGTGTCTCAGAAGCAGCCAGGGACAGGTGAGATTGAACCAATTCTGCAAACACAGGAGCTTAGGGCACAAGGTGGCCATGAGCTTGAGAACCCCCACCACACCCAGGGAATGCATTAACATCTTGGGGAGTCTACTGGGTATCTATTGAGATGGGATGGGGGCTGGAACTATCTTATCTTACAGTTAAGAGACCCAAAAGATAGAAGAGTTAGAGCAGTTATTATTATTGTTGTTGTTATTATTGTTTGTTATCATTCCCCCACTCCAGCCCAATTTGGCAGTTGAGTAAAACTAACCAATAAGAGCTGGGCAAACAGGAGCTGGAAAGTTCAAAAAGCTGTGGGCCATGAAAAGCTAAAACACGAAATTTGGGGGGAGGGGTGGTCAAAACCAAGAAATCTCATGACCTGGGGAATCTGGGGCAGAGTCACCACCTCATCACCACAAACTCTCCAAATTCCCTTTCAGAACTTTTTATAAAAACAGAGATTAGCTGTAACCAGTTTGGCTCAGTGGATAGAGCATCGGCCTGCGGACTGGAGGGTCCCGGGTTTGATTCTGGTCAAGAGCATGTGCCTTGACTTGCAGGCACATTCCAATTGGAGGTGTGCAAGAGGCAGCTGAATGATGTTTCTAACTCTCTATCCCTCTCCCTTCCTCTTTGTAAAAAAGCAATAAAATATATTTTAAAAATAAAATAAAATAAAAACAGCGATGTTAAAACCCTAAAAGGATCTTTAGCTATTATAGTAAAACCTGTTAACAGGATGAAAACAGTACCTGAGGTTTCTGTGTGGGTCACTGCTTGCACAGTCTCATCTCAGAATTCTGTTCAGCAAACAATCCAAATGGAATACAAGGAAATATCCATGACTTCACCTCGGGGCTTTCAAACGGTGATATTAATTCCTACTAATGAAAAGCCAGCCACTATCTTTCTCCTCCATCTTGAGTGGGCTGATTAGCTTCTTTTCCAAATCTGCAGAAAAGACAGCTGAGGAGCCCTGCTGCCTTAAGACGGCACCCAACTGAGCCAAGCCCTAAAGGAAAATAGCACTGGCCGCCTCTCTGAGGGGGGAGATGATTGGAAGATGCTCCCTGATTAGGGGACAAAGGAAGGTGTGTTACCCACTTTCAAATGCAAAGCCTCAGCAGTCCATCAGAATTAGGTCTAAATTTTGGCTCTGCCATTTAAGCAAGGGACTTAATCTTTCTGTGCCTCAATTTCTTTCTCTATACGTTGGGACAAATAACAGTTCCTACATCGTAGGGTCAGAATGAGAAGTAAGAAAGATAATTTATGCAAAGCACTTAGTAGACTGCCTATCAGACTGTCAGTGCACTAAGATTTGGTTATTCTTACTATTCATATATTTAAACATAATTGGTTGCTATGCATTGTGCTGCGGTATAGTGGGTTTGGGAGAATTAACACCGGAGTTTCAATTCTGATTCTGCCCTTTATTACTTGTCCCAACGTATTCAAATCCTTTAAGATTCTTGAGCATCAGTTTCCTCACCCCAGAAATGGAAGTAATAGTATCTATCCCAATATTACTATGAGGAGTAAATAGAATAATGTCTTTGAAAAGTACATTAAAGGTACAAGAGGAAATGTTAGTTCTTTGTGGATTACCAGGACATTTTGCTTCTCTTTTCTCATTTGGTCCACTTCTTTAGGGTCTACTGGCTTTTCTATTTTTGTACCAACCAGAAGTGAGGGAAGGAAAGGAGGGGAAATTGATACAAATCTCAGTTCATTTATCAGATATTGTCAATCCTACAGTATTTCTGATAAGAGAAAGGGTGAAGATGTGATTGATTCATACGCAGGACCTGGAAAAGTAGGATGTTTCCACTTTTCAGAGTAAATATAGGTTTGTATGAAGATATCAGTCATAGAAAATCCATATTCTGCCCTAACCTGATTGGCTCAGTGGATAGAGCATCTTAGGTGTTCAACCTGAGGATGGAGTGGGTGGTGGTTACACTAACTGACATGAAGTAGAAAGGGGGGCGGGGGGGGGGGGGGCTAAGTTTTCACTTAGTCGGCAAGTGTTGAATTTTAGATGCATGTGGAGACTTTCCGGGCTAAGGCAGGTTCCCAGACAAAGACGTGTCTGATGTGTAACTCTGTTGGAGCTCTGGGGACCATGCTGGTTGGAATATACATCCTTCTCTCTGATTAGTGGCCATGTCCAGTAGACCTACAGGTGTGTCTGGACTAGACAGAGGGTTTGAGCCTCATTTTCATGAATGCAACTGCTGAAGTCAGAGGTGGAAATGGCACTCCTTGTACCTCTTAGCCCCCAGCAGAGGAAGGAGTTTATGGTAAAGCTACTGTGTTGACTCTTGACAAACCTCTCCTCCCTTCCCACCTAATCTTTTCTACCATGTTCACGTGTCTCTTGCTTTCATCTTCTCTTGCTCCTCCTTTGCAGGTCCTAGTGAATGCTTGATGTCTCCTGGCTTAGCGAATAAGCTAAAACTTCTACTTAGAAAATAAGCACTTGCTTTTATCTTGCTCTGAGGATTTGGTTTTGCTAGAATCCAAGTAACATTAGCACAATTTGTTTGGATTAGCATGAAGACTTCTAATCCGTTCCTTTGCAATATTCCATATTTTAATAACTTTAATTATTACTGCTTCTTTTTTCTAATTAAGAGCTTAGAGACAGAGACCTTGGAGAGGGGCCAAAACAGTGGTGTTTGGTCTTGTGGAGGGTGGGAAGAAAGGTTAGTGCAGCAGAATCAGTATTCAGAGCCAGCTAAGAAGCACTTAGAATTCAGTTCTGTGAGATTTATTGTGGACAAGCCTGGAGCATCAGATGTAGCAGGAGAGTCCTTCAACCTATTAGAGATCCAATTAGTAAGCCCCAGGTTGTACTCTGACAACAATAGCATAAATTCTATCACAATATCTTCCTGGTAATGTGCTAGGCATCCCTAGAGCTTAGGAAAAGTCCAGACTTCCTTGGTTCTGCCTCTCTGTTCTGACTTCTGGGAAGGGCTCTAGTGGTTGAGCAGAAGTTCCTTTTGGGGAGTTACCTTCAAACCACAAAAGTGGCTTCAAGTCCTCAGCTCCAGTAGCAGCTCTGCATTTTAGGGTGTGTCCCCTCCACTGGAAGCTAACCTAAAGGGTCCAGCAGGACCCTCAGGCTAACCCTTTCCCATCTCCCGGCATGGCATGGGTATGAAAATCATAATGGAAGATAGCTCTATCCTTTGGGTATAGGGAGAGCTGAAGGGTTGACAGAGGAGAACCTCCAGAGGGCTCAAGTGCTATCAAAGTGCAAAGTGCCCATTCCTTGAAGCAGGCTGGAACTCAGAGGTGAAGGTGGGTCTTCTGCTCCCATGTCCATACATGGTCCTCACACAGCACGTCTTTCTGCTTGAAGATAGCTTAGGAATGTGCTGGCCTGGGATGGGTTCTGGGAAACCCCCTCTCTTGGACCAAGAATCACCATCCTCTTCCTTCTTGGGACTTATCTTTAAGAACTGAACAGCTTTTATTTTGAATTCTCACGCATAGGATTTTGTTATGTCCTTTTCCCTCAACCACACTATACTCCTTTTGTAAGAAAATCTTTTTTGTTGTTAATCCTCACCTGAGGATATTTTTCCATTGATTTTTAGAGAGAGTGGAAGGGAGGGGAGAGACACAGAGAGAGAAACACTGATGTGAGAAAGACACGTCTACTGGTTGCCTCCTACACATGCCCCAATCAGGGTCAAGGACTATGCCTATAACCAAGATATGTACCCTGGACTAGAATTGAACCCTAGACCCTTCAGTGCACATGCTAATGCTGTATATACTGAGCCAAACCAGCTAGGGCAAGAAAATCTATTTTTAATGATTCCAAGGGCCCTCGCCTTTCTCAGGGAGACCCTCCAAAGAATTCCACTGCCACCTTTCTAAGGAATGCCAGCCCCAGGAAGTCATAGGCAGCTCTCTGCAACGCTTCCACTAAAAAAAAGAGGGGGGGAAATGCACAGATTAAATCTCTAGAAGGCCACCCCTCCTGTAGGGACGGATCCCAAACTCATGAAGTAAGTTTGATGCCAGCTTTGCCCCCTCAAAAATCATAGTCTGTTGGAGAAATCTCATGTAGGCAGTAACATTCTTATATGACAGAACAGACTAAGTGCTAAATACAGGTGTGTTTTTTTTGTTGTTGTTTTTTTTTTAAAAAGAGCCCTCATTAATTTTGCCTCAGTGGATTAGGGAGAGTTTCTCAGAGGAAGTATTTGATCTGGCTCTTTGAGGATAAGAAGGGTTTAGTAGATGGATAATAAGAGAAACGGCATTCCAGAATGAGGGTACAAAATGAGCCAGCCAGAGAAGCTTGAAAATGCAAGTTTTTGTAATCATTTAAATAAAATGCAAGTTTTATTTGAGGAACAATGAGAGAGCTGGTATTAATAAAGAGCAGAGCTCATACCAGCAGGATAGGACATAAAGCTGAGCGCTGTGTCAAGGGGCTGGGTCTCCATTGTGGAGGGATTGGAAAAGCAACACTGCCGGTTTCCCAAGAGAGGAGCTATCCAACCTTCCTCAGATGAATGAGCCTGAGGAGGACCACTGCTTGTCCATGTGAAGGTCAGCGAAATCACCAATAGGCCACCAGCTCAGAAGCTATTGCTACCTGCCCAGAAATGAGACAAAACCAGGGTAAGGATAGTAGGAAGCCAAAAGAAAAATAGCTCAGAGAGAATTAGTAAGTCTCTGCAACTGACTAGCTAAGATATCAGTGTCTGGGTATATGTTTGATCTCCTCACCAGAGTGCAAGCCCCTTGATGGCAGGAGCCACATCTTACTCACCTTCGTGTCCTTATTGTTTAATACTGATGGCTCTCATCAAAGAAGTCTTAACCTGAAGGCATTAGGTTGGTTTCAAAAGAGTCTGTAAGTCCCCCCAAAATTACATGCAAAATACAGTGCCTGTACATATGTGCACCTTCCTGTTGAAGAGAGTCTATGTCTTTTATTATATCCTCAAAGAGCTCTGTGAGGTAGATTAAGAACAACAACAACAACAAAAAATGGGTAAGAACAACTACCCTAGAAATTCATCCCCTTCATAAATGTTTCTGACTCTGAGTTTCTATTTTCATTCCTTCTCTAAGTACCAACTTCCCAGTATAAAAAAAGACAGGGTCAAAAACATTAGCTGGGTGCTGTGAGCATTATTGCATCTTATTTGTAGTAAAAATTCAACATATAAATTCAGTTATGAGTCTAAGTTCTACTGGAACTCTGAAGGACATTTTTCCTGCCCATGCCTGACCTCATTCTCTGGTAACGCACACCTATTCAGAACCTTCTAAGAGCTGATGCTTCTGTGAGGAACTGACTCCAGTCTAATTAGGACGTAAGCCTCTGCAGCAGTGCCTTTGAAGAAGCACTTCCAGAGAAGGCCCACTTGCACCTTGCAATTACAGCCAGATAATTAGGAGGGGGCCTCTCACCTGCTGCCTACTCCATTTCGATGTGGATGGCGGGGGACAGACTGGCATTTCTGGGTGTCTGACACTTTCACCAAACATTGAGATCATGCCCAAGCCCAGGCTGGAGAAGGAGTGTGCCACTTGTGCATGCCAGAGCGGTCGGGGGGGGGGGGGGTGTCACAGTCCAAACCATTAGACTGTCTGTGATATCCCAGTGGCTTATGGGATTACACAACAGTTTTTAACAGTGGGACTGGGCTGCAGAATCTGGAGCATGTATTCTCCAGAAGAAGAAAATAGCCTCTGATCTCAAGAAAATATGCAGTTGAGTTAGAAAGATACACACAAAGGAAAAAGAACCCACTTGTCAAGGGTATAGGATGTGCATGCTCAGTGCAAGGTAAATTACTTAGATAAGGGAAGGGGCATGAAAGGAGGCAAAGGCAAGGGACCAGCATGCTATGCACCACACACTCTCACATTTAACCTCATTTCTTTGTCTCTAACAATTAAGGGGTGCCTGCTATGTGTCCGATACATGTATCCTCTGTTAATCTTCACAACTGTATATGAGGTAGGGGTTATTATTCTCACTTCAGAAATAAGGACTAAAACTCCAAAAGACTAAAATAGCTTTCCTAGGACTCCAACTATTACGTGGCTGAGCCAGAACTAAAACCCAGGTCTGACTTCAAGTATTAAATTCTTTTTTATACCACACAATATCCCTAAAATGTTAGTAGGATAATGTGGATGCACTTAAAAACTTTATGCTAGGTGAAAGCAGACAGATGCAACAAGTCACATATTGTGGAACTCCATTTATATGAAATGTCCAGAAGGATAAATTTATTGAGACAGAAACCTAGTGGCTGCCAGGGACTTGGAGGAGAGGGGAATTTCAAGAGCATTCTTTCAGCGTATTTGACAAACAGAGAGGTACCCGAGTCAACATAATAAGCCAACATTTTCTTCTTGATTCAAGTGAAGAATTTGAATAAATGTGTGGGTATCTCGCCTAGTTGAGTGAGAGTTCCCTGGCACAGACACCTGTGTTTACTAATCACAATAGAAGGAGCTGCCCAAGAAGGTCCAAAATGCCTCTGGGAGTATTTGGGAGGGGTGAGGGTCACCCCTGCTATGGGTCCTCTAAATTCAAAAGCCACAAAATTCTGTTTGATCATTCTCAAGTGACTCTACAGGTCCATAAAATATTTTTTTGTGTGTGGTCATTTTTTGGTTGCTTAGGAGCAACTCTGAATTTCTGGGGCTCTGAATATATGGAATAATCTCTTAGCTAATGAGTCTGATTCTTGCATCCAGCCTAGCCAGCCACCCTGCATACTATCTCAACTGGGCTTTGTTCTTGGCATTGATGAGGCAGACACTCTCATGAAGGGTGTGAAGGGCCACTTAAGATATTTAATTTGGCCGTACTGCCTTTTATGTAGGCAATTACAGGCAACATGAAAATGGGAATGTACCAAGGCCTCAGGGCATACCCTAGGCAGCAGCCTGTCATCCAAGCAGCACGAATTCTGGGCACACTCCTTATCTTCGAGCTTCGTTCTCCTTTCAGGCTTTTTGGGAAATGTTTACCTTCACTTCCAGCTACTCTCCGAAGTATCTGTACTGTTGACAGTGGCTTCTGTTTATTTGGACTTTTGCACAGCAAACTGACCTTTTAAGACGCTTAGGGACTTTCTGGAAACCAGAAGGAGGTGGCCAGTGTGAGTGAGCTCTCCTGTGCGTGGCCTACCTTCCCCATCACCTCAGTCTCTCAGGGAGCCCTGGCAGAGAGGACATGTTGGCCTGGGGGCTTGCAGCTGTTTCCTCCACCGCATGGGCTGTTCCTAGAAGGTGTCCACTGAGCGAGCCTGGGATGAAAAAATCAAACTCTTCAGCTGCCCATTCATACTCATCACTGGGGTCACAGAAATGCCCAAGGTGTGCTTCCTGGGGATCAGCTCAGAGTTCTGCATGAGACCACCTGTGATACAGAAAGTCACATTTTGTATAGAATCCAGTAAGGGTTTGATAGAGGGTCCAATCAGCAGCACACATGGAATTTATTTTGTGTCTAGCATGTGCTCTATATACAATGACTACCATAGGCCCACTGAGGTATAACGTGCTGCACAGTGAGATGACCTCAGCCATCCCAAACATGATATCTGGTCAACAGTTCTATGCCATGCCCTGAAACATCCCCTTTGAAGTGCTCTGAGCTGTGCCCCGTGAGAGGTCTAATTGTCTAATATTTAACAAGTGTCCATTTGATGACCTGCATGGCACTCAGTGAATGGCCTTCAAAACCAGAGAGTGACACAACTAGGAATCTTCTCTCCTGCCCTAGACAATTCCCGGGGACTGCTCCTTTCTGGCATCTTATGACTCCACCCCACGGCCAGTCTCTCCACAACCCTGGGGTCTTTAAAAAGCCACAAGATATCATTTTTTCAAAACAAGCAACTTCAACCAAACCTAAAAGCAGTCAAGAAAATATAAAACCCAAAATACAAGGTAATAAACTTTTGTTTTGAGATATTTACATTTTTTTAAAAATAGCATGCAAGCCAAAACTCGTTTGGCTCAGTGGATATTGGCCTGCGGACGAAAGGTCCCAGGTTCGATTCCAGTCAAGGGCACGTACCTTGGCTGCGGGCACATCCCCAGTGGGGGGTGTGCAAGAGGCAGCTGGTCGATGTTTCTCTCTCATCGACGTTTCTAACTCTCTATCCCTCTCAATTCTTCTCTGTGTAAAATCAATAAAATATATTAAAAATAAATAAATAAATAAATAAATAGCATGCAATAAGTACTCATAAAACAAAACAATAACAAATAAATAGTATATAAATCTATTAAATATGAAGTGAAATCCCCTGCCCCTTCCCATCTCCCATCCATCCTTCTTTCTGGAATTAGTCACTGTTCATTTGGTTTGTATCCTTCAGATATGTTCTAGGCATGACTCAAACATAAGTATTACATGCACACAATTTTTTACACATACAGGATAATACTGATTCATTCTTCTGAATCAAGCTTTTTTTTTATATAACGTGGTCATCTTTTTTCCATGTCTGTACATATGTGTTTACTTCATCATCTTTGATTAATGTGTTTTATTCCAAAGTACAAACATACTATTACTTATTTAACCAGCCTTCAGTTGATAGCATTTAGATCATTTTCACTTTTTCACTGCCACAAGCAACATGGCACCTAACACCTTTTAAATTTTTATAATATTGCAAAATTACCCTCCAAAAAGATAGCATCTATACTTCTTAGTGACAAACACAATATAAATCTTTCCATCATTTCTGAAAAGCCATCAATCAACTCCACTTTAAAATTCCAGGATTTGGGAGGTTCACAGTGCAAATTCCAGATTCAGAATGGGAGCGCCCATTCTCATCAGGCTTGGGTGTAGTTCCGTGTCTTGCCTCATGTGAACTGGAATCCAGTCCTCGGCAGGCTCACTCCCAGCTGCCAGCAATAAAGACCTGCCCTCAGGGTATAAGAAGCAGGCTTGGCTCACATGGCCATCAGGGTTTGCAATGCTTCCACTGCCCACACACAGGCCTGTCTCTGGAAAGCCCATGAGTGATGGGAGCTCCCTAAGTGTGGACAGAGCCAGAGCCATCATTAATCCCTTAGAGCTCTTTCTGTCTGCCTGACAGGCCTCTCTCCTGGTCTCTGGCTCTCCTTTCAGTTCCCCATTTGAAATGAGTGCAAATGATGAGGACTCTGCTCCTGTCTCCTTTCTCCTCTCTGCCTTGCTCCCAGCCCTGCTTCCTCTAGCTCTGCCCTGCCTTGGCCCCAGCATCTCCACCACCAACAGTCATGGTGAGAGTCTTCAGATGCTCACTGCCTTTTCACTGTTCTACTTATTGTCTGGACTGGCTCAGGATCCACTGCATCCTCTAGAATCAGGGATTTGGACAATTGACCACTCTGACTTATCGCAGTTGCCCAGGCCTCTCTCAAGCAGACTGCTCCTCTTTCTCCTGCAGTACCAGGACCTCTTTGCACATTTCACTCATTCATTTAATGAAGATTTATTATATGCTATGCACATTTTCTATCAAATTGAAAAATTCCTGAAATAAATTACATGTGCATCAGGTTCTGTATTTCCATTGCAATATGAATGACAAGTTATTGAAATTTTATAAATACATTACTATAGATTAGATATAGCTCAGTCCTTTTTTCTGAAAGAGGTGCACTCCTACACAGTTACCATTATAGTACTCTATCCCATCCCACTGATATTGCATAATAACAGCCAACATGTATTAGGTACTCAGCAAGTATTGGTCTCAATGTGTGCAGATCCTCAGACAGAAGCCAAAAAAAAAAAAAAAATTATCAATGGCAGCTTTAGGGAAGCCTGAAAGATGAAGGGTCTAGGACCTAAAGTGAGAGTAACAGCTCTGGGCTCTGGTCAATGGAACACCTTAGCAGGCTCCATGATCTACGGGCAGTGGGCAGTCTTGAGTCTAGCATGTTCCAGTGACATGATAAGAGAGGTAGGAGGCCAGTGCTGGGGACACAGTGGTCTCATTTCTGTCCTGCTGCTAGGAGACCTACTGATGAGAAGGGGCCATTTAGACATATCTCTCTTTCAACCCCAGTAATCTCCAAGCTTGTCTTCATGGTGGTTAAGAGCTCATTGGGAGAGTTAAAGGCAATGACTCTGTGATCAGAGTGTCAATCCATCCAAAAATTAGCTTTACTACTAAACATGTCTGTGCCTCAATTTCCTAGTGCAAAGTATGGCAGAAAAAATAGTATCATTCTCTGCCTAAACCAGTTTGGCTCAGTGGATGGAGCGTTGGCCTGTGGACTGGAAGGTCCCAGGTTCTATTTGGTCAAGGGCATGTACCTTGGTTGTGGACACATCCCCAGTGGGGTGTGTGCAGGAGGAAGCTGATTGGTGTTTCTCTCTCATCGATGTGTCTAGCTCTCTGTTCCTCTCCCTACCTCTCTGTAAAAAAATCAAAAAATATAATAATAATAATAATAATAATAATATCATTCTCAAAGAGTTTGATAATTTATATAATAGAATTTATACAAAGTATTTAAAAGTACCAATAAATGTGAACTATTTTAATATCATTGGAAAGGCTGGCTGACCATGTTGGAACAGCTGAAGCAGTGAACAGAAACCACAACAAAAAGATTTATTCTTGTATAGGTGCTATTCAAGGTGCATTCAGAGTGGGGAAAGATGGAAGCATTAAGTGGAAATGACTGTATTTGCTGCCAGGGCTTATCTGATCTCTGTGACCACCTCTAGAGCTCCTGTGCACAAAAAGGGACTAGCTCTGTTCACATACAAATCTCGGGGGACTCCAGGAAATCACAAACTAGGGGAGCAGGAAGAAATGCCTGATGCCACCAGTCCATCCCCTGCTTTACAGATGAAGAATGAGTTTCTTGCACAAGGTCATATACGAAGAGAAGAATAGTCTTGAATCTGCTCTCTACCCAACACTGCCTGAGCTGGAAGAAATTATAAGCCCTGCTGATGGATCTAACTCATAGTGAGTCTTTTAACAGATTTAAACCATTTACGCAAAATCATGAGATTAATCATTTTTCATCAAACATGATCTGATGCAGTATGAAAAATAACCAAAGGTTTGTCATGCAAAAATCTTGCAGCCTTCATTTCCAAACAGCTGGATTGAAGGCCAGCCTCTCACATTTATCACAAGAAGCATTGAACTTCTTAGATAACTTATCTTGGAACATTAAGAAATAAAGGGAAAAGTAGGCTATTCTTGTCACATGAATTGCTCTATAAAAAAGGAAAAAAGACATTAAATTTCCACATCAATTCTGCAGACTATAAACCTGGTGTTCCTCCATAATAGCAAGCATCTTCTCTCAAACAACCACCTAAATGGCCTCTGGGGCAAATGTCCTCTGCTATGTCTTCTTTCTGTCCCAGAACACAGAAAGTTTCCAAGTTTCCCCAAAACATTACTCAGACAAAACACTAACAGAATTTAGACAGAAACACAATGGCAAGGCTAGTAAAGACAGGTGTGACTCCATGCAAAGAGTCTTCTAAAACTCAATTTCCTCATCTTTAAACTGGGGGAAATAGCTAGCTATAATATATCACAGGTTGTGAGAATAAACAAGAAGAGTGTTGAGAAAAGGCACAGCACAGTGTGTAGGGCAAATAATTTTCTTCCCTCTGAAATGGATCTGGGATCACCTGTTCCTTCTTTTATTCATACACAAATAAGGAAGAAATTCAGGGTACCATAGGCCCTAACAGGCCAATTCTTGTTCTAATGCTGCCATCTGCTGCTGGACAGCCAACATTCCAAGCTGCTATTTCTAGGGGAATGCACTGAAGTAAATGGGGTGTACTAGGCCAGTGTTTTTCAACCTTTTTTGGGCAAAGGCACACTTGTTTCATGAAAAAAATCACGAGGCACACCACCATTAGAAAATGTTAAAAAATTTAACTCTGTGCCTATATTGACTATATATAAAGTAATTCTCTTGAATAGGAATCAAATAAACACAAAGAAAGTATTTTATAATTACTTTATTATGAAATATTAAGTAAACAAAATAGTGAAAAATTATAAAATTCTTGTCTTGTCTGCACCTACGGCACACCAGGCAATATCTCGCGGCACACTAGTTGTCTGCACCTACGGCACACCAGGCAACATCTCGCGGCACACGGTTGAAAAACGCTGTACTAGGCAAATCTCTCCCCAGTATACTTCCCGGCATCTCCATCCTTCAGGTCTGGACCAAGGGTGTACCTGACTTATCTGATCCTAGGGATACAGCCGAATTTTCTTGTCAATAGGGACTTTTCAGACAGAAGACATTTTCCTCCTACTTCACATTTTCCAGGACTGGGACCATGAAGACAGTGCTGAGCTGAACTGCACCAGAGGAAAAGTGGTATGCATCCTGCAGACATGTTTTACTAAAACTACATAATATTGGCCCATACTATGCTTCATAAAATTCAAATTATCTGCCAATGCCTAAATATCAGGTTTCACTTTGAAAATTTGGATTTTCAGATTATTGAAAAACCTAGAGTAATGGCAACATATGACCTGCATTCCTTCATGACAGCAGTTAGCTAGAGCTATGAGTAGTAAAAGACCCTTTAGCCTTCTTCATCTAACACTACCAATCCCTGCTGGATCTTCCCCTTGGCCTGCCTCACTTAGTAAGATTACCTTGCTGACCCCTGACCCAGGCTCAATACAAATTGTTGTCTCCCTAAATCCCAACACAAAGTCTTAAAGAAGGTAGGATGGCAAAACAAAGTATTAACACCTTCAAATAATAATTAGTAATTACCAAGCACTTAGTCTGTGTCAGGCACAAAGAAAACATTTTGACCCTAACTTCTGATCTCAAAGATATTTTCATTTTATTGTGCATTTAGATCTTTCATCTTTGCTCCATGCATGTGCTTTGTTCTCTGGGCCAAAAATATATATATATAAAATCAGTAACACATCTAATTCATAACAAGTATTACTTGCAGAAATCATCTATACAAAGTAAAACCTGCAATGGCAAAACTTCAAATAGTAAAATTTTATTTTAAAATGACAAATTTATTAATGAATTATGTTGCCTAATTCCATTATTGAATTTTAATTTGTGATCTTGGAATAAACTGTATTTGTTTCACCACTCTTAGATACATTACTACAATAGGATCTATTTGCTGATATTTTGCTTAAAATTTTTACATCTATATTTCTATGTGAGGATTGTCTATTACACTAGTTTATAAAACATTTGAGCTATCTATTCTTTAAAAATTAAGAGGAAACTCTGTTATAAATCTGTCTAGTCCTCTTGTCTTCATCAATCATAGCTCTTTAATCACTTTTCAACATCTTGAATGATAATTGATACATTCATATTTTCCACTTCAGCTTCTTTCTTTTGGGGATTGATATTTTTGTGGAATATTAACTGTCATTTCTGTTGTCAAATATATTGCCATAGAGGTGCATGTAGGACTGCTTACAATCATTTTAATCCCTAGTATTTCCAATTTTATAAACTTTTTACTCTTTCTCTGTTTCAGTAATTGAACCAGGATTTGAACTAGTCTTTCTGTCTCCAGCCCCAGTCCTCATGCCACTGTTCCATACAATACCCTTAGAGGTTAATTAAGGCTGAATCTATAAATGTAAATCTTTTCAACTGATCAGAATGAAAAGATTACTCTATTACATAATTTTTGCAAAGCTTAAATTATTCTAATTTTTGCTTAAAATAGCTATCTTGGCATAAGCAGAATCAGCAATAATGTATTCATGCTTGGTAAAATCTTGGGGAATTTGAATTATTTTCATTGAACAAGCAGACTCAGTGTTTCCTTATCCTAAAACTGATTTTTTCAAAACTCTTTTATCTGAGGCTATGAAAGCCATTTAGTTCTTGAAAATGGTATTCAAATTAACATGAGATTTCATTCAGTTTAATGAAATATTACCTAATTAGGAATAAGCTTTACTATTATCTCTGGAGACACACTAATATCATTTAAAAGAACTTATGGTAGAGAAAGTTGTATGTACATTTATAATTCTGTTCCCTTCTGAATATGAAAGACTATTTAATTAAGATTATTACTATCTTTAAAGCTTTTTCTCAAAGGAAATGTTTTTCATTCTAAGCTATATATCTTCTTTGGGCAAAATATATATATATTTTTATACATATATACATATTTTTTAATAAATTCTGAAATTCTACAAGTTGTACCCAAAGGAAGACTCTCTTTTTATCTCCCTCATATTTCTATAATAAACATTAATCAGGGTTGCCTAAATATGCTTGCTTTCTTTCTCTCTGTGTGACAAGTTTTTAACAATTTTTTTTCATGAGTAAACTGGAGAGAGAAACCAATTTTCCATGTACTTCAGGCAAAAACAAAACAAAAGAGTATAGGGCCTGGTAGAAGGTACAGAAAATTCCATTCTTTGGGCTTAGATATAGACATAAATTATTGGTCATCTATCCAGTTTGCTTTGTCACCAATATAAACATCTTTTCTGCCTTCCTGGTCAATATACTCTAATTTGTCCCAAGTTCTTCTGTTTTCCTTCCCTCTCAGAGTTCCACTATTTTACTTACTTTTCTCATTCTGTGCATAATCTGATCTTCTGCTGAGACTGTTTGTCCAAAGGCCACCTTCCTTGTTATAAGCTGAACTGTATCCCCACAAAATTCCTATGTTGAGGTCCTAACCCCCAGTACCTCATTACATGATCTTATTCAGAACTACAGTTGTTGAAGATTTAATTAGTTAAGATGAAGTCATACTGGAGTAGGGTGGACCCCTAATCCAATATGACTTGTGACCTTATAAAAAGGGGAAATTTGGACACAGAGATGTACACAGGGAGAATGCCATGTGATGGCAAAGACAGGGTTGGGATGCTATGGCTACAAGCCAAGGGATGCTAAAACTTCCCCCCAAATCACCAGCAACCAGGGAAGAGGCATGGAAAAGTCTTTTCCTCGTATCCTCAGAAGGAACCAACCCTGCCAACACCTTGATCTTCTAAGCTCCAGAGTTGTGAGATGATAGATTTCTATTGTTTACAGTTTGTGGTACTCTGTTATGGAAGCTCTAGCAAACTAATGCATTCCCCTTCCAAATTTAATGGTATTTTCTCTACACTCATCTACATTAACTTCTTACTTCAAGTGATAATAGTAGCCACCAATCCTTGTTGGACATCTCCCCCTCCTCTGAACTCACTTTATGTTTTGTTTAGATTTGTCTTGAATCATCAGTTTCCCCTCTATTTCAGTTATTGAGCTACATGTCTTATATCCCCTACCAAGACTGTGGGTTCCCGGGGGGAGTGGGCAGGAACCATAATTCATCTCAGAATTTGCCACATCACTTAATACAGTATCCAGAAAATGGTAGATGTTCAGTAGGTATTTGTCGGCTTTTAAAGTTTCTAAGTAAACAAAGGCATTAGCCAGACTGCCTATTAGACTATTTGAAATTCACAGAGCTCAGAGCAGCTAAACTTTGAACGTAGATTCAAATCACCAAAATCACCAGGAGGCCTGGCTCACTTGGGTCCCACTCTGATCCAATAAAGGTTGTCATTATGCACAGCAATCCTGCTTTCTGTTCTTATGGAGCACCCTAGGCTAAAGAATCCCAGTTACACCAAAGCTCTTCTTCATCATTCCCACCCCGCCCTGGGAGATTAGAACATGCCATTACCCTTCTTTAAGCCTCAGTTTACAAGATGCTAGATAGATGCCTAAGCCTTTTGCAGTGATAGCAAGATAACTGGAGCCAAAATACTTTGAACTTGACAGGTCCCTTTCACACTGTTGTAATGACTATTCCCAAAGCCACCACTAGGAGGCTCTGGCAGGTCCCTAAAACTTGAAAGGGTAAAATAGGAGAAAAACTTCAAATTCTTGATTTCTAATCCCAAGACACGGGAATGAAGAGCAATCCCAACTGACCATTCATCTGTGTGTACAGCCAGGAGGCATTCAAAAGCCTGATGAAAAACAGGTCCGTATCTTGTCCCTGCAGATGTGCGATTCCTGGTGTGGCCGTTAAGTACATGGTGAGGTTTCCAGGCAATTCAGTGAAGGAACTGAATCAGAAGATCAGAGAAATGCAGCTGATAGTTTGAATTTTTAACTAGATCAGGTTACTTTCCTCCTGGGAAAGCAGGTGAAGGAACTACCACAAATTCTATACTAGCTCCATGATATTATTATTTGTTTTTGTTGTTAATACTAACATTGCTAGTAATAAAAATAGGTGCAATTTGTTGAGCACATGCTATATGCCAGATGTTGTCCTAGATTGTTTGTATATGATATCACTTGACCCTCATGCTGCTTCTGTGAAGAATTATGAGTATTAGGAAACTAAGATTTGGAAAAATAAGTGATGTTCCAAGGTCACACAGCTTCTAAGTGATAGGGATCCCAAAGGTAGAGTAGAAAAATAAAAGCAAAGACTTGAAAATGAGGTAAAGCAAGATCCAGGGACCTACAAGCAGTTGGGTGTCCCTGGAAAATAAAGCATGAAGAAGAAAAGGCATAAAAGGAGGAGTTGCCCTTATATGCCAAGTTAGGCAAATGACTATCTTGCAGGTTAGTTGGGAGATTTTGAAGAGTTTTAAGCAGGAAAGTGACCCATCATACCTGTATTTTGGAAACTGAAGTGGAGAATGGATTGGAGGGGACAAGAGGAAAGGCAGAGAGATCAGTTGGAAAATTGTAGAAGTAATACTGGAAAAACACAATGACATCTTTGTGCCTAATCCATCTCTTTGATGATGGAGGGAACGCACTGGAACAGAGAAATACTTAGAAGATAACATCAGCAGATCTTGGGGAAATATTGCATACGGTTTTAGCTGATGACCTCTCCAACCTCTTCCACTGTGCCTCAGGCTCACAGATCCAATGTCTTGTAGACGACACATAAGTATTATGTCAAATTATGCAGGAGAAAGAGAGGAATAAACAAAACAAGATTTCTGATCACCTTCTATTTGAGTTCAGACAATACCAAATAAACAGTGAATGAGTGGGGAGAGAAACCTCTTAAAGGAGATGCCATTTCAGCTTGCTAAGGCCAGGTGAAACTCAGTAGAAGGAATTGTCTTATTGGCTTTGAAGACTCCAGAGCAGTTTAAATCCAACAGTACGGGCAGAGGAGAAAAATAAACAGAATAATGTCGGACAGTTAGATAGTGACCAGATCACATAGGACTTTGCAAGTAAGGTTTAAAAAAAAACACACAAAACTTAGGTTTTATTTGAAGGGTCATGCAAAGCTGGTGGAAGGTTTTACTCAAGGGAGTGATGTGACCTCATTTAATAGCTAACTGATCACTCTGGCTTCTATATGGAAAACATGGGCAGAGAAGTGTGAAAGTAGGGAAACTTTTGTAGAGAAAAGGGAATAAAGGGAATAATTGAGGCTATGTTATGATAGATCAAATGTGGAAGGTGAGAAAGAAAAGACTCAAGAATGACTACTTTTAGACTTGGGCAAAAAGGATGGGGAAGACTGTGGAGGAGCGGTTTGGCAGGGGAAATTTAGGAGTTTTGCTTTGGACTTGTTGAGTTTGAGATGCCCATTAGAGACCTAAAGAAATATGCCACATAGACAGTTGGCAAATATAAGTCTGGATCTCAGGATAGAGCCTGAAGACAAAAATGTACACCTCGGAATGGCCAGCCTGTAGATGGGATCCAAAGCCACAGAACTGGATGAGCTATCTCGGTGAAAAAGAGCAGAGCCAAGAACTCAGCTCAGAGACACGCACATGTTTAGAAGTCAGAAAACAAAAGGAAGTGCTGGAGAAGGAGCTTGAGATGGAGCAGCCAAAAGTGAGAAAAAGCCAAAAAGAGTGTCCCCAAAACCAATAGAAGAAAGTGGTCAAGAAAGGAAAAGGGACCAACTGTGTGAAATGCTGCTGACAGTTCAAGTTATAAGAGGACCGAGATCGGATCACTGGATTTTATAAGAAGGGGAGACATTTAAAAAGAGACCTCAGCATCTCAGGAGAATGGTAGGGACAAAGATTAAGTAGATCCAATGAAAGGTAGAAATGAAGTAAGGAAATGGCTCAATATCCCCAGAAGGAAAATCACATGGTTGTTATTTCACTGAAGTCTCTTTAGGAATATTAGTATCATGCTTGCTAGCTTTTTAAAATGAATTTATTTTTGTCTGAATACATTGTTTCTTTTTTTGCAACTTGACACATTTTTCCCTTCTGGCTATAATTGCTAAGAACTAAGATCATGATACCTGAGACTTTATTTTCTTTCTTGGTTCTCCCCTTCCCCCCTCCGCCACCCTGAGATTTCATTTTGTCTGGTATAAGACCCACAGTCTCCAAGACAGTTTTAGGCATCATCTGAACTCCATCACTAGCATCCAACATGTTACAAAATATACTCCCAGACCCTTTTAGACATAACCTGTTGCTACCAGTCAAACTCAAATCCAGAGGCTGTTCATCCAAATCTACTTTTTCTCTTTCTGAAGAGCAAGGAGGTAGTTATGGCTGAAGAACAAACAAACAAACATGAAAAAATATCTGAGTTGCCTTCTTTTATATGTCCACATATCTTCTGGTTCTCTTAGAAATTTTTATTGTATTTTTTTCTCTTAGAAGATTTTAAGTTGCTCCAAGTGAGTTGGCTGTACTCTTGAACTGTTTCTCCACTTAATGATCTCTGCCCGATTTCTACAGAATCATGAGATGGTGACTTCCTTTCCCACACCTATCCCTGATGTGATCAGGAATTGCTAAGGACAAATAACTACAGTGACTGCTGGAACTACTGGGGACAAATTCCAATTTTTAAAAAAAGTCTTTTGAGTTATAAAACTCTCTGGACTGTGATCAAAACTGCTGCCTGTTGGTGACCAAGTTGCCCCTCCCTACACCCTGGTGTATGGCCTCGTATTTCACTTGTATATTTTTCACACTGTAAATTTCTTGTACAAACCCAAAGGAAAAAAAATTAAAAAAAAAAAATGTTTGATTTTTAAAAAAAAAAAAAAAAACAAAAAAAAAACTGCTGCCTATTTTTTCAGGGTTTGAAAGCCTCCTTATCTTTCAGGCCCTCTGCCCAAAGTCCATCTTGTGAGTTACATGTTTCCAATTCCAGCACAGATGGACTGGATGACAAAGGAAGCTCTGTGCTATGAGAACAGCTGTTTATTGCAACTCCTACTACAAGGCCAACAATGATTTCCACGTGGTCCTTTTTTGCTTTTTGGAATTTGCTAGAGTCCTATCATCAAAATAGTATAAAGGCTGTTTTAAAATTTCCATTGCAATTAAAATGAAAGTACCAGCAACCTGGTGTTCACTGTTTTCATCTTTGACAGACAAACACTAGTGCCTTACCAGCAGAACATGGCTGGTAACACAAACATTTACACAACTCTTTGGTCTTGTCTTGGTTTCACTTTTGTGGGTGAGAGATAAGGTTTCTGTAAAACCTTTTGTATGTCATATCCGACAATGAGACTTGGCTAAGACTTTTTAAATATGTTTTCTCTTCTTTAGTTTCCTGTCAATAATTGCTAAGAATGAAGATGAGACAGATGTAATCCTGACAAGTATAATCTTTGGTGGATTTGATATTACCTAGACCCTTTTTGTCATACTTAAAATGTTTATTTTTAGAAGTTTTATTCTTTTTACAAGGAATCAGAAATGTTTGAATTTTTTTAACTCATGTTTTCTGAATATAATTTATCTTTTTTTTTTTTTTTTTTTTTGCAGTTCAAGCATTAAAATATGATCCATGGGAACCTTCCATTTCTTATTGGATGTTCTGGTCTTATATATTTTCTTTAATAATGACTTGCTCTAAACTTTCCTTTATAGGCAACAGAGTTTTCACACTGGTGCTCATCTGGTTACAACTGATGATACT
Source organism: Pipistrellus hanaki (assembly GCF_964339955.1). Taxonomy (NCBI): domain Eukaryota; kingdom Metazoa; phylum Chordata; class Mammalia; order Chiroptera; family Vespertilionidae; genus Pipistrellus; species Pipistrellus hanaki. The sequence continues at coordinate 49,815,607 of NC_140511.1, forward strand.
TAAAATACGAAAACAACAGTAAGCTCCATTCATCCATATAATAAACATTTATGTGGTTTTCCCATGCACACAGACCTACACTAGATGTTATATATTTCAAGGAGGCTTGTTGGAGAAGGACAAATACAGGTTCTTGAAAAGAAAAAAAAAAATCAAGCTACAATATGAGCAAGTACAAAATAGATGGTCAAACCGAAAAGAGTTATATATAAAAGTAAATCTGTAATACTAACACATAGTACACATTGCAATAATTTGATTGCAATATAAGTAGTATTGGACATGTCTAGCAGCACTGTAAGATGATTCAGCTGTAACCTGGTAACTTGATGTACTTTAGGTACAAATGGTTACTTCCCTAATTATTTGCTCCCGAAACAAAGTGCAGGCTGTGATTTTGATTTTTAAGCAGAAAAAAAGTTTATGTTGCCAACTTACCAACTTACTGAGGTTTGAAGAAGAGAGTATTTCCATTTGATAAAGTGTATCAAAGTGGTGTGTGATGTTTTGAGTAAGAAAGCAAAGGATGGATGATGAAACTTCACCTGGGGACCATGCCTCTAGGAGAAAAGCCATTTTAAAACTACAGGCACATCAAGTCACCAGAAGTTAAAGATGCCAATTTATAATGACAGCTTTATCTGTCTAATAACATACCATAAAACCAATGAAGCCATGTTCTGCTGGTAAGGTACTAGTAAATATCTACATAAACTTCCTCCTTAGAATTGCATATTATCCCTAGTGGTAATTTACACTTGTATAGTATGTTTATACTTCCAAAATGCTTTCACGTCCCATACCAATAAACGAAAAAGGGTGTGATATGGTGTGCCAGACGCAGCTATAATGTAAAATGAGAGGGGAAATGTCTGGACCATTAGGCAGCAGCTACGGGCAGGACAGCTTTGTCTTTGGCATATTGTATTCTGTGACGATAAACCCCAGCCTCTGAAGCTGGGATCCAATGAAAACAAAATCAAATGAGGCTGACAAAACTAACTAAAAGACAAGGCAAGAGAAGCACATTGGGTATGTGAATCAGACCTCTATGCACTGACCTACACAATAACAGGGAAGGGATAGAAATAGAACACAAGTCTACATTCCACTGATTAATTTAAACTGCTTGAAATTTCATCTTTAAATCTGCCACTCTGACTTATCAGGGTTGACAACAAGTAAATAGAGTGTGGTTTACAGAGAGGACCTAGTAGGACGGAGAGAGAATAAGCTATGCACCCACATGCTCACTGAGCCACATGGTACCTCTCCAGCAAAGGTGAACAAAACCGATTCCAGGGAAAAACACTAAAAACCTGTGATGTGGGCTAAAGCAGCCTTCCTTTAGGAGTGTTTCCCCTTTCTTGGACTCTTTCTCACCTTGCCTACTACCCTTCTTTTTACATTTCTTTAGTCCCCCCCACCTGAACAGCAACCATTCATACTCCCCAACAACCTCCCACTCTCAGGGCTCGGAAATAGGAAAAGGTCTTCAGTGACTCAGTTGAAGTCAGATCGTCTTAAGCAAAATTTACCAAATAGAATCAGATGTCTGGAAGTAACCTTAGAAGTCTTTTTTCTCTAATTCTTCACCGTCTGCATCAGTTCTCCTAGAATAATCCCACACATGGAATCCAACCTCTGAGTCAACACCTCCACTGATTGTAAATCAAAGCCTCCTGGGGCAGCCCGTTCTATTTCTGGATGGTTCTAATCATGAAAAGGTTCTCAGTCATGTTAGCCAAAATTAGCCTCCTGCAATATCTCCTCACGGAACATAAAGCAAGTCCTTCTCTCCCTGGCAGCCTTTTACTTTGAAGGCAGCTGTCACCCTCCCACTGAGTACTATGTCCCCACAGTTCAAATATGCCCAACTGCTCATAGTATGACATGACTTATAGGCTCCTAACCATCTTGCTCACTCTCTCTTGGATGTGTTACAGTTCAATAAAGTCCCTTCAACAGCATCGCCCAGAATGGAACACAGTATTGCAAGAATGGCCCAAGACAGAACAAAAACCACTGTCTCCTATTAAAAGAATTGCAGGCAACAAGGATCATATGAACAAGAGAAGGGTTTCTATTGTTGTTATCAGAGGGTGTTGTGTGTGTGTGTGTGTGTGTGTGTGTGTGTGTGTGTGTGTGGTGTGTGTGTTTTGCAGGGGTGGAGATGGGAGGGAGAGTTCACCATGCTTTTCATTCTGTGATTCTGGAATTAAATTTAAAAACGCAAATGAGAATGGGCCAAGTGCGAGGCTCAGTGTTAGGGACTTTTGGAGAAACAAATGAGTGAGATACAGCCCTGAAAGGGTCCACATTCTCCTGTCCCCCCCACTTTCCCTCGCTGCCCCAAACCCCCACCCCAGGTACACCACACTACCCTCTCTCTCTTCCAGTCTTGAAGCCCAGTGAAGACTGTCTCAGAGAACCCCACCATTCATGAGTAATGCCCTAAAAGTTCTTGAGTTGACCCCTTTAGGATAAGATGTTTGTATCTTCCAGGAGTGGGCAATAAAATATAATTACATGAGCTAACAGAGAACTTAGCAGATACCAGCCTTTGCTCTAAGTTACCAGTGTTGTGCCCATTTTACAAATTGGGAGACTGAGGCACAGGATGGCTAAAAAGTTTAAGATCTATGGATACAACAGTAAATGGTATGTCCATACAGTGAAATGAATAGTACTGAACATTTATATATTTTTAAATATATTTTTCATTGATTTTTTTACAGAGAGGAAGGGAGAGGGATAGAGAGCTAGAAACGTCAATGAGAGAGAAACATCGACCAGCTGCCTCTTGCACACCCCCTACCGGGGATGTGCCCGCAACCAAGGTACATGCCCTTGACCGGAATCAAACCTGGGACCCTTCAGTCCACAGACCAACACTGACTGAACCGGTTTCGGCAGTACTGAACATTTAAAAGGAACAAACTACTGCACTAGCCGGTTTGGTTCAGTGGATAGTAGCAGCTAGACCCTGTCCCTAGGGGCACGTTCAGGAGGCAACCAATAGATGTCTCTCTCATGTCAATTTCTCTCTCTGCCTTTCTCCCTTTCTTCCACTCTTTCTAAAAATCAATGGGAGCCGGGACCGGTTTGGCTCAATGGATAGAGCGTCGGCTTGGGGACTGAAAGGTCCCGGGTTCGATTCCGGTCAAGGGCATGTACCTTGGCTGCCGGCATATCCCCAGTAGGGGGTGTGCAAGAGGCAGCTGATCGATGACTCTCTCATCGATGTTTCTGACTCTCTATCTCTCTCCCTTCCTCTCTGTACAAAATCAATAAAATATATTAAAATAAATAAAAATAAAAAAAAATAAAAATCAATGGGAAAAATAACCTTGAGTGAGGGGGTGAGGATTAACAAGAACAAACTACTGATACACTCCATAGCATGGATGAATCTGGAAAACATCATGCTAAGGGAAAAGAGCATACTCATAATTTCATTAATATGAAATTCTAAAAGAGGCAAAGTAAAAGCAGAAATGGAACAGGAAGGACTATTTTGAGGTGATAGAAAGTGTTCTAAAGCTTTGATGGTGGTTGCACAATTGTGTACCTTTACCCAAACTCATAAGTAGTATGGGTGATTTTTGTGGTATATTAAGTATACCCATAAACTTAAAAAAAAAAAAAAAAAAAAAAGGACAAAAGAGAACCTTGGATAACACAAGGATGAACAGACAAAGTGCAAACAGGAAAGGTGGAAAGTTGTAGTTAGGTGTGAGAACTACTAGTAAGAAACACAGCACAGAAGCCAGGGGAGAAAGAGTGCCTGGTGCATTGTAGGCGTCATATAAATTCTTATTGAATGAACGAACAGCAATGTCCAGAGGCAGGAAGTGGTCAACATTTCACAGTGAGGTTGGGGAGGATGAAAGCTCTGAAGAGGCCCCTGGGGATTGACTGGAACTTGGGGGATCAGCCTCCAGAGGACAAGTCCCCTGGTTTTCTCAGCTTTAGTGTTCTGAGACTTTCCAGGAGTGAAATGTTGTTGGAGCTTGGTGTGCTAGCAACAGATGATCTACCCTAGAGCTGTCAATCATAATACAATTGTAAACAAAAACAATGGAATGTTGGGCTTGTGATGTTCCTGTTTATAAAACCCATCCTAGTTTTTAAATTATTAAAAACGCTTATTTAATAAGGTTCAATTATATAAAAATATTTTGAAATATTTTTAATGTTGGTTGGCCAATGACTTGTAAAGGAAGTTAATGATGATCTGTCTCATGTCCTGGTCTTTGAGGTACAGCTCAAGGTCTTAGAGGAGTGAGAGTCATAGAAGATATGTCCTCTGCAGTGTGAAGTTTCTGACACAGGTTTATGGATGTGATTAGCAATGTGCTGTGGTATTCAGCGAAGCCCAGCCACAGGGTAGGCTCTCCAAACCTCATGCTCTGGCTTGCAAGGCCTGGGTTACAATGACTGATGGAAGAAGGTGTTTACCATCAGCTAAGGGCTGGTGGGCTGATTAATGGTCTCAGCATGAAGCTTTGGGCCTCTAACCCAGGCCATTAGCTCCCAGAAAATGCCCAGCCTCTGGAGGTCATGGTTATTATTACAAACTAATAAATACATGAAAACATAAAACAGAGCAAATGGTCTTTTTATGTGCTGAGGGTATTTAAAAACTAAGCTACATATTTCCATGAAGAGAGTCCTGTTGGTAGCATAAATCCTGCCTTAGCTTCCGCAAAGCAGGAGCAGAGACCATTAGAAGGGTCATACTTCACCATTAATGTTGCATTAAATTTTAACCACTGTAGTCATGGTTAAGGAGATATTTTTATTATAATCTGACATGTTCAGGATCTTACAACTTAACTTAGTTCAACACTCAAATTAATTATACTTATATTGGTTTTTTACTTAAAGGATATGGATGACTTTAGTTTGATAAAACTTAGTCCTTAAAGTTATATGAGTTAGAAAAGATATAATTCTCAAACAGAGTAATACACAGTATATGGGAAAAATATTAAGCCCCAATAGAAAGAAAGCATTATTCAACCACTGTTTCTTTGTTTTAAGTACGATCTGTTCCAGTGAAAAATATAGTACCACTCTATAAACTGACAGTATGTAGAAAAGAAAATTAAAAACCCATGTTACATTGCTTACTTCTTTAATCAGCTGGGAAAAAATATGACTTGGCTAATACAAAGAGACAAATACATAATGGGAAAAACAATTAAGATGGGGGAGGGCAGATTGCAGCTATTCCATAACATGGGCCACTTTGGTTATTCAGATAGGGACAGGGATCCAGCTGATCGATGATTCTCTCTCATCGATGTTTCTAACTCTCTATTCCTCTCTCTTCCTCTCTGTAAAAAATCAATAAAATATATATTTTTAAAAAGATGAATGTTGTGTTGATTAAGAGATATTCATCTTTTATAAATATCAAAACTGTCCAGTATTTCAAGATGAAAATGAGATGATATTCTTTGAAAAGGGAAAGCATTCCACCCCCTACCAAAGCTGACTCCTGATTCCTAAGCATGAGTGAATAACAAAGGCCTCCTACCATTTATTCATTCATTAGTCAATTGGCATTTGCTAGTAATTTCCAAGGTAGTGATTTAAAGAATCCTCTTCAGAGCCAGAGCTGCCTAGGTTTAAATCTCCACTCCATCACTTACTAGAGTTCTGATCCTGTGTTTTAGCCAGCATACGTTATGTTTACTATAGTATCTAGCCCATTTGAACTTTTATAATAAAAACTAGTAGCCCTGTGCCAGAAACAGATCATTGTCTCACTAATACAAAGATGCGGAAGACTGCTCTACCTTTAAGCTCTGAAAGGTCAGAGCCAACCACTCCCTATCTAGTTAAGACAATGGTAACTGAGGCAACTTCTCCACCAAATAATCATGTAAATCCTTACTTGCTAAGATAACCTTCCTGTTATTGGAATTACCTGTCTAAGGGCAATGGATGTGTCCCAAACCTGAATAAAAGGGATGGCAAGGTCAAAGCAAGGCGGAAGTCCTCCCACTAGAGGTGGGCTCCGGCCTGGCCCCCAAATTAATACTTTTCTAGTCTCTTTCATTTGTGTGCGGCCTTCTCCAGAACCCGAACCCTGAAGTGGAACCCTGAACCACGCCAGATGTGAAAGGGGTTCCCACAGCCCTGTGCACGAATGCATGCACCAGTAGCTTGCCAGTAGCTCACTGCTGCCCTCCAGTAGCTCTCTGCCTGCTGCCCCGCCCTCTTATAGCTCCTCTTGGTCCCCTCTCCTCACATAGCTTGCTACCCTGCCCGCTCTTATAGTTCCCTGCCACCCACTTGTGCTCGCTGCCCCATCCTCTTGCTGATCTATGATTCAGTCATTATGTGGTCGGTCGTTATGCTGTAAATATTACATCTTTATTATATAGGATGCCATAGACTGGGTGGCTTATAAACAACAAACATTTATTTCTCCCAGTTCTGGTGGCTGGGAAGTCCAAGATCAAGGTACCAGTGGATTCAGTGTCTGGGGAGAGCCTGCTTCCTGATTTCTGTCTGCCTTATTGCTGTAGTCACATGGCAGAAGGGCTCTTTTTTATAAGGGTACCAATGCCATTCATGTGTGCTCCACTCTCATGACCTGATCACCTCCCAAAGGCCCCATTTCCAAATGCATCACATTGGAGATGAGATTTCTATATATGACTTTTGAGGGGAATACAGATATTTAGTTTATAGCATTTAGTAACAAATCAAAACTGAATTTTTAGTGTTTTAAAACACCAAGGTTTGTTTCTCACTCATGTTACAGTTCCATTATGAGGGAGAGGGAGTTGTTCTCACATAATCACTCTGAAATCCAGGGTCACGGAGAGCCAGCTCCTTGTAGCTAAGTATGCATGTCAACTTGTTGAGCACTGCAGGGTCTCATGTCAGCAATTAAATGCTTTAGTGAGAAGGGATACATGTCAATTCTACTTCTAGTGTATTGGCCATCTAACTACAAGAGGGTGGGAAAAATGATCCCCCCACATGCTTAGAAAGAGAGGAGACTGCCCGGTTGGTGTGGCTCAATGGTTGAGCATTGACCTATGAACAAGGAGGTCACAGTTTGATTCTGAGTGAGGGCACATGCCTTGGTTGATGGCTCTATCCCCAGTGTGGATCATGCAGGAGACAGCAGATCAATGATTCTCTCTTATTATTGATGTTTCTATCTCTCTCTCTTCCTCTTTCTTCTTATCTGCAATCAATAAAAATATATTGAGAGAGAGAGAGAGAGAGAGAGAGAGAGAGAGAGAGAGAGAGAGAAAGAGAGAGAGAGAAGACCCAGGAAGGAGGAGCACTGAAAGCTTCTATGGCATATTGGGCAAATTAGTTAACCTCCTCATGGCTCCATTTCTTCATTTGTAGACTGAAGATATTAATAGTGTCTATCGCGAAAAGTTCTCATGAGGATTAAGCTAATATGCATAAAGCACTTTAAACTATGCTTAGCACCTAATATCCAATGAATGCTATTATTATGTACCAGTTATTGTGCTAAACAGTAGGTACAAAACGGGGAATTAAACAGTTCTCTCCACCCTAGGAGGTCACACATTAGCAGCAAATAGAGACACATAAGTAATAATTCTGCAGGAAATCTGATTAACATCACTCTGGAAAATTATCTTAGTTCTGATGACTCAGTAATGCAGAAAGGCAGAGCAGTATGGAAAGGTGGAACATAGGCTATGCAACCAGGCATTTCTTGGTTTGATTCTTGGCTGTGACATGGGCAGGTGATTCTCTCTAAGCCTCAGAATCCTTCTCTGTAAAATAGAAACTTAAAAACATTTTCCTGCAGTTAGTTGTGAGGTTTAAATGTGAAGCTGGTAGCATAATGTGCAACATGTCGCTCGATGAATAGAAGTTATCACTTTGAATATATTCTTAAATATTCTAGACAAAACCTGTTTCTGCTGTTCTTTTCATTTCAAGCCAATAAGCATGCATAAAGTGTCTTTACTTACTGAGTGCCACCCATACTCAGTGTGGAATAGAAAATATAGCTTGCTTATCTATTTAAGGTCACATCAGTTTAAAGTAAAAATAAATAGATAGATAAACAAACAAACAAATAATAAAACAAAAACCTACATGGTCCTGAGCAATATATTTCTTGATCTCCCCCTCTTCCTGCCCCTATTCTCTTCAAAATCCGACCCCACCCAGGTTCTTCCCAATCATTTTGCAAGGCCCAAAAGGGCATCTTTTGGTTTACCCAAGAACTAGTCTTCTCTTCTTCTCCATTAATCTTCCTGCATGGAGTCGCTAGACAGGACTCTCCAGCATCAACCCGCTCCATTGCCCACTCACAGAAATGCATAAAGTATGTGGGGCAGGGTAAGTGCCATAGTAGATAGCATTCTAAGAAGAGGAATCAGCTTGGGAAAAACCCTAGGGAAGGGAAAAGCTCACTGCTCTCAGGAATGAAAAGAATGTGGCTGAAAGGCAAAGATCTAGGAATGTGCCCAAGAGGGGGCTGGTGAGTAGGCAGCGGCCAGATCCTGACTCTGGTCTTTTACTTCATGAATTATGAGAAGGGTGGAAAGATTATAACCAAAAAAGTTGCATGATTCTTTTTTTTTTAAATATATTTTATTGATTTTGTACAGAGAGGAAGGGAGAGAGATAGAGAGTTAGAAACATCGATGAGAGTCATCGATCAGCTGCCTCTTGCACATCCCCTACTGGGGATATGCCCTCAACCAAGGTACATGCCCTTGACCGGAATCAAACCCGGGACCTTTCAGTCCCCAAGCTGTCGCTCTATCCTTTGAGCCAAACCGGTTTCGGCTGCATGATTCTTTTTTAAAAAGATTATTCTAACTGCTTGTGGGAAAAGTATTGGAGGGAGGGAATAGAATTAAGAAGCTTTTTTATTAGTCTTCATCAAAAGACAATAGTGGTTGGTCTATCTTGTTGCAGTAGAGATGGAGAAAACTGGGCAGTTTTGAGACATGTGCAGGACGTAGAATTGACAAATGACTGAGGCCAACAAAATTCAAACTATTAGACTTAAGTTTAAGGGCCAGGGAGGTGGACTGCCTAGTGGCTCAGTTAGTTGAGCTTCCTGCCATGCACCAGGAGGTCCCAGGTTCAATTCCAAGTCAGGGCACATGCCTGGGTAGTAGGCTCAATCTCCTGTGGGAGGGTGTGCAGGAGACAGCCAGTTGATTGTTCTCTCTCTTATCGATGTTTCTAGCTTTCTCTCCCTCTTCCTCCTCTCTCTTTAAAATCAATAAAAACATCGTTTTTAAAAAGTGGGGAGAAATTTAGTAAGGTTCAGAAAGTTCCTATTTAGAAAGGGTTACAGAGTTTATACTGAAACAATAAGATGTATGCAGAGACAAAAGGGTGTTATGATAAGGCCTAAAACATAAATTTCTGGATTGTTGGATATATATACATACATTTTTTTTTGTTTTATATGAAGTGTAATAGTTTATAGATTATACATTTATTTCACAGTGTATTCAAAAGGTACCCTTAAAAATTGTACCCTCCAGCCGAAACTGGTTTAGCTCAGTGGAAAGAGCGCCTGCGAACTGAAAGGTCTCAGGTTCAATTCCGGTCAAGGGCATATACCTTGGTTGCGGGCACATCCCCAGTGTGCAAGAGGTAGCTGATCGATGATTCTCTCCCATCGATGTTTCTAACTCTCTCTCTATCCCTCTCTCTTCCTCTCTGTAAAAATTCAATAAAATATATATATTTTAAAAAAAATTGTACCCTTCAGAACTCGGAGAGGTTCTGATCATACTCCTTTTGCCCAGACTGGACTACTAGTCTGGTTAATTTGCTTGGAAAATAATGGAAGTAGTTAGAGAATGTTTATGTTACATGATTTAAATTTTACCTGCACACTTAATGCTATTTTGTTTCTTCTTCCTCATTCCTGACAGAAAAAGGACATATAACAACAGGAACCATTGCTTTCCAGGGAAGCCAGACACAGACATGGACACAGCTGCTGGAGAGAAAAATCTCTAGCTGTCTTCATTTCCATCAACTTTCTGGAATCAGATTCTTTCCTGGCTCTTGAGGAGATCTGAATAGTGAACATCTAAGTAGTTCCATCTGGTACTTCTGGGCAAGTGCCACTGGATAGTGAAGAAAGGTCTAGGCTAAGAGTTGGGAAATGGGAGTGCTAACTCAGTGATAGAGCTAGCTCCTTGGATTGCCTTGAGTGGATTACATGAATAATCTGGACCTTGGTTTTTCAGCTGTGGAACTTGGGATAAATTTGGTCTGTAGTCACCATAATACTCATACCATGATTCAAAGAGATACTATGAAGCTTCATTCATTAATTCATTGGACAAATGAGAACCCACTGTGTGTCAAGTATTTTTGTGGACATCAGGCTCACAGTAGTGGGGAAAAAAAAACAACAACAACAAATGTCCTCCTGGAATTTATATTCTTGTGAATATATTGGCTCTATACAAAGCCTGAGTCATTGGGAACAGCATCTTTATTTTATTTATTTGTTTATTTATTTTTAAATGATGTTTCATCTTTTTTTCTTTTTAAAAAAATATATTTTATTGATTTTTTTACAGAGAGGAAGGAAGAGAGATAGAGAGCTAGAAACGTCGATGAGAGAGGAACATTGACCAGCTAGCTGCCTCTTGCACACCCCCTACCGGGGATGTGCTGGCAACCAATGTACATGCCCTTGATCAGAATCAAACCTGGGATGTTTCAGTCCGCAGACCAATGCTCTACCACTGAGCCAAACTGGTTTCGGCAGGAACAGCATCTTTAATAAACAGTAAAAGAAAGGGTTTTGTTTGTTTGTTTGTTGTTTAATATTAATGAAGGAAAGTTTGTTCTTTTAGTACTTATCCAGGCACCATCTCCTTCTTTCAGAAGCCATTCCTCTAAAAACTCAAGTAAGGCTAAGTAGTTCCTTCTGTAAATTATAGCATTTTGTGCTATGAGATTTATGCATAAAGTGTATGTATTTTTACACATTAATAGACATAAATAAATAATTCATATTGAAATTCTATGTTAGTGTTAGTCATCTCCATCAGATTATGAACTCCTTGCAGAAGTGACCACTTACCCTGGGGCTAATAGCACAGCGCTGGGCCCCAGTAGGTACTGGGTGCATATTTACTTGCCTGCAGCTGAGCTGTGGGAAAAGGGCAGGATCTGAAACCCCATGGCCTCACTGACTTGCCCAGGAAAAGCTTTCCGAACAGGATTGCCTCCAGCTAAAATTCCACTCATGAGCTCTTGCCAGGTTTCCTTTTCTCTGCCTGTCCTTTCATGTCCCTGCATTTGTTTCCCAGCCCAACGCCTCATCTTGCTCGGGTCCTGCTTCCACAGCTGTCAGCTCTCCAGGGCTGTGGAGCTATTCCCAGCAGTGTGTCCCCTAGCACACAGGCACCCAGAGTGGGTGGGCGCATCACAGGGAATTCCCTAGCAATCCACTGAGATGTGGGAAGAAAATGTTAGAATACAAACCCACTGAGGTGTGAAAATATTAGAATACACACGCAGCCGAAACCGGTTTGGCTCAGTGGATAGAGCATGGGCCTGCGGACTGAAGGGTCCCAGGTTCAATTTCAGTCAAGGGCACGTACCTTGGTTGTGGGCACATCCCCACAACCAAGGGGGGGTGGGGGGGTGCAAGCGGCAGCTGGTCGATGTATCTCTCTCATCGACATTTCTAGCTCTCTATCCCTCTCAATTCCTCTCTGTATAAAATCAATAAAATATATTTTTTAAAAAAAGGATACACACACGCACATATTTGCTTTTTATTTTTACAAAAAGGAAAAAAGAAAGCCGAGGATTTACTAACATTTTATGCGTGGATTGACACCAGCACTCCCACTCAGCATGCATGTCTGATGGCCTCTTGAAGCGAAGAGGAGCTCCCACAGCAAAGAGAGCTCCGGGGTTCAGTGAGGGTTCAGTGAGGTAGATTTACAGATTACCTTATCTGGTTTGCGCTCACAAAACAGAAAAGAGGCCTTAAAAGATTCCTGCAAAAAACAACAGTAGGAATACAAAGCCAGTAGCAAATCCTTACATAGCACGTACTGCACACCAGGCACGGTCCTAAGGGCTTCGTCTCCAGTAATTCATTTGACTTTCACAAAACCCTGAGAGGATGGTACTGTTTTTATTCTCATTTTAAACATGAGAGTTTGAGTAAGCTGCTGGCCAATGGCAGAGCCTCAATTCACCTCAGACAGTTCTCTTAAACCACAATATGATCCTCCTTTATAAGCACAAGGAAAGGAGAAAATGCAGGGCCAATACTTTTCCTCCTCCTGATACAACTCAGACACCTTAGGAAGCTGAAAGGCTGACCAGTGTGTCAGTAAAACAAATTTTTATGAAACTATCAAGGAGGTACTTGAAAATGTGGATTTGCATTCACTCTCCTTAATGGTGAACTTTGCCTTAAGTTGTTTATGCTTGGGGATATTAGCCAATTTTAGTAGGATGTGTATTGAATTTATAAACAAATGAACCAACATATGTTGGTGCTTTATTAAATAAGCACCACAGGGTCAAAAAAAAAAAAAAAAAAGAAAGAAAAGAAAAGAAAAGAAAAAACACTGGAGACCACTGCCCTAGAGATTAACAGATAGCTAACCAACTTTCTATGAATGTCGGGAAACCTGTACTACAAATTGTTTATTGTGGTTAATTCCCGGGAATGAGACTGTGCACACAAAAGAACTTTAAGATTAAATTCCCACTTATACTTTTAGAGTTAAATAATGTTAGGATTTCCCACATTATATGAGAAAAATTTAAAGAGCAAAATTTATTTCTATGTCTCTAATAACATCCCCAAAGTGCCTCACTTCCTAGCATGGCATATAGGTTCTTCCATAATGTTTGTGATCCTCTTCTCTAGTTCTCAAAATCCCCCATTGCCTTGCCTTCCAGAAATTTCTTTTCACTGATGTCTTTATTGGGCTGTCCCCACTCAATTCAGGTTTTCACCATTGCATAAGGCATCTGATTCAAACTGAGCCAATCACAAATAAAGGTGTTCATTTTTCTCACTGTAACACATAGTACAAATCATCTGAGGCTCAAATGCCTGTCCTGACAGACCCTATTTCTCTACACACTCAGGACTTTATGCATATATCGACTATATCTTTTCAATATATTTTTTACATATTTTTCAACATATGTTTTAGTTATGGACATGGCTGCCACCTGTGATTGTGCAAGTTGTGCAATACACACGAATGCCCAGCTGAGTGTGAGTGAAGACTGAAGTCTAGTCTAAACACTGTTCATCAAGCTGTGACCCCTCAAGTGGCCTTTCCCGATTCACACATTGGATAGCACTGTTCTAACTAGATTGTAAGCTCCCTAAGAGTAGAGAACATACATGTTCATCATCAGGCACAGTTCCTGGCAACATACTTTATCAGAAGACTCCCAATAAGTTTCTGTTGAATTGCATTTCAGAGTACATTTGCAGACAGAAATTTTTTACGTGTTCCATCATTTATATTTTCTCTATTCAGTTTAGCAGGAAATCAGTGACCACACTGACTTTATGCTCTCTTAAACATCTATCACCTCATCAAACACCTTAGGGATAGTTAGTGGAAATTAATTTATTATGATAAGTGACCCTAACTCATTTTCCATTCTTTCCATCACATTTTTGTATCTACTTTATAATCCAGTTTCTCAGTTTTATTTATTATATCTTAGCTTCCAAAGAGCCTTGTATGATTGTAGTGCTCACACACAATAAAATTTGAAGTTTTTGTAGTAAAATTAATGAGTGTGGCTAAGAATACATGATTCCTCATAAATAACAGTGTCATGTACACAATAGGAACCCAATGTTGATTACTCACAAAAATTATGATGTTGATTGGGCTTCAAAATGTATTCTGCTACTGAAGAGTACATGAGATAATAGTTGAAGCTTCTATGTGTTTTCTTTTTAATAAAAGAAAGGCCTATTACTATACATGTAGAAAGGTCTACCAACAACTAACATATGTTGCAATTATATATATATATATATTATTGATTTTTTACAGAGAGGAAGGGAGAGAGATAGAGAGCTAGAAACGTCGATGAGAAACATGGACCAGCTGCCTCTTGCATAGCCCCTACCGGGGATGTGCCTGCAACCAACATATATGCCCCTGACTGGAATCGAACCTGGGACCTTTCAATCTGCAGACCGATGCTCTACCACTGAGCCAAACTGGTTTCGGCATAAGTTGCAATTTTATTTTTTACCAGACACTGATGCAAGCTAATGAGAAAATATTCCTTTATTCATTTATCCAAGTCTGGGAAAGGTTTTGATAGACAAATTTATATTATAATGTGCAAAAGAAATGGCCTGATTTATATAAAGTTGGAAGAAGAAGAAGAAGGAGGAGGAGGAGGAGGAGGAGGAGGAGGAGGAGGAGGAGGAGGAGGGGGAGGAGGGGGAGGAGGGGGAGGAGGAGGGGGAGGAGGGGGAGGAGGAGGGGGAGGAGGGGGAGGAGGAGGAAAGAAATAACAACTGCTATTTATCTTTTTAAAGAAAAAGGTTTGCCGAAACCGGTTTGGCTCAGTGGATAGAGCGTCGGTCTGCGGATTCAAGGGTCCCAGGTTCGATTCCGGTCAAGGGCATGTACATTGGTTGCCGGCCCATCCCTGTTGGCGGGTGTGCAGGAGGCAGCTGGTCGATGTTTCTCATCGATGTTTCTAGCTCTCTATCTCTCTCCCTTCCTCTCTGTAAAAAAATCAATAAAATATATATTTAAAAAAAAAAGGTTCACTTTTAAGATACTTAGAGAGTGATTGATAATCTCCCACAAAAAAGCACCCATAAAGATTAAATAACTAAGTATATAAAAATGATCATAAGTAGGATCATTTAGTCTAGTGAAAATCATCAAATAATGTAAAGACCAGTTTGAACATTTAAAAGTAAGGGGTCAAGCAGTAAAAGTCATTTTGCTGAAGTTTTAAAAGGAGGCCAGAGACGTTGAATCACCCAACTTCATTAAAAATTAAAAGTGATTAGTCTCTTCCACTGAAAATAAATTATACTTATCACATAACCATAAGGAAGTTAAAATATATTCTATGGAAATATATTCTATATATTAAAATATATTCTATTGCATCTATAGAGGTAAACAAGGATTTATATGGTAAAAGACTTTGGAGTCAGCCTGCTTGGGTTCGAATTCTAGCTCCACCATTTATTAACCTTGTGACGCTGGCAATTTACGTAACTTCCTTATTCCTGTTTCTTTTTCTACAAAATGTGGATACCAATTGTACCAAATTCAGAATTTTACTGTGGAAAGTAATGAGATATTATGTGTAAACTATTTATCACAGGGCCTGGACCATAGTCAATACTCAATAAAAATTTACAATTTGTTAGCCTATCTAATAAAAGAGTAATATGCAAAGGACTGTACCTCTGCTACACCATCAGCCAATCAGGAGCAAGTAGGCAAATTAACTGAACCAAGAGTGCTGCCACCACAGAGAGAGAGCAGGAGGCTTGGGTTCCTCCAGCTATGGTATCTGGGATTTATCTTCTCTAATTGAAACTTTGTAGCCTTGAGCAGAGGCCAAGGCAGGCCAGGGTTGAGGAAGCGTGGTTTCCTCCATCATTGTGGGCAACTTAAGCCTCCTGCTCTCTCCAGCTCTGTGGCTGCCACCATTTTTGTTGGAATTTATCTTCTATAATTGAAACTTTGTAGCATTGAGTGAAGGCAGGCGCAGGCAGAAAGCTTGGCTTCCTCCCTTGCTGGAGAAACCCAAGCCTCCTGTTTATTACCCTTTATCTATTATCTATTATTATAGATAAACCCCATCTTTTAGTATACAAATGCTATACGAGTATACTGTATATACTATTCCCCACCTGGCTTTTTTTTCATTTATTATGCTTAGTTTTCTTTTTATATTACTTTAAGAAATAAACTTCATTTTTAAAAATATATTTTATTAAATTTTCACAGAGAGGAAGGGAGAGGGATAAAGAGCTAGAAACATTGTTGAGAGAGAAACTTTGATAAGCTGCCTCCTGCACACCCCCCTCTGGGAATGTGCCTGAAACCAAGGTACATGCCCTTGACTAGAATCAAACCTGGGACCTTTCAGTCTGCAGGCCAATGCTCTGCCCACTGAGCCAAACCAATTTTTGGTTAAACTTCATTTTGGAATATTTTAGATTTATAGAAAGTTGTAATATGAACTTACATGAAATATGTAATATGAACATACTATATAACCAAGGCACATTTGTCAAAAATAAGAAATTAACATTGGCACATTAATATTAACTAAAATATGAACTTTATTCAGATTTCACTAGTTTTTCTGCTAATGTCCTTTTTCTGTTCCAGGATCTAAGCCAGCATGCCATGGTGCATTTAGACTATGTCAGTTTTTATGTTTTCACCCCACTCTATTTTTTTAAAAATATATTTTTATTGATTTTCCACAGAGAAGAAAGGAGAGGGATAAGAGAGCTAGAAACGTCGATGAGAGAGAAACATTGACCAGCTGCCTCCTGCACATCCCCTACCGGGGATGTGCCTGCAACCAATGTACATGCCCTTGACTGGAATCAAACCCAGGACCCTTCAGTCCGCAGGCCAACGTTCTATCCACTGAGCCAAACCGGTTTTGGCATCACCTGGCTCTATTTTTAACAACTGCATGGTATTATGGGTGTACCATAATTTACATAATCCTACTGATACATTTTCATGTTGTTTCTAGTTTTTGGTTATTACCAACAATATTATAATGAACACCATTACAGGTGTATTTTTGTTCATTTGTGCTTGTGGGATAATTTTAGAACTAGAACTATTGGGTCAAAATATGTGTGCATTTTATGTATAATTTTGATACACATAGTGTCATATTTCCTTCAAAAAGTTTACACTAATTCAAAAAATTTAAATAAGCCATTTCCCCATAAGTCTTGCTAATTTGAGAGAGAAAATGGCATGTTGTTGTTCTCATTTGCAGTTCTTTAATGAAAAATGCCAAAGGTAACATTTGAGAGGCCCAAATAACAAGATGACACTAGAAAAGAACAACTAGAAAATAGAAATCAAGACATAGTGGTGGGTCATTGTTGTAAAAGGAAGAGTGATAGATGAGATGAGCAAGCTAGACAGCTAGATTACATTGGATTTTACAGACCATAGTTAGGAATATGGGTTTTAAAAAGATGCTGTATGGAGTATGAATTATTAGAGGATAATAGTAAATGCCAGGAGCCCAGTTAGAAAAAAAAATTGCATATAATAGTACTAGAGGCCCGATGCATGAAATTTGGGCAAGGGGTTCAGTCCTCACAGCCCCAGCTTTGTGGTCTGGATGGTCATTCCACTGTTTGGCTGTTGGGTCAATTTGCTTATTAGGCTTTTATTATTATAGATAGGCAAGATAAGCTTATTATTGGAATGGAATGGGCAGCAGTGGACATAAAGAAAAATGATTGGCAACTGAAACCGGTTTGGTTCAGTGGATAGAGCGTCAGCCTGAGGACTGAAAGGTCCCAGGTTCGATTCCAGTCAAGGGCATGTACCTTGGTTGCAGGCACATCCCCAGTAGGGGGTGTGCAGGAGGCAGCTGATTGATGTTTCTCTCTCATCTATGTTTCTAACTCTCTATCCCTCTCTTCTTCCCTATAAAAATCAGTAAAATATAGTATATATATATATATTTTAAAGGCTCAAGTATTTTATTTTTAAATATATTTTATTGATTTTTCACAGAGAGGAAGGGAGAGAGATAGATACCCCTGACCGGAATTGAATCTGGGACCTTTCAGTCCGCAGACCAATGCTCTACCACTGAGCCAAACCGGTTTCGGCAGTAAAATATATTTTTAAAAAGTGATTGGATTGGAATATATTTCAGAGGATGAAGGTTCTCTACTTTTTGGCTTGATAAACTAGATTGCACCATCAATTTATTTTATCAAGGAGTGGGAGGCTTGAGATTCAAATGTTTTGCTCGGGTCAACTTAAATTTGAGGTATTTAGAGTAATAAAAAAGGTTAATGAATATATGAGTTTGGAGTCTATGGAAGAGGTAAGGATTGAAGTAAAAATGCAACTATAAAATAAATATATATTATGTAGTATCAGTAACTTCACTTACTAGGGAGAGTAGCCATACACTTTATTTGTTCACTTATTTATTAATCAGTTAATGCAGCCATATTCTTAATCCAGAAATACTTACTGTATACCGATCAATCGATCAGTGTCTAGTACGGTCATGCCACTGGC
This sequence comes from Pipistrellus hanaki, assembly GCF_964339955.1. Classification (NCBI taxonomy): domain Eukaryota; kingdom Metazoa; phylum Chordata; class Mammalia; order Chiroptera; family Vespertilionidae; genus Pipistrellus; species Pipistrellus hanaki. The sequence continues at coordinate 49,833,903 of NC_140511.1, forward strand.
CTCTAAAGAGAAGAGTGTGTAACTAGAGAAGGTGGATCATGGGAAGAAAATATTATAACTTTTAAAAAATACATTTTTCTAAGAACAAAAATAACATATTTTACAAATATTTACTATATAGACTTACACTGGCATCTCATTATTAGAGTGAAAAGTGCAAGTTATGCAAGGTGGAGAATAATTCAGGAATTTCTTTTCTTTCAATATATTGTGATTTATTCTAGTTTATGTGTTCTGGGCTAAGCAGACTTCCTAATTACATTATTATTTCATTGAACTAACCCCCACTAAAATGAAAGTAGCTAAAAAAGATTTCTGGAAAGAAAACATAAGTTGGAGATCATAATGCAAGCATAAGCAAAAATGACAAGATTAGTGATGACATGTCTATTTCTAGCATGAGCTCTAAAGAAGTCATCTTACTAAGTAGTGGAGATGACATTTTGAAATCAGAGATTTGGAAACATTCATTACTACGTGATTTTGATGCAAAATAATGTATGTATTCTACCCAAGGCTGGAACTACCATGAGGCAAGTGTGGCATTCATCTCGGGTGTGCACTTTAAGGGAGCCCCCAAAACTCAGTAATCAAGATGACCATTTTAAAAAGTCAAAATGGCCGGGACCGGTTTGGCTCAATGGATAGAGCGTCAGCTTGGGGACTGAAGGGTCCCGGGTTCGATTCCGGTCAGGGGCATGTACCTTGGTTGCGGGCATATCCCCAGTAGGGGGTGTGCAAGAGGCAGCTGATCGATGGCTCTGTCTCATCGATGTTTCTAACTCTGTATCTCTCTCCCTTCCTCTCTGTACAAAATCAATAAAAAAAAAACATATTTAAAAAAATAAATAAATAAATAAATAAAAAGTCAAAATGAATGCAAAAATCTGTGATGAACAAAAATATCAAAATTTTATAGACAAGATTAGAACCTTAAAAAAAAAAAAAGCATACATGTACACTAAAACTTGAGGACAGAATTTCCTAACCTATTTAAAAATCCTCCCAGCAATGATTCCAGAGAGTTTTGAACCCATTCATTAAGGATATAAAAACGCAACATCTTCTGGCTGACAACAGGGAAAACAGAGTTACCAGTTGAATTTCTACAAAAACTTTCCATGGTTGGTGGATGGAAGTGATAAAAATGGAAACGCCTTAGAAAGAGCCGCTAAAGATGTACTTCTTCCATTAGGATCTACATATCTTTGTGAGTTATCTTTTTCAGCTCAGGAAGGCCATTAAAATGGAGTACAGAAATAACCTAAAGATTGAATCAGACACTTTAATAACTTTCACAAGATATTAAAGGTTTTTACAAACATGGAAACCTAGTCAATCATATTGCTTTCACTAGATATTTTTACTGAGAGTAACAAGGATTTTCTATTATTAATCTAAAAATAACTCTTACAGCTACTTTAAATGTTTATTTTATCTTTCTTTTAAAATATATATTTTATTGATTTTCTTACAGAGAGGAAGGAAGTTAGTTAGAAACATCGATGAGAGAGAGTCATTGATCAGCTGCCTCCTGCACACCCCCCACTGGGGATATGCCCACAAACAAGGTACATGCCCTTGACCGGAATCGAACCTGGGACCCTTCAGTCAGCGGTCGCTCTATCCACTGAGCCAAACCGGTTTCGGCTATCTTATCCTTTTTAAATAATAAAAAATGTTTTGTATCCTACCCAACAGGACATGTATGTGACTTACATAAGAATATAGACTTTTTTTTTTTTTTTTTTTTTTTTTCCTATTTGGTAATAAGAGTGCAATCAAAAGCAGTTTGGAGGAGCACAGGTGGAGGTAGTTAAGGCGGTGGGTGTTAGGAACAAGGCAGGCTTCTATTATCTCAGCGTGCTGCCAAGTCATTGTGTCCACAGGAGTCTTCCTGACGAACACCCCACTCAGTCTTCATAAAGAAAGTTTTTAAAGAATGAAATCTATTGGGGTTGGTTAATAAAAGGAAAATTTTGATAAATGAGGAGGATTTGGAAAAATAACTATTGCACAATGCTTAGTGCTAGAGGACATGAAAGTCCTCTGAAAAACATTTAAAAAGAGGATCACAGGTTCAAGCTGCAGCCCTCCTCCCTGAAGCCATTTCAGTCCCAGGCGTGAACCTGTTGCAGAAGGAAGTGCCTTTGAAGGCTGCAGGGGAATGCAGCTGTAATGGAGGTGTGTGTGTTTGTGGGGGCGAGGGTGACAGAGGGGAGAGAGTTTGTGTGTGTGTGGGGGGGGTGGGGGTGTGGGGGGGGTGGGGGGGGGAACGGACCCCACTGCTCTGAGGCCAGGGCTGCGGCCTCCCCTAGCAGGAGCTGGCCCGTTGCCTCTCTAGCTTGGCCGCCGGGAAGATAGGGAAAAGGGGAAAGGAGGAAAGAAAGCGGCCCTTTCTGCTTCGGGCCGTGGTGCGGGCGGAGGTGGGGTTAGCCCGGGGTGCCTTCTCTTCCCTGCCGAAGTGGAGGGGGTGAAGTTCGGGCGCCTTTCGCTCCGGCCGGGAGAGCAGTACGGGAGGTGCGATCGGGGAAGGAAAGGGCCTGAGGCGCCTGGGTCTGCCCGGCGGGCAGGGAGGACTCGGCGGCCTGGCCCCTCCTCTGCCGCCGGCAGAGGGAGTCCAGAGGTGGACTCCCCAGAATCCCTCTCCGGAAAAGCGTCGGCATGGCGGCCGCTCCTCCAATTGGGTTCCCCTCGGGGCCGAGGAAGACCCGAAGTCGTTAAACACGAGCGACAGCTGCCCCCTCACCTCGGGCGCCAGGCGCCGGGCTCGGCGGAGCCCCGCGGCCCGAATTCTCGCGAGAGCGGCCGCCGCCATTTTTCCATTGATAGCCGCGGGCGGGGGGAGGGGCCGACAACTCCGGCGACGGCGACGGCGGCGGCAGCGGCAGCCGAGCGGTGGGTCGGTCTCTGCGCGCTGGTGTCAGGCCCAGGGTGAGGCCTCCGCGGTGGCAGGAGCGCGGGCGGCGAGGAGGATGCCTGCCGCCGTTCTCTCCTGAGCCGCCGCACCTCCCCACTCCCCGCTCCCCGGCAGGGCGGAGAGGAGCGGCCGGAGTCTGAGCGATGGTGCCCGGCGAGGAGAACCAACTGGTCCCGAAAGAGGTGAGGGGCCCGCGGAGGAGGCTAGGCCCGAGGCCTGCGGCCGCTGGAGGCAGCAGCGCAGGCCCGGGCGGGCGAGGGGCGGGCTGCGGGCCCAGCCTCCGTGCAGGCCCAGCTCGTGTGCGGGCCCGGGTGTGGGGCCGGGAGAAGGGGTGGTGGGGTGGTTGGAGGCGGGGAGGAGGGTGGGGGGCCTGGTAGGGGCGGCGAGCAGTTAGGGACCCGACTGGATCCCGGGAGCCTAAGAAGTAGAGACCTCTCCCCACCCCCACCCCCACCCCCTCGAGGTGTGTGGGGCTAGACAAATAAAGGAGCGAACTGGAAGGAATCAGGTCCCGCTTTGGGGGCGAGAAGGTGGCCTTTTAAAAAGTACTTATAGAACCTGTCGAGCCAAGATGGGTCATTTCAAAGAAAATAAAATAAATAAAATAAAATGCTGGAACAGTTCTTGATGGGCCCGCCGGGGTTGACGGTGTTTCTGGTTTTGACAGTGGCGGGCGGTGGATAACTTTCAGGGCTTGTGAAATCGACACCCCCGGACTGGGGACCGGTGGGAGGGCAGAGCTAACCGAAGACTTTTGCGAACTGCTTGGTGGTTCTTGGTGGTGCGATTGGCCTGTCCGCACGGGGCCCCGGGGAGATCCCGGCAAAGTAGTGAATGTGACTTCACGGGAAGGTGTGGGAGGTCGCCTGGCATTGCCATATGGGGAGCTGGACTACTTTTTGGCTAAAGTTGGGGTGTGTTTGCCAGTTTGGGGTGACTTCTTAAATTCTTAAAAGCGGGTGATAGGAGAAGCCTCGAGTTCTTGGCTGCTCCTGAGTAGTCGAAAATGAATGCATCTGGCCAGGGAATTTTCAAACGTATAAATAGTATCTCTGTTGGCTTTATACATAGTTTCAGCGTATACAAAGGTAATGTTTTTTAACTGGTTAAACTTCAGCCTACAGCGCTGGATGTGTTTATTTCCCGTATACTTCCATAGAGGCAGGTGTCTGTTGAAATGAGCTCCGCAGTAGGATCTTGGTATTTATGAGTAACGTTCATTAAAAGAAAAAAAATCCTTTTTGCCTTTTTAAGTTGCTTTGAACCAATTTGTTGCCACTTAAAGCAGGCTCTGGTGATGTTGAAATTATGTACCTGTGACAAATAGTTTTCCTAATTTTGTGGCCATTAGAAAGTATAATATAGGTGGAACTCTGCTTTAAGAAAAGCCAACGTTAGATTTATTTCCTTAAAATGTGATGTATAGAAAACATGAAAACTGGTACTGTAATGCTTTCTCTCCTCCCCCCCCCCTTTTTTTTGGATTTTAAGGTTAAAAAAAAAAGCCTCTTGTTTAAGACTAACTCCCTTACTAACTGAGGCTTCAAGTTCACCCCAACTTTTTTTCCTACTTTTTCTGGACCATGTGCCTTTATTTTCTGATACCTACACTCCAGTCTTTTCTTTTACACTGGTTCATCTCATGATTTCTGGAAGCATGCACAGTACTCTCGGATCTTAAGACTGTCATTTGAACTCCTTGCCTTTGTTTTTAGATAGCTAATTCGTTTTTTGTTGTTGTTTTTTTATGGCCATATTCCTTGAATTTTTCTTGCTTGCTTCTATTTATTTATTTTTTATTTATGCATTTTATACTTAAAAGGAATGCATTCTCTGATTATAGTAAAACTATACTTTGTTGGTCTCTTTTTCTACCTGTTTATCCTGTTTGCCCACTCATTTAGTCAATGCCTTTCTCTCCTATTCTGTGTCCTCAATTATCACTTTTGTCTGGTGTTTGTCGTCTCCTCGCTGGTTCTTTTCAAATAGGAGCAGAACCATACAGTGCTAAAGCTGAGAGAGCACAGTGATCCTCCAGTAGCTTACACCCCTTCACTTTATAGATGAGAAAATTCGGGCCAGAGGATTGAGACTGACTTGTTCAGGGTCACATAATGAGTAAATGACAGAAGTAAGGCTAGAACAGACAGTCCCTTGGATTATACTCTATTTTACAGATCACTCCAAGTATCAAAGAGGCTCTGTAAGAATAGCTTGTAACTCTCTTAAATAGTTACTATGTGAAAATAAAATTTAAAAATTTCTTCTGTTCTAATGGCGAATTAGAGAATTCTTGTTGTTATTAAGTTTTTTGAGGACCTTTGTATAGAGAACCTCTGACCCCTACTAGATTTAGATTTTGGGTAAGTGTATGCATTCATGCATGTTGAATGAGTAATATATTATTCTGGTCCCTGAAGCTCAAGGACAAATGTACCTAAGAGGGTTGCTGAAGAAGACAGCTTAGTGCAGTACAGGGCTTGACAAACTGTAGCCCATGGGCCAAATCCAGCCCACAGCCTGTTTTTGTATGGCCTATGTGTTAAGAAAGAGTCTTACATTTTCAAATTGTTGAAAAAAAATCAAAAGTATACTCTGTGACATATGGAATACATGAAATTCACATTTCAGTATAGTAATTCAGTTTTTTTTTTTTTGGTAATGTAGCCATGATTATCTTCCCCCCACCCTCTTCAACCTCCCCCATCCCCGCAATGTACTAATTATTTACCATTGTCTATGGCTACAACAGAGTTCAGAAGTTGCTATAGTTGCTGTATGAAGGATAAATTTGAAACTACTTAGCTTGATTTTCAAGGCCCAGTACAGTTAGATTCTGGCCACAACCTGCCCTTTCAGCTTAGCTCTTCTTCCATGAAACAAGTTTTTAATGCAGCCAAACAGGTTTCTAACTTGCTTTTCATTTCTTTCTCTGCTATTCTCTCTTTCCTACTTCTCTCTAACTTTCAAACACATTCTTCTTCCCCCCCCTCCCCCAAGTACCTCATATCTTTATTCTAAAAAGCATTTTCTGAAAACTTTAACTTTAGGGATTTCTCCTTCTTAGAAGACCTTTGTATGTGAATAGAATTCATTTGGCAATGAACAAATAATACTTTGTGATATCTGTTATGGTCTTAAACTGTAATATACATTTTATATATTATAAATTTCTTGGCAGCAGAGATCTTTTTATGTTTCTCTCTGTTCTCTTGTATTTATTATAGGTCTAGGACAGTGTCCTTCCTGGAGCAGGTATTCAGTAATACTCATTGATGTAGTTACAGAGTTGTATGGAAACTTAAAATTCTAATTGATTACCCCTGCTTGAATGTTTTCCACAGAGTCCTTGGCAAGCTGTTTTCCAGCCCTTGCTTGAATACTTTCATAACTAAGCTCTCTCAATATCTTTGGCTTAGAAGAAAGCTATTAAGTTTTTGAGTTGAGAGAAGTCTTGATCTCTGTTGTGACCATCTTTTGATAGTTGCCTCTGGACAAGAGAGAAATCTTTAATCATTTTCCATAGGATGCCTTTTTCTCATTGCTGAAAGTGGAGGATGAGAGCAGGAGGGCAAACCAAACCCTCTCTGTTCTACAGACGGTCTGAGCATCTCAGTTTCTGAACTGTTTCTCAGTTCTCTTTTAGACATAGTGTTTTTAGTATTCCTCCTAAATTATTGTGCACAGAGAAGAGCAAGGAGAATGTGGTCTGTTCATTGTGGTTAACAATAAAGCTTTTCACCTCATTTTTTCATTCTATTATATGTCTTTGAATTATTGTATATTGACACGGGCTTTGAGATCTCACAATTTGTATTTATTGCTTTGTTGTTTTTATTGTTTCCTTATATGAATTTATGACAATATTTATTGAGTATTCATTGTGCATATTATTGTACTTTGCCATATAGGGAACATTTAGAAGAAATACAAAAAATTAATTCTTCCCTCAAGTATCTTTTTGTTGTTGTTAATCCTCACCCAAGAATGTTTTTCCATTGATTTTTAGAGAGTGGAAGGGAGAGAGGGAGAGACACATCCATTGGTTGCCTCTCGCAACCTTAATGGGCCTACCCTCTATCACTGATCCAAATCAAGCCAGGGCGCTCAAGTATCTTATAACTAGAGGCCCAATACACAAAATTTGTGCAAGGGTGGGCCTCATAGCCCAGGCTCCCTCTCGGCCCCTGCTGCCTCATGGCCCCCCTACCTACACCCGCCTTGGCCTGGTGCTGCCAGCGTCCACCACTACACCCCCCTCTTCCTTGGAGCCCCTCCCCCCATTGATTGCTCCGCAGGGGTGACCTGGACCAACCTCCTTGGGCAATCACGGAAGTCCCCCCCACCCACTGTCCCCAATTGATTGCCCCTGGCCATTGGCCTGGACCTCCCTCTGTGGGTATTGGCTCGGCCCCTGACCAATCGCATCGCACCCGCCTTGGCTAACCTGGCAACAGTGGGTGTCTTAGTGTGGTTGTCCTGACAGTTCCACTGTTCAGCCGTTAAGTTGATTTTCATATTACACTTTTATTATTATAGATTAGGGATAGGGTGCACATTTACTAATGCTTTTAAAATAATACTTTTCACTGCAACACTTAAAGTGGTGTCCCAGGAATATATAAATGTAGAGAAGATGGAAAAATGAAAGAAAAAGAATGCAGTTTCATATCTCACTGTTGCTTTTCCTGCTTCTCTTTTCCATGCAGTAAGCATTACTTCCGCCTGGAACTAATGATAATGGTAGTAATAACCAATATTTATTAAGCATTTATTATATATCAGATACTCTTGTATGTGCGTTGTATGTATTAAACCATTTGAGTTTCACAGCCACCTCACAACTATATATGGGCCATTGCTATTGAAAGCCCCCCAAAATCATTGAAACAACTTGTTTTTCATCTCTGTTGTGTGGTTTTGTTTTTATAAAATCATCAATATCTATTCTAGAGCATGTCAAATAAATGTTATTTTAATATTCTCCTAATTAAATTACTTGAGAAACTGGACTGCAGTAGTCATTGTTGTTTTTGGTGGTTCTTTTAAAATTAGCATTTTTTATAAAATTTGGGGTATTGATTCTCCTTTATAGTAAGAGGCAAGTATGTCAGGTAACACTAATTAGTGGTTTACATAAGTTGAAGTGTTTAACATAAGTCATTAGTATTTCACTTATCATTGGAAATATTTATTAATAATTGAATGCAGAGTTGTATATGATTCCACTTTTGTCATGGAAAAAATAAACTCTTTAGGGTTATATGCATTAAAAAATTTAGAAGGAATACTCTGAAATATTAACAATTGCTGTTTCTGGATATCTGGATTATTGGACTATGTATGTTTCAACAGTGAGCCATGTACATTACTAAAAAAAGAAATTTACATGATCTGATTGTAGTTTGTGAGGTAGTTATTTATATATCAATAGAAATGTATTGCTTAGTGTGGTAGTATCAATCTCATCTGTCTTTTCTCCCTTACATCCTCCTTCAACATAATTCTTTCTTTGTATTCTCTTACTCATTTAGTGTCATCACCATCTATTTAGTTGCTTACATTCGGAGCATTTTTTTGACTCATTTTTTCTTTTTTTCACATACACTGTAGGTGGTTCATCACTTGGAAAATACCTCTTGTACCCTTATCTTTCTATTTATGGTTCTGAGTCCCTCTCTTTTCTCACTCAAATGTAGCTCTTCTAATGGTCTCTCGGCTTCTAAGCTCTTCTCTTTCCTACCCATCCTTCTCACAACTGCCAGAATTATTTTCTAAAACAGATGATATTAGGATTTACCTGTTTTAAATTTTATAATTAGTACCCTCTATTGGAAATTGAATAACGGGTGCTATTTATACACACTACTATGTGCCAGACACTATACTAAACAATTACATATAGTATCTTATTTAACTTCTATCATAGCCTTTTCAGATAGCTACTTTTCATTATTTCGTAATAAAGACAGTAAGGCTTAGAGAGGTTAAGTAACTTGCTTAAAGTTGTATAGTTGTTAAAGTTCATGTGGCCTTAACCAGTTGGAAAGTCTATATTCTAGTCTCAACTGATTTTTTACAAATATATTTTATTGATTTTTTGCAGAGAGGAAGGGAGAGGGATAGAGAGCTAGAAACATTGATGAGAGAGAAACATTGATCATGTGCCCGCAACCAAGGTACATGCCCTTAACCGGAATCGAACCTGGGACCTTTCAATCTGCAGGCTGATACTCTATCCACTGAGCCAAACCGGTTTCGGCTCTCAATTGATTTTTTAAATTTAATTTTTATCAAAGTTATATATGCGCACATTTAAAAGTTGAAAAGCTCTGCAGGATTAAACAAAAACTATAACTCTCTGCACAATCTTTCCCCCCTCTATTTCAGAAGCAACTACATTCAACTCATTCTTTTGATATTTAGCTCCATATCTTAAAATAGCACGCTAATAGTATTCTTTCTTGATTTTTCATTTTAAGGGACTATTGACTGATTTCCCACAGAGAAAGAAATGGCTTACCAATATCCCCACCCACACAAAGACACACTTCTCAACCCTCCCTATTGTCATATTCAAATTGTTTGGATACATTAGTACTCACGGTTTATATCAATGAGACTTTCAACTATTCACAGTTGAGCCATGTAGTTTACTGTGATTGTTTTCCCTAAGTTAATATTTTTATAAATTTGCTTTTGTTTAGTTTTTTAGATATTTATTAATTTAGCCATGTGGCTCTCAGCTGGGGGCAATGTAGAGGACACTTGGCAATGTTAGGTAGGTGGAGGGAGGCAGGGAGTGTGCTACTGATAATCTAGTGAGCAGAAGCCAGCCATGCTGTCAGATTTCATTCTGCACAGGACAGTCCCCCACAGCTAAGAATTATGTGCCCCAAAATGTCATTAGTGTTACGATTGAGAAAGCCTGGTTTAATCCTAACTCTCTTCTCAAGTGTATAAAATTTCTATAAAATTACTAGGTCCAGACCTATCAGTTTTTTGTTTGAATTTCCTTGAATTCCTGCTGTTGCTTCTACTGTCATCTTCTCTTCTCAGGTCTCTCTTCTTTTGGAGCTCCTGGTTCTATATCTGATGTCTTCATCTTTTTTTGCTTACCTTCTCATTTTTTGAAGGACCACTTTCAATAATTTTTTCAAGACTTCACATATCTGAAAATGTTTCTATCCCCTTGCTTTATAAAGTGTTTGGCTGGGCAGAGAATTCTCCATCAGAAGTAATTTTCTCTTAGAATTTTGAAAACATTGGTTCATTGTGTCTTGTGTGTGTCTCCCCCCCCCCCCCCCCGCCCCCCCCGGTGTTACAGTTGGGATATCAGATGTCTAAAAATTCTTTTTCACTAAACTTTTTTTTCTGGAAGCTTGGATAATCTTTTTACTTAGAGTTATGAAATTTCTGTAGTGTGTCTTGGAATAGGTCTGTTTTTAATCCATTTCTGCTGGGTTCAGGGTAATATCCAATCTTGAATGTATGTCATCAGTTCAGAGAAATTTCCTTAAATAATCCCCCCCCCCCCCTTTGTTTCCTATGTTCTCTCTTGAATCCCTATTGTTTAGCTGTTAGGTTTACTGAGTGGTTTCTCTAATTTTGTCTATTTTCATCTATTTTCCATTTTTTCTCTCTTTTTTTTTTTTTGTGTGTTTTCTGGGAAATTGTTCTCAACTTTATCTTCCAGTTCTACTAATGTTTTATTTCTGCTATCAAGTTTAATTTTCAAGCACTATTTTTTTTTCTGGAAAGATTTTTAAATTATATCCTATTTTTGTTTTTGGTGCAGTGTCTTTCTCTTTTTTAGGAAATTATTGGTAGTTTTCTTTTCTGCATGGTCTCTCTTTTCTCCAAATTCCCTTTTGTTCTATTGCTTTGACCTTTGTCTTTCTATTGGGAGCTTTCCTTAGATGTTTGGTGATTCTTGGAAGTCAACACTTATTTAAGAGAAGTACCTTGAAAAGCTGAATGGACACAGAACAGTATGGTGCTTACCAGAGTGAAGGTGGGGGGTAATATTAGTAAAGCGGGTCAAATATATGGTGATGGAAGAAGATTTGACTTTGGGTGCTGGGCACACAATGCAAGATACAGGTGGTATACCATAGAATTGTACACTTGAAACCTATATAATCTTATTAACCAACTAGAGGCTTGGTGCATGAAGTCATGCATGGGTGAGGTCCAACTGGCCTGCCCCGATTGGGGCTGATTGGGCTGAGCCAGCCGGAGGGAGGAGAAGTGAGAGGTTAGCCAGCCAGCCAGCCAGCCCTGCCCCCAATGGGGGGTGGCAACTAGGGACAGGGTTGGCCATGGGGAGCATCTGTGGGTGATTGGCCAGCTGGCCTCACCCCCTGGTTGAACTCCCAATCGAACTGGCCGAGGGGACAATTTGCATATTAGACTTTTATTATATAGAATGTCACCTTCCAAAATTTAATTGAAATTTAAAAAAAAAGCTGAATGGAAGTTCTGCCAGTAGGTGACTATGGTTTCCCCTATAGTTTGATAGAGGGTACTAATTATAATTTCCTTGCAGACTCCCAGTGACATATCTTTTCTCTTGTGCTGGATTGGTATTGCAGAAAAGGTGTTTGGTCTTTTGCCCAAAGGGAAAAGGCTTGGGATCTGCATAGGAAAAGGGTATGTGGGTTTCATCATAAAGTATGCAAGTACACTTTTCTATAATTTTCCCAGTGTTCAGTATAGCCCTCCTCAAATTCAGTTGAATCTGGTGTCCTCTAGTCCAGAGATACGCTGTTTTATGCTCTCCAGAGATTGCTCAGTCTTTTGCCAGGGTGGGTGGGTCAAAGAGTAGAAGAGAGGATCTGGTGTTATTTTAAGCAGACTTCAGTCTGTTCTAATTTGAACTCCTCCCTATCTCAGCATATCTGAAACTGTCATTTTTGAGCCGTTTAGGTTATTTTTAATTTTTTTTAATGAAAGTTGCAAGAATAATATAGGATTCCCATATACCCTTCACCAAGCTGGTTCTTCTGTTATAACATATTATGAAAAGTAAGAGATTAACCTTACTATAATACTAACTATACTACAAAATTTATTAATATTTTATTAGTTCTTCACTAATTTATTGTTCCAAGATCCAAATTTAGGATCCCACATTAAATTTAGTTGTCAAATCAGGTTAGTTTCCTATTATCTGTGACCATTTCTTAGTTTGTTTGCTTTTTTTTCCCTTTCATGACCTTGACACTTTTGCACAATTCTGATCAGTTATTTTGTAGAATGATCCTCAATTGTATTTGGTGTGTATTCATGATTAGAGTGAGGTTATGAATTAAAGAGGGGGATATCATAGACACGTCCTTCTCAGTATACCATTTGGAGATGGTGGGGAGACATGATGCTGGCATGTCCTACTGGGGATGTTAACCTTGATCACTTGGTTAATTAAGGTGGTGTCTGCTAGATTTCTACATTGTAAAGTTAATATTTTCCACTTTACTAAATATTTTGGACCATGCAGATATCCTGTTTCTGCTTAAGTTTATGCCCATTAATTTTAGCATCCTTATTACTGCTACATTCTAGTAGCAATTTTTATTTCCCTCATTATTTCTACAATAATTAATTGGAATTCTGTGAGGAAGAGTTGTCCTTTCTTCCCCGTTCATTATTTATATCAGTATAGACTTAACAGATTCTCATTTTAAAAAATATATATTTTATTGATTTTTTTTACAGAGAGGAAGAGAGAGGGATAGAGAGTTAGAAACAGCGATGAGAGAGAAACATTGATCAGGTGCCTCTTGCGCACCCCCCACTGGGGATGTGCCCACAACCAAGGTATATGCCCTTGATCGTAATCGAACCTGGGACCGTTCAGTCCATAGGCCCACGCTCTATCCATTGACCCAAACCAGTTTCGGCCAGATTCTCGTTTTATTTTTTGGATCGTAACACAATACTATTGGTCTCCTAATCTTGACCAAGGGGAGCTCTTTCTGATTGGCATCTGTGGTCATTCTTTCTTTTTGAGCACTCCTTACAAGTGTTACCAAATAATGCTTCAACCCATCTTTTATTTGCCTCAACCCTGGAACCAACCACATTTCTAAGGATTTTAGTGGTATTTTGGTATAAATGTAAATGTGATGTAAACCAGGCGTCTTTGGTTTTCCTCTAGGCTAGTAATGTAGGATTCAGCTTTCTCAAGTGTAATAGTCATTATCACCTGTTCTGCTTTCCAGCTTCTAAAATTGTTTCTGGTTTATGATCTTTTAAAGAATTTCTTTACTCTTGTTTCAGAAATATTTGGAGAAGTTTCAGAGCTAAATGCTTTTTTAAGTATATCCTCTTTAACCAGAAATTCCTAATTTAATGTTTTGATGTCCTGCCCCAAGCTAATTTTGTTTTAGATACATTTGCCTACATTAGTTATTGTTCCCAAATGTGCTATATGCCTTCATTTGTCACTGCTGCTCCCGTGCCCTGTGTGAATAATAGAAATTTGTTTTTATTATCCAATTTTTAAACAGATGAACTTTGATTTTACATGAAAACTACTATTTAAGTACTTAGGTACATTGTTAGGATTCTTGCCTCTTTTTTATTTTCCACTTTTAGGATTAGTCACATGAAATTTTTTATTTTTTTATTTTTTAGTGCCCAGATACTGTAATTTTTTTGGCCAAAATGGAGGGGGAGAGGGTTAGTACATTTCTAGAATATTAGTATACCATCGTAGCCCAAATTGGGAAGAAAAAATTATGTAAAAAGAAAATAGGGGGTTGTAAAAACATAGCATTAAATATAGATTTAAATACATATTTAAATTAAGGTTCTAGAAGATAACTACTTTTTAAACTGATTCGTTGGTATTAAGGACCTTCTTCAGTTCAGGCAACATGTTTAGATGTCATGAAATGCAGAGGCATGTTCTTCTTTGAGACTTATTACACATATTTTAAAGTGTTTTGCCCAGGTATTACTGGCTTAATATTTAGTTTTGTACGAATATTCTTCATTGTTAAAAAGCCTTTGGCAAAATGATTGTGTTTGGCAGTGATGGCAAATGATTGCAAAATAATGTGATCTTTTACATCAAGATTCTTAAAGAGCATATATATTTTTGAACTTATTTTCATTTGTATAGTATGAGTAAACATATCTGCTCTCTGCTCTACTGCATACTTCCGTTTACTTTGTTTATAGGTATAGGAGCAATAATAATTGTCCTATTCTTTTGTTTAATGGAGTTAAGCCGAACCAGGCATATTTAAAGTAACCATGGATATATTTTCACTTACATAAAACTATTGCTACAACCCATTTTTGAGAGAGTACTGTTTTATGAAAATGACTAAGATAAATGTATTGAATTTTGATGATTTTTAAAAAGCATACTCTTAAAAATTCTGTCTAACCAGCAAAATCCTGCCTCTCTTACTTTTACAAGAAACCTTTCCTGATGCTCCTCTTTCAACCTGATTACATTTTCGTAGCCTTGAAATATCATATCCTTGTAGTTGCCAGCATTTAAAAAATTATACCCCTTTATTATAAGCTACTTGTTACCTACATTAATGCCTTTATTAGATAAGAAGCTATTAAAAGTCAGGACAGCCAGAGTACCTGGGTTCAAATACCAGTTTTGTGACCTTGGGCAAATTACTGAACTTCTCAGTACCTTAGTTAAATGAGATACTAGTAACTACCTCCTAGGATTGTTGGGAACATTAAATGAGTTAATACATGTAGTGTCTTCCACATAATAAGCACTCCATACATGTTAGCTCCTCATTACTTTGACTACCTTCATTACTGTTATTACCTTTATGGGGCTTCAGAACAAGTCACCCCAAGATGTGCCTCTGTGGTATGAGAATTGTTTTGAGCTAATGGCAACTTTAGCTGCAGGCTCAAGAGAAACTTCTGCCCCTCCCTTAACTACCTAGAAAAACTTGAATTGGGGCCCTTGCCGATAATAAGGGATTATCAGAAATAACCTTTTAGGACCTATCTGTAGGATAGAGCAAACTACTAATTACTGAACATGTGCTCTCCCTGCAACTACCTTCTGAAACCTCAAGATGCTTTACCTCATTCCTAGATCAGAATGTGATATACACCCATTTTCCCTTTCTGTCTTTGAACCTGTTATAAATGTGGTCTCTGAGTCTCTCATGGACGTGGGTTCCCATACATATGTATGTATTAAATTTGTCTCTTTTCTCTTGCTAATCTGTTTTGTATCTATTTGATTACTAGATGCCCCTTGCAGGAAGATTCCTGCAATAGGGCTTCCTGCTACGGTCTCTGCTGCCCCACTGGCTTCTCTCTCTTCTCCCTGCTCTGCCTGCTTCCCTGCTCCCTTGCCCAGCTTGCTTGCTTCTTCGCAGCTTGGATTCTTTCTAGGCTGTCTTCAGTCTTCCGCTCTGGCCAGGATATGCAAATTAACCGCTAGCTTGGTTGGGTTAATTTGTATATTCACACTGATTGGCTGGTGGGCATGGCTTGTGGGTGTGGCAAAGGTACGGCCAATTTGTTGTTTCTCTTTTATTAGAGAGGATTAGACCAGCCAAAAGAACCTAAGTAAAATTTTTTCTTGTCTCACACCTTTATTTTCCTTAGAGAACAGCACAATGTGCTCTACCTTGTGGTCTAATAAATATTTATTGTTTAATGAAAATGAAGTCATAATGAGACATTTGTAATTAACCTAGTTATGAATAACAGGAAAGGAGCAAAGGGAAGGCCAAATATTATAGGATGTCATTTGAGCAGTTTTGTCAGGAAGCTACAGCTTTACACTTCCTAGGAGCCACTGGTCCATTCCCCCACAGATTGCTGGGGGAAGGAATGGACAGGAGAGAGAATAGACACATGCCCAGTAAAGATGGGGTGACATAGGGAAATTGCTTGCTATCAGTTACACCTAAGAACAGAGGTCTTTACCCAGATTGGACATGGCAACTGCAAGCACAGGGAGATTAGGGATACTTATTCCCTGAACAAAGAAGTTTGCTCTTTTGGCTCTTGGCGTGTTGCACTTACTCCTGGCTTGCAGGTCTCTCTCATGGACCCAGCCATGTGGACCCCCACATACCATGGACTAATAGACTACAACTAATCTGATGCTGCAACATGGAATGTAAACTCTGGACACTGGCTTTGCTTTTAGTTTTACTGAATCCCTAGCTGCCCTTCCAGGACACTTCAGAAACCTGGACATGCAATTTCACTCAAATAAAAATCTTTCATCCTCGCTGCAAGTCTCAGAAAATTCTTTTTCTTAAAATATTGTAAGGACTCTACCCCTAACACTCAGTGGGATAGATAATATCCCAACTTCCTGATAATAATTTTTTAGTTATTAAATACTAGAGGCCCATTGCATGAAGATTTGTGCAATAGGCCTACCTTCCCCTGGCTGCCGGCAAGCCAGGACCCAGGCCTTTGCTCCTGCCGCAGAGGAGAAGCCAAGCCTCTTCAGTCTTCAGTCTTCAGTCTTCAGTCTTCGCTCGGGCTGGAGCCTTCAATCTTTGCCCTGTGCCTGTGTATTGAAATTAACCCGCCAATTTGTTGGGTTAATTTGCATACTCACTCCTGATTGTCTGGTGGGCGTTGTGGAGGTACAGTCAATTTACATATTTCTCTTTTATTAGTGTATATGCTACTTGAAGTTACAGTTCTGATTATGACCTTTCAACTAAATATTCTTTTTTTAAAAATGTTTTAAAATATATTTTGTTGATTTTTTTTACAGAGAGGAAAAGAGAGGGATAGTGAGTTAGAAACATCGATGAGAGAGAAACATTGATCAGCTGCCTCTTACACCCCCTACTGGGGATGTGCCCGCAACCAAGATACTTGCCCTTGACCGGATTCGAACCCAGGACCTTTCAGTCTGCAGGCCGACTCTCTATCCACTGAGCCAAACTGGTTTCAGCTCAACTAAATATTCTTATATGCATAGCACAAATCCTAAATAGTTGGCTTAATTTAGGGGATTCTGTGATAAAGTAACATTTAACTAGGTCCCTATGATGACTTGATTGCCATGTAAAGTAGGAGATCAGTCCTGGCCAGATGGTTCATTTGGTTGGAGTGTCCATTCCTTGTCAGGGCACATATCTGAGTTGCAGGTTTGATCCACGGACGGGGTACTTATGGGAGGCAACCAATGGATGTCTTAATGTTTCTCTCTCTCTTTCATCAATAAACATATCTTTGAGTGAGGATTAAAAAAAAGGTCAGAGTTTTAGTTAGAAGGAATAACATTTAAAACACAAAATTAGTAATGCATTTTAAGAAGTAGCAAAAGTTTGGTGTAGATTCTTAGGGTGCTGGGGTTGAGAGAGAAGATAGTTTTAGCACATTGTGTCTTAAAATTCTGAAGGACTTGTATATCTATAAGGAGTTTAGATTTTTATTATGTAGACATTAGGGGACAAGAAAATGTTTTTTTCCTCCCCCAAAACAAGTTAACAATTTGTTTATAATTGTTAAAAGTTTAATTGCTGAAATTTGTTCTTTGAAACACTTTACTTACACGAATGTTTTATGTCCTAAGTTAATATTGAAAATTTACACTCAAATGAAAATAGGAGAAGGGGTATAATTTTGGTAGGCTCTTTGAGAGAGAGGTTTACATATTAACTGGGTTAGTTGAAAGGACAGTAGTTTGGGAATCAGAAAACTCATTGGTTTGACTTTGCCCTAGTTGCTTACTTTTTCTGGGCCTTTCTTTTTTATCTCTTTCATCTGTGTAATAAGGGAGCTGGACCATGGTGATAAAGTTTAAGATGTGTCCCTAAATTATAAATCTACATAAACTTTTTAGTACGTTTTTCTCTATTTTTTTGGTGGTGGGTTTTTAAACTTGTGAGAGGCCATGGCAAGTGCAATCAGAAAACAAATTAGGTATGTGCAGATTTTTCATCTGATGAAATTTATATTATCCAAAGAAGGTTATCTTTTGAAATTTTAAATAATATAAACAACATATAAATATAATATGTATGTATAAACATAGTTGAGGATTGCAGAATTCTTAAATCTGTTATAAAGATAGTAACTGATAATTATATAATAATACCTTTTATATGATATTATACTTTATGGTGCATTTCAAGTTTCTCTTTTGATCATCAGAAAATCTCTTTGTGATGCCTGAAAGTCACAGATAAGTGACTTGCATAGGATTACACAGCAAAATAAAGTAGCCAGCCACCTTAGTCTGAGAGTTCTTAGTCTAGATTTTTTGCCTCTGCATTATATTGCTGTTTATACTATAGCTTACCGCTATAGGAAATAAAGTCTTTAAATAGTTTTAAGTAACCTTAACATTTTTAGTTGTATAATTTCATGTTTAGAGTATTATAAGAAAGTGATATTCTTATATTTAGATTATTATCCATGCTTCTAAATAAAGAGCATGGTTACAGCTTCCTTGATTTAGTAATAATGAAGAACATTTAAGACCTTTAAAGAAGAAAACTTAGCTGTAATGAAACATAAATATAACAGGAATAGTAAAGGGCATATTATCTCCCCTCTTGAGAGCAGTTTGTTTAGTTTCTAAGTTTAGATACAGTACATATTAGTGGGTTACCCATTACCAGTAGTAGAGCAACTACTATTAAAAGGAATAAGAGAAAAGTAGGAAGGGTGTTAGGATAGAAGTAAGAGGAAACCATGGTTACAATTTTAATGCCACAAATATGTCAACATTATAAAGTCACTTATTTCTTTGAGTGCTCTTTCAGACCCACCCCCTTTCTCCTTTTCTTCTAGGACTTGGATTACACAAGTGTTAGATCCTTTTTTTTTTTTTTTATAGTCTTACAGGTGTTTGAGAATAATTTTTTTTTTATAGTTTCATGAGATGGGATTTTTTTAAGCCTGTTTTTTTTTTTTTTTTTCTTTTTCTTTTTCTTTAAGGTATTGGTTATTTTCCCTGTCATCTTCATTCTGCTATTGAGCCCACTAATGAGTTTTAGTTCTGGTTATTGTATTTTAGCTGTTATTTTTATTTGATTATTTATTTGAAATTATTTTTTTTAATTTTTTTTATTGATTAAGGTATCACATATTTGTCCTCACCCCCCCATTCCCATCCTCTACCCCTTTCCACTCATGTCCCCACCCCCCAATTGTCCTTGACCACTGGTTAGGCTCATATGTATGCATACAAGTCCTTTGGTTGATCTCTCCCTTTTATTCCCACCCTCCCTCTGAGGTCCAACAGTCTGATCCATGGCTCCTTGTCTCTAGGTCTGTTCTTGTTCATCAGTCTATGTTGTTCATCATTTCCCATAGATGAGTGAGATCATGTCCTACTAGAAATATACTTATAAGAACCGAAAATGAGACAAGCAATAATGGTTATATTGAAAGGCAAATGAATCAGTCTGTAGTGAGTTTCCTACTGGGCCAACAGTTCTTTAGAGACCCAATTTCAATGTCAAACAGTTCCTTATGTGTATATGTTAGCAATGATATTTTAGTTCTGGATGGTGGACAAATGGTGGTAATGCAGGTCAGACCCTTTCTGGTTTGGTCCTGGGCAACCTGCAGTGACGCACAGCTGCTGACTGCTACCGTGTTTCCCCCAAAATAAGACATCCTCCGAAAGTAAGACATCCCCTGAAAATACGACCTAGCACAACTTTGGGAGAAAAAATTAATATAAGACTCTGTCTTATTTTCGGGGAAACGACGTTGGCGTCTTCCATCTCTGGACTGCTTCACTTCTGTCTTCATGGCTGGAGTAGTCTTATCAATTCCTCTCTGTTGCAGGAATCCACATGGTCTCGGAGTTGTTTTCTGAAAATATACAAACATATTCTCGACCAAAAGTTAATAAAGGAATATTTTCTATAAATTTGACTTGGGATCCTTTTTCATTTTTTGCCCAAATGATTTTCCTCTGGCTTGTTTTGACACCATGTATGTTTTTTATGGGTGTCTTGCTGTTAGCATTACAATTAATTTCCTAAAGTACAAATTTTCTAGATGTAATTTACTTACAAGATATTTTTCCTTACATGATATTCTTCTACTTTCCCCCTTTTTTGACTTAAATATTAGGAGGCTATGCCGAAACTGGTTTGGCTCAGTGGATAGAGTGTTGCCTGCGGACTGAAGGGTCCTAGGTTCAATTCCGGTCAAGGGCATGTACATTGGTTGTGGGCACATCCCCAGTAGGGGGTGTGCAGGAAGCAGCTGATGATGTTTCTTTCTCATCGATGTTTCAGACTTTCTATCCCTCTCCCTTCCTCTCTATGAAAAAAATCAATAAAATACGTATTTTTTTAAATATTAGGAGGCTTTTGAAAATTATATAATGTAGTCTTTTAAATTTTAATTTTTTGCACTATAATGTGACCGCTGTAGGTTCATTACATATTATGCAATTTTATCATGAGATGAACTACCAATAAAAATGTTAATTAACACTTTAGGAACAGCTTTTTGTCCAGTACAATTAATTTTTCTAGGATATTCGCTTATTTCAATTAGCCAATTTAAATTAGCCTGAAAACTTGTCTACTATTTTACTGTCAAATTTATTACACTAACAACAATCTTATTTTACCCTGTAAATATTAGTGGAAAGGATTATTTGCCTTCTTGAGTAGGCCCTGAGCATTCCTTGTGGTGGGCTGGATTTATATATCAAAAACCCACTTCCCCACGCCATGGGTACAAGACAACTCAAGTCTTGTAGTGAGAGGGCAACTGCTGTTGGCCAAGTCTCTCTATGTTACCTGGGTCCCGATTTGAGCTGGGCATGGGAAGTTAATTAG
Organism: Pipistrellus hanaki; assembly: GCF_964339955.1. NCBI lineage: Eukaryota > Metazoa > Chordata > Mammalia > Chiroptera > Vespertilionidae > Pipistrellus > Pipistrellus hanaki. The sequence goes on from NC_140511.1 coordinate 49,854,609, forward strand.
CCATGGGAGCAGGAGACTTCTTCCCTCAGCAGGGGTGAGGGTTCAGGCCCCTGCAAAGTTGGGCAGGGAAGTGGGGGGGGGGGGGTGGCTGAGGGTGCCCCTAGCTGATATTTTTTTGCTGAGACTTTTTTAAAAAAATTATTATTTCATGTGTGTTCATGGTTGCTTGTTGAATGTTTTTATGATGGGCATTTTAAACTCCTTATCAGATCATTTCAACATTTGCATCATCTCTGTGTTGGTATCTGTTGATGGCTTTTCTCGTCCAAGTTGAGATTTTCTTGGTTCTTGGTCTGACATGTGATTTTGTATTATATTCTGGACATTTTGGGTATTATGATATGACTCTGAATCTCTTTTTAAAAATATTTTTTTATTGATTTTTAGAGAGAAAGGAGGAGAGAGAGAAACATCAGTGGTAAGAGAGAATAATTGGTTAGCTGCCTCCTGCATACTTCACACTGGATATTGAGCCCACAACTTGGGCATGTGCCCTAGGAATCGAACTGTGACCTCCTGATTCATAGGTCGACCCTGAACCCCTGAGCCACGCTGGCTGGGCAAACTGTGTGCTGACTATGGATCTTTTTAAAATCTTTTTAAAGAGGCCTCCTCTGATACCATGTCAACCGGAAAAGGGAGTAACTTTGTTATTCGGAAGTTGGAGTGGGAGTCCAGTTCCTCATTCCCCCTTTATTTACAATCAGGAGTAAGAGGTGTTTTTTTATTGCTGGATAGCATTGAAGTTCATGCTCCCTTTAAGCTTCTGTGGACACCTGCTGGTTTGGGAGTGGGTGAGACATTTTGTTATTTCCATGTGACCTCCAGTGATGGAGAAGTGAGGAAGCTCTCCTTACCACTAGGCTGTAATGAAAGTCCTTGCTGCCCACTAGGTCTTTTTTGACACCACCTTGGTCAGGGAAAAGGTAGTGCCTTCTTACAACCAGCTGATGTTGGAAATCTAAGACTTCTCTCTCAGACTTCGATGATGAGAGTGTTGGCAAGGCAACAGAAGGCAACAGTTTTTTTTGTTTTGTTTTTCCCTGTGATGTTTGGCTGTAGTATATAGTGGTTAGTGTCTAAAAGTCGTCTGTTTTATAAGACTGCCCTTTCCTTAGTTAGTTAGGGAAGGGTACTCTCTTCTTGGGGCTTTTTTAGTGTTTGCCCTCTCAGACCAGAATGTGTTAGGCAAAAAATATATACAGGAAATTAACCACCATGTCCTTCATCCCTTGGGCCTTTAGCCAGTCTGCTTTCTCTTCACATTTCAATGTCTTATCTTTGCCTTGTACAAAACATTTTTAGTTTATTAGCAGAAGGAATAGAAGTGCATCTACCCTCTCTTCCAGAAAATGAAATATTAGATATTTAAAGAGTAGAATATTGTGTGTGGCTCCCAGCCTATAAGTGACAGTAATTCTTTTTTAACCACTATTTAAATTAATGCTATTTTCTTTTTAATTTCCTTTTAAGAGGCTTTCACCCTTCCTTGTTCCATGTATTTTTCCAAGTACATATTACTTGAAGCAAAGGAATCCTAGAAGTGGAAGTTTATTGCCTTCCCTATTTTAGGTATCCTTAGTTTCTTTAATTATATTTTTATGTAATAACCTCAAATTGCCTAAACTTTATATATCTGCTAATGTTACCTGATCTTGATTATACTAGTTTCTATTGTTTTCTGTAGACACATCATTCTGGGTGCTGTACACACTAAGAGTATAGTTCTTGAACTCTCCCCAGATCTTTTTCATGTGTATTGCTGTCCAGGCAAATGACTTTCATTTTCTTACTGTGCACTTAGTTGTTTTGTCTCTCTTGATAGGGTAAGAGTGGACTAACACATTTTTTACTTTATATATGTTAACTAAATTTACAGGGTTTTTTTTTTTGTTATTTACATTTAAATTGTAAAAACAAATTCATGTGCAGTGCCAAACATTTGGAAGTCCCAGAAAAACATAAAGAGGAAAAAAGTTCTAATTCTATTCTTGAAATACAATACTGTAAACATTTCAATGCAATTCTTTTATTTTGTATTAGGTCTAGTAATAATTAATGTCGTTTTCTAAGACCTTTTTTAAATCGAATTTACTTAAACAATACAACAAAATTTAACCAACAATATAGTTGCCGTTGTTTTCTACTACTTGTGCCCAACGCTCAGGAAGCATTTTAATCCCTCTGTTGTAAAATTCTTGTGATTTTGATGCAAAAAATTCGGTCAATGCATTTTTGAGGCATTCTTCATTATTAAATTTTTTTCCAAGAAGAAACTTTTGCAAAGAACGAAACAAATGGTAATCGGAAGGGGCAATATCAGGAGAATATGCAGGTTGAGGGAGAACTTCCCATTCCAACTGGCGCAGTTTTTCAGCAGTGATTCTTGCAGTATGCGGTCGTGCGTTATCATGGTGAAGAATTACGCCCTTCCGATTACTCAGCGCGGGTTCTTTTTCTCTTAAAGCTTGGGCTAACCTTTCCAATTGGGCCCTATACACTGCACTTGTAATGGTTTGGTTAGATGGTAAAAGTTCATAATGAAGAATTCCTTTAAAATTCTACCAAACACACAACATCACTTTTTTCCCATGCAAGTCAGGTTTTGGCGTGGGCTGTGGAGCCTCATTTTTGTCCAACCATTGAGGCCGCCTTTTCAAATTAACATACAGCACCCATTCTTCATCTCCGGTAACAATTTGCTCTAAAAACGGCAAACGGTTTTGACGAGAGAGGAGCGAACTGCAAATTGTGACTCTGATTACGGTTGTTGTCGGTCAACTCATGAGGAACCCATTTTCCAAACTTTTGGACTTTGCCAGGTGCACGCAATTGATTGGAAATTGTTTTTTGTGAACAATTTAAAGTTGTCCCAAGCTCTTGTTGGGTAATTTGAGGATTTTGCACCAAAAGAGCTTGAAGAGCTTCTTGATCAAAATTGGACACACGGCCTCGACCACTCTTGTCATCTAACGAAAAATTTCCCTCGCGAAATTTCTCAAACCAACGCTGGCATTTTCTGGCGCTAACTGCATCTTGACCAAGAGCAATACAGATGTTTTTTGCAGCCTCACTTGCTTTTCTTCCTAATTGGAACTCGAAAAGCATGCAGTGCCGAATATGCTCTTCATCCGCCATCTTCTTAGCCCTAGTTTTGCAACAAAAACCAAACAAACTTTTTCAAGCAAAACTTGTTAATTGCACTTCACACGTTCTGTAGATACCACGTGTTTGAAGGTTATGTCAATACAAGTCAACGCCAAGCAAGATTTTAAACGAATGTTTAAAAACGACATTAATTACTACTAGACCCGATACATGTGTCCTCTTTCCCAACAGACTTTTCCCTCCCTCATCTGAGGATATTTTTTTCCATTGATTTTTTTTTTTTTTTTTTTTTTTTTTTTTTAAAGAGAGAAAATGGAAGGGAGGGGTTGGGAGAGAGAGAAAGAGAAAAGCATCAATTGGTTGCCTCCTGCAAGGCCATACAAGTGCCCTGGCTGGAGCCAAATCTACAACCCAGATACCTACCCTTGACCATGCCCTTGATAAAACCCATTACCCTTCAGTGCTCGGGCCAATGCTTTACCACTGAGCCACACCGGCCAGGGCCCAATGCAGACTTTTTAAAAGGCTATTAATTTGGTGTTATAAGGTTATATGATGTGTATTAATGAGATTCTTTGCCCCTTCCAAACCTCCCCACTCTGGAAACTAAAGTGAGCTCCAGGGATTCTTTCCTGTGGTTCTTTTCTTTTTTTCTTTTTTTTAAAATATATTTTATTGATTTTGTACAGAGAGGAAGGGAGAGAGATAGAGAGCTAGAAACATTGATGAGAGAGAGTCAGCGATCAGCTGCCTCTTGCACACCCCCTACTGGGGATATGCCCGCAACCAAGGTACACGCCCTTGACCAGAATCGAACCCTGGTCCCTTCAGTCCCCAAGCCGAACCGGTTTCGGCTTTCCTGTGGTTCTTTCCCCCGACTCATGTAGTTTCTTTACATAGATATGCTGTTGAGTACTCAGCTGAGTACTCAAAAAAGATCTCTGGAGCTTGCTGTTTGTGCAGCTTTCTTCTCCTTAGTATTCTGCCCTATAAATTCTAGCTGAATTAGTCTCTTCCAACTCCCCCACCTCATCTCTTGAACTCAGGGAGTTTGCTGGATTGGACTCTACCTGGCTTCTCCCTCCCAAGCACTGTAGCCTGAAAGGTGCTTTTCACAGGGATCACTGTTTTGTGTTGGCTGTTGTTCAATATTTGAAAATGATTTCTTTATATATTTTATCTAGATTTTTAGTTTAAGGTGAGGAGGGGAAGTCTAGTCTGCTATTTCATCTTGGTTCACGATGGAAGTTTTTTTTAGAGACAGACAATAAATATGTAAAATGCAAACAAATATTTCAGGTTGTTATAAGTACTGTGTAGAAACTGGAAGCAAGGGAGGGAAATGATTACCAAGAGGATTGTTGTTTTATCCTCACCCTAGGATGTTTATTAATTTTAGAGAGAGAGAGAAAGGGTTGGGGAAAGAGAGAGAGAAAGAGAAACATTGATGTGAGAGAGAAACATTGATCAGTTGACTCTTCTACATGCCCCTAATGGGGATTGAACTCTCAATCTAAGTTTGTGCCCTGATCAGGAATCCAACCTGCGATCTTTTTTGTGTTGGGGAAGACTCTCCAACTGAGCCACCCAACCAGCACATCAAGAGGATTGTACTTTTATATAGGAAGATGAGAAGACTAGAGTGAGAAATTGACTATTATTCTGATTATCTTGTGTTATATATCAATTTGCCCCCAACTTAGTGAATTTTGCTCACAGATGTTAATTTAAGCAAAATGGGACTAGGGCAGCTTGTTTCTGCTTTGCTAGGTGTCAGCTGGGGCAGCTGAAAAGCTGGGGCTGGAATCATCTAAATCAAGCATGTCAATTTACGGCCCGTGGTCCGCATGTGGCCCACAACGAATATTTTTACGGCCCAGCCAAAATAACAGTATGTAAGAAATGTTTTAATAAAAATTTGTAACTTAATTTTTATAATACCCTTTATACATAATTATTAATAACAAACAAACTACAACGTTCGCTAATGACTGATTACTATAATCATGTTGCATTCGTCTCCCTTACATGCCTTCTGTGCAGGCACAACATTTCTTTCCACTAACACTAGCACCAAATATTTTAGCAGCCGATTGCCACATCATTAGTCGTGTACTGACTTGTTTGGTGTGTGCAACAGGAAATATTTCACTTTTGGAGAACAAGAAAAATAGGTTTATTTACATTACACTTATTTATACAGTTGTTCAGTGTCTGGTAAGTTAATGTTCAAGAAAAAATTAATTTTTATTAAAATGTTCTATTCTTTTATGTTAACGGTTACTCATGTATTTCAACCCTTTGTATTCAGCATGTCTCTATCGAAATAAACCTATGTTTCTATGAAAATAGAAGCTTTTGTTTTTTTTTGCAGCCCACATAAACTTAAACCTCGTTTATTTGGCCTGTGTTAGCCTTTTCAGTTTGACGTGCTTGATCTAAATGCTTTTTCAAGTACATGTATGGTGGCAGATGATGTTTGCCAGCTGTGATCTCATTTGGGCTGTGGCTGGAACTTCTACACATGACCTTTCCATGTGGCTACCTGGCTCCCACATAGTATAGTGGCCAGGTTTTCATCACTATGTGAGATGAGATGATGGATATTAACTAAACTTATTGTGGTAATAGCAATACAATGTTGTATGTTAATTATATCTCAGTAAAACTGGGAAAATATTATGTGACTTAGAACATTTTATTTATTCACAATTCTTAAGCTACCACTCTTTGTTGAAATGTGGTTGTTTTCCATGTTATCCTTTACAGCGAAAGCATAGATTTTCAGTAACCTTATAAGCGTAATTGAGCCCTGGCTGATTTGGCTCAGTGGGTAGTGTCGGCCTGTGGACTGAAGGGTCCTGGGTTCGGTTCTGGTCCAGGGTACTGGATTCTGGGTTCTGGGCTTGATCCCCAGCAGGGGGCGTGCAGGAGGCAGCTGATCAATAATTCTCTCTCATTGATATTTCTCTCTCTCCCTTCTCTATTCCTCTATGAAACCAATAAAAAATATTTTTTTAAAAAAAGAGTAATTGAGGCCTAAAATTATAAATATAATTTCTGGATGTGATACTTTTAATATGTATTTTGTTTGCAAAGAAAAAAAATGTCTTTAGGTTAATTGTTCTCATTTCACTGTCTTACCTCTGTATTTTAAATAAATAATTTGTGATTCATTTGTTCTCTGTATGTCATAGGATGTGTTTTGGAGATGCAGACAAAATATCTTTGATGAAATGAAGAAGAAATTTTTACAGGTAGACTGCTGATGTAATTGCTTTAGTGTGATAATCAGCAGAGCATGTAACAGCATGTCAGTATTTTTATTTAATAACAAGGCATGTGTTGAGTTTTATGCTTGTTTTAACTATTTTACTTCTACCCAGTTTTAATAATAAGAAAGTCACCTTAAATGATTGTGTGTCTGATTGGGTCTGCTTTTCTAACAAGTGAATGAGGGGGGAAACTGATATAAGAACCACAAGATCCCTTTGTTTTGACTTGTGGTTATATTGTCTCTTTTATGTACAGGCATATTTATTTTCTGAAATAGTAATGCTTCTGGGATTAAATTATCTTATAATTTACTGAGTCAAAACCCAGAAATCTTATTTGAAGAATTATATTAAATGTTAACTTTCTGGCAGCCCATTATACACTTCAAACCTAAATTTTCCTGTGCTGTAGCATCCCATTTTAACCTTTTCTTAATACGTCATTTTTCTCAGGTCTCTAGCTCTTAGTCTTCCCCCCTTCCGCCAAATGTTTTTCCTCTGTTCTCTCCAAGTGACCTATGGCTAGAGACCACTTAGCAGTATGACCACTGATCATATTACATCAGAGTTTGCTGAGATGGTTGGAGTGGAGTGGAGTGGAGAAAGGGACTTAAAATAAAATAATCTTGTTTTGTGGTTTATTTTGTCATATAAGTTAGGATCCCCATTATTACCCCAAGAATTGTCACTTGTTAAAATAAAAATGCACAGTCTGAATGAGCCCATTGAATTTAATAAATTTCAATCAGCAGATGTATTCACACCATCAGTTCTCTTTTTAAATATATTATAATGTATTAAACATGATCTGTAAATATATAGAAGGGTATTGTGTTAAGGCCTAATTTCTTAGCTCATGGCATCTCCTTTGTCAAGAAGTAGATAAAATCAAGTTATGAGTATATGTGTATTTTTTTTTGTTTGCAACAGAAATGCTATATTATTTGTAATAACATTAAAAGGAAGAAAAGTTTTGAGAGAAGAGAGACTATTAAATTTGTAAGTAAAGAGGTCCCTTCTTAATATTTAAAAATTTTTTAAATATATATTTTATTGATTTTTTACAGAGAGGAAGAGAGAGGGATAGAGAGTCAGAAACATAGATGAGAGAGAAACATCCATCAGCTGCCTCTTGCACACTTCCTATTGGGGATGTGCCTGCAACCAAGGTACATGCCCTTGACTGGAATCGAACCTGGGAACTTTCAGTCCACAGGTCGACGTTCTATCCGCTGAGACAAACCGGCTTTGGCTTAATATTTTAAATTTTATCTTAATTTTTTTGTTATAAAAATCTGAATCTTGATAATTTTGAATTTTATTTGATATTAAGTTATGCTGTTTATTCTTTAATATATGTATACATTTATTTTAATTTTTTCTATCACTATTTATATCCCCTATATCCTCCTCCACCTTTACCCATCCATCCCCTCCCAATCACCACACTGTTGTTCATGTACATGAGTCCTTTCTCTCCCCCTCCCCCCATCCCTTCATCTCTTAAGTGTTTCTACATGCTAATGCCATTCTGAATATATACCATGAATTATAGACCTTGTTTTGTGTTTTTCAAAATAAACACCTAGGAAGTATTTTTTGTGAAACAAAAATTTTGATGTTAACAAGAGAAAACTCAGATTTGTAATTAAAACTGTTAAGAATGCCAAGAAAAGGAGCCTAAATGACTGAAGACACAAACAAGCATGCCTTCAGCAGTCTGAGATTTTTTAGAACTACCTGTGTCAAACACTTGTAAATGTTCCTAGCAGTAAGCCTATCTTTGGAAGACAAATGAGTTTTCAATGAAAAATTAGGAAATCTGGCTTTGTTTCTGCAATGAGCATAGACAGAACACTCTCTTAGTGTTAATATAACTGCTGTTATGTTTTATCTCTCTCTCTTTTTTTGTATTGGCTAGATTTTCTGTGTAGAAAACTTTGTGCCCCTCAAAAGCTCACCTAAATATAATTCTAGTGCATGAAATTCGTGCATGGTGTGTGTGTGTGTGTGTGTGTGTGTGTGTGTCCCTCAACCCAGCCTGCACCCTCTCCAATCTGGGACCTCTCAAGGGATGGGCATTCAGACATCCCTTTCACAATCCAGGACTGCTGGCTCCAAACTGCTTGCCTGCTTGCCTGCCTGATTTACCCCTAACTGCCTTCCCCTACAGGCCTGGTTCTTCTCTCCCCCCCCTTCTCCCAACTGCTCTCCCCTGCAGGCCCCATCACCCCCAACTTCCCTTCTCTGCTGGCATGGTCACCCCTAACTGCCCTCCCTTGCAGGCCTGGTCCTTCCCAACTGCCCTCTCCTGCTGGCCATCTTGTGTCCACATGGGGGCAGCCATCTTGTGTTGGAGTGATGGTCAATTTGCATATTACTCTTTTATTAGATAGGATAGAGGCCTGGTGCATGGGTGGGGGCTGGCTAGTTTGCCCTGAAGGAAGTCCTGGATTAGGGTGGGGGCTTCCTTGGATCGGGGGATGGCCTAGGCAAGGGGCCTGTGGTGGTTTGCAGGCTGGCCACGACCCCTGGCGACCTGAGCGGAGGCCAAGGCAGGCCAGGGTATGTAGAAAGCTTGGCTTTCTTCATCACTGGGGGAAATTCAAGTCTCCTGCTCTCTCTGTGGTGGCAGCCATCTTGGTTGGGTTAATTTATATATTCGCTCCTGGTTGGCTGGTGGGCATGGCTTGTGGGTGTAGCAGAGTGATGGTTAATTTGCATATTACTCTTTTATTAGATTGGATGTTTTCTCTAATGGAGCATTCTTTAGACTTTTGTAAAACTTGGCACTTATTTTTATCTTGTCTCTTTCCTCTTATCCTAGAACTCCTTTAACTCAAAAATTGTGCTCCCTTCCATAAATTATGTTCTGTCTTCAGATATCTTAATTTATTTTATTTTATTTTTTTATTTTATATTTTATTGATTTTTTACAGGGAGGAAAAGAGAGGGACAGAGAGTTAGAAACATGGATGAGAGAGAATCATGGATCAGCTGCCTCTTGTACACCCCCTACTGGGGATGTGCCTGCAACCAAGGTACACGCCCTTTACTGGAATGGAACCTGGGACCTTTCAGTCTGCAGGCTGATGCTACTGAGCCAAACCGGTTTCGGCTCAGATATCTTACTTTAATATTGGCTTTAGTGCTTAAATGGCCACCCTCCTCCTTAACTCCCTTAACAATATCATCATTACCACCGTTCCCAACTAGAGCTTGGCTGTGCTTGTGTGTGTGTGTGTGTGTGTGTGTGTGTGTGTGTGTGTGTGCGCGTGCGTGTGTGTTATCTACTGCTATGGAGTGGCTTACCCCAAAATTTAGTGCTTAAAACAACTAATATATTTGCTCACAGTGAGATTGGATTTGGGCAAAGGCTCAGCTGGTCAGTTATTTTGCTTCACATGTATCATCTGAGATCATTACTTGGCTCCATTTGGCTGGTGTCTGGCTTTGGATGGAATATACAAGAAGGCTTTTTGCACATATCAAACACCTCAGTGCTTCACTAAGTGGCCACTTTATGTGTCGATTCTTAGGGCTTCCTCACTGCATGGTGGTTCCAGGCTAACTGGATTTCTTTTGTGGTGACTGGCTTAGAAGAGGAAATGTTCCAAGAAGTTCACAAACAGAAGCTGCTGCTTTCTTTAGGTCCCGCACATTATTACTTCTGTCACATTTTGTTGATTCTAACTGGTCACAAGACCAGCTCATATGCATGGGAAGAGGAAAAAAAGAAAAAGGAAAAAGAATGGCAAAGAGTTTTTAGCTATTTTTTTAATTAACATCAAGATGGCACTGCTTCTCCCCCCCCCCCCCCTGCATAAATAGGATCAATCAAGTTTAGAACTCCAAAGAAATTTAAAAAAGAAAGCTACTTTATTTTTCCAATTCTAAAAAGTGCCATTTTAAATTTAAATGTTTTTGAAATTGGCATGTATAATATAATATTACAGAGTTGTTGTTTAAAAGCTATTATAGTCCTAGCCATTTTGGCTCAGCAGATAGTGTCGGCCTGTGGGCTGAAAGGTCCCAGGATTGATTTCAGTCAAGGGCACATGCCTTGGTTGTGGGCTCTATCCCCAGTAGCAGGTGTGCAGGATGCAGCCAATCAATGATTCTCTCTCATCATTGATGTTTCTATCTCTCCATCCTTCTCCTTTCCTCTCTCAAATCAATAAAAATATATTTAGAAAATAAAAATAAAAGCTATTATAAAGTTATTGGTATACCTTATTGATGGTATTCTATAATTGAAAAAATTTTTTGTCAGTTACCAAATTGGGAGGTGGGGATGGGGAAGTGTGATTAGTGTTGGCAATACCTGTGTTTCCCCGAAAATAAGACATCCTCCGAAAATAAGACCTAGTGCATGGAAAAATAAGACATCCCCTGAAAATAAGACCTAGCGCATCTTTGGGAGCAAAAATTAATATAAGACACTGTCTTATTTTCGGGGAAACAGGGTAGTAATATAAAAAATTTAGATTCAGTTCATGGATGTTAACCACATACTAAATTAGTAATAAACAATGGGCCAGAAGGTTGGGAATAAAATCATATAATTTACAAGTGACTATCTTAGAGCTTTAAAGAAAAGCAGAGAGTTTTGTTTGAAGAGCAGAGAGTTTTGTTTGTTTAAATTATCCTAGAATTGAATTTAAGAGTAAAATGTGATTGACTGAAAAATTCTGTAGGAATTTTAAGGAAACAAAAGTACACAAAGTGTTATATAGATGTTCATCACAAAATTATCTCTAAAAATGTAATAAAGTCCAGCCTAAGAGTCAATAAAATGGAATTAATGTAACAAATTATTATTAATTCATGTAACAAAATATTATTCAACTATTTAATGATGAGTTTAAAATTTTTGATAGGGAAAGATTACATGATATGTTTATAAGTAAAGAAAGAAATTACAAAGTAGCATTTATATTCTAACCAGTGTTTGTATTTATAAAGCATACGAGTGTGTGAGTGTGTGTGTAAGAATACTATTTCTAGGATATACACCAAAATGTTAATAGTTATCTCTTGTGTTATGGGATTAACAGGTGATTTTCACTTTTTCCTTTAAACTCTTCCTATTTTTTTAAAAAGGGAGCAAAATTACTTATATGCAATGAACAAAAAGGAACTTTTGTAATTAAAAAGAAAAAAAGGCATTACATGGGATTCAATTTTATTTATTATTGTACATTTATGTCCTCAGATAAGATTCATTTGGGGATAATTTCCCCATATTTTTGGGGTGAAAGATGAAGAGGCTGGAGTGCCTATATCTTGTACTCATGTATTTAGGGGACAAACTAGGAACTATTAATGTCTGGCCATTTGATGTCGCCACATCACCAATCTTAATGCTGCGTCAGCACTTCTGATTTCTGAATTCTTAGTCATCTTCCTTGGATGATCAACTCCGATTTATTTGAAACTTTGAAAATCTGGCCACCATATATTTTATACCTTGAAAACTTGATCCTACTTCTGAAGTATACTATTGAAACTGTAAAAGTGGACCTTTATAGTTGAAATTTAGTTGCTCACTCTTTTATTGTAAACCAGTTTTTTAAAAGGTCCACTTTGTTGTTCTCAGTTTTGGATTAAAATGTGTAAAATTATTCATTACGTGTTCAGTTGGTCACTTGAGTGGCGCTCCTGCTGTGGAAGTGCACTAACCACCAGGGGGAAGCTCCTATGTTGTGTCTGCCCCCTGGTGGTCAGTGTGTCATAGCGACCAAGTTGACTGGTCGTTCGGTTGTTTGGTTGCTTAGGCTTTTATGTATATAGATAGGTAACACAGAAGTAACGAGGTTGTATTGTAAAAAGGAAGGAAAGAAGTTTTTTTTTTTTAATATATTTTTATTAATTTTTTACAGAGAGAAAGGGAGAGGGATAGAGAGTTAGAAACATTGATGAGAGAGAATCATTAATCAACTGCCTCTTGCACACCCCCTACTGGGGATGTGCCCGCAACCAAGGTACATGCCCTTGACCGGAATCGAACCCGGGATCTTTCAGTTCACAGACAGACGCTCTATCCACTGAGCCAAACCGGTTTTGGCAAGAAATAAGTTCTTATATACAGTTCCAGTTTGTACAGTTCATAATTCTGACAAGCCTTTCATGGGGATAGCAAGAGGACCTCCAGTTAAATGACTGCTGCATTTGACTTTGATGGAAAGCACAATATTTACATAATCAAATTTGCATATTAAAGTACTATTCTGGATTGAGAAGGATGATATTAGAAAAGTTAAATTTCTCAGGAAGCTATTGCCATCATCTCTGTAAAATTCTGATTGCAGGCAGAAAAAAGAGAAGGAATAAAAGTTTGGTGATCATGTGAGGTGAAGAGGAGGAAGGAGACAAGAAAAATGTTCAGCTTTTTGGTTTCACCAGCTCCGGGAAGGTGCTGTTTATTGAGTTGGGCATATAGGAGAAGGAGAGTATCCACAAGTATCCAATGTAGCTTATTACCCTGTGGAAAGTGCTAAAGAAAATCAGTGTCCTTCATTAGCGTGAGGGGGACATAGCGTCTTTGAGAAAATGTCCTTTAAATTCTTTGTCTTGATAGTTACTGAGAAATGAGAATTCGTGACCCTAACTTTCTTCTACATAGTAATTTTTTAAAAAATGTGTGTGTTTTTTTTTTTTTGTTGTTGTTTTTTGTTTTTTTTTTTGTTTGTTTTTGTTTTTTGCTTTTTAAAACTTCTCCCTCTACTGGCTGATTTATTTGGATAAGCTTGTCAGTTCCCAATACATTGATACTGGACTTTTTGGACATCTGGTCTATGGGTACAGTATCATAAAGGTCTGGAGGCCTGGTTGCCTATGTCCCTTAGTTATGGATTTTGCAATATTATACAATCCTCACTGCATTTCTACACAGTTCCCTTTTCTGTTTCTCCAGGAGACTTAGACTTGTTTGATTTGACTAGCAAGGTAATGACACATTTTTAAAGATCAGATTTTTATTTTCAATTGAAAACTTCTTAAGTATACTGTCTTCATAGTTTGTGGACCACTGATTTATATCCTTAAAAGGTAAAAGCAAATACAAGAATGACTGTTTATTTTTAAATATGCCCCAGTTTTTCCAAAGCAAACGAATATGGTGCTTTATATGTTTGACATATCCACTAGATTGTTGCAGACATAAAATAGTAATACTACCACAAAAAAAAATGGTGGAAATTTTTAAACATTTAATCATAGAAAAATTAGGCTATAAAGATAAATAATATTTGTGTGTGCTTTTTAAATTTCAGATAGAAAATGCTGCTGACGAACCTAGAGTCTTATGTATAATACAAGATATTACTAATTCAAAGACAGTGAATGAACGGATCACTTTAAATTTACCAGCTTCTACTCCACTCAGAAAGCTCTTTGAAGATGTAGCCAACAAAGTAGGCTACATAAATGGAACCTTTGATTTGGTGTGGGGAAATGGAATCAATACTGCTGATATGGTAAAACCCTAGACTTAAAGCATTTTCTTTTAAGTGACTAATAATATTATCATAATTATTATTGTTATTATAAGTGACGATATTTAATCCTGGAGCCCTTTTTAATATAAGCAAAACTGTCATATTAAGAGCCCATGTGTCACTCAATAATTGTATCCCTCTTCATTCCTTTGCCTTCATTCTGGATTCAGTATTTGCTTATTCTAAAGTTAGCACCATCAGTTTTTTTATTCATGTAAGATGACTATCATGTTGTGTCAACTCCAGAACACTCTCAATATTTAGTGAATGGAATGGTGTTCCTTTTGCATTTTTTAATGAAAAACATATAAAATTATGTGTTTTATAATCTAATTTTTAGAAAAGAAGAAAAGAGTGTATATAGAAAAAGAAATGACTGAAAGGATATACACACCAATGTTAACAGAGATTATATACCAGATAGAGTGATAGGATCCTTATCAGGAAGTTTGGTAGTAATATGATTTCTACTTCAAGGTTCTCAACAGTCCAGTTGTAAAGACAGATGTATCAACAATTAATTACACTAACATGTTTTAAATTTGCCATGAGTACAAAGAGGAGGCATTGATCAGTTTTGCATGGAAAGCGGTAAATGAGACTATTGAGTTGGCTCTAATGGCACAATAGAATAATATTCTAAATAATCTTTTTTGTTTCCTATCTCTCAGTCCAAATTCACTCTGCATACTACTTTGAGAATTATCTTTAGTCATTTCAAATTCTAGCACTCGTGTCACCTTTCAGTTCAGAAATCTTCAGTGACTGTTCACTGTCCACTATTAAAAATCAGACTACCTAGGCTAGCATTCAAGACAAGCTGCATTTGGTCCTTTAAGTCTTTGTAATCTTAACTCCTAGATAATGGACTAATTTATTTTCTTAACAGAATTTTCCATGTCCATGTTTTTGTTTATATTACCTCTTTTTGCCCTATGCTATTGCTACTCTTAAGTTTTCCAGGAAATACCTGTAATGGCAAATGAAATTAAATGTGTGTCCTATTGGTATTTGGAGGGCATAGTTTTGATTGGCTCCATAGAAGAATACAAGGTATTTGATGTTGCCTTTAAAATTCATGATATTTTACTTTCTATTTTGTAATATATTTGTTTTTTAAAATATGGAACTAATATTTTAAATTAGTCAACTTTTTCTTCTGAAATTGGTAGTCCCAAAAAGTATACAAAGAGAAACAATATTTAATCTGAAACTTGGAATACTCCATTATATCACCATGTAATTTCTAGTGTTGCCTCTTTTTTCAGTTTTAAGCAGTGATGGGGAACCTTTTTCTGCCAAGGGCCATTTGGATATTTATAATGTCATTCTAGGGCCAAACAAAATTATCAACTTAAAAATTAACCTGCTATATTTGATCCAACAGTCAATGCCTAATGTCTTGACGGGGCCAGACAAATGATTTATCTCTCCTATAAGGCCCTTGAGCTGGATGTTCCCCACTACTGGATTAAAGGATAGTCTATACTGTCATATATGCCTACCCAAGACCTGGTTGTATTTCACATTTAAGAAGCCTTACTTAATGTTTCCTCATGCAACTTTAAAAGTAATATCTATCTCTTTTTCCTCCTATTCCATATTTTCTTTTGCTGTGCCACTTATTAGTCTCTTCTTATTGTAGAAGAGACTATTCATTTGTGTCTTCCATTTGGTAGAATGCATTTTGATGGCTAGGATCTCATAGTATTAATTTTGTATTCTCTATACATATTTCTGATAGGTACTCAAAAGGTGTTTATTAAGTTAACATCTGCATAGCTTCAAATAGCTCTGAGCCACGATTACTATTTCTCTTTCTTCAGCTATGGCTGTTCTTAAGTACTCAATTTATATATTTTTATTTGCCTACTCTACATTTCTACAAGTAAACTTTCACCTGCTTACTGCACAATGTTGAATGTATGCTTCTCTGAAAACCTAGCCCATTTAGATACCACTTTGTACACATAGACACATTTATTGAGATAAAACCCTATATATTCGAGCTATATCATCTAGTAATCTTTTATTCCCTACCAGGGTATGTAAGGGACCCAAAGATGCCTTTCCTCTTTCTATGTGGCTTCTCTTAGCTTCAGGTTTTCTATCTGCTATTTTTCTCAAGGATTTCTAGAGCCAAAGATAAGAAATAGATTATATAGATTATATAGTTTATTTTATTTCCTTAACATTTATTTTTGCACTTACTAGGTACCTAGCATTGTTCTAACACTAGGCTCTATACAAATATAATCTTCCTTAATCCTTACAACCATTTTAAAAGGTAGGTGGTGTTACAGCCTCCTATTACAGTTGAGGCATCTGAGTGTGAGGAAAGTGAACTAACTTTAACTTGCCCAAAGTCACATAAATATCAAGTGGAAAAACCACTTAAGTTATTTTTTTTGTCCTTAACACACCTGTACTTTTATAAACTGTTACTTTCCTAAGAAATAAAGTATTTTCCATAAAACAAGTCCTTCTAAGGAGACATTTCCATGCCTTTAAAACATTAAAAAACATTTCTTACTATAACAAAAATGTTTTAAAACCAAAGAATAGAGTGTTCATTTCATCATGCATTTTTCTCAGCAATGGACTGGAGTGTGTGTGGGTGAGTAGGACTTGGAGCATGTTGAGCTCCATCTCTCATTCACTATCTAGAGTGTATTACAATGACAGCTAGGATTGAAACTGCCCTAACTGATAAAAGAGTTAGGTGTTTAATTTTCAAAGGAGTGGAAATTATCCTCTTGGGAGGATAATTTATCCTCCTGAGATCCTCTGCGTCCAGGCAATGGGCTTAAAATAGGTATCATTTACTAAGAGAGAATTTTCCTTAAAGGGACTATCTAAAAGTGCCCATTTTGTTATACTACATAATTATTTTGGGTTGTTTAGTGTGTTGTTTATCTGGGGATTCTCAATAATTCACATATAAAAACATGATTTTAGTTTTTTAGTTATATAAAATTGTCTTTAGTTAATTTTCATGAAAATTCCATTAAATAATACTATATTGCATCCATTTTAGAGAACATAAAGTACAAATGTTTTTAATTCTTTGTGTAGTACTTTACATTAGTTCTTAACTTTTTCTCTCTTTAGTTTTTTAGACGTTGGGGTTGGCCATTCTAATACATGAGTAAATGAGTTAATTTCAATTGTAGATTAGTAGAATTTACCAGAACCTTTAAAAAATTATTTGAGACAAATAACTGAAGATATGTGTCCATTTGCATATTACTTGTTTTATTTTATTATTGTAGTTAATGTTTTTCATAATCTGAGATATTTTATTTTATGTTCATAGGCTCCACTAGATCATACCAGTGACAAGTCTCTTCTTGATGCTAATTTTGAACCAGGAAAGAAGAATTTTCTACATTTGACAGATAAAGATGGTGAACAGCCTCAAATAATGCTGGTAAACTATTTTAGAAAGCCCTCTAGTCATAATTTTTGTGCAATGTCACCTACTGCTTGGGAAGCAATTTTCCAACAGGAGGAGGAGAGATGTGTTTTATAATTTATGTATAATAAATTAATTTTCTATTTAATGTTGGTTTGTTGTAAGTGTATATGTTCACATGTTTACACTGAACATCCATAGCACTATTGTTTGTTTATTTAGTCTGTTGCCATGCTGGAAACATAGGTTACCATCTTCAAGACCACCAGGACATCCCTGACAGGGGTAGGTCTAGGATAAGTTAAAATGCTACAAAGATCTATTGTATTTCAGTGGCCTTCCCTCTGGTTAAGCATTCGCTTAATTGCTGTAAATCTTTGGCAGTTTTTCCCCAGGTTTGTTGGTATTTTGGAGATGGGACAAACCCTCAGAATACTTTACTTTGTCATTTTTGCTCCCATTCCTCTTTGCCTTTGGGGGAATGACTAGTTTGTAAATTATTTTATATATTTCTGTTCTTTTAGTGTTTACTCCAATTCATATTTTGATAAGATTTTCTGTCTGATTTAATAGCCTTAGAGACGATCTATCGCAGTAATTCCAATTTGAGGAGAAAACCTGATGGACTAAAGCAGGGGTCTTCAAACTACGGCCCGCGGGCCACATGCAGCCCCCAGGGGAGTCTGATCCTGCCCGCCAGGTTTTTTGGGCAGTGAGCGCAGCCAAGGTGTTACAGTAGGAATTAGTAGTTCATATAGTCCGGCCCTCCAGCTCTCTGAGGGACCGTGATCTGGCTCCCACTTTAAAAAGTTTGAAGACCCCTGCACTAAAGAAAGGAAGGCTCCAAGAGTTTATGGACTTTTTCAGAAACCTTCTCTTTAGTGAAACTTTCTTTCACTAAAAGTTCTATTTGATGCTTTTCATTTAGAAGTCTATTATGAATTAGAATGCCTCTCTAGACAGTAGGTAATAATTAAACATAGGGCAGCCATACTGAAGCAATATCAGAATGTGCTCTCTGATCTGCTTTAATGTCATTATTTATTTTTATGACATCGTGAGAAGATTTTGATTAGTTCAACATTGAAATCAACTAAAAAATTTAGGAACCTCTGGATTCACAATTTGAGAATTCATATTTTAAAATATAGTAATTACTCTTCAGCTTTGTCTTAATTGTTTGCGCTGATGTTACATTCTTTAATCCTTTTTGACATTTTTCTCATTAATGATAGATTTCTTGCTGAAGACAGTAGGAAACTTCATTTCACTCAACACTTACTGAATATCCTCTACCTGTGAGGTCTACTTGGCAAGGATGATGTAAAAATTAATGATGGACTCTGTTATCAAGGAGTTCACAACAGTACTTCTGCTTTATTAGTACCAAAAATATCTCTTCTTTCTCATGTAATTGAAAGAAAATTAAAGAAAATTGGGAAAGTAAGAACTTTGGGAGGAGACATGAGCAACTCTCCAAAGTGTTTTCTAAAAAGCATCTTTAATCCTCCCTACAGGAAAGCTGAGGGTATACACTCCTTTAAATGTCTTGGTGGTAAAAATAATAGTAAGGCCTCATCTTTTTCCTTTGCCTCAGCAATTAGTATGTCTTTTCTTCATTGTTTTAGCCACTTCTGCCATTTAGTAAATATTGATTATGCTGCATTTTAGGAGGATTCCAGTGCTGGTGATGACAGTGCGCATGACAGATTTATAGGTCCACTTCCAAGAGAAGGTTCTGTGGGCTCAACCAGTGATTATGTCAGCCAAAGCTACTCCTATTCATCCATTTTGAATAAATCAGAAACTGGTAAGATTCATTGTTGTATTTTTATGAAATAGAGGGCATTTTAGAGCAGTCTCAAGCCTAATCCCCTCATTCTATGGATTAGAAAACAAGATTCAGAGTAAGATCAGTAGTTAACAGAAGCAAAGTTAGAACAAGAATGTAGTTTCCTTATTCCTCAACCCATTGTTATTTTTACTGTTTTGTTATTGCCACTATTTAGTAATAAAGTAAAAAATATTGAGTTTGTATTTTGAAGGAAGATTTATTTTTTGGTAAGTTTGTATTCAAATTTAATTTTAAATTTTTTACTTCCTCTGTAAGGGAATGTCTCTGTTATCTTTTGGACTGGAATAGACTACAGGGGATAGATCCATTTTGAAGCAGATAAACCAGGCTTATTTTACTAGACCTACTAGAGGCCCCATGCACGAATTCGTGCACTAGTGGGGGTCTGGCCAGCCCTGCCCCTGACCAAGCCCACCCTCTGGTCGAACTCCCGGCCAAGGGGACAATTTGCATATTAGCCTTTTATGATAGAGGATTATGTCATCTTTCAGTTTAACCTAATAATATATTTGACATTGATCATGTAATTTTAAAATCTGCTCCCTTTTTCCCAAACATGATTAAACCTAGATTTTTAACTTTTTAAAATTTATTGACTATGAAATTGCTTTTTTTATACAAAGGCTATTCCTTTATATATAATTGGTAAATTGCCTAAAAATGTAATTTAAATATTTTTGCATCATGGCATCTTACAATAAATTTTTGCTATAAATAATATTGTTCATATTAAAGGAAATGGAAACGTAGGTACAGAAAAGCCTTTGATTTTGCAACTAGTTAATGCTAGGTATGGCTTTTGAACATTTAGTCTTAGAACTTCAAAACAGAAATGATTTCAAGTATTACATACAAATATTTGGTATAAAAAGAAAACTTTAGAGTTACATTGCATGTTTTGTTTGAATGGGATTGGTAACCTTCCACTTACTGTATGTTGTAGTTAAGATATATATTAATTTCCTCAGAGCTAACTATTTGTGTAGGCTAACTGATGTATTTGTTATGGGCTTAGGACCATTTATATCAGTAAGACTTTTTGCAGGAAACTATCAAGAATAAAAGGAAATGCAAAATTATCTTGTATTTCAGACAATAGGAGACAATAAAGCTGTTTATCTTTTATACTGTCTACTTGAGGCTTGGTGCATAAAATTTGTGGACTCAGAAGGATCCCTCAGCCCGGCCTGTGCCCTCTCCCAGTCTGGGAGCTGTCAGTTGGCATCCTTAGTGCTGCCGTGGTGTGGGAGAGGCTCCCACCACCGCCACTGCACTCGCCAGCTGTGAGCCTGGCTTCTGGCTGAGCAGCGGCACTCCCCCTGTGGGAATGCACTGACCACCAGGGGGCAACTCCTGCATTGAGTGTCTGTCTCCTGGTGGTCAGTGCACGTCATAGTGACCAGTTGTTCTTCCATTCAGTAGATTTGCATATTAGCCTTTTATTATATAGGATAATAGTGATTCTCAAATTTTTTAAATTTAATTTTATTGTTTAAAGTATTATAAATAGTAGCACATATGTCTCCTTCCCCCTACCCCCATTGACCTTCTCCCAGCCTCCCCTACCCCCCAGCACATGCCCTCACCTCAGCCCCTCAGTGTCTTGCTTCCATTGGTTATGCTTATATACATGCATACAAGTCCTTCAGTTGATTTCTTACCTCCTTCCCCCCAAACCTCCCCAGCCTTCTTGCTGTAATTTGACAGTTTATTCGATGCTTCTCTGCCTCAGTATCTTATCTATTTTTTTTTCCCATCAGGTTATAGTGTTCTTTATTATTCATAAATGAGTGATATCATGTGGTATTTTTCTTTCACTGACTGGCTTATTTCATTTAGCATAATGCTAATCATTTGGAGATGGGATACTTATTAAAAATGTAGGTTTCAAAGCAATGCTGATCAGCTGCTCTGGAGCAGGCTGGATAAATTGCATTTTGTTTTAAATAAGCACCTTATGTTATTCTGAGATAGTTGGAATACCAAGAAAATTCCAGATTTAAAAACAAGGATTCTTAAAATATTTGCTTTGTATTCTGACAACCAGTTCAGCCTTTATGCTACAAGTATTTATAAAACTCTTACTTCGTGCTGTATAGTATATTAGAGGCCTGGTGCACGAATTCATGCATCAGTGGGATCACTTGGCCTGGCCTGTGGGATTGGGCCAAAACCCACTCTTTGATATCCCCCGAGGGGTTGCAGATTGCGAGAGGGCTCAGGCCAGGCTGGGGGACTCACCTGTGCATGAGGGACCTACCCATGTAGGGAAGAGGGAAGTTGGCCAACTGGGGAGAGACCACAAAAGGGCTCTAGGGCATGTCTGGCCCCTCTTGCTCAGTTCCTATTGGCCAGACCTCAGCAGCAAGCTAACCTACTGGTTGGAGTGTCTGCCCCATGGTGGTCAGTGCATGTCATAGCAACTGGTCGACTGGTCGGCTGTCACCTGTTGATCAGTGCACGTCATAGTGAGCATTTGAGCGACCTTAGCTTATCATTAGCATATTATGCTTTGATTGATTGAATGGATGACCAGACATTTAGCATATTAGGCTTTTATTATATAGGATGGCTTTTTGATGCCCCTAAATTCTTAAAGACTAAAACATACTTTTAAAATGTTTTCTCTTTGATTATACAGATGTAATACAGATTCATTTTCATATTGTAAAATGAAAAAAGGTGAAAATCATCGACAGTCCTCCTAGCAGAAACTACTTTTAGTGACTTGCTTATTTTTATCTTTTTTCTCTCTCTATATATTTATACTCTAGTGGCCTGGTGCACGAAATTCATGCACTTGGAGGGGGATCCCCCAACCTGGTCTGTGCCATGTCACAGTGTGAGAGGCATTGACATGTATATATACATGCTTTTAAGAAAATAGGGCAATCATAATATGAGCATATTTTTAATCTATATATATTTTTTAAAAAATATATTTTATTGTTTTTGAACAGAGAGGAAGGGAGAGAAACAGAGAGTTAGAAACATCGATGAGAGAGAGTCAGCGATCAGCTGCCTCTTGCACACCCCCCACCGGGGATATGCCCACAACCAAGGCACATGCCCCTGACCGGAATCGAACCCGGGACCCTTTATTCCCCAAGCCGACACTCTATCCATTGAGCCAAACCGGTCTCGGCTTTAATCTATATTTTTAACTTAATACTTTATGGGACAATTTTTTATGCTACTAGTATTTTAATATGGGTTGAAAATTAAAATGGCTGAAAATTAGTATTTTAGTATATGGCTTAGGGATTTAAACTATTACTGGTTTTATAATGAAAATTCTTACACATAAGTTTTTATTTTCATTGCTGATTATTTCCTTAGGGTAAGTTCCCAGAGCTTGAATTACTAAGTTTAAATTTATTTTTAAGACATTTTACAGGCCTTTGATATACATTGCCATGTAATCATAGTCTTTATTCCCAATTATTGTTCCTCATACACATCTACTCCTATCCTTTTTTCCCATCTGTACATTTTTCTCCATATTCTGGGGTAGTGCTTTTCCGAATTGAAATAGTCTATAAGCATCCCAAGGAGTTGTGCTTCAAAACTTATTTTGATCACTAGACACATGTGTAAAAAAGCTGTAGTATATAATATATAGACAATGGAATATTACTTGTCCATAAAAAGAATGAAATCTTATATTTGTGACAGCATAGATAGATCTAGAGTGTATTATGATATGTGAAATAAGTCAGTCAGAAAAGGAAAAATATTAGATAATTTCACTTATATGGGGAATCTCAAGAGCAAAATAAATGAGCAAACAAAATAGAAGCATGCTCATATAAAAAGAACAGACTGATGGTTCTTAGAGGGGGGAGGGATTAGGAGGCTGGGTGAAAAAAGGTGAAGAAATTAAGAAGTACATATTGGTAGTTACAAAATAATCATGTGGATGCACACTACAGCATAGGGAATACAGTCAGTTATGTTGTAATAACTGTATATAGTGCCAAGTGGGTACTAGAAATATCAGGGGGCACATGTTGTAAAGATGATTCTCTAATCACTATATATACAGCTGAAACTAATACCAAGTAATATTAAATGTAAACTAATTGAAAAATAACATTTAAATTAAAAACAACTTATTTTGTATTTGCGTTTTCCTTAAGAAATTATTGTAAATCTTGGCACCATGTGTAAAATGTTTTCATTGGATAATGCTCTCATGATTTCAACACAGACTCTAGGAGCATATTTCTCTATAATGCACGGGGCTTGGGATCTTAACATACTCTTTCCTGTCTTCTTTGCCTACCAACTCTTCTTTGGTAGCTAGCTACTGTAAATAGAAAATGATTGGGGATGAAGAGGTACGAATTCTGAGGAATGAAGAGTGAATTGAAGGCTGAAATGGCCCCATACGTGATTAGAAATTATGTGACTGGTTATGTTTCATTATTTAAATGCGTATCTGTCCTTAGCCAGTATCTTGAATAGTTCTTTTATCTGCTCCAGGAGTTTACCTGTTTGATTTCTACTTTATCACCTATTGTTTCTGTTCAGGATTTCTTTCCGCATGTGTCTTCTAAAAAAATTGCATACATTTGCCTAAACCGGTGGTAGAGCGTCGGTCTGTGGACTGAAAGGTCCCAGGTTCGATTCTGGTCAAGGGCATGTACCTTGGTTGCATGCACATCCCCAGTAGGCAACTTGTCGATGTTTCTCTCTCATCGACGTTTCTAGCTCTCTATCTCTCTCCCTTCCTCTCTGTAAAAAATCAATAAAATATATTTTAGCCGGGACCGGTTTGGCTCAATGGATAGAGCGTCGGCTTGGGGACTGAAGGGTCCCAGGTTCGATTCCGGTCAAGGGCATGTACCTGGTTGCAGGCATATCCCCAGTAGGGGGTGTGCAAGAGGCAGCTGATCGATGACTCTCTCTCATCGATGTTTCTGACTCTCTATCTCTCTCCCTTCCTCTCTGTACAAAATCAATAAAATATATTTTAAATATATATATATATATATATATATATATATATACATATATATATATATATATATTTTTTTTTTTAAAAAAATAAATTGCATACATTCTTACATTCTTTCCCCTTACTGGCTTATACTTAATAGTATTTATTCACAACTATTTCAGGTAGAAGACCCACTTGATGATAATTTCATTTGAAGTTTGTTGATTTAGAACAGGGGTCCTCAAACTTTTTAAAGTGGGGGCCAGATCACGGTCCCTCAGAGAGCTGGAGGGCCGGACTATATGAACTACTAATTCCTACTGTAACACCTCGGCTGCGCTCACTGCCCAAAAAACCTGGCGGGCCGGATCAGACTCCTCTGCGGGCCGCATGTGGCCCGCGGGCCGTAGTTTATATTAATTCAGTAGCACTTTTAACTTGTTTAACTAAAATCTTCATATTTTGAAAAATAGTAGTACATTTATGTGAGACATTGTTCATTCTGCTTAAATGGTATTAAATCAAGTACAAACAACCATAGGTTTTTATATTACTTTATTGCTAATGGCAAAATAATGAGTGATGGCAAAAGTGAATTGCTATTTCTTCCTCCTTCCTATAAAACCCCTCTTTTCCCCTCCCTCTCTCTTTTTTTTTTTAAGCCCAGGGAAGGGAAACCAAGTCAAAATAAATGCTACATGATTGGTCTGCAGGTACACAAAGGACAATAGTAGTTTTAAAGGGGTATGTGAAGTGGTTATCCTTGACTGTTGAGGAATTGGGCAAAGGAGATGGAGAAGAGGAAAAATCCCAGGCAGCCATAGCTGAGAAGAAAGTGCAGAATAACCTGATCTCCTGGACAGAGTACTTTGTGGGGAAGAATCTGTTTACATGGACTAAGAATGAAATAATGTTTATTTTTATTAACAATCAGGCTAAATATACAGATTTGAGTTACTTGTATGTCATATGCACTTTTCCTTTATGTGCACCTACTGCTTACAGATTTGACCACTGCCGTTATGGTCTAATAAGGAAGAAATAGATGTAAATAGGTAATGACAAATAGTGAGATAAAGTCTCTGATATAGATTAAGATCAAGATGTTATATAAACAACTCAGGTAAGGGATGGTTAGTAATTCAAGCAATTTATAATTATAAAAAATGTAAAATATGCAAACATAGTTTTTAAAGTAAAGATTAAAGATTAAAGCCTTTAGAAATGAAAGCTGAATCTTAATCCAAAGTAAAAGGTGTGTAGCTGCTTGGTCTCTTAGGTACCAATAGTGTGGAATCTATTCCTTTTTTTCCACAACTGACCAAGATTCATCATGCATAATTTTTTGTCCTTTCATTACCTTCTTTAGCAATATAGTTATCCATAGAGCCTCCCATTTCTTTTCTTTCTTTCTTTTTTTTTTTTTTCAATCCTCACCTGAGGATATTTTTTAAATTGATTTTTAGAGAGAAAGAGAAAGGGAGGGAAGAGGTGGAGGGAGGGAAGAAAGGAGGGGAGGAGGTAGGAAGGTGGGGGAGAAAGAGAGAGTCATCATGTGAGAGAGACACATCGACTGATTCCCACCCGAATGTGCCCCAAATGGGTCCATGGATTAAACCTACAATTGAGGTTCATGCTCTTGACCAGGAATCAAACCCTTTGGTTTTCAGGCTGACACTTTTTTTTTTTTTTTATTTTATTGATTTTTTTACAGAGAGGAAGAGAGAGGGATAGAGAGTTAGAAACATCGATCAGCTGCCTCTTGCACACCCCCTATTGGGGATGTGCCCGCAACCAAGGTACATGCCCTTGCTCGGAATCGAACCTGGGACCTTTCAGTCTGCAGGCTGACGCTCCACTGAGCCAAACCAGTTTCAGCATAATACTTTTATTTTTTGAAGAGCACTTGTGAATATTTAATGAACTCCTGTGGCTTCAAGCCACCAGAACACAATCCTCCCCAGCTTAAATTTTAAGTTCATATAAGTTTCTCCTTTTCTCTTTCCTTCTTCTTCCTCCCTCCAATCTTTCCTGCTTCCATCTCTTACTTCTCTTCTTACTCTTTGCATAGCAATGCTGATCAATAGAATCTCATACTTTATGGCATGTTAAAATAAATGAAGTCATTCTGAATTTTATGTTATTAATTGCTAGTAGAAGTTGGGTTATAGGGCCTGATGACAGAGATAACTGGTTCAGGTCAGTCTTCCGACATTGGGCGTGTGTGATAAAGTGAATATGTTTGTACTTTTCCATTTTAAACCACAACTTTTAGATTTGGGGAACAATGATTATTTTTATGTCAATTAAACACTATATTAAACATATTTCTCTTAAAATTTTATTAAATGCTATGTAACATCCATGTATGTCTCTGGACATAAAAATATCCTGACTTTCTGAGAAGCAAGGTTTACATAGTGCACATATTTCTTAGGTGGCGTTGAAAGAATGGAAATAATCTTCAACTAAGTAACCTTAACCTCTCCAAGTTCACTGTGCATTAAATTCTTACTAAGTTTATTTTTGTTATTTTTTTTTTAATATAAATGCTGATTCATGTATATTTGTGTTTTCTTTTTAAAGGTTATGTGGGATTAGTAAACCAGGCAATGACTTGCTATTTGAATAGCCTTTTGCAAACACTTTTTATGACTCCTGAATTTAGGAATGCCTTATATAAGTAAGTATTTAAAAAATTCTATAAAACTGATTAAAAATTAAAATATAGTTTTTAATGAATAAAATCAAATTTATCTTCTTACAGTCACTTTTAAAGTTTGGAGCATTTCTCACTTCATAAAACACACCAGAATAATATATAAGAAAAGCATTGTATGAGAGATTGGCATATGAAAAACTTGTGAGGAGTGAGAATCAGAAGTTCATAGACAGCAAAGGATACAATTGATCAGATTTACATTTGGGATAAATTATTCTTTATAAACTTCCCTTCTTTATAACTTTAACACCTTTATGAAGAAATATGTTATCTTCTTTTTGAGATAATCTTAATATGTAAACCACTTCTTCTTTCCCTCACTTCTCAATTTAAGAAGCAATGTTGTAGTTTTAAACTTGTAAACTTTGTTTCTAATTAACATATAAAGCAACTGTTCTGTGTTTTCTGTTTGTGTGTGTGATTCTGTTTTTTTAAAAATATATTTCATTGATTTTTACAGAGAGGAAGGGAGAGGAATAGAGAGTTAGAAACATCAATGAGAGAGAAACATCTATCAGCTGCCTCCTGCACACCCCCTATTGGAGATGTGCCCGCAACCAAGGTACATGCCCTGACCGGAATCGAACCTGGGACCCTTCAGTCCACAGGCCGAGGCTCTATCCACTGAGCCAAACCGGTTAGGGCTGTGTGTGTGTTTCTTCTAAAAGACTGTATATACATCAGATATTTTAAAATACTTTATGGAGTCCATATGTAAGTAAACCCTAAAGTCACACATTTATTTTTATGAATGCCTATGATAATACATTTAATACAGCCTCACCTCGTATGTTTTCTTTAAGTTTACATAACTTTTATTTTTTTTAAGACATTTTAAAATACAAATAAACCGACTTCTTTCCATTTTCATGTTACTTTTGAGTAACATCTTTTGAATTATTATAAATATGTATTTAAAGTATTTTGGGAACTTTTAATATTAGTCATATTGTTCAAACAACATTCTAGTACTGCTGCATTTATGTGTAAGCTCAATTTACTTATAAAAATTGACATTTTTTTTCATTCAGCAAGTATTTGTTACCCAGTAGTGTCTATATGCTAAGCACTTGGTAGATAGACATGGAGTTAGAAATAAGGTCTTTGTTCTTAAGGAAGTGACAGATTGCTTCACAAAAGCAACATGTGTATGTATGAAATACTTTAAAAACACATTTAAGAATAGCTAAATACCATGAGAGTTTAGTGAGTAGGTTAATTAAGGAAACTTGGAGAAGTGGTTTAGTTTAGAAAGTATAATTTGGGGTCATGAAGGTAAGTATGGTTTAACCAGATTGGGAAGATAGAGACAACATTACAGATAGGGGGACTTTTGAGAGTAAAAATGAGCAATAATAAGTGCTCTCTGAATGTTGGTATTATTTTGCATCAGACACTGTGCTGGGCACTTTACGTATATCTTACTTTAATTCTTATGGTAACTGTATGAATTACAGTGTTATTATCCACATTTTACAAAGGAGGTAACTGAAGGCACAGAGAGGTTAAGTACTTTGCCAGAGGCCACAATGCCAGAAGTACACACCCAAGTACATAGCAGAATCCCTTCCCTATTCTGCCTGTACTGTAGCTGATGCTAATAAGTATAATATGCCTAGAGGTCTCCTAGAGGTAGCATAATTGGAGTTTTGTCAGAGTACTAAAAGTTGTGGTTAAGATATGGAGTCAAGCCTGCCATTCAAACCAGAACATATTAAACAGTCTATGGTGGCCGAAATTGGTTTGGCTCAGTGGATAGAGCATTGGCCTGCGAACTGAAAGGTCCCATGTTTGATTCCGGTCGAGGGCATGTACCTTGGTTGCGGGCACATCCCCAATAGAGGGTGTGTAAGAGGCAGCTGATCATGTTTCTCTCTCATCAATGTTTCTAACTCTCTACCCTCTCCCTTCCTCTCTATAAAAAAATCAATAAAAAATATTTAAAAAAATAAAAATAAACAGTCTATGGTGATGTGCCTGCTTTGGCAAGTAGTGCATAGAATGGGGAGTCCAGGAAATAACCATGACTCCTAATCCCTGAAAGTGGTCTGTAAATATCTAGCATGGTGGAGAAGACTAAGAGCATAGCCAAGTCTACTCATTCAACAAATACATATTGAGTACATACTGTGTGTTAAGCACTGAAATGACAATAATGAATAAGACAAAGTCTCTCCCTTCAGCTTATATAAATGAGTTCTTTTGCATAGTCATATATGCCATGAAGAAAATAAAGCAGGACTATGTGGAAAGAGTAACTGTCAGGAGGTTGAGTAGTCAGGGAATACTAAGGAACTACCATGTGACTAGACTTCACAGGAGCCAGTCCAGTGAAGATCTAAGAGAAGAGCATTCGAGACAAAACTGCAAGTCAAGTGCAAAGGCCTTTTAGAAACAAATCCATTGTGACTGGACCCAGTGGTGAGGAGAGGCCGTGAAACATAAGGTTAAATAGGAAGGCCAAATGCCATGGGGATTGTGAGAATAGAGTGATGTTTATTGCCAGTTGGGAAACAAAGCCTGAGAGCCTGATGATGTTTTATAATATAGAATCAAAGAAAGGATGGCTCTAAAAAGGCTGGACCTTGCTGCATTACAATTAGGGTAGCACTAGCCTGAACGGATAGGGTTCTGTTTCTTTATTTTCCTCACTTGTTATATGATAGCCAACAGAGACTCTACCACTTTAGATGTTGAGGCGTATAAGTGATGCATTAAATACATTGTTTTAGGAAAGCTTATATATGGCAACATGCAGAATTGATTTGAAAGGTAGGGAACCCTGAAGAACTCTGTTATTAAACCAGACATGGATATAGGAGGGTCAAAATGAAGTTGGTGACAGTGGGTATTTCAAATTGAAAACTGATATGACTTAATCACAAATTTTATTTAGGAGTAAAGAAAAAGGAAGAATCAAATATGGCACCAAAGTTTCTAATTTAGGTGATCAGAATATCATAAATAACAATAAGATGAAAAAACTTTTTAAGGCCCAACCAGGGTGGCTCAGTAGTTGAGTGTTGACCTATGAACCAAGAGATCACTGGTTGGATTTCCCAGTCAGGGCATATGCCTGGGTTTTGGGCTCAGTTCCCATTAGGTGGAATGCAGAAAGCAGCCGATTCATATTTCTCATCAATGTTTCTATCCCTTTCTCTCTCTCTCTCTCTCTCTCTCTCTCTCTCTCTCTCTCTCTCTCTCAAATCAATAAAAACATATTATAAAAAAAAAAAACAACTAACACTTTTTAAAGGTATTTATACCAGGCATAAAGGACAGGTGAGAATTCTGTTGTATATTATAGTAATTCCTCTTCACTTAGTGAATTTTCCTAGCAAAAAATTTAAGCATTTTGTATTTTGACTTTATAGGTTTTTGGGGTTTTTTTTACAGCTACTGGGGGAATTTTAGATCCTATAATGTCAAGTATAAATCCCTTCTAGTGAGAAAAATGAGAATAAAAGAGGGCTAGGGTTTGAATATACAAAAGTGGATAATGACGAGGTGTTTGCAAGGAAGCTTTGAGAAGAAAAAAGTTAAATGAATTCCACTGACACCTGCAAAACAGAAGGGAGCTTTGGTGTGTAAAAAAAGGAACAGGATTCAGAACTGCAATTTCTTAGCCCTAAATAAACCAAGTATTGAATACTTTAACAGAAGGACATACCAAAAGAAGAAAAAAGAGAAGAAAGATTTTTAGTATATACATCACTTGCATTACAGGAAAGTTAATGTTGCAACCTCCTTTGAAACTAAGAAAGTTCTAGCGAGGAAGTGGAAAGTAATAATATTATTGCCAGCTTAAGAGAAAGAGAATCATTAATATGTCCTTATTTAATTTTATCTTTGGCATTTTATTTTATTGTATATAAATTATTTTAAGGATTTTTGTGGCTTTATTACAAACTTTAATCCCACCAAATCTTATTTTTTCAATGAGCTCTTAAGTCCTTTGATTAGGAATTTGCTTTTTATTGATACAGTCCTTGAGTTTGGGTTAGAGTAATGTTTATCAGAAATATATTGAAGCTAAATATTGAATCTGGATTACTTTATTTACTTATCCTAATTTTAAAAACATCTTATTAAGGAAAATTTCGAACATTAAAAAATAGTGAAATGTTATTATGAATATATTTATACCTATCATCAGCGTTGATTGTTATCAACGCAAAATCAATTATTTTATTCTGTAATCCTTCGCTCTAATTTTTTGGAAGCACACTCCTGTCATATCACCTAAATTATAAAAATCTGTTCAAATTGATTGGTAAGTCCCTTAATCTATTTAATCTATTTTTAGTCCCTTTCTGTCTTTTCCCACCTTGTAATTTATTTCTTGAAAATGTATTTTCACTTGTCCTGTAATTTCAACAGTTTGGATTTTGATGTTTGAATTCCATAGTGTCATTTCATAATTGTTCTATCCCCTGTATTTTATGTGAATAATTAGAACAAGAGTCTTGATCAAATTTAAGTTTGACAATTACTTTTAAATGTGCTTTGTCTTTCATTCATGTTGCTTTCTAATGTCTTTTATTAATGTCTAAATTTGCTCTGAATTTATGAATTCTAGAAAGGCTAGTGTTTCATTAAATATTAATAGCTTCAGTTAATATCCATGGTCTTTATAGGCTCTTACATTACTATAATGTTAATATTATATTAATTATGCTTTAAGGAATAAAAATATTTTATAAATAATTTTTAATCATTTCATTTCAATAGGTGGGAGTTTGAAGAATCTGAAGAAGATCCAGTGACCAGTATTCCATACCAACTACAAAGGCTTTTTGTTTTGTTACAAACCAGCAAAAAGAGAGCAATTGAAACCACAGATGTTACAAGGAGCTTTGGATGGGATAGTAGTGAGGGTACTAATTCTTTTATAATGATAAATGTTTCTAATATTTAAAGGAATCCTAGCAGAGAATATTATAAACAAATAGCAAAATAACACAAATTAAGAACTTCATTAACTTTACCTTAAACATTTTCACTCTTTTTGCTGGGGGTTAAAAATAATTTATTTTTAAAATTTAAGTTCTGAGGGATACATTTTTTATTATGTATATTTTCTTAATCCTCACTCCAAGGGTAAGATTATTTTTTCCATTGATTTTTAAAGTAGAGGGGAGGAGGGGAGGGAGGGTGGGAAGAGAAACTTCCATGTGAAAGAGATACACGGATTGGATGCCTCCTACTCTTGCCCTGATAGGGCAGGAGATTGAATCTGTTAACTGCCAGTGACTGGAAATTGAACCCTTAACCCTTTGGTCCTCGGACTGATGCTCTTAACTAAGCAAGACAGGCCAGGGCTAAATATTTTATAATTAAAAATGTCCTCTAAAATACACTTGGTTATACTCTATTTATGTGTACTTAACTAAAAAAATTTAAATTTGTCATCTTAGATTTTTCTTAACTCTACAGTGGAAAAAAAAGAATAATAGCAAATATTACACATAGCAAATATTAAGCATATGTTATCTGTAAATGTTGAGCATATGTTATCTGTAAATGTTAATAATAGCAAATATTAAGCATATGTTATCTGTAAATGTTGAGATCTCTTCTTTCCTGTAATTGCTTTTTCATGACTGTAATGTGTATTTTTTTTTTTAGCAGTTTGCATAGACTTTTCCATGAAATTTGTCTTTAACAACAACTTAGCATTTTATTACACTAAATGTATTGCTATTTTAATTAAATTTTGTCTTAAAATAGCTTGGCAGCAGCATGATGTACAAGAACTGTGCAGAGTCATGTTTGATGCTTTGGAACAGAAATGGAAACAAACAGAACAGGTAATTCATCTCTCTCAAGTTGAGGGGAGTGTTTTCTAATAAATCATTCATTACCCTAAAGGGACTTTTATTCCTTTGAAGTGTTTTGATGTGTTTAAAGTTCAGTTGTGAAAATACTAAATGGGGAATTGAAAATACTAGGTTCAATTAACTGAGAATCTAATTAAAAAATAATAAAAATTCTCGTTAAACCTGTGGATCTCAGTTTCCTCACCTTTATGATAATGAATTTGAGCTTTATTATCTAGTAGATTTCTTTTTAGCTTAAAACTACATAATTCTTATGTATGTGTGTGTGCATGCATGCATGCATACATACATATGTAAATGTGATATACATGATTTAAGGAGATGATCTTTGAACAGTATTTTCAGATATTTATTAAGTAAAATATATGCCTTGTAATCTGTAGCACATTACAAAGTATACTGTATTCATCAAGCATTACCTTAGTTTTGACCATAGTCATAGGCTTTTCACATTTAGGATCCATGTTATTCTGACCCTATTTTTCTTATCCTCCGGAAGGAGGAATGGGTTAGAAGAATGAAAAAACCTTAGATATGTCATTGGGATGAGGAGTAAGGCTGAATTGGATGAGACAGAATTGGATGAGGATTCAGCACAGAGGATATATACTGGGTGCAGTGATAGAGGATCACAGAGATAAAACAAGGGGACTCGGTGGAGAATCAGGACAACAGCTTAGAGTCTGTTTTCTCATTGAAACTATTAAGGTGGCGTGGGCCAGAGGTTTTAACACGTAAAATGCCCAGTTACTGGTGACTGACACTATACTTTCTGTACGGAAGACAAAACAGGCTGGGCACTTAACCTGTTAAACTAGATTGTGATCCCTTCATGGTTTATGTTTAGTGAATATACACCAGCACTTTAAAAAAAAAAAAAAAAAAAGGAATAGAATGGAGAAGTATAAGAGAGCATCACATAAGTAAGGGTAAGTATTATTGTTATGTAACTTTAGTTACAGTTAAATGTACTGGGTTGCAATGAAAATTTCTGTGTTATTGAAACTGTTTGAAAAACACCGGATTAAAGCACTACAAAATTACAGAGAAGACAAAATCAAATGTGACTGGGATAGGAGAATGAAGAAGGCTTCATTAAATATTAGAGTAGACAATGATGGTAGATTCTAGTTTGAAGGCTTATTAAGTCCTAGATATTAGAAGAGATTTAAATTTATGAGAGGTCTATATAATGTGCTTTCTTAAGAGAGTTGAAAACATGTTAAGTTTATTTAGTGATCTAGTTTCTCTAAACAGTCCTGTGGGATTGTATTTTAGTAATTTATAGAGATGTTATTAGTGGCCTGTTTTTTTCTTCATAAGTCTGAAGTTCCCTTCTTCTTACTACATCCCTCTGTGAGTTAACACTTTTATTAAGAGCAGCTGGGGCATTCCTGCTGCGTTTCAAAGTTTGGGTACAAGAATCTTGAGACGAGACATTCACATGGAGGGAGGTTCCTTACTTAGGGAGTTATGTGCCTTCTTTGGGCCAGGTAAGAGATCCATTATTTTAGGTGAGAGTATTTAAAGGGAGATGGAATTTAAGATTTTTAAAATTTTTCTGTACATTAAAAATAAATTATAACCTCCTTAAAAATAGTTTTATATATGTTACTGAAAGCTAAAAAGTTTTATTTGTGCTAGCAGATATGATTTTAAAAATATGAATATTTTATTGTGAGAGTGGTCATGCATATGTAAAGCTATAAAAACAGCCAGTTATTTAACTGTGTAATTATCAATGTACCTAAAGTGATAGATTAGGGAGTATTTTCAGCCTAATTAAAAGATGTGACACTTAATAGTATAATAAATTGGTAACTGATTTTAACAGAACATTGTTTAACGATAGGGTTTTTAATTATATATGGCTAATATGCAAAGTGTCCCCTTGGGAGTTCGACTGGGAGACCAGGAGCTTGACCACCAGGGGATGGCACAGAACAAAGGAAGGCCCTTACCGGCAGCCAGGAAAGGGAGGCCCCGACCTGGAGCCGGAAGGCCCTCATCAGCTCTGATCGCCAGCCAGGCCTAGGTCCCTACTCGTGCATGAATTTTGTGCACTGGGCCTCTAGTATATAATAATTGAAATAGGTCATTTTTGTACATTGATTTTTATATTAGTGTTGATATAATTTTGATTTTCAGTTGATTTTTATCAAGCCTTGACTTTTTTCCAATAGAATTTTAGACAAATCTTAAATTAAAGCTTTCTGAAACTTCAGTAAAAATGAATATCCTTTTGATATTCATATTTCAAAGCATGAATTATGTTTTCACGTTTTTAAGGAACACTTTAAAATGTAAATGTTCTTATTTTTAGGCTGATCTTATAAACGAACTATATCAAGGCAAGCTGAAGGACTACGTGAGATGTCTGGAATGTGGTTATGAGGGCTGGAGAATCGACACATATCTTGATATTCCATTGGTCATCCGACCTTATGGGTCCAGCCAAGCATTTGCTAGTGTGGTGTGTACCTTTCCGCTGACTGCTTGTGTATACACAGAATACATAATAGCACAGTGGTATAATCTTTCATAAGGTAAGTATCATCCTAGATACACCTTCTTGGGTTGTTAGTCATTCCTGCATTTAAGCTAGCAAGATCTAGAAGATTTTTGACCCTTCAGTGAGTCCTAATAGTGCATGTATACATGTATACGAGGGAAAGTAAATGCATATGTACTGCCTCATGGCTCAGTGTTTTATTCTTTCTGATAGTTGACTAGATTATTTCACTTTTTTTTTATTTTATTTTTTACCTCTAAACAATCTGTTCCATAAATGCTATTTTGTGACCTTTTGTTGCATAGAGAAGTACATTTGTTTTTGGGGACATTTTGCTCCATATACTTATAAAATTGGAAAAATAACCTTTGGTTTAATGATAAGCAGAAGCCACATTTTTAAAGGAGCATTCCTATGCTAAAATTTACTTAAATTATACATTTAAGAAGCACAGATAATTTGAAGAATCAGAACTATATATGGTTAGTTTA
Source organism: Pipistrellus hanaki (assembly GCF_964339955.1). Taxonomy (NCBI): domain Eukaryota; kingdom Metazoa; phylum Chordata; class Mammalia; order Chiroptera; family Vespertilionidae; genus Pipistrellus; species Pipistrellus hanaki. Next base: position 49,890,268 of record NC_140511.1, read on the forward strand.
TATATTGAATATGTAAGTGGGATAAGATTTCCTAGTCTTCCTGTTAACCATTTAATTGTTTTTTGTTATTATTAATTGCATTTTATCCTTATGTGTGTTTACTTATGTGAAAAGGAGAGTCACAGAAGGAGTTATGTTTTATATTTAAAATGAGAGAATTCTGAAACATTTATTTAGAACCTATTATGAGCCAGGAGAAACTTTCAGAGCTAACTAACACATCTAAAAAAAAGTAGAATTTCGTCATGATGTTGTTTGAACCTTATTTATGCTAACAAACTGATAGTGGCTTGTAGCTAAAATCAGTGTTTTTAAAGCTAGTTCATACTTTATCTAAAATAGTGCTACATGTGTGGCTTAGTTTTCTGGTCTCTAGGACAATTGATTCCCTTTGCTTTTTTCTTCTTTTTTTTTTTTTTTTTAGAGAGAGAAATGGAGAGAGAAAGAGAGTTAGAAACATCGATCAGCTGCCTCCTGCACACCCCCTACAGAGGATGTGCCTGCAACCAAGGTACATGCCCTAGACCGGAATCGAACCTGGGACCTTTCAGTCCGCAGGCTGATGCTCTATCCACTGAGCCAAACCGGTTTTGGCTTCTTATACTTTTATACAGCTAACAGGAAAATGATCAGCAAGAAGTTCGGGAATCTATTAGTGGAATCCAATGTAAAAGCCCTTTCCTGGATAGTGGCAGGTTAGGTCTCCTTTCCTTCACTCTTTTTTAGTTTACTTCCTGAGTAGATTTGAAAAATTTTGTGCCCTTTGTAAACTGCCATTTTAAGTATGTGAGATTGGCTGAGGTTTGAGTTACTAGTTTTGTTTTTCATTTTGTTTTGCTTCTACTTTATTTTGGCAGTTTAAGTAGAAGTGACATACTGAAAAACCATTGGGAATTAGTTAGCATTTGTCTTTTAATGGTTTATTTTCCTAACTCATTTTTAAATATTGTCACTTCTTGAGCAAAAATATACTAGGGAAATATTTGATAGGCTCGAGTGATATAAAATATTTTTTCTAATTTGTTTACAAAAGTATTTTTAAAAGATTTTTCACGTATACATTTAGTTTAGTTTTTTATGTATTCATTGAATGTTGGGGAAGACAAATGTTTATTTGTCTTTTGCAGTGTTCTATTTGAGTCTTCAGCAAATATAATTGCTTAGCTAATTTTTTTTGTCATTATTTATTTACCTACTGAATTGCCACCACTCTCTTAAGTACATTATAGACACAGCAGAGGAGCTATTTGAAGAATATTTTTGAAAGAGTGTAAAAAGTCACATTTCTAAGTGGAATTCTCCAAAGGTAGTATCCTTCCTTAAAATACAGATGGTGGTGGTGGCGATTCAGTGGGAACTGGAAGCTACAGCTATGAGGCAGTATGTGAGCAGGTTTATAACACACATGCGCTAATAGGGCTTGCAGAAGGTAACCTAAAATTTCCTAGACTTTGCTGGAATCTCTTGAGGGAAATAAAAGCAGGTGAAACTACCCAAGATAGGGGTTCTAAGGAGGATACTACCTTCAGAGAACTTTAGTTAGAGGTAAGTGACTTCCCATTATTTTCTGAATTCAAAACTTACAATCTATACTTCTCAATCCAAAGAAATCACCACACAGCATCTAAAAGTAGTTTTATATCACTGTTTGCCATTGTGTATTTTGTTAACTTTATGTGTTTAAAAGGAATTATATAAATGTGGATTGTAAAAATCTAGTTAAAAGGAGAAGTGTAAAATCTCATTAAGGCTATATATAATAATTGGCCTTAATTTGAATTGAACTCTTAAATTTATTTTGCAACTTTTAATTTTGGATTCCGGTTTGTTTGTTTTTTGTCATGCACACACACACACACACATACACATACACACACATAAGCACACATACATACGTACACACACACAACATTGACAGTTATATGTTTTGTTTATGGTATGTTCTGTTCATTGTACCACCATATCAGTGAGGTTGAATAACACCTAATGTTTAATTTCAGACAGTTATGTTTGAGATTCAGTTAAAAGTTGAAGCTTTTTTACTCTTAATCTTCTAAAACATGGACTTGTTTTATCTCCATGTTTAAATAAATTATTTGAAAATAATGTTTAGAATTAAAATATGAATGAAATTAATATGCAGCTAATTTATCCTTATGACATCTATGAATTTTTATGGGAGTTTTCAGCATGATTGATAGACTTATTTCTAATAAATATGAGGAATTGCTTCCAATTAAAAAAAACTTCATCATAATATTTTCATTGTTAAATTATATTTTAGTTATTATAACTATGATACTTATTAAATTTCTGGTCTTCATTTTACCTGGCCAAGTAGGGCCTCCGTATTTAAGGATTCTTGTGCCATTCTCTGTCTTTCAGATTGAATTTGTTCAACACTAGTCTCCCACCAGATTTAATAGATGTTTGAGAGATCTTTGATTAAATTTGGGAAACTCAGTAATATAATCCTTTTTGTGAAGTTTATGGTACATATTTTTTTGAAAATGTCCCAAGGATTCCTATAATAGAGAAATTTGTTTAACTGTATTTAACCTAGCCTTGTCTTTCTCTGTGGGACATCCCTTGTATTTGAAGGGATACTTAGATTCTGAGGAATAGATTTTGGGAAGCACTGCATTATATTAAGGCAATTTAAGGACTATTTCTACTTTGTCACATTAACATTTACGTTTTTGGTATGTTGAGGGAGTATGAGAATGCTAAAATATATGTTTCAATTTCCTATTGTTTTATACATTTTATTATTCCTCCTAAAAAATTAACATCAGCTGAAACATTGTTTGTATTAATATTTTTTAAAAAATTGTTCTTAATGACTTTTTAGGTAATTGGAACCTTTTCTTTTACACTGATTAGAGCAGTCTATATTAAAACCAGTCTTTCTGAATGTTATAATCAAAGAAATCTTGAGTCTGCATATTGCCAGGCACATTTGAGAATGCATAATAAGGAGATAGTCTAGAATACATAATACATGATGATACATAAAAATTAGATACATAGTTTTTATTGGTTAATTGTAAAAACTAAATAAAAATGATAGCACCTCATATGTTTGACAGTAAGAGGGGAGGTGCTTTTCATTTTTAACAGTAAAATTTTAGACACTATATTTTAAGGGTATCTTTTGTCATTTAACATATTTATTGAATTGCCTACTCTTGACAGGCACTGTTCTAGGTCATTTTCTATTAGGATACTTTTATTCTATTATTGGGTAAGTATATTTAAATATCTGTTTATTATAACAATATGTATTCAAAAGCCTGAAATTGATTTAGCTGTATAGTTTCATATAGTGCCCTAGCCAAGCACAGTGGAAAAACTTTGTCCCCCAACTTATGCCAGCCGAAGCTGGTATGGATCCTCAACTTCTACCCTTATCAAGTTATAACAAAGTTCTCCAACTTGGTACCAGGGTGACATCAGAGAAGCCTGAGTAGCTAGCCAGAAGTTTCATCTTTGCTGGGCTGTAAGGAACCTTCCCACTGCCATTCTCCTGTTCCCCTGGTTCACTGTCTCTAGAGACCACATGGAGAGCCTGCCTTTAACTCCTGTCTGACTGTAAGAAAGTGCTCCTTTCCCTCCCCACCGGATTGATACCTCGTGGAGGAGAATCAGAACTTTTATAGTAAGAAACTTAGTCCCCCTCACAGCCGAGGTGATACCAGCAGAGGAATTCTATTAGAATAATAGGTATTATAGAATTGGAATGTGGATGACAAAAACACTTTATCAATAGTTTTCTGAGTTTGATAACTAGCAATATTCTTGTTCTTTAAAAATCACATTGAAGTATTAAGAGAAAAAGCATGATGTTTGAACCCACTCTCAAATGGTCTTGAAAAATAATGTATATGTGGGTGGGATGATCAAGCAAAGGTAGCAAAATGTTAAAGCCTGTTGAGTCTGAGTAAATATATAGTTCCTGGGAATTTTCTGTTCTTTAAACTTTTCTCTGAATTTTTTTTAAAAAAGAAAAAGATAAGCTTTTGGAATAAACTATAAGGCAGAGAACAATACACATAATATACATATACCTTAGCCAATACACACAATACATACCTTAGTTTAGTACAGTAGAATTTGAGTGAGATAATTTTTCACTCTTCCTCCCTTTTCCCCCCTACCCCTGCTCTGATTTTTTTTTAGATATTGCTTTACCAATTCAAATGACCTCTATTTGGAAAACAACAAATTTGATGTCATTCTACGTTAAACTATGTTTGTGATTCTCTGAAAGCTTCTTTTACTCTGAGATTTTTATAAAATTTGCTTTTTTATGCTTAAAATATGCTTTAGAGAAAAAAAAAATATTTGCTAAATGTGTTCTTTCTTAGGACTTCCAGTAAAATGCTTGGCCATATTTCAGAACCTCCCAACTAATTGGTCCCCTCACCTGTGGTCTTCCTTGTGTTTTTGAGAACAACTAGAAGATAAATGAAATTAGAAGCATTTTGAATATCTTTTCATAGCTTTGATCTTATTCCAAAATGAGCTAGATCAAACAATATGTGGATAGTAGTTTATAAGCTCTGCCAGCTATTTTAAAATAAGTTCATTTTGCCAGATCAAGTTCCTTTATCTGTCCTTTGAAGAACACCAAATATTTGAAAACACTTCATCTTAATAATCTATTTTTTCTTTATGTGTAATAAATATGTATTGTCAAAATTTTGAGATTATGCAATCTTATGTGTTGTATTAACTAAAATTCATTTTTTGATTGTGAAAATTTATTGATTAAAAATTAATATAATGCCCACAAATTCTTCAGTATTCATACTAAGTTTCTTGCTTCTATCTTAAGGCTGTATGGAGAAAAGAGAACCACCTGGTACACTAAGTGAACAGTCCAAGAGCTCTCATACACTTTGAAATGGAGCAGTATCTGACATGCAGTGAGAAGATTGCACAGTGGTTTTCAACCTTCACACTAGTGCAGTGGTGGATTACTGATTGACTCAAAATATAGTGATTCAGATTATTATTAGACTTTTAAATGTATGGGTAGTGTCAAATTTTCAGAGTTCTGTGTTATTTACTCTACAGTTTAAAAAGGTCTCAGAATATTGAAATGATACATATAACTGCTTTTCTAAGAAGTATGGAGTTACTTTTTTTATTGTTAATCCTCATCTGAGGATATTTTTTCCATTGATTTTTTAGAGCAGTGTTTCCCAACCTTCTCTCATGATGAGAATCACCTGGTGGAGTTGTTAAAACACAGATTCCTGAATCCCAACTAAGAAGTGCTAAACTAGAATTTTTGGGAACATATAGGTAAAATTGCATACCTAACTTAGTGCTCTGTATATAACATCTGTCTTAGAGCACTAGTTAAGTATACAATTTTACCTATATGTTCCCAAAAATTCTAGTTTAGCACTTCTTAGTTGGGATTCAGGAATCTGTGTTTTAACAACTCCACCAGGTGATTCTCATCATGAGAGAAGGTTGGGAAACACTGTTTTAGAGAGTGGATGGAAGGGAGAGAGAGAGAGAGACATTCATTGATGTGAGAGAGACACATCAGTTGGTTTCCTTCTCCGTGTGCCCCCAAACAGGGCAGAGATCAAAACTACAACCCTTTGGTACTCAGTCTGGTATTGTAACCACTGAGCCCACAGGCCAGAGCTGGTTTGCTTTTTAATTTAAAGACTGAGGATTTTTATTAGATTATTTAGGCAAATACCACAACGTAAAGTCAATAACAGTTAGGTAGAAATGACTAACTGATGTACTGTGCTAGGAAAGGCAGATCTCATACAGAATGAAATAAGAATTTATATTATTGCTCAATTTTTATAATGATAATATTTTGTTTTTTTCTTTTTGCATTTTGAGTTTCTAATTTTCTATTCATTCTATTTATAATTGTTTTGGGTTTTGCTTTTTTTTTTTTGCACTGTTTTTATATTCAGGATTTTGTTGTTAGTATTATAATATCATTAAGTAATTATGAAATGATTTTTTTTTTTCTAATTAGGAAGAAGCATTGCATGCATTTATTCAGCCAGAGATCCTGGATGGCCCAAATCAATATTTTTGTGAACGTTGTAAGAAGAAGTGTGATGCACGAAAGGTAGATGCCATGTAGAAATTAATACTTAATTACCTGTGATAACAGTCAGTATTTAATATGTCCCCTTTCTTTTTAGGGTCTTCGGTTTTTGCATTTTCCTTATCTGCTGACCTTACAATTGAAAAGGTTTGATTTTGATTATACAACCATGCACAGGATTAAATTGAATGATCGGATGACATTTCCTGAAGAGCTGGATATGAGTACATTTATTGATGTTGAAGATGAGGTAAGTATTATATTTTCTTATTATGTTCTTCATTAATCTATTTGGTTAGTCATGTTTAAAAGAGCTATTTGGAATAACTGATGTTTAGACTATTTTCTTGATGGAAGCCTTTCCTTCTTTTCTAATGCCAAGTCTATAAAAAATAAACACAAACTTTGTGTAAGCTTTTCCTGTCCACCATAAATTATATTTCAAATAGGCTTGCTTGATCAAAGTAACTTATAATATCATTTGAAAACACAAAAAGACCTAAAACTGAAATTATTTAATTGGAGAGTTAATCTTAGTTTCATAACTTTCTTAGTTATTGAAACAAAACAATCTAGAGGTGGGCTGCACTTGTGGTATATAAAAAATGCAAAACAAGTATATATGATTGAATAAACAAGCAAACAAAGGATGGCCTTAATTTCTTATTTGTCTTAGTGTCTTTTTCAGGGTTAAAGGTTTTGGGTTATTCTAATGTAAGCATTGCTTGCTCTTAAATTCGCTAGATTATGAAGCTAGAAAAGGAATTTATTTTGTCTCTTTTCCTTTTCTGATTAGTTTTTTTAAATTAAAACTTTATTTAAATAGTTTGAGAATGGGACTTTGAACTATACAGGTAAAGCTTTTCAATTTCTTCCATTCATTGACCCCGAATTCTTTTATTCCTTTATCTTATCCAGTAAAAGATTCAAGATATCCCACTATATTCTTTTTTTTTTAATCCATCTTTTGTTTTTTCCAAATAAGATCATTTTATTAAAAATTTTTATTTATTAATTTGCGAGAGAAACATTGATTTGTTATTCCACTCATTCATGCATACATTGGTTGATTCTTGTATGTACCCCAACCAGGTATCTAACTCACAACCAGGCATATTGTGATGGTCCTCGAACCAACTGATTTACCCAGCCAGGGCTGTCCAACTATATTTTTTTGGAAACTCTTAATATTTCATTATGAGGAATATTTACAATTGCTTAACATAGTTGTAAGAGTGATAAATCTTTATTATTCTCAAAACTGTCATAAAGCATTTTTTGTCTGATTGGCACTGATTAATGTAATTGTAAAAATACCTTTTCCCAGAAGCTAAAAAATAATTATAAACATTCATCAAATTATTTTTAGTGCTGTTAAAAGAGCAACTTTTGTAAGCCTCACTTTGCTTGTCTATAAAATAAGGCTAATAAGTGAGAAGAAAGTGTCTTTGATAAAGTAGATGTTCATTCAATGATACCTACGGCCAGGTAAAATTTGGAAAGATTCAATTTAAAATAATATCTCAAACATTTGTGCTTAAGCTAGGAAATCTACTCCAAGTGTATCAAACTTTCAAAGGAGGTGTAATCATTGTAGGATTCCTACTCAGATCATTATTACTTTGGTCTTCTGTATATTCCTAATATATTTCCTAAAAGGGAATTTTTTCCCCAAAGGAAGAAAACCTATATATAAAGTTTGACAGGAACTTTTAGGAAATCATAAGTCCATTTCTTGGAAGATGAAAAAAAATGTTCTCGCTTAGGTAAAGGAGTTTCAGGAATGATCTCTTTTGACTTAGTATAGAGTTCTGATGTTGGTTTTCATTTCCATTTTTCCTTGAACCCACTAAAGGGATGAAGACTATGTTAGATGCAGTTCCTACAGCAAAGTTCTTGTCAAAATTGGTGTTATTTTATATTAGAGCCCTGATGCACAAAACTCATGCAGGAGTAGGCCTTTCTTTCCCTGGCTGCCAGCACTAGCTTCCCTCTGGCCACCGCCAGGCACCCGGGAGCTGGGCTTCCCTTGCAGCCCAGGCTTCATCCCGAAGGTCGTCTGGTCTAATTAACATATTACACTTTTATTATTATAGATTGCTTGGTTAATTCAAGAACTTGTAAGATATACCTTAGAGAAGAATTCTTAAATTATTTAAATAAAAATATTTTTAGGTATGTTATAAAATATTAAAGGAAAAGTGAAAATTGAGGATTTCTAAGATATAGATTTCTTCAATTTCAATATGCATGAAAGGGATTTAAAAATCATAAAAGCAGGGAATAGTATGATTTGCTCTTGTTACATTTCCACCTCCTATACACTAAGTATAAAATTCTTGAGGATAGAAAACAATGTCTGGTTTTTCTTTCTAAATGTCTAGTGCAGTGGTCGGCAAACTGTGGCTTGTGAGCCACATGCCTTAAATAGATTGAGGACGTTTTTAGCCAAGGCCAGTTTAGGAGTATTCTAATTAAGTTAATAACAATGTACCTACCTATATAGTTTAAGTTTAAAAAATTGGGCTCTCACAAGAAATTTCAGTCATTGTACTGTTGATATTTGGCTCTGTTGACTAATGAGTTTGCCGACCACTTGTCTAATACAATACCTAGCACAAGGATAAACTGAATGGAACTTTCTGTTCAATAAAAGATACGACGTTCTTTGGGAATTTGAAAACAGAAGAAGCTCTATTTGGAGTTTAGGTTCTCTGCTTTTATTGATTTTGGTAAAAAAATAATTTTTTATTGTACTTTGCAACTATAAACATAAAAGGAGTTTACTAGAATTCTGAATTACTAATTTGTTGGATTAGAATTTTAAGGACATTAATATAAATGCTTTTAAAATACACTTTTTTGTTCATTTTATTTTTTGACTCACTTTTTTTTTTTTTTTTTTTTTAGTATTGTAATATATTTTTTATTTTTTTTATTTTTTTTATTTTATTTTTTTTTTAAATCAATCTTTATTGTTCATATTATTACAAAGGTTCCTCATTTCTTCCCCCCTCCACCAGGTTCCCACCCCAACCTCTGCCCCCTCCCCATCCCCCATTGTCCTCATCCATAGGTGCACAGTTTATGTTCAGTCTCTTCCTCCCTCCCTTTCCCTGATAGTAAATCCCTTTTCAGATAGTAAATCTGTTACTTAGCATTTTCTCATATCAATAATACCTCCACATGCCCAATGATACACTTCACACAAAAGACATTTCCAAATAGGTCAACCAGCCTCATCCAGGCCCCACCCAAGGCACTCACAGATTTTGACTCACTTTTTAATGAAAAACTAAATTTACTTGAAGTAAAATAAGTATTTATTAACAGTATATTAAATTATGTGAAAAAGCAGAATGTAGATAAAAAGTTTTACTTGACTATATATTTTTCCTTTATTTAGTTTGCAATTGTAAGATAATTATGTTTTATTAAGAAATCTCCTCAGACTGAAAGTTGCACTGACAGTGGAGCAGAAAACGAAGGCAGTTGTCACAGTGATCAAATGAGCAATGATTTCTCCAATGATGATGGTGTTGATGAAGGGATCTGCCTTGAAAGCAATAGTGGAACTGAAAAGATTTCAAAACCTGGTCTTGAAAAGGTGCCTTTTATAGTTTGCGGTTTTTAGTTGAAAGAGAGAATAATATAATCTCTGAGGTGATATATACTGTGTGTGTGTGTGTGTGTGTGTGTGTGTGTGTGTGTATTGTGTGTGTGTGTGTGTGTGTGTATATATATATATATATATAATGTGGTAGCTGTGACTTAGAAAGTTCTCTTTAAAAAAAAGTTTTAATTTTTGAAAATTAAGACTTTTTAAGGTGTTTGTTTTTTATGCATTCATGTGGTTATAGTTAAATTTATGAAAAACTTACAGTGGGAGCATTGATTTCTGGGAGGCTCAACTGTGATTGTGTAAGTAAGGTGGATGATGCTGTGGAAAGGGTCCTAGTAATCAGGACTTGTGTTTAGAAAGTTGCAGCAAGCCTCTACATCTTTCATTTTAAGAATTTTCTCATATAGCGAAATGAAAACATTAGATCTTCAGATTTTTAAAATTCGGGCTGTGGAACCCTTGATCCAACAGTAATAGAACTGATCTCTTTAAGGTGGGGAAAGACAAAGCCCTCAGTCTTCTTCCTCTTCCCACCTCCATCTCCATGACAGCCCTTAAGGTACTTCAAAAGTATTATAGTTCCATGGATTATAATTTTAAAATTGAAAAGGTGGATAATCTCTAGGATAGAATATTTTTTGTCACTGTATAGGTGATTTTTACTCAAACATTTCTTTTACATTCATATAATCTGCTTTATTGAGAGAATTACAGATCATATATCTTAGGCATGGTGTGAATATGAATCACTGGCATGAAGACTGATTCATGTGCAGTCTTAGAGTCATATATATAGTCATATATATAGTCATATATATAGTCCGGTATATATAGTTTCACTTGCATAAATTTATATATATATTCTCACCTATATTCTCACCACTATTAACCTTTACCTTTTAAACTTACCTATTTCTTTCAGGACAGATAGATGAATAATGTAGAGGACACATTATAATTTAGTACAAAGAACATTACGTTCAAAAAAGGGTTGGCACACTGTGGCTTTAGAGCAAAAACCCTGTTCTTGTTTTTCTGCATAGACAATTATGTCTTTCTTTTTTTCCCCCTTATTAAAACAGGATTTGCATTACAATGTTGCATAGGAGTGGTGGCAAATGGCATGCTAGCCTTGTTCCTAGTCACACAAGGAACATGTTCAATCTCTCATATTTAATTATGGTGTTAGCTAGAGGTGATTTGTAGATGTTCTTTATCAATTTAAAGAGGTTCCCCTCTTCCTGTTTATTGAGAGTTTTTATCATGAGGAGTATTGGATTTTATCAAATGCTAATTCTGGGTCAGTTGATATGATCATGTAATTTCCCTTCTTTAATGTGGATTACATAGATCAGTGAATTTCAAACGGTGTGCTGCAAGAATTTTCAAAACATGCGATACCTGACTAGTCAGGGGCTTTCACCTCTTTTCCCTTAGATTGTCAAATAAAAACAGCCAACAAACAATAGCCGTCCGGTATAAATGGAATCAACATCACACTTTTTTTTGGTCAGATTGGCAAGAAATATATTTTTGGTGTGCCACAGAATTTTAGTAATTAGTTTATGTATGCCATGAGATGGAAAAGGTTGAAAATTGCTGGCATAGATTGATTTTCTAATGTTGAACAGCTTTGCATACCTTAAACTATCAAATCAGTAAACATTGTATCACAGATATTACATAAATACATTAGATGTTTCAAATCATTACATCCTTCAGCTCCTCTATGAAGGAAATTGATTCTTACTTGAATAAAAAAGTTATTTGAAATTTCTTGATCTTGACTATGCATATCAGGATAGTGTTATATTTTGGCACTTGCTTCTAAAATTTCAGATTGTTATTTTCTTCTTTATATAAATGAATTATATTTCTATATGCATAGTTTCAGAGATTATAGTATAATTAAAATGTGAGGGAATATACTGAGTGAAGCTTGTGGTGTATAAAATTACAAGGTTGAGTTGCCATTTTAATTATCTTAGAGGAACATGAACCTACAACAAACATATGACAACTAACATGTTACTTCACTAGTGTTGATAGAGAATAGGAAATATACAAATAAATGTTTTTCCTCTTTTTGAGTTACCTTTATTTTTTCCTTTTAGAATTCCTTGATCTATGAGCTCTTCTCCGTTATGGTTCATTCAGGGAGTGCTGCTGGTGGTCATTATTATGCTTGTATAAAGTCATTCAGTGATGATCAGTGGTACAGCTTCAATGATCAACATGTCAGCAGGGTAAGGAGGGGTTTTTTGAGATTATTATTCTAAAAGATGAGCAGGGACATTTCTATCAATCACTGGGTTTATTGAAATGGGAGACTGGATGTGTACAGTGAAGCATTTTAAGACACATATCAAATCAACCTTTTGTTTTTGCTCTCAGTAAATTTCCCGCTTTGTTAATTGTTGTTATTTCTTGGATTTGTTTTCTTTGGGGCTTGCTGAGTGTTTCCAGAGATAAGATTCCCAATTTTCCTCTTATCATGAGCCTTCATGTGGGCTGTTTGAGAGCTCTAGAACTGAGCAGTCACTAGCAGCTGCTGATTATGATTAAACTTTGTGAATTGGTATGTGTGGTCCATTTAACTCGGAGGTTAAAAATTTACATATTGGGTTACATATTGCCATAAATGTAATGGTGTTAAAAATTTTACCAAAAAGTAAATAATGTAACAACTTTTTAGATAACACAAGAGGACATTAAGAAAACACATGGTGGATCTTCAGGAAGCAGAGGGTATTATTCCAGTGCTTTTGCAAGGTAAATAATTTTGTAATTTTTAGTGTCTATAAATTAACACAGCTTCTCAATATTTTTCACCATTAAGGAAGTTTAACCCAGTGGTGGGCCAAATCCACTCTATTTCCAGTTTTTGGAAATAAAGTTTTATTGAAACATCACCATACTAATTTGCTTAAATATTATATGTTGATCTTATCCCACTACCAGAGCAGAATTAGGTAACTGCGACATACATCATACTTTTACTATTTGGCCCTTTTCAGAAGAAGTTTGCTAACTCCTGACTTAATTATAATAATCATCTAGGACACAGATTTTTTTTGAAGACTTTACTTTGTTACCAAGAGGAGATATGGAATCTACTCATAAATGTATCAGTAAAAGCAAAGTAGATTTTTTTTTTCTAGAATGTTTTAAATTTGAACCTATTCGAGAACAGTTTCATGATTTCTAATTGTTTGAAACAACAAAAAGTATTTTAAATAAATATTTGATGCTAGGAGATGGAGGCTTTACAATCTACTTTTTGTTCCTATTAATCTTTTTTGTATTTCTACTAGCTCCACAAATGCATATATGCTGATATATAGACTGAAGGATCCAACAAGAAATGCAAGTATGTTAACATACATTAATTTGATTTTAATCTGTAGTATTATTTGATATTAATCTGTAGTATAAACTAATTTCTTAAGCAAGTTTTTTTTAAAACCCAGATGACCATTTTTAACTGATGGGATAATTAAGTTATTTTTATCCATGGAAGAATTAATTATAAAGACTATTATGAGATAATACCAACTGGTAAAAACATTTGGGGGAACAATGAACTGGTGTTATTTTTTACTACATTATGGGGAAAAATTTACTCTGCATGGAATAAACCAGGTATTTATTTGCAGTAAGCTTGTATTAGATGTAGTGTTGTTTAGTGATGATAACCTCCAGACCTAGCAGTCATAACTCAGCAGCTACATGTCCCAGACGAAGTTATTTATCTTTTCTAAGTCTTATTTTCCACATCTGTAGAATGGGAATAATTGTATTTTAAAAGGTTGTATAAAAATTAAATGAGATAACATATTTTAAGCATTTAACATCATGTCTGGTACATAGTGAAAATTCAAATTTAGCTATTTTTTTTCTTTTATAATTTTTGGGAGTATTTCGTATCTATATGCTTTTCATGGGGACCATAAATGAAGTAAACTTCTCATTTACCATTCTAGAAAGATTCTTAAAAAGTAGTGTTAAATGTCTTTCCTATTTGCTTAAAAAGCAAGTAAAGTTTTGAGTCTAGTGTGCCTCCTTTATATTTTAATTTTATTAAGAATTCCCCCCAAGCATGTGAGGTTGTCTTTTTTTTTCTTTTCTTTTTTGTAATTATTACTTTGAAAAATTGCAGTTCCTGATTTTTCTTGCTAACTTTTACTCTGACTAAAGCATTATGCAAATAGGTAGAGATATGTGTTTGTATATGAACATAGTTATATACACAGATGATATGTTTGCTTATATTCTTTTCATAATTAATGTAGTATATTCACTCTTCTCGATTTTAACATTTTTCTTTAGATACTTCCATGCCATGAGTAAATCTATTTTCAGCAGTATAATGTTTTGTTTGCATTTTTTAACCCTCATTAAATTCTGAATTCAATATTGCAAGACTTAGGATTTACTCATCTTTTCACCAACAGTATATTCCAGGGTCTATCATATAGTGGCTTTTCAATAATTTACTGTATGATTAATGAAAAGAAAGAAAATTATAATAAAAAGTCATTTCAGATAAAATATTTCAGAGTAGAAGTAATCACTCAATATAACCCAAAAAGTAACTGTCCAGTCTACCTGGAGGCAGAGCCAGGATTGTGGTTCATGTGTCTCTTTAGCACCCAGCATTCCAGATATTTTCAATAGAGCAATAAATAACAGCTTTCCTTTATTTACTCCTGGGCTCTAGGTTTGTTATGAAGCACCAGGAGGCGCTGTATGTATGACATGGAATATTTTTAGAATTAGAGCTCATTTCTAAGAGCAGTAGATTTTTACCTTCCACAGAGGCATGGTTTTTAAAATATAAATTGTTCTAATTTATTGCTTAATAATCATTGGCTTTGTTAAATAGTGTCATAGTCTCAATGCCACTTTTAATACTTTGAGTTACATATGAAATTCTTTGATTAGAAGGCAGCTAAAAGACTGCTTTGAGAACAAAGGAAAGATAATTGTATTAGGAAATAATATACAAATAATATTTATAGTAGTAGAAGCAGCAACAGCATTTATTACATTTTATTGTATCCTGAGTAATAACTGTGTGCTAGCAATGTGCTGAAGTAACAAAGGTCTGGAGAAGTGCTAACTCGGGGTCACATAATTTATGGTGATAATACAATTTAAAATCAGAAATAATTTTATTTCCAAGTTTTAGAGAAGCTTTTTTATTTTAAGTCTTAATCTATATAGAGTTGTCCTGGAACCAAATGCTATTATGTATAAATATATGACTTTTTAAAATATGAGACCTAACCATGTGTTATTATTAACTACCTCTTTACCTTTGTCTGGAAGAAGCTCATGTTTCAAGTTGAGAGATTCATGTAATTGAGATATATTTTGATGAGAGCAATAGTAGAATTATATACAATGGAAAACTAGTAGAACAAAATTAAATAAAGAAAGCTCAATTTCAGTGGCACTGTCTTACCCTGTTTTCATTATTAATAGAATTTCTAGAAGTAGATGAATATCCAGAACATATTAAAAATTTGGTGCAGAGAGAGAGAGATTTGGAAGAACAAGAAAAGAGGCAACGAGAAATCGAGCGTAACACATGCAAGGTTAGACTTTATAATTTTACTTTCATTTAAAAAGTGCTATTGCAGTTTGCTTAACTGCAATTCTCATAGCTAACTAATTGGGTTGATTCTGTAGACAGTTATGCTATCATGATCATTAAGTAGTAAAACCAACCAGATTACTAAAATAAGATAAGATTTTATGTTATGCATTAAAAACAAAAACAAATACTCAGTGCTGGCGATGAGCATTGTCACATTCTACTACAAGAAGAATGAATTTGTAAAAAACTTTTCTGCATAGATATTGAGTAGAATTCATCAAGAGTCTTTTTTTTTTTTTATGGCTAACAAAGAAACATATTCTTTTTTTTTCTAATATTTTATTTATTTTTTACAGAAAGGAAGGGAGGGATAGAGAGCTAGAAACATCAATGAGAGAGAAACATTGACCAGCTGCCTCCTGCACACCACCCACTGGGGATGTGCCCGCAACCAATGTACATGCCCTTAACCGGAATTGAACCTGACACCTTTCATTCCGCAGACCAATGCTCTTCTACTGAGCCAAACTGGTTTCGGCGAATTCTACTGAGCCAAACTGGTTTCGGCGAATTTATCAAGAGTCTTAATGCAAATTCATATTATTTTATATATAATTCTCTTAAGGAAATATCACCTAATAAGATAATTATAGATGCTGTAGAATTGTGACCTCAAAGACATTGATCACAGTATTTTTAAAACTAGGGAAAAATTGGAAACAACCTGAATGTATATTAGTAAGGGAATAATTATGTATAATATAATATATGCTTAAAAAGAAACATACGCTTGTTAAAATTAATGTCTTTCAAATTTTAATAACATTAAATATAATCACTATCAATTATTAAGTGAGAAAAAGAGACACCAGAGAGAATGATCCCAATGCATGTGTTTTGTTTTTTTAAATTATAGTTTTTTTTTTACTATTAGGGGAAAAAATGCTATCTATAAAAGAATTAAGCTTAGACTCATGACCTGCTGAGTTATGATGGTATTTTATAATTCCTAGATAAAACTATTCTGTTTGCATCCTGTGAAACAAGTCATGATGGAAAATAAATTGGAGGTTCATAAGGATAAGACATTAATGGAAGCAGTAGAAATAGCTTACAAGGTAAGTATTGTACTGTTAGCATTTAATTATTGACATCTTACATAATAGTATTAACTATTATCTTTATATTTATATTTTCCAAAGTTTTTATTATAGTCCATAGTAGTATAAGCACTTACAATCACACTGATAGTCCATTTACATCTTTAAAACATAGTTGGTTTTGAGAAAGTTTCACAAAAATATTTATTTATTCATTACATGATTTTTAGTCCATCTGGAGTTTATAATGTTAACTTTTTTAAAACAAAAAAAATGATCTGAGGGATAAAGAAATGTGATTATTTAAAAATTAGATGCTAAGTGCACAAAATTCGTGTACTTGGGAGTCCTTGGGGGATGTCCTTGGGGGATGTCCGACTGACGGATATCCCTAGCACTGCTGTGGTGGCAGGAGATTCTCTTGCCACCACCACTACTCTTGCCAACCATGAACCGATTTCTGGCTGAACAGCACTCCCCCTGTGGGATAGGGCTGAAACCGGCTCTTTGACATCCCCCAAGGGGTCCCAGATGGCGATAGGATGCAGGCCAGGCCAAGGGACCCCACCAGTGCATAATCAGGGCTAGAGAGAGATGTGGGCGATTAGCCAGCCAGGGAGGGACCTCAGGAGGGCTCCAGGGCATGTAGGGCCCATCTCGCTCAGTCCCAATCAGCTGGACCTCAGCAGCAAGCCAATCTACCAATTGGAGCATCTTCCCCTAGTGGTCAGTGCACATCATAACAATTGGTTAACCAGTCAACTGTCTGCCCACCCTGGTGGTCAGTGCATGTCATAGTGCGTGGTTGAGCAACCTTAGCATGTCAGTAGCATATTAGCTTTGATTGGTTGAATGGCCGACTGGTCGACCAGACACTTAGCATATTAGGCTTTTATTATATAGGACTAGAGGCCCGGTGCACGAATTCATGCACCAGCGGGGTCCCTTGGCCTGACCTGTGGGATTGGGCCAAAACCGGCTCTCTGACAATCTCCCAAGGGGTTCTGGATTGCGAGAGGGTGCAGTCCCAGGCCGAGGGACCCCACCAGTGCATGATCAGGGCCGGGGAGAGATGCAGGAGGTTGGCCATTCAGGAAGGGACCATGAGAGGGCTCCAGGGCATGTCCAGCCCGTCTAGCTCAGTCCCAATATGTTGGACCCCAGCAGCAAGCTAACCTACTGGTCAGAACATCTGCCCCCTGAAGGTTATTGCATGTCATAGCAAGCGGTTGAGCGGCCTTAACATATCATTAGTATATTACGCTTTGATTGATTGAACAACTAACCAGTTGACCAGAAATTTAGCATATTAGGCTTTTATTATATAGGATAGTATTTAACTTTTACCTTTAATTTTGATTTCATTGAGCTTTGATACAAATCATAAACATATGGATTTTATTGTTTGTTAGGACCTATTAAGAGATTTTGTAAAAGAGAGCTCTAAATGTGAGTATAATTACACATCAGACTAAAATATTGTATATTTTTTCTTTTTTGGGGGGGTTCTTTTCTTTTAGATGATGGATTTGGAAGAGGTAGTACCTGTGGATTGTTGTCGCCTTGTTAAATATGATGAGTTTCATGATTATCTTGAAAGATCATATGAAGGAGAAGAAGATACACCAATGGGACTTCTACTAGGTGGAGTTAAGTCAACATATATGTTTGATCTGCTCTTGGAGACAAGAAAACCTGATCAAGTTTTTCAATCTTATAAACCTGGGGGTAAGGAATTTTGCAGTATTTTGCATAGTACTGAACTTAAATTTTTCATAAAATTTTTGTTTATAGAAATAAATTTAGTTTTTTATATTTTTAAAATATTTTATATGTTCTTAAAATAAATGAGATAAGTTAGGAAATAGTCATCATAAAGCTAGGAATTAAATTATTGATTGCTTTCAAGAAGATATACACAAAATTAAAAAACAAAATAAAATAAAACTTCTGGCTTACTGTGTCCAATGGGATTTTTATTGATTTCAGAGCAGAAGGAAGAGGGAGAGAGAGATAAAAACATCAATGATGAGAAAGAATCATTCATTGGCTGCCTCCTATATGCCCCCTCCTAGGAATCAAGCCAGCAATCTGAGCATGTGCTCTGACCAGAAAGTGAACCTAGACTTCTATAGGTTGGCGCTCAACCACTGAACCGTACCAGCCAGGCACTGTCAACATTTTTTATTTTTCTCCATCCTCATCATTTCAGCTTTTTCTGTTTTTTATTAAATCTATCACATTTATCAGTATATGAGGGGTTTTTTTTCTTTGAGACTGACCTAGAAAGCAAAATACCATATCCCCAAGTTGTCCCTAAAGACAATTACCTATTCAAAATTTTCTAGTCATCATTATATATAAACTATAATAAATAGGGCAAAGTCAAAATGTTTAAAAAACTTTTACCAATTTTTTATTGTTATTGTCTTGACCCTAATTCCCTTGGATTGGTTGTTAATCAGAAATCAGGTTTATGTTCTCTACTTTTATTCCTAAAAGTTAAATTTACAAAACTACTTCTACCCTTTCAAATTCTGTTCCTCTATATATCCTATACACCTCCCTTTATTTTAATGAAGACTCTTCTTTCCAAAGTAAAATACATGAAGTATTCTTTCAAGGGCTCCTTCAGCCAGACTCTGCCCAATCTGTAAAGAGTCCTTTTGGAGCATTTTCTTGCTGATTATTTTTGAGTTAGATAGCAAAAATTATTATCAAGGAATAACAGGAGTCAGCAGTAAAATCATTTTTTTTTAAAAAAGAACTCTAAATGTAAGTGTGAATTATAAAACTTACAGCTAATCACCTTTTTTAAAAAATAAGTTTTTATTTTAGAGAGAGTAGGATAGAGACATCAATGAGAGAGGAACATCATTGATCAGTTGCCTCTTGCATGGCCCCCAAATGGGGATCAAGCATGTGCCCTGACTAGGAATCAAATTTGTGACCTCTTGGTTCCTGGGTTGATGCTCAACCTCTGAGCAACACTAGCCAGACTAGCTAATTGCCTTTATATATAGACTAGAGGGTGTGCAAGGGTGTGATGGTCAATTTGCATATTACCTCTTTATTATCTATACTAATGAAAGGGTAATATACTAATTAGACTGAGAGACCTTTCAGGAGACCTTCCTGACATCCTCTGGACAAAGGCAGGGCTGAGGCAGAGGCAGTTAGGGGACCAGGAGGGGAGGGCAGTTGGGGGGAGCAGGCCGACATTGTGGGGCATTTGGAGGCGATCAGGCCAGCAGGCAAAGTGGTTAGGGGCGATCAGGCAGGCAGGCGAGCAGTTAGGAACTAGTGGTCCCGGATTGCGAGTGATATCCCACTACCGGTTTAGGGGTTGGGCCTACACCAACAGTTGAACATCCCCCAAGGGGTCCCAGATTGGAGAGGATGCAGGCCTGCAGGCCGGGGTAAAGGACAACCCCTCCTCCCCTGCACAAATTTCGTGCACCAGGCCACTAGTATAGGATATAAAAGCCTAAGTGACCAAACGATCAGTCGTTATGATGTGCACTGACCACCAGGCGCAGACACTTAAAGCAGGAGCTGCCTTCTATTGATCGGTGCGTACCCACAGCCAACCTCCAGTGGCCCTCCCCCAAGTAGGCCAGCCTCCCATGGACCTGATTGGCCCCGATCACTGCCCAGTGTGAGGGACCCCACCCATGCATGAATTCGTGCACTGAGCCTCTTAATTCATTAATAATCATGACTTCAGAATATTTTATCAGATTTATATTAGCAATATGAGAAAACATTGAGGATTGACATAAACTATAAGAGATTAAATCACTTAAGCTAGAGAATAACTATCTTAAATGTACTATTGGAAGATCATTTATTTTTCTGATGATTAAAAGTTTAGTTATATGTGATTTCCTAAAAACAGAAGCAGAGAAAATGGGATTAAATTGTAATATGAAGAATTTCTGTAGGACTTTTTAATAGGATATAGAAAATACTATTTGATTATAAACAAGGTCTTGAATGGTTTAACGAAGGTTGTTCAAAAGCAAGTAGGGCTGCTACATCCCTTTACTATTTGTTTTTCATTTTCTAGTTATTTATATTTATTTAGTGTTGTGGTTTGGGACTGTATTTTGGAACTTTGGATATATACTTTAATATACTTAATAAATTTGATAGTGTTACGTTTTATAAGGAAACAAAGCATGTATTTTTAAAAACCACATTTTTACTTTTGTCATTTTTTTTAAAAAAGACATCTAGAACTTTTATTAGGCTCTTTTCCATATCTTTTTGTGTTTGCTTGTAAAGTGACAAATTGTGAAAGAAGTTTTAACGTGTTATACATGTATAATATGTATCTACCATTTTGATAACTAGAACAAATGTTATCTTTACCATTCATTAGAAACATATTAAAAATTCATTATTCATGTGAAATACATTTTAAAAAATAACCTTTTGTTATGCCTTTATTTTTTTCAAATGTGACAGAAGTGATGGTGAAAGTTCATGTTGTTGATCTAAAGGCAGAATCTGTAGCTGCACCTATCACTGTTCGTGCTTACTTAAATCAAACAGTTACAGAGTTCAAACAACTTATTTCAAAGGTAAGTTTTAAAATTGATTAGTGACTATTTTTGAGTGCCTGCTCTGTACAAAGCACTTTGTGATGTAGTTATGAGTAAGATATAGGAATCGGTACTTACTTTAAGGAGCCAGTATTTATAGCTAGGAGACAACAATGGTTAGGACAGAACGACACTTCAAATAGAAAATACAGATTGACCAAAGTACCGAGGTAAGAAAGTGTGAGGCAAGTATGTAAAACAATGACATGTGTGTTTGGATGGATCATTGTAAAATACACGCCTAGAAATGTAAGTTGAGTTATTTCACGCAGGATTTTTATTTTTATTTTATCTTATATATATTTTATTGATTTAGTTTTTACAGAGAGGGAGAGGGATAGAGAGCTAGAAACATTGATGAGAGAGAAACATCGATCAGCTGCCTCCCCGACATTCCCTACTGGGTATGTGCCCACAACCAAGGTACATGCCCCTGACCAGAATCAAACCTGAGACCCTTGAGTCCACAGGCTGACACTCTATCCACTGAGCCAAACCGGCCAGGGCAGGATTTTTATTTTTTATTTTTTAAATATATCTTTATTGATTTCAGAGAGGAAGAGAGAAGGGAGAGATAGATAGAAACATCAATGATGAGAGAATATCATTGATTGGCTGCGTCCTGCATGTTCCCTACTGAGGATCAAGCCTGCAACCTGGGCATGTGCCCTTGACTGGAATTGAACCTGAGACCTTTCAGTTCACAGGTTGACGCTCTGTCCACTGTGCCAAACCAGCTAGGGCTCATGGAGGGTTTTTAAATAGTAAACATAAAGTTTGGGATCTATCTGATGTAGGCAATAGAAAGTAGGTTTTTTGGTTTGTTTTTCTAACATTGGTGTGATGAGTTCTACTATAGAATGTTAAGTCTTTCCACACTAGACTAGTATTCCAAATAGATTGAAAGAGGTGTCAGGAATGTAGATGAGGCAGTTGTTGAAATAATTCAGGTGATGGAATCTGACTAGAAATTCTAAAAGGTATAGATTGTAATAATTATATAAATGGAAGTGGGATTTGTGTTTGGTAAATGTTGGACTAAGGTAGGAGCACTGATAGCCTGAGGAGTTTTAAACTTGGGTAATCACAAAGGTAGTTTCTATTATATTAATAGAAATAAAAGAATAAGGTCGGGGAAGGAGGTGGAATAAATATTGGCCACATTATATGAGTTAATGATAAAGAACATAAGATCATTCAGAATTTGAGTTTGAAACCATGATGAAAACGTTTACATTTCCTTGGACAAATATATATATATATATATATATATATATATATATATATATATATATATATATATATAATTAGTTCATTGCAGAAAAATTCTTTTTTTAATATATTTTATTGATTTTTTTATAGAGAGGAATAGAGAGTTAGAAATATCGATGAGAGAGAATCATCAATCAGCTACCTCTTGCACACACCCCACTGGGGATGTACCTGCAACCAAGGTACATGCCCTTGACCGGAATCGAACCTGGGACCTTTCAGTCTACAGGCTGACACTCTATCCACTGAGCTAAACCGGCTTCGGCAAAAAGAGTATTTTTTAAATTAAATTACTTTCATTATAGGCTATCCATTTACCTGCTGAGACAATGAGAATAGTGCTGGAACGCTGCTACAATGATTTGCGTCTTCTCACTGTGCCTAGTAAAACCCTGAAGGCCGAAGGCTTTTTTAGAAGTAACAAGGTATCTCTTATTTTTTCATTATTATTTTCTATGTTGGTAAAAGCAAATGAAATTAAGTTTTAATATTATAAGCTCAACTTCTAGCAATATCCTTTGTAGTCAAGTCAGATCTGGCTTCTTTCTATCCTGAATTAGTCTTGCTGGCTCTTCTTTTTGCCTTGATCATGAGCTTTCCCCACCAGGAGTGTTCTTTCTCTTCCTACATTTTTTTTCAAGCCCCAGATTAGCACTGCCTCTTTGATGTAGCCTTCTTGACTATTTTGTTCATAATGATTAGGTCCTTTGAATTTTATTCATTCTTGAGCTTCTCCCATAAAGTAGTACATGCTTCATTGTGAAAGTTAGAGGCATTCCTAGTATAAAGAAAATTATCATATTGGCTTCACTCTTTGCCTACTCATCTATCTCTGTTAAAAATGAGAAAGTTCATGTTGACGTTTTGTTTCATTTTATGATGTCACTGCATTTCATTATCATTTTTCCCATGTACTTCTAATGCCATTGGTTTTAGCTGGATAAATTATACTCAAAAGTTTCCTTGTTTGTCATTTTTATTTATCACCTTTTTCAGTCTCTGTGTATTTTTTTATTGTTTCCTTGCAATTAATTTGCTATAGAATCAAGTCATTTGTCCATTAGATTTTTTTTCTATATTCTGGATTTTGGTCTTGCATTTCCAACATATCTTTATACGTGTTCCTCTATCTATATTCATGCTAAGCTTTGATTTCCTAAATAGCAAGATATGGATACAGAAATTTCCTGAAAATGGACAACCCAATAAATAAGATACCTGCATGTGTGTGCCTATCTCTCTTAGCACAGTTTTATGGCTAATTATAAATACATATAAACAATATTTAGTATAATCTCCAAAAACCATGCATATGTCTTTTAGAAGCACTATCGTCCCAAAATGTATCACTTTTTATGCACTGTCTGATACTGACATAATATGATGAATGAGAATATCACTAAAATTAATGATGCAATATAACTAATGATGCAATATAACCCTTTTGACTTAATATTTAGGTGTTTGTTGAAAGTTCTGAAACTTTGGATTACCAGATGGCCTTTACCGACTCTCATTTGTGGAAACTCCTGGATCGGCATGCAAATACAATCAGATTATTTGTTTTGCTACCTGAGCAATCTCCAGGATCTTATTCCAAAAGGACAGCATACCAGAAAGCGGGGGGTGATTCTGGTAATGTGGATGATGATTGTGAAAGAGTCAAAGGACCTGTGGGGAACCTAAAGTCTGTGGAAGCTATTCTAGAAGAAAGCACTGAGAAACTCAAAAGCTTGTCACTGCAGCAGCAGCAAGATGGAGATAATGGGGACAGCAGCAAAAGTACTGAGACGAGTGACTTTGAAAATATCGAATCACCTCTCAATGAGAGAGACTCTTCTACATCGGTGGATAATAGAGAACTTGAACAGCATCTTCAGACGTCTGATCCTGAAAATCTTCAGTCTGAAGAACGATCAGACTCAGATGTGAATAATGACCGGAGTACAAGTTCAGTGGACAGTGATATTCTTAGCTCTAGTCATAGCAGTGACACTTTGTGCAATGCAGATAATGCTCAAATCCCTTTGGCTAATGGACTTGACACTCATAGCATCACAAGTAGTAGAAGAACTAAAGCAAATGAAGGAAAAAAGGAGACATGGGATACAGCAGAAGAAGACTCTGGAACTGATAGTGAATATGATGAAAGTGGCAAGAGTAGGGGAGAAATACAGTACATGTATTTCAAAGCGGAACCGTATGCTGCAGATGAAGGTTCTGGGGAAGGACATAAATGTATGTACTTAAAAAAGAAAATGCTCCTTTAAATTTATACTCAGTTTATTTAAAATTTTAGTTTAAAAAATCAGCTAAGAGTTATATACCTTGTTCTAAGACCACCTGTAACTATAAAACTGTTCCCTATCACCTTAGTTTTCACTTTCGATGGAGTTATAGTGAACAGCATTCTTAGACCTGTGAAACACATTAGACCTTTGACAGTAATGATGTCATAACTCTGGTGAGATGTTATTTTTCAAAAAGAATATTTTTAAAGGGAAATAATTATGATAAAAATACTAAATAAAGTATTATGAAATAGTTTAAAAAGTAAATAATATCCAAAAAAAATAAAAAGGACACTTTAGAAAATGCTATACTCAATGTACTCAATGCCTAAAAAATTTTTTATCTCTTCCCCTTCCTCCTCCTCCCAATGCAAACAACTCCCCTCTGACACCTCTTAAAAAGTATATAACTAATTGAAAAAGTCAGAGAAAAGGAAAGGTGCTTTTGTTTTTTTAACTAGTAAGGTCCAGATAACACTGGAAACATGTGACATTTACACTTACAACTTGCAAAAACTCAAGTGAGAAAATGTGAATTGGTGGGCCCAAATGGAGACAGAGAAACTCTATAATAATGCTTTAAATTTCTATGGAGGTTTTTTTGTTTGTTTGTTTGTTTGTTTTCTCTTGTAAGGCTCATTGACTTACGTTATCTCTTTTAGTTCTTATTAGCTGTGTAAAATTGATGTAGATGCTTTTCACTGATGAAGAAACTGGCTTAGATAGGTTAAATAGTTTGCCTGAAGTCACAGAGCCAGTAGGTAACACTCCTGAGATCAAACTTGGGTTTTGATTGTAAGCCTCATATGTCTTCTACCATCTCATGACTACTACCATTGCTCCTTACTTTCCTCACATCATAGTAAAAAATTAGCCAGTAGCTATTTTTACCATTTTCAACCCTGCAAGAGCATTAGAATAATTAAAACTAGTTTCTCTTTAGGCAGAGGTTAGAAATTGTGGGGAAGCACGGGAGAGGCAGTTACTATATATCTGGCACTGTGCTCAAAGCATGATAACTCTACTACCTCATTGAATTCACTGTAAAACTATGAGGTAAATACTATTATCTTCATTTTTCAAGTGAAGAAATGGAGGTATGGAGGCTGACAGCTTGCTCCTTGTCAAGGAAGCAGGAGAGATAGGCTTGGAACCCAGCCAGAGCCCACCCTTTGCTGTGTAGAACTAGAAATATGTGTATTTGGAAAGAATTTCTCAACATTTGTTTTTAATTCAACAGTTAAAGTAAATAAGCACTTAAATATCTCAGAACATTTAAAGCTATTAGATTAGTCTATCATATACTCAGTGTCCATGTATTTTATCCATCTGATGTTTTATATTAGCTAAAAGTCAAATAATT
Organism: Pipistrellus hanaki; assembly: GCF_964339955.1. Lineage (NCBI taxonomy): Eukaryota > Metazoa > Chordata > Mammalia > Chiroptera > Vespertilionidae > Pipistrellus > Pipistrellus hanaki. The sequence goes on from NC_140511.1 coordinate 49,916,216, forward strand.
GAAAAGGGTGCTTTTTCCTGCTTACAGTACAATAAAAAGTATATGATCTGTTCTATTTGTAACATGACAAGTTACTTTTACAGTTTTGTTTATGTTTTGTTTTTTGTGTGCTTAGGGTTGATGGTGCATGTTGATAAAAGAATTACCCTGGCTGCTTTCAAACAACATTTAGAGCCCTTTGTTGGAGTTTTGTCCTCTCACTTCAAGGTCTTTCGAGTATATGCCAGCAATCAAGAGTTTGAGAGTGTTCGACTGAATGAGACACTTTCATCATTTTCAGATGACAATAAGGTTGATTAAAATAATTTTCAATAATTAGAGTCTTTTAAATGATAGAAATGAAAACATCTTGTACTACATCCAAGTAAGATGAACTAGACACCCTAAATGGATAATTTGATGTTTAGTGGTTATTTGTTGTTGGGTGCTTTTTTACTCATCTAAATGTTAAATGTTAACTGTGTCAGTTACTGTTCTAGGTGCTGGGGAATCAGAGGTAAAATATATCTGTTCTTAGAGCCCATTATCTAGAGAATTTTGGAAAACAAGCTAAACAGTGGGTGAGAATGGGTTGTTTGTTCTGCTGAGAAAGTACATCTAAAACATGTTTTTAATTTATAGATTACAATTAGACTGGGGAGAGCACTTAAAAAAGGAGAATACAGAGTTAAAGTGTACCAGCTCCTGGTCAATGAACAAGAGGTAAGTAATAAACGCAAGATAAGATCACTTTTATTAGTTATTGAAAACATACAATTCAAAAATTTTATTACTAGTCATTTTTTTTTTTATCTCTCTAAAGCAGAAGCAGGCAAACTTTTTCTAGGATGTCTTTTAGTTGTGCAGGCCATACTGCCTCTGTCGTAGCTACTCAATTCTGCCATTGTAGCATGAAAGCAGACTATATGTAAAACCAATGCAAGTGACTCTGTCCCACTAAAATTTTATCTATAAAAGCAGGCAGGGGATGAATGTTGCTCTCAGGTCATTTTTTGTTGTGCCCCTACTCTAAAATGTTGCTGTGATCGTTGGAGTGAGGCAAAAATTTCCTGCTTTTCAAAGGGTATTTTGTTTTCTGGGAATGATTGTATAATGCTACAAGTGGATAGCACTTGATATGTTGAGTGTATAGGCTCTTTTTGTGTTCAGAGCATCATTTTAGTATTTAACAAGTATTTATCTAGTGTTTACTATGTGCTCTAAGAGCTTACAAGTATTAATTCTTTTAAGTCTCTAACTACTATTTGTTATTCCCATTTTATAGATGAAGAAACTGAGGCAGAGAAGTTGAGTAACTTGCACAAAGTCATACAACTTGAAAATAGTGGATTAAGGTTCTAACCAGGCTGTTTTTAGGGAGTAATCAATAACAATAATACATAAGCCAGAAAAATAAGGCAAAGACCTTATTTTCATGATGTTTATATCTTATTGGGGACCTAGACAAATGTGAAAAACATATAAGGGGATACATTTTTCATGAAATAACTTTATTCATTCAACAAATATTTTATTGGGCACCAATCATATCTCTTATATGTGATCCATTACAATCATTTTGACTTACATGTTTCTTCCAAGTTTGGGTTTTGTAATAAATACTATGTCTCTTTTGAGACATTTAATGAATGTTACTTGGAGAATTAGTATGCATTTCCCTTATTTTAGTCTGTAAAGTGATTCTTTTTACATTCAAAATTATCACTTTAATACAAGAAGGGAAATATGAATTTGTTATTTTAATCTTTACAGTGAGGAAGATACTGTCCCCAGTTTTATAGATGAGAACTCTGAGGCACAGAAATATTAAGTAAATTACTCAAGATAACTAAGTTAATAACTAGTGGAGCCAAGATTTGAACCTAGGAAGATATCTTAGACATCTAAACTGAGGCCCATAATTATCACAGTGTAAAGTGCAAATAAAATGTCTTATTAATCTTATTTTAATGTATAACTCAAGCTCTATTTATTTATGTTTCTAGCCATGCAAGTTTCTGCTAGATGCTGTGTTTGCTAAAGGAATGACTGTACGGCAATCAAAAGAGGAGTTAATTCCTCAACTCAGGGAGCAATGTGGTTTAGAGCTCAGTATTGACAGGTAAAGTAAAATTATAGTGTCATCAGTGACTTGAAGAAAGAACGTGTGTCAAATTATATGGATTGGTGTGATTTTCTAAAATTAGAAGAATTAAAAATCCCCATAGTATTCAGAATTTCAGCACTGCAAATTAGTTTAATAGAACTAAGCAAAAGTGCTAGAGTTGTATTTAAATTTCCTCTGTATAATACTACTAAAGATGAAGTATTAGGAGCATTTTATTTTATTTTCCCCAAATTTTAATGAATAACCACTTGACTTAAACATAATTAATTATTCCTTGATGTCAGATTTATGTCATTTTTTAAAGTTAAGAATTTCAAATTATAGTACTTTAAAATGTCTTATCATATTTGTAGGTTTCGTCTAAGGAAGAAAACATGGAAGAATCCTGGCACTGTCTTTTTGGATTATCATATATATGAAGAAGATATTAATATTTCCAGCAACTGGGAGGTTTTCCTTGAAGTTCTAGATGGTATTACCAATATTTTTTTTTGGGGGGGTGGGGGAGTGAATCACTTGGAAATGCTCTATAATTAATAGAAGCCTATAGTTCTTTTAATCAAATAATGAGTTTCTTCTATCTTTTCTCTAGCTCCCATTTGCCTTTTAAATGTTCCCTTTGTGCTCTGATTTTTAAAAAATATTTCCTCTTACAGGGAAATTGCAATTTTTTAAATATTTTCTTAGCCATGTTTGTTACTTAGTTTCTTTTTTTGTTATGGCTTATTTTGTGTTGAAGATGTGCTATTGATAATTTATCGAAAATTTAGAGAACAATGACTAGTTTCCTAGGCTTTCATAATGAAGTACCAAAGGTGGGTGGTTTAAACTACAGAAATGTACTGCCTCCCAGTTTTGGAGGCTGGAAGTCCGAGGTCAAGGTGTCAGTAGCTTTGGTTCCTTCTGAGGGTTGTAGGGAGAGTTTGTTCCAGGCTTCTCTCCTAGCTTATGGTGGTTTGCTGGCAGTCTTTCGTGCTCCCTGTCTTGTAGATGTATCATCCTGATCTTCACATGTTCTCCCTGTGGGCTTGTTTATCCCTATCAAAATTTCCCTGTACATAAGAACACTAGTCACTTTTCTACACTAATGATCTGATTTTAACTTAATTATCTCTGTAATGACCCTATTTCCAAATAAGGTCACATTCTGAGGTACTGGGGTGTTAAGACTTCAAAGGAGGGGGGGGCGATTCAACCCATAACAGTGACCTAGAGGAAGTACTTGTGTTTGTCATACCTCCTGGTGTTACTACCATTGGTGTATTTAAAGTATTTTTCAGAGGAAGTAGTGGGAGGAAAATTGGCTTTTAGGAGATGATATCAAGGAAAGCATTGGGTTTTCTATATATATTCTCTTGTGACTTTGCTATCACTTAGAAAGATTTTGATTTTCCTTTTACTCCCATAGAAATTAAAATATAACTTCTGAATGTTTCTTTTTAAATTGTGATAGTTTTCAGAAGGCTCAGTAATACTAACACTTTGCCTATTTCAGGTCTAATTTGGTTTAAATTTTAATGGTTGAAATTTTTATTAAATGACAAGTTATGGGGAAACCAGGAAAAATCAGGATACTGTATGCAGTTCTGTGTAAGGAAGTGCTTCACAATGTAATTTCTTCTCTGAGTGTCTGGGCCTTAGAGAATAATTACTGTGTCTGGGTAGGCCAGGAAGAGATCATGAAGAACACAGAAGTCACCCTTCCTAGGAAGGATTGATTATGTGTTAGCAGAGATGGGTTAGCCAGATAATGTTATTGAAAGGCGGTGCCTGCATCAGTATCATACCAATACATATTTTAGCATCAAATAGTTGAGTAAGAAGTCATAGAATTAAATCTAAAAAGAATTTATTGACCTGTAAAGTTGGTGCTTAAAAAATGAATAAGCAACTAGTGATTGCTTTCTAGATGTACAAAGTCTGTGGGTGAACCAGAACTCGAAACATGTAATTCCAAAATGATAGGTACTAAGGACCAAATCAGCACAATTTGTTCTTATATATACCAGAGAGAAAGGTAACAGTTGAGCTAGGTTTTGAGGAAACGGTAAATTTTGGGGTGTAAATTTTAAAGAGAAGAATTAATGACAGCCTGAGTAAATAAAGGAGGTAGAGTGAAGACAATATGATTACAATTTTAGATTGTGGATAGTAGCCAATAGAGAAGCAAAGATCGGCAATCCAGAGAAGAGAGTAATTCATAGAGCAGTGCTCAGCAGGAGTCAGGAGAGAATGAAATTAGGAATACTGGTGGAAGCAGAGCTTGCAGAAGAGTTAGGAATCATCTTCTGAGACTGGAGGGAAAAGTAAATATTTCATTCTCCAATACTCCTGGGGATAATTGGGTTCTTTTATGCCCCCTTTGTCAGAGTAACACTTGAAGTAAATCCTTTGGTTTAGGGAGGCATAGGAAAAATCAGATTATAAACTCTGAGAAAATACTCTGCGAGTCTAATCTTGCATGTTCATAGGGGTGGAGAGGATGAAATCCATGTCACAGCTTGCAGTTTTGTCAAGACGGTGGAGGCCCTCTGAGATGAAGTTGGATCCCTTCCACGAGGTTGTGTTGGAAAGCAGTAGCGTTGATGAGTTGCGAGAGAAGGTAAGTTCATTTTTAACGAAATGAGCTAGTATACATTTTGTATTTTTCTCTGTATTGCCTAAGAGGTATCCTAGGAAGTGACTGCCAGATTCTGACGCAGCAATCTTTCTTTCTTTGTCACATTTTATGACACCTTGAATTATACATTCTAGTTGTTTAAGTCTCCTGATGCCTTGAAAAATAACATTGGCTTCTGGTCATTCAGAAGTGGACTCTCACTTTCCGTTATTTCCATCAATTTTTTCCTAAGTAGTTAGGATTAATTAGAAGTTACCAGAGTAAATTGCTGTATGTATTAAAAAAAAGAGAAAAAAGAAAAGAAAGAAAAAAAGAGAGAGGTAAAATTAGAGAATCTAGATGATGTTCTCTTTTGAATTTTTTATTTTATTTATTTTTTATATATTTTTATTGATTTCATAGAGGAAGAGAGAAAGAGAGAGAAACATCAATGATGAAAGAGAATCATTGATTGGCTGCCTCCTGTACGCCCCATACTGTGAATCAAGCCTGCAACCCAGACATGTGCCCTGACTGGGAATTGAACCGTGACCTCCTAGTTCACAGGTTGATGCTCTCAACCAGGTCATGCCGGCCAGGCTGAATTTTTTATTTTAAAAGTGAGAGTTTTAAGGATCTCTGGGAAAAGAATGAATTATTTAGAAGCAATACTAGGACAGCTGGCATTTGGGGGGAAAAATTATGTCGATACTTTACACTAAACACAAAAATAAATCATAAATGTATTAAATTTATATTAAGTTAATAAAGTGATAAATATACTAGATGAAAATATTTTTATAATCCTGGAGAGGGAAAGATATTTGTAAGCATAATACAAAAAATTAAAGAGAAAAAAAAAGATATATAGAAGTTAAATCTTCTGCAGTCAAAAAAATTTTTTTAGGCAACTGATAAAGTTAAAAAATAAAGGAAAAAATATTTGAAACATAATATATGAAACATGTCCATAATTTTAAGGAACCCACTACATTAATAAGATGAATAATCTCATTTTCAAATAGGCAAATTACATGATTAGGGAATTTGTTAAAGAAATACAATTTAAAACAACCTAATTTTCACTTCCTATAATTGATGTAAATTTAGAAAGTCAGTGAAAACCTAAGGTCATTAAGGTAACAGGAAATTTACACCTTTGGTAATTGATATAATTTTTTTCATGGTTCAGTTGGGCATGATCAACGATCTACATGTGCAATTCCACATCTAAGAATTCAGTTCAAGGAAATATTTGCAGAAATATGTCAGGATATTCATGGAAGTGTAAAGTATAGCAGTGTAACTGGGAAAAATTTAGAACAGGCTCAATGTCCACATTAGTTGAGGATAAAATAGTTCAACTATTTAGGAGAATGCAGTTACTCCATATCCTATTCCTACAATAGAATAATTATTCTTATAAAATAAATGTATTATATAGAGATGTTTTATAAATAAAATTTTACATATATTAGAAATTTTTGCATATAGTTTATATATGCATAGGAAAATGTCTAGAAGGAATATACAAAATTGATATTTCTGGGACATGGCATTTGCAGAGCAGATAGATTAAATAATTTCGCTTTCTCCTTTTTTCCTAATTTTTTTATATCAAATGTGTATTACTTTAAAAAAAAATCTAGCTATTTCTGTTTGTTGGATGAAAGGAAAATAACTTTTAAAAGTAAATTTATATTTTAAATGAACTCATATGATGTTTTCTTTTATAGCTTTGTGAAATCAGTGGAATTCCTTTGGACGATATTGAATTTGCCAAGGTAAAGCCCTGAGAATGTTTGCATTGGGTAACGAGTAGGCATTAAACATGGTTAATGGCCTGGTTTATTCCTTCATTCTCCTTAGGGTAGAGGAACCTTTCCCTGCGATATTTCTGTCCTTGATATTCATCAGGATTTGGATTGGAATCCTAAAGTTTCTACCCTGAATGTCTGGCCTCTTTATATCTGCGATGATGGTGCAGTCATATTTTATAGGTAACGTGCACAGTGTTTTTGTTATTTCTAGTGATATAACATTTTTGTTTTGCATAAATGTCATTTTTCATAAATACTTTTATTATTGTTAGAGCATCCCTGACTAATAGAAATATAATGAGAGCCGCACATTTCATTTTGAAATTTTTCTAGTCGCCATATTTAAAAAAATGAAACAGGAAAAAAAATTAATAAAATATTTTTAATCCTGTATGTTCAAAATATTATGATTACAACATGTAATCAATATTTAAAAAAAAGTCATTTGTGAGTTATTTTACAGTTTTCTTGTAGTAAGTCTTAGAAATACTGTGTATATGCTGTACTTCCAGCACATTTTAATTTTGATCAGGCACATCTACAAGCAGTCAGTAGGCACATGTGGCTATTCGCTGATATGTTGGATAATACAGATGTAGAGGACAAAGGAGTCATTGGAGCTTGGCAGATACAGGTTCAAATTTAGCTTTGTTATTTACCTAACTCCTCATTTGCAAAGTGGTGACAAATTTTATGAGAATTAGAACTATTATTACATTTTTGAAAACTGGTACAATGCTTGTTATTAAATAGATGTTCAGAAATTATAGCTGCTATACTAATAACATGGAAATTGTGCCAGTTTTAGAAGTGAGTGCTATACTAATAAACACATTAGAATTTTACAACATCTTAGTATATGAGATTAATTTCATTGGTGACAGCAGATTTCACTTTCTCACTAAGGAGCATTATAGTATTCAAGCATAATTTAATAGAGGCAGGGGCTATACTGGCCTAATGCATCATTAATATTTTAAATGTAGGGATAAAACAGAAGAATTAATGGAGTTGACAGATGAGCAAAGAAATGAACTGATGAAAAAAGAAAGCAGTCGACTCCAGAAGACGGGCCATCGAGTAACATACTCACCTCGGAAAGAGAAAGCATTAAAAATATATCTGGATGGAGCACCAAATAAAGATCTGACTCAAGACTGACTCTGCTAGTATAGCATTTTCCCTGGGGGATTTGGTTTTAATTAGACGGTTCACTGCTACTGTGTAGTGCCATTATGGCCGGACATGGTTAGGGGTAACCCCGTGACACCAGCACTGATTGGACCTTCACCAATCAGAAGCTCAGTGCCCAATGGGCCACTGTTTTGACTTGGAATCATGTTGTGCACTATAGTCAAACGTACTGTAAAGTGAAAAGGGATGTGCAAAAAAATAAAAACAAACAAAACCTGCTACTAGAAAAGGGGAAAGGGGAATGAGTAAATGTCTTTTTTTGCGGACAAATGTGCACATAGCCGCTAGTAAAACTAGCCTCAAACAGGATGCTCATAGCTTAATAATAAAAGCTGTGCAAAGGCCATGAATGAATGAATTTTCTGTTTATTTCACTGATACACACATTACCTCATTGACAATTCGTAAGTAAATGCAGCGTGTGTTGACTCTTGGAAAGCAGCAAAAATAGGAGCTGAAGAAGGAAATTCTTAGAACCAGCCGTACGTAACCCAGTAAAGAATTGTGAATTTGTGTTTTCTTGTTTCATTTTTTGCGAAGTATAAAGAACATTATTCTGGAACATCGAAACATTTCCCTTAGACTGCTCCCAGCAGATGGCAGCTCAGATTGCTGAATATTGTAATTATAACTGTACTTAAGTTATGGATGTAGACAATACATTTCACTCGTTCATTCAGCATGTAAATATAACTGATCCTATTGAGTTAACCTACTTGCAGTTCACCTATTTCCCATGGTTCTTTTCACATGTCATCCATGATGTACATTTGTGTACATTGAGAAGTATAGCAGTCTGTAAATGTATTCCTCGGTGAGGTTCCTCAGTGCTGGGTCCCATACGGTTGTATTTGCCCTTGTTAATGAGGTTTTCTGTTCCACGGCTTCAGTTTTATTTCTTTTTGTACATTGCTTTTGAAAATATACTTCAAGGTTGAATCTTCCAGAACCCTTGTAAATCCCACTTTAATTTTTGGAGTTGATTTATAGTTACACGTAGTTTAACTTTGGGGAAATGTCTTAACATCGTGTTGAATAAACTTGCTAGTAAGTCAGGTCATAGCACAGGCTGATGCAGTCAATGTGATTTCATTGCAGAGTCTATTAGAATCGGCAAGTTTTTGCTTTGCTAAATACAACTATCCAATGAACACAATTATACGTACATTTTGAAAATGCCATCTAATTTATAAAAATCAATAAAAAGGTTTTGGTAAAACTTTTTCATGCCAGATGCTGTTTACAACAATGAACATGCCAATAAAACATTTGTTCATTCTGTTGTGTTACTTTAGTCATTCAACTTTTATGGATGAAGAATCTGGGTTAAGAATTGATTTGTTTTCTTTAAATATAACATTTTGTAATGTGTACTGGATAATGATCTCATTTCTATGATAACGTATGTTTACAGTAAAGTTCTCATAAGAGATGAAAAGCTGTTAATATTTAACTTTGGAGGATCCTGTCAATATTACAAAATCAGATTTTTACCTTTTTTACCTTTAAGAAATAATAATTAGAAAACAATATTAGCAGATGTTGGCTCTGCAGTTTGAATATAATGACTTAATATAGCTTAAAAGTCTCTTGGCATCCACAAGGATAAAAATCTTTTCTAAGGTATTTTTCTGGCTAATTTTTATTCCCTGTAAGCTATATAACATTCTGATCACTTCAAAGTAGTGTTCCGAGTTTGCATTGTTGGAACTGGCAGTTGTCTCAGAGGAAAACTGGGAACGTGGTGGGGAGTTGTCTCTCAGGATCACAGACTTTCTTTGGTCCATACAGGCCTGCCTGCTTGGGTCATGGGGTTAATAAACAGGGTTTCTGATTTCAGGGACTGACTGGAGCAAAGAAGGCTGATTTGTAAACAAAACTAGCTGTGATCTTGTTTGATTTGGTTTTGTTTAGTGTTCCTATAAGAGTAAATGCTAAAATTCTTCTCATTCTGTGCCTTCTGCCCTGATTTTTTATTTGTGTTTGCTACTTTTAGTTGCAGGCATATCACAAATACCAAAAGTAAAGAAAATTTCATTATAGAAAAAAAGTTTAAGCTCTCATTTTTCAGTACCCAATGAGTGAAAACACAATGTTGCCCTTAGTAATTTCAGTAAAGGGGTGGTAAACGTTTCAAAATGAACTTGTGATAGAACAGTAATTTGTGTTAAGGGAGATAAATGTGTGTCACACCAACACCACCAGTACCATCTCCACCACCCCTCTCCCCTTTCCTCAGATTCAAACGATCAAGTGAGCACCTCTGAGGCCAAAAGGCAGAGCATTAACTGTACCAACTGCCCACGCCGGGCAGGCCCGGAGCCTGGTTCGCCTGCTGAGTCTCCTGAGGCTGAGACAGGCCACAGGCAGTAAACTGACCCTGCTTCCACGCGAGGTTTCAAAGCACTTTTACTGTGCGGCAGATGGGTTTGTAGGCACGGACATTTCTGAGGCAGGGGTTAAAGGCGAGGAGGAAAAGCTACTGTTTCAAGACCATGCTATGGTTTGCTGCTCTGTACAGAAGTTCCCTAGTTAAAACTCCACTTCAGAAACGATGGAAGTGAAAAATAATAAAAATGGTGAGTGTAGGACTATCTACAAAAATGTTTGGCGATCTCTTTTGTACTGTAATGAAAAGTACTTTAAAATTCTGAGAGGGCAGGATGAACCAGTGCCACAGCTAGAAAACGGTCCAGTAGCTATTGGTTGCCAGGCTGCACTGTTAGGAATGGCTTTGTGACACATCTCTAGGCCAAGAGAGAAGGAGAGAGCTACAGGCTTACAATGTGGCCTGCGTTAAATGAGTGCACTAAGTCTGGAAGTGACCTGTGAATGTATGGAATGCAATAAAGTCTTATTCTGGTTCATTTGGCTACTGAAGTTCTCCCTCTGAGTTTTGCCCTTTGTTCTGCTTCGAGACCCTTCCCAGCTCTTTTGTCCTTATGACTTGCAAATTGTAGTCTAAAGTACATGGAATAGAGGAGAATCTGAATTAGCAAGTTTTTTGTTTGCTACCGTATTTTCTGGCGTATAAGACGACCCCCTAATTTTACAGTTAAAACATAGGTTTAGGCCTATATTCGCTGTATAAGACTACCCCCCACTTCCAAGGCAACACCAGTTCTTTTTTTAATAGACCGCCTCTCTGACTCTGGCCAATCTGAGCAGACTTTTTACTAGAACACAGTGTAGCTTCGGTACAGAACATGTATAATTTGCATGCATAAAAAGCCTGCTTGGATTGGCTGAGTTAGAGAGGCGGTCTATTAAAAAAAGAACTGGTGTTGCCTTGGAAGTGGGGGGTAGTCTTATACAGCGAATATAGGCCTAAACCTGTTTTAACTGTAAAATGAGAGGGTCTTATATGCCAGAAAACACGGTAAATAAAACTCCATCTAAACAATTCTGTGTAGTTTTTGAAAAACAATACTTGAGTCAAATAGTTATCAGAAGGCCATAAATTCTTAAATGCAAAATAGTGTCTATGTATAAAGTTTTGTAGGGTTGTTTTGTTTGAACCAGATTAATAAAGGAGCTTTTGTCCAAATAAATTTTAACCACCTAGACCAGTGGTCGGCATACTCATTAGTCAACAGAGCCGCAAACCACAACTCAGGAGCTGCAGTTTGCCGACCACTGACCTAGACTTAAGAGTATATGAAATCATGTCCCTTCCGTGTCGTTCACCTGGGGAAGCGGGGTACTGTGGTCATGGGGTTAGGTACAGTGTTCATTTTCAAAACTTGGCTTTGAGAAACACTCAAGAATACTGGACAACACCCAGAGTGTGTTAAAGCATTTAGAAAAGAATGCAGCAGTCAGTAGGGGCAAGCAAGGAGGACAAACAACACAGGCAGAATGCTCGGCTCTCCTGTCTGCAAGAAAAGCTGGCCTTCCGACTGCTCATGGCTGAGAAGTGGCCCCCTCCCCAGGGAATTTCTAGTGGGCCTTGTGGCCTGGCCTGAGAGGTGGGGAAGATACTCAGGTGCGTTCCCTGCTCCCAGCCTGCCCCTTCCCTGTCCAGATCTCATAGTTTTCTGCCTCGTTGATAATACTTAAGGAACCCATTTAGTTACGGAGTATCGACTTGAGATACAAATATGCAGAGGTAACTGCCAGCCCTGTGTGCTCTGTAGAATGCAGTTTCCCACTGAAGTCGGCTGTCATCCCGCTCTCAGTGCAGTCCTGTCACTTTTAAGTCACGGCATTATTAAAACAATCTGATCTTACTGGTCATTCGATTTAAAGCTTCCCCGCCACCAAGCGCAGTGCCCGTCCTTGGGGGGCCTGGCTCGGAGAGGAAGGGGGGCAGGCCATGCTCCTGCACCAACTCTGCCTGGAGGAGGGAAGAGGATAAAGACACGCCCTCACTGCAGCCTCCTGTTGGTCATGGGGCTCCTGCCGCCTTTTGTCCTGTCTGTTCATTCACTGTGAACAGGTGCCCAGCAGGTCCTCCCCGACAAGGACTCAATTCCAAACAGCACTGGAGTTTATGAAACTTGACACTTGCCAACCTCCTGCTGGCATGAGGCCTTCCTGTGAAATGTGTACCATTTGTCCCATGCTGCCCTGGTCCCCACTGAGTCTTTCACCCTTATTCCACCTTCCATCCCCCTCTTGAGGGTTGAGTGCTGTTAGAGTCTCCTTTTTGCCTCTGTTCCACACTGTGTAGCTGCTATAACATGCCCCTCTCCTTCCTGGCGCTCCTTCTCTGATCCAGTGGCAAGTCAGCGGGACTTGCGGCTTCTGCACAGACTCACCCCCATAATGCCTCAGTAGCTCCCATACAAATTGTGTGCTGCTCTTGAGTTTAGCTAAAGAAAGAAGTCTGATCCAAACCCCCCTTCCCCGATTCATGGGAGTTCGGAGGGAAATGGCCTGTTTTCTGAACACTAACTTCTTCAGCGGGGATGTCTTACCCCTTTTCTGGGCTATCCACAGAACAGATGTGCTGCTGCTGAAACGGCACCTCGGCAAGCCCTGTCCGGAGGGAGCTGCCCCACAGTTGTTGGCCTCTGAACGTAGAAACCCATCCTAGCAATCAGTCATCTCAGAATAATCAAGTTGCATTTCTTGGCTGTCTGAAGGGGATACACAGACCGCAGGAATACTTAATGCCTCTTTTCTGATCCCACACCACAGGATTCTCTTTTTTTAAAATACATTTTTATTGATTTCAGGGAGGAAGGGAGAGGGAGAGAGAAATATCAATGATGAGAGAGAATCATTGATCAGCTGCCTCCAGCATGCCCCACACTGGGGATCAAGCCCACACCGGGGCTTGTGACCTGACCAGGAATCTAATCATGACCTGGTTCATAGGCCGATGCTCAACCACTGAGCCACGTAGGCCAGGCCCCTTGCTTCTCTCTCTAACTCTCATCCTTCTGCCCAGTATCCCTTTCTCCTGTGCCAAAACCTAAAGAATCAGGCTCGTGAGGCAGGGAAAGCCAGTCAGGAGCGGGAAAGACAAGAAGGAACTAAACAGGAAGAATCTGCAGCCATTGTTTTTGTCCCATCACACTTCCTGTTCATTCCATGGCCTTGAGGGTGAATAGGCCAGCCATCCTCATCTGCGAGGAAGATCAGGATGGAGATAGAGCCGTGGCAGGAACTCTGGCCCTAAGATTCACGTACCAAACTTCACCGAACCCTTACCACATTCCATTTAGAATTACTCTTTATGTGGATTTCAGCCAAGTATTTTGCAAAGCCTCTCTTCTTTGCATATATTTTCCTGGCTATTGATAAAGTAGAGAAAAATAATATACCTGCATATTAGGTAAGCTCCATGAGAAAGGAAACTAGTTTTATCTGATTGTCTCCCTGGCACTTAATATAGAGCCTGACATATAGTAGGTGCTCAATAAATTTGATTGAAGTAATTTTCAGCCTCTTCTCCAAACATTTGCTCAAATGTACCTTGTCTTCCAACCACTGTGAATTACTTGCTATTTCCCTACATACTATCCTCCTTGCCTCCCTCCCTCGTGCCCAAGGCCCAGATGCCTTTTCCCATTCCTTCTGGCTTCCTGATCAGCTCCTATCATCTTTGAGAGCCAGTTCCCATGCTAGGTTTCCCAAGCCACATCCTTTGAGGCACCATAACATTGTTACAATATCAGTTTGACTGCTTATGTGTTATCGGTGCTGGGTATCCTTCAGGGTAGGGACCCTATCAGGATCAACCTGCACCCCCAGAGTATATCAGCACCTGGTTCTGAGCAGGCAATCTGTAAGTATGTGGAATAATAAGAATGTACAATGATGATTTTAACATTAAACAGAGAAGAGCTCTATATTTGATCTTAAAGTTATCACTTGACCCTGATGACCTTGACCCATCTCCATCCTATCCTTCGTATTGTTTTGTTTTTGACTTACAGCTCCATCACTTAACCTTTCAGAGCCTCCATTTCTTCATCTGTTAAATGGAGAAAATACTCATGAATTCAATGAAGATTCAATGAGGTAATATAGGCAGCCTGCCGCCAGATGACCTCAGTACCCAGTAGCTTTATTATCACAGGCCCTGAGGCCCTGCAGTGTGATGGCCCAGAGCTGCTTGATGAAGGAAAGCTGCCAAGGAAAGGGACATATACACTCCACTGACTCTTCCAGAAGACAGCGAAACAGATACTCTGAAGACGAATTCCCATCCCCGAATGGTTAGCATTTCTAACACATTTTGGTGCTGAAGTGTGCTTCAGTTGTCTGGAAAGTGTACTTACATGGGAGAGAGGCAGGTCATTTTTTTTTTTTTTTTTTTCCTGGCTGGAAGGATTTTTTAATATTTATCCAAAGTCAAAAGGAAAAAAGTCCAAGAACTACGAAAGAAGAGTTTAAGTGATTTATGCTTGATTTCTAAATGCAACATATGTGTGTATACATCACTTAAAACTCAAAGCATGCGTATACAATCATGTGCAACTTTTAAAATTTAATAACTCTGGATGAATACATGATGGAAACAGTCCATGACACCTGAAAAGATCGTTTGTGGAACAGCACACAGTTCAGAGCTCAGTCTGGGTCTTGCAGCCGTATTTCACAGAGCCTTGCTTGGTTTGATTTTCTCCATGTGGCTGATAATGGCCTGCAGTTGCTGGTAAGTGATTTTGCAAATTTCATTTACAATCCTGGCCCCACAATTACCCAAGTGCTGTTTCTGGCAAGTTAACGTAAATATTATGCTCCGATCCTGTCCCTTCAGAGTGACTAATGTAACTAACCGCCCCAGGGGACAGTGTCAGTTCCTCCTGTCACCACCAGAAGGATGACCCGTCCCACACTGAGGAGAACGCTATTTCCAAGAGGAGAAGTTGACTCTTGTAGGCATGTAAGTGCTAGTTTCACCTCCATTCCAGATGTGCCTCAGAAAAAGAAAAATTTCATTTTTCGTCTTAGTGGGGGGTATTTTTGGTGGCACGGGCTGGTGTGGAGCAGTAGGGGAGCACTAGGCTCGGGGTCACACTGGGTGAAATCCTGCTATGCTCGTCACTAGCCTGACCTCTCTGAGCCTCTGAGATGCTGACAGTTGGGGAGATCAATGCCCCTTCACCGGGCTGTGGTGACATGTCTGGATCGTGGAGGGGAAACGGCTTGCCTGGCACAGAGGTAGGAGCTGAGTGGCTGCTAAAAAGCTGAATGCGTGCAACTCGGAGGCCACAGGATGTTTCTCCCGAAGGCACAGCGAGCCTGTGCCGTGCGAAGAACTACGTGAGGGTTTCATTTGTTGGATTTTTGCCAGGTTTATGGTTGCTAAACAGGGTGCTCTTCTCCACATGTGTAAGCATCAACATTTCCCTACAACCCGTCATGAGGAAATTCTGCCCCCATTTCGGTCCCCTCCTTGGCTGGGGGCAGGGGGCACAGAACAAAATGAAACGTGCCATCTGCCAACCAGCGGAGGCAAAGCAGCCAGCACCTGGACCTGTTCAGCAGCCTTGTCCCGCCTTCCCCCGCACCCAGGCAGCGGAACTGAGATGCCTGGGGTGCAGCGTGGGGAGCGGGACGAGTATGCGGCCCCTCATTCTGTTTCGAGCCAGAGGGAGAATGTTCTGGGAAGAGGCCATGGAAAAAAGCCTGGTGAGCCAACACCTAGAGGACACAGCTGGGGAAATAAATTAGCTACTTCTATTGCACGTCTACCCGAGGACAAGCCAAGCTCTAGATCTCGTCTCCCTCCAGCAGCTCGGCGGCGGCATCCGGCTCCCCGAGAGCCATCTCCACCGACAGGCTCCGCTCCAGGTCCTCCAGCTCCCGGCGCACCTCCTCGATGAAGCTGCCGTCTCCGTAGTCGCCGGGGGCCTCTCGGGGCACCAGGCTCTTTCCGGCCTCCTCATGGCTCCCCACGAAGGTCGGCTTGCACACATAGACCAGGCTGTGGCTGTGGGGAGAGGGGCTGTGGCTCAGCCAAGGGCCGTGTCTCCTCTAACATCCCTCCTGCCAGCATCTTACCTTAGAAAAGATTGCTGAGGGCGCCCATTTTCGAAGAATGTACTCAAGGGGCAGCTCCTCTCCCCCCCCCCCCCATCCCCCCACACACACCACACACACACACACACACACCTTCAGGGGCAGGCCTGGCTTCCTGTGACTGCAGGCTCAGCATCCCAGGGGCAGGCCCTGAGGACAGGGGAGTCTGAGAGTTTACAGCTCCTGGCCCATCCCCGCCTCCAGGCAGGCGCAGCCCCTGACAGTGGGATAGGGCCTAACTGCCTCCCCTGCTGGGCCTGGGGGAGCCTTGGGCCTGTGGGGCAGGGAGGGGCCTTCTGTCTGCCCAGCCACCCAGGACTCTGCTGGGAGAGAGGGCTGGGTAACAGACGCCCAGAGGCCTGGGAAAAGCACACTGAGAAACAGCCATGGTGGTCTCTCAGAGCCTGCAGCCCCCTTTGGTATCCTCTGCCTCGGGGTGGGGCAGGCCCTCCCGGGTTTCTCTCCTAATTCTCTGCAGGCACCTTCTCAGCTGGTCCTTTGTCTAATGGGCCCGGGCTCCCCTCAGCCCTCAGCGCTCCTCCCTCCACACCCTCTTCCCAGACCACTCACTCCCGAGGCTTCAACCACCACCTAGAGGTGCCCCAACACTGTACACCGCCCCCCCCACCCCCGCCACACCTTCTTCTCAGTCCCAGTCCTACAGGTCTGACCATGACTGAGCCCCTCCACCAGGAAGATCAAGGACACTTCCCATCAAACCGATCCTCAACGGAGCCCACGTTTCCCAGCTCCTGAGTCCCCAGGGGGTGGCACCTCAATCCCCCCTTGGCCCCGGACAAGGACAGGTGGGGCCTCACCTGTGAGGCTGGCAGAGGAGGCCACTGGCACACGGGCAGCGGTCCAAAGCTCCGTCAGGCTCCAGCTCCCAGGTGATGAGGTCCAGGAGCCGGCTGGCAGGGTCGTGGCAGAGCTCACCCTCCACAGGCAGGGGTGTGCACACGGGGAACAGCAGGCCTGGAACCAGCCAACAGTCACCCCTGCGCCCCAGCACCACGCAGGCACCAGGGGAGGGAGAAACGGAATGCAACCTCCCACGTGCCACCCTCAGCCTCCAGGCGGAGGTTAGGCTTGAAGAAGTGGAGTGAGAAGCAATGAGAATGGCAGAAGGGGCTCAAGAGAGAATGAGCTGGAGCAGTCAAGGAAGACTGCCTGGAAGAGGTGGGCTTGTGCTGGGTTTTGAGGCCAAAGGTCAGAAGAAATTGACAGTGGGAGACAGGTGTTCGAGGCCGGGGATCAGCACCAATAAAAGCCTGGGGGTGGGCTCAGGCTGGGGCCGTGAGCCTCCCAAACGGGCCGAGTGGTGGAGAGAAAAGGAGGATGGGTCAGCTGGCGCTGGCCAAGGCTTGGAGATGGACCGGGAGTCTAATTAAAGCAACAGAACAGGAGTGGCTGCCACTCCCAGAGGAGAATTATCCAGAAAGCCGTTCCTGAGGAAACCTGCAGGAGCAGCAGGTACCAGGTGCACCGGGGGATGGGGAGGGTGGCCAAGGGCAAGGCTTTCAGAAACACTTGCAGGAGAGAGAGTGCCTGAGCTCTGCTCACCGGGGAGGGCAGTGCATGGAGGCCGTGGAAGAGGGGCCATTCGGTTCACAGGAAACGGGCCTGGAGCCAGCGCTACCTCAGGCTGGGGAGTGAGTGAGGTGGGGTGGGACGCTGGGGTTGGGGACAGGGCTCAGCCTGCACCCAGAAGGGAGCCACCCACCTCTCTGGAAGGCACAGCACAGCCCGGGCTGGCAGTCCCTCTGGTTGTCGCAGATGGTCCCGTTGCTGCCTTTGGTGGCTGTTTCGGTGCAGTGACCCCAGGCACACAGCTGGTCTCCGCAGCACTCACTGTCCCGGGTGCAGACCTGCAGGAGGTGGGGAAGCACAACAGCCCGGCTCACAGACCCGGCGAGCCCCGCCTGTACCCCCAACCCCCAGCGGGAAAGCCTTAAGACACTACCACATGGCCCACTGTACAGAGGAGGAAACTGAGGCCCTCGGTCGGAGAGGAGGGGTTTGTGGAAGTCATGGGAGCAGAGGTGAGGGGCCAGCACACTGGGAAACAGCCCTAGGGGAGGCATGAACCCGAGTCCTCCCTCACAGCTTGGGGCTTTGCCTTTAAAGGGTGTACATGTCTTTGCGGTTGTGCCCTGCCTCCTGCTCATTCAGTCATTAGGTCCCTGGGTCAGGAAGGAGGTGGCTTAGGGCCACAGATGCAGGCAGCACCAGGAGCCTTAGAAGCTGATTAGATTAAGGCCCAAGCCCGGGAGGGCCAGGTGGGTGGTCAGGCACGTGGGTGCCGTGGGCCTGGATCCCACGTGGGAAATGCAATTGGAGAGCAGAGCTGGTCCCCACAGCTGTGCCCAGTGACGGCACCCAGCGGGACAGGCCGGAGGGAACCCGCTCCCACCACGGCGGCTGGAAAACAGAGGGCTGCCTGCGGTCCTGGAGGTGGCCCATCGGCAGGTGGCCTCCTGGTCACTCCGGGAGTCAGCCCACAGGGCACTGCGGAGGGGCTCTTCCCGGTGGGGACCTGGTGGAGCTCCAGAGGAGAATGCAGGGCGGGGAGCTTTTCCCCGGGGCTTTTCTGGGCCCCCACGCCCTGGTGCCGCAGCCCGGAGGCCTCTGGACACTCACTGCCTGGTGGTCCTGGCACGGCTGGCAGGTGTACTGGAAGCTGGCAAACTGGCAGTACCTGCGGGACCCGCAGTCCTCGTCAATGATGCACTCCTGTGTGGGGGGAGAGGGGGACCGCTTCATCAGGAAAGGCAGCCAGCAAGCCCACCTCACCAGGAAGAGAAAGCCCCACTCACCCCCCACCCCCAGCTCTGCAGGCTCAGGGCAGAGACAGGCTCCAGGCCCCTCAGGCTGGCGGGCCCTCACCCGCACAGCTCGGACGGCTCCTGCCCTCTGGGACGCCACACCCAGTCCAACAATCCTCTCTGTGTGCAGCCTCTGCTCACACCCAGGGTGGGGAGCTTGGAGACTGGGGCCCTGCTTCTGCTCTGAGCAGATGGATTTAATAAAAAGAGCTAATGAGTTGCAGGCCCGGGAGGAGCTGGAGTTCATCGGGGCCTTGCTGACTGAGAAGGAAAAGGGTGGCCACGGGGAGCCCACATCAGGGTCCTGGGTCTGGGGCTCACCAGGGCAGCTGCCAGCTTCCAAAGGGGGCGAGGGCACGGCTTGTGTTTCCCACCCCACCCTCCACCCCGACCCCTACCCCATCCACCCAGATGCTTCCTTATGGCTGCCAGCCCCACTTGGCTCGAGAAATGGAGGAGAGAAGAAAGGAAGGGACTCTGTCCAGCACCGAGTTCCAGAGAGAGAGGTCACGGGAGGGTCACCGTGGTCCTGCCAGTCACGGACACTGGGCTATGTCGGCGCAGGCCTGGGCCCTGGCAGCCGCAGAGGAAAGGGCAGGCGTGGGGAGACCAGGACAAGAGCCACCACCACGGGGGACAGTCACCCCGGCCAGCACAGGCAGGGCTCGCCCAGGGGGCAGCCGGGGGGATTGCTGTTCCCACACTCCGCACTGAACAGGGAGGTCAGAGAGGCCAAGGCGCCTGAGATCGTACAGTTAGGTCAGAGCAGGGGACTCTCCACCGCCAGCCTTGGGGGGAAGGGCTCAGGCTCCAGATGCAGCCGTCAGAGACTGTGGATGAGGAAGACCTGCCTGAAGCAGGGATTCTGGGCCCCAGCAGACCTTCTGCAGGTTCTAAGGGGCGGGCAGGACCTGCCACCCACTCTGAGCAGGGCAGGCTCCGTGCTGACAGCAGGTGCCCCCGGGGTCCAGCCCAGCCCCGCTCTGCAGGGTGCACAAGGCAGCAGTGCTCTGGGTGTGGACAAGGAGCCTGTGGGTAAGCTGCGGGGTCAGCGGGGAGGCCTTCCGGGTGGCTTAGTGGCTGGTGTCCTGGTCCAGGGCTGGGTATACCCCACTGCAGGCCTGAGGGGAAACAGGGATTAGGTCTAGGTGGCTATAGGCTCAGCTTCTGCAACACCAGCCCTGGTTCTGAGCCTCAGTCTGGCACACCTCAGACAGGACCCGCTCACCTCGCAAGGCTTGCCCAGCCAGTGGACTAGCAGTCCCGCAGCCCCTCCAAAGCATGACGGGGAAGCAGCCACTCGGAGGCGGTGTACGAGTCACCACCGAGTCACCACCGGCACCGGGCCCTGGGCTCCCCAGGAATTCCAGAAGAATCAGGGGTTGACACCAGCATAATTAAAAAGCAATTTCAATCTTTACTGCAAGTTCTTTTAAAATGTCTGAGGAGAGCATGCTGCCTGCCTCCGCAAAAGGACCAAACATCGCTGCTCTCTGCATCTCCCCAGCATCTGACTCATCCCCGTTCCAGTGCCAGCAACCCCAACATGTCAGCGTGCTACCATCACTGTTTTCCCATGAGAAAACAGGCTGGGGTGGAGGTGAGAGTGGGGATGAGGGTGGGGGCGGGGGGATGGAAGAGCTGCCGATGTGGGAAGCTGAGCTGGGGCTGGGCACTCCGTCTGTCTGACCCCAGAGTCCAGATGCCTGAGAAGCCCGCTGGGCTCTAAGTAAACCTCCAGACGAGCCTTGTCTCAGCCACCATGCTCCCTAGACAGACTTGAGCCGGCCAGTTCAGCAGAAGCATCCTAACCTTTCTTCCCAAGGAGCATAGCTAAGGGCGGGGGAAGGGCACAGGCATCAGCGGCCTCTCTGACCCCAGCCACAGCTGATGCACCGGGGCCAATATGAGAATCAAAAAATATATAATTCCATTTTTAAAAAAGGCAACCCCATAGAAAAGGAGACAGAGGGTCTAACAGACAACTCCCAGGAACAAAACCAAGCCGCTTTGCCTCTCCACACGGAGGGTGTTTGACCTCACCAGCAATCAGGAAAGGCAACCGCCAAGAGCTTCTGCCCACAATGAGAACAGGGGGAAAGGCTGACGCCCTCTGTGGGGGAGGAAGACTACCCTCCCCAGAGGCCCACGGCCCACTCCCTGGGACCTGACAGGTCACATGGCAGGGGGCACTGAAGTCACAGGCGGGATGGAGGTTGCTAATCAGCGGACCTGATGATAAGGAGAGGCGCCTGGATTGCCCAGGTGAGCCCAGTGTAACCTAAGGGGCCGTGAAGATAAGAAAGGGGTGGAACAGGCCGGGTGATGCCACAGGGGGATTGGGGGGGGGAGCACTCCACCAGCCACCTGACGCCGCTGGCGTAGAAGAAGGACAAGGACCACCTGCCAGGGAACAGACTCCCCTGCCGACATGGAGCTCAGGCCAGTGGGACTCCTGCCGGACCTCTGACCTACAGAACCGTAAGATAACAAATTCCTGTTGTGAATGTAGGGCCGTGGTTGGCAAACTGCGGCTCACGAGCCACACGCGGCTCTTTGGCCCCTTGAGTGTGGCTCTTCCACAAAATACCACAGCCTGGGCGAATCTATTTTGAAGAAGTGGCTTAGCCGAAACCGGTTTGGCTCAATGGATAGAGCGTCGTCGGCTTGGGGACTGAAAGGTCCCGGGTTAGATTCCGGTCAAGGGCATGTACCTTGGTTGCGGGCAAATCCCCAGTAGGGGTGTGCAAGAGGCAGCTGATCAATGACTCTCTCTCATCGATGTTTCTAACTCTCTCTCTCTCTCCCTTCCTCTCTGTACAAAATCAATAAAATATATTTTAAAAAAAAGAAGTGGCTTAGAAGAAGTTTACGTTTATAAAATGTGGCTTTCAAAGGAAATATAAATATTTCGTTGTACTGTTGACATTTGGCTCTGTGGACTAATGAGTTTGCTGACCACTGGCCTAGGGTAAGCCGTGCAGGAGCAATAGGAAACCGTTGTGATAGCCGGCACTGGCTGGGATTTGAGGAAATGGGCCGAGCCAGACTCTTTGGGGGTCATTAAACTTCAGCTGGATGTGTTTTTGCAAGCAACTCATCAACACCTGCCACACATCTAAATGCTTGTCTACTGAGACCCAGTCATTCTCTTCCAGGTGATCACCCTCGGACACTGTCCACATGTACAAACACCTGAGTGCAGGGATGCTTAAGGCTACACCGTGAGAGTATTTCTAGTCCAGAAGTAGTGGAAATGCCCAACAAGAGGGGGCTGGTTGAACTGCTGTGTGGTCATTTCATGGGAAAATGGCACCAGACACACATGAAAAAAGAGGGAGCTCTTTGCATTGTGATGTTTGCATCAGTAAGTAAAAGCAAGTGGGAGAACCATGAAATCCCATTTTGTGAAGTAAAATAACAACATATGTGATATGTGCCTGAGCCCAGCACAGCGCCTGGCACAGAGGGGCAGAGACGTGTTGAAAGGGTACATTGTTGTGGCGAACAGGCTAACAGAATGCTGATCATTAGCAAAGATTGGGGGGCCAAAGCAAAAAACACACACTTTCCATTAATTAGGCTTCTCATTTCCCAAGCATCCTGTGGACATAGACTTTTCACTACCTGCTTCCTCTTCCAAATCTCTAATTAAAAAAGATAAGAGCTAAGCCTTCCCGCCGAAGCCGGTTTGGCTCAGCGGACTGAAAGGTCCCAGGTTCGATTCCGGTCAAGAGCATGTACATTGGTTGCGGGCACATCCCCGGTAGGCGGTGTGCAAGAGGCAGCTGTTCGATGTTTCTCTCTCATCGACGTTTCTAGCTCTCTATCTCTCTCCCTTCCTCTCTATAAAAAATCAATCAAATATATTAAAAAAAAAGAGCTAAGCCTTCCCCGCACCAATCCCCATGAGACTCTGATGCTTATGACTCTCCACCAAGAGAAGCGCACACTCATCCTTAGGGATCCGTTTCCTCCCCTGAGCTGGCTCCTGTGCATGACAAAGCACTCCCTGCAAAGCCATGGTGAAGCAATTAATTGTTTTTGTCTAGCTATGGAAATTTTTTTGGCATGGAACTTTGCCAAAGACTTTTGAAAAATTGAAAACACTAAAGCTATTGGTTTCCTTTACTGCCTACAAGGCCTGGTAGGTGAGCCCAGTGTGACCTCCCCTTGAGAGAGTTCAGAGCCTTTGTTCTAACAGGCTGCAGCCAGTTAGCTGTGGATGCACATTCCCAGCATCCCCTACCAGAGCTCTTTAAGAATTGTGATCATTCGCAAACCTTGGGACTCCAAAGCGTGAACCCTAGAGGTCAGGAGGGCACAAGCTTTGAATTCTAGTTTTGTCACTGAATAGCTGTGTGGCCTTAGTGCTCTATGAATGGTGGCCATAGCAACAGCAGCTGTGCATCTCTTTCGCAATCTAATGCCTGATTCTCCCCGGGAGCCCCCTGCAAAAAAGACAGGTCCAAACAACGAGCTAGTGTTTCCACCAGCAACCCCCCAGCTCCGACCCGCCCTCACTTGGGGGTTCCACATCCAGTCCTGACTTATCTGTATGCAGAGTGTGTCTGGAGACAGCAGCCTGTGTGCCCACAGGAGTAAGGTGCCTGGGGCAGAGTGGCCTCTCGTCGTATGAAGACCAGGCTTTCCATACAGTAAGGTTGTTAGTTTGGGGTCTCTCCTGAGGACCCCTTACTAGTAGGGGCCAGGGTCCATCTTTTCTGGTGTCAGAGATCTGGAAACAGGTGAGGTCCTCCCTCCTGAAATAGAACTGAAAGGGTGGGAGGGGAGGACTTGGCTTGGGTTTTCCCTCCTAAACTCTAACCCCACAAGCAGAGCTGAGAAATCCAGGATTTTATTCTTTTCAGTAATCCCAGGTTTTCCTAACTGTGTTCAAGGGTTACACTCACAAGTGTGCCGATGTCTTAAAGGAGCCTCAGCACCCAGCTGGACCCAGGGTGTCAGAGAAGGTGAGCCCTGAAATAGGAGGCCGTGCAGGTTCTGGGCTTGGGGTACCTCTCAGACCACTAGGACTAGACCGAGATGAAATTAAAGGCACTTGCCAGGAGGGGGAGGTGCCATGGTGGGTCCCTGCCCTTCAGAGCCTACGACAGCAACCCATGGCCTGCAGAGAGTCCTGGCACGCAGGGGGGCTGGCACGCAGGAGTCCTGCTGCTCGGCACAAGTTCTCCTGAATTCCTCTCAACATGGGTCTCGCTATCCACACATCACGAATGGGGATGCTGAGGTTGAAGGGGTAGAGTCTGCCCAGAGTCGCCAGCTTAGAGGTGATGGGAGTCCAAGACAGTGGGTCTGACCCTAAAGACAGGTTCTTTTTTTAAAAAAAAAACATATTTTATTGATATTTTACAGAGAGGAAGGAAGAGGGATAGAGAATTAGAAACATCGATGAGAGAGAAACATTGATCAGCTGCCTCATGCACACCCCCTACTGCAGATGTGTCTACAACCAAGGTACATGCCCTTGACCAGAATCAAACCTAGGACCTTGCAGTCCACAGACTGATGCTCTATCCACTGAGCTAAACTGGTTTCGGCAAGACAGGTTCTTTCCCCGCTCCTCCTGGGAAGCTCATTTTCCTATCCCTGCAGCACTAACCAGTCTCCTCAGGGGACAGGACTAGCCTGAGACAGTGCCCTGGGCCTCACACATCCCCAGAGACAGCAGACAGGAACTCGGGGCCAAGGCCAGGGCCCTGGACGTCTGGGTCTCAACGTCACTTATGAGCTGGCTCCAGCAGTTTCTCTCCGGTCCCTGTTCTCCAGTCGCTTCCTGTCTGTCCCGCTCCTCCCTCCCGTCCTTGGGGGCGAAGCCTGACGTCTGAGGCTGGCCACGGGGCTGAAGCCATTCGGAGGACCCGTCTTTGTTGTCCGGGGAGAGAGCTATATTTAGAACACTCTGGCTGGAGCCGCAGGCATGCTGTTCAGATGCCGAGGGAGGTGGGGCTGGCGGCCGATTTGGCAGAATGCTGGGCCTGGAAATGGCTCTGGTGCTTGGACACGCTCATGAAATAGTGGAAAATGGCAAAGGAGCTGCTCTGTGTCTTTGATTTTATCGCTCGGAGTTGATCAGAGGAGAGCAGCTCCAAGGAGGCAGGAATTCAGAGGAAAGCAAGCAGCTCCGGACCCCGAGAGGCCGTCCTCGCGTGTAGGTGTGGGCCAGGTGGGGCCCAGCCTCTCTGAGACCTGTGGGCTGTGACACTTCCCTCCTCACACTGGCCACGGCACTCTGCCACACCCCTCAGGAATCCCAGACATTCTTGTGCTCATGAGGCCCGAAGGAGGAGCCACAGGGTGGACCTCTCCAGGGCCGGGCGGTCCATAGCCTCCTCTCGAGCCCAAAGCTTGTGAGGGGGAGGAGGGGAGGCACGGGAAGCAGAGGCCATGGGACTGCCTCGGAGCTGTGCCCGCTGCAGCTGAGGCCGCGAGGGCCGCTGGGAGAGTTCAGAGAGCACCTGCTGTGTGTCTGACCTGCTTGGGGCTCCTCAGCTCTCGGATCCTCACTGTGAGGTCAGCCACTCCCCCAGCCTGTGCTTTACACACAGTCGCCATCCACTTCTACATAGCCCCTCCCGCAGAGGGAGGGAGGGGCTGTGTAGAAGGAATGACTGGACGAATAGATGAACCAATGATCAAGCTCCATTTTGCAGATAAGGACATTGAGGCTCAGAGCCCAAGGTCACTGATGGAGTTTAAGAAACAACGATTTAAACCCAAGTCCATCAGACCCCCAAGCCTAGGCTCGCTCCCTGTTGCCTCCAAAAACAAATGGGACCACATGAAGATACAAAGCTGTGCACAGCGGAAGAAACCAGCATCAAATGCAAAGGGAGCCCCCTGTATGGGGGGAACATATTTGGCAATGACACATCTGATTAAAGGGGTTAATTTCCAAAATATATCAAGTTCCCATATAACTCAACAAAAGGAACACAAACAACCCCATTAAAAAAAAATGGGCAGAGGGCCTGGATAAACACTTCTCCAAAGAAGACATCCAAATGGCCAATACATAGGAAAAAAGGCTCAACATCACTAATCAGAGAGATGCAAACTAAAGAGACAATGAGGTATCACCTCATACCTGTCAGAATGGCTGCCATCAACAAATGACAAGTGCTGGTGAAGATGTGGAGAAAAGGAACCCTACTACACTATTGGTATGAATGCAGACTGGTGTAGCCATTATGAAAATAGTGTGGAGTTTCCTCAAAAATTAAAATGGAACTTCCATTTGACCCAGTGATCCCACTTCTAGGAATATATCCTAATAAACCTGAAACACCAATCAGAAAGGATATATGCACCCTATGTTCATAGCGGCACAATTTACAATAGCTAAGATCTGGAAACAGCCCAAGTGCCCATCAGGAGATGAATGGATAAAAAAGCTGTGGTACATTTACACCATGGAATACTATGCCGCTGCAAAAAAGAAGGATCTCTTACCCGTTGAGACAGCATGGAGGGGCCTGGAGAGCATTATGCTAAGTGAAACAAGCCAGTCAGAGAAAGACAAGTATCACATGATCTCACTTATATATAGAATGTAATGAACAAAATGAATTGATCCAGAGACATTACAGCATGCAGCAGACTGACGAATTTCAGAGGGAATTCAATGGGAAGAGATTAACTAAGTTGGGCAAGAGAAGCCCCATATTATAGAAAAGGAAAGCGAGGCAGTGACATGTAATCACTTACCAAGGTCTTGGGTAAGAATTGGCAGAGGCAGAACTTGCCAAACCCAACCAGTGCTCTATGGAGATAAGGGCAACCCTGGGAGCTGGCGGCTGGGGGCCCAGGCAAAGGGCGGGAGGGGCTGTGTAGACAGAAGGCCACTGCGGATGGCAGGAGAAGGGGCTCTTAGTTCTGCCTCTGTGTGTGTGTGTGGGGGGGGGGGGGGGAAGGGGAAGACAGGGTCCCCAAGGCTGAGCCCTGGACCAAGGTGCCTAAAGGGTTAAGAGCAGGAAGTCTCCCCTTTATCCACCAATCAAGTGGGGTTCTCAGGTCCTCTGAGTCCTTTTTGACCTTAAAAGCAGGCCAATGCAGGAACCTATGGAACACACGTGTGCCTTGCTCACAGCAGGGCGCCTGGTCCCTCCTGGAGGCTACACTGGAACCTTTCGGCCGGCTCAGGGCAGGCAGGGGCCCTGAGCCTCCCCACGGGCTCTGGCCTGACCCGCGATGCGGACGGAGCCTGCCTATGGAAAAACCCAGGCAGGAGCCAGGAGCTGGTGCCAGCTATTCTCATCCTGAAGTCCGGTGTCTGCACAAGCTCGTGTCTCCTGGGGCTGCTCCAGCCAGGCCTTCCTCCCCAGGCCCACAGCCCTGAGCGAGGAGGACGCGTCCTCCAGGGATGGAGGGGAGAGAGGGGCTCCGGAGCAGGGCCTGCTCCCTCCTCAGGAACCCTGTCTGCCGCCAGCCCACAAGCACACGACTTCCCCACACTCTCTTCTCGTCTCAATGACGTTGCTGTTGGCAACCTTACACCACATTTAATTCCAAAGGAAGCGGCTCATGTGCCCAAGTCCTTTCTCACCGAACGAGTGCTGTGGCCCCTCCTGAGTTAGCGCAGTGGAGGGAGGCGTCTCCCTGCTCTCTCCCCCACCAATGTTTCCAGGGCTTTGGGTCTGCACGGCTCCCGCGCCCCACTCCAAAGGCAGAGAGTTTTTGGTTCACCGAGCACCCAGTCAGCGCCGCATACTCAGAGACAGCTGCTGTTCCAGCCATCCAGAACCCGACAGGAACTTGGGGCTTGAAAGCACCAACAATGTCCTGCAGCACCTCACAGCGTGGTGCAGAGGCCGGGCTCAGGACACCAGCCTCTCTCTCTCCCTCTCCACCAGGCTCCCTGCCGCAGCCCAAACTGTTTTCCTCCAACACCAGCCTGCTGACTCACACCCCTCACCTTAATTGTTCTGCAAGCTGCTCCTGCCCAGGGCCCTGGAGGACACTGAGGTTAGCCTAATCTGATCAACACTGAATGGGAGGAGGCAGGCTGCCCTCCAGGCCCCGAGCATGGGCAGACTGTGTCTGTGGCCCTGGCATCACAAAGCCATGTGACCAGGTGGCGTGAGGGAGAAACCAGGTGTGTCCTCAGGTGGCCTGGGAGAGGGCCTGCGGTTCCATCTGCTCTGCCTGTACCCGGAACCCAGGAACTGCTCTCACAGCATCCACCGCCCCAGGCTTAATTCTCACTCACTCAGCATCCTCCAGGCACCCACCCTGGCGGGACACACAGAGCCCTCAGAGCCAGTCTCCAACCTGCTTCCAAGTCTGATTTCCTGACCCACCCCAAGACCCATCCTGGTCCCTGCTTCTAGAACGCCCTCGGATTCATCTTTAAGGAGCAGCACAACTGTCTCCTCCTCAATGAAGCCCTCCGTGACTCTCCCCACTGGGCAACAGGTGCCTGTCTCCATGGTGCCCTCACCGCCAGCCCTCAGTGTCCTCCCCGGTGAAAGGTGGGTGAAAATTAGAACACGTTTAAGCTCAAAGAACCAACAGGTGCTTCTAAGACTTGTCAGGACCCACTGGGAAAGCCATGATTCAGGTTGGGGGCATGCTTCTCTCAGCAATCTCAGGCAGTTGTCAAGCATGGAAGCCTACATCCCTCTGCTTAGTCGCCAGATAAGCTCAGTGGCTGCTCTCATGAATTCTTCCATCTCATGACCCTCTCTGGCTTTGCCCACTCTCCTGTCTCTTTGGCCTTCTGGCTGCTCTTCAGTCCAAGCAGGTGTGATGCCATTTCCTTGGCCAGACAACTCCGCCTCACTGTTCAAGGGTCTGGCAAGGCTAGCATTCCTATGAAGTCAAGTGACTGGTGTCCAGTCTCAGTCCTCGCTGCTGGAGGTGTCCCTGTGGTTCTGATTGGTGTCTGAGTCCCTAACCCCAGCCTTGACCCCATGGGAGGGTCTTTATGCATTCACTTTTATTTATTTAAAATACATTTTATTGATTTTTTTACAGAGAGGAAGAGAGGGATAGAGAGTTAGAAACATTGATGAGAGAGAATCATCGATCAGCTGCCTCTTGCACGCCCCCTACTGGGGATGTGCCCGCAACCAAGGAACATGCCCGTGACCAGAATCGAACCCGGGACCTTTCGGTTCCCAGTCCGACACTCCATCCACTAAGCTAAACCAGCTTCGGCTATGCATTCACTTTTAAAACAAATGTCCTAGGCAGTGAATGGCGGGCATCAGAAGCAACATCTGGGGGTGAGAGCGGACCCTCCTGGCTGTGCTGTGTCTGAGGAGCCACAAGCCCCCCTTGACTCCAATGCATCAGGACCTGGGAGGAGATACTGGACTTGTGACCAGCCCTCCTGGGGGAGAGGGTAGGTCTCCAAAGGGAGAGGAATGTGGGGTGTCACTATGGCAGGTCTCCTAGGAGACAACTCCAGGAAGTCATGGCAGGAGTGTCTATGGGAAGGCAGGCCTTGGCTCTTGTTTCTCATAAACTTTTTGTCGCTGGTCCAAAGGGCTTCTCCACTTCACCCCTTCTGACCGCCCGTCCACAAACGCACCACCTCAGGAGCAGCAGGAGGCCACAGGCTTCTCACCTGGGCGTCTCACATGCGCGCCCCTGCCTCTGAGATGGACCCTGACCCCGGCATTGCTGGCCACCGGAATGTGTCCAGACTTCTGTTTCCTGCAATCGGGTCTTCATCATCCTTAGGACTCAAACCACCTGAATGGGCTGAGGGGGACCAAAGGATGTTTGATGGTCAGTAGTTACCAACAGCTTCTGCTCAGCTAGATGGGTATATTCAGGACCCTTCCTTAGTCATTGGGGAAGGAGTTTGGCATGACCTGGGAACTGGGGTTCTAGTCCCATCTACAAGGATGAGGACTGCACTACAGGGAACGCAACAGATTCCCTTCTGCCCGAGAGGCCGCGTCTAAACCTGAGTGACCAAGAGGTCCCAGTGTGGGCACTGGCCACTCGCCTTTTTTTTTTTTAAACCAGGGCTCTCAATTTTTCCTATGGCAGCTACATGGCAGCCATAGGCCACTGCTCAAAGTAATGCATTTAGATGAATAAAAACACACAAGATTACAGAGAAAAAGGATTATACTTAAATACAGTTATCAAAATATTTTGAGATACAGTGTTTCCCCCCCCCCCACCCAATCCTTGCCTAAGGATATATTTATTGGTTTGAGAGAGGGAGAGAGGGAAGGAGGGAGGGAGAGAGAGAGAGAGAGAGAGAGAGAGAGAGAGACATCAATTGAGAAATATCGGTCGGCTGCCTTGTGGCCTGACCGAAGATCAAAACACAATCTAAAGATGAACTCTGACTGGGAATCGAACCCACAACCTTTTGGTGCACAGGATGATGCTCCAAACAATGGATCCACCTGGCCAGGGCAAGATATAGTGTTTTATGGGCTTCTTTACTCACACTCTGAATAGCAAGATCTACTAGCAGGTCTGACAATGAGCTTAACCTCTAAATAGTGATGAGCATAAATGCTATTTAAAGACACTGGCAACTACGGTAAGAGAAAGGGAAGCTCTTGGGAACAAAGGCACTGCTGGTAACACTGGGGCCTGCTGCGTGTGCTGAGGGTCGGAGGAAGTGCTGCTTTAACGTAAAAGCCAGGGGAAACAAGGGTGCGTTTCTTTCCCCATCGCTCTATCCAGGCTAAGAAGGCGGCGTTAAGGTCCATCCAAAGTCAGGAACCACTGCTTTAGTGCCTGCAATGTATCACCCTCTTTTAAAAATACATCTCAAAGAATCCCTCCAATTCCCTTTTAAAAAAATAGGAAAAGAAGAAAGTCTAAACCAACACAAGTTGTTTTCCTCTTCGCAGGAAAAAGCCACTTTCGCAGCCCACTGCCAGGCCTCTGGGCAGGAGGACCCGCTGGCATTCGCCCTGCGCCTTGAAGGGACTTCCAAAACCCCATTTCCCTCCCTCCCCACCCACCCACCCCCCCCCCCCCCCCCCCGTCCAGGCCCCCTTCCTGCCCTTGGCAACAATCCCTTCTCTCCCTCCAGCACTACCCACAGAGGTCTACCGCAGGAGAAATAAAAAGGGGGCTTGTGGGATTGTTCAGCCTTTGAAGTTGAACCATGTATGTTAATGAGCGTGAACAAAGCCTTCATATGTTTCAGGCATGAGCAAACACGCTCTGGCCTCGTTTCACTCACAAGCAGCCACGTCTTATTGGCTTCACCTTGGTGGGATGGCAGGGAGCACGGGAGGCTCCAGCTGCGTGCAGCGCTGTAGGGAGGGTGGTGTGGCCACACGAGACACCCCAGACATCTTGGAGCCACCCATCGTCCCCAGGGCCCCGGTGCTGCTGCTGAAGTGCCAGCACCAAGAATCCCCCCCCCCCCCACACACACACACAAACACACAAACACACCACCCGGTCTGCTCCAGCGCACCAAGCCCAGGCCCAGCCCAGACTACAGAGAGGACCCCCTCCCTCCACAGTGAGCTCCCCAAGGTTGCTTCCCTCCTCAGTTCTCCCTACCGGCCCAGCCTGGGTAAGCCATTCAATAACATCGGGCTGCAGTTTCCTCATCTGTAAAATGGGGGTGATCAGGCCCGACCAGTGCTGTTGCCAGGAAGACTAAGGTGATACGTGTGTCCCTATACCATGGCACCTGCCAGGCAGGCAGTGACCTTTGGTGACGTTCCTGCCTGACCCCGGGGTAAGGCTGTGTTACCCAGTGGGAGTCTGTGCTTTGGAGTCAGACAGACTTGTTTCCAAATCCCAGCTCTGCCGCCGACTAGCTGTGTGAGCTTGGAAAGTCGCTCTGTGCTTCCTTTTATGTAAAGTGGGGCTAGTACCCCCTGGTTGATGTGGGTTTGGTAAGAGTTGAGGAAAAGAGCTTATCCTATACTAGTAGCTCTGAGTACAGATCCGTGCGCCAGTAGCTCACCAGTAGCTCGCTGCCACTCTCCAGTAGCTCTCTGCCTGCTGCCCAGACCTCCTGTAGCTCTCTCCGTTCCCCCAAAACTGTCCCCACCCCCACTCTCCGACTCTCCTCATAGCTTGCTCCCCTGTCCCCTTCTGTATCTCTCCTCTGCCCGCTTGTAGCTCGCTGTCCCACCCTCATGCTGATCCGTGATCCGGTCATTACGCGGTTGGTAGTTATGCTTCATGGTGTAATGATCATTTGCATATTACATCTTTATAATAAAATTGAACAAAAGGCAGAAGGACTGGTTGCTATGATGCACACTGACCATCAGGGGGCAGACGCTCAGTACAGAAGCTGCCCCTGGTGGTCAGTGCGCTCCCACAGGCACAGCGGCAGCACTAAGGATGTTCAACTGCCCGCGGAAGCCTAAGCCATCAGTTGGACATCCCCCTCCCTCCCCTCCGAGGGCTTCCGGACTGCGAGAGGGTGCAGGCCCTGCTGAGGGACCTCTGAGTGCTTGAATCTCGTGCATGGGGCCTCTAATATGAAATAATCACACCGTACCTGGCTCATAGTAGGTGCTCAATGAATATTAGTTCTTTTTCCTTCCTCTCACCCTCTAAATCTTAGCAAGACTGTCACGGGGAGGGGTGCAGCTCTGCCTAGGCAGGCCTTTCTGTTGCAGGGTGTGTGTCTCTCTGGGAAAAGAGGTACCATAGAACATCAAGGGGGAAAATAGGACTCCAGAAGCACAGAAAAAGCAAAAGGGTGCTGGGTGGGAAACTTGTGCCGGTGGGGTTGAGCCTAAGTCCTGTGGCTCGGGGCTTGAGAAATCTGCTGGTCCCTGCCCACAACTAGCCACCCCTTAGGGGACCTGCTGGCCTGAGGCTTGGACCCTCTCCCATTGTCCAGCCAGAATGTGCTCTATCCTGACCCCTTCTTTCCCGAGGTGGTGGGCTCTCTCTGCCTTTTGTACCTGCCCCCGCTTCAGGGAGGCCCTGCATTATGAGACTATGGAAAATGTGGGCCGTTTCCCTGTGGCTATATTTGCCACACCACATCACTGAAAGGTGTTGGTGGCCAGCTTCTTCAGATACGAGCACAGCCACGCACTTAAAATACTCCTCCCCCGTGGCTTAGAATGTCCCTCTTGAGTGACAGAGGGTCTCAATCCTGATCACCAGTGACAGCAAAAGTGGGCGAGAGATTCCACAGCTTCTAACCACCCTCCTCTGACACCCTCTCCCCGTGGCCCCCCGGGGCTCTGCCATCCCTGGGAGGGAACAGCTCCTGTGTTTCTTGGTTTTTCACTGGGTGGATTTTTTTTTGGGGGGGGGGGGTGGTTAATGACTTGCTATAAATAACAGGGACAGAACCGGGTGCTGGGAGGTGCATGATAGCATCTTCAAAACCACCCAGGATTATGGCTATAAACTTTAATGACTTAGTCTCTCAGAAATGTACCTTTTATTGAAAAGGCCAACATTTATATCTGGGATCATACTCCAGTTCTATTTAACATCTATCATAGTTTCAACTTCCCTAAATTCCAGTGTCCTCATCTATAAAGGATTTACCTCTCAGTATTATAAGGATTAGAAAATAAAACAGATAAAAGCAACTGGTATGCAGCCCAACAAATGGTAGGTAGATCAGCGAATTTCAATGGGTGTGCTGCAAGAATTTTAAAAGATGCAATAACTGACTATTTAGTCAGGGGCACTGGGCACTTTTCCCTTAGATTGTCCAAATGACAATAGCCAACATTTGGTATGAATGGCCTGCCTTGAACCATAAATATATAGGTCATATAATTGGTCATGTTGTATCTTATTGGTCATGTTGCATAATAAAACTGTGTCTGACTGCTTAAGTCTTGGTACTAGAAAAAAATATATATATACATATAATTTTTTAAAAAGTCATTTTGAAGCAAAAAAATAGGTAATTACCGTATTTTCCGGCATATAAGATGACCCCCTAATTTTACAGTTAAAACATAGGTTTAGGCCTATATTCGCTGTATAAGACTACCCCCCACTTCCGAGGCAACACCAGTTCTTTTTTTAATAGACCGCCTCTCTGACTCTGGCCAATCTGAGCAGGCTTTTTACTAGAACACAGTGTACATGTACATCCACACTCAACAAATTACTGCTTCCTGCCCTCAAAGGTTCAGGAAATGAGGGTCAGGAAGGAGAATTTACATTTATTGGGCACCTATTAAGTGCCAGGTACCTTTCATACATCGTCACTTATTTCTAAAACATTTGCCTTGGGACAGTCACTAAATCCTCCCCGAACAGCGCAGGAACCAGTGCTCAGAGCAGCGAATGAAGCTGCCCACGGAGCAGAGACTCCAAATCTCACTGCACTGTGCTCCCTGAAACATACCCAGACGTCTCGTTTATTCTCTCTCTCCCAGGAGGTGGAGGGGAAAAATGAATCCGACAGCAGGTCTAGACAGAGCAATGAGATCTGGGCAAACATTTAGGTGACTCAATCCCTATCCATCATTTTACCTACTTTGGGATGGGACCAAAGTAGGCATTTCTGCCTGATTTAGGAGACCAGCTCAGATCTGGAGCATGACTGCAAATTCTGTGAGAGCATTAAACATGTCCTGCTGCATCCCAAACCCTCATCCTGATCTAGTCCCCTTCCCCTGCCCCTGACTTTGACCCCAGAGGAGGAGTGCGAATGACCAAAGCCTCCACTGGCACTGGCCTCTGGCCCTCCTCCCGGGAAGCCCTTTGTACCTCTGGTGGGAATTTAAAAACTACCACTACCACTACCACAAACCCCCACCTGAGCCCTCAGGGGTCTGCAGAGCCTCACAGGAATGTGGAAGGCCTTTGGATTCTTCTAGGAGACCATGGTGGGGCAGGGGTTATAAGGGAGGGATAGAGTGGGATATAGAATCTTAATGGCCAAAATTAAAATAAAATCACATCTTTGGATCTCAGAGATGAATCTTCCTGGTGCAGCCTGTGTACACTAACCCCCGCCAGTTTTTAGCATGTTGGCTAGAGGCTGAGTATAGGTGAGAACTTCTGACTGGCGTTGTCAATGACACCTTAAACACCCTGAGACGGTGACTGCCACCTGCAGAGGCAGCCCCTGGGACCGGTGCTGAGAAAGCACTGCTTTATATAGTGAAATATCATTCAGCTTTAAAAAGGAAGGGGAATCTGACACATGCTACACCATGGTGTGTCCTTGTGCTAAGTAAAATAAGCCAGGCACCAAAAGACAAATACCGTAAGAGTCCATTCACATGAGGTACTGAGAGTAGTCATATTCATTGAGACAGAAAGTAGAGGGGAGCTGCCAGGGGCAAGGAGTGGGGAAGGGAGGCAGTAGAGTTACGGTTTCATGAGTTCAGTATTTCAGTTCTGTAAGATGAAAAGAGATTAACAACAATGGGACTGTACTGTACTTACTACTGAACTATATACTTAAAAGTGGTTGGGGTGGTAAATTTTATGTTATAAATATTTTATCACAACTTTTAAAAATGTTCCCTTAAGAGCATGGCCGACGTGTAGGTTATGGGAGGGAAACCTGGTCAGGTATAATACAAGCACGGTGCCCGGCACCGACCAAGGGCCCGTGAATGGCAGTGATTATCTTCATCCATTACTATTATTGTCATTACTGTGAGCACTTGATCACACCGCAGATGGTTGGTTTGAACTGTTATCCAGGAATTACCCTGGAAATGAGGACGAGGCAGCTTGGAGCTGGGGTGGTTAACTTGGTCGCTTTCTGAGTCATAGTGACCACAGGAGGGAACACTGTGGTCCTTGCTATTGTTTTACAAACAAAACAAAATGGACTTGCAAGCTTTGTGAGTTTTTCAGAATGATGCCCAAGATCAAGGAAGGGCAGGGCCACGGGTCTCACTGCCAAGGCCGCATGCGCTTGCTGCCAGGCCGATCTGGAAGGATTCCCCAGTTCTGAGAGCAGCGGACAGCCACAGACCCCAACAAAATGCTCCTCAGTCCCCGGCTCCTCAGACACCAGACAGGACTTGTGCAGCCGTCAGCCTAATGCGATTTCAAGTTCAATCACTGTCACTCCTCTGGCTGCCTACTGGCACCACACAAACGCCGTGTTCTATTTCTAACGAAAAGGTTCCAGATTCCAAGCCCCGAAGCCAGGCTTTTTGAATGGCATAAAGGACTCAGCAGGATTAAGCAAAACTCCATCCCCACCAATGTACCTGCCATCCAAACCACGTCTTCCTGGCTCTCTCCTCTGGGGGCTGCTGTGCAGAGCCTCGGTGTGCTGTGCATGCGGTACAGGGCACGTTAAAACACTCCGGACGCGCAGGATGTGTTCCTAACTCAGCATGTGTTTCTAACTCCTTGGCTGGGTTTTCAAAGCCCTTCCTGACCTAATCCCTGCCTCTCCCAGCCTCACCTGCTGCCCCCTCAGGCATGCTCCCACCTCTGGGATCCTCAAACGTGTTCTTATTTCCCCATGCTTCCTTGACTTGGAACAAAAAAACCTCTTCTGCAAGGAATACTTTCCCTCCTCACAATCGAGAATTCCTAGACATCATTCAAGATACGGCTTAATTGCCACCTCTTCCAGGAAGCCTGCCAAGACAGGGTGGGTTTACATGCAAGGGAACATGTGATCCTTCCAGCAGAAGACATGAACTCCTGGGTCGGGGACACGGGACTTGACAGCACAGAAGTAGCAGGAGCCTTGTGTTTTCAACCGTTCCCCTGCTCCCAGCTCCATCGTGGGGGCCCAGGTGGGTGCCGTGCCGGCAGTGGGGGTGCATCACAGCTGAGGAATGAATGTCAAGCTTAGAGAAGCCGGGTTGTTTACAGTGGACTGCAGGCAGGGAAGGGATCTATCTCCACCTCCCTTCCAAGGCTGCTTGATGTGTGATAGTCTGGAACAAAAGGGCAAGGAACGCCTCTGCATATAAAATGAGCAGAAACGCCAGGGACCTGAAGGATTGTCTCCCGACAAGTCTTCCCTGGCCACCGGATCATGCCCCCGCCACACCTGGACAGCCTCTGCCTAAGGAATCACATTGGAATGGTCTGGTTTTGGGTGCACTACTAGCCTGGGTGCTCTCTGATGTCAGGGACTGTCTCTTACATTCATCTGCCATTCATGCAGGAAGTGCTCAATGGATGTGCAAATCAACGCATGCGTGGAGTAATTAATCCTGGGAATTTTGACAGCCATGGTTTGTGGTAATCGAATGATAACAATGACACTGACTGCTTACTCCTGCATCCTAGGTGCTGTGTAGTGCTTTTCACCTGGACTATTTTACTTTCTCCTCATGACAACACTGTATGGAAGATACTTTTTTTTTTAACCCCACTGTACATATGAGGAAAGGAGGGTCTTAGAACAGTTAAGTCACATACATGGCTCATGAATATTGAGCTGCACCTTGATCTTACCTGCGTGTAAACTTAGCCACCCTGCTGAGTGCTTCTCCGACCAGGAGGGATCTAAGCATGTGTGGGGGTGTTTGTGGAGGCCAGGGGAGAAGGAAGGAGAAAGTCTGTCTTTTGTGTTTATAGGGATGGAGGCAGGAGCCTGCATGTCATCGTCACCTACTCCTGGTGTGACTCACAGCCCATCAGCCGCCTCACATGCACACAGGAACTTCACACCTTTCTAATCTGCCCCACAAGAGACAGATGGCGTTCGGTCTTGGGAACAGCCTGGAATGCCAAACTGCCTTTTCACCATGGAAAAGGGAGGAGGGGGTGAGAAGAATCTGTGGAGAATTCTATGTTTGCTGCAACTTAGGATTCTCCAACAGCTATTCCCCCTGGCCTTACTAATAATCACAGTAATAGAAACAAAAAGAAGATATAAAGAATCACCCACTGTAACACCCCCGATAGGGGAGGGTTGGTGAAATAGTCTCAAAATTTTTTGTTAAGTGTAAAATTACTGTCTGGCTGGCATAGCTCAATGGTTGAGTGTCGACCTATGAACCAGTAGATCATGGTCAGGGCACATGCCCAGGTTTTGGGCTCAATCCCCAGTGTGGGATGTGCAGGAGGCAGCTGATCGATGATTCTCTCTCATCACTGATGTTTCTATCTCTCCCTTTCCTTCCTCTCTAAATGAAGTAAAACTATATATTTTTAAAAAGAGTGAAATTACTGTAATCTTTCTAGAGGAAAATTTGGTAGCATCTCTAAAATTTAGCCTTTGACTCAGCAATTTAATTTCCAGGATCAGCACAAAAGAAATACTTACAAAATTGTTCAAAATGACAAATAGATAGGTAGATAGATAGATGTTTATAGAAAAACTGTAAATAATTCACAAGCTCTTTTTAAAACATTAAAAAAGTATAGACATCTATCAAGGAAAAGCCTCTGCAAATTTCAATTCCTTTAGATAAATCTGCTATTTATGATTTAGTGTATATTTTGCCAAACTTTTTATGCAAACTTTTTTCTAAAAATGAAATATTTTTATATACTGTATATGTAAGGTATATTTTACTTAGTATAGTATAGGTACTGCTTAGCAATTGCATTTTTTCACTTAACATTTTTAAGACATCCTATTATTACCAACTTAAATGAAACTCATTTATTAACTTCACAATATTTTTATTTGGATGTGGAATTATGCATAGTTAATGAATTCCTTCTTTTTTAATATATGTATTTTTTTTTATTGATTTCTGAGAGGAAGGGAGAGGGAGAAAGTGATAAAAACATCAATGATGAGAGAGAATCATTGATGGGCTGCCTCTTCCTACTGAGGCTTGATTCCACATCCCAGGAATCAAACCCTGACCTGGTTCATGGGTCAATACTCAACCACTGGGCCATGCTTGCAGGGGATGAATTCCTTCTTGAAGAAGATTTAGTTGAGGAGAGTACACTTTAATAGAGCCAGGTTATAGCTCAAAAGAAATGCCTACATCTACTTATTACTTGGAGATTGCTTATTCATATCTCAGAATAATCCAGAGCTCTTTAATTTTTCCTATAAGTTTTTTCCTACTAGATTTGGCACGAGGGCCTTATACTTGGCCAGATATCACAAAGTCAAATATCCTATTTAATAAAGAGGTAATATGCAAATTGACTGTCATACCATCACAAAGATGGAGACATACATTGCCACAAGATGGCAGTGCCCAGTCCCTCAGCCTTGTTGGAGTTCCCCAGTCCTTTCAGCCCCACTTGGGCTGGGGGGGGGGGGGGTGGCAGACACATAGTGTGGTCAAACCCGCCCTCAGGCAGGTCCAGCCGCTCCTTGCACCTGTTGCCAGAGTCCCACAGTCCTTTCAGCCCAGCAGGGGCGGGACAGGGGGCATGCAGCAGGTGCATGGTGTGGCTGGACCCCACCCTCAGTCCCCCAGCTGCCCAGGGCTGGCCCAAGGCACAGGCAAGCCTCGGATGTCAGCTATCTAGCCGCACAGGGCTGCCCAAGGCTCAGGTAATCAGGGCCGGCTGAGGCTTGCGCTGCTGGCACTGGCAGTAGCACAGGTGTGATGGGGACATTGCCTTCCCCTGATCACTGGGTCACTTCCCGCCCCTGAGGGCTCCTGGACTGTGAGAGGGGGCAGGCCAGGCTGAGGGATCTCCC
This sequence comes from Pipistrellus hanaki, assembly GCF_964339955.1. Taxonomy (NCBI): domain Eukaryota; kingdom Metazoa; phylum Chordata; class Mammalia; order Chiroptera; family Vespertilionidae; genus Pipistrellus; species Pipistrellus hanaki. The sequence goes on from NC_140511.1 coordinate 49,955,745, forward strand.
CCCTCCAGTTCATGAATTTTTATGAACCGGGCCTCTAGTTCAACATAAGACTACACCATCACTCTCATTACTCTTAGAACCACAAGTCTGTTGTTCTCTATAGAAACCAGCATACACCCTGCCAACCTGAGGCCCATCCTGGCATTTGTCAGCACCTGTTCTCTTGTCACTCATCAGGTCCATTCTTTCTTCTGTTTGTATCCCTAGCACCCAAACAAGGACAGCAGGTGAGTCAACCCTGTGGCTAGGAACACGGAGCTTCAGGTGAAGGGCAATACCCCGAGGGGGAGGCAGGGCTCTAGAGAGCATAGCCCAAGGCTTCGAACATCAGTGGAAGGAGCCTGTGAGTCCTTAACCGTACCCTCAGCTGCTATGTCCATCCATTCTTTTGGCATAGGTTGCTGGGAACCAGGGGAGAAACCAATTAGAACCCAGTTTTAAATACTTTTCAACACTAATGAGCCCTACACAAAGAGCTTTTATAAACGTTGCCTAACTACATTCTCACTCAATTTTGGGAACCAGGAATGACTAGCCCCCCTTTCATAAATGAAGAAGCAGACTCATAATGGACAGAGCTTGCAAGGGTCGGGGCAGGGTTTGACTGATTTTCTCTAATAGGCCCAGGCTTCCCCGATAGCATTTCTATTAAAGCCTCAATGACTCATCCTCACGGCACCCTCCCTCTGCCACTCCATTAAGTTGATAACAACAACTCCAGCTTTAGAAATCAGGGCATAGAAACAAACAAAGCCAGCACCCCACCTGGCTGGGGGTGGCTGGGAGCGTGGAAGAACCTGAGGTCTCGCAGAGGAGGCTGTCGTTCAACACCCTTGCTGCTCCCACACTCCTGTTGGGTGTCCCTGGACTCTGAGGGGACAGGATGCGGCTACGACTGTTCATGGGAAGCCAGCAAACAAGTCCTGAGACGTTCAGCCACCGTTTCCCTCCCACTCCTCCCAATCGTCAGCACAAATAACAGCCCGCTTCCTCGCAGCAGACAAGACATTTGGTTCACACTTGCATAGAATTCCATTGTCACTGTCCACTGTGCACCGGGTGGAGTCAGAAAGGCACTGTAACCCCCATCATGCTGTGGGACAAGGACGTCTGGGGGTGGGGGGAGAGGGGTCACTGAAATTGCTACTCTCTACATGATTTTGGTAGTGAAATTTGTCTCCCTGGGGCCTTGAAAGTCTTGACCAAGATCTGGGAGTTGGTTGTACTAGAATGGAACCCATTGGTTCAAAGGAGGTATGTTCAGCTGGAAAAACAAGGGCACCTCCTGCTCTATATCATATTCTAACGCAAACACAGAAAAGACAACACACGTGAGCGGCGTGCTAAGCTCTGTAGCCATGAGCTGTGTTTTAATGAGAGGACACGTCCCTTCAACATGGTGCCTTGGCTAATTGGACCGGATTCTTCATCTCTGGGGACACGGGGCTATAAATAAAAGCTCCCCATGGATGCATAATGGCCTGTCCGCTCTCCAGCTTGCTCTCCTCCTCACCTCACCCTGCACGAAAGTGGCACCACATCAGTCAGCTGTCCGCTGGCCCATGAAGGCGAGGGCCCGGCACAAAAGCCCCACAGAACCATGTCGGGCCACATCGCCATCGCCAGTGCGCTCAGGTGAAATAACAAGCCGCATGTCCTTTCCCCCTCTCTCGTCTGAATGTAAAAACAGACCAATACCCTGCACACACTGTGCTGAGTTTCCTAGACAGGCATATAGTATGACTGTCTGTAACTTTCCATGGGCCTCCTCGGGTTACCATACATATTCACACACATACCAGCATTTGAAGAAAGAAAGATGGGGGGGCGGGGAGGAAAGGGGGTTTGCTTGGTGATTATTTTTAATTGAATTCATCTGGGAATTTTAAATGCTGGAAATGTAGCTCCTCTTTGCAGTAACTGAAGGTTGGGACAGCATATGATTTTTGTCCCTTTGAAAGGCAAGTCTCCCTTTTCCATCGAAGAGGAAGTTTCTTCAGTGTGTAATGCATTTCAGGGCCAACTGTATAAATCATTAAGTTATAAAACGATGGCGTAGGTCAGTGGCGATAATATCCACTGTCCCTCCACACTCCTTTGAAGGCAGTCTCGTGTTTACAGCTTCCTCCTCGAGGCAGGATCTTCATGTCTCTGCAACGTTGATGCTGAGCCCCTGCTCGGTTGTGTTAGGACCACGGGGACCCAGGAACCAGAGAGCAGCTGAATGGGAGAATGCCGTGGGCATCTGGAACTAGATCTTGCTTCTCTGACTTTCAGCAAGCCACTCTGGCAATGAATGAGGCTCTGTGATACAGATGTCACTGTGTCTGAACAGGACATCCTGGTCACAGGCGGCTTGCAAAGTCTCCAGTCTGTTCTCTGAAGACCCGTGGGGTTCTCCAGAAACTGGCCAGTCAAGCATCAGCTGCCCAGGTCTCTCTTCTGGCCAAATTGGAATTTATTCTTGTAGAGAAAGTCAGTGAGTTAATATGCCAAGGGCCTGAGCCCAATCCTAGAAACACTTGATGAGTTGCTACCTTCTGGGTTTTGGGGATCTATCTCTCCCTGCCAACCTCCTGTGCCCTCCGGACCACAGGGGCTCCCTCACGCACGGCACGAGGGTGCTGCACAAATGTCGGCATCGCTCGGTGACACAGGAGACGGCATACAAAGGTGCGGAGAGTCTGGGCCCCCCAACTGAGCCTGAAGTAAGGACACATGGATGCACAAAGCCATGCACACTTGGGAAAGCTAGCACAAACTCACTGGGTCAGCACACACGTGCAGGCTCTCTACCCAAGCACTCTCTCCATCTTTGAGATCTTGTCTCTCACCTGCTCACCGTGATCAAAGCCTCGGTTCCCCCACCACAGGGCTCAAAACGTGACATAGTCATCTCCCTTGGGGGACACAGGGGAGAGCATGGGAGGGATCTGAAAGTTGCAGGCCACAGGGCACCTGGGCCTCCAGCAGGTGCGGATGCGCTCATAGCTGGGGCGGCTCCCCTCTGGGGTCTGGGGAGCTCCCTGGAGCCAACCTCTATCATTGTGCAATCACATGTGCCTTTTTTTATTTTTTCAACTTAAGGACGATGCTCTTTTTTTCTAATTCACAGCCCCGTGAGTTCTGTTTCCCTGCCCCTTCCATTCCATGGCTTCTGCACAGGCCCTCCTTCCCTCCCAGGTCCCCCGACAGAGACTTAAATCTGGAATATCTTAAAGCTTTTCCCGCCACACCCTACAGCTGTTTGTTTTTGTTTGGCTTCCCTCTCTCTCTTCCCAACTTTGAAAACTGGACTTTCTTCCCTCCTGACCTCAGTGCATCCTGTCTTATTTCTAAGACTTCTGTCCTCTCGGAGTCGGGAGAGCTGGTGACAATCACTGCCTCGCTTGAAGCTGGGGAAATCGAGGTGACCCAGCCTGTAAGTGACAAAGTCATGCTTCTAAGCTTCACCGCCAGAGTTCCTTTCATTTCACCACAGAGCTTGCCCCCACCTCAATCCCCAGGTCCCTTGAATGGTGGGTCACTGGACCCCTCTCCCCACCCCCACCCCCACACTTAGCCTGCAGTATGTGTTTGAACTCTGTGCCAAAATCAAGCAAAAAAGAGCCCATCAACACTAACCATGTCAACACCACCTCCCTAACTATCATGAATACACCAGTTCTCTCCTGGGGATAAGGCCAAAAGAGGCAGGGAAAATCCTTGATCTCCCCCCCCCCCCCCCCTCCGAAGGCCAAGAATGCACCAAAGGGGAAATCTCATAGTCCAGAAGTGTGCACAGGGCACTTGGGGACAGAGAGGCTGGTCCTTGCGGTCTCCACAAAGGGGGCATACTTTTACTGTGGCCCATGTCTCCAGGCAGATGCCTTGTCCCTGCCTCATCAGGGATCTGCATCTTGAGCTAGCCACTTCTCTGAGAAGATAGCTGCAGGTGAGACACCGCTGGCCTGGGAGTCTGGAGACCAGTGACTCCCATTGGTCTTCCTTTTGTGAAATGATGCCCCTTCCAAATGTAGGACTCTATAATTCTATTAAAAATGCCGTTGGACTAAACAACAGGCACCTCAGTAGCAGGCTTATCACGCTGGGTCAGAGCATGAAGCCTGGAGTGTGAGGACACCCTTTTCCCGTTAGGCCACTGGGTTCCACTAAGGTTTTCTTGCTCTCAGCTCCCTGGTCAGGGCTGACATTATACAAGGCAGGGGCCAGGCCACAGGCTTTAGGGCATTCCACGCTCAATGCCCCAGGTCTTATGAATCCCCCAGGTCTCTGATCAATGCACCCTTATTCCCCTTGTAAGGCTGCGACGGAGCCATCAAATGACAACTGAATCTAATCTCTGTTATTTCTGATGCAAAGTTGCAGGAATGTAGAGCCTGTTACCAGAATGCATAGGTTTGATCTTGGCCAAGATGAGGCAGGAAAAGTGCCTGCAAGTCAGCTCCCTTCTGCCCAGGCTCTGAAGCCTCGGTCACCTTTGGCAGGTACACCAAGATGCGTGTGCCTTGGGGTGTGAGCGCAGGGGAGACGACAACTCACGTGATTCCTTCTGCCTCCATCCTCTCCCACAGACGTGATCACTGTCTCTGAAAAGACCGTTTGTACCGTCTGGTTGGTGGTGATCTACAATAGAACAGGCACAGTGAGTGTGAAATAGAAGGAACTCTGGGCAAGTTCCACAACTTCTTTTCTTTCTATTTTCTGAAGTGGGGCATCCAGCCAAGCAGACAGACTGCCCCTCCTTCTTTCCTTCCCTCCAGATGAGCAGCCTCTCCTCTGAGCAGTGACCATCAGTGTCTCAGATTCCGCCTCCCAGGGCTGCTGTGTGGAGGGATGAGGTGGTCTGTGAAAGCACTCAGCACAGGGCCTGTCACCCAGCACAAACTCAGCATTCGCTATTTGTATAGTTCTTGGGGCTCATCACTTGAAACTCAAGGTAGACTTTCTTTTCAAGGGCTACAGGTCTGGGTGTCTAATCAAACGTCTTTCATGAGAAGCAAGCAGGTTTTAGCTATAGTTGCCCTGCTCCTGATTCAGGTGAACTGTCTTTATTTTACCGAGAAGTACTTAAGCCCAGCTGGTATGGCTCAGTGGTTGAGCATTGACCTATGAACCAGGAGGTCAAGGTTCGATTCCTGGTCAGAGCACATGCTGGGTTGCAGGTTTGATACCCAGTGTGGGTTGTGTCAGAGGCAGCCAGTCAATGATTCTCTCCCATCATTGATGTTTCTATCTCTCTCTCCCTTTCCCTTCCTCTCTAAAATCTTCATTGAGCTAAGTTTAAGTGATATATATATATATATATATATATATATATATATATATATATATATGTGTAAAATCAATGAAGAACACACTCAGGTCAAAGAAAGGCACCCAGGATCAGTGGGATGCCTCTCAGATCAAGATGGTGGTGGTAAATCAATAAATCCCACATTCAGATCAACGCAGGCAGCACTCAGATCAACTGAATTGGAATCTCTGGAGATGGGCCTTATGCATCACTAGTTCATAAAGCTCCCATGTGTTTTACAAATGTGTTTTAGGAATCACCATGTGCAGCCATGTGTGAGACTGAGATCAAAGCTCTGAAGAGCTCTAAAAACTACCCAGTATCAGTGATATCAAACCTCTGAGGATTGGGCTGGGGTTGTGACAGGCTCCAGGTAGTCCTGATGCACTACCTAAGAATTTAAAACTAGTAGTATATACCTTGCCCTACAGAGGATTATAGTAAACTAGAGGCCTGGTGCACAAATTTGTGCACAGGTGGGGTCCCTCGGCCTGGCCAGTGATCAGGGCCCATATGGGCCACAGGAGGTTGGCTGGCGAAGAAAGAGGCTGTGGGGGTTGGTCAGCTGCAGGAGGTTGGCTGTTGGGAGTGCACTGGCCACCAGGGGGCAACTCCTGCATTGAGTGTCTGCCCCCTGATGGTCAATGCACATCAGAGTGACTGGTTGACTGGTTGTTCAGTCAATCAGTTGCTTAGGCTTTTATATAGAGAGAGAGTAGGGGAAAAGATGACATGTGTGAAACTATTGAGAAGTAAAAAAAAGTCCATGTTTGAGTACCAAAAAAATGAATAAGAGGCAAGGAATGAAAAGAAAATTAAGTACTAAATATTTAATAAGCAAAAATAATTTGTATTTTTGGCTTATGTATCAAATATGTAAAGAAAACCTTAGTGCTCGGATGGGACTGGGCGCTAGAGAAAGGAGAAGGCTCTGGCCAGGACTGCCCATACCTTGTGAATTTCTCGGTGCACATGGATGGTGGTATTGCCAACCTTGGTTTCCGTGTTGGTCTCATTATGGTAGCTGGGAGGTAAGTTTGCCAGGTTCACTTCTGACGACGTTTTAGCAGCAGCTTCTTCTGCCTCCATCTATTAAATAAATGGATTAAATGAGCAATTTCCCCCCCTCTAGAGACAAGTCAGAGTCGATTAGGGAAAAAGATCCATGGAGATGCAGAGTAACAGCATAGAAAACAGACAATAATATGTACATGCTGATATTTCTATTTCATTAATGTGGTCAGGGAGGGTCAGGACATCTAAATAATTTAAAGGCATTCTGATAGTTAATGATATTGTAATAACTATGCCTCGTGCCAGGTGGGTACTGGGAATACCAAGGGGGTCACTCTGTAAAGTATCTGATTGTCTAACCACTATGCTGTACACCTGAAACTAACACAAAATAGACTTGGCTGTAAACTGTAATTGAAAGAAACTTTTTTAAAGAAAAACAAACCACTTCTCTTTTTCTCTTTGCAATTACAAATAATGGTAATAATGATAGGTATCTTTAGTTATAGCCATAAACCTCACAACCTCCCCTTGAGGTGGGTGTTATGTTCCCGTTTTATAAGTGGGGCAGCTGAGGCTCGGGGAGACTAGATAACTTCCCAGGACTCTATGTGAAGGGCAGAGCTGGGATCTGAGCATGTTCCCATTGAACAGTGTTAGCCCCTGTACAAAAGCTGCTGGTGCCCTGCCCATCTCCCCATGGCCCAAACCAGAGGCCACCTGAGAGAGAACCATTGATAGGCTGCCTCCTGCATGACCGCTACTGGAGATGAAGCCCACAACCTGCGCATGTGCCCTAGACCGGAATCAAACTCGGAACCCTTCAGTCTGAAAGCCATCGCTCTATCCACTGAGCCAAAGCGGCTAGGGCAGCTTTCTCCCTCTCTCTCTCTCTCTCTCTCTCTCTCTCTCTCTCTCTCTCTCTCCCTCCCTCCCTCTTTCCCTCTCTCTCTCAAATAGATTTTTAAAATATATATTTTATTGATGTTTTTCATAAAGGAAGGGAGAAGATAGAGAGCTAGAAACATCATCGAGAGAGAAACATCGACCAGCTGCCTCCTGCACACCCCCTACTGGGGATGTGCTCGCAACCAATGTACATGCCCTTGACTGGAATCGAACCCAGGACCTTTCAGTCCGCAGACCTATGCTCTATCCACTGAGCCAAACCAGTTTTGGCCAGCTTTCTCTCTTTTTTTTTTTTTTTTTTTTTGTAAAATAAGGGATGATGCTCCTCTGCTGAGCAGATGTAAGAATTAGGATCACAAAATCCAAGTGCCTGGTCTGGTATTTGCCATCAAGCAAAAGGATAATACATAGCTACTTTCACAATACTGCCCTTTAGGAACGCAGTTTTAGAAGCTTTCCAGGGAATGTTTGGGTAGAAATGGAGAGAGCAGGTATCTCTCGTGTGTTTGAAGAGTTTGCTAACAAATGGAGAAGAATGGAATGAAGACAGGAAACGGGCCTTGGCTGGTGTGTTAAGTGGTTAGAGTGTCGGCCCGTGCACTGAAAGGTCTTCAGTTTGATCTCCATCAAGGGCAGGCACCTGAGTTGCAGGTTGATACACAGTCTCTGTCAGGGCCTGTGCAGGAGGCAACCAATGGATGTGCCTCACATCAATGTTTCTCTCTCTCTCCCCCTCCCTCAGTTACACTCTCTCCAAAGAATCATTGGGAAAAATATCCTCGGGGGAGGATTAACAACAACAAAAGATAGGAGACAGAATGGGGAAAAAAAAAAAAAAAGGATTTCATTTTTTTTGTAAGAGAGAGAGGCTGGCATGTTTAGTGATAGAAAAGATAGAGCTTGCAAAGTGTAGGAGACTACAGATGCTACAGAGGCGATTCCCCACAAGGAGACGGAATGTTTTCATATTTTTAAAATTCTCATGGGAATCTGAATCCACCAGCTTGGTTTTCAAATAATTGACAAGTTACCAAGTCTAGAGTTTGCTTTGGGCTGAGCAGATAGTCTTTTCATAAAACCGCCCTCTCCACCAGTGGTTATTTCAACAGAATGAGCTAACAGTTCTTTAAGGGCACCACAAACTAAAAGTACAGTTTACAATGGAAATTTCAACCACAACTATTACGGCCACGAGCAAGGAAAACTTAGGCCTGAAGCAATCGGGCTTGTTTCACAGAGGAGGAATGTGAACGTTATTTAGAATGGCATTTATGGTTGGTGGAATCTGCATGTCTGCTGAAAGGGTACCGGAGGAAAAGCTGGAGAGGGAAATCCAGGTTTGGTATTGGGTCCTTCCCAGGAACATTCTAAAATATGCCAGTTATAGATGAGGCAATGAGAGTGTGGGGGCAGGGAGTGGGGTAGTTTTATCCTCAAAATACATGTATCAGTAATATATAGAATAATAGGACAGAAAAATAGGAACAGCCTGACTTAACCCATTTGAAGATTTGACTCTCCCAATGATGATATGAAGGGTAGAGTTAGCTTCATCTCTCCTCTCCCCCCCACTTGGAGAAATCAACAGCTTGAGTCAGCTGGAGTATTTAAAATGGCAGGAAGTTCTCAGCAGATTCATGATGCAACTACGTAAACAGTTAATACATCTGGCCCAGTCCTTTGGGTTCTTACCCTGGACAACAAGTAAACAGCAACTGTTCTGTGTTTATGTGATTTAAGGGACCTTTGGGCAGTCTCTTTAAATATCAGTTAACATCAATAGCCACAATCTATTGAGAATCTATTATATATTGGCCATGGTGGTTCTTTATTTTTATTCATACTAGTACTATTAATATGATTATAACAAAAGCCATTCTTTATTGATAATGAACAAACTTCCTTAATCCTTACAACAACCTCATCAGGACTGACACATTATACCAATTATACCTTTTTAAAAAAATATATTTTTATTGATTTCAGAGAAGGAGGAAGAGAGAGATAGAAACATCAATGATGAGAGAGAATCATTGATTGGCTGCCTCCTGCACACCCCCTCCTGGGCATTGAGCCCGTAACCAAGAAATATGCTCTGACTGGGAATCTAACCAGACCTCCTGGTTCATAGATCAATACTCAATCACTGAGCCACACTGGCCAGGCCAATTATACTTAAAGCCATTTTATAGGGTTAGATAACTTCCTTTACTGCATCCTCTCATTTAAGTCTCTCCTTTATCCTAAGAGGGGCATTTCCCCCATTAGAACCTGGATGCCATCACTAGGAAGTGGCAGAGCTAGAGTCGAGTAAAGGAAGGTTGGTCCCCACAGCCTGTTCTCCTGACACCAGGTGTTCAACCTCTCTCTCAACCTGACCCCACAGCTAGTGAGGACACCCTTTAGGGAACAACCATTGAGTCGGGTAACAGTGGCAGCCAATGTCTCTCCTGGTGGCAAACTTCAGTTAGCCCATTTGCACAAGTCAAACAGAGCCACGTCCAGAGGGAGGAAGCTGGCATGCAGGCAGCATCAACGTGGACAATCTCCATAGAGTGGATCCTGCTGGTCCCACTGGGACCCAGACTGCTCTGATCAATGAAGAGCCTGAAGACACCCAGTTGCTCCCCCATTTCCTCAGGAGCTACCATCAGAGGACACACATGCATGGACAGGTTCACAATGAAAGACCTAGTCAGTTTCACTGAGGATCCATGTGCAGGAGGGAAAGTTCTAGAACCCAGAGAAGGAAACCAGAAGGATCACAAGCTTGATTTAATTAGAAGGTGCAGCCTTGGGGGACAGTGGGGCCTAAATGACTCCCCTCCCTCTTTCATTGTTCCATGCCATGATTCTTGTGCTTTCACAGGAAACAGAAGGTCCATGAGTTTAGGAATATGCCGTGAATGTTCAGGTACTGATGCCTGTGCAACTGCCCCCCAATCCAGTGTCCCCCTCCCTGAAAACTCCAGGCTGACTGTTATGGAAGGAAGGGGATAGATCCCCTCACTGCACAGGGCTTCTGGGAGAAAGCATCTTCTGATGGATCAGAGCCAGCACCGGAGGCTTTGCCCAAATGGGTGTGAAGACATCTGACCCATCAGCCTGGACATCCAGTCTGTTGCTAATTCCTTCTCTCCAAAGACACCGAAGCCAGAGCTGGGCCGGACAGCAGTGACTGTGCCACCCACCCCAGGAACCAGGGATCGCTCCCCACACCTGTGAAGGGACAGTTGGACCAGCTGCACTTCCTGGCCTGGCAGCCCTGGCAATACCGTGTCCCCACCACAGAGGATGCCATCATAGTGTCTGGACCTGGGAGGGGACAGAAGGAAGAAGCCAGGCAGTTTTGCCTAGGTACTTGATATCTGACACTAACAACTGCTACATGTTATATGCCAGGTGCCCACACAGGTCCTGGCATTTAATTACCACAGGACACTGAGGTACAGAATATTAAGGGATTTGTCCAATGTCACCCTGCTCGTGAGAGGCAGGAGAGGACCTGGAGCCCAGGACTGACTCCAAAACACGCTTGGTGAGGGGGGGGGGGGGGGAGGGGAGTTACTTCTCCCATTCCCTCTCGTCCTCCTCCCACCACCCTCTGGTAAGTCGCACTGCTGGGCTCAGGATTCCATTCCCCTTCTCTGACCCCATGGCATTGGGGGAAGCCCAGACAGGCGACTAGCAAAGCTCAGGCTCTAGGTCCCCACAAGGCACCCTCGCTGTGTCTCACAAGCTCAAAGCCAATGGACAAGCCAGAACCTGAGCTGCCTGCAGCTTCCTCGGCCTCTCAGCAAAAGCGCGACGACGCTGGAATACCGGGGGCCTGGCAAGCTCCCGGTTACAACAAGGGGAGGGGCAGCCCACCGACAGGTGGGTGGGTCCAGCCGGAGGCTCCCTGGCACAGGCTCAGATTCCATCTTCTGGCAGAAAGGCGGACAAGGTGGGAGTTGGGATCACCCTGGGCTGCCTCCAGATTACTCCGAATCTGCCGCCGGCCCTTCCCAGCCCCTCGGCGGACCCTGGCTAGCTCTCCGAGCCTGCTTCCTCCCGCCACCCAGTCTCCCCAGTCCCGAGCCCTGCGCTTCCCAGGGCCCCGGGACGCACCCACCTCCTCCACCGCGCTGCGCAGTTTGTGCTGCGTGTCCTCCATCAGCTCCTCCACCTCGCGGAACATCTCGTTGAGGGTGGCCTCCTCCTGCGGGTAGCTGAGAGCCGGGCCGGGCTCATCCGGAGCCGAAGTCGCAGTGGGAGCCGGCAAGGGGGCTGCGGGGATCGCTGCCAGCAGCAGCAGGCACAGCAGGGTGCCCCAGGGCCGCTCCATCTCCACTCTGCGCCCGCCGCCCGCCTGTGCGTCAAGGAACCGCTGTCAGAGCGCGCCCACCCCTCGCCAGCCTCCCCGCCCCGCCCCTCAGCCCCCGGCTCTGCGTCCCGGCCCGCCCCGGGGCTTCTGTTCCCCGCCCCCTTCACCCCCCCACCCCCCAGGAACGAAACCGAGTCCCCCCGGGACGCAGCTCCCTCGGAACCAGACGCAAACCCCGCATCCAGCCCTGCGCCCCAGCGCCCCAACGCCCCAGCGCGCCGATCCCCTCAGTGTTCCCTCCTCCATGCTCACGCACAGGCTGCGCTCGGCCCCCTCCCCGAGCATCAGAACTCGGGGCCCCAGGCTAACAGCCCCCAGCTCACTCCCCCCGTCCCCCCCACCTAGCTCCTGGGTTCCGCGGGCTCGAGCCCTGCCCTCTCCGGATCAAGTCAGAGCGCGCAGCTCTACTGCGGACACCGCAACCCTACTACCCCAGTCCCATGTAGGTGGTAATAGCGCAACTCCCTTCTGGGTCGAACCCGAGACCAGCGCCCGGCCCCTCTCCCACCCAGGCGAGCCAAGCAAAGCCATCCCCATCCCCATCCCCGCCGCTGCCCCGCACCCACCCGACTGGACGGAGCTGTGCCCGGGATTGGACCTGCCGGGCCTCGCCGAGGCCGCCGCGGGGCTGCGGGAGCGGGAGCGGCGCGGGGGGCGGGCCGGGGGCTGGAGCGCTGGGGATGCCGCAGCGCTGGTACCGGGGAGCCCCCGCGCCCCGCCCGCCCGCCAGGCCCCGCCCCCGGGGAGGGGCCGCGCCCCGCGCGTCGCCATTGGCCAGCGAGGCGCTGGCCACCTCTCCCCGCCCCTGGCGGCCTCCTCTGCCTCCTCTACCTCCATGGTCCAAGCCATAGGAAGCCATCGCCTTCCCTGAATCCCAGAGGCCCGGGGCATCCCAGGTCATTGTCATCTCTGGTTTGATTCTTTTTATTTTATATATATAATTTGATTTTTTACAGAGAAGAAGAGAGAGGGATAGAGAGTTAGAAACATCAGTGAGAGAGAATCATCGACCAGTCGCCTCCTGCACACCCCTTATTAGGGATGTGCCCGCAACCAAGGTACATGTCCTTGATCAGAATGGAACCTGGGACCTCTCAGTCCGCAGGCCGATGCTCCATCCACTGAGCCAAACCGGTTTCAGCTCCTGCTTGGTTCTTGCAAAACAGCGTCCTGAAGGGGGCACCACGGGGAAGAGGTTGTTCCTGTGTCCCACCTGGCCCTCCCCTCCAAGCCATCCTCCTCCACTCAGCATGTAGCCCTCAGCTTGGCGTTCAAGGCCCATCAAAGGCGGGCCTTTATCAGTCTGCCCTGGTTGATCCCCTACTCCAGCCAAGAAAGCCCACCGGTAGCTCCGGGGATAGGTTAGGGGAGTGTTCGCAGGCCTGTTGCGGCGGATGGCACAGTGGTTAATACCAATCAGCCGCAGCCAGGCTGCCCCGTGAACCCCAGCTCTGCTCCCTAAGACCTCCTCTCTCTGGCCAAGGTACCAGTCTGTCTGTGCTCTGGTGCGCGCCAATGAAAGATGGAGGTTACATCTGTAAGTGTTAACTTACATGGTTACCAAGCATGATGCGTGTGGGAATTGTGCGGCCGCTGTGGGTGGTGTGTTCGCTGTCATCATGGGAACAGAACTGACTTATTCACAGCAAGCAGTCTCCCCAGGACCTAGGACAGGTGGCAATCCCATTTTTTCTTTTTTCTTTTTTAAAATTACATGAGTGCCTAGAACAGGGATTACTCACACTTTTCTTTTTTTCTTTCTTTTTTTAAAAAAATATATTTTATTGATTTTTTACAGAGAGGAAGGGAGAGAGATTGAAAGCTAGAAATGTCGATGAGAGAGAAACATTGATCAGCTGCCTCTTGCACACCCCCTACCGGGGATGTGCCCGAAACCAATGTACATGCCCTTGACTGGAATCGAACCTGGGACCTTTCAGTCCGCAGACCGATGCTCTACCACTGAGCCAAACCGGTTTCCGCCACACTTTTCTTTTTTAAATAAACAAGTGTTTTATGTGTCAAACCTCCTCCTATTTCTTCCTATTACTCTTTCCATCTGGACATTGCCCAAGCACCAAGTGCTTCCCCATTGCAGCCCTGCCTTGCCACGATCTATAATACCTGGTCACTGGCCCATCTCCCCTGCTCCCTCTACCCCCACCCCCAGGAACCAGGAGCTTGCTCCCTTTTGTGTCACCAGAGCCATTATACACGCTTGGTCCCTGAGATACAGCTGTTAATCTAGTAATAAATACAGCAGCGCCATTACTAAGCACTCACTATGTGCCAAGCACAGGCACAGCTCATCTAATTCTTAACCTCTGAGGTGGGTAGTACTATTTCTATTCCCATTTTACAAACAAGGGCACTTTCCTAAGGCCACACAGCTGGTAAGCGATTGAACTGGGATCTGAACCTAGGAATCTGGCGCCAGGGCCTTCACCCTTCACTGTCAAACTCCTCTGCTATACACCTGGCTGGGAGGTGCTGGGTATAAAGATGTTTACTGAAGCAGGAAAATGGATAAACTGGGTTTCTACAGACAATAGGATACAGCAGTTAAAGTAATGGACAATATTCCGCCGAGACCGGTTTGGCTCAATGGATAGAGCGTAGGCTTGGGGACTGAAAGGTCCCGGGTTCGATTCCAGTCAAAGGGCATGTACCTTGGTTTCGGGCATATCCCCAGGAGGGGGTGTGCAAGAGGCAGCTGATTGATGACTCTCTCCCATCGATGTTTCTAACTCTCTATCTCTCTCCATTCCTCTTTGTACAAAATCAATAAAATATATTAAAAAAAATAAAATAAAGTAATGGACAATATTTCTAGGCAACAACATGGATAGCTCTCAAAGAAACATAATGTGGAGTGGAAAAGGCAATTTGCAAAGTGATATGTACAGAATGCTATTGGTGCATATTTTGAAAACACAAAACAATAGTACATATTTTTTATGGATAGCACAAATATAGTAAAAAAAAAACCAGAAATGTGCAGTCTGCCTCTGAGGTGGAAAGCAGGGAAAAAGATGGGGACCATCCTCAGTTTTGCATTTACAACATTTTATCATTTTATTTCTCTTTAAGAGAGACTGTGTACACAGTGTGGAGGAGTTCTGTAGCAAAAGTGTCCAAATAGTCACATCTGTTTAATCATCACAGTTGAGTAATTACATGTGGGTTTATGGGTGTGTCTTTTGCATTGTTTCCGGTATATTTAAAATAGTCTGTGAAAACATTGAAACAAAACAACACGAAATGCAAAAGGCAAGCTCCCCACCCCCCACTCACAAAACAAAACAAAAAACCTCTTATGGACAAACAAGACTTTTCTCAAGTCTGTTCTTGACAGAAAGGCTCTTGCCCCAAAGGCCCAGCAGTGGCCTCCATCACTGTGAGGTGGGAGGCAGGAGTGGGAGGGCCCACACAGGCTCAGGTGGAGGGCATTTCTCTCCATGAAAGGCCCTCTGTCTGCTTGAATGGGTGGGAGCTCTCCTCCTGGGTGGATGGAAGCTGGAGCCAGTTAATGGCTCTGGGCAGCAGATAAGGCTTATCTGTTCCTTTCCCAGGGGAGGGAACAGTACACAAACAAGGGGACCTCAGAAACCCAGAACTTCTGGGCACTCAGTCAGGATAGGTGACTATTATGCACTGATTTTTATTTTATTTTATTTTATTTTTACATTTTAACCATTCAGAATAATTAATTAGACCAGGGGAGGGTTGCTTATACATGTCTCTCTTTTTCTTTCCCTTTCATCTTAAATCGACTGGACTTGACCTAACTTGGGAAAAAGGTGAAGAGATGGCTGAGAGATAGTAACACATCTGCATAGCTATTTGACATCTGTGTTCCCTGCGAGAGTACGAGCCATGTGAGACAGCATGGGATGTGGGATACTTGTCTCTGCAACCAGCTCCAGTCCAGCCGGGGCTTGCAAAGCATTAGCATTCAATGAGGTGATGCTGAATGAATGAGGGGCCTGCCAGAGGAGGGGATCCTGGCCCTCAAAAAATGTAATATATATATATATATATATATATCAGAGGTAAGCAGACAATGCCAGAGAGTAAGATGGAGGAAAGGACAGAGAAAAACTGGCACTAAAGGAAAACAACAACAACAAATGGGTGAGGAAGTACAAATTGCCAGTTATAAAAATAGTCACAGGGATGTAAATTACAGCATAGGGAATATCCTGTATAACAAAAGGGTAATATGCAAATCGACCAAATGGCAGAACAAAGGGTAGGTATGTCCCACACTGACCACCACCAAGGGGCAGATGCTCAACGCAGAAGCTGCCCCTGGTGGTCAGTGTGTTCCCACAGGGGGAGTGCCGCTCAGCCTCGAGCCAGGCTGACCTATGGTGAGAGCAGTGGTGGGGGGCAGGATCCTCTTCTGCCTCCGCAGCAGCACTAAGGATGTCTGACTGCAGCTCAGGCCCGCTCTCTGTGGGCTCCCAGACTGTGAAAGAGCACAGGTGGACTGAGGGACACCCCTCCTCCCCAACAGTGTACAAATGTCGTGCACCGAGCCTCTAGTAGTCGATATACTAGTAATAACTATGTGTGGTATTGGGTGGGTACTAGACTCACCAGGGAGACCACCTGGTAAGGTATATAAATGTCTAACCACTATGTTGTACATCTGAAACTAATATAATATCGTATGTCAATTATAGTTGAAAATAAATTATGAATAAATAAATAAATAAATAAATAAATAAATAGAAAGTAACAAAAGCTAACTCTTTCCAGAGTGCCCATGGGGGTTGTCCACCCCTGGTGCAATGAGTCCTGGGGGGAGTGGGGCATTGTGTGGTGTCTACCTCTCAGTTTGTTTAGATTGGAGGTTGGCTTCTTTCTTGCTCATCAGATTCTTTCTTGGATTTTGAGACTGGAGACACCATCCAGTTGCTTGAGGAACAAAAACAACATGGAGAAAGTTAGAGAGAAAGGGGGAATGAGGGGGGTGGGATATTCAGAGAAGTGAGAGTCCATGCGCCTGAGAGGGGAGTGATGGGGCAGGGGAGGGGGGAGAGCAGCTGCCTCGCTCCATGGTTCGTTCTGGTTCTTGGTTGTAGTCTTTTGTGACGCTGAGACCCAGCTGCACTGTCTGCCCTTAGGCTCTGGGAGATGCTTTTGGATCCTTCCCTTTCTGTCTGCGCTGGGTTTAGCAACTTTCTATTACTGGCTACCGAACTGTCTGGGGTGGGGCCGCCTGTATTTTAACCAGGCAATCCTTTTCAAGGGAGGGTTGCCTTAGAGGAGATTACTGCCGCTCTCTGAGACCCGGGGATTAGACACAGAGGGCCACAGATCCTGCGGGCAGAGAAATGCCAGCCAAGACCCTCCTCCCCGCTGCTGGAGGGCCCCTGACCCTCCCCTCCCGCCCCCCCCAGTGCCAGCCCCCAATTTCACTGAGCCTTCCCAGGTCCTGCCTGGAACTGGTGATTGTTCTGATGAAACTGGTGCCAAGATTTTTCTGAATGGAAACTCCATCTGGCTTTGGAAAGAGTGTTCACGTGGATTCAGGGTTTCCATGAGTAACAGCCACTGAATATCCAAAACACACATTGGCTTTGCCAAGTTTCCGTGGGTGGGTGAACAAAAGCGACCCAGAGGATCGTGATTCCTGACCATCACCCTGGGAACACGGCTCCGGAGGGATGAGCCCTGAGCCCGGCTTCTCTTGTGTGTGTGTGTGTGTGTGTGTGTGTGTGTGTGTGTGTGTGTGTGTTTTCATCTAGCAGGTGGATTCATGTCTGCACCGAATATGCCTGCATGTGTGTCTGCAGTGGAGGAGGATGACTAAGGAGCAAGAGAATTTTGGTCGATCCAGTACCAAAAGAGGAAAAGCACAAAATTGACATTGTAGGCAACTGCAGAGGAAGAACATCTAGAAACGTGTTTCTGCCCAGTTCTCTCCATGTCTGGGGGGACAGCACGATGTGTTTATTTCTTCCCAGGAGCAATTTCCAGTGCCAGGTCCCTCACAGAATCTCTCTTGAAGCCTTGTAAACAATGCGGATGCTGGCTGTCCTTTGGAGATGCTGACTCCATCTGTCTGAGGGGCCCTGCAGGCTATGTTTTGGAATGTTCCTAGCCGAGGATCCTGTTCTCATCAGGTCTCCACTGAACACTCTCCGCTCACTCCAACAGGCTTTCCGCCCATCTGCACACCCCTGTGGTCAGGCCGCGTTGCTTCTTTCCCAGGATGTGGTTGGGAGCAGCTGGAGCCATGGAAAGAAGGCTGAATGGAGCCCCACAGTGCTGAGTTTAGGTTCTGGCTCTGATCCTGACCGCCAGGACCTGAATATCTCAGGGTTCTCTAGCTTATGGGCATGTTAGTGCCCGAGCCGCAGGGCTCTGAGCCCACACCTGTTATCGCTAGGAAGATCATCTGGGAAATCCCCCAGGATGTGTTTGTGAGGTTTCCAGCCACCTTCACTGCCATTATCTCCAAGGCAATGGCGCCATCCTGGTGAGAATTAACTGAGATGTAATAAGCAGTGTTTTCAACTGCCTGGCAGGGTGTTTTCCCTTAAGCAGGGTGGCTGCTGTTGGCTTCTGCTATGCTAAGATCCTATGTTCAGCAATAGGAAGGAATGTGTTACTTATACAAATGACCAAGCAGATGCATCTCTAGTGTGTTATTCTAAGTCAGTGGTTGGCAAACTCATTAGTCAACAGAATGGCAATGTGATTCGAGAGCCGCAGTTTGCAGACCACGTTAAGTGAAAAAGGCAGACGCAAAAGACCATATACTGATTCCATATACTGGTATATATATGATGTTCTAGAACAGGCAAAATGCTAGAGACTGCAAACAGATCATTGGTTGCCAGAGGCTGGGATGGGGGAGGGATTTACTATAAAGGGGTACAGGATCATTTGGGGGAATTCTAGACTTTGGCTGTGGTGATAGACAGAGGGTGTTGATATACGTTTGTTAAAACTTGAAGAACTACGTACTGAATTTAATATATGTAAGGAAATTACAACCAGATTCAAAGACAACGGGGTGAACAAAGGAGGCAATGCAGCTTGCCCAGGGTCAGAGCCAGGGATTCCAGCAGGTGTCTTGAACTCCTGGGTCCAGACTTTGAGTTGTTCTGCAATCTGGTCTCACACAACCTCAGGCAGCTCCACGGGGGAAGGAAAATGGGTCTCGGGTCTCTGTCTGTGGCCAGGGACTTCAGACAAAGAAGGCAGCGGTGGGGACACTGTGGTGTGCGGAAAAACTGTTTTCTAGTCCTGCTTTTGTTGCCTTCCAGATTGCTTGGAGAAGCTCATTTACCTCTCTAAACCATCGTTTTCCCCACTTAAAATATTTTCTTTCTTATTAGAAAAGAGCAACCCTAAGAAAGAAGTCCTCATTGGGAGGAATCGCGGTGTCATTGTCAAGGGCTGGAGCCCTGGAGCAGCCCCAGCCCTGAGCGACTCTCCAGCCAGGTAACTGGGACAAGTCTCTCCACTTCTTTGAGCCCCACTTTGTTCTTCTCTAAGGGAGGTCAGGAACTGCATCTACCCATGGCAAGTTACAAAGAAATGGTTCATTAAGGCCCTCAGCAAAGAGCCTGGCCGGCAGTGAGCATCCGTGAGTGCTTGCTATTAAGATACTATCACCCTCAGCATCATGGCCAGGCCTGGCCAACAAAGTTCTGCAAAAGGGAGCAGGAAACAGAGCCCCCTTTGTGTATGCTCAGCGGGAGCTCCAGGGAGGAAGGGAGAGCGAGAGAGAGTCCAAGGTAATTTCGCTTAGACCACGAAGGGTTATGGAGCATCTTGAGGCAGGCAGCTCTTTTCTGTTTACGCAGGCAAACCCTTTCTCTGTCTTGGCGCACGGTGTCGCATGATGGCCAGGTCAGAAGTTCACATCATAAACACGCTCCCATCCAAGCCCAGGTCCCATGGCGGAGGCTCTCACAGATTAAACTCCTTTTCTTTTCCCGCTCAGGGTCTTCACGTTCCTTTCTGCAATACGATGTCCATCCAGTCCTCTGGTCAAATGTTTGCAAGATTCAAAGGAGGGGACGCGTCCAAAGTCCTCAGGTAACTTGGGAAAGACTTCTTACAATTGGAGCAATTTAGATAAACACTGCTAACATGGTGTCTTATTTATATTCCTCTGGCTGTTCCTTCTGGACCTGAAGCAGACATTTGGAGTGTGTCTATTTGCTTAGTATCTCTGCAAGACAACTGCCCCTTGCTAGCTTGTTATGCTGCTTTGAAAAGTCACCCCAATGGCCCTGGGCTGCCCACTGTCAGGCAGCACAACCAGCGCCCATCACCTGTCCAGCTGGTGGCTCTCAAACAGGAGCAAGCATTGGAATCACCTTGGGACAGGAACACTGGGTGTTAAACACAGGATCCTGGACTTTAACCTCTAATGATTTCCTAGGAGGTGATGCCAATGCTATCTGTTCAAAACCAAATAAAATTGAAGTGTTTTCCAAATTTTACATCCTATTTCCTGCCAGCAGCTATCACCAAACATTCTCAATTGGGTTTAAATTATAAAATTAAGAGAGGAGAGACTGGCCCAGCCAGCGTGGCTCAGCAGTTGAGCGTCGACCTATGAACCAGGAGATCAATGTTCCATTCCTGTCAGGGCACATACTCGGGTTGCAGGTTTGGTGTCTAGTGGGGGGTGTGCAGGAGGCAGCCAATCAATGATTCTCTCTCATCATTGATATTTCTATCTCTCTCTCTCTCCTCCCTTTCTCTCTAAAATCAATAAAAAAATTAAAAAAAAATTTTTTAAAGAGAGGAGAGATGGTGAAAGATCTGTGCAAGAAAATGGACCATTGAAGAGGGGCCCAGAAGCCAGTGGGCAAAGAAAGGTATATATAGAATACAACTGATATTCACACAGCAGAGCTGGGGAGAAAAAAGAAAAAGCAGGCTGACTGTGACATCCAAGGTGAGGTGAGGTCAGAAACAGGGAGATGATAAAATAATGAGATTAGAAACAGGTTTGGATGTGGTACCTGACACAGGTTAGGGCAAGCAGTGCAGGCCCAGATCTAAACAGGGGAGATGGGTGCTGGAGAGCAGCTGCTTTAATGAACTGATGGGTGGATGCATCCTAAAGTGGGAAGCTGATGGTTCAAGGGAGAGAGAGAGAGAGAGAGAGGCGGGGGAGGGTGTGGATTTCTAGAGCTAGGATTTAAAACTAAATGTAATCAAAGTCATAAGGACCCCTTGGCTTCAGAGGGGGAAAAGCATAGTTTTTATTTTTGTAGGGAAAAAAAAGAAAAGAAAGCATTTAGTTTTGCCAATCTTCACTGTACATTAAATTGAAAGATAGAAACAGTGACTTTTTTTCCATAAGGGACTAATTTTTCTGGTGCATGTGGAATTCACAATCAAGAGGATATTTTACTCAAAATTCAGGCGAGCCCTGGCCAGTGTGGCTCAGTGGCTGAGACTCAGCCTATGAACCAGGAGGTCATGGTTCGATTCCAGTCAGGGCACAGGCCTAGGTTATGGGCTTGATTACCACTAGGGGCCTTGCAGGAGGCAGCCAAGCAGTGATTCTCTCTCATCATTGATGTTTCTCTCTCTCCCTTTCCCTTCCTCTCTGAAATAGATTTTATATACATATAAATAAACAAAAGAATGAGATAAGTCACAACAGCTTGTTGAAGAAAGATCTAGGATGGGATGTTTTCCCCACTGTTTATACTAAGTGAGTAAGAAACCATTATAGTTATTATGGTGGGACAGTCTCTTCTCATAAATGTTTTTCTCTTTTGGCAGAGGTGAGAAATAAATGTTGACTTGTTCTTATCTCTGAACTGGTTTATAAAATAGGGGTGGAGAGGGCAACTAGAGACCAAGCTGTTGGAGGCTGGGAGGCTTTAGAGTTCATTCAGGAGTCACCTTGGAAACTGGGAGGTGGCTAAGCCTCAGGTGAGGACAGGGGCTTCCGCTTAGAAGAGCAGGCCTGGGGGAGTGGGGCATGGGGAAGTGTTACAGAGACAGGAAACCAGGAGTCTGACATCCACTATTTTCCTGGGCACCAGGCTCAGGCCTCAGCCCCTGGCTGGCACAGCCCCTCAGCGCCACCCGCTCCCACGGTGTCTCGTCCAGGCCTGCTCATTATCTGCACATGAACTTTTCAAAGGGCCTCTCAGCCACCACTCACACCGTCCTTGGGCCCATTCTTTGATCCAACACCCTTCGATGCAAATGGGACTTTAAATGTCCTAGCAGTAAAATTTAAATAAAAAGAAACAGCCCTGGCCGGTGTTAACGGATGGTTAGAGGGTCGGCCTTTGCACTGAAGGGTCTCAGATTTGATTTTGGTCAAGGATACAAACCTGGGTTGCAGGTTCCCTGCCCTGTTGGGGTGTGTGTGGAAGGCAACCACCAATTGATGTGGCTCTCTCCTCTCTCCTCCTCACTCCCTCTCTTCCACTTTCTCTAATATCAATGGGAAAAATATCTCCCAGTGAGGACTAATAAAAGTAAAAAATAATAATAATAATAATATTAAATAAAAAGAAACAAGTACCAAAAAATTTAACAATATAGTTTATTTAGCCTAATGCAGCCAAAATACTATTGTTACAATATGTAACCAATACAGGGGTGAGCAAAGGTAGATTTGCAGTTGTTTGTATGGAAAATAATACAATAACCAATAAATCATAGTGCAAGAATAAACTCTTGGACTCACAACCATAAACCTACTTTTGCCCACCCCTGTGTAGCACTCACCAATGAGATATTTTACATGCTTTGTTTGCATGCTGAGTCTTGAAAATTCTGAGGTGTGCTTTATACCGTCAGCACGTCTCAGTTTGAACCAGCCACCTTCTTAGTGCTCAACAGCCGCACGAGGCTGGTGGCTGCCGCATTGGACAACAGTCATGACCCGACACAGAAATGATCGTTCAGCAATTCATAACAGATCTTTCCACTTAGGTCTTAAAGCTTACTTCGATGAGATGTAAAACTATTGGTGTGCCCTTTGACACACGGATCCCAGTTTCTAATATCTTAACCTTTAGAAAAAAACAAGTGTATGAATCAGCATGTTCACTATAGCTTTGTTCCGATGGATGGAACAGTCTGGGTTCTGAAATAAAAATGCCTGGTTTTGAATCCTGCCTTTGCCACATAATAGCTACATGAACAAATTGTTTTTTTTAGATATATTTTTTATTGATTTCAGAGAGGAAGGGAGAGGGAGAGAGAGATAGAAGTATCAATGATGAGAGCGGTGAGAATCATTGATCGGCTGCCTCCTGCACGCCCTCTACTGGGGATCAAGCCCACAACCCAGGAATGTGCCCCTGACCAGAATCAAACCCAATGCTCTATCCACTGAGCCAACCCGGCTAGGGCTGAACAAATTATTAAACCCTTATCCTCCTTTTCCTCATCGAATTATCCACATGAAGAGCTTCTCTTAATTACTGGCCCACAGTAGGTGCTCAATAAATCATAGCTAGTATTATCCTTCCCAACAAAGAAGAAAAGTTGACAATGGAAACCTCCAGCAGCAGAGAAATGATTTATGGAATTATGGTACCTTCATATGGTTTAGGCACCTGAGAGCAGGGACCATGGTTATCTCTGTATTATACAACACTCAGCATGGTTCCTGGCCTAGGGTAAGCACCCAGGAAGTATTTGAGGGATGAATGCAAAGTCTTTGGAATGAGTGAAGCTGCTCATAATGTGTTACTATGGAGAGACTGTAGGAAACTATGTACAACAGGATTCCATTTTTGTAGGGGGAAAGGGATGCCTGGGAGTGTGAAGAGGAAGTGCTGGATGCTGTAACCACGAGTAAAAGGTCATATTGTACGTAGGTGCTGTCTTGTCCCATCCATCTTCGGAGCTCAGTGACCCAGCTTACTCATCCTGCCTCCCCCTCACCCAGCACTCGTTCTTGGACAGATTGGGGTTTAGTGAGTCCCTGCTGGACCGAATTGCTAATGATTGCTTCTCCTGTCCCCCCCTACACTATGAGTCAGCACTCATTCAAGATCACACAGCTCCTTTGAAATGTTCTCATTTTAATCTAAGTCCTGAAATACTGTGTACTGTGTCATTAAATATGCTCTCTGACTCCTCTGTTCTATACCCCTCAGGGCCTGAGGCACAGTGACCCTTGGGAGGTGGGTAGAAAATATTAGCTAAATGAATGATCTGGATAATAACAATGCAGCAGGAGCCGAGCCCTGTAGGAAGCTGCCTTTTCCCGGCAGGTACTGTTCAGACAGGAAGAAAGATCGACGTGGCCCCATGTGCGGTGAGCTCTCCTCCTCTCGAGACATCCCCCAAGGCTTTCTGTCTGGCGGATTATGAAAATGGCATTAACATGCACAGAATCTTAATTTCTTGTCTCAGGAGCCAAATATATCTATTGACGTGTCCATGTCTCACCTATTAAATCATTCAGTGGATATTTAGAGGCTTACAATATACTGGCTAATATGCCTGGCCCTGAAAAAAAAAATTAAAAATGAGAAGGGAGGGTCCTAATCTTTTTTTTTTTTTTAAATGTATTTATTTATTATTTTTTTATTTTATTTTTCAGTCTGCAGACCGACGCTCTACCGCTGAGCCAAACCGGTTTCGGCTATTATTTTTTTTATTTTATTAAAAAAAAATATATTTTATTGATTTTTAACAGAGAGAAAGGGAGAGAGAGAGAGAGCTAGAAACGTCAATGAGAGAGAAACATCGACCAGCTGCCTCTTGCACACCCCCTACCGGGGATGTGCCCGCAACCAAGGTACATGCCCTTGACCAAAATCAAACCTGGGACCTTTTAGTCCGCAGACCAACGCTCTACCACTTGAGCCAAACCGGCTTCGGCAAAATATATTTATTTTTAATCCTTACTGGAGGACATTTTTTTCCATTGGCTTTTAGAGAGCAAGAGTGAGGGTGAGAGCGAGAGCAAAACCGACATGAGAGAAACACTTTGATTGTTTGCCTCCTGCATGCACCCTGACTGGGACCAGGAATCAAACCTGCAACCCAGATATATGCCCTTGACCAGGAAGCAAACCTGAGACCCTCTGGTGTGTGAGCCAACACTATAACCATGGAGCCATACCAGTCAGGGCAGCAGGGGTCTATTTTTAAAAAAATGTTTATTATTTCTTTTTTTTCTTTTTCTTTTCTTTTTTTTAAATAATCCTCACCCCAGGATATTTTTCCACTGGTCTTTTAAAGAGAGTGGAAGAGAGACGGAAAGACAGAAACTTCCATGTGAAAGAAAGACATCGGTTGGTAGCCTCCTGCATGCACCCTGACGAGGGCCCAGGCCAGCAAGGAGCCTGCATCCGAGGTATGTGCCCTTGACTGGAATCAAACCTGGGACCCTTTGGTCCGCAGGCCGACACTCTGTCCATGGAGACAAACGGGCTAAGGCAGCAGTGTTCTATTGAAAAAATTTTTAAAAAATATATTTTATTGAATTTTTACACAGAGGAAGGGAGAAGGATAGAGTTAGAAACATCGATGAGAGAGAGACATCGATCAGCTGCCTCCTGCACACCCCCCACTGGGGATGTGCCCGAAACCAAGGTACATGCCCTTGACTGGAATCAAACCCGGGACCTTTCAGATTGCAGGCCGACACTCTGTGTGATTTTGAATAGGTCATTCCTCCTTTCTGAGCCTGTTTCCCCTGCGAAGTAAGACAGTGGGACTAGACTGATGGTTTGCAACATTTGCTCTAGAAACTTCACTGGAAGATGCTTCTACCCTCACATCTGCAACTGAAGCATCCATAAGTTTCTTTTAAAATATCTATTTATTTATTTATTTATTTATTTATTTATTTTACATATTTGGCTTCAATGTCAGATTTTCTTTTGAATAAAAAAATTCCTGAGCTAAAACAAAAAAAGGAAAATAAAACCCCATGCTAGATAACTGGTAACATCTCGCTGGCTCTGATGGCCACACTCACACACACGGGAACTGTGTGCTATCTGCCTGATGTGTGTGCGTCCTTTTTGTCTGCGTTCGGTGTACATGAGGGCCTCTGGGTACAGAACTCCTGTGCAGAGGGGGACAGACCATTTTCACAGCAAAATTCCTGAACCTGAATAGCCTTTGGCAGCTGAACATTGAAAGAATTTCAACAGCTGGTGCAGGGAAAATGTCCAAATGCTGGAGAGTCAGAGCTGCAGGTGTGAGAGGTTACTGGCGGGTGGACACAGCACCACCTTGTGGATCCCACGGTCACTTTCCCTGAGCCAGGCCTGGGTGGTCCCAGAGCTAAGGGTAGGTCCCTGCAGGGCTGCACTCCTGGAACTGCAGATTCTGGCATTTCTGGAAAGGGGCTCTCTGAGACCACAGCTTGGGTTCGAGGCCAGGTCCCTGCCTGGCAGCAGGCCCAGCTGCCTCCCCTGAAAGCTGCCACACGGCTGAAGCCTACCAGGGCGGGAGCACGGTTGTTGGGAAGTTCGCTGTCACGGGTGGGCCAGTGTCTGGATCCTGAAGAAGAGCTCAGAGCCTGAGAGGACATGGGACAACCTGCACAGCGGACATGGCTGAGGCCGCGTGGGAGGTAGAGAGAGAGGACAAGGAGGCATCTTCCTGCCCAGAAGCTCAAAGCATGCAAGAACTCTCCCACTCACCGTGACCTCAGCCTGACCCCCATCAGGGCCTTGAATGCAGCCTCCTGCTCTGCACCTCTCTCCCTGCACTCCCATCCTCTGCCCAGGGGTACTGGGAGGGTAAAAGGAGACCTAAGAGAATGAGCCCAGTGCCTGGCGCAGGGGAAGTCCTCGGGGGTTCCCTGTCTGTCCCTATCCTCTCCCACTCTGTGGACTAGACATCGTGGTGACAGGGCACCGGCCCAGCCAGCGTCGGACTCACCAGGTGCAGCGCTGTCCGATGCAAATAGCTGCGAACCGCTCAGTGAATTCCAAATGTTCTAGTAGCCACGCTGAAATATGTAAAAAGAAGCAGGTGAAATAGCTTTTAATATCTTTTATTTAACCCAGTCTATCCAATAGCCTGTCATTTCGACATGTATATAAAATAAAAATCAGTAATAAGAACTTTAATAGGCCCCCCCCCCTTTTTTTTTTTTACCACGTCTTTGACATTGCGCATTTCATTCTTGCAGCATGCCGCCCTCCAAGGAGGTCTGGAGAGGCGCCTGTCACGAAGTTACCAATGTTCCCCCGTGCACGGTGCTCCCTAAGGTGGGTCTCCTTGTCCTTTTCTACATAAACCTGGGGCTGGGCTGCTGACCGCTGGTGTTTCTTCCTGGAGGAAAGTTTTATGACCACAAAATGAGTGCCAACCCTGCCCCGCCCTGCCCTGCCCTGGCTCCCTCCCTCTGGGTTGATAGGAGGCTCCCTGAGAGCTCCCGGCTACCCAGGAGCTGCTTTTGACTTGTTGTCTGTTGACTGGCAATGGATCTCCCCATCCCAGCTTCCTGAGGATTGCCAGGAGCCGTCCTGCCTTGTGCACCAGAAGGTTTCAGCGCTAATGATGCTGCTGGTTTTGCAGCTCCCAGAAAAGTTTTCCAACTCATTGGGGGTCTCTTCCCTGTTTCCAGGGCTTGGGAACCCCCTGGGAAGAAGCCGGAGGTGAACCCCTCTGACTTGGGAGCTAGACAGAGCTCCAGGCTCACCCCCCCACCCACCCACCCACCCACACACCGGCATCCGGCAGAGGCCTCCCTCTGTGCTGCAGAGAAGCTGTGTGAGGCTGAACCTGAACAAGAGATCCAGACCCCATAGGCCCCTGGTTCAGCCAGCATCTAACCCTCCATGTGGGCCTCAGGCCCTTGGTCCTCCCACCGAGAGGACTGGAGACTCCTATTCAGAAGGCCATTCATCCTTCCCATGTAACTGGAGCCGCTGGCTCACACACTTCCTGGGCAGGGGGCATTTCCCAGAGCAAAACGTCTCCGTACCTCCCTCCCTCCCTATACTTTTGGACCCAGACCGGTTAAGTGGGAGTCGATGGAGGCCGTCAGTCAACCCCTGCAGTGTACCAACGAGGAAACAGGCCCAGAGAGGAATGAAGCTAGTCAGTGGCAGAGTCTCTCCCCTCCATTCTGGGGCTCTCTTCCCCTCCCCCCTTCAGAGCCAGACCATGCCTTCCAGAGGCTCTCTGCCCATCCACTGCATCTTCTGGCCACTCAGATCTTCATGGGTAGCCATGGGCAAAACCCCCCAAACTCAGAAGCCCCAGGGGGTCTGACTCTGGGGGTCTGCTAGGTGGGGTGGGGATGACAAAAGAATAAGGCCATGGGAGATTTGGACTTTGCTGCCCCCTCCTCACCCCAGTGGCTTCAGCTCCAGCCCCTTCCCCACATGCACTCTTCACTTTCTGGGGCCCTGAGCCACTTCACTTCCCCAGGGGACTACCCTCTTTCTCATCTCCAGCACTTGGTCTCCCAGCTGCTCCCTCCTCCGAAAACTCCCCTCTTTCCCCTGTCCATGTGTGACCAACTCTTCTCACCCTCAGAGACCAGCCCAGACATCACCCTGCTTCCTACGGTCACCCCATGACAGCCATCACCAAGACTGGGTCTGGGCTGCCTGTCCCTACCTGAGCCAAATTAAGCAGAGACCAGGTGGAATCATATGTGAGCATTTATTCCAATACTGCAGGCAGAATGGAGAGAGCAGCAGGTCCTCTGGTAATTTTGCTCTAATGCCTTCTGCTAGCTGGCTGCTTATACAGAGATAAGGAAGAAGGGCTGCGTGCAAGAGGGAAGGGGGGGCAGGATAAGGGCTGCAGGGTCCGTGGTCTGTGTGTCTCTTTCCGGGATCTCGAAGTCCGATGGCAAGGTAGTTAATTTTCTATGCTGTGAAAACCAGGCCCAGCCCGTTCCTGGGACTGCAGGACGGTCAGCATTCCAGAGGCAAACTCCCACGAGGGGTCAGGGTCCAGGCACAGCAACAAAATCAAAGCGTGTCCTGCCCTTGGTCTCAAGACGTATTTTGTTTTCTGAGTAATGGACCCATCTGGGCTCTGAGGCATTTTATCGTTTTACAGCCTTTTGGTTTCTGTGACTCATCCTCCAGTTTCCCAGGGCCCGTAATAAAAACCTCTTCACTCTGGTTACAAAGTTGAACAATCACTACACAACAGCGGTTCTATTCCTATGCCATGCCCTTTCCCTATCGGTTTCTGCCTGGATACCCAGGGCCCGGCAGTTTAATGATGGAGGTGTGAGTGAGATCCTGGTTCTGCAGGAATGGAGCTGACCCAACCAATGGCTGTGCCCCCAATGGGTCTTGGCAACCAGCCAGGCATTCCCCTGCTGCCCCGCCAGGTGGTGCGAGAGGTCTGAGAGCCCCCATCGCCAGCACTGTCCAGGCCTTGCTCCCTCCAGGCAACTGTATATGCACTGGCACTCTGCACGGTGCCCAGGAGGTGGCGCCAAAGTGCTGCCAAGAAGAATGGCCTGGCGGGAGCCTGGCTCCCTTCACCTCTGGGCACCTGGACCCCCCCCCCCCTCCCCCGCCTCTCACAGGGCTAGAGGGGACCCCTTGGGTTCAGTTGCTGTGACCAGGGTCCTGCTTTCCAAGTACGAGGCTGCAGCTGCGTGAACGTGAAGGCCAGGAGGTTCTGTTCATTACTGCTGCCCTGTGCTCACTGAGGCTGGGATGAGTCACCCTTACGTGGCATCTCAGACCTGTGCAGGGCCCGTTCCTGACTGTGAGGGGAACGGAGGGATAGGATGCCACGTCAGGACTGACAAGGTCCCGCACACTTCCTATGCTGGGGTTTTTCATAATCACAATGATTTCAGTGTCCTAAACTTAGGGGCTAGAGCTGACAGGGAACTTGGCCATTTCTAAATACTGATGTGCTTGGAATGGATTATAAGCTTATAATACTAGAGGCCCGATGCATAAAATTCGTGCAAGAGTAGGCCTTCCTTCCCCTGGCTGCCGGCACTAGCTTCTCTCGCAGCCCTGGCTTCATCCAGAAGGTCACCAGGAAGGACATCCGGCCTAATTAGCATATTACTCTGTGATTATTATAGATGGACCCCTGGGGAGTCTGAGTGGGGCCAGAAAGGCAGGACTCCTTGGGCCAGGTGCCCGGACGAACAAGCAGCCTCTTTCGTTGTATATTATTATTTTCTGTGTTTGCTCAGCATGGACATGGTTGGGAAGCCCTTACCTAGGGCTGTATTGTTCGATACGGCAGCCACTAGTCAGAGTTGGCCGTTTACATTTAAATTAGCGAGAATAAAGTGGAAAGTCCAGGCCATGCGTCCCACTGGCCACATTTCAGGTGGCTACGGTGTCCACTGGCCGCATGCAGCTGGTGGTGACCATACAGGACAGCCCAGGAATGATCATTCCCATCGTTGCAGGAAGTTCTGTGGGACAGCTCTGACCTAGTGCTGACCTGGACTTCTGCTGGACAGGCTGTGCTTTAGAATTTCCAGAAGTTCTGACCCTCTAGCACACCGTCTTCCACTGATATGGCTGCGGCAAGGTAATAAAGAAGTACAGTTGCCAAAACCGGTTTGGGTCAGTGGATAGGGCGTCGGCCTGCAGACTGAAAGGTCTCGGGTTCCATTCCGGTCAAGGGCATGTACCTTGGTTGCGGGCACATCCCCAGTAGGGGGTGTGCAAGAGGCAGTTGATTCTCTCTCATCGATGTTTCTAACTCTCTATCCCTCTCTCTTCTTCTCTGTAAAAAATCAATAAAATTAAAAAAAGAAAATAAAATTATTTAAAAAAAAAAAAAAAAAGAAGTACAGTTGACAGGTCAAGGATGAAACCTTGCCATTTACTAGCTCTGGGGCCCGGGAGAAGTGCCTTAGCCTCTCTCTGCCTCCATTTTCTCCTCTATGAAATGGGGATATTACTCAGCTCCCACAGTTCCTGCGAGGGTTAATGGGTTAGGGCAGATGAGTCACCACCCTCGGTGCCTGGCGGGCAATTTGCTGCCTGACCACCCCCAGCCCGGCTTTGGCTTCCTGCATCCACTCACCCACAGGCCCTTATCTCTGGTTTGTACTCTCCACCCTGGCTCGGGTTCCTCAGCCTATTCAAAGAGAGCACAGGACTGGACTCTTCCCTAGAAGGAGATTGCAATCTAGGTGGGAGGGCGAGATAAGTGCTGTGAAGCAACCTGAAAACAGTTGTTAGGTAATGCCCAGGGCAGTGTGTCATCCAGCAAGCGATGTGATGGGGGGACTCAGCTCTAAGGCAGATAAGGCGTTGTTGTGGGGTGGGAGGTTTATCTGAGAACGCCTCATGGGGATGGGGGCAGGGTGAGAACAGAACTGGTCTGAAAGGCAGCACGGGGTGTGGGGTGGCAGAGCGATGGCAGGGAAGAGGCCGGGGAGAATGGCGCTGTGCAGGGGAGTAGCGGGAGCAAAGGCAGGCTCAGAGGCTGGTGAGGGAGGGAGCAGCCTGGCCAATGCACCTCGAGGGGCAGCCCGGCTGAGGTTGTCCTGGAGAAACCAGGAGGGTTTGCTAAGAAAATCACTCAGCTCTCAGAAGGCAGGCCGAGGGGCTTGAGTTTGATGACGCAGGTGGTTCCTGGGCATGGGGGCGGGGAGCCTTGAGTATTGATCCTGGAGTCAAGGTAGCCTTAGCGAGACATGAGCTCAGCCCTAACTGATTTGGCTCAGTGATAGAGTGTCAGCCTGCAGACTGAAGAGTCCCAGGTTTGATTCCAATCAAGAGCATGTACCTTGGTTGTGGGCACATCCCCAGTAGGGGGTGTGTAGGAGGCAGCTGATGGGTATTTTTCTCTCATCGATGTGTCTCCCTTCCTCTCTGAAAAAAATCAATAAAAAGACATGAGCTCAAATTGCTGGACCCCAACATGGTAACCCGAAGTGATCCTCAGTTGATCTGTACAACAAGTTCCTGTCTAATGGGACTGGGCAGTGGGTGGGCACTGAGAGGAAACAGGATGGAGGAGATGCATTTACAGCACTTAAAAATCTGAACCCCAGCACCTGACTCAGGACGAGGGCTGACATTGGAGGCAGCAGTGAGGAGAGGAAGAAGGTATCTACAGAGAGGACTGGGTGTGCAAAATCATCAGGCAGAACCCCTCCTCCCCAGGGTCCATGCCTGTGTACCCACAGATACATAGGAGTACACATGTGTAACCTTCCCCAATTTACATATAAATGCTAATCATACCCAGAGACCCTTAAGGAAACATGCACATGCATGCACACATTAACACGCACATGCTCTCCCCTAACCCAGCCTATCCTAGGGCTGGAGCTGGGGCTGGGGTTGGGTTTACAGCAACCAAACCAGGAGGTGCCTGTCCTGCCTGGGCCCTAAGTGGGTTTCTGCTAGAAGCTTCTCCAGGCTTTACTTGTAAACACTATTTATTTTGGAAAGCAACATCCCTGTTTTCAAATAAAAAGCTGGGACATGTGGTATTGGATTTCCCTGACCTGACCCTGACCTAGAAATATGTGCGGGCAGGAACAGTGTGATGCCCCACTGTGCTGGCAGGTGCAGGCAAGTTTCACTCTTCCTGGCTTTGATCCTAAAGGTTAAAATGCAAGCGCGAAGGGACAGTGCCTTCTCCCTGCCTGAGCAGCACTTTCCCTGCAGAGCAGGAGGGACGCCGAGGCCCAGGTTTGGGAGCTGCTTGCAGGCCTGTGTGCCTTGATGAGCAGGCTGGCAGGGGAATCAGGCTGCTGGGGAGGGGCTGGGGAAGGACAGCCTGTCACAGGAACAGTGACAGGGACCAGCATGCGGAGAGCAAGCACAACCAGCACATGCAAGGCATGCATGGGGCCCAGTTACCATGGCCCCAGAGTTGTCATTGAGGACATGAGTAATGCAACTTCAGCTCTGGGTGAGATCTGAAGCAGGCTGCTGTCTCCTGGAGGAGGATGGGCTTTCAGAAGGCAGAGCTGCCCCACCCAGCTGTAGGTGAAGGTCAAGGTCTGCCACAGGCCTGCTGGGGCCTTGGGCACTAGTTGTACAGAGAAGGAGCAGAACCAGATGGCCGGGTTCCTGACAGATGGGAACATGAGCACCCATGGTCTCCTTGGGGAGCACTGAGTTCTGGTTCGATTGGCATTGAAAGAAATTCAAGAAGCAATATGCAGTCCGTTGCCCCAGCCACCAAGCCGCAGGATGCATCAGAATCCCTCAGCTAAACTCACGACTTAATTTCGTACCTGAGATCAGCATTTGCATTCGGACCACCTTCCTCCCGGCCTCTCATGAGGATGAAATGAGATCAGAAATATAACATACCCAGCCAGGGCAGGAGACACAATACGAGCTCAATAAATCTGAGATCAGATCCCAGCTTTACTGTGTAGCCTTTAACGGTAGCATGTGGATAATTACAAAATGAAACTCACAGAATGGATGGGGTTAAATGAATTAATAATATATGTAAAGCACTTTGAACAGTGCCTGGCACTTAATAAGCACGATTACTGTTTACTGTAATATTAAATATTCTTAATGATTTATTGGTGTATTCATTACCTTATTTATTCAACAAGTATTTCTTGAAGGCCTACTAAGTGCCAGACACTGGAAATACAGCAGTGAACGAGATACAATAGGTAGAATGATGGACCCCTACTGCCAACACCAAAGACGCCCATGACCTAATCTGCAGACCCAGTAAATATGTTATGTTACGTGGCAAAGGAAGAATTGAGGTTGTTAATCAGCTGGCCAGAAGGCAGGGAGATTATCTTGGATGACCTGGTTGCTTCACAGAATCAGGAGCGTCCCGCTCAGCCGAGGAGGGCGGCAGGAGAGCAGAGAGGACGGGTGATGGGGAAGCAGAGGTCTGAGTGATGCTGGCTTTGGAAATGGTAGGGAGCCGCGAGCCAAGGAATGTGGTCGGCCTGTAGAAGCCGGAAAACGCGAGGAAACAGGAATCTCCCCTGGAGCCTCCAGAAGGAATGCAGCCCTGCCTTTGACTTTGGCTCAGGGAAACTTTTGACCTTCAGCGCCGTAAGAGAATACATGTGTGTTGTTTCAAGCCACTAAGTTTGCGGGAGCGTGTTGTAGCTGCAAGAAAATACTAATGGCAGCTCTTCCTCATGGAGCTCTTGTTCTTATAGGGGGAGAGAGGAAATAAGGAAATAGATGAAATAGTGGTGTGTGGGATGAGTGTGTCCTCCCTTCCCCTGGGGTCCTGAGCACAGAGGTAGTAGCATCAAGCAGGGGGCAGGACAGTCTGGCTGGTGCTTGTCGGTCTGCTGGACTCTGAGCCATGGGCACCCCCATTTCTCTTGCTCTTTCCCAATGCTCCCAGACTCTGGCCTGATGCACAGCTGAGGCTCCTGGCTCCCGGGCTGGAGAGGGGCAGGTATGCAGAATCTGGCCCAGGACTGGGTGGGGCCTGCTGCCAGAAGACTGGGACAAGGAGCATGTTCTCCAGATGCCTGCTGGTGGCAGGGAGGGGGGGGGGAGATGGGAACATGTGATCTGTCAGGGACAGTCAGGAGTGAAAGCCAAGGCCAGGTGCTGCCTCTGGGAGAATGTCCCTGGGTTTCTATAATTACAAGCTCTTGATTGAGCATAATAAGGAGCACCACGAACCCTCCCATTGGGAGGCCATAAAGCACCACTTGGGCTTGGCTTTCACCTTCCTGGCTGATTACAAAGCCATTCTCTTTCATCTGCAAGGACTTTAATTGGCAGGCCTGAGCGGGGAGAACTACCTGATGGCTGAGGCCTCGGTTGGATTCTGCCTCCCCAGCCCCTCCCTACTCAAGTCAGGGAAGTCTGCTCCATCCTCCAGCGTACACTGAGTGGGGCCAGGTCTGAGGAGCCGAAGCCCACCACCAGGTAGTCTATGAGCTGATCTGGGCTTTGGGTTAGGCACATACAAACATGCCACAGGAGCAATGCATCATTCATTCAAGTCTATGAGCTGCAGTCCTGAATGCAGCTCATAGACTTGAATGAACGATGTCTTGCAGCTCATGTTCAGGAATTCAGGTTGTGCTCTACCCAAAGGCACATCGAAGGGGCATCATCCACATGGTAAATGCACACCAGTTTGTGTGAGAGCATGTTGGTGGCCCCGAGACTCTGGGAAAGTCTCCAGGTAAGTCCCAGAGAGCCATTTTAGCTGAAGTTCACACTGACATTCTGGCCTGTGCGCAGACTGCACACACACCTGTGATGTCCCGTCTGTACTCCTGCTGCCCTTTTTGATCTTGCCTCCTGGTGTCCTTTAATGCCTGATTCCCAAGCCCCTGGGGCTTTGAACCTGGCATAGTTGACTCACCTGTGTGTGTGTGTGTGTGTAAGGGTGAGGGTTGGGGGGTGGAAGAGAGAGGAGCTCAGAATTATGTGCTATTGGCCATGAACGTGCTCCTGTTGTGTGTTTGTATGTGCCTAATCTTTTAGACACAATCTTTAATAACACGTGTTTTAGTTTGGGTTGCCCCCAAATTAATTCCTGAGTCAAAAAAAGTTGAATGCATGTAGTTCATTTGCAAGGTGATCCCAGGAAATGCTGCTGGGGAAAGAGGGGAATGAGAGAGGGAAGGAAAGAAAGCTGAAAAGGGTGATTTTCCAGTAAGTTACGTTGTAGGCAACTGGAGCCTAACTTCACCGGGGACTCTGGGAAATGGTGTAGAACAGGTCTCTCCTGAGGGCCAGGGAGCTGGGGGAGTTTATCCACCACTTCCCACCCCTCATTGGCTGTGGCTGCCCCTGGGGGCGTGGCTTCTCAGCACTTCCTGTCTGTCCTGCACCTGCAGCCAGAGCAGGCTCCAGCGGACAGAGAAAGCCCTGAGGGGAGTCCAGGGCTGTACACCTCACTAAAGAAACCACAGCCTCTCTTCTGACTGGGATAGGAGGGACCTGCCATTGCTTTCCTTTCTGTAAACATTTTCCCACCAGATTTTAAAATGGATGCATGCTTTCTTTGCGGGGGTGTGAGGGTGTGTGTGTGGGGGGGGAGCATTAGAAAAGGTAATGAAGGACAAAGAAGAAAACAGAATTACTTATAAAACCACCAGCAATTTACTATTTATAGGAGTACATTAGAAAAAAACCCTATATTCATATATATATATATATATATATATATATATATATATATATATTTGCTTATGTCATATATATAGATACATACATTCACAGAACAAATTGGACTAGGTTTAGAAATGAATATATCTAGACTCTTTTTAGTCTTGGGGAAACCTGTCCACAAAAGCAACTTTGTACTCTATCCTAGGCATTCCCCCAGGTTATTAAAACTTCTTTGTAAATGCCATTTTTAATGGCTGCATACTATTCTATCAAGTGGATCACCACTTAGTAATCATTTGTTATGTATTACTAAGCATTCATGTTTTTTTCTATTTTTATTTATTCCTTAACTTAAAAAAAAAAACACACCACACTATTATGAGCATACTTGATGTAAGTCTGTGTACATTTCTGATTATGCCCCTGGCATGAAATTACTGGGTCCAAGGTTATGAATATAACTTTTTATAGCTTTATTGAGGTATAATTTACATAACATAAAATTTGCCCATTGTAAGTATAAAATTCAGTGATTTTAAAAATAAGTTCATATGGTCATGCAACCATCCCCAGGCACAGTTTTAGAACATCTTTGTCTCCCCAAAACTTTTCCTCCTGTTTATTTGTTGTCAGGCTCATTCCCACTCCAGCCCCAGACACTTCTGACCTACTTTCTGTCTCCACAAATTTGCCTTTTCTGGACACTTGGTATAAGCAGAATTATATGCTACTATAGACCTGGTGCAGGACATTCATGATCTGGGCGGGGGTCCCTCAGCCCAGCTTGTACCCTCTCGCAGTCTGGAACCTCTCATGGAGAGCAGGCCTAAGCCAGCAGGCGGACATCCCCCAAGGGGTCTTAGTACTGCTTCGGAGGCTGGAGAGGCTCTGCCACCACTGCTGCGCTCACCAGCCATGAGCTGGGCTTTTAGCTGAGCAGTGCTCCCCCTGCTGGTCAGTGGGCATCATAGCAACCGGTTGTTCTGCCGTTTGGTCCATTTGCATATTAGAGTTTTATTATATAGGATGTACTCTTTTCTTTGTGGCTTCTTTCAACTATTGCACTGTTTTTGTGGTCCAGTGATGTAGCACGAATCAGACTTAGTTCCTTTTTATGGCTGAGTAATAGCTTATTTTATGGACATACTACATTTTGTTTATCCATTTATCTGTCCATGGAAATTTGGATTGTTTTCAGATTTTGCTTATTAAGAACAATACTGCTATGAGTATTTGCCTATAGATCTTTGTGTGGACATCTTTTCATTTCTCTAGGAGTGGGTCATATGGTAAATTTATATTTAATTTTTTAAGAAACTGCCAAACTGTTTTCCAAAGTGGCTGCACCATTTTACATTTGCACCAGCAATGTATGAAGGTTACACGTTGTTTTTTTTTTTTTAACTTCTTCACCAATACTTAATGTTTGTTGAAGAGCAAAAGTTTTTAATTTTGATAATGTCTTGTTTATCTTTTTTGAATCACGCTTTTTGGTGAGTTGTTTAAGAAAGCTCTGCCTAACATAAGGTCATAATTACTTTCTTCTTTGTTTTCCTCTAAAAGTTGTTTTGAAATAATTTGGAAATGGTATTTATTTGTTTTCTCATTTTGAAAATAATCCATGGTAATATAAAACAACTAGAGGCCTGGTGCCCGACATTCGTGCCCTCTGGCGGTGGGGGAGGTGGTCCCTCAGCCTGGCCTGTGCCCTTTACCAGTCCAGGAGGCCTCAGGAGATGTCTGACTCACGGCTTAGGCCCACTCCCCATGAGCCACAGTCGGACACCCTTAGCGCTGCCGAGGAGGCAGGAGAGACTCCCACCACTGCCACTGAGTTCACCAGCCGTGAGCCCGACTTGTGGCTAAGCCGTGCTCTCCCTGTGGGATCTCACTGACCACGAGGGGGCAGCTCCTGCATTGAGTGTCTGCCCCCTGGTGGTCAGTACGCATCATAGTGACCGGTTGTTTTGCCGTTTGGTCAACTTGCATATTACCCTTTTATTATGTAGGATTAGAAAATACAGATGAGCAAAAGGAAGAAAACACAGATCACTCATAACCCCACTACCCAGAGATAAGCCACTACTAATGCTTTGTTACTGATGTCTGTATTGATCATTTATGGCTGCCTAACAAATTGTCTGAAAAACACATTGGCTTAAACAACAGACACTTATCTCAAAGTTCTGTGGGTCAGGAATCTTGGAGCACTTTTCGGGGTTCCTGGTCTCAGGACCACCCACCCGGCTGTGACCAAGAGATCAGACAGAGGGGCAGCAGTCACTTCAGGGCTCCACGGGGAGAGAACACCCTTCAGGCTCACCCTGTGGCCTCTGGCAGCCTCGGGTCCTTGCTGGCTGTGGATTGGGGACATCAATTTCTTGTTACTCGGATCTCTCCATGGGGCAACTTGTAACATGGCAGCTAGCTTCCCTGAGAGCGGGAGGAGAGAGGGTGCCCAGAAGCCACCGTCTTTTGGTAACTAGTCTTGGCCGTGACATGCCATCATTTCTGCCCTGTTGTAGTCACAGAGGCGAGTCATGAGGCTCAGCCTCTCTCAAGGGGAGGGGGTTACACAAGGTGGGGATCCCTGGGGGCCAGCTTAGAAGGTTGCCACGCTGTCCTTGCTGATTTTCTGTTTTGCCTCTGAGCCAGGTAGTGGATCTTTACCTGTGGAACACTCAGATGCAGGGCCCCTTTCTAGATCCTAGATCCTACTGGGTCAGAAGCTCCGTGGGTGGGAACTACGTCTCTCTGTAAGTCCTCTAAGTTCTCCGCGGGTCATTCTAACCTAATGGGAGCCAGAGCGCAGCGTCACTGGCAAATATAAACGTAAGTGGACACTTCCTCACATGGATTACAGCTGTGCCTGTTCCTAATCGTGTGTTTCCCTCTCGCTCTCAAACACAAACAGGCCTTCAGGTCCCAGTGTGCGGCTGCCATGTCTGTCCCCCTACTCCAATGGGAGACATGTTCGAGAGTCACATTGCCGGCAGAGCCCCAGCCACCGGGCCTGGCAGTCGCTGCCTCCAGTTCTGGGGGCTTTGGAGGAGTCAAGCAGGTGGTGGAGGCTGCTGGCCCCGGGTTTGGCTCCGGAGCAGCAGCGCTGACATCCATCCATCAGTCAGAGGACACTTTTAGAGGCAAGGCCGCTGGCAGGGACTTTATGAGAACAGGAATCCGTGGCTGTGAAATTGCTGGCATTTCATGATGTGAGAGGAGATTTACAAGCTCCATGCCGCACTGGGCTCTACACCCAGGCCCTGGAGTTATATAATCAGGCCCGTGAGGCAGGCAGGACCCAAGGCGGTGGCAGGTGGGAGGCAGAGAAAGCCACCATCCCACTATGCCTGGGACCCCCGCCCCAGCCATGCACCCACGGGGGGCTTGGTTCAAGGTGTCTTAGCCATACCCACCATCTGAGGAGGAGTCACCTGCTAGTCATTAGTGAGCGAATTGGCGAGGGGTGTCGTGTGAGATCGTAGACTCAGAGAGGAAGGGACTTCAGAGGCCCCTACCAGATGCTCCCTTCACACCTTTCTCGCTAAGAAGCCATTCTGCTTCTGCATGATATTCCCCGTTCCTGCCTATCCAAAGGAGACCCCTGGCATGTGCTCTCACATAATCTTTTTATTTATTTATTTTTGCACAACCCTACGCTCTGCCTCCTTGGTGGAATGCCTGAGGAGTCCCCTGGGGAACCACATGCAGGGGCTTGATAAACCTGCAGTGCCCAGGTGGGCAAGGGCTGCTGGCTGCCTTGGGATCTCTGGCTCACATCAGCCACTGCTCTGGCCTGAGCCCCGGGTAGCCCCAATCCCTAAGATGGGCCTGGATTCTATTTTGCAGGTGACAAGAAGGGATGATACTTTCATCCATCCATTCACTTGCCCAGGTAACACATTTTCTGGGTTCACTGTAGCCAGGCCCTGTGCTGGTCCTCCCCCCAATTCTTCCTTCTTCTCTAAGGAATTTGTGGAAATTCTGAATAAAACACTCGCTAATGAAAAAAAAAATGCCTAGGAGAAAGCAATTATGTATAAATGCTATTAAGTTTTCAAAAGTTTAAAAAGAAAGAAGTCTCAAAATTAGTGCTTTGTACAAAAGTCCCCATTCTTACCAGTCTAAAGTGCCCCCACATCATTTCTCAGTGAAGTCTATGCACCTCAGGATTATTCTAAAAGTCACCATGGCTTGACATATTTTATAGGGAAGAGGCGAGGGGAAAGGGACTTGGGTGACAACTTTATTTAAGAAAAAAAAATGGTTTGTTGTGTGTTTTTTGTTGTTTTTTTCAGTCATGAAACTCTGGTGGGGCTGCTGGGACTCAAGGAACTGTCAGTGTCACTTAGAAAGAAAAGGTGCCATGGTATCACACAGTATCTCACACACACACACACACACACACACACACACACACACACCAAACAAACACGTGCAATGCTGGCTGCCTGGGGACTTATGGACCCAGCATCTGCTGTCCCAGGGTAGAGGAGCCCCATCCTGTGCAGGGGCAGGTGAGTATGGAGGTGCCTAGTCTGGCAGGTGAACCACCGGATCTGGGGAGTGGATGCGAGTTGCTCTCTGCCACCAGTCACTGCCTGACACCCAGAATTCCCACTGCCGTCCGCCCATGGCTCACCGGGGCCATCATGGCAGCGCCTCCACAGAAATAAAGGCAGACTTTTACTGGGAACTGTTCGCTGCCACAGGCCCCCCAGCATGGCAGCTCTCACTGGTGTCTGAGTTTCCCCACGTCCACCCTGGGCAGCTGCACAGCGATGACCCTGGGAAGCTCACGGCAGCCCCCGTGGCGTGAACGGTGAGTGACTCAGGGTGTCCTGAGGGCCCTGGGGCCGTTCCGGGAAGGCCTGTGTCACGTCCTGTGAAATCTGAGGCCCCGAAGGCCGTGAGGATGGGAGCACCTTGTGCCCGCCACCCTGGTGCCTGAGGAAAGTGCACGCCGTGTACCCTGGCTTTGTAGCTCCTTCTCACCCCCGGGTCACATTTATAGCTCCAACTGTGCCACTGGGGGCAAGAGCCTCCCTCCCCGGGTCTATTTCCATCAGAGCCGAGCCCCGAGGAAACAGGCGGGCAGTTGTGAAAGGCCTGCCCGGTGCCACGGAGCCTTCTCAGCAGGTGTTGGAGCTCATGGGCTGTGGCTCTGGCAGTGCCACACGGGAATGCCAGCTCTGCCACGAATGGCCATGGGCATGAGCTCCTGAGGCTCTCTTTCCAATATTGCTAAGACCCAACCCCCTTCTCTAAACTGGAGAGGAAATGTACCTGAACTCTGTGAAAAGGGCAGAGCATAGAGCTAGCCAGGATGTGTGCGTGGCCATGAGGGTGTCCTTCTCCCCCCCCCGGGGGGGGGCCCTGCTGGGTGGGCGGCCCAGGCCAGTCTGGGAGAAGCTGCCTTCTAGGCAGCCCTGGCTCCACAGGGGGCTGCTTCCCAGCCTTGCCTGGCCTGCTTGTTGACTGGGTTCTCAGAACCTTCTACTGCTTTTGATGCCAGAGAGAACAGGGGGTTCCTCAGCACTCACCTTCCACCCATCCTGATGAGGCCACAGCCCAATCTCCCATAATATATCACAAGTGAGATACTGAGCAGGCCTGGAAGCCACTGTGTTGGGGATCCAGGTTCCCTGGGCCTCATAGTGTCTGGGTGTTCCATGGCTGCGATGCAGGCTCTGCTCACTGATAAATCTCTCTCTGTAGCCAGGCACATGGTCGTTGCCTTCTTCTTCTTCTTCTTCTTCTTCTTCTTCTTCTTCTTCTTCTTCTTCTTCTTCTTCTTCTTCTTCTTCTTTTTTAATACATTTTATTGATTTTTTACAGAGAGGAAGGGAGAGAGATAGACGGTTAGAAACATCGATGAGACAGAGTCATCGATCAGCTGCCTCTTGCACACCCCCTACTGGGGATATGCCTGCAACCAAGGTACATGCCCTTGGCCGGAATCGAACCCGGGACCCTTCAGTCCCCAAGCTGACACTCTATCCATTGAGCCAAACCGGTTTCGGCACAGGCACATGGTCTTCTAGACGTGGGACCAGTCATGTGCCTGGAAAGGACCATTTTGGAGGTTACATGTTCCAAGGCCATAGGATCTTTCTGACCACCCCTGCCCCTGCCCCTACCACCATGCATGCACACACACACACACACACACACACACACATATGCGCGCGCGCACACATACACCCCCCCCCCCACACACACAGTCTCACATGCACACATTTCCTTGCTTCTTGGCCCATGACATTCCTAACTCCAGCTGCTTGACCACTGAGCTCATGTTTTGTTGTTCTTGTTTGCCTGGTTTTGTTTTCATTTGTCCTGCAAGTCTGGGGGTAAATTGTCTTTGATCTTACTGAAAGTAAGTAATATATTAAAAAATCTGTGTAGACGCTCTTTACAACATTAATTTGTGTTACCCAGTTAACTAGTTTCTTTGTTGACTTCGGAGCCAAGATTTTCTGGGGATTTCTGTTTATTGAGTTTCTGGAGGTTAAAATATACTTGTTACCATTTGCAGTTACTAATTTGTGTTCACCAGAATTCTGTAATATTGTGCAGGTGGTCTAGACAAAACACAGAAATAAGGCAGATAAAGAGGGTTGCCTGCAACTGAGTAGCATAATCCCTGATTTTGTTCGTTCTCTCTCTCTCTCTCTCTCTCTCTCTCTCTCTCTCTCTCTCTCTCTCTCTCTTTCTCTCTGTGTGTGTGTGTGTGTGTGCGTGTGTCTGTGTGTGTGTATATCAAGTAACCTTCTCATTCACATGGAGTCTGAACCACAGACTAACTCATTAGTGTAAGTAAATTTTATATTGACTTATACAATTGAATGCCATGTAAAACTTATGAAATACACATTTACAAATTCTTTTAAAGTACATTTCCATAGGTGTAGATCGTCAGGGTCGGCTAACTGTTGTATTGTTAGAATCCTCAAATGTCAATGTCTTAATTTATCTCAAAATGCAATGTGAGGTAGCAGGGGACTATTTCCACTGCCATTCAGGGGCCCTGACTTATTTCCCTTGTGGCTCTACTTATTTCCCCTCTGGGTCCTGGAGTTCTTTTCACTTAGCACATGGATAGGAAAGGGAGGGGCCTGGAGGAGGGGTCTTGTAGTTGGGGTCTGTAATCAGGTTTTTAAAAAGTTGATAGAGAGAGAGAGAGAGAGAGAGAGAGAGAGAGAGAGAGATTGGTTCCATTTATCTATATATTCATTGGTTGATTCTTATATGTGCCCTGACTAGGAATAGAACTTGCAACCTTGGCATATCAGGATGACGCTCTAACCAACTGAGATTCCTGGCCTAAGTGGTTTGTTTGGGGCAGGCCTGCACATGGTGCCCATCACTTCTCCTTACACCTCATTGGCCGGAACTCAGTTGCATGGTTGTCACACCTGAATGCAAGGACAATAAGCGTGTGTCTAGTAAGAAGAGACGATGAATATGGGCAAGGAGTAGTAGTTTCTGCTACAAATAAATAACCTCACCCATATGTGAGCTTTTCCAAAGAGCTTGTGGTAGGCAGAATGATGGCCTCCCAGAGATATACACCCTAATCTTCAGGACCTGTGATTACGTCACCTTACATGCAAAAAGGACTTTTTGGATGTGATTGAGACCCTTGAGTTGGGGTAATTTTCCTGGATAACCTGGATGGGCCCAATGTAATCACAAGAGTCCCTATAAGTAGAAGGAGGCAGGAGAGTCCGAGAGATTTGATGATGCTACACTGGTGGCTTTGATAATGGGGGAAGGGATCATGAAACAAGAAATGCAGGCAGCTTCTAGAGGCTGGGAAGGCAAGGGCATAGATTCTCTCCCAGACTCTTCAGAAGGAATTCAGCCCTGCAGACACCTAGATTTTATCCCTGTGAACGATTTCAGGCTTCCAATCTCCAGGACTGTAAAGTAATTAATTTGTGTTGCTTTAAGCCACTAAGTGTGTGGCAATTCGCCACTGAGCCACAGGAAATGAATGCAGAGCTCATCCCTACTATGTGCCTGACCCACAATAGGTTGACATAATAGGTGCATTTTCACATGGAATTTGAGGGGGAGCAAAGCAAACCTGTAAAGAGGAACTAAAATCATCAATGAAGATGGACTGTTTCCTAAAGGTTGGGGTATATTGCCATGGAGCCAAGGTAAGGGAAGGGACCAAATTTCCAAAAAGAAGGAGCCTTAGGAGATGATGGCCTAGAAGCAGCAGAAAAAGAAGCAAGCTTGTTCTTTTCCTCTCACCCTTTGACTCCAGCAGACGGGGAGGGAGTGGTGGTGTCAGGGGAGCCCAGCCTCTGTTCTGGGGATGAAGCTAAAGAGCATGGAAGTGAAAGGCATGCCAAGGGGATGGTAGAAGGGTTAGCAGTTAGGAGTTCAAGCTCAGCAGTCAGACTGCAGGGCTCAAAGTCTGACCTCACTTCCCTTCCTATTATCCAGTTCTGTAATCTTAGGTGTCATATTACTACCACCACCCCCACGCTTAGTGGTGCAGAACAACCATCACATTATGCTCAAGCATTTTGTTGGCTGGACAGGACATAGTAAAGATGACTTATCTCTAATCTGTGATTTCTGGGGCTTTGGGTTGAGATGAAATATCCGAAGGCTGGGATGAGTCAACAGCTAGGGACTGGAATCACCTTGGGTTTGATGTGGGCTGGTAGTCGGCTGGGCCCTCAGGTGGAGCTGTCAGCTGGAATGCCCACCGGTAGCATGGCGACCTTATGTGGAAGCTGAGGGCTGCAA
The DNA here is from genome assembly GCF_964339955.1 of Pipistrellus hanaki. NCBI lineage: Eukaryota > Metazoa > Chordata > Mammalia > Chiroptera > Vespertilionidae > Pipistrellus > Pipistrellus hanaki. Next base: position 50,000,074 of record NC_140511.1, read on the forward strand.
CGGCAAGTGCCTCCGATCATAAAGCAGAGCCTCTGGTTTCTTTTGTGGCTCAGCTCAGAAGTCAGGCAGTGTTTCTTCTGCATTGCTGCATTCTGTTCGTTTGCAATCAATCATAAGCCCACCAAGATCCAAGAGGGGAATTAGGTTCCGCCACTTGGTGGGGAATGTAAGGTCCTAATAGATTTACCAGACAGCAGATACTCTTGCAGCCTTCTTTGAAAAATACAATCTGCAACATTTGGTGATTTCATTACATTCCCTGAGGTACGGCTTCCTTCCTTCTTTCTTTCCTTCCTTCCTTCCTTCCTTCCTTCCTTCCTTCCTTCCTTCCTTCCTTCCTTCCTTTTTTAGATTTGGTTTCTTTAGCAGGAAGGTAGAGGTGATAACTAGACTATTCTCATGTGGGTTAATGCATCTAAAAGAGCCTTTGGCACAGTGCCTGGCATGTGGTAATGTCACAAGTACTTCTAAAAGAGCAGGGACCAGGTCAGTTCTTTGTCACAATTGCTTCCACAGCCTAGTGCCTAGCATGTGAATGAGCCTGAGAGTATTGTGCCAGACTAGGGATTTCCAATCAGTGTTTCAGGTAGCTATGGCTGTGTAACAAACCACTCCCAAAATTTATAAGCTTAAAACAATAGCTATTTTATTGGCTTGTGGTTCTGTGGGTCAACAATTCAGGCTGGGCTCTGCTCAGGGACTCTTCTGTGGGACCATTCATGTGTCTGTAGTTATGGGCAGTTCACTAAGGTTGAATGATCCAAGATGGCTTTACTCACACCCATCAGTTAGTGCTAGCTGTGCCTCAGTTCTCCTGCATGTGGCTTTTGTAGCAGGCTGGCTCAGGCCCAATTCTGCCACGGTCTCAGGGTTCCAACTGCAGCCCAAAAAGCAAGTGCTACTTCACAAGTGCTTCTGAAGCTTCTGGAGTCGCACTGCTAGGGTTTGCTGATTCCCATTGGCCAATGCAGGTCACACGGCCAAGTCTGGATTCACAGAATGGAGAAATACATTCCACATCTTGATGGAAGGAGCAGCATAGGCACGTTGCAAAGTGTGGCAGGCTGGGGTAGGAGTGAGGGAATTATTGCAGCCATCTTTGCGAACAGTCTAGTCTAGACAGTACTGAGATGCAGAAAAGAGGTTGGGAGGAGGCTGAAGGCCCAAGTACCACAAGGGAGGTGGCCAGGGGAAGTGCTGAGCATAAGTGACGGTCGATCCACACATAGAAGACTTGCTGCGTTAAACCACAGGGAAATATGTCATCTCACATAACAGAACATGCAAGGACTGGGCACACTCCAGCTTGGCAGAAACGGTAACTCAACAAGGTCATCAGTTCTGGGCCCTTTCCACCCAAACTCTGTGAGAGCACTTTTTTACTATAATGTTCCCTTGTTTTAGAAGGACTAGTTTTTTAACTATTGGAAAAGGGAGATGTAGGAGACAGAAATGGATTTGCTGCCTGGATACTTTGAGGAGGTCAGGCTTCTATGAAAATGGGTGTTTGAGGGCCTCTAAGTAGTAGAGAAAAGGGATACAGGAGTGGAAGAAGAAGGATGTCAGAGCGGTTTTAATTCTACCCAGAACGGGGCACAGGAGGCCTCGGTCTTTCTGCCCATGTGGGTGGTCATTCCCTCTGGAAGAGGGATTTCTTTTTTCTCCAGTAGAACTCCTTGCCCTTGGGCTTGAGCCCTCTTCTAGGCAATGGTGTTACTATCCACCCACGTACCCAGCCACCCTAGACACCTCCCTGTCAACAGGTCATGACTATTCTAATTCCTCCATATCGCTTGGATTTCTGCTTTTCCCCAATCTCTGTGACCCATATAAGTCCGGACCTCTTTCTGTCCCCATCCCTCTGCCTCTAATTCATCCTCCACTCTGCTCTTGTTGAACTGCTCATCTTTGAGGACATCCTCCGTTTGCCTCTTCAAATCTATGTCTATTTCTGTCCCACTCTTGGCCCTGGGGGCTGACCTGTGTGGACCCTGACAATGGCCTCCCTTGGATTCTGGTCTCTGGTCGGGTTTAGCTAATGGGGAGCATTGGCAGAAGTTCAAAAGAGGAAACAGCGAGATTGAAATCTTCACTCACTGGCTCCCTCACGCTCACTGTGGAGTCATCATAACCAAAGGCCACAACTCCTTGCAAGGCTACCTTTGCATGACTCACAGCCACTGCTCCCTTCCCTCACCCCTCCTGCCGATCAGCCCCAGTGGTGCTTGTTCCGGGTGTAACATCACACGTTATAATTTTACTACCCACTTCTCAAGCCGTCGTGAATAGCTTCTTCATTTAACACCCCTCAAATTGTCCTCCTCAGTGTGCCTTCTCTTCCTGCTGGGTCCCTGGATGATTCAGATCTCCTACTCAAAACCCTCAAGGGTTCCCACAGCCTTTAAACACAGTCCAAAAGGATGATCTCAGGATTCAAGGTCCTTCATTATTTAGCCATATGTACCTTTCTAGCCGGCTTCTTGCCTTCACTTACTCTAGAATCAAATTAGAAGAAGTCATTTACCCTTAGCGTCCACTGTTCCTTATGCTCGAGTTGCCTCTTTCTCGGCCTCAAGAAAACCTGGCTCTCTTTTAAGGCTAAGACAATGGTACCAGAGGTCTACCCAGTGCTTAGTATAGGATGAATTCTTCGTGATTAAAGAGTGAATGAATCAAGAGATTTTTGAGAACTTCGCACCTTTTTTCCAGGTCCAATGCTCTGCAAAGGCATGTGTGTGGATACACATGACTCAATGCTTAAGGGAAAGGATCTCATACTGATGTAAACCCCAGGCACAATTCAGTCTTCTTCCCTGCGTTTTGGGGAGAGGTGGCAAGGGGAAAGTGAGGAGGCTTCTAAGCACAAGTCAGCACAGAGTTGTATAACCCTTATCAAAGCTTGGGGAGAATGAGGGCATCTTCCCCAGCAGCATGTCTCTGACTATCCCTGGATGAATCACCACGGAAAAAAAGAGAGATGTACTAGGACACAGCCATGGAATCAGTAGGAAACTCTTTCCCTTCAGGGTGTTCTCACACAGTAAATATTCCCTGTAGGGAGCATGCTCAGCGCCTAGGTGAATGGTGAGGGTGGGGGTGGGGGAGGCTCAGTGTAGCCAGCCTATTGGGGAGGCTCCTGGCACCAGGTAGCTGAGGTATCTCCTGGGAGCCAGGGCAGCGAGGGAGGAGGCCAGAGGACCTGGAAAGCTTTGGGCCTCTCCTCCTGGAGGTGGGCAGCTGACAGCATTCCCTAATCCTCCTTTGCTCTGGATCTGGCTGCTGAGGAAGTAAGTTTGTGGGATGTGCCTAAGAAAGTCTGCCTAGCGGGTCCCTGTGGGAAGAAAGGAGGCGTGTGGGGGTGCTAAGGAAGAGGCTTTAGCTTTTTTTTTTTTCCTTCACTTTATACCTTTCTGTAATGAATAATATGCGGGGGTGTTATTTATTGAAAAAATACCAAAGAAGTGATCTCATCAGTGGAGTTTTAGGCCAATTGGTTTTTACTTTTTTTTTTCTTTATTAAAAATAAAAGTTATTAAAAAGCAATGTAGTTGCTATACCTCTAAAAATTTTCCAGATAGCTCTGAGTTCAAATATTCTGTCCCTGTGGTCTCATACACCATGCAAATATCCCAGAAATCCTGACAGTATGTTGGAACCTAAGTTTCCTGATCTACCTGGATATAGTGCCGAATCTCAAATCAGATCCCAGTTTCCAGTTTCTAATTAAGAAAATATATTCAAAATTGTTCATGTCTAGTAAGAACATTTATCTTTTTCCTTTCCTCTCTGAGAGCACCCTCCCAGACGCTCAGAATAGTAATCCATTATTTTTCTCAGGAAACTGAGGATGCAAACATGCCTTTTAGTAATGTGCAAGCCTGCCAATCCACACATGAAGGAAAGTGGTTTACTAGATGCTGGGACATTCTGAGGTTCCCACTGCATCCCAACACAGGGGTCACTTCCTGGGTTGTCCTCAGTTATAGATCCTGCTGAGACCAGGCCTCTGCCAGGGCCACTGATTTCCATTCCTGTTCCAGAATTTTCTTTTCTATGGCCCTTCGCCTTACCACTCCATATATATATATAAAGCCAGCGATCCTAATGACCATAACGACCCGTTGCTATGATGCCCACTGTGGCCAGCAAACTGGCAAATCATGGGCGGGCCAGCTAACCTCACAGCCCCTCCCCCTGCCGGTCTGGCCCCCCTCTGCCTACCCCACCAAGATAGGCCCGCCCCTTACTACTGACTGCACCTCCCCTACCCCAATAGGGGGCGGGGCCTGCCCGCCAACCTCTTGCAGCCCTCCCGCATCACTCCACCCCCATCAGCTCCCAACCCCATTTGGGGCAGGGCCAGCCAACCACCCATGGCCCCTCCCCCAGGCCCTTGGCTTCCTGATCAGTACCCGCATCCCATTTGGGAGTGGGGTCAGCTGGCCCACTGCCTACAGCCCTTCCCCATGGCTGGCTCCGCCCCTAATCAGTCCCCCAACTACAAATGGGGGTAGGGCCTGCTGGCCAATCACCACAGCCCCTTCCACCAGCTGGCCAGGCCCTGATCAGGCCCCAATCAGGGCAGGCCAGCCAACCTCTCACCATCTCCCCCTCCTGACAGAACAGCCCCAATCTGCCCCTATTGGGGCCCGAGCTGACCATTGTGCACGAATTTGCATACTGCGCTCTCTCTCTCTCTCTCTCTCTCTCTCTCTCTCTCTCTCTCTCTATATATATATATATATATATATATATATAACTTAATTTTATTGTTGACACTATTACAGATGTCCCCATCTCCCCTGGTTCTCTCTGGCCATCACCACACTGTTATCTGTGTCCATGGGTTATGCATATATGTTCTTTGGCTAATCCCTTCGCCTGCGTTCATCCAGTCTCCTCCACCATCTTACCACTTCTCAGCAACTACTGACTCTCCTAAAGCAGAGGCAAGATAGTCCATTAGAGCTTCTGGATCAAGCTTCTCCTGAAGGCAGACCTATCCTTTTATTTTGTTACAAGCCAATAAATTCCACTTTTTGTTTAAGAGTAGTCAAGTTGTTTTTGCTATATATATATAGTTTCATAAGTAATCAGCTATGCTGAAGGTAGTCCTGGTTCTGCCCCAAGTCTCTGGGCTTAGTGGGCATCTTCAGATCTGTTCCTCCCTGCTGGCTCCAGGATTCCAGAAGGAACCATCATGCCTCAGGTCCCAGACATGACAGTTCCGTCCTGCCACCAGCCCTGCCCAAGCCCCTGCCCTGTATAATCTCTTCTGGCTTCTTGTCCAATGGGCAGGTCCCACTACCCTTCAGGTGTCAACTAACCTTCAGAGGACAATTGCCCACCATGCCCTGACTAGATTAATCTGGGAGCCACAGAGACGTGAGCCCGAGGTTGGGGAGTCCTGGTCTCACTACGGGGAACGAGGCAGTGAGACTGGGGCAAAACTAAAGGTGCACGTGAATTGATTTCTCAACAGAAGTTCTTCTCCTGGGCTACCTCTGTGGGGCCAGCAGGTCTGAACCTGTAGTCTCCTTCCCACATTGTGCAACAGGGAGAGGGGGAGCAAGGGGCAGTGCAACCACATGGAAGCCGTTGGCTACTATTTTGTAAAGGTGAAGACGTGTATATGACCCAGCAATTCCACTTCCAAGAATAAACCCTGGAGAAACACATGCATACAGACGGAGAATGCTCATTGCAGCATTGCTCATAATAGTCAAAACCTGGAGCCAACCCAAATGCTAATCAATAGAAGTATGCACTCATAAACATGGCACATCCATGCAGTGGAATACTGTACGGCTATACAAAAGAACACACTACAGCTACGCAGGGCAACATAGACGAATCACATAAACATAACTGAACAGACAAAGCCAGACACACAAAACCCTCAAAACTATTCAGAGAAAGCTTAAAGCAGACAAAGTAAAACTGTTTTCTTTGAGGAAAGCAAACTTGGGTGGCAAAACTAAAAGAAAGTGAAGTAGATACTATAAACGTCTAAAGGAGACAGAGTATGGTTAGGTAGGGACATGCACGGTATTCAGAGTATGGACAATATTTCATTTCTTTTTAAAAAATGTATTTTATTGATTTTTTTACAGAGAAGAAGGGAGAGGGACAGAGAGCTAGAAACATTGATGAGAGAAATACATCAACCAGCTGCCTCCTGCACATTCCCCACCGGAGATGTGCCCGCAACCAATGTACATGCTCTTGACCAGAACTGAACTTTCAGTCCGCAGACCAACGCTCTAACCACTGCGCAAAACTGGTTTCGGCAATATTTCATTTCTTGATATAAGTGCTGAGTACATGGATGTTTGCTTTATAGTCAGTTCTTAGAAGGTATAATGTTATATGTACTTCTCTGCATGTGTGTGACTTTTCATCATTTAAAAATATGGAAGAGTTGAGGGATCTCATTTTAACAAGAGCTTGGATGAGGGTCTCACCCTATAGTGCTCTCTGCTTCCAAGTCCGCCATATGGTCCCAGAGGAAAGATGTCCATGCTTGGTCCTCAGGCCCCTGCCCGGCTCCTGGATCACCCTTCCCTTGTAAGTCAGTCCCAAGGACTTAAGCACTGGCAGGAGCAACCTTATCCTTGACTCAGCCTGACTCATCCCTCCCTGATTGCATTTTCTGCGCTCTTGTACACCCAAGGATGTAATTGAACATGTTCTGCGGAGAGAAAGTCTAATAAATTTCCTAGGATGGGAGCAGAATGGAAATAAAGATAGCTGGGCCAGGCTGCCAGTGTGCATCACAGCTCAGGGTTTGCTCTGATAAGTGTGGCCCCAGGCTGGCGTCCCACATGTATGACTCACAGCCAGTTCCCTCCTCCTCTTCCTCCTCTGCTCAGGATGCCAATGTGCATGCCAGCTCTCTGAGCTAGATAGGAGGGTTGTGTTCAGGTACCCTCTCGCCAAGACAGTTTCTGAGTGTTTGGAATATTCATCTCCACAGTACTTGGTAGGTTGCCTGGCATAAAGCAGGTGCTCAGGGACCGGCTGGTGCTAGTTGGTCCTTTACCTGAGCAGGCCATGATCCTAGAGTGAGATGTCTCTGAAGCCCTCAGGAGCTTTGTCTGAGGCACACAAATCCCTGGGTCTGAGGCGTGGGGAGTGATGAGGCTACAGTGGGAAAGATCTAAGTCTCGGGATGCTGGCCACCTGATGACGTGCAGTGCAAACAGAAGCTCAGACTTCCCTCTACCTTTCCTCCTTTGTCCCCAGCCAAGGAGAAACCTGGCTCTCAAGTCCTTCACCAGGGATTCATAGATGCTGTTCAAAGCAGTCAAGGTGGACAGGGGCCCAGTGTTCTGCCTCCTACTTGCCCCTTCCCCACAGGGATCCACCCTGAGATGTTGATGGACTGCTGAAGATTTCCAGCAATGGATACATTTGCCCCAGTCCATCAACATTCACCCTAGTCCAAGGCATGCATTTCAGGTGAGGGAACTCCATGAACAAAGGCACAGAAAGGTGAAGGGAATAGAGGGCTTGGTAATGACCCCTTTACCCGCTCACTTGCCTGAGGTCTCCTTTCCCTCCGTTGGCCTCAGAGGTCATTGCTCCCTGGGCCTGCAGATAAGAAGCTCAGCTCATATCAGGGGCCTTCCCTTCAGATGAAGCTGGTAAACTCCTGGGACCAAATACTCCTGGTGGAACCTGAGCAGCCTAGGTGGCCTGCGGTAAAAGGGAGAGATGTAGGGACAGGCAGGAGGACAAGTCAGAAGGAGCATCTATCACTGACTTCCAATAGAAGCCTCTTTGTGGTGCAATGAAATCACCGTATATGGCTTGGGAGGAAGTTCTCCACAAGGAGCTGCATGCAAATAGGTCACCAAGTAATGGCAAAAATATGCAGCCAAATGGAGGTGCCTGTCTCCAAGGGCTACGTAAACTCCAGGAAGCCATCAGGTCGCAGGGCTTCATGCCAGAGGACAGAGGACATGAGATGCTCCCGCTGCCTCCCTGCCCAGCCTCCTGCCTCCTGCTAGCCCCTCCCCACCGGGACCCACCCTGAATCTAAACAGCATCCCTCTTCCCTGTTGCTGAGATCAGGCTGGGACTCAGAGATGGCTGAGACGCTTTCTGGTGACTAATGCAGTACTTGAACAGGAAACAGACTGAAAAGGGCTTAGGAGGAGTTATAAATAGCCCATGTCCTAAAAAAAAAAAAAAAAAAAGAAAAAAAAAGAACTTGGAAAGAAATGGGATTAACACACTGGGAGGAGAACAAGAGGATCACAGGGCTCTAAGCAAGAAGACCAGCCACTTCTCCTTGGAAATGAGTTTTCCTTCCTGATGGAGCGCCATCTGCCCTTGTAGGAGCCAACTCTACCTCATGTACCCTGCTCCACCCTAGGGCTGACCTGCCAGCTCAGCTAACATCATGCCTTGAATTGTCTGTGGTTCTGGGGATCAAGTTTTGTAAGGGTGTGTGTGTGTGTGTGTGTGTGTGTGTGTGTGTGTGTGGTGTGTGTGTGTGGGGGGGGTCATTGAGACACAGGGCTGAAGCATTATGAGTGGTCTCCTCATTAGAGGAAGTAGAGAATTGAAAAAGTGTTAGCATGTCCCTCTACTTGCCTCAGTTTCCCCCCTATCCATCAGGCTACAGCAATCCTCTCCCATGTTGAACAGAGTGAACGGAAGGGAAAGTAAGTAGGAGAACTAGCCTTGGATTGAATGACAGGTCAGCAGACTGATGTTCTAATACTAGCCAAGAGCTCCTTTGCTGAGTAACTTGGAGTAGACACGCAACTTCAGTAAAGACTGTTTACTTTTCTACACAATGGAGAGGTTGGTCTAGTTCAATGGAGCTTAACTCTGTTTTTTTTTTCTTTTATTTTTTTCAAAGCTGCATAACATTTCTCCAAAGGAAATCACAAGAGAGAGCAGAGCTGCCCTGGGTAGGGTGGGGACCTCACGCTTATACACACCACTCCCCTCCAGGGAGCCATGGAGAAGCCACCACACAAAGGCAGGGCTTCACAGGGCACCATTTAAACCCACTAGACTCCAGTGGTCTGGTCATTCAAAAGTTCCTCCTTGTGGTCCCTTTTCTCCTTTCTCCGTGTATAGGCTAGAAAGTGGAAATAATGGAAAGCTACACTAAGCAATGGAGATTTAACTAAAGGCCAGAACAAGAAGAGGGATTTAAATCTCCCAAGTCCCAGGTGGTTTCCTAATATCCTCATTAGTTATTGGGATAGACTGATTGCACAAACAGCCACACTTCTCCACCCCTCCCAGCATCCGCACCCTCTGTAATGTGACTTTGTAGCTCCTCCCACCAAGAGATAGAATCCATTTCCCTACCCTTTGAATACATGCTGGCCTTGAGATTTGCTTTGAATGATACTTAGGGGAAGTGATAGAGTGCCATTTCCAGACTTAGGTCTTCAGAAGCCTGTGTCTTCTACTCTGTCAAACCCCTGCTATTGCCATGAGAACAGCCTGTTGGGGATGAGAGGTTATACAAAGAAATCAGCTGAAGCCACCCCAGACCAGCCAGACCCTCACTAACTTGAAGCTGATTAAGAACACATGAGCAACTAGACTCATGAGAAATAATAAATGGTGATTATTACCCAGCAATAGATAACTGGGGTAGTCTATTTCTGTTCCAGCTAGTTATTGCTGAGTAACAATCACCCCCAAATTAATGGCTTATAATAATTTTAAAATATATATATTTTATTGATTTTTTACAGAATGGAAGGGAGAGGGATAGAGAGCTAGAAACATCGATGGGGATGTGCCTACAACCAATGTACATGCCCTTGAACGGAATCAAACCTGGGATTTTTCAGTTCGCAGACCAATGCTCTATCCACTGAGCCAAACTGGTTTCGGCTATAACAATTTATTATATCCTAATGTATTATGATCTCCCATGGTTCTGTGCATTGATTAGTCTCAGCTGGGCAATTGCCACTTGGAGTCTTTCATATGATTACAGTCAGATGTCCACTGGGGCTGCAAACACATGAAGGTCCAACTAGGCTACGTGCCTGAGATGGCTCGTGCAGATGGCTGGTGCTTGATGCTGACTGTCATTTGGAGGCTCAGCTGGAGCTGTTGACTGTTCTGTGTGTGTCATGGCTTCTCACAACACAGCTTCTGGGTTCCAAGAGAAAGGAAGAGGAAGCTACAGAGCTAATGAAGGGCTATGTTAGCTCTCTAGTATAGCATCACTTTCTCCTCATTTTATTGTCAAAATAGCCACAATATCCTCCCAAATTCAAGAGGGTAAAGAAAGATACCATCAAGATCACATTTCAGAAGAGAATGTAGGATGGAAGAAATTGCTGGGACCATCTTTGGGACATGAACTCTACCACAGCAGCACACATCATTGTGGCAAAGGCTAACAGAGACTCACACTTTTGTTTCCCATGATCCCTCCTTCCCTGCAGCCCTGCTTCTGGTCTGTCCTCTCTTGCTGTCTTGTAATCACACAGGGATTGGTAAAAGCCGAGCCATTGGAGAGGAGGCTCTGCAGGGCCCCGCTGTGCCTGTCCATGCCTATGGGCTCAGTGGGAAAGACTGCAGTGAGCGAAGTGTGATCACCGCCTGCAAGGGCCAGCAGGGGAGGAAGTGGCCCACCTGGTATGGATTAGCTGGTACTCAGATTCCCCTTTTTCATTTTCCTAAGGGTTCTTCACTGGGGGAATGAGGAAATGCAATTGTCTAATTTCAGAAGTAAACAGATAGAGTCAACTCCAGTCAAGTGCTTTGTCAATACCAGCTGCCGTGGAGGGTAAAGTCAGATGAATAACAGGTTCAAGTTGAGTTTACCACTTCATTATGCATACAGTGACGGTGCCAGTGTCAGTCTCTGCTCACCCCCGCAGGCCTACCTGCAGGTCAGTTACACCATCCTGTGTAGCTCTGCCCAGGCCCAGGACCTAGCAGTGGGAAGCCAGGCCTGACCATGGTGGGAACCCCATCCGTGCAGTGGGAGAGGGAGAATTTAGATCTCCGTGGGCTCCTGCCTATCTTCTCAGCTCCTGCTTTTTCCCAGCACAATCTGAGTGGTGAGCTTCTGCTCCAGTTCTCACAGGCCCCCCAGGGGACAAGGAGTCTCCTGGGCCCCATTTGGCTGGGATTCTAAGGTATTGCTAACTCTTCCATCTTTCCTCTTGTAAGCCAGATCCTGTTCCTGAATCTAAAATGACTTCCTGTTTCAAACAGGAAGTTTCAAACAGAAAGTCCCTCCAGAAGCAAGATGCTGCCACCCACCTGAGGACAAGTAATCTTGGCAAATGCCAGTCACTTTTCCTGTCAGAGCCCCACCCACATACCCAGGAGCCCCTACCAGGTCCAAAGCCAGTCAAATCCCCTGAGAACCTAGCTCCAACTACTCCTGTCCCAGCGTAGCCTAGGCGGGTCAGGACAGGAAGCTGGTGGATGCCTCCCACACTGACTCGGGTTTTGGCTTGCTTTGGCATCAGCATCCTGTTTGCCCTGTTTCCTATTGAGGGGGATACTGGACTGGTTTGTAATTCAGCCCATGCTCCAGAGAGCCTGGAGGAAGAGATGGCATCAGAAACTCCTTCAGCCGCCATCAGCAATGAGAGGAGTGCTGGGGAGCTGAGAGCAGAAAGAGGGAAGTGAAAGTGAAGTCCCCAGTCCAGAGTGGTTCTTTCCTGGCTGAGGTAATGCCCTAGCAATGTGACATGTAATGGGTAGCTCACCTGTGCATCTGTGCTCACAGAAGTGCCAGCCCCTCCCTGCACTGGCCTCCCCAGATCCACAGCTAAGCCCTCTGCACATGCACACCCATCCCATCCATCCATCCATCCATCCATCCATCCGTCCAGAGGTGGGAATGATCTTTGAACATCCTGCAAATCAAGCAAAAAGGGATTATTTCCACTGCAATACATGCATATAAGACTATTTGAACAGAAAAAAATTTCCAGAGTTCCACCCCTAGAGAGAAATAATTTTTATATTCTGGAGATTTGTTTAAATGTTTAACCAAATTTTGCTCATCTGACCATCTCTGGTGCACCCTATGGTCTTTAGCGGAGCCCCTCTCCCAGGCTACAGAGGTCACGAGGTTGCTATGGCTTTCCTGTCCCCATTATAAAGGGCAGGGCTATCTCAGGAGTCTCCTCTCCATCCGCCAGACCTAAACGGACTGTGCCTCTCCCTTCAGAGGATTCTCGTCTGTGAAAGTCTGACCCTCTCTCCTTCCTCCAAGGGACAAACAACCGCATTCTGGCAAGACTGTAGTCATGGGATTTCCAAACTCACAGAACCAAGATGTGACTCTGGGAAAGGGAAGAGGAGGCCTGGAGCCTTCAACTCCACCAGCCTTCTCTCCTCCCCTCACCTTCCTCCTTTTGACTCTTTCTCCCATTGCTTCTCCCTGCTCCTCTTTCTCCTCTCTTCCTTTTCTTCCTTCCTTCCTCCCTACCTCCTCCATTCCACAGTGTGGGTACTGGCATTGGACCTGCATTCCACAGCCACAGGTAGATAGACCTTTGCTCATCTGATCATTGACTGTCTGGGTGACCTTGATTGGATGAGTCACTAGCTCCCCGAACCTTTGTTTCTCATCTCAAAATGCAAATGATAATGTCATTACAGTGAGGACAAAATCTCAATAAGAATTTTTTTTATCAGTGCCTAACACATGATAGATACTTAATGGATATTAACTGACTCTAACCTGCATTAGGTAAGTGCCTACTGTGTGCCAGATGCAAAGGTCCAGAAGGGAGCAAGGCAAGGCAGAGATCCTTGAACCTCTCTTATAATTTTTTTTAAATATCAATATTATAATGATTTGTTTCCAAAGAGATATAGGAAACCAGAGAGCTTCCACTGCCAGACATTCAGGGACCAGATTTTAAGGGCTTCTGTACACTTAGAAACAGAGAAGCTTGGTGGCTGGAACAAAAAGCCACCACCAGATCCTGTAGCATAGTATGTCTCCATTCAGTCTACTCAGCTAATTGGTTTGCCTTTGATCTGACCCTTTTTCTAGGGGGGGGGGGGGGAGCGATGTCTAAAATGGCAGGAGGTTACATGTCTGATGTGCCTGCACTTCTATTTATGGAAGACAGTAAGTTCAGAGCCCTGCGCAGGCCTGTGAGTCCCTTGGGGCCACCAATGTTGGGCTGTCATGGTGTCCCAGCAAATGCCTGTCTGCTGGAATTAGAGAGGTTTGGTTTGGTTTCACTGTGCATGCCACAGGTTGGGAAGGAAGCTGAGAGCCCCAGGCTTGGACGACCTGTTTTGGGGACTAGCAGTGCTTGCCTCGGTGGGATTAGGAAGTGGGAGCTTGCTCGCCATCCTCAGATTAGCCAAATTTTAGCAATCAAACAGCCTGCCTTCACTTCCTGCTGGCTTGGCTCTGCTCACACCCACTGATCGCTTCCTCAGATGCTCTTTACTCTCTCATTGAGGGTTGATTCCTTTGGGAATGATGCTCTGGGGTTCATTCTCATGTCCTACACAAAGGAAAACGGACTAGACCAGTGGTCAGTTGGGAAACCGTGGCTCGAGAGCCACCTGCGGCTCTTTGGCCCCTTGAGTGTGGCTCTTCCACAAAATACCACATGCAGGCACATTAGGTAAGGGAATTATTTTCACTGTAATACATCTAAGACTATTTGAACAGACTTTAATTCAACAAAGGGTATGAATTCAAAATTCAACAAATAAATGACACCCAAATGTCCAGTAAGCCTAAGAAGCTTCACCTCCATAGTAACTGGGGAAATGCATATTAAAATCACAATGGAAGATGGTTTTCTCTCCATCAGATTGGCAAGACTTTTATTTTTTAAAAAAATATATTTTATTGATTTTTTACAGAGAGGAAGGGAGAGAGATAGAGTTCGAAACATCGATGAGAGAGAACCATCGATCAGCTGCCTCTTGCACACCCCCTTCTGGGGATGTGCCCGCAACCAATGTACATGCCCTTGACCGGAATCGAACCCGGGACCTTTCAGTCCACAGACCGACGCTCTATCACTTTGGCCAGATTGGCAAGACTTTTAAAGTCTGACAGTATTGACTGAATGGCAGAGCTGCATGCTGGATTAACAGCACTGATGAGAGGAAATTGGTACCTTCACTTTGTGGACCATGTGTTTTACTAGCTAGTGAACTTGAAAATGAAGATTCCCTAAGATCCAGAAATATCAATTATAAATCTATAGGACAAATTCTCTTACCTGTATACAAGGGACACACACAAGGATGTTTAACTGTCTATCAACAGGGAAATGAGCAAATAAAATGCGGAATATCCACCAAATAGAATGCTATTTAACAGTCAAAAGAGCCTAGCTGACATGGCTTAGTGGTTGTGGTTGACCTATGAACCAGGCGGTCATGAGTTTGATTCCTGGTCAGGGCATATGCCTGGGTTGCAGGCTGCATCCCCAGTATGGAGCTTGCAGGAGGCATCTCATCAATGATTCTCTTTCAGCACTGTTTCTATTTCTCTCTCCCTCTACCTTCCTCTTAGAGATAAAAAAAAAATTTTTTTAATTAAAAAATTTAAAAACAACAGTCAAAACAAATTAGCATATTCTCACGATTAAATCTCAAATACCAACATGGGTAAATCTCAAGAACACATTAAGGGGAAAAACAAATTGTGATTTCATACACATAGTATGACTCTCTATCAAGTTAATGTTTCAAAATATGAAAAAAGTACAAAACATTGTTAAGAAACATATGCCTGTGTAGTCAAAGTGTAAAAATGTACATCAGTCTAAAAAAATACCAAATTCATAAGGAAAGAGAATGGATCCCTTTGGGGTACAGAGCATGCATTAACTGTAATATGTCTTTAAAAAAGAAAAAGAAAAATGTCTGAAGCAAGTATGGCAAAATGACAAGTATGGTGGCTACATGAGTGTTTGATGTTGAAGACTTTGTTTCCTTATGCCTGAAATTAAAAAACAAAACATGTCCCTGGTGGCTGGGATTCCTCCAAATGCATGGCTATGGCTTGGGAAAGCAAAGGGCAGAATGTTTTTGTCCTTATATTTATATCCAGCAATTTTTCTGGATATTGTGCCCCTCTTAACTCACATCTCACCTCTGACATTCAACAACTTCACAACCATTGCTTCAGCACTAGCTACGTGCCATGCTCTGAGGAAACCAAATCATTAGGGTCTGTCCCTCCCCAATAGGGTGTTGTAGGCTATTTGAGGAGACAGACGGGTAAATGACCATCCTCTGATAAACACTAAAACTAAGTATGTGTGGGCTAGCACAGTGGGAGGGAGGCATTCATTCTGATAAGGGGGTGGGCACAGAAAAAGCAAGGCGGTGGGCCAGGACAGTTGACTAGGAGTGTGGAAGACACTGAGAATAAGGGGAGTATATCACAGGTAAAGAAAACACGGCATGCACGTGCCTGTTGTGATGGGGCTGAAGAGCAGTGCCCTGTTTGGATCCACGCTTCAGACATGTCCCCTGGAAGGGGTAGAACACAATGAACAAAGGCAGGGAAACTGGTTGGGAAGCCATTGAAAGCGTTTCAGTGAGAGGCGATGAAACCTGTGCTACAGCACAGTGATTTGGGTTGTAGTTTCCCTGCAAAACTGCAAATGAACTGTGTGTAGGGAAATGGTTTAATCGGGTTTTGTTGATCTCTGTATACCCTCAGAGCCTCCAGTTGTACCCTGCACTACTGGGAGCTCCATGCATGTAGGGTGATGGGAGGGAGGGAGAGAGGGAGCAGGCAGGCCCCAGGTCCACTCCCTCCTTTTACAGATAAGAACTGTGAGCTGGAGTGGGGGAGTGATACTTTTACTGGTGAGAAAGTCATTAGCTGGATGCTTACTGTCTCTTAAACAGCAAAGAGTCCTGCAAACCCTCTGCTAACAAATGTGTAAGCACATAGGCTTTTAAAGACAAAGCCTGACCAGGTGAAGTTCCGTTACAGTGAATCCTATTATACAGCTGCATTCTTCATACGGAAGTGCTTTCTCTTCCCCTAAGGGCTTAGGTGGAAAAAGTTCCCTTAAAACAACCAAATTCTCTGAGATGAATAATACAAAACAATAGCCCTTCACTGGGCCTCTGTCCAAGTAACAGGCTCTATTCAGGTGGCTCTTGTGTGCTGTTGGCATTGTGGGCAGGGCCAGCCCAGCCGCGCAGAGGACTTGACGCATCTTTTGTTCTGCCACCCTGCAGTAATGGGCTCTCCACCCCTACATAGTAACCTTTCAGCCACCTGAACAAAATTCACCTAAATTAACAGACCACATGTAAAGCAAAACAACTTCTGAACCCATCCTCTCTATGGTCCACGGCTCCATCTCCTGCTTCCATCTCTAGCAGGTGTTGAATCTGCCTGTTTGACACTTCAGTGGCTGCCTCTCACCTGGCTCTTACACAGCTTGTGCATGGCATGTCTGCCTCCCTCTGCCTGCCCTGCTTTTCTCTGTTTTCTGTCCTCTATAAAACCTTGTGTTGGCAAAGTCTGAGCGGAGGTAAAACAATAGCACCGCCCGGTGGGTCTGTCCACAGGCCAAATGGGACTTAGTGGCAGCTGGTGCTGTGGTGAACTCTGTGGGCACTTAAGTTCTAATAAACCCATGTCTTCCACAGCCAGTCCTCCACGTTATTTCTTTGGCATCTACAAACAAAACACTGAGGTGTTCTGGGACCTCAGTAACATGTGTCAAATCATTTTACATACATTTGTTTTGTAGGGTTTTTGTTTTGTTTTGTTTTTACTTGTTTCCTTTATAAAATTTGACTTGGTTTGTTTGATGAGAGACAATTGACCAAGCTGCAGGAAAAAAACTAAGAGAGGAAGGCTGAAGAGAAAGTGATTTTCCACAGAGATTAAAAGCAGATTAGTGGTTGCCAATTGCTGGACAAGGGAATAGAGAGTGATGACCTAATGGGTGTGGGATTTCCTTTTGAGCTGATAAAAATATTCTGGCCCTAGCTGTTTGGACTCAGTGGATAGAGCATTGGCCTGTGGACTAAGGGTCCCAGGTTCGATTCCAGTCAAGGGCACATGCCCGGGTTGTGGGCCCTATCCACAGTGCAGGGTGTGCAGGAGGCAGCTGATCAATAATTCTCTCTCTTCATTGATGTTTCTATCTCTCTCCCCCTCTCCCTTCCTCTCTGAAATAAGAATTTTATATATAATTATATATAATTGGAACTAGGTATAGTGATAGTAAGAATTTATTTCACTAGGTATAGTGATAGTAAGAATTTATTATTGCATGATAGTAAGAATTTATTTAATGCCACTGAGTTTTACACCTTGAAATGGTTGAAACAATGAACTTTTTATGTGTATTTTAAGTTCAGAGAGACTAATTAATTTGTCTTAGCTCATGCAGCTAGATTTGAGATTCCAACCCAAGCTGATTTAACTACCAAGTCCCATGCATGCTCTTAACTCCTCTCTCCTATTGCCTTAGAGCTATGTGGTTTCATAGGTGCATATACTAATAATAAGAGAAGATCCATATCCAAGTTATTGATGCTCCAAATCTCAGGGTGATGACATTATCTATATTTTTAAAATATTCTTCTTTTTTATTGGGCAAAGCTTTTATTAAAATGGGTAAAGCCTATTTTCAATATACAGAAGAAAAGCATTTCAGAGGCATGGCCCGCTCTGAGGGAGATGATACAGGTGCGTGAGAAACCACCAGAGAGGGTGCAAACCCTCACGGTGAGTGCAGAGTGCGGAAGGAGCATGAACCAAGGCAGGAGGAAGACTTCTTAAAGTGGTGACTTAGAACACTGTCTGAAAGGGAGTGCCAGTCCTCATTGCATGGAAAAGAAGAGGGAGGGCCTTTGGGAGGGGAACAGCAGGCACGATGCCCTCAAACCAGGAGAGATGGGGGAGGAAATGGGGAGAGACAGGCTGGACCCAGTGGGGTGATGCTTCACGGCCCCTCTTTCCTGGGTCTCTCTGTGCCCCTCTCCCGGGTTCCTCCTCCTCCTCCTCCTCCTCCTCCTCCTCCTCCTCCTCCTCCTCCTCCTCTTCCTCCTTTGCCCTGAGTGAACCACGCAACATAATTTGCTTTGGTGCATGCTGTCCATAGGGCAGCCACAGCCGTGTTCTAAGACACTTCCCTCAGTCCTCGGGGAAATAGAAAACCTCGAGGGCTGGCCTCTCAGGCATTCTTAGAAGGCCACTGTGGCCGTGCCTTCCTGCTTTGTCCTGGGATCCTGTGACTCTCGGGCACCAACCCAGAGCAGCCCTCACTCAATCACTTCTTTGATTTTCTCCCAGTTGGACTGTCAGGGAGTGTTGGCCAGTGGGAGGGCACTGACTGCTGAATTGTGCAGCTACAACTCTTTCTGTGAGAAGTCAGATTTCTCTTCAGATATGCCTGCCCAGAGAGGGATCAGTCCCATTCAGTGGAGCTGTGGCCCAAGCCAGCTTGTCTCATGAATGACTTGTCCCATGACCGACAATTTATTCCCTCTTGACAGTATTGTTACTTCTTTTGAGATATGCCCATCTCTTTTTTGCCCACGTCCCTGGCATCTTAAACATTTTCAACCAATGTGTCTCAGAGTCTTTCCTGTCCCTAATTAGTATTTACTACATGTTCAGTACGTTTCTAGTTGATGAGATATGTATTTCTGATAAGTTTCAGACTGACTAAGTGACAGGAGCTTAGGCACAAGAGGGAGACAGAGCAGGCTTTGAATTTTAGTTCTGCCAGTTACTAAGACACGGTATTTAACCTCCCAGATCTTTGCTTTCTGCAAGTGTGATCGTTAATCTTATGTCAACTTGACCAGCCACAGGATGCCCAGATATTTGGTTAAACATGATTTCTGGGTGTGCCTGTGACGGTGTTTGTGGATGAGATTATTAGTGTTTAAATCTGTAGACCAAGTAAAGCAGATGGCCCTCCCAAGGCGGTTGGAAGTCACCCAATCCTCTGAGTGCCTAAATAGGTCAAAAAGGCAGAAGAGGAGAGAATTCACGCTCTCCACCTGCTTCAGTGAACATTGCTCTCCTTCCCTGGGACTGGGGCTCACGGGAGCGGAAGGAACCCCAGTGCCTGTGTGAGTTGGGGGAGGCTGTGTCTAGGTACCAGGCACTTGCCTCACACCAACAACATGCATGCACAATAGCGGTGCCTAGAGCCCTGCACTGACCTTCCAGGTGCATAGCCCGCTGTCACTGCCACCTTTCTAATCCCATGCAAATGTCCCTGGCAGCCAGTGCTAACTGGAAGCAGAGCACCCAGAAAAAGGAGTTCTGGGAAACCCAGTTCTGGCTCAGTAAGTTGCTACAATACAAAACCACTGCACTCATGTATGGGAGGGGGGGCGGGGCAATGGTATATGTACAGAGATAATAATTTAATAAAAAAATTAAAGAAAAACACTGCACTCACGGATGGAGGGAAGCAACTAACATGTAATCAGGGCCAATGATGTGCCTTTAAAAAAAATAAATTTTATTGATTTTTTACAGAGAAGAAGGGAGAGGGATATAGTTAGAAACATCAATCAGCTGCCTCCTGCACTCCCTCCTCTCCCCCCCTCAATGGAGATGTGCCCACAACCAAGGTACATACACTTGACCGGAATCAAATCTGGGACCCTTCATTCTGCAGGCTGACGCTCTATCCACTGAGCTAAACCAGTTAGGGCTAATGTGCCTTCTTGTATGTTCCCTCCTCTGATCTTATGCTCTCTTCTCACAAAGTAGGGTTATTATCTCCCTTGCCTAGCTTGCCCAAAATCACCCCGTTAGGGAGAGCAGAGGCTGAAACCCAGGTTGTACAGGAACCTGACCCGTGAAGGCGATGCGGGCTCCTCTGCAGGGCCTTCAGCTCCATCCCCGGATCAGTCCGATGCTCCTGCAGACCCAGCTCACCTGGCTGGGGGAGAATGGCCCCTTCTGAATGGATTAGAGGCTGGGCTTGGGCGGTCTCTTGACATCTAAGCTGCCTGTGGGGAAAGATTTGAATAGAAAAGCAGTTGGACAGGAATTGAATTTTAATTAAAATGTATTTATCTGCTACAAAATGCACGGAACTTAGAGAAAAGCTTAATGAGGTGGGTGGGTGGGGAGTGGGAAGTCGAGAATAGAAGAGGAGGTCAGGATAACTTTCTGAGACAGGAAAAGCGTACATTCCTTCTGCGAGTTCACATGGGCCCGCCTCTGCAGCTCTGGTCCAGGCTCCTTGGAGAGAACAGTGGGTGGCGGTGTGGACATGAAGAGGCCACTTACTAAACTTGGGGGCGGGCTGCATGGCAGCCTGACAAACTCAGAGACCTAGAGTCACCACGTAGTATGATCTAAAATGAAAACTTCTTAACTAAAAGTAGTTCGTGGTGGGTAGTCATTCTCTTAGGCAGTGTTTTTCCATAACAAAGCTTAGTCTTCACCTTAACTGAGCCCTTCTGTTTGAGTCTAGGATAACATACCTGAGAAACATGCCTTTGCATTAGCAGAGGTTTTTTATTTTTCTGGACCCCTCAAAACAAAATCAGGCCCAGAGCTGAAACCACAAATCCTCTCATTGTTAATGAGTGAATAGTTGACTGTTAACTATCCTGCATCCACCGAAGAAAAGAAGTATATGTCTATCGTTTTACTTTTTATCTAATCTCAAAGGGTCCCCCACTTTGCTTTCTCCTGTTTCCCTAATCTATCACCAATGAATTTCATGCAGCCCAATTATGCGTCCTCTTTGGATAGGTAATGTATAAAATAAGGTGCAAACCTGCCATTTTCTGGAGCATTTTACCCACTGAGGTTTTGCTTCCCAGCAATGGCCATCAGTTTGGCTTAAATAAACACATAAAACTTCTCTACGGGTTTGAACGTTTCTTCTGTTGACAGTGGCACAAACACCTTGCTTAGCAGACTGTTTGTTTCTAAGCAGGTTCCTCTCTTTTTTCCTCCAACAAACATTTACTGACACCTCCTCTATGCTGGGGGCTGTGTGAGCAATGCACATTGAATGTCACGCTGTTGCTCACTGTAAGGTGAAGAAGGTCAGGGGCTCAGGTGACTGTCTTTGGATGGGTCGCCCCAGAAGACTCTGAGATAAGAATTTGGGTGCAAGCAGTTTATTTGGGAAGTAATCTCACGAGGTACAGCATGGGACTGGGGAAGTGTGACA
This sequence comes from Pipistrellus hanaki, assembly GCF_964339955.1. NCBI lineage: Eukaryota > Metazoa > Chordata > Mammalia > Chiroptera > Vespertilionidae > Pipistrellus > Pipistrellus hanaki. The sequence goes on from NC_140511.1 coordinate 50,021,208, forward strand.
GAGAAGTGACCGAGGGACACCAAGAGAGGGTAGGTTAATGAGCAGGTTACTGCTGGGGCACCTGGGGCTCAGTCCTGCTGGGGATCTATGGGACAGACACAGACATAGCACACACCTCCAAGATACCCCTCTGGTGTGGTGAGACATTTAGGGCATGAATCCACCAACTCTTGCCCGCCCACCCTTGTTTAAAGGTTGCTCCAGTATCTCTGATGCTCTGGCTGGTCCTGTGTATCGTCTGAGCTGCTGGAGCTAGAGAAAACCCAGGGGCAGAGAATCACAGAAAGCATGTATGGAACCAGGGTATCTGCTATTTCTTCCCAATCTATAGTCATCTCTCCCTGCTCCTCCCGTCCTAATCGCTCTCCACTTTCATTCCGGTGTGCACCTCTCTGCCATGCAGCCTGTGAGTCTCAGAAGAAGCTGAGCCCACCCCAGGTCCAGGCAGGGGCCCTGACAGGCACGGCCAATCAGCACATTCCAGTCCTCTGGCCATGGCAGGGGTTCAAGCAGGCATGGAGCCAGTTCATTCAGAGTGGGTCTTGAGACTCCTGCTTGGAATGCTTGATCAGATACGTTCTCTTCTGGGTAAGGTAGCTTGTGGCGGCAAGAGCTCTTAGCACTGGCTGCAGAGAGGAAAACCAGGCTGAAGACAAAGCCAACACAGAGGAGGGCCGGGCCAGGGAAACTCAGAGAAAGAGAACTGGGGCTGTTGCTTTTAGATGCTTTCTCTTCTGTTACAGTCTGGTCTCCTCCACTGTATACGGAGCACATTATCTGGAAGCCCTGCCTTCTGTGGAAAGAGAGAGTTTCTCTCACAGGTGTATCCGCATGCTGATCCGGAAGAAGGAACCTGCGTGGACCACAGGTCCCTGCATGTCTGTGGGACCCATCACCCCTGGGGTTATATGGTTGGTTGGCTAGCCCTGGAGCAATCCCCAGTCTTAAGTGAGGAGGGTATAAGGATCACATTTGGAGTCAGCCGGTTAGATTCACCCCACCATATGCTGGCTCCTGGGAGACTTTGGGCCAGTAACTTCACTTCACCAAGTCTCTATTTTCTCATCATTAAGGTGTGGGTGATGATAGTATGCACCTCAGAGTGTGGCTGAGAGATACTAGTATATACACACGGTTAGTAGTGGAAGTGGCCATGTCCCTAACCTGCAGTTGATCAAATGATGCCTCTTATGAACTCTAATTTTTTTAAAAAATCCTTACCCAAGGATATTTCCCCCCATTGATTTTTAGAGAGAGTAGAAAGGAGGGAATGAGGGAATGAGGGAGAGAGAGAGAGAGATTGCCTCCTGCATGCACCTCTTCCAGGACTGGGGATTAAACCTTCAACCCAGGTACTTGCCCTTGACTAGGAATTGACCCTGTGACCCTTCAGTGCAGGGGCCGACACTCTAACCACTGAACAACACCAGATAGGCCTCAGCCCCCTATTTTTAGCAGTCCGTCACCTTAATCACTCGGCCACCTCTTCACCCCCTATTTTTAAATTCAAAAAACCCTTCTATATAATTTACTATGTCCCAGTCACTGTTCTACGCACATATCACACCCTTACTATGCCGGTATCACAGGTGAGGGACCTGTTGCACAGAGAGGTTAAGTCACTTGCCCAAGGTGACCCAGTAAATGGCAGAGCTTGGATTCAAACTCAGGCATCCTGACTTCAGGATCTGTACTACTAATGACTTGGTTCCGATGTCTCTTAGAACACCTGCACTGTACATGTTTGTGGGGGGGATAGATGATGGACAAACAGACAGATGAGCTTGAGTGAGTCCCCTCCACGGGCTGTCACAGAGGAGAGTATCCCTGCCCTTGCCCCTGGACAGCTGCTCTGTGGAGGGTTCGGGAGCTGCCTTCCTAGCTCCGTTCTGCTATGGCAACGTGTTCTAGAATGGGCTTCGGGTTTGCATAAACGAGACTCTGCCTAGGTTGTGGGTGTGGCCCAGTCTGCTGTGAGGGTGCAATGTTTTTTGTGCCATTGTTTAGTCTCTGGTATCTAGAATTAAGCCCTTGGATTTGACAGTTAGCTTTGAGTGTGTGTGTGTGTGTGTGTGTGTGTGTGTGTGTGTGTGTGTGTCAGTAGGCTATTTGAGGCTGGGACATGTTCCTTCGTGACCCTGTGTCTCCTCCTCTCCCCTTCTGCACACCCACTCTCTGTGTCTCTCTCTCTGCTCTGGTTGGCACAGCACCTCCTGTCTCCAACCTCAGCCCTCCAGCACTGACTTTCCCACCATTGCTGCCAACATGCCCACATTGCTGTGGTGACTCTGAGGGTATTACTGATTTTGACAGGTGCCTTTTCTCCTCCAACCTGTCCCTGGAAAACCCACCGTAAGTATGATAGGCCTGGAAAGCTCCTAGAGACCTTTTCTATCTTATTCACAAAAAAATAGTGCGTTCTGGGCCTATCCAGATATCACACTGGAATGAGGCCCCAGGGATCTCGCTTCTCACACATTCCTGCGTGTTTTGGGGAGGTACCTCCGTTTCTACTTCCTGGCTTAGAAGGTCCTCCTCCAAAGATAATCCCCAAGGTGGCCTGGGGCCCATCAGCCTTTTCTCCCCATTCAGCAAGGTCACTGCACTCTGGATACCAGCCTCTCTCTTCTTTCCCAAAGCCCAGCGCCCTTTGACAGCAGCTGAGGAGGAAGCTGGTGAGAACCGCTCACTGTTTCACCCCTTCCTGGTGGAATGACTGCATGTGAGGAAGAGGTCCAGGGCTCGGACCCCTTTGCACTTGGAGGGAGTGAGGCATCGGTGGCAACTCTTTCCCCTGCCAACCAAATGCTGCGAGAAGCACCCTGGCTTCGCTACAGAACATCTTCATAGCAAGAATCTGCTTCGTTCAATGTTTACCTTCCTTTAAGCAAAGTGCTGGCTTGCAAATAAAAGGAAGCCAAGCCCAACACCCCATGCATCCCTCCAAAAGCATTGTGAGGTGGGTAACCAGCGAGGATAAAGATCCTGCCCCACCCCCACCCCTCCCCACTCCCCCAGAGTTCTTTTCCTGGGGAGGAGCACATAGTGGCGTCGAAGCCTGTTGCTTCTAGTCTGAGATGAAGATATTTTTAGGGATGAATCTGGGCCTTCCTTCTCTCCCTCCCTCCCTCTGATGCTAATGTGGCCATCTGCCCCTCCCAGACAACCTTCACAAGCACACACTCACTATCCTAGAAGAGTGGGCTAAGGAAGAGGTTGTTATTAAATATAGACTCCCGAGTTATGGCATAAGGACGCGTAGTTTGCCTGGGATGCTAAGAGTGGGGCAGAGGCGTTGGGAACCTGGAACTCATTCTCATAGTCTGTGGTACTCACAAGTGTCTTCCTGTTCCATTTAGTGTTTTTTATTTTATTTTATTTCTTTAATCTGTTAAGTGAGGGGCCAAGGTATTTTCTCTAGGGTCTGCTCTCACCTTGCATGATCTCAGTTGTATAAACTCCCACAGTCAGAGACCAGCGGGATAGCCCAGGGCTACTGCTTTGTCCAGAGGAGGGGCCTTGGGACCTCCTGTCTCCAGGCCTCTCCACCCCACAGGGAAGTGGCCAGCAAGGTGGCTTGTGTGTAGTGGTGACAGGCTCTGACCACCGGCTCAAAGGTCCCAAGGCCTATCTCCCTCTACGCAGTTATCCCCCATCACCTCCCAGCTTGGCCTACATCTAAGGAAAAGCTCACCTCTCAGCCCTGAGATCCACCTAGCAAGGGTCTTTCTGACCTGAGCCCCTGGAGTTAAAAATATTGGGAGTGGAAAGATGGGAAGAGGCAGAGGTCCTAGGAACCCACTGATACATTTGAGTTTTTTGAGCTATAAGAACTGTGCTGAGCAATGCTATCTCTACAAAATTTGGTTGGCTCACAGTGTTCCTAAAGTAGTCTTTAATTTGTTTAATTTGGAGAACGCTGTGCTATATAGACAAGGTGATGGGGATTATAAAAGTAAAATTAGTAAAAAATAAATAAATACAGCTAGCTCCATAGCACCATGTACTACTTCTGATTATTTATCAGCTGCATTATAAGTTATAGGAACATAGGAACCACACCCAGCTCACAGTAGCATTTGTGCAATGAATGAATGAATGAGCTGATTGCATTTCCATCGCCAACATGGTTATTTCAGGCCCAGGCCAGAAGCGGGAGGCTTTGTATCGGATCAGGCCTTGAGCTGGGGGCAAAGGTAACAGTTTCCTAAAGCTCCTCTCTGTCTCGGCTTTCCTCTATCACTCTGTAAATAAGGCAGGGCCATGCCCGTCTCAACTCTTGTCTCCGCCAGTGCCCAGCCCTGAGCTCCATCGATGTTAGGGCAGGGCAGGCCCCAGCATGGTTCCTTCAGAGACAGACCCGGTCTGTCCTGCACTCTAGACATATGGGCAGGGCTGCAGAAGCCCCAATTGCACACTGTGGAGTCAGATAGCTTCTGGCTCGAATCCAGACTCTGATACTTATTAACTATTATATGTGCCCTTGACGAGTTACCCAGTCTCAGTTTCCACATCGGTAAAAGCGGATGACAAGAATGAGTGCCTTCCAGACCCATTGTCAGGATTAAATGAGCCCAAAAGGCCTGGAGTAGAATCACGTGGTAAGAAATAGAAAATATATATATACGCCACCAGGTTTGACGGGGGCAAACTGCTCTGTGTGTACTTGCCCTGCGAGGGCACATAGTGTTCGCACAGGGTGGTCTGTGCTGTGAAAATTCCAGCAGCCTGGAGTCACAGTACCGTCTCCTGCCCCAGGTCTGCCTGTTCTTCTTCCCACTCCATCAGCTCAGTTCCAAGAACATTTACTGATGCCTACCCCGGGCCAAGCCTGTGATGAGCCCTACTCCCAGAGGTGAGTAAGACATGACTTCCACCCATGGGATCCTCGTTCCCTGAATCACTGCAAGGTGTCTGCTGTATTTACAGTTTGCAAAGCTGCTTTATACCCCTCATGGTCAGACCCCACACCATCTGCCCTGTCCTTCCTGTGAATGTTGCTCCTGGAGCTGTGGGCGTATGGGCAACCCGGGAAGGGGCAGAGCAGAGATTAAGGTAGCCACTTGACGGCCGAGAAAAGAGGGCTCTTATGTAGCTTAGGTGGCCTGACTGCACCGCACCCCCTCCCGCTTCCCACCAGCGTTATTCTAAGCAAGGGCGGTCCAGTGAGGGGGAGAGCCTATAAGCTAGCAAGCAGGGCGTTCGCTGAAGCCCAGAGGGGCCAAGAAGGAAAGCAAGGAGAAGGCCCACAGCAGCCGTCCCCCAACTCCAAAAGGGGACCATGCTGCTGGCTTTCCAGATAGCTGCCTAGGCTAAGGAGCGCGAGCCAGCCAGCCCTTGACTCCTCCCTTGACAGCAGAATAACAGCACCTGGGCTGGCATTTCGCAGCATCGCTACGCCCCGCCCACACCGGCCCTCCGCGCGGGTCTCCAATCTGTGCAGGTCCGGATGGGGGCGCCCGCCCCTCCCCGAGCACCGGCCCGGCTGCGGCCCACGTGCGCCCACAGCTGCCGCGGTGACAGCTGGCCCCGCCGGGGCGGAGACGGTCGGGAGGGGAGCAGGGTGGAGGGGCGAGGGCGGGGGCTCCGTGCCGCGCTGCCATTGGTCGCAGCCCTCGGGGCGGGGGCGGGGCCGCGCCCCCAGCTGCCTTGTCATTGGCCGCAGCGCCGATGGGGCGGCTCCCAGCGCCGCCGGCCGCGAGGCGCTGAACTGCGGGCGCTCTCCGGGCTAAGCCTGCGCGGGGCGTCTCGCTCACTCGCTCCCAGCTCCGCAGGCGGCCTGCGCGTCCTGACCACTGGGCCCGAGGAGGCCGAGGAGAAGGCAGGAGCTGGCCCTTGGCTCCGTGGCCAGCAAGGCTGTAGGTAAGGCGGGCGGCGCACGGCGGGCGGGCGGGTACCACGGGGTGGGGGACCGTGCCAGCAGAGCCTGGACTCTGGGTCCTAGCCGGCGCCCGGGAGGGTCAGGTGCGGCGGCAGCATCTCCTGCCTCAGACCCACCGGGCACCCGGCGAGCAGGTGGCGCTGCCCGGGAGGCCGGGGCTGCTCGAGCCCTCGCTGAACGGCTTAGAACGAAATAAAAAACCTCCCACCGTGCCCGGAACTACCTCTTCCTCTGCCCGCCGACACCCAAACCCGGCAACGCTAAGCCTAGAAAAACCCCAACCGTCCATGCGGAGTGGGCGCAATGCGCCGGCGGTGCCGACCTGCCAGCCGGGCGGAGGATGGTCTGCAAACTTAGCTTCCCAGGATGTGGGCTCCGCGCCGTTCACGCTCTCTCCTGGCTTTTCACTGACACCCCCTCCCTCCCCGCCGTGTTCCCCTCCCTCCTTCACAACAGGAAGTTAAGTGGAGCCAAATGTCAGTGGCCTCGCCGCTTGCGGGCTAGGACCGGGTCTGGGGCCCTGATGTGGCCCTGGGGGCCGGCATGCTGTGGTCCCCAGCAGCCCGCGCCCAGCCCAGGCCCAGGGGGACCCCTGCCGGCGTCTGCGGCGCCCACCTGGCCTGCCCGAATGGCCTTGGCCTTGGGGAGACGCAGGGTCCTGCCCGCAGCCCCCGCCGCCGCCGCGGACCTGGTTTCCAGGCTGGAGTCCGTGGGGTTAACTATATCCTGGGCTCACCTCACCGCCAAGGCCAAGCTGGGAAGGGCTTTTTTTGCTGGATGGGGAAGAGGCGTGTTGAAACCAGAGTAAACGTGCGCCTCCCGTCAGCATTGTTTATTCTGAAGCCTGGGTTCGGAAAGCCGACAAGCTTTCGTTTGGAGGTGTGTTCCTTAGGCTCTGTAAGGGCCCTTGGGCTGCACGTGGACCCTCTTGCTGTCAGTCTTGCCTGATCACTAGAGTCCTCCGTGGTTCGGTTGAGGGGTGAAGTCACTAATCGGCCCCCTGTTGGCCCTCGGATGTTTGCAGGGGACTGGTGTGGGTAAGGTTGGGGGTGTGGGGGGGGGGGAGCGGGGAAGGTGTCCTGGCACCTGCACCAGCTCTGCTCCTGTCCCCTTCCCAACAGTGGACCTCAGTTCTCCAGAGCAGCTCACCTGATGCTCTGGAGACTAACTGCAGCAAAAATTGACCTTTAGGCAGAGAGAAGAAAGGTTTATTAAGTCCTGGCTGGGAGACAGGTCCCGCCCTGTGGTACTTGTGCATTCAATTTCGTGAATACGCTCCCAGAGTTTTACCCTCCTCACTTTAGAGATGGGAAATAGCCGCAGGTAGGATGAGTGCCCAGGGTCACACAGAAAGTGGCCGAGCCAGGATTCAGACCCAGCTTAGCTTTGCCAGAGCTAAGGCCAGTGCTCTTCTTGTTGCCCCGTGGCTGTGGAAGGTGGGTGTCCCGCGGCATGATCATGGCCCTACTGTGTGCGGATGGGGGCTCCTGGCCTCCGAAACGATTCAGGGAGTGCTTCTTGGTAAAGCACTTGGCCGGACTCAGGTTAGCCCAGATTGTTCAGCCTGCGGGTCCCTTTGCCCACCCTGTCCTCTAATTAAGGCGAGGGCTGGTGTTTGTCATGTGATGGGAAGGGATTGGCTGGTGTTTGGAGCTTTTTGGGGTCAAAGCTTGCCTATGCCATGGACAGGTCTCACCTCTGAGAGTTGGCTTCTGGGATGGTCTAATTGTGTTTGTTAGCTGAAATAACCTCTACCTTAGGACTGATTTCAGGGTGTTTTTTTTTTTTTTTTTTTTTTTTTTTAGTGTGTGTGTTTTTTGGGGGAGGGGGGGGCAGGCGTTGGAGTATACCAGTTATGATTATAAGGTGATTGAGAGTTACAATCTGAGCATACCTTCATAAAAAATGACATCACTTTTTATTTCTATCACCTTCTTTCTTTAGGGCTAGGGCTCTGGCTTTCTGCTTATCTCTCTCTTCTAAAAGAAAGTCATGACTAGCTTACTACCAACCAGTTACAGTTTATTTATTTATATCTCCAGGGAGAGGCCTGAAACTAAGTGTGTATGTATGTTTGTGTGTGTGTGTGTGTATGTGTGTGTGTGTGTGTGTATGTATGTGTTAGGGGTGGCAACCTTGTGAAAGGCTGTTTATTTTTTATTTTTAAATATATTTTTATTGCTTTTAGAGAGGAAGAGGGAGAATGAGATAGAAACATCAATGATGAGAGAGAATCATTGATTGGCTGCCTCCTGCACACCCCTTACTGTGGATTGAACCCACAACCCAATCATGTGACCTTGGCCAGAATCAAACCTGGGACCCTTCAGTCTACAGGCCAATGCTCTATCCATTGAGCCAAACTGGCTAGGGCATGAAAGTCTTTTTTAAATTTTTGATTACAGTTGGCATATGATATTATATTAGTTTCAGGTGTACAGCATAGAGATTAGACATACATTATAGAATAATCACCCCAACAAGTCTAGTACCTACCTGACACCATACATAGCCATTACAATATTATTGACTATATTCCCTTTGCTGTACTTTTTAAATCACCTGGCTATTTTAATAACCCAAACAGTTACACTTTAGCATAAATCAGCTTAAGGACCAAGGCTGGTTGTAGCTATGGTCATTGGAAACCCATTCCCTGCAGCTGTAAGAAGCAGAGGAACAGGTACAGGCAATCCCTCTCTGACTAGGATTGGCTTGTGTCTATTCTCTCCACCACATCTGGGTGAGCCTCCCAGCCATGGCCTGGCCCTTTTACTCCCTGCCACTGAAGGGTAGAGGTTCTGCCATCTTGGCAGAGAGACTTGACCCTGGAGGGAGGGTATGGGTGCAAGAAGGTTTGAACTGAACATTGCTAATCTTTGAAGTCCTCCCCAAGCTAAGGGTCACTGGTGTTCAGAGAGTCAAGAAATGGAATACAGTTCATTGTGCTGGGACTTTTTGTTCTTTATATCATTAGATCCCCACATTAGCCCTTTGAAGAAGTAAGTAGGGTTATTCTCATTTTGCAGATGAGGAAACGGAGACTCAGAAAGGTTAAAAACTTGCTCCTATCACACAAGCTAGTGAGCAACCAGGCTAGGATTCTGGCCTTGTCTGCTTGAGAGAGGTCTGTGTGGTGAATTAAACACCAAGGGAAGCAGGAACACTTTGTGGCCGTCCTCTGAACTTGGAGGTTTGATGAGTACAGCTTCCCAGCTGTGCTTACTGTTTCCCACCTTATATTGTCACCTTACATTTTATACATATATATTTCCTTATTAATTTCAGAGAGGAAGGGAGAGGGAGAGAGAGATAGAAATATCAATGATGAGAGTGAATCATTGATTGGCTGCCTCCTGCACACCCCACACTGGGGCGCAAACAGAGCATCTGTCCCTGACCGGACTCAAACCTGGGACCCCCTCAATCCACAGGCTGATGCTCTATCCACTGAGCAAAACCAGCTAGGGCCTCACTTTACACTGTTGATGAGTTCTTCGACTTTAAGTGAAATGATATATAACGAAACCAACTTAACATAGACTAATTGATAAAAGCGACAGTTAAGTTTCTCAGTCATTCCATCAACATTATAAAGAACCAACTTTTAATGAAATGACATTATTCAAGGACCTGCTGCAATTATTTGTGAATGTGTCATTAAAGATATCCAAACACTTGGCAGCTTTATTTTCTTACAAATCCTCTTTGCTCCGTATTCCCTCAGTGTTTATGCCTGTCTTTATTAGGATATCCACCATGATGTATTGCAGTCCTCTACTTAAAGATGTTATGCATATTTTCAAACATAAAAATGGAGAGAATAGTACAAGGAGCCCCATATAAACATTACCGAGCTTCAACAGTCATTGAGATTTCAAGATTACGCCAAGCTGGCACCCTGCCCCCTACCCTCCATACCTCTTCCCTACATCTCCTCTTCCTTTCTCTCCTTCCCATTCTTCTTTTTTTTCTCCCCCCTGTTCTTTCTTCCTGAGGTATTTTACAACAAATCTTTGATATCACGTCATTTTGCCCCTAAGTAGTCTAGTATATATCTATTTTAGAAAGAACAACCTCTTTCATACCATCTTGTCACTATTGCATGTAATAGAATGAGCGGTGATTCTTTGGTCTCACCTGTCCATACTCAGCTTTCCTTGCTTGTTTGAGTCAGGATCCAGACAAAATCTGTGCTGCCTTTGGTTGTTAGTCCCCTTGTGCCTATTTTAGCCTGGAGCAGCACCCACTCCTCCTTACCCCCCCTTTCAGCCAGCCGTTAGTCTTTGTTTTAAGTGTCCATCTCCCCCACTGGGCAGTGAACCTCATGCGAGTGGAGTTGGCTTCTCTGCCATGTGGGTCCAGCACCCTGTCTGAATGGGGCAGAGGCTCCCTGAGCATCTATCTGCCCAACTGTGTCCAGGCCACTCAGGAAGTGTGTTTTGAATGAATGAACGCCATCATGGTTTTGTGTGGCTGCCTGTGCTTGTGTTTAGATAAGAATTTTTTTTTTTTTTTTCTTTAAAGATGAGTTGCTTGCATGTGGACTTTCCTCAGCATATATCAGTCTGTAAACTTCCTGAAACAATAAAATGATTTGCTGTGCTCACCCGAGCTCTTCTGGTTTGTGGTGGGGAGCAGCCTCATTTGTGCCCTGATCAGCAGTGAGGTCATTTCTGCCCGAGCTATGAATCCCGGCTTACTCAGCCACAGGGATTACTGCGGCATGACCCAGACCCTTGGCATCTGGACTGCAAGGAGAAGGCTGTCCACTTCTCTCCCTGTCCTCTCTCTGGATGGCACTCCTTCTCTGGTGCCTTCAGGAGCCCTCTCTCACCTGCAGCACACCTGGGGCGCTGGGCAGCCTTTCTCAAATCATTCTGACCTGCAACTGGCAGGTCATGACAGAAAACAAACGCGTGACCCTTCAGTGTGTGGTCAGAATTTGAGGTGAAGAGATAGTACCACTGCTGGCACCCTTGTTTGACTCCTAATGGAGGGGACCAGACGCTCAAGAAGGGAGAGAAAGGTGTGGTTCCTCCCCTTGATAATGAGCTTCACACCTGATTCCCTGGGTTCCACCCCTCCAGGTGCTGGACACCCAGATGGACCTCCTCTGACCCACCCTGACCCACCCGCCAGGACCTGTCTCGGCAGATAACCCTCAAATGAGGAGCTTCCTTTTCTTTTTCTCTCCCTCCCCCTCCCCCTCTTCCTCTTTATCGTTTTTCTCAATAGGAGACAGTCTTTTCCACTGGGCTGAAATAGAACAAAATGTTTTGTCTTTCTCTCTGGATGGCAAGGCTAGAGTTGATCTCCCCTTTCCCCCTTTATTTTTTGCTTCTCCAGTACTTTTCCAAAACTTTTATAATAGAAGTATTTTATTTTTCTAATGGAAAACCCAAATACTTGTGTGTGTGTTTTTCTTTAAAAAAAAAAAAAAAAAAAAGACCTTCCTTCAACTGATTTGGATGGGTAGACAAAATTATAGATGCTTTTGGCACAACTTATACTTGTGGATGAGGTCACAGAGCCATTGGACTTTGATATTTACTTTATTTTATGATATTATTTTGAAGAACATCGCTGGCCTTCTTAAAAGTGAGGAGGTAAACAAATCTGGGGAGTAGGAGATGGGAAGCTATGATACCCATGTAGCCTCGCCCTCTCTCCCATTCTGCTTCCTCCCCTTTTTTTCCCAAGGATTTCATGTTATTTCCCCAACATGAAATTGTTCTCATAGGCTCCTGGTTCTGATTTCTTTTTTTATTGAGGGAGGCTGAGATTCAGAGGAAGACAGTATGACATGCTGTGTTAAGACAAGGCTGGCAGGACCGAGCTTCAGGCTCTGATGACCCCCACCTCTGTCCTCTTGGGAAAGTGCCTGAGAGGCAATGAGCCTAGTCACCTCACTTTGGGGGGCTCCGATCCCTCCCCCTCACCATTTTTTGTTTTCCTCACCGTGTCCTCCCCAGAGGTAGAAAACATGGCTGCGCTGTGCTGATAAGGCTCCTCCTTTCTAAAGCACGGACCATCTGGTCTCAGACACTCAGAGCTGGCGGGGGTGATAGGGGGCGTGGGCCCTCTGGTCACAAACAGACCTCATTGCATCACCGTGGAGTCTGATGTTTGAGACGTTTCCTTTCTCTGTCAGCTGTTGAGGAAGTGTCTATCCCTGTGCCCTAAATGAAGAGCCTTTGGTAGATATCAGGTATGGTATCATATCTTAATTGCAACTGCTCTGTACCCATCCATGCCTCTCAATATTACCACAGCTCATCTCCGAAAAACCTGCCTATCTCCATGGCAGCTGACTGAGTGGTGCGTGTGGATGCTGCTAATGTTCTTAGAGTTGGAATTTTTAGTGTGTTCCTTTAAAATTATTTATTTATTTATTTATTTATTTACGAGATAGAGAGAGAGAGAGAGAGAGAGAGAGAGAGAGAGAGAGAGAGAGAGAGAGAGAAGAGGAGAGGAGAGGAGAGGAGAGGAGAGAGGAGAGAGAGAGATCAATTTGTTGTACCACTTATTTATTCATTCATTGGTTGATTCTTGTATGTGCCCTGACCTGGCATGGAACCTGCAACCTTGACATATCAGGATGATGCTCTAACCAACTTGGCTTCCTAGTCAGGGCTTTTAGTGTGCTCTTTATTTGCACTTGTGTTTCTCTTCTCCGAGAGCCAGGGTAATTCCCCACCCTAAATCCTCTCCTCCCAAAAGCTGTCCAGCATTTGCATTTTCCAAATTTCTCTCTGGGGACTCCAGAGGTAAAGGCAGGCCCAAGAACAGAGCTTTGTTTCCTGCTGGGTTGGGACTTAGGTTTTGCTCCATCCTGGACAGTCGGGGATGCCCGTTCAGCTGGCTGCAGGAGGAGGGTGGCAAGGAGCTGGACGATGGCTCCTGGTTCCCGAGCTGCCACAGCAGCAGGCCTGTGGAACATTTGCAGGCCTGAGCTCCTGACACACCTAGTCCAGGGGCCCAGGAGGCAAGAGTGGGAGTCTAAGGACATCTTGTTCTGGCCTTGCCGTGTGGTGTCAATGTGTTAAGATATGGCAACAACCTTTTTGCTCTCATGACTCTGAATGACTGGCCTGGGCTACTTATTTGAGTTCTGACTGTATCTGATAAAGATTTGCAGGATTTCAGGGATTAACCTTGCGCCTGGGGCCAGGAAGATGAGGTGTAGTGCGAGATGAAGAAGTGCCTGAAGAAAATGTAGTTGGGGCATTTGGTCACTAAGGAGAGTTGCTCCCTGGAACAGAGTGGGTACAGAGTCTGCCAGGAGCACTCTGTTGGATAGCTGTTGTCTCCAGGGAAGCGGAATGAGGGGCTGAGGTATGGTGTGTAGAGTTCATGGTTGCTATGAAGTTAGGGTGCTGACACTCCAGTGTCAGGACAGCTGGGCTTTTGCACAACTTGATACGAAGTGATAAGAGTCAGGAGCTCCCTGCTTGGAGGAGGGAGGAATCTGACAGCAAGATGAAAGGGAAAACAGAATAGAGGAATAAACAGGGGGTCTGGAAGGCCTCTTTCCAGACCCTCAGGGAGAGGAGTCATTCTCTTTCCTCAGGAAATGTCCTGGGGGGCTCCTGCAACCACAATTGCATAGATGCATATTACTCACCCACACACGCCTACATAGATGCATGATACTCACCCCACACACCTGCACATATGCATAGTACTCACCCATGCACACCTGCATAGACACATGGTACTCACCCCCACACACAATACATTGATGCATGTAAAAAAGTCCCTAAGAACAAAGGGAATTTTAATGAAAAATAAGTTTTTTTTTTCTTCCCATGTCCTCCAGCCCTCAGTGCTCTTCCACAGTGGCATCTGGTGTCCCATTCTCCTGGGGGTCCTTCCAGACTGAGTTGAGACATATCTTTGTACCTGTGTTCCCCTTTGTGCTTCTTCAGGCCTCCTGTGGAGCAACCTGGATGTGACACAACAGGGCCCTTATACGTCCTGATTTTAGGGCTGCTGAGACTCAGCATTTGCATGAATTGGCCAAAGCTCAGTCCTCACCCTACTTAGTCACCCCTCCCCTTGAGGAATATCCTTGTGTTAGATCTGTGGGTAGAGAGTCTGTGTCTGAGAATAAACCTCAGAGGAATGTTCTGGATGCACGTGACCGAGGCAGAAGCAAACAAACAAATGTGCCGAGAGAGCCCTGGGTTCACATCCAAGCCGTGTTGCCTTGGGCCAGTCAGTGAACCCTAGTATTTTAGTCTGCAAAATGGAGGTATTTACACTGATTTCAAGGATAGAGATGAAATGAAAATATGTGTGAAGTGCCCAGTTTATGTAGGAACTCCGGAACATCCGTGCTTTTTGTTTTGTCTTTCCCTACGTCTGAAGAGTGACCCATTTTCAGAATGAATGGCATTGGCGTGGGATACTCTGGATGACTTCCCGGAAGTCCTCTCAGTGGGTCCCGAGCTTTACTCCCTTGCAGAAGGCAGCCAGTCTTCCATTTTCTACCACATTAACTCCTCCCCACCACCTCCTCCTGCTTGTGGGGAGCCCAGCCTCCATCCTCCCCAACCTCTCCATACCGCCTCCTGCTCTATCCCTCTGCCCTCCCATCCCCCGGCCGCACGGGTGAGCCGGATGCTGTGGCCACTTGGGGAGGACTCCCGGCTGTTTATAAGCCGTCTCTGGGGTGTTTATGTTGTAATCTCTTCAGAAGCTCCTCGCAGATGTCTGTTTATTGCTGAAAATTCATCTTTATCATCTTCAGCATGAGAGAAGAGAAGAGCGGTTTCTAAAAACCTTTTTTTTTTTTTTTTTTTTTTTTTTGCATGTTCACACAATGCAGCTAAGATTGCCTCCCCGAGTTCCATTCTTCACCATTCTTGCTCTCGACCATTCTGAAGCCCTTCAGATCCGGCAGAGAGACCTTATATGTCCTGATTTTAGGGCAGCACTTACATTTGGCAGGCGGTTGTAATCTCTTAAAAAGGTAGGTCAGAGAAGGAAAGGCAACCAGCCGACTCTGTCTTTTTCTGGGCTGGGACAGATGGTGTGAATGAGAGGAGCATTTCTGTGTCCATAGAAACCCACACCTTCCCCCACCCGGCCTGCTGCCTGCTGATTGGCCGGGAGATCCTTAGCGGTTCCTTTCCCTTTGGACTCAGGGAGGCTCCGGGTAAGGAGGGAGTGGAACAGGGGTAGTTTCAAACGTGCTGACCTCCGGGGAGTGAGGAAGAGGTGGGGCCATGAGCCACAGAATCTTAATGTCAGATTGGAAGGGGCCTCTGGGTTCCTCCAGATCTCACTCCTGCATCTTGTTGTACCTACAGGGAAACTGAGGCTCAGGGGGTTCTTGATACTGAGCAGAGGCCTGAGAGGAGCAGTTCCTTGTTCAAGGTCACCCAGCCAGGTCTCAGTCAGGTCTTTTCTCCATCTACAATACCTTTTCTGCCCTGCCGTGATCCTGGGATCCGTCTCCAGCTGCTCTGCCTGCGGTTCTGAAGGACAGAGCCTCACCCCCTAAACCCTTTCTAACTGCTCTCCTATTTTTTGAATTTAGGTGTATACACTTGTAGCACTGGTTTGTACAAACATTTGGTGCAAGGTCTTTCCTTATCAAAAATACCATCCCCAGAGCCTTGGGGCCTGAAATTCCTATCTTTGTTTTTAGCCATTTATATATACTTTAGGAAGGACAACAGATATTAGTGTATCTCTGATTGTCTGTCAGCTGAGAGCTAAGCCTTGGGAGAATGGGGGATGAGTTATCTGGGAATAGGTGGAGGAGGGCATAGAAAAACTTGTAAATAGGGTGTTGTCAGGGCAGGCATGGAGTACCATGGCCAAGGTTCCATAGCTCACAATGCACAATGTCCATGCTGGGGGCATTGTGATGAATGGCAGGAACAGAGTTCATCTATCGTAGAGGGAGGTGCATTAGACGAGCTCACTGATCCCTGCACATCAAGGCAGAGTATGCACTGTGCTTTGGAGAGTTGCATAGTGTGGGGAATCAGGGGAGACTGCCTGGAGGAGGTGGCACTTGGTCATTGAAATGTGTAGGGAGCGGCTATAAGGTCAAGCTTAATTATGCTAAGAGGGCTGTGCCCTCTAAGCTGGGACTTGTTTGTGGCTTTGCCAGGGCCTAGAAGATGGAAGGACCTCCATAGGCAGAGATGGGCAGAGGTACAGCACAAAGAGACATGGGAAAGTGAGGTGGGTTCAGGGTGGCACATGGTGAAAACATGGGTCTGCCTAGGGAACCCGTGGGAGCTGAGGCTGGCATCAGGCCAGCCCTGAATGCTGGGCGGGCACATGGCCCTACCCCAGCAGGCAGTGGGCAGTCATTGGAGAGGGATGGTCAGAGCTGTCCTTCAGGCAGACCAGCTTGTGGGGGAGTCAGGATGAGGGATCTGTCAGGAGGTCTGCACTGCCCTCCATGCTTTGGATGTGTACACTGACCAGACAGCGTCTGTTTATCAGGACCAAGGAGGGCATGGGGAATGGGGGCTGGGGCATAGGGGTCAGGTAAGGCTGGGTCCCCATAAAGCCTCATATGTGTGCTGGTTTTGCCTGCAGCCTCTGTGTGAAGGGGTTCCAAAGGGGCAGTCCTGTATTTCAGTTTAGAAGGAGAGCAGACCAGTTGTAACTCCTCAATTTGGGTCTTAGAATATGGGACATCTGTCACTTTCTGTGCCACTAAAGGGGCCTGCTCTGAGGTCTGGCAACTCTGTCCGCTATAGAAAATGGTTACTGCCCCGCCTCCCGTCATCTTCCTGCAGGCTAAGCCTTCCTCAAAGATCATTGTCCTTCCTCAGGTCAGTTTGAGGGGAATGAATAGTGGGTCAGGTGCTGAGCCCCTGTGGGGGTGGGTACCCATGGATCAAGAGCTGGAGTTACCTGCCTGCATGTGAGTGAGACACCCACCAAAGCTAGGACGGGACAGGAATCCAGGGGCCTCTCTCCTCCTCTGTCAGAATCTGCTCTCCAGGCATCGGATGCTCCAAGCATTGTGGGCCATGATCTGAAATGACGGATTCTCCCCTCTGTGGTCTCATAAGTACCCTATATCTCCTGCAGGTGGGCCCTGCCCTGGGTCTCTGGTGCACGCTTTGAGATTACTTTCCCAGGAGGAGGAAGCTTGAGCTTACCAGTGGACCCAGGCTGGACTTGATGTCACCAGGCAGCTGGAACACATTGAGGGGGTGGAGCGGGTGTCCGTCTCCCAGCGCTTTCCCCAGCCCTGTGGCACCCTGGCCCTGGGGAGGGAGCAAAAGCTGAGCTCGGCTTCCGCCTGCACCAAGTGTGAACCTGGCAGGTGGGAGGCATGGCAACCTGGTACGCTTGAGGCTCTGATATTTGAGGAGGGCTTCGGGCACCTGTTCTCTGCCGTAGAAACACCCTTGCTTTCTGTGATGGGATAAATCGCTCCTTCAAGCAGCGGATGTCACGGGTTGAGTGCCCGTGGGAGCTGCTGATAGGGTGAGGGTGGGGTACTGCAACAGCTTTCGTCTTTGTTCTCCTAGCATCAGCTCTACCAAAATGAGACCAAGTTATAATAGTTCATTGAGGGATTGATCAAGTGAGCACTCCATTCGTTCCGCCAGCCAAGACTTCTGGAGTTTCTTGTATTTGAAGCCCATTTTGGTTCAGAGTCGCTAGCAAAGCGTGGGCAAGCTGCTTCTTTTCTCTAAGCCTCAAGTTTCTGTTCTGTGGCCTCAGGTTTATCGTGGAGGGTGTCAGTGAAGATTAGATGGGGCAATGTGCACAGCACCCCTGATGGTGCCTGGAACACAGGTGGCCTCTTCCCCTCTGGCCCTTTACCGCATTGACTCACAGGAGGCTCAGAGCACAGATGTGGACAGGGTTCCTCCCAGGCTCCCATTGGGCAATGTTCCCTAAATGGCTCTTACCCTTACTAATGACTTTTAAGAGAATGTCTCAGTCAAAGCACCAAGAAAACACGATGCCTTTCTCTTTATGAGAGGTCCCCTCAGTCAGACCTTGGAGCAGTTGGGCCGCACCGGCCTGGGCTTGCCCGTGGGGGGGTGACCCTTCCATCTTTGGACGGCTCCTCCTGTCACCTCCCTGATGGCTCCCCATGGCTTCTGGCATTTGGTCCCCGTGTTTGCTCCTCGAAGCCACTAATTTCTCCTCCACACGACAGCTCTTTGGACACTGTTTTTAAAAATCAAATCTATGATACCATCAATTAGAAGCTGTACTATTATTTTATTCATAAGAAAGAAAAAGTGCTTCCAATTCAACTGTGCAACCGTGCCTTGTTATCACTTAACATGTTTATTTTGTATTTACTGAAAGTGTTCTTTCAGAGCTTAGACCTATGCTTTCATTCCCTATCACTCTTGCACGTACATAAAAAGGAAAATAAATTGGTTACGGCAGTGGTCGACAAACTGCAGCTTGTGAGCCACATGCAGCTCTTTGGCCCCTTGAGTGTGGCTCTTCCACAAAATACCACGTGCCCTAATTAAGTTAATAACAATGTACCTACCTATATAGTTTAAGTTTAAAAATTTTGCCTCTCAAAAGAAATTTCGATTGTTGTACTGTTGATATTTGGCTCTGTTGGCTAATGAGTTTGCCGACCACTGGGTTACGGCATTTCTAAAACTTTTTCACTTTCAGAACCCAAGTCTTCCAATTACTTTTTGACTCAGAGCCACCCATGTGGTTTTTGTACATTCTTATATTCTGGTAAAGTAGTGATGTCTTTCTTAATCTCTGTTGTCTCTGGATTTTTTTCTAACTTCTGCTGCTCATTCTGTAAGTTTTGATGGTGCTGCTTTCTTCACTTTTATCAGGAGGTATCCAAGGAGGGTTTATAGTCAGCAACCAGGACTCACATTTCTTCCTGAAATGATCCTGAGGTGGGGAAGGTGGCAGTTGTCTAGATTTGTCAACAGTCAGATTTCCACACGACAATAGAAATGAGGCAATGACAACTGCACCACAGCTGCATCCGGGCCCTGGGGGATAGCTCGAGGTGGGGAGAGGGGGAGGGATTATACGATACATTCTGCTTTCAGATGTTTTATCACTGAAAAAAGTTGCATCTTCTAATTAGTGAAACATAATATTTAAAGACAGCCCTTTTGTTCTCTCTTGAGTCTTCTTTCAGATTAACCGCCTATGATGTAGGCTCTCATAGGGCTTTTGACCTTTCCTTGGTTCTCCTCTGAACTAACTCCAGTTTGTTCATATTCTAATACAGTGAGGGCAATACCCAGGCCCTATATGGTATTTGTGGTGTGACCGCAGCATTGGAAGGAAGCTATCACCTCCCTCCTTTAGGTCATTCTCCTCTTAATGCAGCCCAAGATTGCATCATCTTTTCTGGCAAAAACATTGCACCATTTTGCACCATTTTTGCTGACATTATTTGACATGTGGTGTTGTTGGTAAGCTGCTTCTCCCCTGGCCTAGATTGTGTGTGGCTTTATAATTTAAAGGCAGAGCCTCTGTTTTGTTCACACCTGATTCAGAACAACCGTTCCTGTTGAATGTCAGGTTGTTCACTTCAGGGCAACTTATTCTGTTGAGCTCTTTCAGGATCCTATTTGTGTGCCTTCCATAGCATCCCCCGAGTCACTGATGAAATGCTCCTCGGGAGGGAGGCCTCTGGCACACTGCTCCAGTCCTCCCCTCGGGTGCCATGAGCTCTGATCTTACTTTGGGAAAGGTAGATCCCTTGCCTAAGTCTCTGTCCTTTTGCTTTTCTGACCTGTGACCAGATGCCTTCTTGAATCTAGATGTGCCAGTTCTCCACGGATCACCAAGCATCCTATCACAGAACGATCCTATCCTTGATCTCACATGCTCTGTTCCCAGAGGCTCCACGGCTGCTTCCGGGTGCCCCTGCTGCCCCACGGGGACTCGGTAGGCAGTTCAGTGGCACCTGCAGGTTTCTTTCGCCCTTATCAAGGAAACCTGGTCACTGAAAGTATCTAAATATTCTTTATAGCCCTGACCAGTTTGGCTCAGTGGATAGAGCATTGGCCTGTGGACTCAAGGCTCCCAGGTTCGGTTCTGGTCGGGGCATGTACCTTGGTTGCAGGCACATCCCCAGTGGGGGGTATGCAGGAGGCAGCTGATGGATGTTTCTCTCTTCATCAATGTTTTTAACTCTTCCCTCTCCCTTCCTCTATGTAAAAAACCAATAAAATATATTTAATAAATAAATAAATATCCCTTTATAAAAACCAAGCCCCTCCTCCATCTCAGCTTCCAGCTTCCGTTCTCATCTCAGTATTGGATCTTTACTTGTCAGTCTAAGAATAGCTCTCTCTCTCTCTCTCTTTTTTAACCAATGTCACCCCAATCAATTTAACGGTTTTTGAAAAGCATAGCTTTTTTTGACAAAGGCCACCATGCACCCAGAGTGGGAGCCGAGACCCAATTTCCCAGCACCCTTTATGCCTCTAGACCACTTGGCTCAAGACAACCCCTCACCCCAAACCTTCCTCTCCCTGGGGCCTGTGGTGCAGCCTCAGCATCCGGGGCTTGCCTCCTCTGGGGGACACTCTGGGGTGGGCCCTGCATCACTGTCTCGGCCTCCTTGGCTGTGCATCCTTCTCCTGGGATGAGACTGCTTTCTAACAAGGCGTTTCTGTGCAACCACATGGCTCCTATTCTGTACCACCTAAGAGCAGTTACTTGAGCCAAGACTGGGGTAAGGGCTTTGCAAACGTGAACTCATTTCATCCTTGGGCCAACCCCATGAGGTGGATATTGTCATTATTCCCACTTACCGATGAGGGAATTAAGGCTCAGAGGGTTTAATTGACTTGCTCAAAATTTCATAGCTGGAAAGGGGAAAGGGTGAATTAGAATCTAGTCAGTTTGCCCCTGAGTCCAACTTTCAATCATTGTGGTCAGTTGCCCACTTCTGAACTTCCCTCTCCATCCCCTTCTTCTCCTGCTCTTCCTCCTCCTTTTCCTTCTCCTGCCTCTCCATCCCATCCCCCTGCTCCTCCCTCCTCCTTCCCCCTCCCAAGTGTATAACTAGAATTGCATTTCAGAGTCTGAATCATTTATTTTCTCAGTGTCAGGTCCCAGAGCCCTTCTATTCCCCCAGCCATCCGAGTCTGTTTTCTTAGAGCCTCAGGCACCCACTTCCCCTTCTTTGATCTCACAAACTTCAGAGGAAATGATTGCTTGTCCTCCACAGTTCCTGTGTCTCTCGGTCACCCATCAGCCATAACCCATAGCCATGGGAATTAGGTTAGTTGTTCCGTTTCTAGGGACGCTTCCTCTGTCTTCTGGAAGATGCAATGCTCAGCAAGTCCAGGTGGAGCTTTCAGCTCCTGGGCTTCCACCGCTGTCAGGGTGGGTGATGCCCCTCAACCCCATCCCCAACCACCAGAGCTCTTCTCTGATTGGCCTGGGATCTGGACCAGCAGCAGGCCCGTGGTGTCCATGGTGGCTGGACCTTTGCACCTCAGTTCTCTCTTCACACACGTGTTCTCCAGAATTATTCCCTTATCTTTGTTTCATGAGCTTGCCACACAGACAAACATCTTTTTTATTATTTTGGCACTCCATCTCTCTCTATTTGAAGTCCAATTCTTTATTCTTTAGTTTTAAAAAATATTTTTTTTTATTGATTTTAGAGAGAGGCAGGGAGAGGGAGAAAGAAATGTTTATGTGAGAGAGAAACATCAACCAGTTGCCTCCTGTAAGCACCCTGACTGGGGACCAAACCCGCAACCTGGGCTTATGCTCTGACCAGGCATCGAACCAGTGACCTTTTGGTGCATGGGATGACACTCAGCCAGCTGAACCACACTGGCCAGGGCTGGGGGTATGTGCTCTTGACCAGGAATTGAACCCATGGCCCTTTGGTGCCAGGTGATGCTCTATCTGCCCAGCTACAACAGGTAGGACCCAAGTCCATTTTTTTTTTTAAAGAGGATAAAAGCAGGTCACCGAGAAATGTGTAAAGAGAAGAATCCATATTATATTTGCATGTGTTTACATAAACATCATCAGGGAAAGACACAGCAACTAATACTAGTGGTTGCCTGTTTCAGAGTTGGGACCGATGGGGCCACGAAGGGGGACAGATTTCCTATGTACTTCTGTGCTTTCTGATTTTTGTACCATGTGAATTCGTTTTCCTGTTCAAAAATTTAAAAAGCAAAGATAATCTGGGAGTCCAGACTTTCGAACTGTGGAAGGAGTAGGACTCACCTGCTGAGTCATCACTCTGCCTCCTGCTGCCACAGGGACCTCAGTTCCCGGGCGTGCACAGGGCGAGGTGCAGCCTCCTCATCTTGCAGCGGACACAGGAGACCCTCCTCTGGTGGCTGCATGGCCGCACCCAGGAAGGGTCTGCAGTGAACAGGCCTCCTCCCTCCTCCCTGGTTCACCTCTCTGAGCTCAGAAGTAACTTGAGGTTTCTCAACCTTTGGTGATAATCTCAACTTACTGTGCGCTGGTGCACCTAAAACTTACACCCTGGTTTCTTCCCCTCTGTTGAACTCCGGTATTTAAGGAAATTGAAACACTGAACCTATGGGTTTGCCTGGAACTGTGTACTTTTCTTCTCCAGACCTGTGGGACCTGACAGATCCTTCCTCTCCCAGTCATACCCACCTGCTCAGCACAGGGAGTGCCCTTAGAATGGGTCTGACACCCTTTGACAACACAAGCCCATGACTGGGTTTGCCGATAACCGATAACCGAGGTCAGAGCAGGCCCTGAAGGAAAAATTCAGGGAATTGGGAGAAGCCAGTTCCGGTGCCTCTAATTGAGGAAGTGACCTGCTTAGGAAGGCGGCTTGTTTACCTTGGGCAGTTCATTGAGAAGCATAGATTGAGCACCTACTGTGTGTCCTAGGCCCCGTGCTGTGGGAATGACAGTGTGGCTAAGGCTCAGTCTTTCTTCCCAAAGTGTTCACAATATACTTGGAAAAACGAGGCACACGTGTTTTAAAAAAGTAACAGGAGATTCTGGTAATAGTTCAGTTCATAGAAGGCAAGTCACATGGTAGTTCATGACTAATTTCCATATGACTGGTGGAGACAGCATTGGGTGTGGGGAGTGTTTTCTAGGGGTTGAAGAGGGCCTGAAAGCTTGCTAGAGGAGGAGGAGGAGGAGAGGAAGAAGGAGGAGGGGAAGGAGGGTACATTTGATCTGGATCTCAAAGGAAAGATGAAGGGCTGATGGATAAGTAGGAGGAAGAAGAGAGCATCCTAGTGGGCGTCAAGGTCAGGAGGAATGGGAAATGGCCTGGTTTGAAGGTGGGTGGAGGGAGCTGAGGTTGGGCAGATGAATTTAGGACTGATGGAGACAGCTTTCAATACGCCAGAGAGCCAAAGATTGTGTGTGTGTGTGTGTGTGTGTGTGTGTGTGTGTGTGTGTGTAAATTCAGAACAGAGGTAGGAGTATCAGGGCCCAGGATCTCATAGGGAACTCATGTAGATCCTAGGGATGATGGGCAAGAAGGGGTTTGTCCTCCAGACATTTTAATCTAGGCATCCCCAGCTTGTCCTCCAGAGATGTCCTCCGGAGCAGAGAGGGAGGCTAGAGGCATGCTAGCCCTTCCCCCGTCATTGCACATTTTCTTCTTGGGCATTGTAAATGCCTACTCACTCATTCATTCTGCAGGTATTTGTGATTCTTACTGGGTGTCGGAACCTGTTCTGGGAGCTATGATTATAGCAGGGAAAAAGAAAAACCAGGGTAAAATCCATTGTCACATGGAGTGGAGACAGTAAACGGGTAAGTGAAATGTATGAGGCCAGGCGATGAGAGGTGGGTAAAGAGCACTGCTGAGGGAAGCAGACAAGCTGTGCTGGGTGGGAGGAGGGTGGCAGTTGGGGAGAGGGCTGTAATTTTCTATAGGCTGGTCAGGGAAGGCCTCCCTGACTCACCCTGTTGCTGGGACTTATGAGCTGGCAAGCCTGGGGCCATAAGAGAGTGGGCCAGGCCAGGCAGTGCAGGGACTTCGAGTCCCCAGGGGGATCCTCTTCAGCCCACTGGCTCTCAGCTCTAGGCAGCAGGGAGCCTTGGAGTGTTCCTGAGCAGAAGAGCACCATGTCTGGGAAGGTGTCCCTAGTGACTTTATGGAGGACAGAATATAGGGGATGAGGCTAAGGTCCCAGGAGGAGATGATCAAGGCTTTGAGAAGTCCACTGGTTTGGCACTTCCTGCCTGGGCATGGAGGGGCAGGGTGAGGGAGCAAAATCCGTGGGGCAGGGTGAGGGCAAGAGCAGGTAGTGGCAGAAAGGGAATGGAGGCAGGGCTTAGGCTGGAGGGTTCTCAGAATTTGGCGCTTGGGAGTCGGTTAAACAAAGGTTGCCATGACTTTTCTTTCATTAGTTTAATATAAGTGTAGTGCTTAAGAATGCAGGATCTGGGTGTGAATCCTGCCTACTGTATTTTCCGGCGTATAAGATGACCCCCTAATTTTACAGTTAAAACATAGGTTTAGGCCTATATTCGCTGTGTAAGACTACCCCCCACTTCCGAGGCAACACCAGTTCTTTTTTTAATAGAGCGGCTCTCTGACTCTGGCCAATCTGAGCAGGCTTTTTACTAGAACACAGTGTAGCTTCGGGTACAGAACATGTACACTGTGTTCTAGTAAAAAGCCTGCTCAGATTGGCCAGAGTCAGAGAGGCGGTCTATTAAAAAAAGAAGTGGTGTTGCCTCGGAAGTGGGGGGTAGTCTTACACAGCGAATATAGGCCTAAACCTATGTTTTAACTGTAAAATTAGGGGTCGTTTTATACGCCGGAAAATACGGTAAGTGACCTTGGGCTAGTGACTTAACCTCTGTGCCTCAAGCTCTTCATCTGTAAAATGGGTGATAAATAATACTTACCTTACAGGCATGTGTTTGAGAGGTTCAAATCCCAGCTCTACCACTTCTCAGGATGAACTAGGTTGCTGAGTATAGAATCCTTAGAACAGTGCCTGGCATATAGTAAGTGCCTGTTAAATATTAGCTTATTTGACCGTCGGCGCTTTCTCTCTCTCTCTCTCTCTCTCTCTCTCTCTCTCTCTCTCTCTCTCTTTCTCTCTCTCTCTCTCTCTCTCTCTCTCTCTGTGTGTGTGTGTGTGTGTGTGTGTGTGTGTATGAGTGAATAAAACGAATGTGTTGGACATATCCTTTCTGTTATCCTGAAGCTAAGTCGAAGGAAGAGAATGATACTTTTAAGGATGAAATGAGATAATGGATTCAGCTTAGTGGCAGATGAACACTAGTTAAAAGTCCTACTAACTGGATAGAGCATTGGCCTATGGACTGAAAGGTCCCAGGTTCGATTCCGGTCAAGGGCATGTACTTGGTTGCGGGCACATCCCCAGTAGGGGGTGTGCAAGAGGCAGCTGATCGATGATTCTCTCTCATCGATGTTTCTAACTCTATCTTCTCCCTTCCTTTCTTTAAAAAATCAATAATATATATATATATATATATATATATATATATATATATATATATATTTAAAAGTCCTACTATTACCACTAGATAATCTCATGAAGAAAATGACTGTCACGTGGAAATGCTTTGTAAGGCCATCGGATTCAATCCTTATTTATTGAGCCTGTGGTGTGCCAGGTGTTGCCCTGGACATGTTATTTCCTTTCATCTTTGCAACAGTTGCCCAAGATAAGCAGTTAACCACATCTCACAGATGAGGAAGCTGAGGTTCAGAGAGGCTGAGATTTGTCCAAGGTCACAGAGCTCAGAAGTAGCAGAGCAGAGATTTGAGGTTGTTCTCCCCCCCACCCCCCTTTAACACTGAACTACCTTTTATCGTAAGAACAAGTATTCCATGAATGTTCTGTTATGTAAATGTACATCCATATTTAGGTTCTTACGTCAGTCTCCCTTGGTATTTGGTGCCCACATGGAGCCTTGGGAGTTAGAGGCATGGCCAGCCTTCAGGACGGACCAGGAACAGTGTCTGAGAGTGGCAGGGTCAGGAGTCAGCAGCCCATGGGAGGAAGAGGCCCTGGGTGAGTCAGTGCCTTTTCTCAGTGACTCATCCTGCAGGCCTTATCAGAGCCTTTCAGCCTAACAGAGTTCATCAGAGACCTATCTTGGTTGACCCAGCCCCTGAAGTGCTGGAGGAGCAGAGCCTGATGGGTTCAAATCCCAGCTCTACCACTTCCCAGGCATGTAAGGCCAACACAGGAGTGAATTTCTTTGTGTCTCCCTTTTGTCATCTGTGAACCATTCATAAGGCTTCATGAGAATTAAATGAGATGAGCCATGTAAATACTTAGAACTGCCTAGCCCATAGCAAGCACTCAGAGTTATTATGATAACAGTTATTACAGCATAATAGTATAAAAGCCTCCCCCGACCTGGGAGGCCAGAGTAAAATGTTCCATCTTCCCTGCATAATTCCTCGGGTAACACATGTGGCTTTGCCTTATTATGGGAATGTGGGTGGAGCTCTGCCCTTACCAGAGCAAGTGCTTGAGACCTGGGAACAAATTGGTCTCAGTCAGTGCTTTTTAAGTTCCTAGAGACGTGTGCCTTGTCCAGGAAGGTGTAGAAAGAAGTTTGAGGCATGGAATGGATTCCTAGTTCTCCTTTTCCCTTCAAGC
Source organism: Pipistrellus hanaki (assembly GCF_964339955.1). NCBI lineage: Eukaryota > Metazoa > Chordata > Mammalia > Chiroptera > Vespertilionidae > Pipistrellus > Pipistrellus hanaki. Next base: position 50,047,662 of record NC_140511.1, read on the forward strand.
CACAGTTTCTTTCTTTTTTTAAAAAAAATATATATTTTATTGCTTTTTTTTTCAATAGAGAGGAAGAGAGAGGGATAGAGAGTTAGAAACATCAATGAGGGAGAATCATTGATCAGCTGCCTCTTGCACACCCCCTACTGGGGATGTGCCCGCAACTAAGGTACATCCCCTTGATGGGAATCGAACCTGGGACCTTTCAGTCTGCAGGCTGACCCACTATCCACTGAGCCAAACCGGTTTCGGCTCAAGCCACAGTTTCTGATCTGTGTTCCCCATCCCCTAGGAGAGTGGTCGGCAAACTGCGGCTCGAGAGACACATTGCTGCTCTTTGGCCCCTTGAGTGTGGCTCTTCCACAAAATACCACAGCCTGGGCGAGTCTATTTTTGAAGAAGTGGCATTAGAAGAAGTTTAAGTTTAAAAAATTTGGCTCTGAAAAGAAATTTCAATCGTCGTACTGTTGATATTTGGCTCTGTTGACTAATGAGTTTGCCTACAACTGTTCCAGGATTATGGAAAATGCCTGCTATTTCTAAGGGTGCTTTACAGTTTACAAAGCATGTCCACATTCATATTTTGCTCTGTCTTCATAGTCGTTTTGTGTGGGCATTGGTTATTAGCCCCATTTAATAGATAAGGAGGTAGAATTAAGTAATTTGCCCACAGATGCCCAGGTGGAAGGTGGGGAAACAGGAACCGCCTCTCCCCCACCCCCGCCATCATCCACCCCTGGAAGCAGTGGTCTGGAAGCTCAGATTGACCATCTGCCAAAGCCTTTCCATCATTTCCCCTTGTCCCCCTCCTGCAGAGGGTTGGGAGGAGCCCGTGTCACCAATCCTGCTCCCTCCTCCAGGTCCTGTTACTTCCAAAGAAGCACACAACAGTGAGCTTGAACTGAGCCAGTGATCCTAGTTTCTTAAATCCTCACCATTCACATTTTCCCTTCTCTGAGGGCCTGAGGCCTAGCCTAGGACTCTGCCCTCTGGACTTGGTGGGGAGTTGAGGCCGGGTAGCTTTAGCATGTGGAGTAGAGCTTGAGCACAGTGGTGCCCTGGGGAACCTGCAATCTGAGGTGGAGGAGCCCAGAACCATGTCTTCCCCCAGGAGGAGCCCAGAATCATGTCCAGGGTTCAAGGAGTTGCTAGGGGGTGGGGGTAGGGAGCGAAGGAGAGACTGTGGGGTGTGGTGGGGTGGGGTGGGGTGGTGTAGCACTTTCTCTCCAGGAGGCCAGCAGGCAAATGACCTTTCCAGCCAAGGTGGGACCAAACCACAGGTTCCAGGGCTTATCAAGCTAGTTCCTTAAGCAGAAGAATCTTCTGTGTAGTTCAGCCCAACAAGAGGTCATTTAAAAATGTGTCCCAGCAGGTGTGAGGAATGTGACTTCAGGTGAGAGAGGGGCCTGGCCATGAGGCACTCATGTCCTAAGGCCTCATTAATGGTGGTGACATTGCGTGTATAGGGCAGCACGCAGATTCCTGGCGTCCTGGAGCTTGGGCTAGAATCTGTGGGCTGGGCACTGGCAACACCCTGCTCATGGAGTTGGGTTCTAAGCCTGCTGTGCGGAGGGAGGGACTATTGGGCCTTTCCATTCATAGGTTTCAATTCCCTCCGCGGCTATTCTGTGACCAAAGGAGCAGACACAGTAGCGTGTCTGGGGTGTGGGTGAGAAAGATCCCAGGAGGAATGGCCCCCACGGAAATGGCTCAGGGGGTCCATTCCTCACTCAAGCCAGTCTCCCTTCTTTCTCCCACCAGCCTGGCCAGTATCCACTGCTGTTCTCTGCCCGCCTGCCTGGGTCATCCCTGCCTCCAGTTCTTTGTTTTTCCCAGCAGGCAGTGCTTTTCTTTTCTTTTGCCTTTGTCCATCCTTACCCTGCAAGACCGAGATTCAGCCCTTCCTGCTTCAGAAAGGCCCCCTGAACTCTCTCAGCCCAAACTCCCCTCTTCTCCATACGCCTCCGGGTGGAGAGCCAGCCGCCCCCAGCTCCACATTTACATGTCATGTAACCAGACAGCAGGCAGTCGAGCACAGACTAGAACTATGGAGTCGACGGGCCTGGGGGTACGTTCTAGCTCTGATTCATATGAGCTGTGTGACTTTGGGGAGATGCTTTGATTTCTCTGACTCTCAGCACCCTCATTTGAACTGGAGGACCCCTGCCCCTGCATCCCTCACAGGGAAGTTGTGAGGATCTGGTGGAATAATCCATGCAGTGCACTTAGCGCGCAGTTCCTAGCTCATAGCAACACTAACACGCCAGCCGTGACTGTCCTTTGACATGTATTATCTGAGTCCACACCCTGGCTGTGTAAGGAAGACAGCGTCCCCCAAAAGAGAGCAGGGGAGCCTCGGAGTGACGACTTATCCAAGGTCTCAGCACTCTGCTCTACTGCCTCTGCTTCCAAAGTCCAGGCTCCTGCTCCCCAGGAATTCTTCACAGTCCCCGTCAGGACGCTTGGCAAATGCTCAGCGAATGATCTTTCCTGGCTGGTTTACGGAGAACCATGTTGGTGGGGCAGGAAATGGGACCCCTGAGCATTCCATCCCTTTCAGATTTCAGACCCATCAGCTTGCCCACGGATCCCTGCTAGGGCGGTGCACACCACCACGACACCAGGCAGCGCTGGGCAGCGTGGCACCAGCTTCATACCAGCCAGGGAATGTGGTCCCAAATCCTTCCCCGAGGGGACGCCAGCCAGTTCCTTTTTATGTCTTTGTGCATTGTTAAGTAGCAGAGCATACAGTTATAAAAAGACAAGGAGAAGCAAGGGAAATACCTGTCTGGATAATCCCCCTCAGCCTGAACCCCGTTGCTGCGAGACAAAGAGACAAGCCAGTGGCTGGCCCGCGGGCTCGGGACAGTGTGTGGCCCTGCGTGTGTCCTTCGGGGTTGTGTGTGTGTGTGTGTGTGTGTGTGAGGGGGGTGGTGGGTGAGGCCTCTTTGGAATGGCTTCCTGTGTGCTCCCGCCCCTCAGGCCCAGCCCACACCCTGCCAAGGGTGGCTGCTCTTGACATCATTGTGGTCAGGATGGTTTTTGCGTCCTTTCAGGTCACTGTTTCCACTTTTTCTCCAGCAAAAGTTGGAAGCTGCCACTTTCTTCTCCGGCTGAGTCTCCTTTGGCACCTGCTGAGGTTAGCGTCAGCAGGGTCCTCACCCCATGCGTTGCTGAGTTTATGCCTGTGCTGGCCTGGGTGCAGGCCCCCTGGGGATGAGCGGGAGAATGTGTGCGCTCATTCTGTTCACCCGTGGCTAATGCTGCAGGAGTGGGGAGTGGGGTTTGGTTCTTCGTTTTTGGTACCAGCCAGGGGTTTGTTTTTGTTTGTTTCTCCAAAACCCTTTAAAGCACATCTGAAGGCAGAGCTCCTTTTCCTAGAGGGAGTGGCAAGGGACTGTTAGAAGACCTGGAGGTATGGGAATAGACCATCTTTGGGTGGTGGCCCACAGGTGGGGAGAAAATGGGAGGAAGCAAATATTGCAGTTTAGCACAATGCAATGTGTCAGCCATTGTAGTTGTACTTGTTAAGTCAGAATCTTTTAGTAAAGCTGTGGAGAAATAAAAACAAATAAAAGTCCCCCTCCCCCCCAAAAAAATCTCTTCATGGGATTCTGACAGGCATATCCAGCTAAAACCCATGGGTAAATGCCATCTCATTAGCATTGCACTGACGCTCTTGGAGCTTAAAATAGCCCATGTCCAGAGAAGGAAACATGCCCACAGATGCACTGTGGGTATCCACCATGCTGCCTGTCCTGTCAGGGCCTTAAAGACAGTCTCTTTCCTAAAGGCTGCCTCCAAGTTGGATGGATGACCTTGGTTGGTGACCTTGGCATCCCCAAAACAATACCCCCCCTGCTTAGTGGCCTGTGGCTGTAGAGGAGCTGCCAGCTGACCCCACACTCCCCTCCACCCTTCCCAAGAGGACTAGGCCTCCACTATGATTTCTCAGATTGGGTATTTTCCCAGCTTGGAGCACGGGCACACCCTTTGTACCCATGACTATGGCCGAGGAGGAAAGATACTCTGATGAACCTATCTTGAGTCCCATGACCACCTTTTTGTCTGGGGAGTAGAAAATGCGGTGAAATCTGTTATCAGAACAAAGGGAGAAGGATACTAGTACTACCAATAAGTAAGAATAATACTAACTTTTATTGAGTGCTTATTTTGCGCCAGGCATTTTATACCTATATAGCTCATTAATCTTCAAATCAATCCCATTTTACATAGCAGGAAGATGAGGCACAGGGAGGTTAAGCAATTTTCCCAGGGCCACATAGCTCATAGGAGAGCTGGAATGGAACCCATGCAAAGGACTCCAGATGTGCTTTTAACCACCCACTCTGATGCAGACAATAACAACAGCTGTCTGCTGCAGGCATTTACTCTGAGCTACACACTGGGCTATATCCTTTACAGCATTCTCTCATTTCATCTTCAGAACAGCCCTACACAGTAGGCACTAACGTTATCCCTACTTTCGGATAAGAACTTGAGGCTCACGCAGATTATGTGGCTTGCCCAGGGGTCACCTGACTCATTCAATGTGACGGCTGGGATAGAAAGCCTGGTTTGCCTCATTCCAGGGCCTGAGCTCAGGACCACTTCAGTGGGTAGCCTTTACATAAGATACTTCCCTTGCTCTGTCAGAAGCTTCCCTGGTGACTTGGACGAAGAGCAGACCTGGCTCAGCATCTGCACCTTCATCCTCTGTCTGGGAGCTTGGAGTGTGGAGACCTCCTCTCGGTGCATGTTGCTGAGGCTTTGTGGCTCCAAGCTGGGTGTGTTTCACACTAACTCATACCAGCGGGTCCTGAGTAAGTCTTCCGTGCATCTAAGCTCTGGATTTCTTCATCCCTCCATTCATCCCATGTTGATGGAGTGCCCAGTGTGCAGGCGCCAGGCCCTGCTCCAGATTCTTGGGCCCCTTAGTGAAGGCCTGGCCTCTATGGAGGTAGGCTAGGAGAACAGCAGAGGGAAAGGTTTCCAAATTGTTCTTAGTCTCCTCGAGATCATTGAGGCCACTTGAGATCACAGGAGACCTTTCCTACACCACCCAAGTCAGGCCCACAGGGGCCTGGAGACCTCATGCTCCTTTGCTTGGCACTGGCACGATGGCAGGTGCAAGAGGAGACTTGTTTTCTTCGTTCCGATTAAAAACTTCGTATCAGGGAGTGAGCATGGGCATGGAGCCAGGCCAGCTCAACTGTGAATCCCAGGCTGCTGTGGGCAGAGCTGAGTGAGTCTCCAGGAAAGGCAGCCCTTGGCTGTACCTTGCCTCAGTTTCCCCATCTGTGACATAACTTTACTACCTGACTCATTGGGTGGCTGGGACAATTATCTGAGGTAGCAAATGATAACCACCCATGGATGAATCTCTCTCCTTCCTTTAAAAAACTGACTAATTTTTTTCAGTTGTCTCTGAAAAAAAGTCAGGGCCCATGGAGGGGTCAGCTAGGAGGCATCCTTGGTGAGGAAATCACCAATTAGGTCAAGCTTCTCATTTTACAGACAAGGAAGCTGAGGCTCCTGTAAAGCAGGAATGATGCTGGGCTCCAGGCCTTCTGATTTAGTGGAAATAAAGGTAGCTCAAAGCATGTTTGGCTGATGGTCAGAGAAAGGGTACAAGTTGGTACTAGATCACAGTGTGCTCAGGCCTGTGTGGGAATCTGATTGGTAGTAGCCTTTGTAGGCTGGCCCGGAAGTGCCCACCTGCACCTGCCATGCAGACAACCCAAGCAGAACCTCAGAGAACCCCTCTTCCCTGCTTCTCTGCTTCTAGTCTCAGGAGCATCCTTGGGTAGACAGGGCCTTCTGTTCCTGAGATCTGGGGAGCATGGGGAGGTCCCAGTTTCAAACCTGGGGAGACCAATGGTGGAAATCTCTGCCAGGATAAGCAGATAAATGGTAGACTCCAGCCTCTCATACTTCTGGCTCCAGATGACTCCACAGAGCCTACAGCTCATGCTGATAGAATGTGGCCAAGGCGGGCCAGCCTGTTTGTCAGCTGCCACGGGCTGGATAATGATGATGATGATGATGATGACAGAGATGATGCCCAGGTGGCTGCTCTCAAAGCTTGCCAGCACGCAGCTGCACTAGCACACCTCTCACCTGGTGGCGGGATAGACCACGAGCATACAGCCCCAGTGTGGCCATGCCAGGGCCTTCTGTTCTCTGAGCCCCTGTCCCTGTCTATGAGGAGCCACCGAGTCAAAGCAGGTCTAGTCCCTAACAGTGCTCGTCCCATGCTTGGTCCGTGCTCAGTCAGTAGTAGCTTCTCTCCCATGAATAGCCTGAGAATTCTGAACAGTGAATCCCAACCCCTGGCTCTCAGTGCAGACCTGTGTGTATTAGAGAGAACACCTGTGTGTTTATGTGGGCACGTAGGCCCTGTTGAAAACGTGTGTGTGCATCCAGGGAGAATGGGGATTAGCTTTTGGAGATCGCAACATGCACACCTGCATTCGCTTCTGTTTATGAGAGGCTGCCTCTTGTGCACAATTTACAATCGTGAAAGTAAATCTTCAGAAACACCTGGGACTCTGGGGCTTCGTTTTCTGGACAGGTGCAGAGGTGTGTTCTGTAGAAGCATAGATGCAATCAAATCATTTGGGTGGTCATCGGAAGCCAAAATAATAATTTGGTTAGGAAGCTCAGCCATGATCAGGTGGCCCCCTTTTATAACTTCCTAGTGTATTTAGCATGTTGGACCTTTCCACCTTGTAACACATTTCATATTGGTGACTTGTTACGAGTGTTTATATCAGCTTGATTTACTTTTGTCGTGTCCTAAGCTTAGAAATTCTGGCATTCTTTGTTTATACGGAAGTGTCTAATAATACATTTTCCCCCAGGTGCGCCTCCCTTTCTCTGCAAGCCTTTGTGTAGAGATGTGATAAGCCTGTGGGGTGCCCAGACAGTGGCAGACAATAGCATTTGTGTGAGCATCTCACAATTCTTTCTTCACATGCAAGATTGGGAGCACAGAGAGGAGCTCTCTGTTTCCTCCAGTTGGGCAATGTGTTACTAAGGGGCAAAGTGCACAAGCATGCGGGGGCGGGGGCCCTCTTGGCAGGGAGAAGATATGAGGCTGTAACGTGTGATAAAGTAACGTTCACCGGCTCTTGTTTTTTTTAAAGGGACATGGCAATCTGTGTGGGGCTTGTCCTGGAAGGGAGCAACTTGAGTCACTGCGATGCCTGAGGAGCAGGTGAGTAAGCCACAGTGCACCACTTTACTGCACCACTGAGTAGCTCTTGGGGGTCTGCCTCAGGCTTTGGAATGTGTAGGGGTGCTTGCTCTTTTTCTACAGGCCCAAGTGAATGTAAGCCCATTTGAAGAAACAATGGCTAGTGAAAGCTCTGTCTTTGCCTGCAACCTGTGTACAGCCCTCCCACGTGGTCAGAGGACAGAGGGAGGCAGGCTAGAGACTGAGATGTGTGTGAGGACCTGACGAACCTGTCTAAATCAGTGGTCTTTGGGGGGGTGGGATCTCTGCCCCCTCTTTCCCCGAGGAAGCCCAGCAGCCTGGCTGTCCTGACTCCAGCCCCAGCTCTGACAACGTTTCAGTCTCTTTCTGGCCCCAACTGGTGCCAAGGCAAAAATATGGCTGAGTAGTTTCTGTCGGGAGTGCCTTCAAGAGCACCGTAGACCATTTGTCCAAGATTTGGAAATGTGATTGCAGCATCTTCCTCTGAGGAGAACAGCCTGTTTACATCGCTATATATTTTCTGCAGGTCCATGGAGGCTGAGGGTCTAGGAGGCTAAGGTATAGGCAGAAATCAATAATGACATCTTTTTCACAGTCACCCTCCTGCACTGTTATTGAAGAGCCTTCCCACGGTTTTCTCAGGCTCCTTCCTTGAAGACTTGTCTGACCAACATTCTGCTGTTGGCCTCCAAGACCTCCTCCAGTCAGACCTCAGCCTCCTAGTCCAGCCTTGTTTTCTGCCTCTCCTCTTTGCCTTGGCTCCAGTCCATCTACTCCTGGAATAGATCCCTGCTTCTGGGACTCACTGTTCCCTCTGAGAAGCTTCCCTCACTCCCCAGGGCAAAATTGGCGCCTCTTCCTCCTCTACACTCCCATAATCCTTTGTTCAGACCTCAGGCACAGCATTGGCTGAGGTAAGGTTTGTCCACTTGTTCGTCTCACCCACCAGCTGTGAGAGCCTTGAGGGCAAGCACCTGTCCTGCAGCCTTCCTGTCTGAGCTGGGCAGCCCCATCCCAGTGGGTACAGTACCGGGCGCAAGGGCGGGGGTCACAGCTGTTAGTTGGCTCAAGGAATTCAAAGCCTGAGGGTTCTTCAGGGCTTATGGCTAACAAAGCTCTACCTTACCCCGTGGGAAGGGTAGTCACATCATTTTCATTTATTTTATAGACATGGAGTCTGAGGTGGTCTTTGGTTGTGCGTGGTCACCTAACCAGCCCAATATGGACCAGGACCCAATCTCCTGTGGTCCAGACTAGGGCAGTTTCTGTAATACCAAATGTTATAATTAGAGAGCACCCAAGAGATAATGTAGAGCAAACCGCTCATTACTAGATAGGGAAACTGAGGCCTGGCCTGAAGATACTTTCTCACGATTACATAACCAACCAGGGCCACATGGCGACTTGGAAGGCAGGCTCTGGACTTCTAGCCCAGCCTTCTCTCCTCTTCTCCCCACACTGCCTCTACCTCCCTCTGTATACATCCACCAGAGACTATCTGGGGACTATCATTCTGCATTGACAGGGGGTTGAAGAATTTAAGGAGTGCCATGCGTTGGAGGGAATGTAGAGAAAGGAGAGGAGGGGCTGCAGGGGATCCTCAGGGCCCCACTCAAGAGGTTAGCCTGGTGGACACTGAGGATCCATGGGGGTGAGGAGTTCATGGTGAGAATCCTGATCAGCAGAATGAGAGGGGTTGACTGGATCAAAGGAAAGCTGCTCTAAAATCTAATTCTGATGGTTAGTGTCTGAGCAAAGAGGTCCTGCTCAGGAGTCTGAGCATCCCTCTTGTCTCCTGGAGAAATACAGAAAGTTGAGTTGTCCACAGAGGAGGATGGGGCAGCAGACAGTGAATCCCATCATGGTCTAAAATGTGGATGGGGAGGGAAGTACGTAAGTTTCTAGCTGGCTTATCCCTATTTTACCTAAGTGAATTTTTTGTTGTTGTTTCTGATTGACCACACTTCCAGTTTGTCTTCTGTCCCCTCCTCCTTTTGAATCTTGGGGCTCTCCTGGTCATTTGCTCAGTCCAGGCTTGCTATTGGACCGGATAGGTGCTGGCTACCCTTTCCATTTTTATTCTGTCCCTGCTTGGGCATACAGACTGAGAGTCCGGGACTGACTGTAGGTTCCATCCCTACAGGCAGGTTGAAACATACAATTTGCCCAAATTACAGAGAATGTGATGTTTCCCTAATGGGTACCTTGGATTACTTTCCTGAACATGACCAGGTTGTAAACATCTAAACTTGTAGGGCAGGGAAAGTGTTTGGTGTTATATCTTTATTGTTGATACCTTAGGTTTACAATGCAGTTTACATTTATAAAGATCATTTAATCTCATAATAAGGCAGGTAGATTTACTCCCATTTCACAGATGAGAAATTTTACTTAGGTTGTAACCTGCCCAGAATAAGGACTGAGATGGGACACAGTCCAGGCCTCCTGTTTATGAACTCAGTGCTCTTTCTCCTCTACTATGCTCCAACCACAGCTAAGTTCCTGGAGGGGGTAGGATATAGAGGAGCTCAGTAAATATTTGTTGAATGAGTGAACTTTGGCTTTTCTTTTATCTTTTATCTTTTTTTTTTTTTTTTTTTTTTTTTTTTTTTTGCCACACTTACCCATAAATGGATCCTCTTTGGCAGCAAGGGAACACTACTCTGTGAAGTATTTGAATTTCTTGCCACGATAAGGAACTGGTGAGTTCTCTTCTCACCCAGCCTCACCTCCCAGAACTGGGTCATGCACACTAAATAATTAATGCCTTGAATCTTTTACTCAGAGCTGTCTGCTCCTGATGCTGAGATGACCCATCCAACAGGGATCTTTGAAAGGCAGATCCTATTGCTTGTTGTTATAAACCTTCAGATGACCCATCTAACTGCCCACAATGGATACTCTTGGCCTACTCAGGTCAGACATCCAGTGGGTTCATTTGATCCCCTCCTGTCTGTCTTCCCCAGCAGCCTCCTCCTGCTGGAGGAAGAGGATCCTGTGGGTTCTCTCGGATATTTAGGGTTTATGTAGGGTTAGGAAGACCTACCTCTGCCTTCTCTTTGACCTCTGAACTCCCCAAGATTTTGTGGTGAGGGCTGAAGAAAGAACAAGTGGGTCATGTCAGTTTGGGAAGGAATGCATAGGGTACGGGAGGCAGTTATCAAAATATCAGATGGGCCTGTTCTTTCCCTAAGTGAGGCTTGGGTCATGTTGCACAGAATCTGCAGGGGATCCAATCTAAATAGATTCTTGAGGTCAACTGAGTGGAATGGAAAAAAAAGAGTTGGCTGAGACCAGAGACCCATATTCTAGAGTTGGTTGTTCACAGCTTAGCAGCATGACCTTGGGCCAGTCACTGAATTTTACCTGTCCCCAGATTTCTTATTGAGGAAATAAGGGGGGCATTGAGGGTTGTGGCCTTTTAAAGGAGCCTCTTAGACTTCTGTGGTTGCCTGAGCTCACTCTGTCTGTCTTTTCCTTCCTGTCTCCTCCTCCTCACGTGGCCAGAGCTAGCTTCTGTAAGCACTTTTCTCCTGGTCTTTGTAGCTTTGCCACTTCTGCCCCACCCCTCAGATAAGCCAGCGTGCAGATAAGAACTGCCTTTGCTGCCCTGGTCTCCACCCAGCAGCTTGGGGGAAGGTCTAGTGTTTGGCTAGATTTGGGGAGAGTGCTGGGGACCTGTGGTGTATGGATTGGCATAGGAAGGAAGTGGGGAAAATCCTTGGGTGGGAAGAAGCCAGCCAGTGATTAGGGGTTGTTGGTATTGATGTGTGAATGTCCAAACCTGTAGAGCATTATCATAAAAATTTATTTGAGCCAAACAGAGGATTGCGCCTGGAAGCAAGATCTCAGCAGATTGAGATAAATGCTTCCAGGAGGAAATGACAGATTGCAGCTTCTTTTATGCATTTGGAATCATGGAGGGAACATAAGCAATATCACAGGAAAGTGGGAGAAAGCCAGGCGGGGTGGGGGAGGGATGGGATTATTGGAGGGTTAAGAAAGATGATGTGCTCTCTTGTGGGTGGTTATGCTTTACAAGGGTGGGTCTGAGAAGGAGCATTTCCAAGGTGTTGCTTTGGATTCACAGAAACAGTGGACGAGACTTGCTGAAGGCAAGGATAAGCCTTTTACTAAAGAAGTTCTATGCCTGGGGCATGACTACTTCCCTGACCTGCCCTATTAGGAATTTATAATCAGATCACCCCTGTAAGGTTATCATACTTTCTCTAGGGAACACCCCACACACCTTTTTTTTTTTTTTTTTTTTTTTTTTTTTGGTCCACATTGGTATATCTATCCAAGCTCTTGGACTCTGAATCACTTGACCAGAGAGTACTAATTAAATTCTTAAGAATATGGTCCAAAGTTTATCCTCTTCTTCCCTGGCCAGGCTCTGTGTTCAGGGATGACCAGACACTGGATTAATAAAGGCCACAGTGTTGGTAGAGACTGCTCAGTGAGAGCCAAAATCTATCTCACAACTAACACAGAGAGGGAAGGAAGGAGTTGGGGAAGGAAAGGTACATCTGCCTCCAAGACGTGTGATGAAAACTGGAAAGAACTCATCTGATCTCACTCTCCTATTTTATGGGTGAGGAAACTGAGGCCCATAGATATGACTTAACCAAACCATAGAGCAGGCTAGTGGTGGCTCTGAGGTGACAATCCATCTCCTGATTCCCACCCAGGGGAGTTACAAACATCCCATGAAGTATTGACAAGTTGCCTCCTCACGTGGGTTCAGCCACCACACGTTCCACTCCTCTCTTTGACCCCGAGCTTGATTGTCTTAGGTGTGAGCCGGGCCCCAGCTGCTCCCACCTCCTGTTTACTGAGGCCTAATAAAAGCTGGGTGCAGCATCACAGAGAGGTCAGGCTTCTCCTGGGCAGGCTGTTTGGCTTGTACTTAGTGACATAACATTGTCGAGTCAGCAGTATTCTGTTTTATGGCATGTTTTGGGGTGGAAGGTTAATTTAAGACAGAAACGAAGGCTATGATGGCCCCGCCTTGGCAGTAGTGGCCTCTTGTGAGTTTGCCATTAAGATACAAATCTCCTTTGTTGCTAAGCAGGCCTCGTGCTGGGACTCTCACGCTGAGGGCATGCCGTGTGTGCCGCTGGCACTGTCCCTTCCTCTGAGAGAGGGCTCTTTAGGTTAGAGGCCGGCCATCCCTTCGCTGTGTTGATGGCATGTGAACCAAACAGAAGTCATTCACTTTTTCCAATAGAACTCCACGTGGCTCAGCATTTCCTACTGAGCCCAAGGGAAGGTATCTTGAGCTCATTTTCAGACGGTTTGTGCTCCTTTTGCGTGTCTCCCGTACCAGTGGGAGTGTTTATTGATGAGGCTGAGGCATCGGAGTGGGACAGACCATGCTGCCAGTTCATAGTTAAAATGTCTCAGATTCCTCTTGCCAAATAAGCTGATAGCAGACACCCTTGTGAGTTCATGCGCAGACCGTCTCTCCAGGGAGGGGCTTGCGTTCCAGACAGGGTCACGCTATAATTCTGTGGGAGCTGGGCGTGTGGGGTGAGAAGGCTACTTAAAAATAAAGACCAACGAAAAGATATAACTGTTTTTAAGGATAATATTTGCAAGGCAAAAGTATCCGGGAAGTGAATTATGTGCCATAAGAGTGAGCCAGAATTTTTAAAAAGATCAACTCTTTACAGTGGGAGGAGTGATAATGGTGAAGAGAGGAGCCCTCCAGAAATTCTTGTCTCTCTCTCTCTCTTTTTCTTTTTTAATATATTTTATTGAATTTTTATTTTTCTTTTTTTTAGAGAGAGAGAGAGGAAGGGAGAGAGAGAAACATCAATGATGAGAGAGAAGTGTCATCAATCGGCTGCCTCCTGCACGCCCCCCAAGGGCATTGAGCTCACAACCTGGGCATGTGCCCTGACTGGAAATAGAACCAGTGGCTTCTTGGTTCCTGGCTCAATGCTCAACCACTGAGCTATACCAGCTGGGCTTGCTCTCTCTCTCTCTCTCTCTCTCTCTCTCTCTCTCTCTCTCTCTCTTTTTTCTTTCTCTCTCCTTGAATGAACTCCTTGCTGAGGTCTGTCCCAGGCAATTAATTTTGGAAACTACACTCTGAGTCGGGCCTGTCCTTCACAGAAAGGAGGGGTCAAAGAGCTGGACAGTGACTTAGAGTCAGAGGCTTCTAGGTCTTGCATCACAGTCCATCTCTTCCAGCCCCTTTTTGAGGAAAGAGAAAATCCTTTCTGGGACAGCTGCTGCTTATTGTAGTGAATGCATTTTTTTCCAGAACGAAAGCCCAAGCTCCAAGAGGAGAGAGAGGCAGCAGCATCTTCATTTGCCAACACAATGTTTTCCAGAGGGCCGGAGAGTGGAGACTGCCTCCCTAACCTTCAGAGAATTCACCAGCTCGCTTACACCTTGGGCAGCCATCTTCCCCATGGCTACTTTTTTTTGGAGGTTTGGGTCAGTGAAGGGGGTTTTGACCCCCTGAATGGGGCAATGGCCAAGGTCGTGACCGGGCATGCAGTGTTTGTCCAAGCATCTCTAAGCTCATGGAGCGTGGCCTTTGAGTGTGGGCTGAAGAGCGGGCATGGTTCTCGCCAGACCTCTGCTGCCTCCCACACAGGTCCACTGGCCCTCAGTGCCAGCCTCGCAGCCACTGCCCACAGGCTACTGTCCAGGACGGCCCAGCCCCAGGCTCGTACGCCTGGTCCTGGAATGTGAAGTGCAACCTGTCAAGCCAGCAATCTCCCCAGGACTGAGTTCAGTAGAGGGGAATATTTTGGGGACTGGTTCTCCGGTGTCTTATCAGCGAGACCTTTCTGTATTTACTGTCTGGAATCTTAATTGGCTTCATAGAGCTTTTGGGAAAACAGTTCCAAGAGACCTTAGTTCCTCTGGGCAATAAGGAAGTGGCACAAAGGGCCGCCTCTCTCCTCTGCTCAGCCCTCCGCACTGCCTCCAGACAGCAGCGTACTTGACTGGGGCAGAGATTCCCTAGGGCGGGTCCTGGCGAAGTGAAGACAGCTTTCTCAGACCCTCCTCACCTGGAGGACTCTGGCCTGTGCATTCCCGAGTTGCAGCTGAGAACCGTTGAACTGTGTTCACTGAGCACATTGCCTGGCACGTGGAGATCAGAATCTGGGGGAAGAATAAGTGAGCAAATAAATAGCCAGCAAGGCCATCCTCCTGTTTCCTAGCAGAAGCAAAACGAAGTGCCACGCGTTCTGTCCAGGATCCGCATGCACCCCAGGAAAGACCCTGGGGCCCTTGGTACAGAGGGAGCTGCAGATCTCCCATCTCCTAGGTGGGGGCCCCAAGGGAGGGCCAGGCGATCTTTGATGCACATCCAGAAAGTCTCCTCCTCAAGACTGAGTCCTGTTTGGGGAGCTTAAAAGAAACATACACACACACACACACCACCACCACCACCACCACCACCACCACCACCAACAACAACAACAACAATAACATCAGCAAACTGCTGGGAATGTGGCCCCAGTGAAAGCAGGGTAGAGCCTATTCTGCCAGCTTTCCTGGCTTGCCCTGCTCACCCCCTCTTGGCTGAATGTCCCACCCATGGCCATGCCTCTTAGGAACCTCCTGATGGGTGTTTTTGCTTTGTCGTGCTGCTTCTCTGCAGAATAGGGGATTTTACATTGAAATCAGAGGTCCTGGCTTCCTAAGTTTGCTGACACTTGGATAGGCTTTGAACATGAGGCTTTCTCACTCAAGCAGGACTCCCCTGCCCATGCAGGTGCACATGCCCGCTCATAAAGGCTGAGTGCAGTTTACAGGCCTTGCAGAGGCTGAGGTGATGGGCGTGGCCGGCTGGACTGCTGGCTGGGTGGGTGGACGGCTTAATGGGAGGAATGGATAAGCATCTCCCCTTCTGCCAGTGGCAACCCCTACGCAGAGTCCCATGGACTGGGGAGATTCAGGGGTGTTATTTCCATTGCTAATAACATTAATGACGCTATAAACAGCAAAGCCTGTATAATTTCATATCAGGAAATTAATCCTGAAATTAAAGGTCTATAAATCAAAGGATACATTTGGAAGTCTCCTAAGTGAACTCCAGAGGTGGTGCAATACAAGCTGTTCCATTCCTCCTGAAACATATTTTTGCCAGTAAACAGTCATTCATTCAACCAACCAATATTGACTACCTCCTAGGAGCACACACTATACCAGCACTGAACTTATAAAGATAAAAATCAGTAGACAACTTGTCAGTGGGTGAATTGGCCAAAACAGGGATGTAGTACAAGAAGTTGAATTATTTGTATCTTAAATATTGTTGAGCACCAACTGCTCACCAAGAACTGAGCTGAGTATTCAGGAAATAGGAAAGACAAGATACCAAACTTCTTTTTAAGTTTATGTATCAGTTGTCCAGACAAGACTGGTGCACAAAAAAAATGAGTTGGGTTAAGGCTAAATGAAGTGCCAAATAGTCTGACCTACGTCCTATATGACCCCCCCTGTTATGACTCTGCCTCCCTACCATATGGCAATTTCTCAGAAGCTGCAGATATAGAGTTTGTTCACCTGGGACCTACCTGCTATGCCATGCAGCATCCTGGGTCCAATATAGGTCCTCAGTGAAAGCAACGAATGGAATTGAATGTGGTGAGAAATTTCCAAGCCTGGCTGGTCCACAGAATTCCATGGGGAGTTAAAACAAAAACAAAAACATTTCCTTCTTGGTCCTCAGGCTGCAGAAATTCAGTTTGGGAGTGGGCCTAGGAAATTATATCTTTGTACACTTCCTGGTGCATCTGCTATAGAGCCGGATTGGTCACCCCTGTCATAGGTTCCACGAGTCAGATAGATGTGTGGAGAGAAAAGGTCAGGAGGGATGGGGAAGCTTTGTGCCCAAGAACTCCAGCTCATTCCTTAAGGTCCAGCTCAGGTGTCACCTCTTCTATGAGCAGCTCTCCAGGCTGTAAGTCACCCATCTCCCATCTCTGTGCCCACACATCTTGGTACCCTACTATAGTTCTTACCAACAATCGTTAGTTTGAATTTGATTCCTTGAATAGACTGTGATGTTCATATGGGAGACAGCACATAGTAGGTCTTGAATTTACTAGGGGGCCTGATTTTGCATGAGAAAATGGGTAAAATTTGAATGGGGTAAAAGGGGAAGGCAGAGACTGGATGTGAAACACTGAATGGCAGCCTCAGGGGATCCCGAATACCTTGGAGAATTGAACCTGTCAAGGAAATAGGGGCTGCACAGGGTGGAGGCTGTGCCCAAGACATGGAAAGTGGAGTGGAGACAAGCACAGTCTTGAGCATCCGCCATTGCCAGAGAGGCACAGGTGCCAGGCCCTGGGACATGCAACCTCTAGCATCAGAAAGCTCACTGTCTGGTAAAGCACGCAGACCCACAAAGTCAATCAATGCAATACTCTGTATGAAGCCATCATTAGTAGCTCCACAGAGTACATACAGTGTGGGAAAAGGGGGTGAGGGGTGGCCAAGATGGGGCTTCAAAGAACAGTGCGACCAAGAACACTGCCTAGCCAGGCGTCATTGCACTTCATCTTCACATAACCCAACAGGATCAGAACTATTATTATCCCCACTTTATGGACAAGGAAACTGAGGTTCAAAGAGGTTGGGTAACTCATCCAGGTTCACTACTAAGTGGTGGGTCAGATTTGCAGCCAGTCTGCCTGACTCCAGAGGCTATACCAGGACCCTTGACATTCCGAGCCTTTGATGTTTCAGCTCTAAAGTCAACTAGGATTTCACCGAGTGAACAGGGTCTGGTTGGGCATTCTAGACAGAGGGCACAGGGAGCGAGAAATGAAGGAGTTGGATTTATCAGGGAACTGCGGCTGGCTTGGTAAGTCTAGAGTAGGAGGCACCGGCGCAGTGGGGAGAGGGCAGAGGGCAGGCAGGAGAACAGGGAAAGGGGGTGGGGGGTGGGTCATGGTGTGTCTTGTTTGCTTTACTGAGATGTTTGGACTCCACCCTGAAGATTGTTGAAAGATGTGAAAGAGGAATGGAACCTGACCAAGTATGCATTTTTGATATGAAGATTTCTCTGGCAGCATCTCAAGGAGTAGGCTGGTGGATTGGAGGGAGGTGACTTGGAAGCAGGAAAGGCATGTAAGAGATTTTGAGAGTTCCAGGTGAGAGTAAGAAGGAAGGTCGGGGCAGGAGGCAGGGGATGGGTCTACGGAGGAGGCAGCACTGATGACTGCCTGGCTGGCTCTGTGAGATGAGGGAAAGGGGCCAGAGAAAGTGACTCCACGGGTTTGGCTCAAGAATCAGGATGCAGATGGTGCTGTTCCTGTATGACCAGGTGGTGAGGGTGTGGGAGAGGAACAGGTGGGGGAGAAGGTAAATGGGCTGTGTGTGAGGAGAATCAAGGAAATATGTCACTGGCAGTTGACATAAGGGCCTGGAATGCAGCAGGGAAATGTATATAAAAGGATAGCTTGGGCGGGGGGGTGGGGGGGGTGGGGTGGGGTGGGGGGGTCATCAGGACATAGATGCTGGTTGAACCATAGGAGTGTTTAGGTTCTTGAGAGCGAGAGGAGGGTGAAGATCAGAACCTTGGGACACAGCAGTTCAGGGGCAGGTAGAGAGAGACAAGTTTGCCAAAGCTGACAATAGGCAGAGACCAGAACAAGATAAGGTCCTGTAAGTGATCACTGGATTTAGCAACAGAGAGGGTTGGTGGTGACCTTGGGCGCGATGCCTGGGGTGGGCTCTGTGTGTGAGTGGAAACGAGATTGTGGTGGGTTGATGGGTCAGTGGAGGTGAGAAAATGGACGTTGGCAGACTCGTCTCCTCTGTTGGGAACCCAGGCTGTGAAGAGAAGGCGGCAGAGCGCCATTCTGTTTTCTCCAGGCAAGGTGAAGATGACTCACTGTGGTTGGATTTGTGCACATTTTTAAGAATGACTTCACGTTGGTAAATTCACAAATCAGAAAGAAACTACATCTTTATCAGGCAATGAGTCCCCTCCCCCCTCATTTATTTAATCTTCACCTAAGGATCTGTTCATTGATTTTAGAGCAAGAGGGAGAGAGAGAGAGAGAGAGAGAGAGAGAGAGAGAGAGAGAGAGAGAGAGAGAGAGAGAGAGAGAGAGAGAGAGAGAGGAGAGAGATATCAATCGATTACCTCTGGTACGCACCTTGCCCAGTAATTAAACCCTCAACCTTTACGTGTACTGCGTCATCTGGCCAGGACCCCCGTTTCTTAAATTTTAAAAATGTGGTCACTTGGCACAATTCTTCCAAATGGGGGTGCTTTTGGAAGACAAAGTACATGCGACACAGCTGGGCTGTGAGTTCCCAGGTCCACTGCTCTGCAGCCTTCCCAGCTCCTGGGTGTGGTGCCGTGTGCAGAGCGAACAGGTGGCAGCGTTGAGAAATCCTTTTCCAGTTCACTTTGCCATGACTTCTATTCCTCCTCCCCAACATCCCTCTCTGTCCTCCTGACTAATTACGAGGGTTCGAGTCCCCAAGGCCTAATTTCAGCACATCGGGAGCTGTCTCACCGTCCCAATACAAAGGTTTGCCTGGGGCGTGCCTGTAAGTGCATGCTGCGCAAAGACTTGGTGGAAATCCTAGTAAGCTCTAAGCTTCCCGTGTCAGCATAAGGCAGACCAAGGAGAGAGGGAGCCACCCTTGCCACCCATGTGAAAATGCACCAATTTGTTCCCCGGCTGAGCCGGTGATATCTCGGGGCAGGGGGACTTGTCCCCCGGGCAGTGTTCCGGAACGGCCCTCAGTGACACATCTGAGAGCCTGACCTGAGAGGCGCCTCTGTCTAATCCTCACAGGACTCGCTGTTGTTTATGACTTGCTCAGGGAGTGCTCAGTGACTCAGAAGTCCACGTTCTTTCCATCTCACCACACAGTGTCCAGGGACTCAGTGAGTTATGGAAACCCAGGGAGAGCCCTAGGCTCTTCGTCCTATTCTCCTGTCTTATTCCGTTTTCAGATAGGAAAGGGATGTGCTTTCCCAACCTGGCGTGTGTGTGTGTGTGTGTGTGTGTGTGTGTGTGTGTGTGGTGCTTAAGGTGAGGGGTGGGCAAGTTTATTTCTGAGGGTCAAACTTTCCCAGGATATGGAGGTCTTAAGCAAAGGGAAGATAGAATAGGATAGAGCTGGTGGTTTGGGGTGTTAATCCCTGTGTGGTCAACCTCCTTCTTGGAGGGAGCTTTCTGACACAGGCCACATTGGCATGCCCACGGTTCACCCACTGTATCCGTCAATGTGGTGTTTCCTGCCTCACAGATACACCCTCGATTCTCAGTGACTCCACATACATGTAAGTGCATTTCTCACATGTGTGAAGTTCAGGTGTTCTTGGCCGTAGAGGGCTTTCCTCTCAGGAGACTGGCTCCTTTCTGCTCATGGCTTTGCCATCTTCAGCGTGTGGTATCAAGGCTGCTGTGCCCTGGCCAAGTGGAAGGAGCAGAGAGGAGACCAGGGGAGGGTATCATGGTTTGGCCCTAGAAGTGGTATAAGGTCGCATCCACTCACATTCTATTACCTAGAACCTGGCCGTGGGGGATCACACAGCTGCAAAGAAGGGCCCAGTGTGTTCGGTAATCAGCTAGCCTGTCTCTGCCACACCAACCAAGGCTTGAAAGTCACCTCTCAGCTGAGCATTATTGGCGTATTTAGTTGCCACTGTCCTCATCTGATATTGCATCGCAATCTCATTACTCCAGATCCTAGCCTTCTGAGTTTAATCGAAGAAAGGTAGGCGAGTCTCATGAATTAAAGGGTCTAGGCCAGAGACCAAGTCCTTGATGTGGTGTGCGAGGGAGCACTTGTATCCCGCCATCCACTTGGCGAGGGAGCAGGATGGGTGTGGTGGTTTAGGGTGTGGCCTCTGAACTCTGGCTTATGGGGCTTCAAGTAACAGGCTCACCACTTCTGGCCATGTGACCTTGGGCGAGTTGCTAATTTTTCTAATTCTTTGAAAAAGGGGGAGGAGTAATCTAGCAATGCCTTGGTTTGTTACAGTGATTCACTTAATACATATAAAGCTTTTAAACATGGCTTGAGACTTCATAGATGCTCATTAAATGTCAGTGATGAATACATTCCCTGGGATGGAACAGCCATTCCTTCATTTAGCACACACTGCATACAGAGGGCTCGTGCTAGGAACTGGGAGGAGGGAAGTAAAATGTAATTCTAACACAGAACTTGTAGTAGAGGTAAGTACAGGACACTGTCTGTACCTATGAATTTGCTTATTCTGGGTACCTCCCACCATTCGTTTGGAGATAGGCTGGCCTCCTGGAGCTGTGAAGTTCAAGTCCATAGTTTTCCTAGGCACCTACTGTGTGATCAAGATGATTTGGGGCGCTTGCAGAATAGACTTAAGTTTTGTGGGTAGGATTGGCTCAGTGTGTGTGTTGAGATGTGTTATTTTGTCACCTCTTGGCCCATAACCTGGTGTGCAGGTTCTTTCTTGTGGATTCACTAGCAAAGGGTATCGGCATTCAGCTGAGATTGAGTCAAAGGGGCCATCTTCCCAATCACCAGCAAGGCTCCCTGGAAAGGGGTGTGCCACACTAGCCTGGGGGGCCTGTGGTCAGAGAGCAGAGCAGCCCCAGGGGCCCATCCCTGACCTGCAAGAATGTAGGCCAATCCATGAAGTTAGCACACGTCGGGGCTTCCTGAGGTGAAGAGTAGCTGCTGGTGAGGTGGGGCCATGAGGGCTGAGCACCTGCTAGGCCTGAGGACAAGACAGAAGCCCACCTCCTGTGCCGAGACCCTCACTTCAATCAGGGAGAGAAGACCTCTGGCCTTGGAATGTGTTTGGGGGAGAGGGTCATAAAAGTTATTCCTGCTCCTGGTAGGAAATTTGGGAACTACAGAAAGGCATAAAGCTAAAAATAGAAATCCTCTGAAATACCATTTCACACACATAACGGCTGTGCATGGTCAGCTCGTTCCGTTCTCCCGTGGATATTGCGTTATGGAGCTGGGTTATAGCGAGAGCCTGGAAATGTATCCTGCTTCTCACTCTGCACTGCGGCCTGAGCACTCCCCCGTGGATCAGATGTCCTATAAATATTATTTCTAAAGGAGTGCCTAATACTGGATTGTTTGGGTGCACCATAACTCATGAAACTACGCCCTGTCGAAGACATTTTTGGACACTTGGAGACTGAAAGAACTTCAGAGACTGCGGCCTGAGTCCATCGAGTTTGCCCAGTGGTGCAGAGCAGGCAGGCTGTGCTGTGTCCATCTACATGGTTCATGTTGACCCGGGACTAAGAGTGAGATGGAACCGGGTTCATTTCACAGCATCCCCACTCGCTACCTGTGGAGTGCTGGGGAGATTACTAACCTCTGTAAACCTGTCTTTTCTTCTGTCCAACACGGATGCTTAAAGGAGCTCATGGATGTAAAGGGTCTGGGGCAGGGCGTGGCAGCAGGGCAGCTGCCAGTGTCCTCATGAGGGCTGTCTCCTTACACCCAGGCCAGGCTTCTGTCACCTCAGAGGCTTTGGCTTTCTGAGAAGTTTCTTTGAAGAGAGGCCTAGAGGTGCAAGTGGAAATATGGAGCACTGGCTAGATATTCTTATGGAAAAATGTTTAAAATATGTGTGGACGCACATGCACACACACACACACATGCACACATGCACGTATACCCGCACACAACTATATACACACATGCACATGTGCATACATGCATAAATACTGAACACACATGTGTACATATATGCACACACCTATATACATGCATGTTATATATGCACACATGCATGCCTGTTCACACTGCAGACTCACATAAAAATATACACATGCATATACACAAATGCAAAAATACACATGCTTATACACAAATACAAATATACACACACATGCATATATACATGGCAAACTTTTGCCTGCATTAAAGAAAGGCAAGATGGACAAGTTCTGGGATGACTCTTTTATCCCCAATGCCTTTCTTACAGACTAGAAACAGAGGTCAGGGGCAGAGAGAGAGAGAGGAAGAGAGAGAGAGAGAGAGAGAGAGAGAGAGAGAGAGAGACTCCCTAACCCATTCCACTGATTTGTTGCGAGGACTCCTTAGGATTTGCAGGTGGAAGAGCCTGGCTGGCCTGGGCCTCTGATGGTGTTGGCTTTCCTCCTGGCACTGTGACTGGTCAGTGTGCAGGTCTCTCTCACTATGGGGACTGAAGGTGGTCTTGGGCTCTGTTACTGTGAGTGATTCCATTAGGAAATGGGTGGAGTTGAGGAAGGCAAATGTATGAAGTTGCTTTAAGCCAGCCCAGTGGGGTCAACTCACTATTGAGAAAGAGGGAAGAGAGGGAGGAGAGGGCTGGGGCTGGAAGGGCAAGGGCCACATGGGCTCTCAGTGGAGGAACGTCATAGAGGCCCAGGCCTGCAGTGAACTGGAGCCTCTTTCCTGAGTTTCCTACCCTGGGGCAGTGTAGACAGAGGGTGGTACAGAGGCCCTTGCTTCAGGCTAGGGACCTGTCTGGGCTTTCACAGTTCATCTCTTGGGCCTCAACCGCATGTGTAAGAAGATTCAGTGCACATGGAAGGGGGTGATCAGAGAGGAACTGTTAGAGAGGAAGAGGGACTTCACCCAGGCTCTCCTCTAGTCAGAAAGGCAAGGATGGAGCAGCCGCCCCAGGAGGCAGCATGCTCTCCATTGGGGTAGGCGACTAAGGACAGATGGGAATCCCTGGTTGGGAGGAGATTACAAGGAGGACAAAGGATCCCTTCCCAACCCTGGCAGTTACCCCTTTCGGTTCAAGTCAGTTGCCACGTGCCCTCCTAGATGGGAAGCCGGGCCTCCCTGGGCCAGCTGAGATGATGTCTGCAGGTGCCACCTGTAAGGCAGGTGTCCTGCCCGTGCTGGGCCCTGCAGGGATGCAGCGTGTGTGGGCAGCGTTTCCCACCGCCAGAGCTCTGCCTAGCTCCTGCCTTACCGCAGGTGCTGGATCCAGGGAGTCATGACTGAAGGTCTTCTGTGTTCAAGGCACAGAACCAGAGCACCTAGTCCTCCCAGCCGCTTCGTGAGCAGCACCCTCCTTTCATTGCTAAGGAAACCAGCCCTGCCCGGCGGCCTCTTGATGAGGTAAATCTGGGAGATGATAAATTGGAATTGGGGAGTTTGTTAGTGTCAGTAGCAAGAGAGGCTAGTTTTTAGATCCCATTTACCTGGAAATGTATCTTATCTGTAAGCCTTGAGAGTGGGTTGAGGGTTGAGCTTTTCTCCTGAGCCAAATGGCTGCTCTGTGGGAAGGTTATAGGACTCCACTGTTTACCCACCACCTGGTCACACCATTTGATGCCATTTGGCAGGTGCTGAGGCCCAGGCAAGGAGAAGGTGTGACAGTCCCAAATGTGAGTGCACTGGCAGCTCTTTAGCCAGGAGGCTCTTTCTCTGCTTTGAGAGGTGCTCAGGGACTCGGCATGAACCTGTAGTTGTCTCCCAGATGCCACGAGCCAAGCCCATCTCTAGTGTGTCACCGAGTTTGACTTTGTAGCAGCCAGAGGCAGGGAAAGGGAGTTGCTTTGTGACTCATGAAGTCACATAGGCAGAACCACAAATAAGGGACTTCACTTGGCAAAAACCAAATTGCTTCAAGGCTATTCTTGGAAACTAAAGCATCACATCTTGTTTCTTCCCAGAAAAAAATGCAGGAACCTTTCATATTTGGGAGGTAGCTGGTTTTATTTATATTGCATATCAGACTCCAAAAAGGCAACAGCTGGGGGGTGGTTGACAAAAAAAGATTTTAAACAAGAGCTATTTCCCAGGATCCTCTGGTTTAATTCATCCTTGACCTTCTCCTTTTGGGGAAGGAGAGGGTTAGCCACCAAAAATATGGCACTCCATTTTCTGGAAGAAAAGGCTTGAAGCTCAGATACAGACTCCCAGAACCCTTCAGAGTCAGCCTTTCTATT
Organism: Pipistrellus hanaki; assembly: GCF_964339955.1. Taxonomy (NCBI): domain Eukaryota; kingdom Metazoa; phylum Chordata; class Mammalia; order Chiroptera; family Vespertilionidae; genus Pipistrellus; species Pipistrellus hanaki. The sequence goes on from NC_140511.1 coordinate 50,071,779, forward strand.
TCATTAATATAACCACCTCACACCAGGGATGTTTTCAGGTGTTACCCAGACTTCCTGGTCTGTGTTTCCCCGCTGTATATTTGGGGAACTTACAACCCAGAAGTTGAGTTGGGTGTCCAAGGAGACACAGATAGGAAGTAGATTTGAACTGAATTGAAAGCCCACAGCCTGAACTTGTAGAGAGAGGAATTTGTTTCAGAGAGGAAGGGAGAAGGAGAGAGATAGAAATATCATTGATGAGAAAGAATCATTGATCAGCCACCTCTTACAAGCGCCCCCCTTCCCCCCTGCCCCTCTACTGGGGATGGAGTCTGCAACCCTGGCATGTGCCTTTGACTGGAATCAAACCTGGGACTCTTCAGTCTGCAGGCTGACCCTCTATCCACTGAGCCATACCAACTAGGGCAAACATTTTTAAGTATATAATTCCTCAACCTTGGAAGCTAGTCCCAGGGGTTACAAATTGTGTTCCTTTTTCTCTTTATTTTGGTTTGATAAGGTTGGGGCCACTTGAAGAATAATAATGAGTGCTGGTTATCATGTAGCTAGCAGGTGCTGAATACATCTAATACATTAGAATACATGGTCTAATGTAACCCTTACAGCCCTGTGAGAGAGTGAGTGTTATCCCCACTTTACACACAAGAACACGGGCTGAGATAGATTAGATAACACGCCTCTGGTCACATGACTAGCAAGAACATATTACCAGATCCACACCCGAGTTTGCCAGACTCTTAAATATTCCTCTGTTCTTCTGTGAGAAGCCTACCCACAAAGGTATTAGTCATTGTTAGGGTCTTGGACTTAACTGGTTTTAAAGGTTGAGGCTAGACCCTTGAAATTAGGGAGGCAGGTCTGAGCCTGGTACGGGCTGTGGGGTATGGTCCAAGGCAGCGCTTATCTTCTGCTGTCTGGCCCTTCTCCCTCCACCTCCCTTATCTCACTCTAGATTAGAGCTGGTTCCTCGAGCTCCCACGCCCACCCAGAGCCCTCAGCACCACCTTTGGCTCTTTCTACTGGAGGCCTGCGATTAAGCTGTTCATTATTCTTTTGTGGGGAGGAGAGGAGGCCGCAGGGGGTTGGGAGGAGACAGGTTCTTCCAGTTTGTAAATGATTCTCTGGCAGTCTGGTCTGGCTCGATACCTCTACACACTTCACCATTTTAGATGAGGCAGAGCTGGCAACCTGCACAACTGATTTACAGAGCCATTTTTCAAACTGGCGAGTTCCCTGATGCAAACTCGCCCCATGTCCTGGTTACAGCACACATTTCCACATCTACCGAGTGTCTCCCGGAGCCAGGCTCTGCTGTCACTCGTGTATCCACCCTTCCCAGCTGCCCTGCAAGGTGCAGCTGTCACCTGTCTCTTACAACAGAAGCCACCGAGGCTCAGAACTTTTGTGGCTTGGGTGAGGCCATGTGGGTAGTGAGGGGCCAGGCTGAGCTTTGGACTTGGGGATGGGGCTTCCTCTGCACCAGCCACCCATCCTCAGAAAGGACTGCAGGACCCAAGTCCTTTTCTGTTTGCCAGTCAGCGGCTGCATTTTTTGTTCAGTGCCAGGCAGAGAAGTGGTTCCAAAGATAAAGACTAAGGATATTAATACTCTCTGTAAAGCAAACGAGCCTTGCTCTCTGTTTATGCTCTCTGGGTGGCAAGTGTTGGACGGGGGAAAAGTTGAAACACAGTAGGAGGCAGCGTTTATGTGAGCGATGCCAAAGTGAGCATCTCGGACAATAAAGAAGCTGGGAGAGCATCTGTGAGGGACAAAACATCGTACCAGTGCCAGGCATGCTCAGAGCCAGCTTTCCAAGTCTGTTGGATTTGTTGAGCTGCAGGGACCAGAGCAGCCAGGTACGTTCTCAGGGAGGATGGAGGGCCGGCTGAGGAGTGGAACTTGGCGAGGCCTGGGTCAGGGAACGTGCTGGTCTCCCTTCAGCCAAGCAAGGTGCAAGCATAGAGCAGGAGCGCTCTTGGGGAAAAAAAGGTGGGCTCCTATTCAATTGCTTTTATCCCCTCACCTGTCAGTATCTGGGAGACTGGTGTCTGGAGAGCATGTCTGTCCCCAGCAAGCTGCTCCCTGCAGGTGGAGCTTAGCCAGGCTGCCACACAGGACTCACGGGTGAGCTGTCTCCTCGCTCTCCCCTGCCTTCCTCCCATCAGTTGAGCAGCCACTTCCCTGCCTCCTTCTCCAGTCCACTCTCTGGCCGCTCATCTTCCCTAAAACTTACCTCAGCCACTGCTTCGTCTACTGCACCCCAGAGCTCAGTGGAGAAGCCAGCCTCCTCCATGATCTGTCTGGGCGCCCCCACCACCCCTTGTCACACATCCTGAATGCCTGGCGAGTTGAACTTGAAGTCATTCTTATAGCGGTCCTGGCTCTTTCCAAAGGCACACCTTTGTGTGGTGTTTGCATGTTTTCGAAGTGAAAACTAGAAAGCATGTTGGCATTTCCCTCTCAGGGCTCCTCTGCTCTGGGCTTGCATGCACTCTTCATATTCTACAAGGGCTTGTCCATCGTCTTGTAATCAACTCTTTTAAATATATATATTATTGATTTTTTACAGAGAGGAAGGGAGAGGGAGAGAGGGTTAGAAACATCGATGAGAGAAACATCAAGCAGCTGCCTCCTGCACACCTCCTGCTGGGGATGTGCCCACAACCAAGGTACATGCCCCTGACCAGAATTGAACCTGGGACCCTTGAGTCCACAGGTTGACGTTCTATCCACTGAGCCAAACCGGTTAGAGCTGTAATCAACTCTTTAGGTGCCTGTCTCCCTCACTAGGCCCCTTCTCTGTATTCCCAGCACATAGGGCAGGGGTGGGGAACCTTTTTTTCTGCCAAGGGCCATTTGGATATTTATGACATCATTCTCGGGCCATACAAAATGACCAATTTAAAAATTAGCCTGCTATATTTGGTCAAACTTTTAATTAACTCACCCCTAACACCTTGGCAGGGCCAGACCAAAAGATTTCTTAGGCCTTCTGCAACCCACAGGCTGGATGTTCCCCACCCCTGTCCTAGGGTGATGTATGGCTCTTGCTAAGACACTGGTAATTGTTGCTGAGTGAGTGAGCAAAGGACTAAGGCAGAGGATAAACGCTGGCCTCTCTCTGCCTTTAGTATTATAAAGCCAGCCTTCAATCCAAATGCACCCATAATAGTGTTCCCATCTGGAGAGTGGGAAGCCGCCCAGCCTGAGGGCCTTGTCTCTGTGTTTGCTGACCTCCCCCTGCCAAGCCTCCTTCCGGGGGAGCTCAGTGTGCTGTATCCTCTCATTGACAGCCCCCTCCAGCCCACCCAACAGCTGGGCAGGCCCTTGCTCCTCCCTGCTTGTCTCCTTGCCCTCGCTTTGGATCCTAGAAAAATAGCTGGTGCTTTGGAAAATCAGCTCTAATTTATTTTTGTTCCTTTGAAACTTAAATGACTTTCCCAAGAAATGCCTGAGGTTAGAGTGGTACCGAGAGAAAGGACGATGGCCAAAACCCAGGCGAGCTATTTTTGTGATGTGAATGAACACCCATCGCATTTTTCCTTCCGTCAGCCTGAGCACTTGTCCCAAAGAGCTCGCGGCTTGGGCTTACAGAGCACAGGCGCCTCTCTGCACAGGAGGGGACCCACGTGCCTCCCTGTCCTTCTCGGATGGAGGTCGATGCTGTGATCCCAGCGGATACCAGGATCAGAGAGAAGTTTTGAGACGTTGCTGTTGTCTGTAGGGGAGAAAGGCCTGTCCCCTGGTAACCAATGAAAGAGACTTAGAGATTGATGTCTAGCAATAGGTGACATGGTCATGGGACCTCGGGAGGCATGTGCTTGGGTTTTGGGGGGCTGTGTACTAATGTCGTGTGGCCAGGTGACATTGAATCTGGCAACCAATTTGCAGCAAGAATTATAGAATTTTACTGGTGAGAAATCTAGAGTCTTTTCCCGTCTTTTTGTTGTTGTTTTCCTTTGACTAGTTACTATTTCTAGAACCATCTGGCTCACAGCAAAATTGACCAGGCAACAATGTTGACATCAGCCAGCTATAGCTCAGAGCTATCTGGTTCTTGTCAGCCAGGGAGAGGAGTGGGAAGAGGTTGCCAGCAGGCAGCATTGCCAGGGTAGACAGTATGGCTGTACATTTTCTATGGATTTTTATGTTTTATATTACGTACTATTGGTTAGTATCTTAAGGGAATTTTATTTGCTCTCCCAGCACTCATCCCTGCCCACTCTTAGAGCTCACCTCTGCCTGCACCTCCCTTTGCAGGTGTGACGTTCCTCCGGGTCCTTCATGGTGTCCTCCTCCATCTTCTCCACACCACTGCGCCACACGGCTCCTGAACCATGGGGGAAAACGAGGACGAGAAGCAGACCCAGGCCGGGCAGATTTTTGAGAACTTTGTCCAGGCTTCCACATGCAAGGGCACCCTCCAGGCCTTCAACATCCTCACGCGACACCTGGACCTAGACCCCCTGGACCACAGGAACTTTTATTCCAAACTCAAGTCCAAGGTGACCTCCTGGAAGGCCAAAGCCCTGTGGCACAAGTTGGACAAGCGTGGATCCCACAAGGAGTATAAGCGCGGGAAGTCATGTATGAACACCAAGGTAAGGGAACCCAAGTGTGGGCGTTTCTTACCCTGGTGGGGCGTGTGGGCTGACTTGCCGAGAGGGTAGGAAGCTGGTGCCATTTGGACATGCTAAGGTTTTCAACAGGTGTGGGCGTGGGTGTGTTTTATTGCCTTGCTCCGTTGCAGGTTTTCTTTGTCCGCGTGTATTCTAATTGGGAGTTTCCATCTTATCGTGGTGGCTTTAACAACTCTTCTTGTGCCCTCTCCAAGGCAGAGAACATAAAGGCAGGCTTGGTATTATCCTACTTCTATTACTACTGCTGGTAGCTACTGTTTATGGAGCAACATCTGTGTGCTAGCCACTTAATGTACATGGTTTCGTCAAACACGCACAGTAGTCCATTGGGCCATCTTAGAGATATAGAAACTGAAAAGTCAATTATCCAGCTCAAGGTCACACAATTAGAGGCAACCTTGGTCTGATTCTAGAGCTTAAGCCCCAAATTCAGTGGAGACACATAATTAGAGAGTTGTGTTCCCCTGGGAGCAAACATTTGAGAAAGATGCCCTGACTTTAACTGGCTAAGAAATAGGTCTTTGGTCCTGGCTGCCTTTTCCTCCCTCCCTCTTTCTCTTCTTTCCTAACCTCCCCACCTCCCCACCTCCCCCCGAGCATGCGTTTCTCCGCTCTGGATCATAATTGTGGTTAACCCTCCACAAGCTGATTGCTTCCCCCCTTGTTTGGCCATAACAACATCTGTGAATGGGGCTGACCAGCCCATCCCATCTCAGGTAGCGCTGCAGTACCCATCGATTCATGGGCAGCCAGGAATCACGACTTCCTGGCCGGGCCTTGGGGTCTGTCCGCCCTGGGCGCTGGTCCAGACTGGATGTTTAGGTTAAAAGTGAGCATGCTGTATTTAGACCTCACAAGAGATAGCGCAGCCAGAGCCCTTGGAATTCTAGTCGGTGCCAATCTCAGACAAGAGGATTGAACTCTCCATGGCGATCGGGACTGTTGTGTGTTTGTTTTGGTGATGAGGAGCCTGTGAGTCCACCGTGGGATACGGCTGCTTTCCCTTGCCCCTGGGGAGACAGCTGCCAAGCTCCTCTGAGGCTGGGAGGCACAGCTGTATGGGGCCTGGGAAGAGCATTGCATCAGACCCATCGCTTCAGCCCAGAGCACCCTAGCCACCCTGCCCATAACCTGCTAAGCTCTAACCTTATACAGAGGAGGTGGAAGTGTTAAAGAAAGGAGGGAGGGGGGGAGGAGTGGGGCCTGTATCCTTGGTGCCAGCCCCACCCAGCATCTCCCTTCCTACTTGTTGTAACTTTGTGGTTCATAGTACACTGGGCAAGTTCCTCAGACATAGAGGCAGGGGAAGATTTTAGCTTCAAAAGCATTACCGTTCTCAGTACTTGCACATGGTGCCATAGCCCTGGCTGGGTGGCTCAATTGGTTGGAGCATCATCCCATACATCAAAGATTGTGAGTTCAATTCCTGGTCAAGGCATGTATCTAGGTTACATGTTTGATCCTCAGTCAGGGAGTGTACCGGAGGCAACCGATTGATGTTACTTTCTCTTTTTCTCTTTCTTTTCCTCTCTCTAAAACATCATCCTCAGATGAGGAAAAAAAATAAAAAAGTGCCATAGAAGTCAGGTGGCTGGACTGCAATGTTCTCCAGGAAAGTTTTCAGAGACCTTATTTTATCAGGAAATGCATTGCCCCTTCTAGCTTTTGGGGAGCTCTGTTGCAGATCCTAAGACAGACCTTCAGAGGGAGTCAGCCAGCAGAGGGATGGAATGGAGGGCTGACCACCATGTAAATGTCCTTCTTTTAAAAATGACTAGCCAGTTGCCTGGCCTGTCTGGCCAGCCCCTATTTTACAAGCTTTGATGGCTTGAAACAGAAGAGTCCTCACATCCAGTGGTTGACAGGTCACCACTGGTGCCTGTGCTACAAAGAGGAAGAACTAGCATCTTCAGTGAGTGAGGCTGAGTAAGAGTGATTCTTGCCCAGGAATTTTTACACCCTTCTTAGGAGGAGGAACAAAGACATCACAAATGTGTGATAGCCCTTCTCATAAAAACTACATGAAGAGTAGGAAATACATTTGAAAATGAATTCTAAGGACAATGTGACTATGTGAGGCCACCTCAGCTGCACATTTCAGAAACCCACCTCAAACTGCCCTAAAGTACACAGGGAAATCAGTCATTCATATAAGCAGGAAGGCCTGGACACTCAAAGTCTATCCCAACCCCTCTCCTTCCATCTATCTTTGGATGTTGTGTTTTGCTTTGGCTCCATTCCTCCATCCTGCAGACAGATTTTTCCTATATTGGTAGTCTCTCGTTCATATCTTTATAGCGCCGTGACACAGAAGGCTAGAACCTTTCTCTTCCTGCTCAATATTGAAAAACGCCCTGGGGAAGGATCCCTATGGGCTCACCTCTGAGCCAGTTACTGAGGCCAAAGCCAGGGGACCTGACTACTGTCTTTGGCAGCCCTTTCAAACATCGCATGATTGACGGGAGGGAGGAGCAGGTCCTCAAGGACATGAGGGGAGAGACAGATAAACAACAGGTGTGCTTCGCAGTGACTGTTTACTTGCAGTCCGGTTGCACTAGAGGCCCTTTCCATCCTGGACTCACAGGGATGGTGGTGCTCAGGTCTAAGAGCCTGGCACTTAGACTCCTTGCTCTGAGTCAAGCAAAACACAGAGCACGATCCTCCTGCTCTTCGGACCTGAACAGATACGGTCTTGCTCACATGCCTCCTTTAGGTACCCTTTGATGCAGAGCATTAATTAGCTAAACAAGAAATGCTGGGCATTAGCATGCAAGTGGCTCGTCATGCGACACAGGTGTGTCAGGTCCCAGGCAAACAGCCAAGCTCCTGATTAGCCATACAAAGAGTGGGAATGAATGAAATTCAGCCAGGACTCTGACCTTGCGCTGAAGTGGACACATTTCAGCCCCACCTGAAGTGGATCTGGGTTTTAACTTTTCATAAGCATTTATCAGTCCCTACTATGTGCTAAGAGCTATGCTGCTCCTTTCATGCCAGCAGTGTGTGTGTGTGTGTGTGTGTATGTGCATGTGTGTGTGGGTGTGCATGTGTGTGGATGTGCATGTGTGTGTGTGTGTGTGCATGCATGTGGGTGTGCATGCATGTGGGTGTGTGTGTGTTGGTGGTGATGGTGGGGGAAGATCAGTGACCAGAATCTGTTTAGAGAAGAAGGCTTCAGGTGCCAGGGTCAGGAAGAAAGACCTAAAAGTTCACTAAAGTGGCTTAGGTGCTGGTTGACTAATCTAACTTGGGATCATTGTTTGTTATTAACTATTATTTATGAGGATTTTGCCAGTCACTTAATCATTCTTTCCCTGGGTGTGATCTGTTTGGATATGAACCTTGGAATGAACCAAGGATCAGGCCAAATGTATTCTTTAAGGACTGCTATTGGCTCTGTATTAGGGCAGTACCTGGATCAAATGCCACATCCAATTGTGTAATGTTCCCAGGGAAAATACCCAAAAGAAAATGCGAGATATAATTTAATATGAAAGTTGCCATAACCACAAAATCATGGAGTCTGTTCATTTATTTTATATTTACCTTTTTAAATCTATGTGGTTTTTATTGATTTCAAAGAGAAGAAGGAAGAGGGAGAAAGAGAAAAATCAATGATGACAGAGAAACATTGATCAGCTGCCTCCTGCACGCCCCCTACTGGAGATTGAGCCTGCAACTTGGGCATGTGCCCTGACCAGGAATCGAACTGTGACCTCCTGGTTCATAGATTGATGCTCAACCCCTGACTCATACTGGCTGGGCAGTGTACCTTGAGGGAAGGAACTTGAGAGAATGCTGTATACAGTCACTCTATTTGACAGGTGACAAACTGGGCCCAACAAGCTAAATGTGTTTGTCTGAAGCTAGTGGGTAGCATTGACAGGACTTGGGCTCTATTTATTGGTTTGCTTATTTATTTATTTATTTATTTATTTATTTATTTATTTTTGCTAATTTATTTGTTATATATTTCCCTTGTCCTGCACATTAGTAGGTGTTTGACAGGGGAGATAGTGTGAAAGATTAATAAGAAGTTCTTACTTGAACTTTCTATACTGGAGACAGAAATGCCATTATTTTTGTAATTATTCACTTAACCATTTATGAGGTGAATAATTATTGAGCAGCTACTGTGTGTCAGGCACTTGTCTAGGCACCCATCAGCCACTTAATATCTCTGTGGCCCTGAGAATTAACTTAAATCTCTGAACCTCAGTAGCATTCTCTGTGGAATGAAGTACTTTCTTCATGGAGTGACTGTGAAAATTAAAGAAGGTTCGCTTTGTCAAGTGTTTTTAGAATTGACATCTAGTACATACTAGTAAGTGATCAGTAAATGTTTAGCCATTATTATTGTTAATATCTTAAGTGCTATTAAAGAGATGTGTACACTGTTCTACAGGAGGAGTATGTGTGATTGGGGTCATCTAGAAACGTTTCCCGGAAGAGGTGGTATGATTTGAGGCCTATTTACACTAGTCACCACAATGCCACATGGAGCACGTGGGTGTGCATGAATGTGTGCGTTGGATATTATATTTGAAACTGAATAAATTCAGGTAAATAGGAGTTTGCCTTGCATCGCTGAGGGGAGAGCTAGAGGGAACACAAAGCAGAGATACAATCTAGGACTAGGTAGAGTGTTGCTGGTGAAAAGGGAATGAAGATACATGGGGGGAATGGGGAGAAGGTGAGAGTTAGAGAGAGCAGAATGGGTGGGTGGCAGGAGGAAACCAGAGAGAAAGGCCTCCTGGGGCCATGTGGTGAAGACTGGATCCTGCAATCACACTGAGGACCTGGGAGACCATTGAGGATGAGCCCCGATTCCCAATCCAGGGTTTTTTCCACAAGGCTCCCTGAGATGGCTCATTAATTACAGCTAACTGATTCAGGGTAGAAGCCATTTGTATATCATCGCCATACCAACCTGCGTGCAGGAAATGAGTCATGGACTCTTTTATCACCAGCAGAAATGGGGCGAACCTGTATCATGGAGACTCTTTCACTCACTTGAGAAAAGGAAATGTCTGCATTTTTTGAGCATCCAGTAGGGTCACCCCACACCTTTTGCGCCTGAACCTGACCCTTGCCCATTTTTGCCTCTGCAGTGGCTCCTCAGAGGGGGGGTAGACCAGACTGGGTCATGCATGCAGCCCAACTCATTATGTGGTTCCTGAGCTCCAGAGGGAGGTAGGGAGCTGGGTGGGAGGTTGGGAGGGTGAAGCTGGAGAGGAAGTCTGCTATCTTCTGGCCTAGATAAGCCTATCTGACATTCCAGGCCTCTGAAATCACCCGCTATAGCCCCCAAAGCCAGGCTCCATGCACCGGCTGGGCCCCGTCAAGCACGGCTTTACCTAATATGGACACTTGCGAATAGGGCAGAGGATGGTCTCCAGGGTGTGAAATTCTGTTCCAGTAGAACAAGAATCTTAGATGAACTCTGCATTTGTCCACTTACCTGACAACGCACTCCTGGCACCGCAGCCTTAGACACGGGCAAGCCTAGATTACCAGTCAGGCTGTGCTAATGATTACACTAGTCACCACAACGCCACATGGAGCCTGTGGGTGTGCGTGAATGTGTGCGTTGAATATTATATTTGAACCTGAGTAAATTCAGTCTCAACAATATTAAACTGAATTGAGAAAAAACAAAACACCCAACTCTTTATTTGGCTGTCTTCATAGGAAGTGGTTAGTCTGGGTTCACTGTAGTTCATTTTATTACTACAACAATTATAAAGACTCCTTTGTCCTCTTCAGAAAAAAAGTATTAGTTTCCTCTAATTAAAAAGAGAAATGATGCTAATGATAGAAAAATAATACGAGAAAGTGTACTGTAGAAAGAAATGTCATCCCCAGGTCCCCTCCCGAGAGGCAGCCAGTGTCCCATTTCCTGTGCCTTTCCTGGGAGCCTCTATGTGGACGTGTGTGTGTGTGTGTGTGTGTGTGCACATGCACACATGTGCATATGGATGCGTGCATTCCCCTTATTTTTAATGGATATTTCACATATATTAGTTGTATATCTTGCTTTTGGTCACTCAAAATTTTATGTTAGAGATTGTTTTGTATCAGTTCATGGGCCATTAATCCATCCTTTTATTATTTTGAAGGTTTCCCATTTTATGGCTAGATCAGAATTTGTTTAACTGCTTAGCTTGCTTACAGTCTATTGCCACTTTAAACAGAGCTGCAGTATACTTCCTCATACATGCTCTGTATGGTCATGAAACCATAGTTATGAGATAGCTTGTGAGAATATCGGAGTCAAAGGTACGTCATACCTGTGACAGTATGATACTGACAGTATTACAGGCATGGCCAAGTTCTGCCCCTCGGGCTCTTCCTGTGGACGCTCCCACCAATAGTGCCAGAGAAGGCTAAGGGGAGCCCTCCTATGAAAGGGGCTACCAGTGTGGGATGTTGGCTACTTGGATTTCCTTGGCCTTGCCAACGAGGCATTGGGATGACACCCTCGGGGTCCTGGAGTCTGGCTGGTGGCCTTGAACAGAGCCACTACGTGAAGAGTGGTCCAGCAGGAATATGGTAGGGATCTGCCAGCCTGTGATCATCACAGTCACAGCAATTTCATTACTGTTACACCCAACACTTGCATAGCGCTTTGTAGTTGAAAAAATACTTACACACACATGGTTTCATTAGGAAGTTTACTTAATGTAAACTTGGCCGGTAGCTCAGTGGTTAGAGTGTTGGCCCATGGACTGAAGGGTCTTGGGTGTGATTCTGGGTCAAGGGCATGTGCCTGGGTTGTGGGTTTGATCCCTGGCCCTGGTTGGGGCACGAGAGGGAGGCAACCACATTGGTGTTTCTCCCTCCCTTTCACTTGCTCTAAAAAAAAAATAAATGGAAAGATATCCTTGAGTGAGGAACAACAACAGAAAAAAAAAGTTTACCAGTGAAGATGAATGTTCTTTATTTATTTATTTTTAATTTTTTTAAATTAAATTATTATATTTGTACATATACCATTGCCCCTACCCCCTCCCAGAGATGCCCTCCCTCCCCAGAGTTTTGTGTCCATTGGTTGTACTTATATGCATGTATATAAGTCCTTCGGTTGATCTCTTATCTCCCCCAGATCTCCCCAACCTCCCCGCTGTAATTTGACAGTCTGCCTGTTGCTTTACTGTCTCTCTCTATATTTTTTGGTTCTTCAGTTTATAATGTTCTTTATCATCCATAAATAGCTGGTGGGAATGTAGACTGGTGCAACCACTGTGGAGAACAGTATGGAGCTTCCTCAAAAAACTGAAAATGGAACTCCCATTTGACCCAGTAATCCCACTCCTACGAATATATCCCAAGAAGTTAGAAAGATGAATGTTCTTTAAAAGAGGATCAAATACAAGTGTATACTTTGCTCTTCAAAATTTTATCAAAGAATGGGAGTTTAGAGCCCTGGCTTAGCAAACTTGTTCTCTTTATGATTGAGTTTAGTAAACATCACCACCTTCTCCAGGAAGCCCTTCCTGTCCTCCTCTCAACTCCCCACTTCTTTATGCCATTCCTAATCTGGGTTCCCAGAGTCTGATCCTACCAGATGTTACTGATCAGTGTCCTTCATGTATTGCTTTTGGGAGTGGGGGGGTGGGGGAGTGGGGCAGGTGTTCCTTTTACATTCACTGTAAGCAAGCTGAAGACTGGGACCATTCCTGGCTTATCCCTATACCTCCATCCAGCACCCAGCGCTGGGGTTGGAGTAGGGAAGCTGTTCAGGGACTGGGTGAATGACCTCTGCAGCTCAAGAGCTGTACAAAGTATGTCCTACATAAAACATCTGTAGTTCTTTCTGGAGCTGTACTGGGTGAGCCAGTACCAGCCAATCCCTTTATTTCCGTATCTAAGCATCCTTTTCCTGTGGTGGGATGATGACCACAGCCTTGTCTGGGTTTTGACTAGCATCTGGCTACTGTGGTGTTTACAAGGGAGACGGGGAAGTAAGCCAGTATGCCTGGGAGGCTGGAGGGCTGGGCCCTCTTTTTCTTGGAGAAGAAAAGAAAATCCTCTTGTAGTTCCTGGCCCACCCAGGGTTGCACAGGGCCTTCGGGAATCTCTGGCTAAAATTATCCAAATATATGTGGGCCATGAGGCAGGGCAAAAGGAAACCATGAAGGCTTCATGTTCTGGTTCCCAGACTGGGAGGAATCCCCTGGCTGCCCTCTTTCCTGATCATCAGAGATTCTTGCTCTGTTTGGCTTTTTTTTTTTTTTTTTTTTAATAATAAAAAACCTCTTGGTGATCAGTATATTACATGGCAAGGAATTTTTCCACTTAGTGTTCATATATCTGCCTCCCTCCTGCTCAGGTGGGTGGGGCGCCAGGCTAAGGTCAGCCCCACCACAGGGCAGGTCCAGGGCTGGTCACGGGGCCCAGTCCTTGGTTCGCTCGCCTCTCTGAGGCAAGTAACGGAGGTAAATCCGTTGCCAGTAACTGACAGCTGACTGCAGAGACTTCAGTCAATGGGGGCTTATTTTTTTAACCAGACATCTGGACAGAGATGGTGACTGGAGGTTCAGTGGCTATGTTATTTGTAACTCTCTAGGCCAGTGCTGACCAATAGAAATAGAATGCAAGCCACATGTGTAATTTAAAAAAAATTTTAGTGGTTACGTTAAAAAAGTAAGTACAAAGAAATGGTGAAATGTATTTTAGTAGTAGCTTGGCCAGCATGGCTCAGTGGTTAAGTGTCAACCTATGAACGAGGAGGATCATATATTTTATTTAACCTAATATATCCACAATTCTATAATTTCAACATGTAGTCAATATAAATATGGTTGAGATATTTTCCATCCTTTTAAAATAATTATTATGATCAAGGCTCTGAAATTCTGTGTTTTTACAGCTCATCCCCTTCAGACCAGCCACATTTCAAATGCTCAGAAAGCCACCATGACGAGTGGCTTTCGAATGGCAAAGTGCAGCTCTAGGCTTTCCCTCTTGCTTGTCACTTTGTCATCACAGGATGACATCGTTCTTTCTGCCTTTGAAGCAGCCATCACATCTGATTTTTCAGTGCATAGTTCAGTGGCATCAAGTATGTCCACATTGTTGTGCAACCTTCACCCCATCCATCTCTCCAACATTTGTCATCATCCCAAACTGTACCCATTAAACAATAATTCCCCACTCTCCCTTCCCCTCGGTGCCTCGCAATCACTGTTCTACTTCCTGCGTCTGGAATTAGTCTATATAAGTGGAATCAGATGTATTTGTCCTTTTGTGATTGGCTTATCACTTGACATAATGTCTTCAAAGTTCATCCATGTTGCTGAATGTGTCAGTATTCCCTTCTCTTTTTAAAAAAAAATTATATATATATTATTGATTTTTTTTTACAGAGAGTAAGAGAGAGGGATAGAGAGTTAGAAACATTGATGAGAGAGAGAAACATTGATCAGCTGCTTCCTGCACACCTCCTACTGGGGATGTGCCCACAACCAAGGTACATGCCCTTGACCAGAATTGAACCTGGGACCCTCAGTCTGCAGGAAAATGCTGTATCCACTGAGCCAAACCAGTTAGGACTTCCCTTCCTCTTTAAGGCTGAATAATAATTATGTATGTTCCACATTTTGTTTATCCATTCATTTGTTGGATATGAGTTGTTTCCTTCTTTTGGCTATTGTGAGTAATGCTCCAATGACCACTGTCAAATAGGTATCAGTTTGGGTTCCTGTTTTCAGTTATTTTGGGTATATACCTAGGAGTAGAATTTCTGAGTCATATGGGTATTCTGTATGTAACTTTTTTAGGAACCACCATGTTGTTGCCACTTACTCTTATTTTTTTATTTTATTGTATTTATTGTGGTGATATTGATTAATAAAATTATATAGGTTTCAGGTATACAATTCTATAATACACCATCTGTATTGTGTGTTCAACACCCCAAGTCAAGTCTCCTTCCATCACCATTTATCCCTTTACCCTATTCTCCCTCTCCCAGCCCCCTTTCCCTCTGGTAATCGCCATACTGTTGTCTGCGTCTATGAGTTTGTTTGTTTTTTTACTTAATCCCTTCACCTTTTTCATTCAGCCCCTGAACCCCACTCCCTCTGACAACTGTCAGTCAGTTCTGTATCTGTGAGTCCATTTCTATTATGTTTGTTAGTTTATTTTGTTGGTTAGATTCCACATATAAGTGAAATCATACGGTACTTGTCTTTCTCTGACTGGCTTATTTCACTTAGCATAATACTCTCCAGGTCCATCTATGCTATCACAAAAGGTAAGTTTTCTTTCCTTTTTACGGCCAAGTAGTATTCCGCTATGTAAATGTACCACAGCTTTTTTGTCCACTCATCTACTGATGGGCCCTTGGGCTGCCTCCAAATCTTGGCTACTGTAAATAGCGCTGCAGTGAACATAAGGGTGCATATATTCTTATGAACTAGTGTTTGAGGTTTCTTTGGGTGTATTTCCAGAAGTGGAATTGATGGGTCCACTTACTCTTTTAAATTGACATCTCTAAATCCTTGAGTATCTACTACATACATGCCGGGCACCAGGGATATAGTAGTAAAAAGAAAAGAAAAAACAGACATAATTTTTGCCTTCTTGAAGTTCATGTTTTCCTCAGTGAGAGACAGCGTAAACAAAGAAGTGTGGCATGAGCATGTGTGAGCATGCAGGTGCACACAGGTGTTTGTGTGTATGTGTAGTGGATAGTGCTAGGGAGGAGATAAAGCAAGCTGCGGGAGACGTGGGTGCCCTGAGCAGAGGCAGTTGCTGTGTTATATTGCACGTGCTGGAAAGGTGGTGACATTTGAGCAGCGGCCTAAAGGAAGTGAGGATGTGAGCGTGTGGCTCTGAGGGAAGAGGAGCCTACACAAGGGCAACAACACAGGCCAGAGATGCTGACAAGCAAGTGTGCTCAGCGTGTTCTTGAAACGGCAAGGAGTTCAATGGGACTGGCAGGAGCCAGGAGTGGGGGGAAGAGAAGGATCTAGGAAGGGAGTGGTGGGGAGGGGCAGGTCTGTGGGCCTTGAGGGCCCTGGAAGGACCTTTACTCTGAATGAGATGTCAAGTCCCACGAGGCTTTTGAGTGGAGAGCCACTTGATAGGACTTCCTCATGGAAAGAATTGTGCAATCTCAGAGGTGAAAACAGACAAGGTAGATGGGAGTCTCTCCCTTCTGTGAATAACAACCTTCTCAGGCCAAAGGAATTTATTGCATCCTGTGCTTGTCATGGCTTAGACGAGCTGCTTGCTCTTTCCCCATAGACCAGCCTTGCTGCCCAGGTTAGGGCAGACCTGGGCATTCTGATCTGGAAGGAAAAGTCCTCCAGAATGTCCATAGCCCTTAACACTACCCAAGGAGGAGTATTGTTTATGAGTTTGTTTATTCACCCACTCATTAAGTGACTGCTAAGTACCAGTTCTCTGGGCATGAGCAAGAAGGATGAAGGCAGCAGTGAAGACCCCTATAATCATGGAGCTTTCTTCCTATCCATAACATACAGAAACATACAAAAATCATTCTGTTATGACATCCCAAGAGAGACACTGTGTTGTAGATGTTGTGATACAGAGACCTGGAAGAGGGGAGTTGGTTCTAGGCAGGGTGTCAAGGAGCTGACATTTACACCAAGATCTACAGATGAGGAGCCGCCAGACAGCAAACAGCTAGTTGTTCAAAGAGGATAGCAGGTGCAAAGGCCCTGGGGTGGGAAAGCTCTCCGTTAGTTGGGAGAAGCAGCCAGGCAGCCCAGAGGGAACGGGAGTGAAGTGAGCAAAGGGGAAAGCGGTCCAGGATGAGGTAGGGGCGGTGGCGTGACAGGACGCAGGTCATCCAAGGGCCTTTCATGGAGGGCATTGTAACAAGCTTATTAGGCTTTATTTTAAGAACACTCCTTGATTAGCAGCATCACTGTGTACTAACTAAATAGTGTGACCTTGCCTCCTGGAGCCTCTGTTTCTTCATCTAGGAAATGGGAATAATAATAATAATAACAGTTACTATCTCATCGGGCTGGGATGAAGTTACACGTGAAATGCCCATAAAGAATTTAAAGTTCTGGTCACTGTTAATGACCCCTTTCTCCTTCTTGAAATGATCCTGTTACATTGGGACACAAGGGTTTTGACCCATTTTTAAAACCTGTCTGCACCTCTTAGTGCTGCCAGAGCAGCCTTTTTAGAAAGCTCAGCCTGGTTTCTGCTTTAAGTTGTTGCCATCCTTTGTCTGCTTCTCTACCCTTCAGCCTGTGCCTGTAAGTAGCCACCATACTTCTCAGGAAAACAAGTATCACCACCACTGTTTCTTCTTTTTCTTCTCTGCCAAATTTTTGGGGATGATCATCTCTATCCTCCTTGCTCCCGTGGCTTCCTCTCCTCTTGTTCCCGACCACTGTGACCTGGCTTCCTTCTCACTGCGCCAGCAGAAATGCTCTCTTGGGGGTCTCTGGGGCCTTGGAGCGAACCCAGCCCGTGTTTACCTTTGCCTCCTCATCTACGCGGTTGTTTTCAGACACTGGACGAGGCCAATCACGGTCTCCTTGAAATCATTCTCCCTGGAGAGGCTCCTGGGGGTCGGCATGAGCCCTGGTCCTTGCAGGAGGGGAGAATGTGGGTTATGCTCCTTTGCAAGGAATTGTAAACCTGAGGCTTAAGAGGTCTGGCCTCTCCCAGTGAAATGTGAAAACATTTTCACATTTTCTTGGCGGGAAGGTATTCCGTGAAGAGCAGGTCACTGGCCTCTCTGCTGCTGCCGCTGAGCTGGGCGACAGGTGTGGGTGGCGTGGATTTATGACCCCTTCTCGTGCTTGCAGGAGGCTCTGGTATTTTTCCCTTCGGGAGTCCCAGATCACACTGGGTGGCTTTATGGCTCATTGGAGTCTGCATCACAATGGCAGAAAGCTTTTCTGCTCACAAAGCAGTTTTGCATGCAGTATCTCATCTGCTTCTCGCCATAACTCTGTGAGGTGAAAGGGCTGGCATTATCGTCCCCACTTTACAGATGAGGAAACAGGCTTAACTGGGATAAAGGACTTGCCTGGGATTTCAAGGCAATAATTTCAGAAATTTCAATAAACATCAGGACTTGCCTGGAACGTCAGGCAATAAACCCAGGAATTCCACGACATAAAGAGAAGAATGAAAGAATGTGTAAAACCAGGACTCCGAGGTTCTAGTGCCCAGGTGTTTGACTTTTGTTTGAGGACTTCAGAGTAGACAGCAGCTCTCAGAAAGATTTGAAATCCATTGTACCTCCAACCACATGATGTTTTCAATGCTTAGTATTGGGGGTTAAGGATACAGGGAGGCTTAGACATTAGTCTGACCTTTATTTTCAAAAGAAATGATGCCTGAAATATTCAAGGTGGACAACAGCCTTCCTTCGTATTTATGATTTTAGAACTTTGTATTTCAGTATTTGCCAATGAGAGATTCTCAGCTAATGTCCTGGTGCCATGAAGCTCTTGATGGCAGGAGCAGTTTGGAATTTTGGGTGAAGCATGGCATTTTCAGCCTTAGATTAGTGTCAGCATCTCATTTATTTTGTTTTGTTTACACAGACTTAAAATAGGGAGTTTCAAATGAAATAGTTAACAGCTTGTTTTGCCTTCTCTCCAATTACAATAATCTAGAAACTCAAATATGTGCTAGGTGAATGTGTCTAACTTGCTTTAAGGTTTAACTTTGAAGCCAAAATGTTCAAATCTGTAAATTGAGGGTACCCACTTTCCTAAAGCTTTATGTAAGCCCTCCTTGTTGGTAATTCATGGCAATGTTGGTCTGGTATGTTTTGAGGGTTTTGTTGTTGTTGTTGTTGTTTTTTAGAACAGTTTTAGATTCACAGTAAAATTGAGGGGAAGGTACAGAGATTCCCCATACACTACTGCTCCCCACACATGCATAGCCTCCCCCATTCTCGACATCCCACACCAGAGAAGTACATTGATTACAACTGATGAACCTACATTGACCTCAGGATCCCCCCAAATCTGTAGTTTACCTTTACACTTGGTGGTGTACATTCTGTGGGTTTGGACACATGTATAATGACATGTACCCATCATCATAAGATCATACCGAGTATTTTCACTGCCCTAATAGCCCTCTGTGCTCTGCCTCTGCATCCCTCTCCTCCCTTCCCCAAACCTGCCAACCACTGATCTTTTTTTTTTTATTCTCTCCATAGTTTTTTCACATTATTTTCTAGAATGTCTTATAGTTGAAATCATATCGTAAATAGCCTTTTCAGACTTACTTCGTTCACTTAGTAATATGCACTTAAGATTCCTCCATGTCTTTTTCATGGCTTGCTGGTTCATTTTTTTCTGAGGGCTGAATGATATTCCATTGCCTGAATGTACTACAATTTACTTATCCATTGTCCTACTGAAGGACATTTGGCTGATTCCAAGTTTGGGCCATTACGAATCAAGCTGCTCATGTGGGTTTTTGTGTGGACATAAGCTTTCAACTTTTGGGGGAAATGCCCAAGAGCCAGATTGCTAGATTGTATGGTAAGAGTATGTTTAGTTTTGTAAGAAACCACAAAATGGTCTTCCAAAGGGCTCTACCAGTTTGCATTTCTCCCAGCGATGAGTGAGCGGTCCTGTGGCTCCGCATCAGTGCCAACGTTTGGTGTTTTCTGTACTCTGGATATAGGCCATTCTGTAGCTGTATCTCATTGTTCCAGGGTATTTTTGTTTCTTTTTGTGTTTGGTGTTTGTTTTTATTAATTTTCAGGAGTCTGTAAACTCGGATCGGGGGGTGGGATCTTTACTCTCACTGGACTCTAACTGACATGTAGCGTTTCCCCCAATCATGAATGTAAGCAGCAAACCTACATGAGGAGTGGCTGTGGATTGTCACTAATGGGAGTCACAGATATTTTCATTTATCCTGGCAGTTGTTAGAGATATAGCTCTGATTTACACTCGCTACTATTTGGAAATTATATAAGGTATTAAACCTGCAATTAGACCTATTGTCTAACATATTCTTAGATACGTAAATGTTGCATTTTATGCCTTTAAGTATATTATTCTGAGAAGGCATCCATAGACTTCACCTGATTTTCAAAGTGACCATGACATAGAAAGGGTCAAGGATCCCTGGTCTGACGAAATGGCTGGGAACTAAGGGTCAGGAGCTGTCAGAGGTCTGCCTGTGTGTGGCCGTGGGGCATGCTGGGAAGAGCCTAGGATGGATTTGGGTCAAATCTCTGCCCCTGCATTTCCTAGTTTGTAAGTCCCATTTCCTCGTCAGTAAAACAGCAGTGCTACAGCATACCTCTCCACTGTAACACCCAAAGAATCATTCCTGTCTCATAGGAAGTCCTCAAAAGCATGAATTCCACTCTCCCTTCCTCCCTGCTCTGGTGTGACATGAGAGAGGTTTTAGTCGATGGCCTCTCTGCGGTCTGTCTTCTGTGTTGTATCTGTGTCTCTCATTTAATTAAGGCCTAATCAGACAGCCCATTGTTCCAGTCCGAGCTGGTGTTTACGCCCATGGGACTGCCAGGGCCCCTCCCTGGAGCCGCAGTGAGAAGCGGGGGCTCAGACCCCCTGGCCTTCCCTGACCACCGTGGCGTTCCCTGGCTCACCTCCAGGCTGAGCTCACTGGTTAGGAATGCGTAGGCCCATCTCCCGCTCCCCGGAGTGCCCAGGAGAGGGTCTGTGGTGGAACATGTTCTAAGAACAGTCCCTACCCTTAGCGTCTGGAGCAGCTGATAGCAGACCTGGGAAACCCATTCAGCACGTCCTCAGCGGCCCTGCAGGCCGGCATCCACTCTCGCTGCTTCTCCATCTGTTGTTTCAAGCAGACTGTTCTTGGATGGAAACGTGGAGCCTATTGTCTTGGTGGGAAGGTGCTAAAGTGATGGCAGGCTTCTTGTACAGGAAGTGAGGAGTAGGGGGGACGTGGCTGGATGCCATCATGAAATCATATCCTGCTCCTTTTTTGTTTTTCTTAATTAAGCTGTGAATCAGAAAAGGGTTTTGTGATCACTGGGTTCAGATGACATATATTGCAGTTTTGTTTTTTATCGTTTAACTGTCTTTGGAACCATATTCTATCCCAACTCAGTTCTTAGAGTAGGTGAACACATATGGTATTGCCTGGCTGATGGCTGCACTATTTGTTAACATGAGAGCTAGAGGCTCACTCCCCGGGCATCCGATTGGAGGACCATTGTTCATACTCAGCATGTCCTCTTTCCTGTTGCAGTCCTGACATAGATCCTCCGCTCCACCTCCGAGCCCAGCACGGACCCCCTCTGCTCTGCCCAGGCCTGCGCAGGAATGGAGTGGGAAGAAGCAAATGTTTCTCAGACTGTGATGAGCTAATAGGGTTTGATGGCACGTCTTGTGTTTTTAGGACCACTGGCAGGATGCCAGCAGGGAGCAGTTGAGGTGAGAGGGAACCTCTTGCCCCTGAACATAGGAGAGTTAGGTGTTCCTAGGGTTCCACTGAGATAGACTGCCCTTAAGGCTCTCACTTTCTCATGACAAGAAGTGGGATGGTGGTGTGGGTGTGGGGCAGTGCCAGAGAGCATGGTCTTTGAAGTCAGACCACCCTGGGTTTGCATCTCATTTAACCTTTCTATGCCTCAATTCCCTCCCTTGTAAAATGGGGAAGATAATGATGCCCAACTAATTAGGTGAGTGTGAGACCTGAATAAATTAATATCGTAAAGCACCTAGAACAGTGCCTGATGCACGTGGGTCATTAGTACCGTTTGTAGGGGGTGAGGGGGAGGAAAGGAATCTGAACAGTGTGGCTCTTTATCACGTGCCTGTCTCCTACCCCAGGAGCTGCTCCTTGCTAGCCTTCTCCCTAGGGATTAAGTACGGGATCTGCATCCCAGGGGCATTCCTGCCCACGGAGGCTACAGCTTTGGTGCTCTGCTGCTTCTCTCAAGTTCCAGCCGGGAGAGGTTGCCTGGGGTAAGGGCTGGGCTCTGTGTGTCTTGGGGATACCTACCTCCTGGTGTCCTGCCCTGTCATCTGTCACTAAGAATGTCTGACATTTGGATTTTGTGATGAAATGTCTGGGCTCTCTGAGAAGTTTCACAAATACATTCCAGACATTGTATTAAACCTCTCTGAGGTCTGTCTTCTAATTAGGTGAGTGTGAGACCTGAATAAATTAATATCGTAAAGCACCTAGAACAGTGCCCACTCCCGGGCCTTCCGTGTTTGTACTGACACAAGAATGAGCTTGGTGGGGGAATGAATCTAGGAACCCCCCCACTTGTATGTGCCGAGGGAGGGGCATTGGGTGGAGCTTAACTTGGGCGTTGGTAACATGGGTAGTTAGCCCGCACTGGGCCCCGGGGTCTTTTCAGGGGTTGGTGCGGTTATTCCCACCTCTCCACCTCCCGGGTAGGTGGGCCCCCAAATCTCTCTGCCCTGGGCCTTTCTGTGGCAGGAGGAGAGGAAGGCAGGCTTCCTGTGGCCCAGAGAGTTATCCAAAGGCTGAAGGCCAAAGGCTGGTCTCCTCACCTGCCTCCCTCAAGAGTCCTCCTGCTTATATGACATGTTCTTGGTAAAGGGCTTAGAGCATTGATTCACTTTCATCCAACACACACACACGCATACTCACGAGCGGTCATGATAGCCATGTCCTAGTGTTCCAGATGCTGGCGATAAAGCAATGGCGCTCAGTAATGGGTGGCTGCTGGAATAAAACCCGTGGCTGTTGTTTAGTGCCAGAGGGAATGGTGAGGGACTGTTCACACTTCACCGGTTCCAAGCACTTCCCCACCCAGAAGACCTGCCTTGTCCGCATTCTCCCCCTCTGTTCTAAGCCGCCCTGTTCCTTCCAGATGGCAGCTCCAACTGGTCCCTGCTATGTTGCCAGGGGCTGGAGTCAGCCTCCTGGCAGCAATCTGATGTGGTAGATATTACTGCGCATCCATGTATATTCCACGGGTGAGTACACTGAGGCTGGAAGAGGCTGGACCTGACTGTGCTGCTCAGCTCTCCCGGGGAGGCAGGAGGATGTCCAGGCCCACATACATATAGGATGTGAAAAAGGAGAAGCTCTAGGATCTCCGAGGCCTGGAGGAGACCGGGTGACACCCCTACCTCCTGCCATGCTTCCTCTGAACTGCCTCCCATTGAACCCCACCCACTGTCTGCAATCATATTTCCAACATCCTGCCAGGGCCTGCGAAATTCTATACCCTCCTCAGCATGTATGGAATGCCCCCCAGGCACATAGTAGGTGCTTAGCAGAGGTGTACTGGAAGTGGGAGCTGGAAGGGGGTCCGGTTCCAGGCGCTGGCTGGGGCTTCCTGATCCCACTTCGCGTGGGAAGTGGAAGCTGCTGAGGAGGCTTTCTTCAGGGGAATAAGTGGGGCAGGTTTACTGGAAATTGTGCAAAGAGGCAGAGAGCTCTCCAGCACTTAAAAAGAGGGTTTTGAAAAACAAACAAGACCTTGCCTCACAGGGATGAAGCAGAGGTTACTCATGGCTTTTTTTGGGGGGGGGGAGGGGTTGGGGAGGGACTTAGTTGATTAACAAACTACAGGAACTCTGTAAGTGAGCCTTAGAAGTACCGTGTTTCCCTGAAAATAAGACATCCTCTGAAAATAAGACCTAGCGCATGGAAAGATAAGACATCCCCTGAAAATAAGACCTAGCGCAACTTTGGGAGAAAAAATTAATATAGGACACTGTCTTATTTTCGGGGAAACAGGGTAGTACCCTTTGGAAGTAGATCCATAAGCGTGTCTGGAGGACAGTGTACTCTCTGCAGTGAGGGTAAATCTAATAACAGCTATCATTTGTAAAAAGGCTTTATTATAAAGCCCCTTTCACATGCATTGTGTGTGTGTGTGTGTGTGTGTGTGTGTGTGTGTGTAAATACTTAGGTAACCTTCCCCTTTGGGGTTATTATATTACACACACCACATACCACACACACACACACACACACACACACACACACACTCCCCTCTTGCTTCGCCTATTCTTTCCTCTCTAGGGAAGAACACAGGCTGGCTTTTAGTCTCTGGGCCTCAGTTTACCCACTGGAGGGATGACAGCTCCTTTCAGGGGAAATGCTGCATGAGAATGAGCCTCTCTCCCGCTCAGGTGCTCAGTGGGAGTGCCTCAGTGGGACCTGACTGCCTCTGAGCATGGGGCAGTTCAGGGGGTCCAGCACAGGTGATGGGAGCCCTTCACATCAGTTTAGGGGAGGTTCTCTCCCCCCAGTGCTGCCGGCTTGGTTCTGAGGGTGGGATTTGCCTCTTCCAGGACCAGGCAGGAGAGATGAGGCCCCAAGGCCACGGGCAAGTGAGCTGTGCACTCAGGCTGCCCTCTCAACCTGGTCCTCAAGGCCATATGGCGGGCCCCTGGTTTACCACGGAGCCCCTGGTTCTCATCACTGGAGCAGTGTATTGCCTCTCTGAGAATCTGAGAGAGCAGTGAGCCAGGCTCGGAGAACAGAGGTGAACAGCACTTCCCTGCCTTCCACTCGAGGTCAGAGCCCTGCTCCTCTGTCTCCATTGCCTCCTCTTCCTGCCCCGTTGCTCTCCCTGTATCTTCTTTCTTCCTCTTAATTCCGTAGAGCTGTTTGCTTTCTCATTGTACAGGGTTTTCTGTTTTTTGTTCCTTATATAAACATTGATTGGTTACCTGATTTCATATCAAAGGGGGGACCATCTCCACGTTTGATTTTTGCAGTAAGTGCTTCAGTTAATTTCTTTTTTTTTTTTAAAGTAGTAATGCACCCTGGCCCTAACCCTGCCTAGCGATGTGGTCCTGTGTCTCCATCTGCGGACAGTAATGCTCCTCGCAGGTTCAGACAAGTGAATGAATGAAGTCCAGACAGTGGCTAGCCAAGCCCTTCCATTTAAACTGTCCGGAGATGTGTAGATGGCTGCTGAGTGGTCCCAGGCAGGCGCCTTGATTTTTTTGGATATGACTCGAGATTGACTCAGACGCTGTGGTTCTGAGGGCTTTGTTTCAGCGGTTACGGGGGCTGGGATCAGCCCTGCGTCAGCAGCTGCCGGTCGACTGGGTGTTTCCTTCTTGTGGATGCCTTGTCTGCATCTTCCCCTGCTGGAGCCCGGTGGCTGCTTTCCTGAAAGCCTCTGTAACCCACCACTGCCTGCGTGGGTGGGCTGCCCGGGCCCCTGCCCCGTGCTCTCTCTCTCTCTTATTTCCCCTCCACCCCTCCTTACCAGATATATCTCTTTATGGGTAGGGAGGGGCAGTTTTCAGAGGGGAAAGGAAAAGCTTCAACTGCCAGCAGCCCCAGAAATTGTCTTACACCTTCTGACCACTGGTCAGTGTTGCCTTTTGCACCTCTGTCTCCACGGTTCATAAATGTGGGTGAGCCCTTCCTCCGTCCTCTGCTTCTGTGCTGTCCAGTATGGGACCCCCTAATTTCACACTTGAGATGCCTGTAAGTGTGAAATGCATGCCTGGTTTTGCAGACTCAGTATGAAAAAACAATAGTGTAACTACTTACTCCTACTTTTTAGAACAATTACATGTTGAAATGATAGTATTTGGGATATATTGAATTAAATAAAATATATTATTAAAGTTAATTTTACCTGTTTGTTGCTGTTGTTCTTCCACTTTTTTAAAAAAAAAATGTAGTTACCAGAAAATTTAAACTTGCCCGTGTGGCTCCTGGCCTGGAAGGCAAGTGTGAGACGCTAGAAGGGATTCCCTTTTCTCCTGTCATCTGTGAGGCCTTAAATCAATAATATTTTTATTGATTTTAAAGAGAAATGAAAGGAGAGGCAGAGAGAGACAGAGAAACATCGATTTGCTGTCTCCTGCACACCCTCTACTGGGGTTTGAGCCCACAATCCAGCCATGTGCGCTGACCAGGAACCGAACTGGCCACCTTTTGGCGCCTGGGACGGAAGACTCTCAATCAACTGAGTCACACAGGCCGGGACTGTTGTAGTGGTTTTTAACTGGAGGCGGTTTTGCCTTCCTCCCTCTCTGGGACATTTGACAATAATGGGAGATTTTTTATTGTTATGCTCAGGGGGAAAAGGGGTGCTATTAACATCTCTGTAGGAGAGGCCAGGGATGCTGCTATACATCCTGTAATTCACAGGACAGCTCTCTACAACAGAACGTGGGCTGGCCCAAAATGTCCACAGGGCCAAAGCTGAGAAGCCAGGTTCTAGTCTACACTCTCACTTGGGACTCTGTATAGGCAATGACTCCAAAATTGGAGGCCCTAGAGCAGTGGTCGGCAAACTCATTAGTCAACAGAGCCCACTATCAACAGTACAATGATTGAAATTTCTTTTGAGAGACAAATTTTTTAAACTTAAACCTCTTCTAACACCACTTCTTCAACATAGACTCGCCCAGACCGTGGTATTTTGTGGAAGAGCCACACTCAAGGGGCCAAAGAGCCACGTGTGGCTTGCAAGCCGCAGTTTGCCGACCTCAGCCCTAGGGCAAGCATGTCAAACTCAAAGGCTAACATGGTCCAAATAAATGAGGCATGCGGATCACAGGCAGCGAGTTTAACATGCTTGCCCTAGGGCCGTGGTCGGCAAAGTGCAGCTGTCAAGCCACATGTGGCTCTTTGACCCCTTGAGTGTTCTAAAGCCATTTCTTCAAAATAGACTCGCCCAGGCTGAAAACCGACTTCTGCGCATGGGCCACAAAGTTTCAATCGCAATGTATATGTGCGCCTACATGTGATATTTTGTGGAAGAGCCACACTCAAGGGGCCAAAGAGCCTCATGTGGCTTGTGAGCCTCGGTTTGCCGACCACTGTCCTAGGGCACAGCATAAATGCCCAGATGCAAGTTATTTAACAGGTCAGAATCTCTATTTCTTCATCTGTAAAATGGGCACAATAATCCCTACTCTATAGATTTCTAGTTAGGATTAAAGGAGATTGACATATAGATGTGATACATAGAGACCTCTATTAAATAGAAATTACTATTATTGTTTAAAAAAATCTCTGCCTTTTACTCTATTGGCTCTCTAGATCAACTCCTAGGATTTCTACATGCCTTCCAGATTTCCTCTGATAACCCAATACTCAACGTATTGAAAACTAAATTTATAATTTCACTCTTCCTCTCCCCATCCACTCCCTAAATTTATTATTTTTTCTGACTTTCAGTCTTAGTACATAGTGGCAACACCCTTCCACTCTGAGAATCTGAGTCAGTTTCACTTCTTGCTTCTACCCCCTCACTCAAATTTTGTGATTCCTTGTGTTCCCTCCAACCCTCCTCCTTTCCACTCCCAGCGAGTGGGACCTCTTTATCCAACCTGAAATTGGTCCCACCTCTCTCTTTTCTTTCCTGATCCCTCTATGTATCTGGTGGGAGAATTCCAGCTCACTCAGGAATATCTCTCCCTCTCTCTCTCTCTCTCTCTCTCTCTCTCTCTCTCTCTCTCTCTCTCTCTCATTAAAGTGGGAGCACCTGTAGGCAGGAAACGTGACATATACTCTATTTCCCTAGCACCCCACATGAATGAATGAACAAATGAATGATCGATAGCCTTTTCTCCTGGGCTCATGGATAGGATCAGGTCCTACAGGGAGCTGGAATAGTGGTTTCCGAATGCTTTATTTTCTCTTTAATAGTTCAGCAGAGCTTAAACCATGTCCTCACCTACCTCTTCCCCATGCCCCTAACTGCCACTACCACCCCATGCTTGAGCCAGGCAAGCAGTGTGTTTGCCCTGCTTGGAGGATTACAGCCACAATGCAACACCCCGGATCCCGGAAGTCCCATCGTCCATTTATGGGCTTTCCCAGCCCGCCTGAGGGGTGATGCGCAGCCGCGTTCCGCAGGCCCAGGCCTGCCTCCCGGGAGCAGGTCCCGAGACGCCCAGGCATGTCTTCCTCTCAGGAACAGACAGAATTCCCATGCAGCTCCCAGCAGCCGTGAGGGGAGGCTTTCCAGAAACTTGCCCTTGGAGATGCTCTGATAAAGAAAACAGAACATGTTCTCTGGCAAGTTGTAATCATGGTTGGGCAGGATGGCGTAGGACTGGAGTCTCCCAACGTCTAGACAACGGTGATCTAGGCACAGTTTTGAAGTATTTTAATTACAAGCCACCTCATAGTGTGAGGTGACCCACGTGAAGTCACAGAGGGCTTATCGGCAAGTTTGCTCCCTTCTTTTGCAGCAGCTGCAAGTGGGGTCAGAACTGTAATGCAAGGGCGAGAGCGGGCTCCCTGGCCTGGGAGGCCAGTGTGAGATGCCAGAAGGGACTCCTCCCTTTCCTCCTGTTATCTGTGAGGCCTTAAACCTCCTGTGCTGGGGACCGCCCAGGTGTACATACACTGGGGCAGGTCTTCTGGACTGGGGGGTCCCCATCTGGATTCGAGGCTCTCCTGTACAGCTGTCTTCTGTGGGTTGGGTATCAGATGTGTATGCCATCCCCAGGAGAGGGTGCTACAAAGACATGGAGTTGCCCATGGCTTTGTGACATCTGAGGTTGTTTCTTCGACCTGAGCCAGGCTGTTTCGTTGGTGAAAGACGAGAAAACCCCCCGCCTTTATGCAACTTGGATTCCCTTCCGTCTCCCTCAAAACCTATGCTTTCCAAGCAAATAGTTTAACAAACAAACTTGCATATGGGGCTAGGCAAAAGTGGCCCTACAGGTGTGAGTACACAAGATAGAGTTTATTTTTGTATTAGTTACTTATTAGTTATTGCATTATTTATTTATATTGTCTTCTTCTTGTTATTCTTGTTATTATTTAATATCCTTACTTATGAGTTATCTTTTAGGTAATGATGGCTGGTAATTTAACCTACTTTTTCCCACCCCTGTGTATTAGATAATATCTTCCCTCTACTTTTAACAAGTCCATATGTACTTCACTGCCCATCAGCATTGCTAAGCAGACACAGACAACCTGTGTTCACACTAAATTGATATCATGCCAGGTAAAATGAAGTAAGATTGGTGGTTAATAGCTTGGGGCCCAGAGTTGGACACATCAGGGTGTGAAATTTAGCTCTGCCTCTTACCAAGTAAAAGACCTTAACTTCAGTGTCTTCCTCAGAAGGAGAGAGATAAAAGTCACTGTCTTATAAGTTCATTTCTGCCTCATTTAAAAAGGTAATATGTGTAAGACCACAAGACAGTGCATCTTTTAAATAGTGGCTGTGATATAGCAGTACCTCTGAGTGCATCCTGATTTGGGGTGATTGAATTCATTTATTCATTTGGCAGCACACCTCCTGTGGTTCCTGGGAATAGAGCATGGATAAGGGAGGCAAAGCCCCTCCTCGGTGGAATGCACATTCTAGAGGGAAAGACTCACGTGAACTAGTTAACAAATGAAAAGAGATTTAGGGTCGCAATAAGCACTGTGTAGAAAATGAACAGGGGTTATGATAGAGGAAACAGGGTGGAGCCGGGAACATATCTCTGAGTAATGTGATGTTTGAGCTGAGACCTGAATGGTGAGAAGGAGTTTAGTGCAGAGATCTGGAGGTAGTATGTCTTAGGTGGCAGGAACAGCAAGGCAATCACCAGACTTTGGGAGATATTGAAAATGGCCTCTGGGCTCCCATGAACACCTTCCTGGACTCCACCCTTAAGGACAGAGGTTACAAGGAAGGGTCAAAGGATAATCTAAGCCAACAGTTGGGGAAAAGTCTAAAATATTTACTGTCTGACCCTTCACAGAAAAAGCATGCCAACCCCTGATCTAAAGTCCCTTCCAGGTCAGATAGTGCGTGTACCCATGAGCTCAGGCACAGAGCTGGTGCAGGGCACAGCAGCCTGGCAGTCTCCTGGGGCCCAGGCTCCAGTTGGGCTCCCCCACCATGATTAAGGATATCCTCTTCAAAGGAGTGTATTTTCCCCCAAGGAATGCCAACCACAGCCTTTGAACTGGCGGGATCACACCATCCACATCCCTGGATGGACTGGCCCGTGAGCTATTTGAGGTCAACATGCTGATTCCACTCCTGGGACTCCTTCTCAGGAAAAAGGAAGGGAGGAGAAGAGGCACCGAATATTGCTACCATTTACTGAATGCTCACCACAGGCTCTTTTATGAACAATTCTGCAGTTTATTGATGTCATCTCCATAGCAACCCTAAGGGAACGGGAGGTCTCTAACTTGAGTGTACGAGGCTGGTGTGCTCAAAGTCACACAGCTAACAAATGGCCTTCGGACTTCAGAACCCCACCTGTCACTTCACCAGCATCTGTGCGGTTCCTCGCTGGTGTTCTGTTGAGGTCTGGAGTGTCTTTACCTGTTTGCATGCCTGGATTAAGCAGTTGAGAGCCCTAAGCCATATTTATTCAGCACCTCCCATACGAGGCTAGAGACCCACGACAAGTAGAAGATAAAAGAGGCCAGCATATTCTTAAAGTGAACTCTTAGCATGCATTCTTACCCTCCACCTCCTCCGCGGGGAATACTCCAGGCTCTTGGCAGGGGGGACCAGATACGGCTGTGGAGCAGCCTCTTGTCCTTGTGCTCCGTGGGCCCTAAGCCCAGCCGTGGGCTGGCTGCAGAAACAGCTGCTGGGCTCAGGTAAATAGTCTCTCCTTTGCTGACCTCAGAGCAATAGGAGTAGGTGAACGTGGAAGAAATGCTGGCCTTTTCCCAGATCTGTTACTGGGCCATCGTGGCCTTTCTGTAAAGGCCAGCCCGGGACGAGGTCAGCCTTGCCTGTGGCCATGAGTGGTTATGGGGTGAGTTGGCACCGGGAAAGGAGTCACCGTCCCCATGAGGGAGAGAAAAGGGGCCAGAAAGGCCCTGTCAGTTGGGAGAAGGGTGGCACAGAGGGCAATGTAGAAGAGCTGGATGCCAGAGTCCCAAGGACCAGGAGCGACTTCCCCTCTGCCCTTGATTAGCTGTGTGGTCTTAGGCAAGTGTAACGTGGCAGATCCGAGTCTGTGCTTTGGCGCTAGATGTCTGGGTCCGAATACCATTTCCTTCTTCCTAACTGTGACATGAGCTTGGGACTCTACTTAACCCTTCTGTTCCTCGTTTCCTAATCTTGGGATGCTGTGAGATTTGAGTGAATCCTTACATGTGAAACACTTAGATCAGTGCTTACGCAAAAGTAAGAGCTCAGCAACTGCCAGCTCTGTCAAGTCATGCCACCTCTGAGTCTCCGTTTCTCAGCTGTTACTGGGAAAGGCCAGGCCACTTACGCAGTGGACACGAGTGAGTGTCCTCCAAGCCTCTGCTGCAGGGCTGGCATTTGTAAGATAGTCCACAGATGGTTCTCCTGGCCTCAGTCATGGCACCTGCTGAGTGAAAATGTTTGTCATCGGGTAGGTTGATGGCTGCTGTTGGCAACCCTGACTGGGTTCTCTGTTTGGGAAACTGTAGGTGCCTGGATGCTGCCTCTCTCCTTGGGTTAAGTTACCCATGATGTTGGCCCTTTCTAGAAGACACTAAGTCCTGGCCAGGAAGGGGCATCTTGGCATGGCTGTAGTTTTCCTACTAGATTCTGTCAATACCTGCTGCTCTCCCAGCCACCACACCAGGTTGGTCCCCAAAGGTGCTGGCGCACCCTGGGCTTGCCGTGCAGTGTGAGCAGCACTCAGAGGCAGGAGCAGAGCCCTGAGAATGTACTTACACACCCCAAACGAGGGGCCTAAGTGTACCTACGGCCGAGGGCAGCGTGTTTGCCAGGAAGGCTCCATGAAATGCAGAGCCTGTGGTGACTGTGAGAGGCAGGCGGCAGCCAGGCTGGAAGGGAAGGCAGAGAGGATGGAAGCGCCTCGAGGAGTGTGACTGGAGAGCAGGCAGAGAGAGCGGGCTGTCTTTTTCCATGCCCTTCCTGTAAGTCTGAGGTTAGTGAGTGGTGTGTAATGTTACTCGGGAATACCTGGGTATGACCGAGAGGCAGGGAGTTGGACAGGGGCAGACATGTCAAATAGGATGAGAATGGCCCTTGAAGTCACCACAAAGAGGCCCTGCCTGGCCACCCCTTGGCAGAGATCCTCCATGGCTAGATGGCTAAACCTTAGGTGACTGCGCCTCTCCTGGTCCCCTCTCTATGTCCTCCGCCATCCCCGTTAGCAGTGTCCTGCAGAGTAGGGCTGTGAGGCCAGGCTTCATAATAGCATGTGGCTGGCCCCTTGGGTATGAAGGCTCCCAGGCCTGGGATTCTGCCCTGGGCTGTTTTGACTCGTGGTAACCCAGTAACGATCAGGGCTGTCCTGCCTGGGTTAGATAAGCGGCATGTCCTGAAAGCCAGGGAGGCTGGAAACCACACCAGGAAGTGTGGTGGAACCAGAGCGATGCCGGGAGGTGGCCTGTGGGTCATCAGGCTGGGAGGGCCACTGCTACCAGGGAGATAGCACACGCATGACCCTGTGTCTCTTGGCTCGTCTTGCTGCCCGGGCACGGGCAAAGGCTTGCACTGACCATGCCCAAACCCACAACTGCCGTGGCATCTGCCCGAGCGGCTGCCCAGGACTTACATGGGCTCTAGCTCCATCCGCCTGCAAACTGCCACCCAGGGAAGCAGAGCAAGCTCAGGCCCGATGCAGACACGGGCCTAGGCCTTCGTGTGGAGGCCCCTGCACGCAGCCTGAACCCCAGCTGCATTCTGGAGGCCGCTCTGCACTCAGGGCAGGGAAGGAGTAGAAAAGGCCTCACGTCACTGACCACACACCCGAGGTCAGGCTTTACGGAGTGGTTTTGAGCACAGGCCTGGGACCCACACTGCCTGGGTTGGTTTCCAAACTTGACCACTCACTGGTTCTGTGATCGTGGAGAAGTTTCTGATACTTGGATCTCTTTTTTGAACTCCATTTCCTCATTTACAAAGGGAAGATGATTGCGACATGGCAGAGGCAGTTGGAAAGGAGAAATGCAGAAAGGGATCAGGACTGAGCCTGGTGAGCAGAAAGTGCTGGGCGGGAACAGTACGTTTAGACACGATAATCCTCCTCCTCCATGAGGCGCAGAGCCCGGGGAAGCAAGCTGGTGAACACAGCCTGCATCTGCCTGCTGCCTCCTCGTGCTGGCTCTCCCTCCCTGGAGTGTCCGCACACACAGCTCCCCAGGAAATCAGTGGCAGAATTCAGAACCGGAAATCAAGTCTCCAGACAGCTACTAGCTAACCCCTGGCTTAGCCCCTGGCTCCCCTGTGGCTCCTTCTGGGGACTGAATCCTGTTAGCATTCCTGGTGCAGTCCCAGCACACCCTCCCGCGGGTGGATTGAGAGATGCGCATGTCACCAAGAAGTGGGTAGTGTTTGCGGGGTTCCTCGGGAATGGCACAGGCATCTGTATGTGCTGGGGTCACCTCGGCCCTGGGCCTTGACTGGGGGCCGGTCCCCTCATCCCCTTTCCCCTCTTCCCGCCCTTGATAATAGGAGGCCGACTTTTCCATGTGGTATTTGTCTCTCCCTGCGAATGTGGAGCCTAAGCACTGCCAAGCTTATCTGTACAATGGATTTCCTGCTGGTGCTGGATCGACCCTGTTCCCCGTTGGGTAATAAATTTATGTCGCCTAAGCGCACAGATCTGCTGACGTCTGTGATGCCGGTGGCCTTGGCAGACCCCAGCTCCCCCAGCCTGGGTGGGAATCTGCAGACATAAACCCTGGCTGACGTGTACTGAGCATCCCGGTTAGGCATGGAGAGCCAGAACTGGCTGGGTGGTGAGGATGTGGGAAGGTCATTCATTCATCAACTGTTTATTGAGGCTCCTGTGTGCCCACCCCTGTGCTGGGCTCTGAGCAGACAGAGGACACTCCCGCTGACCTGGGAATCAGATGCAGATAATTATACCACGGGCAGCTTACTTCTGGGGTAGCACTAAGGACAGAGCCGGTGGGAGGAACACACAACCTAATTTGGGGCTGTGGGGTTGAGTTTTAATAAAAAGTTTTCTTTCCTGTCAGTAATCCTCAGCAGGGATAGCCCCGCTGGGCCCCAGAAAGGTGGACAGCTCTTTGGGGCTTGAACGTATCACAACCTTTGCATCCATGGTGTTTGGACCAGCCCCAAATCCAGAGCACCCACTGTGGCACCCCAGGGTGCCCTCTTCTCTCCTGCCCCTCTGCCCAGGTGTGTAGCAGCGGGGGCATTTGGCCTCTCGTCAGAATTTCGAGTTCCCATATACACTATTAAAAGAGTAACATGTTAATTGACCATACCTTTGCAACATCCACCAGCCAATCAGGCCTCTAGAGTTAATCATATCAAGTGTGTTCTAAGAGGAACTGGCCTGGCCCCTGCCAGCCAGCCCTGTCTCCTGCCTTGGTACATCTGCACCAAATTTCCCCCCTTTAGATAAGTAGGCCCATTGGTATTTACTTTGACGTTAGGTTGTGGTATGAGTGGTGTCTCTGCAATTTCAGGCCACGGTGGTGGGAAAACTGAGCTTTCACAGATGAGATCCAGTTCTAGCAGGGGAGGGCAGGGTCAGAAGCAGTACACCAGCTACTGTGTGCACAAAAAAATGCACAGCAGCCCCCCAATTGGTGGGAGGGGGTGTCCTGCCTTGTCCTGGGAGCAGTACTGGGTCAGGCATCCTGAATAGAAGGGTGCAGGAGGGCTCCCCTCCTTCTCTTCCTCCCCTTCCTCACCCCACATCCTCCCGCCCCCTCTCCATCTCTGGCCCTGGAGTGACAGAACTCGGCAAACAGGAAAGGATGCACTAACTGCAAAGAAATGCAATGAATTCAAACCTAACCCCAAAGCCAACCTGGGGTTTGGAGTCTGGCTTTCAGAAGCCTGTCATGGTCTGGCTATGTCCGAGCTGAGCCCGAGGCGCTGGGGGCATGAGATAAGATGTGGAGCTGGCCTCGGGGGAGTTGGCTCTCGCCAGTCAGCTCCCACCGGAAAGAAAGCCCAGGGAGCTGCACGCCCACTCCCGGCGCCTCTGGAAGGAGTCCTATCTCAGCAGTGACTTCATTTCCCCCGTGGGGTGTCCACAGACCCTAAGCCACACGGATTGCGGTGTGGGAGCTTTGATAGGCTTGTTTGTGCTTTCCCTTTGGGACCCTGCAGGCCCCACTGAGCGATAACTGGATGATGGAATATTTGCTAGGGGAAAGAGAATGCGTTTTTGTTAGATAAGGTTAGATTCCTGGCAGAAGGGAGGTTTCCGAATGCCTCTGCAGTGTCCAGCTGAGAGGAGTGGGTGCAGCTCTCCTGCCCTCTCTCCTTGCTGGGGTATCCTGAGTTATTTAACTCCCCTTTCCCTCCAGGTGAACTCTTGCCTCAGGGAAGTTGCCCAGGGCTGCCTGGGAGCAGGGCAGAGTGCTGTGTATGGGTGTCTCTGATTCTCTTGTCAGAATACTGCCCTTTTCTGCTGTTTTTGTTTCTGTTGTTTTTAAAGCAGTATTGGTGTTCCTGATAAGATTTTGTTTGAATAAAGGGCTTTGTCCCACATAACCAGCTAGGTCTTTGTGTATACCCTTCTCTCCAAAATGGCTGCAGCTTCCTTGGGGAAGTCTTGTTCAACGTCACAGTGTCCATGTGACCTGCCATGGGATGTGCACATAA
This sequence comes from Pipistrellus hanaki, assembly GCF_964339955.1. NCBI lineage: Eukaryota > Metazoa > Chordata > Mammalia > Chiroptera > Vespertilionidae > Pipistrellus > Pipistrellus hanaki. Next base: position 50,106,861 of record NC_140511.1, read on the forward strand.
TTCTCTTTGTTGCCTCTGCCCACCGTGACCAGGTCTACAGGACCAAAGCCATACCCCTATTTCTGTCATTTAAGACCTTCAGCATCTGGCTTCAGACAAACTCTTCTCCTTCTCCTCCCTTCCCCAAAGAATCCTTCTCTCCATCCATCTAGAACTTCTCTTTCTTTCCCTCTGAGTCTTTCTTTTTATTCCTGGCAAACCAGAGTCAGAACAGTATGGTGGACTCTGGAGTGAGGTCACCTGGGTTTGAATCCTGGCTCTGCCCCTTTCCATCTGTGATGCCATGGGCCAAATACCTAGCTGCTTTGTGCCTCAGTTCTTCTAGCTGTGAAATGGGGATAATAATATTCCTCTTAGATGTGTTGTGAGGATTGAGAATGAAAACACATAAAGCACTTAAACCAGTGTCTGCACATAGTAAGTGCTCGACAAACACAGGCTGTGGTGGTGGAGTGATGATGATGATGATGATGATGACAGAAGAGGAGGATAAAAAGGAGGAGCTGGTAGTGGGGGTGATGTGATTTTAAAGACCTTCTCTGTGAAGTCTTTTCCAGCTTACCAAGTAGAATTAGCTTTTCCCCTTCTGGGCTCCTCATAGAACTAGATATTGATTTCTACTAGCTTGTGTCACACTTGATACCATATGCTTTTTTTCTCTCATATGATTATTTTGCTAAGATATAATTCACTTGCCATAATAAATATAACTCAAAGCATGCAGGTCAGTGGCTTTAATATATTCATAAATGTGTTCGACCACCACTATGACCTAATCCCCATAAAAAGAAATCCTTCAGCAGCCACTCCCCAATCTCCTCCCCCTCCCCCATTACCTTGCAACCACTAGTCTATTTTCTGTCTCTGTTGATTTGCCTATTCTGGACATTTCATATAAATGGACTCCTACAGTATATGTCCTTTTGTGATTCCCTCCCTCCCCCTCTTAATATAATGCTTCCAAGGCTCATTCCTATATCAGCACTTCATTCCTTTTTATAGCTGAATAATGTTCTGTGGTGAGGCTATCCCACATTTTGTTCTGCATAGCGAATCGACGCTTGGGTTGTTTTGGCTGTTACGACTAATGCTGCTGTGAACATTCATGTACAAGCTTTTGTGTGGGCATATGTTTTCATTTCTCTTCAGTATCAACCTGGAAGTAGAGTGGTTGGCTCATGTGGTAACTCTGTCTCTAACTTTGTGAGGAACTGCCTAACTGTTCCAAAGCACCCGCGCCTTTGTACGGTCCCGCCAGCAGTGCGAGGGCTCCAGTTCCCCCAGCTCCTCACCAGCACTTGTTGTTGTCCATCTTCTTGGTTACAGCCTTCCCAGCGGGTATAAAGGGACATCTCAGTGTGGCTTGATGATTAATGATGTGGAGCATCTTTTCATGTGCTTATCGGCCATTTATATATCTTCTTCAAGAACTGTCTATTCAGATCGTCTTCTCGTTCGTTAACTGGGTTGCTGGTCTTTTTGTTGTTGAGCTGTAAAATTCTTTACAATAGTGATTCCTCATCAGATATATGATTTGCAGATATTTTTCCCAGCTGTGGGTCGTCTTTTCACTTCCTCTGTAGTAGCCTTTAAAGCACAAAAGTTTTTCATTTTGATGAAGTCCAATTTATCTCTTTCTTTTGTTGTTTATGGTCCTGGTATCATATCTAAGAAACCATTGCCTAAGCAAGGTCACAAAGATGCACCGTAAGCTTTTAAAAAGCAATCTTATTTTTAATAACCCTACAAGGAGAGGGTAGCAGGCCCGTGTCACAGATGAAGAAACTAAAAGGTCCAATGCCAGAGCTGGGACATAAGCCCAGTTCAGTCTGACTGTGAATCGTCTATCTAACTGTGCCTCCCCCGCAAGTCCCTTTACCTCTGCATTCCTCACAGGCCCACAGGTGGAAGGTCCTACCAGGTGCTTGTTTTGTTTGCACTTGCTGTTCGATTTGGGTGGGAGGGGTTTGCTGCTGACCGTGGGTTTGTGTCTACGATGCTAGAGTCACTGAGTGCCTCTCTCTGCTCTCACCTCTGCAGTGTCTCATCGTTGGGGGTGGGCCATGTGGTCTGCGCACGGCCATTGAACTTGCCTACCTGGGGGCCAAGGTAGTCGTGGTGGAGAAGAGGGACACCTTCTCCCGGAACAACGTGCTGCACCTCTGGCCTTTCACCATCCATGACCTGCGGGGCCTGGGAGCCAAGAAGTTCTACGGGAAGTTCTGTGCTGGCTCCATCGACCACATCAGTGAGTAGCACTAGTGGCGGCACCCTTTGAGGGGAGGGGGCTGAGCTGGGGACACATCTCTGCACATTGAGGAGTCCCCAGAATGTTCCATTGTGCAAGTCTCTGAGAGCTCTACACATCCAGCTGTCAGGACCTGCTTTGTGCCTTGGACCAGGCCCTGTGCTATGCCCCCAATTGGCTATGAGCACCATGAGGTCAAGGACTGTGGCATGTCTTGTTCGCCAGAGTACCTCCAGAGCATAGAAGAGTGCTTGACACACAGTAGGTGCTTAATAAACTTCTGCTGAGTGAATGAATGAAATATGAAAAGCCGAGGCAGAGGTACATATAGCATACTCTGCCCCGAGAGAGCTCACGGAGGTTTTGTCAGTAATGAAATGTGCTTTCACAGAGGAGTCAGACTTGCTAGAGGAGTTCGGAAGAGGGAGTTACACGAAGCCATTAAATGGGCCAGGTTGTCGAGGGCCTTTTGGGCAGGAGTACTGCCGGTTCTGGGGAACCCTGGCAGCTTTTAGGACAGAGGAATGCCACCACTCCTCATACCAAGTTTTATTGCACTTTAAAAGGAGAGCACATCATGATGATGTTCATTCCGAAAAGGAGGGGAAAGACAGAACATGGGTTTCGTGCCTGGGCCATCCTTGAATGCTTAGGTAGGGCGAGGTGAGAGCTGAGGCCCTTCTGCCCAGATGTTTCTCATGCCTGGGCCTCTTGGGGCAAGATCTGTGCAGTCGCACTTTGGGAGAGCAGCCTACCTCCTCCCATAAAGGAAGGAGGTCTTTAGTCATTTTATATATAGTGACTCATAATTGTTAGGGCGGCTCATACTATGGGGAGAATTCAAGGTTTGGACAGATTTGGCTCCAAAATATGTCTTGCCCATTTTTTCTGTGTGACTTGGGTCAAATTCCTTACCTTCTTCAAGACGCACTTTTGTCTCCCATAAATGTGATTAATGCCTGCCTACCAGGATTGCTGAGGAATGAATAAGGTCAAGTTTGTAATGTACTTATCATTGTACCTGGTGCATAGTAGCTACTCAGGAAATGCTTAACATCTAACCATGTACAGTGAGCAAGAAGCAGCCAGGATCTCCAAGGTTCAAAATTCAGAATTCAAAACATGGGTGGGAAGAGAATCCTGAAAACTATGTTTTTATGAGGATAAGAACTGATGGGAAACGGGCATGGGATTCAAGTGGGAATGCCTGGAGAGAATGATCAGCTTCACAGGGTGTAATTTAGCCAGATGCAGGAGAACTTACCAGAAGCGGCCCAGGAGTTTATCCCTGCTCTGAGATGAGAAAATTCCATGAGTCCATTGGAAAGTAATTTGGATTTGCCCAGAAAGTTGCTGGGTCAGCTTTCAGGATATTCCTTACCACCCATTGGAAGAATGTATGCTGGTTAGCACTTAACAACAACAACATTGAGCACCACTTTCTCATCAGACCTTCCCGAGAGGCAGAGCCGGGCACCGAGAGGCCTGGGAGGGCCCCAGGGCTGTCGTGTTGCCTTCTGGGCCAGCAGCCCCTCTCTGCTCCCAATTAACCCCTAATCCTTGGGACTACCCCAGTGTGCAGGACAACTGGCAGTACTGTGGAACCAAGATTCAGAGTGATCATTGTCAAGGCAGCCCCAGTGCCTGTGAAAAGGGAGGCAGGTATAATTTATTGAGCACCTACTGTGTGCTGGAAACATATAGCCCAGGCCTGTTTCCAGGTCCAGCTGATCGGCTTCCTTCCCAATGGACCATGGTCTTCAGCCCCAGATGTGTCCTGGACCTCAGCATTGCACAGCTGTTCTCAACTTGTCCTGTGTCAGCATCTTCCTCCAGTTCCCACAGTAGCTGTTCCAAACCTCCACCACAGCCTCCTCATTCATAGCAGCTGGCCTCCCTCCCATGCTCTGGGGAAGAGAAGCCACCAGCAGGGACTTCCCATTCCAGCCCCCTCTCCTTCCTTCTCTACCCGTGTACTTACTCCTTCTTTTCAACCCAATGTCAGAGGCAGAGCTGACCACCCCCTCTCCACACTGCTCCCTCTTGATTCCTACTTCCCTTTTCACCTGCCCCATTACTTAGTCTTCCCACTTCTTACCTCACACTGCCCCTCCTCTGTCCTTTGTTGTTGCCCATCACTTTTCTTTACTTCCAAGTATTGATTCTAGAAAGAGATGTAGACTTTGTCTATACTTTCCATTCACGCCTCCTTGCATTGTGGTCTGATTTCTTCTTGACCACTGAGCACATGAGCTTTTCACCAAGGTCTCCAGAAGCTTCCTAGCTCCCAAGTGCCCTGGCCTCCCATAGTCTCCATATTCCTTCATCTCTCCAGGGATGTGGTACTCTTGGTCCCTCCTCCTCTCTAGGCATTCAGGATTGCAGCTCTGCCCCCACCGCCATGCCCTGCCCCATTCTGTATACCTGTGTTTCCCCCATTAGAGGGAGTATGTCCTATCTTCTGGACCTAACATGATACCTGGCTCATTGTAGATGTTCAGTAAATGTCAAATGAGCAAAGCCCACGAAATACAGAGGAACCCACAGAGAGTTTAAAACTGTACTCTACAAATATATATGCGGAGGCAACCATGTTTGTGCTGAAGAGTAAGGGACAAAGTAGAGAAACAGGGTGCCCCCATATTGGGGGTTTCAGATAAGAAGTTGAGAACATAAGTCCAGCTTTTTTTGTTTGTTAATTCTCTCTCGAGGATATTTTCCCCATTGATTTTTCAAAGACAGTGGAAGGAAAGAGTGGGAGGGAGGGGGAGAGAGAGTGGTGGAAAGACAGTGAGTGAGAGAGAAACATTGATGTGGGAAAGACACATTGATTGGTTGCCTCTTGCACACACCCTGATTGGAGCTAGGGATTGAACCTGCAACCATGTACATGCCCCTTGACCAGAAATCAAACTTGTGACCCTTTGGTGCACAGGGCAGTAATCTAACCACTGAGCACACTGGCCAGGGTATGAGCCCAGCTTTGTGGAGAGAATTCCCCACCTCATTCCTTACCCTGGATGGCTAGGAGCTTAGGTTTAGGTTACCAAAGAATGATCCAATTGATGGATGATTTTACTTGTGGTATCTCTCTCTCTCTCTCTCTCTCTCTCTCTCTCTCTCTCTATCTATCTATCTCTCTTTTTCTCCCCTGTTTTTTCATCTTTATCTCACTAAACCCAGAGCCCCAGCTGAGGAAGGAGGCAGGAACGAGAGCCTCTATCATTATAGAGTGATCTGACAGCTAGAGCACAGTCTTAGAATCAGGCAGAGCTGGGTCCACATTCTAGTCTGGCTTCCATGTGACCCTGAGCAAGTCATTTAGCCTCATTAACCCTCAATTTCTCATTTATAAAATGAGAATAATTATCCCAAAGGGGCACTGTCAGGGTTAAATGAGAAGACACAGAGTACATGACACATAAGTAGTGCCCAGTAGTAATCATTATTGATATATTGCTATACTCAGTGATCACTGAGCAGCGATTATATAATATTCTATATACAAGAGGCATCCAGGCATTGCTTCTGACAGCTTGTCTCTGCTTCCCTTCCTTTCTAACAGGTATTCGTCAGTTACAGCTCATCCTATTCAAGGTCGCCCTGATCTTGGGAGTTGAAATCCATGTGAATGTGGAGTTTGTGAAGGTTCTGGAGCCGCCCGAAGATCAAGAAAACCATAGTAAGTATAACTTTCCTCTTCTGTCTAGCAATGAGACATTGTAAGATGGAGATTACATCTGCAGCTCTCAAGAATTTGACAGTTATTCTTATTTGGAGCTGTTTGACATAATTTCATCATTGGCTATTTTACCTTTATTTTTATTTTTATTTTTTTACCATTGCTATCACTTTAGGTTTGCTCTTCAGCTCCCAGGGGATATATTATTAAGCCATAAAACCTGTAATTTGATTATCCTGTCACTAGTAGGCACCACTTTGACAAAGGAAGTCAAATCAGAAGTAGGCTAGAAGAGAGATTTGGTTATCTGGTCAAGTCCATTCACATGCTCTTCAAGCTGTGTACACGCAGATATGAGGATACACTTGATGTACCTGTAGTATTAGAGTCCACTAAAGAATGTGAAGTTTCTAGAGCAAATATGAAATACATGTTCCAAATATTATTTGGTATATAATATTTTTAAGCTTTATTGAAGTCTAATTTACAAATCATAAAATTCACCCATTATAATTATGTCTTATTTAGCAATCCCTCCTTTTGTAGAATGTGTATGTAAATTCTGATTCTGTCTGTACACTATGGTCAGAGGGTTTGCTTATGATGCCTTTGCATTGTCCTTATCAAATCTTCTTCTGCCTGGACAGGGCTCTCAGTTTTGAGTCAGATAGTGTCGGAGACCTCACAGTTTCACATTCAGCACAACTCTGATTTCTCCTGTCTTAGCCGGAATATCGAGAGCTTAGGGGAGGTGTTATTTGGCTTTTGTCACTGGGCATCCGTTAAACTCTGAGACCCATGTGCTGTTCATCTTCCCCAGACCTTCAGTGGATCTTAAATTCTGATTATGAGTAGCCATCAACGTTTCATTTAAATATGGTTTCATAAAAGACTGTGTGTTGCACAATGGAACCTTTTGAGCATAATGAAGTAGGAATTCAAACTGGTTTCATTACACCCTGCATATCCTTTTGGATCTATTCAGCAATGGAAGGGCCCTGAGGAATGTGGGGAATATAAAAGAACATGGTAGAATCTGTTAAAAAAAAAAAAAAAAAAAGATGCAAGTGAGACTGGTTTGAGAATCATTGAGGATAGACTCCCAGCCTTTATAGAAACCAATAAAACCAGGCATGGAGTTGGTGCTGCTGGTTTACTTCATCTTGGACTGAACTGAGACTAAAGCCAGATTCCAGTGTGAATCTGGGCAGCGCCGGGTCTTTCCTCTGGAAGCTCCATCTGGGGCACCTACACCAGGGGGCATTGTCCCTTTCTCCTGGCCAACACAGAGGGGGTATAATCACTCTCTCTTCCCACCACTCTCTGTGCCAACTCATCTCCCTTTTCTGTCCTGTTAGAAATTGGCTGGCGGGCAGAATTTCTCCCTGCTGACCACTCCCTGTCGGAGTTCGAGTTCGATGTCATCATTGGTGCTGATGGCCGCAGGAACTCACTGGAAGGTGAAGACTCTTCTTTTTGGGGCCCAGGATGGGGAAACAAGTGGGAGGGGTTGTATCCGGAAGGGGGTGGAGAAAAGGGGGCAAGGTGACAGGTGTCAAAAATGGAAGGGGTCTTAATAGAAGGTAGACCACCTTGTCATGCCAGAGGTGAGCATCTACAGAGCAGCCATTTAATTCTCTCTGAACCTTGGTTTTTCCAACTAAAATGTGGAAAATCAATCCCTGTTAAAGCATCGTTATAAGGGCTGGGAAAGGACTCCTATGTACAGAGGCCTTGTTAAGGTTAAGTGCCATAAAAATTAAAAGAAAAAATCCACCTGCCTGTATTGAACATACCTGCCAATGTTCAAGCCATGGTGCTAAGCACTCCCACTGACTTCATCTCAGAAAAGCATGTGTATATTATTAATGGCATCAGTTTGCTGTTGACTGCAGGGCCTCCCAAATGTAGCTGGCTGGTCAGGAACTTGGGCTTGCAATTGGCCTCTGAAGTGGAGGGCAATCTTGTGGGACTGAGCCCTTCGCCTGCAGAATCTAATGTTGTATCTGGGTGGACAGTGTCAGAATGAGATGAATTATAGAACCCCCAGCTGGAGTCCTAGAATTGCTTGTTGGTGTAGGGAGGAAAAGAAAACAAATTGTAATTGAATATAGAGTTCTTACTGCCATTAAAAGGAAATTCCAATGTAAACCATTGAGAACTATAAGGACCCCAAGGAATCACTGTACTATATTAATTGCAATTTAGAATGTTATCTGTTTATCATACTTTTATTGAATGTATGATAAGTGCCAGCCACTAGACTTGAGTTGGGAAGAAATTTTGTTTTGTGTGTGTGTTTTTAACAGTATTTTTATTAATTTCAGAGAGGAAGGGAGAGAGAGATAGAAACATTAATGAGGAGAGAGAATCATTGATTAGCTGCCTCCTGCACACTCCCTACTGAGCCCATAGCCAGGGATCAAACCATGACCTCCTGGTTCATAGGTCAATGCTCAAGCACTGAGCTAGCTACACGGGGTGGTCAGAAAATTTGTTGTTTCTGTTTCTGCCCCCAGGAATTCAATATCATACTCCTATTTTTCAAAGGGGGGGGTAAAAAACATGAAAATGTTAACAAAGGTTTTAATTGTATGAGTTTACACTGCACATGGGTCTAACACATCCTGAACAGGATAGGTGTCTGTCAGAGAACAGCACTTTAGCCTTTTTTGTCACAGACTGGCCAGGGTGATGGGTCCTGAAGATGTTAGAGAATGAGAAAGTCTTACTTATTCAGAATGGTCGCTGGTGTCTCCCCTGGTGCAAAGCTTGGCATTGCTGCTGCCCTGACCCCAGATGCAGAATTCTGCTTTCGAGACCGATAGGCATTGGAGAGCAGCTTTCTTAGTTGTCTTTTCCAGAATTCACACCAAATCCAGAAGAAAGACCCACTCCTTCCCTTTCCCTTCGCAGGGTTCAGGAGGAAAGAGTTCCGTGGGAAGTTGGCTATTGCAATCACTGCCAACTTCATAAACAGAAACAGCACCGCCGAGGCCAAGGTGGAGGAGATCAGCGGCGTGGCCTTCATCTTCAATCAGAAATTCTTCCAGGACCTTAAGGAGGAAACAGGTGAGACTGTCACCTTTCTCCAAACCAGGCCACTGTCACTTCCCCGAGGAGCAGCTGCATTTCCCAGCTCTTGGGTCTGGGATACTCATGCCGATTGAGTGGAAGCAGGGATTTCTCCTTAATAATGGGCAGGATTCCTTCCAGGACAAAGGGATTCTTGAGGGAAAGTTCTAGATGTTGTATGTGTCTATAGATACACATTTATTTTCTCAGGAATCATTTGCTGAATGCCCATTATGGGATTGAATAACATGGGATATAAAGCCAAGGCTGACATGGTCCCCACCCAAAGTGGCTCCTGTCCAGGGTGGGATTCCATGGTATAGCTCCTAATGCAGCCCGGTCGGGATGTGCGGAGATTAGCATGAGATTCAGGGAGCGCTCTGAGTGGGGAGCCAGTCCCCTGGGGGTGGTCCCTGAAGAAGCCCAGGTGCCTTTGTGCGGTGTGCCAGGTGCCCTTCCTCCCAGGGGTCCAGGGATGCCCAGGGAGCTTGACACTCACCCAGGGCCTAGAGGAGCTGTTCATGTATTTACTTGACAAGTACACATTGAATGCCTATGAGGTGCCAGACGGTGTTCAAGGGTGTGAGACAGAGAAGTGGGCCAAACAAAACCCACTCTCGGAGCTCACATTCTGTAGAGGGAGACTTTCGGTAAGGAGGGGGCGGGAAGGGGGGGAATAAAGCAAGCTCAGGGGAAAGGGAGGCACCAAACACCTGAAAAGACTTTGAAAAGGCAGTGTGACAACAATGGTAAATCTTTACACTAAAATACTAGTACATCATCTGCGCCCAGCACCACCTGGCCCAGGATACACCTCATTTTCAGTGCTTCTTTTCAGTGACTTTTCACCTGCATCTCCCTCCCTACCTTTCCCATGGACCTAGTTCTTCTGATGGTGGCAATGCTCTTTGTTATTCTGCTTTTCTCATTCGTCCTCACACTTTAAATACTGTCCCCATGGCCTCCTAGTCTAGTTGTCCCGATGGTCAGTTTTGGCAGAATAGCTCATTAAGTGGATGTATTGTCACTGCTTAATTGTTTACTCAATGGGGTGGCAAGCTGGCTGGCCACATGTTTCTGTCTTGCCTTTGAGCAGAGCATCACTTAAACATATTTCAATGGCTGAAGAAAAGTCAGAAGGAAAATATTCTGAGAAATATGGAAAGTTATATGAAATTCAAGTTTCAATGTCTAAAAAAGAAAGGTCTATGGGACCCACCTCCCCCCAATGCAGTTACCTCATTGCTGGCACTGCTTCCCCAGGAGGGGCTGGGCACAGACCGGAGGGCTCACAAGGCCCAAAGTGTTGACTCTCTGGCACTTTACAGAAAAAGCCTGCTGACTTCTGATTTAGACCTTTCAGTTACTCACTGTCACCGCTGAAACTGCTTTGGGGGATTGTTTTGTTAAGCTAGTTTTCTAGGAATGGGGTTTGGCCTCTCCCCGCCCCCGTGATGTGTGCCCACTGCATGACCCTCTGAAGTTCAGCAAGGTTGTATTATTTTATTTAAAAAAAAAATTTATTAAAAAAAAAAAAAAAGGATTTCCTTTCAGCAGATTAGGTCCCTTTGAATGATTTAAGAATTCTCCAACCCTCCCTTCCCCTCAAAAACCAGGAAAATAAATACTTAAATAAACCACCAACTATAAATTCTGACAGGACCTGGGGTGTGTTTTTCCAAACGTCTGAATGGGCTTCCTTTAAACGCTGCTGTGGCCGTCACCTTTGGCCATTGTTTCACAGCACGGCCCCTCGCACGGTGATAGCGCTGATTTCCGCTGATTCTCTGGGGGCCCTCTGCCTTGACGGCTGTTTCCTATTTAGTAGTAATAACGGGGTTCCTATGGTTACCCAGCACGCCTCCGTGTCCAATGCGGATAATTGCCATGCGTCTGCTCCCCTCCTTCCTTTGGAAGAAACTAAGCAAGTGCGTCTCAAAGGTGAATCCAGTCACCCCCAGGGCTTCTGATTCAGCAGGCCGGTGCCCTCCCTGGTCATTGGCATTTCTAATACGTCCTCAGAGGCTTCTGGCTGGGGTCCCCACGTTGAGAAGCACTGAGCTAAGCTCTCCTCTCATTTGAAACCTAGTTTATAAAGTGGCTTTGCAGTGGGTGGAAAGTGAGAAAATGATACAACCTGGCCCTCTCACCTGAGTTGCTCCTGCTGGGGCACCTGGTGTCTGCACGGAGCCAGGAAATGGTAGAAACCTCACCTAGCTGTATTCGCTTGGGTAAATTCTGGCACTCGGTCTTATTTTCATCAGCCTCTTCAGTCATGTCTTTAGAATGCATCTAGCGTAAATATGCTGCAGGTAACACGCGGGCAACGCGTAGCTCCTGGCGCCCTGGGCACCGAGCACGCAGGACTGAGCGTCGCTCGCCTCTCTTTCCAGGGATCGATCTGGAGAACATTGTCTACTACAAGGACTGCACCCACTACTTTGTCATGACCGCCAAGAAGCAGAGCCTGCTGGACAAAGGGGTCATCATCAACGTACGTCTCCCTGGGCTGTTATGTCCCGCTTTTCCCTTGGCACCTGGGCTGGCGGCATCGGCCCGTGTAGGAGCAGTCATGGTCCTGCCAGGAACTGAACCAGGGGGTGGGGAAGGGAGCGCCTCCACCACTGTCCTTCTCCTTGGTGTTGTGCACACAGCCCACACCAATGCATGCAGAGGCGTTTCTGCAGAGAACTGGGGGGGTGGGAAGGAAGGGGAAGAGGATGGCAGGGGAGCTGAGTCCTTAACCCAGGTGTTACTGAGGGTCTTTGCCCCTGAGGATCTCTCAGGTGAGAGATCACCTGAGTCATCTTCTCCCCCACATCTCCTTCAGCCCCGCCCTCTTTTCTGGGAGGGCAGTCTTTTGGAGGCAGATGGGGGCTTCTTGTCCAAGTGGGACACAGAGATACTTTCACTGTGAATTTCATGCTGTAGCCTCCTTGTCATGGAAGGGGAAAGCTCTAGTCATAAGAAAGACTTGAGTTGAGCTCTGCCTGGTGTGGTTAAGTGGTTAGAGTGTCAACCTGCAAACCAGAGTTCGCCAGTTCAATTCCCGGTCAAGGGCACATACCTGGTTGCAGGTCCGATCCTCACCCTCGTGTGGGAGGCAACCACTCTTCAGGTGAGGATTAAATCATTGAGTTGAGTCTTGGCTCTGCCACCTGTTCACTCAGGGCAGCGACTAGGCTGCCTAACCTTTCTGAACCTCAGCCCTCTCGTTTGCAGAGTAATAGTTTCTGTCTGAAAGGGTGGTCTGGAAGAGCACCACGCCTAGCACGCAGTGGATCGCAGGTTCCCTCCACACCTTCTCCGCCTGCTTTGGCACCTGCTTTTTTGTCCTGCTGGCTTCCTGGCCGGATGTGGCTTTGGTCAGATGCTCCATCTCTCCTGAGCCCCTGATCCTGCTGCTGAGATAAGGATCTCAGTCCAGGGTCAGCCTGCTCTCCACACCAGCCTGCAGCCGAGCAGCATGGTGACCATTCACTGCCGCTTGTCAGAGAAGAATGTCCCTATCTTCTCACCAGCCCCTGCTGGCAGCGGCCGGGTGGCACTCGTAACCCAGCCCTCCCCTGGGCCTCCTCCGCATTGCTCAGGGGTTTGATGAAAACCTAAGTTGCTGGAGGGGGATGAATGAAGCCAGCTGAGCACCACCAGCAGAGGTGGAAGCAAAGGCTCAACATGGGGTGCCGCCTGCTGCCCTGGGGGGAGGCAAGGTGGGTCTCCCCTTCTTTCCTCTGCTCCCAAAGTTGCCACCGCTGTTGGAATGCCTGTGTCAGATAGTGGAGGAGTATTTGGCCCGGGGTGCAGGTGCAATGGGTACCCTTGCAGTGGGGAGGAAGGATGGCGTCTTTGTCAGCCCCTCCCTGGGGCATTAGGCAAAGTGTGACTTGGGTTTCCTGGGTCCGTGGCTGAGAACTCCAGCCTCTGGACGCTAAGCTCCCCTCAGCATGTTGCTCATGGTGACTCGATTCCTTGGCATTGTCTGAGCCCCTTCACCTCTTGTCTCGGGCTCTCCATCGTGGCTCACTCTGGTCCCACATATCATAACTATGGAGGAGCGGGGAGCAGACCCAAGCCTGTGCTTGTTCTCACCCAGGGCTTTCCTCCCCCTCAGAGACTCTGGGAGCTGTGCTGAGGGGCCTGTAGGTATAAGACACGGACTCTTACCTAGAAATTGGCTGGGCATGGGAGAACTGGACGCCCATTCGGTTCAGGAGCGCTGGCCCATCTCCAGGGTCAGGCTAAACTTTATAGTGTTTGCATAAGCTGGGAGCCAAACCATGTGTCCTGAGCCACTGGAATGAACATTCATCTCTTGCTCCTGAGGGAATGGCAAGTCCTCCCTGAGTCCCTCTTCCCCTGTGGGTCAGCATCCTCCTCCAGGCACACAGGAGGTGCCGAGAACACCGACTGACTGATTGACCTGCTCCCCCTCTGTTCCTGCTGATCTCTGGGCTGCTCTCTATGGCTTCGGAAGGAAGAGGGACGTTTCTCCTTGAGATACCAGGCCTCTGGGCTCCCAGCTGTGCCCACCTGGCTCTCCTTCACTGGGAGGGGCACACCCCCAGGGACCCTGCCTCTGCCGGCCCTACAACGCACAGGCGAGGATTCTGGGATGCAGTGGGCTGGTCTCGCCATGACGGGAGCTTGGCGGCCAGGTGTGCGAGGTGGATGCCCATCACAGCTGGTCGCCTGAGCCCACCCTCATTTGAAGCACTGGACAGGCCTTGCCCGGCCTTCGCTTCTGGCCTCCAACCTCTTTCCAGCTCACCACTTGGGGTGACCATACTTCTGGCTGTTTTATCCGCCTTTGCTCATTTTTGCTGCTTCCTTCTGCTGCCCCACCTGTCTGTCTAGCATTCAGGCTCGCTTCAGTTCCCTGGGCCTCTGGCAAATGGGGCCCAATTTCATTCCCCTGCTTTTATCGGAATTTAGAACTGCTTCCCCGTGCCTGCCCACTTTCCCCAGAGCCTCAGTCCCACTTTTTTCCTTCTTGTCCTTGTTTCTATCCCCTCCCCAGAGTTCTCCTTCTGCCATCCACCCACACACCTGCGACTCCTGCCCTGCAAGGCCCCCTGGCTCCTCCCAGTAGCCCCGGGCCAGAGGGACTGTCATCCCAGTGCCTCCTGGGGGTCCGTCCCTTTGCCAGGTCCCGCCCTCCTGCTTGGGGGACATTGGCCCCAGACATTGCATGTTGTCCACACTCATTACCCACTCCACCTTCAGGTGCTTGCAGCATGTCTTGAAGAGGGGGCTTTCTGAGGCCTGGTTGTTGATGTTTCCCTCTCTCTCCTCTCCACACCATGTCAGTGTAGGGATAGGTCGGAGAAGGGAAATCAATAGCTGGAGCTCCAGCCTGGGCACAGTGACCTAACAAAGCGCTCAAGGCCAAAGCCAATGCAACTTGGGGGGCGGGGGGGAGACACACACGTGGTGTAGGTGTGGAAATATTGGAATTCCCGGGACAAGGTATTTGAAGGCATGGCCATGGGGAGAATGGACCCGGTAGGTCACTCTGTAGATGAGACTGTGCCTTCGTTGTAAATGCTCTTCCTGGTGCCTTGGAGTGGAGATCCAGGCTGCACTCACCACAGGCTGCATTCAATGTCATGGTTATTGAGGAAAGGAATTCCCACTCATCGAGCCCTTCCCATGCACCCACATCAGGCTGGGGGTTCCATATAGTCTCATTCAGTCCTCCCACGACTCTGTGAACGAAGTTTGTTATCCCCATTTTACAAGTAAGAAAATGGAAAGTCAGAGGAGTTTACTAACTTACCCACATTCACTCAGTCGGTAAACAGCAGAGGTGGGATTAACATGTTGCTTTCAATAACCTAAGGCCTGTGTCAGGCTTATACATACTAGTCCCTGCCCCACCTTCCCCCAGGGATGTGCACCTTCTGTGTCACCTTTTGGGAAAGACGGACTTTTAGTTTCTTTTGCCACAGGATGAGCAGATTAGATTTGGGAAACAGTGTCCTGCAGGTCCCTCCAGGATGGGTATCCTGGCCTGCTAGGCTCAGATTCTCCACCCGCTGGCGGAAGTACAGCAGTTCATACTGTGAGAGCAGGGCCATGGGCAGCCTTCAGCCTTCCATCAAGAAAAGGGGAAATGAATTTTGGAGAGCAAGTCTGAGTGACGGAAACACCCATTTCTTTTCTGGTCTCGTTTGCCCACTGAATGCTGCACATGTGGACCACATCAGCTTAGCTTAGTTCATTACACACTCACTCTTCCTCTCACTCCTTTCTCTCTTAATTTCACTGAGTTATCAGGAGAACCAGCCTTATGGAAGGTGCTGTTCTGTTTGCTGCAAGACTGTTACTATGTTCAGGGTCCATCACAACACTAAGCTGTCTGTGGGAACCCCTATGTGAGACTGTTCTTTTGGAGCTTAGTGCCAGGAAAAAATTACCTCGCCGGGGAATTCATTGCTGCTTTCTTTCTGATAAGGCGAGAACTGTGATAGACCTCATTTCCCTTTTGGCCTTGGATGCTTAATCAGAACTCTGTTCACCCTCACAGCTGGCCGACTGGGTTCCTCTTTCTTTCCTTGGCCCTGGTTTTCTATGTCTGCTTTGACTAGCCTCCCTGTACAGACCCCGTTCCAAGTCCTTCTGTGAGGGAGGGTGCCAGTCTGTCCTCACCCCCGGAGGGGCAGGCGGCCGCACTGTGCTCCCATTCTTCCCACAGGACTACATCGACACGGAGATGCTGCTGTGCGCGGAGAACGTGAACCAGGACCACCTGCTCTCCTACGCCCGTGAGGCTGCAGACTTTGCCACCAACTACCAGCTGCCGTCCTTAGACTTCGCCATGAACCACTACGAGCAGCCCGACGTGGCCATGTTCGACTTCACCTGCATGTACGCCTCGGAGAACGCGGCCCTGGTGCGCGAGCGCCAGTCCCACCAGCTGCTCGTGGCCCTGGTGGGCGACAGCTTGCTTGAGGTACCGCCCACACGGCACATGGGGCCCCTCACTCCTGCCTGAAGAGAGGCCCCCCATTTATGTTTGCCTGGCAGCCTCCGCTGTCACACAGCTGGGGGTGGGCAGGCCCTCGGCCAGTCGGAAGGACTCCACCGAGCCCAGCTTGGCTTCAGAGCCGGCCCTTCCACGCAATCCAGGGGAGCCCATGTGTCTGTATGGGCCAGAGAGCTTTCTCCTCCTCCTCGGGGTGCTTCTGTTGAAGTACAAACTCAGGGGGCCTGGTCTGGACTTCAGGGCACCCTTCTCAGAGCACCTGGGCCCTCAGCTGGGCCAAGATCCCTTCCTCATGTGGGTGGGTTTGTGCGGCCTTGCAACATTGAAGTCATGTAGGATGCAGAGAGGCGCTTGGGCCTAAAGTCCAGTTCTGTCCATGACCTCCCTACTCAGAAGGCTTCCGAGAAAATCCGCAAACACTAGGATCCTTAGGTTACATAAATGCTCTCAGAAGGGATCTGTTTTCATCTTCAGGGGAACCACTAACCAGAATGTGCTTATGTACTTATCCCAAGGTAAGCATCCAGTCCCAAACCATGCTGTGAGCGTACTCGGGCCCGTGTAGTCAGCAGGGCGTTTGATGACTCGCCCCTTGCTCACCGGGTTTGTGGACGACAACCCAAGCTCCTTGGTGAAGCACTCAGCACCTCACCCCACACCCACTTCTCAGTTTCTCCTCAGTACTCTGCTCCATAATCACCGCTGAACCCACACCACGCGGACCCTCCACCCACCGGGCTCTGCCATCTCCAGCCACCGAGACTTTGCCCACTATCTCCCCCCATCCCCGCTGGTCTTGCATGGATTAAATCTGAATCCTATGCATTCTTTCAGTCAGCACAAATGCATCTTTTATGAATCATTCCCCCATTCTGTCCCCCAGGGTGGGAGTTTACCTCTGCCTCTTTTGAGCCCCAGAGCGTTTTTGCTGTTCCTGTGTCCTAGGCCCCTTTATTTAGGGCTTGGGTTGCGGATATTTGTATTTGCTGTGAATCTTAACAGCTGCCCATTCACCTCTCCCCCAACCTGAATCCCACCACACCCTGCATCCCCAGAGCCTCGCCTGGGCCTGGCAATGGGAGAGTGCTGGATGGAACTGGATAGCAGGCTGGGAGTGGTTAGAATCACACCACATGTCCATTTTCCTTTGCAGCCCTTTTGGCCCATGGGCACGGGCTGTGCCCGCGGCTTCCTGGCGGCCTTTGACACAGCCTGGATGGTGAAGAGCTGGGACCAGGGCGCTCCTCCGCTGGAGCTGCTGGCTGAGAGGTGAGTGTGGGCCGAGTGGAGGGCTGGGGGTAGGGGCAGGAAGGGAGCACAGCTGGCTGCTAGGTGGCACCTGGATGAAGCTCGGTTCCCTCCCACCTGCCTTCCCACACATAGCTTGATCATCAGGGTCCCCAAGGACATGTTCTCCGTCACGATCTACCTCCTTCAGTGACTCTCTGGGGGCCAGGACCGGAGGTCCTCGATGCCAAAGAGAAATGTTCATCTGGGGTAGTCCTGAAATCGGGGTTCCGGCACTGTTCAGTTGCCTGGAACCCAGAAGAGGTTTGGGGGAAGGTGCCATGGAGCGCTGAGTACCCCACCCTGTTGGGGGCTGGTCATCTGATCCCCCAGGAGAGCCTGGGCTTCCTCCCAGCCCCCTGCTGTTGGCCACGTGGCTGTGACAGCTGGTGGCCTGGGAGCAGTAAGGACTGGTGGGTGGGGACCGGCCTTGGCTGGTCTTGGGTGTGGCGGCCTGTGGTCATGGGGGATGGGCCACCGGAGCCCGTGTGGCTAAGTGGCGGTTATAACAAAACCACAGGTCCCTGTGCTGCCAGCTCTGCCTGGGGGAAGTGCCAGCTTCCCCACCTCCCGGGCTCCTTCCTGCCTCCTCTGCACCCCTTGAACCTTCCCCACTTTGCAGGCCTCAAGAACCACAAGGGTCAGGCTTTGCAGGGAAGGGTTATACAAACATATCTGAGAAGCTCTTGAGAGCAGGAGAGGATGGGAGTGGGGACCAAGGCCTCAGGATTCAAGAGCAATCCCAACCCCATGCCCTGCCTCCCTCCAGAGAAAGTCTTTACCGGCTGTTACCTCAAACAACCCCGGAGAACATCAACAAGAACTTTGAGCAGTACACGCTGGACCCGGGCACACGGTACCCAAACCTCAACTCCCACTGTGTGCGGCCCCATCAGGTAAGTCCTCCCCTGGGATCTCGTCTGGGTCCCCTGCACTGAGCTGTGGGAAGGAGGGGTCCCCTGAAATCTCAGCACATCCCTGGGACCAAGGCCACCAAGGCCCCTGGGCCCTAAGGTGGCTCTAGGGGAGTCACAGGGTAACATGGAGTCAGCACCTCTCTGGCCCACAGGAGAGAAATAGAACACATGTAAATGAATGTCCACATTTGTACATATATTTACACACATTTGTCACTGTGTGTGTGTGTTGCTAAGCGTACCTCCCTCAAACAATCTACTTGGCGAATATGAGTCCTTTCCATCATTGTCCTAGAGGCCTCTTATTCTCTCCCATTGACTCAGAGCCTCTTAGTTAATAGCTCCAACAGTGGGGTGCATTTTAAAAGTTAGCCCGTGATCTGTATTTACATGTGAGTGCTTCCACATCTGGGTGGATAATTGCGGCCCATCGCTCTATGTCCCAGGTGGCCTGGGTTCCCTCATGGAGGGTCCCAGCAGGAGAGGAAAGGGGTGGCCGATATATGCTAAGTTGAGAAGATCAGGTGCCGAGGCCCCTCGGCTGGGATGTGGGGGAAGACTGGTGGGCAGCTGCGTGGTCTCTCTTGCTTGTAGGTGAAGCATTTGTACATCACTAAGGAGCTGCACCACTCCCCCCTCAAGAGGCTGGGCTCCATGAGGAGATCCGTGGGCCTCTCCAGGCAGGGTAAGCTGCCCTCCCGGGTCTCCTGGGAGGGGCTTTGCAGGGAGGAGGCTGCCCAGGGGCACAGAGAGCCTGGGTGACCTTGGCCAGGCTCCTCTCCTCTGCTCTTCAGTGTCCCCTTCTGTGAAACCAGGACAGTGACACCCTACGGAATAATCACCATCAAGGCATTCATACCTGTTGCACGCTTGGCATATTACAATGAACTGCAAAATTACCTCCCTGGGACCTGCTCTTCTTTTCCTTTCATATCCAGTCTGGAGTCTGCCTCCATGTGCTCCACTCTCTTTCTGGTCATCCAGAGCCTAATCCCCATGACCACAGAGCTGGAGGGAAGGAATGATACAGGAATAACTCCCAGCATCCATCAGGCTTTGCTTAGGTCACCATCCTGCTTATAGGTCTCTCTGGCCTCCAGTCACTCACCCAGACCTTGTGTCCTCCCTGCTTTAGGGCTCACTCGGCCTTACCAGCCACCCCCCCTTCCCTCCAGCATCACGTGCCCCACTGCTGCCGCCCGTCATCCTCCATGCTACACAAACGGGGCGGGTTTTCCTGGTCTTTCCACGGCGCAGTCCTTTCTGGTTTCCTGCAGTGCCTTTTTCTGTCTGATGAATTGCTAGATACTTTTTAAGAAGCAGCTCAAATGTACCTTCTTTGTGCCTCTCTGTGGCAAGTCCTAGCCCTGGCAGACACCGAGCAACCCTGCTCACATGCCCTTCCCCCCCATTTTCCTCCCCCCGGCACCCTGCTTCTCCATCATTACGGCACTCTGTCATTGTCACCCACATGCATCCATGTCTGTCTTCCCCACTGGATGAGATGCTGGCAGAGTCCTCGTCGTCCCACCTCTGTTCCAGAGGGTCTTGGGGACTTACTGTAGGAGAGCATGCTTCCTGCCCCAGCATTCTGCTCTCCCGCCATGCTCTCCACAGGGCCCCTTGCCTTGGCGCTATTCCCCATGTTCCCATAAATGGGTCAGTCGGAGAGCGGTCCCCAGGGGTCCCTGAGATTTCCCCAGAGCACCTCACTGTCTGTCTCCCATCACTGCAGAGTCAGACATCCGGCCCAGCAAGCTCTTAACCTGGTGCCAGCAGCAGACTGAGGGCTACCAGCACGTCAACATCACCGACCTGACCACGTCCTGGAGGAGTGGCCTGGCCCTGTGTGCCATTATCCACCGCTTCCGGCCTGAGCTGATGTGAGTCTAGGGCCCGGCTGGGCCTGCCCAGCTCCTCACTGCCTGCAGGGGACCCTGGAGACGAGGAGAACCAGGACGGTTCTGCTAGAGGCAGAATCTACAGAACTTGGTTCAAAATTTCTCTTTGCATATTTTTTATTTGAGTTTTTTCTTAAGTTTGTTTTGTTTCCCCTTTGCACTGATTAATCTGCCCACAACTGCTTTGATCTGTGTTCCTAATATGTGACTCAGGCTCCGTGGTTACCCATCTCCCTCCCCTCCATTTCTATACGTGGGAAATTTGAGCATTCCCACAATGGAGTTCTACCCTTAGGCAGGAATTATGGGTAAGACCTAATTCTTGAGGTGGGAAATGTGACAGTTTATAGCCCAAATAATTAGAGGTGAGACCCAAATTGACTAGCTGAGTACCATTGGGCAAGCCACGTGCCTTCTCCGAGCTTGTTTCTTCGTTTATAAGTTGGGAAATATATCAGGTTCATTAGGGAGATTGAATTATGTGAATACCTCGTGATGTTGAAAGCACAATGCATCGATTGAAGTTGTGTTTAAATCAGTGTGTGTGGGTAACCTCACGCCCATGAGCAAAGGCATCCAAAAGGCTGAAAGGAGACCTACGAAGAGGTTATCAGTTGGTACCTGTAGGACGGGAGGTTGCCATTAGAAGGGGGTGTGACTCTCAGTTATCACTTTACAGGTTGTAAATCACTTGATTCTTTTTTGACCAGAAGCCCATGTTAGTTTTGTAAAGAAAAGAAAACAAACATAAGGGAACTACCTAAAGGCAAAGTAGCTCATGCATTTCCCAAAATGGCAGACACCATCTTCTGACAGCCGTGATGTTCTTGTGACCCAAATCTGGACAGTGTTAGCTTCTTGTGACTGAGGCTCCCGGGGAGTGGGGTGGGGGTGTGATTTGAGACCGGGGCTGGGGTCACTGCTCCTTCACTCCCCCACCTCTGCCTCCTCTCCCTGAGTTTCGCCTTGTTCTGATTCTCCAGCAACTTTGATTCTCTGAACGAAGATGATGCTGTGGAGAACAACCAGCTGGCGTTTGATGTGGCCGAGCGAGAGTTTGGCATCCCCCCAGTGACCACGGGCCAAGAGATGGCGTCAACGCAGGAGCCCGACAAGCTCAGCATGGTCATGTACCTGTCCAAGTTCTACGAGCTCTTCCGGGGCACCCCCCTGAGGCCTGTGGGTAAGCACCTGCTTTAGACCACGCTTCGCTCTGCCCTTGAGCCAGTTCTGCCCTGTGCCGCCCCTGGCTGCTCTTTACCCCGGTGTCTTCTGTTCTGGGCTGACCCATGCTTTCCCTTTGACTTTGAGGCCAAACAGGGGTGGGTCCCACACACCCAGACCTGTGTGTGTACATGGGTCTGTGTGCCGGTGATGTATGATGCTGGGGTCTGGTCTTCCCCTGGCATTGGCGGTCTCTGGTGGGATTGCACAGCTCCCTGCCCAGGCCATTCACATCTTTCATCAGGGGGAGAAAATTACTTTGGAGGGACCTTATAGGAGTGACACCCCTGAACCCCTGGGTCGCTGTGGCAGGATCCAGATCTCATCCATACTTTTCCTTCCTAACAGACACTTGGGGCAAAAACTATGGAGAAAATGCTGACTTGGGCGTGGCCACGTCATCCCTTCCTCACAACTATCTCAACCTCACGCTTCCCAGGAAGAGGACTCCACGAGTAAGTCGAGGCTTGGCTTTCCTTTAACTGCTTTTTGCGCATGGAAGGGGCTGGGGGGTTGGAGAATGTCCTGCTCTTGGTCTGTGTCTGCTGATAAATCACACAGAAGACTCACACAGTAAAACTCAGCTGAGTGTTTTGGAAGTTCCCCCGGCACTTTGATGTCTTAGAAGCCTTTGCAGGAAGTCCTTGTGGATCAGTGCAGCCTCCTAGGTGGGGAGGAGAGACAGCTTCTCACTTTGTTGAGCAGTTTACTTAGATCAGGAACACAGGGGCCATTGAGTGGCAGGGCAGTGATGCTACATTTACACATCCTGTTCTATTCTTTTTTTTATTCATTCAACGAATGTCCGTTGGACCCTACAGTATGCCAACATGAGGGCTGAACTTTTAGTTAGTTTGTGACAAGGGGAGGAAATGGACAGAAATAACTACTATGTGCTCCTTGCCTTTGAAGAGCTCAGAGCCCAATAAAGAGGTTCCCAAGCTTCCCTACCCTATGGCATACTGCCTGTCTCAGTACTTTTTTTCACAGTGCTCCTCGGTCCAAAGAAACGCCCAGGAGTTCCATTTGTTCAGTAGTTCAGTAGTTAAGTCCAACTATTTCATAAGGGCATTCTGCAAGGTCTACGGCAGACTTCACCATGTTTCCCTAGAAAATCGAAATACCCCGAGGCTCCTCTGTGAGTTGACTGGGGCCATGGGGTGCCTTGGTGCCCAGTTTGGGAATGATGGGCCTAATGAGAAATAGTTGTATCTGAGCAATGGCATCTCTGGGGAAGGGATAATACAAGTTGTCTTGCTTATTATGCTCATTGTACAGATTTTAAAAGGGGGGCCCTGGGGTGTTAGGTGGCAAGTCCTGGCCCAGGGCTCGCCCTGGCACTCAGCCTATGGGAGCCTCCCCTGGCTTGGCAGAGGGTGCAGGCCTCTGCCTGTCTCAGCCTCTCTCGGTTGCTGACAGTTGTGCCATGTCCTGCCTCCCCTCCACCCAGGGCGTGGCCAGGGCCCGGTGCCTCCCTCCTTTCTTTCAGCTGCCTGAACAGTGGTCACTTTTTCCACTGAGGCCTGTGCTTCCCGGAATGTCGCAAGGAATTGTTGGGCTAACTCCAGGGGCTGCATAGGATTCTCAGCACTCCCCCACGCCCTGTCTACAGGGAGGGGAGGGTGAGCCAAGTGAGGGCTGGGGAGGAAGGTGCACAAGTCTGCCAGGGTTTTCAGCAGAGCTCTGTCTGCTCTGTACCCCAGGGTTCCCCGTTCAGTTCAGTGAGAGGGTTGCATTGCCCAGCACATGTCCCGGGGACTCCAGGGCTCTTGTCACCACGCACCACAGTGACACCTGAACATATGTGGCCTCTGTCCTCGCTCTCCTAGGCCTGCCACGTGTGGGTTATGCCTGCATTGATGGCCACTTCAGCCATTACATGCGTCACATGTGACATATACACGTATGGGGCCTAATGTTTTCTCCATTCTGAGCCCATTCCGTGGAGGACAGCAGAGGACAGAGATTGTCACTTGTCCATGAAAAGCCCATCCCAAAGCATGTTAGTGGCCCAGGATGCAGATCCTGCTCAGCTGGCTGATTCTGACCCAGGTCTTCCTCCAGCACTGGTCCCTGGAAGAGTGGCGTGCACATGAGTCTGAGTCAGCCTCCCAGCACTCCTTTCCATGTGTCTCCTGCACCAATACTCTGCAAAGAGTGAGTGGTTGATAGGGAAGATAGTGCTTCCTGCCCTGACCAATTTTACTCAGTGGTTAGAGCTTTGGCCCGAAGACTGAAGAGGAGCAGGTTCAATTCCAGTCAAGGGCATGTACCTCCGTTGCAGGCTCGTTCCCTGGCACTGGTTGAGATGAGTGTGGAAGGCAACCAATTGATGTGTCTCCCTCACATCAATGTTTCTGTTTCTCTGTCTTTTTCTCCCCTCCCCACTCCCTTCCACTCTCTCTAAAGAATCAATGGAAAAAATATCCTCTGGTGAGGATTAATAAAAAAAAATTTTTAATGTGCTTCCTCCTTCCATCTACTCAACACACATTTCCTGAGTGCCTATTTTATGTTGAGTTCTCCCCTTGGAGCTAGGGGTAGAGCAGTGAACAAGATAAGCAGGGCCCTGACCAGGGAAGCTCACCTTCTAGAGGGGCTTCTGAAGTTCCTCTCACTCCCCTTCCCAACTCCTCTCCCAGAGCCACCCACCCAGCAGCCAAAGCTCCCGCCGAGCTTCTAGTGCTTCTCAGTTGAGAGATTTGAAGAAGGTTTGGGAAAGAGAGTCCAGAGGACCAGGTCCCAATGCTGCATGCACTCACGTGCACAAACACAACACCTGTGGTTTGCAGGCTGATCTCTCCTGTCCTCTGTGCAACCACAGCCGGAGGTTCTGAGCTGATTTACAGCATGGCAATGCACGTTGAAGCCAGGCAGACACATCTTTAGGTCTGCTGGAGTGTTTACACCTCTCAGGAAGTCCCTTGGCTTATCTGCAAGATGATTTTAATAACGAGCAGTGCATTGCTGTGAAGACACCGTCAACAAATGCACGCTGCGGGCCTGACACATTCTTTGGCACGCGGAAGGGGCTCCGTAAGTGACGGGCCATGCCCTTTGTAAGTGCTTCTTAAAAAAGATGCTCGTCTTCTGAAAAGATGAAACTAGTTGGATCGAACTGTTGGTTCGGTACTGAAACCATGGGCGATGTAGCACTTAGAGCCTCGGGAACAGTTTCCTTTGTATCCCATTTGTCCCTCGACTCACCTTCTAAGGAAGGTGGGGAATATGCTCTCATCCCAGTGAGATGGGGAAACTTGGAGGTAGGGAGGTTAAATTGCAATGTCATGTAGGTGGTGAATGTCAAGGTCAGAACTGAATTCTAATTGCTGCTAACTAGCACTAACCTTAGTGATGGTGTCTAACACTAACACAGCACTTCACGTTGTAAGAAGTATTTTACATAAATGATTTTATTAATTCTTACACCAGTTGTGACAGTGTACGATCCTACAGTGAGGAAACTGAAGTCAGAGAGGTTAGGTGATTTCCCTAAGGTCACACAGCCGGGAAATATTTCGTGTCAGAACTGGAACCCATGGTTCCTTTCTACGCTGCCATTGAAGAAGAACAGACACTCTTGGCAGTGTCACTGGCCATCTTTCTAAACCACATGGCAACCACCCTTCTCAGGCAGGTCATTTGCCTGCAATGGCCAGTCTCTCCTCCTGTGACCCAGATCTTAATTTCTCCACAATTTGGTTATACTAGCTAACTAAATACAAAGCTTGTTTACTTTGGGCTAAATTCACATTAAGTCAGGCAATATAGGAACATGGTGATTTTGTGCTGATCAAATAAATTATCAGATTGGGAGATATATGTCTAATTTTTTTTTTTTTAGTGGTGATACCAATTAGTTTAATAAATGATTTTTAGTGTGCAGAATCTTACAAGTTACTAGGAAATCATGATTTTAAAAAAAGTTCAGGTGAAAGGGATGGAAAATATTAATAGGAAAAGAAAGTGAATTACTGGTTTATTCTCATGTTCTGTCTGACTGGCACAATAAGTATTTTCTTTCTCCTTGCAACCCAACTCCTTGCAGAATAAAATAGAGCCCAAGGAGATGGGAGTGCTGGGGCAACTTTAGTTCCCAAATAGAGATATACAGATAAGAAAAAAATCCATAGACATCCAGGTTTGCGTTTTCTCCACCATTTTGGTTTAGCCTAGCTCTTCATTGCTCACCTCTCCTCACAGACCACGTTAGTGTCCCGTGGGTCAGGCTGAAGCAGAGGAGCTATGCCTGCCCACACACTTTCCCTGAAGGAACTGGGGTCTTCTTAGGTCCTGTTACTGCCCACACTTCCCTCAGACGTGCTTTCTGTGGGCCCGCAGCTAACTCTGGGTTTGGACCTAAACAGGCTCTGGTACAGTCACACCCACGGCTGTTGAATGCAAAAGAGAGAATAACATGTGTTGTTCTTTGAGGGAAAAGCCAAGTCCTCATTTAAGGTGGAAAAAAAAATAAACAAACAAAACAAAACAAAAAACAATAGAAAAGCCAAAGATGGTTACCGCGTGTTCCTGCTGGTGGGTAGGACATCTTGTGCTTCCACGGGCTGCAGTCCCAGGCCGGCGAGGCATTCACGGGCTGCGGAGCTGGGGCCAGAGAGCCTGTGTCTCTAAGACCCAGCGCTGTTGCAAATAGGTCATTTGTTTCTCTTGGTGTTTGCCCAAGCATTGGGCCTGAAATAATTTCCATTCACAGAATAATGATTTATTGGGAGCTGGGGAGAATGTGGGAGGGATGGCAGGGCCCTTTGATCTGTTGGAGGTTTTGTTTGTTTTTTTTGTTTGTTTGTTTGTTTGTTTGTTTGATGCCTGGGTCAACTTTTTAAACAAATATTAATGACTAAGCTCTGGTTGATCTCATCTTTGAAAATATTGAAGATCCTGGTAAATATGGGGAGGGGGGAGTGGTGAGGGGGGTGTAAGAGCACGGGAAGCAGGTGCTTTCTGTTGGAAGCCAGTGAGCACACAGCAGACCGTGCTGGGGGCTGCAGTGGTGGTATTATTGCTGTTGCTATTGTGTGGTATGTTAGCATTTATTGTAATAACAACCAAAACTTTTAGTGTTGTTCTGGAACAACCAGGGGATAAAAGAATCCTCTTGTGATGGGGCAAGTTTAGGATGTGTAAGGCTGACGGGGCGGCACCCCTGGGTTGGAGGGGAGTGAGTGGCCAGCCGCCCTAGCTGCTGCCTCCGAAGTGGAACAAAGGCCGGGATTTGATTTGGGCCTGCTGTGGCGGGCCCTCTGAGGGCCAGGAGGCTCCCTGTGGGTGGGAGGCATAGTCATGGGGTGATTCCGTGGTCCTCAAGGGGCTGGCCATTTGGAGAAGGCCCCAGCTAGAGACTGTGGTAGAAAGGTTTAACTTCATTGTCAAGAATGGACTCACCCTGCCGTGTGCAGAAGTACTAAGTCAGCCCTCACACCTAGCCCAGCCCATAGCATCAGCACAGCCTGTACGGATCCACTCGTTCCTTAGAGACTCAAGCCCGACAGCAGGTGCCCGTGTGGTCCTCACAGAGGTGATGTGATGGGCTCGGGAGAGCGTATTTCTCTGGTGTAAACGTCCAGAGTCGGGAGGCAGAAAGTAGGCTGTAAAAGGCTGTTGGTAGGGCAACCACGTAATGGATTGTCTAAACCAGGATGCTTTGGAGGGTGAAAGGAGGCACTGTAACGATGCCAGGGACAAAGAGCGATGAATCACACGGTCCTGGGCACCCTGGCTGTACACTCGCCATAGGGTTCAGACACAGTCTGGTGCTCCTGTGAAGTTAAGCTACCTCGCACTGGTAGCTGGGGTGGTGGCCGAGTGGACGCCACTTTCATCGGCAGCTGCTCTGAGTCCCACGAATCCTGCCCGAGAGGTGAGCCAGCACCTTGTCAGAGGTTGTCTCATAGGCAGCACCTGAAGGGCTTCAGCAGCCCTGGAGGCCACGGTCTGGGACCGAGGTCACGTTCACAGCAAGGAGGGTCCTTGCCCTGTCACAGGGAGTCTGTGCTGTGCGATGTTTCAGCTGGGTTTGGGGATGTGATTCCCCAGGTAGAATGAGACCTCATCCCGTCCCCTGTGCCTGAACGGAGCTCTGTGTAGCCTTAGTCCCAGTGCAGGGGAGGGTGTGCCCGTCTGTCTCCTGGGCAGGCAGGGCTGCGGGCCCAGTGCTGGCCCAGGGCTGTTGATGGATCCTTGGTTCGTGATGATTCTGAGCTCACGGTGCTGTCTTGGCCTTTGCAGGTGGACAACCAAACGGAGGAGAATAACGACATGAACAAACGGAGGCGGAGAGGCTTCAACAGCCTGCACGAGGTTCGTGTGCACAGCGTCGGTTTCAACAGAGGCCCGTGGCCTGGCAGCCCGTGGCCACAGGCTCGGCCGCCTTGGCCCTCCTTGCTCTCCTCTCTCTGGAGCTGCTCAGCCCCAAGCTTGACTAGGTGGAAAGACAGTCGGTTCTGGTCCTCGCTCCACTACTTACCAGCGATGTGACCTTGAGAAACAGAGCCTGCCAGGGTGGGGCTCACGTCTGTAAACTACAAATGATACATTGGAAACGCATGAAACCTGGCAGGGTTTTCAAAGATCATATAAGATGCTATGACCTATGGCACCTATGCTGATAAATATGTAATCACTATCAATAGTGAGCAGTGAGGAGGCACCAGCTGTCCCGCTTTTCTCCTAATCCTTGTTTCTACCTTTCCTGTTCTCTGCAGTGTCTTTAAGGCCAATGTCCCAGTGCCCGCAAGTGCCACCTTCTGGTGACGGGAGAAAATTACTTTGTCAAAACCAGGCATGAATCTCTCTCCTGCTACTGAAAAATTGATCAGCAGAAAAAGAGGGTATCAGTTCCGCTTCCCCAGGCAGCTCTTTAAAGAGACCTGAGAGATGCCTTCATGTGAATAGGCTGTTCTAGTCCCACCAAAGCAAGCCCAGGTGTTGTCAGTGAACTGCGGGAGGCTGGCTCTAGCTAGCCTGATGCCTGATGCCACGATTATGACACAGAGGCACGTGGGGTCGTTTGTATAGTACAGTGATCGGCAAACTCATTAGTCAACAGAGCCAAATATCAACAGTACAACAATTGAAATTTCTTCTGAGAGCCAAATTTTTTATTTTTTTTCTTTTATTTTTTTTTCTTTTTAATTTCTTTATTGTTGAAAATACTATAGATGTCCCTTCTGTTTGTTTGTTTGTTTTTTTAATAAGTTTTTATTGTTCATATTATTACAAATGTTCCTTCCCCCCCCCCACCATTGTGAGAACCAAATTTTTTAAACTTAAACTATATAAGTAGGTACATTGTTATTAACTTAATTAGGGTACATGGTATTTTGTGGAAGAGCCATACTCAAGGGACCAAAGAGCCGCATGTGGCTTGTGAGCCGCTGTTTGCCGACCACCGTTATAGTATAGTATACCTGAGTTATAGGTCTTAGAAAAGACTCCCATCTTAAATGTATATTTTTATGACAGTGTCTTCATGTCTGTGACTTGCTTCATGTGGAAGCCTTGACCGGGATCAGCACGCTGGTTCTCACAGCTGAACTTTGTAACGAATAGAGCCACCAGGCCCGCCATGGGAAAGAGGGAGCTGCCTATTGCTCAGCCCATTTTCTGGGATGCTCCAAGGGAAGCGCTGATAAAGCCTGCAGTTCCATTCGTGTCTTAAAATGTGCTCACACTCATATTACCCACTGAGTCCAAATCACCCTGTCTGAACCACTAGAACTTCTTTGGGGGAATCCCTTTAAGAATTACTGCTGTGAGCCAGAAGCCAGCGAACCGGGAGATGATTGAGAGGAGGAAGCGGAGGCTGAGTGACAGGCAGAAGAGATGTCCTTTTCTCCGGTTAAGGGGTTGGCTCTCACCTGTGTGCCTGGGATTTGCTCTGGCCTCCCCCTTAGAAGCGTCCCTTACATGCACTTTGTCTCAGGGAGGTGCCTGCTCCTGCCTCTCACTGGGCCTTATGTGAGGGGCTGTTTGTGCTCTTTCTGTTGACAGCAGCTCAGGAGGGGAGTGTGGAAAGAAATCTGTCGCACCTGTCTCTTCTGAGATGGCTCTGGGCTGTTTTCCAGGCCAGCTTTCTTTGCTTCCAAGTCAAATTGAACCAAACCATAATTCTTTCTCAATTCTCACTACTCTAAGTGTGGGCCTAGACCCGGCAGCATCAGCATCACCTGGTTAAAAATTCGGAGTCTCAGGGCCCACCCTGGACCCACAGAGCCCAAATCTGCTTTTGAAGGAGCCCCTGGTGATTCATGTCTGGGAAGTGCTGTCTGCACGACCCACCATCCCGGCGACTTTGGCCTTGGACGAACAGTGACCTCCCGTTAACCCGCCCTCCTTGCCCTCCAGGCTGGGTTGCTGTGCAGTCACACTTCCCACTTTGAAGTGGGGAGTGACTCCGGTTGCTGTTTGTCCAGCACTTCAGGGTGGCTGCACAGACAAGGTTTCCCACGGGGCTGCAGCTCTTAGGGAATCTGTTAAAAAAAACAACCGACTGCAGCTTGCTGCTTCCCCGGAATGTCTTTATTGTCCTGAGAATGTCTGTCCCAGAGATTTGTTGTCTTCTGGGAAAGCAGACTGCCCACTGGACACAACAGGGCCATTTTCACCCAGAGGCCTGTGGGAGCAGATCGTATGGAAAGGGGAGATGAACATTCCGTGAAGACTGGTACTTTTCCAGGCTTTATTTGTAGCAGATGAGCTAAAGAAACCTTACATGGAACTCCATATATATATATATATATATATATATATATATATATATATATATATATAATGTGTGTGTGTGTATAAATAATTGATTTCAGAGAGGGAGGGAGAAACATTAATAATGAGAGAGGATCTCTGATCAGCTGCCTCCTGCAAGCCCCCCCACTGAGGATCAAGCCTGAAACCTGGGCATGTGCCTTGACCAGGTATTGAACCATGACCTCCTGTTGTGCTAGAACTCCATTTTAGAAAATAGCATCATCAAAAGATCACAGCCAACGCCTCACCCGTCCTTAGTCACGTGGATATCATGTACCTGGTACAAAGCACCGAGAGGAGCCCTTCACCCCCGTGGCATCCTTCTCCAAAATGCATAACCCGGTCTGACCATGAGAAAAGATCAGAGCACCCCTGATTAAGGGACTTTGTACACGAGAGCTGACCCATCCCCTTCGAAACTGTCAAAGCCCTAGAAGACAAAGACAGATGGAGAAACTGTACAGATGGGAGAGAACTAAGGAGAAATCATGACTTAATTCAGTGTAGGATCCTGGATTGTATCCTGGAACCAAACAAGGAAGCGTGTGGGAAAACTGGCATAGTCCAAATCGAGTCTGTAGTTCGTGGTATCACGCCGGGGTGGATTTCTTAGTTATGGTAACAGTATCGGGATTGCTCCCGATATTACCATTATGAGCAGCTGGGAGGAGGCTATGCAGGAACTGTCTGTGCTGTCTTTGCAGTTTCTCCATAAATCCAAAATTATTTCACAATTAAACGTTGTTTTTAAATGGTAGCCCCAAGAGAGCGTGGCAGATTGGAGTTGGGATTGAAATGCCAAGGAGGAAGGAGGAAGATGTCCAAAGCCTGTGCCTCAAGGACATCCCTTTTGCTCCCTTCACACACACATACACACACACACACACACACACACACACACACACACACCCCTGCTATTCATCTCTTGGGAGCCACAGGATGTATTTTGAAAATGATTTTGCTCACCGCTTCATTATTATATTTGATTTTTTTGGTGAGTGTTGCAACCATGTGAAATGTGTTACGCTCCCATTCTACAGACGCAGAAACTTTAGGGAAGTTCATTGCCAGGGCCACTGGGCTGGGAAGAGAAAGAGTCAGGATGCAAACCCTAACTCTCAGGCTCCCAAGCCTGGCTATGCCCGTCCTTGGGCATTGCCTGCGGCTTGTGCCTCACTTCCTGAGACCATGGAGGTCTCCTTCTTCAGGAAAGGAGTCCCCTGTCCTCAGCCCCCAGGCCCCCTCCCTGACATCTGGGTTCTGGGACACAACCACTAATGCACTGATTTGGACTTTGCAGCGGTCAGCCTTTTCCAGCCGGAGTTTGGGCTCCAGTCAAGAGGGCGGTGTCAGTAAAGAAGGTGGAAATCAGAACAAAGTCAAGTCCATGGCAAGTCAGCTGCTGGCCAAGTTCGAGGAGAGCTCTCGGAACCCTTCACTCCTGAAGCAGGTGAGTCCCATCACATGCTCACATGCAGCCTTCTTGGTGACCAGAACTGAGAAGCCAGCAGAAATGTTCCGGCTAGTGATGTATTTCAGGTATGCCAGCCACACCTTGCTCAAGCAAGCCTTCTTCCAGACCCGGGGTCAGCAGAATTTTCTAAAAGGGGCCAGGTAGCCAACACTTTAGACTTCAGGAGCCATCTGATCTCTCTTCAGCTACTCAACTCTGCCATTGTCACAGGAAAGCAGCCATAGACAATTCCTAAACCAATGTGTTCCAATTAAACTTTATTTACAAAACAGGCTGCAGGCCCAATTTGGCTGGGGGACTGCAGTTTGCCACGCCTGTTCTGCATTAGAGAAGAACCCTTTCCCTACTTTGGCTTTACTTTGCAACCATGACTTGGTTTGCTGCTATCTATGAGGTGTGCAGCGGGAGGAAGCTTTAGAGTGTTGACTGCCTGGGAGAGCACCAAATCCTTGTTGAGAAGACCCACCCAACAAGGGGAAACTGGGTCAGGGGTCTTAGCTTACTGTGGGCCTGCAGCAATGGGGACCAACTTCCCCAGTGTTGTGGTGCCTCTCTCTCTCTTCCCTCGGGTCAGGTTGGCAGGGCTGAGTGTCTGACCAGGGTGAAGGTGAGGCTGACAGCAGGCAAAGCTGAGGTCAGGCATCAGGCTGAGCTGACCTCTCCTGGACTCTGGCTTGGGGTCTGCGTTGCATGGCTCAGTTGGCTCCCCTGAAGGCCTCTGGGATGCCACTGCCACATTACCAAAGCCTGGGGCAAGGGGACTGATCTTTCTTTGGACAATACCTGTCCCGTGACAGATGAGGCTCCTCTCAGGAGGAGGGCAGACTCTAGGTTAATTCGGTTTTTAGGTGATCATAGAAGTCCCCTTGGTCTTGAGGTTGACCGTGCTCCTCCAGACAAACGGACCTTTCCAGGAAGCCAGGCTTTCATATAAGGGGGTCATTTTCTGAGACTTCCTACTCTGACGTTTTGTCTCACTTGCCCCTCTGGAGGCTGGTCCGTTGCAGCCCTGAGTGTTGCTAGAGCTTCTCCCATCAGCTCCTGTCCCCTGGTAGGCCAGAAGCTCTTCCATTTCCAGCAGAAGGGGACCGGCCACCCTGGCCAGGCATGGGCTCTGGCAGGGCCTGTCCAGTGTCCAGGTCTGAGCCAACAGCAAGGCCTCCCTGACTACACACTTTGTCCCCGAGGAGGGGACTCCGGGCCTTGCTGTCCTCCTGGACAGAGAGCCAGGGCTCAGGTTTCCTGGCAGGAGCCCGGCCAGAGCTCAGCACATGGCACACTTGCTCTCTCTGTACCTGAAAACTCTCGCTCCCCGCCTCCCTTCCTCTCCTCCTCCCTCTCAGTCTGACTCAGCCTTTTCCTTCGTGTTTCCTGCGGCTGCTATTTTGGACTTCCCGTCCTCCTCCCAGGAACGCCATGTCTCGGGGACAGGTAAGCCTGTCGTTCGCTCGTCCTCTGACCCTCCTGTTCACTCTCGCTGTCTCCAGCCAGAAGATCTCACCGCCAGTCCGCCGCCTCCTCTGAAAAGGCAGGTAGGGCTCCTCCCAGTGGACGGGGTCTTGGTGGAGCCAGAGGGGACTCTGATGCAGAGGGGTGGGCTCAGTCGGCCTCTGCACATCCGAGTAGGGCTGATCATAGGTTCTCTGGGGAGGCAGACACAGCATGCTGTCCTTCCATACATGCCATCGGTCCTGGGTATCTGCTGACCAACCCTGTGCTTCTCTCTGGTGGTCTGTTCGCTTGGGGACACAGACCGCACCACACAGTCTGCGGCCTATTTTGTCGGATGCCCCCGGAACACAGCTTTAGCTGCAGACCACTTACCTAGGCTGATGTGTAAAGGGATGAGGAAGTAGCAGTGATGGCGGAATGGGTGTAGATGGCCGTTTGGCTGCCCGCCTTGAAGGGGGAAGGCTGGGGTGGGGCGCAGTCCCCCTGGCGCCCAAGTAGACGAGCACCTCGCAGGTGCAGCGGCAGCCATGCGCTGTGGCTTTCCCTAGCCGGCATCTCTGGGTGGGGAATGTGCACAGACTCACTGTTTTGACCACAGCATACAGAGACGGCTGGTCAGCATGGGACATGTGTGTTGCTTCTGGGCAGTGGAGGTTGAATGAGGTCAGTGTGGGCATGAAGCAGAGATGTTGTCTTAGTGTATAATAATTACCCAACGGACATTTTTTTTTCTTCAATTAAAAAAAAAATAGAGTACTTAAAAAATACCAATCTCTGGTGCCCATCCCAAGACCAATTCAACAAGAACCTCCGGAAGTCAGGCCTGGTCTTGGGTATTTTGTTAAAGGGCCCTGGTGGCTGCAGTGTGTGTCTAGGGTTGAGAATATGGGTTGTACTGGTTTTGATTCGGTGGGTCTGGAAGGAGGCCCAACAGTCACGTTAAGGAGGATGTTAGATTTATATAATGTTATTAGCCAGAATAAATTAAAAAGGAAATGTAAGAGAAAGAAAGAAAGAAAGAAAGAAAGAAAGAAAGAAAGAAAGAAAGAAAGAAAGAAAGAAAAGGAGGTATCAGGTGATTCTGGTGCAGATGGTAGACCATCAATCAGCACCTGAGGTTAGTTTGGAGTCTTACTCAAGGTGACACCTAGTGTGCCCTGGGCCCCTGGTCCTCCTGGGATCCTCATGTTGGGGATCTTCATGTTGGGGTGCAATGCAAGGGCCCTAGTAGGGAAGGAAGCTTGATTTGTCTTCTCTCCAGTTCCCCTCCGTGGTTGTGACGGGGCATGTGCTCCGAGAGATAAATCAAGTGCCTGCTGGCGGAGAGTGCCCGAGCCGGCCCCGCAGAGCCCGAGCCCAGTCTGACCTGCAGCTGGGGGGGCGCGAAGAAATCCCTGCCTGCCAGGGGGCGCTGGCCCTGTCGGGGGTGCTGCGGCGGCTGCAGCTAGTGGAGGAGAAGATTCTCCAGGTGAAAGCCTCACCCTGCGCCCTGCCTCTGCCCGGGTCAGAGGGGGGTGCCTTCCATTCCCCTTCCTCCTCCGCCTGCCCAGGGTGGGTTCCTTCTCTTACTGTTCGTGCCCTGTCCCCCATCCTATGTGTGGGGAATGAGACAAGCCTGCCTAACTGCCCCACACACCCCACTATCCCTGTCTCTGTCACTCTCTCTTTTTCTTTCTCCTTTCTCACTTTGGCTGCAGAAGAGGGCTCAGAACTTGGCCAACAGGGAATTTCACAAAAAGAACATTAAGGAGAAGGCAGCTCACCTGGCCTCCATGTTTGGACATGGGGATTTCCCGCAGGTAAATGGGGTCTCCCAGCCCCAGGAGTCCGGACATCAGACAGCCCATGAGGCGGCCGTGACTCAGTCTCTGGAGCTCCCGTTTCCTCCTTCCCAGTGCTTTTATAGCATGAGGCACGGTCCATTTGTCCAGCCACTGAAGAATTCAAGGCGCTGTCTAAAAAAGATGCAAATAAGAATGCTTAAAATAAGTAGATAAGTTGGGACAAATGGAAAACCAAGGAGAGAAGTGAAGAGCTCAGGTCAAAGGTAAACGTTACTGAACAGGAACACGGGCTGTTAGATCCTAGACGGCTTCTGAATAGGCTCTGAGCTTTCTAAGAGCCAGCACAAAGGACAAACTGGTCAGTTGCAAGAATTACATGACAGCACCTCTAAGGTGCAAGCAGCCCAGTTGTTCATGATGTTTGGGGGCCTGACGGAGACTCTCCCCGTGGCCTTGATCAGGAAAACACGGAGGAAGCGGTCAGCCCCATGCTATAACCTGCACTCCGCTTTCCCAAAAGGCAACACAGGGCCAAGAATAATGGCTTTGCCTTAAAACAGTGGTCGGCAAACTCACTAGTCAGCAGTACAACAATTGAAATTTATTTTGAGAGCCAAATTTTTAGAACTTAAACTTCCTCTAACGCCACTTCTTCAAAATAGACTCTCCCAGGCCGTGGTATTTTATGGAAGAGCCAAACTCAAGGGGCCAAAGAGCCGAATGTGGCTCAAGAGCCGCAGTTTGCCGACCACAGCCTTAGAATACAAAGTCTGCCCCCCCCCCCCCCCCCATGAGCCAGGCGCTTATTTAGAAACTTGCAGAAAAGAAGAGTGTGTGCAGGCAAGGGGACAAAAGAATTGATAGGAGGTCCCACAGCACCTGTATGCATGAGACGCTCTCTTGCAACAAACCTGGTCTCTAGAACATTCCTCCCGGGGTCTCTCACTCGGCCTCCTCCAGAGTCACTGACATGGGAAGGAGGCTTTGCATTTATTTAGCTCATTTTTAGGTGGCACAGGTGCCTGCAGCTGCAGAGGCCATCTGCCCCGAAGTAGCCCAGGCTTCTCCTTCGCTAAGCTTGCACCTACCACTTTCTACCAGGCCCCAGAGTGAGGGCCTCGGGACGTGGCTGGTGTCTGTGGCACACACAGCTAGGAACAGGGTGGACCTGCTCTAGCTGTTACAGTGTGACAAGGGAGTTGGAGCAGAAAATGGAGCCAGCAGCCAGACAGCCCCACTGAGCTCCAGTGGCAGAGGCCTCTGCTTGGTCCGGAGAGGCGGGCCTGGATGCGCCTTCCCCTCCTGGCATGCGTAGGCAGGGGCTGCCCCCCGGCGAGCATGCTGTGCCTGGTCCGGGGATAACCACTCTCCTCTGTTTCTGTTCTGTGCAGAATAAACTCCTCTCTAAAGACCTGTCTCATACTCAGCCTCCGTCTTCTCCCTCCTGCCTTCCATCTCCTGACCCAGCAGCTGCTGCTTCCTCTCCGTCGGCTGTTGACTCTGTTTCTCCTGCCAGAAAGGTAGTTGTCCCGAACCATCAGCTCCCCCCAATCCCTGCATGTTCCGAGACGCCCTGCTCTGCTCGGCCCGCACAGCCAGCTGAGCTTCGCCTGGCTCAGATGGAAATCTGTAAGATACTTCCCAACGGGCCCCGGTTTGGTTCTGGTTTTGGGTTGGATCCGGCAACATCGCAGAATCAGGCAGCACTCAAAAACTCATCTAACGCCGCTCATTTGTCCAGCAAGCTTTAGTTAGATACACTGTATGCCAGCCACTGTGCCAGGTGCTGAGGAGAGAAATAGGAGGTTTCTCTTACTACAGTCTAGATGGCACACAGCACATCAGCCTAGACATAAGGAACTTTTTACCATATGAAATTGCCACTATTTGGCTCTTTCTGACCTAACAAAATGGCAGTTTCATGTGGCAAACCTAATATAACACTACACATGAATTCTAGGAGAGGCATAAAGGGCAAGGTCGTAGGAACTCAGAGGGGAAAGGCCTGGAGGGATTCACAGGAGGGAGAGTGGGCGCTGAGTGTTGGAGGTTATAAGGAGGATATGCTGGGAAAGGTGGAGGGGGAGGGTATTTTAGAAAGGGCCTGGCATGTGCAAAGGCAGGCAGACAGGACTGCATGGGTGGAGGGTCAGAATTCTGGTGAGACTTGACCTTGGGGATGAAAGTATTCATAGGGGTGCAGAGAGTGAGGATGAAAGCGAGCCCACTCTTCTCATGGTAAGGAATGTCTTTGGTTCCTCTTCCCACGAGCCACTGAAGGCTCTTCTCCGTGTTCTAGAAGAGTGACGTGGAGAGCCGTGCGGAGGTTGGCTTGGAGGGAAGGAGGAGGAAGGAGGTGGGGAGCTGCCTCTGTTTAAACTGATCATGAAATGCACCGTGAGCAACTGTTACATGTGGGCTCTGGGCACTTTGCATGTTTCCCCTTGTCCTCCTGATACCAATATGCTGAGAACACCCCCAGGCTGGGAGGGAGAGGGGCAGCCTCCGGAGAAGCGTGGCCGTGGGATGGATGAGCCTGGAAACGGACGTGAGGTCACGTCTTTAGCCGTAGCACATGGCAGTGGCTTTGGAGTCTCTTCCGCATAGACTGTGCTCCTCTGCACACATCCAGTCTGTCTAGTGGCCGCCTGTGCTGAGCTCGGCCGCGGGGCTGAATACCCCTCATTAGAGTGACTACTCATTTGCCTCTGAGCTGTTAGCTGATGCACAGATCAGCCCCCTGCTGCCGTGTTAGTGGGAAATTAGAAATTGCCTCCTCATGTGTAGCTGGAGGATAGGCCCCCTTTCACCCCACCACTGTGGGAAGAAGGATGCAGATACAGTCTCTAAGAAAGGAGCAAGCAAGGAATCTTATCAAAACCCCCCACCACACCCCCGCTTCCTCCAAGGTCACCATCGTGGTGTAACAAATCCCTGGAATGGAGAAACACGTTTTCTGTCTTCAAGTCCACTGGAAATAGCTAAGGCTGCCTAGCCGGTGTGGCTCAGTGGTTGAGCATCATCCTATGAACCAAGAAATCACAATTCAATTCCCAGTCAGAACCCATGCTGGGGTTGTGGGCTTGATCCCCAGTGTGGGGTGTGTAGGAGGCAGACGATCAATGATTCTTATAATTTACTAGAGGCCCAATGCATGACATTGGTGCACTGGAGGGGGGTGTGGGCCCCTCAGCCCAGTCTGTGTCCTCTTGTAGTCCAGGACCCCTCGGGGGATATCCGACTGCCAGCTTAGGCCCGCTCCCCAGCCACGAGCCTGGCTTGTGGCTGAGCGGCGCTACCCCTGTGGGAGCACACTGGCTATCAAGGGACTGCTCCTGAGTTGAGCATCTGCCCCATGGTAGTCAGTGCACCTCATAGTGACTGGTCATTCTGCTGTTTGGACAATTTGCATATTGAGGTTTTATTTATATAGAATATTTCTATCTCTCGCTCTCCCTTCTCCCCTGAAATCAATAAAAATATATTTACAAAAAGAAGGAGAAGAAAATAGCCAAGGCTGAGATGCCCACATCTTGTCCCAGGCCAGCCTTTGATCAGTCTCCTCACCTGTTTGGCCTCCATTCTCTCATGTACAAGGGCATGATTCCTGGCTTGTGTGATGGTGAGCTGTATGGGTGGAAACTGGCATTTCTGTCATCAGCCTCACTAAAAACACTCCTCACGGAAGGGCAAAAAGGCTACTCTGAAGTGAGGAGTGCTTCCTGCTGTGGAAAAAGGTGAGGGCACTTGAGCATAGACAGACAGTGGCTCATGCTCGGGGCTAAGCCATCAGCCCACGCCTTGCTAGTTTCTGGCCAGCCCCTCTCTGGCTGGTCCTGGTCAAGGCCCTCTCTTGCCTCTGCTTTTCTTTTGACCTCAGGATGGCCTGGCTTGCTCACTGCCCTGTCGGGTCTGAGGACAGAGCCACCACACTTCCCCACTCTCCCTGACGTGGTTTCTGTAGGTATTAATTCCCTGGGTGATGGCAAAAGGCAGCTGCCTGGGTGCATGTGGGGCTTCTGGGTGTGACAGACGCTTCTTGTCAGCGGGATTGTCTCCTGTCACAGCATCACAGGAGGCCCTGGCCACGGCTTCCCCAATGGCTCTTCAAATAGCATCACACCGAGGGCACTCAGTGAGTCAATGAGGAAGCGTTCACTCATTAGATAAATATTTGTTGAGTGACAGCTTGATGTCAGCATCTCAGGTTCTTGAGATGCGCATCAGTGAGCAGGAGTTATGTCCCTGCCCTGATGGGACTTGCCTCCTAATAGGAGGGATAACCAACAGCTATATGATACAGAAGTAAGTTATGCCATATGTCAGAAGATAAGATGATACTTCCTATGGAAAATTAGCAGATAGCAGGGGCTTGGCATGCAAGGGGAGGGTAGCAATTTTAATGGGGTAACAGGAGGTCCTTCCTGGGAAAGTGAGAACCGAGAAGAAGCCACAGAACAGAAAACGGGGAGGAGACGAGTGCCCAGGGGTCCCAGTGTGAATGGAGGGAGGGCCGCAGATGGGGTGGGCTTTGGGATGGCCAACCCCAGGCCCCTGGCTACCGCCTCTAGAGCTTTTCTTCTTTGTTCCTTGTTTCTCTCCAATTTTTCTTTTTTCTTATCCCATCTCCTAAGCCAACCTTAGCCATCAAATGATGGTGTAGCTGGGCTGTCTTAATAGCATCCACCTTGTGTGCCTTTCACAGAAGTGTGGCTGGGAATGATGGGGGGGCTCTCGGAAAGGGCCAGGGCAAGTCACTTGCCCTCTCTGTGCTTTAGTTTCTCCATTTGCGAAAAGCACTCAGGTTGTACCTGATGCTCACGGAGCTTCCAGGGCTCGCTGTGAAGCCATTGTAAGCACTAAGGAGAGAATGTTGCCAGTTGTATGGTCACCCCGCCCCCCCAACTTCCCTCCCTCTCTTACCACACCCCACCATTGACTCTGCAGTGGGCTGTGCACATGCAGAATCCATCAGAGTGAGGTCTCCCCATAGACGAGATGCCTACCCCTTACAGTAGGTGACAATGTCATTCAGCTGGTGGGCCTCAGGGAGTCTCCCTCCTGAGAGCCTCCTGCTTCTTCCAACAGATTGCGGGCTTCTCTCGTGGCCCAGTGACCCGAGTCTCCCTCTGTACGGGGCAGCTGGGTTAAGGGAAGTGCACTTGGGAACTGATGCTAGTCTGTGGCCACTCAGGGCTGCCTGTCCCTGTTCCCATCCCAGTTCCCCCACACTGCAACTTTGCGGATCCAGGATAATCATCTCCTCATGGGAGCAGACGTAGCTGGACTGGCCATCAGGAGCACAAGTTACTCACGGGGACAGAAACCTGGGCCACCGACTGCCTTCAGACTACACAAACCCACCCTCTCAGGCGGATGTTCTGTCTTAAATTTCAGAGTGATACTGCTGGTTTTTGTTTGTTTGTTTAGTTTTGACCTGAACAGTTTCAGAGAATCTTGAGGCCTTCCCATTTAGGGCCCAGATTCTACCCCAGAGTCTTGTCTTTCTAGACCTTAGACCAGTGGTCGGCAAACTACGCGATCCACCTGCGGCTCTTTGGCCCCTTGAGTGTGGCTCTTCCACAAAATATCATGTGCCGACGCACACGTACTGTGTGATTGAAACTTTGTGGCCCGTGCACAGAAGCTCGTTTTCGACTCTCAAAAGAAATTTCGATCGTTGTACTGTTGATATTTGTCTCTGTTGACTAATGAGTTTGCCGACCACTGCCTTAGACTATGGAATCAAATCCAGTCTTATGTCCTCAGCACCACCAGACTCATCCATCCCATCAAACCAGCCCACCTGCAGCGTGTCAGCCCCCCTCACCTGTTAGTTGACTTCTTCATTTAAGAAGGGTGGCCACTGCCCCTCTGGCTTCTGCCCGGCTGCTAGCCATGTGCCCTCTGCTGAGCTATTGTTAAGAACAATGTAGAGGCTGAGTGTTTGCACAGCTGATCAAGAGGGACGGCCTCATGGGGCTGGGGACTGTGGTTAGTCCTCCCGGGTCTGAGAGCAGTGTGCATTGCAAAGGGAGCTTTCTCTCCCCTCCTGGGTGTTTGCTTTAAAACTGGATTTGCAGGGTTTACTCTAGAGCTTTGCATGTTTGCAGGAAGCTGGGCAGTCGCAGGCCGCAATCTGCTTTGGTCTCATCTGACACAGGATAGATCTCAAGGCTGCCTCCAACCTCACTGTCCTCCTCTCTGTCCCAGAGATAAACTAGGCAGCTCATTGGATGTGTCCTACGTGCAACCCAGCCGGGGTGGTTTCCCTGTGCAGAGTGCTGGTGGCAGGGAGGCAGGCTGCTGTAGGGAGAAGGCTATGGGCTTGGCGTCAGAGAACCGATTACTGCGTGACCTGGGGCGAGTCCGTGGGCCGCTCAGCCCTTCCTGTAGAGCGGAGATGACAGCGGCTACTCCTCGGGGTGATTGGAATAAGGCAGTGACCTCACGTGGTAAAAAAGCCTAAAGCAAGCAGTGAATGTGCTGGCTGTTTTCCCAGTGGAGGAGAATTCTAGAAGAAAGCTCGTTCACCTAAAATGCAAGTTGAGTCCTCTCTTTCTGAAGACAAAGAACTCACCTGCACGTTTCCATTTCCATCCTGGCCACTTGGGAGCAGTGCAGCCGCAGGGAGTTAGGGACTCCCAGAGCCACAGCTGCCCATGGCGGTAAGACCCACCCACAGGCCATGAGGGTTAGATGCATATGCTGAAGAGCACAGTGCCGGGCACCAGAGTCAAAGGCACAGATATGGGCTCCCACTCAGGGGGGTGCTGTCATAGCCCCAAAGGCCTGCCTGTGTCTCAGCTCTGAGCATGTAATATCCAGACCCCTTCAGGAAAGGGGGTCTCACCATGCCCTCCCTTCCCCTGGCATGTGGCTGAGGACTCGGCCCACTAGCCTGTTCCCTGCTGCTTCCCAGGCAGGGACTCCTCAGTGAGGATCATCCTTGCCCAGCAGGCCCAGGAGAGGTCCTTGGGCCCTGCCTGTGGAAACCTCCCCCTCTGGTGTCTCTTCCATCCCCACCCCACCCCCCGCTCCGAGGCCCTGGGAGCTTCCCTCTCACCCAGCCTGACCCCTGTGGGCTTTATGAGG
Source organism: Pipistrellus hanaki (assembly GCF_964339955.1). NCBI lineage: Eukaryota > Metazoa > Chordata > Mammalia > Chiroptera > Vespertilionidae > Pipistrellus > Pipistrellus hanaki. The sequence continues at coordinate 50,148,748 of NC_140511.1, forward strand.
CTCCCAGCAGGCCCGGTGGCCACAGGTGGCCCAGCTCTGGGGAGAAGCACAGCCTGGACACTTGGTATTCTTGGCTGAGTTCCAGGTCCAAGGGAGCAGGGCGGGGGTGGGGGGGTGGACATGACCATTGTTTGGAGACAAAAGGACCTGGGAGCCTGCTTCCTCCTTCATTCAGCGCATCTGCTCTGTGCCAGGGGTGGAGAGGTGACTAAGACAGGGTCACGACGTCAGGGAATGCAAACCAGAGAGGAGAGAGGCCGGCTCGGAGCAGGGCGAGAAAGGCTCCAACAGCCAGGCAGAGGCCATCTTATTCCGAGCCGGGAGTAATGGGATTGCTTTAGGAATGTCTCCCTGTGGAGATCTAGTCATCGTCCGCAGCCTCTGGCGATGGAGCTTGTGGCAGTAATTACATCCCCGTTAGAATCTGCTGAGAAAAGCCAGCCGCTCGTCCTTGGTGAGCCTCGTTGTTCTTAGCGTGCAGAGCCCAGTGAGGGCCGTCTACAGAGGAGAAAGGTCCCAGAACACGGACCTGTGAAGCTGCACAGACAGTGATGCTTTGGACTCACTAACTTGGCAGATGCCTAGTGTTCTTGGAGGCTCAGTGCCACAGGAGGCACAGCGCTGTCACCGAGTGGGAAGTGAATGCAACTGGGAGGAAGGGGCCTTCCTGGTCAGGTCTGGTCTTCACCCTGACATCCCCTGGCCAGGGGACTGTACAGTGCCCTGTGCTGTTAGAACCCCTGAGCAGGCTCACGGCTCACAGATGTGTTGGGACAACACCCCCAGCCACCACACAGCCCTCCGCGTGCTTCCTTAATTGCTCCCTAAGTCAGCATTACACGGGAGCTCAGCGATACAAAGTGCTTATTAGCTAAGTGGTTAATAAGGCCTCATTAGGGACTTGTAGCAAAGCCCCAGAAAGCACAGTCTCAGTCTCTGCCGACTCAGGAGGCCATGGCTGCCCGTGGGTATCCCGGCCTCACCACGGTGACGTTCTGGAGAAGCACACGGAGCCGGCCCCCACACTGGGCCAGGGGAGATGGCCACGCATGGGCAGTGTGGATGGACAGGGGGGTAACTCTGGCCTTCCCTCTTTATTCTAATATAAAACCAGAAAGTTCTTCCTATGCTGCAGACCCTCTCAGCGGGGTTCGGGGTGGGGCCTGGCAGGGGATGGAGCATCAGGCGAACAGCAGCCTGTTGCCCTTAGCCAGTGCACCTGAGCGTTTCTGGAAAGCAGGAGCCAAGAGTCTTGGCATTTGTGACGATTGCAGAGTGTGTGCTTGAAAGCAGAACCCTAATCTCTCCCAGGCCGGGCCAGCGGGGAGGGGGCGGTGACGGCCCGGCAGCTGCTGCTCCTGAGAGGGGCAGGCGTTGCAGAGTCGAGGGGCCAGTCGCCGCAGCCACGTTCTCCACAATCCCCCACCTACCCACCCCCAACCACAAACATGCTCTGGAGCGGCGGGTCCAATGTTGCTGTTAGGTTGGGGTTCCCTCAGTGAGAAGGAGGGTGAGTGTCCCTCTCCCAGCTGGTTCAGCAGCCCCTTCCGAACGTACATGCGGACATTTATTTGCTAAGTGACCTTGGATAGACCCTTTCTCTCTCTGGACTCTGTCACCCCATCTGTGCGCTGAGTATTGACTCCTGAAGGCCCCGCACCCCCAGTGGGTGCAGTTCTCCGAGTCACCAGGCTCCCCGAGGGTCAAAGGGCTCTGTTCTGTCCTTCGCTCCATCGGCAGTGCCTGTGCCCGCTCCGGGCTGGGTCTGCCTGTCGCAGGTCGCCGGGTGCTGTTTGCATGTGGGTGTGGAGCCCTGTCCCACATCCAGCCCTTCCCTGCTTTCCTTCTCAGTGCTAACTGGTCTTGCCTTGTCTCTGTCTCCTCTCCCTCTGCTCTCGGGTAGCTGACGGTAGGGAAAGTGTCCAGCGGAATAGGGGCTGCAGCCGAAGTCCTGGTCAATCTGTACATGAATGATCACAGGCCTAAGGCCCAGGCCACCTCTCCAGACCTGGTAAGAACGCACCCCTAGCGTCCCCCGCAGACTCCGGCCCTGGCCTTCCGGGGAGGGCACCCAGGACCCAGAGAGGAGGGCCTGGCCCTCTCCAAGGTGCCCCTTCTCGTGGACAGAGGGGGTGGGAATGGCCGGATCAGAGCAGAGGAAGAGGGAGGCTGCATATCCTTAAAGACAAACCACCCGGCCACCTTGGGGGTTGTTTCCCAAGGCCAAGCACCTTCACTGCTGCCGGGAGCTCAGCAAAAGGCCCAGCGAGGCCTTCACGCGGCCGGGCATCCCTTTCTGTCCATGTTTAGTGTCCGAGGAGCCCTTTGCATTAGGTTGAGAATTCAGTGGTGGAAAAACATTCCTTTTTTTTTTATATATATAATTCTCCCTTTCTCAGACTGATGGCCACTTCCTGCCATCCCCAGAGATTTGGGCTGACAATCCCTTTTGCTCCCTTTGGGCACATTCCCTAGAATCACTCAGGGTCACCCCCGTGCTCCCCTCCCCCTCCTTTTATTTAGGAGTTCGACTGGAGCCTGGTGGGCTGGGGGGCATAGCCCCTCCCTTTCTGCAGTTCTCTTGAACAGTTTTTTATTTTTTTTCTTGAACAGTTTTGATGCCACAATTTTCCCTGCCTGACTGAAGTCGCTGCAGGGGACAGAAGATGTAGAAAACATTCTTTCAATGACCTCACTCTATACCCGACAACACCTACCGCTGGGGCAGGCAGCTGGAGAGGGTGTCACTGGGCAGGCATATCTGTAAGAAATGCCCGCACCTAGCCCAGGAGACATCACCCCCTCCTGAAACCAGGGCAGCCCGGCTGGGGACAGGCCCCCTCCTCCGGGCCTGCCTGTGGCCGGCTGGCCTGGTACACACTGCACAGCAGCCCCTGCAGTTTGGGGGGCTCTGTGGGGCTCATTTCTTCCCACTCTCTTTGCTGCAGCGTCTGCAGTGACGTGAGCAGAGCCAGGACGTCCCCAGGACCAGGCCGGAATGTCTAACAGCCGGGCCTCTTGTTCCAAAGCTCCTAACACCTTGCTCTTCCTCTGGTGCCCTGTGCTCCCCAGGAGACGACTCGAAAGGCCTTTCCCCTGAACCTGGGCGGCAGCGACACCTGCTACTTCTGCAAGAAGCGCGTGTACGTGATGGAGAGGCTGAGCGCCGAGGGCCACTTCTTCCACCGGGAGTGTTTCCGCTGCAGCGTCTGCGCCACCACCCTGCGCCTGGCCGCCTACGCCTTCGACTGCGAGGAAGGTGAGCGCCTTCCTCCAGGGACAGCCCTGTGGGCTCCTGTCCCTCTGGAGGCTCTGGGACACCCAGCAACTCCCAGAGAGCTCAATGTCATGGGGAAAGCTTTCCAGGGAGTCAGGGTCCTCTGGACAGAGAAGCCACCTGCAGGGGGCAGGGAGCAGAGGGCAGGGGCAGGGGGCAGGGGTAGGGGCTCCGGGGGAGAGGCAGCGCCCACACCTGGTGGGTGCTGGCCCTGAGGGCACCTGCCGCATGCCGCCAGCTCTGTATATGTTTTCTCATTCGGTCTCACCGCCTTCCATCTCCCCAAGGTTGTGGAGACACATGCTCAGCAGCACACCGCTTGTGTTATACGGGTCCAATAGATGACAGCATGTGGATGGGAGTAGTATTGGTAATGCGGGCATTCGAAAAATAACCACCCATAGTAGCATCCGTTCTGACGAGGAGCTGATCAGAGGTCACGGGAGAAGGAATTGCACTCATTTGGGCGAGGGGTCGTTTTCTAATTTTCAGCCTTGGACATTTGCACTGTCAGATAAGATGACATTGCTCGTGACTTCAGACCTTCAAAGGCAAGTGCCAGGTTCAAATCTAGGCTGTGGCACTTCCTAGCCCCGTCACCTTGGGCCCGTTCTCTGACCTCCTGGTCCCTCAGTTTTCTCGTCTGTAAAATGAGGATACCAGTAGTACCTAGTGCCTGAGGTTGTTGTAAGGGTGGGTGAGTTCATCCTCAGGGAGCATTTAGAAGAGTGCCTGCTATACTGTGAGTCCCACAGAAGCGCTCCCTACCATTACCATTATCCCCATCGCGGTTGCCACTGACATAACAGTGAGCAAAGAAGGCTTTTCTGGATTCGCTGAGGGGTTCAACCCCGTCCCTCTGAGGCAGCAAAGGGTCCTGGGCCTTGAATCAGTGCCCCTTTAAGACCAGAGACAGAAGCCCCTTCCCAAGAGGGAGCTGCCCGGGGTTTGTTCCCGTGACTGCGTCGTCTGACCTGGACAGGGGTGGGCCCTTGGCTCAGGCCTCCTGTGGGTCTGACTTACAGGGGAAACACACACACAAAAACCACCTGTGTGTGCGCGTTTCTTTTTACAGGCAAGTTTTTCTGCAAGCCTCATTTCATTCACTGTAAAACCAATACTCAGCAACGGAAGAGACGGGCAGATCTGAAGCAACAAAGAGAGGTACGTTTTGCCTTGGAATAGGGAAGGGCTCTGGGCAGGAGGAGGTTTTCAAGGGTTCCTGCACTCTGGGCCAACATCTCTGGCCCTAGAAGGACCGAGACTCGTAGATGAGGAAGAGGGCTCTCTGCCCTGCTGTGATGGTGCCTTTGCCTCAGTCGGTTCAGAAGACCTGCAAGGTGTATCCCTCTGTCCTCCTCCCCCACGCCCCCCCCCCCCGCCACACCCCATCCCCCTGTGCCAACTCCCAGGTACATGGCTGTGCTGGCCTCTCAGGAGAAGCCCAGAGAGCTTTCCCATGTGCCAGGGATGGGGCTATTGGCTCAACCATGCAAAACTTGCCAGTTGTCTCCCCATGGTTGCTGGGCCCTGTCTTCTCCACGCCTCCCTCCAGCCAGCCTCCCCCTCCGCCCCCCACCAGGAACACTGGGCACTGTTTGTAGGGATGTCTAGTATGGGGCCAACCTTTGCTGAGGTTTCCAAGTCCTTTCTCAAGGCCAGTGGTCGGCAAGCTCATTAGTCAACAGAGCCAAATATCAACAGTACAACGATTGAAATTTCTTTTGAGAGCCAAATTTTTTAAACTTAAATGTCTTCTAACGCCACTTTTTAAAAATAGACTAGCCCAGGCCATGGCATTCTGTAGAAGAGCCACACTCAAGGGGCCAAAGAGACGCATGTGGCTCACGAGCCACAGTTTGCAGACCATGGCTCTCGGCCCTTGGAAATCAGCAACGTGATGAGGGACAGGCTTGTAAGAGTGCCCCCTCTGGCAGCTCTTAGCAAATACCTCCATGGGTTACCAGCCCTGAGCCACTACTGACAGTTTTTTCCACCCCAATAACGCGTTAATCTAAGCTCAATGCAGAAAAAATGGATAAGTTAATTAGATACATAAAGAAAGTTAAAGACTCACTGCCACTCTATCCTAAGAAAACCGTGATTTTGTGACAGGTGCTTCCTTCCAGACTTCCTCTGTGTAAGAATTGTATCTGGTCAGAATCCTACCGCTACAGTTTCCCATGACATTACAACTCCTTTAAGAGCATAGAATTGGGTGCCTATAAGATATGGTCAATAATTTATTTAGTGACTCCCATATTGTTGAATGTTCATGTTATTTAACACATTTATCTTAGTATGTTTATAGTGAACATCTTTGCACATGCATACTTATCCATATTTCAAATTATTCACTTAAGACAGATCATTAGAAATGTGATTGGAGTCAAAGGACGTGTGTTGTAAAGGATTGTGAGCCCCGTGATCAATCTGTCCCCCAGGAAAGGTGTGCCCATGGTCAGCCCCCCTTCGGCAGTGCATGGGCATGAGATTATCTGAGGCTGGTTCTGCCAAGTTCTATTGTAGATATTGTATAGATAAGTCTATACAACTGCTTGTCTCGTAGAGAGAGAGCGCACCGGAATAGGTTAGACTTTGTTGCTATAGTAAGCTCAAATGTTTTAAAATGTATGTTTATTGATTTCAGAGAGGCAGGGAGATGGAGAGAGAGAGAGAAACATCAGTGAGAGAGAATCATTGATTGGCTGCCTCCTGCACGCCCCACACTGGAGATCAGAGATCGAGTCTGCTACCCAGGCATGTGCCCTTGGCCGGAATCCAACCGTGACCCCCTGGTTCATAGGTCAAAGCTTAAGTTCTATTTTTATTGGCTCTCTCTGTCTGCTTTGCCAGAGGGTTCCTGTGTGAGAATCGTGAACTCACTGCCTCTCTTTGATGGTTCTCAGGAGGCGGGAATGTGGCCGGAGCACGAAGCCCCTCGGCAAGAACCTCCCACGGAAAGCTCTTGTGCAGCCGCTGCCCTGGGCCCCCCAACGGGCAGCCCCCCAGGTATCACCACCTCCTCCTTTAGGAAGGCGCTAAGCTGGCCTCTCAGGCTGCCCTGGGGCCTGCTCCACCTCCCCCGGAGCCTGCTTAACTGGATCCGGGGACTCCTGCGCGCCCTCGGCCTGCATTTCAGGGACAATGCTTACAACTACTGCTTCACGTACGAGCTCCTGAGCCTCGGGCTGCCCCTCCTGTGGGTGCTCTCCGAGGTCCTGGCTTCCATGTACCGGGAGTCCGAGGAGTCCCTCGAGAACATCCGCGACTGGGTACTCGGGCACTTCCCCGACAAGCTCTATTGATGGGCGCTGCCCCAAGGGCAGATGGCCACGTGTTTGCGAAAGCCAAAGAGCTGGCCGCCCGCGCCAGCCTTGTCAGGGTGCTGGGGCCAGCGCGACATGAAGGATGTTTTTACAGATCTGCATTTCTTTTATACCAAAGTGAACTGTATTTCTAGGTTTACATTTCAATATTTAATTTTTAATAATCCAAGAACAAGCATTTTTTTTTTTACAATGCGTGTTGAAATTTTGAAACACGGGTTAGAAGTTTATAACTGGTAGGACAAACCCCTTCCACACCCGTCAGTTGCAGTAATAGTCACTGCCTGCCACGTTACAGGTTTGGGCTTTATGTCAGCAAAAGTGAGCGTGCCATCTCCTAACCAGGGCCTCTCGATTTATGTACCCGGATGCCACATGTCAAGGGGAGAGGGGGGCAATTTTTTTGCAACATGGAAGCATACTCATGTTAGAAGAGAAGAGTAGGAGAATCATGTAGAATAAAGCGTGCAAAGCGCATGGCAGTGTGTAGCTGGCTGTTCTGTGTCCTCCCTCTGGGACTGTTTTGCTCCCTTGTTTTGATGTAAAATAGCAGCTTAAAGTTTCCCCCACCTCCCATCCCAAATTACAACCAAATGATAGAGAACCCTGGGGTTTAGTGCAGATTGCTACAAACAAGCATTTTCCCTGCCCACCACCGAGCACTGCAGAAAAGCCCATTGGTACCTGACCCTGCTGAGCCACATCGGGTCAGCAGGCAGCCTGGACCCAAAGCCCCCACCCCTGGGGCTCCCTATCAGGCCCCCAGCCCAGGCTGTCTTCTGAGCCAAGGCCCCTCAGGGTCCTTCCTGGTCAGGCTGAAGGAGGAATCTGCCCTCTCCGTCCTGTCCTTTGGGACTGAGGGCATCTGTTAGCACCTCAGGGTAATACTTCTGGGAAGCGAGCACTACTTGCAGACATGCTGGCTGCTTAGCCACTCGAGCTGGCAACCCGGGCATGTGCATATTTGGTCAAAGCAGTCCAAAACCATTTTTTTTTTCACGCTGTCCTAGGAAAGGAATGCATAAGACCTCCAGAGAGAAGGTCCCCTGTGTCTTGATTGGCAGGGAAGGCTGGGAGTAGAAGCTGTGCATTGACTGATGCAAAGAAATATATCCTATTAGAGGGGCAAAACCAAGCATTGGCCTACCTGCATTCTTCCCTCTGGGCGTCCGGAGGAGGCTTAAGCTGCCCGATCCACGCTGCCTGGACATGCACAGCTGCTGGGTCCAGTGGGACAAGGGAGAGGCTGACAGAAAAAGGCCCCTGCCCTGCCCGGTGTAGCTAGAGTTGCCAAGCCAGACACACCTCCACGCATTGTCCCCCTAAAGATCTATCTCCTCGAGGCCATGTGGGGATGGAACCAGGTGAGGGTTTGGAGCCGGAGCTCCTGAGGGCTTGGAGATGGCCCGTTCCTACAGGCTGAGAAGGGGGAAGGCATTTCTACAAACACTTCCCTGAAGTCCTCGGGGAGAACGGGGGATGGCTGAGGCCACGCCCGTGGGGACCAACACCTCAGTCCTGTGGGGCCTGTTCTCAGTCCGATGACTTGCATTGTGTTTTCCCAACGCTGTGCTGGGATTGTCACGTTCAGCGTGGCGGGAGAAGCCCTCGAGTCACTGTATGTTTGATTCTGGAAGGTAGGCTCTCTGGGTCCCGCCCGTGAGAACACACGCTCAGCGGTGTCACTGTCCCCGTCAGCGCAGGGCAGGCCGAGGAGCCTTGTGCGGGTTCCGGGAGCCACAGTTAGAATCGCCGAGAAGGTCATGGGTGGCCGTAAAGGGACATGTTTGCATTCCTCTGGTGAGACAGGGTGTGCCTGTCAGTCTGTATGTTCTACGACTTTGAACCTTCCTGGTGGGCAGCACCGAACACACAGTGGATCCCAGGCAGAGGGGGTGGGGGGGCGGGGCTCTAAGCCTCCACAATGGGTTCAAGAGCGACTATAAGACACTGGACACTGGAGTAAAACCGGGGCCGAGAGGACATGGGGGCCATGGGTGCAGATGCAAACCACACGGGCCCACTGCTGCAGGGATGGGCTGCGCACCACCAGGAAGGTTCCCCTGTCCGGAGCAAGCCGTGAGCGTGTGGGGGAGTGTCCCCGTTGTAAACGATTGCCTTGTTTCCCTTGATTCCCACGTCTCCTCTCGTTGTCGGTCGTTTTCCTTTCCCCCTCCTCCCCCACCCAAAAAAAAAAAAAAACTAAACTCTCGTTTCTGTCTCTCTCTTTCCAACCTTGCACTGTGGCCGTCAGTTCCTTTCAGCCTTCCAGTGCTGCACCCACTTCTTGGCTGACACACTTCTGCTATCTGAGGTGACTGGTTTCCTTGCGGATTTTCAGAGAGTGGGGCTGACTAATCCCTACGCCGCTTTCCGCACCGTCCTCCCGCCGCGGCCTTGGTTGTGCTCACTGCAAGCGTCTTGTGTACTAACGACTCCTTGGGTGGCATGGTGGGCGAACAGCGTGGGGCGGAGTTCAGCGCCAAAGCTGTTTCCGACTCCACTGACCTGGGAGCCGGCAGCCCGGCCCCGCCAGGTGCGTGCCCACCTGCCCCTCTGTGGCTTGCGTGCATGCTTTGCCGGTTGCACTGACCAAGCCAAACCAAACCTCTGACTTTCCTGGGAGGGTTGGCTCTGATGGGAGACAGTGCCGTAGGGGGGCTCGGTCACCTGTGAAAAGAACACCTCTGCCTAGGAGCCTCTGAAAAAGCTCGTGCATACCAGCTTCAACTGGTTCTGATCTGGAGATCATCGATGTCCTTGATCAAAACCAGAGGCCACCCTTTTCGGAGGGATGAAAGCAGTACGCCCAGCTTCCTCACCCGCTCCATCCACACTCTGCCCTTGGCCACACACCGCAGTTTTCCTAGCACGCCCCTTCCCTGCTGCAGCCTGCCCCACGGATGCTAAGTGTTGCCGTGGTGGCTCTCTCTTACCTCGCGTGGCTCACAAAGCCGCCGAGGAGGCAGAAGCTGCCCGAGAGCCATTGCGCCCCAGGCCAGGGATGGCCTTGAGAAAGGATTCAGTCCACCCCAGGCCTGCGGCGGCCAGGTTCTGTCTCATCCCCCAACCCCCAGGCCTGCTCAAAGCTGCTCTCTCTGCTGACTCGTTCCCTGGAGCAGCAGGACAGTCCAAGTGCCAGGCACCGCAGGCCAGGGCCTCAGGTCTCAGGCTGCATGAGGCATCTGCCCCGCACGTGGCCCCGACACGCTGACCCCGGGCCTGGCTGCCCCGCCCTGCATGCTGCATCCCTCACTGCCCCCGTGCAGATCCCAGTCATTGCTCTCTCTCATCTTCTCTTGCAGAGTCTCCCTCCCTTTATAGAGTGTCAACCAAAGACTTCCCTCCCCTCCCCCAGCCCCCTCGTCAGCTAGCCTCCCCTCCCGCCCCCCCCCCCGCCCCCAGCGCATGTTTGTGACCCTCCGTGGTCACGTCCAGTGCCACACCGAACCCTGTATTTTGCACACAGCGAACGATGTTTAGCTTTATTTATGGTATATGATGCTGTAAATGGAAATAAATGTGGTTCTTTATAAAGCTCCTCGTTTCCTCTCTTCTTTGCCATGGAAGCTGCTCAGACCTGGAACACGGGCATTCGTTGAGGGGGCCGGTCTTCCCTAACCTGCCGGTGGGGACTTGCACACGTGGTGCCGAGGGGCTCTCTGGGGCTGCGCTGGGCACTCTGAATGTAAATATTACCTGGGGGTAATATTTGGAAAAGGTCACCCATGCTCCTGGGCCCCGCTTTGGGATCTCCTTCTTGAAAGCTCATGGCACTTTTCTGCTCTAGATGCAGGACATAGCTGGTGAGGATCAGTGTCACCTCAGCCGCTGGGAACAGACTGGCTTAGCAGCCGCGAGCACCCACTTTCCCAGGCCTCCGAGCCTCAGACCTGACGTGCCCATGTGGGTTCCTGTGTAACAGAGGCTGCTCTCGGCCGTTGTGTGCCGATTCAGCTCAGTGATGGGCAAAAGGTCAGAAGGAAGGAGCAGGCGTTGGTTTGAGGATGGCAGTGAGCATGGCAGGTGTGCTCATCCCGACAAAGGGCCATCTGTGATCCTAAGAAACCTGTCCTGCCCCCAAGGCTCAAGGACTCAGTGTCTCAGGCTGCCAGCTCCGCTCACAAGGCCACTATGAGGTGCTGGTCTGACTCTAGGCTGTCCTTAAAGGAAGGGTTTCCTGCCTTCAGACGCCTGGTCCCCAGCCTCCCCAGGGTGGGAGGCCTGCCGGTGCCAGGCTGTGGGCAGCTGAGCTTCTGACACTGGTGTGAAACTCATCTGTGAATCCACGGGCCCGCGTGCCTCTCAAGGGGCATTTCTGGGGCCCGGGGCCTCTCACCCAGCGGCAGATGCCTGATGCTGCCTTCAGAGCTGCCTGGGGTCGTGACCGAGGTGAGATCCTCTTACCCAGGTGAGATCCTGTGCCCTTCCCACGAAAGAAAGGTGTTGGGGACTAAAGTCAGGGGCTGAGGTAGGCAAGTAACTCATTCTTTTAGTCATGTCTCTGTTTGAGTATTGTCTAGGCATACATAGGCTGGGTCCAGCAATGTGGCCGTGAGCCACACAGACCCTGCCTCTGCCTGCACCTGGGAATGTGTGTGTCTTGGGACTGTGTACCGGACTTGATTTGTCTGGTTCGTTTGTGCTTGTGCACCCGCCTGTTTACTCCACTGACACCGAGCATCCTCGGCATGCTGGGAATACAGCAGGGGGTGAACAGACAGAGGTCCTCACTCTCATGGAGCCTAGAGTTTGCCTTTGACTTTTTTGAGTTTTATTTGACGTTGGGTTAAAGCAACATTTTCCAAAAGGTGGCAATAGAATACAGACTCCAAGAGGTGCTTTGTGAATAAAGGGTCCCACAGGCACCAAGTTTGAAAAATGTTTTATGCTGGTCAGGCCAGTCCTCGCTCACCTTCGAGACCCACAGGTGTATTAGCATGCTCAGGCCTATGGGGAGCTCTCTGGAGGAGACGTTCACTCCATTCAGGTGGGCTCTCCCTTGCCTACCTAAGGAGCGTTTTCCTTTGGGGAGTTTTTGTTTTGCCTATTACACTTTACATAAGTGTTTAGTAGAGTATTTGTTCTTCCTGAAACATTATATTAAAAACTTGACATCAAAATAAGTAAAATTAAATAGACTTGAGTATTGATTTGATCTTAGGGTGATAACTTTCTAAGCCTTAAGACCATGGACAGAAAAATTACATAGAAAAAAAACACACAAATCTGATGATATCCACTTTTAAAACTCAACATCCTATGTAATAAAAGGGTAATATGCAATGGAGGACCCCCCAGGTCACTATGATGCACACTGACCACCAGGGGGCAGACGCTTAACACAGGAGCTGCCCCTGGGGGTCAGTGTGCTTCCACAGGGGGAGCACCGCTCAGCCAGAGCCAGCTCATGGCTGGCCAGCACAGCGGCGGTGGTGGGAGCCTCTTCAGCCTCCACAGCAGCACTAAGGATGTCCAGCTAATGGGGAGTGGGCCTAAGCCGTTAGGCCCTACGGAGCAGGCCTAAGCTGACAGATGGACACCTACTGAGGAGTCCCGGACTGCAAGAGGTGCAGGCCAGGCTGAGGGACCCCCCTCCCCACAAGTGCACAAATTTTCATGCACCAGGCCTCTAGTCTATACTAATAAAAGGTAATATGCTAATTAGACCAGACATCCTTCCAGATGCCCTTCCAGACAAAGCCACAGTGGCAGGGGCTGAGGCAGAGGTGGTTAGGGGCAACCAGGCAAGCAGGGGAGATCAGTTAGGGAAGATCAGGCTGGCAGGAGAGGGCAGTTAGGGACAATCAGGCCGACAGGGGAGGGCAGTTAAGGGTGATCAGGCAGGCAGGCAGAGGTAGTTAGGAGGGATCAGGCAGGCAGGCAGAGTGCTTGGGGACAATCAGGCATTCAGGCTGGTGAGTAGTTAGGAGCCAGCAGTCCTGGATTGTGAGAGTGATGTCTGAATGCTGGTTTAGACCGGATCCCACAGAGGGTCTAAACTGGCATTCGGACAACCCCCAGATTGGAGAGGGTGCAGGCCAGGCTGAGGGCCCCCCTCCTGCACGAATTTTGTGCACCAGGCCTCTAGTATAACAATAAAAATGAAAATCTTTAATAGGCAGTCAGAAGGAGAAAGCATTCTGAGTTAGATGTGATGACAGAGAAGCACATAGCTACGGTACTTAACAAAGTTCACGCAAAGCAGGCACTTGGCACAGTCATCATTGATCAATGAACACGTTAAGCGCCCAGCCTGTTTTGTCTTCCAGACAGAAAGAATAGTGTCAGTCACCAGTGATCAACATGGCACTTAACGTGTTAACATTTGCTGATTTAAAAACCCCATGTTAAATGGGCAAAGGCCATGCAGAGACCAATCACAGGCAAGCAGATTAAAAGGCAAATGCTAGGAAGAAGAAGCAAGCATTTAAAAGGAATGTGAACAAATTATGCTGTGCCCACTGAATTGGTAAAGAAAAAAAAAAAGTAAAATAGATTGTGAGAGAGAAAAAAAAATGCATGAACTTTAGTAGCTAGTATGGAGTACAAATCCATGGGACAGTCTTTTCTGGAAAGCAATATGACAACCATTATTAAGATCCCTAAACGGGCTCTGACCTCTCGGCCCGGGAACCCTACCCCAGGGGACTGGTGCTAAAGGAATAACCCAGCCAAAGAAACAGAATAGTAAGCAATGCCAGTGGGCCAAGCAGAGCAGGTGGGCTGTTCCCCTTGGTGTCTGTGGACTCATTCCCATGTCCGGCTTTTCCTTTAATCCCTGACATAATTCCTGCCCAGGGCCAGCTGTGATTGACAGCATTCCCTCGCTGCCAGGCACGGGGGCCCAGCTCTTCATGTGCAGCATCTCGTAAACGCTCCCCGCTCCGGGCCACCTCCAGGCTGGTGCCAGGGAGGGGAACTAGAGCTGGATCTTCCACTGTAAGGGAACAGAGCGTCCCGTGGGTCCCAGCCAGGAGCCAGGTGCTGCTCCAGGGCAGCCCTGGCACACGAGAACAGCCTGGACTCTGACTTCAGCCTTGGTGTTGGCTCAGTGGCGTGGGGTTTTGTGAAGGTCATGGCGGTGAGCAGCCCGATCAGGCGTGCATGGCAGCACCACCTCTGGTGCTGAGTTCCAGGTAGCACTTCCCTGGTTTTGTGCAGCCGGCGATGTCCCGGAGGGAGGCTTTCTGTAGGTGTTGTAGGTCAGCAGGGGCTTGGAGCACCCGATGAGGCATCAGTATGGGGACACACTGGAGACAGCATCTGCTTTTCTCTAGTTTTCTGATCTCCCAACCTCCCTTCAGACACCCAGCCCCAGCCCTGGAGCCCCCAGCCCTCCCTCCACCTGCCAGCAGGACATTAAGTTTGGCTTTAGTTTTGTGGTGGCCTCTGTTTGATGATGGTCTGGCCACTGTAACTCAGACCTGCTCTGTTCCTGCTCTCTCTCACACGGTGTCCCAGCCACACTGGGCTCCTCTCTGTCTTAGAGCCTCTGTACTGTCCCCTTCTGCCAGGAGCGCCTTTCCCCAGCATCCATTTGGCTGATCCTGCCCTTCAGTCAAATCTTTGCTCCCTTATCTCCCTCCCAGGGAAAGCTACATTTGACATGGCTCCCTGCACCCTCGGCGCTCCTGACCCGCCCATCCTGATGAGGCAGCTTTTCCATAACTCTATCGCCTCCAACCTATTATGTAAGTCACTTATTGATCGAGTATATTGTTTGTTTATGTTTCTCTCTTGCTAGGACGTAAGCTCCTTAAGGGCTGGGGTTTTTGTTTCTTTGGGCCATTCATACCCCGGACAGGTGGCACGTGCCTGGCACAGAGTGGGCCCCGGTGAATATATGTAGGGTTAATGAAGGAATGGCGGGCCTGCCTCCCGGCTGGACTTCAGACTGGGCACCTGCAGCAGGAGGTTTTATGGGCATTGGGTCACAGCTCGGGACGAAGAGCCTGGAGGTGATCGGGACATTGCCTGAGAGTCTTTGGGTTGATCGGGAGAAGGAAGCTTTGATTTTGCTTTTTTTTTTTTTTTTGCCTTCTAAGCTGCATGAGCTTGTTTCCTAATATGTAAAATGGGGATAATAACAATACACAGGAGATCATGCCCCCCCCCCCCCCGGATATGGGGGTGGGGTACGGGGGGGTGGGGGAAATGGCAGGGTCCTGGATTGGGTAGAAGCGGGAACAATTTCACCAGCAGAACCGGGACAGGGGCCCTCACCCTGACTCTGAAGCTGGGGCCTGGCCAGGAGAGGGCCCGGGACCCGGCTGGGAGTGATGTTCCCCAGGATACGGCCCGACTCTGCCTCTGCAGTCTCTCTTCCCCCAGGAGCAGGTGGCTGGCCAGAGCGCTGAGCGGAGACCGAGGTGCTTGGCTCTGAGCAGACCTGCTTCCCCCGGGGAGGCCCAGGGCAACTGGCTCGGGAGCTGCTGGGTTGTTCTCAGCCCCCACCCCACCTGCCTCCTCCCTGCAGCCCCAGCCCTACAGAAGTGCTGGATTCTCCCTGTGACTGACAAAGAGCAGACCCCCGTCCCTGGCCCCTCACCTGGGACCGCTTCATGTCCCAGCAGTGGTCCTGGCTCAGTTACTCTCTGGACTCGGCGTTCTTCCACTCATGCAATGGAGGGGACAGTCCTGTCCTTTCCGGGTGCCAGGATGAGGGGTGACGGACGTAGAGCGTTAACAGGCATGAGGGCACTGGGTGGTGACTCGCGTTCCCGTGTCATTGCCATTAGGTGACCTCTGTCCCAGCACCAGTGCCCTGGAACCCGCACTCCTGGTGTGCGTGTGGACAGGGCCCCGGGGTGAAGAGAGGGGTCTGGATGTAAGGCTTGAGGAGCGGCACTGAACCCCAGAGACCCGCTGGGAACAGGGTCAGAAGGGGGGATGGGCATGTCCCCTTTGGGGCCTTTAGCCTGGGCAAGGTGGTGCTCGGAGGAGGCACCAGCTTCCTGTCTATAGTCTCCGCCTCCCAGTGCCCACCCCCAACCCTCCACTGACATTGGACTCTGCTGTGAGAGAGGCTGTCCATGTCCCCATCCGTCCAGAAGCCAGGAAGCCACTATGAGCCCTCACCCTGTCTGACCTTCAGCCCTGCTGGCAAAGCCAAAGCTCCCTGGGAGGAGGAAGCAGAGAAGCAGATGCATGGGCTGCTCTGCGCAGGGGTGACTGGGGCCAGGGGTCCAGTGCCTCCGCAGCCTGGCCCAGGGTGCCTCTGCCTGCCGCCACCCATCCCACCAGGCTGCCCTCCACCCCTCACTCTCCTCTTCCTCAGCTGCACGTTCTCGGCCTGGCGGTCCCCTCACTGGTCTCTCTCCCTCTCACGGGTCTGCAGCCCAACTTCTCATCTTTCTACGATGCAAACCTGACCCGGTCAGTCCCATCTCCAGTTCTGCAGTCGCTGCCCTTGGCGTGATTGGCTCTCGCCGAGCCATTCAAGGCCTCCTTTGGTTGATGGCAGTGCCATTGTTTCCCACTGGCTTCTCTGGCCACAGGGACTCACGGTCTGTCCCCTGAAAGGGCAGCTTTCCACGTAGCTTTGCTCACCGAAGTCTGTCCCTGCAGCACCCCTCTTTCCCTCTGTGTGTGCCGAGTCCCCCAGCCCCAGCCTCGTGAAAAGGGTGCCTTCCACACAAAGCTTCCCTGCAGGGAAGCCGGGCCTCCCTGCCCTCCCGCCTTGTGGCGGCTTCTCGTGTAGATGGTCCACTGATAACGTGAGCACAGAGCGTTGTGAACACGCCTGTCTCCCTTCGGAACAGAGAGAGAGCCCTGAAGGCAGGGACCACGGCTGCCTGGTCTCCAGCTCTCCATCGTGCGCCTGACTCTCTCAGGTGCACGTGCCTGTGCTCAGATGTAAGCCAGGCACAGCGCCAAGTCTCTGCTGCAGACATTCTGCGTAACAAGCCTCCACGCTCTCAGCGCCTTGTAGCATCTCTTGCTCTTGCCCGTGGGCCTGGGGGCTGGCTGGGTGGGCCTGGGGGCTGGCTGGGTGGGCCTGGGGACTGGCTGCATGGCTCTGCTTCAGGCTGCAGGTCTAGGGGTGGCCCAGGCTCTCGTGGAATAGCCCAGCCTCCAAGCCACAGGTTGGCTCCAGGTCTGTGTCGTATGCCCACAACTGGGGACCAAGGCGGAAGGGGCAGTGGTTATCTGGAACAAGCTTTTCTTATGGCAAACAAGCAGGAGTGAGAGTGTAAGCAGGCAGTATTTAAAAAAAAAAAAAAAAAAGGCTTATTTAAGGCCACCAGTCACACTGCATCTACTAATTTCCACTGGTCAAAGCAAGCCTCCTGGTCAACTGAGCAGGGAGACCCACCCACCTACTCCAGTGAGACACACTGCAAGGTCAGAACAAAGCACAGCTCTGTTCCAGGGAGGGAGGGAAGGACCAGGGACACACGAGCCCTGCCCGAAGCCTGCCCAGCCTCTGCAGGGGGGCAGGTGCCTGCAGGGCTGTCCATGCCTCTGTCTCTCTAGACCCTCTTCTCTCAGCAGACGAGCCAACCTCCCCCAAGAAGCCCAAGAGCGTCCCGCAGCCAGAGCCCGGCGACGTGGAAGGCGAAGCCACCTCTCCCCTGCCCTCCGAGTGGACCTCCGTGAGGATCAGCCCCGGGGAGGGCGTGGCTGGGCAGGACGTGCTGGCTGTGCGTGTCCTGGTCACCAGTGATGACGACAGCAGGTATGCTCAGGCCGCTGCAGGGTGAGGGCAGGATGGGTTGGGAGAGGGACAACATTCAGAAGCTGGTCTCCTCTCTGTTTACGTGCAGTATGACCTCCTCTGTAAAATGGGGACAACCACAGTACCTGTCTCATCGGGAGTTGTCAGATCAAAGAATTAATATGTAAATCACGTAGAGCAGCTCAAACTAGCTCAAGTGACAAAGGCAACCACATTGGTCCATCTGATGGAGAAGGTAAGGTTGGAGCCAGGGACCAAGAGCTCCTTGCCCATTGGGTACAGCATCCACCGAGAGGCCATCTCCATCGTGTGCCTCCTGGCTAGGCCTCTGCAGTGGGCACCACCCACGTCGCAGGCCCACCTCAGGGCTAACTGGTGAACAGGACTGGGAGGCCATGACCCATGGGCTTGCGCAGTCCGGTGGATAGACAGTCTAGCAAAGCCCGCAGATGGATGAGGGGCAGTGAGCTAATGAGAAGAAGCACCCTGGGTGTCCATATAGACAGTAAATACATTTATTGCCTAACGTGTCACTGCCCAAGGGGCTGCACTCCTGCACTCTCTCACCCTGGGACCTGCCTGGGCTGTCCTCCATCTGCGGACACCTGCTTCCGCTCCTCTGCCATTTGACTTCCTGCTGGTCGTGTAAGACCCAGGTTCCATACAGCCACTTCCCACCCCAGGTAGTCCTTCCCATCCCCACCCATTCCTGGGGAGCAAGCAGTAGTCCGTGTCTGAAGGTTTAGGACAAGCTCATTTTGCCCAGAGAGCTTAGCAGCATGCCCAGGATGGGTGAGGGTGAGGGAACCAGCCTCCACGCCAGGACTTCACTGCATATTGGCTGGGCTTCTCCTCCTGCTCGGACCCACACCCGTGCCTGAGACCATGGCTAAGGCTGCCATGAAGCAGCACAGCCTGGGTAGCTCAGATGACCAAGACTTACTCTCTCCGTTCCAGAGGCTGGGGGTCCAAGGTCCAGGTGTTGGCAGGGTTGGCTCCTTCCAAGGGTGTGGGAGGGATCCAGGCTCCTCTCCTTAGTTCATATGCGGATGATGATCCTGTTCTGGGGACATTTTCCTACCACGCCTGTCTGGGTCCTAATGTCCTCCTCTTGGAAAGGACACCAGTCCCATTGAATTAAGACCTAGCCTAATGTCCTCATGTTAACTTAATTACCTTTGTAGAGACCCTACCTCTAAATGCAGTCATGTTCCATGCTAAGGGTTAGATGGGCTCTCGGTGGATGCTGTACCCAATGTGCAGCTCTGGGTCCTCGGTACTTAGTATGAATTTTGGGGAGCACATTGTGGCCCTTAACAAAGCCTGAGGCTGGAGCTGGGTACAGAGAAAACTAACCATCCCCGCCACACACACACACCCTAGAACCCATGGTCTGCTGGAGGCAGTGGTGGGCAGGGCACGATGTGGGTTTGGGGGTGACTGGCAGGGCTCCCCAATCATCTGCTCTCTCTCCCCTCCCCCAGCTCTGATGCGGAGTTGAACTGCAGCAGCCACAGCAGCGAGGCCTCCAGCATGGAGCCCTGTGAGGAGAGATCCCAGCAGCCGGACCCCCCAACCCCGCTGGAGCCCCTCAGCCGCCACATCTCCCTGAGGGAGCCCCTCAGCCGCCACAGCTCCCTGAGGGAGCCCCCGAGCAGGGCAGCCTCTGCACAGGGCCCCGAGGAGCCCCAAGCTCTGCATGGTGAGCAGAGAGCCTGCCTGCCCAGGGACAGGCTTGCTGGGTCCCGGGATGGGGAAGGAGCAGAGAGCCCCACAGCCAGTTTTACCTGTGGAGGAGCCTGAGACAGGAGATACGACCCGCAGGCTCGGGAGGCAGTGGGGCTCGAACTTTGGGGGGCTGGGGTGCACGTGCAGGTGACCCAGGCCCACCTCCTTCATCATAGGAATCTCACATAGGAAGGTGCAGGGGCCCAGCTGTCTCTGTGTGTCACAGGCAGGCAGAGATAGGAGGCCCGGGCCCTCTTGCCTGCAGTAGTCTCCTTCTGCCTCCTTTGCATCTCCTTGGGGGCCCCCCAAGGAAGAGAGGTGGGCTCTGTGCAGCTACTTGGGGCCAGCACAGGGCCAGGGCCATGCTAGGACTTGTGGCACACAGCAAAACTACCTCCATAAGAATAGAGGCACTTTCACTGAGTGCCTGGAAGGCAGGGGTTTTCCCATACAGGGCCCCACTCACCCTCAGATGGCCCTGAGGTAATTTGAAGCCCAGTGTCCAGCTGAGCAAATGGCCTGACTGCCTCCTGAGGTCTCCCAGCTAGTGAGCAGTGCAGCCCCAAGAAGAAGTTGTCCTTAGAAGCCCAGGGTGTTGCAATAAAGGTGGCCTGGAATGAGTGGTTTGATTCCTCTGTCAGCAGCAAAGGGATCCTCTGGGTGGAAAGAACAGGCGAATAGAAACTTGCCACTAGCAGGACCAATGGCCTTGGTGGCCCTGAGAGAACGGGAACTCTATTTGCCCTGCACTGCCCTCTGGTGGCTGCGAGCAGAATTGACACTGGAACCTAGAAATATTCTCCTAGGTGGGGATGGTTTCCCAGGAACACTGTGAAAGTGGTGGATCAGAAAGACCGAAGCTGAGGCCACGGTCCTGTAAACTCTGAGGTTACCCTCCCATGTGAGCTTATTTCTAAAAAGGACACATTTGCTAAGTACCCTTTGTGGTGCTGTCCAGAAAGGCTTAGCCCCTGCTGAGCAGCAAGTGCTGCGCTCTGCCCAGCTGAGTGCAGCCTGCCTCTGTCTGGGTACTGCCTGGCCTAGGTCGGCCTCCGTGTCTCCCTGGGCTCCAGCCTCCTCATCAAAAAATACAAAGCCTGCCCTTGCTGGTTTGGCTCAGTGGATACATCGTCGGCCTGCGGACTGAAAGATCCCAGGTTTAATTCTGGCCAAGGGCACACGCCCGGGTTGCAGGCTCAATCCCCAGTAGGGGGTGTGCAGGAGGCATTAGATCAATGATTCTCATCATTGATGATTCTATCTCTCGCTCCCTCTTCCTTCTTCTCTGAAATCAATAAAGAAATATATTAAGAAAAAGGTTACATGGACACAGGAATTACAAGAATTTCCCTCTCAAAAAAACAAACAACAAAAAAAAACAATGAACCCTGCTTGCCTTTCCCTCTTTCCCTCCATTTTTCCTTTCTCCTCAGTTACCAAGTGATTTTAGCCAACCTACCAGAAAGATGTAACACAAAACTGTCTGTTTCTATACATGAGAGATAAAGCCTCGAGATCCGGGTTAACAAAACCAGATGAGGGGGTCGAGACCCCAGAGAGGAAGATCATGGTCCAAAACAGTTGCTCTCTTGGAATCATGAATTTGATTCTGAATTTCCTGGCTGCACGAGTTAAAAAGGAAATAGATAATTTTTATTCTCGTTGTTCACGAGGGAAAAAAATATATTTGTTCGCAGCAGTAGCGGGTCTCAGAGCAGGTACTACTTTCTCTAATGTTTCACTCTTGAGAAATTTCCCAGCTCATGTCAAATAGATGATCCCGAGAGAGGCATTAGATCATGTCTTAAGCAATGGCTCTGCAAAACAGGCAGCCACAGTTTTCTCGAGGCTATTTCACTCCGCCTCCCTGATGGACAGGTGAAGGCACAGCTCAGCAAGAGTGATTCTCCCTTGGGAGTGGTTGGGAGAACAAGGTAGTGTGGCCAAAGCATTTTGTTTCTGACAGCCCCGTTTCATGCCAGGATAAAGAATAGAATAGACAGAAAAGTGGCTAGCCTGCATGACTTTCAAGCAATCCTCTGTCGATTTCGTCTCCATCCACCCTGGTTTTGATCGTTGCTAGGCAAACCACATTGGCACGTGATTTGTGTTGCTGGTTGTGGCGATTCTATCGCTTTTCCAGATATTGTAGCATCAACATTGTGTGGTGGGTGTTGAGGGAGCTTTATTAATCCCAACCTCACCTGGGTTTGTGGTTCAGAGGTAAGCCAAGGAAACGCTGGACAAGACCAGGCGAAGCTTTAAAAAGAATTGTGGGGTGTACGCCACACTGCTCATAGCACATTCTTCACAGTCGCCAAAAGGAAGAAGCGGCCCCAAGGACCATCCGCAGGTGAATGGAGAAACCAAGTGTGCTATCGCCACTTTGAAATGGCACTCAGCCTGAATACTGTGCAGCAACAGGAAGGAATACTGAAGTCATTACACTAAGTGAAAGAAGCCAGACACAGAACGACAAGTATTGCATGAGTTTACACTGCTAGGAGGTGCCAAGACTAGTCAAATTCATAGGCAGAAAGAAGAATGGTGCCTGCCAGGGGCCTGGGAAGAGGATGAGTGGGAGATTGTTGTGTAAGGGTAAAAGGCTGCAGTTTGGGGTGAGGAACAAGTTCTGGAGATGGGTGGTGGGGATGGTCGCACAACAGTAGGCATGTCCTTAACGCCACTGAACTCCACACTTAAAGATGACAAAAATGACAGTGTATCTGGATTATTATCATTGTTCATCTAAAAACATAAAACATAATCACTTTAAAGTACCTTGGCAGGGTGTGGAGTGTAGCTATTCTATAATAGCTTTATGATCCTGATGATTAAAAAAAAAAAAAAAAAGATAATGTTGGATCTTCCAGGTTACAGTCACAATATTAAGATCAGTATTTAAAAGTGGAAAAGCATTAAAATATGAAGGACAAAATAATGCAAACAGGGTTGTTGTATGTGGTGTACACTTTACCACAAATTGGGACGCCCTCAGCTCCCCAAGGAACCCACTGCCACCTCGGGGTTCTGGCCTGGAGCACACGCCAGAGGATGGTTTGCAGTGGAACTTAAGCCGCCCATTATCGAGGCCGTAGAAAACACTCAGTGCTGTTGTCCTAAAACCGTGGTTGGCAAACTGCGGCTCACAAGCCACATGCAGCTCTTTGGCCCCTTGAGTGTGGCTCTTCCACAAAATACCATGGCCTGGGCAAGTCTATTTTGAAGAAGTGGTGTTAGAAGAAGTTTAAGTTTAAAAAATGTGGCTCTCAAAAGAAATTTCAGTGGTTGTACTGTTGGTAGTTGGCTCTGTGGACTAATGAGTCAAGGGCCTAAGACACCTGGTGTTAGTAGTTCTCACAAATCTGGTTTCAAAGGCACATTTCTGCCCTCCCACCTCCAGAGGTTGAGGTTCAGTGGGTCTAGAGTGGGGTCCCGTGTCTGCATTTTATATCAGCGCCCCAGATGCTCCCACGCAGGAGGGCCGAGCCCAACCCATGGAGCTACTGAGCCACACGGTCAGGCTCCTCTGTTTCTTGAGTGAGCTGACTGGGAGGTTGATGCTGGTCAGCAGAAACTCCTTGTGGGGAGACCCCCAGCCTGGGAAACGCTGACCGGCACTTGGTTGGAGGAAGTGGACCCAGGCCACAGGCAGACTGTTCATCCTACGAAGGGGAGATGGGGAGATTGCACCCTGTGCCTGCCCACACAGACCCCCCTCAGACCCACGGGTGTGGTATGAGAATAGCCTTGTGGGATGGGGGCCCGCCATTCGGAGGCGCAGGCTCACAGGGTCTCCAAGGGGAGCAGGGCGGGAGGGTACCCAGGACCAGAGGGGCTGTGCTGAGGGAAGGAAGCCCCCAGGCAGCGGTTGATGCCTGTGCTGTGCAGCCTGGCTAGTGTGAGTGGTCACCCAGCTCAGCACCGGCAGGAAGTGTGAGTGGAATCCAGGACTTCACACAGAGAGACCGGGCTCTTGGCTCAGAGAGGCCTGCATTCACTCCTTCCCCATACTCCTCAGGAGCCCCATTACTCCCACGGCCTTTCTTCCATGCCTTCTGGACCCACCTGTGTGTGCATTCAGGCAGGCATCACCCCATCCTTTCTCTCAAGGCTGGGATGGAACTGCCCCTAGGACCTGGAGCCCGAGGCCACATCTGTGGGCCAGCCCGTGTGGGATTTCTCTTCTGCAGGTGAAAGTCATTGTGCTCAGCTAATCCTCAAGGCCCAGCTGGGCGGAGGGTCCTCGGGGCTCCATCCACAGCCTCCTGAAGTGTTTCCATTGGAACCGAGGCCAAGAGGACCTTCATGGCAATGGATTGCCAGAGGTTCCGTTAGAACTACCTCCCAGAGGGTTCGCAGGGCTGTGAGGGGAAGAGGGAGTGGACAGAGCTCCCGCAGCTTCCGGGCTGCATTGCTGTGAGACTTCAACTCTGAGGAGCTGCTCTGCTAAAAACATACGCACATACGTGTGTGTATACAGTATGTGTGTATGTGTATACATGTAGGCATACAAACATGTACACATATGTATGCTTGTTAATGATGGGCCATTTAGAACGATGGCTCACAATTTGAGGCATTTTCTAAAAGGTGGCAGGACTGTCCCATAGCAGTGTCTCCATAAATATTTGATAAATGAGTGAATGGGGGTGTGTGCTGGGTCAGGAGGGTGCAGTCAATTATGATCACTAGCCAATTCACTTTTGGTAAATGGCCATAGAAGAACCCCCCCCCCCTTTTTGTTTACATGTTTAACAGACTCTTCCCCCCTTCCTACTCTCCCTGCCTTGCTTTTCCCCACTACAGCTCTGCAGCGGGCCAACAGCCTCCAGTCCCCAAGTCTCAGCGAATACCAGAGCTGGAGAAGAACGTGCCCGCCAAGTGAGTCATGGGCTATCTGGGGCTGGGAGGGGGTGGGGATGGGGTGAGGGGGCCAAGAATTCTCTGATTGATTCTCAGGAACAGCTGTCCTCATTCCCTACACGACCTCTGACCTGGCCTCCTGGATATGAGGGGCAAGGACAGAAATCGAAGGTTGACCCTATTTCCACTGATGACTTGAGGAAGCATTTCCTGACCCCTTTCCCATAGGCTCCCTGTTGTGGGGTCGAACCCTGGGTTCAAAATAAGACCACCCGAGGCTGATGATTGATTTAAAAAAGCAGGCAAGCATTTATTGAACTGGCCAGGATGGCTGCGAGAGCATGACACACAGGTGGCCACACTCACAACTGCACTGTTTCAGGTGTAGGCAGTCCTTTTAAAGGTCCAAACCACAAGAATTTTCCTTTGTTCTAAATTCTAAATTCTAAAGGCTGGGAATGGCCCACAGGGTCATTCCCAGCCACATCCTGCTGGACATTGGAATGTGGCCCTATCTTGCGATAGCAGATAGTACAGAAGCAGACCTGAGCGGTTAATCTCTAAAGGTTATCTACAGTTTCTACTCCTGAAGCTAATGAGTCCGTGGGAATCAATCTCCTGTGGTCCTGGTCCACGGGCACAGGAAAATTGCCCTAGCCTCCAGGTCTCCATCTGGAAGCTGAAGCAACTACCATATTGTTTAAGCAAGTAAGTGAGTGCCAAAGCCAGAATAGCAGGGTTAAAATTCAAACAGCAGTTTTTACCCAAGCATGGTTGCTACCATATTTCACTCCCCAGTCCAGAGTCACAGAGCCAGAGGACTCAGTCACACTTGGAAGGGGCCTTATAACATCAGCTCAAACTTTTTGAAACAAGGAAGAGGACACAGAGGCCCAGGGTCACCATATGTTTTGACACGGCGCCCTGGAGTTGGACTGGGGGCATCAGCTTAAGTTCATGCAGTCAGGGGCAATACAATGAGGGAAGCCATCATACACACACCCTGTCCTTTTTTTGAGCAGGCCGTGGTCCTCGCATCCCAGGGAAGAGCAGGGTTGGTGGGGACCAGGGCCTGTGGTGGATGCCAAGGCAGCAGGCTCCCACTAGGAGGCGCAGGTACCACATACAATTGCACAGCATCCCAGGGCTGCAGCTATTACAGAACTGCAATCCCCTCTCCGAGCCTGAGAGAGGGGCAGGAACTCCTCTGATTCCAAGTTCATCCCCGCTTCCCACCTCTTCCTTCCCCGACACACCCTCGCTGGGCCTTGCTCTAGTAGAGACGGAACCTGGAAAGCCTTGGGTTAGACAAGAGTTTCTAAAAATGAAGCATTGCTGTAGTTGGAACATAGTGCTCCTTCTGAGTCAGTGCCGACTCCTGGCCAGTGAGTCATTCTCCCGGCAGCCCCCAGCCCTGCAGCCTCTCCCTCGGGTCAGGCTGGGACATGGGTGCCGCTGGATCTGGGTCAGGGCTGCACACCTGGGCGGGGCACTTCACCTGGGACGACCCAAAGTAACTCTTGAGTCACCCCACGGCCCCAGGCAAGTGAGCGTGAGGGGAAGGAGCCAGTTAATGTTTAGGGAAGCCCTGGGCCAGGCCTTTTCCACAGGCATCACATTTACTCCCCCACCACAACCCCTCTCTGGCGTGGGACTTCTGCCTCCATGGGTGGGCCTGTTTGAGTGAAGATTCCATCCCAGTGCTTCCCGTCTACTGGACTGAGTGCCACCAGTGAAGGGGTTATCCTGAGAGCTGGGATTCTGGTGGGGGCCCTCCCAGCAGGGCCAGGCTGCTGAAGGAGGCACAGCCTGGAGACCTCAGCCCTGTCTTTTGTAATCCCAGTGATAGCAGGTCTGGGTAATGCTGATTGAGAGCAGGCCTGGAGTTCAAATCATTTCTGTGGGCCTAGTGCTTAGCATGAGCCTGGCTCAAAGGAGGCACCAAGTCTTCCTTGAATGAATGAATGAATGAATGAATGAATGAATGAATTTATGAATGAAGAGTGAACAAATGAATGACCAAACCAGGGAACAAGCAGGCAGGACCAAGGGCAGGAACAAATGAAACACATGGGTTTAGGCCTGTTCAGGCTGCCACTCATAGAGGGCGCTCCAAGACTTTGGGAGGATTTGAGCCAAAGCCTGAGTTTAAAATTCTGAGAAGCTGCACCCTGCAGTCCCAGTCTTTTTTAAAAATCCCCAGAGCCAAAAGCCACTAGAGCTATCTTTTAGGTCATTTTCATTTTGCCCAGGAGGAAACACCAACGGGCAAGGCTGGTTCTATAGGAGGGAGCAGAATATGGGGTACCACCTCCTCTGTCCACTCACTGCCCCGGAAAGGCTGGTTCTGTGTGCTTGCCCTTGGCACCCCCCCACCCTTACCGCCAGCTGGCCATGTTCACCAGAGTGACCACTGGGACCAAGGGGAAAGGTCATCAATGCCAGAGGGCCCAGAGGCGAGGCACTGGTCCAAGCGGGAGGTGGGGCTGTAATCCAGGCTCATCAACCCCCTTTGCAAAGGAGCTGAGGCCCCTGCACAGGGCAGGGCAGCCCTGCCTGGGCCATGCCAGGTGTTCATGAGAAGCAAGGGTCAGCAGGAAGGATCTGAGCTGATGAGGAGAGTGACGGGGTCCGTGAGAGTGTGCAGCCCCCTCTGGGATAGGTTAGCGGTTCAGCGGTGTTCTTATCAGACACCACCCATGTGCACGGGGACAGGGATGGGATTCCTCGTTCTGTGTGATGTTTGCCTCCTGCACTAGGCACCTCTTTTTATCTCATTTTATTCCTTCCGCCTCCCCTGACACAGCGATAGATTTCTGGAGGAAACCGAGGGTTTTAAGAGACTTGCTCAGCGACAGGCAGCTGGTGTGGATGTAAAGGAGGTGGGGCTCCAGGCTCCCCTTTGCCGTTTTCCAAGACACCAGCCCCCTGGAGCAGTGCATTCCCTGTCACCTCCAGCTCTGCTCTGGCCTCACCCTGCCCCCCAGGCAGCAGCTGGAATGGCCAGTGCTTTGTTAACTCCACCTTGTCTAGCCCTCCCCATGCTCTCCTGCAGACAGTGCCTGAGGAACGTGTGCAGTGAGAGACCCCACTCTCTGGGATGAGGGTGGGGATTAGAGGGAAAAAAAGAGGGAGCAGCTCCCAGGTCATGACCTTGTGAACCCCAAGCTTTCTCAACAGCCAAACCGGGTTGTCCCTGGCTCTGTGTCAGAAGGTGCCGGGAGAGCTCCCCTGGGGAACAAAAGGCAGTGTGTTGAGCCGCGGGGACGCTGAGACAAGTTTGGGAGTTGGACTCAGGAGGTGGCAGAGGGAGGAGAATGAGGGGGCGAGGAAGAGGAGGAGAAGGAATTTGGCAGGAATTTGGCAAGCGGAGCCCAGGAAACAAGGCAACAACTGACTCACAGCTTTTGCCTTTTTAGGCTCGAACCATCTGTGGGCTGGGATGGAGGTCCGTGGGCCGAGGTGGGGGGCTGGGTCAGAGGCCAGGGGCGGCCTCCCCGCACAGCTCCCGGCAGCCGGGGGTCTCTCTCCCCAGCAGCTCCTTCCCGCCACCTCAGCTCTGTTCCCCCAAGTGACCTTTGCCCTGGTGCTTCCGGGGCTTCCCTTTGGGCACTCGCTGGCCACGCGTGTGGGCTGGCACCTTCTCGGCACCCGGGCCTGGGGTGCGGCTCTGACAGGCTTGCAGCTAGTTGCGTGTGAGGAGAGCAGGGGGGATGCTGAGCCCCCTGTGTGGTCCGCAGCGACAATGGTCTTAAAGGAACGCTTCCTCGCTCAGGGCTTGGGTTCGGCCTCGTCTGGGTGGTCCCAGAGGAGGAGCCTCTTCCCCAAAACTTTGGGGACAGCGAGGCCGGGGGACTGTGCTGAGTTAGGAAGCGAGCTGAAATGGAAGTCTGGACACCCGGAGGGTCCGCAGGAGCCCACAGGAGTGGGCAGTGGAGACAGTGGTCCTGGGAGGAGGGTTCGAGGAAGAGCTGGCCCGGCCCCCAGGTCAGGGGCTGAGGGGGGAAGTCAGAAACAGAGCACAGATTTTTCTAAGCCCCTTGGAGGGCAGAATACTGAGATGGCTCAATATGGAAACAGAATGCTTGCAGTTCTAGATTGCAGGTTCCTAGGGTGTTTGTGTGTGTGAGTGTGTGTGTGTGAGTGTGTGTGTGAGTGTGTGTGAGTGTATGTGTTTGTGTGTGTGTGTGAGAGTGTGTGAGAGTGTATGTGTTTGGATGTGTGTGTGTGTGTGTGCGTGTGAGTGTGTGTGAGTGTATGTGTTTGTGTGTGTGTGTGAGAGTGTGTGAGAGTGTATGTGTTTGGATGTGTGTGTGTGTGTGTGTGTGTGAGTGTGCGTGCATGGGTGTGGGGGTGAGTGTGTGTGTGCGCGCACGAGTGAGCCTGTGTGCACTCACGAGAGAAGGTGAGAGGGAACGGGATTGACCTCACAGGCCACAGCTGTCAGATTTGGCTGTCCAGTCCTAATTGACGTCAGCTCCCAGAGTTCAGAGTTAGGCTGGGCCTGGGCTGCACTCCTTCCTCCTGTTGCTCTGAGGCGTCCCCTGCAAGGACCTCTCCCTGACCAATGGGCTTGGCACGAACTCACTCCACGTGCTTCCAATGAGCCGATGCTCAGATAACCGCCTTCCCTGTGTCTCTTTAACCTCGGGCTAACCACGTCCTCCAAGAGCCGCCGGCGCAGGGGGAGAGAGGGCGCTTCATTGGCAGTGGCCCCGCCGGCCTGTGCCCAGCCGATGGCCCTGCTGGCCTGTGCCCAGCCCATGGGCCACAGTGAGTGGGCAGAGGCTTCAGGCCATTTGTTGACTGAGCCCCGGCCTCCAGCCATGTGGCTTAGGGGAACCTTAGCTGCTGTGCCCCTTTCTAAGAAACACCCGGGCTTCCTGTCTCATTTCGAGGGAGTATTCTTACGTGGATGGGAAGCGCATGGTTCTTAGGCTCCCCTCCCGGAAACTCCTTCTCCAAGGCGCTGCCACTTCTACCCCCGTCTCTCCAAGCCCCAGCCCGGGGCATCAGGGCCCAGATCATCCTGACGTCCTCCTCCTCCGTCTGCATTTGCAGCGGTGGGGCGGTGTCCAGCCTCCTCTGTCCATGAGGACATGAGGCCGCGGCCCCTGTAACAGAAAGTGCGTTCTTCCCTTCTAGGTTCCACGCCGGTGAGCTACGTGAGAATTGTGCCGCCTCCACAGGACGCGTCCCCTTCCGCTTCTGCTTCCTCCTTGTCTTCTGCCTCCTCCTCCCCCGCGACCTCCGCAGACAGTGTCCCAGGCTATGTTCTGAGGGGTCCCCCCTCACCTCAGGTAAGGAGCCCGAGCTGCCTCTTCTCCTCCCACTTCCACACTGAGCGCCTTCAGGGCACCCGCACCCAGAGCCAGGCCCCCTCCCGAGTCCCTTCCATAGAAGCTCACCAGCTGCTTCCCAGCCACCCCCTCCCCCCCTACACACACACCACCCCGGGCACAGCCACTGGCCTGCTCACTCAGCAAGCCTTACGGGGTGTGGGCCCGGGCTGGGCTGTGGGGCAGAGATGCTAGGACACATGCTGGGCCCTGGAGGCCCCCCGGGTGCTGAGGAGCCGGCAGCTGCGGGGGCAGGCACAGCCCCTAGGGTTCCCTGGGGGAGGAGCTGAGAACCTTGGAGGCAGCATTTCCCTGGACTCGAAAATGACGTCACCAAAATCACAGGTTTGGACTCATTCTTTCTTTTTTTTTAATATTTTATTGATTTTTCACAGGGAGGAAGAGAGAGGGATAGAGAGTTAGAAACATCGATGAGAGAGAATCATCGATCAGCTGCTTCTTGCATACCCCCTACTGGGGATGTGCCAGCAACCAAGGTACATGCCCTTGCCTGGAATCGAACCCGGGACCCTTCAGTCCACAGTCCGACGCTCTATCCACTGAGC
The DNA here is from genome assembly GCF_964339955.1 of Pipistrellus hanaki. Taxonomy (NCBI): domain Eukaryota; kingdom Metazoa; phylum Chordata; class Mammalia; order Chiroptera; family Vespertilionidae; genus Pipistrellus; species Pipistrellus hanaki. Next base: position 50,178,534 of record NC_140511.1, read on the forward strand.
CAAACTGGTCCCGGCTGGACTCATTCTTTCGCCAGGAGTCTGTCCGTCTGTCAGGCCTCTTGACCTGCCAGGCCCGCTCCAGGCCCCGTGGACGAGAGAGTACGGGACAGCCAGACGCAGGAGCTTGTGGAGCTGCGCTGTGTGCCCTGCCCTCGGCCAGAGCTCTCGGCAGGGCAGGCACAGCCCTCCTTGGCACCCCCTCCCCCTTGGTGGTCTCCCTTTGCCAAGGGCTCCAGCCCTGCCTGTTGGAAACGGCCCCTTTCCCAGCCCCCCAGCGGGCCTCAGGCTTAGAGAAGGCACTGGGAGGTCCTCACGGCCATCCTGCCCCACGGCCACCCCAGAAGGTTAGGTCTCCCCTTCCTTCAGGAGGCGCCACGCTGAGGAAAAAGCCTTGGTTTCGGAAACACACCTGTGGGTGGAAGGTGCCCCTTAGTAGGGACATGACTGAGCACCCTGCCCCTCTGTGCCCCACCGCCCTCCCATCATGGGCTCAGGAGCCGGGCAATGCCCATGCCTCTCCATTGGCTTCCTACCCACCTGACCCAAGACCCAGAAAAGCCTTTGGCCCGAGCTGACCCAGGGCCCCCCGGCAGACCCCAGCAGGCCCCGGGTAGCCATCTGAGCCAAGAGCTGCCCTCGGAAATCAGCCATTCCAGGCAGAATCCTTTTCCACTGGAGACGGGGAGGGAGGGGGCCCTCGCCTGAGGTGTGCCTTCCCCATCTACACACATGCTGGCAATCTTTGACATCACGGCTGTGTTTTGCCCTGCAGGCCTCAAGAGCTCATTTCAGTCCTTCCACCCCGATCGTTCTGAGGCGAGCCAGAGCCCAGGCAGCACCCAGCGAAATCCCTCTCTACCTGCCGCACGGCCAGGTGCTGGGGGGGCCAGAGCTCTGCCTGGTGAGGCCGGGGGGAGAGGGCCTCGCCAGCCCCAGGCCCCCCAGCCCTGCAGCGGTGGCTTCCGATGGCTCTCAGGACGCCAGCGGCATCCACAGAGGCCCACAGCCCATTGGAGGGCAGGGCAGGTGCTCGCCAGACCAGGAGCTGTCTCCTAGGGCTGCGGAGGGCTCGGGACAAGGGCATCCGGCCTCCCAGACCCGGACGGGAGAGTATGGTGGGTCCGAGCCGGCAGAGGGGAAGAAGCCGGGCTTGAAGAAGCTGGTCCTCACCCAGGAGCAGAAGAGCCAGCTGCTGGATTGGAATGACCTCCACCCCCAGAGCTCGCGCCTGGACGCTGGGCCGCAGCCTTCCCAGAACGGTGCCCAGCATGGCAGAGGCGGCCGTGTGCTGAAGCCAGTCCGCCCCTTGGTGCTCCCGGGGAGAGAGAGCCTGCCCTCTCAGGCAGAGGCTCCGGAGAAGAGGGGGACCCCCGCTGGAAGGACTTCAGGGGAGCAAAGCGTGGCTCCACCCAAGTCCCCGCTGAAATTCATTGCCAACGCCGTCCGAAGGTCCTTCCAGGCCCTCTCCCACCCGGAAGGCGGGAGGAAGGCTTTGCCCGCCAGCCAGCCGCAAGCTTGCACGCGCTCCTTCAGCCTCCGGAAACCCAGCGGCCACAAAGACTGGGACCAGCCGTCCCCCGGGAGAGACATGGCCAGCAGGGCCTCGGCCTTCTTCTCCCTGGGCACCCCGCTGGTCAGGGCCGCCCAGCCCCCCACCCCTGGCCTTCCCGACCCTGCCCTCTGCACCCACAGCTTGCCCAGCCGGCCCTCCAGGAGGTTCCCTGCGTTGGCATCCCCACCCTGCAGCAAAATGGACGATGTCCCCAAACTCCTGGAGAAAGTGAGCTTGCAAGAGGCCATTCCAGATGCTTCCAGGAGTCCAAAGAGAAAAATCTTCTCCTCCCTCAGACTCAAAGACAGATCATCGGAGAGTTCTCTCCAAGAATCCAGGCTAAGAAAGGACTTCCGTGACATCTTCAGCATCCCCAAGGGGAAGGTGCAGCCTGTGGACAGTGCGCGGCTGGGGCAGAGGGCCGCCCCTCCTTCTCCAGAGCGAGATGCAAGTAAGTGGCCCTTTCCCAGCACAGGTCCACGGCTCATGCCGGGCAGTTAGTTATCGTTACTGGGTTCAGAAACACCATCTTTTACCTCGTGTTGCTCCTCAGATTAAAGTCTGACAAAAGTGGGAAACTGGAATTTGAACAAAAAAAAAAAAAAAAAGTGAAACAGTTCAATTTGAAATTATGTTACAGAAAGTTTTGAAAGAGAGAGTTAACCATCAGTTCACCACTTTCCCCTTATTGTCCACATATGAATATTTTTTACTAAGTTGGACATAAAATTTGGTGCCTTTGTAAATCAACATTATGTTATAGGTACTAAGCCAATTGCCTCATCATCTACATAAATGTGATTTAGGGGCTATAAAATATTCTATCTAGTGGCTATGTTACTTAATGAACTGATTCTTTATGGTTTAACTTATAGACACATATGTATGTATAAATTATATATATATTTATATTTTATATATGGTCTTGGGTGGACATTTTTATGCATATAGCTTTTTCTTTCATTTGAATTATTTTTTTAGGATAGGTTCCAAGAAATGGGATTTTTGGATGAAAATGTGAATACTTTTAAGATTCTCCGCTTACACTGACAAATTGCTCTTTAAAAGAGAACCTATGGGTAAAGGATGCATGGGATCTCTCTGTGTTATTTCTTACAATTGTGGGTTGTAAATTTCAATTAAAACATGGGAAAGGTACCAACTTATATTCCACCACTAATGTATGAAAGTACCTTTTCACCACACTCTGCATCAAGTATTATATATTTTAAATACTGCTATTTCACTGGTCCAAAAATGGTGCCTCAAAATACTATTGAATGTAAACTATAACTGAAAAATTATTTTCTTAATGGTGCCTTTTAAACTTGTATTTCTTCTTATCACTAGTTTAAATATGTTTGGTTAGCAATTGAACCTTAGGCTTTTTAGATTTAAATCTGTTTATAATTTTTCAAATTATAAAATTAATACATTAAATAATCTGAATAATTAAACAGTATAGGAATATCTTAAAAACAAAACCAGGAACATATTATCTCATCCCCTCTTCCTCACCAAAGTTTTGGTATATATCTTTAGAGACAGTTTAAAGAGTCACATGGTTTCTGTTTTTGTTGTTGATATTTGTTTGATTGCTTTAAACAAACTGATTCTACTATTCCTGTTGTTGAGCAACTTTATTTTTCTTTATTTTTTTGATGTTTTATTTTCTTATTTAACTCTTAGGTTTTCAAGCAAAAAAATATTTCGCTCGTGTAGTGCCTTAGTCAAAAAGTGTGTTTCCAAAAAATGCACTTTGAATAATTATAAAGTCATTTCATTTCAAAATTGAGCTAGCAGCTATTAAAGTGTGTACATTTTTGATACACCCTGTAGATTAACAAGAGAGTTTATTTTCAGCCAAGCTCAGATGTAAGCATACATAGGCAGAAATATAACTGCTCCCTTTTATCCCATCATAAACTTCAATGTGCTGTGCATTTTTGTGTAGATAATACACAAGATTCACATGGTTCAAAATAGCAGGCACAGAATGTCCTGGAGCCATCAGGTCCTACCCCTGGTGACATGCTATTATCAGGTTCTTGGGCTTCCTTTCAGACAGAATTTATGAACACACAAGCAAATGTACATATTATATTCTTCCCCACCCCCACTCCCCAAAGAGTAGCATGCTAGGACATTGTACACACTTTTTTTTTTGTTGTACTTTTGGTTTTATTTTGGAGGTCATTTCATATCCTAATATATAAAAAGCCAGGGGCCGTCATGACCAAAACAACCAGATGGACAACTGAACAACAGGCTGTGGGTGGCGACAAGGCCGGCAGGGGGGGTTAGTGAGGGACGACCAAACAACTGAACAGCAGGCTGCATAGGGTGACCAGGCTGGCAAAGGGAGAGAGTTAGGGGTGATCAGGCAGGCAGACAGGTGATTAGGAGCCAGTGGTCCCAGATTGTGAGAGGGATATCTGAATGATGGGGTCTAAACCAACAGTCAGACATCCCCCAAGGATTCCCAGATTGGAGAGGGACCCCACCCCCGTGCATGAATTTCATGCACCAGGCCTCTAGTTAGTACATAAAGAGCTTTGTTTTATAGCCTCATGGTATTCCATTATGCACATACATCATAATTTATGGAGTCAGTCCCCCATGATGGAAAGTTTAAGTCATTTCAAGACTTGTGCTATTGCAAACAGTGCACAATAATTAAGAACTTAGGTCATTTGGCACATGCATGAGTTTATCCACAGGATAAATTCCTGGAAATGGAAATGTTGGAACAAGGACATGTGAATTGAAAATTTTGATAGATGTTGCCAAGTTGTCCTCCATCAAAGGGGTGTCAGTTCACCCTCCCAGCGCCAAAGTATGAGAGTGCTCTTTCTATACTGGCACTAAACTGGTTGTTACCCAATCCTCCACGCCCCTCCCTTTTTTATTTATTTTTTTAAATCTTTACCAATCTGATTGAGCATCTTTTCATAATCATTTATATTTCCTTTTCTGTGAACTATTGTTTCTGTTCTTTATCTAAGGGTTGTTGATATTTTTCTTAAGGACATGTGGGAACTCTAGTAGATAGAAAATTTAGCCTTTTGAATTACAAATGCTTTTCCCAGTTTCTTGGTAGTGTTTAACTTTGTTTATGGTGGTTTTGTCATATAAATTTTTTTTTTTATATAGTAGTGGTAAGCAATTTCTCACTTTCTGGCTTCTGGGCTTTATATAATAGTTCAGAAAAAGTTTCATCTAAGTTTACAGAGGAATTTTCTTACAGTTTCTTTTAATTTTTTGTTTTTACATTTTTTACATTTAAATATTTATATTTTCTTCTTAGTATGAAATATGAGATATGGATCCAACCTTATTTCTTTTAGATGTCTTCCTGGTTATCTTAAAATAATTTAGTGAATAATTCATCTTTTTCCTCTCTTCTGTGAGATGACATCTTTATCATATATCAAATTCCTGTACTTGGACTGATTTCCACACTATTTATTATATTTTATTGAATTGTCTGTTATGTGTCAGTACCACACTGTTTTAATTACATATATATATCTGTGTATTATACTATCAGGTAGAAAGAGTATTCCACTAGTGATCTTCTCTTTTAAACATTGTCTGGCTCTTCTTGCTTCTATGTTCTATCTGAATTTAGCATCAGTTTATCTATGTTTCGTTTCCCACACACACACACACAAAAAAATCCTACAAGTGCTTTTATGGATTGTGTTAAGTTCACAAACTAACTTAAAAGAATTTACAACCTTATGCTATGAATTGACTTATTTTTATTTGTTCATATCTTTTATTGTGATTCTCAAGGGCATTCTAAACTTTATGTCAAATAGCTTTTGGATATTTGTTGTTAAGTTTATTATTAGACTAGAGGCCTGATGCACAGAATTCGTGCAAGGGGCCCAGACCTCGCAGCTCCAGCCAGCCCTCACTGCCCCTCCTTTATCCAGAAGGTTCTCCGGAAGGTCATCCAGATGGTCATTCTGCTGTTAGGTCTAATTAGCATATTATCTCTTTATTATATAGTATATTTAGATATTAGATATTTAGTTTTTGTTGCTATTGTAAATAAAATATTTCCATTTTATCTTGCTATTCTTGGTTATGTATATATAAATTATTGATTTTTGTATAGTTGTTTTTTACCCATCCATTTTATTGAATTATCTTTGCTTTTAGAAATCTTACAGTGAGTTCTGGGCCCTCCCCAAAATATACAATTATAGTATGTGCAAATAATGATCATTTTATTGCTTGTTTTAGAAGTTCTGTACCTCTAATTTATTTTGTTTCCTTAGCTTATTTGGTTCCCCAAATCTCCAGAAACAATATTAAATAAAAAGTGTGATGATGGCCCAGCCAGTGTGGCTCAGTGGCTGAGCATTGTCCCATGAACCAGGAGGTCACAATTCGATTCCTAGTCAGTTACATGCCCAGGTTGTGGGCTTAAACCCCAGTAGGGGGCATGCTGGAGACAGCCGATTGATGATTTTCTCTCACCATTGATGTTTCTATCTCTCTCTCCCTTTCTCTGAAATGAATAAAAACATTTTTTTTAATAGTGATAATGGTTTCCTTATTACATTTCTAACTTTAATGGGAAGGCATCTCATTAATGAAAATAATGTTTTCCCATTTAAGCATTATGCTGACTCCTGGATTGACCCAGATATATTTAATCATTTCAAGGAAATAACTAATTATATTTTATTAAAAGTACAGTTGACCCTTGAATAATGTTTGAACTGAATAGGTTCAGTTATATGCAGATTTTTTGTTAATTGACCCAAGGAGTTCAAACCTGTGTTGTTCAAGAGTCAACTGGTGAATGGTAATTCAAATATTCGGAGGACCTACTTAAGTTATGTGCCAAATTTCCACAGCATAGGGAGGTGGTGGATGCCCCTAACAGAGTCAACGCTAGTTTTCATCTCAAATGGATGTTGAATTTTAGCAAATATTATTTTAATACCTTTTAAGATGATTGTGTACATTTGTTCTTTCTAGTTGGATTACTATGAATGATATAATACATTAAATTGCTGAAACAAATACCACTTGGTCATGATGTTTTATTATTTTCATATATCTTTGTTCTGTTTCCTGATGTTTTATCAAATTCATAGAAATGATTAGCCTTTAGTTCATACCTATATAATTTCTGTATATGCTGATTATAATAAGTTGGGGTAAATGTGTTTTCCTGAGTTAGTAATGGACAGCCACATTTGTTTATATTCACCAGGAAATCATGCCACTTTTTTTGCTTGGAACAGAATGGGAATATAGAGAATGAAATTAACTTAAGGCTGACCAGCTCTGGAAGTGGTGCCTGGGCCCATCTCATAAAAAATCTTTGCATTTCTCTCAGATGATTTTAGGTCAGTGTTATAGTAATATTAAGATTTTTATCTATCCTATTAGATTAAACTCATTAGTTTCCTTCTATTTCCCCACCCCTAACCAACAAACACAGACACACAGACTTCGCTCTCTCCACATTTAACTTGTATACTTCCATGCAATGAAGAGAAAAATAGTACTCAAGTAGAAAGTGAGAAACTACCAAAAGTCATTCAAATTGAAGTACCTTGAATTATGATCATGTGACTAAGAGCCAGTTGAAATTTAATTTTTTGTACTTTTACAACACAACTTTCTATTAATATCCTATATAATAAAAGGCTAATATGCAAAGCTACCAAACAGCAGAATGACTGGTTGCTATGACGTGCACTGACCACCAGGAGGCAGATGCTGGACATAGAAGGCATGCTGAGAACCTCCCTTTTTTATTTTTGTATAAACATTTTTACTGCAGTATAACTAACATACAATAAAGTACACAAATATTACATACACAAATGATGAACTTTTACAAAGTATACATTTGTGTAATCACCTCAGAGATCAAGATACAGAATATTGCCAGCTCTCAGAAGCCTTACCCATGCTTCTTCCCAAATACAGATGCCACCAAACAAAAGCACTTACCATCTGACTTCTCTGGTTACAGATCACTTCTATAGTTTTTTTGACTTGGTAAAAATTGAATCAATTAGTGTTGGGATAGGCAAAATTCTTCCCACCCTAGTGGACTTGCCCAGTATAACTTTGTCCTCTTGAGTACAGTGGGAATGTAACTCTGATAGATTTCACTCCCATGATTAGGTTATGGGATTTTGCAAATGTAATAGGAGTTCCAAACCAATTGAATTTGAGATAATCAAAAGGGAGATTATCATGGGTCGGCCTAACCTCATCTGGCGAGCTGTTAACAAGGGCTGAACCATTCCTGAAGTCAGATGGTCGAAGTGTGAGAAAGACATGACCCTGCTGGCTTCCCAGAAGTAAACTGTCATGCTGTGAATGGGAGGCCTCCAGGAGCTCAGCCCGACCTCCAGCTGACAGCCAGCAAGAAAGCAGGGCCTGTGTGCTGCACCAGGAGGAGCTGAATTCTGTGACAGCCGGAAGGAGCTGGAAGAGAACCCTGAGTTTCAGAGAAGCCAGTCCTCCAGACACCTGACTGCAGCGCTGGGAGACGTTGAACAGATGACCCCGTGGAGCTGTGCCTGCGCTTATGACCTGCACAACTGTGCGATAATAAATGGGTGCTATTGTAAGCTGCATATAGTGTGTTCATTGCTTCTGCAACACTAGAAAACTATCCACTCTTTTGTACATGACTTCTCTCATTAAACATTATGTGTATGCATGTGCTGTGTGTGTGTGTGTGTGTGTGTGTGGGTGTGTATGTCGAGTGATTTATCCATATAGTTATATATAGCAGCAGTTCATTATTTTCCATTGCTACGTTTATATTTTCTTGTATGAATATGCCACAATTTAGTTGTGCATTCTGTTGGGTATTTAATTAGGCTCTTTTTGCTTCTTTTATTTCAAGTAATAACAGCTTTGAGCACTCCTACATATGGGCTATTGTCAAAGATAAACAAAGCCAGATACTAGTTAAAGTAGTAGAGATTTTAATTAGTTATATACTATTGCAATGGGGAAGTGAGTCTAGCATGAACTGAACTCAGCTTTGATTTTTTTAAAAGTAGGATTTTATTTCATTATTATTTTTTAAAGATATGTTTTTATTGATTTCAAAGAGAGAAGGGGGGGGGGGAGTGAAGCATCAATTAGAGGGAAACATGGATCGGCTGCCTCCTGCATGCCCCCTACCAGGGATTGAGCTACAACCCCCGGGTATGTGCCCTGACCGGGAAATGAACTGGTGATCTCATGGTTCATGGGTTGATGCTCAGCCACTGAGCCACACCGGCTGGGCTCAGCTTTGATTTTTTTACAGAGAAGGCATGGTGTTTTATAGGGAGAATGAGGGAGGAGGGAGAGGGGCCAAGCAGGGACTCAGCAGAGTCAGGGAAGTTAAGAAAGTTACGAAGGGTGGGTCAATATAAATACTGATAGTGCCGGCTGTGTCTGTTAGCTGCTTATTACTGAAGCTGGGATTCTGTCCTCCCACAGAGACTGAGAGACAGAGGCCCTATGCTTCCTGATGATTGCATTTTAAAGGAATGGCTTTCAGGTTCTGGAGAAAGACACTCCTGAGTGGTAGGAGACGTGTTTTATCTCAAAAGGACAGAGGAAGGATTTTCTGGTGGAAGCCCATTTTAGTAAATGCTAAGAAAGGGTGGGTAGCCAGGGGCCTGTCCGAAGGCGTTGGCTAGAACAGTAAATTCTTTTGTCAGCCTTGAGTTTCCTCAAGTACTTTCAGTGGGGCTGGGCTCATCCTAGGGATGTAGCCTTGAGCTGTCAGTGTTTAAGTCTTTTATTGTAGGAAGGAGGGAGTGGGCTAAATAACTTATATTGAGGGTCTGTAGTTTTTATAAGCCACGGTGAAGGTCTAGTCAAGAGAAGGGCTCAGAGGAGCTTGGCTAAAGTTTGTTCAAGGACAGAAGCTTTGTTAGTACAGGGACAGGCAAAAGTAGGGTTACTGTTGTTTTCATGGAAAATAATAATAATACAAGAATCAACTCTGTGTTTTGCATACTCACTACTGTAAACCTGCTTTTGTCTACCCTGTATATCCCTGGGAGAGGAATGAATAGGTCATGGAGTAGGCATGTGTGGTTTGCTGTAAAAGATACTGTCAGATCTTTTTCCAAAATGACTGTACCTATGTATACACCCTCCAGCAGGAAACCAGAGCTCTGTGTGTTTTGTGATGCGTGCTCTCATTTGCTTGTTTTTTCCTCACCCGGGGATATGTTTATTGATTTGAGAGAGAGAAAGAAGAAACTTGGATGTGAGAAATATCAAATGGTTGCCTCTCATTGTGTCCTGACCAGGAATCAAACCCACAATCTTTTTTGGTGTATGGGGCATGCTCCAACCAACAGAGCCACCCACCCAGGGCTAAGGAATTTAAATTTAAAAACTGAAGCAGTCTAAAATGTTTTCTATTAAATATATTAAATACAACTTTTCCTTTTGATAGAATTATGTTTCACTTTAACCTAGCTTACTGTGAGCTTTTATTATGAATAATGATACATTTAATCAAATGCTTTTTCTACCTCTGTTGAGATAATAATATTATTTTACTTTAAGCAATGATATGCTGAATTATATTGATTACATTTTTATATAGATTTGGAAATGTTAAATCATTACTGAGTTGTTGGGGTAAACGCAACTTGGTCATAATTTATACTCCTTTATGTATCCACCGTATCAGATTTGCTAATTGTTTTTTGTAGTTTTACACGTATGCGTATGAGAGATATTGGTCTGAATTTTTTCCTTCTGGTATTATCTTGCCAGATTCTGTCATCAAACTTAGGCTAGCTTCATAACACTAGTTGCGAAGTATTCTGTTTTTCTCTATTCTCGAAAGAGGTTTTTTTTCTTTTTTTCCTTTCAACATTGGTATTATTTCTTTTTTAAACATTTGGACATAAACGAAGTCATCAGGCCTAGAATTATTTGGAGACTGGTTTCAAAGTACGGATTCAGTTTCTCTAATAGCTATAATTACTCAGATTGTCTTTCTCCTTATGTTAGTTTTGATAAATCATGTTTTTCAAAAAATTTGTCCATTTTATCTAAATTTTGAAATTTGTTGTCATAGTTACTGTAGGATTTTTTAATTTCAAATATTGGTCACTTGAGTTTTCTTTATCTTTTTTCTTAGCCATTCTTCTTAAGTGGTTATCAATTTTATTTGTCTTTTTAAAGAAACAAAATGTTTCCATTTTATTTATGCTTTGTCTATATTGTTTTTCATAATCTCTATTTATTTTAGTTTCTTTAGGCTCAATTGGTAGTTCCTTTTCTGGCTTCTTGAAATAGAACTTACAGTATTAATTCTCAACTTTTCTTTTGCATAATGTGTATATTTAAAGCTCTATATTTCTCTCTACTCACAGTGTTAGCTGCATCTAGTTGTTTGGTTATGCCATTTTTAATCATCAGTTTAAATTTATTTTTAGTTCTTCTTTGGTCTATAGGTTGTTAGAAAAGCATTGCTTCACCTGAGCTTTCCCGTCTGGCGATCTCATTTTGAAAATTTCTGGTGTTATTTTCTATTACTGATTCCTAGCTTAATCTCACTGTTGTCAGAATACATACTATGTATGACTTCAGGCCTTTGAATTTTGTTGATTCTTGCTTTATGGCTTGGCACAACATCAACTTAGTGAATGTGCCATGGGCTCTAGAAAAGAACAATGTGTATTCTCTCGTTCTTGGGGGGCGCTGTTCTACAAATGTGTTAGCTCAAATCTTCTGTGTCCTTACAGGTTGTCAACTGTACTTCCGACCAAATGGTTATAAACAGGGGTTCACCACAACCGCCCCCCGCTTTGGTTAAATAATTTGTTGGAATGACACAGAATCAGAAACACTTACACTTGACCTGGCTGGTTTGGCTAAGTGGATAGAGCATCAACCTGCGGACTGAAGGGTCCCAGGTCAATTCTGGTCAAGGCCACATGCCCAGCTGTGGGCTCGTCCCCAATAAGGGGTGTGCAAGAGGCAGCCAATTAGTGACTCTCTCCCTCTCCCTTCCTCTCTGAAATCAATTAAAAATGTATTTATAAAAACAACACACCAGTTTATTATAAATTATATAGTAAAGGCTACTGATGACCAGCCTGATGAAGAATTACGGAGGGTGAAGTCAGGAAGGCTCCCTGTGGAGTTGGGTGGACACCTCTAAGCGTGAGGATGGGGGAGGTTAGGGTTAGGGTTAGGATTAGGCTGCTAGGTTTTGTGGCTGTTACATTACACAGAGAGTCTAGGTTTTGTTTCTTCACTTGAAGAATATTAAGTAGGCAGTAAAGAATGAATGGAGGGGCAGTGAAGTACTTGCATGTCAATTTATCTCTCCCAGGCTTGTTTTTAAGCGTCTTCAGATGAGTCTGTAATAACCTTTACTCTAGGGCTCGTTTATCCCTATTGCTAACGTGGGGCTCTCCGGTGGCCTCTATGAATGCCCCTGACTGGGGGGTGGGGGACGTGAACACTTCCCAGGCCTGCAAAAACTTTTGATATTACTTAGCCTGTAACTCCCCAGCAGCTTTTTGCCCAGCCTCATACCATTTCCCTCTGTGCATCTACATATTAAGCAATAAACTAAAGGGCCCTCCTTGCTTATTTCTGAAGTTCTTTTTCTGCACAGCTCCCGCCTCTCCAGTCCTCTCCCCACACATGCCAGCTGCCCAGCCTTCTGAAATGCTCATCTCCATCTTTTCAGCCCAACGAGTCACACCTGTGCTCTGCTCAGGTCCTTCCTACCGGGCTGAGACCTGGAAGAAAGTGCCCCAGGGCAGAGGGAGCATTTGTGATCTAGAGCTGAACTCATTTGCTTCTGTTCTCACCCTTTTCACAGTTCAGCACTTCCCACGGTCCCACACCTGGAAACAGCTGCTTCATATACTTTGTCCTGACTTCTGGGGCTTGGTGGAGGGAGGTCAATCCCTGAATGAGTCGCCCCCCGTTATAGCGAGAGTGAAACAATACTGCCAAGTTGTTGTTTTTTAAACTCTACAAATGACGAGTGAATGCCTGGAATGGATGGTTCTATGATGGAAGGGCATTAAAGCGGAAGAGATGCAGAGGCACCTGTGTAACTTTGTGTGACTTTGCCAGAAGTTTAAGAAATGCATTCTATGTGGGAACATTTCCTACTCAAGTTCACAATGAAATTCCATGGGCATATTACATTGGTTTTCGAGAGTTAGAAAATGTTGTATCCTTAGGCTTATTATACGTTCTCCACTAAATGAAGGCGAATCAGGCAGGCTTACTAATATCGCAGTATTGTTCATTTTGATCAATGAATGGTGAAGCAGCAGCTGTTGCTGGTGCCAGTGACATTTACTTAAGCAGCTCCAGTGAACCAGGCACCGTGCTAGACCCTTCACGTTGATCATTTTCATCCTTGTAATTCAAATCTGCAAGTTAGAAAACCACGACTCCCCCAGCATGCAGGGAGGTGAGGGAGAATTCCTCAGGCTCACGCGCTCAGCCTGAATGACCCAGGGGTGATTTATGGCTGAGACTGGGGGACCATCTCAGCTCACCAACAGCACTGCCTCCTCCCATGGCTGTGCTGCTCCCTGAGCCATCTTCACCTGAGCTTTCCCGTCTGCAAAGGAAAGTGGGAAGCAGTTACCGCCCTCCCCAGAGAGGCTGTGTTATTCCATACATGCTCTGCATTATTTTGCTTCAAATAACAGCATATGTAAATGTGCTCCTCCTGGAGGTTAAACTTATTTTTAGTTTTTAGAACTTGGCCGCTCCCACCAGGGTAAATATTATAGTTGAACAATATGGAGAAGAAAAGGCAGTTTGAAGGGAATGTTTAGTCGGCCTGGGCTTGCCTCTCTGCCTTCCTCCCCGCCCAATCCATATTTCCATTCAGACGGAAGCTGCCATGGCAGAGTAAAAATTAGTAAATTTCCTATCACGGAGTCCTGCTATTCAGTGTCCAGAGTGCGTCCATCCAGATATTAACCATGAACTCCGCATCAGGTGGACGTGGAGGGGCAGATGTCCTTGCTGAGAAGAATAAACGTCTCCCAGGAAGACTTGATTGCATATGGTTCCCAGCCAGATCCCAAAAAGACTCTGGCGGGCACGGGCATGGGCTGCCTCTAACCATCTACCCCTCACTCAGCGCTGGCTGTGTCCCCCTGGCTTCGGCTCTGCCATGGGCCCTGCGTTGCTGAGCCCTCCCTATCTTAAACTGCCTTCCCTGGCATTTGAATCATCACTTCGGTGATGTGATAATATCTGCGAGTTAGGAAAATAGAAGTGGCATTTGTTTAGCCATAATTAATGAAATATTTATGTTGCATGAGACTATGTGATAAAACCTTCGGCTTAGAGTCCTTTTGCTTCTGATTACATTTGGGATTTTTTTTTTCTATGACCAGACATTCTGACGCCAGCTCTTTTACACTGAGCAGATGTCATGTAGTAAAAATGGGTACCAGATGCTGTGAGCTGCAGAAAGGCGATTTGTTTAAGAGCTGGCTCTGACTTTTGTTGCATTCAATTACTCTGCAGAGCAAACCTTACACACAAGCATTTAGGTAACTCAGCTAACTTCGGGCAAGTATTTTAATAATAGATTTCGTCTCCGAACGCATTCAAGCAACACACGGTATAAATGGTGTTTAAGGAATTAATTGATTCCTGCATAATACCTTTATTTTTGACGTGAAGAAAGAGCTGCAAAGCTCTTGGCAGGGACCCAGAAGTGTAATTAACGTGGAGGGCCAAATTTTCAATTGCCCTTAGGTGCTGCCTCCGCCTGCTCATGGCAGGTGCAGTGGGGGGTGGGGGGGCAGGGAGGGAGGGAAGCGGGGCAGAGTGGGGGGCCTGGGTGGGGTGGGGGGAAGGGAGAGGCAGCTTTGGGTCACGAAGTGAGAGGAGAAGCTGGGAGTTCAGTGAGTTTCTGTGTTCCCCCTGCAGGTCCCAAGCATGTCCCCATCAGGGCGCAGGTGACAGGGGCTGCCTCCTCCTCCACCACCTCCTCCTCGGCAGATGAAGAATCTGATCCCCAGCTTTCCTTGCGGTCAAAGGTAACAAACAACACTTGGCAAACCAAAGGGGGCCTTGGCTGGGGGGGCTGCTCACCCTGCAGACTTTAGACCCAATGTGGACTCCAGCTGCCGCGGTTTCCTCAGAAGGATCGCATTTCCTTGCATCTGACAGCAAGCGGCTCTTTCTACCTGGGGTACCCCAAGAATCATCTCTGTTTTTTGGTTGTTGACTTTTATAGGCTTGCCTGCCTCAGAGATGTAAAATCGGGGAAGGGAAAACAAAACAGATGTATTTCCTTGAAACCATTTGGTGACTACAGCTCTTAAAAAGCGGGTTTCATTTGTGGTCCAAGAAGCAAACGATTGGAAAAATTACAGCAACCGGATGCATATTTCCCCGGTTGGGGGTAGGGGGGAGAGGGAGCACAGCTTCATTTAAGCAGCAGACTGCATAGGGAATGTTACGTTTATTCTAATGAGACATGTGGAGGAGCCACGCAATTGCAGGTTAAGTAAGGATGCTCTGAGGGCCCCTGCTGTGGAAGGGACTGGTCGCTGGCCGGCTGGGGAGATGGCAGTCCTCCTTGCTGGATGGTGTTCATATTTCTGGAGGACACTTTAAACAGCTCCCATCCCCACTCCCAGATTTAGAAAGTACAAACACTGTTATATCTCCTCAAAGGTTCCTGTGTGTCAGCCCACAGAGACACGCACCCCATGGCCACAGCTCACTGTTGTTTCTTACCCATGGGGCCAGAGCAGTTTCCTAGGATCAGGATGCTAAACGGATGGACCTAAAATGCTTCCCAGGTGGACACAGGCGCAGTGCATTGCTCTGTGCGTGTTTACTTTTTGAAGAGAGAGGATCTGAGGAGAAAGGGAGAGAACCAGATTTATTTATTTAGACTCAACTTTTCCATATCTGGCACTAGGCACTTTGGCATCATCTCAAGTCACTCAGGGGATCCAGCTCCACAAGGCCTCGGCTGGAGCAAGTCAGGAGGGGGCTGGGGCATGGCATGAGTGTGAGAGATGAGAGAGAGAGGGGAAGAAAGTGAGAGAGAGAGAGAGAGAGAGAGAGAGAGAGAGAGAGAGAGAGAGAGAGAGAGAGAGAGGGAGAGAGAGAGGAGAGAGAGAGAGAATGAGAATGAGAGAATATGTATAGACTCTTAATTTTGTAACTTGGGGCATCTCTGATTAGTTTTTTACTCAACACAAATGAATTCTGTGTGTGTGTGTGTTGATTTCTGGGGTTTCCTTTCCTCTTTTTGAGAGATCCAGAGTGTACTTCTGTACTCAAATGAGGCAGAGGCCCCAATGTCAGCCATCCTGACACTCTCACATAGGAGGAAAGAATGGAGTGGCCCCACCACATCAAAATAGTAAGACCGTGTTAGGCAGGGCAAGCCTTGCAGGTGGCTCCTGGTCCTCCTGCTGCTCCAGAACAGCGCCAGTCCTCCCTGCCCGCTTCACCTGCCTCTGATGTGGCCGCTCTGACAGGAAGGGAAGCTGGCCAAGGGCTTCCTAAGGGCTCACAGTAAAGGAACAAGAGAAGTCCTCTCCCTGTTTCCCCCCCAATATAATATTTTTATTGATTTCAGAGTAGAAGGGAGAGGGAGAGAGAGATAGAAGCATCAGTGATGAGAATCACTGATTGATCAGCTGTCTCCTGCATACCTCCTACTGGGGATTGAGCCCAGGGATGTTCCCTGACCAGGAATTGAACTGTGACCTCCTGGTGCCTAGGTCAATGCTCAGTCACTGAGCCACATTGGCCAGACACCTTCCCCCTCCCCCCCCCCCCCCCCCGTGTTTTATGTCTTCTGTCCCATGCAGGTGTGTCCCCAGAGGTGTGGCACAGAGTCTGTCAGTCCAAATGAAGCTTTGCATAGGAAACTGGAGACAGGATACGCACACTACACCTCTCCCCTTTGCTCTGCCCCAAAACCAGTGACTGGATCCCAGGGACCGGGACTGGCAGCTGTCCTCATCCTGCTAGAGTTCTCCTTTGTCTCTTTCTTCTTTAGCTCTTCAACTCTTTCTTTTCCTCTCTGCAACCTCGTCACCATCACCGAGGGCATAAGAACTGTGCCTGGCATATCGTGAGACTACCTGGGTGTTAGCGAATCATCCTCATTTCTATGTCAACATCCGTTCATGAATGGCAGTACAGGACCTTCTTTCCTCTTCTAGGTTCTGCTTTGCAAATTCTTGATAAAGCCATGGGGTTTGGCAGCTTTGCTGCTGGGGAGGGCAGAGGCGGTGTGATGCTGCCGAAGCTTCCTCCCTTGAAATTGTATGAAATGGTCTTAATTGAGGGGCAGGCTTTGCCATTTCTATAAAGCAGGAGTCCCTGATGTGCCTGCACAGTATTTGGCACGGAAAAGGCAGAACAGATTATATGAAAATACAGATGCTGGACTCAGGTGACCCGGGCTTACCTTCCGGCTCTACCAATTACTAATTGTGTCACCTTGGGCAAGTTATTTAACGTCTCTGAGTTTTGATTTTTTTTAATCTGTAAAATAAGTCTCATTTGAGGGATGGATAATTAAGATGATACATGAGAGGTAATTAGTACAGTGTCTGGCACATAACAATTAGTAGTGGGATTTGTTATGTAGGGTAGGAGGTTGTAAACTCCACAGAGGTTTGTTGAATAAATGCACCAACTCTCCATAGATTGAGTGGGAAAGTCTCTGGATAACAATTACCAGTGATCTCCACATGCCCCTCCGCAGCCTTTCCAGTAAGGTCCTGGCTGCCTGAAAGAGGGGTTCCCCCACCCCAGTGTCCCAGAACCTCTGTTCAGAGAGATTGACAATCAGAAAGTTACCCCCTAGAAATAGAGATTTTATGATATGGAATAAGTTTGAGTTTTCAGAGCCAAAATTTCCTTCCAAGGATGAAGGAGAGCATGAGACCTTTAGGATTCTAGATCCTGAAGGGAATTCTATAAAAACCAAGTTTCATCATTGAGATCAATGTTGTCACTAGACATGTATTCTCACCATTGCAGAGGTTCTTGGGCGTCACTGTTCTAGAAGCTAATCAGTGGTTCAGTTGCAGGGAGCAGAAGCCTATGACAGTGTTTTGTCAGCTTCAAACCATTTTCTCAGGCATATATTTTTTCTTCTCTCTTGGTTTTTATAGGAGAGGAAGACACTTAGAAGAAGAAGGAAGTTGGAGAAAGCAACAAAACAACTGGTTAAGCAAGAAGAATTAAAAAGACTTCATAAAGCTCAGGTCAGGAACACTTGATATGAGTGAGTGGGCCTGGACCCTGGGAATCAGAAAGCCCTTGGAAGTCGGGATTGCAGTGGGGAGGTGGGCTGGAGAAAGGCCAGGTTCCTGGCCCTTCTAAAGGCGCTGGCTCAAACCCTGGTGCAACTCTGGGGCCTGGAGAGCCCTAGTGCTCCCTGGCCCATTCCCAGCAGCCTTTCCATCTGCAGACACACTTCTAGCAAAAGAAGCCTGAAATGACAGCCAACACATGGCAGAGGGACCATCCCTGGCCTTGACTGCCACATAGCAGTCTGTGCGGACACACCTTCCCTCAACTTGCTGCCAGTGTCTCTGCCGAACTGACAGCTATTAGGAGCTGTCTCTGTTGCAGAATCAGTTGAACAGCTGAAGCACCCAGCATTTTTATACAGGCTTCCTGGCCACTGCAAACATTTCTTCCAAATGGATCTGCCCACCTCTGTCACAGAGCGGCAAAAGGAAGCAGACAGGCAAGGCATCTTCCATCTCCCTGAGGCCCCCAAAGCCAGCCTTCAAGAACAGTTAGGTTTTAGGACAAACGGACTTTGCATGGCCTCTCATATTAATCCATTGTACCTTCACATTCCTAACTCCAATTAGTCCCTTTATCTGGCCATACCATCCTGAAAGTTGTGTCTTACAAGGAGGAGATCGTTTAGTCCAACCTCCTTTACCCTTCACGGTCACTGACTTGGGAGCTGTCCCTGTCACCGGGTGGACAAGGAAAATTTCCACCAGCTTCCTCTGTCCACTCTCAGCTTCTAAAACAGGTTTCTTTGAAACATACCAACTTTCCCTTCTGAGAACAAGATAACATCTTTATGATATGGACTGGCAAGCTCAGCAATTCCCCCTTCTTATATTTTCACACCAATCAATAGGTGGCGATAGGAAAAGAATTACAATGGCCGTTAGAGTCTTAATTTGCATTTCTTTTTAATCTTTGAGATTTTCATTCTTAATGTCTAAAGAATGACCACTATATTAGCCAGATTGGGTGGCCATAAAAAGCCACAGAATGGGTGGCTTAACAGAAATTCATCTCGCATGGTTCTGAAGGCTGGAAGTCCAAGCTCAAGGTGCCTTCAGGTTGGGTTTCTGGTGAGAACTCTCTTCCTGGCTTGTAGACAGCTGCCTTGCTATAGCCTCACATGGCCTTTATTTTCTGTGCACGTGTAGAGAAAGAGAGATCAATCTCTGGTATCTCTTCGTCTTCTGATTAGGATCCAGATCCATCAGATTAGGGCCCCACCTTCTTGACCTCATTTAATCTCATTCACCTCCTTTAAGGCCCTGTCTCCAAATATAGTCACTTTAGGAGTTAGAAATTCAACATATGAATGGGGGTGAGGGGGACTTCACTTACTCCATAACAACCACATAGCCATAATTACAAAGTAATCAGTAATAAAGTTATTTAAGTGTTTTCTTTCCTTTTGCAATTCTACACCATGCCAGCAAGAGACCGATTTATAAAGATATAATTACCTTTAAAAGAAAGACAGAGAGGAAGGGGGCATGAAATTATAAGTTGTTTAAGATATAATTCCCACCTATTTCATATTTTATGTTTGGGGCTTAAACACTCTTTGTTGGCACAAAGAGGAGCCAGGTGGCTATTCAGGCCTCTTCAGGGGATTGGAGTTACTTTGGCAATTGTACCCCTAAATCTAGGGGAGACTTAGAAAGACGTAGAGTTAAGTAGGAAAGGGGGTGAGACAAAGTTGGAGTGAGATACAGAAGAAAGAACACACACATACTACCTGCCCCAACAGCTGCTGGGTCCTTAAATATACCTGGTCTGCCAGGTGCCAAGTCCGTTCAACCAAGAGATGTGCCTTCGGCAGCATGGTATCTGAAAACAGAGAAAACTATGAATGAGCAAAATGGACAGAGGACAGTCTGTCTCCTCATTTTCCTTCCTAATAATCCACAGGAGAAAGAAAGACCTAGTAGGGAAAGTAAACATGAAAATGCAAACCCACTCATGACCCGAAACCATACTAGGTGCCAATGGTGAGTCTAAGGAGGGTGTGAGGTTATCCCTTAGCAGGATACACATCTGGGGTCTTAATAACCTTCTAGTAATAACGCTACCATACACTTCCACAGTAATAGGCCCCAGGCATTGACCCAGCCCCTTGGGGCAGTGAAGGAGTGGGTACAGTCTGAGCTGAGGACTGGAGCCAGGCAGTCGGAGAAAGGAACACCCAGCCCCAGGAGTTGGCTCAGGTCTCCTGCTCCAGAACAATTTCTTGGAAGGATCTGCCGGTTCTTCTCAGGAGAATAGACTTTGAGCGTGCTCTGTGTTTGCCCCAGGGCCCCTGTCCTACTGAGTCATGGTTCTTGGTGAGCAGAGTCACAGGCTGAGGCTCCAAGGAGTCCGGGAGCCGGGAGGACCGCCCACCTGGCCCCGCGGCCTCGCCTGAGAGCGCGTCTGTGTGATTGGCCTGGTCAAGGGGGACTATTTTAGCATCTACTTGGGGGCAAACTGAGCTTACATACAGACTCCTTGCTTTATGGCTTCACGCTAAAGAAGGGACATGTCAAGTTCTAGTTGTTGGGGAATTCGGACGTCCTGACCCAGCGAATCAAGGAGGTGACATCACGTGGGGAAGGACTTCTTTCTCTTGAAAAGGCAGTGGTAGCATTGGCCCCTCTTGTGGCTCTTTGTGTGGGTCCCATGTGACGTGAAACCCTGGCATTGCAGGCCATCCAGAGGCAGCTGGAGGAGGTGGAGGAGCGGCAGAGGGCCTCCGAGATCCAGGGTGTGAGGCTGGAGAAGGCGCTCAGAGGAGAAGCAGGTAGGCATCCCACCAGGTCCACAGCGGCAGCCCCGCCCGTGGCTGTGGTCTGAGAACAGTGCTGGCCTCCCCGTCTGGGCAGAGCAGGGAGACGTGTCATCCTCTGGCTCTGTCAACACCGACACAGAAATCTGCAGCTGCTTCACACTTTCATAGTCAACGTGATCGTTTGAAATTCCTAGGGGCACTGGTAGGCCTGTGGGCCTTGTCCCTGGGTTTCTGGTCTGCCCAGTTCTCTGCTACTGTGAATGCTCTTTGCAATTCAAGGTTTAGCATAGATTTGGGAGAACTGTTTGGGCATTCAAGCAATGTTGGTAGTGATTCAAAGGCTGGACTTAAAGTAAAAATCCTTGTTTCTCCCTTTATTCACTGTATGACCTTAGGCCAGTCATGTTTTAAATCTTTAAGAACTTTCTCTCCTCTAAAATGGAGATAATAGTGGTTTCTAACCTTATAGAGCTGATGTAAGCATTAAAGAAGAATTTTTACATATATATGGATATGTATAAATATCTCTGTGTATATGTATATATCCATTTATATATGTATATACACATATACATTTACATTTATACACATATATATACATAAACACACACATACACACACACACACACACACACACACATATATATATATATATATATATATATATATATATATATAAATGTGTATCTACACACACACACACAAAAAAAAAAATTAGCACACTGCCTGACACAGGTAAAAGGCTAAATGGTAACCATTCTACTGATAGCTTCAGACTCTCAGATCCAAACAGAATTCATCTGGTGAAGCCCTGTTATTGCTGGACATGAGACAGTAGGTCTAAAATGATGACTAGGACACAGTTTCTGCCTCTGAGAGAGCCTTACAGTCCACTAGGACACAGACCTGTGAGAAATAAACCACAATCTAGGAGGACCGATGCTGTGTTAGGGACAAGCATCAGGGTGCATGGGCACAGGAGCAAGAGGTTCCTAACTGGTCCTGGGAGAGAGACGGTAGGTCAGGCTAGGCTTCTCGGAAGCCGTGGCCTGTCAAGATGAGAACCAGAGGAGGGAGGAGCTCACCAACTAGGCGAGGAGACTGCTCTGGCAGAGGGAGCAGCACCTGCAAAGGCCAGATGTGAAAAGACGTGAAATGCTTTAACGAAAGAGGGGCCGGGGAAGGGTTCTGGGGTGAGGGATGACTTAAAGAAATACACGTGTTTTTCAAAACCACCCAGCATCTGTGTGGGTAGTGAATTGGGCAGGGGTGGGGGGTGCGGGTGGGTGGGATGGGACTTAGGGTTTGTGGGAAGTATTGTTTGTCTCTCTAGCTTTGTGACTTGATGTCTTTAGCCTTTTATATTTTGGATATAAAGTGTGAAAAACCAAATGCTGGAAACACATCTCTCTCTGTGTAACCATGAAAATGTGTTACTGATTAAACAACATAGCAGAAGCTTAGGGTTTCAATTCTCTTAAAACTTCAATTATTTGAGAGTGATGATACTAGCAGGGGCAGACCTAGATCTTGTGAGGCCTGAAGCTCATACAAAGTCATGCCCACAAATTGTGAGAGCTGCTCCCTGAGCCTCGTGAGGGGCCATCCAAGTGAGGGGCCCTGGGGTTTCCAGCCTTAGTGTTAGCTGTACGGCTCGCGTGTCCTTGGTTAACAGGGAAATGCTGGAGTCAGAGTTTAACCCACCCCCCATGCCTCAGTTTCCTTGTTTGTAAAGTAAGAGTGATAATTATATCTGTTTCTTGGATTTGTGGTGAGGAGGATGGGCTAAAACAGTTAATCTGGAAGCCCTAGCGTAGGGCCTGCCTATGGGATGGATGGCATAATTGATGAATAAATATGTGTTCCTGTTCTTACTAAAATACACTATGCACATCCTTGTAAAGGAAGCCTGAATCCACTCATCAGAAGTAGGTTTCATTACCAAAATGATACCCATTTCCTTCTGCTTGGAGTGAGGGTCACTGTCTGTCTGGTGCTTTTCTTTAGGAATCCACTGATTTTGGGGAGAGCCTTAGAAATAAACGAGATAAACCAGCAACACCAGGGCATGCTTCGTTTGCTGGGGAGGCACTGTGGCGCAGTGGGGCAGGGAGAATTATAGGCATCAGAGAGCGCTGGGTTCAAATCCTGTCCCGTTGCATTCAGGCTGTGTCGTCCTAGGAAAATCACTTAACCTCTCTGGTCCCATATTGCTTATCTGAAAAATGGATCTAATAGTCCCCACATTACCAGGTTGTTTTGAGAATTAAGTGTCTTGGTGGGCAAAGTGTCCCCCAGAGTGTGGGCAACAAATGCTACTTGATATTACTTTACAAAATATTGATATCCACATACATACACTGTTAAAGAAATCACTCTCTATTCTTTGCTGCTTGAGATTTATATTCTATAATAGAAACCAATATTTTAACACTTCTGAAAAATCTCCCCATTTCGAGTTATCAGCTTAAGAAACCCTGATGATGCCTGTGGTGTTGTCCAAGGTACGCTAACCTGGCCAGAAGATAGATGCCATTCCTTCTCTTTATATCTCTGGTAATTTAATCTCCCTGTTACGTTTTATGGGCCTTTTCCTTTTTGATTGTCTTTGTGTGGGCGACAGATGCAAACCAACCGGGGGCTAAAGACTAAAAGAGTCAAGGCATGGAGCGCGGCCCCAAAGGAAGCCATATGGAAGATTTGCAAACCAGGCATCGAAATTAATACACCCCTAACTTGTAATAACATTTGTGCAATAATAATGTTCCTTTACAGTTTAATATTCTATTCAGCCCCTTTAAGAGATTGCCCGGGTGCTTAATGAATGACCGATGCTTATTAGGTTAAGTTGTATTTGAGCTGGCCTGTGCTGCTCTGGTTCAAGTAATGTAATGGGAATTATTTAATAGGTATTATTAGGATAATTAGAAAATGATCACAGGGAGGCAATAATATTGAGCTATAAAGGTTGTGAATAACCAAATTTAGAGACAGGCCTGAAAACATGAGTAGTCTGCGACAGTTACGCAAGCCTCCTCTAATGATTATGCGCTCCCGCCTGAAAGGGTCTTTTGTTCCTGGGAGTTATTCATTAGGCAGGCATTGAATTAGCGGAACATGCATGCGGGGGTGCAGGATGGATGGCGATGATGGCTGAAGAGCAAAATGAGGCTTTGATGAGCTCCTAATTGTCGCGACAACAATTCCTGCTTTCTTTTTTTCCCAGCAGTCAGAAATATGCTTCCCCACCCCCAGGAGGGGGTTTTCCCCATTTTGTCAAGGAGGGGAAAACAAAGAGAAACAAACATCTAAGAATCCACCCCAGAAGACAAGTCATTATGTTCTATAGAGTGTGTGTGTGTGTGTGTGTGTGAGTGTGATAGATGGGTGTCCTTGACAAAGGGGATGGATTCTCCTGGTGGTCCTGGCTGCCCAGAGAAAAGGACACTTGTGTCCTGACTGAGCTGGGCCCCACCTTCTGTAAGGAGGCCAAGCCAAGCTTTGCCAGCTACTCAGGTTCTTCTTACTCCGGGCCCTGCTACCTAAGGCTTGTTGGTTGACAGCACAGCGGTCAGTATTATGTGCTGGGGTCATGGAATATCCCCGTGTTGCAAGAGACCGTCCTTCACGTTTAGATGGTCTGGATGACAGGATTTGTTCTTTCTTTTAGTGCCTAGGGACAGGTGAAATCTGGTGAAAACTGCAAGTGATGTAGAAGAAGAAAGGATGTACCCCCAAGAGAGGTGGATGGGAATTAGTCCTCCCTTTTAAGCTCACCAGCTTCTGGGAAGGTTTACCAGATGGTTGTCTGCATTGAGCTTCTTGCCTTTTTTTTTTTTTTTTTGGCCAGATGGCTTTTTCATCATATAGAGGGATTTGCAAAGAAAACATCAGGATTGCCAGTCCAGTCTGCCAGCAGGTGGCAGTAGGCACACACATGATGATGAGAACTTGGAATGAAAACCTAGCCAGGAAGAGGGAAGTAGTTTGGCATATACTCTGTGGTTTTTATCTTGACTGTGGCCATAGAACAGGAAGAAGAAGAATTTATTGGATAATGTAATGGTGTGGTGTCCTGAAAAGAACAGAAATATTAGAGTCAGATGCCCCTGTGTTTGAATCCTGATGCCATTCATAGAGTGGCAAGAAATAAGACTCCAAGGTAGATGGCTAAGGAAGCAAGGAATTTGAATTGGTTTGCCACAACTCTGTGATTCAATTAAACTGGGACACTCCTGAGTTTGAATCGCAAAGTGATCATCATATGACAATTACCTCTTTGCGAAACTTTCTTATCTGTAAAATGGACTAATGATACCAACCTTATAGGGTTGGTATGAAGAAAAGACTAAATAAAATAATGTTAGTAAAGCACCTAAAAGAACTGCCTGGTATATAATAGATTTTCAGAAAAGTTAATTCCTACTTTTTCTATTCTTTCTTTCCATTCTCTTTTTTCCCCTTAATACCTTCACCTTTTTCATCCAACCTCTCTCCCTCTGACAGCTCTCAATCTATGCTCTGTACCTATGAATCTGTTTTCTATTTTGTTAGTTTATTTTGTTCATTCGGGTCCACATATGAGTGAAATCATACTGTACTTGTTTTTCTCTGACTGGCTTATTTCACTTAGCATAATACCTTCCAGGTCCATCCACGCTGTCGCAAAAGGGAAGGTTCCTTCTTTTTCATGACTGACTAGTACTCCCTTGGGTAAATGTACCACAGCTTTCTTATCCACTCATCTACTGATGGGCACATGGGCTGCTTCCAAATAACGCTGCAATGAACATACCTCTTCTTTGCTTTCATATTCGTATCATTATAAAACATAGCTGGATGGTCAACAATTTCTCGTATTTATTATTTGTTCAATTGTTCATATTCATTTAAAACTACACTCCCTAGAAGACACTAAACTAGTTTCTATAAAAATATATAATACATGAATTTCCCATGTCTGGTTCATATTAGGATCTCAATGTAGACTCATGCTATTGCCCCCCCAAAAAAACACAATTCAGTAAAAGCAATTTAACCAAGAGAAGCAAACACTGGGGTCCAAAGGCATGTCTCCCCAACTGTGTGCCATAGTTTGGGGGATAGATTTCAGAGGATGGACATCCTTCAGGTCACCTTCACAGGACTTGTTCCCTACCTGCACTGAAAGGCGGTGAGCCCAAGGCCTGCCATCCCAGGAGGCTGGCTGCTGTGCTCTCAAAGGCCAGCAGAGCAGGGGGCGTGGGAGCCGAGACCTTCTG